>NC_087447.1:55134105-57634105 GCF_036321535.1 Camelus dromedarius | reverse complement strand
AAGTAAATAGGAGAATAAGCACCCTTGTGCTGATATGTAGAATTTTTTCTAGAATTTCCATTTCTAAAGATTATTAGATCCATTATTCTGCATTTCTTGAACTCAGAGTAATATGGCCCCTTGCCAGCATCACTGGCTTGACAGAAAGTGGGAGTTTGCCCTTTTGCACATGGTGGTCAGAAATTAGCCAATATTCATGATTCACTGTCAAGGTCATAAACAAAATACTTGGTTTCCTGACAGCTGCATAAGTTGCATTGTTCACTATCCACAGCTGCCAGACATAGAATGGTTACTGGCAGCTGACAAAGCTTGAATTCATATAGTGGCCCGTGCTAAGAATTATTTTTGAGAATGTTACATATTGGGTGGAGTTAAATTTGGAACTCACTAGTGGTACTTGTATATAAATGGGAAAACTAAACCCAACCTTGATTTTTCAGAAAAAATGAGAACTTCTTCTAGTCCAAAGTATTGCCTGATTTTCAGGCTGATTAATTCTGAGGTAAAATGAACTAAATACCATCTTATATTTTCTTACTGGAATAACCCCTTGAAACTAAGGCAATTAATAAAATGTTATAAATGAGACTGTGGAGTAAACTTTGCAATAACTAATGTGCACTGGAAAGTTCTTCACAAAGAAAAAATACATTTCATTAAAACAGAGGACTCTTTGTTCTAACTTTTTTTGTGTGTGTAGTTAATTTTGGTTGCCTTTCTGTTTTCTTTCTTGCTCTTTCTATCTCTTTCCTTTCTTTCCATTCCTCCTTCCTCTCCCTTCTTCTCATTCATAAATATTAAATAATAAACATCTTCTTTGTACTAGGCACCATATTGGACACTGACAGTTACAGGGCAATAAAAAGATAAGCTCCCTCATTTTAAATGATCTCATAATTTGAAGAAATAAAAAATACATGTATACATATAAGGTAACAAAGCAAACAAAGTGGGAAGCAAGGCATTAAGGAGAGTTTTAAACACAGACTGAGTCTAAAATTCCCCCAACATCTATATTTCAAATTTGAGCAGTGGTGTGGAGTGGCCACTTTAATTTAATTAATTTAATTATTAAAAATATTTAGATAAAAGTAAGCTTACTTTATTTTGTTAGGGGGTATTACTTTCTGAAACTTAAGACTGTAACAATGGGATGAATATCAAAATGAAGAAGATGAAAGTACAAAAATGGAATTTTGAAAATTCTAGGCCAGGGATGCTATAGAATGTATTTCTACCATGGCTTGTAATTTGAAGTAAATGATCCTTAAGTATTCTTATGTCTCTCTTATTTTATGACTTATAACTCAGAAAAGTTAAAACATAAGGTGGTTGTTATTTGTTAATGTTCAGTCATCTACACAAACTACTGAGTAATTGAAACTAGAATTCCTCTTAATTGTTTATATTGTTCTCCAGGTATCATGAAACTGTATTTTCCAGATATTGACAGGAGATCAACTGACCGATCTCTCTCTCTCTCTCTCTCTCTCTCTCTCTCTCTTTCTCTTTCTTTCTTTCTCTCTATCTGTGTGTGTGTGTGTGTGTGTGTAGTTCTGGGAGAGATAATGGGGCTGCTTTAATTTTAGATCCTACAGCATGATCTATGTTAATAATCATCATAATAAAATCTATTTATTCTGTATCTACTATGTGCCAGGAACTATGCTTCATGTATGCTATCTTATTTAATTTCACAATGTCCTGATGAATTCATTCTTTTTCACACTTGAAGAAAAAGCAATGAAGAAAAATATCAGAAAAAGCACATTAGAAGTCAATGGGATGAGATAGGAGTGTCATCTCTGAAACTCAGGGTTCTTGCATTCAAATCCTAGTTCTGTCACTTATTAGTTGTGGGGTTTGTTCAAGCTACTTCATTTCTCTGAATTTCAGTTTTCTCATCTTTAAAGTGGGATCAATAATAATACCAACACATGGAGTTATTATGAGGGTTAAACAAGTTAACATATTAAAGTGGTTAGAATAATAGGTGGTATGTAAGCATTATTATTACAAGCCTAAAATCAAACAACTGGAAAGTGGTAGAGAAGATTTTGCAGATTCCAAAGACTGTGAGTCTTTCACAGTTCCATATTACTTCCGAGACATATCCATGTCTGTGGATCACAGAAAAAGTGAAATTGTCAATAATCAACAAAATTGCTTTTTGTTTCTCAAATAAAATGTATATAAAAGAATTCTCATTTAAAAGACTGTTTTTCCTTCGGGGTAAACTCTGGCATCTCAGAGCCTATAAGCATTAAGCAGTGGTGCACGTGTCACTTTTCAGGGACTGTGGGGTAGAAAGAGGAACTGTTATCTTGGAGGCAAGTTACTTAGTCTCTTCTTCAATGGGAATTTGAAATTAAACTATTTCTTAAGATCATCCTGAGAAGAAGTTCAGTTCTCTCTTCCCAGCTGTTCAGAGCACCTGTTATTTCTATGGCTCTTCTTTCTTCCTGGTCTCTTTCAAAAATCTTTTCTGGCTTCAGTGCTGGATAGTAGTGGTGGTGGTGGGGATAGCTTTTTAAAACCCACTTTTACAACCTCAGTACAGCTTGCATAAGTGGGATTTTAGGAATGTAGGCATGAAGAATGTACTGCTGTGAACAGGCTAAAATATTATTATTTGTTTTTATCTTGGTTGGATCTTGTGTAAGAGATTTACGTGTGTTTTGGATTTCTAATGTTCATCATTGATTTGGAAGTTCCCTACCTACAGGTTTGCTCTGAAAAAAATCATTGGTGTTTTTCCATTATAAGTCTCTTTTCTATTTATTCATCCTTATACAGAGCTTTATAAGTTTGGGAGTAAGGAACTGCCTCATCTCCTTGCTGTGAAATCCTTTCAGCTGCACCTTCCAATGACCAGAAAAGAAATGATTGTGGAGCTCAATGGATGGTGTGCTTCAGCCTGGGCTACAGCCCTCATCCTTTATCCTCAGTTCAAGTACATATTGGGCTTCTATAGAATAACCCTATCAGGCTTTGCTGCTAAAATATTGTTTGAGAGTCAGAGTACTCATTTATTTCTCACAATTCCGTGTATAAGTCAGATAGTTTTGTTACAAAAATTTTACAGATGCAACACTTGAGACTTAAACTTGGTCAGTTACTTATGATTAAGTCGGAAAGCAAAAGAGTTGTAGAACTATAATAAATGTGTTGACTTCAAAGAATAGGTTTGTCTCATTAGGCCACTGTCAATAGGGGGTAGGACTTGGGGAAAAGAGTATGAGAAGGAAGAAAACCTATTCTTATTGAGCTCCTATGGTGTGCTAAGAATTTAGCATTTCTTGCCTCATTTAGTCCTCACAATAATCCAGTTACCTAAATATTATTATCTTCATTTTACAAATGAGGAAACTGGGATTAAGATTCAACAATTTACCTCATCTTAATTTATAAGTGAGAAGATGAAATTTGAACCAAGGCAGGTCTAAACCTAAACCGTGTGCTCAAGATAAGTGACTAATATTTTTGATGTTAGTTCCAATTAATGGTTCAATGAATCATCTTTGAAGACCTATTATCTGCAATACCCTGTATTAAATATTAAGTATGATGGGTTCTCAAGGCACAGGGTGGGTCTAACTTGGCTGAAGTGTGGGGATCTTATAAACTTACAAGCTGTAAGATTGGAAAGATCAGTTAGCTTTAGATTCTGGATAAAAGGAGACAGGGCTTTATTCAGTAGGCAGAAGGGAGCTATTTCTAGAAAATTGGACACTACTTGATGCATTATAATTTTTGTAAGAATCTTTTTTCTTGCAAAAGATCCTTTCAAGTATTATTAAAATCCGTTTTGATTTAGAATTCCTTTTAGGCAAAGGGTACAAACTGTGTGGGCTGGACCTATTTTTTAAAATAACTGCCTTATTGAGATATTATTGATAGACCATACAAATCACATTTTAAAGTGTACAATTCAATGATTTTTATTTATATTCCCAGAGTTGTACAGCCATCACTACCATCTAATTCCAGAACATTTTCATCATCCCCAAAATAAATCCTCATGCCCCTGTCTCCAGCAACCTTGGCAACTACTAATTGCTTTCTATAGATTTGCCTATTTTATTCTGGATATTTCAGATAAATGGAGTCATATAATTGGTCTTTTGTGATTGGCTTCTTTCACTTAGCATATTTTCAAGGTTTACACATTGTAGCTTGCCTCAGTAATTCTTTTTTTTTTTTTTTTGCAAAATATCATTCCATTGTATGAATATACCATGTATTGTTTGTCTGTTCATCAGGTAATGGACATTGGGGTTGTTTTCACTTTTTGACTATTATGGATAATAATTTGTATACAGTTTTTTTTGTGTGTGTGGACATGTGTTTTCAATTCTCTTGAAATGTATACTTTTTAGTAGAATTGCTGGTGACTCTGTTAAATTTTTTGAGGAATTGCCACATTTTTCCAAAGTGGCTACACCATTTTCATTCACACCAACAATGCACTCCAATTTCTCCACATCCTAATCAACACTTGTTATTGTCTGTCTTTATTTTAGCCACATTTTTTGGGTGTAAAATGTATCTTATTGTCTTTTGATGTACATATTCCTAATGACTAATGATGCTGAGCATCTTTTCATGTACTTCCTGGCCATTTGTGAGCCTTCTTTGGAAAAATGTCTATTCAAATATTTACCCATTTTAAAATTGGGTTTTTTTCTGTTGTTGAGTTATAATAGTTCTTTATATGTTTTTGATGAAACACATTTATCAGATACATTATTTGTAAGTATTTTCTCCCATCTGTGGGTTGAATTTTTATTTTATTGATAGTTTAATTTGAAGCACAAATTTTGATGATGTCTATTTTTTTCCTGTGGTTGCTTGTGTTTTTGATGTCATATCTAAGAAACCATTGCCTAAGCCAAGGTCATGAAGGTTTACACTTGTCTTCTAAGATTTTTATAGTTTGGTTCTTACATGTAGACCTTTGATCCATTTGAGTTAATTTTTACATATGGTGTGAGGTAGGGGTCCAAATTCATTCATTTGCATATTTTCCTAAAACCATTTGCTGAAAAGACTATCCTTTCTCCCATTAAATTGTCTTGACACCACTGTTAAAAATCAATTGACTATAAATGTAAGAGTTTATTTCTGGATTCTCAGTTCTACTCCATACATCTCTATCCTGTCATTATACCAGTACCACACTGTTTTGATTACTGTAGTAAAATTTGAAATCAGGAAGCTTAAATTCTCTGATGGTTTTACTATTTTTCAAGATTGTTTTGGTTATTCTGGGTCCTTGCATTTCCATATGAATTTTAGGATCAGCTCATCAATTTCTGTGTAAAAAAAACTAGAATTTGTATAAAGGTTATGTTGAATCTATAAATCAGTTTGGGGGCTATTACCATGTTAACAATATTAAGTCTTCTAATCCATGAATGTGGCTTGTCTTTCCATTTATTTACATCTTTAGTTTCTTTCAAGCATGTTATAGTTTTCAGTGTACAAACCTTGTACTGCTTTTGTTAAATTTATTTCTAAGTATTTAAAAAATTCTTTACAAATGCAGTTTAAAAAAGCTTTTTTTATATCATTCATTGCTAGTTTTTAAAAATGTAATTGATTTTTATATATTGGACTTGTATCCTACAATCTTGTTTAACTTGTTTATTAGTTGTAATAGTTTTTTTGTGTATGTAAGCTCCTTAGAATTTTCTGTATATAGGATGATGTCACTTTGACTAGAGATAATTTTATTTTCTCCTTTTAAATCTGGATTGCTTTTATTTCTTTTTCTTGCCTAATTGCCTTGGCTAGAACCTGTAACACAATTTTAAATAGAAGTGGATAGAAGTGGAGAGAGTGTGATGGAGGAGGGTATAGCTCAGTGGTAGAGTACATGCCTAGCATGTACAAGGTCCTGGGTTCAATCCCCAGTACCTCCATTAAAAATTAAAAATAAGTTAAAAAGAAGTGGCAAGAGTGGACATTCTTGTATTATTCCTGATCTTAGAGGGAACTGTTTCATTAAGTATGATGTTAGCTGTTAAATTTCATGGATACCCTTTATTTACGTTAAAGAGGCTGGGTCTCTTTTACAGATTTTTTTTTTTTTTTTGAGTCTACCATGTTTTAAGAAACTTTGAGCTGACATGCAAAAATTAGAATTCACACAAAAGTCTAAATCTCTGACTTCTCTTGAAATAAACCCAAAAAACAACTCCAAAAGATGTAGCAAAAGATCTAGCACTTAGCTCACATCTGTTTATGGCAACAACTACTGCCTCCTTTATGTGGATGCCTATGCTGTCTTCAGGAGAATGTAGACCCCAGCACTCCCAGTAGTCTCTTACACTGAGGCAAAGTGTAAGTTGCCTGCGTTCACACTCACACTTTGCCTTTCTTTATAGTAGAGAAATATTTATGTCTACCTAAATATTCTCTGGGAACATACAAGATAATCCAAGAAGGTCATGTGATTTTTCTGACTCCCAGTTTATGTTACTCATTTACCTTATCCTCGGTTCCTGTCACAAGTTTGAGTTTGTGGCTGCTCCATTAAGGGATCTTCTCTGGTTCCACTTAGAGATCTGGAGGATTTACAAGTTTAAATCAGTTTAATAACAATTCTGGACTCCTATAAATTGAGTCATTACTAGGGTAATCCTCAGCAGGTATTGTAGAAATGAGCTGGCTTTCAATGTGTAAATTCAGTTTGATGCAAAGTTAAATAGCTATGTTTCTCTGTACCTTTCTTCTCCATAATCACTTTTAAATATTCCTATATTCAGTATAGTTGACCAGAATTTACCTTCATGAAATTAGACAGTGTGGAAATCATTTGGATGCAGGGATTTGTGAAAAGCAGAAATTGAGGGAAAATTTGAATGCAGTAACGTCATAGTGTATCACTGGAAGATCCACTATGTATTTTGTGACCTTTTTCACAAAGGGATGTGTCTATCTTTTTTTTGTATCTTTAGAATCTAGCACAGTGCCTGACATTTGATAGGTTCAATAAATTTGTATTGAGTGAATATTGGCTGTTGGTAGTATTTAGATGAGGATTTCTTATGTGTGTAAACAGCCTAGATATATTTTATGAAAAATCAAATGTAGTACTTCTCTGTTTTTATGACACAAATAGTCATAGGAAATAATGTTTATCTGCTTTTATGTAATGATTTCACAAATAAAATTTGTAAGTTATAAGGCTAATAAACAGAACACTTGATATTTTGTGACATATTAAAACAAAGAGCTAGTGATTTTTTGTAATTAAAAATATTTTCTGTGAGTAAAAACTGTGACTATGAATTTTTAGCATTTTAGGGAGTTAGGTAAATACAACTCTCTTTCATGTCTTATATGATATTGCAGAGGAAAGCAGCAGTCAGGAGATATCTTTGGAATGTTTTTAATATTATTGCCAACCACAGGCTCTAGGCTTTTATGTTGTGGGAGAGTCTGGATTAGATAGTATTTATTTCCTGGAAGTAATATACCCTAATTACATCAGTTGCCTTTATAACATTAATGTTTCATCCTCTGTGGCACCCAAATTGCTTTGACATTTGTGTTAGGTCCCAGAGTGCACATCTTCCAGCTCAAAGAAGAGAATTGTGTTGGGTAGCCTTAATATATTCCACGGAGCAATGGATGTGAAAGCAAATTATATAGTTCACTTCCCAAGTTAAGCCAGTCTTCTTTTTGGAGGAACATGTAGGGAGATAGAGCTAGAGAGTAATTTTTAAAAATAATTTTCCTCCTGGTGATTTCAGTATTACATGCTATGTATTTTTGAAAAGATCTTGTTTAAACCTAAAGACAGGATTAAAAGTCAGCTGTTAGGAAGGAGTGTCTGAAGGAGTGTCATATGTTTGGTGAGCTGATGTGAGCAAAAGACAGAGCTGGGGATTCTACCAACCAGTAGCAGATGACTATGTTTAGAAGTGTAAGGTCATCCCACTCTTCAAAGCATTTTCATGGAGTCCAAGGAAGTTCTTGTTCATTGTAAGTTAATTTCCTTTCTTATTGACCTATTTCTGGTGAATGGGGCATGACTATGACTTGAAATATTTCCTTAATGATTTTCTCACAAATACTGAATTTTGGAGCTGTCACATATTGTTTGCTTTGCTTTAGTTTTCTCTGTCCTACTAAAATCATTCCTACATTTATGACTATAAAATCAAGGATTTAAGTGCTGACAGAGGGCTGAAAAATTATCTAGTAACTTGGAGCTTTACCTAGAAATTTTATGTGTATTCCTTCTCTCAGAATACCTATATTGTAGTTTGACTAGTAAGGTCATAGAAAGATGTATTAAAACTCTTATGTGTGTAACCGACTTGTAATTTGGTTTGCAATTTTGATGTGGTTTGAGTATCAGATTGCAAAATACCTTGATGGTATGTTTTAAATATTGATTTGCCTAATTAGGAACTTGGAAGAAAATATTGTCTTTTTTTTCCCCTAAAGTGGTGTTTCCTATGTGATTTTAAGTAAAATAGTTGTAAACACCAGTTTTGCTTGTACTAAAATTAGTATTTCCTTGTACTGAAATGAGTTAGTTTGTTTTTTCTTCCAGCATATATGTAGTTATTTTTAATAGCTAAGGATGATAATAAACTTAATGGACTATTAATCATTAATTAATTACTAATCATTAAATAAAGTGCTGTATATATGCTAAGTGTTTTATATGTCATCTGATTTGGTAACGTCAGGAGGTAAGTGTGATCGGTTTCACTTTATGCATGAGGAAATTGAGATCAGAGCAGTTGAAGTCTCCTATCTTGTACGTGCTAGAACTGGGTTTCTCTCTCTCTCTCTATATATATGTATATGCTTGTCCGCCTGACCTCAAAGCTGATGCTGTTAACCAATACTAGACTGCATTCCATGAATAACCACATAGTACACAGTAGCATTGACAGTTCATGTCAATCAGAGGAATGGAAACACATTCAAGATGTAAAAATTGTTGATTCATTTTGTTAAATTGTTTGGAATTGTCACTGAGCTCATTTCAGAGGAAGACAACATTGTCTACCAAGTTCCTGTAAATCATGTTTGCCTCTACTGTCTTTACAATGCCTCAATAGTGGCATCATATATTAATCTACATTCCAGAAAAAAAGTGCTCCATGGAGAGTATGTGTGGGAACAGCTGGTTATGGCAGCTGTAGGTAATAAACACAATGAGACAAGCCTCAAAGTTCGGTCTCTTTATTTCTGCATATATCCCCTTTGTATAGCAAAAGGAGGAATTAATTATATATGTATATAATTATATATATATGTACACACACACACACACACAAACACATGCACACACATACAAGTTATACTTAGCAAAGGAACAGAAGCACTGTTTTTTAGAATGCATCAATTCTTAGAATGTTAATGCCAGCAAGTACCTGCTTTTGGGACTTAGTTCAGTCACTAAGGAAAATGAACAAACTTCAATGGATTTGCTTTCAGAGAGTAAGGAACAATGTCTTTTTTCACTGCTGTATCCCTGAAATACTTGTAACAGAGCCTTATGTGTAAGGCTCTAATACGTACTTGCTGATTGATAGATTGATTGCCCTATTTCACATGGCTGACAGTAGCTGAGACTTTTGACATTCAAGTTCAGTACTTTTCTAACCACGCTGAATTTCTTACATTCCCATCTCAAAATAGGAATTGCTGTCTTCTTTTGAAAGAAGGAAATTAAAGCTCTAAGAGGTTAAGTAACTTGCCCAAGTTCACACAGGTGGGCCATGACTGGCAGAGGGTCTTAAAGCTTACTCTACTTGATGCTAATGTTTGTGTTCTTAGATGCTACACTACGCTACTGCTTTCTAGAACATGAACTCACGTCAGATCTTATAGATGCAGTCTGTGTTTGTATCTTAAGACCCTCTAGAAGAAGAGAGTATGCAGTCTCATTTTTGACAACTATTAGAGGTGAGTGGTTAAAACAAGGATTCTGTTGCGAGAGTTTAAATCCCAGCTCTACTACTTCACATGATTTTGGCTAAGTTTCCCTGTGGCTCAGATTCATCATCCACAAGTGGTGTTAGTAACAGTACCTAACTCATGGAGTTGTTTGAGAATTAAGTAAGTGTGAGGTGCTTAGGGCTGTGCTTGACGTATAGTAAGCCTCACATGCGTTATTATTTCCTTGGGTGTTAATTTCCATTGGGAAGAGAATTATCTTACAGCCAATGAAGCTTAATCCTGTTATCCTCTCTTGTTCTGTCCTCTGGGGGCTCAAGGACAAGTAGGGCATCACCCTCACTGCACACTGCAGCTTATTTTATTTCCATGATGAAGTTGTTTTTTCACTCTTTCCCAGCAACAGTTTTCTTAATTTTTAAGCAAAGATCGGATTTCCCCAGTCCTTATTCTTAAAATACTGCAAGGAGTTTTCTGTGTTTAAGGCAGGAAGTGACATTAATACTTAGAGGATAAGAGCATTTGTTTTCATATGGTATACAAAGGACAGCCAAATTTATTATTGTAGCAGGAATTAGTGGTCTTTTTTTTTTTTTTAAATTACCCTGAAAGAACATATGTTCTCTTGCCTAAAATTAAAATGTGTACTGTAAGGTGATATAGTGAATAAGTACTGAACTTGGGAATCAGAAAACCTGTGTTTATGTCCCATTTGATATTCATCAGTTGTGTGACCTAGAATGAGAGAATCCTCTAAGCCTCTTTCAGCTCCAGTTTCCTGAACTGTGAAAGGATATAATAGTGACTGCTGTGATTACCTCACCAAGTTTGGTATTAACCAAATAATATTTTATGTTTTCAAGGCCCCAGTTCAAATACCACCTGTGCAATGACTCCTCCTTACATTTCTAGTCTATATTCCTACAGCAATTTTCATCTCTACAATATTCTTTCTTTGAGTCAAATAGTTCAAATCTTCCACTGGATTGTAAGCTTTGTGGATATATATTTATTTGTGTCTTCTACAGACTGGATATAGTACCTTGAGCGTGTGCTCCATAAATACTTACTGAATTGAAATGAATTGAATTAGTGCAACGGTACTTTGTAAACTGAAGTATATAAAAATGTAAAATATTATTATTAATACCTCCTTATACTAGATGCTTTTCTTTCCCATGGGTTTTATTTTCTAACTTACAGTTATGCAATTTGTCGCTAATCAGACTTTTCTTTGCATCTCCACATATCTTGGGGAGAGTCAATCAGGAGCACAATTAAATTCTGTAGTAAGTTCCTGAATGCAAGCTGTGTTGTCCTAACTACTGTCCAAATCAAATCGTCATGGTTTCTGCTATACAAGAGCACATTCAAAAATCATTATCAAATGTCTGCATGCGAATTATATTGTCCTTGGTAAATTGAATTAAATAATCAGATCAGTGACTTCTTGACTTGCAGATAAGGAGGAAACATTTGTGTGAATACACTTATAATGGACTACTAAAAACTATTGGAAAAATAAAACCACATTATTGACTTTTCTGTTCAGAATTATGACTGAAATAGGCAGTTTTAGATTTTGGTAGTTAGTCTAAGTCCACTAGGCAAGAAACCTTCACATAATTTCTTATTAATTGGGGAAAGTAAATGGCTATTGAACTTTTCACAAGTTTTTGATATAGTTCCTGGAAGTTACATGATGCATTTTTGCCTGTCCTGTAATCTACAAGATCATAAAGTTACTCTTCTGTGATATTTGATCAGTTTGGTCAGACATGAGGATGTTTTTATTCTGTCTTGTTACAATTAGAGAAATAAGACTTGACTTATGAATGTAGAAAAATCTTTCAAGATACAAAAGTAAAAGTAAAAAAGAAGAAAAGAAACAAACAAAAAAGAGGACACAAAGGAAAAAGAAAAGAAATGAAGAGGAAAAGGTGTAAAAAGAAATCCTAGACATTTATATTTGTTAATTGGTTCTAAACTATAAATATATATGATATGTGATGTTTAAATGTTTATAAATGATTGAATGAGATCTTATCAACTCAACAAGCTTAACATACCATTTAAGGTTTTAGAACAATTAGAAGAGTGTTTTGGGTTGATAATAACTTTTTCAGAGGGATATATGTGTTTGTATAAGATGTAGCAAACCTTGTAATAATTAGCAGTTATTAGGAGTTTTCTATATGCAGTGCAGCATTCTAAATATTTTACATTAATCCTTTCAACAGCCTTGAAGTGTGGGTGTTATTTTATTATTTCCATTTTGTAGATGGAGAAACAGACAAATTGAGTAACTTGCTTTAACTGGTGATACAAATCCAGAGATTCTGAGATTCTGTTTAGACAGATTTCTGTTTATCTGATCTTCCTGCTGATGGCAATAACTTTTTTTATTGCAGTTTTCAGTTAGGGTCTACTCCATCATAAAATTTCTCTCTAAAAAGTCTTATAGACATTAAGTAATTTAGGATTTATAAAGTCAACCCCCCCAAATAACTTCCTCTCAATGGAATGTGAAGAATAAATTATTATAGAGTTTAGTGTAATTATATACACTAAATTCTAAATAATATGTATTGGGATTCTGCTATATAATGTCACTTATCATCAAGAAATCGGGTAAAATCTTTATGTCTGGCTGAGAAGAAAGGCTCTGTCCTAGTCTGCTCTAGGTTTCATCTTGCATGTTCTATTGTTTATCCATGCTGCACTGGTCCCTCATTGTTCTACAGTGACCTGAATGCTTCCTTGCATCAGAAATTTCTGTACAAACCACAGAGAGTAATTAGCCTCTACAACTCAAGTTCAGATTTTCCTCCAACTCTTCATTAAAAAATTTTTTTTTAAAAACCTACTGAGGAGTTAAAAGATTAGTATTAAAAAAAAACCATATTAAAAAAATAAAAACCCTAAGAACACCCTATGTTCTTAGATTTTCCAATTGTTAATATTTTGCAACATTTACTTGCCCTCTCTCTGTATGTATATATATTCGCTGAGTAATTTGAAATTAAATTTCTGGTTTCATGTTTCAGCATGTGTCTCCTAAAAACTGGGAAGGTCTGACAGAATACCATTATTACATTTTCTGTTTTCTTCTTCTAGATTTGTATATTATTGCTTATGTTTTTTTTTTTCATTTTTGAAATATTTTAAATTTTCTTGAGCTGGCAATAACAAAGTATTCTTTGTAGGCAGGGTGAGGTGCTTGGGTGCCTTGCTAGATTACTTAGCTTGAGTGCCCTTTTTTATTGATGTAGTACAGTGCATTTAAAAAATATTTGGTGCTTTGGTTGGGGTCAGGTTGGGGTTAGTATACTTCTGATTTTGTGCTTCTTGTTTGTTTCGATAGGGCTCTTAATTTCTACTACTTGCTTCCTTCTTTCTTTTCAATGCCAAGCCTCCAAGAGACTTCCCCTTCCAGGTTGCCTTTCTCTCTCCTCCAATAGTTGATTCAGTCTTTACTAAAGTTCTGTTATTCTTATAGAATTTAGTCTTGGACTTGATCCTCAACAATTTCTGCCTTCTGGCTGCAGGAGA
Source organism: Camelus dromedarius (assembly GCF_036321535.1). Classification (NCBI taxonomy): domain Eukaryota; kingdom Metazoa; phylum Chordata; class Mammalia; order Artiodactyla; family Camelidae; genus Camelus; species Camelus dromedarius. The sequence continues at coordinate 57,620,623 of NC_087447.1, read as the reverse complement.
TGAGGGTCTTTATATACTGTTGGCGAGTTCTTCTCACTTTCACTATTTGCCTTAATTGGTGATTAATCACTCTTAGCTTTGCATTGTCTTTTTATGAGTCATTGATTCAATTAACATCTGTTCAAATCTTTTCTTCTTATAATTATTAATTCCTCTGAATCTCTTGCATGATGGAGATATTATACCTGCCAGCATATTTCCTCCCACCAGTTTTTTATCCTAGTTAACCACAGGTGAAAGTTTTAACAATTACACCATGTCAACATGCCAGGAGTTATTATCAGTATTCTACCTACCACCAGTATTGGTGCTCTCATTTCAGGGCTGGTAGATGCTATAGCTCAAAAATTTCATTTTAGAGTTAGCTTTTTGGAGACTACTCCTTGTGCCAATTATCTTAGGTTTATTTCCCTAGGAAATAGATTCTGGGATGGAGATATTGTATATGGGAAACTTCACTGAGGCGTACTCTCAGGAACAACACCTGTGAGGGAGTAAGGACGCAAGACTGGGCAAATTGATGAATTGAACTGGTTACCACAAAGTTCTCAGCTGGTCTACCTGAGCCCTGGAGCTTAGATGACTTTTCAGAGCTGTCCCAAATTGAGGCAAGGTGACCAGATCTCACACTGACCAGTCATTGGATAGCGGTTATCTTTGGGGAAAGGATGTAAGTTTGAGTGAAGGAGCTCAGTTTCTAGGGAGGGACTCAGATGTGAGCTGTTAGCAGATTGGAGGGAGTTGATTCTGATGTAAAAATCTGGGTGGTGCACCACAGCCTACTCTAGAAGATGGAAGAGGAAAGTAGGAAGGGCTATCAAAATTCAGTGAAATATTTCAGATAGTGAACGCTTGGAGTTTGGGGGAACAATGGAGGTTGTGAGAGGTGGTTGGATTTGGGATATATTTCAAAGGATTTGCCAATGGATTAGATGTCAGAGGAGAGAGGAATGAAGAGTATCCTCAAAGATTTTGACATGAAAAACTGGAAGAATAAAGTTGCCTCATCAATTTAATGAGAAGTGATGGCTAGCACACTTTGTCTTCTGAAAGTAGCTGTATTAACTGAGGAATATAACAACCTCTTATTTCATTTATGATTTCTAGGTGAAAAGAATGTGAGCTTATAATTTTCTATTTCCACAACATAAATTGCCTAAACTGATCCAATTACAAATTGAAAAATTAAATAGACTCATAACCTTGGAATAAATTAAAATTTTATCAAAGAGTTATCTTTAACTAATGAAGTAAGCTCAGGTAGGATTAAAGTCAAATACTTTTAAACTTTAAAAAATAGGTAATTTTTATGATACATACACATTTCCAAAGGGGTGAAATAGCAAGAAACTGTTCTAATTTTAATAAAATTGCATAACTCTAATATCAAAACTAAACATTGCACTAAAAGAAGAAAATACAGATTAACCTCATTTGTGAAAACAAATTTAAAAATACCTAATACAAGTACTAATAAATCTGATTCAAGAGTACATTGAGGATATCAGCAAAACGGTGGCCTTGGAATTTCTCCTGCTCATCTCTGCCCAGAGACATCATTTTAAACAACTGTCAACAAACAAAATACCACTGTTTAATATCAGAGACAAAGAAAGAATTTTAAAGGTAGCAAGAGAAAAAAATATTCTCATATAAAAGGGAGGGTTCATAAGGCTGTTGGCGGGTTTGTTAACAGAAATCTTGGAGGCCAGGAGAGTATGGGATGATATACCTAAAGTGCTAGAAGAAAAAAGCTGCCAACCAAGAATGGTTTTCCCATCAAAGATGTCTTTTAGGAAGGAGGAAGAGATAAAAACTTCCCCAAACAAAAGCTGAGAGAGTTCATCACAACTAGACTCGCTTTATAAGAAATGCTGAAAGGAGTTCTCAAGGCTGGAATGAAAGGATGCTAAGTAGTAGCAAAACATGAAACTATATCATGCTGGTAAAGCTAAGTATATTGTCAAATTCAGAACATTCTAGTACTGTGGAAAGGTGGTAGGCTAGTCACTTAAGTCTAGTATAAAGGCTTAAATGACAAAAGTGTTAAAAAAATAACTATAATTACAATAACTTGTAAATGGATACATGATATAGAAAGAGGTAAATATGATACCAATACAAAAATTAAGTGGAAGAGTAAAAGGATAAAACTTTGTATGTGATTTAAATTGTTATTAGCATAAAATAGACAGTTACAAGATGTTTTATGTAAGCCTCATGGTAACCACAAAGCACAAACCTACAGTAGATACGCATAAGATAAAGAGGGTGGAATCAAAGCATAACATTGTGAAAAATCATTAACTCAGAAAGGAAAATAACAAAATAGGAAGACAGGAACATGGGAACTACAAAAAGCCAGAAAACAATAAAATGGCATTAGTAAACCTTATCTATCAGTGGTGACTTTCAGTGTAGATGGATTAAGTTCTCAATCAAAAGGTACAGAATGGTTGAATGGATTAAAAAATAAAACCTAACTAAGTGCTGCCTACAGAGAGATTTACTTCAGCTTTAAGGACACATACAGACTAAAGCTAATGGATAGAAAAAGACATTCCTTGCAAATGGAAAATGAAAGAGAGTAGGACTAGCTATACTTAAATCAGAAAAAACAGACTAAGTCAAAACTTGTAATGAGATAGAGGTATTTATATGATGATAAAGTGGTCAATTAATCAAGAGTATATAACAATTATAAATACATTATAAACCCAACATCACAGCATCTAAATATGTTAGGCATATACTAACAGATCTGAAGGGAGAAATAGACAAGAATGCAGTAAGTAGGGGACTTCAGTAGCCCAATTTCAACAATGAATAGATCATCCATACAGAAAAGCAATAAGGAAACACTAGACTTGAACCATATTTTAGACCAAATGGAACTAACAGATACACAGAACATTCCATCCAATACACCTTCTTCTCAAGCACACAAGGAAATGTCTCCAAGATGAACATTTATTAAGTAAGCCCAAAGTTAGCAAAAGAAAGGAAATGACAAAAATCAGAGCTGAAATAAATGAAATAGAAAAAGGAATACAAAGGATCAGTAGAACTAAGAGCTATTTTTTAAAAAGATAAACAATATTGACAAACCCTTAGCTAGACTAAGAAAAAAAGAGAAGATTCAAATAAATAAAATCAGAAAGGAAAAAGGAGGCATTACAACTGACACAAGAGAAATATAAAGGATTATGAGACTGCTATGAACAATTATGTGCCAACAAATTAGATGACGTAGTAGAAATTGATAAATGCCTAGAAACATACAGCCTACCAAAATGAAATCATGAAGAAACAGAAAATTTGAACAGACCAATTAGTAGTAAGAAAGTGAATCAGTAATAAAAAAAATCTTCCAACAAAGAGAAGCCCAGACCTAATGGTTTCATTGGTGAATTCTACTAAACATTTGAATAGAATTAACACCAATCCTTGCTCACACTCTTCAAAAATTTGAAGAGAACACTCCCAAACTTATTTTACAAGACCAGCATTAACCTGATACCAAAGCCAGATAAGGAAACTAGAAGAAAATAAAACTACAAGCTAATATCCTTGATGAATAGAGATGCAAAAATTCTCAGCAAAATAGTAGCAAAGTGAATCCAACAGAATATTAAAAGGCTCATATACCATGATCAAGTGGGATTAATCATTGGGTTGTAAGGATGACTCAACATACATAAATCAGTAAATATGATATACCACATTAATAAATAAAGGTTAAAAATTTTATGATTTTTAATAGATGTAAAAAAATCATTTGCCAAAATTCAGTATCCTTTCATGATAAAAATCAACAACAATGCAATTAAAAAATGGCAAATAATTTGAATAGAGAGTTTTCCAAAGAAAACGAACAAATGGCTAACATGAAACAATGCTCAACTTCACTAGTCCTTGTGGAAATACAAATCAAACCATATCACCTCACATCTGTTAGAATGGCTATTATCCAAAAGACCAAAAGACAATGAATGTTGATGAGGCTATGGAGAAAAGGGAGTGGTTGTGCAGTGTTGGTAGGATTGCAAATTGGTATAGCCACTATGGAAAGCAATATGGAAATTCCTAAAAAAAAAATTAAACATAGAACTACCATTGGATACAGCACTCCCTCTTCTGGGTGTATATCCCAAGGAAATGCAAACACTATCTTGAAGAGATATCTGCACCCCCATGTTTATTGTAACATTATCCACAATAGCCATAACATGGAAACTATCTAAGAGTCTATCAATGGAATGGATTTAACAAATGTTTTATGCACACACACACACACACACACACACACACACACACACACACACACACACACACACACACACATATAATGAAATATTATTCCATCCATAGGAAAGAAGAAAATCCTGCCTTTTGTGATGTCATGGTTGGAGCTTGAGGGCATTATGCTAGTGAAATAAGTCTGACAGAGAGAGAGAAATACTGTATGCTCCCACTTAAATGTGGGGTCTAAAAAAAAGCCATACTCATAGAAATAGCAGAATGGTGGTTGTAAGGGGCTGAGAGGTGAGGAAAATGAGGAAATGTTGATCAAAGGGTACAAACTCCCAGTTACTAAACGATATGTTCTGGGGATCTAATGTGAAGCATTATGACTGTAATTAACAATACTATACTATCTTAAATTTTTTTCATCACAAAAAAAAGGAGATTATATGAGGGGATAGAGGTGTTAACTAACCTTATTGTGATAATCATTTTGCAGTATATATGTATATCAGATCATTACATTGTACACCTTAAACTTATATATGTCGAAACTATCTCAAAGTTGGTAGAGAACATGAGTATATTGGAAAAAAACACCAAGAAAGAGTTATTTTATAAATGCAATGGGGATTACTATTAGGAAATCTGTTAATGTAACATATTACTAATGGCTCAAAGAAAATAAAAGAGAGCTTTGATAGATAATAATACTAACTCACATTTTTGGAATCCTATAGTGAGCTATGTTCTAGGGACTGTTTTAAATTTAATATATAAATATATGTGTGTATATTTATAGCTTATATGAAAACCCCGTGAAGTGGATAATATTTTTATTTTCATAGTTTAGATGAAACACAAAAAAGGTTTAATAACTTGTTCAAATTCACACAATTAGTATGTGCAAGAGCTAAGATATGAACCCAGGAAGAATCTGTGATATTAAACCACTCTGCTAAATTGTCTTCCAATAGGTAACAATAATAAGGGTACAATTTTTATCATTGGCTAACATTTATCAAGTGGTCACTATGTGCCTGATACTACTCTAAGCACTTTTAATTAACTCCTCCTCTTTGTAACAATATGATGCAGATATTGTTATTATTGTCATTTTACAGATAGGGAAAGTGTGGTAGGGAAAGGTTAATAAGTAAACAACTCAAGATAATCCCACTACTAAGTGGAGTTGGGATTTATATCCGTGTAATCTGCCTTCAGTACAAATGCTGTTTGCCTCTGAAACATTTGAACATTCATTCCTGATAGTAAACAGAACAATGCAAAACCAGTCAGTCAACAAAAACTATGTTATGAAACTAAATTAAAAGGATGCTTCCTTAAAATTATGTTTAAAAATCTGTCTAAAATCACATTCTATATTATACAGCATGGAGTTTTTGACTGTAAATATATTAACATTAAATTTAATAGCAGGTTATGGATGCATTAAATCAACACAATCTTTAAGAAAAAAAACTTTTCTGGAGGTATACTATAGAAGATGTAAAAACCACTCCATGAGAACAAAACCACACTGGTACATAATTGAGATGAGGTTATGAGTAGGGAATTCATAAAAGTATAATTATTAATGGATGACTGAAAAATAGTTTTAAGAAATACATGTTTAACAATGATTGTATTTTATAAAGATTATGAAAATAATCCTGCTCAAGATTGATAAAAATCTGCTAAAATAGAAACATTATTTCCATACTGGTGGGAATGAAAATAAATTCAACATTCTGGTTATATATAAATAAAACATTTAAAAATCATTTATTTCTCTTATCCAACAAATTCCCTAGGAATTTATCCCCCAAAATCATATGCTACAAGAGCAAATATTTATGCATAAGAATGTTAATTTCAGCATTACTTATAGTAGTAAAATATTAAATACAATTTTAACATTGATCAACAGGTTATTGGTTTTCAAGTTATGCTACACTCATTTAATAGGCTATATCCATTTAATAAAGACATTAACTGACTGAAGTTGGACTCCTGTCCTAAGCTTCTCCTGTTTTTAATGCCCCATTCAAATTCATGAATCTAGAATAATAATTTTGTTGATAATTTTCTTTTAAATATTTATTCATTTATTACCTTTTTGATAAAGAAGAAACACAGATCACATTGCATTTAGTTAGGGAGTTGGATGAAGTAGAAACAAGATAGGCAGGAATGGAAATGGTAGGGTGAAATAATGAATATTGTAAGTGACTAATAAATTTATCTAGTTTGTGTTCCCCTAGAAGAGGCCCTAAAACAAGGATTCAAATCCCAGTCTAAGTGGTTTATTTGGGAAATGATTTCAGGGAGCACCAGAAGAGCAGTGAGGGCATGAGACAGGGAAGGTTAGTTGTCCAGTAAGTGGTGCATTGTCCAGCTAGTAACTTAATCTCAATCGGGAGCTCGGAGAATCAGTGTAGAATCAGCCAGCCTCAGTTATTCTCTGTCATCTTCAGTGACAAAGGAGCTAGGATATTTATATACAGACTTCTGTTGCTAAGGGCTAGTTAAGGGCTGCTCTTTAGAGGGAGGGGATGTTTGTTGATTCTCTGGCACTTCCGGCCTGCATACTGCATACTGACAAGAGGGTATGACTTGCACAGTAAAGGTGAGCCCTGGAGGAAAACTGCTGAGGTATTGATAGTGTCTGCTGTACTATCCTAACAACATACTTTTGAGTACTGATATGGACATACACCATTTTAGGAGTTAGTAACTTTTTTCCTGTAAGTAGCGTAACAACAGAATTTTATCACAATATCTATCTGCTCAGAAGAATTTGGAAAAGACAGCTTAGTTGGACCTCAACCAAGGTGCTTATTTACTGAAGAAGTGAAAGAGTCTCGCTGTACCCAGTTCATCTATAAAACATTGGTCCTCAGAAACAAGTGCTAATACAATTATGTCTTACTGGTGGCAAATCTTCTGTTAATAATAGGGAACATGATTTTTTTTTATATTTGGAAGGAACTAGACTAATTTTAATCCTATGAGCCAATCATCCTGTAAACCATATGAGAAATGATGCTGTCAACTTGTAATATACAAACTATAATTTCCTTGAATTGCATGTGAAGAGGGCTTCTGAATTTATCATCAATTTCTCTTATTATATTCTGACAACCATATGAAAAGATGAATGAACATTTCTGTGTTTTATAAGCATTGAAATTTCAAGGCATTTAAAGATTATTCCAAATGGCTAGATCCTAGTGTAGTGTCTGGTACATAGTTGGTACTTAAAAGAAATTTTTGAAACTCAGTTGCCATTGGTACTGAACTCTCTGGATTAGACTGATCTATTATTTCATTTATTTTGCAAATATTGAGTATCTACAACATGTCAGTGCTGATTTAGAATTTTAGCTAGATGAATGTCTATGTATTACTTGGCACAGACAAGTAACTTAAATCACTTAGTAAAGTTATACAACATATTTAACCATAGAAATGTCCCACATGCAGAGGAAATCTTTACCCTTAAATTTTAGAGACTTGTTTGTCTTTCTAAAACTCTTCCTACATCTATTTCAAGCCTCCCTTCCTTTCCATTCCCTTTTATTATTCTAGCTGTTTGACAGCTTGCTTAATAGGAGAATAACTCACTAAAAACTCCTGGGAAATTTACAGAAGATTGCACAGAGAGGCACTCTTCATATTTCCTGCCTTTCTTCTCAGTAGAACATTGCATTTAATTGATAGATCAGTTTGATTCCGTTGAGTACTGTCATGGTTTCCTCGTTCTTCAGATGTTCTGAAATGTATACATTGTATCGGTAATTTCATGCTTGCCAAGGACTCCTAACCCCAATTGCTCTGAAAAATCATTAAATTCTTTTTCTCACTAATTATCTTAAATTCCATTTGGGTTAATCATTTCTGAAGTTTTGTATTTTCTATCTTCTTGTATCTCCAAGCTTTATGACTATTTAGCTTGGGAGAAGAGGAAGACATTTCAGGTAAAGTTAGCAATGTGAGCAAAGTTTGAAACAGCTGGATGATCTAGAACTTCAGACAATTTGGCAGGAGCCTCTTTATACTGGGATACTTCTTTGTTTTAATGATAAGGTTCCACAGGGAGGATCAGGCCAAACCAAGCAGTTAAGGCTGCATTCCTCAGTCATATGACAGCCCTGAATGAGTTGAAGAAAAAATATGACTTATAGCTATGAGGAGGGTGAACTGGGTCATGGGAGAGCAGTAGTGATGCTAACACCGAACTGGTAACAGCATTTCCTGTGTACTAAATGCTTATAGGAGATTGTACTGAGCCCTTTACATGTATGTACTATGTCAGTTACTCTTAAGAACAACTGTGAGTTAGGTCCTAATATTATCTCCATTTTATAGATGAGAAAATAGAAGATCAAAAAGATTAAGTAACTCACTGAGTTAGGCACCTAGTAACTGGCAGAGTGGAAGTGCTTCAGACTTCACAGTATACACTTTCAATCGCTACATTGTACCACATACTTTTATTTTAAACCTCTTGTTTTTTGAACTTATTTGTAAACTGTGTTAAAAATTAGATCCCAGGATCTTTGAGCTGGAGGGGACTTTGTCCATTTAACCAAATCTTCTAGCCAGTGCGGGGATCCTTTCTATAATGATGCCTTGTGGATAGTCTATTGTTCTGCTTCAGCACGTGCTCTGTGACAAGGAACTTGGTATAGAGAGAAGGAGTCTCTGATAATTTTCGTCATATTGAACTGAAGTATCTGTCCTCCCCTAAGCTCCATCATCTGGTTATGTAAATCTTTTTTTCACATTGTAGCTCTTCAGATACTGTCATTTCTTCCCACTTAAGTCTTTATTTTCTTTAAGTGAAGCATTCTTAGTTTTCCCAAGTGTTTTTCATGTAGTTCTAGAAAATTAATCATCCTAGCTTCTTTCTTATTGATGTATCCAAGTTTGTAAAGTGTAGTACTCAAAACCGAGCTCTCTGTGTGTTATAAGTTGTGTAGAGTGAGAGGATGCTCTTTCCATCTGAATAATATTGTCTGAAAAAAAGAAACTACTACTCTTGTTTAGGCAGAGTTAAGACTGGATTCTGGAATCAGAATATTTGCCTTTGGATTTTGGTAATGCCATTTTCTAGAAGTTGAGGTAATTTCTTAATCTTTCTAAGCATATATTTCCTCATCTACAAAATTGAATTATTTTAAATTACCTTATAGCAAATTCATATTAGAGTTAAATCAGATAATATAGATAAATCTCTTAGTGCTTTACTTTTAGATGGCTTCCCATCTTATGTAGAGTAAAATCCATATTTTTATCATGGTCAATAAAGCCTGTGTAAAGTTTAGCCTCTGTTACCTCTCTAAGTTTCTCTCTTATGGTTCCCTTCCTTGCTCAGACACACTGGACTGTGCTGCTTCTTGATTCACAGGGCTAATTTCCACCTTTACTCTTGTTCTTACACTCAGTTACTTCCTTACCTCCTTTAGATCTCTGCTCAAATGTCCTTTTCTAAAGAGGCTTTCCCTGGTCATCATATTTAAAATTGCTAAGTTCACCCTTCTTATCTCCCCCAACACCCCTTACATCCCTTCAAGGCTTGATTTTTCTTCTCAGCATGTACCACCAGCTCTCACTGATGTATTTAAATTACTTACACATTTATTGTCTGTGTCCTTTGTCCCTGATCCTGACAAGGATGTTAGTTTTATGATGGCAGACTTTTCTTTTGTTTTTATTCTTTATTGTTGTATCCCTGGAAGTCTGAACAGCAGGTGTATGTTATTGATATTCAATAAGTTTGTACCAGTGGACTTGGGACTATGATTTTAACAGATTTATCAACAACCAAGTTTTATTCTCTCACATGTATTGTTTCCCATAGGATTCATCTAGTGTTTAAATTTAAATGAATCAAGATCCAGTCTGTTGAGTGGTCATTTGGGTGGAAGCCTGTTGGAAAACTACATAGAATTACACAAAAATGTATAGATTTTGCCCAGGCCTCTTTGATGTCTTCTGTATGTAATGGCATACCTTGCACAGTGGGGATGCTCTTAGTCTTAAAGTGAAGTTCTTTTTTTATCTGTTCTTGTCTTGGTCTTAGTGAATTGAGCTGAAGGTCTCCTTTAACTTAAGAGTTTTCAGTCAGATTTTACATCTCTTCAATCAGTATTAATCTTTTAGTCAAACAAAAGCAAATTCAGATTTCTCCATTAACCTTTACAGACTGTTCACTGTCCTTATACATGTATGTTTGATTATGAATTTCCAACCATCTAATAAAGGCAGTATATTTAACATCTACAAGTGCAAGCTGTGGAGCCACATAACATTGAATCAGACCTACCAAGCTCTACCACCTATGTGACAACCAAGTTTTTTTTTTTCCCCTGTGCTTCCTTGGGCCTCAGTTTCCTCATCTGTAAAACAAATAATATATACAGAGCAATTAGCAAGTAGTAAATAAGCAAAACATAACGGTGGTTTTATTTAATTAACCAGCATTTCTTTCTGATTAAGGTGTTGTACTCTTTTATAAAGTTTAGTAATATAAGTCATTATGGTAGATTGCTATAATGATAGCATATTAATGATACAAAGTTTTTAATAATAAGCTGAATTTTTTGGATTGGGAATTTCTGGTCTTTAAGATGGCATCCAAAGTTCTTTAGATGGTATTCCACACTCCAGTCAATCTAAATTTAACCCTGTTCCCTCTTGACCTAAATGTTTTCATGCCTCTTATGTCGCTGCTCCTATACTTCCTTGTCTTGTGATGGCTCCTTTCACCGTATCTGTTTATACAAATTCTTTCATCATAATGCTTAATTCAGTGCCATATCTTCTCTGAGGTCTTTTTGGATACCTCTGTGATAATAATCACTTTCCATTTTGACATTAAGTAATAACATGCAGCTCAGTAGAGACTTCTGTGAGTTTCATGAAATGGAATAATGTACATCAACAACCTCTTCCTCCAGTCCCACTGCTTCCTGTAACTTATCTCCTACCCTTTCCCCTCTAACTGACTGCCTTCTAACTACTCTGGTTTTCTTTCGGCTCCTTAAACTTGCCAAGTATTCTTCTGGTTCAAGGCATTTTTTTAATTTTATATTCTTCTTGCCTAGAAGACTCTTCCTTCAGATATCCTTCTGACTTGCTCCTGCATTTTACTTGGGTCCTTCACTAAATGTTACTTGTCAGAGAGGCCTTGTCTCACCACCCTATTAAAATAGCACCCTCAACATCACTCTCAAATTATTTACCCAATTTGTTTTATAATTGCATTTTTCCCTGATAATTGTGCTATATATTAATGCATTTGTATGTCTATTATCTGTCTCACAAATAGAATGTAAGGTTCAAGAGAATAGGGATATTGTCCATTTTGTTCATGGTTCAATTCTTTTTGAAAAGAGTATGTGACATTTCATAGGCATTCAGTAAATATTTTCTAAATGGATGAACGATGAATGAATTAACAGAACTGCCTTTACTGACATAGTTTTCTATATCCTACCTGTTCTGGGAGCATTTGAAATATGATCTGAGTTTGGGTTGTCAACCCTCTTGTCAGTGCCCTTACTAAAACGGAAGTTGAATGAAGAAAAAATCTATATATGAAAGCTGGTACTAGTATATCTAAGTGAAAAACTGAACATAGAAACTGTGATTCCTCATTTTATATAAAATCCCACTCTGTTGGATGTCCTTGTTGGTTACAGTAGTGAAAGTACGAGACAGATACTGTTAATCTTTTGTCATTGTTACTTCATTTCTGTTAGCTATCACCTGTTAGAGAACAGCCCTCGGACTACTGGAAATGCCTCTTTCTACTCCCTCCTCCCACTGGGGACAGCTCTTAACCAATGACTAAAGGGTATGGAAATACAAATACTTCAGCCCCACCTCCATAACCCAGCCTCCAACCCCATCCCCTTATGTGGACCTGTTTTCTGCACTGTTTTCAGAAACCCCTGTGGATTTCAACTAAAGATACCATCTGTCAGATTGTGCTAAATACCGCACCCTTACCTCGCCTCTTTCTTTTTAAGTCCTGATTCCTACTCCTCTCAATTTTTCTAAGAACATACTTTCTAATAAATAACTTTCACATAAATTCTAATCTCAGGGTCTACTTCTGGGGAGTACAATCTAAAGCTAAGAAAGGGTGTACCTTTTTGAGTTGGCTTCCCCATTGGCTTGTGCTGTGGGTTAGCTAGCTTGGAGCCTTGACTCTCTCATCCTTCCTGAGAGTTTAGACATGGACATCATCTATGGTCCTTTTAGGATCCAGAGGCAACTGGGTATATCTTTGTTTGTATCCTTGCTTCCTTTGGTGTTTAAAATCATCTGTTTTGCCTATGAACTTAATAGGAGAAAAAAGAAAAAAAAAGGAGGTGTGTGTGTGTAGGGGGGAGAAGTGGACACTTTTTCCTTTTTTTTTTCTGTAATCTACTCTACTTCTCTATATTACTCTCCCCACCCAGACCCCAGTTCAGAAGTTATTAGAGTTTCTCATTCTTCTGTTCACCTTGCTTCTTCCTCCCCAATAATATTTCCTCTGTCATACTGTGTCCTTTATTAGTGAAAAGTATTATCTAAGCTGTCAGGTCTCTAATTATAGTACAGCATAATTACAACTATGTCAAGCAATTATTTGTTGTGCATGTCACCTCTAGTTGATCGTGAGGTGCTTGAGTGCGGGGTCCATGTCTTAATGATCTTATTTTTCCCACAGTGTTCAGCACAGCACTGTACACATATTTAACATGCGATTAAATATTTCTTAAACTATAGTGACCAGACTGATATTAAAAGGACATATATTTTAGTAAAGTATTTTTTTCTAATCTCATCTTTTGCTCATCTTCAAAAAGAATAATTATTTTCCTCTTTGAATTTGAGGGCTTATGATTTGTTTTGTTAATTGCTTGTGAAAAGTAGGCTTAAATTAATCTGCTTATATTTGGGCACTTGGTGGAATTTTATAGGGTGAAGTCTCATTCGTTGAGTGAAGAGGATTTTTTCTGGTCATCTAATGCCAATTACCACCCATTGCTGAACTATCTAGAGCTTGAAGATGTATTCATTAAAGAGATTCTAAAGTGAACTTCACTCTTTGGGACATCAGGTTAAAAGCCAACTCAATAAGACTATATAAATTATTAGTGTGATAACAACACCTTTGCACATTCTGAAGAAGATCAAGATTTCATTTGCTTTTCACTAAATCACTTGCTGAAATTGGATTCCTGGAGGTTGTTTAAATTTCTGATTCTTATATGAACAAATGGCAAATCTAGCATAAATTTCAGATAAAGTACAGAGAAGTGAGTTCTGAAACAGAGATTTAGATAAGAAAAAGAAAAACAGTGATAAGCTATGAGGAATAGAAGCCAATTTTTAAAACTGAGGAAGCCAACAAGTTGTTAACATTCGACTATTACCTAACAAAGAGAAGTACTGTTTCTTCTTAAGTTGCATCTATGTACATTCAATTAACAATTATTTATTGAATATCTGCTAAGTAAGGGCCACATTATGCTGACTGTTCAGAAGAATTGAAGATCCAGTGTCTGGTTCCAGTTAGAAGTTTACAGTCTGGTGGGAAATAATAGTGAACTTGTAAGACAGTATATAGAATGTGCTACATTATACTGACTCTGATTTTATAGCCTTTGCCTTGAACATTTGAACATATTGTCCCTTTCACTATTTTAGTCTAGGATCTCATTGTCTCTTGCTTTGAATGTTGCAGTAATATTTAGTGCTTGAAGTATAGTTAGTGCTAATTTATTTGTTGTCTGAATCAGTGAATAAATGAATGGCCCAGAATTTAAAGACTATGGAAAACTCGAGGGGAAGGTGGGATCTGGAGTAGTCAGTAAAGACCTCCTGTAGAAGGTGTTGCTTAAGTTGAAAACTGCATGAGAAACTGAGTATAAGGAGGGCAAACACAGTGGAGCTGGCGCTGCCTATGAAAGTTCTCAGAACTAGATGATTGCAAATATTAAAGCCATATTTGTTTTGGTTTCAGACTTTGAAATGTTAAATTCAGACAGATCCAGGCTAAATTTTCCATCAGAAAGGAGATAGTTAGCTAACAGCTAGATAGTTGTTTTATTCAAATGATCTGAAAATAATTGTAAGCCATGTGCTAACTTCAAATAATTCTAACCTGTTTATTAAAAATAGCTATTTGTGATTGTTAATCTTTTCAGTTACACATATCAGAAAATAATAAACAACTCATTTTGAGGGTTGGGATCAAGATGGTAGAGTAGGAAGACTGTGCGCTCACCTCCTCCCCATAGTCACACCAAAATTACAACAATTTGCAGAGCAACTGCTCTGAGAACAACCGGAAGATAAGCAAAAAAGATTTCCCACAAATAAAGATACAAAAAGGAACCACAACAAGATGGCCAGGAGGTGTGGAAAGGTGGTCAATTTGGGACCCACGCCTCCAGAGTGGTGACCCACAAGGGATATCACAACAGTGGAGTTTTACTCTGTGGAGTGAGGGGTCTGAGTCCCATATCAGTCTCCCCAGCCTAGGGATCATGCAATGGGAAGATGAGCCCACAAAATGTCTGGCTTTGAAAACTAGTAGGACTTACATTCGGGAGAGCTGAAGGGGTATATGAAACCAAGACTGGGTTCTTAAAGGATGCACAAAAACTCACACATTGTAAGTCTCGGTGCAGAGGCAGCAGCTTGAAAGGTGCTGGGGTCAGAACCACTTACTGATTTTGGAGAGCCTTCTGGAGAGGTAGAAGGCAGCTGGGACTCCCTCAGGGGATGAGATGCTGGTGGCAGCCATTTTTGTGATCTTGTTCTACAGTGCTGATACCTGTGTTATTGGGCCTTATTTTGGAATCCTCCCTTTAGCCTGTTAGCACCAGAGGCTTGCCCTGCCCACCAGTGCACCCACAGGAATCACTCACTGGGCCACACAGTAAGCTGTGCTACGGGTCTGCCATGCCCAACAGCATGCCTGCAGCAACCACACAGGCCAGGGCCTCATAGTCAGCTGGGCCAGGGGCCAGCCCCACCTACCAGCTTGCCCACAGCATTTGGCTCCACCACAGCAGAGAGAGGCATGCAGCCCACATAGCAGATACCCCTGGAGCATCTGGCTCTGATGGCCAGAGTGTACCATGTTGCTGGGCTTCATAGGACATCTATATAAGGCCACTTTTCCAAGACTGGAAGATGTAACAGACCTACCTAATACATAAAAATAAACACAGAGAATTAGGCAAAATTAGGAGACAGAGGAATATGTTCCAAACAAAAGAATAAGACAAAATCCCATAAAAAGAACTAAATGAAACAGAGATAAGCAATCTACCTGATAGAGAGTTCAAGATAATGATCATAAAGATGCTCCTTGAACTTGGGAGAAGAATGGATAAACACAGTGAGAACTTCAATAAAGAGGTAGAAAAAAAAAACAATCAGAGTTGAAAAATACAATAAATGAAATGAAAAAGTACACTAGAGGATATCAATGGTAGATTAGATGATACAGAAAAATGAAACAGTGATCTGAGAAACAGAGTAGGCTGAACAGAAAAAAGAAAAAAAGAGTTTTAAAAATGAAGATACTTTCAGGGACATCTGGAACAACATCAAGCATACTAACATCTGCATTTTAGGGGTTCCAGAAGGAGAAGATAAAGAGGAAGAGGAGCAGAACTTATATGAAGACATAACAGTAGAAAACTTTCCTTTCCTGGGAAAGGAAACAGACATCCAGGTCCATGAAGCACAGAGTCCTAAACAAGAGAAACCCAAAGAGGTCTGTATCTAGACTCAAAATTAAAATGGCAAAAATTAAAAAGAGAATCTTAAAAGCAGAAAGGAAAAAGCAACTAGTTATATTCAAGAGAAGTCATAAGACTATCAGCTGATTTTTCAGCAGATACTTTGCAGACCAGAACAGAGTGGCATGATATATTCAAAGTGCTGAAAGGAAAAAAACCCTACACCCAAAATGCTATATGTGGCAAGGTTGTCATTCAGAATTGAAGGAGAGATGGTTTCCCAGATAAGCAAAAACTAAAGGAGTTTATCACTGCTTAATCAGCCTTATAAGAAATGTTAAAGGAACTTCTCTAAGCAGAAAAAAAAAGACCACAACTACAAATAAGATAATTATGAGAAAAACTCACTATTAAAGGCAAACATATAGAAAGGTAGTGGGCCAGACACTTTTAAAGCTAGTAGGAAGTTTAAAAGAAAAAAGTAGTAAAATCATCTTTATCTATAATAAGTAGCTAAGGGAGATACAAAATAAAAAGATGTAAAATATGACATCAAAAACATAAATCATGGTGGGGAAGAGCAAAAATGTAGGGCATTTAGAATGTATTTGAACTTAAATTGATCATCAAGTTAAAATAGACTGCTATATACATAGGTTGGTATACATAAAATTCATGGTAACCACAAATCAAAAACCTATAATAGATACACAAAAAATAAAGAGAGAGGAATCTAAATATAATGCTGAAGATAGTCCTTAAATCACAAAGGAAGAGAGCAAAAGAACAAAACAGAGAAGAACTACAAAAATAAGAGAACAATTAACAAACTGGCAGTAAGTACATACCTATCAATATAATAATTAATTTAAATGTAAATGGGCTAAATGTTCCCATCAAAGACATAGGATAGTGCAATGTATAAAAAAACCAAGAGCTATATATATATATATATATATATATATATATATATATATAGCCTACAAGAGACTCACTTCAGATCTAAAGACATTCACAGACTGAAAGTGAAGGGATGGAAGAGATATTCCATGCAAATGGAAACAAAAACAAAGCTGGGGTAGCAATACTTACATCAAACAAGATAGACTTTACAATAAAAACTGTAACAAAGGAGGACATCATATAATGGTCAAGGGATCAGTATACCAAGAAGATATAATACATATAAATATCAGTGCACCCAACATCTTACAGCAGCACTATTAACAATATCCAAGACATGGAAGCAACCTAAATGTCCATTGATAGATGACTGGATAAATACGTGGTGGTATATTTAATATAGTGGAATACTACTCGGCCATAAAAAATAATAAAATAATGCCATTTGCAGCAACATGGATGGACCTGGAGATTGTCATTCTAAGTGAAGAAGCTAGAAAGAGAAAGAAAAATACCATATGACATCACTTATATGTGGAATCCCAAAAGGCTATTATCAAAATGACAACAAATAACTCTTTGGTAGGTTTTGGAGAAAAATGAACCCTAGTATACTGTTGGTGGGAATGTAAATTGGTGCAGCCACTATGGAAAATGGTATGGGGGTTCTCCTAGAAATTAAAAATAGAACTGCCATATGATCCAGCAAATCTACTTCTGGGTATCTATCTGAAGAAAACAAAAATACTAACTAAAGAGATATGCACCCCTATGTTCACTGAAGCATTGTTTACAATAGCCAAGATATGGAAGCAACCTAACTATTCATGGATAAAGATGTGGTATACACACACACACACACACACACATGCATACACACAGTGGAATATTACTCAGCCATTAAAAAGAATGAAATCTTACCATATGCAACAACATGGATGGATCTAGAGGGACTTATGCTAAGTGAAGTAAGTCAGACAGAGAAAGACAAATACTGTATCATCTCAGTTATATGTGGAATCTAAAAAAACAAAACAACAACGCTTATAGATATAGCCAACCCCCCCTCCCCAAAAAAACCTGGTGGTTGCCAGAGGGAAGGGTAGAGCGATTAGATAAAATAGGTGAAGGGGATTAAGAGATACAAACTTCCAGTCATAAAATAAATAAGTCATGGAAATGTAATGTAAAATACAGGTAATATAGTCAACAATATCATAATAACTTTGTATGGTGACAGACGATTACTAGACTTATCGTGGTGATCATTTCATAAGTTGTGTAAAAGTTGAATGTCTGTTATATACCTGAATCTAAATATGATATTGTATGCCAACTATATTTCAGTTTAAAAAACAAGTAACTCATTTTCTTTAAAATATTCTCTAAAATGTTTTATTAACTTAGTCTGACAACCCCCTACACTTCAAATACTCTGTCACTTGAGTAGTTTTTGTAAAACAACAACCTGATCGAGTTATTCCTTTGCTTATTGTCTCCCTATGCTTTTAAAATAGAGTTTAAAGTCAGAGGCGGGAGGGAGTAGGATTATGAGGCTTACTATGTGCTAGGCACCATCCTAAGTGCTTTCCATATATTATATAATGTAACTATATATGTATAATGTAATTATATATAATTATATTTAATAATTCTTACAACATCCTTATGTGATAGATACCATTATTAGTCCCATATGTGAAGGAAATTTAAGGGTAGACATATAAGGGAATTGGTCATATGGGTAATACATGGTAGAGCTAGTAAATCCCAATCTAGGTAGTTAGACTCCAAAGACCAAGATCTTAGCCACTATATTATACTGACTCCTGAGAGGAGATAAATGAAATGTGTAATGGCATCAGGCTAAAATAGCTTGATACATCTATCACATTCTATGAAGACCATTCAATTAAAGTGAAAATCAGTGGCTGCCAATATTTACTTCTGCGATTACTTAAAAAAAAAAAAAGGTTTCTTAACCTAGGGACTTTCATTCTGTTAGTTTAAAAAATAATTTATGGTCAAGTGCCATGCTCTAGAAGTCATTTCTTTCCTCCTTCCTTCTTTCCTTCCTTCTTTTTCAGGTGATTTTTCATATCTTCCCAATATATTAATCTCCATTTTAGGGTTTAATCCTCAGAGAGTAATCCTTTTGTTTTATTTATAAGCACTTGGAGGTAAGCTTTATTATAGTAGCTAAGAACATAGATAGAATTTTGAGCCTGACTGCTTGGTTCGAATCCTGACATTCCTATTTGCTAACTTTGTAACCATGAATCTTTCTGTGCCTCATTATCTTCATCTGTAAATTGAGGGTGGTGGTAGTAATAACACTCACTTCCCAGTGTTGTTGTGAAGATCAAACAAAATAATCTTTAGAACAGTGCCTGGTATATGATAAGGACTACATATATTCACTATGTACCCTTCAAATCCTTACAAGAAAAGAGCTTTTAACTGAATAATGAATTACCTGTTACTGACATTTAAAAGTGTCAGGGAAAGAAGCCAATAAACAGATCAGAAGAGTTATAGTCAAAGACAAGAGTAAAAGCAATTACAATAGTACTGCCTCCAACTAATGGAGAGGGGAAATGAAAGGAGTCTAAAAAGTTACTCTCAAACCTCATCCTTTTGGGGTATACCTAGGGAGAAGGAAACACAGGCTGCTCTGTAACTTGCCTCCCCACTTGCCCATTAAAAAGAATCATCAAATAATAATACCAATACTTACCATTTATTGAGTGTATATTTGATGTCGTTTTTCACAGGAGACTGAGGCCTAATTAACTTCTGTAAATTGACAAATACTATACATAGGAACTTGAAACATAAGTTAGGTTGACTTCTGAACCCAGAAATTAGTAAAAGGCCCTGTTTCCTGAGCCCTTTAACAACATTCTAGAAAACACTGTTTAGGAATGGGGAGGGGTGAGTGAAATAAATTTTACTGGACAAGATAAAAGATTATTAGTTATATATAAAATATATAATGTGTAATCCTCTTTTGGCTTAAAGATTTCAGGCATCTCAATGAATGAATATACACTCAATAAATTTTAATTTCGGGACTACCATGTGCTAGGCACTGCTCTAGCTGTAGGGTATAACATAGTAAACAAAATCGGCATGGATTCCTGCTTTCTTGGAGTTCTTAGAGACAAGAGAAAGAATGCTATCTCTTTGGAAACAAAAAAGCTTGAGATCATTTATTGATTTTTTAGGATATGCTCAAGGAATAAATTGCTCCTATAGAAACTCATATCATTCTTTGTCATGAATAAAGGATTTGTGATTGTCTTGTTCTGAATGACTCATTATAATAGATCTACTTCAAATTTACAAAATGGACCTCTGTCTCATAGTAATTCCATAAATATTTCTTTGTTCTCTGGGAACTTAAATTTTCTTCTTGGATTCTCATCTATCACTATCAAATATAATCTCCTTTCTTCATCATTATGTTAAAAAAGGGACAAATTCTGTTATTCTTCAGTTTGAAGCAATTCAGACTATAAAGTATCACACTGTGTTAATGGTAAGAATGCCTTTGAAGGGGAAAAATTATTCAGTAAGGGCTTTGTATAAACAGGAGCAAAAAATAATATCAAGTTATGATGAGCTACAGCAGATGAAGATAAAGAGGATTCTCTGTTTTTCTACCGTAGTTCCCCAGAAAAAGGCACCAAATGCAAAGTCTGTGGCTCTTCCACTGCTTTTTCCTATAACTTATCTGCAATATGAAATTGGCTTTGATAAGACTAAATGGATAACTCAAGCAGTTTGTAATGAGATTCAGATTCTTTCATGTCTAGCTTCTGGTTCTAAAGAGCCAAAGCTGTTACTCTCTGATGGTATTTGGTGATCTGTGCAAGATGGGTCACAGCCCATCTTCTCAAAGGCAGATGGATAGATCAGTAAAAAGCTGATAAATGGTGGGAAAGGACAATCTCATTAGCTAGTTCATTAATAATTTTGTTTTTAGAGAAACCCAAAGGTGACTAAACATGAAGATTAAATTCTCGGTCTTGGATAGCAAACAGGGCCACATTAACAAGGCATCATGAAAAATTTCTATCTTACTACTGCCTTAGTGAGGAGTGGGGTGAGTTGATATTGTACTATCTAGAAATTTTCATAAACATTTCATTAAAAATGAAAAATGTCTTTTTATCTTTAAAGCTCATGCTTAAAACAGAAGAACAGCTTTTCCTTTATAGTTAAACACATAAATCTCATCATCATCTCCCAGGAGAAAAACTATTGTTACTGCATCAGCAACAAAACTGTTCTGAGAAACCTATTTCTTTTGAACATGAACAACTAACAAATCAAACTTTAGGAAGAATTTTGATAAGTATTCTTTAATATATTAAATACAGAAGGATTATATTTGACCATCATTTTAAAAGTTAGGTATTTTAGATAAAAAACAAAATAGTAAAGAAAAATAAAAGGTTATTCAAGATAATCCCCACCCCCATTTCAAGATGTTTTAAAGTAATTGAATGATTATCTGCCATATATTGGATTATAATTTCATTAAAGCACTGATCAAAATTTTAATGCCTGGAAAAATACCTTTCATCTAATAGATGCTCAATACATATTCAGTATTTCATTCAATCATTGTTTATTGAGCATCTCCTGTGTAATGGGTACTGAAATGTTCAGTGTATGTTGCATATATGTCACAAAATTTTCACATATAATTTTTAAAAGCCCCATTCAAGCTTCATTATTCGATAGTGAGTATAAAACATTTTCTTTAAAAAAATTTTTTTGCAAAAATCAAAATAGCATGATATAGAACATTAGACTGAAAATCCAAAGTCCTGAGTTATAACTTTTGAGCAAGACATTTTATCTGTCTGTTTTGTTTTTCTCATTTGTAAAAGGAAGGGACAAGGGTTAATTATCTCTCAGTTTTGTGTGGTCTGTGTTCTAAGACGTGTAAAATGTGGGATAGACTAGCCAAAAATATTTGAGGAATGGATTATTTTTAAGAGTGTGTGTGTATGTTCATGTGTGTGGGAGAGAGGAAGAAAAAGAAGGAGGAGGAGGGGGAAGGGGACTGGAAGAAAAGAGAGAGGAGGGGAGGAGAGAGGGAGACATGGAAACAGTGACCTTGAAAACCAGTCCAAGATGGCATTTTCTGGGAATGATTTAGGAGTTACTCAACAAAGTGCCAACATACCAAGAATTAAGCCAAAGACCAAAGATGATATTCAGCCCTTGAGGAAGTTAGATGCAAATCAGGTAATGAATCTGACACGTGGCTGTCGTAAAAGCAAAATATGTTGATGGTTCCATGAGATAAAACCCAGGAATAAAAAAGCTAGAGGCATGGAATGCCCCCGGGAACAAGGGAAAAGAAGTAATGACTTATAAGAAGATGACTCTGTGGACATTTGTAGACCTCTCTTTTGTTCTCTTCATGTAGGAAAGAGTAGGCTTCATATATTTTAATACTGGGTTTGCAGTAATTGTATATAAAAATAAATAGGTAATATCTGATTATTGTGGCTGGAATATAAGAATCAATAAACACTTAAATCATTTTGTCAATTTCATTTAATTTTATATCATTTTTTACTTTATGTCTTGGAATAATTCTCTTAAGACATGAGGCTGCTGTGGCCTTGAAATTTTGTGATACTAAAGGATTAAAAGTTGGAAATAACTTTTTTTCCCCTTTGCTTTTTGGACATATACTGTGGTGGAGCAGAGAAGAGGAGGATAGGAAAAAAAATGAATAACGAGATCGACTTCCTACCAGTGAAATTAATGACTTTATTATGATTTAGTTTTCACACATTATAGTGCACAAGCAATTTTCTGTTAACAGCTTTAGGTACATAATTGTTTCTGTCAATAATTTTTAATTTAGTTTTTACTTTTAAAATCTGGGTTATAATGTGCATAGTTTAATGGTTCAGATATTCCCCAGATTCAGGTCTACAGTGATCTTTGGACTGTCCTTTCTGCCATCTCTTGCTCCCCAGAATTAGCCAGTTTCAATTCTGGTAGCTGATTCTTTTGATTTTTGTTATTTCTCTCTTTATCACCAAGTAACACATTTATAAATTTACCTCATATTTCATTTGTGTTTTTAAAAGGATTATCTATTAATTTCCTACCCCAGAAGATGGAGATACTGCTCTTTTTCATAGGAACCCCCCTGCCAAACACATATACACCCATTTTTGCTTCCTGTCTTCTTCTGAATAAGGATATGTTTGGTTAAATCAGTATTGTGTGTGTGTGTCTACGTAAACCTCATAAACAGCTGTGTAGTATAATCTAATTGCTTTTAACATTCCCACTGATATTTTTGTTTTCCCAGTAGTTAATACTTGACTTTTTAAAAATTTTGTTTACTTTAAGTATCAATCACTGATTTAATTTCAAATTCTCTAACAATGTCAAATTCATGTCAGTACATTTAGACTCATCAGATATTCTATCAAATTTATCTACTTGATAATACCTCAGTACCTTTCTAATCTGAAGGATCTTCTGATGTAGACTGGTTTCTCTTTATCCTTGGTGTACAGTTTTTTCCTGGGATCCTTACTTAACATCATCTTGAGGATTCTTTTTATGTTCCTCTTGGGTTCGAGCTCTTAATTCCTGTATACTGTCTCTTCCCTCTTATTGGTTTATTTTTATATTTGGTGAAGCATCCCGTAACTTCTTTATAGAAGATTCATATGAGGTACATATTATGAGATTTTTTCATGTCTGTAAATGACTCCATGCTAATTTAATAGTTCGTCTGGATATAGAATTGTAGTTTTGAAAATATTTTTCCTCAGAAATTTGAAGGCATTTTCCAATTTTTTTTTCTTCAAAATTGCTGTTAGTTTAAGTGTCATTATAATTCCTGATCCTTTTTATTTGACTTGTGTCTAAATCTGTCACTCCTTCTCCAGGAAACTTGAAGATACTATCTTATTGTCAGTATTCTAGAATTTTATGATGATGTTCTTTGATGTGGATATTTATCCATTGCCTAGGTACTTGGGTAAGCTCTTTATGTCTGGAAACTGTGTCCTTTAAGTTTGGAAAAGTGCCTTAAATTATTTTATTAGAGATTTCCTTTCCTCTATTTTCTCTAATCTATCTTTCTAGAAATGCTATTGTTCAGATATTGAACCTGCAGGATGGCTCATCTGATTTTCTTAGATTTTCTCTCTATATTCCATCTCTGTCTTTTTGCTCTACTTTCTGAATGGTTTTCTCACTTCATCTTATAATCTTTCTATTCAGCTTTTGATTTCTGCCATCATGTTTTAGATCACTTTTGTTCTTTGAACCAAATTTATAAAGTCTTCTTGTTTTATTAATGCAATATCTTTTCATTTGTTAGAAGCTCCTAATGATTATTTTTTGAAGTTTTATTTTTCCTGTTTTTTTTTTCTTTGCTTCATTCAAGTTTTTGTTTGTTTTATAGACACATTCATCAAATGTTTGATGATCTTTGATCTTTGATTGTCTGCTTATATTTAAATTTGGGGCATTAAAAACCCTGTAGAGGCCTTGAGTGGGACTTGCCAATCATGGGCTTCATGTAAGGTGATGTAGCTGAGTTGTTTAATTGAGGAAACTGCAGTGTCAACTTTTTTTTTTTTTTTTTTTTTGGAGCTAATCACATTCTGCAGGGAAGGACTTTCCAGTGCTTTTCCAGGAAGATACAAACTTGTCTGATGATCTAGTAGTTAAGGTGGCTGAGTTATGTAAATATTCATTTACTATCTGTATTTTACTTTATGATATCTCACTTTCATCTTTGTCTGTGTCCCCTAGTCCAGAAACCCCATTTTTCCATGCAGAGACTTAAGTCTCCAATTTTCTGCTACTGGGAAGAAACAGTCATCTGGTATGTAGCATGGAGGAGGGGATCTCAGGTTCTAAATACTTCTTGGATAGATTTTCAAAATGGTTCTCCTGTTTTAGCCCTGTATCTACCTTTACTTCAAGAGATACTTAATGCTGGCAATTCTTGATACTTCTGGAGGTTCTGCAAAGTAAATTTCGTTGTTTGTTTTTTCCATTCCTTCATTAAGAGTTCTAGATCAGTTAACTGTTTATCCAGTTGCTTTCTGGCATCTACAGTTTTGTGTATGTTGCCTTATTTCCCATTCTATTTCTGTGAATTTATGCATTTTGAAAAACTCATTGCCAGTGTCTTATTTAAGAAGGAAGTGAAAATAAATACATGTCTTCTTTTATTTTCCCATAGAAGTACCATTGATTCTTTAAACTGGAGTTCCTCTACAAGCAGTACAATTTCTTTGACCATAGTACGGTGGTCTGTGATGGGGAGGGGAGTCCTTCCTCACATAAGCTTTTAAAATTCAGCTGTAACAGCCTCCTCTCTTACCCTCCTTTGCTGTGCGTTTTCCAGAGTTCACACAATGCATTACAACTGTCTTTTTTCTCCCTTTATTGTTCTATATCCTTAATTTAGAACTCCCAAATATCCCAGACTTCTGAGCCTGAAATTCAAAGCTCTCCATAATATATGCCTTCGCTCTCTCCCTGATAAAAACCCTTTGCTTGGATTTGGTCTGGGTTCCTTCCTTCCCTCTTTCCTTCCATTTCCTTCCAGTTATTTATTTGTTTATCAAAGATCTATAAACCTTTGTTATATGTTCTTTTGTTAAAGATTCAAAAATGAGTAAGATATCCCTTTCCTTGAGTTGCTTGCGATCTAATGAGAGGCACAGATGTAAACAGTTTAATGCTCTGACCTAGTACGGGTGCTGTAAAAAGATTATGACAGAATAATGTGGGGCCACTTGGGGATGGGATGGAATTCCATTTGGGAAGGTAAGCAAAGGTCTCACTAATGAGGAATATTTGTCTTGAGTTTTAAAAAGTAATCTTTAGGAGGCCTCAGAGCTAGGATTTGGTGAGAAGACAGGCACTCCAGATAGCATATGTTGCTTGAGGAAAGTGAAGGGGCAAGTGCAAAAGATCTTGGCGCATCAGAGGAAATACGAGAGTAATGAGGATGGAAAATGATGGGTGGGTCCAAGAGGGTGGGTATTTGTACTCCAGGAGCATCATTCTTGTAGCATTGAGGAAGGTGGATTGCAGGGGTGTTCTTCCCAGTCAGTATGTCACAGCCATGAGTTCCCATGGAATTCCCATGGAATTCCTCTTCCTCATTCCAAATCTGGCTCACTCTTCAAGTTCCCTTTTATGAAGTCTTTCTCACTTGTTCTAGCATGTGTGATCGTCCGTTTTCACTTGGACTCTTAAAATACGAATTATACCATGTAGCACTTGCTCATATATAATTGTGAAGTTGATACTGTTTTCTTTGTGTGGGTGTGTACTGCACCTCTTGTCTCTTTAACAAATGTGCAGGCTCCTAGAAGACTAACATAGTCCTGTGTATAATGTGATCCAATAGATATTTGACTTTTACAACATTGGTTAAACAGATATTTAGTGAGCCACCACTATGTGCCAAGCCTCTGACAAATTCTGGAAATTGATAGTGCATGAGTAAGAGAACAGTCTCTGCCCATCTCAGAGGGCAGAGTTCAATTTTTACTATACCTAAAATTTAATTTACTGGTTATATACTTAATAACCACAATCATATTCTGATTTACTTATTCCCTCTCCACAATTTAAGGCAATTATCAGAGCAGTGATTCCTTTAGCTTTTACTTATCCATCAGTAGAAGTTCTGGTGAATGTGTTGATACTGCCTTTCCTTGAGGCATCATCTTAATAGTCCCTTTACTTGAAGTTTTTTGGGGGCATAGAGATTGCAAATGAATGCAATAATTTTAAAACTAAATTTATTTGTGAGCCCAAAGAGCCACAGAGCATTTTACTATTTTTTTAATCTATTTTTTAAGCTGATTCAAATTTGGCAATAAAGAAGATAGATCTTCAATTTAACTGTAAATATAAGAGCACTATGAACAGAAATTGGAAGTACATTCTAGGATAGAACTGTGGTTATTTAAACCCTTATGTGTGATAGCCAGCTTTATCTTGATAAAGTGCAAATCATGATTCCACACTCACTTAAATTTCTGGGTTTTTTTAGTTTAACATTTTTATATTTTTAAGACCAAAGCTCTCTTAGGAAGTCCTTATAACAATTTATGTAGAAATAAGTGGAAATATATTATGAGGAACATTTAACTTTTTAGGCTTATTTAGAAGATATCAGAGAAGATATTCTATATTATGGACATTCTTGTATCCATACATATTGAAAGTGCCATTTAAAATTGAAATGTTATCTGTTTGTGCTGTCCTGTTGAATCTTGCAGAAACTAAAGACTTAGTTAAGGGATTCCATTCTTTTATTAGCTGAGGCTTGACTGATTATAGTTTGATAATTATTGGCTAATATTTGTCGAGTATTTGCTGGATACTTGAAGATGTTGGAGGTCTGATGAAGTATGATCAGAGATAAAAAGTGGATGGCTCTTGGTGCTCCACACAGATCATATGGGAATTGTTTTAACGCTTTGGTTGCTGTGATCATCTCACATCTGATGCAGATTCAGTGGGCTTATATCTCACACTTGCAGCCTTCTCAAACCATTACCCTTGGGCCATCCAAGCAGCTCAGCTTGAAGCACTCCTCCCACCCTCTGTAGAGCTGATAGGGCTGTCAGGAATTTCTGCCTGAGTCCAATATGTTCTTGCACAGTGCCTTCCCCACATCCCATTTGTTTCTCTGATTTCCTACTGGTTACTCCTCAGAGAACTTCCTTAATAAATTGCAGCATGAATCTTCCTCTTAGGTTCTGCTTCTAGAGAACTTGACCTATGGCATTTGATACTTGAGAAAATAAACAATGGTGGTTGTGTTAAACATTGAAGAAAGCAGCTCTTGAACTGGAAAAGATGACCCCAAGATTTTAGAGAAAGGCTTGAGCAAATCAAAAGCTAGAAGCTTTTTGCAAAAAACGCGTTATCAGAGCAACTATTAGGGCCGTGTTTCCTAACATCCCCAAGTTAACTAAACTTCCTAAATTCCCGAGTTTCCTGTGTTCTTGTTCTAGAAGGGCCTGATTGTCTTCCCAAAGGGAAGAACTTAGCACGCTGTATATAGAAGAGAGTTGTAGCATATTTTGTTATGTTGTTACCAACAGATAGTTGAAACTGCTGTCTAGCATTACTTCCCATGTTCCGGTTGTGTAGGAGTTGATATGACAAGTATTTTAAGGTGGTAACAATCATCAGTATGAATGAAAAGAAATACACATAATGACTGAGAGTTGAATTGGCTGCAATGGGGGCTAACAATTAGTTGAAGGGATCTCAAGGAATCCCAAGGATTTCTGAAAGCAGTCACAAAGGAAATAGTACTGCCCCCTGGAGTGCTTTACTGAGTTGCATATGCCTGCAGTGAGTTTTGCCCTGGGATATAGCTTAACCTTTGGCATATATTTTCAGTTGAGAAAATGAAGACTGACAGGTTAAGTGAGTTTGGATTAGTAAATGACAGAATAAGGGCCTCACTTTAGATTTTTTCAGTCATTTATTTAGTTACAAAAACATACTAAAGTAGTTATAATTTGATGAGGTAGTGTATGATACAGCTAAGGACAGCTATTACTAAGGGATTTGAATCTTAAAGGATGGTAGTAGTTAAAGTTAGCATGGCATTTGAAGAAAAGAGACATGGATAAAGGACAAGTTGCTCTGCCCAAGGAAGTGCAAAAAAATTTGGTATAGCTGCAGTGTAGTATGTGTCTTTGTGATCAGATATGAGGCTGAATTGCCAAGTGGAAACTAGACCATGAAGGACCTTATACATCATGTTCAGAAGTTGTAATTTTATCTTGAAAGAGATGGTGAGTGACTGAAGGATTTTAAACAGGGAAGCAAATTGATTAGATTCACATATTAGAAAGAACATCGTTAGCAGTGTGGAAGCATTCTAACAATTCAGAGGAAAAATAATGAGAGTCTGAATCAAGATATATTAATGGGAATGGAGATGAGGAGGAGACTGGAGAGAAGCTTGCAGATAGAATTGATAGGACTTAGAGATTGACTGGATAAAAATCTGAGGGAGGAAAGAGTCTGGAATGACTCCTAAATTTCTGACTCTGGTTACTCAGGAATAAATGTCCATCAACAGATTACTGGATAAAGAAGCTGTGGTATATTTCTACAATGGAGTACTACTTAGCCATAAAACATAGTAAAATAATGCCATTTGCAGCACTATGGATGGACTTGGAGATCATCATTTTAAGTGAAATAAACCAGAAAGAGAAAGAAAAATACCATATGATATCACCCATATGTGGAATCTTAAAAAAAAAAAAAAGATACAAATGAACTTACCTACAAAATAGAAACAGACTCACTCACAAACATAGGAAACAAACTTATGGTTACCAGGGAAGGTGGTGGCAGGGGATAAATTGAGAGTTCGAGATTTGCAAATACTAACTACTGTATATAAAATAGATAACAAGTTTCTTCTGTGTATAGCACAAGGAACTATATTCAATATCTTGTAGTAATCTATAATGAAAAAGAACATGAAAACAAATATATGTGTGTATATGTATGACTGAAGGATTATATTGTATGACACATTGTAAACTGATTCTCTTTCAATAATTAAAAAAAAAATGGTAATTCTGTCTCCAAGAGAAGGAAAGTATTGGAGGGATAGGTTGCTGTATAGGAAAGTCTTAGAGAAGAGGAAAGAAACAATGACTTCAGTTTTGGATATGTTGAAATTAAAATGCTACTTGGACAGTCAAATGCCTTGGTACAAGCTCCTGATCATAAATTCAGAGTGCTTCTTATTATACCATGCCACTGATGGGAAAAAAAAACCCTGTAGTGGCAACGTAGAATGAGAACATGTAAATTATGCACATGCACATCTACGGTGTTTCTTTAATTTTAAAAAGTCATTTTGGGGTGAGCAATGGTGATTTGAAATGCCTTTTTATGTGTTTGTATTTTATTAAAAATTATTTTCTTCCATGGCACTTCTATGATCACTTTCTCTACTTCTGTAAAGTCCTTACTCTGCCCCTTGGCCAGAGCTGCTGTATTTCCTGGTCTCTGTCCTCTTGCCTTCACCTCCTTTCACAACTTCCTGCCCCTCAGTTTGCCTTCTCCATTCACGGTCTACTTTCTGCCTCATAGTCTTCTTAAGGAATGGATGCCTCACTCTCATTTGCTCTCTTTTGTTGTCCTTTACTGATTTTGATATCTTATTGCAATCCCATGAATTCTTATCTGTCCAACCATATAATCCAAATCTGGTATTTTTTAAAGCAATATATGTATGTGTGTGTGTGTGTATGTGTATATATTTTCTTTATCATGTGTGATCAACTAACTTTTACTGTGGAGGAAGCACCACAAAGGCAAATAGTCCTTGCCCTTCAGGTTAACAAATCTTAATGGTTTTCTTTCTAAAGCCTTTGCCTTCTGATCCTTTCATCAGGCTAAAAGAGGTAAGAATTACAGATAAGCGGAAAGAGGAATGGAAAGAGGGTAGTTGCTGCTTCTTAGGCAGGCCACTTGAGATATTTTATGGGAATAAGAGTCTTCTAGCAATGCAGCATGGACTGGTGAAGTGAGCATTGATTTATCACACAGACCTTGTTTGAATCCCGGTTCATTTCTTCTAATTGTGTTATCTCGGGAAAATGACTTAACTTCTCCAAGCTTCAATTTTCTTACAAGGTTGTTGTGAAATTTAAAATAAATGCTATGTCAAAATTTATGTACTGTTTGACATCTAGTGGTAGTTCAAAAACATGTGAATCTCTTTTTCTTGAAGTCTCTCTCAAGTGATACTGTGTGTACCTTCCTATTCTGTTAAATTGTAGGGTGGTTCCTTTAGGGTGGTAAGCAATATTGTGCCCCAAGGAGCACTGAGACCTTGAACATGCCAGTACTTACACAAAACCCAGTGATTACTGTAAACGTTTTTTAAAGAATGGCCCTTAAGAAATTTCCAAGAAGAGTTTTGTCAGTATTTAGAACAATATATAACCACAATAAGGAGACTATGTACATCATGATTTGACATAGCCTATTTCTATAGGGTTGTCATCCAGCTTGATGTGTAAAGCATTTAAAGGGTATGTGCCTTTGGTGCTTCAACCCTGTGTGCTGCTTTCCTCTAGATATAATGGAAGACATTTAATTTGTAGTCAACTTTCTGGAACAAAGAAACAACTATACTGAATTTTTGTTTATTCTGTTTAAGTACATTCTGTCCCATTGCTGTTTGTTCTTTTGGTTTTAAATCATGTATTTGATTTGAACCTTTATTGCTCTGTTTGGAACAGTGTATGTAGCATGCAGTGTTACCATCAGTTTTTTATTTCCTCTAAGTTTTAAAAGAAATTCTATAACAAAGTTAAAAATAAAAGTAAGCAAAAGTAGAAAAACATGCAGTATGTTTAAGGGAAATCTAATTCATCAATATTGAATAAAAATAAGAAATCAATCAAGGTATAGAATATGGCCTGTGGGAATCATAATGAGCAAATAAGTGGAAGGCACTTTGAGAAACTGAAAACAATCAAAATGATGAATCACTATACTTTGTACAGTATCTTACTGGAATAAGCAATATTGCATACTATAAAGAGGAAATGGAAGAAATTACGGTAGAAAGTTTTCACTGAGTTAAAGTTTAGAGAGCCTAGGCATAGGTTTTATCTTATTATTGTCCAAAGGTAAGAGCATAGGATACATGTGGTAACTACTTTCAGAGGAAACTAAATCCATATATTTTTTTATTGCTGTTTTGAGCTTTGTTTCTGCTTCTGTTTGTCAAGAGGCACTAAAGAAACTCACCAATTCTTGTAACAAAACTAAGCCATGAATCTTTGAGATGGCAGTGTGAGGACAATCTCCAGGAGTCACCTGAGAAAGTCTCATAGCAAAGATGAATATCAGGAGCTAAGAGTTGAGGCCTAAGACAAGGATATCTCACAGGAAGACCTTCCTTTCATTGTCTTCCTTGAAAGATGAGGCGTGAGCAGATTAAGGAAGCCATCAGGTCTACTTAAGATAATAACAAAGTATTACCTACACTTTACAGATGAAGGACAGAGGCACAGATAAGTAAATGCTTTACTGAAAATAACATACAACAGTGGGAGAGCTGGAATCAGGATTTAGGACACTTATTTTGAGTGCATACTTGTTTGTGTGCTTTTACTTGTAAACATAGGGTACTGCTATTATTGTTATTATTTTTATTTTTAGTTAACTTCTTCACAACAGCTTTTTCAAATAAGTGATAGATTGGCTTATCATTTCCGTTCTGTGTCTGTACCTCAATTTCCTCTGTCAAAATAATGTGTGATTTCTGGAAACATTTATGCTCAATGCCCATTTGCTGTGGAAACAGTACCTGTTGCTTTCATAATAGCAATATTTACACTATGTAATCGCTGTCATTATCATTCTACTTCAGATTTTCCTAGCTGCTCTCCCAGGTTCCCACCTACCTCAAAAGCCATATACCATCATTCTGTTTTTGTAGTTTCAAATGATATTTTCTAGTTGTGTGTGTTTGTGAGAGGGAGAGAGGGAGAAGGGGAGAGAGGGAGATAGAGAGAGGCAGAGGCAGAGACAGCAGCAGAAACAATACCTTTTAGGTCATAGCAATCTGAAACAAATGCCAGGTCTTGCTATTGACCTTTAAGAAAAACTGACGTTTCACAATTCAATACATATTTTATTAAAAACAAAAACAAAAACAAAACTTGACCATGGCTCTACTAGACGTGTTGTTTTTGGGGTACAAAAATTAACAGGTTACAATCCTGGACTATTAGAAGTTTGGCATATAGTTTATGGAGAGAGAAAGGAAATACATGGGAGACAAGAAATGAGCTCAGTGCCACCTCATATTAGCAGTTGGACAAATCCAGAAGGTAGACATACGGCAGGGCTCTTAGTTTGGTTTCTTTAGCAAATCCATCTCCTATGAAATAATGAAGGGGAACGGAGTTGTGTTGAATTAAGAAACCACTTAACAGACATTATAACCAAATGCCGTGTGTGAGCCTGGGTTCTGTACTGGTGTAGATAAAGCAGTTTAAAGGATATTTTTGGGACAATTGGGGCAATTTGAATATAGACTGTATCAAAGGAAATGAAAATTTTTGACATAGAAAGGTAGAGAATAGTAATTGAAAAATTCCTATTATGAAACAGCATGTAAGTTAGAGACACCAACCTTTTAGAGAGCTGAGGACAAAACTAGTACACATATACATATTACTTTAACAAAAAATGTTATATATGTTACATATTTATGCATATATGCTATTACTTTATCATGTTACATATACATGTTCAATATTATGACCTTGTTTTATATTATACACATTGTGTATGTTATTATTTTAACATAAAAATAGGTGTCTATTTGGAATTATTTGCTTTTCTTTTACATAAATGCTGTTATTTAAACAATGTAAGTAAAAAGAGAAAAAGAAAAAAATAGTATCATCAGGTTCCTACAAAATCCTACCTCTAGCCACCCACCAGGGAGCTTAACTAGGAGCAAAGGCAATAAAGAAAAATTACTAGGAAGACAAATGAGGGATGCTGAAGAGGGAGTCTGAGATTGAGTTGGAGCAACTATTAGAAAGACTAAATCCACTCTAACTTTGAAAATACTGTAAAATACTTGTGTTGATCAGAGCAGGACTATAGGAAATGGATTTCAAAATATAGCCCATTTAAAAGACCAGTCACATGATTCAGAGGAACAGATTCATCTTAAAGAGACAGTATTAAAGGATCAAGCATAATTTAAATGAATATCTTCTTTTAAAAAATGAAAAAAATAGATAATCCACTAGATAACTTGCTCAAAAAAGAAAAAATACAGTATATAAAGTAAGAAATTATAATTCTGCTAAAATTATAAATACAGTATATAAAAATACAGTATATAAAGTAAGAATTATAAATTCTGCTAAAACAGAAGAAATGAAAAAATTTATGAGTCAGGTGTGTAGACAATTTTGAAACTCTACCTAAATGAATAGAAAATTTTCTAGGGAAATACAGATTATTGAAACTGATCCTTTTAGAGTTAGAAAGCCTTAAGAGTCCAATTTCTATAGAAGAGATAAAGATATTAAGAAACTACCCTTCAAACAAAACAAAACAAAACACCAAAATAAAACAAACAAAACAAAACATGAGATCCAGATGGTTTCACAAAGGAATTCTAATAAACCTTCAAAGACCAGATATTTTTAATACTTTATAAATTATTGCAGAGCATTGACAAAGGAAGGCAATTAACACAGATATCTAACCCAGTTAAAGACAAAGAAATGAAACTATCTGCCAGTATCTCTCATGGATATTGATGCAAAAATTCTAAACAAAATATTAGTAAACAGAATCCAGTACCATATTAAGTAAATAATACACTATGACTAAATGTGATTTATTCTCATTATGCAAGGAAATCTACTATTATCATACTGTGTTAATAAATCCAGGGGAAAATTATAAAATTATTGCCATTCTGACTGAGTAAATCTTTGGAAAAAAATTCCACATCAATTCATGATAAAAAAAAACATTCAAGGAAATAGGAATTGAGAGATACTTACTCAAGATGATACAAAATATACACCTGTGTCCTAAAACCAGTATCCTAAAATCAAGAAACACTAGAGGCATTTTCACTATGGTTAGGAACAAGGCAAGAATGCCAATTATCTCCACTATTATTCAACATATATTAGAGTTATCATTCAATGCAATTAGACAAGATGAATCAATTAGAGGCGTAAGAATGGGTAAAGAAGAAACAAACTATCTTTACGTGCAGTTGATATAATGTTTGGTTAAGTCAAATCCACCCTCTCCCTGCCCAAGGGAATCAATGATAAATTCAACAACAAAAGGGTTCAGTCACACATAGTCTATACAATTAATATACAGAATTAAGCAGGCTTCGTGCACACAAGCAATAAACAGAGAACATAGTAGTAGAGAAAACACTATTTATGATAGCAAAGGTTATATACATAGGAATAAATTTAAGAAGAAGTATGCAAAATCATATATGAGGAAAATTTTAAAACACTGCTGAAAGATACTAATGAAGATATGAACAAATGGAAGAATATCCCCTGTTCTTTCCCCCCCAGATTTATTGAGATATAATTGACATATAAGGTTATGTATGTTTAACATGTACAACATGATGATTTAATATATGTAAATATTGTGAAATGATACCCCAGTAAGGTTAGTTAACACACCTATCACCTCACATACTTAGTTATTTTGTGTTTGTGTTGAGAACTTTTATGATCAATTCTCTTCACAACTTTCAAATATACAATATTGTTAACTATAGTTACCATGCTATACAATACATCTCCATAACTTAATCTTATAACTGAAAGTTTGAATCCTTTGACCACCTTCACCCATTCCCCATTTCCCCATCTGTCCCTGGCAACCACCAATCTGCTGTTTCTATGAGTTCTGTTTTTACAGATTTCACATGTGAGATCATGTAGTATATGTCTTTTTCTATCTGATTTATTTTACTTTAATACTCTCAAGGTTCATCCATGTTGTTGCAAATGGCAGAATTTCTTTCTCTTTGTGACTGAGTAGTGTTCCATTATATACATGTATATGTACCTAAAATCTTTATCCACTAATGGATACTTAGGTTGTTCTCATGTCTTGATTATTGTGACTAAAGCTGCAATGAACATGGATGGAGGTGTGGGTATCTCTTCAAAATCTCTTCTTTCATTTCCTTTAGATATATACTTAGAAATGGTTTACGACAAAGGCAGCATCTCTAATCACTGGGTTGAAGGTAGACATTTAATAAATGGTGCTAGGACAATTGTGTAGCCATTTGGAAAAAGATAAATTTGACCTGTATTTCACACCATACAAAATAATTCCAAATGGTTTAGATCCAAATGTAAGCTTGAAATCATATAACTATAAAAATAAAATATACATGCATTTCTTTTCCATCTTATATAGGGAAAATTTTTCTACACTGACTCAAACTTCAGTGACAATAAAAAGATTCATAAGTTTGGCTATGTAAAAGTGAAATAACACATGACAAACTGGTACAATAAACAAAGTTAAAAGACATCTGACACACTGAGATAAAATATTCACAACCTGTACCTCAGATGAAAGGCTAGTGTTCCTAGTACATAAAGGACTCTTAAAAAATCAAGGAACCAATAGAAAACCTAATAGAAAACCCAACAGAAAAATGGGAAAAAGGCATGAACAGAAAATTCATAAAAAGACATATAAAAATTACCTCCAAATATATGAGCAAATCCTCAAATTCACTTATATTTAGAGAAATGTGAATTCAAACAACACTGAGATGCTGTTTTCCCCCTAATACTGGCAAACATCCAAAAAATAAGACAACATATTCTGTTGGCAAAGCTGTGCAGAAACACACTTTCCTAGGTTGCTGGTGGGAATGCAAATTGATACCACCATTCTGGTGGGAAATTCGGCAATACTTAACAAAATTACAAATGGATTTGTCTTTCAATCCAAGTCTGTCTTGTAGGAATCTGCCCTAAAGGGATACCTCGAAAAAAACCAAAAATGTACATGCAGAAGATTAGTCCTTACAGCATAGTTTGTAATTAAACAATATTGGAAACAGCTACAATGACCATATGTAAGAGAGTGATTAAATAAGCTATAATACTTCCACATGGAATACTATGCATCTGTTACGAAAAAAAATGAGGAAGATACCTATGAATTGATAAAGTATGATTTTCAGGACATGCTGTTTGGTTAAAAAAAAGGCAAAAGCCAAAATGGTATCTATAATATTCTATCCCTTATGTAAGAAAGACGGGGTTCCAAGAAGACACACAGGTAGCTGCTTATATGTGCAAAATAAATATAGATTGGCTAAATCAGAAGCTAAAGAGACTGCTTATTTACAGAGAGTGAGTGGGAAAGGGATTGAAAGAAGTGGGAAATAGGATTCAGGTAGCAGGGACACGATGTATTTCTCTGAGTTCATCTTTTTGTATAACTCTGACTCTTAGAACTGTAGTAATATTTCATATAACCCCTCTTTAATCCCCAAAATAAATAATTAAAGCCAATCAGAATATAAATGAAACCCCCTAATGGAATGCAAGTATGGGTTTCTCCTGCTTTTGGAAAGTAGAGCATTCTTATGAAACCTTTTGCAAACCAAAACGGCATAAAGGGAAGAGTATCCTCCACTATACGAAAGTTCACGTTGCTTTTGTGAAAGACCTACATTAGTATGGTGATGGATGTTTTGTTTTGTTTTGTTTTGTAAAAGCAAAAATCCTGTTCAGATTTCTTTAGGTTAGTGAAAAAGGTACTAAGGTAGGTTTTTTGGTAAAAGCAACTCCAACTTTCCAAAATTGAGGAATACCTAAAAAATTAACCTAATAAGATTACAAATGAATAACCACATTGAAGTGGGTGGGAAAGAAAACAACTAACTGAAGTAACTATGAAAACAATCTTGACTAGATCCTGCAAGGCTGAAGAGCAAAACAATTGTACATCAATATGCTGTTCCAAGTATCAAGGTCAAATGGGTTCTCTTTTAATTTATCAGGAGGCATAAGTTCTTTTTATCTTTTCTTTTGTTCTTCTGTTCTTCTGATGATACTTGGCTATCACTATTTCTTGTGTCTTATGTCATACTCCTTTTTGCATTCTCTTTTCTTTCTAGAATGAACCCTCAAATATAATATTCATTTAAGGTACATTTATGGGAAACATTCTCTGGCATTAACTTCAAAACTAGTGCCTCTCTTTTATTCTTGCCATCCTCTCCTCTGGGAACTCCAATTGATGTTTTTTTGTCTCTTAATCTCTCTTTTGTACATTATAATACTTGCCATTCTAGGTTTCATTCTAGTTAATTTTTTCAGCTCTTATCTTTCATGTTCCTGATTATTCCTGCAGCTGTATCCAATCTGCTGTTTAATCTGATGTTTCAAAATTTAATATTTATGTTTAATATTTCTAGATATTCTATTTACTTCCCTTGAAAAATCTGACTGGTCACATTTGATAGTCTTGTTGTTTTTCATTAAACTTTCTACTCTCCTTTTTTGTTTTGAGTATTTTATATTTTGCACATGATAATCTGATATCTGGGGAGCTTGTAGATTTATTTGCACTTTGTCATTTTTGCTGACTCTTGCTTATGGTAACTTGCTTCCTGGGGAGTTTAGTGATTTTTAGAGAATTATTAGCTCACTTTCCTTGGAGGCATTATTCGTAGGTGCATTTTTTCAGAGAAGTTTTGGTGTTTGTTTCTAATAAGTTCCTGGGGCTCTACAAAGCTGGGACCACTTTAAACTGCATTTTTTAGTTTGAGTCTGTATATACAATATAAATTCTGGCCCCAAACTTATATGAGGGTAGGCTTGCATTTACGAATTCCCCAGGGACACTTTTTTTCCTTCTCATTTTTTCCTTATCCATCTGACTAAGGCCAAAATCTTAGGTTTTTCACCATCTCCCTTCATGAGTTTTTTGTTTTGTTTTGTTTTGTATTGCCT
Source organism: Camelus dromedarius (assembly GCF_036321535.1). NCBI lineage: Eukaryota > Metazoa > Chordata > Mammalia > Artiodactyla > Camelidae > Camelus > Camelus dromedarius. Next base: position 57,582,123 of record NC_087447.1, on the reverse strand, counting down.
TTGGAGGGTCCTGTATTTGTTCAGGTGTCTCAGTCTCAATGTGATCTCTCATCTTTTCATGGACCAGTTTTTCTCTTTCACCTTGTATAGGGCCCAGGTCTGTCTTCTGTAAAAATCTAAGCCCTACGCCACCATGGACTGGTAGTTGCCCCTGTGATAAATGCCAGCTTCAGAGCTTGCTTACCTCTCTGGATTTTTTTTTTTTTCTTTTTCTTCATTTCTGCCTTCTGAGGATTTTCTTTACTTTCTTCTTTACTCAGTCAAACACATAAGAAAATTAACACAATTCTATTCAGCATTTTCTTTTGTTCTAAATTGAGAGATTTCTCTGGACATCTCATCTGACTCATTGCCTGGCATGGAAGTCTCCTTTTTGTTTTAGAACAATGAAGGAAATGTAGACCCCATTTCTCATTCTTATTTTATGTCATTATTGTAGTTTCATTTCATATCCATATATGCATATGTATTTTTGTCTCTACATATATATGCATGTACATATACATACATATATATTTATATCTGCACATAAATCTCAATAGGTCTTGGAAGGGAGAAAAGGTCAGTGTACCCATTCTGCCATATGGAACCGCATGCTCAGTTAGATGATTTTAAGGTTCTATTTTAAAACTTTGTGAAATTTTGTGCTAGAAAATACTGATTACAATGTTCAACGTATAACATTTTATGCTGACATTTTGGCCCAGACTATATAACTTAGGCTAATACATCTTATTCACGTAAGTGTCCTAGTCTTTAGGACTTTCTCTCTAATTTTATTCAACTGTTCAAGTTTTGGTTCAGTTGATGCAATGAAGACCTGTATTTTTGTCTTTTATTTATTTATGTGTTTTAAGAGAGGATGTGAATAAAAGTTTATATGTCAAACTATGCAAATTGTGACTATAGTTGAAGCCAGCATTTCTTAAAGCCTATGGATACACACTAGTGTCACATGAGATCTTAACAGCTGGTTTGTGAGAAAATGGATTCATCATTAACTTTATCCGTGAAACTGTGAATTCAATTAAGTTAAAAATCTTTATTGTCTTCAGAATCTTTAAAAGTGAATATGCATCTTTATTTTCCAAGAGGTATGTATACTAGGTATTTACATATCTTAAAAAATTTATTTTGACCAGGAAATTCTTGTGAGACTTCTGTCAACATGTTTGGGAATATTAGTTTTCTTAGGAAAGCAATTTGTAGCCTTATTGTTGAAACCAGTGCCACATCTCTGTAGGTCATGGCAGTATATTTAAAAATTAGGTTCATGTCTTCAGAAAACTGAATCTGTTAGCTTGGACAAAGTGAAGTGAGATACCAACTTTATGGGTTTATTATTATTCTTGTTTTAAATCTTTCATATATACTAGACTATAAGCTTAGTGTAGATAGGCATCATATCTTACATAAATAACATGTTTTATCACTTTGTATGTCAAAGTGATTCATTTTACATTTACTTGGAATACTAGTATACATGGAAAATAGCAATAATCACTTCTACTTTGTTGAAAACCACAAGATGGAAATACGGGTTTCTGTGTGAGCATTTGGGTAGAATATGGCAAATGAAAAAATTTACTTTTTTTTCCTTTTTTGGGTGCACCATCTTTCAATCATTTGTAAATCATTTTTCTTTGTCCTGCATTATTCAGAAATACAGCAAACTTCACAGTTCCTTACATAGTTTTTTCCTTTAAGCAGCACTTTTGAGGTATCTTAGAAATTGCTGAAGATAAAACAATTTTTAGAAAAATCTAGATTTAGTTATCATTTTCTTAAGTAAATAAAGGTCAAATTTTGAAAGTTTAGAAATAATGCTATATCAATAATCAGATGTTCAGATGATTTCATTTTTTCCTTAATTTTGGATAAAAATATTGAAGATAAAATAGGTGTTAAATTCACTTCAGTATATACATACCGAGTGCCCACTGTGTAGTAAGAGCTACAGATGTAGTGATGATAGGAATCTAAAGCTATCCTCTTGGAGCTTACAGTCTAGCAGGTAAGAGAGACAGGCATTGAACAAATGGTTGTATGTGCAACAAATACTTTGAAGGGTAAGTACAAGGTGTTAACCTATTTTGCTTAGTTAGGAGAGGGATCCTTTGGAGTTGATATTTCATCTGACTATATTTTAGGAAACTGTTAATGATGGTGGTGATGGGGAGAGGATCAAATGCTAACCTTAGGTCAGAGGCCTAGAGGCAAAAAAGAGAAAGTTTTCCTCTAGCTGCTGACTAAGTCCAATATGATACATCTCAAATTTACCACGTCCAAGTCTGAACCTTTCCTGCTCTGCTCCAAGCCTGTTTTTCCTACTATCTTCTCCATTTTAATAAATAGCAACTCCATTATTCCAATTACGCAGACTAAAAAAAAAAACTGATTTTTTTTCATAGCCTCCATTTAGCCTCAGTAAAAATCTCTCATCCCCTGCTTTCTAAATATATCCAATAATTTCTCATTACCTTGTTCATTATTACCCTATTTCAAGCCGCCATCATCTCTTGCCTTGAGTGGTTAATTGCTTCCTGTTCTCCACATAGTAGCCTGAGGGTCATTTAAAATGGAAGTTAGATCATGCCATTTTTCTACTCAAACCTCCCAGTGAGTTCTCTCTCTGAAAAAAAAAAAAAAAAAAAGCCAAAGGCCTAAATATTACACTATTACACTATGTTTCCAATGTCTTTTATCACAATTCACCTTTGTTCACTCTGTTCAAGCCTCTCTGGCTTTTTGGCTGGTTCTTGAACATGCATAACACATTCTTTCCCTGAGATGTTTTCACTTTGTTTTCTTTTCCTGGAATACTTTACCCCTGGATAATTACATGGCTTGCCTCCATTTTTTCCTTCAGATGTCTGCCTAAATTTCATCTCATTACTGACCACTTAATATAAAATAATACCTTTCTCCATTCTTCATCCCTTTACCCTACTATGTTCCATTTCTATTTTCTATAACACTTTACAAATGATACTGCCTTACAACATGAGATTCATAATTCAACACAAATTGCTGAAACTGCACCTTAAGAGACTTTTCCTGAAGATACAGAGGATAGTGTTTAAATAGATTGTATCACGTTGCCCTATTGCCCTAATAAAAACATTGATATAGCCAGAGTCCCAGAATCATTGAACAAATATTTGCACTATTTTAGAGCAGTGGAGAAAACCACAATGAAGGAAGCATTTATTAGGACATTTCATAAAGTTAATGGTCTCTAAGAATATGCTGCAAGTTCACTATTGGTAAACTTCAGTATGAACAGTTTCAGATGGGTTTGGAAGAGAAATTGCTATTTGCAACTTAGTTTGGGGGAAAAGGAAAGATTTTAAAACATTCTTGATTTTTTTTCCCCATTACTCCTTAAGGTTATAAGCCTTTGTGGTTTGAGAGTAAGAAATAACATATTACATGGTTTTATTTTGGGCTTAAAGGAATTGCTTAGCTGTGCATTATCCTGAAGTAGAGATGTATGAAAAGAAACAAATCATTAAGTTACAGATAGAGTCATTTGAAAGATTTTTTGTTTAAAAATCAAAATATAATTAGTCATTTGAGGTATTTCTTGTTTGAAATAACTTGCTGCCATCTACAGAATGTGGAGATTAAATTGTGTTGCTTTTGTTAATGATGGCTTTATTTGTGGGTGAAATAAACAGTGGTAAATGATTATGTAATCATTTGCATAATGTGATAAACTTTAAAGTCTTGACTCTATAACTGTCATGGATTCTTAATTTCAACATTGTGCCTTAATTGTCAGAAGTGTTTAGAGGGTTGCCAGGAGAGGGTGGTGGAGAGGGGTGGGAGGGAAGGAGGTGGAAAGTAAAGATACTACAGCAATGTTCAACTTCATGTTTTCTGTCTTCCCTTACCTTCTGAATCAGGAAATTATTTTTCTAAGAAAATTTTTTTATTTGCTTTCTGTAAACATTCCTCTACTTTTCTTTCCTAGTCCAGTTGATTTTATATTTATCTCCCTTTTCTATCTCTGTATATTTCAATCGAATATAAGCTACAAAGCCTTTTAGGGACCATTTTGTCAGCTCCAAGATAATGAAAGATGAGTACTTGGCCAAGGTAAGATGCCTGATTTCTTTTCTGCACTGTTATCCCAGTGTATCCAAAATGTACTTCCATCCTCTTTCTACTCATTAGCATTGTGGATTATTTATATCACAAGTCTTATATCACAAGTCTACTGGGCTTCTGGTACTTGATTATGTATTTTTAAGCATTTGATGAATATTGATCAGGAGCCCCTAGTTCTCAAATCATAATTTTTAGGGATTAATTTGGCTGTCGTGGAAATCTGCATTCGCCTTTCAGTCTACCAGGACTCCATCAAGCATGGGAAGAATTAGTTCTCTGATTTAGTGATCATTTAGGAATGCAATGTACTGGTTTATTTCATATACAGCTAATCTTAAAACTATACATTTTATAAAACTGGCAATCCACTCAAATTAAATTGTGCTTCCACTATGGTTTATTCACTTGATTCTTTGTTGAGTCCCTGGAAATATTGGGAAGTGACTGAGAGCTTCCTAAATGTGCAGTCCTCCTTCAGGAAGGAAAACGAGGGGAAAAAAAAGAGACTGTATTCTCATATCATCCAGCACAGATCACTATTTTAGCAATCTCAGTATTTTCTTCAAATAGGAACCTATATTTACCACTAAGCCATGAGATTTTTGAGAGCAGATCCTTGAATTCTCCTTCATTCATTTTCTTCTACTCCAGTGCCTGCTAAAAACTGAAGAAACAAATATTTTTGGAGCGCAAAACCGTATCATCATCAGGCTTCCTTCAGAGCTATGATCCCTTTTACCTCCTGACTTGGGGATCCTGTGGGTTATTTTAGAGGTTTCTGGATGTTGATCCTTTTCAGTTCTTTGTATTCAAAGGTGGAAAAGGTGGAGTATTGATTGCTCAGTGTTTTTAGTTAGAATAAAGAATGAACATTAAACCTTTTCAATGGCTTGGTGTTCTTTCACAATACGACCAGAATGTGGCTCCTTCTACAGTTTACCACATGTTCTTCTCGTGTTGCTCTTAGGCCACTGGCCTTCTTTCAGGTCCTCACAAAACCATGTTCCTTCCTCCCTCAAAGCTTTTGCATATACTGTTTCCCCTGCCTGTAATAGAATTCCTCAGTCTTCACTCTCCCCATTCTGCTGTCCTTTACCTTGATAATTGTTACTCATTTTTTGGATCTCATCTGAGAACAGGGAAGGCTTGCTTGATACCCCACAAATGGTCATGTTCCCTAGTTGTGCAATATTTTACCTTTTCTACATTGTACTTTCTACAATTTTCATTTATTTATGTATGTATTTGATTATGTTTGTTTCTCCCACAAGACTCTAAGTTCTAGGAAGATAAGGACCATTATTCTGTTTATCATTTTACCCTCTGTGTCTTGCATAATCCTTGGTACAGAGAAGAGACTCATCAAAATTTTGCTGAAAAAAATAAAACCCAATTGTATCCTACCTGTTTTCTTTTCCCCTGGAAAAACAGGGTTTTTATTTTTCACTTGAATATAGTTGGGGAAGCCATATATATAGATAGAGCTGAGTTCATTCTGGCCACTCTATCCAAATCTCCAGCTGCATCCCCTTCAACCTTTGCATGTAGGAAGCATTGGCTGAGAGCAACAAATAGGCACAAGGAAGAAGAAATATTTATTCCTTCCTATTCTGTTGCATCATCTATAATAGTCATTCATTCCTCTTCTTTCCTGCTACCTGTACACCCACCCTGCTCCATTATTATGCTACTTTGACATTGAGACATTATCTTAAAGCCTCACTATAGCTCCTACCTGGTGGGAGATAGTACCACGTATTTTGAAATATAAATCTTGCAACTCTGGCCATCTCAGGCCCAAATTACTGAAAATCAGGGTAGCTCAAATTAGTTCTTAGGTTATAGAACTCAATCCTTCTAGTTTATGAAGAACTGTGTATAAATAGAAGTAATGTTAAATTAATTAGTGAAATTGAGAATAGCCATTTTAGAATGAAGACTCAGCTAATAAGAAACAATTATCTGTTAAATAATAATAGTTTATTTGATCTATTTGTAGATATATCTGACTGGATTCACTCACTCAAAAAATGTATCTTGTTCTGTTATACCTGTTCACAGCTCAAGCCCAAGTAATAAGTGATAAGTAGTAATTTAATCTTTTACTTTATTTTAAAGCTTTTTCTAGTTTGAATTGGGGTCAAATCTTCCTCAGAGAGGGAAAGGACAGCTGGGAATTGATGGAGAAGTCAGGTGGGCTGAGAACTGAAGAGAAGCAGGAGAACCTTCCATTCTGTATTAGTCCCTGTGTTTTTCCAAATCTTGTACTGCTCTTCTGTTTGGGGAAGGTGAAGAGGCAGGTGCCAGATATCCTGCATGACCTTTTGGAGGAAACAGGAAACAAAGTGGCCTCACCCCTCTGTGGACTGAGTCTTAGAGAACTGGCACTCTAATAAGACAGCTGTAGAGTAAACAGCTCAGGTGGGCAACTTTGGCTTTGAAAAAATGTGAGAACTGCCTTAAGAGGTGTCCTGTTTCTATCTCGGGTTGAGATGCTAACATCTTCTTTGCTGTGGGCTGATGCATGATGCTGTCCCTGTATCAGTGTAGTACATGTGTAGCAATCCAGGAATACAAAGTGGCCTATTATAGTGTAATCTTACCCTGGGTTGTTAAGACTGTAAGGTCATGCCACTGCTGAGCCCTCCCGCCAACCCTATTCCAAATGTTCAGCAGAGCTGAGCCTTTTATGAGGCTATCTCAGAAGGGATTGTACCTAGGGAGTCATCACAGCTGGAATGGTTGTTTACTAAACTGATTAAAGATTCAGTGAGACAGAACAGGATGGTAAGACATGGTTGAATGGGGAAAGACTTGACACGTGCTAAGACAGGGGAAGCTAGCAACGCTGGCAGAATCGTGGTGCTACTGTGGGACACTCCTTGGTATAGTGGGAAACACCTGGGGAAGCTGGGAGCTCAGTGATGGTCCTTCCAGGGACTTGTTTTGTTGCCAGCAGTGTTACTTCCCCTCCCCTTACTGTCTTTCCCAGGCTGGAAGTGTTACCAGTTTTGCATGCTTATTATGACAGGCATTATATACATACCTCAGATCTTCACAATAACCCTAAAAGATTGGATCCCCAGGACTATGTGGCTGTAAGTCTTTTGTGTCAATCTGTACGCTGAGTCACCTCTCACTTCCCACGCTTGGATGAAATGATCCATAGAGGGTTTGTCTGGCTTCTGCGGTAGCCATTGGGGAGCTGGATGACACAATACAGAGATATGGAGGAATTAGCTCTGCATGGAATTGAGATGGGAGGTGGAAGTGCAGTACCAGGTAGACAGTGTCTCTCCTCTCTCTCCTCCATGAATTACTCCATTCAGTTTCTCCTTGCAAATCTTCCAAAAAAATATCCTGTGCTGAGAGACCTGCTAGGGCTCTTCATGGATTTTCATGGAGCTAGTGTCAGTGCTTTGCATGCTTCTTTGCTCTCCTTGCCCTGTTTTCTTCCCCTCACTGCTCCTCCTAAATAAATGGCTTCTACCTTCTAAAGAAAGTATCAGCCCTTTAGTGTGCCTTAAATTCTGCTTTCTAGGACACTTGAGATAAGACATACCAACGTCTTACATTTGACAAAATTAAGGTGTATATAATTTACCTTATAAGTTATTCTGAATTATTATTCATTGTCTTCTTCTGTTGTTGAATCTTTTCTTAGCTGACCTGTTATTTTCTCCTTCATATAACATCTAATCCTATCCACAATGTATTGACATTTCCAAAAGATGCTTTATTAGCAGTGAGCTTGGAGTTTGATTTATTTTTCTGTGATGTCATGTACAAATATTTTAGACGTCAGAATACTGAAAGAAAATAATTACTTTGTTTATGTTTTTATCTTTTATACAACCCTGGAAATTGGAAGCCAGTTTTGTATCTCTCATATTGCTTATCACAGAGCTTGGCACGTTGTATATTCTCAGTAAATGTTCTTGAATGAGGGAATGATAATAACATCAAGCCACTAAAATCTAGAAGCAACTCATTTTTTCTTTAACTTTGGACCATTTCATAAGCTTTCTGTGCAGCTCCTCCTTATATACAACTTCTGCTATTGAAAATTTTAACCCAAAGGGAGTTGATTGTGCTATTTAAGTTTTTCAGGAATTCTATTGACTTCTTGTTATAGATCAGATTGATTTTTAAACTACTTTGGAGAGACTCAATGAGTTTTGCAATTGAGATCATATATTTGGAGAAAGGTATTATCTCAGTAGGACTGTAGTTATTGCTCAAGATTTTTCAGCTGCTGAATATAAAAGAAAAAGACACATCAGTAGGCCTATATCAGCAAACACCAACCAAGAAGTAAATTCTTTTAGCTTCAAGGATGCTGCAGTTTTCAATGATGAGTCAATAGAGTCATTCACGTTTAAATGCTAGCTTTTTAATGGCCAGATAAATATTTTAGGATCTGTTGGTCACTAACAGTGTTCATTGCATATTCTTCGTTTGTATTTTGAAAACACTTTAGAAATGTAAAAACCATCCTTAGTTCATATGAAAGCAGGCTATAGGACAGATTTGGTATATGGGCCACTGACCTCTGAGATACATGAATAGGGAAATTAACCTTTTAACCAAATAAATAAGCAGCATGGAATTAAGAGAAAGCAGCTGTGTTCACTAATAAATTAAGATGAAAATGCTGATATTTACAGAGTGTACATGTATGAGTGGAACACTTCAGGTCCAGACTTGAAAGAGGAAAGGAGTGCTTGCATGTCAGAGCTACTTAGATGGAAGAGGAAGAAAGTAGATTCACAAAAATGCCTATTATAGCATCAGATATAAATGTTATGTAAGAGGCCTAGAATAGCATGATGGCTGTAAACATGTCAGATATAAAAGCCAAGGGCCTAATTACGGTTCCCATCTAGTCTAATCCTGTTACCATTAGCAACAGGGAAGACAGCATCTGGGTTTGCTATCCCACTAGTCTGATTTTTGTAGCTTTTCTCCCCTCCCTAGCAATTGCTACCACGTAGAGTATGAGGGAAAGAGATATCCAGACATCTGCTGGTTGTTTTAGGCCAGGCCTCCTGGGGTGAAGGGACAGTCTCTTGGTGGAATTTTTATAGGTCAAGATTGGTCCCTCGCTTCGGAAATCCTACAATAAATTTTTAGTTCATTCATTCAAGAGATTAACTTCTGGAAATAGATTCATGCTAACCTATTTCTATAAAGTGTGCTTGGCTACAGAATAAGACATTGATTGTTTTCACTATTCCTGTTGTCCCACTCCCTCCTGCTGTCACCAATATTACTTCCACTCAGGAAACCAACTTTGTACAAGGTTGCTTAGTTAGCAAAGAATTAGACAGAGAGGGTTAAATATTCTTAAGAAATATGCATCTCAAGCCATGGCAGCCTGATAGATTGCTTTTCTCTGCTCTAGGGATGTTTGTATCAAGAACCAGGAATCGAAGTACCTTTCCTTCTAGATAGTGCTGAATGAAGACTGACAAACTCTTACTCCCCAATTCCCATTTCTATTAGTCACCAAAGCACTGTTTCCTCCAATGTGATTGGATAGTTTATAGCTTTCTAAAATGATTGTGTGAACATTTCAGAGCCTACTATGTGCCAGATTATATAGTGGGAATATGGCGCTGAACAGAAAGCAAATTACTGGTCCTCAAGGAACACACAGTTAAAATACAGTACTATAATGATTATCAGAGAGGTAAGCATAGACAAGCACAGAATACTGAACAAGGGTACCAGACTTAACCTGCAGGAATTAGAGTAAAATGATGCTTGGAGGAGTTAGGGAATAAGAATTAGAAGAACTTTCCAGGTAGAAAGAACAATATGTGTAAAGGAAGACTGTATAGCATACCTGGCTAGCTGCAGATAATTTTGTGTGGCTCGCATGATGGGCGGGATGCCAGATGGGGAAAACAAAGACATGAACAGGGGCCAGGTTATGAAGAGTCTTGTATATTATGATAATAAATTTATGTTCGGAATGTTCTCTTAAGGTAAGTTGTTTCTGCAATTGATACCCTAATGGTTTATAACTTGGTTTTACTAGAGGATGACTTCTTATTGACCTAGTGCTAATTTGTTTTTGGTAGAAACCCTATTTGGAGCTCATGGTCATTTCTATATAAAATTGGTATTTTATCTGTTTGCTATTGGTATAAAATTGCTGCATAACAAGCCACCTGTTGCTTAAAACAACAATGTTTTATTCTTTTAGATCTATGGGTTGGCTCGGGATCGTCTGATGTTGGCTTCGATTGCCTGGGGAATTTTGATAATTTTGACTGGGCTCATGCTACAGTTCTATGGGGAGGATGGGTTGGTCCCTGTTGTCTTTGACTGGAGTTGCTCTGGCACATGTGTCTCTAAGCCTCCTCCTGGGACTAAGAGGCTAACCTGGGCATGCCCCACTCATGATGTGGTAGAGATGTAGGAGAGTGAGAAGCTCTTAAGACCAAGGCTCAGAATTGTCTTGCAATTACTTCCTCTCTATCTGTAGACAAAAGCAAGTCACAGGACCAAGCCCAGCATCAATGAAGTAAGTATATTTGTCCCATGGAAGTGAGGAGGATGGAGTGAACATGTCTGAGCTGTAATCTAATCTAACATAGGAATAATAACAACAATAGAATTTTTTATGTGAGGATTAAATGAAAAATAATCAACGTAAGGTACTTAGCATAGATTCTGTCATATAGAAAGCATTCAATAAGTGTTAACCATTATTATTATTAGTTACATAGTAAAGTTAAATAAATCTGTGTATTAGTCAGTTGTAGCAGGAAATGAATGGTGTTCCCAAAAGTTGGATTGAAGATAATTAATCAGAGGAGTTATTTACAGAGATAGGCATGGATAAGGGGAATCATTAAAAAAATTGGAAGCTGTTACCACCCTTAGGCCTCAGAGACAAGATTGTACCAGGATTCAGTAATAGCTTTAGCTATAGGAGAGGTGTTGCCTGATGAGAGCTGTGGGCTTAGAAAAAAGAATAGCCACTACCAAAACCTTGGCCTGGCAGGGAGGGAACTGGTGGAATAAACACCCTGAACTTTCTCTCTTTCTCTTCCTCCTCTTTGGTCTTCTGCCAGAGCCTCACAAAAGCCAAAAGGCAAGGAATTTTAGTGACTTAGACTGTAGAAGTCAACATCCCAGGGTGCAGAGCAAGAAGGAGGAAGGTGGGGAATGGATGTGAAGGGGCAAACAGGATAACCAGCATGCTTTGTGAGTCAGTGAATCTTCAAATGAAAAATATCCCTTTTTTTCTCTTTAGTATTTTTTTTTTAATTAGAATCTAGCTTTCGAAAAAAGTTTGTTGCTCTCTCTTCCTTTTTTATTTTGTTGTGAGCACGTCACTACCAAAAACATTACAAGCCTAAAATGTTAGTAGTTTCATTATTCACCTAAACACAAGAACGCTGTCCCTCAGTAAGGGGACCAGGCTAGGCAGCAGAGGGATAAGGGACAGAATCATTGTCCTTAGTGGGGAATCTGTTTGCACAGTTTTAAAATGGGATCAGTGCTATCGCAGAATCAGAATACACCTCTTCCCTCATTGCTTTTAGAAATTATTTTATTCTGCGGGTAATTCAACATTCCTGTGAAAATGAGTGGAGAGATCAACATGGTTCAGAGAAAAATGACCTAATCATGAATTTGGCCCATCTCTGCTGTCAGCCAGCCAAAGTCTGCTGAAAAATGCTAGAAAAAGTATTTCCATATAAGGTAGTTTTCTTCATAGTTGAATTCTATACTAACTAAACGGATTTTGTTCACATGTTTAGAATCTGGGCAGACATTTTAATTCTTTCCCTCTTCATTTTTTCTCCCATCTGTAGCCTGTCAAACCATGTTATTATTATTTTTTTCTATTGCTCTAACTCTTTTATTGCCTGAATCAAGTCTTTCTTCTTTTTCTTAGATTTCTGTTGTATGTACTTTTAATTTCTCCATTAGTTTTATTCTTTCCTCCTTTGGGGTCATTCTGACAGACCACAGTCACAGAATTCATTCATTTGTTTAACAAATGTTTGTGGAGCACATGCTTTGTGCTTTGTGCCCTGGAGACAGGGCAGCCTTTCCTTTCATTATATTGTGTGAATGACCAACCTCTCTTACCTGTAATGGTTGATTCAGTTTTGTTTTGCTAATTTATTATACTATTTTTTATTTCTCCCCCTCCAGTGTCTTAATTTCTATTTGAGATTTTATTTACCTTGTAGTGAATTCCCAAATTCATGACTCTAGTATAAAAGGGCCCATTTCTTTACTAGTTGAATTTAGAGGTGGGTACCCTTTAGCCTTTCAGTTCGAAGGTAATCTAACATTAAAAAAAGTCAGCTACTGACCTAAATGTGGCTAAGTTTCCACTCACAATTTCCAAAGGGTTGGGAGGCTCGTTCAAGCCCACTGAACCGGCAGCAGAGTAAATCCAGACAGTTTGCAGTTAATCTCAAAACCCAGAGCTGGGGACTGACTGTATTTCTTCAATATCCATCCCAAACATTTATCTTATTCCTCCTACTTGGGTCTGGCATTTCATAGGATGTAAGTTCTATGAGATCAGGGGCCTTGTTCTTTATCTGTCCATAGTACATACAGCAGTAACAGATACATAGTAATAATGTAATGATGATGATGATGATAATAATAAATATTAGTGGGATAAGTGTATCATGCATGCTGGTGGCACAGGAGAGACCTATAGAAGAGAGTGCAACCAGGAGAGGGGGAAGTAAACTAATGTGTTATGAACTACTACATGCCAGTTACTATTCTATATATGATTTAATTTATTCTTACGATAATCCTATGAAGTGAATGTTGTTTCCCTATTTTATGTGAGGAAATTGAATCGCATAGAAGTTGAGTAACTTGGTCAAAGTCACACACCTAGTTTGTGGCAGAAGTGGAATTCACACCCAGGTTTGTCTGGTTCTAATGTGTGTCTTCTTCCCCCTCTATATCCCTTACTTGTGATCCAGGAACGTAAGAAAATAAAGGACTAAATCCATGGCTGGAGGGGAAGTTAGATATATACTAAAGGCTGCACATTTTCTGTGACTTTTGAAATATTTCTGTGTTTTTCTTTCAATCATAGTATAAAAGAAATAAATTTAAAGCCTATTTGGAATTGTCTGGCTAACCACTTTGTAACTGAGCGCTGCTGCATGATTTCCCAGAAGGCCTGTGCTTGTGCTTGTGTTTACACTTTCACTGGAGACAAGTAGTACTCTTTAAATGTCATGGCCTATTGTAAAGATAACGGAGGTAGACTAATCCGTAATCACTGCTTCACATCACGCTAAGGCCAAGTGACATCAAGGCATGGTTAACACAAAAGAGTTTGCACCATAATAGTGAGTATCTTTTATGTTGGAAGGAGCAGCTTAGCTTCAGCAAAACATTATTCATCACATTAGATTAACATTAATTTGAAGTTTATTGGTGTTGTGGTTTTGATTTATTCAATTTTTGAATTTCAGTTTTTGTAGTTGTATAGGAATGAGAAGCGTAAGTAGTTTATACCTGGTTTTATCTTTGTATATTCTTAAATGATTCTATAAAATGTTTTGCCAACCCAAGTGTTTTCTACTTCAATTTTTTTCTTTTAAAATACTTATGCTTTATTCAAGTTTGACAAACAGTAATATAGTTGCTTGTGAACTAGTTCATGTCTCTAATTATAAGCTTCTCGAAGACGTAATACTTGAGATACTCATTTTATCTATCTATTTATTTTTTATTGAAGTATAATCAATTTACAATGTTGTTAGTTTCTGGTGCACAGCATAGTGATTCAGTTTTATATGTATACATTTTTTCGTATTCTTTTTCATTATAGGCTATTAGAAGATGTTGCATATAGTGCAGTAGGATTTTGTTGTTTATCTATTTTATATATAGTAGTTAGTATCTGTAAATCCAGAACTTCCAGTTTATCCCTCCCCACCATCTTTGCCCCCAGTAGTCATAAGTCTGTTTACAATATCTGTGAGTCTGTTTCTCTTTTGAAAATAAGTTCATTTGTGTAATTTTTTTTTTTTTTTGGATTCCACATGTAAGTGATATCATATGGTATTTTTTTTCTCTTTCTGGCTTACTTCACTTAGTATGACAGTGAAATATGACAATCTCCAGGTTCATCCATGTTGCTGCAAATGGCATTATTTCATTCTTTTTTATGGCTGAGTAATATTCCATTGTGTGTGTGTGTGTATTTTTTCTATATATATAAATATAATACATATAATACATATATATAAATAAATAAATACATATATATAAATATATATAATACACAACTGCTTAATCCAGTCATCTGTTGATGGACATTTAGGTTGCTTCCATGTCCTAGCTATTGTAAATAGTGCTGCTATGAACATTGGGGTGCATGTATCTTTTCTAATTAGAGTTTCCTCTGTATATATGCCCAGGAGTGAGATTACTGGATCATAGAATCAGAGCAGTGCCAGAGCCAAAGGGGCTGGAGCAGGCTAGGGTGCATGCTGGGTGGTCATGGAAAACTGGCCAGAGCCCAGGCAGTTTTCAGTCTGCTTCCTTTGTGCTGTTCCTGGGAGTAAGCAAGAGTGTGTGTGCTCTTCATGAGCAGAGTCTTGGTATTTTACAGCCCTCTGCTACTAAGTCCCACTGTTTTACAAACCAGTTAATGGGACTTGTCTTCCCAATGACAGACTCCAAGGCTGGAGAGCCCAATATGTGGACCAAACCCTTCACTCCCTAGGGAAGATCTTGAGCCCATGGTATCCCCCTCCTCTTCTGTTCCTGCTAGGGGCATATTTCCTGACCCGATTGCTTCTTCTTCCTTGCTACTCAACTCTGTGTGGATCTTTCTTTACAGCCTTGATTGTGGAAGAGACTTTCTGCCAGTTTCTAGGTTGTTTTCAGTGAGAGTTGCTCCCGTGTAGGTGTATCTTTGATGTGTATGTTGGAGGAGGTGAGCTCAGGGTCCTCCTACTCTGCCATCTTGATCTCCCTCTTGCCTTGTGACTTTTGTATCAACCTGGGTAATAATATGGCATAAGTAGAGGAGGTGATAAACATGGGTATGTGTTCATTTGCATGTATATAGATAGCCCTTAATATTTATTGAATTGCATAGACCAAGATATTTATATATATATATCCCATACTCTTTCTTCTCTCTTCCCTCCACTATTATACCATTCCCTGTGGTCAAAATTAATTGTCATTCTAAGTGAAGTAAGCCAGAAAGAGAAAGAAAAATGCCATATGATATCACTTATATGAGGAATCTAAAAAAAAGACAAATGAACTTATTTACAAAACAGAAACAGACACAGACATAGAAAACAAACTTATGATTACCAGGGGGAGTGGGGGTGGGGAGGGATAAATTGGGAGTTAGATTTGCAGGTACTAAATATATATAAACTAGATAAATAACAAGTTTCTTCTGTATAGCACAGGGAACTGTATTCAATATCTTGTGGTAACCTATAAAGAAAAAGAATATGAAAATGAATATATGTATGTATATGTTTGACTGAACTATTATGCTGTACACCAGAAATTGACACAACACTGTAAACTGACTATACTTCAGTAAAAACAAACAAAAAATAAAGATGATGAAACTAATGCACAGTAAGATGCCAGAGATGTGACTTTGATAAATCAGAATGAGTAACACTTCAGAGGTTTTTAGAAAACATAACTCTAGGCATTGGGATTCCAGTATCAACCCTGAGCATACTTTTTAGGTCCAGAGCTCTACCTTTCCTGTGCTCAGTTTTCCTTATGTAATGAGGATTTGGTATACAAATTCAGGTGCAAGTAAGAAGGGCAAAAATCTCAAACATGATATGAAGCCTGAAATGTTATGCCAGACTTTAACTCAGGATAGTGGGTAAGAGCAGGTGTTCTCAGACTAATCAAATCTGGGTTAGAATCCTGATTCCACCACTTACTAAAGGAATTTTTGTGCACTTCCTTAGCTTCTCTTTGCTTCCATTTTCTCATCTGTGAAATGGAGATAATAGAACCAAACTCATAGGTAGTTGTGAAGTGTAGGGAAGTGTAGGTAGAATAATGTGTCTGAATTTCTTAATGTGTGGAACATAGTGAGGGTAAATAAATGTAAGCCTTTATTATTATTGTTGTTTGTTGTTGTTGTTATTAAGTACTAAGTTATTGTTGTTTGTTGTTGTTATTAACCACTCGACAGCGATGCTCCCAACTCTAATCTCTATCACTGTGCTAAATGGAACTATCTATTTTGGCTTTTGTTCCTCCTGCCATTATAATAACTGACCTTTTCTGCTTTATTAAAAAAACTCAAATGAAAGGAACTGATTGGTTGAGCCTATCATCACCCCTGTAAGGCAGAGTTCTTAGACCAGGTCATGTCATAGCGTACTGGTCAGTCTAGCAATTGACTGATCTTGGGTCAGGTGCTTATCAGTGACCAGGCAGGCTGGTATAGCTTCTGAGTAGGAAATCCCTCAGAAAGGGAATGTAGGTCTGGCAGGCACTCTGGTGCTTCCTAAGAGAGGGTGGGGAAGCTTGGCCCTGCCATGTTGTTTGGCCGTTACAGGGAGTATAGGGAAAAAGAGCCAAGTTGTAATACTTTGACAAATGTGGTGCTTAAATGTGTCAAAGATACATTGTTTGATTAGGTAATAGTATTGCTAGTGAGTTTGGGCAGCCAGGAAAAAGGAGTTTGGAAATAAAACAACGGACCTAACAGACGTCACACAGGGCAAAACCTGTTTTTGTGATATATTAGAGTCTGTCCAAGTTTCTGACAAACAGTTGTTACCAAAGAGGAACAGAATGTGAAGTCAGCCTTTCAGAATCTATTGACTCTAACTTCCTGTGAATTATAGGTGGTTATGCAGCTGCTTGGAGAGATTTCTTGCTGTGATAGTCTGACCTCAAGTGCTCTCAAGATCATTTTGTGCTGTGTTTCTACTATATCATTTGTATTAGTTATTTTAGGCTAAAGGTGGAAAAGGAAACGGTAGCACTGATTTTTTGTAATGTATCATTTTGATGACTGGGAGGGATGGATGTTTGTCTTGGATCTACAAAGCTAAGTCCCGAAGCTCCAAATGGAAAAATTGTGGCAGCTGCTAGTTGTTATGCGTCCTCTAGAGATAAGGTTCTGATGTGCTTGGTGTCTGCCTGCATGGTGACTGTTAGAAGTTTGTCCTTACGCTTCTAGGTACGGAACAAGTCAGGACTGTAGTGGAAAGCTTCTTTGGGAATCAGAAGATTCAAGTCCTGGTTTAATCACAACTAGCTTTGTGTTCTTGGAGAAGTCACCTTAATTCACCAGCCCTGGTTTCATCATCTATACAGTGAGGCATTAATGATTATCATCCCACTCATGGTTTTAGCACTGTGAGTTGGACTCATGGCTTCTTTTCTTTTTTTGTATTGGTCCATTCAAACTTTTGTTTCCAGATCATGCCATGCAATTTTATGCCTCTGTTTTTTTTTTTTCCACCATATGTATTCTTTGCTCATTCATTCATTAATGCCTGCATGCATCTTTTCATTTTTTGATTCTCTAATTCCATATTTATTGAGTATATACTATTTTCCTAGCAATGATGATAAAGGATTTGCTGGCATGATCTCTGCTCTCAAGATCCTAAAAGTCAAGTCAGAAGACGGTCATTTGTCTACCTGCCTTTCTGACCTCATTTTATACCATTCTTTTCCTCTGTTGGATTTCTTTAATTTTTTTTGCCATGCTTTCTTCTTCCTCAGGCCTCTATACATTCTTCATCTCTTCCACTTCCCTGTCCTTAAATTCTCATGTCTGAAAGTGCCTACTCGTATGCATCCTTGGGTCCCAGACAGAAGTTCTCTCTCCTTTGGGAAACAAACTTCCTAGGCTAGACTTTCTATCATGTACAGTTGACCCTTGAATGACACAGATTTGAACTACACAGGTGCACTTATGTGTGGATTTTTTTCAGTAGTAAGTACCGTAGTCCAACCCCTTTTATGATTGATTGAATCTGCAGGTGCAGAACCATGGATAAGGAGGAAACTTGGCTGGGGAGGGATGACTATAAGCTGTGTGCAGAGTTTCAGCTGTGCAGAGGGTCGGTGCCCCTAACCCCTGAGTTGTTCAAGGGTCAACCGTATTCTCATTAATTACACTTTCTGCTTCTAGCCTGACATTCATGACACTATAGTAATAACTTGATTAAAGCATTACATATATCCATAATGTGTCCAGAAAGAACATTTTACTCCTGGACAACATGAATGTACATGTGTTCCAAGGCTTCTTCAGAATCCTTTCCCATCTATCTGTTCCACCTCTGATGAACATAAAGTTTCTCTCCTTTAGTCCTCCTACCTCTTTCTCCTTTTATTCTGCTTGTATATTTAGCTTCTCCTTCAGTGATTCCATTTATTGTCCCCCAAGAAGCTGGAGGGATCTTATATTTTCAGGTCCACACATCTCTGAAGGTTAGTGTAGACCCTTAGGCATTTCAGAGTGAAAACAAATCGTTTTCTAAGTACAAAGACAAAACTATAAGACAAACAAATCGTTCTGTGCCTAACTTATTATACCACAACTTCAAAGTGTTAACTCTGCTAATAAATATTTTGTTTCCTTACTCCTCAGAAAACAAAAGAGAAGGGAAATAGAGGTGAAGGTAGGGGAATTTGTTTTGGCTCATTGTTTAGTGCTCTTTTTTCTGCTAGATTGTTAGTTTTTATTAAGGTAGAGACCAATCCATCTTATTCACTGCTGTGTCTTCAGCTCCAGGCACACAGTACATGCTTAATAAGTATTTGTGGGGTAGGAAAGATAGACCAGCAAGTTGATTGTTACCCTACAATGTGAGATGTTCTATAGTATAGATATATGATATTCCTATTTAAGTATATTAAAAGAAGATAATGTACATATTATAGTTTTGTAAATTCTAAAACACTATATATATAGCCATTTTGACAAGACACTGATAAGCTCTATTCTGTAGTAGTTCTCAAAGTATGGTCCCTGGACCAGCAGTATCAGCATCGCATGGAAATTTATTAGAAAAATAAATTTTTAGCCATATCTTGACCTCCTGAATCAGAAATTCTGGTGGTATGGCCCAGTAATCTGTTTTTTAAATCAGCTCTTCAGGTGATTTTTGGTGCATGATAAAATTTGAACACCACTGCTTATATGGGATAAAAAGTGGAGTGTGACTTTGCCTTTGACTTTGCAAAGCTTCAACGTAGGGAAATAAAATATATTTACCAGTGACATGTGTTGTAAGAAACACAAGATAAATGCAAAGTGCAAAGGCAATAAAGGGGAGGAAGGGAGAAATGACTTGGTGGAAGAGGCTTCAGGGAGAAAGAACATCTGAGCTGGAACTGCTGAGTCATGGTCCATAAAACACTCCAGATGAAGAGAAAACAAAATAAACAAATAAAATCCCTATAAACCCAGAGCAAAACAAAGAAAATCCTACAATTATACTAGACATAAAAAGTCAGTTTGTAATAGTTAAGACCACAGGCTTTGGAGTTAGACATATGTGGTTCCTATCCTGACTCCAATAGTTACAAATGAAGCAAACTTCTTAACCTCTCTATTTCTGAGTTTCCTCCTTTGTGAATGGATTAAATAACAGTGTCCTAGGAGTTTTGGAAATACTAAGTGAGATAATATATACACAGTGCTTAACATGTTATAATAAAGCCTTGATAGATGATACTTATTATTACTATCACAAAAATAAGCTGTTGACGTTTAAATAAACTATTGGGTAAGGGATCTTCATCTAGATAACTAGGAAGAATTTACATGTTCTATGACCTAGATGTAATTTTCTTTCTTTTTTAAAAACCATTTTTAATATTTAACACATTAAAAAAATATGGAACAGTCTCAAATTTGAAAGTTCAGTACAAAATTTTTTATCTCCTGAACCATTTGCAAGTATTTGGTAAACCTGTTGTTCCATCACTTCCTGATTCATTAGTGTATAATTCCTGGGAACAGGGACATTCTCCTGTATAACTGCAATGTAACCAGCGAAATCAGGAAATTAACAAATGTCCCAATAAAATGTGCTTTATAGCAAAGAAGGCAGTTTAGAATCACACAGGGCCTCTAGGTGTCACCTGTTTTTGGCTTCCTTAATTCTGGAACAGTTCCTCAGCCTTCACTTGTTTTTTGTGACTTGTACACTTCTGAGGATAGGAATACTGCAGAAGCAAGGCTGTAATCTTTTCACTGTATCCTATCAGGAGGCTGATGATTATAGTTTTTCCATTTACTCATGATGTTTACTTTGAATACTTGGTTGATGTTGTGCTCCCAGTTTTAGGCTTATCCACTGTGAGGTTACTCTTTTCCCTTTTGTGTATGTTTATATACATACAGGTTTACATCTGATGAATTGTCTATTGAAAACCGTAGGTTCACACTGATACCTCCAGATCCAATCCATTACCATATAGTTCATTGTACTGTTCTCCTTTTCCATATTTTGACTCCCTTTTCTGATAGACTCTCATTATCCTTATTTTATTATTTGATCAATTTCCCTGTATGTTACCAATCTTCCATTGTCACTGCCACAGGTATGCCCTTCTCACCAAACATAGGTTCTCACAACCCTCACTACGTCACTACTCTGCGTTGATGGTCTCCTCATCCTATGTAGCTGTGGCAAAGCATCCCAGGCCCTTTCCACAGCATGGGTGCCCTCCCCACAGAGGTCAGACTTTGATCCCATTCTCCAACAGTATCTAAACTGTTTGACCCTCTTCAACCTGTTTTGGTTTCAACAGCTCACATCTAGCTACGTCTCTATAGGACTCCTTCCTCAGTCTGTCGGTCTGTCAGTCTCTATAACTGCTCTGGGTCATCTTCACATGTAGATTCCCTCCTCACCCTGCTTGAGCTCTGGCACCCTACTCTGAGCCACCATAGCTCCTGGCTCAACCTCCTCCACCATGAGAATAGGTCTTACTTTACCTCCTGGCTTTACAACTGGGAAGGGAAGGGAAGAGGAGGGAAAGAAAAGGAGGAAGAGAATGGGGAAAGGAAGAGGAAAATAAAAAGAGCTCATAGATGTACTTTAAATAAGGCAAGAGCATGTATTACTATTTTCCAAAGATTGTGAATAGAACTATTAGCATGAAGTTTTCCTTGTCTGGGAATAGGCAGGATGGTCTTCTGGTTTGATTATGGGATCTTGTGTGTCTTTCCAGCTGTTTCAAGATTATTGCACAAAGTTAGGTAGTCTAAGAGAGAACAACAGTTTCCTGTCACACCTATAGATTGAAATGGACTGGGTGGTTCTTATACTATAAAAACCAGCTATCTGCAGGCTGGCTTTCCACTCTTACTTCAGAGCAAAAGGTGGTATACTTTTTTTAGCCAATATAACAATAAGCTAATAATAGCTTAAATATATAGGGTAGCATATTTTCTTATCTGTACTTTTGTATTTGGGCATATGATTTTCCCTTATGCAAACATTTTAGATATTGGGGAAGTTGGGAAGAAAGGGGAGTGACATGTTTAAAGGCTCTAGACTTTATTTTTCTGCAATTTTACTTAAGCAGTATGTTTTAATAAGATTATTTAGCATAGATCATAAGCTTAATATAATGGAAATGATCATACCTGTGCCATAATGATAGGCATATGATAAGCTTACATAATTAATATAGTTTATATACTAGAATAAATTATGTTACTTATAATGTAATTATATATAATGTCGCTTAGTAATGTAATTATATGTAGTGGAAACTATACCATAAGCATAATAAAATTATAAATTTTATAGAAGTATATTTTCAATAATTTTTAGTCTAAAATTGATCTTTCAGATAAATTGTTACACTGGTGCTGAAGAGCAGTGTTCTTTTTGAGATTAGCCATCAGCTGTCACTTCTTGGACTAATTCCAAATGAAGTGATTATAGACTGCCATTTAAGTCAGTCCTTTTGGAGCAGTGGAACGTGACACTTTTCTCAAGTGGTAGTTGACATTAGGTGTTTAAATTTGCGAAAGAAACCATCTCATACTACACATAGAAAGGACTAAGGTTTGATTATTCATGAATAAAGGTCTATGTAGTCTTGTGTTATGATTCAGAACTATATGTCCAAAATAAGAAAAAACTAAAGAACACAGTGAAAACTAAAAAAGAAAGAATATTTTGGCAAGTTGAATTGAGAATCCCTCTGTGCCAGGTTTGAGGAGATGAGAGGGACACTGACTTTTTACATATCAGAGACAGAATTTTATTTTCCTACTTAACACATATCTCTATGTATAACTTCTCTCTCTAGACTGAATACTGTTTTGGCCTCATCTGAGTTGGTTAATTGGATTGATTATAAAGTTATATAAAATCATCATTGAACAGAATATTAAATAAATCTATACTTATATGCCTGACAGTAAGGTTTCCCCCACAGTCTGGTTTTTTATTTCATACCTATCTTGGCATTTTTTTCTTTTCTGCTTCTTATTTTCTGTTAAAGTCATCTCCAACTCCATAGGAAAAAATTGTTACAATATTATTGCATAACTAATATTTATTGAATAACCTATATTCATGGCATGTACAAAGCAAACTTGAGTTGTTGATGCCAATTATGCCATTTGTAGTAACCTCTTTTTAACATTTAAAATTTAACATTGTCTCCAAGCTTAACTGTGCTGACAGTCTGTAGCTACCTCTATCCAGAAGCATCTTTGCCTCCCCTTGGCATTCACCAGCTAGGAAGATATGGTCCCTGGAGCTCAAACTCTCATTCTGTTTGAGTTTTTGCTGATGGAGAGAGAAACTAAATAGCTTCTGCTAAGCACTGTGCAGTTGAGATTAAAATATTCTTGGTAACAGGCCTTGGAAAGTTTTTGAAAGAGTTCCTTTGGTTTGATTTTCCTTCCATCTGGTGATCTGAGGAATTTCCTAAATGATATTCTAGTCATGCATTCACAATGAGATATGCTTGTTTTAGCATTGATACCATTCATTTAACCCCTGAAATTCTATTAGGCATATTACCAAGCATGTTGTAGCAAAAAGAATGTAGGCTTTTGTGTCAAACATGGATTCCAATCCTAGTCTTGCTGCTGTACAGCCCTGTGACCTTGAGTAAGTCTCAGTTTTACCATCTCTCAAATAGGTATAATAATAATGCCTTATAATATGATTGCAAGGACCGAATGCAATAAATTATGTTTTAAAGTGTGGCTGCCAAACACATGGTGGGTAAACAACAAATGCCAATTTCTTTCTTTCTTTCCTCCCTCAGTGAGTGGTATCAGTACCTAATCATGGACTGGAAGATATGTGAGTTTAAAACTAAGATCATACAAGATTATTTATAGTTATTTACCTTTCTGAGATTTATAGAGTTTACAAGGACAATCTTTGTGAGATGAAAAGGATGTGTAACATTCCAGTATCTTAGATGATTGATGTGAAATTGAAGTTTAATTATCTCCTAGACATAGGATAAGACACACCTGGTGGTGATTTGGGAGTTTAAGTGATGGTAAAAGGTAGCTGATTTGCATTAACAATATCTTGAGTTTATTTAATGCCTGCTTTTTGAGCAACTTGAAGTATCCCACTTATTTATCAAAAAGATACTTTGAATTAAAGATTGTTTTAGGATTTTTTTTTAAGAACCTTTTTTGAGCAAAAAAATTACTTTATGTTGCTTCATACACATCTTATTGCACGTCTATTAAAATTTCTGTTTCAATTAGCTATTTTTTTATTCATAAATTACAGTTTTTCCATTTTTTCAGGGGTTAATTTTACTTTATTGCTCCAAGTATCTGCACTCTTAACTGTTCTCGAAGAAATGACACCTAGCTAGGCATATTCTGTGTTCAGGTCTCCAGCATTTAATGGGACCTCCTGTGTACATGGCATTATTCAAACATGATGTGTTAATCAAAAGAATAATAGTTAGCATTTATTATGTTCTATGGAGCTGTTCAACTGTTTGAAGTACTTATGTATGTAAATTTTTAGGTGAAGAAACCGAGGCTATAGAATTGAATCTTTTTCCTCTTAAAATGTTCCTAGATATTGCTCAATGCCATACTTATCCCTAATATCTCCTAATCACCTTCCCATTTTTTAAAAACTTTATATCTTGGTGTAGTTTCATACCTACGGAGGAGCTGCAGGAGTAGTACAGAGAGCTCCTGTGTGTTTACCCAGATTCACCAGTTGTTTACACTTTGCCCTACTCGGTTTTGTCATTCTCTCTGCATGTAGTTCTCTCTTTCTTTCTATATTTATATACACACATACACATACATGTGCATATTTTTAATGAACCATTTTGTGTGTGACTTGGAGACATCAGGCTCCTTTATCACTAAATACTTCAATGTATATTTCTTAAAAACAAGAATATTCCCTTACATAAATAGTTATCAAAATCAGGAAATTTAATATTGATATAATACTATTATCTGATTCATACTCCATGTTCAGTTTCAGCAATTGTCTTTTATAGCTGTGTTTCCCCAGTCCAGGATCTATTCAGGATCACACATTACATTTAATTGTCATGCCTCTTTAAACCTCCTTAATCTACGATAGTCCCTTGTAATCTGCAATTTCATGACCTGGATATTTTTGAAGATTACAGACAGGCCAGGTATTTTGTAAGCTGTCCTACAATTTGGTTTCATCTGATGTTTCCTAATGATTAAATTCAGTTTATGCATTCATTTTCTGAAGGAGTAACGCAGAAATGATACAATATCCTTTTTGGTGGTTGATAACAGGAGGCTCCCCATGCCACTTTGTTCTCATTTGTGGGGAGAGACTACGTAACATTATGTTCCTCATCAAATTTTTATCCAGTAGTTGCAGGGTCCATTGATGATTTTCTAATTCCATCATTTCCTCTGTGTTTATTAGCTGGAATTCTCCTATAAGAAAGAGCTTTCCCTTCTCCATTCAATCATTTGTTTATTTATTTATGTCAGGATAAACTCATAGACTGCTATTTTATTCAGCAGGTTATAATCTATTAGTATTATTAATTTATTTTAATACTCAAATTGTTCCAGATTTGGTCAGTAGGAGTCCCTTCAGGCTGGCATTCATACCATTCTGATATATTCCTATGATTTTTCAGCTCTTCCTTTCTGGTGCAACAGAAAGTCCCAGGTTTATCTTATAATTTTGCTGCTCCAGCCCTGGAGTGAGCTTTTATCCAAACACCTCTGGTTGAATTTAGTAAAGTATTTTTGTTGTTGTTTTTATTGAAGTACAGTCAGTTACAATGTGTCAATTTCTGGTGTACAGCACAGTGTCCCAGTCATGCATATACATACATATATTCATTTTCATATTCTTTTTCATTAAAGGTTATTACAAGATATTGAATATAGCTCCTTGTGCTATACAGAAGAAATTTGGGTTTTTTTAGTAAAGTATTTTGAAATGAAAATTCTTTTCCTTAACCTTCCTTCCTTCTTTTCATTCTCCTTCCTTCCTTCCTTCCATTTGTGCTTTGACCAGGCATTGAAGAAGCCCAGTCATATCAGAACATTGTGGAAATTTGCTTGAATCTTTTGTGTGTAAGCATTTTCTGATTCTCTGGTCTTGCTTTTTCAATATCTATTGGATTTGATCATTTGTTAGTCTGTCAACTGAAATAAAATCACACAATGTGAGAGTTGTGGGTTAAGTTTTTCAGGGGGCAAAATGAGGTCTATAGCCAGGGAGACAGCATTCAGATAGCTCTAAGGAATTGCTCCGAAGTGGCAGGAGGAAACACAGTATTATATATGATTTTAGTGAAGAGGAGTACAGTCAAGCACACATTTAGGCAGAGGTTTGCTGTTAGTCATGAGGAGCAGATGTCACCATTAATGATTCCAATGCTTTTCTAGATATGAGGAGATGTAAGAATTTGGACTCATAAAATCTTTTCCTGAAAATATCTAACTGTCAGAAGGCCTGTTCTGCCACTTTTCCCCAAACTGCCCATTCCTGATCTCTACCCTAAACTCTTTTCAGGGAGTGTTGGAGGTCAGAGGCTGCAGTGGCTTATGATTCAATCCAAGCAGAGGTAGATGGTAAGTGCCAACGTGATTCAGTCCCTGTAGAGGCAGATGGCAGGAATCAATTTTTAGTTGGCAAGTCCCTGGACTTTGGGTTTCACACTTAGCTCTGTTACAGTTTGGTCTCTTTTGTTCTCTAATTTGATACTTGATTTATGCTTTTCATTGACATTGCTTTCACTCTCTTTTCTTGTCTGTCAAATTTAACTTATATATTTTTTTTCACCCACATTTAATTTTAATCCACTCCTCATATTTATATTTATTATTCTAGTCCCAGGTAATACCCGTAAATCTTAACTGGCTGCCAGCCTAAGGTAGAACACTTACTCCACTGATAAAGCCTTTATTAGAAATTCTGTTATTGTGCTTCATTGTCTAGTTGTCTTGGGCACAAATGGACCAAGACAGTGCTAATTTTTTACTTTGCAGAAGAGAAAGTATGGTATCTGGATGCAGCATAAGGAAATTGGTATGAGCATTTATTTGGCTCTACAAGCAGGACCAAGTGTTCAGGAAAGGCTAATGGAACACCAAGACTGCATTTTGTAACACCTTTAAATATAGCAAGAGCAACTGTGTTACACTGTTTTGCTGAATTCATAATCAGGTGTGTGGTATGGAAAATCCTACATAGAAAAGGGGATGCAAAATAAGCATAAGATGTATGTTTTAAAGGAAGGCCTATCTTATGAAGATTACCGTCTCTTCATTGAGGCTGTAAGGCAAGAATCCTCAGCTGATTTCAGTGAATTCTTGGGATTAAGCTGCTTTGGTGAGTCATAGCCATATCTTCAAATCACACACACACACACACAAAAACCCCACAAATGAACCAACAATAACAAGCTCCAAAGAGGTTTCTGGTTGGCAAGGGAGAGGTGACTGTAATTGTCTCCATCAATACTATGTCTAGCATCTTGAAGGCTGGGATGGGAGGAAGCAAAGAGAGTCTTTCCCCAGTCACTGTTATTCCAGCTTTTGAGCTAACAGATAAAAAGTTATACATTAAACATCCTGCATTCTGGTTACTTTTTTGTTTTACTGTGGTTAAACAGATAATTGCAGAGCAATTTGTGAGTCATACAAGGAAAAAAACCTGGTGATTTAAGAGTCATATATCCTTAATTTAATTCGTCATGTAAAAAGAAATGCGTTTCTTCATCACTTACCATATTCACAGTTTGTCCAATGAATTTTGGCATTTCAAAAAAAAAATCAAATCTCCTTCAAATGAAACAAGATTCACCACTTCTGAAGGATATTAAAAATAAGTTCCTCAGATACTGGAAGGCATATCTCAAAGAGGATCTCTAAGGGTGTTTTGAAGAAATAGCACCATTATTGAAATAAGTATGTCATGTCAGATTGTCTCTGCTTGGAAGAGATTTTGATGAAATATTTTGAGTATATGAGTTTTTAAGGTTGTGCTTAGAAAGGCAATCCTATTTACTATGGATTCCCTTGAACATGCTGTTTGACAATCAAAAACCCAGCTGTGCCAGAATCATCTTTACAAAGGCCAGATCTCATCTTTATGGAATGTAGGTAAAAGCAAAAGAGAGAGATTGGACTGTTTCAGATATCACCTAGAGGTTGATCTTTTTTTTTCTGTTTTAATATGTCCTAAAGGCAGAGTTGAAATAGAGTTCCTTTTAATTGAGTTTCTAGCTAACTGAATCTGAATGAATCTAGTCAATAATATTCACTAAGTAGTTATTATTATTATTTTTCAGTCAACAGACAGAGTTCTTCTCTTGCCAATTTGCTTCTCTTACTAGGATTTCGCCAGACCTCTCACTTTGAAGAAGAGGATTGTAATAACTCAGCAAGGCAATTTTGAAATGACAGTGTGAAGCTTTAGATTCTAATCCCAGAGATGCTATTTCTTAGGGCCGGTTTTGCTGGTGGATCAGAACCCACTGACATCATCTGGGAGCTTGTTAGAAACACAGACATCCAGGTTCCATTCCTGATATTGATCATAATTTGCATTTTAACAAAATCTCCAGGTGATTCAGATTTCTGTGTACATTAGGGTTTGAGAAACATTAGCCTGTAACTTTGACTGTAATTGATAGACTTAAAAAAAATAATTGTGAGGTCAAAATAGGTATGTATGCCTGTTACTGAACATGGGGCGACCGCTCTTAAAATCAGTAAGCAAGAGGGGTAACGTTGATAGAAGAATTGCTTTTAATCAGAATGCTTTTAATCAGAATCTGGGAAGACAGTAGACTTAGTTTCCTCAAAGACCATCTCCGAAGATTTTGCTTAGCCTAGGAAGTTTTTAAAGGGAAATGGGGAGTAATTTCAGTTGATCATTGAGGTAAGGGGTCAGAGTCATTACTCCCACCCCGTCCACTGTGTTCAGGCTTTCCATGCGGGTCTCCTTGTCATCTCCACTGTGTGCAGGCAGGCGCTGTCTTGTTCACACATTTTGTTTGGGAGATTACTGAAGGGAAAGGTAGAGAAGAGATCTGGCCATTTGTTAATTACTTATTCTCCATTTCTATTTCTTTGATTTAGGAAAGAACCAACAGGTTAGGCAAGGTATTGAGTGATCAAAAGAAAGGCATGGGGGTGCCTGGTTTAAGGTTAGTGGCAAGACAAAAGGGGTGTTCGGCACAGAGCTCTTTCCTGCCAAAAGCCACTTACATGCCTTCAAGACTGAGGAATGTATTTAGAATATATTCTCAGAGGTGGCAAAACTTTTTGATTTGAGGGAGGACTGTGCAAAATAAAAAATACTAGAAGTTGTGATCAAATTAGGTAGTCAAGTCACATAGAAATGTAATCCAAATAATATGCAGGTTCTCTGCAGCCCTTTGTGTGAAAAGATTTGACTTTATTCAATGATTTTTCTTCTCTTTAAGGCTTAGAGAGGGAATGCAAATAAAATAAAATTAGCAAGTATTCATCGTGTGTTTACCGAGTGTAAAGAATGATGTTGGGCAGTAGAGAATATGTAGCTGGCTCTGACATAGTCTTCATTCCTATGAGCTTTGCCTGGCACTTAAAAATTACTTATTGAATTGAAATGTTGAACTTAGGGTAGGTGGGTGAATGAGTACTTCTAATATAAGGTAGAATGAGAAATAACTATTAAGTAGATCTGAGTAACACTTCGTGGGAATGGAAGGAAGGAAGTGGCATTGCCCACCTTCCCCCACCCCCCCCATAACCCCCAACACAAACATTTTTTCTTTTTGATGGTAGCTGCTTGGATGTTGTTACTTTCATCCATCCTACTCAATTGAGCTCAGTTTTAATAAGAATAATTTCTATGCTGATGGCATTTCATATTTAGATCTTTGACTTGCAATATCCTTTTTATAAAGGCATAGTACTGCAACTGGGCATTGAAGAAGTAGAATTTCTATGTGTAGGAAAGGGTATCTGGGCCTAGGGAAGAGTATGAACAGGAGACAGTGAGGGCCTAAACTCTGGCAGTGGGAATGGACAGAAACTGAGGGTAGTGGTTATGATGGTGGGGATACAAGAGGGTGCCAAAAAAAGATCCTTGGAAAATGACAAACTGATATATGCTAGGTATTAAAAATAATGCTGACTAAATGGAAGGAAAATTTGACTTTGGTTGTAGGACTTATCCTTAAATTTAAGTAATCTCTGATGTAATTAAGGCTACCTTCTTCCTCTCTAGTAGTTGCTTAGGCAGGAAGTATAAGTAGACAAAGGAATGAAATAGACTGAGCACTTCGTCAGGTTTGGGATTGTAAGTTAATTAAGATGTTCAAATTTAAAATTAAAATAATGTCCATTGGGGTTTTCTGAATGTGATCAAGTTACTGGTATCCATTATGTTTCAATGTATAGCTTGTTGGTATGAATCCGTAACATACATATGATAAATATTCTTGTATTTCTGGATAATTTATATACCAGTATTTCAAAACTTGGCAACTTGCAAGTGCTGCTTATGAAGCAGTGTTTACATCCTTATAATTGATACAGAGAAAAAGAATTTTGAAATTTGACTATCTGCAAAAATTGTTTTTCTCATTACAAGTCATTATTATTATTTTTTTATTGAGGTATGGTCAGTTTACAGTTTCTGGTGTACAGCACAATGATTCAGTCATACATGAATATACATATATTCATTTTCATATTCTTTTTTACCGTAAGCTACTACAAGATATTGAATATATTTCCCAGTGCTATATAGTATAAATTTGCATATCTATTTTATATATACAAGCCAGTATCTGCAAATCTCGAACTCCTAGTTTATCCCTTCCCACCCCATTCCCCCTGGCAACCACAAGTCTATATTCTATGTCTGTGAGTCTATTTCTGTTTTATATATAAGTTCATTTGGCTTTGTTTTTGTTTTTGTTTTTTAGATTCCACATATGAATGATATCATGTGGTATTTTTCTTTCTCTTTCTGGCTTACTTCACTTAGAATGACATTCTCCAGGGACATCCATGTTGCTGCAGATGGCATTATTTTATCATTTTTATGGCTACGTAATATTCCATTGTATAAATATACCACAACTTCTTTATCCAGTTATCTGTCAATGGACATTTAGGTTGTCTCCATATCTTGGCTATTGTAAATAGTGCTGCTATGAACATGGGGTGCAAATATCTTTTTGAATTAAGGTTCTCTCTGAATATATGCCCAGGAGTGAAATTGGTGGGTCGTATGTCAAGTCTATTTTTAGTCTTTTGAGGAATCTCCATATTGTTTTCCACAATGGCTGCACCAAGCAGCATTCCCACCAACAGTGTAGGAGGGTTCCCTTTTCTCCACACCCTCTCCAGCATTTATCATTTGTGGACTTTTGAATGATGGCCATCCTGACTGGTGTGAGGTGATACCTCACTGAAGTTTTGATTTGCATGTCTCTGATAATTAGTGATATTGAACATTTTTTTCATGTGCCAGTTGGTCATTGTTTAGGTCTTCTGCCCATTTTTGGATTGGGTTGTTTTTTTCTTATTAAGTCATGTGAGCTGTTTATATATTCTGGAAATCAAGCCCTTGTCAGTCTCATCTTTTGCAAACATTTTCTCTCATTCGTAGGTGGTTGTTTTGTTTTGCTTATGTTTTCCTTTACTGTGCAAAATCTTGTAAGTTTAATTAGGTCCCATTTGTTTATTTTTGTTTTTATTTCTATTGCTTGGGTAGACTGCTCTGGAAGAAAATTGCTGAGATGTATGTGAGATAATGTTTTGCCTGTGTTTTCTTCTAGGAGACTTATTGTTGTCTTTTCTTGTTTAATTAAGTCTTTAAGCCATTTTGAGTTTATTTTTGTGTATGATGTGACGGAGTATTCTAACTTCATTGATTTACATGCAGCTATCCAGTTTTCCCAACACCATTTGCTGAAGAGACTGTCTTTATTCCATTGTATATTCTTGCCGCCTTTGTCAAAGATTAATTGACCAAAAGTTTGTAGGTTCATTTCTGGGCTCTCTGTTCTGTTCCATTGTTCTATATGTGTGTTTTTGTACCAATACCATGCTATTTTGATTACTGTAGCTCTGTAGTATTGTCTGAAGTCTGGGAGGATTATTCCTCCAGCTTCATTCTTTTTCTTCAGTAATGCTTTGTCAATTCTGGGTCTTTGGTGATTCCATATAAATTTTAATATGATTTGTTCTAGTTCCATAAAAAATGTCCTGGGTAATTTGATAGGGATTGCATTAAATCTGTAGATTGCTTTGGGCAGTATGACCATTTTAACAATATTGATTCTTCCAATCCAGGAGCATGGAGTGTCTTTCCTTTTTTAAGTCTTCTTTAATTTCCTTAATCAATGTTTTGTAGTTCTCCATGTATAAGTCTTTCACCTCCTTGGTTAGATTTATTCCTAAGTATTTTATTACCTTGGGTGCTATTTTAAAGGGATTGTTTCTTTACTTTCTTTTTCTGTTGATTCATTGTAGTGTAAAGAAATGCAACTGATTCCTGTACATTAATCCTGTATCCTGCTACCTTGTCGAATTCTTTTATTAGTTCTAGTAGTTTTTGTTAAGAGCTTTTAGGCTTTTCTATATGTAGTATCATGTCATCTGCATATAGTGACAATTTTTCCTCTTCTCTTCCAATTTGGATCCCTTTTATTTCTTTTTCTTGCCTGATTGCTGTGGCTAGGACTTCCAAGACTATGTTGAATAGGAGTGGTGAGAGTGGACCACCTTATCTTGTCCCAGATTTTAGCGGGAAGGTTTTCAGTTTTTCACTGTTGAGTACTATGCTGGCTGTAGGTTTGTCATAAATAGCTTTAATTATGTTGAGATATGTTTCCTCTATACCTACTTTGGTAAGGGTTTTTATCATAAATGGGTGTTAAATTTTATCAAATGCTTTTTCTGCATCTATTGAGATGATCATGTGGTTTTTGTCCTTTCTCTTGTTAATGTGGTATCCAATCCATTGACATTTACGGTAATTATTGATAGATGTGGGTTTATTGCCATTTTGAACTTAGTTTTGCAGCTGATTTGATTTTCCTTTTTGTTCCTTTTTATTTTTGTGGTTTGATAATTTTCCTTTGTATTATCTTGGTTTCTTTTTATTTTTTGTGACTCTGTTGTAAGCTTTTGGCTTGTGGTTACCCTGGTTTTTATGTATATTAACCCATTACTGTATCTGTTTGTTGAAACTGACAGTAATATAAGCTCAAACCCATTGTACTGAAAACAGAGGAAAAAAAAAAACCCAAAACTATATTTTCTTGTTCCCCTCTGCCACCCTTAATGATTTAGATGGCCTCTTTTACAATTTCATGTTTATTCTGTTGTAATTCATTGTAGTTATCACCTTTCCAATTATGGTTTTCTCCTTTCTGTATCATCCTGTTTATTTTCTATTTAGAGTAGATCTTTCAGTAGTTCTTTTAGCATAGATTTAGTGTTGCTAAATTCTTTGACTTTTTGCTTGTCTGTGAAGTTTCTTATCTCTCCTTCTATTCTAAAGGATAGCCTTACTGGGTAAAGTATCCTAGGCTGCATCTTTTTCTCATTCAGGACTTTGAATATATCTTGCCGCTCCCTTCTTGCCTGCAGTGTTTGTGTAGAGAAATTAGCTGAAAGCCTTATGGGGGTTCCCTTTAACTAATTCTTTGTTTTTCTCTTGCTGCCTTTAGAATCATTTTTTTTAATCCTTAACCCTGGCCATTCTGATTATAATGTCTTGGTGTGAGTCTGTTTGGGTTTTTCTTGTTGGTACCCTCTGTCCTTCCTGTACTTGGATATCTGATTCCTTCTTTAGGTTTGGGAAGCTTTCAGTCACGATTTCTTCAAATATCTTTTCAATCCCCTTTGCTCTTTCTTCTCCTTCTGGGACTCCTATTATGTGTAGGTTGGCATGGTCCCTTATATTGTTTTCATTGGTTTTTATTTGTTTTCTTCTCAGCTCTTCTGATTGGGTGATTTCTGTTGTCCTGTCTTCTAAGTCACTTACTTGTTCCTCTGCATTATCTAACCTACTTTTTACAGCCTTTAGCTCTCAGCTCTTATTTCAGCAAATGAGTTTTCCAATTTTAATTGGCTCCTCTTTAAAGTTTCAATTTCCTTTTTGACATATTCTCTGTCTCTGTTCACAGTCTCCTTTAGTTCCTTCAGTACTTTGATGACTCCTTTTTTGAAATCATGATCTAGTAGACTATCAAGGTCTATTTCATTGGTTGTTCTTTCAGGAGATTTCTCTTGTTCTTTTAATTGGGAGTGGTTCCTCTCCTTCATTTTACTTATATCTCTCTGGCACTGTGGATTATGGAGTATCAGTTATCTACTGTGGTCCTGAAGGGGTTTATTTATTTATCTAAAGCAGATGCAGAAATAAAACTAAAAAAAAAAAAAAAAAAATTAAAAGAAGAAAAAAGATTTGAAAACAGAGTATAATCAATAACAGATGAAAAAAATAAAGAGAAATAAAAATCAAGTTTAGACCAATTTTTTAAAAAATTTAAAGGAAGAAAAAAGATTTGAAAATAGTGTTTGATAACAGAAGAACAAAACAAAGAGAAATAAAAATTACACTGAGACACTTAAAAAATTGATAAAGAAATTTGAAAGAAAAAATTAAAGGAATTACAAATTAAAAATGAAAAAAATTAAACATTAAAGAAGAAAAAAAGAAAAAGAAAAAAAAAGATGGTTGTCTTTCTGTGGAGACTGTGTGCGCTTAATAATTTTGTCGAGAGGTCTCAAGTATGGGTGGTTGCCGAGTCTTCCTTCTGTGCCTTTTGTGTGTTATCCCTTTGGTTGGGGGTGTGGCAGGTGTTGTGGCAGCCAGAGCCTGCCCTGGCTGTTGAGCAGGGCCTCCTTTTTGTTCTGTGGTTGTCGCTGCTCCTGCCCTCACCCTGCTGCATGAACTCCACTCGCTGGTTCCAGAAGCCCTCTGCTCACACACCTGCTCTGTGCTGTTCCCGGTGCCGGTAGGGGGGCAGGTCACACCCCCTCCAAATGCTGCTTCCTAGTGCTGCCCTTGTGCAAGGTAGGTGGGCAGGTCGTGCCCCCTCCCAATGCTGCATTCCCTCACCATGTGCGTGTGTGGTAGGTGGGCGGGTTGCGCTCTCTCCCAAGGCCGTGTTGGAGCTCCGTGCAGTAGGCGGGTGGGTCGCTCCCCCTAACAACGCTGAGTCCTGGCGCCAAGCTCCTGCATGGTAGGTGGGTGGGTTGCTTCTGGTTCAGTGTCGCTCGCCATGCCGTGTTGGGTCCATACTTGGTAGGGGGGCTCACAGAAAATGGCTGTACCAGCCCTCACCCTGCTGTATGCCAGAACTCTGCTCCTTGTTCGTTTGTCTTAGAGGTGCAAGTTCACAGAGGCTCTGGGACAGATTGTTCCCCACTGCCTGGGGCTGTAAGCAAATCTTAGTCCCACCTATGGGTTGAGGAGCCCCTGGGTACAGTTTCAGGTTTCTATACCACCTCCACCTGGGAGCGGTGCACTGAGGAATATGGTAGCTGTGGCTGAGCCCTGCTTCTCTTCCCCGGAGAACGGGCCAGTAATGGTGCCATGGGTGTGAGGAGATAAAGGCCATGGCGCCCCTCCCCTCAGGGCACACCAGCAGTGTTGCTTTGTTTTTGGGGTTGGTTTTTTTTTTTTTTGTATTTTATAGGGGACCCAGGCTGTTCTGATCTGTATACCCTCCCAGCCACACAGCACACTGCCCCCTGAGGTTGCCTCTGTACAGTCAGCCCGAGTCCTCCACCCCGCTCGGGTAGTCTGTCCTATCCCACCTCTGCCGGTTCGCGTCTAGGGCTGGGGGTTGCGAGGACCCTTTATGCCCATTTAACTTAGTTCTGTCAGTCAAGGGCTATTCCATATAGATCCAAGCCTTGGAGGTTCCCCCTCCATCCTGCTGACCTCTCCGTTGGAGAGGGGGGAGACCCAGTGTAGGAGTGCTATTCCTCCTTTGCCGCTCCCTCCCCATGGGACTGGTCCTGCACGAATTGCCTTTTTCATCTTTCTTTTTTCCTTTTCTCCTACCAGATTTGTGGTGAATTTTGTCTTTTGAAAAAGGCGATGTTCTGTCAAAGTTCAGCAGGTGTTCTGAGTGGATGGGTGGATCCATGGATGTCACTCTTAGTGTATTCATGGGAGAGGGTGAGCTACAAGTGTCCTTCAATCTGGGCCCTTCTCTACAAGTCATTATTCTTTAGAGAAAATGTAGCTGAGGAAATCTTTATGAAAGTTTTTTTTTAATTAATACTTGAGACCAGATAATGTAAATGTATATTATTTTTTGGATTTTATGTTTTTTATTCCTTGTTCCTCTGACGTTTGTCAGCCCAGTCAATAACCTACTAACCCTTGCTATATTCAAAAATATGGAAATGATTTATGTGAATTTATACCTGTATGGTTTTTGCCTCCTGTTCTTACACATTTTCCAAACATGAAGTCACAGCTACTTTATGGCTAGTGGCAGAATAAAATTGAAGCTGTGCATAAAGTTTGAGGATTTATAAATTTTTAAAGTAAATCTTAATATTTTGAACCAAAAATTTTCTTCATTATATAAAAATATAATATTTAATACATATAAAACAATATATGTAATTTATATGTAATATATGTAGGGTAATAATAAAATAAGCACTTCTGAATGCCTCCATATCTAGAAGTAGAATATTACCATTAATTTGCATCTACCTGTATGTTCCCCCTTTATCCCATTTTCTTGCCCACCCCTTCCACTGAGGTAATTTTAACTTTTTATGCATTTCTTCGCTTTGGTTTAATTTTTTAAAACATGTTTGTATGAATGCCTAAAAATATATAATTCAGTTTTACATGTTTTTGAACTTTACAAAAATATTTTTATATTGAGATTTGCCTTTTTTACTCACCATTATGTTTCTAGGATTTATTCATGTTATTTCATGATGCTGTAGTTTATTCATTTTCACTGCTACATAAATTCCATTTTGATAATGTACCACATTTATCCATTTTCCTTTTGATGGATATTGGATTGTTTCTAATTTTTTGCTCCTTTGGTCTGTGTTGCTATGAATAATTTTGATTTGTTTCCTGGTGCATATGTGTAAGAGTGTATTTAATGAGAAACCTGGCTCGCACTATCCATTGTTCAGTTACTTAATTATTCAGTTCTAGTTATATATGTACAGTGATTTCAAAATTGTTGACTTATACTCCATGGGAAACAAATATACCAACTAGAGTATAGAGTAGGATGTTTCTTTGTCTTTATTTTTACAGTCCCTACTCATTTTCAGGTCATCACCTTTTTCTCTTACTGCCATCAGTGAGGTTATTTCATTCATTTCTAATATGTATAAAAGCTGCTTTTGTCATAGTCTGCTTTTCATCTTGGGATTCCCCGACCTCCTAAGTGATTTTTTTAAAAATTTGCATTCATTAAGGTTTATTCTTTGTGCTGTAAAATTCTATGGGTTTTGACAAATGCTTCATGTTAGGTTCCCCATTACAGAATCATTGCAGAATATTTTCATCACCCTGTGCTTTACTTATTCAATCCTCCTTCCCTCTCCCAGAAACTCTAGCAGTCACTGATCATTTTATTGTCTCTTTAGTTTAGCTTTTTCCAAATATTATATAAATGGAATCATAGAGTATATAGCCTAGCTACATGATCGGCTTTTTTAAACTTAGCTATATGCATTTAAGATTCACCCATCTTTTTGCATGGCTTGATAACGCATCCCTTCTTACTGCCAAATAGTATTCCATTATATGAATTTAGTATAGTTTGTTTATCCATTGACTAATTGAAGAACATTTGGTTGCTTCCAGTTTTTGCAATGATGAATAAAATTGCTGTAAGAATTCTCATGTAGGTAAAAATGCAATTTTAAGGATTTCCTCTATTTTATTTTCCTTTGGATACTTATTTATGTAGTTCTTTTAATCAGAAAAAAATTTCCATGTACACGTACATGCAGAAGCTATTTTTGAGGTGGTACATGACATTTTGATTTTTCCCTTGCATTTTCTTTACAGATATTCAAGAATTTTATGAAGTGACATTGCTAAATTCTCAAAAAAGTTGTGAGCAGAAGATAGAAGAAGCCAATGAAGTTGCACAGAGATGGGAGAAGACATCCCTTCTCGCTCCGTGCCATGATAACCTTCAGAAGTCTGCAGAGGTATGTTATTGACATTTCTGAAAGTACTAGGTATTTATTTACACTAGAAAATACCAAAACTATTTATACCAGTAAAGAGGAAGTAGTTGTGGTAGCAGTAATTGTAATCATCATCAGTAGTAGTAATCATTATCAACAAATGGTAGTAATAATAATAGAAATGTAGTTATGCCATGCTGTATATAATTATATTTAGGTAATTTATAGCATATACCATATTAACAATAATACATTTATATTTAAAAAATAAATATACAGCTATTAGAGTTGTATGTATGCTGAAATGGTTTTTTACAGATAGGGTTATAGGATCAGTTTGGAAACTGCTGTTGGAATTAACAGTTACCAAAGAGTAAGGTATGTCTAAGTTGGTATACCAAGTTGAGGTATGTCTCATTCATAAGTGAGGGTTAATATGAAGGAAGGGGCTGATTAATGATATTTTAAAATGGCACTCAATACTTTGAAGTCAAGTAGTAGTGCACATGCATGCAGCACACACACACAATCTGTCAAGGTTGTGTCTTGTGTAGCTGATTTCAGAGCTGCATGGAATTCTAGAGGTAATCAGTGGCAGTTTAATTGCTCAATCTTTGGATTGTTAAGATTGAGGCCTGTGATATACTTTCCATCCTGTTCAGAATTGATTTGAAAATTGGGTAAGACTGAGTCTAATGATCACATTAGTTACTTGAAGAAAAAGTTAATAATGACAATAATGTGTTAATTCATAGATACCAACTATGTGAAGTTTATAAAATTTTTAAAAGCTTTAAAATCTTAATTTCAATCCCTAGAAGTAATTATTTGAACTTTTTAAAGTCTTTTTTCTGTACAAATATATGTACATAAAATTGGAACAACATCATGAAGGGTGTTCTTATGACTTTTAAATTTAATGCTATACTAATAGTATTTATCCATATCATGTCATTAAATATTTAAAAAATATTTTAATGGCTATTTAATATTCTACCATTTGGAACTTACTTAAGCAGTTCTTTCCAAATTGAGGCTAACTCCAGTTTTCAATGCTGTAATGGACACCCATGTATATATAAACTCTTATGATTTTTACGATTATTTCATTAAAGTTGATTTTATAAATGAAACTACTGAGTCCAAGGATGTTGACAATTTTAAGACTCTTATTACAAATTGTCAAAGTGCTTTGCAGAAAGATGCTACCAGCAGTGTTTGAAAAGGCATATCTAGCTATACCATTAGTAGCATTAATTTATTAATTGTTTTTGACTTTCAG
Organism: Camelus dromedarius; assembly: GCF_036321535.1. Taxonomy (NCBI): domain Eukaryota; kingdom Metazoa; phylum Chordata; class Mammalia; order Artiodactyla; family Camelidae; genus Camelus; species Camelus dromedarius. The sequence goes on along the minus strand of NC_087447.1, from coordinate 57,543,064 downwards.
AATATTTTAAATTTTTATGTGATAAAATTTACCTTTTTTTCTTTATTCTTTTTCCTTTGCTTTGTGCTTCCCCATTCCAGGATTAGTTAACGATTCTCCTGTGTTTTTATAGTCTCTGTTGCTTTGATAATTGTTCTTTTTGAATTTAAAAAAATATGTTTAGTAAATTTCTAGATGCATAGTCCCACACATATACCTAATTGTGTATAAGTGATCAAATGTATACTTTTTATTCTAAATGAAGTTCTTTGGTTTTTTAAAAAAACTTTAATTTTTGCGTGTCTCCTCTTTTACTCACTTCCCTTGCTGTATTACATCTACCCTCCCCACATACAGGATAACCCGTGCTAAGAACTTAATGTGTTTAATGCTTCTACACTTATGTAATATGTATTCATATGTAAATTATATACATGTATATGACAGATGGACATATGTGTATAATCTCCACACTGGAGCATGCACATGCATATACACACAGAATTTTGCACAGTAATTGTTTCTCAAAAGATGTTCATATTATATTATAGGAATGTTTCTTCAAGTTGTCTGGTATGGCTTTAATTCATTCTTCTCATGGTTGCATAATTTCGTAGTGTGAGTCTATCACAAATAATTCAGTCATTCTCCTCTCAATGGGAATTTATTGTTTCCAGTTTTCTGGATTAATGCTGCAGTGATTAATCCTGCAATCAGATGATTACATGTACATTTGAACTTACCAGTGCTTTTTATATGTATAGGATAGATTCCCAGAACTTACTGATGCTTTTTACATCTATAGGATGGTATTATTGGCTCTAAGGGGATACATATTTTTAATTTAAAAAAGAGTTGCCAGACTGATTTCACCTTTCACATTTCTACTGACAGTGTATGTCTGTACAATTTTACCTCACATCCATTCCAGCAACAGGTGTTGCTGCTCTTCTTAATTCTTCCAGTTTAATAAGCTTAATGACACTTCATTTTTAACTTAGTTTCCAGTTCCTAGACTGTTAGTGAATTTGAGCATTGTTTTATATACTTGTTGGGTATTTTAATCCACTCTTTTGTGAATTTATTCATATTCTTGTCTTATTTTTCTGTTGTATGTCTCTTTGTTGTCTACTTGTGTGGCATTTTTGCATATTCACATGATTCAGTTTACACCATCTTGCTATATGTAGATTTTCTTAAAGATTTTTCATGAATTGATATATACATACAATGCCTTTGGTTTATGATTAACATTCTTTCAACAAATATATCAGCTAGAAAACTCACTTAAAAAGAAAAAAAGCTTCAGGCTGTTTACTCAGTGGTTATCTAAAAGATTATTTGATTGAATCCATATCAGGACTTTTAATTGGTTTATGAACAGATGCCAGCAATATAAGGAAGAATGATGAGAAAAAAAATCCCATGAGAATTAGACATATTTATTTTTCAGTGTCAAAATGAGGGTAGGCAAGTGTACTTAATGTAATGTGTGTTTTTCGACTTGCATTTAGGACTTCTTTTAACTCTCTTCTATGCATTTTAAAATCCTTTGGGAAGTCCTCAGTCTATGGTGATTTGCATATTGGCCAGTTATATTCAAAATATAAGAACATGAATGCACAGTAACTCCAATCAGTATGCTTCTGAAGAAAGTTTGGTTGCGCTTCCTTAATGCGCTGTGTGAGGCAATGAGGCAGGGCTGGTCTGTCTCAGGGCACAGAAGAAAAGTATCTCTTATTTGGGATCTGAGGATCTTATCCTGTGGGGGTCAGCTTTCCAAAGTCAAAGTTTGGAAAGTGAGTCAAAATTAAGTTGTTGCTGAAATGGTCTAAGTGAAGAACAGTAATTGACAAACAGAACAAAAATGCAATTTATAAACAGAAAAGCTTAGAATAAGGAACAACAGCCTAGGTAGATTCTGAGGGTGTAGTGCAAATGCTTGTTATGTTTTTTAATTCTCACTTTGTATCCCCACCTTTGAACAAGCTGAGTTTATTTAAAGCATCTGGGATAGACATGTAAATTCTTTAAGAGCAGCAATCATAAATCTCCCTTATGTCTGATACCTTAGCATCCACAAGAGTGTTTGTCATGTAACAGGCTCAAGAAATAAATGTTAAGCCCGAAAGAAGTCCTTTTAAGCATCCTTGGTTCCCAACTTCAGCCTGGCCATAACACTCTATCTATTTCATTATGCTTCTCATTTTCTAGTCTCTTAGCTGGGTCTCCCTGTGATGTAGACTAGAGTGAAGAAGAAATTAGTATGCCTTCCTTGATCAAAGCTGACAAGAGAAGTCAAGGATAATATCCTGTGAATCAATAAGAATGCTATTCTTACGTAGCTGGTACATTGGCTCTGGAAACAGAGGTTTCAAAAAACACTTACACAATGGATGTGCCATTGGGATATTACTTTCTGGTGGGTTATATATGCACTAGTACATTTATTTTTAAAAAGGTGCTATTAAGACCCATAGCATTTAAAAATCTTTAATAATGCAGGAAAATACAGAAAGAGGTATCCTCTGACAACCACAGTCTACTAGTATGAGGCAAAAGTCAAGAATAGTGGTTGAAATAATGACTTTATTTTATGGATTCAGGATTTAACTTAGTGTTTTACTAAGTGGGTTTTTTTTTTTTTTTTAGTAGAGTCAAGTCAATATCTTGAAGTATTTTGACAAGATAAAAACAAAATCTGGTAGTGTTAAGAATGAAATTGAATGTTTTAGGGGAAAAAAAACCTTTGGATTGGGTATTTTGAAGACAAGTAGGCATCAAAAGTATTCTAGCTGAAAGATGTCACTGATATTTTAATGCCAAGAAGGTGGGTGCCACCCCAGTAGAAGGCTCCCCAAGGGAGGGCACCATTGTACACTCAGTGTCTCGGATAGTACCTGGCACATAAAAATATAAAGAACTATAATAGTGTACAGAATTTTTAACTTCGTTTTTCTGTAAATCAACATGATCTTAGTATTAATCTTGAATCTGCTAAGAGGCAGAAAATGTAATCTTAGTCAATTCTGGGTTTTCTGAAGGCATTTCTGCTTTCTGCATAATCACTTTCCCACTTTTCCTCCACCATCCTTTTCCCTCAGAGGGAGCAACTCCCCAGTGCATATATTCTGCCACTGCATCTCCTACCACAGACACTGTGTAATACTGTACATCACTGTGTTAAGGACAGTGCCTGAAAGACTACTAATGGACTGAATAATGTTGGTGGCAGAGACATGCAAGGAAGTATCATGGTCATCTGTCAGCATCCAGTATGAGATAATCCCGACTGGGATATTTCCTTTCTAATCACTTCTTTATGTTGGCATTTGCAGCTGAGATGCATGTTTCCACCTGGTCTCTAGCTGTAAGATCCACTCCACAATCTACTCCTCCTCTTCATTCCAACCACAAAGCCTCTTCACTTTTTTTTTTTTAAATCTCCATCTGTGTATCTCATGGCTACACTGGTAATAACTAGCAGCAAAATGAGCATTTGGCGACTACCTGTTCTTCTTAAGGTACAACAAGATCTTGTGAAGCTGCTCAGGGTCTTCTGTCTAGATATTCCTTTAGCATGTTTCCACTTTATTCTCCTGTGCCCTGTTGATGCTAAGGAACTTCTTTAATGGCTTAGGGTTGGGAGAAGGATGTGAGTTGAAGTGATTCTCATCAAAGTTTTCTTTTTCTCTTCTTTTACTCTTTTTCTCTTGCTCTTTAACATGAGGTTTGTTTGTTTGTTTTTGTTTTGGCCAGAAAGAGGTGGAACATGTATATGTATAATTGAGGAGAAACATATTCCATTTGACTGCATGTTCTTGTAAATATTTCTAGTCTTACACCTGGACTATATAGCTTTTGAATTTAAAAACAAAAATACAGTGTCTGTGTTTTCTGTTATGCTCCCTGGCAGTTCTGGAGACCTCTAAAACAGCAACTCAAAATAATATGGTTAGGGTAAAAAGGATGTGCAAGGAAACCCCATTATTAATGAGTCATTCTATCCATCTGCAACAGATGCAGAAAGATTTGCTTCATTGGTAGTAGCAGATATCCTGCAACTCGAATTTTAATGGTTGACTTGCTGTAGGGAAATCTGCTATGAAGAGAAGAGGGTAGTAGTTATAAATCCCTTAATCAGGTTCTGAAGAATATGAGAAAATAAAATAAAGCCTAAGTTGTAACAAAAGCTTCCCCCCCAGTTTTATTGAGGTAAAATTGCCATACAGCACCGTGTAAGTTTAAGGTGTATAGCATAATGATTTCACTTACCTATATTATGCAAAGATTACTACAGTAACATTAGTTAACATCGGTCACCTAACTACCAAAAGAAAAAAAATATATAAAAAATGTCTGTTTCCTTGTGATGAGAACTATTAAGACTTATTCTTTTAACAACTTTCAAATATACCATATAGTAGTGTTAATTATAATCATCATGTTGTATATTACATCACCAGTACTTATTTATCTTCTAACTGGAAGTTTGTACCTTGTGAAACCTTTGCTTTTAAAAGACACTTATGAAAGATGATGCACATCTTCCCTCACAATTCAACTCAGTAGTTCTTTGATATTTTTGGCTTTGTGGTAATGTCTCTGTACTTTCAGATTTTTGCTGTAGAATAAATCAAAAATGATGGAAAAATGAAATTGAAATTTTATAGTATATAGTAAAGACACTGTGTCATCATATTTAATAAAATTTTATGTGGCTGATTTTCTACTGCCCTATTTTCAAACAGTGTAAATGCAATCTAGAATCCTTCACAGAGGTAAGGTCTTTAGCATTTCTGGTGGAACCTAAGACAGACTGTGTAACTTCTTTGTCAGAACCTCCCAGTATCTTCCCACTCAGAGTGAGAGCTAAATTCCTTCATGTGACCTACAGAGCCCTACAAATTGTGACCCCAGATACCTCTCAGGTCTAAATCCTTCTCTTCTACTCCTCACTCATTCCTGTCCAGCTTTTCTAGCCTCCTCACTGCTCCTCAAACACATAGAGTCTTGATTTTTTGCTCTTGCTTTGGCCATAGCCTTAAATGCTATTTCTCCAGATATCTGCTTGGGTAGAAGAGTAACCTCTTTCAAGCCTTAAATGTCATTTTCTCAGTGATTCCTACCCCATTCCATTTAAAATACCCTTCCCACCTGCCCAGCATCCCTGTTATCATTCCTTGCTTTGTTTTTGTTCGTATCACTGTCATCATTTATCAGAGGGGCATTGTGGCCCAGTTGTTATGAGCAAGCCGTCTACAGTCAGACCACTTGCACTTGAATCCAAACTCTACCACCCACTGGCTGTGTGACTTTGGGAAAATTATTTAATCCCACTATATCTCAGTTTCTTCCTCTAAAATGCAATTGTTGCAAGAATTAAATGTCCATTTTCCTTGTCAGTGAAATGTTAGCTGCATGAGGGCAAAGGTTTTTTTCTGTTTTGTTTATTGCCTTTACCCCAGGACCTAGAATAATTCTCTCATTTTATCAATTACTTGTTGAGAAGTTTAGTTATATTATTTTGGCTTCTAGCAACTTTTCCTAAGAACAAATATGCTAAAGTTAGCTCCACCTTTTTAGCCAGGACTATTTGAATCTTCTGTGACAGCTAGCTGTATTTTTAAAATAAGTACATAGTCCAAGTGACAGCTGATAGAATGACTCACTCATCCATTAATTTTTTTAAATTTAAATATTTATCATCTAAGCTACAGTTTTTTTTTAGGCTCTGTGTATCTGTGCTAGATACATTCATTCACTGAGAGACATCAAAATTTTAAAAATATATTTTTCCATTGACCCTGACCTCAAGGAACTTGTTTTCCAGTTGAGAGTCTGGGCTTTTAAGGATGAATCCATGGGAATGGTGACTGAAGCAGTAGTCAAACGTATCTGGGTTCATATATCTTACTCCTGTCACTCACAAGCTGTATGACCTTGAATAATTTATTCAAACATTCTAAACTGTAGGTTCCTAATCAATATAGCAGGGAAAATAATTGTACCTACATCAAAGGGCTTTGAACTCATTATATGAAATTATCTATATAATGTGTTTAATATAGTGCCTGGTACATAGTAGGAACTCAGTCATTTTTGTCTGCTATTGCTGTTGCCTTGAAAAATGGATAGACTGTGTAGAAATAAGTAAAAAGGATGTTCCAGGCAAAGAGAGCAGCCTGAGTTAAGTTAGAGAAATGGTAAAGCAGGGGATATATGTGGGAGATTACAACTAGTTGTGTTTTACTGGAGAGTAGGGTACAATGATGTAGGTAGGGAAAGTCAGAAGATAAAGCTCAGTCATAGAATTCTTCATAGTGAAGGAACCACTGGTAACATTTTGGTATATTTCTTTCCAGCTATTTGTTACGCAGTATAAATTTGTGTAAAAGACTACTTATAAGAATTGAGATTAGAACTACAGATAATAATAGCTAACATCTATGTTCTGCTATATATGTACCAGACACTGTTCTACATGTTTTACATGTATTAATCCATATTGCTTCCCCTGTGGCTCTTCTTAACAGATCTATTATCTCTTCTAAGATTTGTTTTAAAAAAGAAAAGTAAATAAATAAGAAAAACTCACTGTGAAATTCTCCCAAGATAGTATGTATCTCAGTATATAAAATAATCTTGGTTTGACACTCCATAGCTGATTATTTGGCAGTATTTCTCCAGCTGTCTTCTAATATGACTGTTCCTGGTTCGGTCTACTTCCATTTCTGTAATAGGAGTTACTTTTTGGAGTACAGATTTCCTTAGAATCTTTGTGTTATTAAAAGGGGAAAGAAGTTGGCTGGATCAGGAATTATCCATTACTTAGATTTTTAGAATGAGTTTATGTTGTTCTAATTGGTTGTCCCTCTGACCCTTATGTGATAACACAGACTTTCCATATTACCACTTCTGCAGGAGATGGAGGAAAAACTTCTTTTTTTATTGCCCCTTTCCTCACCGTCACACACACCCAGGGGAAGGCTCTGAAGGTAGAGGAAAGTGACACTATCAGCTTCTCTGCTCAATCCTCTGTCTATAATCTATCAAGGAGACTACTCTGGTGACATCAGAGTTCTTGGGGGTGGGGTTGGAGGTAATTATTCAATAGGCAGGGCTTAAGGTGAATGATATGTCCCTTCAGAGAGAGTCCTAGAGCAGGCTTTCCTGCTATTTTCAGCCCTATAAAGCAACATTTCCCCCAGGACTTCTGACTGAAGATCTTGTTATTCAAGCTATCTTCCTCTTTGTCTGATTCCATTTTTTGTAGTCATAGTTTATGAAAATTATCCTTTTCTGGGTGTTTTACCAAACCTCAGTTTTTAGTAAGGATAGCATTTATTAATTTATTCTACTGATATTTATTGGGTATATGTTATATGTTAGATATTAGATATATATCAACAAACAAAACAGAAATTTCTGCCTTCATAGACATTATATTCTAGTGGAGGGGAAAAACAGTAAGTAATTATCAAAATTAAATAAAGAGTATACTACATTAATATGTGATGACTGCTATGGGAAAAGAAAATCTGATTGAAAGTCATTAGGAATGGTGGTTACAAAGGATAACAATTTTTAATAGAGTGATCAGTGTAGGCCTCAAAGGCAAGGTGATATCTGAGCAAAAACTTGAAGGGATTGTCCATGCTTTTACCTGCAGAAAGAACATTCCAGTTGGAGAGATAGCTAGTATGAAGGTCCTATAGTGGAAACACACCTAATATATTCAGGGAATAATAGGGCATATCTGTTGGGCTGCAGCTGAGGAAACAGATGGAAGAAGAAAAGAAGGTGAGGTCCAAGAGGTTATAGGAGGCCAGATTATATACAACCTTATAGGCTATTGGAAAGATTGTGAGAAACTATTGGAAATTTTTGAGCGTATTAATGACTTAGTCTGACCCTCCCAAAAGGCATACAGAATCTTCTGTTTTTAGAAATTAAAAATATTTTATTTTTGCCTGGATTGGCTTGACTCATCATGAGTTTCCACAGGCTGCTTTACTGTGGCTCTGTATGTAGAGTATTTTGAAGTGATAGCAAGGACAGTGGAGTCCTTGTTTTGGATCCTATGAAATCCCTGTAGTGTGCTTCCCAGTGACAGATTCTCCCATGAAACAAAGTCAGATGAGTCTCCAAAGTAAAAGATTTGACATAATTTTAATGGTATGTAGTTTGAAAAGACCTAGAGGTCAAGGTTTTAGACTTTTCTTGTCTCAAAAGAGTCATTTACCTGTTTGCATTCAGCCTGATACTGTTTTAAATATAAGCTTCACCTACTAGTTCTTAAAATTTTATCTCAGGTACCTAGAGGGAGAGATCTTTCGTCTCACTTCTTCAGCATGTATGTGATAAAATTCTGTTTAACTTAAACTCTGATTTATATAAGGTTTTTAGAAAATGTAAATCAAAAGGGTTTTGTTGTTGCTCCTTTAAAGCATTTAACCTGTAATATGGTGTTGATGTCACAAGGTGGCAGAAGCAGAGTCATGACAGCTATTCTGTGTTGAGCTGATGTATTGGAACAAGATGAAAATTAATTCACTTGGCCTTTAGTTTAGGACTATAACAAATAAATTCTTGTCTTAAACATTAAAAAATAACTATACAATTTGAGGTTAGATTTTGTTTATTTCTATGTTTCTTAGGTGTTTTTTCCTGTACTATAAGTGACCTCTCTCTCTCTTCCATTCTGGTCTATGCTGAGGCACATATTGCTCCCCTCCTATCTGCTAACACTGTGTTTACTGATTTTAGCTTCCAGTAATAATGAGTTTTCGGCTTGACAATCTTTCATTCTTTGGTGAAAGAAGTGGACATAGCATCCTCCTCACTTCTGCTTTAAGAATTTATATATATTAGCCTGTTTTTTCCCACAGAACTTGAATTGCTGAGTTGAAGCCTGCAATTCTAACTTGGTAACAGAAAGAAAGCATTTTTGTATTACTGAACAGTTATTAAACCCTGTTGCAGTAACAGCATTGGGTCGGCAAGGAGGCAGCTTGGCATAATAAAAACTGAGTCATCTGAGAACTCTGTGTTTTAATTTTGGTTTTGCCACTTGTTCTGTGACCATGGCCAAATTACTTAACCTCCATGAACGTCAATTCCTGTATCTGTAGAATGTTAAAATAATAACGATGTTTATCTCATAAGATTGTTGTGAAGAATGAATAATACATAAGGCATGTAAAGTACTTAGAACAGTTCCTGAACCTAGTATATACTCCATAAATAGCAGCTATTTTGATGTGTTCTTATGGAAAGTCCTTTCACATCTCTGAGTCTCACTTCATCAGTGAAAGGAAGGAAAAACCCTACATGTTGGGGAGAAGCAAATGAAAGGCTGTATATAAGAAAGCTTTGAAAACTGCATTCTGTAAACTGCATTATATTAAAATGTATGGTAAATATTTTATTTCCGTAGTTCATCACTTGTCCCTGGGGATTCAGATCAAATAACAGACGAGAAAGCATTTTGCAAGGCAGAAGCATTATGTGAATATGAGATAATCTCATCATCATTACTATATGACGTGCAAATATCTTCTCATATGCCCATTGCTGTTACTTGGAATCCTTTTCATGGATATTTTGGTGAGACTGAAGAGGAGAAAGATAGTAACAGTAATTTCTGTTAAAATGTGCATACCTGCTGTGAGATAATACCTCTGTTAGTGGGCTCTTGTGTGAGCTTGTCAGAACTCCAGATTGGCATTTAGATAAGAGCAGTAGTTTTTGTTTGTTTTTGTTTGGTTTATTTATTTGTCTATTTGAGAGAGTGGGTGAAAAAAGAGTACTTATTTGTCGTGGGGAACTTGGGTAATGGTGGCAGGGTTGGGGGAAATAAATGATGATAAATGGGTTGGGAGAGATGTGAAGTAGACAGAAGAGGCAAAGTCGGGGAAAGGGAACATTAAAGGAGAAGTGAGTGATCTCAGACATAAACTTTAAATACTATTTTATTGTTTTGTTTTGTTTTGTTTTGTTTTGTTTTGTTTATTATACCAGTCTGGTAAGAGGCACAGAAATAAGCCCTTATAAGGAAAGATGAAACTGTCTTCCCTTCTGATCCCCTTCCCTTCCCTCTCTTTCTTCCCTCCCCTTTTCCTCCTTCCCTTCCCTTTCCTATCACTTACAGAATATCTGCTATGTGTATTCATCTTCGTGTAGTGTCTTTTAGCTTCCACCTACCTCTGCACACAGCTGGTTTGTACAAGTGAACTTCAGGAACACCTTCTTGCACAGCTTCAGGTCTGCGCAGCTTTCTTTGACTTTCCCCTTTCAGTTAGTTCCTCCTTTCTTCCAATCTTCTAGTTCCTGATACGGATACTAGTTACTTTCTCCTTGGACTTGCTATCTTTCTTTATATCAATTACAAAGATGAGGAAGACCAAGGTTCTTTATTTGATCTTATACTTTAGTAGGAGTAGCAGTGTCTCATATGGATACAGCATTACATGTTTAAAAATATCACTTATTTTGGTTGATTCTTGTAATGGCTTAGTGAGCCAGGTAGAATTGATGTTACTATCCATATTAGAAATGAGGAAGCTGTGGACAGGCAATTTGTTCAGGCTCATATTGTTAGAAAGTGATGGAGTTAGGAGTTTGACTTCAAGCTAAGAATTCCCCTAACATACTACAGGAGAGAAGGGGCAGTTTTCACTGGGATATTGGAGATGGTTTCATGGCTAGGTGGCTTTAGCAACTGGCTTTGTGTGCTGCTTAAGACTTTGGTTGAAGAGACAGGTATTTCAGGTACAGAAAAATGAGCAAAAGCTTGGAAGAGTAATGAAACCTTTTACTTATAAATGAAGTCTGGGCCAGGCACTTTTAATGTATTATCTCTTAATCTCTATAGCAATCCAGCAAGGTAAGTATTTTATTGATTGATTGCTCACCTTGTTTTAAATAGGATTTGAGGTAGTAGGTAGATATTATTATTTCTAATTTGTAGAAGATGAAACTACGCTTCAGAAAAGTTAAGTAACTTGGTCAAAGTCATACAGTAAAATGTGGTGTCATGGGGATTAATAAACACGTGCCTGACATCCCATGCCTCTTCCTAGGAAGAAATGGGAAAGGCTTTATGGGTAGTGAGTAGTCAGGGTCAGCAGACAGGACAGCTGGGAATAAGACTGGCAAGGTGATTTTAGCTGAGAGACAGCTTTAATTACAATACTATAGAGTTTAGACTTTCTTCTCAGGCAGTTGTGAGCCATAGAAGGTTTTTGTGCAAGGAAGTGGCATTGACAGCTATGCTGAGGAAGATTAAGCCGGCAGCATCATGCATGATAGATAGGAGAAGAGAGAAGCTGGTGGTGGGAAGACCAACTGGGTGTCTGTCCCATTAGGAAATACTCGGCTGAGTACCTGGAGAACTACACATTTCCTTTCTTGAGGATACTGAATAATGGTTTTTGCCTTACAAGAATCATTTCTCATGGGTAATAACTTGATTTATAAAGAACAAAATTATGTTATATTTAGAAAATGCAGTCAAACTAACTTGTAAAAGAAGGGAAAATGCTAATGGCAAAATTAATTACCTAGGGAAACCTCTGAGTAACTTATGGAGCTGGTGGTTACTTTGCAGAGGCAGAATGTTAGTTTAGCATTTATCTGTGAATAATTTACAGTAATAATTTTCTTCGGAGCATTCTAGCTAACCTTCCAATAATATGAGCCAAAATAGTGAGAATATTTAAGTTTCTACCTAATATTCAAATGTAATGAAAGTGGGTCACATTCATACTTACTAGAAACACTGGACCTTAAAAGGTCGTATTATTGAGATGGTGTGAAGATATTTAACTGTAAAAATCCACTAATTTTAATCACTTTGAAATTTCTCTAAGTTTCACCTTCCTCTCCATTCACAATGCCACTGATCTAATTCAGTCTTTCATAGAATCTCACCAAGAGATTTGGCATAATCTAGTCTTTCCTCTTTCAATTTAACCTCCATAATCCAACAGTTTAAAAACTACCTGTTGATTCTCAGTGAATACTGACTTGTTCCATTTCCTTAGCATAACAGGCACCTTGGTATAGCCTTCACAGTCTGGCCCAAAGTAAGTCTTAAACTTTGTTCTTGTTATTTCTTCTGTCTGGAATATTTTTCTCTTTGTTTTCATCTTGAAATTTCCTGTTTAATCTTTTAAAGACCTACTTGGCTGTCACCAATCTTCTAATGACCTAAAGTAGAACAAATTCTTCTTTCCTGTGTGTTGCTGAAGTCCCTGGTAAGAGTGTTTGTGGTACTCTATTAGAACTAGTTGCTCACCTTTTAGAGCAAAAGTGCTTCACCTTTCAGATGTTGAGCAGCATGATATCTAGTATTAAATTTGCTCATACAGCTATAATATAGTTTATTTAAAGCTTATTAGGCAGTAAGTATTTAATAAATGTTATTGAGTGGATGATTGACTATATTTTCCTTGATGTCTGAGAAAAATCTGCTGTTTTTCTAAATATATATGTATGTATGTATATACATATATATATGTATATATGTACACTAGAAATATATATGTATATGAGAAGCATGTCTTAAAATTTTCTGGTTGACCCAGGGAAGAGGTTCTAGTCCTAGATAAATGAAGAGGTTGTTAAAAGTACAAAAGTGACTCATGGTAGTTAACAGATTACCCTGTTCTTTAAAGTACTTATTATGTGGCAGACTGTGAGACAATTATGGTCTAAAAATGATGTCATGTAGTTTTACATCGTTCCCTGTACATGAACCTTATTAGCAGATTGTGTTACTATCAGAGTCAGAGATGTTAATAGGTCATTAGCAGTCTCAGAATGGTTAGGTTGTAGGGACTATTCTCTTTCCTGCTGCAGACTTGATTTGGGTTGATTGCCTGGCCACTTTAGTAACTTCTTCTTGTTAAAAATTGATTTTTTGCCATTTTTGCAGTTATGCAATTTTACAGTTCCATTCTTTATTCAAAAGGCTGAGTATCCTGGCAAAAAAGATATGGGAGTCTTCACGTTCTCTAAAGTTTTGTTCCCACAGAGAAAGGAGCTTATAGTATCTGGGGATCAATCCAACTTTGAAAATATTATGGCAAGGGAGTGAGAATTGTTCATGAGGTAGAGCTATCGATAACTTGATAATAATAATGTAACCGTGGAAAGTATTTCAAATGTCCGTACTCTACAAGCTTGATGTATGCCACCTGTGTGATGTGGTAGTAGGTCTAAGGAAGTCTACTTGCCTTAAGCCCCGTCTATGGAGAGTTTATATGGAAACCTCAAAGGGACTTAATATCTTTAACAAGAAGGATAGTTTTCTTGCTTCAAATCAGCTTAGTATTTTTTCTCTTAGGGAGCTAGCACTTTCCATATTGTACTATAGTTACTTGTGAGCATGACAGAACTCCCTTACAAAATTGTGGACTCAGGAACTATTCCCTGTGTGTATAACTCAGCACTAGTCCAGATACCTGCATACAGAAGTCACTTAGTGAATGGTCATTAGATAAATAAATGGATTATATTACTGTCTTATCTAAAAGTACCAGTTTTTAAACTATGTAAAATCATGACATTGGACACAGTAATTGAAACTTGGCGTGTTCCAGAAAATTTCTGATATATGATTATCCAACTTGTAACACTGATTAGACCTATTTCCTGAGGCAGTCTGAAGCAGAGGGTGTGGGTGGGACAGGTCCAAGCTGCAGTATGCAAGGGGGAAGATGAAAGTCTAGAGGCTGAGCAACAAGATACAAATATAATTCCAACAAAGAAGTAGTTGGCTTGTAATTGAAAGGATCCAGGTGAGAACTAGATTGAAGCAGATACTTGCCTGGGATACCTTAATAGGCCAGTAGCTATATGGTTGTAATGTCAGTCTACTTTAAAAATAAAGGACTGAGATATAGACTTTACCATTTCCATTATGGGACTGTTCTAGTTGTTAGAAAGTTCTCCCATAGGTAGAATAAAAACATGCTTTCTTAAAATTCTACCTATTAGTTGTAATTCTGCAACAAAGAGCAAATATACATTCTTTTCCGTCAGTTTGAAAACCGTCAATTGTTTCCTTCTTCTGCTCTGAACCTTTCCTGTCAAGTGTTTATCTGATTTAAGCATCACATAGAGCTTTTTGAGAAACATTAGCAGTCTCAATTATGTGTTATTTTAATCATTAAGTAAGAATGTAAGAATAGAGTGGTAAACAGTGAAGTATGTACCCACATTGTAATGGTGCTAACTGAAATAAAATCATTGGGATGGGGCTTTTCAAAAAAGGGATGATAACAACTTAGCCTAATACATTATAGCCCAGATATTTAGAAGTAACTATACAGCTTTACTCAAGAGGAAAATGTCAATAAGAATAGAAAAAGAGCTCTGAGGAGCCAGAGCCAATTCTACACTCTCTTAGAAATTTGTCAGGATTAAGTAAAATAATGTAAATAAAGTGCTTAGCACATTGCTTGTCAGTAAATACTCCCAAAATGAAAGTTATTAAATATAGGGAGTAATTGCTATTGGCAGACACACTCATGATCCTGAGGAGTGAAATCTGACAGCTTGGTAATAATGAAAAGGCGGGAGAATGAAAATAAAAAGCAAAAAACAAACATAAAAACACAAAAAACTCTGTAGTCTGAAATCATTTTGCATGGGATAAACTCTCTGAAGCAATTATTCTGCTATAGAGTAGAGAAATAGTTAATGTTTGAAGTAGTTAAAATTATTGTATGATTTCCTTGAGAGAAAAGGAATAAACATTTTAGAAAGACTCCCATACAAAATAAAGTCAAATAATATTTTAAAGGATTAAACTCAAAAGATATCAGAGAAACTCTTTAAAATGACTTATTCCACATGACTTCAGATAGCTGGGTGTTTGGCTTGGGCTTGTGTCAGATTATTTGACAACATTCATTCAACTTGCACTGACTAAATGCCTTAAATGGGGAAATGAGTGAGACCAAATCCTTGCCCTAAAGTAGGTTAATTATCTGGAAGGAAGACAGACATACACTCAAGTAGCACCCAAGTAGCTTAATATCAAGTGCAAAAGTAGAGATGGATGCAAAATTTTACAGGAACACAAAGCAGGTTTATTAAACGTGGATTATGGAATTGCTGCCAAGGAAATCCTGAAAAAAATATTATTACATAGAATGGAAAGTTCTCACTCTCTAGAATTTGTAGTGCAACACCAAATGGCTTTGTTTTGTAACATTTTGCTATGTCTGTGATAAAAGTGACTCCCTGTTGAGACAAACATTTCTTCATCACAGTTGATTGGTTCTGAGTAAAAGGAAAAGCAACGTGGGTGTAACAGATACTTAAGCAGTCACTTCCTCACCCTTTCAACACATTTTTATTGCGTGTTTAAAGTTCTCACAATGCACCCCATACCAGGGTTACAAAGATGAATGAGACTCCAGTATATGCAGTGGGAGCTAAAGTGCTGCCACGAAAGGACCACAGGACTTGGAGCCAAATGAGCTGGGATAGGAATTCTGCTTCCCCTACTTACAGTTATGTGATTTGGAATGTGCCCCTCTTAACCTGTGTAGTGAGGATAAAATTATTTTGCCTTGATAGTTGTTTTAAAGGTGGAGCTGTATATGTAAAGCATCTAATTTGTTTTGGTTTTGGCACATAGTATATGCTCAATAATTGGAAGCTATGTATACAATAGTGCTTGTCTTTAAGAAGCTTATCGTCCAGGGGGGCATGCAGAAATGCAGTCTATAATATACTGTGATGTCACAGAATAGGGAGTGCCTAAGTTTGCTTATGGAAAAAGAAGGTCTTCTTAGAGCAGGCAACTTGAGAAAAAATGTTGAGGAATGGAATTGGCAGTAAACAGAGCGGGAGGAGTTTCTAGCTGAAGAAGCAGTATTTGCAAAGCATGGCATTTGAAAGAGAAAGTGTATCTTTTTTTACCCTAGGAACTGCACATAGCTCTGCATGGCTAGAGCACAGGGTGTCCGTCTGGTGGAGCGTGGTGGGAGGTAAGACTGGAGCACAGATAGGATCAGCCTGTTAAGAACCTTACATGGTTCTTATATGATTTCTAAGGATTTAGATAGTGGGCAGTCATAGGAAGATTTTAAGCACAAAATAACGCAGGTCAATGGTAATAGCATATGGACTTTAGAAAGCTACATCTGTGAGGCCTAAAAAGTAACATTACTTGTGAAAAATCCCTGAGACAAATACTGATTTTGAGGGGGAAGGTTGTCTAGCACTGTGTAGTCTGAGAAGGAGCCACGCTCCTGGAGCCCTTGATGGAGTCCATGGGGATACAGTGCTGTAATCTTGGCTTGGCTTTGTTTTTTGTTTTTTGTTTTAGCTAAAACACTACCCTATCAATAGCAATGACCATCAGCAGCCCTTACCTATGAGTTTGGTGAATATAGTGCAGCAAAACTGAGTATTAATCACTTTCAAAGAAAAGTGTACCTAATGATAAACTATAGTTGGCATCCCAAACACCTGTCCTATCGATTAGCTACCTGTTGTGGCAGCTGCCATACCTTTGAGGTTCCTTTGAAGGGAGAGATGCACAAAGGACAAGAACAGACAAATGGATACTTTGTTACTAGATGGCTTTGGCCCCAGACTCCCATTTGGTCGCCTACTGAAGTGAGTAGTACCATGTAGAGTTTGGAGGTCTCATGTCTTGCTTATAACTAGACTAAAGGCCTACATAAAAAGCTGGCTGAACTCCCTTCTTAGTACCTTTGTTTAAGGCCTTTATCCTTGTCTCCAACCTTGAGATACTACTATTTTGTTGATGAGGAGAGGCAGGATTAGATAAACCTAAGGGAAAATTGCCAAAGAAGAGAAAAGCATGTCTCCATCAAGCTTAAGTTGGGTATATGTACCTCCAGAGACTTTCTCCTGAGATGTATTCCTGGCTTCTTCTTGGTTTCCAAATGCCAAGGGATAAGAAGAGGATATTCTTTTCAAGAAGGTGGACTTTTACTGCACTGGATGCAGTGAGATGAGAGACTCTGAATATAGTGAATCCCCCAAAGGGAATACCTCAAAAGAGACTTTAAATAAAAAAGAACTCACCATTTGAAACAAACAGCTTTTAACCCCTTCCCTCTGCACCCTAACCCTACAATGGCCCACGTGGACTCAGATGGGATTGTCTAGAGTGGAGAGACTGATGTGTCCCAGTCTCTGGATCCCTTCTGTTTAGAGATCGATGTAACAAATAGTGATGGTCCCTGTTTCACCTGATGCTGCTCAGATGATGTGTTTCTTTTTGGAACCTTTGGGAGGGATGTAGATGAACTTGAGGGCATTCAGAGGACAGAGACTAGGAGGGCCAAAAGAGACAAAAACCATGTCTGTCTCCTGCATATAAAACTGCGTGTGTTGAAGGCTGAAATTTTATTTCATTAATCTCTGTTTATGTTATCTAGTAGAGTGCCTGGCACATTGTTGGAGCTTAATAGATAATAGATATGTTTTAATGGGTGAATGGATACATCAGTGAATTAATGCATGTGAAAGCATTTATAATTTAAATTATTAGGGATGCATAAACTCAAAAGTAATGGCCATGGGGACATCAAAGTTTTCTCTCATGTGGAAGAAGATCTTCAAAGGATAGATCTAGAACAAAAGTGTGAGGATATATGGAGGCTGATATATGCAAAATGGAAGAAATAATTGTCTAATAATGAATTTCATTATTATTATAGTCATGGATATTCTGTCCAAGAAATGTCCATAAAAACTCAAGCAGTAGAACTCTTTACGGTGGTCTCATTTATGCAGAACAGAAGGTGAGAGGGAGATTCAGCCGAGTGCTTATAATGCACCACATCTATTGAGGTTGTCGCGTGAATTTTCTCATTCTCAAAACTATCCATGATGCGGGTTCTGTCGTTATGTCCTTTTTAAAAATTAGGAATCTGAGGAAAAGAGTTTAAATGACTTGTCAAAGATCAAGTAGGTCTTGGTGGAGCCAGGATTTAAATTCAGAATTTCTCCTTCTAGGGCCTGCACTCAGATAAAGGCAGCAGAAAAACCAAAGAATCAGCCTCAGGAACTTTAGCCCATTGTTCACTGATATATTCATTCATTCACTTATTCATTTATTAATTAAAAATTATCTGAGGGCCTACCTGTACTAGAAATTATGTTAGGTCCAGAGAATGTATAATGGATATGAATATATGAATATATAAATGAATATGAAACAATTTCTACCCTCAAGGAGCTCATCTTCTCAATAGCTATGAATTGCCTCAAACATGTCTGAGAAAAAATAATGA
Organism: Camelus dromedarius; assembly: GCF_036321535.1. NCBI lineage: Eukaryota > Metazoa > Chordata > Mammalia > Artiodactyla > Camelidae > Camelus > Camelus dromedarius. Next base: position 57,524,795 of record NC_087447.1, on the reverse strand, counting down.
GAGAGAAGGCTAATGTGGGTTTATGAAATAGCCCATGATTACTGGTCAAGGTTTCAAGGAGAAGGTAAGACAGAGAAAGTAGATGGAGTGAGAGGCCAAGGTGGGAGCTATTATATAGGCATCCCGATGGAAAATGGGCCAGAGTCAAGCAAGGAGAAGAAGTTGGACCCAAACAGATTGAGACCTTGGAAACACCCCCAAACAAGCAGAGATGTAGTGTGAAATCCACATTACAATCTAGAGAAACCAAGGAATTTTTCCTAGGAGGGTCAGCTGGACTGTCTATAGTTGACATGGTAGAACTTGTCTCAAACCTCAAAGGAGGCAGGACAAGCCAGCTGATTTTGAATTCCAGTTTTGCCATATGTTAGGTGTCTGATCTTTACTCTCTATGAACTCTAGTTTTCTTATCTGTGAAATGGGGATTATAGTACTTATATCAAAAAATAGTTGTGAGGGTTAAATGAGATTAATTGCAGGCAAACATGACTCTTTGCCTGATCAAAGCAGGTGCTCAATAAATGTGAGTTCCCTTCTCCAGCATTCAGCTTTGAGGGGAACAGAGCCTGAGCCTCTCCTTCCTCCCACCGATCCTTCCTGATCTTAAAGAGAGCTTCTGCCTTTTTGTTAATTCAAACATGTTATAGGTTTTATAAAAATCAGACCTTTAGATAGAACACAATTGCCTATTATAGAAGCGTTTTAGGGAGAGGAGTCCATTGATCTTTTAATCATTTTCTGTTAGAAGTTTTCTGAGAACCGTTACCTGGTACATGCCTGAAAACATTAAACATATACAGCTGGGTGACCACTTATGTTAAAAGTCAGTTCAGTAAAGGTGTATTGAAATTCATTGTGTTAAACTAAGATCTTTAGGAGTTTGCGTTCTCACTGCAAAGTCACATATCTCAAGAAATAACTTAACATTTTATTTCTTTGAATTTTGTTCTTTAAGCAGAAAACTAAGTCTGATATCTTCACTTAAGTATTTTCCTGAAAACCTATTTGAGATAGTGCCATGACCGTTTCTTGATTTACTGATCCCTGTCACTTAAATATTGTTTACACAAATAATGGGAAATATCCATAAGATTGCAATTTTTCAATTCCAGTTTTAAAAGGATAAAGAGGAATATTGAGGGACATAGTAAATAGGTGAGTTAAAATAATTTGTATTCAGTGTTTATATAATAGGAGAAGATTTTTAGCAAATGCATTTGCTCTAGAAGAAAGTGATGCAAGCCCACAAATAATGTCTTACTCCGAATTTGGTCTTTTGAGGCCTATTTTTTTTTAAAAAAAGGAATAAGGTATGTTTTTATTAATGTGAGGCAGGTGAAAACCTCTCCCAAACTGTTCCTAAGACCATCACAGTAACAGTTCCTGAGGCCTCAGAGTAAATAGGCATATAAGAGCCCTTCTACAGAACCAGTGTCCAGCTATTGAAAATTTTGTGTAGATCCTGAGTTTATAATGAATTGTCTTGTGGCCTTTGGTAAATTTCTTAATCTCTCTATCCCTCAATTTCCTCATTTGTAAAACTCTTCAAAGGATCAAATAATATTATATATGAATACAGTTTATAAACTTAAATTCTCTATAATACCATTGTTGTTTTAATCTTCTGGAAGTGTCCTTTTCCATGGAAGGTAACTGAAGGAGTCACTGTTTAACATAAGATGATATTAGTTCATTTACCACCTCGTTACTGAACAAATAGATTTAGGTGAATATTGCCTAAATACTTCCATGATTGTTTCTCAGAATTGCACATACGAAACTGCAAGCTCCTTCATCCTTCTCATTCTTATCTTTATAAAAAAGCTTTACTGTATTGTTATTTAAAAATTCTAATCATGTTTTTTTCAGTGGGAAAGTCTGATAAATTGTTGTAAATTATGTTTCTCACAGACACACCTAAGTTGTGTTTATCTAGTTTCAAAAATCACCCAAATATGAGAATCTAACATTGATTCTCAAATGTCTGTTGTTTCTTATAAACAACTATATCATGTTTTCTTTCTCCATACATTTCTATTTAGGAGAATGCACTTCTAAGTTTCACTTCTTCCACACTATTTTGAACAGATTTCATTTGACCAAGAAATACTACCCCTCTCAGGCTTGATGTGCACATTTGCATATCAATAAATGGAATATGATTTTTACCTCATGGCTATTTTCAGAGCATTGATGGTTTTTGGGTTCCCATAACTAAACAAATGTGTCTAGATGACTGAGGATCCACTTTTTGTATCATTAGGCATAATAAAATTACTGTGCATGCATCAATCTTTATTTTACATCAATAAAGTCTGAGATCATTTTATTCCTCCCTGTTTTTGCTCTTTCATTTTCTAAATTTAGCTCACATGTACCTGGTTTCTATTTTTTTTTCAGCCTTAGTAATGTATTGTAGCACATTTTTTAGCCTATTTAGTTACCTGAGGAATTTTGAATTAGGTTGCTGTAATTATTCAGATAATTATAAATTATTTCATATTAGAGGTTGCTTGTCTGAATAAAGATTTTTCTGATTGTCTCTTAATCTGCTGCAGGACCTGTTGCAAACAATAGTATTGAGGGCACTGTTATTGATATACCAGGCCCAAAAAAGAAAGAAAAAAAAACAAAGAAGAAAAAAATAATACATCAGACTTAAAAATTGAAGTTTTATTTTTTTATTTTATTATATTTGTTTCAGGTGTACAACATTGTGATTTAGTATTTTTACAGAATATACTCAATTAAAAGTTGCTACAAGGTAATGGCTGTAATTCCCTGTGCTATACAATATATCCCTTTTGCTTATTTTATACATAGTAGTTTTATCTCTTAATCCCATAACTAATTTGCTCCTCCCCCTTCCTCATCCACTTTGGTAACCACTGATTTGTTTTCTGTATCTGTGGGTCTGTTTCTGTTTTGCATATACATTTGTTTGTATTATTTTTTAGATTCCACATGTAAGTGATACCATACAATATTTGTCTTTCTCTGACTGCCTTTATTTCACTAAGCATAGTATTATTTAGGTCCACCAACGTTACTCTAAATGGCAGAACTTCATTCTTTATTATGGTTGAGTAATATTCCATTACACACACACACACACACACACACACACACACACGCACACACACATATTAAGAAGATGTATATATACTTGATACTGATGGACACTTGAGTTGCCTCCATATCTGGCCTATTGTAAACAGTGCTGCTATGAACATTGGGGTGCATGTATCTTCTTGAATTAGAATTTTCATTTTTTTTCCTGATATATAACCAGGAGTGGAATTGCTGGATCGTATGGTAGTTTTGTTTTAAGTTTTTAAAGGAAACTCCGTATTATTTTCCATAGTGACTGCACCAGTTTACATTCCCACCAACAATGCACAAAGGTTCTCTTTTCTCCACATAATTGCCAAAGTTTGTTATTTATAGACTTTTTGATGACAGCCATTCTGATAGATGCGAGGTGATACCTTGTTGTTTTGATTTGCATTTCTCTGGTAATTAGTGATATTGAGTATCTTTTTATGTGTCTGTGAGCTATCTGTATGTCTTCTTTGGAAAAATGTCTCTTCAGGTCTTCTAACCATTTTTTTGAATGGGTTGTTTGTTTTTTTGATATTGAGTTATATTAACTGTTTAAGTATTTTGGGTATTAAACCCTTGTTGATCATATCACTTGAAAATATTTTCTCCCATTCCAGAGGTTGTCTTTTCATTTTGTCAATGATTTCCTTGGTTGGGCAAAAGCTTTTAAATTTAATTATATCACATTTGTTTATTTTTGCTTTTACTTCCTTTGCCTTAGGAAACAGATCCAGAAAAATATTGCTATTATTTACATCGAAGTGTTCTGCCTGTTTTCTTCTAGTTTTATGGTTTCCAGTCTTACATTTAGGTCTTTAATCCATTTTGAGTTTATTTTTGTATATTGTGCGAGGAAATGTTATACTGTTATTGTTTTACATGTAGTTGTCCAGTTTCCTTGGCACCACTTGTTGAAGAGACTGTCTTTTCTCCATTGTATATTCTTGCCTCCTGTGTCATAGATTAAATGACCACAGGTGCATTGGTTTTTTCTGGACTCTCTGTTTTGTTCTACTGATCTATATATCTGTTTTTGTGCCAGTACTGTGCTGTTTTGACTACAGTAGATTTATACTACAGTCTGAAGTCTGGGAGCATTATACTTTTCAGCTTTGTTCTTTTTTTTCAAGGTTGCTTTGGCAATTTGGGGTCATTTGTGGTTCCATGTGAATGTTAGGATTATTTGTTCTAGTTTTGGGAAAAATATCATGAGTGTTTATTTTGTTAGGGATTGCATTCAATCTGTAGGTTGCTTTGGGTAATATGGCCATTTTAACAATTTAAATTCTTCTAGTACAAGAACATGGTATCTTTCCATTTCTTTGTATGATCATAAATTTCCCTCATTAGTGTTTCATACTTTTCAGAATGTAAGTCTTTCATCTCCTTGGTTAAATTTACTCCTAAGAATTTTAGTCTTTTTGATGCAATTTTAAACAAAATTAAAAAATTTTTTTTCTCTTTCTGGTAATTCATTATTAGTACATATAAAAGCAATAGATATCTGAATATTAATCTTGTTAATCAACTTTGCTGAATTAATTCATTAGTTCTGATCATTTTTGGGTGGAGACTTCAGAGTTTCCTATATAAAGTATTGTCATTTGCAAATAGTGACAGTTTTACTTTTTCCCTTCCAACTTGGGTGCCTTTTATTTCTTTGTATTGTCTGATTGCTGTGGCTAGGACTTCCAATACTATGTTAAATAGAAATGACAAGAGTGGGAATCCTTGTCTTGTTCCTGAATTTAGAGGAAAGGCTTTAAGCTTTTCACCATTGAGTAAGAAGTTAGCTGTGAGTTTGTCATAAATGATCTGTATTGTGAAATATGTTCCCACTATACCCACTTTGATCAGAGTTTTTATCATTAAGCGATGTTGAATTTTGTCAAATGCTTTTTCTGCATCTATTGAGGTGATCACGTGATTTTTATCCTTCCTTTTGTTAATATGGTGTATCACATTGATTGATTTACAAATGTTGAATCATCCATGTGTCCCTGGAATAAACCCCACTTGATCATAGTGTATCATCCTTTCTGTATGTTGTTGGCTTTGGTTTGCTGATATTTTGTTGAGGATTTTTGCATCTATATTCATTAAAGAAATTGGCTTGTAATTTTTTCTTTTTCCGTAGTGTCTTTGCTTTTGATATCAGGGTAATGGTAACTTCGTGGAATGAATTTGGGAGTGTTCCCTCCTTTTCAGTTTTTTGGGATAGTTTAGGAAGAATAGATATTAGTGCTTCTTTATATGTTTGGTAGAATTTCCCTAGAAGCCTTCCAGTCCTGGACTTCCATTTGCTGAGAGTTTTTTTTTTTTTTAATTACAAATTCAATTTCATTTCTAGTATAAGCCTATTGAAATGGTTTCTTCTTGATTCAGTCTTAGCAGGTTGTGTATTTCTAGAAATTTGTTCATTTCTTGTAGGGTCCAATTTATCGGTCGCATATAACCGTTTCTAGTATTCTCTTATGATTTTTGTACCTCTGTGGAATCAGTTGTGATCTCTCCTCTTTCATTTCTTATTTTATTTATTTGGGTCCTGTCTCTTTTGATGAGCCTGGCTAAAGCTTTATCAATTTTGTTTATGTTTTCAAAAAAACAGCTCTTGGTTTCATTGATCTTTTCTTTTTTTTTTTTTTTTTGTCTCTATTTCCTCAGTTCTGCTGACTTTGGGCTTTGCTTATTTATTTTTTTCCTAGTTCCTTTGGGTGGTAGGTTAGGTTGTTTATTTGAGGTTCTTCTTGTTTCTTGAGGAAGGTGTGTATTGCTATAAATTTATCTCTTAGAACTGCTTTTGCTGCATCCCATAGTTTTTGGACTGTTTGTTACCATTTTCTTTTGTCTCAAGATACTTTCTGATTTTCTCTTTGATTTCTTCATTGACCCATTGGTTTTTTTTAGTAGCATGTTTAGTTTCCATGTGTTTGTTATTTTCAATTTTTCTTTCTGTATTTCCTCTCTAGTTTCATATCATTGTGGTCAGAAAAAATGCTTGTTATAATTTCTATCCTCTTAAATTTTTTGAGACTTTCTTTTTATTCTAATGTGTTATCTATCCTGGAAAACTTTCTATGATCCCTTGAGAAGAATGTGTATTCTGCTGTTTGTGAATGGAATGTCCTGTAGATATTTATTAAATCCAACTGGTCTGTTGTGTCAAGATCTCTATTGCCTTATTGGTTTTCTATCTGAATGGTCTGTCCATTGATGTAAGTGAGGTGTTAAATTGTGTACTATTATTGTATTATTGCCAGTTTCTCCCTTTACGTCTATTAGTATTTGCTTTATATATTTAAGTGTTTCTAAATATATATATACGTATATATTGCGTACATACATGTTAACAAGTATAATATCCTCTTCTGGATTGACCCTTTATCATTGTATAATGTCCTGCTTTGTCTTTTGTTATGGCCTTTGTTTTAAGTCTATTTTGTCTGATAAGAGTGTTGCTATCCCTTTTTTCTTGTTGTTTATGTTTGCATGAAATATCTTTTTCCATCCCCTCGTTTGAGTCTTTGTGTGTCTTTAGTCCTGAACTGAGTCTCTTGTAGGTAGCATATTGATGGGTCTTTTTTTTTTTTTTTTTTAAATCCAGTTAGCCACCCAGTGTTTTTTGATTGGAGCATTTAGTCCATTGACATTTTAAGTAATTAATGATAAATACATACTTACTGCAGTTTTTTTGCAGTTCTCTTTTTTAAACATATTTATTTTTTATTTTTAAATTAAAAAAAAATGGGGGTGCTGGAAATTGAACTCAGAACCTTGTGCATGCTAGGCATACACTCTACCACTGAGCTATAACCTCCCCTTTCTTCTCTGTTCATTTTTTTCTTGTTTCTTCTCTTGTGATTTGCTGATTTTCTGTAGTGGTATGCTTGTGTTCCTTTCTTTTTAGTTTTTGTGAATCTGTTGAAGGTTTTTGGTTTGTGGTTACCTTGGGGTTTGTATATGTTGACCTATAATTATATCATATCTACTTGTTTTAGATACACCAGACTTTCCTATAAAGACTTTAATTTTTAAAAAGAGGCCAAAAGGTTTATGACACTTTCCTTATCCAGTTCCTTTTAGCTGAAGATGCTGATACTGTTTCTGAAACTTCCTTGCTCCTATCTCTTGAAGAGCGTTGATAGCAGTTGTAGGACAGCCTGGTCAGATTTCCAGGTTACCAGGTTACCTGCAGCATGATTTCTTTTTTCTTCTTCTTTTTCTTCTAACTCCCCTTTTTCTCCCTTTTTCCTCCTCTGTCTTTGTATTTCTTTCAGTCTGTCTGCTTTCCTTCTTTCTTCTGGCAGTGAACAAATATAGTTTTAAATTTGTCCTTTAATGCAAAGACAGAAGTCATTTTCAAATTCAAAAGTTATTTTTAACTTTAGAAGTATATAAGTTCTAATTGTAAGTGTTAGCATTCTAAGTATTTGATATTGCTCTTCAGATATACCTAAGGTTCTATTAATTTAGAGTGACTGATGTTATCGGGCATAGTGTAGTGAAAGATGTAACCAGATAATTGTGTGGCAGACTTGAAGTGTTTCTTTTTTTTTTTAATTTATTGTTGTATTACTTAATTATTTTATTAGGGAGGAGGTAATTAGACGTATTTATTTTTAGAGGTGGTACTGAGGATTGAACCCAGGACCTCATGCATGCTGAGCACGTGAGCTATACCCTCCCCCCTTGAAGTGTTTCTAAATGAATAATGATGCTTTAATTTTCCAGTCAGCTCTCTGAAATTAGATGTATGGAATTTTATGTGAAAGTAATTTAATATTTAAGCATTTTAAAGAATATATGACATTTTCTGATGCAGTTTATATACATACATATGTTTTTTGTGTGTGTGAAATAATTTCCTTTCTATATAAGTGTTAATTATGGTAAATATTAAAGTAAAATTAAAGCACTGTCAAGTGTTAGAAATTAAAATGCTTATTAATAATGTGATAGCAATAGAGTTAAATAGGAATCCTTTTAATTATAAACCCACAAATGGTTATGTTGGCAGTTTGCTTTAAAGCTATGTTATAGAAAATGTACTTGAGATATTTAGTTACTATGGTGGTTGACTTGTGCAAAAATTATTATTTAATATAATTTTAGTTTTGTTTTGATTAATTTTCATAAAATTATTTAAGATTCCAGATCCAAATTACATAAGCAATTATAATTATTAGAAATGTAAATGATAACTGATGTTGGGGGAAAAAATTTCCTCAGGAATAAATTGTACCAAGATTCCTGTAAAATCATGTAGTCACGAGCTAGAATTAAATATTTTCAACTTTTCAACTATTATTTCATGAGCTTTTTTCTGTTTTATTTTTATGACTTTTTTTCTAATAACAAAGTAATAATGCTTAATGTTGAAAATTTAGGAAATATAAATCTGAATTAAAAATAGAATGAAAAAGCAAATCAATAATAATGCCATTACATAAGGTAAACAGTGGGCTTTTTAGGTAAGGCCTTTCTAATATTTTATTACGTAAACATATGCATATTTTTATTTATAAAATTGTATACTGCACATACTATTTTGTAGTATGTTTTTAACTTAGTAGTATATTATAGATAATTTTTTCTTTTTTGATAATTTTTATTTTGATAAATTTTTCCATATTATTTTTAGTGAGTTAATGATAGTTATGGTAATATGTGCTTTATCTTACTAATTTCTTATGTTTTACATTTATTTACTTTAAGGTATTTCACTTTATAAGGAACACTTCAATAAAATGTCTTATATATAAAAATTGTTTTGCCGTATGTGACTGTTTCCCTAAGATAAACTCCTAGGAGTGAAATTTTGGGGTCAACCACCTCTTTTAACTTTTACTTTCCTTACTATGCAGATTGTGTTATTTCTCTCTGATTTTAAGAAACAAGATAGGCTCATTTCCAAAGTCTTACTTTTCTGAGACAGTTCTTAATCATTGATCTCTGACTCACAGACAGCACCCAAGTTCTGTACCGAGCTATCTTGTTAAGTAAAGCATTTGACCATTTTAGCTGAGTAATGCTGCTGAGACCATTGGTCAGAAACTTTGTAATTCCAGTGGTGAAAAAATATATCAGAGAAAACATCAATAAGTGTAACATTTTACGTCTATAAGTTTCATAGTAGACTATAGAAAGCTAAGGTTTAAAATAAATCACAAATGTGGTAGTCAATTGTATAGGGAAAATAGAAATTCATTTAGAACAAGAGAAACTGGTTTAAATATCTTTATAAATATAGGAAATAATTGTGTGCATATAATAAATACGTAATATATAACTAAATAAAATGTTATTATGTTTAAATAAATATGTGATACAAGTTGTGGACAGTTTTCAAGGATTTTTACCAATAGATTTAGACCAAATTTTCCTCAAATTTAGGAATCTAAAGATTCCTGAGATTACATCTAGCCGTCTCAATTTTAGAATCACTGGTTTAGATTAATTAGTTTTAAATGTAGGAAGGATAGATTTAATAGATTACCTTAGATATTCAAACTCTGGTATTTACTAATACCTTAAATATATATATACACACATACATATATATATAGTTGTCCTTTCTACCGGTTCATGCTTTCCTTTCCTCTTAGTCTTTCCTGATGCTATCAATTGCCTGCAAATCTGCCCTGTAAATATTGGCCACTGACTTCTATTGTACAAATTGATATAAAAACCTATATTGGAGTGATTTTGCTAGTATCATCTTATATCACATCAGAATGAGTTACAACAGCTGCTCTGGACATTCACAAAGATAGCCCTCCATCCTACTCAGTTGACTCAGTACTGCTACTCTGACAACCCTGACTAAGAAACTTTAGTTTCTATATCCCTCGTGAATACTTTCTTGTGTTGGCTGCACAGTTGGTTTGCCTTCCCCATTTCAATCAACTTCTCCACTGTTTTTCCCTTGTACAGGTATCACTGGAGTGACCAAAGTCATTTTGGAGATTTAGCAAAGAAGTTATTGAGTTAAGAACACATTTAGTTTAAACTTGATGGAGTTGACTTAGGAAGTTCACAGTCATTTCTTCAATAGTTAGATTTTTAGCTTCCTCAGTATAAAAATAGTTTCATGAATATATGTGTGCATGACTGGGACATTATGCTGTACATGAGAAATTGACACATTATAACTGACCATACTTCAGTAATTAAAAAAAAAATGGTTTCAGGGTATATTCCTACCATCCACTGTGGCAGAGCCAGAGGTGGCCCTGTGATATGAGCGTGTTCTGTGATGCCTGGAACTGAAAGTGTACAGAAAGTGGACGGATAAAAAGGTCTGAATATATGACATCAGAATATTGTATTCAGTTTTCATTAACACCAAGTCAAAATGAAAGTTCTCACCTGCCAGGTTTATACTTGTCTTAGTGATCTTACACAGACCAGCAAGATGTTGAGAATGAAAGTGTTGTGAAAAGCAAAATGTGATGCACAGATATGAGAGATGATGACTATGTACCTGGTCTACTTTTCTAGGGTGGAATGACAGGGAGTACACTGTCAATGATATATGGAAGGCTAGGAACTGAGATCAGAGAACTGAAATAAATAAGGTCCTAAGCTTCTTTAGGGCGGTGAGTTGCAGAAAATGACTAATGTTGTCAAGACAGTTGAATTTGGAGAGATACCAAAGCAATGACTGGAAAATGCAGTTTGAGTTGCTGAGACACTGAAATACAAGGACCAACAGAAATATCTAATATAATATATGGTCCTGTGATATCGGAAGATGATGAGCTAGTCTATATATTAATGTTCATGCTTAGGATGTCAAGCTAACCCTTCAGTCTCTTTGAACTTGGATAATCAGACTTCTAGGGAGATGGAAAATATTGTGCTATGAGTTCCTTGGCTATCCCTTGTCTCTGGAATGTGAGTAGGGAAAGATTGCATTCCCCTGGAAAGTGGAAAGCTCCCTTTCACCTAAAGTCTAGGTGTTAAGAATTACTAACAGTAAGAAAATTGAATAAGTAAAATGTATATTTTTTTTGTGATGAATGCTAAGGAAAAAACTGAGTCAGGAAGGGGCTGTAGGAAGTATCTGGGTAATTTTGAGTAGAATGACAAAGAAGGACTCACTGAGAAGATGGTATTTGGGTAACAACTTAAAGGATATTTCTGTGGTCTATCAGTGAATCATGCTTCATTCCTTCCTCTGCTAACTCTACTGACCTTAGGCCCAGGAGGAGGTTGATAGATGCAGCTGTAGTAGAGTTACCATTTAGCCATATAGTATTAAACACAAAGTAAAATAATTTTATTTCTTTTTTTCCCCTTTATTTCCTCTTCTAATATTTTCCCAATGGTATTGATAGGGAAAGTGAAAATATAAAATTACATTATATTTAGGGTAAATGGGATAAACTTGCACATAATGATTTAAGAAAATATGTGATAAACATTGAACCTGTATTTTTGTAAATGATATAGAAGAAAACAGAATAAACATTATTTGATTTGAACATTAAATTTCACTAGCATATAATGTGTACTTTGTTATTTCAGTGATTGATACATGTTAAAAATGAAGTTTCAGAAAGCCGTTCCAGCTTATATATGTTTAGAAGAGATTCTGGAATGCTATTCTAGTGGATTCCTCAGCAAAAGGAACATTGCTTTTTAATTATACTAAAAGCTTCGTTACTGTGTAATACTAATTGGATACTTATGTTAGTTATTATATACCTTCTATCTTCAGATTGGATATAGACATGTTAACATTATTATACAACTATACAAATACATATATACAGTTATACTAGTGAAATAAAATTATGCAGCTATCATGTGATAATACGCCTGCTATCAAATGCTAACAACTGTTCTCATGAAGACACATCATAAATTTAGTTAATGAGAATGATTCTCCATTGTACTCATTGAAACCTCCACATTTGATTTATTTTATACTGTAGATAAAACTAGGAAATACAGTATGTAGCCAAAAGAGAGTGAGAGAGGACAAAAACATTCTAAAATGGTAATACTTGTAAAATCTGCATAAAGAATATATGAGAGTTTCTCATACTGTTTGTTGCTATGTTTCTGTAAGTATGATATTATACTCAAAATATGAAGTTTAATAAATTACTTTGTTTTACCCTCATTGTTTGTGGGTAGATAGTTTTGATATGGAAGTAAAGGTTAGTTTTCCTCCAAAATGAATAACTTTGCTGCACTGACTTCTGGTATTCATTGAGGCTAGTCTGATGTTTGTTCCTTTGTGAGTAAACCTTGAATTCTATATCCATTTTTTAATTTGTTTCTCTAGTGTTTGTTTTTATCTTTCTTACTTATTTGCTACCTATTTGTTGAATTTTCAACTCTCGTTGATACTGTTGTAAACATTCACAATGGATCCAATAGCAAAACAGGTAAAGATTGCTGCCATCTGGAGTTCACATTCTAGCATGGTGGATGGTGGGTAGGAGAAGACACAATAAAAAAAAAAAAGTTTGTTGGAAAAAGATAAGTTCTATGAAAAAACAGAAAGAACAGTAAATAAAGGTGAGCAATATTGGAGTGGTAGTGGGTTGTAATTTCAAATATGATATTCAGGGTAGGCATCATAGAGAATATGAAAAATGAACAATGTTGAAACAGGTGAAGGAATTAACTGTGTTGATATTTAGGGGAAGAGCATTGCAAACAGGGGGAATGACCATTCTACACATTCTAAGGAATATGCCTTCTGTGTTTTAGGAAAAGTGAAGAGGACAGTGAGGCTAGAGTGGAGTAGATGAGATGGGCAGCAGTAGAATCTAAGAGGTGAAGTCAGAGAGGGAATGGAGAATTGGGTCACCTATGTTTGTTTCTGTTGGTTATCTTAATGACTTTGGCTTTTGCGCTGAGTGAATGCGTATTTATTGCACAGTGTTGAGCAGAGAGGTGACATGATCTGCTATATAATTTAAAAGGATGACTCTGGTTTGCTGTGTGGAGAATAGTTTCTAGGCTAAGAGTAAATACAGAAGACCAGGCAGAAAGCCATTGCATAATCCAGGTAGAAAATGTTGTGGTAGCAATAGAAGAGATGAGAAATATTAGGATTCTTGGTGTATTCTGAAGGTTAAAACCGACATATTTCTTAATGTGTTAGCTCTGGCTGTGAAAGAAAGCAAGAAGTTAGGAATGTCTTCAGGGTTTCCATTATGAACAGTGGAAAGAAGGAATGGACATCAGCTGAAGTGGAGGAGCCTATACTTGGAGCACATTTGGGTGTGGGGAGGATCTGGCATTCAAGTTTCTACAGGTTGAGCATGGAATTCCTATTAGATATCCAAGTGGAGATGTTAGAAATTTAGTTGGATATACCCACAAATTACTATTCAAGGTTAATATGTATCTGAGGCCACTTTCAGTCCCTTCTTGATGCCCTATTTTTATCTCTGGAATCTTGAATCTTATCATTATTGTAAGATTCTGAAATTTCATAAGGATGAATAAATGAATGAATTTATTAACTCATTTTTATGACTAGGAGTAAATACCTGACTCAAAACCCCAAGCCTATATATGATGCCATACTGCCAGCTTTTCAGGATAAACAGGCATGAATAGATTGAATCCTGTGGGATACCTTTTACTAAAGATCCGTTGTGATAGAAGATAAATTGTCCCATGATCAACATTCGGATCACTGGCAAGACTTTTGATTACTCTTATTCTAAAACAGTACAACTACCATGATGCAGTGTTTAATTTCACAGAAACCACTGAACCATATCACTTACTTGATGGCTCTGTTACATAAACAGTTCCGTAGAGACTTGCTGCCACATACTCATTTATCTCTGATCATTGGCACATATAGTAATTTAACTGGACCTATCATTTCCTTGGTGACTATACCCAAACGTATTTCATCTTAGTATAATTACTAGGTATTTATTTTTGCTGCCAAAAAAACAAAGGCACCAATAGCAATCTGACTATGATTATCATTTCCTTCTTCTAGCCCTTGACATAAATTCATTACACCATTCTGTTATGGTTGCCCATTCATTTCACAGCTAGAAACAGTGACACATACATTTTTTAAACCACAGATGTTGATTTTCATATTATTGCCCAAACACATAAATACTTCCCTAGTATTTCATCGGTATATGAATATTTCACTGGAGCAGTTGCTGATGCTTAAAATATAAATGACATATGCACATCACTTTGCTTTTCCTCTCCTTGGATTAACTTTTACCACTAGCCCGTGATAACTGAATGTTTAACACCTAGGAGCATTGAAGTACACCTATTTAACTTCTAAATCATTTATCACTAAGTTGACATCTAAAAGAAAATTGTGAGCACTTAGGAGAAATAATAGTGTGGAAACTGGTAGGCTTCTCTCTTGGATTAGGGAAATAGGCTTACTTTTCAGCAGATCATATAAATTAATAACGGTGTAAAGTTGAAAGCTATACCCCACCTGAAAAAATGTAGGGTGGTTGGGAAGAAACTAAGATTTTAGGAACACTTTATATATAAATAATGATGTGCAAGACATTTTACATAAATTATTTCATTGAAACTATAGCAAGTCTAAGAGAGAAGTGATGTTAACTTTTATTTTCAAGATAAAGACCCTGAGGCTAAAATGTTTAAGAAATCAATGTAAATACCATAGTAAGAAAGTGGAATACCTGGGTTTCAACCCCAGCATAGCTTCCATGTCATTCTGCTTCTCCATTCTCTTATTTTAGAATTGAGGAAAATATTTAGCGATATTTAGTGAGTTACTCAAAGTCAGGCAGGTGGTTTATGGCAGAGCTGGAATTAAAATCCCAAGTCTTTGTTGGCTCTCCTCTCTTCTACATTATTCTGTCTCTCTGGAGAGTTCTATAATCCATTTTACTTAGAACTGGGTTTATTTTGAAATTATAGGAAATACCACAATTTGATTTTTCCCTGGAAATAAATGGTTCTCGCTTTCAAAGAATATGGAAGTAAAATTATGGATGGAATACCTTAACTATTGGTATACTCTTTGGCTGTTTTGGCATGTGGCTCTTTTTTCTCTTGCTTTGAAGTAAAAGACTTGTCTCATGTATTGGTAAGGTCTATTGCTGCACTGACTCCCTTAGACAGGAAATTGAGGGCTGGAGAGCTTAAGTGGCTTCCCAAAAGAAACACAGCTACCTAATAAGTGATAGGCTTCCATAAAAGAAGAGACTGATGGTAAATTGTGATCATAGCAGAAAGTTTCCAGTGAAATATTTGCAACTTTAAGTAGAGATATTATTCATTCAACTCAGAATTATCTATTGAATGTCAACTAGACACCATTGCCAAAGAAGTCTAGGGATGTAAATTGATACAATTTCTGATTTTAAGAAGCTCAATATCTAATAATAGTAGAAAACATAGACAAGTAAGTAAACAGTTATAGTTTTGAATCTTATTCCTGACAAAATACAAAATTGGCGTGTATCCTATGAGTTAGATTTGCTAATCTGATTTGTTGTCTTGGCGCAGATCTTAGAATTTTATATTCAGCCTAATCATCAAAGGCATAGAAAAGAATGTCCTTAAATTTGATAAAGTCCCTCTTACACACACCCAGCCACCCACCCACCCACCATTAACCTAAATTGAGAAATGTTAGAAGTATTCCCTTTAAAATTAGAGATAAAAATGGCCATTATTACCAGTTCTACTTAGGAATATATGGGAGGTCCTACCTAATGTTATAAAACAATGAAAAGAAATTAAAGATGTAAGGTTTGGAAAAGGAAATAAAACCAACATTTTAGATAGATAATATGATTGTGTGCTATTAACTATTCCAAAACATCTATAAACAAGTTAATATAGAATAATAGAGTTTATTAAGGGGCTTGAATAAAAACCATTAAACAGAAATCAATTTCACATCTAAACAATAGGAACAGATAACAAGAACATACAATTTTAAAAGGCACTATTTATTTTTCTCTTCTTTGAGATGTAAGTCTTTTTATTGAAATATAGTTGATTTACAATGTAGTATTAATTTCTGGTGTACAGCAAAGTGATTCAGTTATATTTTTCATATTTTTTCCATTATACCTTATTACAAGATATTGAATATAGTTCCCTATGCTATACAGTAGGACCTTGTTGTTCATTTATTTTATGTATAGTAGTTTGTATCTGCTAATCTCAAGCTCCTAATTTATCCCTCCTCCTGCCTTTTCCCTTTTGTAACCATAAATTTCTTTGTCTGTGAGTCTATTTCTGTTTTGTAAATAAGTTCATTTGTATCATAATTTAGATTCAACATATAAGAGGTATCATATGATATTTGTCTTTGTCTGACTTATTCCCCTTAGTATGATAATCTCTATGTCCATGCTGCTTCAGAGGCATTATTTCATTCCTTTTATGGCTGAGTAGTATTCCATTGTGTGTGTGTGTGTGTGTGTATACACACACCACATCGTCTTTATCTGTTCATCTGTTGATGGACATTTAGGTTGCTTCCCTGTCTTGCCTGTTGTAGATGGTGCTGCTATGAACATTAGAGTGCATGTATCTTTTCAAATTAGAGTTTTCTTCAGATATATGCTCACGAATGGGATTGCAGTATCATATGTTAACTCTATTTTTAGTTTTTAAGGAAACCTCCATAGTGTTTTCCCTAGCGGTTGCACCAATTTACATTCCTACCCACAGTGTTGAAGGGTTCCCTTTTCTCCATACTCTCACCAGCATTTATTATTTGTAGACTTTTTGATGATGGCCATTCTGACTGGTGTGAGGTGATAATACCTTGTTGTAATTTGGATTTGCATTTCTCTAATAATTAGTGATGTTCATCATCTTTTCATGTGTTTCTTGGCCATCTGTATGTCTTCTTTGGAGAAATGTCTGTTGCAGTCTTTGGCCCATTTTTTTGATTATTTTTGTTGTTGTTGTTGTTATTGAGTTGTATGAGCTGTTTATATATTTTGGAAATTAAGCCCTTGTCTGTTGCATCATTTGCAAATATTTTCTCTCAGTCTGTAGGTTGTCTTTTCATTTTGTTTAGGGTTTCTTTTGCTGTGCAAAAGTTTATGAGCTTGATTAGGTCCTATTTATTTTTGCTTTTATTTCTGTTGTCTTGGGAGACTGACCTAAGAAAACATGGTTACAATTTATGTCAGTGAATGTTTTGCCTGTGTTCTCTTCTAGGAGTTTTATGGTGTCATGTCTTATATGTAAGTCTTTAAGCCATTTTGAGGTTTTTTGTGTGTGTATGGTGTAAGGGAGTGTTCTAACTTCATTGATTTATATGTGGTCCAGCTTTCCCAACACTGCTTACTGAAGAGAGTGTCTTTTTTTCCTTTGTATATTCTTGCCTTCTTTGTTGAAGATTAATTGACTATAAGTGTGTGGGTTTATTTCTGGGCTATTTATTCTGTTCCATTGATACATATGTCTATTTTTTTGGTGCCCGTACCACACTGTTTTGAGGACCGTAGCTGTAGTATTGTCAGAAGTCCAGGAGTGTTATACCTCCAGCTTTATTCTTTTTCCTCAGGATCGCTTTGGCAATTTGGTTATTGTGATTCTACATAAATTTTAGTATTATTTGTGCTAGTTCTGTGAAAAATGTTCTGGGTAATTTGATAGGGATCACATTAAATCTGTAGATTACTTTGGGTAGTATGGCCATTTTAATAATATTAATTCTTCTAATCCAAGAGCATGGAATATTTTTCCATTTCTTTATATCATCTTCAGTTTCCTTTATCAGTGTTTTATAGTTTTCCGCATACAAGTTTTTTCACTTCCTTGGTCAGGTTTATTCCTAAGTTTTTTTGGGTTTTTTTTTTGATGCAATTTTAAAGGGGATTTAAAAAAATTTCTGATATTTCATTGTTAGTGTAAAGAAATGCAACAGATTTCTTCATGTTAATCTCATATTTTGCTACCTTACTGAATTCATTTATCAGTTCTAGTAGTTTTTGTGTGGAGTCTTTAGGGTTTTCTATATAGAGTATCATGTCATCTGCATATAATGACAATTTTATCTCTTTATTTGCAATTTCGATCCCTTTTATTTTCTTGTCTGATTGTGACTGCCAATACTATGTTGAATAGAAGTGATGAGAGTGGGCATTTTTGTCTTGTTCCAGATTTTAGCAAGTGAAAAGGGGAGTTTTAAAGATAACATAAATGAGATAGCCTTTCATAAAGTAAAAATCACTTAATCTAAATGATATATTTTTCTCAGAATGTAGATGAATATGAAAAATTTATGTATGTGCACATATATATGCATATATTTATATATAATGAAACTCCGTGTGTAAATATGTGTAAATATCCACATATAAACATACATTTATACATATGAAGCCAAGGAAACCCACAGTAAAATTTAGGATGGTAGTCAAGATAGTGGAATTCAGGGGATGGGATTTTTTTCTTTATTGAAGTATAGTCAATGACAGTGTGCCAATTTCTGGCGTATAGCACAATGTCTCAGTCATGCATATACATATATATATTCATTTCATATTTTTTTCAAGTTTACATGTCTAAATTTTATTATTTCCAAGTCACAATGCCATTCACATATGCACATTCTTTAAAACAGTAGCAAACAACAACAATACACATGGAGAAATTATTGCAACAAAACACAGTGGAACAGCCTCCAAAATAAACAGAAGTTATTGTCATTTTCTAGTTTCTATTTCAAATGGTAGTTTGCTGATACTATAATATTAAAGAGAAAGGAAGAAATAGAAGAGGGCCATGCAAAGATCACAGATGAGAATGTATCATGAAACGATTATAATCAGTCTAATTTGGGGTACTTGGATCATACACATACACACAAATCTAAAATAATAATGGTATTTGGTGTGGAATAGACAGGTTGTTATAGGAGTACAGAAAGTGGCATTTAATTCAAAATATATGAAGGGAAGAATCTGGAATTAGCTTCCCAAAAAAGAGGATGTCTGAGCTCTATAGTATTGTTAGATAACTTCTATTGTGCACCTTCTATGTGTCAGATACTGAGTGCTAACACATAAGCATGTTATGTGTGCTGACTCAATCCTCACTATGTTAGGTACTTTTATCACCTTTATTTTAACATGTACCAATCATTGAAGTAACAATGTCACTTAACTAACAAGTTGCAATTATTCTCTGAGATACTTATTCTCTCCCACGTATATTACTATGCTTATTTGGCTCAATTTTAATTTCTGTTTCCCTTGTAAAAGTTTGAGGTCCTTGACAGTGTGACCCATGTTCCATGCATTATTTACTTTCAGACCTAGAACAAGGTCTGAAACACATTATGTACTTACTGAGTGCTCGTATAGTGAGTGAAGAAATGAATGATGAATGAAGATATTATAGTCTTTTTTTTTTTGGTAAGGGGGCAAAGGAGGACCAACATGTAAACAACATACTACAATTCAAGATATATGCCTCCAGAGAAGTATGAACAAAGGTCATGACCCATTATGGGAAATCATGTAATGTTTCTTAGAAGAAGTGATATATATGTGTGTGTGTGTGTGTGTATACATACATATAAAATATCATTGTGCTTTTTATTTTTAACTTCTTGTTCTGAATTTATTTTTTTACAGTGAATAAACTAGGTTCCTTTATTTATTTAAAAAACAAAAAATTTTTATACAATTTTTAAAGGTGCAATCCACTTACAGTTACTACAAAATATTGGCTATATCCCCCATGTTATACAGTACATTGTTGAGCCTATCTTATAGCCTGATAGTCTGTACATCCCACTCCTTCACCCCCATATTCCACCCCACAACACACACTGGTAACCACTAGTTTATTCTCTGTATCTGTGAGTCTGCTTCTTTTTTGTGGTATTCACTAGTTTGTTGTATTTTTTTAAATTCCACATGTAAGTGATATCATATAGTATTTTTCTTAGAAGAAGTGATATTTTAAGGAGTCATAATCCATATTCAGTCAGGGAAAATCTTTTGCTATTGGAAAAAAATTGAGAATGAAGCCAAGTAGGTCAGTAACACATAATTACTTAGCCAAGGCCAATGATCTGATAGGTGCTTATATAGCTGGAAAATCAGACAGATTAAAAGGAAATGTTTCAGAGCAGAAAAATATAATGCCATGGAATCTCTAATATAATATATAATAAAGCAACACACTAGATTACCCAGAATAAATTGCAGGAGGGCGATATTGGGGGACTAAGACTAAAGAAAACCCTTGAAAGCACAGTGATGAAAAGAATTCCCACACAGCTGAGACAGGTACGAGAAGGCATCAGCACATCCAGCCATTAAGATTGGATGAGGTTCGTAGTGTTGTGAAGGCCCAATTAAATCAAGATCCTGTGAGAGCACAGAAGAATAATGAATGGATTTTCTCATCCTGTATTCCCTGGCCATCATATCTAGCTGGGGCCAGGTCACTGTGGAGAGAATTCATCTGCCCACAAGATAATGAGTAATTGTCTACATAGATTAAATTTCCAAACTCTATTGGGTCATGAAAGAAACCCAGTGTAGCACAGAGATTAAGAATGTGGATTCTAAAGTCAAACTGCCCAAAACCTAATTCTGCCACTTGTTACTTAGATGATCTATATGTGTTAAAATAAATGTGATAATGGTGCCTATTATTTGAGGATTAAATGAGTCAGCACCCATGCTTAGAACAGTGTCTGTTGCATAGAACATATACAATAAAAGTTATTTATCATACTATAGCTCTGACATCCTTGATTTTGGAATGCTAATTCCAAATACTTCCCTTCATCCATTTTTGGTTAAATACTGCTTTCCTATACTCTCATAACAATTAATCCATTTCATACCAAATACCATTATTATTTTAAATCTGTGTGTGTGTGTGTGTGATTCAAGTACCCCAGATTATATTGATTATAATCATTGTTTCATGACACATTCGCATCCCTGGTCTTTGTATGGCTCTCTTTTTTCCCCCTTCTTTTCTCCTTTCTTTTATCTTCAGTCTGAGAGAAGTCTTCAAAGAGGGGCAGCAGGTTTTCACAGTCATTAAGGAAGAATTAAGTAAAAACCAGGGTAAGACAGTAAATGTCTCATTTTGCTTCATCATATCCCAGAGGTACATAATACATGCTCAAAATTTTGTCAAATTGAGTTTTAAACACGGATTTTTGAGCCATTATATGCTAGACACTTTAGCCAACACATCAATAAATTTAAGGTATTATTTTTGACCTCAAGTAACTTAAAGTATGGTAGAAGAGCTCACAGTTAATTAAAAATAATCCCATGGCTTTGTAAATTTACTCAAATTCAGTGAAATAATAACAACTTTCGGGCCTAAATCAGAGATTGGCTCTCATTATATGTTATTTAATAATTGTTTCTTCTGTTGTTAGTAACAGTCAGATTATTCTACAAAGGAAAACAATTGAAAAATGAAAAAGCAAAACTCCCTCTTATTTCAGCCTGTCTTTGACATGGTGACTATCCATGTACCCATCTGTTAACACGTATTTTAGTTACTTTTCCTTCAGCTTAGGCTCTTTAAAGGTTTTTTTTTTTTTTTTTTTTAAATCCCTTTGTTAAGGCATCACACTCATTTCTCTAGTAATTAATCAGAAAATTCACTTATTTCTCCCTTTTTTGCCCTTTAGCAAAGAATGTGAAGCTGTAACAACTTTTCATGTAATTTTATGGGGCTCAGTCTGGATTACTTCT
The DNA here is from genome assembly GCF_036321535.1 of Camelus dromedarius. Lineage (NCBI taxonomy): Eukaryota > Metazoa > Chordata > Mammalia > Artiodactyla > Camelidae > Camelus > Camelus dromedarius. The sequence continues at coordinate 57,502,992 of NC_087447.1, read as the reverse complement.
CGCCTATGGAAGCTCTAGCTGTATTATGGTTGGATCTAACTCTGGCCCTTCATAGGTGACATTTTGCTTAGTTGGTGGCATCCTTTCAGGTTCTGAGAAGTGCCATGTCAGCAGATGGATTAGTGTGTGCAAATTGGCCTGACTTTCATGAAACTTCACTTCTGTGGGCTTTTGTGTCTCCACATGCATTAATGTAATTTCTAGGAGGCTTCTTTTAAACATGAATTTTTGCTGATTTTTGGCAACTCTGAGGGCAAAGGGTGGATTTGCATTAATTTCAGCCTATTGTGTTCTCACGAAAATATTTTATTATAGATGAAGTTCTTAGATTCCTGAAGCGGAAAGATCAGATAGATTTGGATTCAAATCCCAGTCTACATTTTTTCTAGCTATGTGAACTTGGGCAAGTTATATAAAATGTTAAAACCTCAGTTTCCTCATTTGTTAAGTGCATGTGATAGGATGAATCTTGTGTAATTATTTGAGGTTTAATTAAGAACATATATAAAGCATCTAACACATAGTTGGTGTTATGAGCTGAATTGTATCCCTCCAGAATTCCTACATTGAAGTCCTAATCTCCAGTACCTCAGAATGTGACTATATTTAAATATAGGGCCTTTAAAGAGGTAATTAATTTAAAATGAAGCCATTAGGGTTGTCCCTAATCTGATCTGACTGATGTCCTTATAAGAAGAGATTAGAGCATGCAGATATACACCAGGGCTGTGCACGACAAGAGGGATGACCATATGAAGAGGCAGAAAGAGTGGCCATCTGAAAGGCAAGAACAGAAGCCTTAGAGGAAACTAACTCTGCCAGCACCCAGATCTTGGACTTCAGCTTCCAGAACTGTGTGAAAACAAATTTCTCTAGTTTAAGCCACCCAGTCTGCCATATTTTGTCATGGAAGCCCTAGCAAACTAATACGGTTGGTGCTCGAAAAATGGCAGCCTTTTTTTTTTTTTTAATGTTGAATTTGGAGCCAGTTAGCCTGGGTTTGAATTCTCTGTGTTTCAGTTTCTTCATCTGTAAAGTGGAGTGAATAATAACTGCCTTATATTTTGTTGTAAGGATTAAATTAGTTAATATATATAAAGATCTTAGAATAGGGACTTAAATTTTTTTTTTAGTAAGCCACCTCATATCTGCCTGATCCTTCCTTCATCCTGACTACACAAGTGTTAAAAACACAAACAACTGGTATATACATTGTGCTTGCATCTACTGAAGAAGTCTCTTGACTTGTGTCCCTATTTTCAGCCATGTCTTATACAATATATTCTGCCCATGCCCAGGACTATACTTTCAGAAGTGCCTCTTTGATTATTTTATTGCTCAGAAGCTTTCAGTGGCTCATCATTAACACTGAATAATCTATACTGTCTATTCTGGCATTCAAAGCCTTCAAAAATCTAGATTCTAACTGCCTTTCCACTCTTGTTTCCTGTAAGTCTTCTCCCTACTACAAATCCTTTTATTTGTAATACTTACAAATCCTTATAAGTGATCATAAGTACTTATATTAACTCACTCATATTGACTCATCTCCTCCTGAACATACACTTTCCTACTTTTGTGTTTTGGTCTAGACTTTTCTTTCTGCCTTTAATTCTTTCAATGTTTATCTACCCCTATTAAAATCCAAATTCTTTATTAGGCTTCAGTTGGTCTTTTGAAGTTTTCTTTAACAGTTTCAAAGAAAAATGAGTTTTGCTTGCACTTCTAAATTTTTATTACTGTAACTGTTGACTTCAAAGAGTTGTTGAATGAGGAAAACATGGATCTATGATTGGGTGGATGAATGAAAGGATGGATGGAAGGACATAACACGCACACAACGTGCACCTGTGTTTCTATCAACTTAACAAGAACATTTTTATATTTTACTTGAGAAGCATTTGAAAATTCTAATTACCATTAAAAATTGCACAGTTTTGAAATAAATTGTTACTTGCAGTGAATGACCTAATAGTATTACTTTTTCTCTCTTTACCTCTGTTTTCTACTTAAATATACTGGTAAAAATTGATTTAGAAATTATTGCCTCTGCATTATTACATGCCCTAGTGCATGAGTTGGAATTAAGAATTTATTTAAAAGATTGTCTTCATTAAAATACTGAGTTGAACATGTTGTTAGGCTTCTCTAACGTTTGTGAAATTGAATGCATAGATAGATGCACATAGAGTAACATTATGATTTTCTCTTCTGACAGGGACATTGGCAAGGTTAATTAGTGCCTGTAATTTTTGTCTTCCTTAGTGAAAAAGACACTCTGCAAATAGAGTGCAGTATAAAGAATTCCATTAAAACCAAAAAAGTTATATTATCAGTGGCTGTTAATGGATTTTAAAAAAAGTTGTTTCAGAATGAAGAGAATCTAAAACATTACTTGTAAAATGAGGCATCATTTTAGGCTGAACATCTTAACCCGAGGTCTTATGATGAACATGTTTTCATTTAGATGACACCGTCATCTAGTAGATAGAGTTATGGACTTAAGACTAATGGCTGGACAGAAAGTTTGGGGGAAAATATCTATTTCTCCCTCTCTGGTACCCACAGGTTCCCCATTTAATTGTTTACTCAAAATTGATCATTAGGTGCTTCCTATCCTACTGATATTAGGTACATTTACCTGCCAGTGAAAGTATGAGACCCTGCCCTTAACCTGCATCATCTGGGTCTGGCTTTCAGAATTTCATCCTTATCAACTTATTCCTAGAGATAATAAATACTCTTGCTTTGCCCACTGTCTAATGGCCTTTTTCCAACAACATTTGGAGTAGGCAGTACAGAATGGCATTATATTTTGCAAACATTTGGAAGTTCAGGAAGGAAGAGAATATCTTAGTCTGCTTGGGCTTATTATCCTAGACTGGATGATTGAAATAACAAATACTTATTTCTCACAGCTTTGGAGGCTGCAGAATCCAAGATCATGGTGAAGGCCCTCTTCCTTGTTTGTAGACAGTTGTCTTCTTGTCATATGATGGAGAACAGAGAGGGGAGGCAAGCTGTCTCCTGTCTTATAAAGGTGCTAATTCCATCATAAGGGCTTTACCCTCATGACTGACTGACCTCTCAAAGTTCTCATCTCTAAATATCATCACACTGGGGATTAGAGTTTCAACATATGAATTGGGGTAGGGGAGGTTTTATACAATCATTCATTTCATTGTAGAGAATTAACATTTTGTGATCATCTGCTATATTCTAGCACTGGACTTTGAATTTTATTGACTTAATCAGTACTATAAGTGTCTGTTGCCCAGCTAGAGGGTAGACTCCTGAGGGCAGGGGCTATGTATATCTTGTTCATTTTTGTATCCTCATTATCAAGCACAGTCTTTGGTACACTGTAGGAACTCAATTAATATTATCAAGTAATGAAAATTTTACAATCTTTCTTAATGTTCTTACTGCCATTCCTAACCTCCCTGCACTTGAAAATGGCAAAGCTAACAGCCCTCAGGATTGTTCTGAATATCAAAGATGCCTTCAGATTCAGATGGCAGATTGAAACTACAGCACATATTTTCCCTTTCCCAATACTTAATAACACGAGCAAAAAGAAAGTTAAGACTATACACACACATACATACACATCACCACCAAACAAAGAAAGGAAGATACTCTAACTCAACAGTCTTGAAAAACTAGTGGATAGAAAATAAAGGTTATAGAGTGGAATAGAGACGTGCAGGAGAGTTTGGCTTCTAGTGCTCTCTCAACTTGTAACTCATGACCTTACCGACACTGTCACCCATATTGCTAGCAAAAATCTAGTTAGTAGGTAAGTAAGTTATAAGAAAAGTCTACTATAAATAGCTGCTGGAGAAAAACACGTGAAACTATAAATTTTGAGGCTAGTTCTCTTTATGGAAAGTAAAGAATTCTAGGGAAACCATATGAAATATAACATTAAAATTAGGAAAAGTCAATCCTAGGATAAAATGTTTAACAAAATCTCAGAAGAAAGAATGATCAGTTTTACTCCAAATACTCCATATCTGCATAGTCTAGTTTTTCTCCTGCCCCTTTTATTCCCCTGAGAATACAAAATATCCAGACCTCAAACTCTAGCTGGGAACAGGAATGATGGGAAATAGCATCAGGAAGTCCCCACATCATATCAGAGCAGAGAGAATGACCAGCAGAATGCCTTTTTATCTTATGAGGAAAAAAAAGTCATTTTAATTTCCCAAACTACTGCAACAAAAAGCAATTAAAGGTATGAAAAGACAAAAATTCAGCATAGAGTTAAATGTAACTCATTGGCAGAAGGAATTGTATGCTGTACAGAATCAAGATCTTCAGGCTAACATTTCTGTTTTACTTTTCTTCCATCTAGAGACTTATTATGATATATTGCTCAGCTATAAGATTATCTGTAGCACCAATAAAAGTACATTTGGAAATTGTGATGTCTTCAAAGTACCATTAACTAAGGCCTCGTAAACCTGTGATAGGGCTTCCTGTATTTCCATGCCTTTAACATATTTCTTTTATGGAAGAATCAAGGAAATTAGATAGATTACTCATATTTACTCATATTTCCATGTTCTGAATTCAGATATACTGTAGAGTGAGACAGTGAAAGTAATGTCAATTTTTGTTTAATGATCTCACTACTTCTATCCCTTTACTATTGTAAAAAATAAATCACAAACATGAAAGAAAAGCAAAGAAAGGATCCATAAGAAATACTGAAGTATTGGTACTTGTTATTTGGATAACACACTCATGGAAATGCTTCATTCTGTCTGTGTGTCTCTCTGTCTATCTGTCTATCTATCCATCCATCCATCCATTGTGCTTCGAATGAAGAAGTGAGACTCTTGTCCTGGAAAGGTATATTAATGCCTTTGTTTGAATTAAAAATCAAGTCAGTCTTTTGTTATGAGAGAAGCTAAATATGATTTACTGATAGTTTGATAACAGCGGACTTTGTCAGTTAGGTTATTTTGTGAGCATTTTCCATTAATGGAATGGGCTGATTTTACTCCAAGATTTTGATGAAAATATATAAGTTATCAAAGAAATATTGTTCAGAGGTGATGGAATAATGGGTATCAGACTTACTTTTGTGCCATAAACAGCTATAAAACTGGGCAAAAGACGTAAAACAGCTGTTTGTGGGGCATTCAACAACAGATAACACAAGATTGTGATCCCTGAAGAAATAAAATAGGTGAGTTTTATCTAAATCCTGCCTTCTTGGCAGAAAATAAAATTTTTGAAGGTCGGATAAAACTGATACTGGAGCTTATTGTTGCTGAAGTGGCTAGAATTTGCAGGACAAAAAACTAGAAGTGAGAAAACTGCCCAGAAAAGGAACTCCAATAATCTGTGTGGGAAATACCACTAACGCTTACTGAAACAAAGATGCACAAATGCAGGATGAAACTTTGTGAGGCCTCGTAGAGAGCAGCTTAAAATGTATCTGTATTTTAAGAAATATTAAAGTAAGTTCTTCAAAATGAAGGAGAATGATAACAAGTAGATGCTCAGATATCCATAAATAAATGAAGAGTACCAAAAATGGTAAATATAAAATATTTTTTCTCTAATGTCTTAATTTCTTAAAAGACAGCTCTTTAAAGCAAAAATAACAACAGTGTGTTTTTGGTTTATAAAACAGAAAAATATGTATAAGCAAGAGCGCAGAAGAGAGAAAGAGGATAAATGGAAGTGTACGATTGTATGGTTTTTACATTCATTGTTAAGCAGTTTAATATTAATTCAGTGTAGACCATGATAATTTAAGAAAGCATACTGTAATTACTAAAATATCAACTAAAAATACAAAAAAGTACAGTAAAATAACCAATACTTTATATGTTATGTAAATACCAAAAAAGAAAAGAAAGGAGGTTAAAAAATACATGTATGTTATAAATAGAAAACAAATAGCAAAATAATATTCATAAACCCAACCATATCAATAATTACATTAAGTATAAACAACCTAAGAAGTACAATTAAAAGACAGAGATTGTCAAAACTGATTTAAAAGCAAGACCCCCTAAATGCTGTTTACAAGAGAAAAGTTTAAATATAAATATGCCACTAGAGTAAACATAAGAACATGAAAAAAGATAAAGTATGCAATAATCCATCATAATAACAGCTGAGTAGCTGTATTAATATCTAACACAGTAGATTTAAATATAAGCAGTATTACCAGAGGTAGTGAGGTAAATTTCATAGTGTTAAGGAAAATTAAGATACCTCAGATGTCTTGAACCCTTGGTGAAGGAATCACTAAAAAAGATAAAAACCTCCTCTTAAATGAGAATCATTCTAACATATACATTTCCCTGCTCCACTGGAATTAATCATTTAAAGAAATTCTCTTATGTTTGCTTCTCTGATTCTTCTCATGTGGTTTTTTTAATGTAAAATGCTGTTTCTCCTCCTTGCAACTCCTTTGCTTTGTGGCAACCCCCCTGTTCCTTCTGTGGGAAGCAACTCAGGTATAAAGCAGACTTCACAAGCTCCTTTTGGTGGCTTTATCATATTCAACCCTCTACTATTTAGTCATCCATTAAGTATTTATTCAGCTCCTACTATGTATTAGGCATTGATCTAGGCCCTAAGGATACAATGAATTAAATTCCTCCTGGGATTAGAGGATAGGGAACAGAATGTAAGTGAACCAGTATGGAGCATGCCAGGCAGTGATACAAGCAACAGAAAAAAAAAAAAACAGAGATTTTGGAAATGTCATTAAGGAATGGTAAAGTAAGGCATCTCTGTAAAGATCTCATCTTTGCAGACCTGGAGAAAGTGAGGCAGCACTTTCAGATACCTAGCAGAAGATCATCCTGGGTAGAAGCAACATGTGCAAAGTTGCTGAATCAGGAGTGTACTTGGGAAATATGCGAAGTGGATAGGATAAGAATGTGGCTAGAGGGGAGTGAGAGAGGGACAGAGTCGTAGCAGGGGAGGCCAGAGAGGTAGTGGCAGCTACATATAAGTTTATGAATGCCTCATCATGGACTAGGAAGCCATTGGAGAGAGTCTTGAGCAGAGGAGTAATATTATCAGACATATTCTATAGTATCACTTTGGCTGCAGTGTACAGGTTGAATTCCTTATCCCTTAAGGTAGCTAAGAAAAGGTTATGCAAGGCAGACAGAAAATACTTGCAGATTTATTGGCCTGTCCTCCAAAGTAGATTTATGTCAATGGCTTTTGTCTGCCCTGTTAGTGATCCTTTGAGCTGTTCAGAAAGATCTCTGACATTCAGCTATTGAAATATTTGTTTTTAAATACTCATATATCTTGAGTGACTGTAGAGATAAGCAGTGTATTTTTACAGTTAATAGAAAAACAAAACAAAAGCATATCTGTTAAATCTATGACAGGAATACCTACAAGAATTTTTTTCTTGAAATTTCTTTCTCTTGGCTTCAGATTAAACACAGGTAATCTTTGCTTATAACTTAAATACCTTTGTTTATAACTTATTTATTTATAAATTAGCTTATCATTTCTCTTGACTTTAGGAATTCTGTTAATATCCTCAATTGATTGATTATCACTTGGATGACCCACCAACCTTTCTTTCATAGATGCTATTTCTGCCTTCCAGTTTCTCATTTAGCCTTTGACCTTCTGTGATAAGGCAGGCATTGGGAACAGTTTTCACTTGCAGTCATTTTCACTCTCTTTTCCCTGATACCAGTCTGTCTTTTTCAGCTGCTTGAGAAAGAAGCCAAGATGTCTAAATGTAGCATTGACTAAGAAGATTTAAACTTTCACCAAAGATTAAGAAGCTTTAACTTTCACCAAAGCTTCCTGTTTTTTAACTATCGCAGGCAGAATCCTTGGTTGATAACTTAGCTTTGGCTCTGAAGAGTCTGCGGTGTAAGTTTTTCTTACTAGGAGAGCAGGGATAGGGTACAACCTAGGAAGTTTTCAGAGTCCCAAATCATGAGATGAGGATTTTCAGAACTCAGGAACAACAGTATTCACTTTTTGTTATGTTAAATTTGAAATTACTTTAGAATAATCACTCTTTCCAACACATTATCGTCCTGTTATTTTACCAATTTGTTCAGTATGTTCACCCCTTCCAACAGTTATGAACTCATGGTATATTTATTCAATTTGTGTTATCGTGTCTCAAAGTTTTGTCCTAAAATATTCAAATACAGAAACTTAGGTGAATCACTGAATTTGCTGTAAATATATTGTTAGCTTTCTTCTTGCTGATTTATTTGTTTTGAATGATTATGTACAACATGGTGGTTTGTCTTATAGACTTCCTTTTATTTTGGGCATTTATCCATTCGTTCAGCCACTCAGCCATCCATCCAGCCAGCCGGCAATCCAGCCATCCAAGCAGCCAGCCACCTGTTTAACAAATGTGTTCTGTAGTTTTACTAAATTTCAGGCACTGAGCCCTAAAATTTGATACAAAAATGAGTAAGAATTATAGATGTCCCATAAATGTTTGTGGTTTGATTATAGTTGAAACAAAGATTTATTGAATCCATTGGAATTTAGTTTCAATAAGATTTCTCTTTTTACTTACTCACTTATGAATTCATTCAATATGTGTTTAATCAGTGCCTTCTATATGCCAGGCACTGTTAGGGTTAGTATATGAGAATGAACAAGGGATGGTCTCTGCCCTTCAAAGAATTGTGATTTAATGGGAAATGAAACATGACAAATGATTATGTCACAAAATAAAGGACTGTAAGAGAGATCAATACAGTGTTTTGATAGCAGCAGAGAGATGGGAGTGACTCACTCTGGGAGAGACAGAAAGCCTTCAGGGAGGTCATATTTAAGTTGGGCCTAGTTCTTGCCACACAAAATACGGTCAATAAACTAGTAGCAGTATCACCTGTTCCCAGGTATTACCTGGGAATATGCTGGAAATGCAGTTCTCAGACCCCAGGCCAGACTGATGGAGTCAGAATTTAGTTTTAAGAAGATCCTTAGGTGAATTATAAGCACATTAAAATTTGAGAAGCATTGATTTAAAGTAAGAATAACTTGGCATATGAAGAAGGTAGTTAAGTCAATTTAAACAGAGGAAGGACCACATGCAAAGATACAGGACATGGAGGCACATGGCACATTTGTTTTGTTAAATCTTAAGGTGCATCATAGAAGGGAAGGGAGAGGAATTTGGTAACACACATGAATACCAGACTATGAGGGACTTACATGCTAGGTAAAGAATTTAAACTTTTTCTGAGCCATAGGCTACAGTTGGAAGGTTTTAAGCAGATAAATGACATGATGCTTTAGAAAGTCAATGAAGACTTGTGAAGAATGGATTAGAAATGAATAAGGAAAGGTCTGCTGACCACTCAAGAAGTTATTTCAGATGAGAGGACCTAAACTAACTGTGAATATGCAGAGTAGGGGTTGAATTCAAGAAATATTTTGGAAATTGAAATTACTGAAATTTACGTTTGACTATATGAAAGAGATGAGGAATGAATCAGAGATGACTCAGATTTCTACAACGAATGTCTGGTTGGTAATAACAATGAAGAATTAGGAAATGCAGGAGAAGGAGCAAGTTCCACAAGGGAAGGAATAAGTTCAGTATTGGACATATTAACTACAATTATCTATGAGATATCCAGATGGAGATGTTTAGGAAAATGACTTGGGAGCTAAGAAGAAAGGTCATGATAGAGACAGAGAAATGGGAGTTGGAAATTGTAAGGTGGAAGCTGAAGGAGCTATAGGTAGGGATGTTTGAGACCACCTCTCGGGTAGCAGCATAATAATATCTGCCCTGAATCAATGTCAAACTGCTTTGCATTGTAAAATAAACAGAGAGAAGAAAAGAAAATAGAAGGCAGTAGAGTGAGGAGGAGGTAGAAGTCAGAGATAATATGAAGGGAGGTAATCAGTGGAGAAGTAGAGACTAAAGTAACAGTCCAGAGAAGGTATCAAAAAATGGGGCCAGGAACATAAAAAAAGGAGTTGACTTTGGAAAGAAAGAGGAATAGCTACCTCTCCTCCCATGAAGGATTGAGATTTTAAGATATGGATGAGCTTGGGATGGAAGGTAGAGAATGGAAGAGAAGGAACTTTGTGCTTTATAACTGCTATTTTCTCGATGAAGTAGAAAGCAAGGTCATCTGCGGAGAGAAAGTGGGCTGGACAGATCCTGATGAGGGTTTATAATAGCCACTTTAAGGTGTGGGAGAAGTAGCTGACTAGAGGCAACTAAAAGGATTGCTGGGCAGTGCTGAAAGCCTAGAAGAGGTTGGAAACCATAAATAACTTTTTCTTCTTTTCTCACTGCATCATTCCATGACAGCCCCCCTTTCCTCTCCTCACTGCTTTTTTTTCTTTTATAGTTTGAGCAGGAAATAGTTTTCCAGTAAATTTAAAGCCTAATGCAAGCAAGAAGAAAAACAAAGACTTGCATTTCAAACACAAGATAAATCTACTTGAGGTTTTATGTTTTCATTAATAATTAGTTGACACTCTCCCCTAATGAAAGTACCACATTTTCATTATTGAAAACTTGGAAAATAAAGAAAAATAAATAGGATATCATCCATTGAGAAAATGATTGATGATCCTTTTTTCTTTAAGCACTTTCTCTAAACAGTTTTATTTGTCTGCTTGCTTATTTTACATGATTGTGTTAATCATAGATTAAACTTCCTTGTGTCTTTTTTCAACTTTTTAAGATTTGTATTTTTTTCTGATCATAAAAGCAATTTATATTCATTCTTAATTTTGAAAATACAGAAAAGTACAATGATGAAAATGTAAATCACTCATCATTCCATCAATGAGAGATAGTGACTCAGTGTAGTTTTTTTTACTGAAGTGTAGTTGATTGACAATGTTAGTTTCAGGTGTACAGCAAGGTGATTCAGTTATACATATACATACATATATATTTTTTTCTTTTCAGATTCTTTGCCATTGTATGTTATTACAATAAATTGAATATAGTTCCCTGTGCTATACAGTAGGTCCTTGTTTATCTATTTTATATATAGTAATGTGTGTGAAAGGGCAGGGAGGGATAAATTAGAGGTTGGGGATTAACAGTTGCTAAGGGTTTTGATGGAAGTATTTATGTCACGCTTCAGGAAACATTTTTGCAACATTTCCTGCTAGTATCTGATCCCAGTTTTTCTTCTTCATTAAGTTTAAACAGCATGGACCATAACAGAATTTTACCTGGAGAAAATCTAATCAGTGCAGCTACTACAAACAGCCTAGTCAGCTTTACCTTTCCCCTACATCCTCTTGGCAGAACGTGAAGAGAAAGAGGAAGCATTGTCAGATTGTATTAAATAAAAATGTTTTTATGTCTTTGAAAAATTATAAAGTATACTTACAAACAACATGAAGCCTGCTCTTATCATGAATGTGAAAGCTATTCTCCTTCCCCTCTCTTTTTGCTTCCTACCCCACAGCTGACTTCTGTCAATTATGTCCTCAAGTATTTGTGGCTCTAGAAATTCCTATGGGAGGGACTTTAAGGAATGTAATCATCTCAGTCCCTGATATAGCATTGTCTGTGTGTCAGACAGTATTCTAAGTGTTTTACATAGATCGATTTTATTTAACCCATACAACAAACCTTAGAGATATGTAATGGAAAATAGTGAAACGAAGGCATGAAGAGATTCAGTTTCTGAATCATAATATGAAAGATCATATTCTTTAAATGGGGGACCTGGGTTTCAAACCTAAGTAGTCTGTCTCGGAATCCTGTTCATAGTCCTTGCACAGTATCTGGTTAGAAGGGTAACTGAGTGATTTGCCTTGAGTTAGTATTGTAAGAACATGTTTTACTTAGAATGCCTATTTGGTATATGGCTTGAGGGTTGGTTAAAATTCTCCTAACTCCCACCTCTGCTTCACTTTCACCATCAAACTTTGGTATTACAACCACTTTCTAAATTTTCTTGATGGTCACCATGAAGTGATCAAGATATTTTAGTAAAGGCTAGTAGTGTAATCTTCTGTGTATTTTAGATTTTTATCGTGGTTTTAACCGCCATTCTCTTGTCTTCTCATCTTCCAGAAAAAGATCAGCTTGATTTAGATACTTCTTGATTTTCCAAGCTTGGAAATTCTTATGGCAGTGCTGTTTAGTTCTATGTCTTTAAAAATTGTAGATGGTTCTTAAGCTGCTTCTAATAATTTATAGAAGATAAATGCTGAGTTTATTGTCTAAATTACCAACAAAGTTCCTTTCTTGGCATCAGATTTCCTTGACACACTCAATCCTGCCTTTCTTGCCTTCTTGACTTCCTTGATTGCTTCTTGTTTACTTTCTAGACTTAGAATGGTTGCTTGTCTGTGCTTGCATTGAGAAATCTGGAATGCCCACTGGTGCTGTGTTCTGGGTTCTCACAAGCTGGTGAATGGAGGAAAGAGAGGATAAAGATAGTGTCTGCTGGTGCTTACATCACTGGCAAGCTAGCTTGGCTCTCCTAATAGAGCTAACCATTGGGTCTCCAGGAGTGTTACCCATAGGGCCAGCTGGAAAAAATGTTAGACGGTGGTATGGTGCAGGGAAAAAGAACAATAAATTCAGCATTGAATCCATATCACAACTTTAAGTATATAATGTCTTTTCCCCTCCCCTTTTCTCCCCCTTCCCTTCCCTTCCTCCTCTTCTTCTTCCTTCTTTTTCTCTCGCCCTTTTTCTTTTTTCCTTTCCTTCTTGTCTATTTGTATAAGAAATATAGCATAGTAGAAAGACAGGCTCTGGAGTTTGATGCTTGGGTTCAAAAACCTGTTTCACCCACTTAACAATCTGTATACCTTGGTCCAATTAAGTTCTTTGGGGCATTCTGCTTACCTAAAAACCACCTCATGAGACTGTTATGAATATTAAATGAGATAACACCAGTAAAATGTTTAGAATAGTAATTTTCCTGTAATAAGCATTTAATAAATGGTAGTTGCCATTGTGAAACATTCTCTCTTTTGACCGTTAGTTCCAGAAAAGTGGATATTTTCTTCACTATGTACATCCAGTGCTGAGCAAAATAGGTTCTTCATAAATATTTGTTGAGCAAATGAATGAAGGTAGTTGAACCCATCACTAAATAGCTATGTGACTTAGGCACATTATTTAACCTCTTTGAAAATGTGTGCTAGAAATTTGGGATATAATATGTAACTCATGGGGTTATTAAAGAATTTCATGGGATAAGAATATGAAAGAGGCACAGGAGCCAGAGTTCCAGAGCAAAGGTTTTGAAATCAGGCACCAGTAGTTTTGAAGCTTATTTTACAACTAGATATGAGCTTCGAGAAACCACTACCTCCTCTTCGAGCCTCAATTTCTTCATCTGCAAAGTGGAGATCATAATTCTTATCTCAGAGGGTTGATGTAAGAATAAAATTAGACATGTATATACTTAGAACACTGTTTTCATAAAGTAGTGTTTTATCATAGGAAAGGGCTTTGTAAGCATGAGATCACCATAAATACAGATTTTGAATTTTATCCAAAAGACAGTTTTTTTATTAAATTCTCCCATAAGGTGGCACCAAATAAGAATCTAACTGTATCCTTAGAATTTAGGCAAGACTGAAGGGAATAAAGAAATAATTTTTTTGTGTAAAGAAAGGAATTTGATGGTAATTTTGATGAGACAAGTGGAGATAATTCAAGTCTCATAGCTAGACTGATATGGTGTCCTAGAAAGTAATTTTTTTAACTGACAGAAGTGTGATTTATCTAAAAGTAAAGATTTATTTATTATAGTCCAGATATGTACATTGTTTCTATTTTCCTAATGATAAGGCACAGAGATGAAGGGCACTAAAAAAAAGGTTTGAATTTTTATATTTAATTGAGCATAGCATTTTCTGTTTTGGAGAAACTTACTTTCTTAAGAACTCAAAATATTCCTTCTGTAGAAACTAGGAATGTGTGTTGCTATAACTACTTAGTTGATAATAGAGAGAGGAAGGACATCCTGATCTCTTTGTTATCCCATGTTACACTCCTATCCCAGGACCTTTGCTTGTGCTGTTTCTACTACCTAGACTATATTCCTCCAAATATCCACAGGGCTACCTGTGTTATCTCCTTCAGGTGCTTAAATATCACCTTCTTGGTGATGCTTTCTTTAATCATCTCATTTGATATTGCAGCATCCTCAACTCCGCTCAGTTTTCCTGTCCGCATTACCTGCTTAATATTTCTCCATTGCACTTACCAAAATTTGCTGTTATGTGCAGCATCATACTGATTTATTTTGTTTATTGTCTGGGTCCCCTTACCTCTGGTATGTAAGCTTCATAATGGCAGAGATTTTTGTGTGCTTCGTTTGCTGCTATATCCCTGGCACTTAGAATGGTGCGTGGCATGTCGTGGGCCCTCAGTAAATATCTGATGAGTGAGTGAATGGAACTTTCCAAGTTAAGTTAAAAAATAGTTGTAATTTCCTGTCAGAAGTTTTTGTTTCATAAATAAGGCTTTGACCCAGATGTCAGATTAAACATGGTTGGGGCAGGTTGCTTAGGCATTGTGCTCCAGGTACAGAAATCAGAAAATTTTTCTCTCTCCCAAATTTATTAGTCCCCCAAATTTTGTATCTACCTAGAACTGTGAATGTAACCTTTAAAATTTTATTTATTTTTTATTTTTGGGGGGAGAGGTTATTAGGTCAACTTATTTTATCTATTTATTTACTTTTAGAGGAGGTACTAGGAATTGAACTCAAGACCTTATGTATGCTAAGCATGTGCTCTACCACTTGAACTATACCCTCCCCTTCTGTGAATGTAATTTTATTTGGAAATAGGGTCTTAGCAGATGTAATCTAGTTAAGATGAAGTCATACTGGACTAGAGTGGGCCCTAACCCAATGGCTAATGTCTGTATAAAAAGAGGGAAATTTGGACACAGACACACACACAGAATGCCATGTGATGTCAGAGGCAGAGATTAGAATGATATGTCTGCAAGCCACAGAATGCCAAGGATTGACAATAACCATCAGAAGGTGGAAAAGGAAAGGAAGGATCCTCTGCTAGAACTTTTAAAGAGAGCACAGCCCTGCTGGCATTCTGATTTTGGGCTTCTGGCCTCCAGAACTGTGAGAAAATAAATTTTTGTTGTTTATAAACCAACACACATGTGGTAATTTGTTATAGCAGCCCTAGAAAACTAATACACATAGAAATAAGTCCCATTCATTCAGTCGTTAATTCATTGTGCAAACATTGTTTGAGCATCGGACAGCGAGCTAGGCAATGATGAATGACCCTGTTTTCTCTCTGTCTTCAAGGAGCTTTTAGCCTAGTGGCAGAGACCAAGAAGTAAATGGAAAATTATTGTAATGAAAGTGTTACAAGAGAATTACGCTCAAAGAGCACAGAAAAGGAGCATATGATCAATCTAGCCTGAGGGGAAGGGACATCAGAGAAGGCTCTTCTGAAGTGGTAATTTTGCATAAGCCAGATAGACAGAGAAGAGAATAGCTTTGTAGGCAGAGAAAAGCATGTGCAAAGGGACAGAAGCAGAAGAGAATGTGGTGTAATTTGGGATGTGCTTGAAGTTGAATTCTGCTGTAGTTGCTTGTGATGGAGTGGTTGTAATGGAATATACTGCAGTAGGAAAATGATGTGATAATCCAGGTGAGATGTAAAGAGGTTTCTAACTAAAATAGGGTAGGAGAATCTTCTGGAAATCAACTGGTAGTTTAGTGCTACATAGGATTTTAGAGTTGAATGTGTTCTGGACAAGAATAAGAAAGGAGGGAACCTTCCTTATAGAAAGATATATTCTGTTTTAAGATAGGAATCATTGTAAAGACTTGTAATTCAGACTTTCATTTTTTAACCTGTGTATGTGATTGAGTCTGTGTGTGTGTGTGTCTATGTGTGATGCTGGGTAGTGGAATCTGAAGTATACCCATTTTCTTTTCTTTCTTTTTTTCTGAAATATACTCATTTTAAGGGATTGTGTAGTAGTGAAGTATGCATTAGATTGTGATCTTGGGTCTGAGTTCATGTCACACTCCTGTTCATTTTTTAAACCTTGTAATTTTATCTTTCAGAGTCTAAGTGTTTCTTACTTGTAAATTAATATTTGCTTTAACAATATCACAATATTGTTGGGATAAAATGAAATAAAGTATTGAAAATTCTTAGGAGTAACTATGATTTATTGTAAGAGATATTTCAACTACGGGGTTTTCTCAACCAGGTGACCAGCTGTAAGATTCTGTGATTTGTTCCTTTTTAGGCATCCACCTAAATCAATGCACTTTGTTCCCATTTTCCAAACATTCTAATGCCATGAAAATCAAGTCGAAGTCCCAGAAGACTTTAAATAACTTGAGATAGGGAACCTGAATAAATTACCTCTTAATTTCTTATAACTGCCCACTGATGTGGCACAAAATTTCTGGTCAAAAGCCTTTGTTGGAGACTTGAGTAAATGAACAACAACAAAAAAGATAAATTAGTGACAGTAAGTATTTTTGTAGTTGCACTGTTAGATTTTGAGTTTGTTGAATTCTTTCGGGTCATATATATTATTATTTCTATGACACAGAAGATTTATTTTCTGCTGTTGCTAAAAATTAATAAAAATGTAAAGTCTGAAGGAACCAATCCTAGCCAGTTATATGCTCCTGTGTTATCCCACTGCTTTTCTCATTTTAAAAAAAATTCAATGCAACTGCCTTTTTTGTTTACTTCCATTTTATTAACTTCCAAATTATTTTTATATAATGGTATGTTTAATTATTCTTTCCCTTCATTAGACTCAAGGCTTCTTGAGGACAGTTACTGTGTTTTGTTTTCCTTTGTATTTTAAGTCTTTGGCTCATAGAATATGTTCTTCATACATAGTTTTTGAGTGAGTAAAATGAAAGTATTTGAAAAATATTTTTACAGAATTCAGCAAACATTTATATTTTAAATTTAATTTCATCAGTAAATAATACTTATGCACCCACAGTACCATTATAAAGACTGAATTGGTTCATGATTTTTACATGTATAGAACAGAGTTATAATATCAACCATGGCCAAAAAAATAAAGATTCTAAAAATACACACATCTTTCAGCACGCTTGTATCATAAATCTGTATTTACAGAAAACTGTGTTTGATTTATTCATTGCTCCTAATACCATTCTTGGAATTTTTTATTTGGTTCCTTGCAAAAGCAGTCACACTCAGTCTCTGGTGTGAAAATAGGTCACTGTGATAGGTCTTTCATAATACAAATTTACATGGAATTGATATTTGGGGCCAGATCTGATTTGGATAAATTCTCATGTAAAAATATTACAGTACAATTTGTTTTACCCATAAACCTCTCCATTTTTGATAAAAGATTTGCCATTCAGAACAGCCAGGCAAGGGGAATTGAAAAACCGTAGCTACAGGTCTCTTAGTAACTGAATCTTTATTATAGAGTATTTCTTAGTTTTGTTTAAAAAAGAAAACAAAGCAAATTTCCTAATTCGTGAAGATATTTTCAACAAAAGTTTAAAGGTACTTTTATGTAAATATTCAAAGTGCTGAGCCAAGGCTTGTTACCTGTAGTTAAGAAGTCCTAGAGCATAGCACAGGAAAATGTTAAGATCAAGGTAAAATTTCAGACAGGAGGGGAAATATGTCACAAAGATGAGAAGTAATTAATTTGGGACGGTATTCCAGGCTTAAGGAAAAGTGTGAGCATGGTGATAGTTGAGAAAATAGGAGCTGGGTCTGTGATTTGCTAGGCCACAGTGGAGTATATGTTGGCAGTGGGCCAGGAGATGTAGGGAGAGATAGATAGGGTAGATGTTCAACCTTATTCTTTATGTAGTTGGGGAATTTTGAAAGAATTTTGCAGGGTGTGATAGGGATCAGCTATCTACTTTAAGAATGTTAATTTTGAAATATGTGAAGAAAGGATTTGAGGGATTGAGACTGGAAGAAGTAAGAACATGGAGACTGCCCCCAATAGGCAAGGCCAGAGCCAAAGAAGAGTTGAACTAGAGAGGCAGATGTGGGAGTGGAAAGGGGAGGGCAGATGCTAGAGACCACGAAGATGGGAAATCTCCACACTGAACTTTTATGGGGGTCACAATGGAGCATAGAAATGAACATCATGAGCTGAGCCATGGAATTGAGCAGAGTCCCAGAAGTAAGCTCTGATGAGAAGGTGGATTTTCAGAAGGAGCAAATGGCATGCAGAGCTCATATCCTCTTTTGTTTGGGGGGTTGGACTAGACTTGCGTGTGTAACAGGAACTATGAACTGAGGCCTAAGGCAATGTGAATCGTGCCCCCCGCCCCTTTCCTCCTTACTCTTCCTCACACTCATCACCTTCTGCTCTCAGGATCCTTTCATGGGCAGGACCCTAAACTCCTCTTAGGGCATCTGAAGATAGATAAATACCTTTACTCTGAGAGACATTTTGGAATCATTGTGCCAAATCCTAATATTCAGTATTTATCATATTAGGATTGATAACATTTATCTACATTTTTTCTTTCCTTTTTACTTTACTCCTTGCTTATGAGGGCATATAAAACATTAGCAAATATCCAGACAACAAAGAAACAGAGAAGGAAGTTAAATCAGTTACCTACTCTACATAATTATAGCCAGGCCTACCTACTCACCTTTTGTAAAGTGAGCAGTAAGCAATTTTCACCTTATTTTGGCAGGTTGCTTGCTAATTTCAGGCCCTGAAGATACAGAGGGACAATTGAGGTAGTCTGGTGAGGAAGTCTTTTATCTGACCCAATGTTCAGCTTTCCTCCGAGGTATTTAGTAGAAATAGCAGTCATCAATTACTTGTGTGACCTAGGCATTTAACTTCTCAGTGTCTTAGATGCCTAGTCCAAAAAGGTTGTAGTGCAAGCAGATAAGGAGATAATAGATGTGGGAGTGCTTTGAAAATTTTTGCGAACAGATGCAGAAATGCAGAACATTGTTTTTTATAACTCCTAAAGGCCTGATTGCTGCAAATTTTCAGATTAGATTGATTTACTCAACCACAGACTTGTTTGTCCTCTACACTTTTTCAAACGTAAGTGGTTATTTTCCTGTAAATCAGTACAGTCTGTCCTCAGTGATCAGCAGTCAGTTGTGATGAAAGATAGAAATGGGATTCAGACCCAGGCAAGACTTCTGACTCCAAATCCATTCTCTTTTCACCATGCTTTTGCCTTCATGGCTTCTTGTAAAATGTGTGTGTGATGGGGGAGGAGAGAGGCGGGGAGAGAGACTGAATGTGTGTATGTTTACAAAAATGTAAATGTATACTCAGAACTTTATAAACTGAAATCTGTAGATCTAAAATGCTAACTTTAGTCAAGTTTCCTTTCCTTTTCCTCACATTTCTTTATTCCCTTCAGCCACATTCCTCTTCCCTATCCTCTTTCTGCTTATTTTTCAGCTTTATATAGGCTGGTGATAGCACTGATGTAATTGCCAACTTGCCTTGGTTGATATGATAGAAATTTATTAGGATTATTTTCTGTTTTCTTTTTCTTATTCTTTAAGAGCAGCTTATTATTTGAAGAATTTTTTTAATCTTCTGCTTAAAACCATGCTCTCCTACTGCACTTCAAAACCACCCTCCTGTTGTGTCAGGCCCAGCTCACCTATCTGCCAGGGCTCTTTCCCTAGCAACTGGTGTCATTTTTGGAGTTGTATTTTTGGGCTTCTCGGAGCCTAACCTGGCTCCTTCCAACTGCTTGAAGTTGTGCCTCTTTACTCCATTATGTAGCCACTTCTCCAGACAGTACTGTTTCCCTTCTGAGACAGATGATGGTATCAGCTGGCAATGAGCGCTGCTGCTGCAGTGGTGGAACACAGCTCGAAGTTAGAGGAGAGGCTTGGGAAACAGACAGAATCAGGCCAACTTCATCTTTTTATAATGGAGTTGGTTATACTGAAATAAGTGAGGTATCATCTCTAACTGGAATAAGATATATCCAGTAATAAATTAAAATACCTGATTCCCTACTTTGGGCAAGGTCCTCTTTTAGGTCTTATAGGGATAGAGACAAAAATTATACATTTTGGGGACACTTAGAATTTAGCAAAAGAGCTAAACATGTTCATGAATAACTACAATTCAAGGTAGAATGTGCATCACATGTTATAATGTGGAAGAATGTAGCATAAAGGTGACAGAAGTTGGAGGACTGAATGGATGGAAGGGATTTTAACAGACTCTCTGGAGACAAAAGTGACTAGTAGGACTGAGTTAAGGGGGAAGAAAAGGGAAGAAGAGATATAAGACAGCTTTCAGCAAAATGAGTTTAATTTATCTGTCTCCTAAGCAAGAAGGCAGGTTGCTCAAGCAGTGATTGCTGCAGGGTGGGCTTACCCAGAGCTAGAAAGTAAAGAGGCCCAGCCAAAGTGATTAGACGCAGGAGAGGTGACCATTCTGCCAGGATGGAAATAAGAGGATCATTCTTTGTCACATCCAAATCCAAGCTCAGATAGTTAACGTATGAGGATGCTGAGTCATTTATCTCAGGAACAACTGAATCTGAAGGTTTTCATGCCTATCTCTGACAAGAGTGGCAAAAATGTACCACTCTTCCTTATTTTGAAAAGCTTTTACCTACATCATGAATGGATAGATGGACAGAAGGAGTGTAAGGAGTATATTTAAAATGCAGTGAGAATTTAGATAAGGGAGATAATTTTATAGTTGAGTAGATGAGGGGAAATTTTTACACCATTCATTTACTCATTCTTTTAAAATTTATTCGTCCATTCTTCTATGTAAGCCATTCGAGAAATACTAATTGAGATCATGCTCTCTGCCAGGTGCTGGAGATACAGCAGTCAATATAATAGATGCAGTTCTCCCATGGAACTGATTATCTACTAGAGAGACAACTCACAAATGACTAGTGAATTACATTTTCGGTAAATTCTGAGAAGGAAAAGTACAGGGTGCTTTGACAGCATATACAATGAGGGACTGGCTTAGTCTTGAGGGAATCATAAAAGTGTTCACTGAGTAGATAGAATTTGAGGTGGACTATTTATAGAGGTTTGAGCTAGAAAAGTTTTAATAATATCACTGATTCACACATTGTTTTCCTAAGGCTTAGAATCATAGCCTTTCAAAAAACATTGGATTTCACTTTTATCTAGTTACTCAGTGTAATATTGAGCAGCGTATGTTTTATAATAAGGAATGGTCTTCGCTTTACTTTGTATACCTGAAAAGAATCTTCGCAAGGAGCATCTGCTTCTAAAGAGGCCTTGAGGGGAAAGACAAGGGACCTTGGTTACTGACGTTGAATTACCCTTTGTATAACTCAGTGAATACTCACAACACTTTACTGTAAACATGTATATGATTTAAATTTTTACATGTTTATTTGTGTTCCACACACTGTGAATACTTTTAATAAACTTTGACATAGTTTATTTAAATTACTTGTTTAGATGTTTATCTTTTCCACTAGATCCTTGATTTCCTTAGCATAGTACCTAAAAGTAGACAGTCAATATTTTCTTTCATGGATGAATGAAGTTAACAGATAGCAGTAATATTTTTCTTTTAAAGATATTTTTTAACAATGCTTTGCAAGCATTGTTTTACATGCTGGAGATATAGCAGTAAATAAAATAGACTAAGTCTACCTTCATGAGGTGAGGGAGATGGACAATTAAAAATAAACTTTGTAAGTTTTATTTTGTTTGAGTTCAGGGGCTCTAAGAAGCTAACACATTTTAAGACAGGATGAGACGGTGTAAGAGAGGTACCTGTGAAGAATAAAGGGTAGGGAACAGGAATAGACAAGGAGAACCTTCAGGCCAGGATGCAGGTCTGAAAATTGAAAGAAAAGGAGTAAGGTAGGAGGTTTGGGGAGGAAGAATCAAGAGTGCAGCACAGTTCTAAGAAAATTCCAGCAAGATCAATGATGAATCCCTAAACTAAAGTTGCCTGTTACAGGATTCCTGAGCTCCCTAGGAATCAGCCGGTATTAATGCAGTGCTCAGTTATTGGCCCCTGAGCAGCCCAGAGGAAGCAACGCCTCAGAGACCACAGAGTGGATATGGACAGTGGGAGGTGTCAGTCATTATGCTCCTCTGGAACCTTTCCTTGAAGGAGATCTGAGTGGCTTGCTTCTACCACTGTTAGTTACACAGGAAAAGAAGTAAGAAAAATATTTGAAGAGTAATGTTTGCCATTTTAGATAGTTTGAATTGAGAATGGCTTTTGGACAAGATAACACTTGAATATAAATCTGAGTGAAATGATAAGGCCATGTGGAAGTCTTTGAAGGAGATTCAAGGCAGAAGGAAGTGCAAGTACAAAGGTTCCGAGGAGGAGTAAACTTGGATTTCATGATAAGGTAGAAGATCATCAGTGTGTCTGGATTAGAGTGAGTGATGGGGATACAGATTTTATTCATTCATTAAACAAATGCTTATTGGCTGCCTACTATACCCTAGACAGTGTTCTAGGCACTGGGGATATGGAAGGGAACTAAACAGAACCCAAATCCTCTGCCCTTACGGGGCTTATATTCTATTGGGTAAGACAATCAACAGGATATTTAATTCATTTGATAGTGATCAGTGCTGAGGAGAGAATAAGGTAGGGATGGAGGGTATGACGCAGTGAGTGGATGGAGATGGTGGTGAGGGCAGGCTTATAGAGAAAGTGAGTTTTTAATAAAGATATGAAGAAAATGAGAGAGCAAACTAGGCAGCTATGAGAGAGAGGGATATTCAGGTAGGAGAAAAAATACAAAGCCTTTGCATCAGGAGTCTGCCTAATGTGACAGAGGAACAGCCAGGAGGTCAGGCTGAATGGAAGAGGTGTCAGTGAGGGGGAATAGGAGGTGAAATCAGAGAGACCAGTTACTGAAGAGTCCTTAGATCATAAATGAATTTCAGTTAAGGGACTGGTTTCTTTGTGCCATAGGTGAGGAGAAACCCTAGAGACATTAAATCAAAATTGTAAAAATAATTTTGCCCCCTAGTCTTTGATGCCTTCTTGTACCAGCAACTTTGGTACAAGGGGGGTCAGTACTGGGGCAGGTTGCCAGCAGTGATGTCAGTTTGAAAACAGAGTGGGGAAAATTAAACTTAACTGAGTAGTATTTGTATTCAATGGTAATGTATTGCATTTTAGAGTTGGAAGGATCTTAAATTGAACTGGTGTGATTTTTAAATTTTATTGGTAAGGAAACAGAGGCTCTAAGAGGGAAAAAAAAAGACCAAGGTCACAGAAGTAGTTAGTGGCAGACCCAGGACTGGGATCCACATTAGAACCCTGAACCACAGCTGCCTCTCCATATCAGAGTATTAACCCAGTGTGCCTGCAGAGAGGTTAAGTGCATTTTGTGGGAGGATAGATGAGGGAGTGCAGATGAGCTTGTTTTTCACATAAGCATTTTCCATTAAGGACAAGAACAATTGGCAGACTCCTCCTTCTTCTCACCTCTCCCTGGAGAGCCCTCTTATACCTCCCTTGCTGGCAGTTGTCCATTTAGTTTATAAATCCATTGAACAGGGAGTGTGCTGATTTTGTGGTTCACCTCTTATCAAAACCACCCTGGTCCTCTGGTAACTGATCTTATTTGACTGATAATTGCAAATCATCGTATAATGTTAATAATATTAGTCTCTTAAATGAAATTCATTTAACCTGGCTCATCAGATATTTTATGCATGTTATAGCTCCCTTTTGGGACCACTGAGGCTGATAACCAAGGAAAATGTGATCAGAATGGGCGTAAATGGACATAACATACAATGAAGCTGGCTTGACACTGGGGTTTTGAATTGGGAAACTGTATTCTAAAATGTTCAGTTGCAATAGGAGGTCTTTGTCATGCTTCCAAGAGGATTAGATTCAAATTGTGGTGTGTTCTTTGCCACATGCGTCAGCTAACATAGGCATCTTAATGCATGACAGTATATCAAATATTAAATGTGAAGGGAGGGTGAAATTTGAAATTTATTTATCTTAATCACTTGTATGCTCATAAGAATATGCTATCCTTTGCTAGTGTCACATTCAGTCAGTCATTTATTTATTTATTCAGAAGCTATGCCATACAGGGAAAATATGTGCTTTGGAGTCAGATAGTCTAGTTTAAATTCTTGTTTTGTGGATTACTACTTTTGTGATCTTTGGTAGGTCACTTAATTCCTTTGAGCCTCCATTTTTTCCAGAAATGAAATGAACATCTATTTTGTATGGCTGTTACAAGAATAAAATTAAGTAAATTTTATAAAATGTCTAATACAGTGCCCACAGTAGGCATTTCATTACTTATAGCTATATGTCATTACTAGTAGTATAAACAGAGTACTGTGAAAACTCAGAGGAAGTAGTAAATGTCTGAGAAAATGAGAGAGGGCTTCTTGGAGTAGGTGACTTTTGAGATGGGTTTTGAAGGATAAGAAGCAGTTTGCCAAATGTATAGGGACTGAAGGGCAGTCAGGCGGAGGCAAGAGTTTGGTTGCAGTCTTAAGTGTAAAGATTAAGATGGAGAAATAGGTGACTGGGTGGAACAGTTCATTTACAGTTTGATACGATTTGATTAGTGACTGGAAAGTTCTACTTTTCACCTTTTTTATAACTCTCTCCATCTAAGTGCTGAGATATTGTATGTGTGGAGTATAAATTTGCATTCTTTGCATGTTTCTTTTAAAATGCAATTGCTTTTTCAGAATATAAAATTGATCCATTTCAATTTAATTTAAATAGAATTCAATTTAATTTCAATTAAATTTAATATGTCTATATAGCAAGCATGGTGCTAATCACTGAGAAACTACAATTAATAAAAGGGTTTGAACTTTGCCTCAAGAAACTCAGAATAATGGAAAGACCAATCCACTAATCAGTAGCTAAAGTGTTACTACTGAGGAGTAAAAAATGTACAGTGGATGGAGTGTTGCTTGAGCTAGAATTTAAAAGATAAACAGAATTCCCAATTGTTTTAAAAAATCATTAGTACTTTAGAGGAAATTTGTTGAACATGATTTGGATAGCTTGAGTAGTTAGAAAGATAGTTGGGAGGTAGGCTGGGGAAGTGGGGCTTCTGCTTTGTAATTATGCCTTTGGCTAGCCCTGTACTTAGAAAATAATGCAATTGTTTGTATAGTCTGAGAAGGCATCTGAGTGTATAAACTCTATTTTCTATGCTCATTAGCACAATATATGTGTGGTTGATGTTTGACATCCAAAATATGAATTATGCATGAGCAATAGGGATAAGATGTTGTCATGATAAAAATTTAATTACTATATGCTATATTGCTGATAGACAGCAAATTGAATATCACTGACAAGTTGTCTCAACAGTGAGATGTGTTTGATGAAATGTCCAGTCAATGATGAAATAATGAATTATCCCACTAGAACTGTGATAGCTGTAGCTTTAAAAAAAACAACTGCCCAAAGGAAGTTGAAATTACATAGGTGAATCCTTGAAGATTTATTTTTCTGATGACAAAGAATAACATGTGATGCTATTGAACTTAATAATAATAAAAAGCTAGAACTTTCTGACTTTTTAGAAGGAATAGAGTATAAATCTATCCCATTGCAAACTCAGGTGATTTCCCATTTTATTCTATTTTATGAAGCCTGGAAATATCTCTTCACTATTTAGTGGGATGAAATAAAGCAAACATTTATTGTTTATATCCTGTGTACTTGGTGCTTTCATATTCATCACGTCAAAGCAATAACAAAATTCCATCTCAGCCAAAATAGAATCTGAGGCTCCAAGTAGGTAAATAACTTTCCCGATATCACGTGGTTTGAGGCGGGCAGAGCTAAAATTCCAACTCAGGTCTACCTGGTTTTAAATCTTAGGTTTTTCTACTATAGAACGTGCCCTTGTTGGTTATCGAATAAAGGAATGCAAATATTTTGCATTACATTTTGAAAAATTGAGAATGAAAATATTGGGCCTGTATCTTTTTGATATGAAGGAAAGATATTGCTGAACAGATAACTACATCACCCATTGATTTCCCCCTTAGCTAGCACTTATTGTCTGGATTAGTCTTTCCTAAACTGGATGGCTATTTGAATCTCATGGGGGAGCTCTTAAATATATAGATTCCTGGGCTCACCACAAAAAGATTCTGTGTTATTGGTACAGTGTGGAACCTATTTTGTAAGGTTTCCCATGTGATTCTGGAGTGCACTCAGGTTTGGGACCTACAGTCTAGCCTGTGTGATGAGTGGCTTATTCTCTCTTTGCTTACCGGTGCTTGCTGTATGTACAGCTGCCTAGAGTCAAGGTTTTATTTTACTTTTTTGTTATTTTTTATTATTTTGTTGAAAATATAATATTAGGGAAAGGACAAGTTTTAATCCCTTACAGAATAGTGCTTCCAAAGAGAGGTCAATGCGCCACCTACATAAGAATCACCTTTGATAGTTGTTAAAATGTAGATCTATTACAAGACAGGGAAAATTTTAGAATTAATATGTAGAAAGACAAGCCAAGCAATAGCTGATACATAGTTTACATACAATAAAATGCATAGATCTTAAGTGCTTGGTTTAGTGAACTTTGATATTTGTATATACTTATGTAATCACCACCCAAAACTTTCATCACCCTAGAAAGCTCTCTGTTGCCTCTTTCCAGTCACCCCACACATAACCCTCAGGCTTTCTGTCAACATTAGTTAGTGTGCCTCTTCTAGAACTTCACGTGAATGGAATCACATGGCATCTATGCATTTGTGTCAGGCTGCTTTTGCTCAATATGATGTCTTTAGTTATTGATGTTGTTGCATGTATTAGTTTTTTATTCCTCTTTATTGCTAATAGTATTGCATTGTATTAATATAATACAACTTGTTTGTTCATTTACCTATTGATGAGTTACTTACAGATTTTGACCATTATGAATAAAGCTACTATGAACATTTTTGTACAAGTCTTTATGTAGACATAGGTTTTCAGTTTTCTTGGGTAGATACCTAGCAATGGAATTGGTGGTCCTAGGATAGATGTGTATTTACCTGTATGAGAAACTGCCAAATAATTCTCCAAAATGATAGTTCCATTTTACACTCCCACCAACCACGTATATGGGAGTTCTAGTTGCTCCACATCCTCAATAATTGGCATAATTGTTAGTTTTTATTTTAGCCACTTTAATGTGTTTGAAGTGTGTGCCATCTTTATAAAGCAAAAATTTTAAGTTTTCCACCTTACTTGAGAGAGCAATTTCATAAAATAATACTCCATTAAAGTGGTAGACAGTTAAACATTGGAGAACAGAGTGTAGAAGAAAGTAGGTAAGAGTTATATCAAGGGATACATTGAGAGAGAAAAATTAGTCTTTATTTGATAAGTTAAATACAGTGGTTGAGCTGTTTAGCTTGGACTTAGATGGTTATATTACTTTTAACTCTTGATCAAATTTATGTCCTTAATTTGTGTTCTAATGTATGAAGTAGATATTGGCTATTTAACATTTTATAATACCATTACTTTAACAAAAAAGTTACTATTTTTGAAGAAAGATATAAAAAAAAATCACATTGCTAAAGACCTGCTTCTTTACTGGTAGTGTTCCATGCCTAAGAAGTGAATAATTCCTAATCAGCACTGGTCATAGGGAGATATTTGTATTCTTTTCTTTATTTCTTTTTTTAGGTCTTCAAAACCCACTATCTGTTTTTCACTTACTGTACGGTTCAATACAGTTCCTCAGCCACACTAACCACATTTCAAGTGTTCAATAGCCTCATGTGGCTAGCAGCTATTATATTGGATAGCACAGCTCGAGATATTGACTTAGTAAAAACTGCAGACTGACTTATAGAAGTTGAACAAAAATTCAAGAAGGAGTATCTGCTTTCCACTGGGCCTTTAAATAAATCATTCAGAACCTTGTGAGAGGATATAGATTCCCTGAAAGCACCTGAGCATTGTCATAATAACATAGCTGCTTAAATTGCACACCTACCTACCGTGTGGTAGTACTTTATCCATTGTCACTTTTAAGTCTTACAACAAACTTGAGGAATAGCATTATTCACATTTTATTGACGATTTAACTATGGCTCAGAATGGGTAAGTAATTTGCCAAAGGTTACACACCTGTTAAGTTTTCATTGTGTTCTCATAGGGGTCTGGTTGTGACACCTCTTCATATGTTTAAGAACCTCTGCTTCCCATGAAAACTGAGGCCTAGAGGTCTGAAATTGTTTGCCAGTTTTACTAGTTAATA
Organism: Camelus dromedarius; assembly: GCF_036321535.1. Classification (NCBI taxonomy): domain Eukaryota; kingdom Metazoa; phylum Chordata; class Mammalia; order Artiodactyla; family Camelidae; genus Camelus; species Camelus dromedarius. Next base: position 57,474,805 of record NC_087447.1, on the reverse strand, counting down.
GTAGATTCAGAACTAGACTCCAGATCTCTTAACTACTAATCTAGTGTTCTTTCATTATCCCAGTTGGTATTAGAAATTTTTCCTGTGACCACTAATCTTAGCACCTCTGCATAAGTTTCTTCTTTGTAAAAGACCTTATCTCAGGTGTTAGCTAGACTTGAAATCTGACAAGATTCTTATGCACAAAGAATGCACGTGGTTCATTTGTCATTTATAATAATTTCAATCTTAAAAAAATAATTTTATCTCAATATTTTTAAAAGCTGTGCATCAGTCTATAAGAATGTACCTTAATTTAGCTATTTTTCTTTGAGGAATATTTTGGTTATTTCCAATTTTCCACTATTATAAACAATGCTGCAATGAATAACCTTGTACAGGTATCTTGGTTTAATGTGTGTGTATTTTTTTCAGGATAGATAACCAGAAATGATGTGAAATTTTTAGTGAAAATAGTCTTCCTATGAAATTGTACCCATGATTATATTGCCAACATTGGATACTACCAATCTTTTATTTTTTGTTGAAATACAATTGATATATAAAATTATATTAGTTTCAGGTGTACAACATAGTGATTCAATATATGTATATACTGAAAAATGATTACCACAATGAGACTAGTTAACTTTTATCACCATGTACAGTTAGACATGTTTTTTCTTGTGATGAGAACTTTTAAGATCTACTCTCTCAGCCACCTTCATATATACAATATAGTATTATTAACTATAGTCACCTTGCTGTACATTACATCCCCCGGACTTATTGTACCTGTTGACCATCTTCACCCATTTTACCCAAACCACCACCTCCCCACCTCCAGCAACCACCGATCTATCTCTGTATTTATGAGTTCACCTTTTTTGTTTTTTGGATTCCACATATAAGCAAGATGATACGATATTTGTCTTTGTCTGACTTGTTTCATTTAGCATATAGCATTAAAGTTCACCCATGTTGTCACAAATGGCAGGATTTTTTTTCTTTTTCATGGTTGCATTACATTTGTCTGTCTGTCTGTCTGTCTATCTATCTACCTACCTATCTACCTACCTACCTACCTATGTACCTACCTACCTACCTACCTGTCTCATATTTTCTTTATTCATCCATTGATGAACATTTAGTTTGTTTCTATATTTTGGCTGTTGTAAATAATGCTGCAGTGAACGTGGGAGTGCAGATATCTTTTTGAGTTAGTGTTTTTTGTTTCCTTTAGATAAATACCCAAAAGTGGGATTGCTGGATCTTATGGTAGTTTTATTTTTAATTTAGGGGGAGCCTCCATACTTGCCATAGTGGATGCAGTAGTTAACATTCCTGCCAACAGTATGAAGGTGTTCCCTTTTTCTCCACATCTTTGCCCAACACTTGTTATTTCTTGTCTTTCTGATGATTGCCATTCTAGTAGGTATGGCGTGATATCTCATTGTGGTTTTGATGTGCATTTCTCTGATGATTAGTGATGCTGAGAACTCTTCATGTACCTTTTGACCTCTGTATTGTTTTCTTTGGGAAAATGTCTATTCAGTTCCTCTACCCAAGTTTTAATTGTATCGTTGATGATCTTGCTGTTGAGTTGTATGAGTTCTTTTTATATTTGTATATTAACCTCTTTTCAGATATATGATTTATAAATATTTTCTCTCATTCCATAGGATAGTTAAGATATTGTTAACTTATACGACATTTTAATATTTAGTTTTCATAAATGTCATCTCAATTCTTTTAATAATTTTGCATTATAACTAAACTTTTACCTGAGGAAATACCAGAGAGGCTAAATGATGTGCCCAATACAATATAGATCGTAAATGTCAGGATTTGAGTGGAATTTAGGGCTTATGATGTCCAGGGCTGTACCCCTTACACAATGGCATGAGGCCTTCTAGTCATGGAAACTTTGTTCTAGTTGCTTCAGTACTTGAGGCCTCTGTCTCCCCATTTGTAAAATGAGAGACTTGTAGTATTTGACCCCTAAAACCTTTTAGCTTCTTATATCTGTGACTCTGTCTTTCAACCCAGTAAATAAAAGATTAATTTAAGGAAAATATAAGTTAAGGTGGTTGTTTTCTTTTACAGATAAGCCTGTTGTCTTTCTTAGATAATCATCCTTGAATGTCAAAATTTCCCAATACACTTAAAATATGGGTTTTTCATATTAATCTAGAAGCCAATGGTTGAATTACAGAATGTCTGTCAGTCCTTCAACATTTTATGCAAAATTTTCTGCACATGCAGCTATGTGCATTTTCTGTAAAAGGTTTCATAGATTTTATTAGATTTCTAAAGATGTCTAAGATCAAAGAGAAAAAAATAGAACCATGGATCTAAAGTGTGGCTTGACTTTTCACTATGTAAAATACACACATCAGTTTAGTAATGTGTCAACTATAAAAAGCAACGTTCAATTATACCTGGAAATGGCCCACCAAATTACATGGTTTTCTTATTACATAGAGGTCAGCAATTTAGTGCCTGTACTCCTTTGCCATAACCACTTTTAACAAGCTGTTTTAAATCTACCCTTAGTTTTCTTTAATCTTTACAAGGTGGAGAGAAATTTTCAGACTTTGTATAGACATAGCTATTCTGTTGTGTTTTATGAGCAGAATACAAGATCACAAAATGAAACAGCTACAGTTGATTCCTTTAACGTGGATCTCACAAAAGGGTGCTTACTCTTGGTTTCTGTTCTCTCAGATATTAGTTCTTTTCAGACAACTGCGTGTGTGAAGAGCTAATACTTTCTTTTGTATTTGGTTGGGGGAAATTGCAGCAGAAAACTACTCTTTACATGCAGTTTAGATAAAGTACTCTAATTTCATGATAATTATCCATGCTAACTGTGTTGCTGCTCTTAAAGCTCTTCAGTATATTGCCCCAGTGAGATTTCCTGAATTCTTGTTAGAATGCTCAAGTCAGCCTATTTGCTGGAGAAGAAACTTTCAGCTCCAGTGGTATGCTAGAGCTAGCTTGTTAACAGCTCATGAAACGGATTTTTAAATTTTCAAGGAATTTTGCCACATGCTTGGCATCACGTTGGCAGCTTGAAATTGGTTGTGGTGGGAATATTTACACCACGAAAATAAGCAACTATTAATCAGGGCTATTGTCCCATGGGAGTGGGGCTGTTAAACACTGACCAACACACCCCTGTTTAGTTTAGGTATTTTCTCAGTTATAGTTGCATACTTTCCACATTATCTAATTAGGAATCCCCAGAGAAAATTCAAAATAAGGCAAAGTTTGACTCATTTTTTCTTAAAATGACACCTCTGTAAACATTTATGTAGAATGAAACTCCAGTTTCTGAAGTGCCTGTGTGTAACTTCTTATTTGTTGTCAAACTGGAAGATGACAAAGAACCACTGAAATAGAAATCAAGGAACTGGGATTCAGGTTTCCCTTTTTGTTACTGATTTCATGACTGAGCAATCACTTCACCTTCTGTGCTTCAGTTTCTCTAAGTATAAAAGGAGGTAAAGCTGGGTGGGATTTGCTAGTCTTTATGAAACTACCTAGTATAAAAGTTCTCATTCTAAAGGAAAAATGAGTATTTATAGTCATCCTACAAAGAGTTAATAATTAATCTAAAATAATAATGCTTGCATAGTGATTTTACATTTCATAGTCACAAAACCAATGTGTATGAAATTGTACTTTGCAAAATTTTTCTTATTTTAAAAATGGTTTAACTCCCCATTTCTAGTGATGGCAGAATCTATAAAACACTGTCATTATCAGATAAAGTCATTAATTTTATGATTTTAATTTTCCCAATTCTAGGTTTCTACCCAATCTGTTCAGCATTTTCCCTTTTCACGTCTTTTCTTCTCTCCAGAACTTTGCCCTGAATTCCCCAGGGGCAGGGACCTATGTCATTCTGGCTTCAGAGAAGAGGTTGATGTGTCCTTGAACTGGAGCATCCATGCATGCTGTCTTTTGTTGAGAGAAGAAGACATTGATCTATGGTCACTGGAACTGGTTCTTTCTGCACTGTTCAGTGGAATGTTCTCCTTCCCTTTGGCGCTCTGCTTATCAGGTCCATATGAATCACTATGGCCTCTTTATCCTAACTGTAATGCCTCTCCAGAGGCAAGCTTCCACTCTAAGCAACTGTCATACCTTTCTTTTCTCAGGGATATAGGAAATTTTCAGAGGTTATCCATTGTTTCTCTTGGGCTTCAGAGATTGAGGGCAAGGAGTGTCTCTACCCTTCTCTTTTTAGATTTAACTTCTGTTATATTTGCTATTGGAGAGCCAGGCTACAGAGTACTTACCTATCAGAATTTTTGTATTTGCCAGCTGAAAATGGAAGTGACACCCAGCTGTATCCCCTACACCTAGAGAGAGTCTGACATACAGTAGGTGCTCAGTAAATATTTGTTGATTGAGTGAATGAATGAAATAAACTGAATTGATAAATAAAATTTCCTCTGCTTTGTGCAACCCCCCTTCCCCAGCTATATCGGTTTTCTCTCATTCCCCTCCCTACAAAGTGCTTGGCCAGGAGGATGAGCAAGCTTGTAAGTCTCTATAAGGGACCCACCAACAAACACTCTCATGCCATAATCCTATAATCTTTCCACTCTCCTTGAACTTTTTTCTCTTTTGGTGCCAGAAGACTCCTTTTTTCTTTGCTGTGTGGTTTATATTGAATTCTATTCTCTGAGACCTTTAGTCCTTTGGCACTTTGTCTATAAATTGCAGCATTTAAACTGAAAAGCAGTCAACTAAACAAGGAACCATTCTCTCTCAAAAAGCCCTGAAATTGCAACAGAAATTACTCGTTTTGATGACAATATATGTTTTTTTCTGCTGTAGATTTCAAGACTCCTCTTAAGAAGTTTAAGCCAAGAACATGACTCTCCATTCTACCTAAAAGCCATGTATCGAGAAAAAAATCATTTATACCTGAATGATAGGGAAAAAGAAATTTGTAGAAAGAAGTCTGTGTCTGTGTGTGTGTGTGAGTGTGTGTGTGTGCACAACTCAGTTAATACTTTATTTTCCCATATGCTAGATAGAAAAATTACTGAATAGTACAGAGATTTTAACTGAGGGACCCAGGAGCTTCTGGGCAGTCCTTCTTGATTTAGGATGTACATCACAGTCTCCTGTAGAGCTAAAAAATACACTTGCTTGTGTTTTGTTACACACTTGCTGTTTCACAGTTTTCTGGAGAGAGTTGCAGGCAATACATTTTTTAATAAATTCTTATACAAATTTTTCCTAGATGTGTCCAATTCATATCTCTCTAAGAATCACTGTCTGAAGATCTTTGGATGGTTTTCATGGATTCTGTCATATTCTGAAATTGCATTTGGCATTTTGTGTGGTTGTGCTCATGTAATAACTTCCTAGGGAGAAAAATCCATAGTTATAGGGGAGGCTCATGGGGATTGGAGTAGGTGCTAATGAGAGATGAACTTTTCCCAAGGTATGACTGAAAGTAAAGAAGGATGCCCATTATGTCTATATATGCTACTGGGAATGAAATTTAATATCCTGTCTGGGTATTTGTTGGAACTGCTTAACCACAAGGGAAAATAACTGGAAAAGAGCTAGCCTAGAGCTATCAAAATGATTAAGGCATTAGAATTTGGGTACTTTGAGGGAAGGACAGGGTAACTTGGAAAGGCAGAGCTGAAGTAAAACCTGATAGAATCTGAGAACAGGGCTATAAGAGACTTAGAGAACTTTCAGAACTTCCTCCAGCTGATACTTTTACTTCATTAACCATCCTATAATTGTCCAGCCTCTGGTTTCAGAGAAGGGGATCTCACTATTTTCCAAGGAAATCCATTGCATTTTTGGATTCCTCTAATCATTATATAAATCATGTTAAAATGAAATCCCCCTTCTTATAGTTTCATCTCACTGATCTTGATTTTTTTCTCTGTATAAAACACAACATAATACGGAATTCCTTTTTCACTTGAGGACCATCCTGATAACTTAGTACACATTGATCCTATGATACTTGAATTTCTTTTACTGGATAAATGCCCTCGGTTTCTTTAATCATCTGGTTTAGAATTCAATAACCATCCAGTCACTGTTCCTAAATAAAGGACATACAGTAGAGATAATTATAACAATGATGTTTCTAAAGTTATTTTTTTTAATGTAATTACTTGCTGTCTGTGCAGACTCATCACCAATCCAGAGGAGAAGCCACAGATGCCTGAGACCAGTTGATGGTCTCCAAGCCCTCAGAGAATCTTTCTAGGATATATTTTTCAACCCTGTTCAAATTTATTTGCTCTGTCCTAATGTACCTTATATTTGCTTCGTTTCTGCCTCTCTGTACAACCCTTTAAAATCAGGATTTGGTTTGGACTGTCTGTCTGGTTCTTGGTTTCAAATTCCTGGATACTGTTACTTGGTTTTCCCTTGGCTTCATGCCCTTAATCCCATGAGTCACGTTATTAAATCCAGTTGAGGCTCCCATCTATCACCTGGGTCTAGTTCCTTGGGGCCCCACGTTTTTGGAGGGGAGTGCAGATGCTTTCATCAGAATTATCACATTTGGTTTACCAATAATAATAACTCTATGATCTTATGAGGTAAGAAGGCATTTTTTCTCAATTTATAGATTAAGAAACTGAGGTTCAGAAGCATTATGCCACTTATCAAAAGACACACAGCTGGTAAACCGGTCTTCTCATTCTAAGTCTGGAGTAGGTAGGCTTTCTTCAGTTTTCAGAGACAGCAAGGCAACAGGATCACAACAGTTACCCTCATGGGTCTGATACGGGTTCTGTCCTCACCAGGTCAGGTGCCCATGGATGCTTTGAGGAAGGACGTGGCCATGATTTCAACTTTATCATTGCTGTTGCCAACTTATATGCATATAATACTTAATATCTATTATCTCACTTTAAAAATGGGACCATCTACCAAAACTATGTGCTAGATAGTCTCATTTAAAAAAAATAGTCACAGAGAAGTGGAGCCTTATCGAAGGTAATGTAGCTAAGCAGCAAAAAAAAAAGACTAAATGTAATCCATGTATAATGGCAATGATAAATTTTTCATAGGCTATTTTAAGGTAACTACATTATTTGGGGAAAATTGTTTACCATTTCTAGCTCAGGGTATCTACTTACCTCTCAGACTTATTTTTAGAATTAGATCTTTTTACAGTGAAAATCAGCAATTCTTCATTTCTGTGCATTGTATTTATTTATTATATTCTTTATTATTCTTCTTATTTATTAAACAAACCTATATTGAGAACTCTTTGAGTGTGTACCTATCAGGCATGGGTTAAATCTGCCTTGTCCAATATGGTAATCACAGCACATGAATTGAGATGTCACGTACATATAAAATACACTACAGATTTTAAAGACTTAGTACTAAGAAGTGTAAATGATCTCAATAATTTTTGCATTGATTATATATAGAAATGATAATTTAAAAATATATTGTGTTAAATTATATCTACTTTAAAATTAATTTTACTTCTTTCTTTTTACTTTTTTAATGTATCTACTAAAAAATTCAAAAATTTTTATATGGCTGGCATTTGTGGTTCACCTTATGTTTATTATGTTTCTGTTGGTCAGTGCAAGATAGAGCAAAGACAAGATATTTATTCAAACAACTACAATGTAGTCACAGGAAAGTTACCAAAGATTTCATAGTCTAATAGGGTGACAAAGCAAAGAAAAATTTTATAATGATTAGCTAAGTGATGAAGAACATGGACTTTGATGTTTCATTCACATTGCTTCACATCTCTTTTCTGTAACTTAGTATATGGTCTAAATCAAATGACTTAAACACTGGGTCTTAGTTTTCCTTACCTGTAAAATCGTTTTTACCATGTTACCTTGTAGAGTTTTTGTGAAGATTTAATGAAATGCTATTTGAGAAGTGCTTAGCAGAGTTACTGGAATATAGATAATGCTTAATAAGTAACAGCTATTATAATGTTGGTGATAATTATGTTGATTTTGATGAGAATCATGGTACTTAGCTGTAAATATGTACCAGGGGCTATGAGGACAGGGTGAGGGACACTTGGATCAAATTGGTAGACCATGGAAAGTGACTTCTAAACTACATTTTAAAGGATAATTAAGAACTAACCAAGTAGATAGAAAGATGGAGGGAAAAGTGTGAGTGGCAGTGGGAAAAATTTTGACAAAAATTCGTGAAGTCATGAGAAAAATCTCACCTTTCCCTCTCTCATAGTGAGATACTCTACATGAGCATAAGCAAAGTGATGTGGAAAACTGAGACATGCTACTAGAAAGTTCAGTCCAAACAACTAGCGTTGCTACTAAAAGAAGTGTGTGTGTGTGTGTACGCTTAAAATATCAGAAGGCTTTCTAAATATCCAAATCTATTTATAATTCTTCAACTCACACCTTGCCTAAGAGAGAGACCTCCAAAGTCAGGCAAGGAGAACATAATGAATTTGATTCATCAAGTAAGAGAGAGCTTCTTCTTAAAGAAGAAAAAGCAGATGCAATGGACATTTTTGTTAAAGGAAGCTAAAACACTAAAAGAAACTTAAACATGATCGAAGATGCTATTTTGAAATTGCCTTTTGCACCATTTTCTGCAAACTAAATTGCATCTTGGTGTATTGGTTGCCAAAAAGCAAGCTGAACTGAAAATACAAATGCTCCCAATTTAAAATCACCCATTGGAAATAAAAGAAAAAGCAGACAAAATAATGAAAACACTTTAATCCTTATAGATAAGTACTATTTGAGGGATATTTTAATAAGCAAATGTTTATTTTAGTTGCTTAGAATATTCTCTTGGATTCTAGATACATAAATTTCAACCCACGTTCCCCAGTTGCCATAACAACTTGATGCATTTGTTCTCTTGTGTCATTTTTCATCACATCAGTTTTTTTTTTTTAAACTTTGGTTGCTATGATAACACAGTATAGTTGTTAAATTTATTCTATTCACATTTTGTTCTACTGGAAACTGGTAATTTGCTTTTATTTTTCTCTGGAGAAGCTCATACTACAGAAGTATAATAAGGAAAATAGTGACCTAAATTTTAACATAAGTTAATATTGAAATTTTAATTATGTGTATTAATTTATGCCCAAATGGTGTTACCTTTGTGACATTGAAGATGGGTAGTGATTATCTCATTCTACTCTGAAGAAAGAACCAAACTTTGCTGTACAGAATGAAGGAAATGGACAGTTTGAGTTGCAGTTGTATCTCCATGCATGACTTTAACCAGTCTTAGTTGGAGGAAGTGGTGTCAAGAAATAGTCATACCAAAATTGCCATTACTGGCTTCTTTAGTGACTACCTTGCTTCACTACAAAATGTGAGCTAATTTATTACAAAGAATGAAACCTGGCTTAGTAGAAATCCCTAATCTATGCTGACCCACCCCTAAAAAAAGAAATAGAGATCTCTTTTATCAAAAATCTTCTTGTCCGGAATCAGATACTGAGGTATAGGGCTATACATAAATTTGTTTCTATTGATTCAGCTAATGCCTATAGTTTCCTCTATTTTTATTGTTTTTAATGGTACTTTCATAAAAACAACTAATTACATCACCTAAAATCAATGATATTCTGACCCTTTCTAGCTCTAGAGATTGTTACCATTTGGACAGGCTGGGTTAAGAGGCATGCCAGTGTATACTGGAAAAAAGGAAAGAGATTAGAGTCAAAGAGACTTGGTTAGACTTTAATAATTACTAACTGTGTAACATTGGGAAATTATCTACTGAGTCTTAGTTTTCAGATCTGTAAAATAGGAATGAAAATAATTAGCCCATAGATTTTTAAGGAAGGAATTCTGAGAGTGTATATTCAAAAGGCGTAATAGAGTACCTACCACAAAATAGATGCTTAAAACAGCTTAGTTGCCTCATCCTTCTCCTGTTCCCTTCCACTGAAAGCCAGTGAGGATGAGAAGGAGAAACCAGTGAAGTTCCAGTGAAGTAATGGGTCCAGGAGCAGCCTCTTCTCTCAGTCAGTAATCTAATGTTCAGAGGTAAAGAGAGCATGGCTAATTTGAACTCAATTTGAACAGGAGTTTCTGTCCCTGCACAGTGCTGTAAATGGAGGTGGTGGGGCGGGATATGGCAGCAGGAGCCTCCAAAAAGCCATAGTATTCGGTGTCTTGTGTTTTTGTAAGGGTGTTTGTGTTAGAACATGGACCCAACCACAATCTGAGGTTTCATGTAATAAGAGAAATCCTCCTGGCAAAGGCTTTATCATCAGATCTGGAGTTAAAATTTGGATCTGTTTTGGGACCTTAGAAAAGTCACCTAACTTCTTTAAGGTATCTCATATATGTGTAACATATTAATCAAAGCATATTCATTGAGCATCTATAGATAACACGTATTTTAGGGTTTGTGATTAGCATTACAGATAATAAACGTAAGGTACTTTCAATAAATGTCTTTATTTTTTAACACTAAACTATTGTGGCTGATGGTGGTATTAATAACAATGACAGTGTTGAATGGCAAGTGCTAATTAGAGTTTTAGGATTCTGGCTTATTTGCCTGGGAGCCATTGCAGACTTCTGTCCCAGCAGGGAAACAAAGAGGGATTAAGGAGAACAAATGAGTGCTCAGAGCTGATTCTAGGCACACTGCATCTTTGACTTATGACAGTAAGGCAGATGGCTGCTATCTTCAGCCATAGGTGAATATGAAAATGCTAATATTTTGCTAGGCTTGGCCCAGACTGACTCAGGAAATGAGAATGCTGTATCTCCAGACTGAAGAAACAAGTGTCTTCGCTTGAGAGGGACTGGGGAGGCTGGAACTGAGAAGTTCCTGTGATCCTGTTCCCTCTCAGTGCCTAAAGCACTCTTCGAGTATTAAGCCAGAGCATTCAGGGAGATGCATCGACTTTGTCAGGCCACTAGGGTATCATTTAGAATCTCTCTGCTGCAACAATGGAGATGACGTATAAATTTCAACCCGCATTCTCGGGTTGCCATGGTAGCTTGATGCACTTGCTTTGAAGTGTCTTTTGTGTGCCCCCTTTTTTCTTTTCTTTTTTTAATCATCAGGACTTTTACTTTGCCAGTAGTTCTTCAAATGTGGTTCTTGTGGCTTTCTACCCTTCTATTTCCTTATCTCCCAGCTAAATTTCTGGATTTGTTGCTGGGAAGTGATTTCTACTTGAGAATAATAGCTAAATATGCATATTCACACAGAAGTGCCTGTGTGCCTGTAAGTCAATCTCACCCTCTCTTTTTTTCTGACAGAGAGAGAGAGAGAGAATTATGTTTTAAAAAGGTTAGATTTCCAAAGCCTTTCAATGCTTTTTAAAAGGCAGACTGTGTATCTTAAATAAAAAATTGTAGAATAACTGGTTCGTTTCTAGAACACTGAACTGATTTAGTATTTCCTTAGCAACTGCAATGTGGCAGGATGAATAAAGAGTAATTCTCATTGCATTTTTTCTCCATTTGACTACTTTAACATATTTGCATTGTGATAAGTAGTGTGCTTCAGTGTAAAGAGCACAAGAGACTTGGGTGTGCATTCAGGCTCTTGTCATCTCTTACCTGTGTGACCTTGGACAAGTTACTTGACCACTCTGAGCTTCATGTTAAAATGGTTGATGGTATCTTGTAAGATATTTATGAGGAATATATTGAGATCATAGAACATACCACAATAGGTCCTAAGACATTATAAACAAATGTTAATTCCTTCATATCTAACCAACTAACAAAATGTATTTGAAAAGTAAAATCTATTTTGGTCTCACTCATTAGATGAATGCATACTTTCTTTTTTACCATACACATTTCCTTATCACAAAGGTGAGGCAAATCTGAAAATACAGGAGCAGAATGGTAAATAGTCTCCTTGCCTGGATGCTCACCATGTGCAGAACTGACAATGGAAAAAGGCATTTCCTGGAAGCCTCCAAGGGAAGATGACCTCTTGTTACGTTCATTTAGGATTTTTCGTCTAGGTCTAAGCCTGGTTAAAAATATCAAGCTAATAGCAAGGAGATTTGAAACTATTCTATTTACTGAAAAACAGTAGTCACCACCACAACAAAATTTCCCTTTCATGTAGGAAGTGGCTGTGCTACAAGTACATTCTAAATATAAAAGTATGTTTAATCAGAGGTTACAGGGAAGCAGGGAAATAACATTAGCCATACAGGCAAAGGGATATTGCCAAGCTGTGAGTGCTGCTATTGCTATGCATTTGTGTGTAGTGTTGACAGTGAAAAAATAACAAGGGGATAGAAGCAAAATTAAATTTTAAAAGAACTGCAATTATATGACATGACACTAGCTTTATAAAAGTACTGGGTCTTTTAGAGAGTCAGTCAAAGAAAACTAAAAATAAAGGAAAGAGATCATTAGGAAAATTATTAAAGGGGTAGTATCTAAATCATAATAATTTTAAAACTATTTTTTTGAGTAACAAGTAAAATAAGCATAAAGCAAGAAAATATTTTCTCCCTAGTAAAATAGAGGTGATAGGTGAATAAATTATTGAATAAATATTTGATAGATTTATCAATCAAAATAATGTTCCATTAAATAGTTGAAAAGTTGTCTATTTGGTTATAATTCAGAAAAAGGGTGGATTTTGGACTCTAATTAAACCAAATTAGAATTCTGGCCCTGTTTTTTGGTAGCTGAGTAATTTGGGGCAAATAATTCAATTTCAGTAAGCCTCAGTTTCTTTATCTGAGGTAGGAAAACTGAATTCCAGTGTAGGTTCTGCTACAAAACTTTGCATAAAATTGGACAAATCCTTTTGCTTCTGTGGGTCTTTTTCTCTGTTATATAAAAGGGAGGGAGTTAGTGTCTAGGTGGTGATCTTAATGAGGATAGTTGCAGCTCTGACAGTCCTAGGCTCTATGTTCTGTTTAGTGTGATATTTAACTACACTGTTACAGCTAAAGCCATTAATTAAGGCCTTTTATTTTCAGGCTTCTTCTGAAGCCACAGTTTATTTTGGATCCAAAAATCAGATCCTGAAAGTAAACAAGAGGGCAGCTTGTAAGGACTTCAGGTCTTTGCCATGTATTGATGTATCTTCTAGAAAGTATGAAGTTTATTATCTCAAGGATCTGAATGCTGATAATCAGGTAACATGGTATCCCTGGTTCTATAGCTTGCACTCGTCTTTAGTTACTGAGAGAACTTTGTGGTTCTGCTTCTCTTTCTCGAACATTAATGAAGCACATGCTTTGTACCAGGCACTGTACAAGGCTCATTAAAGAAAGGTTTAATAAAAATAACATACAATGCTACTCATCATGAAAAATATAGAAATATATAAACAACAGAATAAATGTCAGTTACCGTCACAGTATTTGGACGTAATCACAACTGTATTTTGGTGGATTTTATTTTTCAGTATTTGTATATGTATAGGTAAACAAACTTTGGGTATCACTAGTATATATTCCTTGTAACATACTTTTTCATTTTAAATATTTCTGCTGGCATTTTTCTATCCAGAAAGATTCTTCTATAGTATAATCTTTAATAGCTATGTCACATTTGATTATCCGACTATATTGAGTCGTTGAATAGAACAGTGGCTAAGGACATGGACTCCAGAGTGACCTGTGTGGGTGAAAAACACAGCCTCACCTCCTTACTAGCTGTGTGTTTTTAGGCAATGTATTTAACTTCTCTTAGCCTCAATTTCCTGATCTATAAAATGGATGCAATAATAGTACAAGACCTCATAGACTTTTGTGATAATTCAGTTAATTATTAATATAAGTTAATCCTTATAAAACATTTAGAGAATAAGCAGTCAATAAATATTAACTATCATTAATCATTACCAACACTTATTTTGTCCAGTCTGGTATCTATTTTAAATAGGCAAGTTTCGCTCATTTGCATTTATTGTGGGTCCCAGAATATTTAGACTTATTTTATCATTTTAGGACATAATTTTTTCTTTATTGATTATCTTTTTTCTTTCTACCTTATCCCCCATTTCTATCTCCTATTGTACTAAAAATATTTCTATTTTTGCTTTTTATTTTTTGTTCTGCTCGTTTGGAAACTTCTGATTATATTTCTATTTTTTATTGATTGTCTTTTTGACATACACAATAATCTGTAAATTACTCTAAGAAATACGAAGTTGTTAGGTATTGTTCCCTGAAATATGACAAGGACCTTAATGTACTTTAACTTACTGAACAATCTCCCAACTTGTTACCCTATTTGAACATAAAAATTTTTATTTAAACATAGAAATTTTTATTTAAAATCAATAGCTTATTAAATTCATACTATATTTTGTTAATTTCTGTGCTCACCATTGATCCATATACTTATGTGTTCCCCTGAGTTCACTCTTCTTGCTTAACTACATCCTTTAATAGCTTTTTTGGGTAAGGGTCTTGATTATTAAATTATCTTAGTATTTGTATGCCAGTACCCCCACTTTTGCATGATAATTTAGCTGGATATCAGCTTTTAGTTTAGCACTTATTTTTTCTTCACAAAGTGAACATATATTCTGTTGTCTTTTGGTCTCTATTATTGCTGAGGAGAATTTGCTTATCTTAACTGTATTTCTGTAGTTAGTCTTTTCTGTCTTGCAACTTTTAAGATTTTTCTCTAATAATTTTCAGTTTTATTGCCATGTGTCTGAGTGCATACTTAACTTTATTTTGGCCAGTTTTTTAAAAGCTTTTTCCATCAGAGAACATATCTTTTATAAAATAGTTTTTAATTTGAGTTTTTCTGGTGTTTCCTTATGATTAACTTCAGATTATACATTTCTGGCAGAAGAACTACAAAAGAAATATGTGTTTCTCAATACATGATTTCAGAAAGGAATCTAAAATATCGATTCGTCCAACCATTGATCATGTTAACTTTGTTCACTTGATTAAGGAAGCTTCTAGATTCCTGGTATAAACTTACTATTTTTCCCAAGTAATTAGTAAAAATCTGGTGGGAGACACTTTGAGTTTAGATAAATATCCTGTTTCACCCACTTCCATTCACTAATTTTGGCATTCATTGATCAATTTGGCTTGAAACAATTATTACTATAGAGGTTGCCAGTTAGTGGTCTTCTAATTCCTTCATTTCTTCCATGCTTTATTAATTGGCATTTTCCTATATGAAAGCACTTTTCCTTCTCCCTCATTTGTTGATTTGTTGATTTCTTTATTTTTACCAATATAAATTCATAGAAAGCAATTCTTGCATGGAATTTTGTGGCTGCCCGCCACTTGGCTTCTTGGGTTTCCAGTCCAGGATCAAGTCTTACAAGAGTATTTCATTTCTCCCTCTCTGTTGTAATACAGAGGCTTTAAAAATCTATCTGTAGAGCCAACATTCAGGTCAACTCGATTCCTATTGATGAGGTACTCTTTGTAGATCTTTTTACAGTATTGAATATTTGTTTCATTTCTGATCCACAAAGATGTTGTATTGTTTTAGATCCTAGCTATACTTGTTTTTTGCCTTTTGTATTATAACTATTATTTATGGATATTTGGAACAGAAGAAGTATGTTGTAAATATAAATTCACTGGGTCATCTTGACAGAAATATAACTATTATTTATTATGTCTTTCTACTACTTAAGGACATATGGGTTATCTCACTATAATAAAATTGTAATGAACATTCTTGTGCATACATTTTATGTGTACTGCTAATTACTTCCTTAGGATAATTGTTCTATAAGTAAAGTCACTGTGTCAATGAATAACTATATTTCTAAGACCTTTTATAGATATTTCCCTATCACTTATTATACCAATTTATACTCCAGCTCACAATGAAGAATAGTACCCCTCCCCCAAACCTTTGCTAACACTGCTTTGAATTATTATTTTTTGTAGGCTTGATAAGTGTTACTTTGGACATTTCATTAATGTTCTAGGCATGCTTTATTAAGACATTTTGTTATTCCCTTGACAATTTTCCTCTTCTCTCAGAAGAATTGTTCACAGCTTTTATCACAGAATTCTGTAGCCAGTTGTTTAGTGTCTGTCTTCTCAACTAGGCAATCTGCAATTTAAGGGAAGTAGCCCTGTCTTATTGAACAGTGATTTCCTTATGCTTGGCACAGTAGGTGGTCAATATATATTAGTTGTACTGACAAATTCACAGATTCAAATGAGAAAATAATTCTTAATTTTAGGTCTAGACTAGTTCTCATTCTTTAACATTTTCCCCTCTGGGTTAGCATCCCATGATTCTCTTTTTCCCTTTTTTTCTAGTCAGCAGTGGAGTCAGATTTGCAATTCTATAGTAAGGCTAATTTAGTTATCTATGTGTCCATCTTTGTTGTTGTTACTGATAATCATTGTAGTTTTTTCTTTTCTTGCCTTCTTTTGGATTAACTGAGTATTAGAATTCAATTTTTATATTTTATCTATTTTACTTTTACCACTGTTAGGTTTATACATTATTGGCTGTCATAAGTATTACTATGTGTGTGTATATATATAGTTAATATATATAGATATATATCTATAGTTAATATAAACATAGTTAATATAAATATAGTTAATTTATCACAGTGTACTATGAGTTAATATTTTGCCATTTCACATGTACTGTAAGAACATTACAACAGTATACTTCCATTTACCGCTGCCAATACTTTGTACCATTATTGTCATACATTTTACTTCTCCCCATACTATAACCCCCAAATACATTGCTGTTGTTTTGTTTTAAAGAAATTTGAAGAAATTAAGACATAATGGAAAAATTATTTACCTACACATTTATTATTTCTGACACTCTTTATTCCCTGGTCGAGATCTGAGGATCCATTTTGTATCATCCTTCAGCTTAAAGAATTTTCTTTAATATTTTTGTGTTAAGGTTTTTTGGTGATGAGTTCTGTCAAATTTTCTTATGAGAGAATGATTTTATTATACTTCCTTTTTTAAATAATATTTTTTGCTGGATATAGAATTGCAGAATGTGAGGATTTTTTTTTCTTTTCCTTTTAATACTTTAAAGATAGCATTTCATTGTATTCTGTATTACTTTGTTCCTGGTGAGAAGTCGTTGATCATTCTTCTTATTGTTCCCCAATACTAAATGTGTCTATTTTATTGAATGCTTTTAAGATTTTAAACTTCATCTTTGGTTTCCATTAATATGACTATGATGTGCCTGAGTATAGGTTTGTTGAGACTGCTGGATCTCTGGGTTAATATTTTTCATCATATTTGGAAAAAATTTAGCTTCTATCTCTTTAAATGTTTTTCTACCCTAATCTTTCTTTACTTTCCTTCTGAAACTTCAATTACATATATATTAGACTATGAAGCATTTTCCTGCAGGTCTTTTTAAATGTCTGTATTTTAGTTTTTCTTTATGAATCATTTTTATTGCCTCATCTTCAAATTCACTGGTATTTTCTTTTGTAGTATCAATCTCCTGTTAAGCCCATTCGGTAATTGTATTATGTTTTATATTAAACTTTTTATGTCTTGAATTTCTTTTTGTGTCTTTTTTACACTTTCATTTCTTTATTAATGTTCTCCCATCTGTTTTATTCATTGTGTTCAACTTTAAAAATTTCTGGAACATATTTATAATAGCTGTTTTAAAATCATTAGTTAATTCTAATCTTTGGACACATTTGGATCATTTTTGTATTGATTTGGCTATCCCCCCTTGGTTATAGGTCATATTTTTCTTCTTCTTTACATGACTAGTAAATTTTGGTTACATGCTGGATACTATGGATTCTTCATTTTAAGAGTTTAGATTTTGCTATCCTCCTTTAAATAGTGTTGAGTTTTCTGGCAGGTGGTTAATTTACTGTAGCTGAGCATAATCCTTTCAAGGCTGATTTTTAAAGCTTTATTAGCAGGTCTAGAGTAGCCATTATTCTACATACAGGATAGCTTTATTCCCAAGGCATGGCTTTTCTAGGTCTTCAGTTTGAATTCGTGGAGTGTGAGTATTGTTCCTCCCCTCTGGCTGGTCAGATAACACATCTCTCAGCACAGTGCCACCTCTGGAATCTCTATGCAGCTTACAGTTCCCCAGTAGCTATTTTATGCCAGGCATTGTGCTCTCTCTCTGTCTCTCTCTCTCTTTCTGTCCCTCTGCATGGGAAACATTTTATTAAGCCAAAGACTTAAGAGAAACCTTATGCAAATTTCTTGAACAACTTGTCTTTGAGATTTCTCTTCTCTGGTACCCTGATCTGCAATCTTCAGCTCCTTTAGCAGCTCTGAATTCTGATATCAAGCTCTTCGGCTCAGAGAAGCCTCTGTTCTTAATTTGTCCTCTACTACTGTCTCAGTTCAGAAAGTAACTCCAGGAAGAAAGTCAGAGAAATTGTGTGGCTCACCTCTTAAGTTTCTGTTTTCTCAGGGAATTACAATTCTGCATTGCCTGTTGTCCAAAATCTGAAGTGTTGCTTCATGTATTTTATCTTGTTTTATAGTTGTTTATGCCAGTTGGTCTTAGCCAGTACCATGCACTCTGTTATGGCTGCAAGCAGAAGTCTTTGTCGTTGCAAACTTTTAAAAAGTCTGTCTGACTACTATGCAGGTGTCAAAAAATGGGAAAGATTTCTGTGAACGAATATAGAGTTATTTCCAGGCTATACTGTTAAAATGAGAGATAGTGCCGAATCCTAACCACTAGACCACCAGGGATATGCTGTTAAAGTGTTAAAGGGATATAAAGCAAAGTATCAAAGGGCTAATGTGCCTGTCTAATCTATACTTTTAAAATATTTCTCCATTTTGACTCCTCTACTTCCCCACTAATCTCCCCTTAGCAATTCTTTCATTTCCTATTTACCATGAGATAATCTAAATTCTTCAGGTTAATGACTAGGGCCCTCCTAAACTGGCCTCTGCTTACCCTTTCTATTTTATTTTTCAAATCCCTGTCTCATGGTTCAGCGATACTAGATAAATGTAGTTTGTCTCCAACTGCCTCATTCTGTTGTATTGTCCTGTGGCTCTGCTTGTGTCGTGGCTTGTTTTTCCATGGCATTCTTTGCATGTTTCTAATACTTCAAATTGAAATTGAAATTACCAGTTTATGTAATTGTCTCACCTACTTCTTCGAAAGTCTAGCATAGTAAACACGGTTCAAATGTTGAAATAAGACTCTTGAATTTTCAGAGTACTTTATCTGTACTTTTTTTTTGATATGCAAAGCCTTTACCTGATTTCACAGTGATTTCTATATATATATATCATTCCTTTTTAAAGTTTCATTATTTTTGTTTGTTTGTTTATGGACCACATCTTACCTGTGTGTTCCTCATAATGCCTAGTTCAATGCCTTGCATTTAATATAATTTAACAAATGTGTGATGAATAAATAGGCTGAGGACCTTTTTTGGAAACTGCTATCTCTTGAGCTCTTAGGTAGTGCCTAGTTTTTTTTTTTTTTTTTTCTGTCCACCTTTTCAAGGAACCCTGAAACCTTTATCTTCAGGGCTATCATAATGGAGTTTACTATTCTCCAGCAAAAGAAAATTACTTGGTTTAAATTCATCAGTTGTTTGAAATGCTGATGTAAAGTCTATAAAGCAGCAGCATGATGTTTCTATGACATGAAGAGTATTCAACCACACACTTCTGTAGGTTGCAGTATTCCTTGCATCTGAAGAGGATATTACAAAGTGAAGCAAAATTAGATGCCTTATAAATATAAAGGGCAGAAAGTATTAAATAGGACTGGACTATACCAGAGCACAAATGTGATATGCTGCAGGAAAATCTGTACAGTTCACGTTCATAGAGCCTGGGAAGGGGCAGTGCTTCCCAGTGGCCTGGCATCACAGAGCTTGTTTAACTTACATTTTGCATTTATATGGCTTTGCTCCTTGAAAGGACACAGATTTTATGCATGTTGCTCACCAGTACTAACATTTATTTTCACAGAAAAAAAAATCCATGCTTGAGCAAAATAATATAAATATGTAAAACAGACAAAATAAATAAGCCAAGCAAATAGACCTATAGAACAGATAAATCAGGCAAGTGCTTATTTACATTACTGATTAAGAAAAAGAAATTTTACTCTTAAGTTTCTTTTAAATAGAAAGTTTTCTGATATATGTAAAGGATAAATCATTTCAATGTAAAGTAGGTAAATATTTGTCAAGACATTGTGTAATGCAGAATTCACTGTGTAAATACTGTGTAGTTAAATTCAACAAACACGCACATTTATTTTGTTCAGGCATATGAAAGATATGGAGATAGCAGTACATTCATTGCCTTCAAGGACCGTAAAATCTACTTGAATAGATAAGATACAATTACAAATAATGTTAATTTTTCCTTTTGTGTATATTCTAAGTTGTTTTTAAAAGAAACCAGGTGGATAATCATCATTAGAGATGTAAAGGAGAAGTATATATCCTGACGGCATCCTGGAATAAGAGAGCCTCTTGTAGCTGGAAAAAGGGAGAGGATCAGCACAGGCTTTGTGAAAGACAAGGGTTTATGTGTAGTCCTTAAAAATTTGGGTAGTGGTATCACCAGAAACGGGGTACCTCAGAGTAGACTTGGGTTCTGAAGAGAAAATGATTCTACTTAGATTGAATAGATGCGAGGTACCACCATAAGTATTAGAGGAAATACAAGCAACCAATTGTAAATGTAAGACTAGAAATTGGGGAAAAGTTTCTGTAGATTTGAATCATCTGGAAGTGAGTATTGAGGAAGAGCTAGAGGAAAGGAATTTTGTAGTAACAGCTGAGCTCAGTGGGGTAAAAAGAGGAAAAGGTAATGAAATGAAAGGAACAATCAAAGAGATAGGGTATCAACTAGGACAGACATGTGTTTTGAATATTAGAAATAACATGGTCAACAAGGAGGAAATAGTTAATGGTATGAAATGCCACAGAAAGTGGAAGACAATGAGGACAATAGAAAGTTAGAGAAAGTGGGAGACAGTGAAGACTAGGAGGTCCTTTATGAATTTTAAGAGTGCAGTATTCAGGGAAGAAATGGTGGCATTCAGAGATTAAAGTGAGGGCCACAAACTGGCTGTCCTTATACAGACTCTGGGCTCAATTTATATTTTGTCTGGTTCATTCTGTGTTAGTTCAATGAAATTTTAAAATATATAATTTTTGTCAACATTTAAAAATCAAAGCATTTCATTAAAGATGACTTACAGAAATGGAAAGATATCCCATACTCTTGGACTGGAAGAATTAATATTTTTAAAATGGCTATACTACCAAAAACAATCTACAGATATGACGTGATCCCTATCAAATTACCCATGACATTTTTCACAGAACTAGAACAAATAATCCTAAAATTTATATGGAATCATGAAAGACCCAGAATTGCCAAAGCAATATTGAAGGAAAAGAACGAAGCTGGAGGAATAACCCTCCCAGACCTCAGACAATACTACAAAGCTACAGTAATCAAAACAGCATGGTATTGTCACAGAAACAGATTTATGGATCAATGGAACAGAATGGAGAGCTCAGAAATAAACCCACAGTCTTAATGGTCAATTAATATTCAACAAAGGAGGCAAGAATATACAATGGAGAAAAGACAGCCTCTTCAGCAAGTGTTGTTGGGAAAGCTGGACAGCCGCATGTAAATCAATGAAGTTAGAACATTCCCTCAAACAATACACAAAAATAAACTCAAAATGGCTTAAAGACTTAAACATAAGACAAGACACTATAAACTTCCTAGAAGAAAACAGGCAAAACATTGTCTGACATAAATCTTAGCAATGTTCTCCTAGGGCAGTCTACCCAGGCAATAGAAATAAAAGCAAAAATTTAAAAATGGGACTTAATTAAACTTACACGCTTTTGCACAGCAAAGGAAACCTAAGCAAAACAAAATGACAACCTACAGAATGGGAGGAAATATTTGAAAATAATGTGGCTGACAAAGGCTTAATTTCCAGAATATATAAACAGCTTATGCAACTTACTAACAAAAAACCGAAAAACCCAATTAAAAAATGGGCAGAAGACTTAAAAAGGCAATTTTCTAGTGAAGACATACGAATGGCCAAAAGGCACATGAAAAAATGCTCAGTATTGCTAATTATCAGGGAAATGAAAATCAAAACTACAGTGAGGTATCACCTCACACCAGTCAGGTTGGCCATCATTCAAAAGTTCACAAATGATAACTACTGTAGAGGGTGTGGAGAATAGGAAACCCCCCATACACTGTTGGTGGGAAGGTAGTTTGGCGCAGTCATTATGGAAAATAATGTGGAGATTCCTCAAAAAACTAAAAATAGACTTACCATCTGATCCAGTAATCCTATTCCTGAGCATATGTCAAGAGGGAACTCTAATTCAAAAAGATAAATGCACCCCAATGTTCATAGAAGCACTATTTACAATAGCCAAGACATGGAAACAACCTAAATGTCCACTGACAGATGACTGGATAAAGACATTGTGGTATATTTCTATAAGGGGATACTATTCGGCCATAAAAAAGCATAAAATAATGCCATTTGCAACAACATGGATGTATCTGGAGATCATCATTCTAAGTTAAGTAAGCCAGAAAGAGAAAGAAAAATGCCATATGGTGGCACTCATATTAGGTGGAATCTGGAAAAAAAAAAAAAAGACACAAATGAACTTATCTACAAAACAGAAACAGACTCACAGACATAGAAAACAAACTTATGGTTCCCAGGGGAAAGAGGGTGGGAAGGGATAAGTTGGGAGTTCAAGATTTGCAGATAGTAACTACTATGTATAAAATAGATGCACAACAAGTTTCTTCTGTATAGCGTAGGACACTATATTCAATAATGAAAAAGAATATATAAAATGAATATATGTATGTATATGCATGAATGAATCATTATGCTCTATGCCAGAAATCGACACAACATTGTAAACTGACTATACTTCAGTTAAAAAATCAAAGTATTTCACATAAAAGTTCATCCTTGCAAATTTTCTTGAAAATTCTAAACATCTGGCAACACTGGGTCTGGGTTTCCTCATTACAACAAAATTCCTGAAAATGACTAGAGACTACACCCATTAAACAGGGCATGAACTCTCCATTTTGCCAAGGACCATCCATCTCTTCCTAAATGTTTCTTATACCTGACTCACTTTACTGATTTTAAGCACCTGAAATTATTTGACATTTTGACATCTAAATCAGTGGTTTTCAAACTAGGATGTGTCAAAATCACACAAGAAACCGTTTGCAGGACCCTCCACTTACTGTTTCTGATTTAGAGGTCTGGGATAAGGCCCAAGAATTTATCTTTTGAACAAGTCTCCAGGTAATGCTAATGCTATTAGTCTGAGGACCACAATTTGAAGAGTTAAAGGGTCAATTATAAGGAAGTGGTTCAGTAATTTAGTTCAATGGTTAGGTGGATAGACTTTGAATTCAGACAGAACTGTGTTCTGCTTATTCAACACAGGAAATAAAGATGATAGTGCTTCATAGATTTCTGTTTTAATCTAAATGAGATAATGCATATAATACATGTATCAATATCCTCAAACGCCTATAGCTTATTGTAGCTTTTCATTAAGTAATTCTATTGTTGTATTGTTGCTGTAACTACTGTTACGTCTTTTAAGAACGTTGATTCTGGGAAAAAGAAGGTCAGGGATAGATTACTACTTTTGGAACAAGCATTATCAGGGTCTTTATTTGTTTTTTAAAGAATGAAGGAAGTAGAGAAGTATAGAAGAAAATTGCTATTTCCATGACAGCCAAATTGATGGGAAGTTACCAGTGGAAGGAGTAATGATAGGAATATGAAAGCGTAGAAAGCCAGTCAAGGTACTGAGATTCAGGAAATATATATAGGACACCGACTGGTATGAGGTAAAAAAAGTTGGAGATTCATACCATCCAGTCTAGCTGTGGGATGCTTGATAAGAAAGAAGACTCTGTGCAATGGGTGGCATTATCTCCATATGTTAGGTGACAAAATTGAGATTCACAGAATTTAAATATTGTTCCATTCCACACAGCTAGTAGGTGGAGATAAAAGGATTTTCACTCATTTCTTTTTTACTCTAAATTCCATGCTCTTTCTTTGTGAGCATGGTGAACTTTCAAGGCCACATTATTTACTATTAGACTAAACACTCTTGCTTGTCTAAATAACATCTCCTTGTCCTCGAAATTATTTCAATGTCATATCTTTCAGGAAGCCTCCTTTGATTCCACGGTCTCATATAGATGATCCTCTCATACTTTACATCGATAGTTGTAATTAACATTATATTACAATTTATATATTTATATATCTGTCCCATTAGAGCTCCTTGGAGGATAGATAGTGTGTCTCATTGTTTTTGGATTTCCAGGGATTAATAAATATTTGTTTAATAGATGACAAAAATAAAAGATTAAACTAGATAAATAGATGGAGGGACAAACAAACAGGGATCAAGGGCTTTGATCTGAGAGAAATGTAGCCTCTGCATCAGAAACATAGACTCCTTTACTTTGTGCTCAGCCTGGGATGGTGGATGTGCTGCCATGTTTGGTACAACAATGAATATAGGCTGCAGTGGCGGCAGTGCAGGCTTAATCAGCAGCTTGATTCCGATTCCTCCCATCAGGTCCTTACTGTGGGCATCTGCAATTGGCAGCTCTGATTTGCACAATTCATGCCCCCAGGGAGGCATGTGTTTATTTTGCCAGTCTGTAGTGTTCAAGGAGCAGATCAAGCCTTTAGGCCATTGATAATATCCCAAGAGTCAGTAAAAATATAACAGAGTTTATCAGGAATCATATTGGCCAGAGCTATGAGAACAATTTTGAGTTCTGGCCCTGAGTGGAGGAACTACATCTGTTTCACTTCTGCATAGCTGGAACTGAAGACAAATGGCATCAGTATCCCAGTGGACCCTATTGGTTTTAGTTCAGCTAAATCATTTGTGAAGCAACCCTAGGTATTTAGTGAAACCTTGATGAACAAAGAATCCCAATGAGCCAGTAACTTTGCTTCAGGGTATTTTGTGTGGAGGCTGCCTCTCTTTGCCAGAGGTTCCAGTCAACCTCTCTCATTCACAGAGATTTGTACCTCAGAGGAGTCATTAAGGTTGTGGGTCTACAAAGGTAGAAAGCATGCCACAGCCTGCCAAGGGCTTCTGATGTAGCCTGTTGATTTGGGCCTCACTTTAAGGATGCTTGATGATTTGTATGTTAGCCAATAATGAAGACCAAGTGAAATGTTCAAGTAAGATCATGCTCTCTTCGGTATTTATTGTTCACTAAGGTGCTGGGCCTTCTTTATGACAGTTGAGATGAAAAAGACAGTAGTCTTTCCTTGACTGCTAGAGGGAATTTGCCCAGATAGCCCCTCAACTTTGTCAGTTTATTATTCTTTCATGATGGCTGAGGTTTCTGAATTGCCAACTAGTGGGATATCATCTCTATAGTAACGACTATGAACATAAGAAAATAAAGCCACTCAATGACAAATGGCAGAGGAATTTGTGTAATGAGGAAGTACTGTACACAGACTGGAGAACTTGCCATCGGAATAAAAATTGGTCTTGGACCCTGAGTGCCAGTGGAATAGAAAAAAGATGTAGGTAAGTGCCATCAGTCAATGCAAAGGAATTAGTTGCAGTTAAAATGTTTAGAATAGCTAAGGCTATAAGATCTGCAACTGAACTCACTTAGCAATAATCCACTGTAAGCCTCCAGCTCCCATTAGCCTTTTTTGCTGTTCATACTTGGCTGTTGTTTTAAGATACTGCATTTTGCACTATTGCTGCTGCCTTTAAGTCCTTAACGCTGTGGTTTAGCTTTTTTCTTCTGAGATTCTCCATTGTTTCTGCTGGACAATCTGAGAGAAAAAGGAAAAAAGAATTGCGGAGTGATTTACGTGTTCCATTAGCATGTCCCTGCATTAGCTTCTCCTGATCAGGAGAATCCCCTCTGGACTTTATGAGATTTACAATGAAATGTTAATACTGATTGTATATTCAGCAGTGAAAGCCACACAAATGGTACATTGAATCAATCCAGAGAGCCCCATACACAGGGTCGTTTAGTTTGTCTTCCCTATGGTGAATCCCCCCTGAACTCAAGTTTATTGAATCCTGGCACACCTCTCTTGCCAACCCAGGGGACCCAGAAGATTGTGATTTTGATGACTGTGCAACAGAACTGCAAAATTTTAAGTCCTTACTCTTCCAGAAGTTCTCAAGCATATTTGGAGAAGTGTGTTTGACCATTATTCCCTCTTGGGGGCAGGAAAACTTTAGCTCTACTCTTAATCATCTTTTCTCTTAAAGCATCTGAGGTCTTTTCATTATGAGTAGTGTAGGGGTGGTTTGCAGCTCAGTGAAATGAACGTCTAATGTTTTTGGCCCACCCAGAGTCCCATATCAGCAGCAATGCTATCAATACTGCCTATCTACAGACTAGTAGATTAAACACATTCCTTGGTGGGGGCATGAACTGTAGAAATCTACATCACCTGTGTAGATGCCCACAGTAACGTTCTGATAAGACCAACTGGAATCAAGCTGCCAATTGAGTCTACACTGCCACCATTGCTGCCTGTATTCACCATCATACCAAACATGGCAGTACATCTACCATCCCAGGCTGAGTACAAATTAAAGGACTCTGAGTTTCTGATGAAGAGATGACCTGGGCATTCCTCTTAGCCAGATCAGAGCCCTTGTTCCTTTTTGTTTCTCCAACTAAGCATCCATCTATTTGTCTAATTGAATCTTTTATTTTTTATTCATTGAATAAATATTGATTGACCCCCTAGAAACTGAAGAGCAATAAAGATATACTGCCTGTCCTCCAAGGAGCTCTAATGGGACAGACAGATATACAAACATATGATACATGTAAATTATGGAAACAGAGAATAAGAGCATCTACAAGAGACTGGAGTCAGAGAAATTTCTGTTTCTGCTCACCGTGGTTACAAATTTGTCTTCTTTCATAATCAGCACAGGTGCATTTCTCTATAACTATTTCTGAAAGGGGGCAGAAATTTCTGCTTACTCAGAGTGAATCTTAGGACCTGAGGGTGATTGGCAGATTGGTGAGGAAGTTCTCCTACTCAGAAAAAAGTTAGCCACAACGAAGTCACCATTTGGCAAGTGTCTTTGGGTTTATATCCCAGTACTCAGACAGCAGCCACTTTGTAAATTTCTCCTTACTAACAGGGATTAAAGTGGAGGACCATCATTATGCCGTTGAACATATAATTTGTTCAACGTGTTTGCTACCAATTCCCAAAGATGTCTCAGAAATCCTTTTTATCACCTCATAAGTCCCTGATTGTTTCTCATCCAGAAAATAATGACTCTGTCACCATCCTATCCTTGTCACCACAACTGTCAAAAGCTGTGAAGGGTCTAAGATTTTACCCAACTGGCATGCCAATAACCATGTCACAATTTCATGGATGCTGTCAGAAGACTCCTAGAACAAGGCAATGACTTTATTACTTTCAACAATAGTAGTAGCCTGACAGCATTTTCTTGAACCACTTCCTCAAGCCCCTTTTCCTACAGGACAATGCAAAGATAGCCGAGTGATACATTCACACACAATGGAGGAAAATTCTCAGTTTAGGGAATACACATGTTTTATAATGATCAGTAAACAAACCTATGCCTGGAAGTGGGTATTATTTCAGTCATTCAAAGCTGTAGTGGTACAAACATCCTTGAGAAGACAATCCAGAACAGAGGCAATCAGTGCCTCTGCTTATTCTGAGGTTCCAATAGGTACATAGAGTAGAAATTTTTGCCAGTATGGGAACTCCAATAAGATGAAATCAGCCTTTCTATCTTCATCTTGCCCTTTAACCATGTTCAGCTTTTATCAGATCGTCAATTTACATTTGAATAATCCAAGTTCAACACTCCCTGGTGAAAAGCTTTGAAATTTATAAACTTGCCTTTGAATAACTGTCCCATTTTATGTTTTCTCTTTGGGAGCAATATGAAAATGGGTTAGATAGTGCGTTCGTATTCTAAAACTGGCATAAGCAATATCTAATAATGTTTTTTCAGGTCTTAGGCATTTTAATGTGCATGATAAAAGTTTTAAAAACATTTATTCATTTTACAGAAAACAAATAGGAAGTACTGATTTTTTAAAAACTTTATTTTTAGCTTACAGTTTGCAGTGGACCAATGGAAAATGCTTCATGTATTGAGCACAATAAAGACAATCAGTGTTTTGAAAATGAAACTGACAAAAAGACAAGTGTAAGTGTTAGAATATTTTCTTTGGTTCTGTGTTTAATGGGCAAGATACATCTTGTTCCCTGTGGTGTATAACCTAATTTCTGGCTTCGGCCTGGTCAGCACATTGGCTCTCCTGCTGAACTGATATTGACTTTATCATTTTGAGTAGTTGTGTGTTTTCATTTTGAGAATTTTGTTTTCTGTATTTTTGTGTATATTCTTAGGTTGCTGGTGATCACCAACCATTTTATAAGCTACTTCACTTTTCTCTTCTTCTTTGTGGTTCAGGCCTTCCAGAAAAACCCTCACACTCCTCTTTGGTAGTTGTTTTCAGGTCTCATTGGGCTTTTTTGGCAATTTTCCCTAAGCAGTCTGAAGACTACTTCAGTTATTCTTTTTTGTGATTGTCAATTTGTGTATTTTTTCAAGACGAGGAATCAAAATCAGTCACATACAAGATAATGTTAAAGTGGTCATACTGCTGAAACCAGGAAAAACTGAGTCCAAGTAAGGTATGCGTATTTCCAAATATGGGTATTTTACTATTGGGCAACCTAAGATTTAATTTATCTCTGATCAGTTGACACATGGTGACTCTTGTTTAGTACAGCCCAGTGATATAAAACAGGTTCCATTCTCCATTTTATTCATAAAGACACCAAACTTAATAATGAAAACTATAAAAATGAATCACAGATATTATTATTAAATATTTAAAACACACATAAAATTCTTTTGGAGTATTTCATAGGAATTGCATTTTGGGGGTTTCTTGAAATATACCTTCAATGATGTTTCTACTTGTATTTCTCCTAAATCTTCTGTTAGCAAGTAGAGACAGTCTTCGTTATGGCTCTGTAGGCTTTCTGATTGCTTTCAAATACAGAGTGATACGTCTGTGATATTCAGTGTATGTTATCATGTCAGTAAAGGAACAGTTTTTCTGTGGATTATCATTTATAACCTGAACTGACTTTCTGGCATTGTCAACTGATTGAGCCTCCTAGTGTTGACTAGGCCTTGGGATTTGGACAGAGTTCTGAGTCAGTCCAATTATGAATTTTGATCTTTAGTGAGAGGAATTTTGTAAAATCAGAAAACTTGGGTGGTGAATCGTCCATCCCTTTATAAGAAAATCATGGAGCTTAGTGCCACATTAAACTAGTGACCAGTTTATAGAATGCCTCTGTAAAGGACTGTTGTTTCTTTTGCTGAAAAATGTGTTTAACAGGGTGTTATTTAAATTGTTCGAGATCATTATAATGTGCTAAATGTGCTTTCAGGAAAGGAAGTCATCTAATCTGGCAGTGGCACTGTTTTTCTCCAAAAGGAGAGAGGGAGGATGGATGTCCATACTGGACTCATGAATACTTAGAAAACAAATTTTTAGACTTCCTGGCTGTCCAAAAGGATGTTTGTGTTTTTGCTTCCTGAGAAAGAACTCATCAGGCCTTAGTAGGGTACAACTGTGCCAACTTGTCAAGCAGCTAAATTAAATAATTGCTGGCAAATACATTAGGAAAACTTTGTGTTTTTGTCATGGGAAAACATATTGCTAGCCTAGATTATGCTATTTAAACTTTAAAAGCTTCAGTTTCTTTATCTTACATGGTAGTTAGGAGATTTTAATGAGATCCTGTATATGAACATGGTTAGTGCTGCCTAGCAAATAGTAGATTTTTATTCTATTGAGATGAATTGCAAGTCTTACATTTATTTTATTGAGGTGGTGGACTCTGTTACAAATAGTTCTTAGGACTTCCTTGCACTCATGCCTGTATTATATAACTAAGAAAGTCTATAACATTTTTTTTTTTTTGGCCTGGAAACTATTTGGCGAAAAAGAAGCTCTTGCCTTGCTGATTTCTACTAATCACTGCTCAAGACAAGTTCTGGTTGAATTTAGATAAGCATCAGTGAGAACTTCTTAATTATCTTAAGAAAAAATTAATTATATGACAAACTGAAGAATAGTTATGACTGTTGTATAAACATAATATATTATTGTAACTGTTTAGTTCATAGACCATTCTTCAAAAGCAAACCACAATTTAGAAATCACAGTTGTGTAGATCTATTAAATATGACACTGGACTTTGGCTTCTTCATCTTCAGAATTAGGGTATTAAATCAGATTATTCCTAGGAAATTTTCCAGATCTAATCATTCTATGACAGGCAATAGCCGACAGTGAATTGTATTGTGTGAATGGAGGACCGATGGATAATATAATTAAAGTATTTTAGCCAGCAGTAGCTATTGAGCCCCATACAAATTTAGGCTTATGTTATAAATATATATCGAGAACAACAGACAGAAACAACTTCATTAGGCCACATTAGTTTGAGAAAATTTTAATAACACAGTTCATAAGCCAGTGATTTTTGAAGTGTGGTCCTTCAGCCAGCAGCATCAGCATCCTCTAGGGACTTATTAGAAAAGTAAATTCTTGGGCTCTGCCCCAGACCCACTAAATCAGATATGTTTTGGGGTGGGACCCAGACATTTGTGTTTTAATAAGCCCGTCAAGTGATTCTTAAGTATGCTACAATTTGAGAAACACTGCCATGAGTAATAAAACTCTGGGCTTCTCTCTGGGGGAGTCACTCACCATCTTTCCTGTCACATGATTTAAGCCAGTCATTTTAGGGGAGGCCCAGAAAGTGACTCAAGGATTTATAAGGCAATTAAGATAGAAGAAATTACACCACACCTACTCTTCAGATTTCTTGTTTGCATTTCTCATTTTTTCAGTGATCTGCCCAAAGAACTCTGGGGGCTGATTTTCTAATATCATTCAGAGACATGTTAGTATCCTGTGTTGCTCTCTGTTCTTTCTCAGTTGCCCATTTTTGACTATAGCTTAATTTGTAACAGTCTTTTGGAAGCTATTTTGCCAGGTGGGAGATGTCTTCCCTATAGGTACTGATCCAGAGAAATCAGAATCTGAAATAACTTTCAATTCCATTTGTTATCTGTGTCCACCAGGGAACCTTCCCCCATTTTGTAATATATTTAGCCTAATTTCGATATGTTTGGAGATACTTTTTACCATCATTGAGGCTTAGAGAACCAATGTCTGTTCCTTACAAAGCAGTGTTTTCAGTTGAAGACTTATCTTTGCTCTAGTTTAATAGCTTAAATGAGTCATGGGGTTGCCACTTGTCATATGATGTGGAAAACCCTGAAGTTACAAGGGGCAATACAATTTGCAAAATTTGTTGTAGACTTGTTCTCCAGAACTGAAGAAATTATGTCAATCTAGTGAAAAAATTAAAATTTGGGAAATTAAAACAAGACATCATTGAGAATTTTAGACCTTTATTGATAAAAAAATTTTACATTTAATATCCTTCCTTCTTTATTTTTTATTTTATTTCTGCTATTCCCTTTGATCAATTTTAAATAATTGGACATACGTTTTAGGGGTATGTTTGTGTTTAAATAAACCTAATAAACAAAAGGTAAAGTTTGGAAATTTCATCTTCCAGAGTCCTAGTGAGAAACAATGAGGATTTTAAATCAGGTCATAGAGAGAGGAGGGAACTTAAAGAAAGAGTTGAGAGAGAAGAACTCATACCAGTCCTTCTCAAACTCTTCCAGACGATTGAAAAGGAGGGATTACTCCCAAACTCATTCTATGAAGCCACCATCACCCTGATACCAAAACCAGGCAAAGACACTACAAAAAAAGAGAATTATAGGCCAATATCACTGATGAACATAGACGCCAAAATCCTCACCAAAATTTTAGCAAATAGAATCCAACAACACATAAAAAAGATTATACATCATGACCAAGTGGAGTTCATCCCAGGGACACAAGGCTGGTTCAACATACGCAAATCAATCAGTGTAATACATCACATCAACAAGAGAAAGGACAAAAACCACATGATCATCTCAATCGATGCAGAAAAAGCATTTGATAAAATTCAACACCCATTTATGATAAAAACTCTCACCAAAGTGGGTATAGAGGGAACATATCTCAACATAATAAAAGCTATATATGACAAACCTACAGCCAGCATAGTACTCAACGGTGAAAAACTCAAAAGCTTCCCACTAAAATCTGGGACAAGACAAGGATGCCCACTATCACCACTCCTATTCAACATAGTCCTGGAAGTCCTAGCCACAGCAGTCAGGCAAGAGAAAGAAATAAAAGGGATCCAAATTGGAAAAGAAGAGGTAAAAGTGTCATTATATGCTGATGACATGTTACTATATATAGAAAACCCTAAAAGGTCCACACAAAAGCTACTAGAGCTGATTGAAGAATTCAGCAAGGTAGCAGGTTACAAAATTAACGTTCAAAAATCAGTTGCATTTCTTTACACTAATGATAAATCAACAGAAGGAGAAAGTAAAGAAACAATCCCCTTTAAAATAGCATCCAAAGTAATAAAATATCTGGGAATAAATCTAACCAAGGAGGTGAAAGAATTATACACAGAAAACTATAAACCATTGATGAAGGAAATTAAAGAAGACTTTAAAAAATGGAAAGATATTCCATGCTCTTGGATTGGAAGAATCAATATTGTTAAAATGGTCACACTGCCCAAGGCAATCTACAGATTTAATGCAATCCCTATCAAATTACCCAGGACATATTTCACAGAACTAGAAAAAATCATAATAAAATTCATATGGAACCATCAAAGACCTAGAATTGCCAAAGCATTACTGAAGAGAAAGAAAGAGGCTGGAGGAATAACTCTCCCAGACTTCAGACAATACTATAGAGCTACAGTCATCAAGACAGCATGGTATTGGTACCAAAACAGACATATAGACCAATGGAACAGAATAGAGAGCCCAGAAATGAACCCACAAACTTTTGGTCAACTCATCTTTGACAAAGGAGGCAAGAATATACATTGGAATAAAGACAGTCTCTTCAGCAAATGGTGTTGGGAAAACTGGACAGCAGCATGTAAAACAATGAAGCTAGAACACTCCCTTACACCATATACAAAAATCAACTCAAAATAGATCAAAGACTTAAACATAAGACAAGATACAATAAACCTCCTAGAGGAAAACATAGGCAAAACATTATCTGACATACATGTCAAAAATTTTCTCCTAGAAGAAATAAAAGCAAGAATAAACAAATGGGACCTAATGAAACTTACAAGCTTCTGCACAGCAAAGGAAACCAGAAATAAAACAAGAAGAAAACCTACAGAATGGGAGAAAATTTTTGCAAGTGAAACCGACAAAGGCTTGATCTCCAGAATATATAAGCAGCTCATACGACTCAATAAGAAAAAAATAAACAACCCAATCCAAAAATGGGCAGAAGACCTAAACAAGCAATTCTCCAAGGAAGACATACAAATGATCAAAAAGCACATGAAAAAATGCTCAATATCACTAATTATCAGAGAAATGCAAATCAAAACTACAATGAGGTATCACCTCACACCAGTCAGAATGGCCGTCATTCAAAAATCCACAAATGACAAATGCTGGAGAGGCTGTGGAGAAAGGGGAACCCTCCTACACTGCTGGTGGGAATGCAGTTTGGTGCAGCCACTATGGAAAACGGTGTGGAGATTCCTCAAAAGACTAGGAATAGACTTACCATATGACCCAGGAATCCCACTCCTGGGCTTGTATCCAGAAGGAAATCTACTTCAGGATGACACCTGCACCCCAATGTTCATAGCAGCACTATTTACAATAGCCAAAACATGGAAACAGCCTAAATGTCCATCAACAGGTGACTGGATAAAGAAGATGTGGTATATTTATACAATGGAATACTACTTAGCCATAAAAACTGACAACATAATGCCATTTGCAGCAACATGGATGCTCCTGGAGAATGTCATTCTAAGTGAAGTAAGCCAGAAAGAGAAAGAAAAATACCATATGAGATCGCTCATATGTGGAATCTAAAAAACAAAAACAAAAACAAACAAACAAACGAAAACAAAGCATAAATAAAGGACAGAAATAGACTCACAGACAGAGAATACAGACTTGTGGTTACCGGGGGGGTGGAGGGTGGGAAGGGATAGACTGGGATTTCAAAATTGTAGAATAGACTACACTGTATAGCACAGGGAAATATACACAAAATGTTATGATAACTCACAGAGAAAAAAATGTGACAATGAGTGTGTATATGTCCATGAATAACTGAAAAATTGTGCTGAACACTGGAATTTGACACAACATTGTAAAATGATTATAAATCAATAAAAAATGTTAAAAAAAAAAAGAGTTGAGGGGACTTGAGGGCTTGGTGACTAAGTAAATTGAGAGTTGGGTGGTATCAGAACAAAAATGGGTATATTTAGGTTGACTAATGGATAAATAGGGTAAATTGAATTATGATATCTGAAATTTGAGATAATAATGGGACAACTAAGAAGAAATATTTTTAGAGAAGTTGGACATATTAGTTGAGAACCAAGTGTGATATCAAAAGCAAGACAGTATGATAGAATATAAAGAGTAAAAGATCTATAGTCAGAGATCAGAGTTTGTATCTTAGCTTTACCACTAGTTAGTCATGTGACCTTGAACAGATTAAATACCTCTATTTTTATTTGTAAAATGTAGATAATACCTATTTTGCCTATTTTATAGGGGTACAGTTAGGATCAAATGAAATAGATACACGTGAAAGGACTGACAGCTAAATACTCTGGTTATAGTATAACATTTGGAGACATGACCAGAGCACTAAATACCCCTTGAGAATTTTTTAAATTTTAGATAACGTTTTAGTTGTTTGGTATTTTTAATTTAATTTCTAAGCAGAAAACAGATTCTAGTCAATCTTGTGAATTAGGACTAGTCAGTAAAGGGACTAAGTGAATACTACGCAAAGACAACATTGGAAGGGGCAGAAAGTTAGATGTCTTCTAACAAATACAGAGCAGTAATCATATAGAGAAAAATTTAACTTTAGGGAACATAACATGGGAAAGGAAGCATGTAAATCATAATTGGGAGCCAGAGAACTTGGGTCGTTGTCTTTGGACTTAATATCTGGGCATCCTTGTTCAAATCACTTGATCAATCAATGGTTTAGTTTGCTAATTTAATTGAAGGGCTTTGACTAGATAATTTATGGGTTCTTTTAAGTTACAATAACAATTTGATAGAATAAGGAAGTTATTTATTTTAGAGCATCCCAACATAGCCCTTACATTTTTTTTTAGACTAAAATGCATCTGTTAATGTACTCTGCTAAACACCTGCACTTTCTGATTAAGAATAATTTTGCAGTTCAGCTATATATCTCTTTACTGTCCTTGCCAGTATTTATTAGGAAACTTTTTTTTCTTAATGCCACTCAGCCACACAAAAGAAGGTTATGATGGTTGTTTTAGGGAATAAGAACATTGTTTTGTGTACATTAGATGCTCTCCATGGTCCTTATTTTAAACGTTATGGTTCTGAGTTAATCTTCCTGGAGAACTAAGGTAAAAAAAATACTACAGAATCAGAGAATTAGAAGCAATTTTGATGGCAATCCAGGGCAATGACTTTCTTCAGTCTTAAATCTCCTCTACTGCTGCCTTGCTAAAGGGGAATCTATCACCTGCTGGAAAGTATCTAGTTATATATTTATTACATATCTAGGATATTTACCACCTCTCAAGGTAGTTTATTCCACCTAGGCAAGTTTAAATATTGTATGACTATTCTTATTAAACTTATTATATTCAGAGTATTTTAGTATTGATTATATTTTCTATTTTCCAATGCTAGTGGAAGTCAAGTAGCAAACTTCTAAGTATCTGGAGTTAATGATGGAACAACCTTTTTTTTTTTTTTTTTAAATGGAATACTGTGGTTAACTCTAACTAATTTGGTTTACTAATTTAAAGCATAAAATGTAATTACTCCTCATTTCCAGGTTGATGAAGATATTGTGCTTTTTCTTGGAGCATCTTGTAGTGCCTCAGGGTCAATGTTCTGCCTTTTAAAGATTAATGACTGGGCTTCTGTAGTAGTGTTGTAGGAGACCAGATTTTTGTTACTAATGCTGCCATACTAATAAAGCTATTTTTAATTAGTCAATCCATATATCAATTTATTTATCTACTAACTGCCTCTAAAGCAACACAAATACTATGAAATCAGATTCTCATCATTTAATTTATCTATATTTCGGAACCCAGTTTTTGCATTTATTTGAAAACAGTGACATATACTCTGTTCAGATAGAGAACACTTAGAACCAAATATTTGAAATTTATGTTAATTACTACCTGGTTCAGTGAGTTCAGTGATTTTGAAAGTGCGCTCGATCACCATCATAACGAAAATGGGAGTTAGATGATCAAGGTTCACATCTTGGCTGATCCACTCAGTCAGTGGAGTAAGTACCTGCCAGGTACTGGTTTACCAACTCAGTAGCTGTTCGAATTTGGGTAAGTTAAGTTTTCTAAGCCTCAGTTTTATCACCTGCAAAATTAAGCTTAATTCACTGGTTGTAAATACTTAATGATAACAGATACATGAATGTGCCTAACTACAGCCTGCTCAATGAAAAGTTAATGGTGAATCTGGAAACTGTTCTTTATTTTATGTTTGTAAATACTATGGTTAGTATAAATCACACCTTTAGAAAATAATTTATATTAAAAACCATAGAGGTCAAATTTCATGTGGGACACCTGACTTTAACCCTGTTTTTTAAAAAAAGTTTCCTTGTGGTACATCTTATTTATTCATTCAAAAACGTCTTTATTTAGCATTTTCTTTGCGTTGAGCACTGTTCTAAACACTAGTGATACAGCCATGGACAAAGTAGAGAAGCTTCTTGCTCTCAGGAATAAATTTCAAATAATAAGAAATGAGTAAAGAATATAATTCCAGATTGTGATAATTGCTGAGAAGGAAATAAATAAGATTATTTAATGGAGAGTTATGGAAGGGAATCTAATTTAAGGAGGTCAGTTGAAGAAGATTTTATAAAAGTAGGAATATCTAAGCAGGGACCTGAATAATGAGAGGGAACCAGCCATGTGGAGATCTAGGGGAAGCGAGTTTCTGGCAGAGGGAACAACAAATTCAAGACCTGTAGAAAGAATGTGAGTGAAATACTGTATTTAAGAACCAGATATCAGGCCATTGTAATGGGGTGTAGGAAAGTGGAGTGTGGGAAGGGCATTTAGCAATAGTATTTAGGTTATATATATTAACTGGAAAGTAAAATTGCATTTCAGACCATATAACTTTTGAAATTTGTGACCTGTGCATGACTATTTGAATTTCTGTACTCTATTCAACTCCTAGCATTGCATAATAGTGGGAAAAATTGAGCCTCATAAGGAGTGTAAGTTCAACAGTTTTATGTAAACTCTGATTTATTAGGGGAACAGAATTTTTATAGGATGTTTTCATCATTTATGGCTTACTATACATAATTATGTAAATTTCAAAGGTGTTTTAGATTTTGATGATAATAATAAAGGGGGGTTACATGGTTATCAGTTATCTATGTTCCAATTTATATAAGCAAAATTGACATCAGTTCTGGTCTGTACAATTAAAAATCTTGAGAAAGTAGATAAAAAGTGAACACTTCTTGATTTCTGTAGCAATTTTTGATTCACTCAAAACTGTTCCTATTTCTTTATACTTAGAAAGAATCACACACTTAATGTGCACAGAATACATACACTCCTGCCTTTCATGAATTATTTTCAGTATCCAGTACTATCCAAATATTTTTCATCATGGAAATTCTTTGGAAAAGTCGGTCCTTTTCTAGTTGATCCTAATTTCCTATTTGCCTCTGGAGGCTTTGGAAATGAGGGCAGGCATTTTACCATGACCTGCCTGCAGTCTATTTATTTTACTAAGTTAACAAACTTTGCAGATGTCATTTGTGTGCCTGCTGTCCTGGGTAAATGGGGAACAGACAGACTGGGATGGGAGTCCACATGGGTGGGTTTCTTTAGTTATTTTCACTGGAGATAATCTTTCTAATGGGGAGTCCATTCCTTCCGGTTTGTTCCCAAGGTCTTTAAAAGCTATGTAGGTCTTAATATTGGAGCCCAGAGACATGCCTGTCTTTTTAGGGGAATCCCAAGTTGTTTGTAATTAGCCTGCATGGAGTCCAGGCTACCTTTGGCTAGAGGAGTCCTTTTGGATCTGTTTGTGCCACACACTCAGGTTGGACTCAAGGAGGCAGAAACTGCCTGCAGGTTTGAGGTATGATGAGATGGAAAGCACACAGTCTTTGCACTCCAAGTTGGAGTCACCTAGGTGCTGTCATCTAGGACAAATTGTATAATCTCAGGGGGCTTCAGTTTCTTCATATGTAAAATGGGGATTATATTTCTTTTCTGAAGGGTGTTGTGGTCATCAGAGATAATATATAAATAAAGTATTTGCCACAATACTTCAGATAATAGTCACTTGATAAATTACTGCTATTATTAATAAAAATGCATTTATTTATCACAGTTTTTTATCACAAGGGCAAATGCCTAGTTTTAGCAGCATGCTGTGGTTGTTGCAGCACTTTAGCTGGAAACTGCCCTTTTGCGTTATAGATTAGATTATTCCAAACCAACATTCTTGTGTTAGACTGGATTTGCCAATAAAAGTATTTGTCGTTGCAAGTATCTTCAGCTACATGCACCAATCTATTTCCTCCTTAAATATAAATATGTATTTATTTTACTATATATTATATATATTCATTCTCTCTTAAATATATACATAATAGTTACTGTATGCTTATATGGTTCTTATATGGACAAAGGATGTATATCGTAAGTTTTTAAAAAAAAACTCTTCTAAGGAAAAATAAATGGCATAACTGGAGCTATGATCATTGTTTCGTTCCCCAAATATTTATTTTGTACCTTTTAAGTCTAGGTACCATGCTAGGTACCAGAGATATACATTATACCTACCCTCAGGGGGCTTAGATTTTAGAAGAATAAGTGCAGGATATATTTAACTACTAAATATTTTTTTCCATTTTGGAAACACAATTAAAGTAATGCATTTAAATGGTTAAGGTATAGGCTTAGTACAAGTAATTTACAACAATAGTTTCCTGATAGCAAATTTCCAATGGTAGACTTTACTAAAAATCAATATGTTCCTGATTTGGATATCATTAACCTTAAGTAATATCAGGTAAAGCAGTTTGCAGGCTGTGGCTTTACATCTTGTCAAACATTTGTGAAATCACAGGACCAATTGAGCTCTACGTCTGTAAAAACGTGCTGCAAGCTGATGCCTTGCTAATTTTAAAAATAAAAGAATATTTCCCTTGAGGCAAAGGAGTAGATTATTTTCTATCATCTTTATATCTGAGGAAAATCAATGGAAGGCAAGGTATACACAATGTAGAAAGCTGCATCCTAAGTAGAACTACACTTTAAAATGTCACCTATTTACTTTTATATAAACATACGAACATTATCCAATTAATCACATGTGGTAAATATAACCTAATGACTATAGAAGGTATAGTCTACATGCTTTTATAGCACATACGTACTCGCTTAACATGAATGATACTCTTTTTTATCCCCCAGCAGACTGCATGTTCAGTTTTTGAAATGCCTGCTCAAAAGTACTTTTATTTAATGAAAACCCTTTAGATGTGTTTATAAAAGCTGATTGTAGAAAGATGAAAGGTATTATTGATTCGTTCCTTTTTCAGGTATACTAGAGTGCATGGAATTCTTCTTCCTCACAACTTCCAGCTAACTCCTGTGGGTCCTTCTCAACCCAGCTCAAGGTTCCTCTCTAGAAAGTCTTCTCTGACTACTTCATTTTGGGTTAAACGCCTCTAGTTTCTGATTCTCAAACACCCCAGGTGCTTGCTGTACTGTGATCATTGTTGATTCACTTGAGGGCAGGGATTCTGCTAACTTGTGCTCACCCTTGTGTTCCCACATAAGTACATACCATGGGAGTGGGAATATAGAGTCAAAACTGCCTTTAAGGAGCTCACAGCCTAGTAGGTGATACAGACATTAATCAAAAAATCATATAGTGATCTCTCAACAAACACGTGTCGGATGAATGGCTTAGGGAGTGTATATGGTATGTCAGGAGCTATGCTAGATGAATGGCCTTTTATTTCTGCGGGTCTTTATAGTTTATAAAGTGCTTTCATCTGTGATCAGCCAGGGTCAAAAGACTAATCAGGCTCCCTCAGCCAGTTTGCTCATATCTTCACTTTCTCCTCTCTAAAAAATGGAATGTAGTTCCAAAGGTACCTTT
The DNA here is from genome assembly GCF_036321535.1 of Camelus dromedarius. Classification (NCBI taxonomy): domain Eukaryota; kingdom Metazoa; phylum Chordata; class Mammalia; order Artiodactyla; family Camelidae; genus Camelus; species Camelus dromedarius. The sequence continues at coordinate 57,434,419 of NC_087447.1, read as the reverse complement.
CTTCTAAGGATACCTTCTAAAATATCTGTCTTCCTCTGCTACTCAATTTGCTTTTTCTAATTCCCGACCGTCTCTGTTCTGATTATAACTTACAAAGCCCTGGACTTGCAGTAAGTTACTAGGTACCTGTCCTTGGGAAGTCATTTAAACTTTCAAGCTGGTGAGAATGTCGCAAGTGCTTTGCAAATTTAAAGTGCTATAGGAACATAAAGCCTGATTAGTTTGAATATAAACATGATAATCAGTATCAGTTGTGTATTAGATGGTTTGGTTGTATCAGGGACACACTCTGATACCTGGGAATCCTCAAGAACATGTCATTACACATATTCTGAGACAAGGTTAGGAAGTATTGAATTAAATTAATTATCATGATGATGTAATAAAGGAGGAGGTGAATAGATAATGTGACACTTTTTTAACCTTTTCATATTACTGAATCATAAGATGGTTACCTAATGGAATGCACCCGAGCATGGGTTTGATTTGTGTTGTTTAACTTAAAAATTATCTGAAGTTTATTATACCAGTAAGATAACAATTCCGAGGAAATTACTTTTTAACTATAAATAATTTTTAGGCCCCTTTTTTTCTTTTCTTCTCTGAACACACACCTGATTTGCTATGAATTTTAAATTTTTAAGATCTTTAGAAACAGTGCTCTCATTTTGGTAAAATAATGGCATGTCGGTTTCTGAGACAACCACCTCTTTGGCAATCAAGAGGATACTGAGGTTACAACCTGAATAATTACTGAAAGGTAGAAGAGTTTTACGTGTCCACATTTTTTTTCAAATTGTTTAATGTAGAAAACACTTTTTATGAAAAAGAGAAGAGGGTGGGAGGTGTGGGGAGTGGTTCTACTGGTATCTTAGAGAGGCGATCTCAGTGTATGGGCCCCTAGATATTTCTTGTTGTCATCCATGGCTCAGTTGACTGTGTGTTTTCTTCCTAGTGAGGAGGCACTGATCTTCCATTTTTATTGGTCAGGCAGTTACTCCATTCTGTCACTCACTTTCTCTCTCTCTTACTCTCCCTCACCCTGCTCTTCTTTCTGTCTCTTTCAAGTCTCTCTGCCTAGGTGTCTAAGAGGATGAAAAAAAAGTATTTTATTATCCAGAGTGATGCTTGTCAAGTGCCTCAAAGACATTCTTTGCAGCAGTTTCGCTGACAGAACGGAAGGGATTTGGAGGAAGGGGGAGGGTTAATCATTTGCTGTTAAAATCCGCAGAAGAGAACACAGAGCTCTGCCCACGTAATAAGTGCCTGCAGGCAGCTAGTGAGGAGGGAAAAGTTTGGGGAAGAACTCATTTTTTTTGTCTCTCAGATTGTGGAACTTTTGTAAACACTTTGAATTCTCCTCCCACCTCAGTTTTATAATATACTTATTTGTTTAAATATTCAAGTTGTGTATTTGCATATGTCAGAGAAGGCACCAATAGGTACACAAATAAAAGAGGAAATCTAGTGTTGTCTAAGTTAAACCTCCAAATGTTTTTTTTTTTTTTTAATGTACCTGGCCGGATTTTCCTTTTCCAGCTGTTAGTCATTTGTAAGAAGCTGCCCTGTAATTGCAAGTGAGTTGAGATATGATGTATGCAGCACCGCATGCACCTTAGCTTTTCAGTCATATCTTCGAGTCATTTAGACTGCTGGGAATCATGCTCATAATAAATAGCTTTTTATTACCCAAAGCCGCTGTTCTGGCGGCGGAACGACAGCCTTTTGATAGATGGGCCGGGTAGTTTTTTGTGTTGTGCTTACTCAGAGTTGTTAGTAGGGAAGACGAAGGCAGCGAAGGGGGACTTTGGCAAAAGCGATCTTATGGGTATACTGAAGCAGCAGATCAGAATTCAGAAACAAGAAGGAGAGCTGAAATGTGATCCTCTGGTGCTTGGTGTAACACTCATCTCCACTGTAGAACTGTGCGAGGCACTCCGGCAGTCTTGTTCGGATCAAGGAATCCGCGAAAGGACCATGCAGCCACGGAGCCCCGCAAGCCACCGGGAAGTTTTGCCGGAGCTGATTTCTAGGGGATTTTCCGGTGCCTAGGAGAATCCTGCTTGCCTTGAGCTCTATGGAGGAGGGCTCGAGTTTCCTATGAGGGGCCCCCTTGGAAAAGCCGTCTGTGCAGAATCCAGGCTCTGCTTCTCTGTGTGCTCTTTACCAAAAGGCTTTTCTCACCTTTGCCGATTTGCTGGTGTGATTTTCATGCACTGTGTCCTGTGTAGGGATCCAGGATGGATTGCCTGTGCATTGTCACCACAAAGGTAGGATAGGAAACAGGACTGTTGTTGTGTGCAGCATTTTTCTATTATTATTCTGATTCTGTAATTAAACAGCTCTGGTAGGTGCTGCCAGTTCGTGAGATAAAATGATCAGTATAATTTACTTTGCTGGGCATTTTGTTCGCAAGGAGGGTCTGAGGGTCCTGTCTTTATTTGATTTGAACTTCTTAAAGTGATATTGTTTGTTTATGCAAATGAAAGGAGAATTTGCCTGTGTTTCTTATGGCAGAATTTGCTTTTACATCTATTTATAGCTCAGTATTAAAATATCTATAGTAGTAGTGTAGATTTCACATCACTTTAACATAACATATCAGGGTATTCTTTCTGAGTGTGATAATTAGCTTTTCATTTAAAAACCATGTCTTCTGTGCTTAAAGAGGCCAATCAGCTTTACTGTGGCTTGACATATTGTTTCTGATTGGAGAATTCTGATACTCTGCATTTTAGTGATTTTTTTTTAAAGGGAAAAAATCTTTAGGCCCAACTTGAAACAAACCAACAAACAAACACAAACAACATTTAATGTTGAATTGATTCTACTTTGATTATAAGCAAATGAAGTATTTGTATTATTGGCAATGGAAATAAAAGTAGGACTGGAATAAAATCAGTAGGCAATCCTTTTATGGGTTTACAGAAAACAGCTAAAATTTTCAAGTGCATTTTATTTTATTCTATCATCAGTTCTAAATAATGTACTTAAATTTCATTAACATTGGTTATCTGAATATAAATTACTACTATTTTTTAGAAAAATGAATTAAAACACGTTTATTCCTTAGCTCCCTTTTCACTTTGCATGTAAACATAACATGAGTTAATCTGAACTATATCTTTTAGTATCTTACATTGATTGGACATCCATTAAACAAGACAAAATCAATAGTTTGGTACATGAGATTCACTAAGTATAGATTTCCCACTGTGATCTCTTTTCATCACTAAAGACAAAATTATTTAATCTTGAATCCACCAACCAAGTTCCCCATAGTATGACCTTAAATGTCTTACTTTTACAGACTATATTTCAGAAAATCTTTATGGATATCTTCCTATAGGGCCTTGTATCAGCTGACAGCTTCAGCTGATGTTAATGGATTTAAAGCCTAAAAACTTCAGTTGGGTTAGTTGAGCAGGCCTCAAAGTTAGATAAGTACCTTATCTTATTTTAAAAATTGCCAAGCATCTCATATAGTTTTCCCAGTTGTCAATAAAAATAAGCTAAAATGAATTAAAAAAAAAAAGCTAAGTGGGAAATTATATTTCCTTATGTAATCTGGGAAACAGTCTCTTAAACATGATTTACTTTTCCTGAGGTGTTACACTCAGTGTTACTGTTCTTGAGAGAATACTGTCAAACCTGACCTACATGTATTTCCTAATTATTTCAAAATCATAATAATTGAAGATACTATAAAACATAATTAGTACTTTAAAGTAAGTTATAAAATGTTAATAGATCTCAAAATTGGAAGTCTGTTACACTGAACAAGTTAAATCACCACTGAAATCTAAGTTTCCTCAATTTGGAAAATATAATTTAAAAAACATGTCATGTGCTGTATATCCACTTACCAAAATGTTAACGACCACATGTACAAGGTAAAAAAATATTTTTATTCTGCTTTAAATGCTATATCAGAGATAAATTTCATTATTCCAGTATTTTGATTTATCATGCAAATTGTACAATTCAACAGGACAAATACCCATGTGAGATTTCACGAATTTTCTAATTTAATTATATTCATAACTATTTCTCAGGTGGCATATATAACATCTTTATAGGATAAACATACTTACAACAAAGTTACACTGTGATGTTTAAATGGTAAATAATACATAAGTGATTTAAAAGCTACATCTAGGTGAAGAGACTTCCTGGAGGACTTTAGAATGCAAATCCTGTTCACCTCACCAACCACCATTGATACTCTTTTTTTTCCCCAAGTGGCCATGTACTTGGGATGCCCTTGTTCCACTTTCCTGGGACTCTTTGACAGGAAACTTGCTAACAACGTGGAAATTTTTATTCAGTCTCAGTTCAGCCCCCATCTCTTTTTCCTCCAGCAATGAGTCCACCTTTTAGCAGCTCTGGCTGAGATGCTGTCTTCAAGTTTTGCTTTGTAGAGGCTCTCTGTGAGACTGGAACTGTTCACTAACTACTCTGATCTCTCCTAGGCATATCTCAATTATCACAGCTGACCACCACTCCCATCAAAGTTTTCAGTGACAGGAAACATAAATACTTTCCTTGGTTCTCTTCTTTCCTTCCTGTCTTGGCCTGAAAGGCACTTACTGCCAAGAGGATCCTCCTATGATCTCTCTGCCCAATCCATTCTCTCATTCCTTTCTGTTTCACACACTGCAGAAATAGATTCCTCTTCATATCTTTGGTCCATATTTTTAGGAATAATGTTAGAAGATTAACGAGAGGAGAGATTATGACAAATTGAGACAAAGCACTGCATAATGGCAATATAAAAGTTTCTGTTAGACATCTTGGAGAAGTGTTTTTATTTTTATTTTTTCTGTATGTAAAAGGATGGAAATGATTGTGGCATATTTTATAGTACTCTAACTAACCCTCTTGATAAATTAATCTACTTTAGATCTCACCTGTAAGACTCAGATTGCTTAAGGGCTCCAGTCTGATCAGACTGATTTGCCAGAACTCCTCTGATTTGGGGTAAAATCTTGTAGGCCAGGAAATCATCAGAGCAACCAAAAATAGAAGTTTCATGCCACATGGATCCCAAGATCTTTTCAGATGTTAAGATAACTCACTTTTATAAGAAAATCGAGTCATCTCTTTTATTTGAATGTTTCTGTCCACTTTCAGTTTCAGCTCTTTTGCCACAAATGTCACTACTGACAAAAGAGAAGTGACATCACTTAGTGTGAAAAGCAGGACTCCAAAGCAAGAGTTGGATTTAAATTGTTCTGATACTTACTAGCTTTAAGATTTGGATAAAGTTTTTTGACTTCCATGAGCCTCGATTTCCTCATCTGTGAAAAAGACATGGTATTACCTGTGAGGAAATGATATTGTGGTAAAGTGTAGAAAGTATAATTCCTGGCATATGGAAAGAATTAAATATAGGTAATTTATTGACCAACTCACAGTTTAATGTTTAATCTGTCCATCTGTTTGGGTGTGGTCAGTGAGGAAAATGAGGTCATCCCAGTAATATGATTAAACACAATTTAGTAACTAATATAACATGCTTTATAGACTGGATATTTCTTAAATATGTTTTGAAAATTAAGATATAATAATCTCAATAATTCTGGTCACTAACATACAAGGAAAATAATGTTAGACTGTTAAGCCAGAAACATGCTGTTAGATGATTGGCCAATAAGACAACAGTTCTGGAAAGCAGGCAGGATATTCTGCACTAAATTAAATAAAATGCCAGCAGTCGGTAGAATTTTTCTTTTGCTGTGTAGGAATTCTCAAGTATCATCTGTAATAGCATATGGGATTTGATACAAGAATAGAAGAAAGGTGGAATTGTGGAAAATCAAAGTAAATCTACTTTTGTAACTTTGGGTACCTCGAGGCAGCTGGGCATCAGTGCCCTTGCCTGTAAAACAAGTGCATTTTATTGCATTTCTGAGGTCCTTCCTTTTCTATCTCTAATCTAATATTCTAAAGTATATTATCTCTGAAAATAAGATTATTCACAGACACTAAGTATCCTGAAAAATTATAGTGAGTGAATCATAAACTGGTATCATTTCAGATATCCATTAACCAGACTTACAGGCTTTTTTTTTTTTAAAGTTTTAAGAAATCTACAAAGACAATTGCAATATGCAATGTTAAATTACTTCTGAAATTCTTTTTAATGAAGACATGATAGTACTATTCATTTTTAATGTGTGTAACAGGTTGATGTGCATAGTCAAATTCAAACAGCAGAATGAAAAGTGGACCAGGCAGCATAAAAGAAGCTTTTACTGAAGTTGTTAATACTACATCTGTTCTGTAAATAAAATATCACTTTTTGCAGTCATCAACCCACCATGTTTTACAAGAATTAAAGTCACTTAGAATTTCTAAAAGGAAATAAAAACTGTTGTTGGGCATTTATAAGATACTTTTATTAATGCTACTAAGTATCATTTTATTTATTATAACCTTAATAGAAAAAAAGGACATATTTTACCCTTATAAATGGATTCATCATAGAAGTATTTACAACTATTGCTTTTGGGGGGGGGGAGGGTGGCACTAAAATAATTTTTATTTTCTTCCAGAGCTTTATGTAGAGAAAATGAAACAAATCACCAAGGCAACAAATGGTTTACCTGAGTGGCCCTGTCTTTGTAGACAGGGCTATTTATTCATGCAGGTGTATAGTTGCATCTGCTCTCATGGTAGAAGCTGCACATTCATTTATTTTATTCATTTAACAAGTATTTATTGAATGCCTAATGTGTGCCTGACATATTGCAAAGGAAGGGGACATAATGAACAGTCTGTTCTCATGGAATTTTTACTCTAATGGGGAAAACAGCAGATTATGGATATAACAGGGATGTGTGATGGGGGTGGATATTGGGTGCTATGAAGAGAGCACAGCATACCTAAAGAATCTGGTGCTCTTGGTTTTAGGGTAGGCAGGGGTTCCATAGCAGGAAAGAGTTTTCTAAGGAAGTGACAATTAGACTGATATGCAGAATGGAGGGCACAATGAGGAGGGAGAAGTTTTTTCAGCAAAGTCCCAGGAGGCGGGGGGGGGAGAGGGAGAGAAAGATGAGCGAAAGGCATATTCAAGGAAAGGGAGGTCAGTGTGGCTGAGATATAAGGTGCCCAAGGTGAATACTAAGATACAAAGGATGCAGAGATAAGTAGGGTCATAAATATAAAGAAGTTAAGTTATTTTCTTAAAGGAAGTAGGATTTTCCTTCTATTTTTAACACAGTTCCAAGCCTCAGTTTACCCTGACTTCTCACCCATTTCATTTCCCTGATTTGAGCGCTCTCCTATTTTCTGCCACTTCCTCCTTTTGTTTATCCTTAGGTGTGTTCAGTGAAAATAGTGGTTTTACCTTTCACTAGCTGGATGGCCTTCTCTGAACTGTAGTTTTCTCTTCATAAAGTGGTACCTATCTCATGGGGTTGTTTTCATGACTCAATGAGACAAGAACTATAAAATGCTTGGCATATTATCTTATAGTGGGTAGGTATACTGTGTTCTGTTAGATCCACAGCCTCTTCATCTTCTTGTCTTTTCTTGGTGATCTCCTCATATCCATCCTGCCAGTCACACTGGTTTGGGTGCCTGTCATCTCAACCACATGTCTGTAAGGTGGCAGGTCCCCTAAACAGAGAACGAAACAGAGGGCTTTAATGGACCAGGGAAAATCTACTGGGTGGCAGAAAGAGGAGGAAATACTAGTGGGAAAATTTTAATAAAGTCTGGCCTTTGTATGTAGAAAAGTAGGGAAAAAGAGCCAGTGTGAAGAGATTTCATGACACATTAGTAACCTGGGACTAACCATTTTAATTGCATAAAACACTTCAGCATATTAATTCCATTAATATAATAGCTTCCATTTCCTATATTAAGTAATCCATACAGCGGCCAGAATGATTGATCTAATACACAAGTCTAGTGGCATGACGCTCAAGTGGAAGCCCTGCAGTAGCACCCTGTTGAACTCAAGATGAGTGATTGTCGAAATTTTTACCTTAGTGTGCAAGTCTCCTTTGATCTAGCACCTGAATTCCTCTCCTGCCTCATCTTCCATCACTCTGCCTTATATTTTATACTACAAGAATGTCAGAAATGCATGGACCAGACCACTTCTTATGTCTGTGCTACCTTCCCTGTCCTTCGTTAAACTAATTGGCACATTGGCCCTGCTGGCTCCCCTCTGTTCTTTGAAAATGTCAGCCATGTTTCTGCTTTTGAGGCTTCCACTTACTACTCCTCTGTCTGGATGGCACCATCCACCTGATTAAATCCTACTTATCTTCCAGGTCTGACTGTACATGCTACAACCTTTCTGAAAATCTCCGGTTGGATTTTATACTCTTGGTATACACTCTCATATTGTCCCCTATTTCTTTTTATCATAATTCATAATTATACACTGATTTGTGGGATTATTTTCTGAGTGTCTCTCTCTTGCCTAGACAGAAGCTTCATGAGGGAAGAGACTATGCCTACTTTACTCATTTTTGTATATGTAATGTCTGGGACATATTCTGACACATTGAAAGAACTTAAAGGATTTCATTAACTCATTTACTCCTCAGATCAACTCAATGAAGTAAAATTCTCCACAACTTGAAAATGAGGCCTATTCACACAACTAAGTAGTCTCATAGTGGGGATTCAAACCCAGGTCTTTGTAACTAATGTCCGTGCTCCTATCCACTGTCACTGTCTCCTGGTCGAGTCACTTCAAGGTTATTACTCAGTTAAAATGTACTTTTGATACTATATTTTGAATTTTGTTCCTTTGGAACCTAAACATCTAATTAAATAAAGATAATGCACCCACAGAAAGCTTAATTTAAAATTACTCAGAATTAGTTGTAGATTTGTAGTTTTTTGATCACATATCTGTAGCCTATAAAAGTAAACTTTTACAAATGAAAAAAAATTTTAGTGTATGAATCATGTCAGTCATCTGTTAATACATCTGTAGTAAACAGTCTTTCCTGCCAAACCTGATTACCAGGATGTTATTCACAACATTATTCTTTGTTGGCACTGTGAGTAAAAGCTACATGTTCTGTGAAGAGCTGTGAGTCTGAGAGAATTATCCTTTGTAAGACTTTCAGGTAAATCTTATTTTATAAGACAAATGTGGGTTTGCAAAGGATACAAGTACAAAACAAATAATAAACACATTTATTGTGCTCAGAATTTTAAAAAGCCACATAACTATCTTTATAAAGTACAGAAGAATTCATAACTTTCTTTTATTGTTTACCCATTATTTAATCCGAATATTTGTACATAAGATTTTCCTAAAGCCGATTACCCTGCCTGAGAGACCTGTCTCATTGCATGTATGTATGTTTCACCAAAGGCAATTTGGAAATGTGTATTGGACCAAGGTTCAGAAAATAGAGTTATAGACCCAGGTTTGCCATTTATTGTATTACTTTTAGTCAATTCAATTTACTCTCCCTGAGTTTTATTTTCTAAGTCTGAAATGGGTATAACAATACTGACTTGTAAGTACCTCCTTCACAGGGTTATTAAACAGACTCAAATGAGTTTATGTATTTGAAAAGTATAAAATACTGTATACATGGAAAGGATGACTAAATTATTGAAAGGGGACATCTTAGAGGAAACTGGGATCTTTTATTACCATTAGCATTAATGTGTGATGGAAAAAAATGATCACTGTACCCATATATGTGTTAGAACTAATTTTATGTTGCAGTGACCCAGGCAAATTGTCCTGACATGTCTGAGGTCCCTCAGAGAACTGAGTATTGGGCATTTGGACAGCAGTTGGCATCTACCACTGAATTTCGCTTCGAGTGGCTGCATAGCATAGTGTTTGAAAGCATAGCCTCTGGCGTCAGACAGATTCTTGCAGGAGTCCTAGCTCTGCCAGTTATTAGTTCTGTTATCTAGGCCAAATTACTTAATCAACTTAAACCTCAGTTTCTTTATTTGTAAAGTGAGATAATAGCACTTCAAAGGGCTGTTGTGAGGATTAAATACAATATTCATTGCTTCTGCAGATATTTACCAAGTACATACTATGTGCCAGGCAGTATTGTAAGCAGTAGAGATAAAACAGTGAATAGATCAGACAAGGTCCCTGCCCTCATAGAACTTACATTGTAGAGTGAAGAGACTGCCCATTAATAGGCACGCAGATAATAAACATAACTTCAGCTGGCAGTAACTGCTAATATTTAAAAAGCTGAGAAATGAAACATAGAAAGATGGATAAGTATAAAAAGACACAGGGGCTACTTTAGGTAGGGTGGAAGAGATGTCCTCTCTGGAAAATGCCCTGGGAACTTGAAAGGACCAGCTTTGTGAAGATCTTGGGGAAGAACATTCCAGACAGAAAGAACAGCTGGTACAAATAAACACACAGGGCTTAGTGTAGCGCTGTACATAATGTACCGTCGCTAAGTAGCTGTGAATGTTTCTGTTCTCTCCCTCATCTTCCTCTTTAATTTTCTCTTTTTTAGGGAACCTGACATTTAAAGATAAATTTCATAGTAGGATCATTAACTCAATTAGTCAGTTACCACCGTAGTGGAAAACTGCTGATGTGTTGTCATGGTGATTGGGATTTCCCCTGGCTTTAGCAAATGTTTTCCAGGTTTATAGGTATTGGTGTCACCAAATATTTTAACCTTTTCTTCTAATATGCATTCAAAATTAGTACTAGAAATGAAATTCTATGAAAATACTCATCCCGCAAATACCTCAATTCTAATATTCCTACACACATATTCATTTCTTTGTATCTAAATAATTCAGTTCTTAAACTAAACTTTCAGGAGACAACTAGTTTTGTAAAAAAAATAGTTTGACAGTAAATGAATAAATTCTTAGAATTTAGAATTCTATTTACCCATTAAGTAAACTTAAGTCAGAAGATCCAGGAAAACATCCATCCTCTGGAGCCCTCTGAGCATAAATCATTCTCCTCCTCTGTTCTCTGCTCATTGCATAGTTTACTCTCTCCCTTGTTATAGTTAGATAAATGGGAGTTTTTCTATCCTACTACAATGCCATTCCCCAGTTGTTATGGTTAGACAAATGGGAATTAATCTTGGTTTTTATTTTTCCCTAAATCCCTATCTTTCCCAATTCCCATTCATTCTTCTGACCTTTCCTATCCTCCCACCCCTATGTATTTTCCATGCTGTTAACTGGAACCTCCCTTAAAAAATATACATACACATATACGTGTGTATATATGTGTATATACACACACATATATATGTGTATACTTTGTATGTTGCAATTCTGGTTAACACCCCTCATGAGTCCCCTAATTCCCCATTGTTTAGAGTGTAGTGTGTTGCCCAGTTGCAGTGGTATCATTTCGGAGCTTGTTAGAAATGCAGAATCTTGAGCCTCATGCTAGAACCTGAATTTTAGCAAGATGCTGAGATGATTTGTATCCTTAGTTGTTTTTGCACACTATGATGTAAGAAACACTGGCCTGCAGAAATAAGTTTGCATAGTTTAACCTCACATATGTTGCCCTCTATTTTCTCGCCCTTGTCTAACTTTTTGTCTCAAATCCCATCACCCTTCATGCCTTAGCTTGAACTATAGTCAATTATATTTGGTTCCCCAAACAATCTGAATTCTATTCTCCTGTTTCTGTGTACCTGCTTTTCTTTATGGATAGAATGCCTTTCAATTCTCTAGCCTGATGCTTACTTAATAAGCTTCTTTTTTAACCTTTAAAATTCAGATAAGATATAGATTCCTCTGTAAATATCTTCCTTGATACTGCCCTACTGAACTAACCTAGCTACTCTCCGTGTCTTCAGAACAATGTATCTGTGTAATAACCATCATGTAGTTGTGCAATTACTTTTTACACATGCCTATCTCTTGCTAGAATATGAACTCTTTGAAGACGGTGGGGAAGTTCTTAGTCATATTTATCATCAGCTACCTAGTATGGTGCTGACAGGTATACCATAAATGCTGATTGATTCTTTCCTTTAACAGACATCTGGTAGTTATTGCATTATTGAATAGTGAACGAGTGAATGAAATCCTTCCTGCAAACTCACACACAACACACACTTAGGCATATAAACACGCATGACATGCACTTCACAAGAAATATTTGTAAAATATATCTTTGTATTCTGATGAGTAGACTATTCAGTTGACAGACAGGCAACTAGTGAACTTCTCTCTGAATGATTGCTGGGACTGAAATGATAGTTTAAATGTCATTTTAGTGTAAGAGAAATGGACTACAGGAGATGTAAGTGTTCACACACTCTAAGATCACATCTGTAGTAAACCACCTTATAACAATCATCATTTAAACTTCTAAAATTCAAGTATAAAAATTCTTACAAGTCAATAGCACATTTTTATTAAACAAAAGCTCTAACAACCAGATAAGTTTTTCAGTTTGATAAAGGAATGACAACTCGTGTCTGTTTAACTTCTCAGAGATTTTATACAGATTTATGTTTAACTTGGTTTTGGTGAAAATTATTTGAGTTTATAATATGTATATGTTTACCATAAATATATTCTAAAGGTATAGTAATTTTTTACTATATAGTAAATTTTTAATATAAAAATATTAAAATTTACTGAAAGTTAAAAATAGAAAATTTAAAAATGACTTTATTGTCCTAAATTATTAGGTCATGAAATAATTGAAGAGATAATAAAGGTTTTTCTTCTTTTTTTTTTTCCAAAGCAGGATGCATTATATTACACTCAGCTCACAGGACACAAACTTGTCTAGGAAGGGAATGGGAGTTCACAGCAATTTTGCCTCTTTTGAAAAATATATTGCTTTGCATTTTAGAGAACACAGTGTATCAGTACTATTGAATGGTTTTACCCCAAGTAACCTCCAAAAATAACTTACAAAACTATAATAATGATTAATGATTATTACTCAGAATTTGTCCAACGAACTACAAATAAAACTGGTACTATTGCAAAAGGAGCCCCGAGTAGGTGTTTTGCTATTATTCTGTGGTTAAGATCTGAGTTAAAATTTTTAGTTGCTTTCAAATATTTCCTTAAAATTATTCTGAGAACCTTAGACAAAAATGCCTCAGAATAATCAAATATACCACTTTCTCAAGTAGCAATATAGTCTACAATAGAGATTCTCCCTGAAGGCCACTTACACATAATTCTAAAAGAGAATATCCAGAAGTCAAATTTTAAGATACGAATCATACCAGTTATTATCCACATCAGCAGAAATTGTGCTGTTCCATAAAACGCTGTTCAAAAAGTGTTAATAAAAGAAAAACTTTCCTATGTTTCATGATTTTACAAAGAGGTATATAATTTACCATGCTGTATTTATGATATCCCACAATAAAATAAATTTCTTATTTTCAAATACGGTTCTAATTAGAAAATGTGAGGAGGAGTTCTAGGTAATTTACTGATAAAAAGCATTTGAAAATCATTTGCTAAAGACACCATAAATAAAAACATATTTTTAGCAAAAAGAAAAGAATTATTCCTCTCTGGTCTTTGTTATGACTCTCCTAGGATTTCAATCTACTGCTTTCTTGCTAGTCCTTTAAAATAAAACTGCCCTGAATTAATGCACATGCAATTTACTTAGCAGTCTGAAGTTCTATTTAAATCGAGGACAGGTTTAATTGCTACTTCTTCCTGGCTGACTGCTTGATGTTGGCTATAACACCTGATCTGCAGAAGCCTGCACATTCTTTCATTTAACATTTGTCCAAAAATATATATTCATTAAGTGTCAGGAAGACAAGGCACATACAGAAATAATATCCATCTACCCCCCAACCCTTTCTTTTTGTTAGGCTTTGCCAGAATTTTAAGTATCTGTGGAAAACCTATGGTAAGAGAACTGTATACCTTTAAATTGATGGCATTCTGTGTGTATTTTTCAGAAAACACTGTTCAATGTATATGCATTTTTTGAAACTTAAGAACATTTTAAGAACAAAATGATATGAATTGTATTTTAATAGGTTGTAATTATATCTTATCAAAAGCTCAACTTTTTAAATCCTTTATTCTTTGGAAATATGGTAATTGTCCCCTTTCCCATGTAGTTAATTATAAATTTCAGAAAGAATTAACTCAGCTAAAACTCTTCACTGTTTTTTCTTTGTCTCTATGGTAGCAGTGAAAATAGAAATGAATTGCTTTGATCTTATTTCTGAATGGCATTTCCTTCCTCAAAGATGGACTTTATTTGGTAGACCTGAAATTTTAGATATTTTTCATTAGCTGTTAATTCAAAAGAGGTATTTTTTTTTTTACAGATGAATTTAAAAATGTGTCAGGAAGAAAAATGTAGGTTGTTTTAAAAATCACAGCCTTTGTTTCCATAAGAGTTTGTAGTTTATGACATAATGGATAAGATCTGCCAGTGAAGAATATTCATTGACTGCAGTTGTAGATAATGTCCAAAGTTTCTTTCTTGCAAGGGGAAAAGTACAATTGTAGTTCATTCCTCTTGTCTCATCTTGTTATGTCAGTAGGATTCAGTGACAGCATGCAAATATCAGTGGCATTTAAAGTATTTTACAAGACTTTGTTTTTTAATCTTGTATTTAGAGGCTTAAATTACTCTGTTGTATCTAACTCTGCATAGGAATAATTCAATTTTAGAGATTTCTAGAGCTTCATGGGATATTGGGACATGCTCCCACAAAATACTAAAAAACCGTAATATGTTCCTTAGAAATATTTACAGACCAGTTATTTCAAGTATGTGATCCCAGATTGCAGAGTCAATTCTCGCTCCCAAATTTAGTCATCCTAAAACTGTTGCAGTATTTCAGATGTTCTTTCCAACTTATATTTAAAACTTAGATTTAAATTTCCTGGTCTTTGCTAAGTACTTTCTTGTTCTTTTTCTCATTTAATTTTCATGGTGAACATATGAGATAAATATTATTATTTTATAGTCAGAGGTGAGAAGATAGGCTTAGAGAAGCTAAGTAGGATAGGAGAAAAAAAATCCCTGATTAGTAAGATAAATATTAATATTTATATAAGTATACTCATTACTGTTAGAACATATACTGGACCCTGGGCTAAACGTATTACATTATTATCTTATTTAATCCTTATAATAATCCTTTACACTTGTTATTATTCTCTCCACTTTATGGAAGAGAAAACTGAAACCCACAGAGACTAAGAAACTTACCTAAGGTCACAGATCCAGAAAGTGAAAAATCTGGCATTCTAACCCAGGTCCAGTGAATTCCTCATGGCATTAAACATTTTCCTCCACTACCTTTCAGGGTTAATGCAATGATAGAATGAGCTTTACAACTCCTATCAAGTGCCTGGCATCTAATAGATGCTCAATAAATATTATTTTGTTATACATCCAGGAAATGCCTTCTTCCAGGGGCCCTCCCTCCATTGATACTATAAAATGTCAAGTTACAACAGTGGCTCTCATGTATAGTGAATATTTAAATGTGGCCAGCTATGAGCATTCAGAGCTTATGTCACTCATCATAGTTAATTAATCTAGGTAGCCAGAAGGGTAGAATATTACTTTAACATGGAGTGTTTAATCCTCTTATGTACTGGTTAGCCACAGATTTCACCTCTGCTAACCTGGGTAAATGCCTTCCTGGACTCACAAGAGATTTTGGGCAGCATGTGCACAACTCAGCATTACCATCCCTGTCCACTAAAAAGCCCTCATTCGCAGTATCCTGTGGAGAATGGGTCAGCCGCGTTTTCCTCATTTACAGAGGAGCCAAATGCATGACTCTCCAGCACGGAGTAAATCTTAGTGAGGATTTCTTCAGAAACAAATTAGGCCAACTTATTTTAAACATCTTTGAAATCTGATAAAATGAAAGGAAGCAAATAGAACGATAAGCCCAGGAAGGGATAAAGTTGTATATTGAGGAATTATGAGGAATTATGCCCAAAATTGAATGAGAAAGGTTAACACTGACCATGAGTATGTTTTTCAGCTGTAATTGATACACTGAGCAAGCAGGATATAATAATAGAAGCTGCCTTATTTGGAGCTCCCCATGGTTTGTTTAAAATTTCTTAATAATCCCTATGCTGCTCACTAGATGAAAATTTGGATGCTCTTATAACTTTCCATGAATTTCCAGTCACTTGCAAGGAATTAAACATCCTACAATCACTTAAAATCATAAATATAGTCTCAATTAAGTAATTAAAATTGCCCAGTCCTAAATATTAATCAAAATTCTTAACACTTTTCTGGATTAATAACTCTTTTTTCCTACCGTGGGATCTTCAGATAGGACATCAGCTTTGGGGGAACACTTTGAGAATAGGCTTCTCTTTTCTTCTTTCTCATTTTGCTGGTTGGTTATTGATCCCTCCAGGTGTGGAGTATAAGAAGGAAATTTAAAAAGGAGAACAGAAAGTTCTTATTAGACTGAAATTGTCATAATTTTTCTTTCTGAGACTGACACATAATGATAATAACAAAAACAAAGAAAATAGTTGACTCTTATATAGTGCTGATTATGTATAGAAATGGTTCTAAGCACTTGTATTAATTCCTTTAATCTTCATAATTGAGGCAAAGAGAGGTTAAACAACTCTCCCAGGGTCACCTAGCTGGTAAATGCTGGATCTGGGATTTTAACCCAGGCAGTCTGGCTTCAGACTCTTTCTATTGTGGGCACTATTGTGGGTCTTACAGAATTTCTCTTTCTGGGCCTTTCTGACTAAGTCTCCTATAGTGTGGACGATGCATTCTTTAGCTCCAGGTTTTGTAGCAGTCCACTCCACACGGAGGGTTGTCTTGGTAGGCATCACAATAACTCCAGGATGGCTCTCTTGCCCTGACAAAGCTAAAAATTTTGGTTTGGAAGTCACCTCTCCTAAGGCAATAATTTGCCATGTTATCTCACTTGTTAAACTTTTCAGGTGGGAGTCAGGTCCCAGTATACTGGCCTTTCAAATCCAAGGAAGTTATATCAAGCTCTAGGTATATGCCCACTGAAGCCTCTCTCACTAATCTTAGGTGAAAAGTGAGACTTCTCTCAGCCCCTCTCCAAAAACATCTCTTCTCTTTGTAACTCTCCAACCAGCTAACCCTTATATACTCTCATTATAGATAAGGGTTTAGAGACCTGAAAGTGGTTCTTGGTAATGTCCTTTGAAAATTATAGCTCCTCCTTTGGAAGCTCATTGTTATCATATCTTGATGTCTTAGACAGGGCTTCCAATGTATCATCTTGTACATACATTTCTAACTATATTGTATTTTTGTACCTGGCAAAATTTGACTTTCTCCTTTTCTTTAACAACTTAATCTGTAATTACACATCTTTATGGCAAATTAACTGCACAAAAACCTTTATTTCCTAAGTAAAATTATTTATATACATATGTGTATACACAAAAATTATGTATGTGTGTATATATACACATACATACATATATGCATGTATGTTTCTATACACATATGTCTATGTATAGACACAATATATATGTATATCTCTATATATGAATATATGAATATCTATATATATTTGGAGGCATCCTGGGAGTTCAAGTTTTTTGAAAACTACCTTAACTTTTGATGTACTAAAGTATGTATTTAACTAGAAGTCAGAAAATGTGTTTTCTAATTATTTTAATAAGAATTAACTCATAAATATCACCTTAATATTTATAATTAATACTTTAAATATAATTACCTATTACATTTATAAATTACTTTATATCTCACAGTGTATTTGCAAATACATGATTACATGCTATTTTAGTTCCACCCTGCCATTTAGTTTTACCCCTTGGACATCATGTTTTAATTTCTGTTTCTTCATCTAATACCCGAGTTTCAAAAAAGATGAGAAAGACACCTGAAGTGCTTTCCCAGAGACTAAACTCAGGAGAGCCTCTTCTGTTTTTTATGGAATCAGTTCTGGATCCCTTCATGTTCACTCCCTGGCAGGACCCAGTTTGTCCCACATCCTGCTGTCCTTGCCCTGTTAAACAGAGCTACAAGAGGGCAAAGGCCAAAGTCCCCTTTCTGTGTAACACGGAATCATTCTTTCCTCTCATTCCTAGGTTTCTGTGGCCCCAAACTGAGGGGTTTCCTTACAAAGGCCAAGAATACTTTGATTCAGCACTATCAGATGGTGCATGGTGCACCTTTAGCTGGAAGGCCCTCTACGCTTTCCCCTCCTAAAAACTTTACTGGAAAACGGAAGTGTCTCATCTATAAAGCCTTCCTGATTTACCCAGTCAGAGTTCAACATTTTTGCCTTTGGCTTCAATTTCACTGCATAATTTTTCACAACCCTAGTTTATTCCTCACTCCTGCCCCCAAAATGGGTGAGATGAATCTTTTTCATCTGCTATGTCACATTTTATTTATACCATATAATTAATATTGCTTTATCAGTATATGTTTATTAGTTTCTTTTTTCTTGGACTGAGAACTTCTTTAGGCAGAGACTGAATCTTGATACATCCTCTTCCTAATATAATGGCTGGAGCATACTCATTTCTCAATGAATATTTGTTGAGCAATGAATGAGTGGTCCTAGTATTTAACCCTGTTTTAAATGTAACATGTTGCATTGTATCTCTTAAAAGGTTGGGAGCTCTCTGAGAGAAAGGATTTCAGGCTTAATATTTCTAAGTTTTATGTCTCTATATATACCTAGCATGGTGCCTTCCATGTAATACATGTTTGATAAATGAATGGCTGGATAAATGAATGAATATGTGTATACTAGTATCATGTGACACTTCTCAACCCAGAACAGACTTCTATATTTATGAGAATCATTTTACTGTGAACAGAACAACAAAACTTTTTAGTTCTTCCTCTTCTTTCGAAAAAACATACTATTTTGAATGAAGCATTTAGATTGCAATTTTATTTGCAGGAGTCAGTAACCACCCTGCCATATACAAATTTGTTTTGAGGATTAAATGGCTAAAATATTGATACAGGCACTTGGTTGACTCCAAAGCACTCTAAAATAAAAATAAATATAAATGCCTGATACACAAAAAATTTCTGCTCTTTCTAGAGGATGGGGTGGATTGAGTAGGGAATCCTCAGAGTTTTCTTGTCAAGTGTTTGTCACTATTCAAATTCTTTGTAGCTACATATTTACATAATCAATCTGAGGTGTAATTGTCCAGCATATTTGGCTCATTTGCTCAGGATATTCTGGAATGAAAAATGTCAAGATGTTAAAGTCAGAAAAAGACAACCGAGGAAGATGAGAGACTTGGAGACATCAACCTGTTTAAACAGCACTGTATTTTAAAAAGGCCAAAACTTGCTGATAGTTTTGTCTCTTAAGAGAACATGTTTTTCAGAGTTAGCATTTCAGATTCCTGAATCCTGTTCAAGTCACATGTCAGCAATCTAGAGGTATCCAGTGTAGATGGATGGGAGAGAGAAGGGGAAGTGAGTGAAATGTCTGTCTTTAGAGTGATTTGTCACCAACTTCTATCTTAAATTTTGCTTGGAGAGATAGGCTGGCCCTTAAGGTAATTCTAATATTCCATCTTGATTTTTGTCCTAAGAATTAACTTAAAGATAGTCTAGGGAGTATCCTTTCCCCTACTATTCATGTTGCTGTTCTTCTAAAGGCCAAGGATCTGCCAAGTAGGCAGTAACTCCAAACTCTGTCATAGTGCCCACATTAAATGTTACAGAGAAAATATACTGAAGAAGGAGATGAAAAACTCTAGGAAAAAGACAATTTTTAACCCTTCTACTTCACCTGCCATGGCAATTCCCTTGTCCCATGTTAGATCTTTTCTTCTTTAGAAGTAGAGTGAAGGGGTAGGTAAAACCTGAGGTTGAGGTTTTCAATAACCACACTTGGATGGAAAGCTCTTGTGAGGTCAACTGGTCCAGCAATTCTTAACCTTTATCATCATGCAAACCCACAGAGAAATAACCATATTCTTACCATAACAGTAGATTGGGATGATAGGGACTCTCAATTGGAGGGTGTGCCCCTTTGGAGGAGGAAGTATATTAAATTCTTGGGAGGAATATGGGTGGGTCAAATAAAACCCTCTCATTTTATAGATGAGAAGACTGAGGTTTAATGTGTTAAAGTAACTTTCCCAAGTCCCACAGATAGATTAATGGGGGCACTACTGAAATCCAAGGTCCTAGATTCTATTTCAGTCATTTTTTTCTGGTCACATACTATGGATTACAAAATTATATATGTTTTTGTGGCATCTGTCTTCAGTAGGCCTTTTTATGTGTCTGTCTCTATGAAATCATTTTGTTAATCTTCTTAATGAAAACACGAATGGGAAGGCCTTAGGGTCCAAAACTCAGGTAATAGTGGGACAAAAGAGTTGATTTCCATACTTTTTTACTCCATACTGTATATCCATAGATGTTCAAACACTCCTTATTTATGCCCCCGTCACATTTTATGAGTACTTACACTCCTCTACCAAAGCACAGCTCACTTATTTATTGAATTTTGCCTCTTTACTATATGCTCCATAAAGATATATGCTATCTAGATATAAAACAACCTTATTATTACTACTACTACTAACAAAAACAATTGTGAATTATTACAAAGGACAGATTCCTCACCATTACATTGTTTGGTATGACTTTTCATAATTAGAAATAATAATAACTAGCGTTTTAGTAATGCTTTCAAATTTCAAAAGGCTTAGCTTCACGTGTAGATAAATTATATTTATTTATCTGGCTTAAGCTATCAGAAAGGGAAAATAAATTGTCCTTTTATTTTGTGTATTTTTTCATAACATCCTTGCCAATTGTGATAGTTACCTGTAGCAAATATTTATCTATCATCTGAAAACAGTCTCGTGAACTAGGTAGGATACTAACACTGTTTTACAGATGTGACTACCAAGACTCAAAAGCACGTCCTGGCAGCAAGCACATCCGTAAGCTTTGCTTGAAATTGTGGTCATATGACACCAGTCCAGTGCATCTTATATACCCTGTTGGTACTGTATGTTATATTCTGATTTAAACAAGAAAACTGAGCATGGGGATTGATGATCTAAGTGTATTTTTATGGCAACTTTATCAATAATCACTCAAACAGCACTTCAGAGTTTAGTGATGCCTTAAAAATAGATCACCTAAATAAAGGTTGCTCAAATAAGCTTACAAATCATAAAAAAGAATTCTTAACACAGTACTGAATTCAATACTTAATTCCAGTTAAGTCAAACATGTTAGGATCATTGATAAGATGAAATCATATTAGTTGATGACATGTCTTAAGCCCCATTAAACAGAAAATGAGAAATACCAGCTTCTCATAGAAGAGGCGTGCATGGACAGCAGTCAGCCAAATTCTTGCTGCAATCCCAGTTATGCTGCCTTCTTGTAGGGTAATTTAAAGGTGAATTGCTTACCCTCAGTGAGCCTCAGTTTTCTCTCCTGTGCAGTGGGCATAGCAATACTTTTATTGACATTTGTTGTAGCCATTAGTGATAATACAATGAGACCAGAATGAATGCTAGCATATTTATAGTAGCTTAAAAAATCACAGCTGTGGTTTACATGATTATTATTAACATTATTATTAGTATTTCTGTGTTATAATTGAGTGTACAATAAAATAAATAAAAGATAAAAGACGCTTTATTAGAATCACCTCCTCACCTTTTAGCACTAATCAGCACTCGTTATTACAGGGATGAAGCTGTATTGTTGGTTAAAGGAAAACATTTCATTCTCTCTAAAAGGCCAATTAGAAGTGAATTTATAGGAGTTACAACAAAAGATTAGGTTAGCCTGAGATACATTTCTTATGTGAAAAGAAGTGCTTGGCAAATGGTTTAGAATGTCAAATCTCTGTGCTCCTTGTTTCATTTCTTTGCACCTCAGTTTTTGATGTGACAAGAAAAGCCTTTGAAAATATATCCTGTACAGTTTTACATTCTGGGATTCCATGAAATGCCCTGGAGAGAATCATCACCACTAGCTCATAATCTGGAAGGAAAGACAAATAAACAGGTCCTTCCATACCATGACACAAGGGATCTCACAGGGGTATGGCATGTATCAGTGTTGTCTGGGAGCCTGGAGGAGAGACCTGCCTCTGGGGTAGGAGGCTTTTCAGATGGTTCCTGTTGGCACCTGAAGGGCCAGCTGCTGAGGAAGCCTGTTGCCAAAACCTATTAGAGTAATACAAAAAGCAAAGAATACTTTCCTGTGCTTTGATAAGAGTAGAAATTACATAACCGAACTTATTTCAGCACTGAAAAGTCATTCTCAAAGCTCTTCCTATACTTGTAAATATGGTAATAAACATATTGATGATAAACAAGTCAACCAGTGTATGCTGCACATAATTTATAGAACATAAT
This sequence comes from Camelus dromedarius, assembly GCF_036321535.1. NCBI lineage: Eukaryota > Metazoa > Chordata > Mammalia > Artiodactyla > Camelidae > Camelus > Camelus dromedarius. Next base: position 57,412,090 of record NC_087447.1, on the reverse strand, counting down.
ATTGTTTTTACTTATTTGCAGCAAAACCAAGGTAAATGCCCAGCCCAGAATTGTTCAGTGGAAGCCCCTGCTTGGATGCCTGTCCACCACTGTACTGTAAGTTTGATTATTTGATTATTCTAAGATTGGCCAGATTAAAGGAGAATTATTTTTATATTTTGGAACAATATAATATGTTTGGAACAACCTTAGTGGAATGGGCTAGAATACTCTCTTGAATTCTAGAGTACAACAAAACTTTTGAAAAGAGAAAGAATATCTTCTCAGAAAGTTCTGCATTATAAGAAATATCTGATTAGGGATTTCATGTATTTCTTTTTTGGAGTCAGGATAACTTGTGAAGGATTTGTCTAAATGTGTTATGGTTTAGAATTAAACGGTCTTTAAAATGAGTATTTTTTCACATATATTTTTCTCAATAGCTGCATATTCAGCAATGCTTGATTTTAGATGCCTTAGAGAAGGATTCTTTCTCTTCTGCCATTGTTGTGTTGACTGTTTAATAGTGATGAGTACACAGATTTGCAATTTTCAAGTCTTTCTGGTATAATTATAGCCTCTGCATTTGTATGAAATCTTCCATCAGAGAATTTTCAAGTGCCTTAGAAACAAACAGGTACTATGTCATTATTCCTGTGTTGCAAATAGGAGACTTAAATGCAAAGGGAGTAAGAATGATGCATCAATTGTAAAACTGGGAATAGAATATAGACACGCTGACTGTCCTTTCATGAACTCATTCCACTATGCTGTGCTCTGAAATAAGTGAAGAAAGTGGCTGATTTGTATGATACATACATTGCCTGATGGAAATGAGGAAATGGCAATGGTTCGTCTGGGAACTGTGTGTGCTGTGACAGTTTGCATGTCATGAAATAATTTGTGTGTGATGGGGACAAGAAGTTCAGAAGTTACTTTTGGAGCATTCCCCTCATTTAACTCACCTTGCAGGCAGCATAAAATGATACGTGGAGCTCTCTGAACATTGTTGTTGTGGTACAAGCTTCTGAAAGGTGCAGCTGGACTATCATAGTATGACTTATTGACAGTGTTATAAGGCAGTAGGCCTAGGGGAGCCTACTTTGAATACAGGTTGTGTGAGAGAATGAAGCCTTTTTATTTGTCTTTTATCTACATGTGGAAGGATGCAAAGGTAGGATCACCTTTAATGAAGGAGAGATGATGATGCTAAATTTTGGAGGCATTCCTGCAGTGCGGAGGCAGCCTAGATTTGCTGGAGATTTGGAGAATAAAAAAAGTCACATTTTTGTAAGCAGACGGTCAGAGGGGAGTGCATGCTTAGGGACTCTGCTGATACCAGAGAAAAGACGAGTTTTAATAATTCTGTTTCTTCATCAGTCACTCCTGTTATTGTATGCCTCATGACATTATCTCACAATTTCTGATTTATGTGTCTATTTCTCCAAGAAGACCACGTGCTCTTCAGGGCCCTAGTATACCTACACCTCGGTAAATCTCTGGTACATGGTAGGAACACTGTAAGAGTAGATTTAATAAGTGAATCTTCAATCTGTAGATTTCCTCTTTATGGTAAGTTTTAGTACATTATTTTACAACTCTCACATTTCTTGCTGAAGAGGAATGAATGTATTTTTACTTTCTTAGGTGGGTGGTTTCCATTTCTCACCTTCAAGTCTCCTTTTATACATTTTCCTTCACAGAGTACCATTGAATATATGTTTTGAGAAATTTTGTTTTCAAACGAGATAAAATTTAGTATTTTGATTCAACTATATCAGGTACTATGCCAATTGTCAGAGATTTAAAGATAAATAAGATAGTGGTCCCATTTTATCAAATACATCCATGTGTAACACCAGTAAGAATTCTGATTAGTAGCTGATCCTCCAATACACTGATAACTTCAGCCCAAAATAAAAGAAATTTGATATTTTAGTTACTTTGTGCAGTTTTATTGCAAGTAAATCCATTATTAGAATTCTGTCTCTTGGATTACTAAAAATTACTAAAAACGGTTCATCTTTCATTATTACCTTGGAGTTGGACCACTTAGAATCTGGGAATCCCAGATTAGGTCTTCCTGTTGTAGGATGTTAGGGACCAAATAGATGACTATGTTTAAGACCCTTCCTGAAGATCACAAGTTGGAAATGCCAACATTAAAGTCTGATTCTCAGTTCTATGGTCAAGTGAGAGCATCAGAAAGATATTTCTTCCTGTTTCTGCCATGGAATTGGGAGCTGCTGGTTATATAGATTGCCTTTGCCTTTTACTGAAAAGTAATACATCTCCCAATGGGGCAGATGCACTTTCTGGAGAGTTGCACAACCCATGATTCTGTTTTCTCTATCAGTAACCCTCATCTACAAAGGTAGGCTCCCAGGGACCATGTATTGATGAGTCTGTGAGTCTGTCCCTGGCCATGACTGACTGATCCAGAGGTAAATATCTGATCCCAGGTGGGCCAGTTGGAGTCTCTTTGCTGGGAATTTGAAATTTGTGCCAGAGAGGTACCGAACTGGTATCATCATTCAATCATATAAATAAAGGACAATAGTTTGGAAATAAGTTACTCTTTTCCTTACAGTATCTAGATTTTGTTTTGTTTTATTTTGTTTCTTTGGGGTGGGGGTATTATTTTATTTATTTGCAGCCAAAAAGAAAAGACCCCCCGCCCCCCCTTAACCTATATCCCCAGTTAGCAGCATTTATGGAGCTCTCCTTGGAGCTGGTGTGATGAGTAGTAGTCTCAGACAGAAAGAAGCACTCCAAACACTGGGATTTTGATATTTTACAGTGGTCTATTCATTCCAAATATCTGGTTATATACTTGGGTACATAAAAATGAGGAAAGAATAATTTGGTAATGACTTAATTCACATTATACAATGAGAAATATGGATGGGTTAACTGTAGTTAGCAAAAGCATATTTATGAAATAAAAACTACATATCATATGTAAAGTACTTCTGGTATTTCCATTTTCTCATCTCTCAGGCAATAGAGAAAATCTTAGCATCCTGTGTTTAAGAGAATGTCTTGTCTGTCTCAAGAGGTCCATGGGCTAAAACAAATTATCAATAAATTAATACGTATTTACATTCATAATAAATGGATAGTTTCTGTTATCTTTGTACATTTATCAAATTGACTTGATTCTTTCCTACATTTCTCTCCCTACTGTCCTATTCTTGTTTCTTGGTGTTTTACTCTGAAATGATTGTACCCTTATAATTGAACTTTATTATTCTTTTCAAAAAAGTCTTGGTCTGTGTGCATATGCCCCCAGGTTTATTTTCAGTGCAGAGCTTTTGTCATTGGTTTTTCTAAGGATTCTCTCTCCAAATTGCTTTGCAAATGCCTGTCAACAGCTACATATTGCCCTGAAAGTGACTTCTATTACAACTTGCTCACTCCCTTCCTGGATGCTCTCTTTTGGCACTCTACACCTCTGTAATAGTGAGACCAAGAGGTATTTTTAAAGACTTTTCCTTTTAGGCACAATTATTGTGTACAGAAATCTTACCCCCAATAATTATGTATTACATGGACATATTTATACTTGCTGAATAATTATAAATGAAATATCTTCTCTGGAAAGAAGTGTGACAGTTTTGTTTATTTCTCTGTCCTTATATGGCTACATTAAGCACTAGAAGGATACCCTTCCTCACCTCTACACTTTAAATTTAATTGTATGCTCAGTGGTTTGTAGGATCATGAATGTGAACACAGTGGTTACCTGAACCCCTGCCACTTATAAACAGGTTCTGGGGCTCAGGTGAAGGCAGGCAGATCCATGAATCTGTGATGAACTAGGCTAAGAATTAGTTCCTGGCACTTGGAAGTAAAGAACCTTAGACTTGACTGGCTGCAGGAGGCTTGAGCAGCTGCTGCATTTCAGGCCGTATCTCTGGACCACTTAATATGGTTATGGCCTATGCGTGGATTTGGTCACTTTGAGGAAAGTCCCCAAACACAATCTTACTTATTAGGCATTACTTAAAAATGGCTGTAATGCGTGATTTTATTTAATAAACATATGATATACACATGCACATGATTTGTCTAGGATAATTGCTTTGTTTCTCTGCATGTTTGCACACCCCCTTACTTCTTGGAAATTAAAAAATAATGCAATTAGAGGAATTTCTAAAAGCTAAGTTGAAAATAAGGTCCCTGCTATTATGGAGCTTATCATGGATATTATTAAATCTGTATATCTCTAGTGTATAATATTCAACCATAAATAGATACATGAAATATTTTTAAAATCATGGGAGCATTTGCAAATAAGAACACTGCTCTCTGAATACATCAACGCTTATTTACTCAATCAAGAAGCATTTACAGAGCATATTTTGTAAGTTATAACTGACCCTTGGATTCCTCAAGATAGAGCAGGGAACAATACATGTAATTAATCATTATATGTGTAATGCATGCTATTAAATGGTCTGTACGAAAAAGCTATTGATTTTCAGAATGGAGATTTGCTTCAGGATGAATTTTGGAAGACAGAAGATGCAGTATTTCTTAATAGTTAAGAATACAAGCTTTAGAATTGAATAAGGTTTGTGTTAAAACATGAACTCTGCCACTTACTAGCCATATATATAAAACGTTAGACAATTTATGTAATCTCTCTGAGTTTATGCATGTAACAAGATATTTTGAGATTTATATGATAATGCATAACAAGTGTTAACTAACATCTGGAGCCTGGTAATTGCTTGAAAAGTACTGAGATAAAATAGAGGAAAGGATAGGTCATTCTAGAAGGAAGTAGACGAGCAGTATGAATTGGTAAAGAAAAGCATAAAAAAACAGGCAGTAACTCTCATTAACTTAGAGCTACTGACTTGTATTTATTTTGTATCCCTTTCTTCAGAATGGAATTCAGGCTAGGACAGTCAGAACTCTCTGACTTTAAAAGCAGAAATCTTGAAGCTCTTGAAAAGAAACATTTTGCTCTCTGACAGGAAGAAACTGATGATATAAGAGTGTCATATTACCAAGAGATGTTTGTATTCTGAGTAATAGAAAGCCATTTTTGAAGAGTGGGGCTAGATACTCTTTTTAATTTAAAAGCATATTAACATTTCCCCACTATGTCTCTTTAGATTATGAAAGTAATTTTTCTCTTTTACGAGAAACCAATAAAAACAGACATTCCTCAAAGAAACCAGAGGAGATGTTCTTTTAAAGTGTTAATTGTTTCAGCATGTTCTCCCAGACCACCTCCCATTACCCGCAGTTGGGATCATTCACTCTAATTGAAACCAGTTAATACAATGTGTGTAAGCTATTCTGTAATAGTTTATAAAGGTTTTTTTTCCCTCTTTCTTTTTGGTGGCTCCTCCCTGACATTTTTTTTCCACCACAGTTCATTGTGTGACCTCATTCTGTATAGAGGCCACAGAAATACCCAGACTGTGGTACTTAGAAACGTCCACCCCGTCATAATGTTGTGTCTGCTCTCTGGGTGTTTCCAGAGCTCCTACGAACACAGCACCCGCCAGGCAAACTCTGCTGCTGGGAAATTACACCCAGGATGGCTTTGACGAATATTTTCTTTCCAAAGACTGGATACAATTTTTATTTTTTAGGGCAAGGTTTTCATACCATCAGCAGTTAGTTCCCTTATAGAACAAAAAGTCAGGACATTATCAGATAATCGCAATCTTAGGAAAATTATGGAAAATTGCAGAGTACAGGGCCTTAAATTGGTCTGCACTGGGATTAGAGTGCATCTGGCCATATGGGTGGTAGCCATGGGGTTAGAAAAGAATGCGAAGGGGAAATTATCTTAGAAAAATCACAATACCCTTTGAGAAAAGTGAGCTCTGTGGAATGGCTCTGATTCCAACTTGGCTGGAGTAAAGGCCTTATTTAAATCAAGGAAAGTGTGAAGAAGGTTAGACTGACACAACGGATACATTCCTTCTGGTCCCTCTCTTCTGGTCCTTATAATACTTTGAGCTTATACTGGTTTATTCTGTAGGTCTGAAAAAGCCTGTTGGGAACTGTAGGACTCACAGCAAACAAATAATTTTGTTTTGTACACTGATTTTTGAAACATGCTCAGAAAGGGAATCCACAGTACTTATGGAATTCAGGGGTGATATTGGTTCCTGAGAGAGATGAAAGGGCATTTCCAGTGAGCACACATAAAAACTGTACAGAATATAGAACAAAAGCCATGTAAATGTATACCCAACATGCCCTGCACAGAGATGAATGTTTTAGGTACTCAAGTTGTTGGCAAGATCTGAGAATCTATATGGAGGAATGCTGGGTAACCATCTGTAACCCAAAGGCAGGTCAACAATAAAACTGAAAGCAAAGTTTGTGGTCAGTGTCCCAGTGTTCTCTTTCTGCACCTTTTAATATTTCCCTAGAATTCCCTCTTTACCCAACTTGACTGATTTTGGATCCTCAGCATTCACCTACCTCTTCCTACCTTCTCTTTTTTGCCATGGAGCCAAGGATCTGATAGAATACAAAATTAATGTAAATCCTTATGATATTCTTCCTATGGATATGTGGATTTGTTTTTTTGTTTTGTTTTGGTTTTGGTTTTTTTGGTTGTTGTTACTGTTGTTTTCCATCAGTGTTCTTATTTTTTCCCCACAGATTTACTAAGATGTAATTCATACAGTGTACAGTTCATCCATTTAGAGTGCACAGTCAGTGATTGTAGTACATTCACAGAGTTGTGCTACTGTCGCTACAACCAATTTTAGAATATTTTCATGACCTTAAATGAAACTCCATGCTCATTAGCTGTCATTCCCCATTCTTCCTCCCCTCAGCTCCCAGCAATCACTAATTTGCTTTCCATCTCTATGGATTTGCTTATTCTAGACATTTCCTATATATGGAATTATAAAATATGTGTGATGTTTTGTGTCTGGCTTCTTGCACTTAACGTAACATTGGAGCCATTTGCGTTATCTGCCCTTCTTCAATATTATGAATAATACTACTGTGAGAATTCACATGCAAGTTTTTGTATGGATAAAGTAGTTGCACAGTTTTTACATTCCCATCAGCAATGTATGAGGGTTTAAATTCTTGATATCTTCATCAACATTTGTTATTATCTTTTTAAATTTTACTCATCCTGGTGGGTATGAAGTAGTATCTCATTGCGGCTTTGATTTGCATTTCCCTAATGTTTAGTGATGTGTTGAGCATTGTTTCATGTACTTATTGGCTACTCATTTATCTTTGGAGATAATGGTCTGTTATTACATATATGATTTGTAAATATCTTGTACCATTATATTAATTGTCTTTTTCCTTTTTGATAGTATTATTTGAAGCACAAAAATTTTAAATTTTGATCAGGTCCCATTTATCTTTTTGTTGTCACTTGTCATATCTAAGGAGGTTTCACATAACAAGGTCACAAAATTTACTCCTGTGTTTTCATCTATGAGTTTATAGTTAGCTCTTACATTTAGATCTATGATCTATTTTGAGCTAATTTTTGTGTATATATAGTATATATGGATAGCCAAGTGTCCCTGAACTATCTGTTGAAAAGTATTTTCTTTTCCCATTGAATTGCCGTTCCATTTTTGTTGAAAATCAATTGACTATTAATGTAAAGGTTTATTTATGAACCTTCAATTCCATTCCATTGATCTATGGCTATCTTTATCCAGTACCATATTGTCTTGATTACCACAGCTTTGTAAGTTTGAAATTGAGAAATATGCATCTTCAACTGTTCTTCTTTTTCAAGATTGTTTTGGATATTCTGGATCCTTTGCATTTTTATATGAATTTTAGGATTAGCTTAACATGTCAATTTCCATAAAAAATCATTTGGAATTTTTGATAAAAATTGCTTTGAATCTGTAGATTAATTTGGGGAATACTGTCATTTTAACAATATTAAAGCTTGTTCAAAATTGTTAAATATCTCATGAATATTTTCCTATTTATTTAGATCTTCTTAAATATTTAATAGCTTTCAGAGTATAAGTTTTTCATTTTTGCTAAATTTATTCCCAAGCATTTTATTATTTGTGCTGCTATTATAAATGAGTTTGTTTTCTTGATTTCATTTTCAAATTGATCATTGCTAGTGTGTGGAAATTCAGTCAATTTTTATTTATTGTTCTTGTACCTGTAACATTGCTGAACCTATTAGATAGTTTTACTTCTTCCTTTCCAATCAGATGGCTTTTATTTCACTTCCTTACCCAACTGTCTTGGCTGGAATATTCAGTACAATATTGAATAGAATTGACAAGAGCAGATATTCTTGTATTGTTCTTGATTTTAGGGGAAAATTCAGTGTTTTAACATTAAATATAATGTTTGCTGTGGATTTTTTTATAGATGCCTTTTATCAAATGGAGGAAGTTCCCTTCTATTCCTAGTTTGAGTGTTTTTATCATGAAAGGGGGTTTGTTTGTTTATGTTTGTTTTGATATTTGTTTACAACACTTAACACCTTCGTGTACTGAAAGAATGCTTTGGCTTTCTATTGAGAACACTAGTCAGAACTTCTATAGGATTCCTGAAAGTATAATCTACCTACTCGTAGTCCACACCCGACTTTGCCAAAGGATAGCTCTTTCCTTATTTAACAGGTGAGAAAACTGAAGCTCAGAGAAGTAAATATTATTTTGGCATCACAAAAAATATTTTTTGGTATCCTTTTGCAACCCAATTTGTTACTGTTTCTGATGTAATTAACCGTCTCTCCTGAGAAAATTTATGCCCTAGAGTTTCCTGTGGAAAATAATGAATTCAAAAGAGACTGGCTTTTCAGTAGCTGTGTGTGCCTTGTGTCATGGTAGGTGCAACCTAGATTCTCTAAATTGAATGTTGAGCAACATTGCATTGTTGGACAACCATATTGGCAGCCATAGTAGCACATTTGGAGGCCTTCGTTCACAATACTGTCAGGATTTCTGGTCTTATATGATTTATTTGGAGAAGAAGACCTTGTAGATAACCATTATGTAAAGAGAGTTATAATAAAACTGACTATTCAGAAATTTACTTATGTCCTTCCATTCAGAGCTAAAGAAATTTTAATAATGGATATTCTTTAAGAGGATTGCTAGGCTCTATCTTTCCTCTTCCTGGTTTCATCATTTCATGTAGGAATTAAATATGACATATTCTCTCAGAAATCATTCCATGACAGAACTATAAGCTACAAGATTGTTTTTCACAGGTTTATAGAGGGATGCTCATAGAGTATGTGGTGATTCAATAATTTATAAATTATTAAGAACACAAAAAAGCTATACTGTGTTGGATCTGTAGCTTTTCCAATTCAAGGGCTTTGTCTCTGGGTCCAGAAAAATCCCTGGAAGGATTGAGTTTTTGTTTTCTCTGACATTGACTTAAGGAACCTTCAGCTATATATACTGAATGTTTTTACTTACTTAGTATCCAGCAACCTCAATTATGTAGTATAAGCTGAGAGACATCTATAAATAAACAAACAGTAATTGTGTTGAAGTGGGTTAAAGCAACATTTCAATGCTCAGAACTCATTTACAGAGTACCTACCTATTCTATGACATTCATAAATGTTGGCCATGAGTCAACACATAAAAATCTAAAATTATGTTGAAAGATTTTATTGGAGAAGAATTACCTTTGTGACTTCTAACTGTGGTGACTAAAATTTTGCAAATTAAAAAGAAGTTCAAAATACAAAAAGCATGTTATACTTCAAAGGTTAAACTTTAATTCTCTGATGGGTGCATGTTTGGAAACACTTCTTTGATAGTTTTTATTGATGAGCAGATAGCTAGTATATTTCAACTCATACAAACTCTCAGGGCAGTGGATACCTCTCTCCTCCAATTGAGGTAATTGAGTTATTGGTTTGAATTTGTGGTAGAGACAAAAGTGATGTTGAGGGAAGCAGGGAGACTGACAGGGAAGCAGGGAGACTGACAGCAAAACAGGGAGCCCTGGTGATATGTGAAAGAATATTTGCCTTGGGTTTTTTAGTGTCAGTGATTGTTAACAATACAAGGCACAGGTATGTATTGGCATTACATGGTCATTTCAGTGTGGATTAACATTATTTCTACTGAACTTTCCACTCATCACTTAAGTAGAGAGCGTTGCACAGTAGTAGGAGCTTAAGTTTTGGAGTCAAGCAGGACTTGTTGAGCTCTCCTTTCTCACTAGCGTTATGAACCTCAGTAAGCATTTCAGCATCTCTTTGTCTCACTTTTCTCATTTGTGAAGTAAGAATAATAATAAATGCCTACCTTGCAAAATTATTTTCAGAATTAAGGACTATATATGCAATATGCCTAAATCAGTTCCAGACATATAATGGGTACTCAATACATGTTGATTTTGTTATTATTATGACATTTTTATTATCAGCACTGGAGAACTCTGAAGATAGTTACAGTTTGAGGTCTATATTTGCCCTACTTGAGCAATGAACTCTGATGGATTGGCCTACTTTCAACTTATCCCAGGTAGTATAACATGTAATTGAAAAGTATGGAGTTTGAATGTTTAAATGAGCTAATTTTCTTTTAAAACACATAAAGATTTGATTTTTTTCCGACAGTGATTTCTATTACAATTTCTGTATCTTGGAAAGTCATTTGTGACTCAGAGCCATTGCTATATGTGTGTGTGTGTGTGCACGTGCGTGCGTGTATGTGTGTATGTATATAGGCTTCTTGAATTCCTGAAAAAAAAATATGGGAGAATGGGTTTCAGCATTGACTGGTGAAAGAGCCTCTGGAAACATACATGATTGGTTTGGTTACGGAGTGCCAAGTGTGGTGCAATTATGATGGAATCGCCCTTCCTTTTCTATAAACAAAGTAAATAAATGTCTTATGAGCTCCTCTGGGTACCTTTCCATAGTTATCATTATTACTCCCTTTTATTTGATGTTTTTAGGTCACTGTGGAACAAATATAGACATCATCAAATGTTCTTGGTTTGGGTGCTGGTGGCTGTTCATAAACAAGCTACACACATGAGCATGAGTGACAGCTTTTCCAAGTGAATAATCCTACCTTGAGAGTTTCACATTGCATAAATCTTAAAAGAAGTTTTCCTACAATAATGTTTAGGGGAGGAGTATATTGCATAAATTCAGCATTTAAATGAAGGACATATAACATATGAACAGGAGTGTACTCTTAAGTAGTAATGGTTATAGGCTTTTAAAAATATTTATTCTTTGTGCATTTTTTTGCATATTATACATTACTTATAATGAATTTAGAAATCCAAGGAAATAACAAAGATACATTCTTTAAGTAAGTGAATTATACAAAGAAGATATGGAGGTGTTCCTGTCAAAGACTTCCTTACACCAGCTTAGTATTCTGACTTTCTGAGCTGCTCTTCTGATTGTGTTCAACCCCTGCTCAACCCTTGCCTCATTAGATTTAGCCTCAGGTAGTCCAAACAGGAAATTGTTCCACCAGGCCATGTCTGTAGCAGCAGCCAGCTTCCTACGACCAATGCAGAGCAGGTGTCAATGCCAAACCTCTTGAAGCAGCCTCCAGCTACTCTAGACGTCTGCTGAAGGAATTGTGTAAATGTTTGGACAAACTGTAGCCTGAAGATAACTTTTAACAGTGCTTGACACAGAAATGGAACCCTAATTGCTGCAGCTCCTCAAGGAGGTCCTTTTGGCAGCAGGCAGCCTGGTCCCATGATTGCCTCATAAAAGCAGCCCCTCCCAGACTGTATTAATGGACTGGCTTTAACAACAAAAGGTACAACAAATGCATTTAATCAAAACACCAAATCTGAGCATGATTGGAGGAGATGGAGAAGGAGCAGGTTGTAATAACAACCACTCTTCCATTACAGCAATGTGGTAAAATGTACACAATATTTCATTTACTGACCCATATATTTTCTACCAACTCAGAAAAACACCTCATTAAAAAAATCGATGCCATTCCAGACTGGATTGGATATATCTCCCAATCACAGAAAAAAAATGCTAATTAATCTTGAGGGCTCTTTTAAATTGCATTTTGGTGAAGTAAAAATTTTGTATAATTTAATATCTACAACTTAATTAAACATATCCTATAAATACCCTCTCTAAATATCCTAATACTTGTTCTGTTGAAAGAATCACTTTGTTTCTGCAGTGTATTTGGTCATACACCATTGTTCTTTAGGTTGTGTCAGCATTTTCATTAAAAAGTTGTACTCTATTTATAACTTGGAAGCAAAAATGTATTGTGAGCTAAAACTTAATGTCCCAAGTCTTTGTTCAAAAGCAGTTTTCTTAAGTATACACAGAATGGAAGTTTTATGATTCTGTCAAAGCTTAAAGTCTATAGGAAGGCCTATAAGACACCAACAAAAGAATCTCATCTATTTCTGTGCATAAGACAGCCACAGAATATGGGAAAAATACAATACTGTGGAAGGGAATACAGTCTTTTCTGAAACTCTGCTGGAGAAACAGGGGACTTAGGTTTTACTCTTGGTTGCACTGTTTGAAGGACACTGGAAAAATCATGGACTTTGGAGTCACCTGGAACTGGTTAGAGTCTTACCTTTACTGCCTAACTTAATTTGAGAAATTCCTTCACCTCTGAGCTGCGTGTCTGCATTGAATGAGATGACATACATAAAACTTCTGCATACCATTCACTTCCTTCTCTTATGATTTATGATGTTTGAAGCCACTGACTTGCTTTTCCTCCATTTTTAAGAGCATTTTTTTCTGAAAGTTGATTTTTATTTCCTTAAAATGTTGCTTAAACATAAAGTACTAAGTCAAACAGATGGTAAAATGATTCCAAGTCCACCCCTAAAGAAGGCAAAATATTGTACATAGTATTCCCTTCTCTTCAACTTTTTTGGACTAGTTTGAGAAGGATAGGTATTAACTCTTCTTTATTCATTTAGGAGTGTTCCTCTGTGAAGCTGTCTGGTCCTGGACTTTTGTTTGCTGGGATGTTTTTGATTACAAATTTAATTTCACTACTAGTGATCAGTCTGTTCAGATTTTCTATTTCTTTCTGAGTAAGTCTTGAAAGGTTTTATATTTCAAGAAATGTGTCCATTTCTTCTAGGTTTTCCAGTTTGTTGGCATATAACTGTTCTTAGTATTCTGCTTCGATTTTTCTATATCTCTGTGGTATCAGTTGTTATTTCTCTTTCATTTCTTATTTTGTTTACTTGGATTCTTTTTTCTTGATGAACCTGGCTAAAGGCTTATTAATTTTGTTTATCTTTAAAAAAAAAAAAACAGCTCTTGATTTCATTAATCTTTTCTATTATTTTTAAAATTTTAATTTTATTTCCTCTCTGATCTTTATTATTTCATTCCTTTGCTGACTCTGCACTTTTTTCTAATTCTTTATGTGATAGGTTAGGTTGTTTATTTGAGATTTTTCTTATTTCTTCAGGAAGGCCTGTATCACTAAACTTCTGCCGTAGAACTGCTTTTGCTGAATCCCATAGGTTTTGGAGGGTTGTATTTTTATTATGTCTCAAGGTATTATCTGATTTCTTCTTTCATTTCTTCTTTGACCCATTAGTTTTTTAGTAACTTATCATTTAGGCTTCACGTATTTGTGTTTTTTCCATTTTTCTTTCTGTAATAGATTTCTAGTATCATACTTTTGTGGTTGGAAAGAAAAATGCTTGGTATTTCTATCTGCTTAAATTTGTTGAGACTTGTTTTGTGGGCTAGTATGTGTCAATCCTGGAGAATATTCCATGTGCATTTGAAAAGAATGTGTATTTTCACCTTTTTGGATAGAATGCCCTATAAATACCTATTAAGTCCAACAGGTCTAATATGTCATTTAAGAGTACTATTTTCTTACTGATACTTTATCTGGATGATCTGACCTTTGATGTAATTGGTGTGTTAATGTCCCCTACTGTTATGGTATTATTGTCAATTTCTACCTTTATGTCTGTTAATATTTGCTTTATATATTTATGTGTTCCTATGTTTAGGTACTTATATGTTAATGACTGTTACATCCTATTCTTGTATTGACCATTTTATTATTATAAAATGCCTTTTTTTCTTTTGTTACAGACTTTGTTTTATAGTCCATTTTGTCTAAAATGAATATTGCTGCCCCCACTTTCTTGTTTTTTTTTATTTGTATGAAGTATCATTTTCAACTTCCTCACTTTCAGTCTGTATGTGTCTTTAACTCTGAAGTGAGTCTCTTGGAAGCAGCATTTTGTTGGGTCTTGCTTTTTTAAGCTAATCAGCCACCTTGTGTCTTTTGATTCGAACTCTTAGTCCATTGACATTTAAAGTGATTATTGCTAGGTATGTATTTATTGCCATTTTGTTAACTTATTTTTTGTTTTTTTTTTTTAGTCTCTTCCCTGTGGTTTGATGTTTTTCTCCAGTGATATTCTTATGTTTCCTTTTCTCTAGTTTTTGTGTATCTAATGTAGGTTTTTGATTTGTGGTTAACATGGGATTCATATTATGTTGACCTGTAACTGTATCTGCTTACTTTAAATTGGTGGTCATTTAAGTTCAAACACATTCTAAAAGATCTACAATTTTTTACTTCCCTTTCCCACATTTTGTGCTTTGGTGTCATATTTTGTATCTTTAATATTTATTCCTTCACTATTAATTGTAGTTATAGTTGATTTTATAGTTTTTTTGTCTTTTAATCTTCATACTAACTTATTTAAGTGTTTGATCCACAGCATTTAGTGTATATTCGCTTTTACTGGTGGGATTTTTCCTTCCCTCTAGATCCTTACTTTTTGTTATAGCCTTTTCTTTTCCATTTAGAAAAGACTGTTTAACATTTCTTTTAGTGTAGGTTTAGTATTGATGAACTCTTTGGCTTTTGCTTGTTTTAGAAGTTTTTTCTTTCTCCTTCAATTCTAAATTGTAATCTTGCTGGGGAGAGTATCCTAGGTTACAGATTTTCCTCTTTAGCACTTTAAATACATCATGCCATTCCCTTCTAGTCTGCTACGTTTCTCCAGAAAAATCAGCTGATAGCCATATGGGGGTTCCTTTGTATTTGACTCTTTTTCTCTCTTGCTGCCTTTAGAATTCTTTTGATATTTAACTTTTGCCATTTTAATTATGATATGTCTTGGTGTGAGTCTGTTTGGGTTCATCTTGTTTGGGACCCTTGTGCTTCATGTCCCTGAGTATCTCTTTCTTTCTTCAGATTTGGGAAGTTTTCAGCCATGATTTCATCAAATACATTTTTGACCCTTTTCTGTCTTCTTCTTCTGAGACCTCAGTAATCCAAATGTTGGTATTCTTGATGTTGTCTCAGATGTCCCTTAAACTGTTGTCATTTTTAAGAATTTGTTTTTCTTTTTGCTGCTCTGATTGTTTGATTTCCGTTACTCTGTCTTCCAGATCACTTTTATGTTCTTCTGTGTCACCTAGTGTGCTATTTATTCATTCTAGTATGTTTTTCATTTCAGTTGTTTTCTTCAGTTCTGACTGGTTCTTTCATATATTTTCTAGTTCCTTGTTAAAATTCTCAGCGTGTTCATCTATTATTTTCCCAAATTCAGTTAGCATTTTTATTACTGATGCTTTTAATCTTTATGTGGTAAATTGTTTCTGTTTCAGTAATTGTTTTTCAGGGGCTTTTCTCTTCTTCTTTTGTGTGAAATAAATTCTTCTTTCCTCTCATTTTGCTTAACTTTCTCTGACTCTGTGCAATTTGATGAAACATTTACCTATTCTGGTCTTGAAGGGGTGTCCTTGTGTGAGAATTTGTGTGTGCCAAGGGACTTTGTTGGGAGAGCTGGATCTGACAGCACAAATCACATCCCCCCCCCCCCAGGATGTGCTGGCAGCTATCACTTTAGTAGGATGTGGAACTGGAGATGAAGGGTCTAGATCCAGAGCCAGTTGTGAGGCAGGGCTTCCCTTCTGCTCAGTGGCTGTCACCCCCCTAGGCCAGTTCAGGCTGCAGGTTGCTAAAGCAGAAGCCCTAAGGGCTGGCTCCATTCCTTCTAAGTGCATGCTCTCCCTGATCCCAGCAATGGCATTCTCACTGCAGAAGGTAGCAGTGCTGGAGCAAGAGGGGCTGGAGTGGGTGCTCAGCATAGATTGGGGCTCAGGCTGTGGCAATCTCACCCCAGTAAGGGTTTCAAATCACTCCCAATGAGCTTCCTCCACAAGAATGTCCATTCTTTCCTCATTCAGATGTCATTCTGGGTCAGCTCTGACTCCATTTCCCACAAGCATACACTCCCCTCAGTTCCTATAGCCTTCACTTCTTGTGCCATAGAGCAAGAGAAGCTGGAGTGGGTGCCTGGCCTGAGTTGGTGCACAGTCTGTGGTGGTCCTGGCACTAGTGACAGTATCAGGCTGCTCATGATGTGTTGCCTCAGCAGGCGCCAGCTAGGTCCAAGCAAATGGCAAGCTGGCTCCATCACTCACAACCATGCACTTCCCTTGGCCATGGCAGCCCTCTACCTAGTGTGGAGTTGTGTTGTGGAACAAGAGGAGTTGGAGCAGGTACTTGGCTCAGGCTTGGGTGCATGCTGGGGCAGTCTGTTTCCTCTGCCTTGTTTCTGGAGTAAGCAAGACTCCTCATGAATGGAGTCTAGGTTTCTTACAGCCCTCCTGTTATTCCTGCTGGTTTCAGACCAGCTAGAAGGCTTGTCTTCCTGGTGTCAGTCCCCAGAGCTGGGGCGCCCAATATGTGGCTCAAACTGTTCACTCCCTAGGGAGGATCTCTGAGCCTGTGTAATCTCCCACTTCTCTTGTGTTATCTTGCAGAGGTACAGATGTGGACCTGATTCCTTCTCTTCCCTTCCTGCCTGATTCCATGTGGATCTTTTTTATAGCCTTGTTTGTGCAGACTCTTTCTGCTAGTCTCCAGTTTGTTTTCAATGAGGCTTATTGCATATGTAGATGTATTTTTGATGAGATCATGGGAGTGAAGTGAGCTCTGTGTTTTCCTACTCTACCATCTTGATCTCCCTACTCCAATCTGAAGAGTCTTTAAGACATAAGTAGAGGTGTCTAGTTGACCTATGAAGATAGACAGGAGGTCGGTAGCCGATAAGAGATGCAAGGTCAAGGAAGGTGCTTTTGCTTTCCTGAGTGAAAAATGAGAATATTTACAAGCTAATGTACTGGAGAAACCAACTAAGTTAAGGACTTAGAAAAGTTTAATAGATTATTCCATGAGGAAGTCATTGATAGAGTTGTTTCACTAAAATGATAGGGTTTGAAGAAGGTTTGGAGAGATAGGATGTTTACAATATGTGTTTTAGACTAATAAAATCTTATGCTTCATTGAAAAATGCTGATGAGAGATATTATTAGTGTGAGTTAAATATGTAAGAGAGAAAGCTTAATCGATATCACTGTTTCCTGAGAAGATGGAAATGAATGAGATCCAAAGACTATGTGCCATGGTTGATCTCTGATATGTAAGCACAGATGTGTATCTGTATATTTGCATGTGGGAAATTGAGAAAAATTCACTTTGATGGCTGACTTCTATTTACTACGTGAAATAGAAAGTAAGTGAGGAATGAGTTTGTGAAAAGGAGAGGTGAAGAGAGAGGGTATCAAATATTGGAATAATCATTATAGAGAATGGGGAAAAAAATGAGACAGCCTAGAGTTTCTTCAGAGTGCAAGTAAAAGTTTAGTCTTTTAGGGAGCGTGCTATCTGACCAAACTCACTCCACAGTGTGGTCTCTTTGTTTTGAATTCTCTCAGCTCTTACACAGAGGCAGCCTCTATCACATCATGCCAACTGACTTGTTGCATGTGGGCATAGTTCTCTGACTCTTTTATACATGCATATCGAAGCTCTGTAACAGAAAAGGGCAACTCGAGGACTCAAGGTATCAACATGGTTGTGTGATACCTAATAGAGTATGTGCCCATAATGGTGGTTACTAAGGGCTTATAAAACTTGAAGGAATTTTATTAAGCATGTGTCAAATATGAGCTAAGAGCAAAGATGTAATTCTTTGTTTTGTATATGGTTTTATGTAACAGAATGTAGAGATGATTATCCCTGCCTTTTTCAATGAAAAGGGTGACTTCTTTTTATTTTTAAAGATTTGTTCTAAGAGTTGTGGCTTTGAAGCCTCTCCTGACCTCTAGGACTGCTGCTGAGCCCCACCAGAATTAATATGGAATTTATCACACTGAAGAACATTTTAATGTTCATGTGATTCTCTTCCCTATTAGTCTGATTCCTTATGCAAAATGGCTGAATCTTACTTAATTTTCATTTCTCAGGGTCTAGTCTAGGGCCTAGTATATGCAAGATGCTCATTAGAAGTTCTCAAAATTGAAATGCATGGAATTCAAAAGATGTACACAACAGAAATCAATATTGATTCTCTTGACTACCTTCAATTCCAGGAAGTCCTGTTTCTCTCTCAATCCTCTGTCTCCCTGTTTACCAAGCTGCTTAAACCAGAAACAGAATTTCCTTTAATTCTTCCTTTTTTCTCACCTACCATATTCAGTCCGTCATCATTCTTGTCAAATCTACCTCCAAAAGATTTCTAGAGTTTGTTTATCTTCACCTTGACTGATATCATCAGAGTCTAAGTCACCATCATCTCTTATTTGGACTATAGATAAGGAAGATTTCACCTGATCTTTCATTTTCATCTGCTCTTCCCCCCAACAGCTCAAATAATCTGAAAAAAATATGTAATTCTAATCATCTCAGCTCCCCTCCCTTAGTCACAACCTTTTAATGGCTTTCCATTGCACCAGTGGTGCATTTAAACTCCTTGGTACAATGTCCTCAAGTCCTTGCATGATGTGGCCTTTGCCTATCTCCTTCAGTTCATGGCATGACAGTCTTTCCCTCACTAATTGGCTCTAGCCACAATTGTTTTTGTTTTTTCAGTTTTAGAAGGCTTTAACTGCTTCCTGCCTCAGAACCTGTGCTATCAATGTTTCATGTATCCAAAACATTCTTCTTTACACACTGGACCACTAGCTCCTTTTGGTCTTTGAATTTCAACTTGAACATGACCTTTTCAGAGATATCTGGGTTC
The DNA here is from genome assembly GCF_036321535.1 of Camelus dromedarius. NCBI lineage: Eukaryota > Metazoa > Chordata > Mammalia > Artiodactyla > Camelidae > Camelus > Camelus dromedarius. Next base: position 57,393,106 of record NC_087447.1, on the reverse strand, counting down.
CTATCCACAGGTTCCTCCTGGAGGATTATTTCTCTCTCTCTACTGCTAATTACTTACTGTTTTCCTTCAAAAACCCTTATCACAATTTATAATTGCATACTATTTGCTTACTTGTTTATTATATTATAGACTGTAAGGCCAGGAATTTGTTCTGTTTACTGTAGTATCCTGTGACATAGATCTCATTATATATTTGTTCAATGAATGAATGCATGGATGCATCAGTGAATTAATAAGAATGAATGAATGAATGCATGCATGAATAAAAGAATAAAGCTTGCCAAATGAGACAGCTTGACCTCACAGGGTTATTGTGGGGATAACATATGGGAATGAACACAAAGCTGTGTATGCTTATTAAACATTTGCACTATGTTAAATATACTGAATCCTGCTTTGCTTCATTGCTTCATATTTTAGTTTACTTTCGTGCTATGAAAAAAGATTTAGAGCATCTTGCAAGTTAGATTTTCTTGTCCTTCTTGCTAAGCAGCAGCCTGTTGATATACCATAGTTAATTAATTGAAACAAATTTCTTCGTAAAAGTCAAATCTGATGACCTTTGGATGATTTGCGTATTTATGTGCATGTGCACATAGTAATGCATACTAGTAAGACACATAGGTCTTACAGAGAAGTGTGATGTGCCTTTTCTTTCTGATTGTGGAGTGCTGCTTTAGCTTGGGATTAAATTGTTTATCTTTAGACTGTGAGTCTAATTTTGAGAGCTACTTGGTCTTTATGAAAAGGAATGTTTTGTAGCATTATTGTTTCTCCTGGCTTTTCTTTCTTCACTCAGTTGTTCACTTCTCTTTTTTTGTCTAGGTTTTCTTTTACTTTAACACTTTGTATCACAGACCACCTAGTATAATTCTTATCACGTAGCTAAGGGCAGCTCAATTTTCTCACTCTTCTTAACTATTGTTTCTCATCCTGTGTTCCATATATTTTGGATTCTTGAGAATAGTTTACTTGACCAATACAATTTTATGCATGGTACCAGAAGTGAAGGAAAACTCTAACAAAAGTGGGTAAGTAACATCAACTCCATTATGTGAAAAACTGGCTCAAATTTATTGTGATTAATGAATTTCAGATTCTTGGTCCTACTAATTTATACTGTAGCCTTAATTAGACTGTAACTATGGGGAAAACATCAGAATTATGGAAATCTTGGTAGTTAGGTATTATAGGACTATGACTAATTAAAAATAGATAGCTGATTAAGGATATTATTTCCTATTATTGTAGGGCACATAAGGCCAACTTCACAAGATTTTTTTACCAAGGCATTATGAAATAGAAAATAGTCATGGTTTGTTTTAATGATAATTTTTCTCTCTTCAACCCAACCATACAAAATTGATAATAATGCCAATAAGACTATTTACTCGTCCAATAGACACATATTAATTACTTGCTATATACAAAGGACTCTTCTCAGAAAGCAATATAGTGAAGTGCTTAAGAACATCCAACTTTGGAGTCACAGTTCAAATGCCTCTTAGCTGTGTGACCTTGGGTATGTAGCTTAATCTTTACGCAGTTTTTTTTACTTACCTACATGGTAATGTTTTATGAAAGAGTTAAGGTGGAAATGTAATATTTTTTTCACATTAATATAATTAAATTATGTAGAACTCTTAACATAGATCCTGGCACAAATAAGCACTTTTTGCCAAGCTCTATGTTAATGATAAATAATAACCACTCTTAGTTTAGTTCCTTTTCTTATTCCTGTTTTTAAAATAAATCTGATTGTTTTATAAAAAGGTAACATTTCATAATAATATCATAATTGTAAAATTTAAGTTAAATAATAAGTTTGGTATAGATGTAGATGAAAAGATGTATTTAGAAGATGCATAAGATATTGTACTTGAAGATGATCACCCTGTTCCTATCCCACTGATATCACTTAGTACTTTGAAAGGCAGCCATTTTATTGTTTACTCTAATATGGAACCCAAATCTGCTACAATTAAGTTACACTCATTTGTCCTTGTTATTTTGTCTACACAAGTTCAATCTGTTCCTAATCTATGAAGGCCTACAAAGGCCTGCAGTAACATGGCATGGTCATGGAACTGCATGTTGTCTCAGTAGCCAGACCAGAGGTTCCAAGTTGCAGAGATTGCCAAGAAGAGACAGATAGCTAGATTATGGACAGCTTTGTATTATCAAGGTGTCTCTACTATAAATGGTACAAATAACATGAGAAGAAAATGGCATCAAGCTAACCTCAGAAACTTGTGTAATGATATGGCATCCTTGATTGGGCAGTCTTGGAATCACTGTCCAGCTGTGAATAAATGCTGAGAGTTTTTCTGTGTCCTCTCTCCAAATGTATACCTTTGTCTGTATATTTCAAAAAACTTGTGGGCCTAAGCCCCTAAACTGAATATATATTTCTGACTAGAGAGATATAAATGTGTTAAACATGTATGTCTTAGAGTGCTATGATGGCATCGTTTTTTGCTTCTCTGAGAGGGGTGGGTAGGGGAGGATATAGTTCACTCTACTAACAAGTAATAATTCAGCAACTACATACAAGCACTCCATTGGATGTCTACTGTGTTATGGATAAATTTATGATGTATTTGGGAGAGCAAAACACAAACATACAAAAAGATAAAGAATAACTATAGGCCAGAAATGTTAAGTTACAATGCAAGGGTACTGACAGTTTTTCTGCAGATATTTGGAGGAGGGGAAAAAAAAAACCAGTTTCTCGCATCATCAAATGCCCTTGAGATAGTATCTATGAATTTCTATATTCCTAAGACTAATTTTAGAAGCCCATAACTAGAAAGACTTGCATGAGATGATGGACTGCTTTCTTGAGTTAGGGTGACACTCTGGATTGATGGCAGTCCAAGCAAGGTGCAGTACAGCACCAGAGAAAGGCTGCAGATGCCACCATATATTTCTCAGTAATGCAATGGGCAGTGTTGTCATCTTGCTCTCTTTTTACTTTAGTCCCTTAAAAATTATCTATGAGCAGAAGTGTGAAAAAATAACCAACAGAATCAAGAGTCAAAAGTTTCTTGAGAGGTAGATATATAAAGTATGACTGGTAGGGCGCATCATGCCTTCAAACTCCAAAACAAACTAGCAGTTTACATAGAACATATTATCTCAGCCACTCTAAGGATATCTGCATAACTTTGAGGGGCTACTTTGGTCATTCAAGATCATACAATTTTCATTAATTCACGTTCTTTCTAATCAAAATATCCCCTGCTCAATTTAATTTAAGATACTATTGAGTACAATTATGTATAAAGCATTATGCTACTCCGTAGGAGCACCATGGTGAACTAGTCTCTACCTTCAAGGAATTCACATTTTCCCCATCAGAGATGGGATGGTAGGTTGTATCTATCTATTGTTGAAGGATAATGGATAGAGACATGGATTACCCTGCCAAGAGTGGCACCCACCATATTGCCACTCATCAGTTATGTTACTTAGATTAGCTGATAACCTCCTCATCTGCCAAAATTACACTGGCTGTTTTCACTTTATATTTATACTATTTATATTAAGGGACCTCTGAGGGCCATCCTGAATCCTACTATACGTTCCTAGCCGATTCACTCTCAACTTTGCAATGACTATTCCATACCTTCACTTTCCTCAAAACTCCACTCTCACTCTCAGCTGAAATGCTTGCTTTCTGTTTCACTGAGAAAGTAGGAACAACCAGAAAGGAACATTCACAATCTCCTATCCCCATTCTCTCTGACCTGCTTGCATTTGTACACACATATTCGGACTTCCCTTCTAGTACCCTGCTTGAGGCCACCGCCTACACCTTGTGTGCTAAATCTCATCTCACCTCCTCTTTCCCATCTAAAGACCATTTCTCTGGAAATTCTCTACTCTTTATCTCTCTCTCTCTCATGCGTCATCAATTTTCTCCTTTCCTATGGATGTCCTTTAGATATTGCTATAGTACCTGTTATTTTAAAAATCACATTATCCTGCATACCCTTCCAGCTGCTATCCCATTTTTCTCCTTTTTTATAGCAAAATCCACAAGAAGTATTCATACCCCAGTTCTATATCTTTTCATTTATGTCTTCCCATTCTTATTTGAACCCATTTTATTCAGGTTTTTGTTTGTAATATGCTGCCAAATCACTTTTGACAGAATCACCAAGGATTTCCATGATGACAAATCCAATGGATAATTTCTCGATTCTTAACCTACCCATGTCCAAAATCCTTCCTCTTTGAAAACTTTCTTTATTTGCCTTTAAGGTATTTCTGTCTCCTGATTTTGTTCCTACCAAAGTGGCTACTGTGGCTCTGTCTCTTTCAGTGGTTCTGCCTCATCTCCTTACTCCTGAATTTCAGAACACCCCAAGGCCCCGTTCTAAGACCTCTTCTTTTCTTTATGTGTAATCATTCCCCAGATGATTTTACCCAGTCTCTTGGCTTTAAATTCTGTCTATAAACTGATAAGGCTCGAATTTATGTTTTCAATCCAGACTACTCAATTGATCTCCAGGTTTATATATTCAGTAGCCTACTGGACATCTGCACTTGACTCTCTGAAAGGCACTTCAGACTTGTTCAAAATTGAATTCTTGTATTTCCTACCAAACTTATTTCTCTCACAGCCTTCCCAGTCATTGTAAATAAGTAAGCTTTTTCTTTCTTTTTGCTTAGGCTAAAAATATTGAAGTCATCCTTGACTTCTCTCTTTCTTTCACCTGCATGTCAGTAAATCCTAGTGGCTTTACTTTAGAAATATATCTAGAATCTGAGCTTTTCCTACCACTTATACTTCTTTCACATTGGTCTAAACATCATCTTCTGGATTGCTGTTAAGTACTAGCCTTCTAACGTGTTTTTTTCTCTTGTCCCCAACAATCTATTCTCCTGTAAAAATGCAAGTCAGATTATGTCACTCCCCAGTAAATCCTCTCCTGGCCTCTGATCTCACTGAAAGCCAAAGCTTAAGTCTTTATGGTAGTTTATACAGCCCAATCCGTACCCCTTCTACACCTCCTATTTTCCCTTTTCTTCACTCCACTCCAGCTACACTGTCCTTCTTAAATATTCCAGGCACACTACTACCTTGGAGCTTTTTCCTCTGCTTGGAATGTTCTTCCTCTAGATATCCACATGGCTTATTCCTTGGCTTCCTTCTGATCAGGTCAAATTACATCTTATAAGTGAGGACTTCTTTAATGACCCTATATGGCACTCCTCCACACACACAAACACACATACTCCCTGTAATTTTAGCTTGCTTCATTTCTTCTCCATAGCACTTATTACTGCCATTAACTTAGCTACTTGTTTATTAACTACTTTTCGCAATACAGTACTACACTCTATGAGGGCAAGGAGTTGATTCATCATTTCATGTAGTTTTTAACCCTGGGCATAAAACAGTACCTAACTCATGATAGGTATTCAATAAATGTTTGTTTAATGAATGATTCTACAAAATGAAGATAATAATGCCTGCATCAACACTGGAGTGAGTATAAAATAATATTCTGTATATTAGCCCACTTGAAAAATCCTAAAGGACTGTAATGTGTTGGCTTTTATTGCTTCTTAGATCCTACATGATTGTGGAATGCTGCTAAATTATTCTCATAGAGTCCAACCCTGTTTTGTGGAAATCAGAGCTGGCATGTCTCAGTCATACAAAATGGAGAATATCCCTCTAAATAGAAACAGAAACTGTAAGCCAAGAACTGGTCTGCATATATAAGGCAGGGGGAAAAAAAAAACTGTTGAGTTTTCTTTCTTTATTTTTAACATATTCCCCACACAGAGATAAAAATAGTGTCAGCTTTGAACTTGAAGAATAACATTATATGTACAGTAGCACATTTTTCATTTTTATGTATAACTTTTTGCAATTATGATGTTAAATATATTTTTAACCTATAGATTTGCATTAATATTTGAGTGAGTTTTTAACTTGCCATTCAGTGGCATTTAAATTTTGTGCTTTTAACTTTGGATCTGATTTTCTTTAAGTTCTGGCAGAGAAGTTAGAGGGAAAAAGTAAAAAAAAAAAAGAGAGAGAGAAAAGAAATAGTCATTTGGAAATTTTAGTGCCAAATGACTTCAGTAATATAGGCTTTTAAAGCAGTACCCCTTGGTCCACATTTGTTCCTTCTATTTTATATGTAGGTCTCCTGATAAAACACTCATGTCCCAGATGAAACATTACCCTCCTATGAGGGGTCTTCCTTGTCACTCTGATCCATAGATAGGTCTAGGAGTTCTTTTAGCCCAAACCCTAACCCTAAACTACAGTACCTTTTTTCATACTATCATGGTGAGCACTCTATTGATTATGTTTTTGTAAAGATAAAGTTTTTTATATGTTGATTTACTCATACGGTCAACAAACTTTAAATTGCTAAATGTTTGCCAAGCATTGTCCTGGGGCTTTGTGTTCAAAGATGTGTGAGGCAGACATGGTCTTAGTAACTTTATCTCTTTATTAGACTGTGAGTTCTTTGAAGTTCGGTGACTGAGGCTCTTATTTTTCTATGCCCGATGATTAGCACAGCACTAAATAGATATCTAAAGAATGAATGAGCCTTCTGGTTAGAGCAGGAGTTCTAGGACAGGATCATCACTGTGTCTATAGTGCTTAGCGCAATGCCTAGCACATAATGAAAGCTCAACAGGTGTTACATGGAAGGTCAGTAATGCACAGTAAAGTGCCATCCACTCTGGTTTCTGGGACAGGCCAACATTAAAGTGGGTAACTTAGCAGAGAATCTATGAGCCCTCTTGGCTCAAATTAGACCTTGAATTAGTGCTTCTCTGGAGACCCTTTTCTGTGCATGCATATGTCAAATAAATAGCAGAACAATACTCTAGACTGATTAGCTGAGTGAACCAGAGTATGACTAGTAGCCCACAGGATGCCAAACTTCACTGAGGAAGGACCACTTTTGGGGGCTGATACTTAAAGGCAGTTCTCTTGCAGACCTTGATTACATGTTCGTGATACATGAAATTACTCTTGAAATTTGGAATAGGTTTGGTACCTGAAGGACTTGTCAAAACCAGGGCTGTCACCTCCAGGTGGGTGAAGAAAGTTTGGAAAGTTAATTGGCTATTTCCTGACTGAAGCTTGCAAATTGAACTCATCAGGAAGTGCTTCCCAGCATGTACCCATTTTCAGATGTTATTAATTCTTGATTAAACTATTTGGATCTTATATGGTACATTTAATCAACAGTTTCCTGACTAGTCAGCCCAGACAAACCCATGTTGTCTCTTACCAGAGTGAGCAAAAGTACTGTGATTCCTTCGTATGTTGAATGTAATCCCTAAGTCTTTGTAAGACTGCTAAGCTCCTTGAGATCTAGGATATACCTTATTCATCTGTGTAACTCCAGTAATACCATGCTTTCTGATACATTGTGAACAGTCCTTTCTACTTTGATGAAGTACTGACCAACAGGCCAAATATATGAATGAGTAAATTTATTTACTTGAAGACTTGAGATCACCAGAGTAGGGATATTCTAAATAAAATTACGAAGTAAAATGGCAGGAAGTGCTGCTGTTCTTGTCTCCCTCTTGGTATAATTTTTATTTCACAAGTTAACATATGAATACATCCTCCTTATAATAATTAATGCATTATAGTCAAGGCTTCCTTGATTAGAACACCTAATTAGTTTCATTCTTAGAGATGCCACTATTGCCAGTTAGATGTGTGTTCTTCCAGGCCTTGGTTATTGCAAATTAGCATATGCAGTCATCCCTCAGTGTCTGCAGGGGATTGGTTACAGGACCCGCTGCAAGTACCCAAATCAGCAGATGTTCAAGTCCCATAGTCAGCCCTCTGTGTTTACCATTTTGCATCTGGGGTGTCAACTAGCCACTGATCATGTAGTATTGTTTTTAGTGTTGAAAAAAATCGATGTAAATGTGGACCCCCACGGCTCAAACTCGTGTTATTCAAGGGTCAGCTGTGTGTGTATGTGTGCATATATATATATGTATATCTATCTATATCCTCAGAAAATATATAGTGCAGTTGTGTGTGTATGTACGTTTAACTTATTTAAATAATGGTATATACTATTGGATTTTTTAAAGTTTGCTCTTTTCACTCAATATGTTTTGAGATCTTCCCATGTGAACGTAGTTGAACTTACTGCATTATTTTTTACTGCATACATGCTATTCTAAGTAGTACAGCCATGCCACACTTTACCTGTTTCCTATTAAAATCAATTTAGATTGCTTTGCTTTTGAGTTTTGAAAGATTTAAGGAATGACACAACAAACATCCTTAGACACATATCCTTATGTGTGTGGATTAGTCTTTTTACACCCAGAACTAGAATTGTTAAGTCCCTGAGTATGCATATATAAACTTTTAAAAGGTAACATCAAAGTTATCATCCAAAGTTGCTTTACCAATTTCCATTCCCACTGTGTGAAATGATATCTACTTCTTCATATCCTTGCCATTTTTTTATATTATAAAACTTTTTAATTTTTGCAAATCTGACTAAGTAAAATGACATCGCGTGTAAGTTTTATTTCTCTTATCTTGGATCACTTCTCTTGTAGGGTTAAACATCCTCATGTGCTTATTGCCTAGTTCTATTTTCTCTTTCTTAGATATTCTGCCTCCCTTTCTTGTTCTAACTTAATAAACAGTGGAAAGGAGGGTGTGGCAACCTCAGTAGGCTCAATCAGGCTTACTCTAACCTCAGTCTTTAATCCTAAATCTAACCTTCCATAGAGCATTTCTCTCTACATTTATTTGTTCATCTGTTCCTTCAGTTATTAATCAAATTTAAATTGAACACACACTGTCTGTCAAGCATATACTGAGTCTGGGGTAATACTAGGAAACAATCATGGTTCTTTCACTCAAAGCTTACAGTTAGAAGGAAACATTTGCCAGTGGCTCAACCCCCTTTCCACATTCCTGATAGCATTTCTCACAGTAGCATTGCTAACTTTCGCAAACCTATTGATGTTTTTTCACTTTTCTCGAAGACTCAATTCCGAATATTCTTCTAACGTTAACAGAAATGCCCTTCTGTTTGTGGCTTAATGTTGTTGAGATACATGTGCATAAGGATGAATCCTTTGTTGGAAGCTATGTTCTTAGCTATTGTGAATTTACAAAATAAAAGGAAGCATAGCTAATTGTCTCATGATTCTGGCCTATGTCCTTAATATATCAATTTCTTCCCTGCTTATCATGCATAAGGCAAGTCATCACTTCTTGATTATAGGCACCTGCTAATTCACGGGCAAAGAGTGATTCAAACGGGAACCCAAAGATCCTTTATCCTAAAATTTTAAAAGGAATATTCTGTGCCAGAAAGACTTGGTCTAACGTTTAGTTTAGTCCCACTGATGTTTGTTACATGCCATATTGTATATCAGAACATGGCAAGAAAGCACGACTCAAACCAGATTTACAAGCAGTGCTAATGAGAGGCAGAAAGCAAACAGATCCAAATGGATGTGAAGACAAGAACAAAATATCCACTACCCTATTTATTAGCAGGAACCCTGATAGGGGTTTTGTCTCTATTTACCATTGTAATCCTCATGGTAACCTTGTGAGGTAGATACTGATATTCCTGTTTTACAGATGAGAAAAATGAACTTAAGAAAGGTTAGGAACTTGCTAAAAGTTATATAGCTACCAAATGGCTAAGATGGGCTTTTTTTTTTTAACTTTTTTTATTGAATTATAGTCATTTTACAATGTTGTGTCAAATTCCAGTGTAAGATGGGCTTTTAAGGCAGGTCTGCCTGGTTCCATTGCCTGGCTTCTTCCTTTGGGCCATTGCCAGTGAAGCTGAAAATCTACTCTTGGTGTCACTAACAGAGAGGAGACTGGGAGCTCTTTGAAGTGACCTGGCAGAGAATTCATTATGGTTTCATAGTGCTACATCTTCCTAAGGCTCTCACCCCACACAGGATGTAGAAAAGTAATTTGGAGGCCAGTTTGTAGTTTTCATGCATGTATCTGTCCATAATCTATTCCATGTTAATACTGCAAAGGAAATGTCATTTTTCATATTGAGAAACAAATATGTTTACTTGATACATCCATTATAAAATTTGCTCTTTTGGCCACCTTCATTCCTTATGTTTTAGTGGGAAGAATACACGTGTTAGTGTCTAAGAAATATTTTTTTTATTATTTTTAAAAGAGAAAAGAGCTCTAATTTTTGACACTAATATAAAATGAATGTTCTCATTTTGAATGCAGTAGGTTGTTGATTGTCTTGTGCCCTGATGGAGCATGAGACCTTTGTGACCCATTATTCAGAATATTCAAATGATGATATTCAAATGATGGAATGTCATGTACATGAATGACTGATCAATTTTCTTAGCCACACTTGTGGATGGCATTTACTGTTACATTGCTAAGGAGAAACTGGCAGCATATAAACTTTGGTTTTTGCAATAGAGAGTGCTTGTTAAAAGCATAGGATCACATAGACTTGGGTTTGTATTCTCTGTCTTCCATGAGCTCTGTGACCTAGCACAAAATACCTATCTTCTCTAAGGCTTAATTTCTCATTTCAAAATGTGATAATAGTAAAGTCTATTCCGTAGATTGCTATGAGGATTAAATGAGGTGATGCATGTAGAGCTCTTGGCAAGGAGAGTGTGCTCAGTACATGTCAGCTATTATTATTATTACTTAAGAAATTAACTAAAGTGTAGTTGCTGGAATACCTGCATCAGGATCACCTGGAATGTTTGTGCAAAAAATTAAATTTCTGGGTGCCAGTCAGAAAGCTTGATTCAGAATATTTTTGGGGGGAGGTGGGCATAGAATTTGCACAGTAGCACTCATTCATACAGCTCATGAATACTGAAGTTTGAGAACCACAGCTATAGGAAGAGTAGGGAAAGTGGTAATGCTTTATGCTCTGGTTCAGCCACATTTATGAGTGACTGCCATATGCCAGGACCTGCCTTAGGTATAAGGGAAGTAAATAGGATGGCCCATTTTCAAGATGAAAATGAAAGAGAACAATAGCTTTTGTTTCTATAGCACGTGCAATTGTTACTCTGAGCACAGTGAACTAAAGAGGGAATGCAGATAATTCTGTATTCATGTTTTATTGGAAATCCACAAATGCTCACATATCCTTTGAATGATATAGAGATGCTGAGGTTAAATGTCATCCCTCTCCATTTTTGCTCTGGCATGGACTGAACTATGTGGAGAGGTAATTGTCATTTGCATGGTAGATAGCATAAAAACAGTGTGGGATGACTTTTTCTTCTTTTTAGAAATACATTTTTAGAGAAATTGTTTCCATTTCTGTAAAGGAGAGAGATTGTAAGGATAGCTAAAGCAACTGTTTGGCTTTGAGGCTTAGTCCAGTTTATTCCAAACATAGGAATCTCCAGAATTTAAATTGCTTTTGAAATTGGACTTTAAAGCATCTTTCTTCCCTAGAGTGCCTGATTTTTTTAAAGTTACAAAGATCAGTTTATGTTTGAATTTTTTTCCTTTCAGTGGAGACACAGTAAATTTTTTTGAAGTTGACTTTCACACAATTTATAACAATCAGTGATTTGGCATGTTCATGATGTCATCAATGAATCAATTACACGTTTTCATTGAATGTAAGGTTCAGATACCATATGAATAAAATGCATTCAATTATTGAAATGCCTATCATCTTTTCATTTTCAAATAATAGTTGATATTCATTTACCATGTTACTGTCTATAGAGTGATTGTCCACACATCGCTCTTAGTCTTCACACTAGTACTTTTAACTGATCCACAGTCAAGTTTGCTTTACCTCTGTGACATTCTGCCTGGCCTGACTTGGAGTAAACCTACGAAACCACAGTAATCCCCATCCCAGTGCCTGTGTTGTTCTAATGGTCAGTTCTTTTTTTTTTTTTTTTAATACACATACATGCCTTGGGCTGCCATGGAATAACAATTAAGGTCTAGATTCCAAGTCTTGAAAATGGTACTAGAAGAGATGAAGATAAGAATGGAGCAGATTCCTGCCCTCAATAGCTAAGTGACTAATGTTCTGAGTAATATTTTGAGAACTTGATACAGATTAACTCATTTAATCCTTGTAACAACTCTATGCAGGCATTATTATGGCCATTTTACAAATGAGAAAATAGAGTCACAGAGAGACCAGATAATTTTCCCAAGGTCACACAGCTGAAAAATGGCAGTGCTAGGATTTGATCTTAGGCAGACTGATTCCAGGGTCCATGCTCTTCACCGCTATTTGTCTCCAACCTGGTGTTGAATAGGAAGACAATTTTACAGGAACCTAAATACCAACATGAGAGTTAAAAATGATACATACATTAGAAATTTCACAAAGCAAAAGCCATACATTTTGTAAGAATTCAGAACAAGGAAAATACCTTGTAGTAGAGTAGATAGACTTTTTTCCCCCTCTGGAGGGTGAATAGTGAGTGATTATATATCGCACAGTAGAGCAGGGTAAAGAAACACAGTCTTTATAATAAAACACACCTGGGTTCCATTTCTAGTCCCTACACAAAGCTATGGGACCTTTAGCAAACAGCCTCAGTTTTCTCATTTACGAGATATTAATAATAGTACCTATCCCACTAGTTTTATTTTTAGATGAAAAGTTCAGGGATGGGAATATGGGTGGGATGCTGGAGAACAACAGGCAGAAAAAGTGGGAAAGCAGAAAGGCTTACAGAATAATTGGAGAGAGATTAAATCATCTGATCTAATGGAAGAGATAGGATCTAGTTGGGAATAATGGAGAAATTTAGAAACATGGTTTGGGATTAGAGAGTAATATAAGTCTATTGATGAATATACTACCTAAGATTTTAGAATTTGGCAGATATATTTGATTCAGCTACCTACTATTTAGATAACCTGGGTGAGTACATTGTGTAACCTCTCTTCTGCCTCAGTTTCCTCATCTGTAAAGTTAGGACTAAGTAAAATGAAATATGTAAAAATTTAAGCTTAGTTTGTGACACATACTTAATGGTGAATTAATATTACATATTAATATTATTAACAATGGTGGTAGTATTTGGCAAGTAAAAAAAATACATATATATATATATATATATATACACACACACACACACACACATATACATTTATTTGTCCCAAAGAGGTAAATAATGAAAATTATGTTTTTTAATAAACTGCTGTCAGTGTACAGGATGCATTGGAGAGGAATTTGAGGCAGGGAACCCAGGGTGAGGGTAGGGCCACAGTATCCATTGGGTAAGGTAGGCAGGGAAAGCTGAGCACAGTTAAAAAGAAGGAAGTCTGGTGAGATGTCTTGAGAATCCTGACAGCTAGATAGGAAAACTCTGTAGCCATCTAGGTGTGAGTGAATGGGGGATCAGTAGGGTGGCTACAGTGAGAAAGTGATGCAAGGAATGGGTGTGAGTAGGAGATATCTGTAAAGGAGATATCTGAGGGACCTGGAGGCCAGCTGTTAGAAAGGTAGTAAAGAAAAGAAAGGCTGCAGGGAAATATGACTCCATGCTTTGGAGTTCAGATGCTTGTAGGTTAACAGAAATAGAGAAGTTAGGAAGAAGATCTGGCCTTAAGGGGACAATGAGTTTGATTTCAGGGATGTTAAATTTGAGTCCACAAAGGATCAATCAACTAAAAATACTGAATAGGAGGTTTGCAGTATATGGTTAGAGTTCCAGCTATGGCTGAAGGTAAAAATTTAAAGCCAAATATTGGAAGAGATAATTGAAGCTGTAATTGTGAATGAATTCTTACTAATCAATCAAAATATTTATCTAATTTTTTACCAATGTTAAAAGAAGAATGATAGCTACATTTTAAGGTTCATCATACTACTGTGTTGCTATTTATGTACTATATTATCAGAGTGACAAATGACAAATAGGGGTATATCCTAGAAGCTAACAACCAGGAAATGGGAAATGGGTCCCATGAGGAAAACGGAGTCCTAAAATGAATGTGGTGTTGATTCTGGAGAAGACGTAAGGGTGTGTTTAGGGTTGTCATGTGGAGGAGGGATTAGATTTCTTCTCCATATTCTAGGAAACAAAAGGATGGGGAAAAACAGTGTGTTTTCAGTATGAGTAATAAATTCTTTAACAAATTGTGAACTCCTCGTAACTGGCCACATTCTAGAAGGGTTGAGATGAACATCTCTTAAGGTACTGATGAGAGGAGGTTCACTTTGTGGATAAGTGGACTGAGTGATTTACAAAATCCTTGTAAACCCTACAGTATGATTAGACTGGCTTTTAGACTTACTGCATGGAACAAAGTGAGGAAGTGAGTATTCCTGAAGAGACTAAACAAGTTTTTGAAAAAGATAAGAAGGAGATAATGGAATAAAGATATCATTTTCAGTTGAGGAACAGTGGCTGGAGTGGTTTCATTGAGTCAGGAGGAGAGAAATGATAAGGAAATGTGTGGAAAAGCATATTCATGAACACCTTGAAAAAAGAAAAAAGGAGGCAACTGGGAAGAGGCATTTCTCATAAGCTTGACTTGGTGGTAACTTTAGTCCAGGCTGGTTGTTGTTCAGTAACAGGGTAAGTGGGATTTAGGGTAAGGCTATTTTGGCATGATGCTAGGAAGAGGGAAAATAATTCAGCTGAATTTCATGCTAGGTTACCACTGTTTCTAATTGGTGACTATCTGTGATACAGGTAGCATAACAGGGTAAAGAACTCCCCACTCATCTATTTATTCAATAGCTGCCAAAATGGCAAATATTACATACTAGATGCCCTCTCTCTCTTTATATATATGTGTGTGTCTCTATGTATTTATACATACAGACATAAGTACATATATATATACACACTCATATGTTTATATGTGTATATATGTATATACATAGACACACATACACACACGCCCATGTATGTGTATATGCACATATGTGTATATGCACATATGTGTGTATGTATATCAGCCTGCTTAATCCTAATATCAACTTTGAGAAGAGGGTATTGCCTGCATTTTACACATTAGGAACCAAACCTCTCTAAAGTAGTTATTTGCTCAGATTCTCATAAGCTAGTAAGTAGTTACTGATGGTATCCAGATGTTGGTCTGCCTAATGCCATAAGAGCATGTTCTTCTAAGAAAACTGGATCTCTAGATTGAGATATCTGGTTTAAAATCCTAAATGTGTCCCAGTATATCATGTAACTTTGAGCAAGTCATTCAACTGATTGGATCTCAGTATCCTCTCTGTGCAATGATGAAAAGGCACTTGCCCTGCCTGTGGGTTCCAATGGAAGCAGAGATGAGAGGTTCCAAACCTGGGGCCATCAAGGGTTTTAAACAAGGGAGAGATATGAACAAATTTGCATTTCACATAGATCTGGGAGATAGTGTGAAAGATGTATTTCAAGGGGACTAATATAGCCCCAGAGAAATCTTATAAGAAGCAATATTCTTGATAATAAATAGTTTACTCTCTTAGGGTAGTGGTATAAAAGATATAGAATAGAGGACGTACTTTAAAAATATTTAGTATAGTGTTCCCTCACTATTTTTTCATTACCACCCCCACCCCTCAACCCTCAGGAGACTAGGAGACTTTTTAGACATTTTTATCCTGACTGACTGCTGGCCTAGTGAAATTTTAATACCACAGATATACTGTATGTCTTTTTATGTACAGTGTGCAAATCTGTATAGAAAATATTTTTTACCTCTTTTATTAGACAGAGAGAGAAGAAGAGAGAGAGATTGATCTATCTGCCTGTAAGTTAGAATTGGCTGACAAGATTGTGAGGGCTGGCAAGTCTGGAATTTGTAGGGTAGGCCCCAGGCTGAATTTCTGTATTGCAGTTTTGAGGCAGAATTCCTTCTTCAGGCTTTACTCTTAAAGCCTTCGACTAATTGTGTCAGGCCTACACATTATGGATGATAATCTGTTTTACTTAAAAGTCAACTGATCATAAATGTTTACCACTTAAAAATATCTTCATAGCAACATCTAAACTAATGTTTGAACAAACAACAGGGTGCCATAGCCTAGTCAAGTTGACACATAAATTTAACCATCACTCCCCCTTTCCTCAAGAACCAATTTTCACTTCCCTGGGGGTGACATCATCCCTGTTGAGAATGCATGATTTAGGAGATAAAATAACAGTATATATTGTGTATTAGATTAATTATTGGTCGAATATATAAGGTAAGGGATAGAGAGACACCAGAGTTGATTTCCAGATTTTAAACTTGAGCTACTGAGCAGATGGTGGTGCCATTCATTGAGATAAGAGAAGCAAAAAAGAAAAAGAAAAAAGAGTAGATTTGATGTGGAATATGAGATTTATATACAGCCATGTGTGCATTTTATAGAGATATTTCAGCATATTCATTCGTTAAGTCTCTCTAACTGCTTATACCTGGAACTGAATGAAATTTGTTAGGAAATCTTTTGAAAAGATAAAATGCTTTGTATATAAACTCAGTGATAGCATGCTTTCCTCACTTTTAGCATTCAGGCCTGAAAGACTTTCTGGAAATATTTGGTATCATTTTCTTGCTTGTACTATATTTCTACTACTTGGATACGTGCAATAGGATATGATCTTCTCATAACAAAAGTGTTAATTATGTGACAGACATTTAGTTTCATCCTCATATTTGTCTTGTTAACAAATTTGTAACATGTACTTAATCACTGTCTGATTTTTATCTGTATTACTTTTTATTTTGCCTTTCTTCCCAACTAAATTGTGGGCTCATGAAGGAAAGGAATAGTGGTAATTGAGTCAACAAGTATTTAGGGTCTAAAATCATTCTTATTTGTCTCCAAAAAACTCAGATGTGTGCCTTGCATATAATAGGTAGTTGATGAATGTGAAATCTTTGTTGAAGTGAAGGTTGCAATGCAATTAAGGAAAAATTCTTCTACAAGTACTATAAATCATTGTTTGTTATCAAGTCACTTTTCACAGATTTATGAAGCACTGAGCATTATTTCCATAACACAACCTAGACTTTGTATCTCATTTTTGAAAGAATTAGAAAAGCTCATTGAACTGCCTGTAAGTTAGAGGCTCATATATTCTGTTGGTATTAAAGTTCTTCATAACTTAAACATATTTTGTTTTACAGAAACAAGTTTCCTAAGCTGATAATCATATTAAGTCTTTAAGAATCCTTTTAAGTCATAAGGTCTACCATTTTTCAGTGTGGTTGCCTCATTATGTATGGAATCTATATTGAATTTTTCGGAGTTTTACAAAGTAACGTCAGCTCTGTGTAAAAGATTTGCTGCTCCATCACTTATTATTGGGAAAATAAAAAGATGGTGCATAGTTTGTAATGATGGCAAGAACCATAAACTGTAGACTGGAGGAAAATTTGAGATTAATCATTGTGATAGGCCAAATTCCCCAGAAAAGGATCTAAAAAACTCTGAGATTTGTATGCAAGAGTTTATTGGGGAATAGTCGAGGAACTACACTTGGGAGGGGTGAGGGACCCAGAATTAGGCAAAGGGAATTGAACCGAGATCCAGTTGTAGCAGAAACGTTGGCCGATCCTACAGGGAGCTTTGAAGCTGGAATGACTCTTCAGAGTTGTTCTCATTGAAGCAAGTTTTGCTGAGTCTTTGTACCACTGCATCAACTAGTCATTGGATGCAAGTTGCCCAGGGGTGGGGAAATAATTTGGTCAAGATAGCTTCCTGGAGAGAGGGGCTCAGCTGTGAATGTTAGCAGCTAACACTTCTATCAGCTAGGGGAATGAATGTATTGATCCTGGATTGAGAATGTTATGCATCACTGCTTACTACAAATCCTTAACATAAGATTTTGTCTAGTTATCATTTTTTAGTACCTTAGTACTACATTTAGAATTTTCACTTGTTTAATGCCTAGATGCCTTAAAATACCTATTGAATTAATTTAATTAATCTGTATATAAGTGCATTTCATGATGAGTTATTCCAGCTCCATCTCTGCTTCCACCCCTTCTGGCAGAGTCATTAAAAAAATTAAACTGTTGTATACTGCTGTAGATCTATTATTAGGGTCCTTATTTTTCTGTGGTATTGATTACTCAGATTAGAAGCCACAACCTAATTGTGACAATACTATTAACTCTTTGTACCTTCTTGCTTCAAGTGTTTCAAAGGCAGATCCATGTACCATGCTCTTTTTCACTTTACCAGATCTGCCTCTTCAATTAATTTAGTGACATATAACTTTCAAAGCACTTATTTCTGTTGCCTTATTAGATCAATATGAAGTAATAGTTAAGATTATGGATTTGCATATAAAACAAGAATAATTTTAAAAATCTTCCCTTGTCCCTAACAACCCATATGGCCTTGGGTAAGAACTTACCTGCTGTGAGTCTCAGTTTTTCTATTGATCTGTAATATTATCTCAGAGAGAAAATATTTAACACAGTATTTAAGATATAATAGGCTTCCAATAAAAGGTGCCTGTTATTATTATTTTCTTCTCAACAACCTTGTGCAGTGAGTAAGGTGGGAACCACTAGCCCCAATTTGCAGATGCATCTTTGAAAGTATAAAGTACTATTTAAATACAAAATGTTTTTATGTCCTTTTATAGCTGGAATGCAGTAATCAAATGATAATTGAACTTAACTTGCTCCCTACATTTTCAAATTCTTGCATTGATGAAAAATTTCATTTATAAATAACAAACTTTTACATTTCTCTGTGGCATAAAAGAGCCTCCATCCTATTTTCTGAATTGCACAGAGAGCATTATAACAACATAGAGTCTGAACTCTGTTTATTTTCAGATACCCAAGTTGAAAAGGCACAATTTCAGGTTTTATCAGTACAATAATGGGAAAACCCTGCGTATGTACTGTGTTATAACCTCCAAAGTGACCCCTCTTTTTACAAGTTATGCTCATCTTCAATCATCTGATTGTATTAATCTCAAGTCCTGCAGCTGAGTTATCTTAGTCCTGGAGATGCTGAAATGGGCTGAGGGAAATTTCTAGAGTCACATGATACATTAGGAACAAAGTGACTGAAGTATAGGAGCACTTGCCTGAGGAAGAAATTATAACATGGAAAGAACTGACTTAACAGTCAGAGAGCAAAACTGTTGAAAAAGTTAATGGAATCAATACCTAGTTATTTTATGCTTTAGAATTAGATAAAAGAACACTTTTATCTACAAAAATAAAAACAATAAATATACAGCACAGAAACTGGAGATAACTGATAGTATTTGTAGCTCACAGTTGTTCAGAATTTGACCAATAGGATTCGTATTAGTGAGGCTTGAAATTATATATGTGTTCCTAGGAAGGACAAAAAGTGAAATATTTACATCCTAATCATCACCTTTTCTTCTGGGAGGAAATACTAAATCTCCTCAGCTTTTACTGCCTTGAGGCTTTGGCTGATATGTCACTCTTCAAACAATGACATTTGCTTCCTCGGAGATATGTCCTCAGAAGCAGGGCATTGGTTGTTGGGGTCAAAAATTAAGTTACTAATCAAGTAATTTACTAAATCAAGTGATATATAAGGAAAAAACTAGCAAAATAATTTAAACCATGTGTATCTAGTCTTGAAAAAGTTTGTAGAAAAAGGATGCTATTACAGAAGGAGAAGACTCTTCTGAACCAGACAGAAATTTCAATTAAAAAGCACAGGTAAGAAAAGCAAGATGGACAAGTGGGATTACAAAAAACCAAATAACCTGACTGAAAAATGCGCAAAGAACTTGAATAGACCTTTGTCCAAAGAAGACATAAAAATGTTCAACAAGTACTATGTGAATAGATGCTCAACATCACTAGTCATCAGGGAAATGCAAATCAAAACCACAGTGAGATATCACCTTATACTTGTTAGTACATTATAAAAAGCAAAACAAAACAAAAACCCCAGAAACTAACAAGTGTTGATGAGAATGTGGGAGAAATAGGAACCCTTGAGCACTGCTGGTGGGAATATAAAATGATATAGCCAGTATGGAAAACAGTATGAAGGCTCTTGAAAAATTAAAAATAGAACTACCATATGATACAGTACTTCAGTGTACTTTTCCAAAAGAATTGAAATCAGAATCTTGAGGAGGTATCTGCACCCCTATGTTTATTGCACCATTATTCATAATAGCCAAGAGTTGAAAACAGCCTGTAAGTCCATGAATGGATGAGTGGATGAGGATTATATGGTATATTCATACAATGGGATAGTATTCAACAATAAAAAAGAAGGAAATTCTGTCATATGCTACAACATGAGTGAAACGAGGACATTATGCTAAGTGAAATAAGCCAGTCACAGAAGGACAAATACCCTATAATTCCAGTTATATGAGCTATCTGAAGTACTCAAACTCATTGAAGCAGAAAGTAGAATGGTATTTATCAGGGGTTAAGGGGAGGAGGAAATGGGGATTTGCTATTCAAAGAATATAACATTTCTGTCATGTAAGGTGAAAAAGTTATAGGGATCCACTCTACAATCTTGTGCTTATAGTTAATACTTTACTGTACACATAAACATGTGTTAAGAGGCTAGATATCATGTTGTGTGTGTTTTATCACATTTAAAAAAATCACTGTATGCCAACCTGCTTATTTACTTATTCATTCAATCATATATTTTTAAATTGAAGTAAACTATAAATATGCAAAAGCACACAAAGGGTATAGATTGATGAATTTTCACAAAATGAACATAATTGCTCTGATCTCAAAATAAATATCATCAGCAAAGTAGAAGTCTTCAGTGTGTTCTTACTCAGTCACTAGCACCCACACTGCAAAAGTAACCACTCTCCGTATATGTATTACCTTGGATTAGTTTTCCCTGTTCTTGACATTTATATAAATGAGATCCTACAGTAATTTTTGCCTTGCTTCTTTCACTCAACATTATGTTTGTGAGATTCAACCTGTCGCATATATAAAGCAGTTTGTCCTTTCTCACTCCTGTATCATAATCCATAGTATGAATACACTATGATATTTATTCACTCTACTGTTGATGGATCCTGGTTTGCTTTCCAGTTTCAGGCCATAATAACTAAGTCTGCTGAGAACATTTTTTTTTGGTACATATTTGGTGTGTATTTGGTTATTCAACTAGGAGTGAAATTGCTAGGTCTTAGGATATGCATATGTTTAGCTGTAGTAGAAAATTACAAAGAGTTTTCCAAAGTGGCTTTACAAACTTATATTCCCGTCAGTAGTGTATGTTAGTTCCAGTTGCTCCACATTTTTCAATAGCTACCTTGGTGGGTATGTGGTAATACTGTGGTTTTAACTTTACATTTATTTTTCTGATGAGCTTGAGAATATTTTCATATGTTTATTGGTCTGGGTTTTTTTCTTTTATTTCATTGATTTGATTGACTTACATGTATACTGAATATGAATCCCATTTTGGATATAGGTATTACAAATATTTTCTGCCTTTCTTTTGCTTGCATTTTCTGTTTTCTAATGGTGCCTTTTGAGTAAAAGTTATTATTTTTAATTTAGTTCAATTTATTAGTCTTTTTTCTTTATGAAGCTATGAAGTCTTTTTCTGTCCTGTTTATGAAATCTATGCCACCCCAAGTTCATTAAAATATTTCTGTTTGTTTTCTTTTAGAACTTTTCACATTTAGATCTACAGTAGACTTGGAATTGATTTGTATATAGTGTGACATGGGGGGGGTAACAATTCATTTTTAGCCATATGGATATGCAATTAATTAACCATTTATTGATAATACTGTCTTTTCCTTCATTGAATTGCAGGGATCTTTGATGTATATTAGGTACTCATACATAAGAGAGCTTTTTTTTAGACTCTATTCCATTCTTTTAATGTATTTGTCTTTTTTTATTCAAACACAGCACTTTCTTAATTATTTTTTATAATAAGTTTTATGATCTGGTAGTATAAGTCCTTAGGCTTAGTCCTTATATTTAGTCACAGTTTTCTCGGCAATTCTTGGCTATTTGCATTTCCATATTCATTTCAGAATCAATTTGTCAATTTCCACAAAAACATTCAGAGATTTTGATGGTGAATTGATTGAATCTGTGGAACAACTCAGGAAGAATTTACGTATAAAAATTTGAGCATATAGTTCACCACCATGATATGCATGTACATGAATATATCCTCATTTATTTAGAGTTTATTTCTTTTAATAGTATTTTATAATATGCTGTATAGAGGTATTGAACATTTTTCATTATATTTATTCATTGAGATATGATATATTTTAATGCTGTCTTAAATAGTATCATTTTTAAATTGTATTTTTCAGTTATTTTTCGTGATATATTTTAAAAAGTACAATTGATGTTTGTACATTGACTTTGTATATAGAAAACTTGCTAAATTCACTTACACTTACAATGTTTTATCTATAGATTCTTTTAGGTTTACTATTACATAATCTGGTTAGCTGAGAAAACTGAGGATTTATTTTCTCTTTTTCAATCTATTAATTTTTAAATCTCTTCTTATTGCATCAGCTAAAATCTCCAGTACAATACTGAATAGAAGTGATGACAGCTGACATTCCAATCTTAAGGCAGAATATTTCAATATTTCACATTAATGTATTTAAAAAATATTTTCTGACTTAAGTAATTCACTTCTATTCCTGGCTTGGTATGACTGTTTAAAAATATGAATGAGTGTTGACTTTAATAAAATGCATTTTCTGCATCTATTGAGATGATCATATAATTTTTTTTGTCTTTTCTGTTAACATAGTGAATTGCATTGGCTGAGTTTTTAAAGTTAAAACAATTTGTATTTCTTAAATAAACCCAACTTGTTCATGAGCATTATTCTTTTCAGACATACCTGTTTGGGTTTGCTGTTTCTGTTTGTTTTTTTTTTTTTTCTTCCAGGTTAGTGAGAAAAAAATTGGCCTTATCTTGTCCATTTTTGTAAATTTTTTGTCATTTTGGTGTCAAAGTTATGCTGGCCTCAAAATAAGTTGGGAGATATTTTATCTCTTTCTGTTCTATGGAAGTTTGTTTAAAATTGACATTTATTCTTGCTTTATTATTCGGCAGAATTCACCTCAAGTATTTTGTATTGGAGACTTCATTCTAAAACAGGTTTTATATTAACAATTCAGTTAGTTATTAGACATTGGAAAATGCACATTTCCTATTTATTCTTATGTCAATTTTGATAAGTTTTCTTGTTAGGATTTCTCCATTTCAACTGAATTTTAGCTTTAATTGGCATTATGTTGTTTATAATGTCTTCTGTAAAATCAGAACTGATGGTCTACTTTTCATCCCAGAAGTTAGTAATTTATTTCCTTGATCAGTCATACTAGGTGGTTATAAATTTAAATCAAAATATTTTCTAATTACCAATTTTAGGTTTTCTTGATTTTTAAAATTCTACCTTTATATTTCACTAGTCACTGTCTTTTAATCTTTATTATCTCCTTTCTTCAACTGTATTTGAATTTTATTTCCTGTGTTTTTTAGCTTCCTGAGATGAAAAATTTGATTTTTAAATTTTAAAAATGTGTATTTGTTTCTAAAGCTATAGATTTTCTTCTAAGGACTTCAAATAACAATCATTGTTTATGTAGCCAATATTTTTTTATACTTACCCACATACGTAGTCTATTTTTTGCTCTTTATTCCTTTCTGCATTTCTTTTGCTTCCTTACAGAATCATTTTCCTTCTATCTGAAGAAGTCTCCTTAGTATTTCTCTTACTACAGATTCTCTCAGTTTTTGTTTGCTGAAAATATCTTTATTTTGCCTAAATTTCTTAATGAAATTTTCACTAAATACAAAATTCAAGTTTGACTGTTAATTCTTTAAAGATTATTAAAGTATTTGATGAAAAATTAGTCACCTTATTTTCGTTCCTTTAATGAAAGCTTTTAAGATTTTCTCTTTGTCATTTCTTATCAGTAGTTTGATTTATACAGCATGGTGTGGGTTTTTTTTGTGCTTACCCTACTTGGGATTAGTAACACTTTTTGAATCGTGATTTTCTGTCTTTTGTCAATTTTGAGAGTTTATCAATCATTATATATCATGTAATGCTTCTGCCACATTCTCTCTCTCCTCCAACTCTAGGATCCATTGACACATACTTAGTTCTTTTCACTATGATCTATATGTGATTAAAGCATTTTAAAGTAACTTTTAATTCTTTTTCCCTCTAATGCTTCATTTTGGATTTAACTTTTCTTCCAGTTCACTAGCCATCTTTTCTGCTGAGTCATATTCAGTTTTAAGCCCACCAGTTAAATTGTTAATTTCGTATATTGAACTTTTTAGTTCTTGAATTTCTTTCTATTGATTCTTTTCCATAGATCTAGTACTCTGGAGAAATTCTTCATCTTTTCACTTTTTAAAACTAAATTCTAAATAATCTTTCTACTGGTGTACAAAATATATACAGACATGTACTTATATCTGATGGATACCATTTGTTTTCTTAAACATATCAACCGTGGTTATTTCAACGGCCATTTCTAGTAACTCCAGTCTCTGAACTGTGGGTCTGTTCTGTTTTCTACTTTTTCTTTTATTCTTGTTTTTTGGCAAGCTGTTAAGTATTTTATTGGATGACAGCTATTATATATGAAAAATTATGGATAATCTGAATGACATCATCTTCCCTTAGGTTGTATTTTGCTTCTAACCTGAAGATAGATTAGGGGTCTATCACTTTAATCCAATTATGGGCTAGGGTGAATTGAGGACAAAATTTTAGTTTTTATGAGGGTGGTCTATTTTCAGTTTGCCTCTATCACTATCCCTAACCCTAACCTTAACTCTGTAATGCTTATCAGTGCATTTCCTCATCAGTGATCCCTGAAGTCTAGTTTTTGTCTCCTGAGGATTGTGTGATTTTTTAAAAGTTCTGCTTAGTTTCTCAGAGGCTTCACTCTTCTCAACTCTTAGTCTCATCCCTGTTCTCCTGAGGAATTGCCTTGAGAGAAAAAATAGCACAGAGTGCTGACCTTATTTCTTCACACTTTACCTCACTGCAGGATCTTGGATCCTCAAGTCCTAGCTTTCTTTATGACCCTGAACTCCACTTTTTGTTTTCCCAGTCCTTGAGACTGCCAAATGGTTTACAAAGCAGCTGTTTTCTGCTCAGCTTTCTATTTAGACCAATCTCAGTGAGTTTTCTTCTCTCAGGTATCCTGGCCTCTCAAGTCCTAGCTGCCTTGGTGGCTTTTTGAGGACTTCAGACATTTTGTGATAATCCAGCCTTTTGAGTTTTTCTCAGCAGGAGGCTTGGAATGTTACAAACTAGTCCATTATAGTCAAAGTAGAATTTCTATCTATCTGCCTCTGTCTGTCCTTCTCTCCAAATTTAAAAATACATATTTAAAAATA
This sequence comes from Camelus dromedarius, assembly GCF_036321535.1. Lineage (NCBI taxonomy): Eukaryota > Metazoa > Chordata > Mammalia > Artiodactyla > Camelidae > Camelus > Camelus dromedarius. The sequence continues at coordinate 57,367,761 of NC_087447.1, read as the reverse complement.
AAATTTACAATGCAGAAAAAATTTCTTCTAGGTGTGATTGCATAAGTTTAAGTGTCTATATTTCACAAAAGATTATGAGAGTATGTTTTATCCGAAGTAATTCACTCATCTATTTTATGATAGAAGTACTGTTAGAATCTAGTCCATTGTTCTTTGCTCTTCTAATTACTCAGATACCAAATTTAACTTGTTTTAGTTTTTAATATAGTTAAAGACTTCAGTGTGTGCCAGTCATTAGGGAGATAAATGAATTTCTCTTTTCATTAGCTAATTGATCCATATTTTTGTAATTTTATCTCAGCTTTACTTTCTAAGTAATAATATGTATCTTTTCACCTACCTGCATCTGCCAGGTCCTAAAATATTGGTAAGGATAAAGTTTACATTATTTACTAACCTGTATCTTTATCTCATTGAATCGTTTACCCTGTGAGGTAACAGGACAGGCATAATTATACTTGTTTGAAAGACAAACCAAATTAGTCTCAGAGAGGCGACACAGTTTTTCCAAGTTAGCAGAGCCTGTAATACAATCTGGATCTCTTATATGACTGTCTTTTTTCCCCTACTGCTTAAGCGGATGGCAGCTCATCAGGCCTCATGGAAATCTTGGACTGGCAGGATTGAAAGGCATCTGAATTATAATTAAGTCCAATTCTGTCAATTTACAAAGAGAAAACAGGCCATAGAAGTAAAGTGGTTTCCTCAGAGTCACAGAATCACATTGCTGGGAGATCACTTCATTGGCACTAGAACTCAGGCCTCAGATTCATTTCCTTACTTTTGATGAGAAGAAAGCCTAACAGGAACAGAGAGGACAATGTAGAAAAAAATTTTAAAAGCACAATGTAGTGGAATCAGTAGGGTCAAATAGCAGGTGATATAGAGTCATAAATAAGTTGATTCAAGAAGGGCTTTATTTGCTTTATTTAGATACAGGAGAGTGATTCTGAGCTTCAGAGACAACTAAACACAGGACCATACAGTGAAGGAAGGTTGTTGGATTTCCACTTACCTGCCAGGTCACAGGCAACTAAAGTACATTTCATAGGACCCTTCCAATATTGCAATTATTGGATCTCCCAAACTGATAATATAATGGAAAACTTATGAAATTTTCTCCTTTTAAAAATTGCTGATAGCAACACAAGGTACCAGATTCAAAGGTGTGCTGCTTAGTAAGCAATTTGCATACAGTAAATAAATATTAGTTATTCTAGTCTTTATATCAGTCATTATACTGCTAAACCATTTTTAACAACTGTTAAGTAATTAGAAGTAAATCAAAACATTCACCAGTATATCTTATAAATTTATTGCCAAATTTCTATTATGTGTATCTGGTTAAAATGAACAAATAAGGTCCATGGTTTTAAAAGTTATATACAAAGTTTGACTCTTCATGTAGGCCTATATTTATTTTTAAAATTATTTGTTTTGTCAGTTAATATTTATGTTCTTTTTAAGTTGAAGTTTCAAATAAAGAAATTACCTTGATTTCAAAGACAATCACTTTTTAGTTAGTAAGATTCATTTTTATATTACAGAATGTAATTTTTGATATTCAGAAATAGACTGTGAACTCCCCAGGACAGTGTTTGTTCATTTTTCCATGTATTCCCATGCCTATCTGATTTTTGTCACTTAAGAACTTTCATTATACCTTGTTGGCCTTTATAATGACATTTTCAACATTAGGGAACATTCTTATTGTTTTGTTTTGTTTTGATTTGTTTTGTTTTGTTTTTGGCATATTGATTTTCAGTCCTGGAGCAAACATAGTCAATCTTTTCATCTTGATCCAAGGGAGTGATTTTCTAGCCATTCTTTCTAAAATTTCTTCTGCTGAGAAGTGTCTCTTTCTAGCTGTTGCAGCATTATTTATAATTTCATATGTGTTGCTTATTAACCCTTTTGGTTGATATTATACAGCATAAAAGCTATTGAGCTCTCAAATGACACTCAGAAACTATATTACCAGATGGTTTGAGGGAGTAGTAACACTTATTGGGTGTCTATTGGGTGCTAATTCTATCCTGTGTACTTTCACATACAATATAATATATTCTTTACTGTTACCATAAGCTCTGATACGATTAGTTCCATCTTACAGGTTAGAAAAGGGAGATTTAGAATGACAAGCCAAGGTTATGTAGCTAGTAAATTTTGGGATTAGAATTTGAACTCAGGTCTGATTTCTCAGCTATACCTTTTTGTATGTTTTTCTGGAACAAGAGCAGAGTACTGTGTCTGTTTTGTTAATTCATTCCTGCATTCCTAGTTCTTCAGACAGTTCTTGGGATATAGCTAAACTTGCATTCAGTTTGTAAGATGAATGAATTGATGAATTAATAAATGAACTCATTTTTAATTTACTATACTTCATATTATGGGGGAATTTTCATGGTATACGTATCTACACATTTGGGTTACTTAATAAGTTGTTAAGCAGATTCCTGTGGAAGGAAATGTTTGAAACCTTTGGTGAGAGGAGTGCATTGAGACAGTTTTGGAAATGCCATCCTGTTGCTTCTTGCCCCTCTCTCTCTGGTGAAACTTCGAACTGGGTTAACATTATCTTGGGAAGTACCTTTGACTCTGGAAAGTTTGAGGGTATAGGTAAGGCATAAAGAAAGAAAAGACAAAGTCATGTTCTTTAGTCTCTAGTGCTGTTTTCTGCTTTAGGAAAAGAGGAATTTTAATATTTTCTTCTATGTGATCTAGCCAAGGTGACTAGAGTATGAGGGCAACAGGGATTTAGGATAGAGCTCTAGTAGGAATGTTTTTAAACATGTACTTTAAATTCCTTCTTTGCTCTCAATAAAGACTTCATGAGCCTTTTTACCCATAGTATTTGTGCATTGTATGTGTGTGTGTGTGTGTGTGTGTGTGTGTGTGTGTGTATAATGATGTAGTGGATCAGTTCTCTATTCCCAGGAAGGATGGAGTTGTTGAAAGGTCCTCTGTATCTGCCAAAATTTAAGCATCATGGACACTAATAATTGGAAAGACTGAACATCTAGCTAAGGTGAGGAGAGACTCCTAACAATTCCTCATGTGTAGAGATTCCCACCATAGGTTCACAGTAGATGGATTATAAGACAGATGATTAGGAATCTGGCAATGTATTGGATATTAGACCATTAGTGAGATTTTTTTTTGCCTTGTTATAATCCTTTGTTTAACTATCCTTTGATATAACTAGGTTTATTCCCATTATATTCCCCCCACAGTTTTTTCTTTTAAGTTACAAATTTTACTTGTTTTTAGATACTGTAAAGTCTTTGTAGAAACTGTTTAAAGCTCTGGATACTTGGTGAGTGCTTAAACTACTGATGGCAATCCTTTTTGTTTAAGAATAGTAGTTTACTTTCCTGCTTATATCAATCCCACACTTCATGCTGTTAGAGAGTTCTGGGAGCACTTCTACAACCAGGCATGTATCATCACAACTAAATATTTAAATAATTTTGACAATTACCACATGTTTATTGAGAATCTGGTGGCATATAGTGAGTAGAAACCTGAGATGCTGCTAAATATCCAACAGTGCAGTGCCTCCCCCAACCACATACACACACAACATAGAATTAATATGTCAGTAGTGCTCAGGTTGAGAAATTTTGATCTAGTACTACAGCAAATACTTGTGGTTAGTCTTCCATAGTGCTAGGTGCTAGAGACAGTGTAATCAATACAGCAGATATATCTCTACCCTCTAGGAAATACAGCTTATTTAGGAATACATATATTAAACAAATGCTGCTAAAATACGCTAATTCCTTTTTTAAAGGTTATGAACTGGGTTCTGAGATATTTTATCTATCTATCTATCTATCTATCTATCTATCTATCTATCTATCTATCTATCTATCTCAGTACCAGGACACTGGCAATAATTTAACTCACCATAGGATAGATGCTGCCAATCCTGAATCCCTAAATCTGTAAGCATTCTATGTATGCTCAGTCCTCAACAACTAGTGTTTCAGAGGATTGAAAGGGGGTAAAACACATAGATCTCTTCTTTAGAATTGTCATAATATATTCATAGGGAAAGACCAATGTACACAAAATTCTTAAGTATAGTTAACATATATAGTTAACTATATGTATGCATATCATTGTAGTATAAGGTCATGGAATTTTAATTCTAATCAAGTAGCTTAACTTCTTTATTTTATTTTACTGGGTAAGGGGAAGATTTTTAGGTATTAGATATTTTAAAAGTAACAACAGAGAGAACGACAAAACATTATTCATTTCTCTATGATCTTCTTAGATTGTTGTCTATTTAAGTATTTTATGCATAATTCTAATTTTAATATACAGGTAATTTTTTATCATAATTTTCTCCCATAAAAGTCCGGCTTCCATTTTGTTGGAGTATTCATCTTTATCACTTTTATTGGCTCTGCAAAATTCATTGTATAGATAGACCTAAACTTACATAAAACTTTTTCCCTGTTGATAGATATTTATAGCTTTTTTATATTTACAGATGACAGAACTGAAACCTAGAGATGTGGCATATCTTAGCTAAATAATTACAGGGTAACACAGATAGTTGTCTGAAGGTTTAAAAGTGGATATATAATTAATACAGAAAAGTCTAAAGGTTATTTCTCACATTTCTCTAGATTTCACAGAGCAGAAAAGAGCATTGTTAAAGTCTCTCTCTGGTCAGCCTGATATTAAGTATAGCAGTAGAATCCATGATAGTAAGTGATCTTTTCTTCCCTAGTCTTCATTTATTTTGTTGGAATTTCCTGTGTTGCATATGGAATATACCCATTTTTTAGGAATTTAGACTTGTGGTTTGGCATGTTATAAGGAAGACTAATAAACAATGGATGATTAAGAGGTGAAAGACTGCTAGTTTTTTCATTAACATTCATTACTCTTGGAATATAGTCATTTTTATTCTGACAGTTTGACAATAGGTGCTTTTATATTGAAAAAGCGAAAAATGATTGCTTTGCGTTATGTATTGAAGGTCAAAAAAGGTACTGCTTTATGAAAAGTGAGAAAACACTATGGAAGCTGAGAAAACTATCACCAGTCTTTAGTAAAATAAATGAGTAGCCTATTATCAGGCCACTTTTGCACATTTTACTTACTATGAATGAAAGCGAAGAGGGATCTCTAAGGCACAATGGTAGAAGGCTCATGGAGATAACAGCAAATAGAAAGTGTAGTTTCTCACTTAGGGGAAACTACATTTTCACCTACTAATAATCAGAATGTCTTTCAGTTAGAGAAGAAGCATCTGTTTGACATTTACTGGTGATTTTTGCGAGACTGTTACTTAGGACATATACTTAAGACATGCAAGCGATGCCATGAGGCATTGTTATTTTTTTCACTTAGATTTTTCTTCCTAAATTTTAAAGAAGAGGTCTTTTCTTTTAAATAATTTCTGTATTGAATTTTGTACTTCCATTTACCAAGCACTTTAACGGAGACTTATCCCATTTAGTTATTTCAATAACCCTGAGGCATGAGTGACCTTGTTCCCATTTTGCAGATAAGAAAATACAGCTTCAGGGAGATTATTAATGCATTATATTCTAGATCACACACCTGAGAAGTAGCCCAAGTATTCATTGAGGCTAAATCTTCTCACTCCAAAAGCTATGAAGTCAGTACTAGAATGCCTCAACCTGGAAAAGTCAAACTGACAATTCTTTATGTAATGACTCTCTCTCTTGACTCTTAGATTTGAAGTTTTAAAGGAGCCTCAAAAGCAAAACGCCCTGCTTTTCTTTGTTAGCATTTCATTATACTTGGATTTCAAAATATTTCCCATGAGAAGTATTATGAAAATGATTTGTCCATATTACTGATGAAAAGCCCAAGTTACTCAAATAGGAAACTAAGATACTAGGATCCAGGGACAGAAATATAGTGATAACAAGTACTTGACAAACATAGTCTTAGTGTCAACTAGTCTCTTTTTTAAAAACAAAGATTTCTCTGTAAAAATATGGGAATTTTAAGATTTAAGGAGAAATTATCAAAAAGAAAAAAAAAAACAAAACCACCTACAATTCTGCCATTAAGAGTTGACTCTTCCTATATTTTAGTGTCTTGTTTTCTACTGGGCTCCATGGAATACTGCCCAAGGAGATATTAAAATAGAGCTTCTTAAAAATTTAAACACTAGGGCATATTTCTTTGCTACAGAGCTTCTCAGAGCATTTAATATGCTAAGATACACTGTGAGTCGCCAAGAGAAGATAATGTGTAGGTGCTTGGATACTGTATATACAGGATCAAGTAAAAGAGTTAAGAACTCCCATGTCTCCTCCTCTGCTCCCTCTTTACTAGCTTCCAGAGAGAATTTTCTGAAATATACACAAGGTATGCAGTCATCATATCCAGGATTCAAATCCAAAGAACTTCCAAGTGCTGAGTCTCCTCTCACCAACTGAAAATGGGAATACACAGAGAACTGCCTTCAGTGGGTCCATGAGGAATCATGTAAAAGGCTCAGAGTTTACCTAATAAAAAGTAGCTATCACTGAAAAAAAAAAAAAAAAAGAACTTAAAGTGATTTGAAATGCAAGTGGGTAGCACTTAGGCTATATGAAGTTTAGGGAAATAATTTATGTTAATAAGGTTGTCAAAAGTAAGCCACCTATACATTGTAAAACATAATGGGCATTTTGGAGTATTTTCTATCGGGTAAGCACTGTGCCAACCCAGTTGCCTAGTTTAAACCTCACTTTGTGAAATTTTTTCCCCATTTCATAGATCATGAAACTAATGTTTGCAGTCAAAATGCCCTCCTTGATGGATTACGTTAGGTATAGTCTCTCTGATTAATGGAGCAAAAAAGTGAAAATATAAAATTTAATAATCAGGGTATGGCATATTTTCATATTTTTTCCTTCACCAGTCAAGAAAATCTAATCAGTTGCCTCATCTGAAAGGTTTCTAGCCTACTCTCATATTTCCATTGCTATGCTTAAATTTGTCTTACTGTATTTCTTCTTGTATCAGAATACAAAATAAAATTTCTGGGATTTCATGAGTAAGGAGTGTTGTGCAGCAACTGTCAATATATTGCTAAGCGAACTCCACCTAAGGGCCCTTCCCTGTGGTAGATACACTGCTCTCAGGCACTAATTTCTTTTTTTACATAGAGGAATTATGTTGCGCTCTTGTAAATTCTCTTTGAGATCCTTTGTAATGAAGCTGTCAAACTTTCAAGACAGACATGGGGTTTATGGGAACTAATAAGATGGAAACAGCAGAGCTGTAGGAGGTAAGAGTTCTAGGGTGGAAGTCTGGCTCTTCCTTCCAGACCTGAGCCTCAGGGAAGCCAAATTGCTGGTCTGGTTTTAGACCAAACTTCTACTGCTCTCATTTGCTTCATTTAGGGACATATTTTCCGGTGACATATTGGATCCTTTCTCTGCCAACTAGTGATAATGATATTTAAAATCCTGTTGAGTTTAACAGACATCTCTAGAGAAGTGGTCCTTTTCTTCCAAAATGTCTTGCCTTCTGGAATTTTAAAAAGACTTATCAGATTTCCTCTTCCCTTTTGAAAAAATGAGACTATCCTTAGTACCTATGCATGCCTTTTGAACCTTAAAAATGGGCACATATTTTTGCATTCTTAGTTTAGTTTGTAAAAACCTTGTGTGTTTTTAATTTGTTGTTTCACTTTTCAAATTCAGCTTAATTATTGTCAAGCAGGTGTTGTGATGAAAGATTAAGCTGATATATAGTACAAACATAACCTTGGTTTGTTTTGGGGTTTTTTTTTTTTTTGTTGCTTTAGCCTTCCTACAACCCCTCTCTTTTTTTTTTTTTTCCGAAGAATAAAGATATTACAACACAATAATGAAAATTTAGGAAAGTAGAAGATAAGCATCACTTATAGTTTCACTACTAAAACAGTAAAACTATTTTCACTTATGCATATTCCCATCTGTTGGTCTCTGAGGGAAGCCAATAAATGGCATTCCTCTTCTCTGCCCGGGCTTTGAGTAATTTGAGAAATAAAACAAAAGACTGGCAGATGGAGCCAAAATATTACCTTTATTACTGATTAAGCCCAGGTTGGAACATGGAGCTTATTGTGAGAGCCAGATGGGTCTCTAACTAAACCTTGCAATTTAGCAGACTCCTTCCCCGTGCTACCCTTTTCCCAATTACAACCAGTAATGGACCATGCCCGATCTCAGCAGTGATGGAGATCATACCCTTGGGGAACAGATGCTCTCTATGGCCCACTTGCTCCCAAGACAAAGAAGGGTGAAGGTGGGCCACACATGCTCAGCTTACTTTTTACCAAAACTGAAGATGGGTAAGTCATCCTTAATCCTCATTCAGGGTGCAGTGAATTTACGAATGGGCCAAGAAGGGCCAGGACTTGTATCTAGTAGCATCCTACCACAGGAGGAAAATCTTGTGTAGGAACAAAGTTATTTCCCGTTTGGTGAAGCTTTAACTGTTTACAAAAAAGAGAATAAAACTGTTATAAACATCTTCATAATAGTAGTCTCTGATTTTTTGATTATATTTTAAGAGAGATCTGAGAAATAGGATTCCTGAAGATGGGTGTTTTTTGCTCCTTGGAAAATAGTAAGACATTGCTTTTCTGATGGATTATACCATTTACCTTGCTATCGAATTCCCAGTTCTTAGAGAAGAGATTGAATAGTGTTATTAGATTGCCAGTGAACTAGGCTTTAGTAATGGTATTATTAGAATTGTGATTGTGTCCAATGTGACCACTCATCAGTAATTAAGTATTCTCTCCTAGCATTCTGGAGGTTATAGAAAACAGTTAAGACAAGAACCCTGGCCCCAGGGAGCTTTCAGTTTAATCAGAGGAATAAATAAAATGCCTAAGAAACTAGAGCCAATTATAATTGTGAAATTGTGCCATGTATACCAGCTAATCTCAAGACAGTTAACATTTATAAGCACAACACACAAGAGTGTACATTATCAGAGTAACTTGGATCCTATTAATTTATAGGAAAGGCAAATCATCTCTCCTCTCGGCATTTACAGTCTAGAGGAGAAGACACAAAAGTTCACAGGCAGTTTATGATATAATACGATAAGGAATAAGCACAGGGGTTGTAGTAGCACAATATGAGGGGCATCTAACACATTTATGGGTGTAAGGGGTAGCTTTTTAGGGGAGATTACATCTAACGGAAACTGGAAATAAAAGTAACAGTTAGCCAGTTAACAAGAGGAGTGGGCAGGGTAACAGCATGTGCATATAGGTCCAGAGGAGAAAGAGCATGGGACATTTAGGAACTTGCAATTAGTTTAGAATTGTTTTTAGCACAATGCCTGGAATATGGCCAATATTCATTAAAAGTACTCTGAATATATAACTGCCTTACGGAACTTTAAATTTAAGATTAAAACATTACTTACCAATGAATGTGATGGTTGGTTCGGGAGAAACTGGTGGCAGGAAGAGAAGGCAAAATTGGAGCATAGTATTTGGGATAGTTGAATATTCATTTTCATTTTGTATTGAACCAATCCTTTACATATGATTTTCCATTAAGCATAGTGCCTTTAAAATTATATTTTAAAAATTATTTTGAAGTATTTCTTTAAAAGCAGCTCAGTTCTTTCTGTCATTTCGAGTGTTTGATTTTTTGACTGACAAGAGGTTGTAAAGAAATCCTAAGAATTCTTTCTTGTGCTGAAATCCTACAAACTGGAAATTAGAGAACCACACATATAAATAACAGTATTTTGTGTGCCTACAGTTCATTATACTTTTAAGGTATTTTATTAGGGATATTCTTTTGTTATATATTTACAATGATGTTGACTTCTTTGTGAATTTGATTTAATATACTGAGAGATTAAAACAGTGTGACAGTAGTCACAATAATCATTTGGTGAAATTTTCTCATCTATTTTATTAATCATTATAGTAATATGTGTTTACAAAGTACCCACTTTATATGTGGCACTCTATTAGGCACTGTGGAGAATAAAAGTAAGCTTAGTATATAATGTGGTGCAGGATTCTAGAATAAATTGGAAGTGTTTTACCTAGTAATTAGTTTTCAACTCTCTCTTGAGTAAATAATGTTAAAGTTGAAAGAGAGAGAGAGAGATTTATACAGACTTCTGTATAATCTACAATTGTTAACAGCCTAAATGTTCATAAAAAAGTAATGATTAGATAAACTAGAGAAATCTATTACTATAGGAATGAAAGTCATTAAATTGTTGCAAAGACTGTAATAAAATAGAAAAAGGCTTATTGTGTAATGTCAGATTTAAAAAGAAATATAAAATTACATATTTGATATGGTTCATTATTCTTCAGGAAAGTTCTATGTACAGAAAACAGAAATAAAATATACTAAATATTAAGAGTAGATACAAAAATATGATTTTCTTGTGGGGATCTTATTGCTTATTTTTCTTCTGTTTTCCGAACTGTCTTCAATAAATGTCTTACTGCAGTATTTTTTAAATCATGTACATTTTTAATTGACTTTGAATCTATCTGAACTATTTAGCAACCTAATTGGTATGATAAAATATTTACATACAGAAAGGTAATTAAATATACATACATGATAGACGTCTTATAAAAGTATGGTCAATCCATTAAATTTATTTACTCTGCACCTTATTAAAAAATCAATAAGAATAACTATAATTTGCAAGTACCCTACATGTGCCAATTATTCTTCTTAGAGATTCACATACCTTATTTAATCTTTTGTCAGTTCTTGTATTAGTAGTCTGAGTCATTTTTCAGAGAGTAAAGTCCTGCTTTTCTACTTAACAGCTATGTGACCTTAAGTAGATCACTTAACTCATTTAAAGCTTTAGGAAACTAAACAGGAAATTGGATTGTTGTGATTTAGATAACCTATATTACACATTTAGCATAATGCCTAGTGCAAAGTAAATTTTGAATAAATATTAATAGCTTTTAAAACAACAATGAAGTTTGAAGTTCCCAGGGCTTGGTTCTGTTTTCTCTTTTCAGCCTACATTTCTCTAGGAAATCTCATTTGCTTTCATAGCCTTAAAAACTACTAATGTACCAAATACATGTATCCAGCTGAGATCTATATCTCTTTTGAGGTTCAAACCCATTTATCCAATGACCTGCTTGACATCACACCTTGCTGTCTCAAACCTAATTTGTACCCTCAACTGAATTTTTAATCTGACTGTTTGCCCATGAGATTTGCTCTTCCTTCAGCCTTCCTAGGGGTAGTGACTGATACCTTGATTTACTCAGATGCCGATGTCAGAAACTTAGAATCCTTCTTTTCTATTTTTTTATCCCTAACTCCCTGTAATACCTAAATGTGGTTGATTCCACATCCAAATGTCCAACTAAATATCCATAATTTCCCTCCAAGTTAATTGCCAGTACCCTACTGCAGAGGGTACTGAGACCACTTATCTCTGAATCTGACTTTTCATTTCCTGTATTATCCCTCTCTAATACATTTCCTCTGTGGTGGCCCAGTGTTCTTTTAAAATGTAAAGCTGATTATGTCACTCCCCTGCTTAAAAATCTGATGCCTTGTTTAATCGTCACAGCAACTCCATGAAATTGACATGCCTTGTTTTGTATTTTTTAGATGAGTAAAATAAGACTAAGAGTCAAAGTGCCATGCTCAGTGTATTGCATTAGTGACAGTGAATCAGATAGGCGGATGGAGCAGAAACTTGGAAATGTAAAATCCAGCAACGAAGAGGTGCTTATTTACATAATAAGATCTGCTTCTCGTGAGTGTCAAGAAAATTTAATCAGTTGCCATGTCTCAAAGGAGACTGGCTTTTTTTACATTTTATAGTATCTCTGATAGTACACCATTGTTATACCAATAAAAGCTATTTAAACCCTCCAAGTTCTGCATAAAGATGTATTTAATTTTAACAAAATAATATTAATTAGGAGTAATTAAACATTCTAGGTAAAATGAAAATAAAATTAGGAACATAGTATTGCCTAGGTAAAAAGAGATCCCCCCAACTCCCCAAAAATGTATGCCATGAATTTGAGAGGAAATATAATAATAGTTAAGAACCCAAACCAGATGAGCAATTTTTTTAATCTTCTTTCTCTCTCAATTCCCTTATTTACAAGATAGGGATAATAGTGGTACTACTTAATTGCCCTAACTAGGTTTCAGGCACAGTACTTGGAACTTTATGTAATCTTCTTAGTGAGTCTGTACACTGAGCGGAAAGATAAAATAGAGATTGAAAAACAAGGATTAAAAGAATCAACATATTTACTGTATTTAGAACAGTTCTGGCCCTAGTGCTTCTATACTATCTGAGGGACAGGCTGTAAATTTACTTCTACACAGGTATCAGTTACAAGCTTCATAGTGTGCATAACACAGTAAGGTTATGAAAGTTCACAAGGCAGAGCAGTGGCTGTGGGATGTGCTGAATAAGCTTTATAGCTAGAAGTACATGTCAGTTGCTACTCGTATTATGAGATTTTCCTCTAGAGAAAGCATCACTCTCTGGTCACCCTCTGAAAAGCTCTTTTGGCAAGATCATTGTATTGCTGAATTATTGTCATGTCATAAGTAGATATCCTGACTTGAACCATACATGGTCAGATGTGACTTTACTTCTCTCTTGCAATGAGTGTAACATATTACATGGTGCACTGAGCAATGACACAGGTATCTGTGTTATGTTTGAGTCATGTACGTTTGTTTGTATTGCTTCATGGTACTTTGACTTGAGAATGTACAAGAAGCAGTTAAAAAGTGTGTTAACATTGACCTCTTTTTGTTGTTGTTTTTGGGGAGAGGTAATTAGGTTTATTTATTTTTTAGTGGAGATACTGGGGATTGAACCTAGGACCTTGTACATGCTAGCTAGGCATGTGCTCTGCCGCTGTGCAACACCCTCCTCCCTAACGTTGGCCTCTTTAGGAGAATTCAGCAATTCTTTTCATCCTTGGTAGATTCCAAAGGGAAAATTCCATCCAGTTTTTTGAATATTGATCTATCGTAAGGTTAGAATATATGATTTTTTTTTTGAGTAAAATGGCCTGTGGAACTGCCTCAGAAACTGCAAATTGAATGAGATTTCAGAACAAGAACAGTTATAAAGCACTTATTGGACTGGGGTTACATAGCAAGATTTTGCCATAGAACACTGATTCAGCTGCTTTCCCTCTTTCCCATCCCCTTCCTCAGGTGTTCTCTCATCTTCCAAAGGGAATTCGCAAAGACATAATTCTTGTTCTCGAAACTGCTAAGTACTGCCAAGGTGAATTAACCAACACCTAAGAGAATACATTCATTCAACCAACATTTACCGAGTGTCTTCCAGGTTCCAGGCATTGTACTAGATGTTAGAGATACAAAGTCAAAGAAGAAGTCTCACATATCCTCAGGGAGCTTACAACATATTGATAAATGAGATAAGGTGATTAAGAAATACACATATTTGCATTCCCCCCCCCATTTTTAAGCATTCTTTTATGTAACATCTGTTTCTTATGCTAATTTAAACATCATCATCACCATTATGGTTAACATTAATTTAGTACTTACTGTTTTGCAGATCTCATGCTTAGGTTTTTATTATGTACATAATGTTTTTTAATCTTCATAACAATTCCATGAGGTAGGTGCTATTAATATCCATATAGATGAGGAAAATAGGCTCAGAAATGCCAGGTAACCTATCTAAGTTTATACCATTAAGGGATGGTGGAAAAGGAATTAAAGCCCAAGGTCTTGTTTATAATGACAGTGCTATATATTTCTTCATATTTAGATAAAACTAGTAAAGAACTATTTCATCATTTGGCTGGTGCTGATTAATTCCCTAAACCAGATATCACTGGGAGAATCGTGGTGTTAGTGGGTGAAGGGACTCCTAAATCAGGAAGCCCGCCAAAGTGTAGGTTCTTGCCGTCTGCTGTGAAAGAATTCGCACAGGGGCAGAGGGACTAAGTGAACAGCCACTTTATTGCTCAGAAGGGTAAAGGGAAGTAGAGCAGGGAGAAGGGAAGAAAGGCACTGAGCTAGGAAGAGGTGCTCTAATGGGGAGCCCGTCAGCCAAGATGGGCAGTAGGGACAGCTCCGGCCAGGGTTGGGTCACGTGGACTTTTATGAGAAACTTCCACCATTATGTCCTCATTCTGGGTATGAGGGAGCCAATCAGTCTTTGTTTGAGTTTTGCAGTTCTCCTGTGGCCTTTCGTGGTTGTTATGGCAATCGTCAACTGTCATGGCACTAGTAGGTGTGTCATTTAGCATGCTAATATATTACAATGAGTGTATAATGAGGCTCAAGGTCCACTGGAAGTCAAATCCTACACCATCTTGGACTCGGCAGGTTCTATCCAGTTCTTATATCTTCTCTACAGCTGCCTCCTACAACTTAGGTAAGCGTAATTGGTTTCTAATCAAGGGAGGGGCAGAGTTAGATCCTGTGGGCAACAGCCTTGGTAGCAAAAAGGAAAGTGCGCTTAATCAGAATGCCTACAATCTTAGTGGATTGTAAGCAGCACCCTGCCAAAAAAAAAAAAAAAACATCTCCAGAGATTCTGTTCAGCCATGAAAGTATTACAGGGAAATGACAGAATAATCTCAGTTGTTGAGATAGGTGTCTAGAGTCATCACCATCCCCCAGTTCCTGCAGGCTTATCCTATTCAACTGCTTGAGCCTGCTCTTCTTTGACTCTGGGAGGCCTGAGGGACTTCAGCTGTTCTATGAACATGAGGCAAGGTTTGGGGGAGCCCACAGGGTCCTGCTGCCTTTCAGTGGCATTTGGGTGGAACTTGTTTAGAGATAAAGACGAGTGTTTGGCATGATTACTGAATGTCTCTAAAGTCTGAGGGAGAGAACCAGTCACTGGGGAGAAAATTCCAATACTAATACTCCTTGCTGTGAATAAACCAAAAAACTTGACAGCGAACAGGGAATAAGCAAAAATTCCAACAATTTGGGACAAATAGTATCTGATTAGTAGAATGTGAAGTGATTATTTAAATCATTTTTACAAGTGATTTTAAAAGAGTGGAAAATGAGACAAAAGAGATAAAAGAGTTGTATAAACATATATCTAGCCTTATTTTTTACAATGATATTAGGGAAGTAAGTATTAATTGTAAAATTCCACACAGTCCTCAGGTGTTTCAGGGTGTGCTGGGCAAAGCATTTTTGTTGTTGTTATTATTATTATTAATTAATTTTTTTAACTGTGTCATTGGAAAGCTCTGATGTTTTAACGGAAAGGACACACTGGACCCTGCTTTGGTATTCTAACCATATGTCTAATGTCTAATTTAGTTGGACATTGTCCAGATAAGTTCCACAACCTTCGTTTAACCTGGAACTTACAGAACAACAGTATCCACTTTATAGAAACTCTTAACATAGTTCTTTTGGTAATTGTTTTCTTTAAATCTTTACTTCATTGACATATTCCTCTTGAGGTATTAGAAAACTATTTTAGATCAATTAAAGCAACGCTTAAAAGTAACAGTTTCCCCAAGCAATACTTTGTTGGTTTTTTGGGGGAAGTCGGGTGGTGTGGTGTAGTTGCTCTAGATAATGCATAATATAGTAAGAAGCATGATACGGAGAAAGACTAAAGTGGATGTGAATTCCAGTGCTTCCTTCTGCTTAATTATCTCAGTACCTCAGTTACCTCATCTGTAAACTGAACCTAGCAATATTTCTGTCATTATTTCTGTCAACAACCTAGCATGGTTGTTGTGAGGCTTTAATGAAATTATCTGAATGAATGCATGTAAATCAGAAATAAACAGCAACTACTATTTATAGCAAATACAGTATCTTTCTGTTAAAATGTATTTTTTCTATGACAAAAACTGGGATTAAGTGATTTCACATATCTCAAGGATCTTCAAAAAGACAAGATTCATTATTTCTGTAGCTCTCTGAATGATCAGTAGATCTCACTTTTCCTTTTTGCATGAAAAGGGGATCTTTTGCTCTTCTCTAAGATGTGGCTGATAGTTATCATAGTTTCCTAAGCTGTTCCAAGTTTGAAATGAATCATGAAGTCTGGAATCACCATCCCCCTTGAGCATTCCTGTCCTTGAATTTGCTTCTAATTTGTCACTAATATGCAGACTCTACACAGAAAATGTTTACCTACCTTGGCATGATTTTTCACAGACAAGTAAGGAAACCCAGATTCCTCTTTGGAGGGCTTTAAAGTAGAGTCTAGAGGTTTTGTTTCATGTATATTTGCTGAGTGAGAACCCAGTTTGACTCATTAACCAGATTATATCCAAAATACCATGTATTCAGACGTGACCCATATTATTGTTTGACATTTTCAGATCTATTATGCATTCAGACAGAAATATACAGTCTACAGTAACAAACAAGGTTAACATGTCTTTATATTTTAGAAACTCCTCTCCCTCAACCCTAAAGTTAGGTTAATTTTAAGATTCTCATATATTTTAAACTGGGTTAAAGTTATTTTTCCAAACTGCTTTTGTCAGGAATGAATTAACTGCTTTAAACAAGTGCCAAAAAATAACACGTTTTAATTTTAACTGTAAAGAGTGGGTTTACATTTTAAGGTGCCACCCAGATTAGTTTTTCCTGCATTACTCAAACATTATTTGTAGTAAGACCTAATGCTCGCAATTCTTTGCTGTCATAACATTCCCTGAGGTCATGTCCATATACATGAATCTTTTTGAAGCAATGGCAAAGCACATGATGAGGTTTACCCCACTAAATTTAAGTGATACACCAGACCCTATTTAATACCTTTTGAGTTAAACATGTTAATCCCCAATTTACAGAGGTGGAATCTGACTATCAGAGAAGTTAAAACTTTTGCTGGTGGTCAGATAAGTGATGGAGCCAGTACTCAAATCCAGGTCTGACTAACTACAAAGCCTGTTCTTTTCTACCACACCAGGATTCTAGAAGTGATATTTTGGGTTGTACAATTGTTTATCCAGTGAATGTAGGGCAGCAAAGACCAGGAGTTGGTGGCATGTGGATGCATGTTAAAATTAGTTGTCAGGTGGGTCGGTATATAGTAACACAAACCTTTTATCCTAGCTGTAAAGGGCTGCTAACATTTTCAGAGGAGCTGGCAGGCATGCACCACTTTGCCTTTAGTCTTTTGTTTATTAGGAAACCAAGTGTTTACCACATGCCAAGTAGTAGTTGAATCCTGCAGGTACTTTTATGAACAAATAGAAAAGAGCCCCTTTGAAGGTACATTATTGTAATCCTTCTATCTCATCACTTTAAATTAGAGTCTAGAGGTTTTGTTTCATGTATATTTGCTGACTGAGCTTATAGCTGATCAGCACTCCCTCCTGACCAGAAAATGAAATACCTACCATGTTACATCTTTTTCATAGATAGTTGATCCCTGTTGTATACAAGCAGAACAGAAAATAAGGCCAAAGTAGAACTTTTGTTTATATAAGCCATGTAAGAGTCCAAAGAATTCAACAAATTCTTATCTAAAGAAGAAAGAGATTGTGCTGTACAATAGAGTAGAGTAGTAGGCACAATATACTCTTTGAGTAAATGAATGAATGAGTAGTACATTTATGAGAATAAATTTATTGAACGAGTTTTGTATAATGAAAACTGTATAACTGTTCTTTGTTTCTAAACTTGTTACTGGTTATTCTAGGCATTTGTTTTTCCCCACTATTGCTATATACTAGAAATTTATAGAAATATTCTATTTCTACATGTTTTTCTCACTTGATGAAATAATATAATATTTATAATAATTAATTGTTTATATTTGATAGTCCATTGTGCTAGACATGGTGTTAAATGCATGTCACAACTGATACCATGGAAGAGATCTGATGCCAATACAAGGAATCATAAAAGACTACTGTAAACAATTATATGCCAACAAATTGGAACCTACAAGAAATGGATAAATTTAGAGAAACATACAACCTACCAAAACTGAATCATGAAGAAATAGAAACTGTGAATAGACCAATTACTAGGAGATTGAGTCAGTAATCAAAAACCTTCCAACAAATAAAGGTCCAGAATCAAATGGCTTTATTGGTGAATTCAACCAGACATTCAAAGAGAGTTAATTCTAATCCTTCTCAAACTCTTTCCCAAAATTGATGAGCTAGGAATGTTTACAAACTCACTTTATGAAGCCAGCATTACCATAATACAAAAACCAGACAAGGACACCACAAAAAAATAAAATTACAGGTCAGTATTCCTGATGAACAAAATATTAATAAATCGAATTCAGCAATACATTAAAAGGATTGTATACTATGGTCCAGGGGGATTTAGTCTATAGTTGCAAGAATGGTTCAACATCCACAAGTTAATCAGTGTGATACACTGCATTAACAAAATGAAGTATAAAAATCATATTATCATCTCAATAGATGGAAATAAAAACTCTCAACAAAATGAGTACAGATAGAACATACTTCAGTATAATTAAAGCCATATATGATAGGCCAACAGTTAATATCATACACAACAGGAATAAGACAAGGATGCCCACTCTCACCACTTTTTTTCCCGATATAACATTGGAAGTTTTAGCCAGAACAATGAAGCAAGAAAAATAAATAAAAGGAAAAAAAGTAAATCTGTTACTATTGGTGGATGACATGGTACTATATATAGAAAACTTTAAAGACTCCACTAAAAACTGTTAAAATTAATAAATGAATTCAGTAAAGTTTCAGGATATAAAATTAATATACAAAAAAACTGTTCTGTTTCTATATACTAACAGTGAAGTGTCAGAAAGATAAATTAAGGAAACAATCCCATTTACAATTGCATCAAAAAGAATAAAATACATAGGATTAAATTCAACCAAGGAGGTGAAAGGCTTGTATGTTGAAAACTCTAAGAGGCTGATGAAGAAGACCAAAGAAGGCACAAATAAATGAAAAGATACTTTGTGCTCATAGATTGGAAGATTTAATGTTGTTAAAGTGCCCATACTATCCAGAGCAATCTACAGATTCAATGCAATACCCATTAAAATTCCCAATAGCATTTTTCACAGAAATAGAAAAAGCAACCCTAAAATTTGTTTGGAAACACAAAAGACCCCAAATAGCCAAAGCTTGAGAAAAAAGAGAAAACCTAGAGGCATCATGTTTCCTGATTTTGAACTATATTTTAAGGTTTTAGGTATCAAAATAGTATGGTAATGTCATAAAAATGGACACAGAATAGAGAGCCCAGAAATATGCCTACACATACGTGGTTAATTAATTTATGGCAAAAGAAGCAAGAAAATATAATGGGGAAAGGAAAGTCTCTTCAAAAATAGTGTTGGGAAAACTGGACAGCTACATGTAAAAGAATGAAACTAGACTAACATCTTCCACACAAAAGTTAACTCAAAGCGGAATAAAGATTCAAATGTAAGACCTGAAACCATAAAACTCATAGAAAAACACATAGATAGTAAGCTCCTTGATGTCTGTCTTGGTGATGATTTTTTTTTTTTGATTCCAAAAGCAAAGGCAACAGAAGCAAAAATAAACAAGTGGGACTTCATCAAACTAAAAAGCTTCTGAACAGCAAAGAAAATTATCAACAAGATGAAAAGACATTCTACCAAATAGGAAAAGTACTTGCAAATTATGTATATGATAAGGGGTTAATTTATCCAAAATATCTTACAACTCAGCAGCAAACAAACAAACCCAAACATGTGATTAAAAATGGGAATAATATGTAAATAGACAATTTTGCAAAGAAGACATACAGATGTTCAACAGGAACATGAAAATATGCTCGGTGACACAAATCATCAGAGAAATGCATATAAAAACCATAATAAGATATTACTGCATACCTGTTAGAATAGCTATTTGTCAAAAAGACAAGAAATAACAGTGTTGGCCAGGATGTGGAGAAAGGAGAACTCTGGTGCACTGTATAAAATGGTGGTGTCACCATGGAAAACAGTATGGAGGGTCCACAAAAAAATTAAAAATAAAACTACCACATGATCTAGCAATTCCACTGCTGGGTATTTATCTGAAGAAAATGAAAACACTAATTTAAAAAGATATATCCACATCCATGTTCACTGCAGCATTATTTACAATAGCCAAGATATGGAAACAACCTAAGTGTCCACTAAAGGATGAATGGATAAGGGAATTTTGGTACCTGTGGATACAATAGAATGGTATGTTTGTTCATAGAAAAGAATGAAATCTTAACCCTTCACAACAACATGAATAGACTTTAAAAGTTCTCATCACAAGAAAAAATTCTGTAACTATGTATGATGACAGATATTAACTCAATTTATTGTGGTGGTCATTCTGCAATATATACAAATGTCAAATCATTATGTTGTACACCTGAAATTAATATAAAGTCCTCTGACATTTATACTGCAGTAAGAAAAAATGCTTTTCTAATATTATCTCATTTAATTAATTTATTTAATCAGAGATATTTATTGAGATCTTGTGCTGGGGATATGGTAGTCAACAGACAGATGAAAGCCCTAGTGCTTACATTCTGGCTGTGGCAGGTGAGGAGACAGGGAACAAACAAATAAATGAATATATAGTATGAATGCTAAAGAGTAAAATAAAGCAGGAAAGAGAGTAGGATGTGCTTGGGGGTATAATTTTAAGTGAAATTATTAATAAAGGCCTCAATTAAAAGGTAACATTTGAATGAAGACCTGAAGGAACTGAATCACTCTGGTAGGTATCAAGGGAGTAGAATAGTCCTGGCAGAGGAACATCATTTTGAGGTAAGCATTTCTCTTCTATTTTATGGTTAAGGACGCTGAAGCTAGGTAATTTGCTTGAGGCCATACTACTAGAAAATAGCAAATGTTCAAACACATGTTCCAATTACTTAACTTTATATTTCAAAACCTTCTATATTCTCAAGGAAAGAAAATTAAAAGCTGAAGTAGAGTGAGAAATTTGCTGTAAAGTAGTCAATCCTACACATATTTGGAAGCCAAATATGCATGGGGGTTGGGGAGCTTAGCAAAGTACAAGTCAGATCTGTTGTTGGCTTAATCAAAACCATTGAGTTGACAGTTGCCCCGTCAAGCCCAAATAAACAGTGTTTATGATAATGACCATTTTGAGGTTTGAAGGTCCTGATCAATTTTTACGGACTATTTACACAAACTACTAAAGATAGTGTTTGGGTGGGCTGATTGGTTGATGCTGTCTGTGAAGAAATAGTGCTATTTCAAAGGGTTTAGTGTTAGGCTTCCTATCTCCACTTTCTACCTGCTGTTCCAATCTGAACATATTTGTAAAATTTCCACCAAATAGAAATAACATTCTTCCATTGCTCAGGCTGGCCAGGTATTCTAGACAGGTAGGTCAAAAGATTATCTGGCTGCCTGCCATTGGCTAAACCATCAGACAAAGCCACAGGACCATAATTATAGGAAGAAGCAGAGATGCCACTATTATGAAGCAGCCTCTGTATTTTGTGAGGGACAAAAAAGAAAATGTCATATCAATAGAGAGCCTCCTGTTTTTATTTATCTAGTAACTGGTGCATTGAAATTGAGATTTTTGGCTTTGGGCCCAGAATTTTACCTTAATTCAAATACAAATGCTCTAATAGGTGTAGAATTCCAAAGCTAAAAAATAGACTCATGGGCATCACAGGAAAATAAATGGATAATCAGGGATCGGAAGTTCTTATCAAGGATATTTCAAGGGGTATTTCTGCATTAGCTGGATAGTAGGAGTATATTGATAACCTCTAAAAGCAGAAACTTTACCAAAAGATAGCCCTAAAATAGGAGTCTCAGGAAAGGGGAGCCACAGGGTACAGATCATGAGGGGGCTCAGAAAAGGCAAGAATGTATTCC
The DNA here is from genome assembly GCF_036321535.1 of Camelus dromedarius. Taxonomy (NCBI): domain Eukaryota; kingdom Metazoa; phylum Chordata; class Mammalia; order Artiodactyla; family Camelidae; genus Camelus; species Camelus dromedarius. Next base: position 57,345,915 of record NC_087447.1, on the reverse strand, counting down.
CGTCAGCTCTTTTGACTTCTTCCCAAACATTGTTCCTGTCCAATGCTCAAGATCAGACTCAGGTTTTCATGAAGAGCCACTCTCAGTTTTTACCCTGGAGAATGTACTCCTTAGGAATTTTGTCAGGCCTAACCTTCTTTCTGCTTTAAAAATACCTCATTCTGTCCTGGGTTCCTCATTTAAAATACTCATCATATTTCATTTTGGCTCACCTTTCTCTTTTACTCCATTTTTATCTGGTAATCAGGCTCCAAACTGTTGACCTTAGGACCTAAAAATTCTAGAGTATTTTGCTTCTGATAATCATCTTCAGCTCTTTGCCTAAAACTAAGGACATTTACTACTCTTCAGGACAATATTAGCCAGACCCCATGGCTGTCTCCTGTGTCTAGAGATGGAACTGTGAACCCCTAATGTCCTTCACATCAATTAAACTAATAAAACCCCTGATAAAATGAGAATTAAGAGTTTCTTACCACTGTAAAATATGTTTGAGTTTTTGAGAAAAAAAATTCTTTCACTTATCTACTGATAAAAAAAAAAAAAAGGAAAGATTCAATTCCAGTGAAATGGTGCATCATCTAAGCATCAGATACTTACTGAGGGTTTCTCTAAACTCACATTCTTATTTGCCATATAGTCATTCTTCAAGTAAAATATTTCAAATCGTTTTCCTCTCTTTCTTTATTTCTATATTAGACATTTAGGAAGTGAAACTCAGATTAAATGACTTCTTCAGGGTCAAACAGTTATGAGTCTGCATGGGGCTCAATGAAGGACTTTCTTAATCTACTATGAATCCCTTGAAGACTGAGTCTCCAGTTGCCACTGAATTTGAGAACAGTAACCACAAAAAACAAGCAGTAGTGTTGTATTGTTGTCAAAGAAGTCAAGTTCCCAGTTTTGTAAAATTATTTTCTACCTTTTAACCCTTCCCAGATGCTGGTATGAATTGTTTGCTAAGGTATAATTAGTTGAAATGCAGTAAGGAGCACATGCTAGCCTCTATTTTCTGGACGAAGCCTCTGACTATGAATGATTTTCAAGTAATATTCTCTGTAGTTCGAGCACAGTCTTCAAATGAAATCTTTTAATGAGAAACTTTCCTCCCTCATTTTAAAAGATTAAAATTTAAAGGACCTGGGTTTCTTTATAGTAATAAAATAGCTAACCTCAATTGTTTATTTTATAATTTTATTCACAACACAGTTATTGTTTATCTGTTCAGGAATTTATACACTGAAATACACATAGGTAGTAGTCAGTTCTTTTTGTTGTTTTTGCATCTTGCAAGATTGAGTATGATTTGCTTTCCATTTGGCATGCAACGTGTGAAATTTAGAAAGCTTTCTTTTCTCAATTATTGGCATATTTGGTAGGGCATGTGGTGCCAGATGCCCTCAAGGCATTAGAAATAGCCTTATGAGGAGTTTGAACATGAGTAGGCTGTTGAGGCATCTCTACCGCCTATCACTCTCTGAATCAAAGTAATTTCTGGGTACAATTCATTAGCCGAGGCTGCCTCCTTCTGATCGTTTCACTGTGTAGTCTTCATCCAGTTTTTTTTTTTTTTTCTTTTCATCTTTATTTTCTCTAAATTCATGTTTCAAACACACATCCACCTAGGTGGCTAAAACTAGAAATGGTAGAGTATAATTTTTTAAATCACTTAAAGGGATAACCAAGAATAGTGTCTTGATCCAATGTGTTACAATTTCATGCCTCTTTAAAATTTGAAGTTTTGAATGGACATCCTTTCACTTATTTAATGATAAGAAAAAAATAGATCCTAATATTCCAGTGAAATAATACATAACCTGAGCATCAAACAGATAATGATTGAGGATTGCTTTAAGATTACATTCTTGTTTGCCAAATATTCATCTTTCAAACAAGGTATTTCAAATGATTTTTCTTTTTTAGAACTCATAACTTCGAAGATGCAACGTTGGCTTACTAAAAATTCTTTATATTGCTTCTCTCTGCATAGTTAAGGGAAACTGCTCAACAAACTGCAAAGACGTGGCAGGCAAACAAACAATATTTGGGTAAAGATGACTGATGGGCTGAAAAATGTGAAAGGAAATTGGGAGATTCTTTTGTGCAGTCAGTTGGATTATTACTATTGGGACAAAAATGAAAATTAGGCTTTATTTCAACATTGATAAACTCGAGAGCATTGCCTAAAACAATAGGAATTGCTGAAATCACATTTTATTTTCAGAAATATGTATAGCTTCAAGAAGGTTTGCTTCAAGTATTTCTCAGAAGTTAAAATACAGAGAGAGACTATAATTCTGAATTATTTAAGTGAAACAAGAGTTGGGTGGTGAAGGGGATAAAGGAATAGTAATCAGTTGATGGAGAAGTGTGGTTATTTATTTTTTGTGACCACAGGTTTAATATAACTACTTAAAAAGGAAGCATCATCTATAGTTGAATGAGATGTATGGTGCAATTCCTGGACTATTATGGAGAATGAAAGTAATACTTGAGCGATCTGACAGAAGCAAGGAAGCAGAAAAAAGAAAGATTAAACAACAAATATAAAAATAGTAAATGTAATATGAGAAAAATAAAGCCATCAAATGGATTGTATACCCTATGGGAGGATAAGCTTTAAAACTGGTCTAAAAAGTAAAATTCACCTATACACTGTTCAGAAATAAACGCATCTTAAAAAAATGACTGTGTATTCCCTCCCTAACAAAAGTGTTCATGAATAACACATCAGGTAATAGCAAACTAAATGAAAGCAGATGAGACAATATTACTGTCTGATCAATTTGATTTCAAAGCCAAAGGGAAAAAGCAAAACAAACAAAACAAACTAGTGAAAAGCTCCAAACAAAGAAATACACAAACAAAAAGACTCAGCCATTTGGAAATGAAATGACACTCTTTTAAATAGCCCCTATGTAAAAAAAAAAAAAAAAAAAAAAAAAAATCTGAAATTATAGATTACCAAGAAATCAAAAAAGATAATATTTTATATAGAAATTGATAATTGGTCTGTTCATATATTCTGTTTCTTCCTGGTTCAGCCTTGGGAGATTGTACTAAGAATTTGTCCACTTTTTCTAGGTTATCTTCTTTGTTGGCATACAGTTGCTCGTAGTAGTCTCTTATGATCCTTTGTATTTCTGTGGTATTGGTTGTAATGTCTCCTTTTTCATTTCTGATTTATTGACTTGGGACTTCTCCCTTTTTTTCTTCATGAGTCTGGCTAAAGGTTTATCAATTTTATCTTTTCAAAGAAACAGCTTTTAGTTTCATTGATTTTTTTTTTCAGCCTCTATTTTATTTCTGCTCTGATCTTTGTAATTTCTTTCTTTCTACTAACTTTGGATTTTGTTTATTCTTACTCCAGTTGCTTTAGGTATAAGGTTAGGTTGTTTGAGACTTTTCTTGTTTCCTGAGGTAAGCTTGTATTGCTATTAACTTCCCTCTTAGAACTGTTTTTGGTGCATCCCATAGATTTTAGACTGTCATGTTTTTGTTTTCATTTGTCTCTAGGTATTTTTTGATTTTCTCTTTGATTTCTTCAGTGATCCAGTGGTTGTTTAGTAGCATGCTGTTTTGCTGATTTTTTGAAAATTCGATCTAAAATAAGGATTAATGGAAACTTTTTCACTGTGGTAAAGATTAGTTACTTAATACAACAGCAAACAATAGAACTGTAGAATTTTTAAAGCATTAACAATAAAATCAGAAAAAATGTTGACCACCACCCCTAGTATTAGTCAGCATTGCTTTGATGATTTAAATTAATGCAGTAAGGCATAATAATGGTATAAGCAGTATAACTTTTTAATAAAATAGTAGGAAATTTAGTGTCCATAGGTGACACCATAGAATGCTATAAATTCTAAGAAAAGCAAAGTAATACACTATGAACTAGTGAATTAGCTGGATAAGAGTCAGTCATCAGTAGAAATTTGAAATCAAAACAAAGAAAACAAGAAAAAAAATTCCAATATCCTCCATTTACCAGTGTAAGGAATTTATGCAAAAAAAAATATATATATATAGGCTAAGCAAACAAAAAACCCTTTAACCTCTGAGTCATCAAAAAAGTACATCTTTAAAAAGGATCAAATGCTAAGATAAATATGCATCAACAGGTCAGTGCCTCACACTTTGTGGGAGCCTAATAAATGCTGTTAACTCGAGTCTTTCCCATATCTTCTAGCTTGGTCTCCTGAGTCTCACATTTAGACAATTACATTTTGTTTTGATCTCTTTTTATCAGACAACTTTGATCTTACCATCCAGACTAAAGTTGTATTGGGGGTTAGAGCACTCCCTTCTATGTTTCTATTTTGTAATTACCGAAGAATAAAAGTGGACACGTGGTATGCTCTGCATTGTTTACCTGCAATATTGAATGGGCGTTCATTCCTACATTTTCAGATTGTCTGTCACTCTCATGGACATTATGAAGGTTCTGGCTTTAGCCATGGCACTTCACAGTGGGCGTCTCCTCAGTGTAGATTTATCCCCAAATTGTCTTGGACTTGTTCAAAAATTAGAGGTAACTTGGTGAATTCCAGTCATCCTAAACTTCTTTCCTTAGTGGATGTTTATTTCTCTAACAAATTGGAATTTATACAACTAATTGCTTTGTACTTTCATATGCTTCCCCCTCACAACTCTGATAATTTTAAACCTTTCAGCAGGTACTAATTATGTGCTGCCTCTATTAGAGGAGTAAATATTAATACTTTTGTATTACATTATAGTCTACAGCTTCTGGATAAAGAATAAAGAAAAATAAATATATGGCAAATAACTCAGTACTCTGATATTACTAGTGTTAATCTGTTAAAATTATTTTTTGATAATATGTATATATCACATGTATATTCAAATTCTATATGGTTTTGCATTTTAGTTCTTTACTAAATTTACTCTTAGCAAAAATAAAATAAAATTAACATATGATCACAATAGATATGCTGTTCTGAAACTTTTATTCATGTATTTATTATCTCATAGGCTTCTTTTTAAGTCATTAGTTCTACTGCTTTCTTTTTTAGTTGAGGCTACCCGTTATTTTATATGGACAAATTACAATTTATCCAACAATTTCTCTATTAATGAACATTTATACTGTTTATAATGCTTTGCTATTAGGAACAATGTTGTATTGAACATTAGAATTACAGCTCTGTGCTTATAGACAAATATTTCATGAAGCGGATTCCAGGGAATGAACCTGCAAGGTCGGAATGTGCTTGTTTTAAATATTAAAAGATTCCATCAGATTGCCCTTCAATAAGACTTTAACAATCTGTATTCCCACCAAACCTCTATGAAAGTTTTTATTTCTACACATTTCTCACAATGCTAGACATTACTAGTGTTTCTAATTTTTTTCTTAAGTGTGAAAAATAATATCGTAGTATTTTAATTCACATATCTTGCTTATAATTGAGGTTGGGATTTGCAAAACAATCCAAATTTTTGTTGATTCCTTTGTTTTTTGAAATTGTCCTTTTCTAATTTATTCTTAGTACTCTGCAGGACTCTTCCTATCTTATTAGTTTGATAAATAGCTTCTTTCAATTTATAATTTATAGTTTGAGTTGTTTTTTTGCTGCCTTTTATTTTAAACTCAGGAAAATTTAACTTTTATGTCGTCAAATATGTAAATTTTATTTTTCCTTTTGGCTTCTGGTTTCTAATTATGTTGAAGAAGGTCTTCGTGCAACCAAGTTTATAAAAATATCTTCAAGTATTTATTCCAAAGTCTTTGTTGTCTTATTATTTACATTTAGAGCACTTAGCCATCAGAAATTTACTTTTGAATATAGTATGAAGTGTGGATCTAATTTTATCTGTAGCAAATAGATAGCCATTTGTCTCTAAAACATTTATTGAATAATTCATCTTTTCCCTTCTGAGATGGAATTTACATTAATCACATATTGAGTCCTGATGTACATTTGAAACTATTTCTGAACTTTTCCCACAGATATACTCTTGTTCCATACTAGTTAAGTAAGGTAGCTTTTGAGTAAGATTTAATATCAGAATGGGCAGAGCCCTTTTCTTTGTCTACTTTAACAAAATTCCTCTGTAATTACTGTAGAGTTATTCTTCTAATGAATCTTAGAGTGATTTTGGTTCATACTTTCGCAGTTTTAATTAGAATTGAATTAACTTTATTAAATTGGGGACGATGGACATTTTAATTATATTCAGTGATCTGATATAAGGAACATGGTATATCTCTACACATTATTGTTCTTCAATAAAGTTTTATAGTTTTCCTCATTTAAAGGGACTAAATTTCAAAAATTGTTACTATTTTGTATCAAAGTGGTTGGCCTCAATTACATCTATTAGCATCTATTAACATATAAAGCTCTGTTTGCATTTGTGATTCTGTTTCACTGAGAAAAGCTAAACTCCAAACACACTTCTCTATAACAGTTCTGGTCAGGGACTGAGGTCAGATGTCAACAATATTGTGCATTCAAAATTGAAGCATCGATAGGAAGAAATTTGTGTATTGTCCTCTGTGTTAAATGAATTTGCCAGTACTCCCTGTATACTCAAATGTACAAAAAGATGTGGCATCGTCATGGTATAGTGGGTGTATGTATTTGTCTGTTTTCTATACACAATGGAAAATCTGTCAACAATTACAGATGCATTTACTTTTAAAATGTTTCTCAGTGGTTGTTTATTCACAACTAAATATGGACTTAATTCTAGGACAGAGTAATTGAATGTTGCATGCATATGAATACTGTGGTGATCTTCAAAATAATGAGTTAATGGAATTGTTAAGGATTTTTTTTTAATCAGTGGAATATTTTACTGCCTAATTTTTCTTATTTCTCTAGTTTCTCATGTATAATTTGTTTTGACAGACTGCTCTTGCCCCATAGAAATAATTCCAGATCCCTCTGCAGACATTTTGAGAGATGTGAATTTATTACAGTATGTTAGGGAAGCCTAAAACAAAACTTAGAATGAAATCTTTGCAGAAAAGACAGGGTTCCAAGGAGAACAGGTTCAGGGAGCTTAAGCTGATGTATGGAAAGGGTAATGATAGGAATACAAACCCCCCAAAAAGCACTTATAAAGCTCTTAGATGATTTTTATTTTACTACAGGTGGCACTATTCTTTCTGTATCTTTAAAAGCAAGTGGTGGCTGTATAAACAAGATACAATGAAGAGTCAAGACAATTACTCATTTCCTTCAGGCTTTAGAAATGTACTATGGAGGGAAAAACTTGCTTTGGGGACCCGTCTATATTACATAAATTCCTTATCTTTGCTGATTGAATTCTGAGAAAAAAATTATGTAGTTTTCTACTTGGCTTGTTCTTTAATTGTTATTCTAACACTAATCAAATAGAAAAACACAGTTTCAATGCCATTTACCTCAAGGTTATTTGGCAGAGGTTGTAATGTTTAAAATATTTTACATAAATAAAATTGTTTCAGGTACATTTTCCATCCTACACTAGCTCTTGGTTCTTTGGTCGGTTGGTCTAGATTCTAATGTTTGGGTAGAGCTTCATCTCTGTAATCCTGTATCTCATTTTATAAGTGGCTTAACTTTGCCTACTTTTCAATAACTTTTTCATAAATTAGCATATTTGCTCTTCCCATCAACTTAGTGAAATTTATGGGGCCAGTTTAATTACTGACAACTTTCAGATGAAGAAGCCAAAACATGGCGAGATTCAGAACCTTATACAGGTACATTCTTTCTTCACCTCAAAAAGCTGGTAATTCCTCAGCTGTCTCAATTTAATGAGAATATTAATCTTGTCTTCAACAGTTTACCAACCCAAACTCTATAAACCTCAATTCTATGTTTGTAAAATGGGCAGGGTAATTCTTAACACATAAAGGTTTAAAGAAGATGTAAAATAGTACAGATAAAGCACTTAGCAACTTATGTTGATGCTCAATAAATTACTAGTATTATCAATATATCTCTACCATAGATATAGAATAGATATAGAGGTATATCATATAGTTTTATAATTGTTTACTTTTGCTCTCATCCTCTGAACTCTCCTGCAATGAGTTCCTTGAGGGCAGAAGACTATGTATTTGTGTATTTATTTTAATCTCTGGATTGTTTTGTGTGCTAGAAATATTTATTGTGTAAATGAACTTAAGATGCATATAACTTTTAAATAGCTTAATCCAAGAAGATAGGTAGACAAAATGATCAGTTTTTTGTTTTGTGGGTTTTTTGTTTTGCAGTTGACCCTTGAACAATACTGATTTGAACAGCATAGGCCCACTTATATGCAGATATTTTTTAATAGTAAATATTTAGCACTGAAAGATCTGTTGTTGGTTGAATCCAAAACGCAGATACAGAGGAACTGCAGATATGGAGGAACTGCACATGCGGAGGGCTGACTAAAATATACGTAGATTTTCAGCTGTGTGGATGGTGGGCACCCCTAATCCCCTTTTTGTTCAAGGGTCAGCTGTATTTTGTTTTTGGTATTTCGCAATTATGCTGCATAATGACCAGGTTTTGCCTTGGATAGATGCCATTACACAAGTTTTAAACTAGTAATTGTTGTTATTTTGATCTAAAGTGAGAGAATGTCAGGGATTGCCAATTTAATTTAACTGTGACAATAATAACATGCATTAAAACCCTAATGGAAATTCTAGGGACGTGTATAAATAAGAGAGATCCAATTTTACTGATTTTCTTTTTATCTCATTGTAAGATTTATTAACTTAAAAATACAGCACTTTTCTTGTTTTCAAAATCTTACAGGTTTATATTAGACCTTCATGTCTACTAATAAAAGTGAAAAAAAATATTCCTTACTTTTTAAAAAACTTTGGCTCAGCTTCTTGGTTTTCTCCAGATTTGATGCCTGTGTATTTTAGTTTAATGACAATTGTATAACTCTAAAAGCACCACATTAATTATTAAGTATAATCAATCCTTCCAGGTCTTGTAATTGGGCAAAAATTCCTGTCCCTCCCACCCCCCACCCCGGGATAGGTCATTAGGTTTTGTATTCTCAGATATAATGAATGTTGCTAATACTTGCAATTCAGGGGAGAAATAAATATTAAAGTAGATGGTCTGTATTGGGCCTGGCTGTTATAGAGGGATTAAAGTATTGATCAGAATAGAAAAGCAACTTTTGAATTTTAACTTATTTAAACACATATCAAGCATTCATCAAAAGTAGTGAGTATTAATAGTGAAGGGAAGAAGGTAATGACGACAATGATGACAATGACATATCAGTACTTTCCAAGTAATCCTTATTCTAGAGATTTTAAATTCCCATTTTACAGATGAAGAAAATATGGCTCACAGCAGTTAGGGTATTTGTTTAAGATTATGCAATTTGTGCACAATATAGTTTACATTCAAACACAAATCTTTTCTCTTGTGACAAAATACCTACTTTATGTTTTTAGTTGTTAGTTTATATAGTTTATAGGTTGAGTAATATACACACAGTTCTCTTATGCTTTTAAATATCTTTTTTGTATTTGTGGTTATGTTCATGTTCTTAGTACCAAAATGTATGATCTCTCTTTTTGTCTTGGTTAGATTTGTCATACATTTATCAACTTTATTGTCTATTCTGAGAACCAAATGCTTTATTTCTTCACCAGTTTTTTCTGTTTTAATTAATTTAGAATTTTCAATTTAATGTTTCTTTAATTTTATTTTTATTCTGATTTAATTTTTCTAACATCTTAATACAAAGACAACTTATTTTCATTTAAAAAATAATTACTTATGCCTATTAACATATCTCTGGATATGTTTAAAGGAATCCCATAAAGGTCATATATTCACATTTGTATGATTTTCTAAACTGGAATAATGATAGTATTTCCTATATATACAGTTTTTTTTTCTTTGAGGTTTATTGAGATATTGACATACAGCATTATATAAGTTTAAGGTGTATAGCACACTGATTTCACAGACATACATCATGAAATGATGACCACAATAAGATGGTGAATATCCATCTTCTGTCATAGACACAAAATGAAAGAAATAGGAAAAATATTTTTTCCTTGTGATAAGAACTCTTAGGATGTACTCTCTCAACAACTTTCATGTATAACATACAGCAGTGTTAATTTATCATTGTGTACATTACCTCCCTAGTACTTATTTATCTTATAACTGGAAATTTGTACCCTTGACCACCTTCCTCCAAGTTCCCCTACCCCAACTCTCCACCTCTGGTAACCATAAATATGACCTCTTTTTCTCTGAGTTTGTTTTTGAAGTATAATTGACCTACAACACTATTGTACTTCTTGGTACACCACATAGTGATTCAGTATTTCTGTACGTTACAAAATGATCACCATGAAGTCTATTTACCTTCTGTCACCATACAAAGTTATACTATTTTTTATGTTTCAAATTTTTTTCTAATTTTGAAAAGGCTAAATAAGATATTTTAGTTTTATTCCTGTGTATCAGTTATTGATTTCTACTTTAACTTACTGTGGTCAGAAAATATTATCCTTATGAATTTTGCCTTTTAAAGTGTACTGATTTTTGTGGCATAATAAGTGATAAAATTTAGTATAGTTGTATAGTCCATGAATACGTTAAAAGAAGGCATATTTTCTATGGGATAAATTTTTATTTGCATTCATTAAAACTACCTTAATTGTATTCTTACATTCTTTATTTCTTAAGTTTACTTGCTTGGATCATCAGAGCATGAGTATGGATATTAAAGCATCCCAATAAAATTATAATTTTGTGGGATGAAGGACTGGAAGGCAGAGGTTGAGAAAGAGGTAACTCTGATCTAATCTGAAGGAATTTCTGTCTATGAGATTTGCAGCTGCTGGGCTGTTTACTTACAGGCACAGATTCTACATAGCTTTGGCATGGATACAGAGCAGAAGTTGAAATATGTGTCTTTCCACTAGTTTTTTATCTGTTTTTGTTCTGTTTTAAAAATCAAAACATGTCAGATAGAGACAATTACTTAATCTGTTCCCACCATTTAGAACTTTAAAAAAGAGTATTTTCCACCTAGCTAGATGAAAAATGTGGGTTGGCATCATCAGTGATTCTGTATATCTTTGTGTCCTTGAATGTTTTCCTGATCATTTTAATAGATAATTTCTGTGTGCAAATTTTGTGCCAACTGTCACTATGGGAAATAAAAATTTTGATTAATCATCTCAATCCTACCAACTGGCCACCTTCTTTCCCTAAAAGAAAGCAGATCATGTTCTCTCACTGTACTTTCTCTCATTAACATGGTGACTTTCAACTTCAGGAATATGGAAATTACATACTAAATAAGTAAGCCTGTGATATTTTTAAAAAGTGAGCCTCTCGTTTAAAGATTTAATTTCTATGTGTATATCCTGTGCCAGCCATCATATGAGAAGCGAACATTTTGATTAATTATCTAGATCCCTGGAAGGGTATTTCACTTCTCTGCCAAACATGTTTATGTCATTAATCCACGGGAATGTCAGTATTTTCAGAGAAATGAAGGCTCTTTGTTCCTTATACAGCTATTAGTCCTCATTCCAGGAGATAACTGAAAAAAAAAAATCTTGTATTCCAATACGTCCTGGACTTCCTTTGGTCAGTTGGTCAGTCTTTTATAGATGAATAAATAGCTGATGATAGCTCTGGAAGGGAGAGAAGTGTGGTCAGGGTGGATGTATTCTGCAAGCACAAGGGTCTGCATTCTGTGTGGTGAGGGTGGTTGTGTATTGACATATCTCAGCTAGGTATTCTTCTCTTTTTTACCACAGTATTTTGTTCCAGTTACTTGATTACTTTTTCTCCAGTGGAAATAGTACTATTAATCCCTTATCAGAGAGGCAGTAAATTGTAATAAACAGTAATTCTGTTTTGTGGCCAGCATAGGTGTGGAAGCCTGTAGAGATGATCCCAGTAAGCACTCATTGTTTAAGACCATTGGATTACAGAGTTTTGTGGGAAGAGTCCCTAAAGATGGTTTAATTAATTAAAGTTAAAACTTTTTTCTTTAAGTTTGACAGGTAGGAAACCATCATTAATTCTGTAGGATTAATTTCAACAAGGTAGTATGGACAGAAGTCAGATTACAGGGCAAAGGAACAAATAAAAAGCAAAGTTAAGAAAGAGAATGTGGCATTCTTCCTGAGCATTCTTTCTTCCCTGGGGAGGAGAAGAGAGAAACTGGCATATAACTGTAGGGAGTTTGAGCCAAATAATCCCCAAAACAATTTAGGACTAGGGAAGAGATGACCGTATTTTTAGGCCAAATAAAAAGATCCAGACCAAGGAAGATGTTGACTATACAAATCAGAGGGCAGCAAACTTTCTGTAAAGTGCTAGATAATAAATATTTTAGGTTTTGCAGAGCATATGGTCTCTATAGAAACTACTCAACCCTGCCATTATAATGTAAAGCAGCCATAGATAATATGTAAACAAATGGGCTTGCTATTTTCAATAAAATTTTATTTAAAAGCAGGCAGCAAGCTAGTTTTGACTCATGAGCCATAGTTTGCTAACATCTATATGGATGACAGAGGAGAACTGAGTACAGTAGGGGAGGGAGTAGGGTGAAGCTGCCTGTGGCTGTGGGTTAGCTTTCCAGGTCTGGGTGTGGTATGTAGTGCAGGGAGAACACAGCCAGTGGCCTCAGGTTTTCTCAGTGAGTGGCCTGTCTAGCCTGTCAGAATGAGGAAGTACAGTGATTAAGGACTTGGAGGTTGATGGTAATGATTTAGAAAACATTTCTGAGGGAAATGTGAGAGTAAGCTGACAAAGGACAGTACCCAAATGGTTGTGGAAACTAAGACTATGTAGAATCTACTATTAGCATAAATAAATGGATGATTTCCTTTCACACAGGGCTTCAGCACTGGGAGAGAATGACGAGCTACAATATTGATCTAGGGTGTTGGGCTTGGCTGAACAGAAACACTTTGGACTAAAAAGAATCAGAGATATTGGTGAGACAACAGTTCAGATGAACAACCATTTAGGTTTAAGCTGGATAAAGAAGAAAAAGATCAAAGGGGCCTATAAACAGAGAAAATGAAGAGATTAAGGCACTGGATATCTACCTCTGTGAGGTGGAAGAACAGGAGCTAAAAAAGGAGTGAAAAACTGTTAAGAGATTGAGGTCAAAAAGTACAATAGCACAGTAAATGTTCAACACACATTTTTTGATAGATTGCTGTCCTAAGTAAAGCTTACTACCTGAGACTGATAATGAAACAGATGCCAAATGCAACTTGTGTATAACTTATACACAAGTTATATTCCTAACTTCTAGAATTTTGGTTATTAAGAATAGAAATCAATGACAATGTAATTATATGACATTACTCTGAGTTAATTTCAGTATGAAAAACGTGGGTATTTAACAATAATATTTTACTTACAGGTTTTTCTTATTTAAAATTTCTTTATTTGTAATAAACTAGTTTTTAATCTTGACATTTAATTGTTTCATTGCAATATTATATTGTTTCAGTGCTACTCTCAAGTCATAATTCTACTTCATTTCATAGATCAAAGAAAACAGCATTGATATTTCATACTATTATTTCTATAAGTTACCATAGAGTATTAAGAGTTTTGAATTTAAGATTATTAAGAGATAAATTCATGATACAGAGTTCCGTATAACATTTGGCCAAAATTGGGAAAAAAGTCTTGACATAGAAGAAAAATAGCTGGAGATATTTAGTGTAGCTGTTTAGTACTTTCTAAGTGCCAGGTTCTGCATTGTGAGCGTTATATACTTATCTGGGGAAGTTTATTAAAGCTGGAGACCTACATTTTTGCCAATACCTGTTAATTGTGTTCTTTCCACCCTTATTCCAAGCATGATACCTCACCACCCTGTGAATTTAAGGCATCATCTTATGTACACTTTGAGATCAAGTAATTAATGCTCTAAACTATGAAAGGCTGGTAGTTGATTTACGATTACTTTTTTTTTTTTAAACAATTTGCCACAGCAAGGTGAGGTGGCTTTTTTAAAAATAACAGTCTGATATTTCATTGAAATAAACATGTTTTTATTAGGTAGTCTTTGTAGACCAGCTTTGGTCTTATTTTTAAGTATTACTTTAGCTATTCAGGATCTTTTGTGGTTCCATACAAATATTAGGAATATTTTTTCTGTTTCTGGGAAAAATTCCATTTGAAGTTTTGATAGGGATTACATTGAATTTGTAGATTGCTTTGGATAGTACAGACATTTTAACAATATTAATTCTTCCAATCCATGAACACAGGAAATTTTTCCATTTATTTCTTCCTTCTTCTATTTCTTTCATCAAAGGTTTATTGCTTTCAGTGTATAGATCTTTTAGCCCCATGGGTAAATTTATTTCTAATTATTGTATTATATTTGATGGTATTATGAATGGTATTGTTTTCCTTCTTTTTAAAATTGGTATATAATTAATATACATCATTTAATTTTGAGTTTACAATAATTTAACATCTGTGTATATTGAGAAATGATCACCTCAATAAGTCTAGTTAACATCTATCACCATACATAGTAACAGAATTGTTTTTTCTTGTAATGAGAACTTTTAAGATTTATTTTCTTAGCAACTTTCAAATATGTAATGGAGTATTATTAGTTATAGCTGTTGTGCTGTACATTATATCTCCGAGACTTATTTATTTTGTAACTGGAAATTTATACCTTTTGACTTCCTTCTTCCATTTGGCCTGCCCTCCACCCTCAGCCTCTGGCAACCACTAGTCTGTTCTCTATGAGCTTGATCATTGTTGTTATTGTTTTTACTCTCCACGTATAACTCAGATCATATGGAATTTATTTTTCTCTGTCTGAACTTATTTCACTTAGTGTAATATTCCCATCTATTTTGCTGCAAATGGCAAGATTTCAGTCTTTTTATAGCTAGAAAAATATTCCATTGTATGTGTATACCACATTTTCTTTATCCATTCATTCATCAGTGGACACCTAGGTTGTTTCCATATCTTAGCTGCATATAATGCTGCAATGAACATGGGTGTTCATGTATCTTTTTAAGTTAGGGTTTGCACTTTCTTTGGCTAAATACCTAGGGTTGTTTTCTTTGTTTCTTTATCAGATATTTTGTTGTTAGTATATAGAAACACAACTGATTTCTGTATATTTAGTTTGTATTTTGCAACTTTACTGATTTTGTTTATTACCTCTAACATTTTTTGGTGGAAGCTTTAGGATTTTCTCTATATAAGAACATATAATCTGCAAACAAAGATAAATTTACTTCTTTTTCAGTTTGACTGCCTTTTGTCTTTTTCATGTTTACTCAGGCTAGGACATCCAGTACTATTTGAAGAGGGGTGGTAAGACTGGGCAACCTTGTGTTATTCTTGATCTTAGAGGAAATGCTTTCAACTTTTTAGCGTTCAGTATGATGTTAGCTGTAGGTTGGTTGTATATGGCTTTTATTATATTGAGGGATATTCCTTCCATACCCAATTCCTCAAGTGTTTTTATTATGGTAGATGTAAATTTTGCCAAATGCTTTTTCTGCATCTATTGAGATGATTATGTGATTTTTTTTATCATTGATTCTATTAATGTGGTATGTCACATTTATTGATTTGCATATGGTAAACCATTCTTGCATCCCAGGGATAAATTTCACTTGATCATGGTGTATGATCCTTTTAATGTGCTATTGAACCCTGTTTGCTAGTATTTTGTTGAGAATTTTTGTATCTGTACTCATCATCAAGGATATTGGACCATAGTTTTTTTTTTGTTTTTTTTCTTGTAGTGTATTTATCTGGTTTTGGAGTCAGGATAATGCTAGTTTTTTAAAATAAGTTTGAGAGTGTTCCTTCCTCTTCAATTTTTGGAAGAGTTTGAGAAGGATTGGCCTTAATTCTTCTTTAAGTGTTTGATAGAAATAGAGAAAGAAAACTCCGATAATTAAAATCAGAAATGAAAGAGGAGACATAATAACTGATGCCACAGAAACACAAAGGCGTATAAGAGACTACTATTTGCCAACAAGTTGGATAACCTAGAAGAAATAGATAAATTCCTAGAAATATGCAATGTACCAAGACTGAATCATGAAGCAGTAGAAAATCTGAACAGACCTTTTTGAGTAAGGGAATTGAGTTAGTAATCAAAAACTCCCAACAAAAAAGCCCAGGATCAGATAGTTTCACTGGTGAATTCTGCACTAGTGTATTTCTGATGAACGTGAGCCATCACGTTGTGCATATTCTTTCCTGCATCAAAAGCTCTGTAGGTATAAAAAAAGCTTGAAAGTAACTGAACCGTTGAACTCCAAACATATACTATATTTTATGCTAAGAATTTTATGTATCTTGTTTTACTTACTTTCTACAATAGTCCGTTGAGTAAAGGTATTATTTCACTGCTTTTACATATGTAGTAAATAAGTCTGAGGAAAGTTAAGCAACTTGCCCAAGACTATACAGATGGCATTGAATGAAGCCATAATTCAAACTCAAGCCTAACTCCTAAATTTATCATTTGCAGTACGTCTCCCAGTCTATTCTTATTGTTGATGTCTTGTTTACTTGTTTTATTGCAAGTAGGTAGGCTTCTTGATTTTAGAGTCCTGTATTTTGAGAAGCTAGATTTTTTATATATAAGTTAATTAAGGCTTAAATGTTGACATTGTCTCCCAAGGCAAAAGAAATAAAAGGAAAAATAAACAAATGGAATCTAATAATGGGATCTTATGGGAAACCGTAAGCGAAATGAAAAGACAGCCTATGGACTGGGAGAAAATATTTGCAAATAATGTAACTGATAAGATTAATTTCCAAAGTATACAAACAGCTCATACAACTCAATAACGAAAGAACAAACAACCCAATCAAGAAATAAGCAGAAGACCTAAATAGACATTTTCCCAAAGAGAACATACAGGTGGCCAATAGGCATATGAAAAAGGATGCCCAACATTGCTAAATATTAGAAAAAAGCAAATCAACACTACAGTGAGTTGTCACCTCACACTGGTCAGAATGGTGATCATTAAAAAGGCTACAAAAGGTAAATTGTGAAGAGGGTGTGGAGAAAAAGGGACCCTCCTACACTGGTGGTGAGAATGTAATTTGGTGCAGCCACTATGGACAACAGTGTGGAGATTCCTTAAAAAATTAAAAAGAGTTGCCACATGCTCCAGCAATCCCACTCATGTGCATATATCTGGAGAAAATTCTGATTTGAAAAGATACATGCATCCCATGTGCATAACAGCACTACTTACAATAGCCAACACGTGGAAGCAACCTAAGTGTCCGTTGACAGATGAATGGATAAAGAAAATGTGGTATATATATAATGGAATACTGTTCAGCCACAAAAACGAATGAAGTAATGCCATTTGTAGCAACATGGGTGGACCTAGAGGTTATCATACTAAGTGAAGTAAGTCAAAAAGAGAAAGACATATATCATATTATATCACTTACATGTATAATCTAAAAATATGACACAAATGAATTTTTTTAGAGAACAGAAATAGGTTCACAGACATAGAAAACAAACTTACGGTTACCAAAGGGGAAAAGGAGTAGGGGGTAGATAAATTAGGAATTTGGGATTAGCAGATACAAACTACTAAGGCACAGGGAACTATATTCAATATATTATGTGATAAATAATGGAAAAGTATATGTGTGTGTGTGTATCTATATCTATGTATCACTATACCCCAGAAACTAATACAACATTGTAAATCAGCTATACTTCAAAAAAAAAAAAAAGACTAAGTGCTGATATCTCAAGTAAAGAAACTTCTGGTGCATTCTCTACCCTTGGTAAAGTTTTTTTTAGAAGGTAATAACACCCATTCTAGTATTTTAAGCTTTTAATAACATAATAACATGAGTCTTTTTTTCTTAATTCACTTTTTCCCTGACTTCTGCTTACATTAATGTTATTTCACATTACTTTATATTTTTCCATTGCATTTTTAAAAGAATAGTGAATACAACTTGACAAAATAGCTACAAGCCACATAATAGCTTAAGGATAGAAAAGTTACATTTCTGTTTCAAAATTCTTTTTTTCTCTTATGAGCATTTTGTTTTCCATTTGTATTTGAAAATTTGTATTGGCTAATTTTTACTTATACCTATATTTTGTTATTTGAAGCAACTGCAGTTATAATTTTCAAATTATGAGGTGATGAGCTGGTTATTTCTTGTTGTTATTATATGCTTTGAATTGGACTATTAGTAACAATGATAATGTTTAGGGTTTTGAACATAGTTTTTATCTAAGAGTCAGAAAAATAGTTGAATTTCTCTTCTAGCTGGGGCTCCTTTGCTCTTTCTTACTTCATGTGGTTTCTCTATGTAATCTCTCCACCACAGCTCCTTTATTGTCCAAAGATGCATATCCTGAGAGAGAAAGAGAGCCAGGCAGAAGCTACGTCTCCTTTCAAGACCTAGTCTTAAAAGGAAATATAGATCCCTTTCATCATAGTCTATTAATTAAGCCACATCGCAAAGGGTTGCCCAAGTTCAAGAGGAGCGTACATACATTCCACTTCTTAACATGGGATGGCAAGGTTCTACAAGAGCATGTGGAACAGAAAATGTTGCAACTATTTTTGGAAAATACAGTCTTCCACAAAAATACTCTCTCTGAAGGCAGATGAAAGACTAAATTTTTCCACACTGAAAAAGGAAAGATACTTACTATTAGTAAAAGAACTTCTATGAACTTGCCACTTTATATAAATGACCTTATTTGTTAGTTAGACCAATTCTCCTCACTTTGCAGATGATGATATAGGCTGTAAGAGTGATGAAATTTGCCTAAGGTCACCTAACTTCTAATGGGCAGAGCTAGAATTCAATCCAAGTTTTTTTATGACTCCAAACCCATTATTATTATTGTCATTATTATTATTTTGCTCACTTTAGCAAGCAAGAGTTATGGAGGAAAATACTCACTTGATACTTTATCAACTTAAATTCTCTATTAACCAGAATATTTTTCTTTTTATAGTATTTCAATATTTTGTATCCATAATGATATATCTGAGGTATCTGTTTAATCAGCAAATAAATGTTTCACTACTTTCACTACCACTTTAGTAAATTTAGGAAAATTCATTGCTTAGAATAACTGTATTTATATTTATAATATCAATTTTTTTGCATTATAATGATCTGTTTATATATGTAACTCCCTGATCAGGCTACGGTTTCCTTGAAATTAGGCAAAGTATATAATTTATATGATACTTTCCCTGTAACATAGAGCAGTTAAGAATGCTCATAGTAGCCAATGTTTAATGAAGGAATAAATTGAACTACTGGAAATACGTGATGTAGTCTTTTGTTTGCCAGGTTATTTGATTAACCAGAAAACTCTACTCCCTGTCTGAAATAGAGAAATTTGTATAAATGGAGAGATCTTGTAAGAATATTGAATTCTCTTAACTATCTTTACACAGTATAAAACAAACTTGAACTGCAATAAATGAAAAATATATAAACAAGCATTTCTTATAGAGAGCTAGTCTTTAAGAGTAATATAATTCAAACCCATAATTTTTCATATGGAGAAACTGAGGTCTGAAGAGTTTTATAAGTAGTATAATTTAAGGTCACATAGATAGTTAAAGTCCACGAAAGTATTCTCACCCATATATATTTTTATTGTATATATATTTATTGAAGTATAGTCAGTTTGCAATATTGTGTCAATTTCTAGTGTACAACATAATGCTTCAGTCATACATGAACATACATATATTCGTTTTCATATTCTCTTTCACCATAAGTTACTACAAGATATTGCATATAGTTCCCTGTGCTTACAGTATGAACTTTTTATTTTTCTATTTTATATATATTAGTTAGAATCTGCAAATTTCAGACTCCCAGTTTATCCCTTCCTACCCCTTTAACCCCGGTAACCATAAGTTTGTTTTTTATGTTTGTGAGTCTGTTTCTGTTTTGTAAATAAATTTGTTTGTCTTTTTTTTTTAAAGATTCCACATACAAGTGATATCATATGGTATTTTTCTTTCTCTTTCTGGCTTACATCACTTTTAATGACAATCTCCAGCCCATCTATGTTGCTGCAAATGGCATTATTTTATTCTTTTTTATGGCTAAGTAGTATATTCTATTGTATAAATATACCACAATTTCTTTATCCAGTCATCTGTACCCATATATTTACTTACTCTTTTTCACTCTTTCCAACTCATTCTTAGCCAAATTTTAAATAGGTTGCTAGGAGGAGTCAAATGTTTTCATCAGTTTTAGAAGATTGTATTTCTTATGAGTTGTGTCTCCGTGTAGAGTTAAAGTTTTAGATAGATTACATCTTGATATATCATTGACTCTATATATTTGATGATTTTATGAAATAGTTCTTTGTGGAGAAAAACAAAAAGAACACTAAATGGAGAGTCACATTTTTCGCATTTACTAGCTCTATATCATTGAACAAAACATGAGATGCTTCTGAGTCTCTTTTTCTTTTTTGCAGAATTAGGTAGTTGTAGTGGTTCTCAACCTGAGTCATTACAACCTTATGTAGTTGTTTTGAAGTGTGTACACTGGGGACAGTGGGTGTGGGGTTGTTTTCACTATGACTGGAGACACTTGTTAATTACTGGGTAAAGCCCAGGGAAATAAATATCCTTCAAATGTGGGGGACCAACTCACACAATGAAATATTTTCTTGAATAAAATGGCAATAGTGCCTAGGTTGAGAATCAGTGGAATACTTTTTAAATTCTAAAACTAGATTTTCTAATTCTAAAACTTTAAGTCAAAATGGTTGAGAAAATGTGTCTTAGTCTCAATACATAATTAAAAGGTAAATAGAAGATTTTTTTTTTTTGCCTTAAGGAGGAAAAATAATTACTATCTTTTTTTCTTTTCGTTCAGTGTGACTACATTATCTTGCAAGAGTTCAGACTTTAAGCAAGCCCATTAGTGAATTAATCTGCAAAACAGATCTCTGAGTCAAGTTCTAGGATGAATTTTGGAATAATCTACTTGAGTTAGTATTGAGAGCTCAATGTATACGTAAATGAAATACTTTCCCTTTAGACAGTGCAAGTGGGAAAGAGAGAGAGAAATAATGGTAGAAGAAAAGTTTAAAAAGATGCAGTGTGGAGCTGCCTTACCAGCCCATTGAGATGTTTTACGGAGAGGACAATCCAAGGACATGTATATCTCCTAATCATACATAAATCAGGCTGGGACTTGTGCTTAATGGAATTGGGTTTGAACTCTGAGAACATCCTTCAGGAGACTGAGCAAGCTGTGCTATTTATGCTCTTTAGGTGGTAAGGATGCTGACACATCCTTTTATTACTAGAACTTAAAATAAATATATCATCAGGGTGTCTTTATCCTATTGGTTGCAGATTGAAGAGTGTTTTTCCTGCGTCTTTGTAAGATAGAAAACACATTATTCTCTTGTATTATGTCAAGGCATATAATAATCTTATCAGTTGCTATTATAGCATAGAAAATGGAGTCTAAATCTTCATTTTAGTGGCAATCACATTTTTAAGCTTTCAGATTTCAGACTGCCTTGATCATTGTCTCATATGTTTTAGCCCTATTGACTCAGATTTTAAATATATTTTACTTTAGGTATTCTAGCTTGTACTTATTTTTTTCACATTGCTGAGAACAATGCTAGATTCATGGTCAGAATTCTTTGAGTTACACTGAATTCAAGAAATCAAAGGGTTTCCGGGAGAATCTACCTTTGTAATAAGGGCTTCTTTTAGGAACTATAGCAGAGCAGAAATGGGCTTGAATTTGCTGGTTTGTTCACTTGCTAGTTTTGTGACCCTAGGTAAGATAGGATATTGTAAGCAATAGGTTCTAGTATGTCAGTTTCTCTTCTAAGCTGTGTGAACTCTGATTACTATATTTATATAACTTCATAGTGATAGCCCCCATCTTTTGAGTTCTGGCCATTTAAAATGTGTTTCACTTTTTAAATGAGGTGGGGGGTTTTTTGTTTTTTGTTTTTTTTTAGTACTGTGAGTGAAATTGATGTGCATCCAATAAATACTAGTAACAGACAGTAAAATATTTTTAAAGGAATTAATAGCTCTGTGTTGTAAAGAGCAGAAGTTTTCTACATTAATTTTGAATGATATCTTCTGATGTTTAGAATCCAAATCTTTCCAGTGTAATATAGCTTCTTGTTTTTCCTCTTATTTGTCTGAATCCTGCACTTGGCCTATAATACATGAATATGTACTGCCAGAGAATTATTCTAATACTGTTGCTGATTTTAAAAAATATGGCTTGTTTCAATACAAAGGTCCTCAAGACCAGTAGAAGCAATTTGCTTTAGCACCCCTATCAATATGTGATTGATTGCATTTATTTGATTTCCTATGGCTCTTTATTTGATTTTTTTCACTAAAGTTTTTATATGGTATCATTGCATTCTATTTTCATTTTAATATTTCCTTGAAACACAGGAGAAGTTTCTCTCTTTTGAACTGCTTATAGTAGGTCTCTAGAAACCATTAGGGCATACAGAGCATTCTTAAAGCAGAGGCTTGGTTTCATTTATCTCTTCATTACCATGACCTGCAAACCCCAACATAATCTTTCTGCTAGTTTCACCTTCTAGTTTCACCGTCTGCCACTCTCCCCTTAGATTCTTATATTTCAATTCCACAGGCCTATTTCCTGCCTTTGGGCTTTTGTAGCTGCCATCTCTTCTTTCTGAATGCTCTGCCCCTACATTTTCACAGAATCAACTCCTTATCCTTCAGATCCCCGCTCAAGTGTCACCTCCACAGAGTTTTTCCTAACCAGTGAACTGGAAATAAACTGTCTCATCAGTCACTATAATGCCACACTGTTTAATTTCATTATTGCATTAATCAGTATTAGAAATGTTCTTTTTCATTTATCTGTTGTTGTTTGTCAGTCTTCATTCTACCCGGAAGATAAATTAAGTAAGGACAGAATTGTTCACCACAGAGTCCGAAAGACATAGAAAATTACTGGCATATAGTAAGTCTCAACAAATATTTATTTATTGAATGAATGAGTTAGGTTATGTTGTAGTGAAAACTAATAGTGCCCACAGTTTCTTTCATTTAAAATGAATGGAACCCTAGAAGACATCTTATTGAAACTGATTTTACAAGTTTGGAAATTGAGATCTAAAGTGGCAGAGTTACTTGACTTCATAAAGCTAGACAGTGAGAGACAAGGATGGATTCAGAGGTCCACAAACACATATCTCTAACTCTGAAGTCTAAAACCTCTGAAAAAACAAAAGTTTTGTGTAACTTTGCATCAAAACTAATTTGGTGGCAAAAAGCATAAATGAATATGAGGCTATTTATAGATTTTTTAAATGTATCCTGTTTAGTGTGACTATTCATATATTTGGCAGAAATACTAATACATTTGATTATAGGCATCTGCTCCATATCCTGCTGGGGTCTATTATGTAATACCTGCTATATACACTGTGTAACCTTTCTAAAATTCAAACATTTCTGAATTCCAAATCACAATAGACCCTAAGAATTTCAGATAAAGTAGGATGGACTTATATGTCAATTATATGCTGTTTCTCATTGAGGAATCAGGAGACTAAGAACACTTTAGCCATATAAGAGAGTAAAGAAATCATTTAGACTAACAACCTTATATTGCAGGTGAGGAAACTGGGAGATTGAGTGCATTATACAAAACTGTATTAGAGAGCTGCAGAACAGCAAATCTCTTACTCTTAGTCTAGAAAACTGTCTGTCATATCATAAACAGAAAACAATAGTAAAAATACCATACTTTCTTCCGTGGATCATTTCACATAGAACATCGGGTAATCATAAACCACAGCCTGAAGTAGGTACAAATATTGTCTTCATAATCTGGGTGAGGTTCTTTGAGAATTTATGTAAGTTGTCAGAGGTCACTGGGTATAAATAGCTCATTAGGAATTTTGACTCAGAGTCTGGCTTTAAAAACTTTAGTTGCAACCATGGCTTCTAACACATGAAACTTTCATAAGAATAAGATTATCATATGATTTCTTAAAATCATCCGTGAACTACAAATCCTATTTTTGATTGTTGAAAATTAATCAAGTTAAGTTCTCAATAGGGATTTAAAATTCTACAGAGGTGAACAACTTTTTTTCTAATTGGAATGCTAGGGTTTCAATATTATTTGCTGAGGTTCCATGCTTGTTATATGACAGTAATTAAGAATATTTAGACATTCCAAATATATTAATTATCCATCCATTTTATAAGAGTAGAGGTCACCAACAGCAAAAATCAATTGTTGAACAAAAAAAGAAAATGCTGTTTTTCAGCCTGGAGCCTCATACTCTTCACAAAGGAAACAATTCTCCCAGAATTCTCAAATTTGAACTAAATTGTTTTGTGTTACTCGAATATGCATAAGATTAAACTACTTAAGTTCCATGTGTTAAAAGCTCCTATACAACTATTAAACCCAAACTGATTTACAACTTAATCAAACAACAGATAAATTAAATCAAAATAAAAAATCATTAATTTAGTATGACAAATGACATTTGTTGAAATTGTCATAGTCTTGCAGTATCTATATGGTAATAACTGCTTCTGCATGGTTCTCTTTAATTTGACATCACATGTTACTGTGCACTATATAGAGCTCGATTTTTCTGGAACTTTTCTATATTGTTTGTATTGTATTCAAACAACTGTGAAATGTTAGTCCATGCAGTGGTCCTTGAGGTCATTTGTGCCTTCATTTGGCTTCTACGCATCATTACTTGGAAAGTCCTCCTCTGTTCTTTTCTTGTTCTCTCAGATCAATTAAAACAGGACTATTTGGCATCTGTGTGGCTGTAAACACATAATGTAGACACTAAAATCTCAATACCACAATCAGTTAAAAGATGTTCATTAAGGTAAACCAGCATACATTTCTATCAGTACTTCAGGGTATTATCAGAAAGGAAAACACCAAATTAAAAATCAGTTATCGTGGAGAAACTGAGGACCTTCCCAGACCCCAAGAGTCCAGTGACCCTAATTTGAGAAATTCTGGAGAACATATAACTTTACTGGTTTATCTAAAGGATTATTAATTATTTCCATTTTCTTTTTCAACTATCAAAGCTTGGTTTATTATTTCTTCTGATTAAGATACTCTGTTATGGGCTTTGCCATATTTGCAGTATCTTTTAAGGCAATCTCAAAGTACTTCCCCAAAGATTAGCAAAATTTCTTTAGACTATGTAGCCAAACTAGGGTGTTATTTCAATGATTAATTTATTAGGGGTAGAAAAATCACAGATCTCAAAAGGAGATTGCAGGTACTGGAGGTTTGAGGGGGGTAAAAAGCACTATTGCCTGGGCTATGCCCAGAGCTTATGAGCTAATTGATCTCAGGTCTGATAAAAGATTTTTAAAAACTCTTTAAAAAATCTCTCCAGATAATGCTAATGTGCCAACCAGGGTTGAAGATCACTGGCTGCTGAATGAAAATTATCTCTATCACTTCTTTTTGATGTAATTCTCGGGTGGCATCTAAACATTTAAGAGTTAAATTTAAGTTCCATAGCATGGACCGTAAAGTCCTCTAAAACCTAACCAGTGCCTACATCATGATCATTACATCTTAATATTCCTTTACAGGGTTGCCTCTCTAAGATTTGGATATATCTGTTAATGGTGTTTATTCAAGCTCTAAAAAGTTCTTTGTATAACTAATGGTTTATTAAGGGTAGGGCAAAGATAGGTTGCTTCTCCTCCTCCTGCGCCCATAGAAATTATTGCTAAAAATATGTTGGATTTTTTCTTATTAAATCACATTGGCCTTGGAATTATTTTCAGTGCAGTGCTCCAGATATCCAGTAGCAGCTGAGATAATTTGGTTCATGAAATAAATCTACTTATATTCCATGATGTAAAATATTATTCATAATAATGATGAAGCTGTGTTCTCAGATGAGATTAGAATCAGCACGCTTATTCATTCCTCCACACATTTGATCTTTTTCAGGGCCATATTGGTGAAGCCAAGCCCTTGCTCCCTAGGAAGGAGAATAAGACTAGGATATTCATATGGTTAATTATTAAATGCATGTAAGAAAACTGAAAACCTTCTAAACAAACTGAGGCTAAATGTGAAGGAGTTATGACTGTCAGATAACCCTAAAGTGTAAATTCAGTTAACCTACAAATATGTGTTAAGTACATACCATATGTCAGAACCTATCAAAAAGGCATTCACATCACATAGTTCATTAAAGCCATACAAGAAATATGTGGATCAAGTATCATTATTTTCTACTTATAGATGAGGAAACTGAGATTCGGAAATATTTATGGCCTTGCACAGTGTTGCCAAACTATTAAATTGGTGGGCTAGGATTCAGGTAAGACCCTGAAACTCCCATTCAGTGTTCCTACTACTTCATTCATTCAATAAATATTTAATGGGAGATTCTGTTAGTGGATTAAATACCAGAGAGTCTCCTAAACTTTCTGGACTAAGTGATAAAATTTAACCCTTATAGTATTACCATGAGGACTGAATGAGCAGAAGAGCAAATATGTTTTGAAAAAAAAAAATAAAAACACTTTACAAAAGTCAGTTATTAAAAGTAGAATTATAATGAATGTACACTCTTTGCCTGATACTGTACTACTGACTTGTTTAAATTTCTAACAGTACATTCCTCCAGACACACTAGAAATGAAGGTGAGCAGACAGAACCCACTAGGTAATGTTAGAAGAATGCACAGGCTGTGTTAGAAGTAAAGGACAAAATACTCTGTTTTTAGGAATAAGGTCTCAAGAGGTAGATCTGAAATTTGTTTAAATGATAGATCCTTTGCAAAAACCTTGCCAATGTGAGTAGATTCAGGAGTCCCCTGAGGACTACGAGGTAGACCTGCCATGCTTCCCAAGGCATCTCATTATCTCTGTATGTGTGCCAGGTTTATTATGTGTTCTGTTACCTAAGTGCTTAGGCAAAACTAATTTTTCAGCTCCAGGCATGAATTTTCTTTTTATAGACATGAGAATATTCTGTCATGTGAACTCTGGAATGTTAAAGTGTAACCATACTCCTGCCAATAACCAGTTTTATGGTGAGAACCTTTCTTAATGTGAAGACTCCAGTTCTTCCATTAACCAATCATTTAGTCTGTTTTGAAACTTTTACTAATAACTAAAAAAAAAAACAAACCAGGAAAAAACTACCGTGAACATTATTAAGGGAAATATTTTCTGTATTTGTTATTTCCATACTTTCATTCATCATTTGGTGGGATTAGGAGTGTGTTGTTCATTCTAATTACATAGATGCCCAAATTCTGTAAGAAAATCCAAGTTTTGTATCAAGAGATGATTATTTCCCTCGTTTTGGAAAGGATATTTAAAGTTTATATAAGGAAAGATACATGTCTTTTTGAGCATGATACAAGTCAGATTTAGAACATATAATAAATAGAGAATTTGCCATCTTGGTATTTCTAGATGGAAAAATCTAAGCAGAAAATAAAAATTAACGAAAATCTTCTTTGAGGTCACTATGGTAAATGGTACAGGGGTATCTGCCCAGCAACTTTTTCATGAGGGTTACCCCTCACTCACAGAGATTGCAGACATGTTTCTACTACATGATGTAGTGCCACTATAATTGACTCGTCTGAGTGGGACTATATAGAATCTTAGCCAATAATTCTCTCTTTTTCCGATATTGAGAATTAGAATCAAGGGTTAGTCAATTCAAGCTTCTGGTTCAGATGAGAAACTGAGCTGATGCACAGACTCTGCACTCTCACTCCAAACACTTAGAAATTCCAGAAAAAATTTAAAATGTAACAATAATAATAAGATTTAAATAAATAAAAGTAAGACCTTCAAATGGCGAAAACAGAGAAAACCCAACTTGGAGTAGAAAATGAAACTGGGATGACATTTGATATAAACCACAAGAACTGGGGCTTAATACCTCATGGAGATGATTCTTGAAGCCAACAGCCCGTACATAATGGGCAGCTGGAACTAAACTCTTTATAAAACAGAAAATTCCACATGATCCAGGGAAGCACCATGAAAGTAGGCTAATTCCAGTCTTGGAAGGTATAAAAGGAATGTCTGATGTGCCTTCTCAGATTTTTTTGGTACCACTGTTTTGGATCCTCAACGACCATGATATTATCATTAGAAATGCAGAATCCTAGAACGTATTTCTTTCTAAAGATAAATTCAAAGGCAAAAATTCCAACATACACATCAATCTAGTATGATAGGAGGTAATCAAAATAAGCAGCAAATATGAGAGGAAATAGAAATAATAGAATGAGCTGGAAACAGTTTTTCAATAAATGTCTTTACAGATGTAAAAAGCTTGCTTGTCCTCCCTGTCCACCAAGCCACAGATGCCCTTAAATTCATGGTCGACTGAGATGCATCTGGACTTGGAAGGTGCTGCCTAATTGCCTGTTGTCTGAGAAGCTTAATGTACTTTTAGAACCTATCTGCCACACAGTCCCTGTCTCATGTCACTCTGTGAACAATGGATGCCATCTGAACAATCCTGGCGATCATCATGATGGAGCCTAAGGCAAGACTGGCTGGCTCAGAGTCTTAACAAGGGCAAGTGTCCAGAGAAACACATGGCTGACATTGAAGTGAACAGAAAGCAGGTGCGGTTGGCTTTATGGGAACACAGCTGGGCAGGAAAGTCATGACAAGCTGAGACCCCTTTCCTACCAGGCAGTGATGTTATTTGAGGTGTTTTTATTAATAACCATGTTTGGATATGAAACCTTCTAGAAAAAAGGAACTTGGAAGTCAAGCATTTCTGTCCCAATGTACACATCATTCAGGTTAGGAACAAGAATCATCTTCTGAAGGAGTGCATGAGGCTAAGGCTATCCAAGATAAAGCAAGAGCCAATAAAACCTGTGTGTAGAGATATGACAAACTGGATTACCGTTTTTGGGTGCCTAAAATGTTCAGCAAAACCAAAGATAGAGTGAAGGAATTTTTTGAAATCACAAGCCAGTTATGGGAAGAAAAATGCTGGGTGCCTTGTTTTGTGAAACTCTACTGCAAACAGAGCACTTTCTTGTTAATTTTTTATATGCTATATATAATCTTAGTGCATAATTATTGGCCTTTTTCATTTATCTATAATACACCTATGATTACAAATCGGAAGTTGTCTTGCTACTCTATTTTGCAGCAAACCATGATTATTGATGTCGTCTGTAACCAATCTGTCTGCCCCACCAGGGTCCCTATACTGCTACTCTAACATTTCTCTAATGTTTCTTCTCAGTATGGTCACTTGACCACGTATCAATTCAAGGAATTTCTTAAATTTTTTGCTTCTTTTTAGAAAGATGAAATACTGGTAGTTTTTGTGAATTAGCATGTAACTTCTTTATAAATAACATATCTTGCCTATCATTTGCCAGCTGCCAGGCACTCTGATGGATTATCACTTCAGAACTTTCCTCCTAGTCAGATTTCATTGGCCATGTAATTTTTGGAAATGTGCATAGCCTGAAAGGCCCAACTAAGTCTGTGTCAGTGTAGCAAAGGTATAGATATGGCTTTATGTTAGTTACCTTATTTGTATTGTATAATTAGTGCCTCTTAATGTGTGTTACCAACAAGAAATGTATCTACTCCAGGCTTAATGTAGTAGTTCTGTAAAATTGAATTTAATACTGATATTTTTCACCTCTTTAGGAAATTATAAAAATAAGAATTGGCCTACTTGGGCTAGCAATAAAAAAAATCAAGTCATTGAAAAGAAAGAAACAAATGAACAAGCACAGCCTCTACAGGTTAGTTAAATAATAGACAGATCTTGATAATTAGTAAACTGAAAGATCAATGTGAGTCACTCAGAATATAGTACAGGAGATTAATAGAAATTGTAAGAGAAAAGTTAAGAGACACAGACGATAGAAAGAGAAACAGTAGCATGAGTATAAATAGGGTAGAGAATAGAGAAAAGGGGGGGAAGATGTGACAGTTTTGGAGAAGATAGTGTCTGAGAATTTTCCAGGAGAAAGACGTGATTTAATCTTTAGATTTAAAATTACACCAAATTCCAGGTAAAAGAAATAGATAAAAACAAACCCACACGCAGGCATATTACAATAAGACTACCAACCATAAAAAATACAGAAAATCTTAAAAATGGATAGAAAAAAGAAATTACTCACAAAGGAATAGCAAGCAGGTTTCCTGACACAGGAACAATAGACGCTAAGAGATGACTAATCAGGCTGAACTGATTAGTAGAAAGGAGATTAAACCTCAAAGTAATACAAATTTACCTTCTTCTTGTCATGTACCTGGAGAAAAAGAGCAAGCCACTCAGCAGAGAGAAAGAATAAAGCAAATACCTCTGGGAAAAGCAAAGAGGACAGCTCAGGAGAGAGAACCCATTGTATTCTTAATGATTTCCTGGGACCTGACTCCATCTCTTGGATACCTACCTTTCCTTGGCTTTCACAAAATAATCCATAAATTTCCAACAAAATCCATCCTTAATTTCTTTTTTTTTACTTAAGTAACTTTAAGTTGGACTCTCTAATTTCTAACTAGAATGTTAACTAAGATAATCTCTCAAAGATTCCAGGGTTTAAAACAAAAATTCAAATTCTGGCAAAGTTTATTGAGTATCTATTTATATGCAAGTCTGTGTTTTTCAAGTTGGTAGTGGCAGTGCTGCTGGAGTTGAAGTAGCAAAAGAAGATAAGTGAGATCAAAGGCTTACATTTAAGTAGTTTACAATTCATTGGAGAGAGACAAACATGTAGAGATTGACTTTAATTATTAACAACATATAAAATGTTGGCTATATGAGGAAATAGTAGAGATGAGTATGACTGGAGACAGGGACACTAAGGCTCATATTTGTAGCAAGGCTAAGAGAAGCTAACCCAGGCCTGCATATTGTTCAATCTCAAACCTATTGAAATTTTGACAGAAAGAGCCAAAGTTTTCATCATTAGATTTTGTCACATGGTCCCATGATGGGACTCTGTAGTGTCAGTTTTCAAACTTTGTTTTGTGGAGCCCTATGGTGTAGATAAAAGCACAAAAGAAATAAAAGTAAAAACAAACAAACGGGACCTAATTAAACTTAAAAGCTTTTGCACAACAAAGGAAATTGTCCATAAAATGAAAAGACAATTTATAGAATGGAAGAAAATATTTGCAAATGATATGGCCAACAAGGGGTTAATATCCCAAAAATATGAACAGCTCATACAACTCAATATCAAAACAACAGACAATTTAATAAAAAAAAAAATGGGCAGAAGACCTAAATAGACATCTCTCCAAAGAAGACATGCAAATGGCCAACAGACACATGAAAACATGCTCAACATCACTAAATATTAGAGAAATGCAAATCAAAACCGTGATGAGGTATCATCTCACATCTGTCAGAATAGCTATCATCAAAACATCTATAAATAACAAATATTGGAGAAGATATGGAAAAAAGGAACCCCTTGTATATTGTTGGTGGTAATGTAAATGGGTGCAGCCACTATAGAAAACAGTATGGAGGTTCCTCTAAAAACTAAAAATAGAATTACCATATGATCAGCAATTTCACTCCTGGACATATATCCTATAAAAACTAAAATACTAATTTGAAAAGATACATGCACCTCAAGGTTCAGAGCAGCACTATTTACAGCAGCAAATATATGGAAACAACCCAAGTGCCCATCAAAAGACAAATGGACAAAGAAGATGTGGCATATATAATGGAATATTACTCAGCCATAAAAAAGAATGAAATCTTGCCATTTACAGCAAAATAGATTGACCTGGAAAATATTATGCTTAGTGAAATAAGTCAGACAGAGAAAGACAAATGCTGTATGATATCACTTACATGTGGAATCTAAAAAATAAAACATGAATATATATAGCAAAGCAGAAACAGACTCACTTTATAGAAAACAAACTAGTGGTTACCAGAGGGAAAAGGGAAGTGGGGAAGGCTAAGATAGGGATATGGAATTAAGAGATACAAACTATTATGCATAAAATAGATAAGCAACAAGAATATATTGTATAGTACAGAGAATTATAGCCATTATCTTATAATAACTTTTAATGAAGTATAATCTGTAAAAATACTGAATCACTGTGCTGTGCACTTGAAACTAATATAATATTAAAATGAACTGTACTTCACTAAAAAAAATAAGTAAGGTGCCTCAGGAAATGCTACAGAGAGGAATGGAAGAAAACCCAGTATCTCTTTTAACCATACCTTCTTATTTTACAAGTCTGTTTATGAAATTTTTATTAAACAATTACTGTGTTTCAGGATAGAATCTGGAAACAGATTTGTGAACAAGAGCTGGCTCATGGAGTTTGTAGTCTAATGGAGGAAACAAACATCAATCAAATAATTGCAGTAGCCAAAGCATATATCACACCTAGTTAAGCCCTCTGAAGGAAGGCACACAATTTCTTAAAAGACTATTGAAATAATTTAAATAGAACTGTGGGTCAGAGAAGTCTTCCCTAATTAAAAAAAAAAAAAAACACATGAGTAAGTTCAGAAAAGATGAGGTGATGGTTGAAAGGGAGGAGTGAAGCAAGGGTGGGAACATTCCAGATGGAGAGAACAGCATGTGCAAAGACCCAGTGATACACAGAATGGGCTCAAAACTTCGATATTTGTATGGCTGGAGTGCAAAGAATAAGGAAAGAAAAGTATGAGATGAGGCTGGAGAGATGATTCTAGACCAAAAAGGGCTTGCATACCAAGTTAGTTAATTTTGTCTTTATTCTATAAATAATTTATAGCTATTGAAGTATTTCAAAAATAGGAAGAGATAATACAGATTAATATTTAAAATTTAACATTATTTTGAGATAATTCTAGACTCACATGTAAATGTAAGAAATAACAGAGAGAGATCCCATATATCCTTCACCCAATTTCCCCAATGGTAACATCTTTTACATCTATAATATTACCTCCAGTATACTGCCATTAGTATGATCAAAATATAGAACATTTCTCACCAAAAGGATCCTTTCATGGTGATTTTTATAAAAAGTCCCACTTCCCTCTTGTCCCAACCTATGCTTAATCCCTGGAAACCATTAATCTGATCACCATTTCCGTAGTTTTATTATTTCAAGGATGTTACATAAATGGAGTCACAAATGTAACATTTTGGGATTGGCTTTTTTCACCCTGTAGAATTATCTAAATAGTTATTGAAGTTGTTGCATATATCAGTAGTTTTTGTTTTTGTTGTTGTTTTATTGCTGGGTAGTAATCCATGGTGTAGATGTACTGCAGTTTGTTGAACCTTTCACCCATTGAAGAACATCTGGGTTGTTTCCAGTTCTGGGTATTATGAAAAAGCTGCCGTATGTATTCATATAAAGGTTTCTATGTGAGTATATTTTCTTTTTATCTGGAATTAAATGCCCAGGAGTACGGTTGTTGGGTTGTATAGTGGTCGCATGTTGAGTTTTTAAAGAGACTGCCTAAAACTAAACATCTTATTTTTATGACACTTTCTAGTTTTCATTTTACATTCTTATCAGCAATGTTGAGTACTGATCTAGTTTTTCAGCATCTTCACTAGCATTTAATGGCGTCACAGCTTATTGTTTTACCCATCTTAATAAGTCTATAGTGGATCTCATCATAATTTTAACATGCATTTTCCTAATGATTAATAACATTGAATATTTTTTATGTGCTTGTTTTTCAACCTTGTATTTCCTTTGGTGAAGTATCTGGTCAAGTAATTTACCCTGTTTTAAGTTGAGTTTTTGTTTTACTGTTATTGAGTTTGGGGAGTTCTTTATGTATTCTAGATATACATCCTTTGTTGGAGATGCAGATATTTTCTCCCAATCTGCAGCTTTTCCTTTCATCCTCTAAAACTGTTCTTTTGCAGAGCAATAGTTTTTAATTTTTGAAGTTCAATTTATAGTTTTTTTCTTATGGATCATAATTTTGGTGTCCTGTGTAAAAATTATTTGCCTATTTCTAGATCCTGAAGATTTTCTCATATTTTTCCTGGAAGTTTTATAATTTTAGGTTTTATATTTAAATACATGATCTATTTTGAGTCCATTTTTGTATAAGATGTAATACTAATGTTGAGGTTTATTTTTTTGCCTATAGATGTTCATTTGCTCCATAATCATTTGTTGAAAAGTCTACCTTTCCCCTTTGAATTGCTTCCTTCATTGAATTGCTTTGTACCCTTCCCAAGAATCAATTGGGCATATTTGTGTGGGTCTCTTTTTGGGTTTTCGGTTCTGTTCCATTGATCTATGCATCAATCCCTTCACTAATACCAGTCTTGAATACTCTAGCTATGTAGTAAGTCTTGAAATTAGTTAGGCAGATTCCTGCTGCTTTATTCTTCTCCCATTTTGTTTTAGCTATTCTAATTCTTTTGCCTTTTCATATAATTTTTAAAATAAAATTGTCTATTATCTACAAAACCCAAAAAATCTTGATGAGATTTTCATAATACTTGCATTAAATCTGTTCATCAGTTTTGGGAGATGTACTACACTGAGTCTTCCAATCCATAATGGTATATGTCTCCATTTATTTAGTGATTCTTAGATTTCTTTCATAAGTTCTGTATAGTTTTCATAAGAGTCCTATACATGTTTTCTAGACTTATACTTAAATATTTCATTTTTTTCAGCAACTCTAAGTGGCATTATATTTTTAATAATGGTGTCCACATAATCATTGCTAATGTATAGAGATCCATACAATTAATTTTTATGTTTGTATTATATCTTACAACCTTGCTAAACTCATTTATTAATCCTAGGATTTTCTTGGGATTTTCTTTGTAGACAATCACATCAACTACAAATAGGGAGAGTTTTATTTTTCTCTTTCTGAACTTGTATTCTTTTAACTTCCTTTTCTTGCCTTATTGCACAAGCTAGAACTTTGAGCACTGTGTTGAATAAGAGTGATGAAAGTGTGCATCCTTGTCTATTACCTTCAGTCTTTTACCACTAACTATAATATCATCTGTAGGTTTTCTGTAGATGCTTTTTAACAAGTTGATGTTCTCTATTCCTACTTTTCAAGAGTTTTTTCTTTTATCATGAATGAGTGTTGAATTTTGTCAAATGCCTTTCTGC
This sequence comes from Camelus dromedarius, assembly GCF_036321535.1. Classification (NCBI taxonomy): domain Eukaryota; kingdom Metazoa; phylum Chordata; class Mammalia; order Artiodactyla; family Camelidae; genus Camelus; species Camelus dromedarius. The sequence continues at coordinate 57,310,753 of NC_087447.1, read as the reverse complement.
ATCCATTAAGATAATCACACATTTGTTCTTTTTTTGGCTTGCTAATGTGGTGGGTTATATTGATTGATTTTGGGATATTGAATCATCTTTGTCTTTATGGAATAAACCCCACTTAGTCAAGGTGTATGATTCTCTTTTAAATATATTGCTTAATTCTATTTGCAAATGTTTTATTAAGGATTTTTGCAGTTATCCTGATTAATATTGTGAAAATATTTTTCTATCTGTGACTTCCAGTTTGGATGTAGGATCCGGATAGAAGACTATTGGGGTAGTTTACATGAGATCTTATGGTAGCTTGCATTAAAGTTGGGACAACCAACAAGGAGATGAAGGAAAACAGATTAATTTGAGAGATATCATAAGAAAATATGCAGGACTTATTGACAGATTGGATGTAGGGATTAAAGGAGAAGAACATGTCAGAGGTGACTCATAGGTTTTAATTTGTACACTGGTTGGCTGGAGGTATCATTCACTGTGACATTTAAGAAATAGGTCCTGGCAGAGAGGATGGATTGTGAGTTTAGTATTGGACATGATATATGTAATGTGCCTTTAAGATATCTAAGTAGAGATGTCGCGTTTGGGAGCTCAGAGCCTATGTTGGGAGTTGTTTGAGGTATTAATTAAAGCTGTATAGATTTTTGTGAAATTCCCCAGGGAGCAATTATAAAGTGAGAATAAATTGGGGCCAACATTTAATGGGTAGAGGTCAAAGAGCCTGCAAAGTAGATGGAAAAGTCAGCAGCCAGAGAAATAGAAGTAAAATCAAGACAGTGTAACATTATAGAAAGTGAGGGTATAAATGTGAAAAGTGTTAACAAAAAGAAAAGGAATTGTCTACAATATAAAATAGTGCTTAGAGGAGAGGTAAGATGAGGACTAAACCATCTATTGGATTCGGTGACAGAGAGGCCACTAGTGAATTTAATGAGAGTTCTTTGGGTGGAGTGAGGGGGTGGAAGCCTGAATGGAGTGAAAGATGAGTAGGAGGTGAGGAAATAGAAACAGTGACTGTCGAAAACCATTTCAGAGTTTTGGCTGTGAAGGGGAGGAGAGAGGCAGAGCAGTAACTGGGTAGGATGTGGGAGTCAAGGGAACATCTTTTCTTTTAAGGTGGAAAAGGCTTGTGTATGTTTAAATGTTGCTATATTGGACTCTTTTATAACATTTCATTATGGAAGGATTATAGGACTTTTAAAAAATGCCATACATTATTTTACAGGGAAATGGAAAATATGAATCATCCCTTGGAGCTTGGGACATTGGAATGTATAGAATTCCAATCAGAACTCAGAAAACAAGAGTGAGTTCTTCCTAGTTGGATCTAAATGCAACAGCTGTTATACCCACCCAGTTAGAGTCAGACCTGTTTAGGGTTACTTAGCACTGCTTCCTGGGGCCCTTGTCTTGTTTGGGTTTGGCTGGGTGGCCTAACCCTCCCTCACAGCTCTCAAACTCTTAGGGATGCATGTTTAGTCTTTTAAAAGATTTTTCAGTTATACTACTAAATTTATTTCTTCCTGTACAGATAGTTAATACAGATTATCTACAGGCTTAGACCTTAGCACTGATTAAAATTAGAAAAATGGGTAAGAGTATTGCTATTAGTAGTAAAAATTAATAATATATTTATGTCTCGAGTCCTTTGGGTGTGTTTTAAAAAATAAATAAAATTACAACTTTAAAGATTAGGGATAGCTCAATAAATGTGTCATCTGGCAGTATACCAGAATGTTTCCTTTACTGCATTTTTTATCATAGAAAAAAGATACATGAAGCTATTTTATAATGATAAACAGAGGGCAAAAAACAGTTTGACTTTGGCTGGAAGGAAGCCAATAACTTACTCTGGCACTTGACAGAAGAATATAAAAGGTCTCTTAAAAATGATATGATATCTATTCCTTGCATCATTTTCCTAATTATACATGCAGATACACTGAAACTACCCTAGGAGTGTGGTTTATTATCACAAATACGTAAGTTTTTGTGTTGTGTATGGCCTATTCCTCTATCTAGAGTTGGAAAACTCAGCCTTGTAATCACTAGTATAGCATAGCCACTGCAACTGTTTTGATTATTTTGGTTAGTTGAATTGGTTTTATATATCACTTCCATTTTCATCTCATTGCTCAGAACTGTAACATCATCACCTTCATATGCAACAGAACTTTGAAAATGTATGTTATTAGTTGGACACATTGCTTCTCTGATTCAAATTTGATTCTGTTAGTAAAGAATGAGGGATATGGATAATGGATAGATGACTAGCAGTGTGCTACCTAAGGTATTGAGAGAAATAGCCTTGTGACAGTCATTCTCATTCTGCCACCACCCCTTCCTTCATACTTACCCATTACCACCCTTGGCAACAAGTAAAAGAAAGTGCCCAAACTAGAATGTGGAACTTGGCTATTTTTCCTGACCCTCACTGAGTAACAGTGTCCTTATGTAAAATCTGAGAGTAGTAATATCTGACAAAGTTCTCATAATAGGTTTTTTTTGTGTGTGTGATAAATCAAATCATTTTATTTATCAAGAAGTCTATACCTGTTATAACTTCAAGGGTGCCCTTGTTTATTTTAACCAAGTTTTACCTACATTATTGATTCTCAGACTCTAGCGTGCACCATAATTAACCTGGAGGACTTACTAAAATACAGATTCCTGGCTTCTGACCCCAGAGTTTCTGATTCACTACATCTGGGATGGGAGTTGAGAATTTGTAGTTCTTATAATTTCTCAGGAGATACTATCTATGCTGATGAATGATCACACTTGAAGAACTAGGCAAAAGAGAATGGAGATGCAGTAGTGCTCTTTGAAGAAATAACCCTGGGTGCTTCATAACATACGCCTTGTTCTTGAAATTTTCTCTTCTTTATTTATTCCTTCCACAAAGTTAACATTTATAAAGTCCTTAAAGTCCTTACTCTAGAAATGGCAGTGTGCTAACCACTCTAAATGCCATACCTTATTTAATTATATTGTAATTTCACTGGTAGGTTCTGTTATGGCCATTTTACAAATGAGAACATTTAGAAAGTTAACTAAATTTCTTAAGTTCACATTAGTAATAACTGGATGAACTAGGGTTCAAAAGGCTGTAAATTTCAGTTTCCACGATCTCAACTACTAAGTAATACTACCACATGCCAGGAAGAGGAATGGTGGAGTAATACCACCTCTGGGAAAGACCTGTTTTTTTAAAACACCTATGACTTGCATAAATCACATTTTCTTTTCCCTTTCAGAGAGATTTTTCATTTCTGATTGGCCATTTCAGTGCTTTCTTTGCCTTGGGCCAAGCTGCACTCTGGGCTTTGCCTTTCCCATTCCCTTTCTCTAGTCTGTATGGGAGAATAGTATCCATGTCATTTCTTCTGCTTCATGTAGATGCATTTGGGGCTTTTCTACTTTTAGCTTAGAATAGAGGTAGCCAAATAATGGCTAGTGGGCCAGATTTAGCTTACTTTATAGCCACAAGCTAAGAATGGCTTTTGCATTTTAAAATCATTGGAAGAAACACAGAATAGGATATTTCATGACGTGAAAATTATATAAAATTCAAATTTCAGGATCTATAAATTAGGTGTCATTGGAACACAATCATACTCATTCATTTATGTATTGTCTGTGGTTGCTTGACACCACAACAGCAGAGTTGAGTGTTTGCAATGGAGATGATATGGCCCACAAAGCCTAAAATATTTGCTATCCAGCCTTTTATAGAGACACTTTCCAGCTCTACTTATTAATAGCTGTCTTTCATACACTGTGCTGGGACTACAAAGAGGTGTTAGAAATTGTCCTCCAGAAACTTAAGACTTCTGTGTTAACATGGATCCTCACTGATTTTGAAATTAATAATGGAACTTCATTTAAAACAGTAATTCTACTTACTTTTGTTGATTCTTCCTTTCTTCTTTTCTTGACCCCCATGTATTAAGAGAGAGATTGACATGAAAGCCAGACAAAGAAATACCTGCTGGCCAGGTATCTGGAACACTACATGCCATAAGGAACATATGAAGCCATTGACTGCGTGCTTACTATGATCTAGGCATTTCTTGCATTAGCTGATTTAATTCTCACATTACTGTTAAGAAAATGATCTGTCACCACATTGAAAATGAGAAAACTGAGTTTTAGATTCACCCAAGGTTACAGCTCGAGCACCGTGGGATTAAAAAATGAGCCCAGGCAGTCTGATTGCAGTGTCTGCATTCTTAACCAGCTGGGAAAAGGGAAGATTTAAGAGGGTCCATGAGAGGTATTTTTAAATGTTTGAGGGTATATCATAAGGAAAAGTGAGTGAAAGTATTTTGAACAAGTCCAAAGGGTGAAAGTTTTATGAGGGCAGCTTTTAATTTAAGGAAGAATGCTTGACAGATCTGCCCATTAAAAGTAACAGGTTATCTTCTGAGGCAGGTAGCACCTTCTGTTAATGTAGATGTTCAAGTCAAGAGTATCAGGTATGCTTATTTTGGGTTGGGAAGTTGGGCCATTAAACTTTAAGAACTTCTCTTTTGAACCACTAATGAATTCCTTTTAACAAAGTAATGTGATTTACCAACATTGGTAATTATTATTTTGCTAAATAGCATATTTTTCTTAAAGTATTTATTGAAAAAAAATGTACAGATGTATAAAGGAATATTTTGGGAAAAGTTGGATGTTTTCCTATCTCAGTATCTGTCATATAGGAAGCACACAATAAATATTTGTTGAGTTAGTGAAGAAATGAAAGGCAGATGAAACCCTTGAATGTCTGGAGAGAATTGGTCTATAGGGTCAGAAGAAAAGTGAAAGGATTAGAGGGAGTGAGTGTTCAGATGGGATGGAGAAAGCTCTGAAAGAGGAACTAGTGAGATTTGCCTTCAGCTACTTTGCAATTGTTCCTAGTGTTGGCCAGAAGGAATAGAAAGTAGACATATTTCTTGTTGGTACATCTAAATCTGATTAAACATAATTTTTCAGCATGGCATAGAATGTATTCTTCTCCAGACAGCTGATTTTTCTACACTCTGAAGGAAAAATAAAATATTTTCTGAGATGACAGTTTCCTCTGTGTTCCTTAGAGAACAAAGAGAAATAAAGTGAACTTCCTCAATTGAGTCTCAAATTCTTGAAGCTTTTGTAATTGTTGGAGATTTTCAAAAGAGACTATTCTCCTGATTTCTTTGTAATACAATTCTTATATAAAGTGTTGGAAAATAAAAAGAAGAGAATAAGGGTCTCTCAGGTTTTGATGAGGAGGTAAGTCAAAATTTGGTACTGTGAAGCCCATACAAGCAGTGATCTCAGGTGTAGCAGCACCAGCCTCTTACCAGAGACTTCCCCAACCCTGGCTGGAGGCTGTGCGTGTGTGTTCACTTTAGGTACTGGTGCACAGGATAAGGCAGCAAAGGTGAACGAATCCCGATTATTTTTTGATGGCGCTGCCTAAGAAATCTTAAATAATTTTTATTCATGAACCAAATTTCTATTAAGGTATTATAGACAGTCTAATTTGTTCTAAATCAGGACAAAAAAGAAAGGAAGACAATTCTACACTTTTTTTTTTTACAAGCAAAGAATAAAGTTTTCTTTGAGTTTTTGATTTCCAAGCTTTAAATAGAGAGGCTTTCAACAGAAGCAATTATTGTGTATGTACTGCTCTGTACACGTTACAAAGCCTTGCTCCAGCTGAGAACGATTTTTCCCAAAGAACTAAAGATTGAAGGCAAAAAAAATGTTTTCGGAAATGTTGAAATTACATTTAAAATTGTAACGTTTTGTAGTTATTGAAACTCGGTAGGCTAATCAGAGCCTAGAAAGCAGTGTGTTGTAATCTCAATACTGCCACTAACATGTTGGGTGGCCTTGAATAAATCAGACACTTTTTCTTGGCCTTAATTTCCCCATATATAAAAAGGAGATACAATAACTTGCTGGTTTGCACTGAGAAATCATGGGGAAAACTACTTTCAAGTATTTTCACATTTATAAAATGCTACTTTAGTCTTTAAAAAATCATTTTTTTGGTTTATCTCTGGTAACAAAATCACATACATTCCAGTACAATTGTTTTTAATGTATGGAAGTACAGAAACTAAAATATTACTTCTGAAAGGCCTATGCTGGAGTTTACAATCAGACTACAGAGGATTCATAGAGACCTTGACTCTTTAGGCAAGTTTTAGATGTATCAGCCTTGAAAGAGTTCAAAGCTTTCATTATGCTCTCAAAGGGGCTATATAATCTCCCAAAGTTGAGAATCACTTCATCACACAGTAATAACCTCTTATTATTTTGGTATATGCTGTTTCATTCTCTTCAGTGCACATAACACACACAAACACTTACACAAATATTTATTACAAAATACGCATCATGCCAAGTATGGTATTACATATATTTAGATATTATAAATATTGCCGTATATCATTTTATTTAAAACCATGATTTTAATGGCTGCATTGTATTCAACTACATAGATATCCTAGACTATTTTCATTCATTCCCTTTTGTTGGACATCTATACTCTGCTGTTATAAATAAAGCTTTCACAGATTTCTATTCACATAAATATTTGTCTATGTCTTTTCTTAACTCTTTAGCATGATTGCCTGAAAATTCAATCTTTGATAATTTTATAATTATGAGTTTTATTTATTGGCTTTTCTGGACTGTTCCACCAGAGTACAGATTGTTCATTCTGAAAAACAGCACCTTTTAAAAGCTTGCTTTCTCAGAAAATATCATTTAAATTTAATATGGCTGTTCAATTTATAGGTTGTCTACTGAAACAATGAGTTTGATGATTGTAGAAATGAAATCATTGTGTGATTTTTCTAAATTACACAGTTTTCAGTCTGTGGGGATTGCCTTGAAGATTTTCCAGTCATGAAAATCTAACAGTGAAAGGAAACCAGAATTATCTGACTCCGCAGTTTTAGGTCTTAACTGTCTGCAGGTATATACATTCTTCAAGGAAGGTTTACTAAGAGTCATTTATCACATCAAGAATTAGAAGAGAAATATTGATATAAAGGTAAAATTTTTTGTCCATCTCTTCTATGAAATAGAAGAATTAAACCATTTTATAACAAGACATCTTCTACCAGCCACATTCTATTGCTATAAGGCAAACATTTCTTTTGATGAGTTTCCTGCTTGACTATATTTGTCAGCACTTGCCCTGGAGAGCAACTTCCATTCATTTTGTGTTTACTTTTTAGTCTTTCCTACCCGGGCTACCTTGGCAGTCTTCTTGACCTTTTTAGGACTTATGGATGGTCCGCTCCTCAGTAATTTTTCACTGGCAAGCAACATATTTCATTTGTGAGGTGACCTTTCCACTTCTGGTTTTTTAATGATGTGTTCCCAATAGTTGTCTTATTCTTTATAAACCATGAGGGTACAGCTCAAGATTTTGCAAGTTTCAGGCCATAGTGAAAAATGATTTTTTACTTTCTTAAAAACATTGAGCTCTAATTGCAGATACTTTGTTTACAAACTGTTGATTCCCTTGGAAGTTATTTAAAAGGATGTTTTTGTTCTGTCTTTCCATTTTGTCATTATAACTGCCTCTGGACTTTTTTTGCTCAGTAGGTACTGCCTTCACCTCAAATTAATCATATCTGAGAATGACCAAGGGCAACCCATTTCTTCTCCTCCTCTTCTATTTCTCTCAGTTGAATTACTGAGTGTCCAGTCTCCCAGGCTAGAAACCTTAGCCTCTCTTTTATCCTCTATATCTTTGATGGTCCTCTGTCCCAGATATTCAGAATGTTTAAAATCCTGTCCTGCTTTTCCATGTATCATGGAAAGTCTCGGAAATGTTAGAAATGGGACGTTCTCTCCAATTTCCATGTCCTTAATTTACATGTGGCAGACATCTTTAGAAAGACCACGTATGATCCCAGTTTTTGGTCCAAAATAAAATTGTAACTAACTCTGCACAGTGTCTGCCACCAAACCTGCTTATCTAAAAATATCTTCCAATTTCAATTCCCAGTGCTATCCCTCCTCTTCGCACACTGGGAATAAGCCATAGCCTTCCAGATGGTCTCCTCGCCACCAATAAATTCATCTTCCAACCCTTCTTTCATAACATTTCCAACTAATTATTTGAAAGGACTACTTAAGTTTTATTTTTCCCGCCTCAGAAATAATAACTGTCGATTGATTTCTGTGATGGTTTTAAACCATAATCCCATGAGTCCAAGTGTTCTGCTTCTGGTTTTTCAGGGAACACATCATGTGAAAAAGACAGTGAGGATAAAGTTAAGCTACTAGCAGCTGGCTTAACTCCTGCTGCAATCAAAATGGTCTCATTTTTTTTTGAATTATGTATTGGAGCTAATTGCTGTGAGATACATAGATACATAGATCAATCTATCTCGATATATAGAGCTATAATATACATATAAAACCTTTTCTAGTTTGCAGCATACATCTATTATATGATTCATCTATTATATTAATGATGCAGCATACATCATTATATGAACAAATAAGTATGTTGTTCATTTAACACTTACTGAGTGAACAACCTAATATTTCTTTCTCCCAACCCTGCAAAGAAGATGTAGTATTTCATTTTTCTAGTATGGAAACAGATTTAGTTAAGTAAATTTGAAATGAGGTCTGCCTTATCCACAATACTCATATCTTTCTTGAGACAGGATAGATAAGGACAGAAGAGAGGAGGATAGGAAATCTATGTTTCTTTCCAATTTTTGGACAAGAGACCCTCTTTTAGGTACCAACCTCCTCATGTTCTCCTACTTTCTTCTGCTTTAGACTCAAGAAGTCAGTATGTTTCCCTCACCTTTAGGACCTGGAGAGACCACCTGTAGTATTTGAAATTTCTCCTCTCATAAGCCTGGCTGTAGAATGGAACTCAGTTTTCTGGCTTCTCATTTTCCGTAAGACCTTTTCCTTTTAAGGTTCTGTTGCTCCTCACTGTGGAGAAACAGAAGTTAACAGATAAAGAAAACGGTGAAGTTCCAAATTATAGAATCTTATAAATTCCTTGGGTCTTGACAACCTCTTGTCCATGGCACTTGGATGCTTCCAAACAAGGTCATTTAAGCCTAGCACAGATATCTGTCTCCAGGTAGTGTAGTTGGTGTTCACCAAGACTCTACTTTTCCTTTACTTTAGTAAAGATATTGTGTTCCTTTCCCTGTGATGGGACCTCTTACCACGTTGAAGGTTCAATCATGACAGAACATTTGATGTCCATTTGTGTAGCATAGGCAGTTTACATCTCTGAAAAACTCCAGCAAGAAAACAAATCCACCAAATCTCTTGCCTACCTAGTATTTCATTCTGTAATTAATTTAGCAAACACTTTTTAAAATAACTATTAAAATAACAAATGTCAAGGAGAGCACTAAGAATTGTCATTCACACTTGAAGGGACATTACCCCTACCCTCAATGAGTTCACAGCTGACTGAGGGAAACAAACACATACATACAAGGTATATTATATAATAGCTGTTTTCTTTAGGAACGTTGAAAGGTATGAATTTAAATCTTTCAAAAGAAAAAGGGAAGGCTTCATGGAAGAGCTAGCATTTGAATTTTGAAGGATGGTGAGATTTGAGGTAGCAACTGAGATCTGGAAGACAATTAGGGCTAGGCAAGAGCTTAGATGGCTATCTAGATGCATGTGAACCCAGAACCTTGGAATAGCATAGAATATTTGGAGACCTTGAGTCATTCAGAGTTGCTGAGGCCTAAAATTTGAGGTGGGGAGTTAAAGGAGATAGACTCTTATAGGTAGAAAGGACAGGGAGGAAATGGTGATGTGATCATATTTGTGTATTTTAGAAGATTACTCACTCATATAGTTTTATAATATTCATGTGATGGCAAGTAGTGTGAGTAGTTGAATAATATCAGAAGCTTTTCTAAGATTTAGAAATGTACACTGAAAAAAGAGAGATGAAGAAATCTGACCCTTGGCCTCACATTAACTCTTTTGCTGCTGTTTTGAATAAAATTAGGCTTAACATTTTCCCCAAGAAGCTGTGATGCAGGATATACTGGGAAAAACTTACAGAGTTTGCCCAACAGTAGTAGGTGCATTACTGCAATCTTATAAAAGATTTAGACATCTTATGATTTACTTATATAATGTACAGAGTGCTCAAATTTTACTGTATACATTAATATCAAAATATACACGTCAAAGTTTCCTTCCAAGAATGGTTATACATTGTTTGGGCCAACTGAACACATGGATATGAAAATAATTTTCTAACTGTCCCTTAGGAATTTGTCATACTTTGTCTCTGTGTATGTTCCAAAAATATTTTATTTATATGTCTTTTTATAACATGTTGGTTATATTTATTGGTTTGAGTGCCTATTTCCAGATCAGATTTAAAATCTGAAAAGCTGGGATAAACTTCTATATCAACTCACTATTCACCTGACCCTCCATTTTCACATCTGCAAAATAGGTGTAATCTTACTTATCTCATATGAACTATGCAAGGAGTAAATAAAGTAAAATACTTGCAAATTCTTAAATCAGTACCAGAACATTTCATATTCAATCAATAGCTATTGAATGGAAGATGCTAATGTCTTCAATACGTTGTGCCATAGAAAATGTCTTGTCCATCCCTTGCACATATAGTAAAGCAAAGCACGTTCTTGGCTCTCTATTTCATTTAGAAGTTGGAAATGAACATTTGGAGGATATGGAGTAGATAAATAAAATTGGACCCAACGATAGTGCCTACACTAAATTATATGACTTTTCATTGTTATTACATTTACTAATTAAAAATTTTGATGGTAATAAATATTACTTAAGAATAGAAGCAGAATCAAACTTCAAATATTAGTAAACCTAAGTACTACTGCTCCTTAGCAGAAGAAATTCAATAAAAATGCAAAGTTCAGAAATTATTTAGAAATTCTCCTGCACGTTGTACATGGATTTTATTTTTAATGGGCAAGCCAAAGAGGTCAAAGATGATTTCCATTTATATACTCTTCTATTTTTTCTGATATATGCCATGGAGAGGGGGATGAACAAATAATTTATAAATGAAATTTTTAATTTGAATTACAAATTAATAAATGAAGTTAGGCTTTTAAAATTTTTTCTCGTTTTCATAGCTGTGTTTTCCATTAAGAGTGATTCTGGAAAGCTTTAGCTAATAACATGGTTAGCTTGATTCAGTGGAAGCATAGTTTTTGCAACATCCATATATTTTAATTAACACAGCTTAGAAATGTGTGAAGATTCCTAAACTTTCCACTAACTTACTGGTTAACCTTCACCAAGACATCTTCCTGTATCCCCTCTGTAAAGTTAGGGATCTAGGCCAAGTGAGCTTTGAGGTGCCTTCCAGTTTAGGTACTCTCTGAGCTAACTTACCTGCACAGTAAGCAGCTTAGGTGCAGGGATTATGATGATCATGAGGATGATGATGGGTGCCTTTGATAGAGCCCTTACTGTGTGCTATATAAACTGTGTTAAGTGACATGTATGCAGTGTACCTTCACCTGAATTGTCTGAATATGTATCTCCAAGGTGATCCTGAAATAAAACTAAGCATAGTTATTCTCCTGTCTTCATAAAAATTCTCATTTTCTATTTTCACTAAAAATGTATTTTTAATCTAAATGCAAAGAGGATTACCATAATAGTTAAGGTTGTCTCTGGAAGAATTAATGATGAATAAGTGGTATCACAGTTCTTCTGCAGACGCCTTACTGAAGCAGGCTATAGAGTGGGCAAATGGGTTACTACCAGAGTTTTACTCCCTTGCAGCTCTGACTCTGGTGTGACTTTGGGCAAAATGCTTCAGGTGAAAGGGCAGATCTGTTTTCCTTTGTTCTAAAATCACAATAAAGTGCAGCTCTTTTTGACTCCGATTTGATTCTGTGACTGAATGCCTAAGAATTAACGTGGGTGTTAGAAGTTTCCAATAATAGGCATATGTTACCATAGACACGTCCTTTAAATATGTCAGTGGCGCATTATTGCACAGCAATACATAAAGGCTTTCAAAAAAGTTGTATTTTATGAGATCCTGAAATTATTTAGTTGTGAAAGATAATTAGAGGTTTGACTTTGAGCTGTGAAGTGGTCCTGAGATGATCCTTTAGAGTCCTGTGGCACATTATTATGGGAGTCTTTGCAATTTACTATAGAGACTATTTAGAAAGTAAGGGATAAAGGATAATGAGTCTCTCTAACTACTCCCATATAGTCTAATGGGTTTATTAAAGATGAAAACTTGACAGGCAACTTCAGTTGAAATAGATCATTTTTAACCCTCGCCCTTGCATTTTGAGGGAAATACGTTATCGACTGATAGATTATTTTGCTTTGAAAAAACCAGCATTAAAGAAAGAAATAGAAGAATTCCTTGGCCATTTCCCCCACATTCTTTCCACTTATCACTGTACTGTTACCTCTTTTACTATATTATAAGGAATATTAAAGGAGATGACTCTAAATATATTCATGTAAAAGAAATTCTGTGAATGAGAGGAGAGACTATCTAAGGAGCATGTCCTGTGTGCCTTGCTCTGTGCTAAGTGTGGTATTTCTTGTCAAATATTCATTGAAATGCTTGCCTGGCATTATGCTAGGGATGTTAGAAACACGAGAATGAAAAGGCAAGGCCTCTGCAGTCAGTAAGCCACACACAGTAAGATAACACATGTGTTATCTCAGGTGATCCTCGGGGTGAATATACAAATTTGGTATTTTAGTATCTTTTTAGTTTTAATATTAAGAAACTGGGGGTCAGTAGAACAAAATAATTTGCCCGAGGCCACCTGTTCAGTAAGAGGTGGAGCAGAAATTGTATTCACGATCTGTCTGATGATCACTCACTGCAGCATACAGTTTGTTTTGCCTCAGTTATGTCTAGAAGAATAGAGTCCAACATCTTGGATTCAAGTCCTGGCTCCAGCAACACTACTACCTCTGACACCTGGAGCTACTTGTTCTTTTTTTTTTTAACGGAAGTACTGTCAGTTATAATGTGTCAATTTCTGGTGTGTAGCACAATGTCCCAGTCATGCCTTTACATATATATATTTGTTTTCATAAAAGGTTATTACAAGATATTGAATATAGTTCCCTGTGCTATATAGAAGAAATTTGTTTTTTTAATCTATTTTTATATATAGTGACTAGCATTTGCAAATCTCAAACTCCCAAATTTATCCCTTCCCACCTCCTTTCCCCCGGTAACCATAAGATTGTTTACTATGTCTGCAAGTCTGTTTCTGTTTTGTAGATAAGTTCATTAGTGTCCTCTTTTCTTCTTTTTTTGGATTCCACATGTGAGTGATACCGTATGGTATTTGCCTTACTCTTTCTGGTTTATTTCAGTTAGAATGACGATTTCTAGGTCCATGTATGTTGCTGCAAATGGCATTAAAGGAGCAAGTTATTCTTGTGGAATCTCAGTTTTCTTGTCTATAAGGTCAGAACAATAATATGCTGACCAAAAAGAGTGGTTAAGGATTGTGTGAGATGATGACTGTAAAGCACCTTATATGTACTTGATTGGCACATTGTGGGTTCTAGGTAATTGCTGTTGCCATTGTGAGCATTAATAATCTAGATGGCAGATGTTGGAAATTGTTGTGTTTCTCAATTTGCTCCTTTGTTTTCTCAATCTGAAGGTTATAGCACCATTTGTCAGTGTCAGGGGCTATTGGAACAGTGCTGCAGTGGGAGCGGGGTTAGAGTGTGGTTGGGGATGTATTGGTTGTACAAAAGTTCTCTTGGAGGACCTGACTGGGGATGGACTGGGATGAAAAGGGTTCTGGACTCCTTTCTTCTATTTCAGTTGCAGCCTTTCACTTCTGCCTGTCATTGTAAATGACTATTCATTAGCTTCTGTTTGCAGAATATTTGAAAAACACCTTTGACTGAAAGTTACTGGGGTAGAGGGAGGTATATTTAGGGATTTTCGAATTCTTTTGTTTATTAACATGTGTGTCCTCATCATTTGATCATTTAACAGTATTTTTGGCACTTGACTGGGGTTCAGTAAATTGCAGTATACCTGGGTTATACTTACGGGTAGAGAAAGTAACAAAGCAAGACCCAGAACTAAGAGTTAAGTTGGAGACAGGAGAAGGGTTGGAACTATGTGTGCGAATCTGGCTGAATGCTAAGACTCAGGCTTTGGGCTGGGCTGATCACTCTGCCTTGCATTTACACAATGCATTTTTGCTGCAGATTGCTTTCACAGTAGTCTAGTGAGGTGGGTAGGGCAGGCATGAGCTGCACTGGTGTGAGACCCCAGCTGTTGGAATTTTTGCCCACCTGTGCTGTCAATTATACATTCTATTCAAACACTCATGCTGAAAATTCTTTTCCTCTAAGCAGATTGTGTGACAGGTACCTACCAAGCAGAACACCACAAAAGTTCTCTATAAAGGCTTTAGTCATCTACAGCCAATTAAAGAGGCAAGGAGCCTATGCCTGCTCTACTCACTGCTGCCCAAAGTCCCATTTCAATTGTATATCTTTCACCAAAGGAACAGAGCAAATTCTCCACAAGGGAAACTGCTTCATAAATATTGAGTAGTGCTAGTTATATCTGACCTGAGAGAAAACTCAACTTATTAGAGAACCGTGTTTATCAGCCCTTATTAGCTCCAGAGTATTGTGTATCTGAAGCTCTGCAAGGTTTGAAAACAGTAAGAAACTTGAAAATGTTGTCATTGTTCTAGTTATCATCTTCATCATCACCAAAGTTCAGTATTCACTATAGCCCTTCCTTTCTTGGATTGAAAAGAAGAGATGATGAATTGAAGGTTATATCCTTTGAAGAAATGGTAAAAGAATTGTCTTGTGGTTAGAGAAATAAATGAGAGGATTATATTTTAATGTAAGGAGAATTGAAATTTAGAGAAAATTCAATTTCTCTCTATGTGGGTGGAAAACACTAACATGGAGAATGTCCTGATTTTACTTGGGAAAGATGCAGGATTTAGAACATACCAGGAGGGATTTATAATAGTATAGGACTTGAGGGGAAGACCTGTCAGGTTTATGAGAAAATACTGCAGGGACACTGTGGGGGAAATAAAGAGAGCATGGAATCCAAATAGAATTGGGTTCAACTCCCCACTTTGACACTCACTCACTATGTCCTTAGAGAAACTGTTTGCCTTCTCTAAGATGAGTGTCTTCATCTATAAACTGTGGGCAGTAGACCTTTCCTTAAAAATGGAGTGATGTATGTGAAATGCCTTGGAAAGACGTGGCACATAGTAGAAACTCATTAAATACTTATTCTTTCCCCTTGAAAATATTTCAGAATCACCACTTACACAAAGTCAGTCTTTAAACATACCAAATTTTAAGCCTTTACTTAACCAGTACCTTGTCTGTACATTTTCAGTCCATGTACATTTTTAGGTTCCTTTTTTAAATTTTTTTGGTTGACTTTATTTTACTTGTTTTTTTTATTGAGATATAATCAGCATTTATTATTATATTAGCTTCAAGTGTACAACATGATTTGATATTTTTATGTACTGGGAAATGATCACCACAATAAGTCTAGTTAACATCCATCACCACATGTTATTTACAGATTTTTTTCTTGCGATGAGAATTTTTAAGATACTACTCTCTGAGCAACTTACAAATATGCTATAGTTTTATTAACTGTAGTCACCATGTTATACATTATATCCCTATGACTTACTTATTTTGTAACTGAAAGTTTGTACATTTTGACCACCTTTATCCATTCTGCCCACCACTCACCCTCGCCTCTGGCAATGACCAATCTATTCTCTGTTATCTATGAATTTGATTTTTTATTGTTTATCTGTTTTTTTAGATTCCACACTTAAGTGAGATCATGTATTTGTCTTTCTCTGATTTATTTCACTTAGGATAATGCTCTTAAGGTTCATCCGTGTTATTGCAAATGGCAAGATTTCCTTCTTTCTTAAGATTGAATTTTTTAAATATTTGTATATATATCACATACTCCAGTATCCTTCTGTATACACATATTTTTTCCACATATTGATCAAGTTCTCCTTTTTCTGTGGCCCTTTTTTGGAACACTAATTAATATCATCACTCCCTAGTCTGATTATCCTTAAGTTGTATAATTTTTGACTCTAATTTTTGTCATATTACTAAAAATCTTATAATCACTTATTCCTTTGTTTAACAAATTTGGTACCAGTCATTGTGTTAAGCTCCAGAATCTGCAGATGAAAAAGACCCGGTCTGTGTACTCAGTAATTCAGTCATGGGGAAACTGATCAAAGACAAATAATTACAATTAAGTGTAACTGCTTTAGGAGATGTTTGCAAAGTACTATAGATACATATCTTTTCATCTAAGTAAGTTATATGCTGTTAAATGGCAGGGTCCTGTTTTATATCCCTCCACTCTAAACCTCCTCCCCTAGACCATCTGAGTATGAAGTAATTATTACACATTCATAGCCTTGAATTCTTCTTTAGAGAGTTTTAATATTATAGAGCATTTTTAGGTGCCTAACAGGGAATATTACCCAAAAGCAATCGCCATTAAGATTCTCTGTAAAGTCTCCAAGTTCATGGAAACCCTAATAGAAATAGACCCTTGATTCATTTAAAATTCATCATTTGCATTTGTGAAGCAAAAGTTCCCAAGAATTTAAGCAAAGTCAGGCTATATATAATCTTGTCTCTGGTGGGGAGGTTGTGTGACAAGCCAGGTTCAGAAGCAGGAGCCAGTGTGATAAGTAGGTCCTTTTACCTGTAGTGCTGGCTAACAGTCAAATATCAAAAGCATGCCTAAGGGAGCATATTATGTTTAAACTAAAATCCAGTATGGGTTTGTTGTTAAGTAAAGCTGTCTTGGAGACCAGTGCTTGGAGCTTGGGTGTGTGCTTATCTGTGGAGGACCATGCATGCTTTTAGGGAATTGTTAAACTTTGTAGTGGGCAAGCAGTATAATAATTCTGTAGCTAAGAATACTGAGCCTACAGAAACCTACATATTGGTACCTGGAATTTTGTAGGCAAGGCAGGGCCATTTCAAGACACTTAAAATCAAACAGCCAGCCAGAACTTGCAAAAGAGTACTCTCACTGGAGTTCACTACATGTTATATCACCCTAATGTTTTATTGACATAGAATTCCTACTTCCTCTAAGACACATCTGTGTCTTTTTGGCTGCATACTGAGCTAACTTTAGGGACTGGAAATAATGGTGATTGAAAGATCACAGCTTATTAGCTTAATGTTTGCTTAGCCTTTTGCTGGAGCCAAGCACAAACAACCCAGAGGCAAATTTGGAAGCCCTAAGTTCCAAGAAAGAGTTTTTGACCAGTGGAACTAAATAAATGCTGTAGGTTCATATGGGATTCTACAGTCAGCAAGTGTTGTTACATGCTCATAGAGCTGGTCTTCCATGTCAATAATATAAGCATCTTCCTATACAATTTGATTCAAGGACTCTCCAAATACTGCTTCTCTCCAGAATTTATTCCTGTGGGCTTTGACTGGTTAATGAACATGGGCGTGGGAATGGAGAATTGAAACTTGTTGGGATGGGGCAAGGGAGACTAATAAAAGGCCAATTAAAAGGATGTGCAAAGGTATGCAAAGCATAATTTTTCCAAAGAGCAGTCCTAATATTAATAACTATTAATGTAGGTTGAGTACAGTCTATGTATGCTTCAAATTCAATATGAAGAAAATTGTACATTTTAAAATTTATTTTTACGACACCCCAGAAATAAGGGTACTACTATTATCCCAACATCACCCATCTAACAGGTAGCCCAGGCACAGATCTGTCTTGTTTTAAAAACTCAGCTCTGCTGCCTCCCTGTGCACAAGCATATTATCTGGGGTTCACGGCTCCATTTAAGAAATTAAGCACCAAAGTCCAGTAAGTATAGTTTTTCTTGCTGATATGTGGCTTTCTACAAATGCCCATAGCAGTCATACCATGAGAACGTAGGTCTTACTTGCTAGCCTTTACATATTTTTTGTAACTGAAAATATATATATTCAGAACATCAACTTTTGGCCAGTCGTGGCGCTATATGCAAGGGACTAAGACCCTTTTTTGATGTGAGCAGATAGATATGTAAACAACTTGATGTATTGAAAGAATAGAACTCCCTGGGAGTACAGAGGATAGAGTGACCCATTTTGCCTGAGAGGGTGAGGAAAATTTCAAAGAGGAGGTGGCATTTGACTAAGACTTCAAAAGAGTTGGCCTCTGCCTTCTAATTTCTGAGGAAATCAGCTCAGATTAAAGGTACATGAGGTGGCCCTATACAAATTAATTAAAGATCAATTTTTTGTTTTGTAAAGCACTACTTTATTTTTAAATATCATAGATAATGTAGACTAAATTATATAGAAATGCTAATAAATTAAATGAGGTAAGAAAATGAGTGTAATTTACAATCATGAAGTTCTAATTAGCAAGCATGTAATGATACAGCAAAATATACTGAGGCTGTGTAGCATACTGTTGAGATAATATAGTCTAGTAATTAAGAGCGCAGATTTTGGAGCTTGGAATCCTAGGCTTGAATCCTGTCCTGTCTGAACCTGGGCAAGTACTTAATCTTTCTTTCTTCGTCTGTGAAATGGAAATCATAGTTGTATCTATCCTTTAGAGTTGTGAGGGTAAAATTAGTTAATTCATATTAAGAGCTTAGGGTAGTGCTCAGCACATAGTAGACATTCAACATATATTGGGTGTTAATATATTTAAAAGAGGAAAATTAGTATCTGAACTTCAGTGTAAAAATACATGAAAGGATCCCTTATTTTCTTGAGCCACTAGTTTGAAATGCAACAGATTTTAGACTCTGCCTTTCTGAAGACTATTGGCTTTTAAATTTTCAGGGAGAAAAACAACTCTTCTGAAATTTTACTATATTAGAATCATATACTCCATACGATAGCATGTTTTCTGTCACCTTAGGTGAGCTAAATAACCTATTGAGTCCTCATTTTCCTTGTCTATTGGTTGGACAAATTGTGCTGTAAAGTCCCTTTAAGGCTGAGGTTTTATGATTCCCTGAATTATATTTCCTCCTTTGGTACATACTAGTAGCAAAGGACCAATGTTACTATTCTTACTTTAGAAACAAAGAGCTAGAAACACAGAAAAGCCAAATGATGTCCTAGAAAGATGAAGACAGAGGCAAGATTATGACATAAGTTTAGTTTGTGAAGTTGGTCAAGACTCATTTGGGTATAGGGGAAAGGCAGTGGACATTGATGTCTAATCCATTTGTGTTTAATTTTGACCTAAGTTCATACCTAAGCTGTTCTGTTTTCTACTGGCAGAACTGTGAATGATTTACATATACTTAATTAGCTTCAATCTTCTCTGTAAAAACAAGGCTGACAGTACCAATGTAATTCTTAGGATAGATACTCCCAATTTGGAATTGCCTCCCTTGTGAAAAGCTTGCTATTTGAGCTTTCTATACAAACATCCACCTATGTTGATTTTCAGAAACATTGTTCAGCTTTTTGCTCTGTTTGAGATTATTACCAGAGTCAAAGAGACCTTAAGTGGAGTGTCTGGGATTGTAAAATCATTTCTCAGGCACAATGGGAGAACCATGTGGATAAATAGTGACAGGCAGTCTTAAGAGCTGCCTGGGGTCTTCAACCAGAGCCTGATGCCTGGCTGTGTGTTGTCAGGGTATTCCTGACAGGCCCCTCTTCTCCTGGAAACATGTACTTCTTCTCATTCCCTGTTAAGCATTCTCCTGCTGTGTTCTTTCAGAACCTCAGAATTAAATTTCAGATGTTTCCAATATGTATTTCCACCAAGGACAAATAATGTGTCTGTTATCAGCTGGCAAATCAAAGCTAAACTAATGGATGTAATGTGCCCATTTATAAGTTATTCTCCTATCAATATTTCTTAAATCTTTGGCCCTTGGTACCTCTGTGAGCTAGTAGAGTTCTGGCAGATGACTAAACAAATGTAGAAGTAGCAAATATTCACAAACTCCAGAAACAACCAAGCTCAGTTTAGCAGCTTCATTTGTAGGGAAAACAAGAGGTTCTTGTATCTGTGATTCTTTTTGTCCACATATATTATGATCCTGTTTTCTGTTGGTAATTTTGTTGAATCTGGTTTATGAGATTAAATAAATAATAGTATTAGTTCTTTTGAGTGCTCTCTTTCCTAAAAACTTTAAGAAGAACTGCACTATTGCATGAAGTCTAAAATCCTCTGCTTGGGACTGTCAAGTTAACTTACTCTCATTTTCTGAGAGGTATTGTGTTGTGATTAAGAGTACAGATTTGGGGGGCCAACTGTCAGAATTTCAGTCCTGCCACTTACCAGCCATGTAACCCTGGGCCTGTTACATAACCTACCTGGGCCAAAGTTTTCTCATTGGTGAAATAAGAATAATAAGAATGAGAGTTGTAATGAGGATTAAATGTATTAGTACTTACAAAGTTCTTGAAACAGTGACTGACACAGAGTAAACACTCAAAGATGTAATTACTGAGCACCTGTTATGTACCAGGCATTGGGGAAGTACAGCAATGCAAAATGAGCAATTTCCTTCCCTCAAGGAGCTTATAGTCTAGTATGAGTGTCAGCAAACTATGGCCCATAGATCAAATCCAGCCCATCACTTGCTTTTTATACATAAAAGTTTTTGAAATACTGCCATGCTCATTCATTTACATACTATCTATGATTGTTGTCTAATTCAATAGCAGAATCGAATAGTTGCAAGAGAGATCATGTGGCCTACAAAACCAAAAATATTTACTAACTGGTCCTATATTCAAAAAGGTTGCCAATCCTTGTGTAGTGGAGAAGAAAAACACATAAACTAATAATTTTTAATGCCATGTGACAGATAGGCTTAGCACAGTGCATAGCATATATTTATCAATTGCCTGCCCTGTAATGATAATGTTCCATGTGCTAGAAATACAGTAGTAAATCACAGACCAAAAAAAAAAAAAAAATCTCAATCCATATGGTGCTAGGAGCCTAATAGGGAAATAGATAAATAAATGAGATAAATGAGTTAAGCATCACTAAGGTAAAATGGCAGTCCCAGTGCTTGAAGTAGTATTATACCATTGTCTGGTGGGATTGTGGCCACCTGTAGTCAGGTCCCACCCATATCTGTTCTATCTTAATTCCTGCTCCAAACCTCTGCTCCATAAAGCCTACCTCTTCACTAAACCTAGCGGAGGTATGCTGCTAACATAAGGCCTTGCACAGAATAAGTGCTTAATAAAGATCTATTGAATGAATAAAAGAATCATCATTCTTTGTCCTATTTACTCTGGCTGAACATTCTTCTTTACTTTCCTTGATTCCACTCATTCTTCAATGCCCTGGTCAGTATTTTCTCCTCTCAGATGCCTGCCCTGACTGTTCTTCCTTGATCTCTTCATTCTTGCAACTTATATTGCTGTTTCCTCATGGAAAACACTGTGTTGTGTCCCAGTTGGTGAAAGCATCTAGATAATAGAAAAACTAGAGGTCAACATAGAGGTTCTAGGTGAGACTTGAGGTTGTTCTTACAGGAAGGGTAGGATTAGAGTAGGTAGAGGACTACAGATAAGAACTTTGTAGGGCACTGGAGATTCACAATGATCAAGACTGATGTAGATTCTAACCTTTATACAAGAAGAAGAGCAATAAAATCAAGCAGAAAGGAAAATGTGATAATACTTCATACAGGACACATATGAAGAGAGGAAGGTTGGAAGAGTGTGTTCATGGAAGAGGGAACTGCATGTGCTAAGGCCTAGAGGTAAGAAGATCTTGGTAGAGTTGAGGAATTTGAAGCACTTCCATTGGCTGGAGCAGAGCATTAACGAAGAGCAGTGGTGAGAAATAAGGATATATTAGAAAACAAGGGCAAGTCCTATAAGCTATGGAAACAGGAAACTACTGAAGGGCTTTAAGAGAAGGAGTAATACGATTAGTTCTGTATTCTGAAGAGATCATATTGCCTGCAGTGTGGAAAGTAAATTAGAATGAAGCATGATTAAAGGGAGAATGACTACCTCATGCCAGGTGCCAGTACATTTTTATGATCCCACTTAATATTCACAACTGCCCTGCAAATTATGGATCATTATTTCCATTTTATTGATGAGGGAAATAAGATTCAGAGAGATTAAGTAAATTGTTCATGCTCACAAAGCTAAAATGTGGATGAACTGGGATTTAAATTAGGTTTCTCAAGATGAATGGTCTATACTCTTTCTGGCTCATTCTCAATATTTCCCCAAGCATGGCACAGTAGGGAATGAATGAGAAGGAGCTGGCTAGATAAAAAAGGAGGGAAGGCTATTCTTGGAAGAGACTGTTCCATATGGAAAACTATAGTGTGACTGTGGCATTATAGCTAGAAAAATAATAATGGGAGGAAATGATCAAAGACCTAGAAAGCATTTGGATCATATATAACAGATGACGGGGGCTACAGAATTCCTCTAAACCCTACCTCAAAAAATGACATGAGCAGATTCGTTCCTTTAAAGAGGTAATTGTAGAGTCAATGTGAAGATGTAGGGGGTGGTATGAGACTACAGCCAGGAAGATCAATATGGTATTACAATGGTTCAAGTAAGAATTATGATGATCTAAGCTAAGGAAGTAGCAGGAGAGATGAGGGGGAAGGTTTCATGAAACCCAGTTTACAAGGTGGAGTTAATAAAGTGAGGAGATTAACCTCCTAGAACTAAAAGCACTTTGGGAGCCTGGTAGGAAATAAAGTTGGAGAGGGTAAGAAGGCTCAGCTCATGGCCTTGGAGACTGTTGACTTTAAAATTTAGAACAGGTTATAAAGGCAAGTGGGAAAATTACCTTTAGGTCTGAATTGGTTTCAGGCTGTAGGGCTGAATTGTATAACTCTCAGTGTGCCCTTTCAGACATGTGGCTCTGAGACTGTTAATGTATAAACATAAAATCTGGTGTTTGATAAGGACCTTAGAAATTAGCTTGTCTATTTTTTATCTCTATTCCCCTTTCTCTGTTACTCATTTTATATCTAAGCAAATTGAAGACAGGGGCCTAGCCACAAATCTCTGACTTTGTGACCAGTCCTTTTTACATTACATTGCAGCACTTAAAAGTTTGGAATTAAATGAAGTTCTCGGTTTATTCTTAAGAATCAAGAAAAAGGTCATGCTAATGGGCCCGTTAAAGATGGTGATGCACTTTACCTCTTAGATTCTTCTAGATGCTTAATGGCTGATGAAAAGTACATTGGGGAAGAAGTAAACATAATTGGACTGCTACCCTGAGAGAAGACTAAAAGCATTTAATTGTTAAATTGTTTATTCCAAAAAGACACATCGGAAGCTTTTTAAGATTACCACCTATGGATGAGGAATGCTCAAGAGAAAATTTATAATTATGCAGTTTCCTAAATTCATGCCTTCAGTGATTGGTTTCTCAATAAGTGAAGCTCAGTCAAGCATTTTCAAGAGACAGAGCACTAATACTTAACTCATAAAATTTTAAATGCAAAAAGAATAAAAGTGGGTTTCTATAATATATTAATTAGTGCCTATGTACATTTCAGAATGATCTGCCTATGTTTATGCATTCTTTAAAGTAAGTCACAGATATTTTTGCATATCCTTTATTTAGTCTTGGCTATGCATACTAAAAGAACTACAGACCATTATAAATATATAATGTATATACCTTTTAAAATTGTACTTCCGTATGTGAGGACCTATGCGTAGCTAAAAACTGAATATTGGTCAGTATTTGTAAGAGAAGAATAACAAGCAGATCAATCATTTTATTTCCGTTTATGCTCCAGTCTTAATAATTAGGACCTACCTGCTTACAAACGTATTCTAAGTGTTTACTATTTTGTTTATGCTTCACAAAACACTGTAAAGTACTGTGATCCTGTACATAAACATGTGCTCTGAATCATGAAGTTCAGGCTATTAATGCTGCGTATCATGAGTTTGAAATCATGCAAACTTCAGTTCTCATATTTAAAATGGAGATAATTCTTACCATATAAGATTCTTATGAGGATTAGAGATAATGCTTAAAAAACCTCTCAGCATGATTCCTAGCACAGAGTGATACCTTCTAAATGGTAATAGAGACGTGCAGTGTAAATAGAAGCACAGTTTTTAAAGTGTCAGTTATTTACTGATTGTATATGCAAGCTTTAATACAGTGTGCTTCTGGCAAAGAGAAGCTGGCCAGCAAGCCATAATCCTGACCTGGCTGTCATTCAGGTGCCCCTTGCCCAGACAGAAATGGAGAACTCATTGTCATCCGGTAGAGACTACCTTAATATGATCTGGGACAAGGCTGGATAAAAATACACTTGAAGTAAATAATTAACCATATAAGGAAGTAATGCCCCAAAGTTACTAAACCCCACCTTTTCTTTCCATAATATACAGTTTATGCCCCACCCCCAAACTTTCCTGAGTATTCATGTTGTATAGGCCTGGCTTTGGGGGTACATTTATAAGTATATCATATATTATACACATACACACCCACACATAGGCAAATGAGCTTATAGGAGATATGTGTGTATGTGTGTGTGTGTTTATGAGAACAAGTAAAGGAGCAATAGAGAAACGTTCACTCTGTATACTCAATATCTAGTATAATGTCTGGCACAAAGGGCACTTAGTAGGTGCTCAGTAATTCTTTGTTAATGAATGTGCACAGATTTATATCTGCATATCTGCATGAATATATTAAATGAGCCTCCCTGCTTCAGGAATCCTATTTGTCACTCATGATTTTTGTCACAGTATAAGTTAGGAAGAACAGGAGATCCGTGTTATATCTAGTTTCAAAAGATCCTTATTTTACATTTCTAGTAATAGACTGAAATAGCCATATTTGCTCTGACTAGGATTTGGAATCAGGCAACACCCACAGACAGCCAAAAGATTTTTCTTATTAATGTTCTCATAATTAGGAATTGTTAGAACATTGGAATAGCAGTATGAAATCTAGCAGAGATCAAGAATATTCTTAGCACAGTGCAGATGCTCCAAGTTTTAAAAATGCATAAATGTGAGTGACAGTTAAGTAGGTTGTAGTCTATCTGAGAGTCAACCAAGTATAAATAATCAGAATACACTGTTGGAGGCATTTACTAAAAGGTCTATTCAGTATGACCCTCCTAAACATAACCCCTTGAGTAATGGCAACAGAAACAAGAACAATAGCAGTGACAGTTTGTCAAATATGTACTACATAGCAGACATCTGCTGGCTATTCTTCACACCTTATTTCATTTAAATTGTACAGCAATCCTATGAAGTTGGTTTATTTTTATTATTTTACACATGAGGACATTGAGGCTTAGGGAAATTATGTAACCTACCAAGGTCATAATACTTGTAATTGGGGATTCCAAGTCAATCAGACATCCAGGGAACAAATATAATATTTGGTACCTGCCATGTTCCAGATGTGGTTTATAGCGGTGGGCAAAAGAGAAATGGTCTTCACCTTCACAGACCTTGCAGACTGAGGTGTTTCTGACTTTGAAGCTGAGGTGTTTCTGACTTTGAAGCCCTCAAGCTTATACTACTCTGCCCCCAAACATGCTACTCTTTAAAGAAAAATCATGTATTCATATAAGCTAGACAGGTAGGTTACAAAACTTCCTATTTTCATGTGAAAACAGGACTTTTGAGACGAGTAAATTGAAGAATTCTTACTTTTAATTGACTCCCTCCAGCCTTGCTCTTGTTTTCTTTGGTCATGTCTCCTGTCTGCCACATTTTTCTACATCCCTGCCATCAGGGTTCATCTCCGGACATACACAGTAAGTTGCAGACAAGCAGGCAAACAACACCTTGCTTTCAAAGAAAAGACGCTGGAGAGAAAGTCATACTCTGAAATCTAGACACAGAGTGACTTACTATGTATGTAGCAGAGAGAGAGAGAAAGAGGAAAGTGTAAACAGAACAGAAGTTAGCCTGCAGTGAGAAGGTCTTCCAGCAGCGTGGGAGAAGTGTTTGCCATGGCAACACTTGCATCATCCTGCAGGGATGGAAGGAATGCCTTGAGGGAAAAAGAGGACACCTATTAAAATCCTATCTCCTGTTTACTAAAGCTGGAAATCTCATCAAAGAAAATTGGAGATAGTAGGTAGGAAACACCTCTCCCCCTAACTCAATAGTTGATTTTATAACAGACTAAATTTTCTAATGGCCTGTCCACTTTTCATTGTCACCTGCCATTGCTCTAGGTCAAGTTACCTAATACCATTTGCCTGTTAAACCCTTTGTCTAATGAACGGTTTGCCTAAATTCCGGGTACCCATGTAATTTATTCTTCAAATAAGGACATTTTCAAGAATAAAAAAGAGCAGCTGTTAATTACATTGGGACAAAGGGGACAAGACCCAGTGCTAACCCTGGTAAATTGGAACAAACGGTCATCCTACACTGTGTGGCTTCAGATCTGCTCTGATTGGAGATTGCTGACATGGGGAAACTGGAGGTGCAGGGCATCCTATGTGATTCATTTACAGCAAATATTTGGCTTTCTCTGGTCCAAGTTAGAAGCAGGGGCAAAATGAGGGTAGCTGTCAGTCACAACCGATTTTGGGGCCAGTTGATGCAGAGGTTGTAGGTCGAAGATCTGTTGTCAAATACGGTTTGGCTATTGTCCATTTGTATATTCAGTCTATCATATTGAATTGCCTACTTATTTTAATATCTTTGATGAGTTTTAAGGACACTTTATCAAAGTTGTCTAAGATTACTTCCAGTATAATTTTGTATTTTTAATAATGTATTAAATTTGAATCATTTGTAGGTAATCACATCATTTTATGTATTATGGTTCATTCTGATTTATCTCCCTTTGAACACTTAAAGGAGCTTTTAGCCTGTTTGTCTACAAACCTTCTATCCAACAATTATTTTTAATATGCTTAATTTTATTTTGGGGGTACTTCAAGAGATGCAAAAACACACACACACAAAGGGCTTGGATTTTAGATAAATTGCTTATTAGGCAGATTTTCTTACACAAGATGAAGCATTGCCCCTAATAACCTTGTTACTCTTGCTTCTTGTCTTCTTAGACACCTCTGGCCCAAATTGGGAATTATGGTTGGCAGTTTTGAGAGGAAGGTAGCATTTGTAGATGTGACCAGGTTTGAACCCTTCCATGTGCATTTTGCCAGAAGAAGAAGACTTAACACATTTATGATCTTTAATTCTGATCATGTTCTAGTTTTAAAGCCTAATTAATTAGTAGTTTAAGTAAATCTGTATGCCTTTACAAGAAGAAATGTTACCCATAGGGATCTGCTGGCTAAATTTGTATCTTTGGTGTGAAATGTAAGGCTTTCAAAATCTAAACAGTTTATTAGTGGCAGCTAGTGATCTATAATCAAGGCAAAACTCTTAGCAAAGGCAAGCAATGTTTAGAATTGGTATGTAGTAAAATGAATAATTTATGACTTTCTTAATTATTTTCCCTGCTGTAGTCCCTTAGTGTTTTATGTCCATAAAATCTATATATATGATCTTTATCAAGAATAATAAACCATGGTTGATATTTGATTGATTAATGGTAGCTATCTATGAACCTTGTAATAGATCCTGTGGACACAATAGCAGAATAAGGCAATATCACTATTCATAAGAAGGTTATGTGTTCTTGAGTGACATAAGCTTTTTGCAAGCTACTTTAATTTTTCTGGGCCTCAGTAACTGCTAATGTAAAATAGTGATCACCATGCACAAGTCATAATGCTGTTAGGAGGAAAACACACTATTTGGTGCTGCCTTTTCTTGGAACGGAGCACAGAACTGAGACTCAGGAGGCCTAGTTTATAGTCAAGTTTTATGACTTTGGGCAACTAATTTCCTTTCTCTAGGCAGAGTTTTCTCAACTATAAAATGAAGGAGTTCTGCCAGGTACTTTCCAATACCCCTCTATCTCTCAGTTTCTCTGTTTCCAAGAACACAAAAACACAATAAAGACTGATCTATTACCAATCATTCACTGTACTTTTAAAACTAGCCTGATGTTTCTAATATGTCATAATGTTATTGATTTTTTTTTTAGTATTCTAACTTGACTTTTGTTTCTGTTGCTCTCACTGTCCTACCAAATAAATTTCAAGTCTCTCTGTTGATTAAGCAGAATTCCTATCTCTAATCTATTCTAGCGAAACCAACCTGCCTACCAGTCCCCATATAAATTTCACGAACTGTCCATTTACCTCTCACTTTTGCTCACAGTGTTCCCTTGGCAAGAAATGCCTTTCCTCATGCTATGTCCTCCATCATCAGTTATTAAAATCTCAGTCATCCTCTAGAGCTAGCTGAAGTGTTAACTTCTTTATTTACTCTTCCTTTGGCCTCTTACTGTCAAGTGACCACTCCTCTGGTTTAGTACTTGACACAGCACATCTTTCATTTCCTAGTGGAAAGCACGTAAGTTTTTGTTACCGAACTGAATTTGGGTCTGTTCTCCCATTGTGCAGCAAAGCCAATTTACTGACAATGAGTTGTAGTGAAGGAAAGTACAATATTTATTGCAGGGCCCAACAAGGAGAACAGATGACTCATGCTCAAAAGACACAAACTCCCCAATGGCTTTCAGGGAAGAGTTTTTGAAGGCAGCATTTGGGATCAGGACTGCAGGGTACATGGCTTTCTTCTGATTGGTTGGTGGTGAGGTGACAGGGTGGTGTTTCAGGAATCTTAATAATCAACCTTCTGGTTCTGACCAGTCTAGGGTCTGTGCTCAGCATGTGGTCACTGTCCTCCACCTGGGAGGGGTTTTTAATTCCTGCAGAAAAACTCAAAGATATGTGTTAGATTGTTACGTATATCCTTTGAGGAACTAGGACTCTGTTTTACTGGTGAACTATTGATTTTTTTTTTTTTTTTGACTGCTTTTCCTTTGTTTCTGCATTCCCTCACTTCCCTAATTAGTAATAGCTTGAGTATGTTCTTTGTAACTTAGGGAAGGCCTAGGAGACTGAAACCTTTTTCTATATACAAGATGCAGAGACCACAGAAGGGCTTTTGTACCAGGAAGGACCTCGGTTCCAATTTAAAACTAGAAAGAACTTATAGTTTGAATTCAATTTCTAGAATTATTTTTCCTGTATTTTCTTACAATTTGTTTAACCCCTAGGAGTCTCATGTTCTTTACCTGCTAAATGGGTATGAGGAAACCTACCTAATGGTATTATTTTGCAGATTTAATAAATTTATGCATGGAAATCCTAGGATATAGTAAGTTATCATTAAGTGCTTGATCATGATCTATCCTGCTCTTAGTTTTCTCCTTATCTAACAGTTATCTAGATAGGTATTTTATTTCTGTAATTAATTTAAAAACCTCTAAAAGATGAGGATTATATCTTATTCTTTATAACACAGCGACTTCTTACAATCTCTTTACAACTAAGAAGTACTTTTCCTCATTTATTTATTTCTTAATCTTAAAAGTCATGCTTATTGTAGAAAAATTAGGAAATTGAGAAACTCAAATGGAAGAAAATTAAAATATCGTAATTCCATAATTTCAAGGGAACTAGTACCAATATTTTGTTGTTTATACGTTTTTTCTCTGTTCATCCATAGATTTACATATGTGTGCATGTGTACAGAATATGTACGTAGAAAATATGCATAATGATTTTCCAGATAATTTATTTAATTGGACTTAGACACATCTTCCTTATCAGGTATACTCCATTATATTTTAAAATATTCATACTTTCCTTTTATTTACTTAACTAATGGTGAAAATCAGCAGAGCTAAATCTTTGCTTAATAATTTCTTTATTGTAAATTCACGTAAGTGGAACTTTCAAGTAAAAATATATGTATATATCTTTTGTTTTGTTTTTGTTTTGTATATATGGCTTTTGTTTCATATTGTTCCCTCCCATGCACTTCTACTAATTCCCACTCCAATTTGTAATGTCTAGTAGTGATGCGGACTATTTAACAATTTGTCAAAATACCTAATTCTTATAAAAAACTTTGTAGTAGGAATTACCATAACTATTTTACGCATTTTAAATGAGGCCAAATGAAAGGTTAAGGGGCCTGTCCAGGGATACATCTAATTAGTAGAAATAATGCCAGGAATACTCTATATAAGGTTCTAACAGTCTTTATCTCTAGATATAGCTTTATTTATTTATTCACTCATTTTCTTGTGGAATAAATATTTTGAGTGTCTAGTTGACAAGGATACTGTGTTGAACACAGTTCCTAACTTCATAGAGCTTGAAACCAGGTAAGAAAAGCAAACGTTAACTAAATAAGGAGCTAGTTCTAAATTATAGTAAGGCAAAAGTAAAGAAAAATGTGATAAGCATATATAGCAAATGGACAAAAGTCTGGGAAAGGTTGCCCTGATTATAGGCCATCTAAGCTGCAATAGAATAGGTAAGTATGTTTCAGCTAGACATCACAGTTACCTGGAGTGTAAGTAGAGAGGAAAGCCTTCCAGATAATTGTTTCTAAATCTCAGAATTGTTGGAGGTTTAGTAGCAGTGCTGACCTCTCTATTAGATAGCAATAACACCACCTCTCCCAGTTATAATAACTAGATTTCCTTGAAGGGGTTGCAGAAATCATCCCTAGTTGAGACCTGCCCTTCTACACATATGAAAAAGCAGTTATAAGGGAGGCATGGCATTTTCTAGGAACTGAAACAATTTTATTGTGACTGGAGCATGGAATATGAGGTGGAAGCTGGTTCCAAATCAAGCAAGGTTCATACCATACAGGACTTTGAAGATCCTGTTAATTATTTTGGACTGTATTTAAACAGCATTGGGATGCCAACAAAGCTTGTGAATAGCAGAGAGTGGTACGATTGAGATTTATGTTTAGAAAAGATCACTTTCAGAGTTCTAGATCAAAAGTAGACTTTAGGAGGCCTCTGAAATTACCTATGTAAGAATATAGATAATTACTATGAAGATGAAGAAAACAATATAGATTCTAAAGATATTTAAGAGAATTAATAGTACTTGCAAATTGACTGGCTGTTGTAAGATTAGAAAGGAGATTGTCAAAGATGACTGCTGGATTTTTGATTTATAAAACTGGATGGACAGAAGTATCATTTAATAAAATAGGAAAAATGAAGTTTCAAGCAGAAATGCAAAGTTTAGTTGTGACCATAATGAATTCAAGCTGCTGTAACATTCACCTACTCAACAAGTGGATAAATGGACCTAGAGCTCAGAGAAGAGATGTGAATTAGAAAAAGATTTGGAAGTTATTGTCATGGGGTGGTAATAAATGTCATGGGAATGAAAAAGAAAACATGGGGAAAAGTATAAAATGAAAAAACAGGAGGATGTAGTCTGAATCCAGCATATAGAAGTATGATACTAAGGGAAGAGCCAGTAAAGAGACTGGAAAGTTGAAGTAGAAGACAAAGTGAGGACAGAAGCCAAGGGATCAGAGTGTAGTTGATAATCTAGTTCAGAAGACTCTAATACTGTAATGGAATTGTGTGAATCACATTTAACTTTAGAATATAAGTTGAAAGACAGTGTGTTAAAAATATCGCTAGCTATAGTAATTTGTTAATGGATACTCAATATGAAAAGATGTAAATTGTGATACCCAAACCATAAAATGTGTGTGAGAGAGGTGAAAATAAACAGGTAGAGATTTTGTATGCAATCAAAATTGAATTGTTATCAGCTTAAAATAGCCTGTTATAACTATAAGATGTTTTATTAAGCCTCACAGTAACCAAAAGATAAAAACCTATAGTAGATACACAGAAGATAAGGAAAAAGGAATCAAAGCAAACCACTTCAGAAAATCATCAAATCACAAAGGAGGACAAGAGAGGAAGAAAGGAACTACAAAACAGCCAGAAAACAACTAACAAAATGGCAATAGTAAGTAGTTACTTATCAACAATTACTTTCAAGGTCATGAGTTAGATTCTTGAAAAGGATTCCAAAAGACATAGGTTGCCTGAATAGACACATGCAAAAAAGACCCAACTATGCTGCCTACAAGAGACTCAAATCAGTTTTATACCCATAGGCTCAAAGTGAAGGGATGGATTAAAAAAACACCCCATGCAAATGGAAACCCAAAGAAAGCAAAGGTAGCTCTACTTATATGAGGCAACATAGACTTCTAGGTCAGAAACTGTAACGAGAGACAAAGAAGGCTATTACATAATAATAAAGGATGAGTTCATCAAGAAGATATAATATAAATATGTATGCATCTAACATTGCAACACCTAAATATATAAAGTAGATAGTAATAGATATAAAGGGGGAAATAAATAGAAATTCAGTAGTAGTAGTGGGCTTTATTCCCCCTCTTTCAACAATGGATGGATTATCTAGATATAAAATCAATAAGAAAACGGTGGATTTGTCCTACACATTAGACAAAATAAACCTAACAGACATAGACAGAACATTCTATCCAACAGCAGCAGAATATACACATATGGAATATTCTTCAAGATAGATCATAGGTTAGGCCACAAAACAAGTTTGAACTAATTTAAGAAGATTGAAATAGTATCAAGAATCTTTCCTAACCACAGTGGTAGGTAACTAGATATCAGTAACGAGAGATACTGGAAAATTCATAGATGTGTGGAATTTAAACAACACAATCCTGAACAACCAGTAGGTCTAAGAAGAAATCAAAAAATAAATATTGTGGAACAAATGAAAATGGAAACATGGAAACACAAAATACCAAAATTTGTGGGAAACAGCAAATGCAATTTTAGGAGGGATGTTTACAGCAGTAAATGCCCAGGCATTTCTAATAAACAGTTTAACTTTGTACCTTAAGGAACTTGAAAAATAACAAACTAAGCCCAGAGTTAGCAGAACTAAGGAAATAATAGATATGAGAGCAGAAATAAATGAAATAGAGGCTAGAAAAATAAGAGAAAATATCCACATAACTAACAGCTGATTTTTTGAAAAGATAAATAAAGTAGACAAATTTAGATAGAATAATTAAGAAAAAAAGAAGACACAAATAATTAAAATCAGAAATGAAATGAGTCTTTACAGCTGATATGACAGAAATACAAAGGTTTATGAGACTGTTATGAAGAATTATGCACAAATTGGATAAACTAGAAGAAATGGATAAATTCCTGGAAACATACAACCTACCAAGAATGAATCATGAAGAAACAAAATCTGAACAGAATAACAAGTCAAGGAAACTGAATCAGTAACCAGAAATCTCCCAACAAACTAAAGTTCAGTAACGGATAGCATCACTGGTGAATTCTACCATATATTTAAAGAAGAATTAATACCAGTTTTTCTCCACTCTTCCAAAAAATTGAAGAGGATTTCCAAACTGATTTTACAAGGCCAGTAATACCCTGAGACGAAAGCCAGACGGGACCCTATAAGAAAAGAAAATTATAGGCCAATATCTTTGATGAACATAGATTCAAAAATCCTCACAAAATCCTAGCAAATTGAATTCAACAACACAGTAGAAGGTCATATGTCATGATCAAGTGAGACATCCTCAGATTGCAAGGATGGCTCAGCAAACACAAATCAATAAATGGGATACATCATACTAATAGAATGAAAGATAAAAATTATATAATAATCTCAATAGGTATATAAAAAGCATTCGGCAAAGTGCAATATCCTTTCATGATAAAAGCTCTGAACTAATTAAATATAGAGGGACTGTAACTCAGTATAATAAGAGCCATACAGAACAAGCCCACAACTAACATACTCAATGGTGAAAAACTGAAATGGTGATTTCCTCTAAAATCAGGTACAAGACACAGGTTCCCACTTTTGCTACTTCTAATCAATATAGTACTATAAGTTCTAGCCCAATCAGTTAGGCAAGAAAAAGAAATAAAAGGTATCCAAAGCAGGAAGGAAAAGGTAAAAATGCTTCTCTTTGCAGATACATGATTGTATATATAGAAAATCCTGAAGACATCCTCGAGAAACTGTTAAATCTAATCAACGAATTCAGTAAAGTTGCAGGATACAAAATCAACATTGCATTTCTATACACTAAAAACAAAATATCTGAAACAGAAATTTGGAAAACAATCCCACTTACAATAGTATCAAAAACAATAAAATGCTTAGGAATAAATTTAACCAAGGAGGTGAGTGATTGCTACACTGAAAACAATAAAACTTTAATGAAAGAAATAGAAGGTGGCAGAAATAAATGGAAAGATATCCTGTGTTCATGAATTGGAAGAATTAATATTGTTAAAATGTCACTATTCAAAGTGATAAACATATTTAATGCAACCCCTCTCAAAATTCCAATAGCATTTTTCACAGAAATAAATAAAACAATCCTAATATTTATTTGGAACCATAAAGGACCCTGAATAGCCAAAGCAATTTTGAGCAAGAAGAACAAAGCTAGAAGCGTCACACTTCCTGATTTCAAATTGTATTACAAAACTCTAGTAATCAAAACAGTATCATACTGGCATAAAAATAGAAAAATAGACCAATGAGACACAATAAAGAGCCTAGAAATAGACCTCTCACATATACATCCAACTAATTTTTGACAAAATTCACTAAAAAAACAGTGGAAGAAGGGTAGTGTGTTCAATAAATTATGTTTTAAAGCTGAATATCCACATGTAAAAGAATAAAATTGAACCCTTATCTTACATCATACATAAAAATCAACTCAAAATGGATTAAATACTTAAACATAAATAAAACTCCTGGAAGAAAATATTGGGTAAAATCTCCTTGCCATTGATCTTGGCAATGATTTTTTTGGATATGGCACTGAAAGGACAAGCAACAAAAGCAGAAATAAACAAATGGGACCAGATCAAATGAGAAGATTTTTGCATAACAGAGGAAAAATCAACAAAGTTTAAAGGCAGTCCTTGAAATGAGAAAAAGTATTTGCAAACTATATATCTAATAAGGGGCTAATACCCAAAATACATGAAAAAAAAACTTTCATAGCTCAATAGCAAAAAGATAAATAATCCAATTAAAAATGGGCAAAAGACCTAAAATGTGATATTTTTCCAAAGAAACCGTGCAAGTGGCAAACAGGTATAGGAAAAAAATGTTAAAAATCACTAATCACTAGGGAAATGCAAATCAAACCACAATGAAATACCACTTTATACCTGTTAGGACACTCATTATCAAAAAATCACAAGGTAATAATTTTTGGCAAGGATGTGAAAAAAGGGAAACCTTGTACACTGTTGATGAGGGTGTGAATTGGTACAGCCATTATGGAAAACAGTATACAGGTTCCTCAAAATGTAAAAATAGAACTAGGGTATGATCCAGCAATTCCACTTCTGGGTGTATATTCAAAAGAAATGAAATCAGAATTTTGAATAGGTATCGGTGCTTCCATGTTCATTGCAGCAATTATATTATGGTTATTCACAGTAGCCATAATATAGAAATAACCTGTCAAACATCATCAACATTATTTTGTTTACAACTTTACCGAGGGTTTTCACTAGTCCAGGATATTATGTCACTGTTAGCAGTGCTGCTTGGTATGTTTGAGTAACCAGTTTAGCGTGCCCATGTTTGTCTATATATGTGGGTACAAGTACCTGACCATTTAATTATGTTATTGGAGTTTTCCCTGAGCACTTTCATTGAAATGAACTTTTTAAAAATTTCAACTCTTTTACTTATTTCTTCTTTATATTATATTATGTTGAATTTTTAAATCCTGTGTAAATATGGGTTATATTACTTATTTTTATCAAGATAAAAAATGAGACATTAAAATATTGGTATATAAATGGAGTGTTATTTCTGAAATGATTAAGAATCCCTGGGCAGGCACTGGGATCTTGAGAAATTTCCTTTGAGCTTTGGAATTGCAAGACCTAGTATTAGAGCGCTACCTTTAGCTTCTATTACTATGCTATTTTTCCTCACTGGATGCAAGGAGTGATGACAATATATTCAAGGTTGAAGTGAGGATCAAGAATGAAAGGGGATTTATTTCTACTTTCTGAACTGAGGCAAGAGTACTCCTAAGCATATACAATAGTGTATATGTCAGAGGGTTGTCAAAGCCGTGGGATAAACATTGCACAGCCTTCTTGGCTTATTAAATCTAATAGTAAGTAATATAAAACATTACTTTATAGCAAATACAAAGATACTATTGAGTTGAATTAACATTTATATGAATTTTTAAGATAACTAGTGAGACATTAAAGACATTCTATTTTGTTCCTATACATCCAACCTTTGGGGACACTTTGGTAGAAAATCCCAAGAAGCTCTGAAGTGCTTTGTAATCTGTAAATCAGTTATTATTATCTCAGAAAAACTCCAAGAAAGATACAAGAAATTCCAATGATGTTAAATGAATTCAGTATTATAATGAGATAAGCAGACTTCCTAAGAATCCCATTTAGGGCTGATTGAAAATCCCAGGGAAGTCCTAGAAGGTCTACAAACCACTGTAGGAAATTTCCTCAGTATTAATAGGTTAGTTAAGAGAAATAATATCTTTTTATTTTTATCTTTACCTGTATTATTTTGGTCTTCTTTACACTAAAGCCTACCACTGGTTAAATTTATTAGGTACTGGGTACTAGGCCAAGCAGTTTGCACACCTTGTTTATTTTAGTCCTTACAACATCCCTGTGAAGTAGGTTTGGTATCTTTATTTTACAGAGGACTGCTCTGTGGCAAAGAGAGGTTATGTAACTTGCCCAAGGTCACAACAGCTGGTAAGTGACTAAAGAGGAATTTAAACCCAAGTTGTGGGGTTTTTTTGGTTTGCTTTTCTTTTTGTTTGTTTTTTACTCCAAGATCTAAGAGCTGTTAGAGTTTCTAAGTTTGAAAGTGTTGTAGGGCTCCTTGCTCAACTGGCATTCATCTCAGAGCCTTGAGCCTCCACTCTAGAATTATCTCACTTGCACCTGTAGTTATTTTCTTTTCGTTTTCTATACTCTCTCCCCTCTAAGACTAATTCCTCTTCCTGTGGAATGGACCCCTGTGGTCCATCCCTTCCTATTTTTGTGAGAGCCTTAGCTATCAGTTTTCCTCTCTTCATCTACTTGGAACCGTGGTTCTCAAATCTTAGCTTACATGAAAATCACCTCAAAGGCTTGTTAACACAGATTCCTGAGCCACATACCTAGTTTCTGATTTGGTAGGTCTGGGACATGACCTGAGAATTTTCATTGTTAATGAATTCCAAAGTTATGCTGATGCTGCTAGCCCCAAAATCATACTTTCAGGACTGCTGCCCAAGACTCTAGAGCAGGGATTGGCAAACCATAAGCCAAGAAATGTTTCTACATTTTTTAAATGGTTGAGCATAATCATAGAATCATAGATTCCCACACTTTGCATCATGATCATCCCCTGACCTATGCTCTTTGAATGCAAGAACAGACATGTGCTAATATTTCTTTCCTGTGTCTGTATTTCTCTCATTTACTGAGAGAGGAAGGTTGGATATATAGTTCATTTTGGGTGAGGTCTCTCTAGTATATAGAGGTGTATAAAATGAAAAACGAAAGGTAATGTCTTCCTCCCCACCTAAATCAAGTCCCAATCCCCAATGATCAGTGTTGTCAAAATTTTACACACACACACACTTACCATAATTGTATATGAGTGTACACACAGATATAGGCTCAGACCATACATACTCTTTAGCAACCTTATTCTTAAATTTAACATTATAACTTGAACATCTTCCAGTTCAAGAATAGATACATGTATCTTGTATTTTTCTAATAATTGCATAGTGTTCTGTGGTATAGCTGTAATCTCACAAATAAGTCTTGCACTAATGAATATTTATAATATATATATATGTATGTGTGTGCATATCTATGTCTATATATATGGGATTAATTCCTGGAAGTTGAAGTTGAATCACTGCATCAAAGAGAATGTGCCTTTTAAAATATTTTTGATTTCCCTCCAAAATGTTTTCACCAAGTAATGCATCCCCATTAATTCTTTATGTATAAATTAAAAAAAAAACTTTTCTAATTTGTTTGTTTTTCCCTAAATATGAATAAGGTGGAGCTTTTTAAATGTGTTTTGTGGTCTTTTTGTGACTTGCCACTTTATGTTCTTGGCCTATTTTTTCATTCAGTTCTATATATTTTCTTAGTGATTTATAAAAATTCTTTGTATTTTAAGGGAAATTTCCCATTGAATGTGTTGTAAATTTTTCTGTTTGTCCTTTGTTATTGTATATAATTTAGCCAAGCAGAAGTTTTATATATTTATATACTCACATTTGTTTGTCTTTTCTTATATGGCTTCAGCTTCTCCATCTAACGTTACATAAAATCTAAACCAGAACCAAATCTATGTTTTTTTGTAATATGTTTATAGTTTCAATTTTTATACTTAAGTCTCTGATCCATTTAGACTGCTTTGATGATGGGATTCATCTCTAATCTTCTCAGTGATACTATGAATTGAGTATTATCCCCATTTTACAAATGGTAAAAGAAAGGACCTGGCATGGAAATAATTTTCTAAGACTACTTACTTGTGTGTATTGGAGCCTAGATTTACTATGTTGCCTCTAAAAGCATGTAGCCTGTTATAATTTTCTTCTATAATAGCAAATACTATTCTTTTTTTAGACTTCTTTAAGCTTTTTTTTTTAAATTCAAGTGTAGTTGATTTACAGTGCTATGTTAGTTTCAGGTGTGCAGAGAAGTGATTCAGTTACACATATATATTCTTTTTCAGATTCTTTTCCATTATAAGGTATTACAAGATATTGAATACAGTTTTCTGTGCTACAGTAGGTCCTTATTTATTTTATATATAGTAATGGGTGTATCTGTTAATCCCATACTTCTAATTTATTCTTTTATAAATATTGTTCTTTTAGCAGGTACTCTGCCCTATTGAAGGCTTTGCCTACAAATAGGGAATACTTTTTAGTGGAACATTGTCATTGTAGTTAATGCCTCATTTTCTTCATCTATAAAATGAGAATGATAAGTCAGCTATCCTAGTACACTTAGGAAAATTAGGCAGTAAGATCTACAGGTATAGCACATGTCTGTACTGGGATGCTGTGGGGTGGATAAGAGTCTCTGGGAATTTTAAGTGGGTCTGTAAGTCAAAGAGCTTTTCTTTAGAACGTACACATTAGCACTGTATCTGAAGTCAGATCAGAAGTTCTCACTGATTGCCTTATCAGGGAAACCTACATGTACCTTTTTACCTGTAACTTCATTTTTATTTAATCCTTGCCTATGAGCTGTTCTGAGTTTTGTAACATTTTTCAGCTTTTTTGCTCTGTCTCTCCTGGGCCATCCAAATACCATACAGTATATTAAAATAATAAGAAGAAATATATAAAGTTGCTTTTTTCTACTATTCCTAATGGGAAAAAAATTAACCATACTTATTCACAAGTTAAAAAATTGTTTTTTAAAAAATCCTCTGGACCCCCAATTGAGAAAGTCACTTTAAAATTCTCCTATGTTTTCCGTGGCTTTGAGTCTCTATGTTTGGGTTCATTTATTGGGACTAGCTGCTGGGAATATGACCTACTACGACCTCAGGAGAGGAAAGTGTTACTAACTGAAATGCTTTGTTCAGCATTCAAAGCCATTAATAAAAGTTGTAGAATGATGAGTGTTGGGCATCCATGTCTGTATTTTAATGTCTTGGAAGTCACTGGTTGTGTTGCAAGTGCTTAAAATTTGTAATTACCTAGACTCATTCGACAGACGGAAATGGAAATCAAATTAAGTGGCTGCCTTCTCTTACGATGCTAAATAATCTCTAGCTTAAGACAAGATTGCCTTTTTCCTTCCTAAAAAAAGGCACAAACAATGACAGCCAAAAATAGCTATTTAGTCAGAACTGACGACACTTTCTGAATGCTTGTCATTAAGAGAGAAATAGAAAATCCTGCTTTTCTTCTTCCTTTAATTTCTCTCCCTTGCTTCCTCCTGAAGCTACCCAGGAGAAATGCCCAGTGGCTCTGACAGTGCCTCAGCACCACTGCAGGCTCCAGAGGGGAGGTGGCTTATGCAAAGCATATTAGAGAAAAACCCTAAAAGTCACTGCAGCTTCTTCTAGTGAGTTATGCTGATCTTCCCTGTTGCTGAAAGCTGATGGGGAATGTTGTGGCAAAGACATAACCACTCTTTTTCCTCCTACTATTTTTGCTGCAGTGAGAACAGTTCATTTCTGCTTGCATTTCGCCAGATAGCTTTAGAATTCTAGCTGAGCATTAGGGCTTCCTAAGGCTGGAAATAAGAGTTTAGAACCTTAAATTGGACTTTGTCCTTTTAGCTCAGTAAAAATTGAGTTAATTTGCAGCATCCGGTGCCTGAGAGGAATGACAACAGACAGTAGGATCTGACGATGTTTTTGAATTAAGTTTTTTTTTTTCCCTCTTATGGATTCATGAGGGCAGAAGCTTTTATTTTTCTCTCTCACTCGCTCCCTTCCAGAACCAGCTGAACATAATACATTCAGCAGCAGTAGCTACTGAATCTGTGGTTATGTTATCCCTGGAATCTTCTGTCTTCATTCCAGTCCCATCTTGTATTATTGGTTGTCATTTATCAATAAAGGTTAGTTTTAGAAAATTGGATGCATTGTTTTATTAGCGAACCTAGCAACTTTAGATAGCCTTGGAAGATGTAACAGATATTACAGGACAGGGAAGTAAGAGAAGGTGATACTTCTCAGCCATGTAATCGCAGATCACCCCAGGGGAACCCAGCTTACATTTTAGGGGACTTTTATAAGACAGCGATCCTTTCGTCTTGGTCCTGTTCCGTACAGAAAAGGAGAAAGAGACGTGATCACGGTGATTGGTAGTATTTGCCAAACAGGGTGCTGCATCAGAATAGCCTGGAATATAGTGCAGAGCCCATATTAAACCTCCCAAGGGAAAAGGATTTCCTCTTCATTTACAGGCTGCCCGATGCAATCCCCTTGTAAAGTATCTAATAGGATAACACCAGGGCTCTCCAGAAATATAAGTAACTCATTGGTTAAATTTCAATTCTTCACCTTTCCCCCCCTCCTTCCTGAGTGAGCTCATTCCCCCCTCCCGTTTTTTTTTTTTTTTTAAACCCAGTGATTTAAAATGCTAGAAGGAAAAGCAACTGAAGTCTTAACTTTCAGATGCTGAATTCTCAGCTAATTGAAATTACTGGGCACAATGCTATATATAGCCAATGAAGAGATTTTGAGCCCTCACTCAGTGCCTTCAAGACATGTCGTTTTGTAGTCAGAGAAAACAGAGATCAATGCATTTTCAAACTGACAGAGGGAACGGATGCTCCTTAGTAGCACATGCCCAGGATCGTGTGTTTGGGGCTTGCGCTGTGCTGAGAAGCTGAATACCGGTCCATATGCTCCTTATTTACTGCAATGTTCTTTGCATGTTACTGTGCACTCCGGACTAACGTGAAGGTAAGAGGAGGCGAGCCGGCAACTGGGCACAATATACATGTTAAATCAGCTGCAGAAAATGTCTACCTTGTGTAGCTTCAGGACTTTTCGGATTGCTGGCTGAGCAGGCAGATTATTACAGGTGGTTGCAAGGGCTTTGTTTTATTGTTGCCGTGCAGCCTCGCTGGGGGAGCATGTTGGAACGCTGCTGCGAAGTGACCTTCAGGTTTAACTGTTTGCAATTCGGGTTCACGCTCACACTTGGGGGGTGGAGTGGGGGGAGGAAAAGATGAAAATTATTTAGGTAGGCCAGAATCAAACCAGATAAGGTAAAAAGCAATAGAGTATGCTTTAGATTAAGATTTAAAGTCTTTCTTTTAAAAAGTGCTG
Organism: Camelus dromedarius; assembly: GCF_036321535.1. Lineage (NCBI taxonomy): Eukaryota > Metazoa > Chordata > Mammalia > Artiodactyla > Camelidae > Camelus > Camelus dromedarius. Next base: position 57,268,952 of record NC_087447.1, on the reverse strand, counting down.
TGAGCTGCCTGTGTTCATGCAGCTTAATTGTTTAAGAGCCGGGAATTAAAATTTGGTGGCTGTAATGGCATTAGGATGTGATCTGTGGGATACCTGACCATTCTGTTCATATAAACAAATTACTATCATTGAAAGTTGGTGATATTGTTCATACAGATTCTCAGCTCTGGATGGGCTGGTTGCTTGGGCTGTGTGGGCACTGCTGCCCTGGCATTGTCACCCCACTGACATTCACTTGCTGTAGCTAATGAGCATCTGAAGTTGAGCCTAAGTTTAGGAGGTTTACCCCTCGCTGGGAAGGACGGCGTTATTATTGGAGAGGTTTTCTGACCCTGTGTTCATTCACCACTGAGCCAGACAGACAGGCCAGCTGTGGAATTCCAGTTGCATAATTTAAGTGGCTTATATCCTCTGTTAACATTTTGAACTTGTATTCCTTATTGAAGAAAGACTAAAAGGAAAGTGCTTGCCTTTCAGAAAAAAAAAAAAAAGAAAAAGGAAAAAAGGTGGTTAAGACTTAATACTTAAAATAGAAATCTTAAAAAAAAAGGCAATGTAAACTGTCTTCCCTTTTTATTTTACTGAGAGAATATTTTAATGTGTCTGGGTACTAAAGAAAGTTTCATTTACTGTGTTTACAAGTTTTTATTAAAGAACTTCCTGCTGCTTACTCTTTTGTAAGCCTTTTTGTTTTCTATTTGAATTTCAAACAGGTAGTATTTATGTTTTGATGACCAATTCTTTTACAACCACAGCCTGGAAGCATTCTGTGGATCGTGTTGCTGAGTTCTACAGAATTTACTTTCTACTACTTTTGAGATTAACTTCAACAGTCAATTTTTTCCATGCCTATGATGGATATAGTAAACAACATGAAAAGAAATACTTAAAAATCTAGAGAATGTGCCCAAATACCAACTTGAATTTCTCCATCACCCCCTCCTGTTCCAAATCATTGGTATGGTACACATTGTTCTGTAAGCTCAATGAATTGTAAATGTTTTCCCTCCTCATCTTTTTTGAAGGCCAACCAAATTTGTTTCAGAGAAATCTCCATTATTAGATTAAGAGATAACAATTGTTTTGATATTTCATTGTTGTATTTCAGAAGTGCAGGAAAACCTGAGTTCAAAGTCCCTTTGATATGGGTTTTGGAAAATCCCTTTTTTACTAGTAACTACTATCAGTAGCCTTTGTGGTCTTATCTTGAAAATTTCCTTACTTAAGTTCACTAGCAAAAGAATGAAAAGAGTTCTACAAAAAATATCTTAATGTGGATGACTTTTGGATAATAAATTCTTAGTACTTTGGCAAAACTGTACTGATATAAACACTTCCAACATAATTAGTAGAAACTCAGCCATGTACATTGCCATGTACAACATATCTAACCTTCCTTTGAGTAGTTTAACTTTAACTTTAAATACGCTATGCCTTTTGATAATTAGCTCTTGCATTTTTGTAATTTTCTTTTAGGGTTATCTTTTCCTTCTGAGATAAGTTTTGCATAAGAGTTTGCAATTTACTTGGGGTTTGATATTTTACCAAGTTGGTGCGATAAAGTCTTACTGATAATTTCATTTTTAACTTTTGTTTTATTTTATATTGCATTTTAAAAGTATTTGATTTTATTTCTGTTGTGCCCAGAATTACTTATTTGCTTGGTTCTGATAAAATCTCTTTTATAATGTGTAGCTTCTCATGTTGCCATGATTTAACATGACTGTGTTACATGACCCAAAACTTTAAGGTGGTTAAATTTCAAAGGATAGCAAATCTCTTGTTTATGTTTTTCTACATAGAATAAGCCCCAGTCTCTTATTTTAGAATGATTGTTTTGTTAATTGGATCTTTATAATATAGTACAGTGAAAAAGATTTTTTGAGAGAGGTATGTTTTAACCTATATATAGAGAGGTATATATATACACAGATAGCAGAATGTGCAGAATGTGACTCAGGGGTCACCATTTATTCATTTATTTATCAAAAGTTTTTGAAGGACAGCTATGATTTATGCACTGTGCTAGTCTGGGAAACTAAGATCAATAGAAAACAGTTCTTGCTTTCAAGAAGCTTCCAATCTTGGAAAAGATGCTGACATAAACAAATAAATGGTTGGAAGTATTACAGAACCAATAATGGACATCTATGCAGGGCATGATAGGGACAAAACAAATTAGAACACTGGCCAATTTTGCATGGACATGTCAAGAAAAGTTTCACTGTAAAGTCACCTCAGAGTCAAATCTTTATAGCTAATAAAGTTTAGCCAAGCAGCCTGGAGGAAGGATGGCATGCCTGGTAGAGGGAATAACAAAAGCATGAAACACTTTGGAGAGCTGCAAAGAGCCGAAATGGATGGAGCATGGGGTATTGTAAAGCTGAACATGAACTACTAGGGTTAAAAAAAAAAGGGGGGGGGAGCCAAAGCCAGTACTGTGAGAATTGACTGCGCAGTCATCACAATCTAACTCTTTAGAAATTGTGTTAATTTGCCACTCATTTCTAGAAGAACTTTCTACAGAAGGAAAAGAAATTAAAACTTCTAGGCAAATGGTATTATTTATGTTTTGTGTTTTCTTGTTACCATTAAGTTGTTTGAGATTAATTAACATTCATATCATATTGGATTGGGTTTGTCTTTAACTTTTTAAAGAATGTGATTAGAACAATTGAATCTGAGTCTACTCATGCAAAAGGACCAATGTGACCATTATGTAGATGTATGCAGTTCCTCTTCCATCTCATATTGCCTATGTTGTACAAAAAGTACGTCTTTGATAAGAAAACATACAGGAAGCTTGCTGCACCAGATGTCCATCTTGTCTATAGAAACAACTGTTTTGGAAAATCGTGATACTGATGATCGTAACTTATATCCAGGTGATACCTTTTGCTTTTCTAAATAATTTTATGTTCTTCATCTCATGATGTCCCTCCTTTCATCCTGCTCCTGTAGACATACCCATATACACTCTCAAACCTGCAATCTCTGAATAATGTGGCATAAAGTGGCAAATATTAGACCCATTTCATAGATAAGAAAACTAAGATGGAGAAGGGAAATGGCCAGTTACTCTGTTCCACAGTGTATCAGAAGCAGACCTAGTATAGTAGGGCTCAAGTCTCTTCAGCCTTGATTTACTGGTCAGTCTAGTTAATTCCTGCTGCCTACTCCATAGATTCAAGAATTCTTTTTGGTTTTTGAAATTCCTTGAAGGTAAATATAAGAGCGCTTTAGAAAAAGAGTGTAGCAGAATGATTTTAAAGTGGGTTTTGGAGATTCCAAAAGAACTATGTTTAGGTCTATCTTCCCTGTTTATAGAAATTTTTGTATAAAAAACTTTCCTAATCTACTTGAAGTTCATTTTTGTATCTATCAAATAGGGATAATGTTAGCTCTTGCCTGTTATAAGAATTATGTGAAATAAGCATGTAAACACTGGAAAAAATGTTCTTAGAATATAATTAGTGCTTAATTAAATTCATAATTGATAAAGTTCAAGCCACCAAATAGGAGTAAGACTTCAGAGTTGCCTTTAATAAAAATCACAGTAAGAAATTCTAAGAATTGAGCCCAGTTAAAAGATAAGAGATGCAAAACATGTTCATATATATCCCCTCTCCCACCACTATTACCATCATGACCACATATGCACATATGCAAACAAGTAAACTCTGTGGAAGCTGAGAGTTCAGTTTGTTTTGTTCATATCTTTATCAGCAGCATCAAGAACAAGGCCCAGGGCATAGCAGGTACTCAATAAATCTTTATTAAATGATTGCATTAACTAAATCCCAAATTTGTCTTTATTACTTAATCAGCTTCGTCCCAGATTTATTTACCTTAATGCTTGTTAAATTATTTTGAGAGAAAGGAAAAAATGAAACCACAGACTTTGAAGTCTAATATAGACTTGGTACTTGAATCCTGGATTTGGCAATCACAAACCAGTTACATTCAGTCATGTCCTCTTTTGGATCTGCACAGCCAGGTTGTAGAGCTAAGTTGGAGGGAATTAGTAATTCAAACCAAAACAATTTGTTGGATGCCTAAACACCCTATAATTCAAACATTCATCATGCTCACTTCTACCAGGTTTATTCAGTGAAACTGCTTTTTTCCAAACACCCCATGGTTTTCTGCCTCTCAGCATTTGCTAGAATTGTTTCCTGCTATGGGAATCCCTTCTCTGCATAGTCATGCTTGTCTAAATTCTATCCTTCCTTTAAAAAATAGTTCACAGTGTCTGTCTTCCAAGAAGTTGACCCCAGCCACACTAATCCCCTTACTTTATTCCTCCTTTAATTTAGGAAGTGCAGTTTCTCCATCATTCATGGTAATAAATCTTATGTCTTGTGCCATCGCTTGCATTATTATCTTAGATTGCTAGCTATTTTTTATGTTTGGGTGTTGCCTCCCCTGGCTATGTTTTAAGCACTTTGAGGGCAGGAACTATATACTATTTTCTTCATTTCTCTTTAGTTTGTTTGTATTTTAGGGATTTAAAAAAATGATTGATGGACTGATTGAAAGGGAACCTCACAGAGACTCTGTCTCTTTATGCTGTTGACACCTACTCTGCTGGAGTTCATGATAGCCCCATGTATTGATGCTTTTAATAAACATTATTTGTTGTAGACAGGGCTTGGAATCATAAATCAGAATGTTTTGACAGTTTATGTAACACTGATGGCTCTTCAAATCAAGGGTGGTCCCTCTCAGGGCTCCAGTTGAATAATCATCTCTTTTAGGAGGCGAATAATGTATTCATCTCTCACTGAGCCCCTATATTTTGACCTCCAAATTGTTGTGAGCCTACTCAGTATATTGGGTTTATAATACCTAAGCCTACTCAAAATATTGGATTTACAATTTCTACTGAGGTTCTTTAATTCAAAACTTAAACAAAAATACAAATTAATTAATAAAGAATAAAACATTACAATGAACAATGACAATGATAGCTACCATTTGTTAAGCTCTTAGCATGAACTGTGGACTACACTAAAAGCTTTGCACATATTCTCTCAAAATGTTTCCCAGTGACCTATGATGTAAGCATTACCATCATTATTATTTTGTAGATGAGGAAAACTGAAGTTTAGGAAACAAAATAACTTGCCTGATGTTACAAAACTATTTGGTTACTATGAAGCCAACTTTTAAATCAGATCTGTTCCACTCTAAAACTTTTTAAAAACCTTCCTAAGTAGATAATATAGATATGTGAACTATAATTAATGTCTCACAGATACCTCAAATCTTTTCTAAAAATGTAAGGAATTAAGTAAAAAATAAAATTGCATGTGTTTTACTTAGTATGACTTTACTATTTGTTCTCTTGACTTTTTTCTAATAAATGATGGTTAGAGTGAGAGCATGTGGCTTTCTTCTGTATTCTACATTCATTCATTCACCAAATATTTAATGAACATCTATTATGTGTCAGGTATTGACCTAGTTACTAAAAATACAGGATGGAATAAAATAGACAGTAATCCCTATCTTTATAGAATTTACATGCTTGTAAGGTAGGCATACAATAAAAACCACAGTTAAGTAATATACATAGCACATAATGACATGCTAAAAAGAAACAAACATGGAAGGACTATTAATCAAAAGTATGAATGTGGGAAGAGGTTCAAGTTACAGTTTTAAATAAAGTGTTTAGTGAGGGTCTCACTGGGAAGGTGACTTTTGAGTAAAGACCTAAAGGTTGTGAAGGGATTAACCATGTAAGTTAAGGTAACATAAAGTGCAAAGGCCCTGAGATGGGAACCTACGTGACATTTTAAGGAATTAGTCTAAGAAGCCAGTGTGGCTAGCAGGAGAAAGATCAAAAGAATGTCAAAGTGAGCAGATCATGCAAAGCTTTGGAGGTTAGGCTTCTTTCAGTGAAATGGGAAGCCAGTAGGGCTTTAAACAGAGGAGTCACGTAATTTGGTTAATGTTTTGACAAGGTTACTCTGGCTGCTGTGTTTAAAAGAGACTTTAAGGGGGCAAGGGCTGGCATAGGGAGACCAGTTAAGACTTCTTGCAGTAATCCAGGTGAGAGATGTCAATAGTTTGGATCAGGTTGGTACCAGTAAGACTGGGGACAAGTTGTCCAGTTCTGTGTATCCATTTACTTTTGGACATTTATCTTCTCCTTTGTCTCTTCCTGCCTTGATACCAGGTTCTCCTCAGCTGCGGAGTACTGGTTCTCAGCTCTTCTGTATTTGATCACTATTAATTAGAGGAAAATGCCTTGATATATGGTTGCCGTTGTACTTTTAGTGCTATAATCCTGTGAACATTTTGAAGGGTAGATTACTGAAGCCTTATGTCATACATGTGCATTCAAGCCTTCATTTTATTTTTGGCTTCAGATCTTCTCATCCTCAGGGAATCCCACCCTAGTTCCGAAATAAATCTGCTCTAAGCTACTTTAGGGCAGGAACCATGTCTTACGTGATTTTATATCCTCATTACATTGCATGTGACAAATGATCAATAAATATTTGGTAAATGAATGTTAGCCACTCAAAGAGCTGGATATATTTTGCAGAGTGCCTCTTTGGATTAGGTGTGATACCACCAAATAAGAACAGATATACAACAAGGAGAGTGAATTTTGCTTTCAATAAATTTCTTCTCTAATGACAAAATATTGCCTCTTTTATGACAGTAAATGTGACAGTATTTCTCCAACATCAGAATCTCTAGGGAAGCAGCCTGGGAATCTGGAAATGACCCTAGGTAATTCTTATCCTAGCACAAATTTGGGAAACACTGTATTATAAGTTATGTTTGGAACTAAAGCAATGAGTCAGCAAGTCTGTTGAGAAACTGTTAAGTGTTAATATTTGGCTAAGTATCACATATAGCCAAAGTATTTAAAACTTTTTAGACTGCAATCCATAAAGAATAAAAATTAAAAATTGCAACTCAGTACAAGTTTCACAAAGCAGTACTTAACCTTACCAAAAGCTATGCATTTGGATAGTTTCTGTCCTGTTTTTACCTTTTAAAAATTTGTTTCTTTTTTATAATTCTGGTCAAAATTACTAAAAGTTTTATAATCAGAAAAGTGGATGAGGAAATATAATTTATACTGATTCATTTAAAACTGATTCCTTCATTTACCTTTATTAGTGAATTTGAAAGGGTGCAGAATGGGTCATAAGTCATGATTTGAAAAAACACTGTAATATGTTCCCTGCTTTGAGGAGCATACAAAACCTCAGTTAGGAATATACAAATAAAAGATGACAAATTATAACAGGCAGCCAGCACTTAGCAGAAAATGTGTAGGAGTCCTGCACTAAACACAGGGTGGCTGTCCATATAGCCTGCTTCATTTACTGATTAGTATACTCATTTGGGAATTCATGGGTCAGTGCTTACTTCCCTGCACTGGCCCTTGAGACTTAGCCTATCCAGGTACATAGCTCAGCATGCCGAATAGCAATAGTTAGTGTATAAAAGGATGCTTGTGATGTGTCAGGCACTGTTCAAAGTACTTCATTCATTTAATCTTCACAATAATCCTAAGAGAAGTTTTATTATTAAACCCATTTTACAGGTGAAGGAACCTAGTCCCAGAGGTTTAGTTATCCAGGGCCTCACAGAAAGTAACTTGTGGTACCAGGATAAATGCCAGACACAGGAACCAATGCTGAGGACAGGCCAGTACCTGGAAGGACACCTTTCTTACTCTTAACCCTTACTCTGCTACTTGGTACTCTGGCTTTTGGCTCCCTTCTCCAAAGGGGTTGTTTAAATCTCTTTATTTTCAATAACTCTGTTGAGCTGTCCTCTCTCTTGTTAGATTTTAGCATCTGATGCAGATCCCAGTGTCCCCTGATTTGGTTGTATCATAGTTTCTTCCATTAGCCAGAAGAATTCCCATGGGCCTGATAACCTATACCCTCCCATGAATCTCAGGGTGCTTACACTGAAGAGACATTCATAACTAAGTTGAAGTATGGGCGTCCTTTGAAAGAGGCCTATTTGCTCAACTCTTCACCTGTTATTAGTGCAGTAAATAAGGTAATAAAACTCCCCAGGATAAACTGATATTGCTTGGAGAACCTAGCTCTTGAGAACTGAAAAGGGAAGGATGAATAATAAAACAAAGTGACATTTGACCCTGGGAAGGTCTGGCCCTAAATATTTCTCAGATGTAAACTAGATCTTTTTGTTTGTGTTTGTTTAAACTCATAAAAGACTTTGGCCCTTTCAACACAGGTAGAATTTAATTGAAAGAAGCTGAGGGAATATCTTTTTAAAAATAAAAGATGCATATCAGAATACCAATTTTGAGTCATTTTATTATGTATTATATTTCATTTCTAATAAGTGTATTTAGATTTACATATTCTTTTAAAAAGTATACATATGTTTATTTATTTTTAGAGGATCCACCTAGACTTAGTTTTTTAAAGGTTTTACCCAGATACAAAGAGGAAAGTGAGGCTATGAGGTGTGCAGTGAGCCTGGAAGGAAGGGAGTAAGGTAGACTTCTGAAGTGGATGGATCCCTGAATCTTCATGGAGCCCTTTGCATTTGCTTTGGATGTTTAGTCAAAATTATAGTCAAAATATATAAATTATATTTATTTATAATTGCATTCTTTCAAACGTTTTAGGAAAAATGAACTTAGGAGTCAATTACAAATGGGTCAGCATGCATTGTATCTCAACTGTTTTAATTTAAGATTATAAAAGTAATATATGCTCATTATAGCAATTATGTGAATACAGAGAAAAACAAAAAAGTACACTCTCATAACCTTGAAACTCATATATAAAAGTTCTTTATTCTTTTTATTTTTCCTTATGTCTGTGTATATATATATATGTGTGTGTGTGTGTGTATTTGTGATGTTATGTGTGTAACATATCTAAGTTTAAGGTATATTGTTTGTACCCTGTGTTTCTGCTCAATGCTATGTCAAAAACATTGTCATGTCATTAACAATTCTTCATAAACATTTTTTAAAATGGCTGTGTAATGGGGAAGCTTTTTTTTGAAAAGTAAATAAATAAAGGAAGGCAGGGACTGAAAGCATTGTTTTTCTCAGACCATTACTTTTCAGTAGAGGATAGAAAGCTTTCAAGTGTAACCTTGCAACAGCTTTGAAATGAGATACAGTTTGGAAAAAATATATGGTGAGTTGGAGTTTCAAAAGGACCATTGCCATTGAACTTCAAACAGGGAAAATATGTATACTTAATGCAAATATATTTCTCTAGCTAGTCCCCTAAGACTGCCTCTACACCCACTCCACCAAATAATGTGCTTTGAGCTGGGGGGTGTGTGATTATTTTAAAAAGAAGCCAATCAGGCAACTTCCTTGTTATTACTATTCTCCTGGGCATTTAGAGTGAAACATTGAAGTTATTTTTAACTTTCTAGCCCCCATGGAAATTTAATCAGTTCACAAATCCCTAAGTCTACCTTTGAATGGTTTCTTCTACTTCTTGTCTCTTTCTACATCTTCCTTCCTTGCTGAGGGCTCTCGTTGTCTCCCATGTGTTGCCACAGATATACCCTGACTGGCTTTTGTATTCTTCCTCTCTTTCCCTTCCAAATTTATCCTCCTTATGGTGGCACCAAACTTATTTTTCTAAAACACAGGTAAGAACTGGCTATCCATTTCTCTACTCAAGGACTTTCTGCATTTCCCACTGCCATCAAAATTATTCATCCTCATGGCATGGCCTCAACCGTTTTTCCATCATTATGTCCTGCCAGACCCCACTTCCACTCAACACAGGCAGCCAGAATCCACTCCAGCCATGTCTCCATCCACTGCTCATGCCATGGAGGAGGTACGGAAAAATGGATGTTTGGTAGAAAACCTAGGATTAGATCCACCTCCATTTAGAAAATAGTTTGCAACACTTCTAGGTGAGTAAATCAGTTTTGGGGATGCTTAATTTCTAGATGTCCTAATTGAGATGATAATCATAACATCCACCCACTATCATGAACATGGCTTTAGACAGGCAAAGCCTCAGTGATAGTCAGAATCCATTCAGAGGATATTGCAATATTTTTAAAAAGCCAATGAAATGCCAACTGAAGCAGTGAAGAGAGTTTGCTTTAAACTTGGTACTTGTTGTGAATTTGTGTAGCTGATAATTCCTTTATGATATATTTTGAATCCAGGGACCATGAACTAGGACCAAATTCTTTTCTAAAATTTTGGAGTTCATGAGATAGTGACTATAAAGCAATGTTTAGTCTTATAGTTGAGAAGGTGAGAAAAATCACCCTTAGTATCTATAGTTAAACATCTCCTGGGAAAGATCTCTACGTGATATACAGTGTTGGTCAACTAAATACAAAACCCTCAAAATTTCTTGGGAAACCAACCATAAACTTGCATAATTGTTTCCTTAGTGAGCAGAGGTCTCTAATCCTGAGAATATTTTATTAATTATAGAATAATGAAGGAAATTAAACCTTTTAATTAATATTTTTGTGTTATATAATAATTATATATTGGTAGCACATGTGTTGGTATTTTTAAAATTAATGTGCTAGAGTATTTAACACATTACTTTTAGAATGCCAAGGAATTGATTTTGACTTGAGATTTTAAGACGGAAGATAGAAATAATCTTACCATTTGTGAGTTGTATTGAAATATATGAGAAAGCTTAAAACTTCCCATATTTTAAGTTTTCTTTATTAGATATAAAAGAATTATTTAAATACTTGGGGAAGTTTATTACTCAGATAAAGCATTTTAAAAGAAATTTTAATATATTAAATTTATAAATACAGTCATTAAAAACTTCCTCAATGGTGATTGTAAAAAACCATCCTAGATTTATAAATAGAACTGTACAATTATAAATTAAACTTAAAAATTTAAGTAAAGCTAGGCTTTTGAATTTATAACTTAAAAATTAAACATTAATTTTGTAAACCAAGAGAGCTCCAATCTTTTCTGTACACAAAAAAATGCTTTAAAACAGCACCAAAACACACACATTGCACCTTCTTGGGGTGTTATAAAGCATGAACAGAATATGAAGACACTTTGTAAATTCTAGAGCACTATAATAATATTTGTCATTATTTTTTTCTTCTAATTGTTTTGCTTCATCTATTACTTTAGTACTGAAAGGTATTTACCTTTTCTCTCCCCTGAATAATAACTGTTGTGTCCATCTAGACCCTACCAGTTCATATCTTCTCCCGGATGAGATTTGTATTTCCTATCCTTTTGTTATTTTGTATTACTTTGTATTATTAGTGTAACACTCATTATACATTATATCACTAGTATAGCACTTTATATTAATAATGTAACATGTATCTCTTATATTGGAGGTGTTTATTCATGCTTGTTTTTTTTTTTCACTAGAATAAGAATTCCATATCTTCTTCAGTTCATTTTTAAAAGCAAACATTGAGTCTCCCTTCTCTGGTAAACACTGTATTCTGTACAAGGAACAGAGCCATTATTAAGAAAAGGTATCTGTGTGTTGTAGGTAATGAATTATTGAATTTAATTTAATTTGAAATAGAAATAATTCTGTCTAAAGAAAATTCTATAATAAAACTTTTAGAGAAGCAATTGATTAGTTCAAAAATTCATTTATTACAAATAGCACATAAAAATTCAAAATATGTTAAAGAAAAATTGAGACTTCACCAGTACAGTGAAAAGCACTCACTTTTTCCTTTACATTGTTTTAGTTCAGATAAACAAGTTGGAAGATAGTTTTACAAAATGACTGGAGCAGTAGAGGCTGGGGCAGGTGGAGATTGGTGAGACAGAACTGTTGATCTGTAATGAGAATCACTCAGTCAGAGCTGTCTGCCCCTTCTTATTAAGTAGATTCTGCTGCCCACCTCCCATTCTTTTTCCCTCCAGTTCACCACAGCCAGCAAGGCTGTTTTCCCTTTCCTTTAGTCCAGAAGTCAGTAACATTGATTTCGCAGCACTAGGTGATTCTCACCTCTTCTCTCATTATCCCCTCCTTCAGGGCTAAACAAAGCCAAGTTCCCTGGTGTGTGCCACAATCTGCAGAGCCTGTAGGACAGAAATGGCTAGAGGCAGGATGTAGGGCTTTGGCTGGGTGGGAGGAATGGTCCGTGCCATAAAATCCCTCAGGAGCATCCTGGGCGGAATATTTTTGACACAATCTTAAGGGATAATATATCCTCCAGAGAAAAAGAGCACACAAAAATGTCTGTCTTCTTCACTGTGGTTCCATTGAGTAGGCTGAGGGGGAGAAAGCCCTGAGGTCCTATTTCCATGTGTAATTGTTACTGAGCCTATTCAGATAGACAGATACTACTCCTGGGGAAGAGGCCAGCTATTGGGAATGTGTCAAAAGAGCAGTGGTACATAACAGGGACATCGATGGCCAATGTATTGCAGAAGAAAAGAAGGAATTTACTCAATGAGTGCTTACTGTGTGCCAGTAATGTCACTGTCTTTATTTTAATCCTTGTAACAACCCTGTCGTGTGTTATTACTGCCCTCATTTAACAGACTATCAAACTGAAATGTAGAGAGGCACATTAATGTGCCCAAGCCACATAGCAAGAAGGTGACAGAGCCAGTCTTTTGTATGTATACCATACTGGCTTGTAGAGATCCTGACTTTCCTTCTTGAAAGTTCCTGCAAAAGCTTGGATAATCAGAAGGAGTGGAAATACAGCCCTTTGCTTGAAGATGAAGGGGAAAGTATTGGAATTGGTTTTGCTTCCATAGTCTTAGGAGGAAATGATAGAGTTTTGTTGTCTAGCCAAAAGGAGAAGCAAGTGAGAGAGAAACTTCAGGAACTGTTCAGGAAAGTTTGAGTCCAGACTTGTGAAGAAGTGCCTAGATGCAGGGCTTTAAAAGTAAGAAGAGAAATTTCATGTTGCCGTACTATTCAGACCGCAGTGCTCTGGAGTTTTATGTAACCAAGCAGGGATTGGCTCTAGTAACCCTGCCTCTTAAATATCACAGCCCTCAGTTTGATTTTCTTCTCTACCTCTTTCTAGCTGTGTGAACCTAAGCTAGTTACTTAGCCTGTCTTAGCCTTAGTTTCCTCATCCATAAAATGGGATGCTAATGTCTGTCATGTAGGTATAGATTTTTTATTGTACAACCTAAATATACTAATATTTACAAGCCCTTCAAAGAGTTGAGAAATCGAATCAGTAATAGATTCCTTCCTTCTTCAGTGATATCCACTCCTACCCTCCAACATAATGTGGAAGCTAATTCCTAAGTCTTCCTTTCTGCTGAGCTATAAGTAAGGGCAATGGTACTACTCCCAGGGAAACAAAGCCTTGACAGTCAACATCAAATTCAACTGTAACAGTTAATTTCAAGCCTAAGCCTTCATGTGGAGGAGTATGGGTGTCCTGAGGGCTGTCTGTCTAGCTTTATCTGAAGATATGCCCTGGAGCTATGCTGTCCAAGAGAGTAGCCACAAGTCACATGTGGCTACTGAGTATTTGAAATATGGCTAGTCTGATGTGAAATACATTATAAATATAAAATATATATTAGATTTTGAAGACTTAGTGTGGAGAAAAAAATAAAGCATCTCGATAAGTTTTTTATTGATTATACTGTAAAATTATATTTTAGATACATAGGGTTAAATAAAATATAGTATTAAAATTTTTTTCTTCTTACTCTATTCAATGTGACTACTAGAAAATTTTAAATTACCTATATGATTCACATTTTGGTTCTCATTATATTTCTCTTGGGCAATGCTGACCTAGAGGCCAAAGTGTAACTCATTCTTTGCGTAATCAGGTCCTCAGTCAAGAAGTTCTGAAGGGGTTTTTACAACCAGTGTGATTAACAGTCTTTTTCCCTATCTAGGCTTTGGGATGAACGGATAGGGCTCCTTCTGGCCCTAGTAGTTCTAGGATCTTTAGACAATCATTGACTATTAGACTTAAAAAGGAACTTAGAGATTCCAAGTTTCAACTCTCAGCTGAGGTCCAGGGAGGTTACATGACTTGTACAGACTGCGAATGTCCAGTCGTTTTTCCATTAAAATGAACTGCCTCTTAAGGGCATGACCACTTTTCCTAGTGAACTTAAATGTTTATAACTATCTTGGGAGAATGCAAACCCTGCTATTTGGGTGTAGGCCTGTTTCCTCGGAATGGAAACTTTCTCCTCTGCCCTGTTCCATTGCAGTCCCAGTGGAGAATTCCTCTTTGACCTTCAAAATTGTATACTAGTTTAACCTCCTCAGTGAATTCTTCCTGCCCCCAGCAAAATTTGTCACCTTCCACTCTTCCTTGTCTACACTGCTCTGTTTTAGCTTCAGCCACACTCTGTGGTGTTGACTTACTTACATACAAATGCCTTGAGGCAAAGTGCTTGTCTTGTGGGCCCAGTGTTGGGTGCATGGTAAGCCCACAGTAAATATTTATTGAGTGGAACTGTTTTTTGAACATTCTCATAGACTGCCCTTTACATTCTAATTTGTGTTATTCTGTAGGCCACAGCCTATAAAAATTGGAAAAACAAACAAACAAACACAACAACTCTCTGTCTCTCTCTCTTTGTGTGTGTGTGTGTGTGTGTGTGTGTGTGTGTGTGTGTGTGTGTGTGTGTATTTTAATCATCCCTACTTGCCAGATGCTATCATGTATTGGAAATGCCATTCCTTAACACTTACCTAAATCTCCCAGTTAGTCATATGTTGAATTTCCTCATCAAAGAAATCTTCTCTATATAAATGAAGTTGAACCTGTCAGTCAGGGCAGATCGACTAGGCCTGAAGAAGCCATGATTCAGACAATCTCATTTCCATGCTATATGCTTTAAATGCCATATCTTCAGTCAGCAGTTAGTCTCCCATGAAAATAAAATTGAGCTATGCAATCCCTTTGGGTTTTAAAAATGCATATTGAGGTTTATGCTAGGAAGTGCAAATGTATAGCCATATTAATGATGCATTTCTTTTGGCCTTTTGGCTTTCTCCAGATGAGATTTAGAAATGGCTCCATTTCCCCCAGAAAATTGATTATAATTTTCCATAAATCTTGTCTATTCATACCTTCATTTCAGCATTAAAAATCTATAATAGTTCAAAGAAAGAGGGAATGAGTTTTTTAGCTTGCTTTATCTTTTGGATTCAGTTCCTTTTCTTCTTTCTATGCAGGTATGTCAGGACAGAAGACAATCTGAATAGCTAGAAATCCTCTAGCTCCTTGGCCTGACTCTTCCATTTTGTTTTCACTGCTGATCCTTTTATTTTCCAGGCTGCCATCCTTCATGAAAGCCATCCCTGCTCTCTCTTCTAGACCTGGCCCCATCTATATGCTCTCATATAATTTGAACCCATCCTTTACAGTACTTACCATACTTTGCTAAAATGTGTTTCTTGGATTATTTGATTACTCTCTCTGTTTTCTAACTCGACTGCAAATTCCATGAAGGTAGAAACCATGCCAGTTTTGTCTACATTATATCCTCAGCCTTAAACACAGTACCTGATACACAAAATGCCCTACATAATTAAATATTATAAAAGTAAATGATTAAATGTCGTTTGCACTGTGTCCCTAAAGTAGATAAAGTGTGTTGATTCAGTGTGAGTTCTTTGTCTTTGTACAGTATTGGCTTTAAATCTGGAAAAGAGCTCTCACTCCCCTCCTTATGGGTCTTGGGTCTGGTGAGTATGGGAGGTACTTGCTTATTTCCCCCTGGAGTCCAGATGTCTTTAGGTAATCAGATCCATTGAGAATTCAAAGGAGTGGTTATTGTATAATGAGTACCTATTTTCTGCTGGATGCTATCTTAAGTGCTCTACGTGCATGATGTTTCTTCACCTTCACCACTCTAAAAGTTCTCATTTAAACTCAGTTTCATTGGCTTTAAAAGTCCTGATCTTTCCTTTACATCAACGCACCTGAAAATTTACTATGATTAAGAATCCTCTAGATAGCTTGTTACAATACAGATTCCTGGGTTCTATTCTCACAGATTTTGATTCTTCAGATCTAGGGAAGGAACAGGAATGTGCTGCTGCTGCTTCTGGTCTGCGGATCCCCACACCAGCTCTATACTATAGCTTTATACTATTTATTCCTCAGTACCTCCAAGAGTTCCTGATATCCAGACTCTGACTAGACTTTTTAGTGAAGCTATTTAATCTCTCAGTCCTCTATTTCCTACTCTGTAAAATGGAACCAGTGATAGTTTACTCAGTATCATAGAGATATTTTAAGAACTACATATGATAATTTGATATGAAGGGTACATGGAAACCTAATACTGATTTTTTTGTTTAGTGTTTCATGTCTCAGTTGTAAGGAGTTATGGGCATGATAAATGACAGAAGGAGAAAACATTTTTTATAAGCTGTCAGCTTGTTTTCTACAAATTATCACATCTTCTGTCCCAGATAATATATTTTTATTTGATAATATATCCATCATTTCCCTTTCTCTGACTTGGAGCACACTAATAATTGCCACCCCTTGGCTCTGTTGCATGTGTTAGCCTTGCTGTGGGTGATGGGCAACAGATGTATCAAACCACCAGGTGTTATATCAAATCTCCGGGTGTTCTTTTCTGTCACAAGCATGTCCCCCTCTCCCACCCGGTGTATTTTGGTATATTTTAGAGTCAGTTTATCAGGGATGAAAGGAAAAAATTTAGTATTAGTTCACAAAAAGGTGAAAAAATGGATCTGTTATTTAGCAAAATAAAACTCCCGTAATGTATTCCTATGGCTAACATTTTAGATGAGATTTGACTGATGAAGTACTTTAGCTATGCCGTGTGACTCCATTAGGACAAGTATTTGTGCTGAATTTGTTAAACTAGGGATCTTAGCCTGGACTAGGCTTTAAATTACAAGTGAGATTTACATAAGACATTTTTATTCTTTGAAGGAATTAGATTTTTATCATTGGCTTAATTTGCTTATAATTCAGAGAATTGTTGATTATTGAGGTTGTATTAAAATCAATTTTAGGAACATTTTAAACTGTACTGTGGATAAAATCCAGACTGTGGGAAACTCTATAGGTCAAATGGCTCAGGCTTTTCAACAGATTAATCAAAAGGAAAAGAAAGGGATGTAGTAGAAACTTGTGAAGTATGAGACGTAAAACTAACCTGTAGTGTCCAAGAATGCATAATTGGGTAAACAGATTATAAGGAAATAGAAGAAATGAGTTATTACAAAAGTCAGGATGATTACTTTTAAGGGAAAGAGGGGATTTTGGCATGAGGTACATGGAGACTTCTGTGGTGACTGGCAAATTTCTATTTCTTGACCTGAGAGGAAGTTATAAGGGTTTTTGACTTATATAATTCATCAAGTTATACATTTTCTGTGGGTTATCTGTATCTCTGCTTTATTTTATAATTTAAAAAGCTTTAAAACACAGAAAAAAGATGAATCAATTTTATTACCAATCTTTTTGTATTTCAAATTAAAAGACCCCAGAAGAATGTTTTGTTAAGAAACAGTTTCTGCTAGCACCTTTCAGTGGCATGGAGAGAAAGCATCATATATTTCATTTTGACATTAAATTTTACAGAATTTTTTGGGTTTAGAACAGTGTTTAACACTGAAAGAGTGACAGAAGTAGTAGAAAAGAGGACCCTGGACACAGATGCATGAAGCAATTATAAAAACTCACAGATCTTTTCTTTTCTTTCCTCTTCTTTTCTCTCTTCTCTTTTCTTCTGTTCTTTTTTCCTTCCTTTTTTTTTTTTTGTTTTTTGTTTTTTGAGATATAATTGACATACAGCACAGTAAAAGTTTAAGGTATACAGCAAAATGATTTGATTTGCGTGCATCATGAAGTGATTATCACAATAATTTTAGTGAACATCCATAATCTCATTTAGGTACAAAATTAGAGATAGAAAAAAAAATGTTTTCTTGTGGTGAAAACTCTTATGTACTGTCTCGCAAACAGATGAATTAATTGGATTTTTACTTTTACTCTTAGGATTTACTTTCTTAACAACTTTCATGTATAACATATAGCTGTGTTAGTTGTATTTATCATGTTGTACATTACATCCCTAGTACTTACTTATCTTATAACTGGAAGTTTATACATTTTGACTGCTTTCATCCAATTCCTCTTCCACCCACACCTTACCTCTGGTAACCACAAATCTGATCTCTTTTTCTATGAATTTGTTTGTTTGTTTTTGAAGTTTAATTGACTTACAACACTAGGTTAGTTCCTGTTACACAGCAGAGTGATTTGACATTTCTGTACATTTCAAATTGATCACACAATAAGTCTAGTTACAATATGTCAACATAAAAAGGCAGTACATAGTTCTTGACTATATTTCCCACACTACATTTCATACCTATGACATTTATTTTCCAACTGGAAGTTTGTACCTCTTAATCTCTCTCATCTGTTTCTTTCCTCTCTCTGTCCCCATTCTCTCTGGCAAATATCTGTTTGTTCTCTGTATCTATAACTCTGTTTATTTTTTACTACATTTGTTCATTTGCTCTGTTTTTTAGATTCCACATGTAAGTTAAATCATATAGTATTTTCTTTCTCTATCTGACTTATTTCACTACAACATCACCCTTGAGGTCCATCCATATTGTCATAAATGGCAAGATTTCATTCTTTCTTATGGCTGAATAATATTCCACTGTGTGTGTGTGTGTGTGTGTGTGTGTGTGTGTGTGTGTGTGTGTGTGTGTACACATATACATATAACATCTTCTTTATCCTTCATCTGTTGATGGGCACTTAGGTTAATTCCACATCTTGTAAATAATGCTGCAATGAACACAAGCAAGTGTATATCTTTTCTGATAATGTTTTTGTTTTCTTTGGATAAATACCCAGAATTGGAATTGCTGGACAACATGTCATTTCTACTTTTAATTTTTTGAGGAATCTCCATAATGTTTTCCATAGTGGCTGCACCAATTTACATTTCCACCAATAGTGCATAAGGTTTACCTTTTTTTCACATCCTGGCCAACACTTGTTGTTTGTTGTCTTTTTAATAATAGCCATTGTGACAAGTGTGAGGTGATATCTCACTGTGGTCTTGATTTGCATTTCCCTGATTGTTAGTGATGCTGAGCATATCTTTTCATGTGCCTATTGGTTATCTGTATGTCTGTCTTTGAAAAATATCTAATCAAATCCTCTGCCTATATTTTAATTGGGTTTTTTTCCTTGATGTTGAGTTGTATTACAGATCTATTCTTAAACAAGTAGAAATTCAGATCAAACCAATTAACTTTAGAGAGATATACCCTATAGATGCTGGTAAATAGGAGGTACTCATTAAAATGAATTTCTTACTACTTTTCTTTTCCTTATTTGTACAGTATTTTCATTCTAGGTTAGAGCTTCAGCAGTGGGATGGGGACTTCATTTATTCCATAAAAACTTATTTTGCCTCTTTGGTGTGTTAGGTACTGCTTTATTAAAATTTCAACAATGAGCATTTAAGACTGGTTTATTATCTCCATTTTAAAAATGTGGAAAAGCTAAATGAAACAAGAAGTGGTTTCGGTATTTGGACTTAAAGGATAAATAGGACTTGAACTCTCAATTATGGCAACAAAAAAGGCATTTCCAGCAAAAGGAATAGCACATAGCAGTGTGTGACAGCAGGAAAGCTTAAGAGACATTTGGAAAATAGTATATGTAGTCTCATCTTTTTAGAAAATGAGATCAGAAAAAGTAAATTGGGGCCATATTATGAATATCCAGTTGGGAAATTATTACTTAACTTTGTAAATTATGGAAAGTTATTGAAGGTTTTTGAGTAGAAAAACAACATGTGGTGAAGATTTTTGAGTATTTCTTTGTTCATGGTGCATCTGATAATACAATTAGATAAACAAAGTGATATAATTATAGCTAAAGTGAAGCTCAGCCAAAGGTAATCTTAATATAAAGAAAAAGAAGTGCTTCTTTACACAGCAGGTAGAATATAGATAATTTCTGTACCATTATGTACAAGAGGAAATGGTGTAACATTTTAAGGTTTTGTGTATATTTTGTCCAGCTGTTTTGCAAGAAAGGTTTTATTGCTTTCATCAAGGGTATGTGATAGTGCCGATTTTTAAAAATCATTAAAAATGACCACTTTTATATTGTTTTGTAATATGTGTTAATTTGGTTAAAAATTTTATCCCAATGTTGGTTAATTTTTTATATTTATCAATAATGTTGAGCATTACATAGACATAATCATTTGTGTTTCTTCATTTGTGATTACCTTTCATATCATGTCATTGAAAAAAAAGCAGTAACTTTTTTCTCATTTATCTGTAAAATCTTTTTACATATTAAGGATATTAATGATTTTTGCTTATCACTTGTTATAAATATTTTGACTGAAGGGGGTGTGTAATTTATTTTTTAACATTTTTACATTTTTTTTGAGGGGAGTGTAGCCTACCTTTCATCTTTATTGACTATATATTTTATGTACATTTTATGCATATTTTTATGTACATTTACATAGAAAATGTCTATGTATTAGGGCCCATTTCACTCTTAACATCCTCCAAGTCTGATTCTCACGAGAACCACTTGAGGGAGATGAAATTCAGTAATTTAACTATTCACTTGTGTAATTATATGGCTTTTCCAAATGTCTATAAAGTAGAGACATTACTGTGAATCTTACAGTTATATACATTACTTGATTTAACTAAATTCATGTACAATACCAACTACCAGAAATATGAAGATGAGTAAGAGGGGTTCTGCCCCCTGAGAAGCCCCTATTTTAATAGGGCTCACTGACACATATACCATTAGTAAGATGTAAGCAAACTCTGGGACTGGAGGGGCTTGTGTAACTATGTGTAGGGGAATTGGGGAGAATCTTGAAGTATATCTTAAAAGGATGAGTGGGAGGTAGGGGATTTCTGTTAATTAGAGCATAAGGCATGAAAGTGGTGATGGTTGGTGATCTTGTTTTGGGATTAGAAAATATATCTTCTGCTTGCTGTGTTCAGCGTGTGGGGAAGGTGAGGTTAGCAAGATACGGTTTGACATAATATTGTGAAGTCTTTGTGGTCTCTATCAAGAAGTTCGAACTTTATCTTGTTGTCATGCTTTATACCACTACCAGTTTAATTTTTCTTAAGTTTTAAAGTAGGGGAGTGTCCTGACCAGATTTGTGGTTTTAGGGGACTTATTCTAGCAGGAGGATTGGAAGATGGCCTGGTCATGGAGTCAGACAGAAAATAGGAAAAAGACTTAGGAAGTTTTTTGTAGTTGTTCAGAAAACAGACAGGTAAGGGCATAAACTATGAAAATATATTGGGAAAAGAAAAGAGGAATCCTATTGAAGATACATTAAGAATTAGTAACTATATAAGTGTGAGAAAGAGGATGAAGCTGAGACTTTCATATTTTCAGCTTGAATAACTGATAAATTGTGTTATTAGCTATTCTAGAGAATTTGAACAGAGGGGATATTTGGAGAAGAACAGCATTTTACAGATGTTGCGTACAAGTTACTGATGATGCATCCTGGGAATTGTTCAGTAGACAGTTACATGTGCCAATCTACATCTCCAGTGTGAGTGTTAAGCTCAAAATAGAGATTTGTGCATCATCACCACAAATAATATCCACAGGTGTGGATAATACTTCCCAGGGAGGCTGTGAAGAGTGAAAGAGATAGAGCTATGGACAGAACCCTGGGGGATACCAGCACTGTGGGGAGAGATCCTATGAAGATGAAACCAGATCTTGTATGTGAAAGCACTTTGTGAGGGTAATGCACTTTTCAGATAGAAGAGATTGTTATTATTCTTATTACAACTATTAAGAGCTTCAGCTTCTATAAGAGGATGGAGATAAGTGCTAACACACGATGCACTGAAGCAGAATAGTTGCAAGTGTAACCTCAGAGGCATTGTGAAAATCTACAAGCATTTTTTTTTAATAAAAAAATACCAAATGCTAAGGTAAAAGAAGCCTTTGTCAAGACTAAATAGGAGCTAGAGTTGTTAGTTTTGCTTGTTGCAACTGTAGCCATGAATTTGCCATCTGGGAATTTGTAGTAACTGTAAGCAAGTATGTTACACTGAGTCATCATCCCCCATGGACTGCTGGAGAAACAAGGCCTGGGTCCAGATTTCCATTCAAGAATTTTACAAAACTGCCTTCTAAGAAAGGCCAAGAAATTATCATGAACCAGATTGGTAGAAAATTTGTTCATAGCTTTGCTTGAATTTGCATTATTGGAGATACCTTTATCAAGGCTACAAAAAGAAAATCAAATAATTCCTTATTATCACCTTTATGTTCATCTCCTAAAATATTTTCAAAACTCATCTGTTTTGTATTTTGTATTAGAAATTCAGTCTTCCTTTTCATCTTAATTTGAAACTAAGGAAGTACGTGTTCAGTAAACTGTGTAGTACATTAGAAACGAACTAATAAAGTTTGAATTAGAATACATGAAGAGTTTGTATTCCACTTTTGATATTTGTTGATATGAAAAATTTTCCATGATCTTCAGTTAACTTCATCTACAAAATGGGCATAACATTTAACTTATAGTTCTTTTTTTCTGTTGTATAAATTAAAATATCCTATAACAACATGAACATCTCAATATATGAAACACTGTAATCTAAGGAATTATCTCAATGTAAAATTGTAATAGTTAATTCTGTCATGACTCTGAAAGAAATGTTTCAGTTTTTAAATATTATTTCTAGTTAATGGAGAGTTTAAGATAAATTGTACTAAATGCTGCATCTTGAAAGACACTCATTTTGCTAAGTCTCAAAAAGAGTACTATGTGAAAAATCGATGATTGGATATCAACTGTGGTATCAGAGCTCAAAACCAATGTCATCTCATTGGTAAAGGGTATGGGGAACTCGGTTGACTTTGCTCATGCTACTGATTGTCAGTGTAGATTGCTGAGAGTAGCTCTCACTTCCATTATTCTCTTCCTTCCATCCTTATCAGTCTGTGACCCTCATGAGTCTTTGAGTTTACTAGCTCAAAGACTAGAGGATACTCAAAGACTAAAGACTACTAGAGGATACTCAATGACTTCTACACTGGTCACATCTACTAAAGGCTGTAATTTTCCGTAATATTTATTAGATAAAACTACATGCTGTGGTTATTGGTGAGAGTCTTCTAAGCTGAAAACATGGAATTGGAGCAGAGGTGCAATTGTTCCATTAAAAAATTAATTAATTGTCTTTTCTCTTTATATTAAAAACATTTTATCCCATATTTTATTTAATTATCTTTTTTCACATAGGGGCTTACTAAGTACCTAAGGATGAGATAATAGGGAAAAACAAAGGATAGAAGGAAACTGTGAACTTTAGGGAAGCAGAGTAAATTTTTATGATGAACCTTGATGGCCTTAAATACTGTATATCACAAAGTGATTGTGAGGTTGATGATTTGATCTCAAGGGTTTAAAATAAAATAACATTTAAAAGTTCTAATAACCTGTGTGGTTAAAAACTGGACAAATAATAAAGGGATATTTCCCAAGAAATAGATTTTTATTTCTGTTGTGCAAGATTATTTTTAAATGTGTAAAAAGTAAATTGAAGAGCTAGATTCATTTAGTTTTATCTTCTGTGATTCAGTTATGCATGATTATAATGTTATTTCTTATTATAAAAATAACCATCAAATTTAATATTGTGAATATGTACAGTGTTATGTCTATAATTGATTTCTTTATATTTTAACCAGTGGACTTTATGATATCAATAAAATAGTTGACTAATGAAGATTTTCAAATTGTTCAAGTATACAGAATATATTTCTTTTAAGATAGATGCAATTTTCTAGTTAATTGTCTATTCTCCCACTATTGTAAAAGTATCTTGAAAACCCAAACTCTTTCACTACGATTGCATTCTCAGTGCCTGTCACAGAATTTAGCACATAATCAAGTATAGAATATTTGTAGGTTGAATTAATGCCTATATTACCTAATTTATTTGCTAAGAGTAAGAGTGGCTTTAATGTTTGAGTTAGGCTTTATATACAATCCTAGATACTTAAATTCATAGCCATGTCCTTGGTAATTAATGATGAGAAAGAGAACTTTGAAATATGTTGCTTGTCAGAGAAGAATGTTTCAGTAATACATCCAATATCACTTCTAATAAAATGTACAAATCATTAATTTAGTCTATTAGTTCCATAAAATAGTTAAGAACAATTTTTATTACCAGCCATTGTAGAACACCAAAGGTCAGAGGAAATGTTCTTAATGACATAAGGAAGATTCTTTAAGCCTAGAAATAGCTCCCAAGAAGTTAGACCATGTTCCACTAGATGCTGAATTAACTCTTTCAAGCCACTAGGGTCCTATTGAGTGCACTGAAGCTGCAGTTTACCAAATGGTACCCCTGTGGTCTCACTCTATTACTGAAGCTTCCAGAAGGGCCTTGTCTTTCCAGAGAGCACTTTAAATGTTGGAAAAATCTGGCCTAGTGTATATTTCCCCAAGGTGATGCTTAAAGGAAATAGTTAGTGCATAGCTTTACCTTGTGGCATACACAGTCAGTTCTTTGTGTAAATGTACTTCTGAAGGATGAAGATGCTCCCTGCTTCTCTTTTGCTCATCATCATATCCAGGGGGATTAGACTAGGTTAAGGTGTAGCTTTACTTAAAAAACTGAAATTTACATAATACGATGGCTTATGTGATCCAATAATATTGGTACTTGGGAAATTCTCTTAAAGCAGAAGGAGATGCTGGGGGCCGCAGAGAGAAGGGAAGGTAGGGGAAAAAAATCACATGTATCTTTGAATGTTACCAGTGTTTCTTCCATTGTGATATCCCTTGGATCCCAGTAATTGCTAGATACAAGTGAGAATAGCAACATTTTTAGTGCTTTATCTTTTAATTTAGTCATGTGGGCTAGCTCGGAGGCAACATTGTTGAAATAACTGTGGCAGTGACTCAGATTTAACATTTGCTACACAATTAGATTTTCTTAGGTCACCCATAGAGATCAAACTTTGCTTTCAGCAAACCTTCCTCAGATCTATTGTAATTTCATCAAAGAGTGGTGAAACATGATACTAGATGGAGTTTAGTGTTTAAAGCGTCATCTCCCATTCATTTTTACATTTTTCATAGGTTTTTGATGTTTTCTCTGTTCAGTGTAACAGCAGTTTTGGTCTTTAATTTTCTTTTCAAATATCAGATGATCTAGGGGTCCATTCTACTGGCCAGAGTTTAAGCCCATTTTTAATGCCTCATTTCAATACTTCTTCATTCACTCACTTACTCATTCACAAAACATTTAATGAGTTTCCAACATGTGGCTTTTGAACTAGTGCTAAGGATATAAAAATGAGTAACATTTAGTTTCAGTTCTCAGAGAGTTTTATGGGTTAGTAGAGACAGGCAGGTATATGAATGAATAGTTAATATGCAGTGCAATAATAGCTATAATGGGGGAAGGAGCATGGTTTTGGAGATTAGGTGGGTTTGATATTTAAGACCAAGAAAAGAAATCAGCAAAGCAAAAATACCAAGATACAATTTTTTAAAAAGCTATTTTTGTCTAATAACTTAGTGGACTATTCCAGCTGATTAGATATTTATCTATCCATCTCCTCTCAATTCTGTGCTTGACTTATTTAACAAAATTATTCATGTAAAAATTGGGTAAGAAAAAAGTGCATTTTAATTATATGTAGTGTTCATTTGTATTGTTTTACACTTGCAAACTAAATCCTATGTTTTCAATTTAAAATGATTTTTCATACCAAGTTTTAAGTTAATTAGTGAATAATTTTAAAGATCCACCTTCAAAATTATCTACCTTAAAGTTTGTTCTCTTTAGGGTAGATGAGCAGGGTTAATTTGGAAGTAGCCTAGTCTTTTTCACATGTGCACATATATTTTCCCAACAATTATGCATTATATGGGCAGAAGTGATGTGTTCTACTTTATCTCTGGGCCATTTTATCCAATATTTTTCACACAGCTAGGTATCTAGTCAGTGTGGATTATCTTAAATGTTTTACTTAAATGATATTTTAAAACCTTAGACTCCTGCTTTCCAAAGTCTCAGTATTAGGGAAGGCTGTGTGATTAAGATGTAGACTTTTTTCCTTAAAAAATTAGTATTTAATTCTTTTTTTTTTTTTTTTTTTTTGTGGTATAGTCAGTTTACAATGTGTCAGTTTCTGGTGTACAGCACAATGCTTCAGTCATACATGAATATACATATATTCATTTTTTCATATTCTTTTCACCATAAGCTATCATAAAATATTGAATATAGTTCCCTGTGCTATACAGTATAAACTTGTTTATCTGTTTTTTATATATTAGTCAATATCTATAAATCTCGAACTCCCAGTTTAGCCTTTTCCACTCCCTTCCCCCTGGTAACCATAAGTTTGTTTTCTATGTCTGTGAGTCTGTTTCTGTTCTGTAAATAAGTTCATTTGTCTTTCTTTTGGATTCCACATGTAAGTTATAGCATATAGTATTTGTCTTTCTCCTTCTGACTGACTTCACTTAGAATGACATTCTCCAGGGCCATCCATGTTGCTGCAGATAGCATTATTTTATCATTTTTTATGGCTGAGTAGTATTCCATTCCATTCCATTCCATTCCATTCCATTCCATTCCATTCCAATATACCACAGCTTCTTTATCCAGTCATCTGTCAGTGGACATTTAGATTGTTTCCATGTCTTGGCTATTGTAAATAGTGCTGCTATGAACATTGGGGTGCGGGAGTATTTAATTCTTATTTAGTTGTTGTGTGTTTTTTTTTTTAAAGGGAGATCACAGCAGTATCTAATCTTTCTACCCTCATGGTAGTTCTAGGAAGATAAGATGATGAGCACTTTCAGTAGAAGGGTATATGATTAAAAAGATCTGAAGTGAAAAGATTAGATCTCCCCCAAAACAGGATGTATTCATGATCAAAGAGAAGAATATAAATACTATTTTAATCCTAGGAAATTTCCCTTAGAGAAAAGAAGAGAAGCAAGAGCACATCCTCTCTTTAGAGTCATTTAATAACTACTGAATAACATAAGGTCATTTAATAATTACTGACTTAACAGACATGTTTAGCCATATTGCTTATAGCATCATTGTTAATAATTGTAAAAACTGGAAATAACCTAAACATCTATACATTTTGGCTTATTTATACAATGGAATATTATGTAGTAGTGACAATGAATGAACTCCCCATACATACTGCAATATGGATGGATTTTAATAACAATATTGAATTAAAAATAAAATATATAGTATGATTCTATTTACATAAGTTTCAGAAACAGACAAATTAAACACTATTATTTAGGGATATACATGTATGTAATAAGTACAAAGAAAAGCAAAGGAATGATTAACACAAAATATTCTAGAGTGTATGTGATTTGATTGGATATGGGTATACCTGATGCTTCAGAGACTCTGGTAATGACATTTCTTAAGCTAGGAGAAAGGAGATTCACTTTATAATTTTGAAAAAGCTATGTGTTTATGCTATTTTTTATGTGCATAATGTATTCTATAATAAAAATTACAACATTGTCAGGCAAGAATTCAATCAATGGTAGGTTGTATTATTACTATGACTACTATCTATTATTATTAATTCTTAATAAATACTTATTAAATGAGTTACAGCTTTTTCTACCAATGATTTGTTAGATTTTTCCAGATTTCTTGCTACTGGTATCACAGCAGGAAATCTTGGGAGGAAAACTGTGTAGCATTTAAGCATCTACGTCTTTAATGAGCATTTAACTCTTTAGAAACATCAGGGTGATTGGCTAAATTCTCCATCTTCATCTCCGTGTTTGACACAATTATGGTAGAACCTACATTTGTAGAACTTACATACAAGTTTGGATAATAATTTGTTGTTGCACAATGTATTACAGATCACTTCTTCCTTATGAATTAAAAAAGAAGTCTATAAAATACATATTTTAAAACCTGATGATTTAAACAATTTGGTATGTCAGTATTTCACTTTATGTTTCTCTCAATTTCATTGTTTTCTATGCTCACTTCTAATTGATTAACCAGTTAATAAGTCTATATTGGATATCTACAATGTATCTGTTTATATATTTTAAAATAATAAGAATAGTAGTTACATATTGCAAATTTAACAAATGACAGGTGCTCTGCTAAGTGCTTACAGGTACTACCAGGTTCTTTATAATATACTGTCTAACTTCCCAGATTCTGTTAAGAAGATGTTAGTTTTTCCTCATTCTCAGCTGACAGCTAAAGTGAATACCTCTACTCCTAACTTGATACAAATTCCAAATACTTATCTTAAATTATAACCTTAGATTAAATCAGTGATCAGTAACTATTTAAAACATGGCTGAAAGAAATGGTAATTTTGGAAGACGGCCTTAAAACTTTGGAGAACTCCTCCTAGAATATCTAAAATCTATCTGCCTCTCAACCCAGCACTGGTGCTTCCCACTGCCCCCAAAATACTTTATTAAACTATGGTTTAGAAAGATTTCATGTGATAAGCAAAGCTAGGAAACCATTGCTCTGTCTCCTGAATGTGCTGTCACATATTTATCTTTATGAGAACCCATGGAAGAAACACTTAGATGGCCTTATTTGATTCCTGACTAGTTTGCCTTGGTCTTCTTGGTCTTTTTAGTCTGCTTTTTAATAATAAGGTCACTGAGAATCAGGTCACTGATTGTGTCCTTTTCTGGTCATAAATTGTTAAGGTACTTTGAATAATATTTGTGACCCTCTAGCAAATATTCAATAGCTAACCACGCTTTTTTGCAAAGCTGTATCACTGTGGTTTCATTTATCTTTCCTACTTCTATTGTTTCTTTTCTACAACATTATTCAAATTAATTTTTTTAATTTTAATTTTACCATATTTGTATATCAACTTAAATCCTCACTACAATAAGGCAAATCATGTAAATAAATTGAGTAACCATAATTTTATAATAATTTCACAATTCACCTTATATATTGCTTTACCTGAGAAGGTTTAAATAACTTGTCCAAAGTCATGCAACTTATAAATGATGGAACCAATATTCAAATCCAGTCTGTCTTTCTGACTTTAAAGCCCTATGTACTTCCCACATAGTATACTGCTTCTCATTGAGTACTCATTATTTGCTAGGCACTGTGCTGTGTACCAGGGATTCAATAATGAATGAGACAGTCCCTGCCCATGTGAGGAGAGTAGTAGAATGAAGCCGACAAAGCTAAGGCACGTAAGAGGCCTTAGCAGCTGTGCTATGGTGAAAGACCTCAACATAAGTTGTAGATACCATTTACCCTCAGCCAGAGACAGGAGATTGGTTCAGCATCCCTGAGCATGTGGCCTATGCAGCAAGCCTTCCAAGAAGCGCATATCAAAGATTAATCCTTGCCTGACCCATGTGATACAGAGAATGATTGTGGTTTCCTCTTGCTCCTTCCTACAATATGGCTACTTTCTTCTTCGAAGTCTTCCCCACTTCAGAGCCTCATATTTGCTCAGACAATTCTCAGATCTGATTGGTCTCTTTTTTCCTCATGTGCCATTTCTTGGAAACCATTCTAAGTACTCCACTAAATGTAGGAGACCTGGAAGTTGTGTATGAATGTGTGTGTATGTGTGTGTGTGCACATGTGATATATGTATGTATGTTCACTAAATTACACTCTACAATTTGGGGCTGAACACATTGTAGAAAAATCAGTTCGCAAAGTATGAGTATGCGGTGATGACGGATAGAGAGAAGAGGGGGTGAAGGAAGCTGGGAAGAAGGGGCAATTGGGAGAAAATGACATAAATGAAATGCAAGACAAGACTTCTGCCTTTGTTTAACTGTCTCCATAGCAACAAAGACCAATTAACATGAAGCAGGTAAAGAATAATTAGAAACTAAAGCTGTGCTGATGACCTTGACTATTTCAGGAGTTCACAGAGGAGTGATGGAGGGTGGATGAGAGCAGCCAAGAAGGTTTTGCCCAGGAGGCCAAACTTGAGAGTTTTTGAAAGATGGGAAAATTTAATCAGGCAAAGAAAGGATGGTATTGTCTTCATAGATTTATAGAACCCCGGTGACTATGATTCAATTCAGACTGTTCTGTAAATCTTGAAGAAAATTTGTTTCATCAAAGTCTAGACACTTCTGAGATTCCTCTTAAACTTCCATGTGTATGATTTATAATATCCAATCAGATCATAAGCATCCAGATGCCTAAGCTGTTTCTTTTATTTCTTCTCTATTGCCCAAATGTGCCTAGGACAGTGCTTTTAGCTAATAGTTTCCAATAAGTGCTTATTAGCTGGCCATAGCATTACCTTGTGAAGTTATAACTATAATAATATCTACTTGCACCAATAAGTGCTTATTAGCTGGCCATAGCATTACCTTGTGAAGTTATAACTATAATAATATCTACTTGCACCCGTGTCCCAGACAGATCCACTATAAAACTTGTAGAGCCTGAAGCAAAAATACAAATGGAGGCCACATACGAAGTATTAAAAAATTCTAAATTGAGCTAGTGGATTGTTACTGAATATATTTAATCTTCCTACTTCAACAAATATTCTTTCAAAATGAACATGTAAGGCTAGGTTCAAAGTGAGACTTACAGAACGAATTTTCAGACTCTTCCGAGTTCCTAGCCATAGAAAGAATGGACTTGAGCCCCTGGGCCAAGACCCACTTTATTCTTTCCTCTTGCCCCCTAGGCTTTATCCAACACTGGCTCAGGACTCATACTTAAGGAAATAGGCACACCAATGCATCCTGATTAGCCACACCATCTGAGATTCACTCCTTACACTTCGGGGTACATGTATCAGTGAGCTTGTCTACCACCAGAAGAAATATTGGGATGTGGCTTGGAACTGGAAACAGGACAATTTGGGCAGGGGATTCAGGGTTCCCTTCTTGGCAGGATGGTGCTTGGGGTCTAGGTAGGCACATTCCTTTTAGTCCCACAAATTCCCTTTAATCTCCCCTTTCTGCCAGAGGAGGGTCAGAGTGAGGCCTTCTAAAGCATGTGGCCAGAACATTTTATTGATCAGAAGACTAGATATCTAATTTGTTTAACTGGCCTATTCAGGTTCTAACAGGTAGTATGTAAATGGTGGAATTAGGATTTGGACTCCAGGCTATGAGACTCTGGAGTCTTTTTCCTTCACTTGAGTGTTTACCAGGCATTGGAAAACTTACTTCATTCTATGGTTTCTCTTTTATTCCCCCAACTTAGATTATGAGGGTAGAGTGAATGAGGAGCTAGGGTGTACACATACGAGGAGGGAAAGACTGAGAGCAAGAAAGGGCATGTGGTAGCTTTGAACTTGAAACTGATGTAAACACAAGTGGGAGAGGAGGAGTCAGGAAAGGAACATTACAGAGAGAGAAGAGCTGAGGATAACCCTGTGGTTTTAAAGGACTGGCAACACCTTTTAAACATTTAGATCTCTTTTAAAGGGGAAAATTCTCACAAGTCACCTGTGTTATTATTTATATTATAGAATATTATTTAAGCATACATCAACATAAAAACAGACAAAACTTTCATACAACTATAAAACAAAAAAATTAGAAAACAAATGTAAACTAAAAATATTCCATTTATTCATTCCTTTATTCATCCATTCAGCTAATGTTTAGTAGGCATTTATTCTAAGACAGGTACTGGGGATAAAGCAGCAAATAAGACAGATAAAGCTCCTTTTCCCATAAAATTGCATGCTAATGGGATGAAATTAATATAAACAACACTTATTTAATATGAAGGAATGACATTTGGCTGAAACTAAATCTCTATTCACAACATGGATACAATTCTGACAGCTTTTGAGTTTGGCATAACTATACCGTACCACGCATCCTAAGATGACTCAATTCTCTGACCATTTGTCACTACTCATATTGCTGCTAAGTATCTCATAATACCAATTGGTTTCCATGAGGCATAAACAGCATTTATATTTAAACTCATTTCTTATTAGCCATGATAGTTAAATAATACTTGGTCCAATTATAATCACAAACATAAATGCAGACCCTGAAGTCCTGTGTTAGTTAAAGGTGTCATTAAGATGATGCTGAAAAACTTGTATTTAATATATTATCAAATAAATATAAGGCAAAGTTAGAAATATATTGTGGAGAATTGAGATCCATAGGAAAATATTCATAAAAACTTGGTTTGGGCAGATGGAGAAGGTGGTGGAGTAGAAGGACGCTCGCAGGTCAAATAACTGAAAAATTGTGCTGAACACTGGAATTTGACACAACATTGTAAAATGATTATAAATCAATAAAAAATGTTAAAAAAAAAAAACCTTGGTTTGAAAAATATTTTAATAAATGGTCCTTCCTTTTCTTTCTCTCTGTCTCACTTTAATAGACTCTGACCTCTTTAGGGGCAGGGACCGACTGCTTTGGGCCTGTATCCACAATACGTTTTATGTATGATAGTACCAAATAGATAAATAGACATAGTTTTTGAGTGAATGAACAGAGGAAAAACTGAGTGAACTCTGGGTTCAGAATACATTTTAGTCCTTTTGCACTTGAGACCTGCCCATCTTACCCTTGTTGCTAGGACAGAGCTAATTTTCCTCTGCATTTTTAAACATATAACCATAAATATGCCAACCCTATATTATTTTTCATTAAGATTAGTTATGTTAAAATCCAAATTACAGAGTTTGAGAAAGAACTGTCCTCATTCTAATAGATTTCTTTTAATTCATCAATATTTTCCTCCTGTTTTTGATTCTCATGTGTAGAGTTGAGATTGTGGTATATATATAGACATGCATTTCTTTCCTTACCATTACTTTGCATACATTTTTAATGTTGATTAATAGTATATAACCCCAGGATATATCATGTTAATATTTATTCCTATTACAAAATTAAGGCACATTTATTATAGATAATATAAAAATACAGGAAAGTAAAATAATAAAATATCACTAATATTACCACCATGAAGAGGAAACTGATGTTGCTTTGTTTTCTGGTATGCCCTTTCAGTCTTTTTCTAATATATACATATCTAGTATATGTGTTTTTTTTTTTAATGAAAACCAATAGTATATTCTTTTAGATGTAATATATTTAAAACTGCTAGGGAAGTGCTGGTGTGCAAAAAGTACAAGTAGGATGCCAAAAGAAAATCTAAGATGTGTACTGCCAACACACCGCTAAAATAACCACATCACACAGAGCTTGAGAGCACCTGTATTTTCTGGGAAGCTGGGTGAGGAATGGTAAGAAAAAGTCTGGGAATCAGAAGTGACTAACTAAGCCAAAGCCCTAAGAACTGTAGTTAGTAGAGAAGCAGGATCTTGTTGCTAGGCAACCAGTATTCCAGGAGGAGACCTCCAGATAGTACACCTGCTGTTCTGCCCCCCAGCGTGACACGTGCTGAGTGTTTGTTCTGTGAGGATGGCTGGACTCCCTATACACACTGGCCTCCAAAGCCCAGCATGCATCCTGCCCGTAGAATGTGTCCCTGACCTTCTCAGCTCAGTCTGCAGCCCAGATGGAAAAGACAAACAGCTCTGGGACAGACCTTCAGTAAAGCCCCTGTGGACTCACAGTGAAACTGTTAGGCAAGATCTGTCAAGTTCTGGCTGTCACTGGTTTTTCCTGTCAATGGCTGCAGTGCAGTGAGGGTGTGGAGGAGACTAAACTCAGAGTAGGAAAAGCCATAACTGCAAGTCTTTGCCTAGGCATATTCAGGACTAGGGGAGAAAGGTTGGGGTGAGGGGAGAAGGAGGTGAACAAATCTATTCCATCTCTTCTGGGGAGAAAACATTTATCAGATTGCTATAGAATTGGCAGTGTGACTTTCTTACTCAAACTGTTAAAAATGGCAAACTCTGGTTCTTTTATAAATATGATTAATCAGTGCCCCCAAAATGCAGTGTTGGAGGAACTGACCACTCTACTGAACAATAAATCATTTTCCTGACATCTGAACAGTAGCGTGTACTTTTTGTACTTTTTCTGGAGCACAAGCGAAAGATACTTCCAGTTTTTGAACTCTTATGTGTCTACAGTCTCTTAACCACATGTCCAGTATCTAAAAGTTTACTAAAAATCAAGTTTTATTTTTACTTCTTATTTCAAAAAAAAAAAAACAACCCACAAAGTTAAATAAATAGTGCAAGAATAGTTCAACCAATCCTGTATACCCTCCAAATAGATCCATTAATTGTTAGCATTTTGCCATATTTATCTAGAAAATAAAAAGGATTTCTTAAGTTTTCAGCACACTGCTTTGGCGTTAAAATTTGACCTGAAATAACAGGTAGCTATATATAGTCTTTATTCATTCTACTATGGTGAGCATATCTATATATTTTGTTGCAGAATGATTAATTATTTGATTATAGGGTGCCATCTCAAACTCCATTGGGGTGTTAGCTAATATATGATATATGAATCTTTAACTTTTCTAAAATCCATGTAAGTTCTGAGTTCCAAAAT
Source organism: Camelus dromedarius (assembly GCF_036321535.1). Lineage (NCBI taxonomy): Eukaryota > Metazoa > Chordata > Mammalia > Artiodactyla > Camelidae > Camelus > Camelus dromedarius. Next base: position 57,234,493 of record NC_087447.1, on the reverse strand, counting down.
ACATCTGGCTGTAAGAATTATATATGGGGATTATGGACCTTGTGCTATGTTCTAGATGCTTTGCAGGGCAAGTAACTTTTTTTGGTCTTTATTCTGCATACCAATTCCATAGAGAAGTCATTATCTCCACTTTATAAGTTCAGAGACATTAAGAACTCCCCCAGTGTCACATAGTGGTAGATCTAGGATTTAAACCTAGGTACCTCAGACTCTATTTTAGCACTTTTCGCTACTCAATATTGTTTTATTTCACTATCCTTATTGTACCCATGAGAAAACTGAGGTTATGAAATATCCCAAGGCTGCAATGGTAGATGTAGGACCAGATTAGAATCTATTGCCTGAGGAAACCACTGAGGTCCCCTGCCTCCTCTGCCTTATGTCTTGGTGAGCTGCAGTCTTGTGTAGATATCTAGATCTATCACCAGTCAGAGATAGAGGAAGCAAAACAAAAGAGGTAGATACACATCTCTTTCAAGCATCCCAGCTACTCTCAGCGTGATGCATAACAACAAAGGCATTTAGAAGACCCTCCACTGTTCAGTCTCCCAGTCTTGCTTTTAGGATTTACCAGTTGCATGTCCTTAGCAGTCATTTAACATCTCAAAGCTTTACTTTCTTTACATCTAAAAAGAGACAATAATTGTTCTTAAATCATGGAATTGTGGTAAAAATTAAATTAGATAGCACAGTTCCTATTGTATAGTCAGTACTGATCAATGTGAAAAATATTATCATACATTCCCTGTTTGCCCTGCTGTGCTCCAACAGTGCCAGTGGTAGATGACTCTCCCCACGATCTGGTTTTCATTCTCTCAAGTTCCTTTTTTTGTTTATAGTAATGTCTCTTTGCTACAGTAATGGTTGTTGATTATAATACTCACCAATTAATCTTCCCAAAATAGCACTCGCTCTGCTAAAGCTGCCCACTCCATCCTGGAACACCCATTGCTTGTCTTTTTGCTCACTTAAGTCCTGCAGATAATTTAAGGCTCAGTTTCAGTCTCATGCTCACCTTGAAGCCCTCACAGATTTCCATAGCCCTCAGTAACGTTGCCATCTAATGCATTCCAATAGCATTTGTTCTCTGTGCTACAGCCTGCCACTCAGACATCTGTAGCATTTGCCTTGCCCTTTTAAGTAACTCTGGAGATTAGGATCCATGTCTTTGTATTTCTTTGTACCTTTATCAGTGATAAGCCAGGATAGTTAGACCCCATGAAAAGATCTATAAATAAATGTTTATGAGTTGAATGTAAGAGCTTTTAACGCATCTGGTGGTTTTCTCCTGAACACTTTTAAATTTGAATTGGGACTTTTGAGGCCTTAAGCCAAGGATAGAAAATACAAGACATGTATATTACCCTTCTTCCCTCTCCCGTGGAAGACTTTAAAATTCAGATGTGTCACTCTCTCATAATAAACCCAGGTGCACCTCAGAAGCTTTCCAGCTATGGTCAAGAAAAGATTGGCCAGTGGATCAAAACCAAAACTCTGGATGATCCGTGTTTGCTATTTGTTACTTCTGCCTTCCCAGTGAACACAGCAAGGACGTAAGGATTTAGATGGAAGCAGGCAGAGCCAATCAAGAGTAGTTGAAGTTCTTGGAAAGAGTGAAGAAGGAGGAGGTTGCTACAGATCTTTCTTGGAGATGGCAAGATGGAGGATGGAAGCAAAATAAGAAAGTCCTTTTCTCTTGAAATAGCAAAAGAAGTAAAAACAATGGCAAAAGATATAAATGAGAGAAACTCTTATTTAATAATCAACCTGAAATGAGCTATCTTGGGCGGGAGGAAGAGAGAAAAACAAAAAAGTCTAAAAAAATGGAAAAGCCGAAGTATTATAGTTGCTGTCACTGTTGTTGTTATTCATAACATTATTCCTGAGAAACCTTCTTAACTCTCAGAAATAGTTTCTGAGGTAACAGATGGCTAAGGGGAGCTCTGAATTGGTTAAATGCAGCTGGATAATTGTGGCTACTGGTTATAGCAGATGTAGAGGCTGTGCTAAGGAAATTGAGAGGAAAAAATAAATCCCATTATGTACCCCAGAAGACAGCCTGTTGTAGTGAAAAAACATAGGGTGTGGAGGCAAATAGACCTGGATTTGAATTCCTGCTCCAATGATCTCTAGAAATGTGACCACAGGCAAGTAATTTTACTGTTTGAAGCTCAATTTTTCCAGATGAAGTTTCAAAGGGAGGTACTCAGAAAATTATTATTACTACTTTGGTTTCATAGAAAAATGCTTACTTAATGCCTATTCTCTTGATCCTGATTAAATGGACTGGACTGGAAAAGTGGATGAGTCCCCAAACTTGTGCATTAATATGATGCCACCAATGGAAACTGACATAATCCATATCAGAAGAGGATATAGAATTAATTAATTAAGAGGCATCCCAGTTGTAATGAACTCCTTTTAGGCTTTTAATGAATTTTTTGCTATTTAAGATTTTTCTGTAAGTATGAATATAACCAGATGGTCACTGATAAAATTCACATCCAGAGACTTCCCAGTATCTGTAGATGCCAGCATTTTCATTTGCATTATCAGCTATCCAGTAAGTCTGAATCAAGGGTTTTACTTCTTTTAAGGGAGGCTGTTTTGCTTTAAAAAAAAAAAAAAAAGTGTAACCCCACATCCGGATGTTTCTAGTGTACTTCTTTGCAGAGCAGTTTTTATGATTAACAAGTTAAATTTTTTTTTCTTCAATATGAACAGATGGTGCTTTTCAGTGTCTTTTAAAAGGTTCTCTGTATCTCTTGTACAGCAGAACCTAAAATATGAGTTGGACATTGTCTAACTGAAAATATATGGAAGAGAAAAAGTGACTGTATAGAGTCTATATCAACTCTTCTTCCTTCCTAGAGATTTATTCACTTCATTTTACTAGCATTCTTGGGATTGTTTGACGTTGAAATTTGGATGAGAATCTGAGTTTATGTACCTTTTAGATGGAAGCTTGAGATCACCTAAAGATGAAGAGATTTAAAAGTTTTTTGATTTCATGTAACCTGTACTTTACAATAAATGTTCCAAAATAATGCTTTAACATGCTTAATATAGTGCATTGGTGATTTGACCATGTTTGACAAGATTGCATATAAAGTCTAACGGACATAAATATATTCCATTAAACATTCTTTATTATCCTCCCTTAAATGATGTGTTTTCTACCTCTATAAATGATTGGTTCCCAACCAAGTGAACTGCTTCATTAAGGTGATGACAAGTACTCGGCAAATGAAGTGGCTTGGCTCCTTTCATGTTATACTATTCTAGATATATTCCAATGTTATACAGGGGGTATAGAAATAAAAATAATTTCATGAGTTGTGGCTGTGGTCTTTTCTGAGTCTTTTCTAACAGTGACACTAAGAGACGTTTGAGGGTCATCACAGGCATTGTCCTGTGTTTTCTAAAGCAGGCACAGGGTCTGGAATCTCTGACCATCTTCCTTCTTTTCCCTTCACACTTGCTAGCAATAAGAGATTGGCAGAAAATACATGAAAGAAAAGAAAATAACATTTTTGTCTCTTTTTAAATTTTGGTAGCCAACAGGTACATATTTTTCCTGTATTATAAAATTATAAGCCCCCAGAAAGCCTGGGAAATTTGAAAGTAGTCCTAAGAAATATCTTGAGTATGGGGCAGAGGAAGAGTCAGTTGACTAAGATTGATGACAAAAAAGTTTTGCACACTGACAACTAACCCCAGCTTGTAGTCCGGTGTCACCCATTCTTCCAGACCTTTCTTGATCTTCCCATTTTAAACTGATGCCTCCTTCCCTCTGAATTATCTCTAAGGGATTTATATGTTTGTGATTCTGTCTCTCTCTCTGGATTGTAAGCCGCATGGGAACAAGATCCCTGTTTTACAAATCTTTAAATCTCCTCAACTCAACATAGTACCTAGTGAATAGTAGGCACTCAATAAACATCTGTGGAGTAGATTTAATTGAATTTCGAAGCAGAGTATCTTTTCTTGTATTTGTTGAATATCACTGAGTTGTTCTGCTGCTGCTAAAGTTTTCTCCCTGGTAATAACTTGAAAATCCATTTAGTCCTTCTGGCTAATGGAGTATTACATCCTTCCCTGGAAGGCATTGTATCCTAAAAGGGTTAATGTCATGGTGGGTGATGGGTTTAATTGCTAATAGCAGGAGCTACATGTAATGAATATCTACAATATGTCAGGTACCATGCTACACATTCATTCTACGACATGGGTATTTTTTAATCTCCATTTTACAGATAGGGAAAGTGAGGCTTTAAGGAACTAAGCAATTTGCCTAACCTCGCAGTCAGCAATATGCAGAGCCAAGAATTAAAGTCAGTTCTGTCTGACTGTGATTTCCATGGCATTAAACATTATTGTGCAAGTGCCTTCACACCGTGTCTGCCTTTTTACATTCCAGGAAATGGTTAGATGCTTAGAAAAATCTGGTTCATTAAGTTTTCTGAATTTGTGTGACGCTTTCAAAGTCATTTCTGGTAAAATCTTTTCCCTCTGGCATGCGAGCACCTTTTGCTGGTCTCTGTGAGGTTGGTGGATATGCTTTTCATTTTACCGTCTTGATTTGAAAATGACAGTAACAAATAACAGCTGTTAGGATCTGAACGAACCCTTCTTAAAGCAGCACTTGCATCATCTTCCACCTTCTATTAAGTAATTGAAAAACTATCACTGGAAATGAATCTGATGTTAGTTTCTAGTCAGTTAAAAGTTTGTTGATCAATGTTGTTTTGAATGGTTATCATTTACTGACGTGGCTTTTGAATTTTCTAAGGACTTCAAAGTTAAATCACTAAATACCTCTGAGGGATCCTTATGTATAATTTTATACTTTTCCTTTTATTTCTGTTTATTTAATCAAGCAATATATCACCCCTTTTTAACCTTCTGTTTATAAATTAGAATTTTGTGATTACTTAGAGACCATACTTATTTTTTTTTTTACTTCCGACAAGTCCATGACTCCAAGATCTAACAGCCTGAAGATAAAATGGACCAGACTTAACCAGAAAATGTTTAGCTGAGATAACTCTGTAACTCTAGACTATAAGGCCCCTTGAAATTAAAATAATTTTTTTTCCTTTTCTTTTTCTCAAAAAATTGTCTACAGCAATGAAATAGTTCCTTTGAGAAGTAAGAAAGTGGGTATCTATCCTGATTTGTGTTTTGACGGGGAAAAACACACAGTCTAAAATGCGTATATCATAAGTTTGAATAGTCTAGAAACCTTTATGTGCCATTATTCATAAGATGAGACTGGTAATGAAGTAGTTAAATAACCCTCTTAGAGCTGCCAAGCTAATATATAATGCATTGCCACAAGAAGTCTCATGGTATTCATGTTTCTGCGCAATTTATGTTTTCCTGCCAAAAGGAATTAAAATGCTACAGAACACAGGTTCTACAGCATGAATGCATATCCAGACACAGAGCATTCAGGTTAGAGGCACAGAGCATTTTAAAATCACTCAGTTGCTGCTGACATTCTGCTGAGAGTAATGAAAGAAACAGAGCCTCAGAAGAAATCTACTGATAAGAACTCAGTTACTTAAATGAATGGCATTTTGAATAAGGCTGTGATTTAAATAAGTTCTTTGAAATAAGAAGTGAACATCCTAGCACTGACGGTTTGGGTCAAGGATTTGGATTGCAAGAACTTTTCCTCCAACCACAACAGGTTAAGGAATATCATCAGTAGTTAGTGAGAGGAGAAATGAGGGCTAATAAGTGAACAGTAAATGCTCTTTAAAAGTTCTGTGTATCATTCTCCTTTAGGAATGTGGATTTAGTCATCCTCAACAAAACTTTTTGTCATGTCAAGAAAGACTAGAGTTAAAGAACCTTTGTAAATTCTATTAAAGATTTATACCTAAACTGGGTTGACTCAGCTGAATATAACAATCAAGATTCTGGTACTCAGGAAGGACAAATTCTGAAACAGCCTTATTTGTTTCCTTGGAGATCTTTGCCCTTGAAGGTTCATCATCTTGTTTAAGGACCTAAGGATGAGAGTAGTAACAGTTTCATATAATTTCAAGGGTGGTAGTCATTCTTTAAGAGTCAATGAGAAGTTCTGTAAAGCAACCAGCATCCTATAAGGGCAACTCAAATTTGGGGCTATCCCTGTCCAGGATAACTTTAATAGCAATCAGAGTTACACACTTTGTCCTTGTGCCACTTTATTAATTCTTACCATTTGCTTTCCTGCTTTCTCCATCGGGCATAATATCACTGTTTCATAGTCTGTCCTGCACCGTGGTTCACACCTGGGGACAGTGCCATCCCCCTAGGTACCTTTTAAAAATGTTTGGTCACATTTTTGTTTGTTGCAGTGACTGGGGGAAAGCTATTGACATTTAATGGAAAGAGGCCAGAGTTGCTAAGTATCCAGCAAAGGAGGAGACAACATGCACAGTTATCTCCCCAGAATGTCAGCAGCATCCCCATTAAGAAACACTGGACCTCTTGAGTGGGCACCCCAGATTGGAGTTGATCAAGCTGGCTCTTGCCTTTGGGACAAGTTATTTATTCTAGATCCTTACAGTGTGCTTCAGGGCCATGTCAGTGATTGCTGTTATCTCCCTCATTTGGATTCAGCTCAAGAGGGGAAAAATATCTGGCAAAGAGAAATTCAGGAAATGGGCTTGCCTTTGTGTGCCCTAGTCCCTTCTATTGAGAACCTGACACTGAGAATTCAGCTTTAGGCAGGGTTACAGATACCTGTTTGCCCAGATGCCTCTGGCTTCAAAACTGAAAACTCACACACTAAGTGAGGAAAGTGGATGTTCATATCATTTCTTTTCATTGTTGTTACACTGCCTCCAAACAGAAGGGAATGCAAAACATCACTGCTGGCTAAGGTGCTTAGAATGCAATGTTTATATAAAGAAAAGTACAGAGGAAAGAGTCCTGACTGATAAATAAGATGGCAATTTTGCTTTTCCATAAAGGACTGAATCATTTGTAGGAGGGGAGGAGGCTTTGTAATAAAGTGTCTAAGTGATGGTTCAAGGTATAGCAGGAAAGAATATAGAAAAGTAAAATTCTGAAGCCATGGGGGATGGAGAGGTAAAGAAGGAGAAATCGACAGAAGAGGCAACTACATTGTACATCTGTCAGTTAGTTAAGGATTTGAAGTTTATTGTCACATCCTGATCTACTTTGGGAAACTCTGGTTGTCACTCATTTTAGGTTAAAAAAGGAAGAAAGAGGAACCAAAAGCATATTCAATTTTCATTTTTTCCATAAAAATATAGTTTTTGATATGATTTACATCTATTTACAAAGTCCCACAGATCAGTATTTTTAAAAATTCATTAAAAGTTTCTGATGTAAGCAAATTTGATGTAAAATTGTTACAAACCCAGCATCACACACTATCATCTAGATTTTTATTAAAACAATATGTACAAACAGGAACCTCTAGAAACAAAGGCATGCCGAGTATCTGACACCATGACTATAATTACCACCAAAAGTGATTTGACATAGCAAAATGCAGGAAAAAAAAATGGAACTATTTCGTTTTAACCTTCTCAATTGGATTTTTAAAATATGACGTACTGAAGGTCTTGGAAGTGAATAACAAGTTATTTTATTTGAGTTTTAAAGTTGCATCTTGGAATGTTCTCAAAACCAAGTCTTGTAACCTACTGTCAGGAGGTGATAATAGGAGGCTTTGCAAATGTCAAGGTGAGAGTTATATCTGGCACCTTCATCTCCAGGTCTGAGCTGTAGGTACTTTCTAATTTTTATTGTCCCTAACTTACTTATGCCCAAACACCTCTAGGATAGTTTGAAGATACAAGGACAGATTATATACTTCAACTGGTTGCTAATGCTGCAGTTTTATTTTTAATGTGTTCTCACATTCCTCTTACTGTTATTTACAATTACATCTGGCCCACCAAATGTAAGCTCTATTAGTTTTTTTAAAATCTCTGTAACTCTAGTATCTAGAAATGTGCCTTGCCTAATAGTAGGTGCTCAATAAATGTTATTGAATAAATAAATAAATGATTCATTTTATTGATTATTTCACACAGTAGGTCTAGAGAGAGTAGATTATTGAAAAAGCTTGGGCCATTCTGAATGTTTATGTAGACTCTCCTCAAAGTCAACCAATGCTAGTGCATCAAGCATTCTGAGTACTCTTAAATGATATGGGGAAAAAAGGTTAAAACTGACAATTTTGACCATGCCCACAACCTTAGTTTCTTAGATGTTCTGCTTTGGAATAAAGGAATGTCATAAAATACTTATTACCAGAGAAATAGGGTTTATATCATATCAGTTATTGTTCAGTAAATCATCATCTATATGATGAGCATCTGCAAGGCAATACACTTATCCTGTAATAGTTTTATGTTTATGCAAACTGGAGAAGTGGAAATAAACCGTTCAGAAAATTCAGGACAGAGCAGCCATGTCACAGGATGTTTCAGCCCTAAATTCGTGCACCTTTTTAATTTGCTGGGCAGACTGCTGACTGACAGAGGGAAGGGTTCTGAAATTTGTCACCAGGAGGGCTGGACACTTTAATGTCTGAGTGATTCAATAAGGATTCCCAGTTCGAAGTGATTGATGTTTTGAGTGAGTTCTCAATTCCATTGATGGCTGCCTCTGTCTAATAGGCAGGGGTAAGCCAATTCTGCCTTCTGCTGACTTTTTCTTGCTTATTTCCTTAGTTGTGCTTGGGGTTCTCCTTGTGAAGCCTCATAGTGATTTCTTTCTACCATAAGTACTTGCTCTCTCTCTGATGAGTCGTTTCCATTCATTCTCATCTACTATGACTACTGTATTATCTTTGTCTCAAGTGATTCATAGTATGATTCTTGTACTTAAAAAAAAAATCACTTCATAGACCTCTTCTTATTTTCAGCTTGCTTGTTAAAAAGCCTTAGAAGTTGGTTGTTTTCCTAGGCTGTTACTGATTTGGGATTTTTCTAGAAACATCTGTTAGTATAAATTATGCTCGATTGGGTTTTTGTCCATTTGAGTACCAGAATTCACTGCCACAAGAAAGAAGTTGAGATTAGAAGGAACTTGATATTATTCATACTTGAATTGAAATGTATTTTTTTTTACCTATTTTGCATTTTAACCCAAATGTATTTTGAAATGGATCTAACACTTTATAATAAATGGGTCATGGTGGTTCCGTAATTTTGGTAGATAACATACAAAATATTCTGAAGCATGGTTGTGGTGTCATAGGGATCATCAATAAACAATGATATTGATGATTAAAATTCCCAGCCCTATAACCCAATACTTTTGCTTCACACAAACAGACCCACTTCCTGCCTTCCATAATCCCCAAATCATACTGTCCTTTCCTAATTAGACTGAAAATGCACCTTTGCCCCCATCCTGCCTCTTGGCATCTTTGTCCTGAAAACATACACACATATACATACACCACACACAAGAGCCTACACTAACCACTCTGTCTTAAATGCATGTAATTATAAGTTATGAATTTCTGGAAGCCAAGACTTACGCTTCTTAATAGCCCAAAGTGTTAAACATTTCAGGGGTTTTTTTGGCACTCAGTAAAATATTTGTTGATTTTTATGCATCTAATTGAGCTGGATATTTCATCCTGTTTGTGAGGCAATAGGTGTTTTATGGAGACATCAGAGGAGCAGCATCTTTACTAATTGACTTATGACCATTGTGGTAACAGACAGAGACCCAGAGGAGCCCCTATCTGTCACAGCTGGTTGCTGAGAAGCTAGAGAAACAAGATGTAGAGCCCAAAGGAGGACAGACATTTCACAACTGCAGTTTTGTGGAGGGTTCATTCTTATTACTTTGTGGAAAGCTCCACATTCATGCTGATTAGTAGACAAGAGCTAGCAATTCATATTTTACAAATGTAATTTAACCTAAAAAAAGCACACACTGATTTTGCCTTCAATGTCTGGACAAACTGGAATTCTAGTATTTGCTGTGCCACCAAGAGACAAATATCAGGCTTTTGCATGGTGAATCTATCTTTAAACAAGTAGGCAGTCAATGAAAAAAACAGAATGATGACTGTCTTCCTCCAGTTCCCTCTAGAAAATGTTGACCTAGGCTGATTTGTTATATCTTCCCTTTGAAAAGATTTCTTCATTTCCATGATGACTAAATACAATTTATTTCTTTTTAGTCAACATAAAGCTGGCAGCATGCCATGTTAAAAAGAGCTGCATGTAATATTAGCTCTGTGTTCTTGGGCAAGTTGCTTAGCTTCTCTCATTTTCAGGGACTTCATCTGAAGTATGAAGCTCTGGAAAATATCAAGGAGAAGGAAAGGATGAATTCCAAGTGGAAGGGGTAGGGAATTGTGAATTTTCTTCTACCTCCATTTAAGTTCATTTGTTCCTCATCTAGACCCTGACAGAGTCCTTTGTACTTCTTCCTTTGTCTTCTCGGATAGACTTTATGTTGGTGAGGCCAGGGACAAGTTCTTTCTCAAACACTGCTCTAGTTCCAATTTCCAGCATAGTATCTAGCATACATTATATAATAGATATTTATTAAATGATATTTGTGTAGAGTATATAATTACTGTACTTTCCAGCTGTCCTTACAAACAAATATAACCTATTTTGGTCCATATCCTTTTTATAAAACCTCATCACAGAAAGGTGGCTCCTCCTAGAATCCTTTAATTTCACTGAAAGCCTCACGTGCCTGATACTACCTACAATTTTTTTTTTTAGCAGACTAGGAAACCTGGCAGTGGTGGTTGGGTCTTTGACTTTTCATCAGTGCTCTTATTCCTAGGAAACATGGCAGAAGAGGCCAGGGTTTAGTTTTTGCCATGGTTTTTAATCTTCCTGTTTTCACTTGTGCTTTCATACTTTCTTTGAGTTGATAGGTGAGGTCGTTAAGATAAAGGGTAATGTCTTTAGGATTTGATGATGATGATAATATTATTCAGCTCTGTGTCTTGTGGACTGTCATTATACTACTGGCTATGCCATAAAGTTATCGGTTGATTGAATAACTTTATTCACATGAGGAGCGATTGGTTTAACATTGTTAAGATTCAAGTTACTCTTTTCAGGAAAGATGGTTAAGGAGCCCAAAAGCTAGTTGTTGTTCAGTGAACCTCAACATAATTTTTGAAAATTCTAGAGGGAAGAGCAGGGATGCTGTAGCTTTCCTGAGGATGAGAAAATTCCTGAGTTATGACCAGGTATGAGTAACCCTCTCTCCAGTCTCTTCAGGAAATCTTTTTCCTTTCCTGTAGAAATGGTGTATGTAATGCAAGGTTACATCTTTCCATGCTTACAGTTCTAATTTGGTTGTCCTTTCAAAGCTTTGGTAAATGTATTAGTTTAGCAATGCTGCTGAAATGAATTACCACAAACTTATTATCTTAAATTTCCTGAGAACAGAAGTCAGAGACAAGTCTTATAGGGATAAAAAGCAGTGTTAGCAGAGCTACATTCCTTCTGGAGTTTTCAGAAGAAACTCTTTTCAGTGTCTAGGGGATGCTTGCATTCCTTGGTTTGTGGTTCTTTCCTCTGCTATCAAAATACACTACTCCAATTTCTGTTTGCATCATCACATCCCCTCTTCTGACACTGACTCTTATAAGTACTCTTGTAATTATATTGGACTCTCCTGGATAAAGCAACATAATGATAATTTTCCCAACTCAAGCTCCTTAACTTGATCACATCTACAAAGTCCCTTTTGCCTTGAAAGGTAACATATTCAAATGTTCTGGGGATTAGTACATGGATATCTTTGTGGAGGGCAGAGGAGTGGCATTATTCCATTTACTACTGTGAAATAAATCTAAGTGCATATTTCTAAAAAAGCCATTCAGGCAAGATTTAAGGCTAGGAACAAAAGTTATAGCACATCTTTTTCTCTTGGTACTTAAAGTCTTGATTTTCCCACATAAATTGCCATCTATATATTGCAGCTGCTTATTATCAGTCTCTTAATTAAGCTCCTGTCTTTACTCAGATGTGAAGGATAATCACTTGTTAGCTTAACTTAGATCTCTGATCTAATGGAAATTACCTTGTGACACTATAAAGACATGAGACTATGCATTTCATACTTACATATGAAATTCTGGCTTATTAGAGCTGACTAAAAAGCAATGACAATTAGAGGGAACTACATATAATCTAACTCAACCTTCAAGATACAACTCAAATGTTACCTATTTTATGAAAATCATTGCTGATCACCTTGGTAGAACTAGTCCCTGCTTTCATTTCCTCTTTGCTCTGATAGCATTGTATGAATAACTCTGTTAGAGCATTTACTACATTCATATATTGATCTGTTTACATGACTGTTTCCCAGACCACCTGTAAGAGCACCAAGGGCAAGCACTCTGTTCTGTTTTTCTTAGTACTGATGCCGAGTAGAGCAGTGTCTAACGCATAACTGGTGTTTCACTGATGTTTTTTAAGGGAATGTATTCCTTTGAAGGCTTGTTTAATATCTCTTCGCTGGCTAACTTGCAGCACTGACTGAGGACCACAATGATGAGCGTAGGTGATAGAGATGAATCAAGAGAAATCTACTTCCAACCCTGGGAAAGCAAATCTGAGCACATGCCCCTGTTAATGACAGGTCAATGGCATTATTTCTCAGCACAAACCATATTTCAAATCATGATTAGGTACACACAGCACAGATTCAAGAGTACCGATAAAGACAAGTGAGTATGCCTTCGGAGAGTAAGGCAGGATATAAGCATTTTAGTGAACATTCAGAATACTGCACTAACTGAGTAGAAATTACATCTAAACAAACAATTGGAAATATGCAGCTCTGTAGCTAGACTTAGGGCATATGAAACTAATAAATCCTCTCTATCCCACTAGGAATGTTTAAACTCAATCATATTCCCTTTCAACACTTATGCAAATTGAAAATAACGTGTTTTTAATTTCATTTAAAGCTTTTTTAAGGAATAATTGACATACAAAAATTTCACTCATTCAATGCATGCATTTTGATGAGTTTGGACATATGCATAGAATATCACTACAGTCAAGGTACTGAGGATATCCATTACCTCTAAAAATTTTCTTGTGTCTTTTTGTGTGTGTGTGTTTGTGAAATCTATCCTTTTGACATATTTTCAAGTGTGCCATACCATATTGTTAACTATAGGCAGCATGTTGTGCTCTAGAACTTATTTATCTTGCATAACTGAAACTTTATACCCATTAAGCAAGAGCTCCCCATTTCCCACTCCCCCAACCCTCTGGCAACCACCATTCTTTTGTCTGCTTCTATGAGTTTGACAACTTTAGATACCTAATATAAGAGGAATCATGCCGTGTTTGTCCCATGTGGCTGGCTTATTTTATTTAGCACAATGTCTTCTAGGTTCGTCTGTGTAGTGGCATAGGGCAGAATTTCTCTTTTTTAAGACTGAGCAATACTTCATCATACGTATATACTGCATTTTCTTTATCCATTTATCTGTTAACAGACATTGGGTTGTTTACATATTTTGGCTATTGTGAAATGGTGATGATGAAATTAACATGATGAAATGAAATGAACAATGCAGATACCTCTTCAAGGTCCTGATTTCTTTTCTACTTAATAACTTCCTTCAACGCTTTGATTATTTAGCAATAATCTCATAGTTTCTTCAAGCTTCACTATAGCTTCCTAGATATTTGAACACACAAAAAAGCTTTTTAAATTTGTTACTGGTAGTGATCTCTGAACTTCCAAAATCTGGGTAACAGGATGTGAAGGTCTTTTGGCCACTCTATTTTTAATGGCTCTCCAGGCCACATGGGCAGATGATTTCTAGAAGCCCTAAGAATACCACAGTCAGTGATTTCCAATGCTGATTAAGCATTAAAATTACCGTGGTGCTTTATAAAAACAAGAATCTAGGAACCTATGTGAAATTCTTATAAGAGAAGTCTGGAGAAGGGGTGATTAATTTTCAAAAGTCCTAAGAGAAATCCTGATACACAGCTCATGTTGGAAACCTGGCTAAGCTGAAGCATGGACTGATTGTTCTGAAACTGAGAGAACAGTAGGAAGAGGCAAATCTGAAGCAGAGGGTACTCCAACTATCTTCCTCACAAAACTATACTTCCCACACAGTTGTCAGCTGTAATTGTCAACTGAATCCATGGTGTGTACAATGCCAGTGCATTTTCCAAGATGATGCTTAAATGAAATAATGAATGTAATGAACCTACAACAGGTTTTGCTCATAACAGATTCTGAATAACTATTAGTTTAATTTCTTTTTTTGGTTTGACTTTTTTTCTTTGTCAGTTCAGGTCTGGAAGGTATAATAGGCTCTTTCGTCAGGGGCATGTTTTTCCCTGAAGAAAGAGAAGTATTATTAACAATCTGAGCTTGCTACATCTGTATTTTGTCACATTATAAATAGGAAGGATCAAAAGAGTTATTATTATGAGGTAAGAAAGTATGTATATATAAATAAATAAATGTGTGTAATACACACAGTGATGATTGTATGTGAATAGTCACAGAGATATGCATGCACTTACCCATTTGTCTATACAGCATTTCACTTCATCATGGTCAACAACCATTGCGAGTTTCTTGGGGAGTAATTCAGAAGTGATCAGTAGGAATGGTAGTCAAGTAGACAGTTTTCTCTTCAGAAAAAAAAAGAGGCATTCTTAGCTGTCATTCTCTCATAATCTACTAGTCTAGAGGGAAAGGAACTGTAACAGACCTATTCAGAGAGTCAGTTGGACTATCTTAAGCTTTCTCACTCTAGGTCACTTTTTAAAGTCCTTGTTGAGAAGAAAATGAGAGGAAGAGATTTTTCCATTTTGACTTCTGACTTCTCTGAGTGTTCTCATCTTGCTTCACAGGCTTCTCTTTTTTCTCTGCCCCTAAAACACTGCTGTTCCCAGGTTTTGATAAACTCCATCCACTCTCCTTTGGTGATGTAATTTATTCATATTCTGCCTGCAGTGATGCTAATGACTCACAAATCTGTATGTCAATCCTGACGGCATATACATACGCCCTACTTTACATGTATAAACTTGACCTTAATATATTGCCATCATAATCTGCTCTATTTCCTGTATTTCCCAGCTCTTTTATGTCTTCAATTACCCACGCAAGAAACCTTCCTACCTCTCTCCTGATCCTTGTCTCTCACACTCATGTCCCATATATTTTATTGCTTAATTAAGGAAGTTGAAACTAGTTGTTCCCAACTCTCCTTTCCCTTCCCTCCTGTCTTGGTTTACACTCGCAGCACCTCACATGGAAATACCACAATAGTCTCTCTAAGAGGCTCCCTACTTCCTGGCTTACAGTGTATCCTCCCTATTGCTGAGAGTGATCTTCCTGAAATGTAAATCTAATCTTGAGTATCTTACGGACTCTCCTCAAAAGCTTTCATTATTTTCCATTTTTCATGCCATAAGCCTCAATTTTCGAATTTGGCATATGAAACCCTGTAAGTTTTGAGTTCTTTGTTTATACCCCTCCAGATTTACATCTTTCCTCAGTATTCACTGAACCTAAAACTGTAGGTATTCTGAACTCTGTACATCCTCAAACACCTGAGGCTGTTTCGTAGTCCCACACCTTTGTGCATCACCCTGCCCCCTTAGCTTGCAGTGCCTCTTCTTGATCACCTGATGAGCACTTTCTCACCTTGCAGAATCACTTTATGGCTACCTTCTCCACAAAGCCTTTCATAAGACCTATCCTCCGGAAGAACCGAGTAGTTCCATCTTTCTGCTGACACTTTTTCTTCCCCAGAATGGTAGACCATAAGAGTATAGTGGAAGTGCTATATGTAATCAAGTCTCAGTTTTCTGATTAGGTATATGATTCTCTCTTCTTTAATGTCCTAATCTGGAACCATGTGTCTCCACCAGCATTTTTCCAAAAATACATTTTTTTTTTTTACTAAACTGCAGAGAATATTCCAAAATATTCCAAGTACTTTGCTTTAGGAAAAACCTGATATATCAAATTCACATTCACAAAATAGATAAATTAGTGGCTGATTATTTGGGTTTGTTACCAAACAGTGACTCAGTGCTTAGCTGGCACCTATCATGCTGAGCATTGGTGCTGGGCACTGGACTTCAAAAGTTGGGAACACACAGTCCATCCCCTTGGAGAGTGTAGTCTAGAAGAAAGAAAAGGAGAAATTGTATCTTTTGACTTATATAGCATCTTTTCTGCATGCTTTTGGTTGTATGTCAGATTCTTAAAATGTGTCACGCTATAGATTCTAATAGAAGCACTATTTCAAATTGAAGAAGGAGCTTTTGTCCCGCATTTTGATTATATGAGGTTCAAGCTTTCAGAGTTTGCCAGAGCCACACTGATTTCAAAAACGGCATTAAACAGAACTATCTTAACTGAACCTTGTCAACTTGCCTGTGACA
Organism: Camelus dromedarius; assembly: GCF_036321535.1. Classification (NCBI taxonomy): domain Eukaryota; kingdom Metazoa; phylum Chordata; class Mammalia; order Artiodactyla; family Camelidae; genus Camelus; species Camelus dromedarius. The sequence goes on along the minus strand of NC_087447.1, from coordinate 57,218,081 downwards.
CATGAAGGCACTAAAAGGTTCAGCCATCATCATTTCCAGTTATCTGTTAGGTGCTGTTCACTGCATCTGAAATCCTAAAATTAGGGCAGGCCTCTTACAGAGCAGGGAGCAGCACTGTGGGCACCACAGATTACTCAATAGCCATCGCCTAATGGCTATTTCCATCCCATGAAGCCTAGAAGAGAAATAAGACTGGTATCCCTAACTTTTGAGTCCAATTCTGTACAATATGCACTGTGGACAGATCAGAGTAAAGCCAGGTACAGAGAAATCATGATTTCACAGCAGCATAACAAATGGCAAAGTAGAAACCTAAACGTGTAGTTTTACTTTTCTCTGCTCTTAGTTGGTAACATTTCTCACAGATAGGCAAAGTGTTCCATGTGCCATCATTTAGGGATTATTAACCAAATGCTGGCTTGGCATCTTCATTCAGTCACTATCATCAGAGCCTGATCCCCAGACCTAGAATCTGAAAACTCATAATATGGCCAGATATGACCCTATTCAATTACTCAATAATCATTTGCTTCCACTATATGCCAGGCACTTTGCTAATAAATGATCTTTGTAGTCACTTCTTCTTTGAGATACTGGCCACCTGCCTGAGCTCCTTTCTGAGGTTCTGTGAGGGAACCATGCAAGTCTATGTGGGAGGCCTATGTCTCCTTGACCCACCAGTGTGGTGAGCCTGATAGGTCCCTGCTTTCTCAAGTGTCTGCAACTTTGACATACTCAGTTCCCCGTCCTCTTCTTCCTATCCTTGGGGCGTTTTAGTCCTGGAAGTGGGTAATTTTGGCATTTCTTACCTCGTGTTCTTCTAAATCTACAGGAAGTTCTTTCTTTTTCTCCAGCTGAGAGAGAAATTTAAAAATGCAGAAGCCAAAAATTAAATCCTTGTTTGTTTGTTTTGATGCTGTCTCTTACTTGAGGCATTGAATGCAGGGTGACCTGGCTGACTGAATGGAGCACAGGCCAAGGAATATTAGAAAATGCATCTGTTTTAAAAGGTTTATTTATTTATTTACAGTATTTTTCTATCCTTGCAAATTGCTTGGTGGGCCTAGAATTTGAACAAGAGGAGATTTGATAGCTTTATTGGATATTTTGTCTAGACCAGGAACAGACCTCATAAAATCTCCCTGCTCTGTGCAAACCTAGCAACCATGACACAGTAACCATGATAGTCACATACCTCTCTTCCATAATCGTGATTGGACAAGGCACATACAACTTTCTTTGCACTTGCTCCCTTGCTCTTAGTGTATCTTCTTTCTAAAGATTCTTCAGTGACAGAGACTCCTTGCTGCCCATGTTAGTCCCAAAGGCACCCATCTATTCCTGTTGAGTAATATCATTACGACTTTGTGCTTATCATGTTTCTCTAATTCCCTGTATTTTGAGCCCTCTATAAATTTTTACTTTGTTCATATGCCTTCTTTGTTTTAATACTATTGGTGTTGTTTAACCTTAGAAATCAAAGTGAAACCAAAGACAGAAAATCTGGCTTATAAAATTATGGCAAATACTTGGTTCCACAAACCTTCCAAAATTTGAACCTTAGTACTCAAACGTTACTTACCTAACATTCCTAAAGTAGTAAGTAAAACTCCCAGCTCCCCATGGCTCACGCTCTGCTACAAGCTAAAGGAACCCCTGCTCTCACTTTGGGTTAAGCCTCAAAGATTAGCAGAGATGTAACTTCAAACACCTCCAACGTGTGTTCAAAGTAGAGTCCATGAATTCTCTGAAACTGCAGAAGATAGAAGTAAAGGTGGATTTTGGTGGAAGATAGATTTTGTTTCTTATGTGTCTGTCACTGCACTATGACTCCCTTGAGGGCAGGAAGTGGATATTACATCTTTGAATCCCTGTATCCTAACTAGAAACGATGTGTCTGACAGTAGGCTGTGCACAGTCAATATTTGTTTAGCTAGGTTGGGCTCAATGAATTTATATACTTAAAAACATTATCTATTTATTCATCAAATCTTTACTGAATACCAACTATTGAACAAATGTGTTAGGTATTAGGAATACCAGAATCACTCAAGTATGGCCCCTGCCTTTAAGAATTTTTATAATCTAAAGAGGCAGATATAGTACAGTGAAAAGAATGTTAACTTTTGAGTCAAGACGTGGATCTCAGTTTTTGCCACTTGTCAGCTGGGTCATACTGGACATTCACTTAACTTCTCTGAGTCCCAGTTTCTTTACTTTAAAAAAAAGATGTAAAACTACTTCATGTGATTGTAATGAAGATTAAATGTGACCATGTGAGATAAATTTAATCTGTAACTGTTATAATCTGTCCTCCCTCCTATTCCTTCATCAATGCACTCTGAATAAACAGAGCAGGAAAGAGATTCCACTCAACTAGATGCGAACAGCGTGGTTTAGTGAAGTTGAGTGATCCAGGCTGATAGAGCCAGTAAATGGCAAGACAAGACTCTAACTGATATCTGCAAAATCAGAGCGATTTCCATTCCACTTCTTACACCTCCCGGGAATAGGATTCTATGATGAAAAGCAGTCACCTTCCTTCAGTGTAATCTTGCTTGTAACAATCATACCTTACAAATAAACACTTACTCCGAGCCTCTTTTTGGTCTTGTCTTGGTCTCCTTCCATGGGCTTGTGGGCTTTTTTTTTAATGGTTTGGATGGGACAGATATATGCTTGGTCAGGCTCAGGTTTTGGTAGCAAATCACCTTGACTTTGATGATGACTCCTGTTGTCAGTGTGCCCAGAAAACTAGAGCAATGAGAGCTCCCACAGAGGGAGCACAGAATAGATATTTCTCACATGTAATTGACTGAAATTTGAGATTACTCAGACTTCCATCGTTCAGACCTCTACAGAAAACTGATTGTTAGAAGGAATGATATCTTGCTTAATCATTCCCTGAACCTTTTGATCCTCTTCCCTGTTGATAATCACTGCTTAGCATATTTCTTGCTGCTGAGAAAGCGGGCAGGCTGCTGCTTCAGCCTGTAGCAGATTCTAAGGTTGCTCCTTGGGAGGTTGGCAAAGGATACCTTGTGAAGCTGAGGATTTTTAAAAAATGTGTTTGTTTCCTTCACCCTGGAGAGTCAGAGCAATCAATCCTGGGCTTTTCTTCTCTAAACTATTTATGCTAATAAAGGAAATAATTTAATCAATGTGTGAAAGTGAATTTTTTTCTAAGCATTTTCAGCTCTGGTGGCTAATTTACATATATGTTATAGGAAGGAGCTTTGCAAGTTGATTCGGGGGCTTTGTTCTATGCAGCCTGTCCATACTAACTGTGTTACTAGGATGCTTTTGCTAAATAATATAGGCTAGCATTTTCTTATTAGTTTAAACCTGATAAATGCTTATCACTTTTGAAAGCAACAGCCAATTATGTGGAATTTTTTAAAAACAGATGAATACTTTTTATTTAAGCCCAATACAGTGAGATACTATAGGAAATACTGTGGACATGAATACATTAATATGATACATATTTATGGACCAAATGTTTGCAAAATGGAATAATAACAAGCTGTACTTTTTATTTTAAAGTTAAGGCAGAATAATAAGTTTTACATGCAAGGAAAATGGAACTTTTGATTTGGTTTGTAAATACATTTGGAATTTTGGAGAATTGAAATTTGCTATTTTCTTCCAGATGCTTAGTGTCCAGAGTCCCTCCGCCAAGAGGGCCACCTTGAGTCACTGACCCATGCAGCCTAAGATAGATATGGCAGAAATGCATTCATGGGCTCTGCAAAGCCAGGTATGGGGTATATATAGTGAAAGGATTTCTTCTGGGTTACAAATATCTCTTATGGCCACTCCCTTTCAGTGCATATGCTAGAACAGAGATGAGAATAGGTTTCAAGTGCCAATTCTGACCGACTGATAATGGGCCTTATAGATATCTCTTTTGGGGAGGATTCTGAAGCCGTGTCCAGGCTTTGTAGAGATGAATGCCTCGACTGATTAGCAGTGTGTGCCATGGATGCAGCAAGAATCAGGGGTGGTCACAGCCTGGCCAACATCCCTGTTGGGCTGTAAACTTTTATATTAAATGCAGCTGCTTCACAGGAATAATAGAGTCTCTTAAGTATTTTTTATGGATAAAGCCCTAAGCCTCTAGCCTCTGTCAAGCCCTTTTTAAAGATCTTTAAGTAGGTTTTCCTTAGAATAATTCAAATGTGGTTTATTAACCTGCCCTGGCAGATTTTTTCTGTGTATAAATAATTCACTTCTCTATATATTAAGTTTTTATATCTTCACGCCCTTGCTTAAGCTATCTCTTCTATCTAAAAACACTGTCCTTTCTTTCTTCATTTGGGAAAATACTTCTCACTGTTCATGGGCTACTGCAAATACTGTCTCTTCTTCTGTAAAGCTTTCTCTGACCTTCTCTGACAGGATGAATGACTCTTTTCCATCTCTCCAAAGCAATCTCTATTACCACATCTGCCACATTACTCTGTAATTATTTGTTCTTATGCCAGAATCTAGCCCGGAATATTAGACATATGTTTGTAGACTTGAAGTGGATTAAGCATTGTTCAAAAAACCCCCATAGATCTTTACTTAAAGCTGTTGAACTTCTAAAGTATATTTAGAGATAATATAGTGGGTACAAATATGACAGCAGTGGTGACTGAGCAGGTAGAAGGAGGGAGATAGTAAAGAGAAGGGAAAGAAATAATTATGCAGAGTCAGCAGAGAGAGTGATAAAACTATGTGTGATCAAGGAATAACTTTTATAGGAAGGTCAGGGAAACAAATCCAGGCTAATGCATGTAAATGTACGTATAGATCCTGCCTGCCCTCCGAGTGACAGGATGGAGTTGACTCTGTCCTAGGTGGGCATGTTCAACAGACACAAGTCTTCTTTGCAAGTATCTGACAGCAATAGTCAATTCTCGCCTGTTCAGAGTAGAATTAGATGGAAGAGCAAATAAGCTGGAAAGCACACATCCCTTCTGAAAGCCTTGAAATTCTCTTTTAGAAATACTTTGTAAGCAAACATGTGCACCAGGAGAACTGAGATGTAAACTTTGAAACTCTCTAGCCTATGACAATCAGTATTCAGTAGGATTGTGTATAAGTAATTAGCCTGTTGAATATATTGGTGCCTATCTTGAAGATAGTGCCCCTTCTCAGGTAGTAGTCAGTTTCCTTAAAATCACCTGAAACTTTACAGTATAAAGAAATTTTATATGCTTTATTTCAATATAGCCTTACCAAAACAGAGTTTAAAAAACAAAGGACATAGAACTGTCTCCGTTTTACATACACAATAACTCAGAGAGGTTAATCAAATGGTTCAAGGCTGCAGAAAACAGTACAGCTAGCCTTCAATTCTAGACCCTCAGTGTGCTGCAAGTCCTATGTTCTTTAATTCGAACTGTCATACCTTTTTTTGTTGTATTTATTTTACCACATTCATTATGTACTTCATTTTATTAACTTTACATGCTCGCTGCTATATCTCTTTCATTAGACTCTTAAGCTCCTTGAAGTTCTTAACTGTCTATTTCCTTTATGGAAGATCACTTTGTGCCAGCGAGGTATCTTGTTTTTTGCATGTATACAATAGACGTGTTAATTTAATGAGTAAATAATGAGTGAATAAAAGAATGTAGGAATTAAATAATGAGAGAAATAATGAAATTAATAATCACATTATGATACCAATTTTGATGGTTTTCATTTCTTAGGACAAATTAATGTATGTGAAAGAGTAAAGAAAAGCCCATCTGAGATACTCATTTAACTGAGGATGCCTTATGAAGGAAGAAAAGAAAGAAAAAGATACGGAGCTGTATTGAGGACAATTGTCAGACTGTCTCAAATAGAGAATTTCAGATGGAGAGGGCAGCCTTAGGGAAGGTATGAATGGCAAGACCTGGCACTGGGTCAGACGTATTAGAAGAATGTGATTGGATAATCCATTATACTGGAGACTTTTTAAAAAGGAATTGTGAACTTTTCATCCACATAAACAGCCAGACCTGGAAAACTAAAGGTCAGCTATAAACTGTGATAAAAAGGGTCTGCATTTAGAAGGTACAGCTATTTAAATGGTCAGATGAATCTTGAGCCAGTGTGAATTGGCTAATGAGCTCCTTGGGAAGGAAAGAATAGGAAGCAGGGATTTGGAGCTTGGAATGAGGTTGCCTCTTTGCTCAAGGAAGGAAGGGAAAGAGGCAGAAAGGAACTATTATTCCTTAAACCCCCTGTAGGTGCCAGTTACTATGCTAGTAGTATGCATGTGAAGTGTTCAAATGGTGGGAAACTGAGACTCAGAAAAGATTTAGTGATGTCAGAAGTGACACAGCCGGTGGCAGAACTGGGATGTAAATCTAGCCATGCTGAACTTTTCTGAGGCTCATGAATAAACTTCCCACATCTCATTTCCAGGATTCTTCTCCACATGCTGATCCCCTTTCTCCTTCCTCACCTGACCCTCATTAGCTAGCCATCTTGTCTACTTTTTGGCTCTCAGCTTAGATTGCCACCCCTGGAAATAGTTTTTGGACCCTCAAACATGAGAGGGGTATCCACTTTTTTGTTCCTACAACAGCCTTTGCTCCCATCATATACCATTTAGTGGTATTTCTCATACTGAGCTGTGGTTATTCGTTTACTTCTTTGTCTATTCACTGTGAGCTCCTGAAAGTCATGGGCTGCATCTATTTTACATTTTGCCTTTAGCATGTAGCATAGTGCATGGCACATAGTAGGTGTACAGTAAAATGTATGCTAGATGAGTAAATAATTGAATGCTCTTTCTGACTCAAAGCTTATGTCTTTTCCACTCTTAGGTTTATACCTCCCCCAGCTCTTCCCTTCTTGGCTCAGGCAATTCCCATTTGGCTTTGAGGGGAATTCTCTTCTCTTTAATGTTTTCATTTTTCTTATTTGACTTTTGTATCTCATGTTAAGTGTTTTGGATTAGATGCTAAAGCACAATTTTCAAGGATATTAGCTACTATGTCAAGCTGCCAGAAGGCTGGCAAATGAAAAGAAAGCAGAATTTGGTCTGTTTTTATTGCTAACACAGGTGTCCTTTGTGATTCCTTTACAGACACCATTAGATGATTCATCAGATACATTTCTTTACCAGTCTAACCTGGAAGTGCAGTACACACATGAGATGGCTTTCTGAAAGGAGGTGGAGGGGAATATGAATAATGGTGTGAATGAAAGTACATTTAAAATAGCTTTTTATTTTAAACAATAGAAAATCCTACTTCATACATATAAAATATATTCTACGTACAAATGAAGCTCTTAGTTCAGTTGTCAGAAAATTACTTTCTAAGGGTAAGTCAATCAGCAAGTACTTAATGAGCTTTCTCTGCTATTGTGCTGGAACCCATTGAGGATAAATTTCGGTGGTGATAGAAGAAAAGGAAGCATAGATTGTGGACCACACCTGAAGGAGCTTACAATATTATTGTAAAGATATGATTCATACATGTGAAACAAGACAGCAAGACGGCACACTGTTTAATGCTAACTCGTGAGTCAAGACAATAGATATAAAAAGATTGAAAAAAAGGTTGAAATTCATTCATTTTCTCACTCAGCAAATGTTTATTGATGTCTGATTGTGTGCAAAACATTGTGTCAAGCTTCAGGGATGCCAAGATTAATACAACAGGTTTCTGCCACTGAAGAGGTGCCAGTGTGTTTAGATTACAAGTATGGTATGTGACAGTGATGTGAGGGAAGGGATTCCAGAGAAGCACACAAGTGACTCTGAGAAGTTGGGGAGACTGCACAGAGAAGATAATCTTTGACCCAAGCCTTAAATCATGAATAGCAATTTGCATTTTGCTCAAGAAGAAAGTCAGCCTCTTGAGTTTTTTAAACCTGGCCTCTTCTCCCCATTGACGGTGCTGGCTCATGACTATTATCCTTAGCAGTGGATGTTACGTTACATAGCGCTGAGGAGGATGAAGAGATCAAAGGTATTTTGCTAGAAACACCCATTTTATAGGAGAACTTTTGGGAATGCAAAGAGAGAAGAAAAAGAAGGAAAATATTTGCTTATTATAAGAAAAATATCAATGCCAATTATTCTTATATTCAGATTGCTCCTTGAGACTCACTATATACTGTGCCAGCTATTTTGCATAGTCTTGTGTTGCCTTGATCTCACTTCTTCCCTCTTCAGGAACATTGTTTGATCAGTCAGCTCCTTTCATGTTTCCTTAACCTTGTGTTTTCTAGTAGGACCTTGCTATTTAAAAAAGAAACACATTTACTACTTTGACTTTGCTTCTTCTTCTAGCCTCTTCCTACCTTCCTTGTTCCCTTCCCTCACCTCCAATTTACCTCTCACCTCACTGCAACCTGTCTGTGCCTCTAACATTTTTGCCTAGAAACCTGTTTTTATTAAACTTATCAGTGGCTTCATGGATGTCAAGTCTCATCTTACTTTGACCTGCTTATTGCATTTGAATTTCTTGACACTCCTCCCCTATAGAAATTCACTCTTTTCTTGACTTGTGGCAACACAAACATTTGTTTCTGTTATTTCTCCTGTAACTATTCCTTTTCAATCTCCTTCTCAGATTAGTTTTCTTTACCTTTTTCTTATCTAAGAAGAGTAGAGGAAGGCCAGTGTGGAAAAGGAGAAAAGGAAGCTAAAAGGAGACAGTGGTTGGAAGAGGCAGAGCCTTGATGGCTGTATTAGGGACATCGGTCTCCATCCTGAGAGTATAGGGAAACTTCTGAAGGGTTTGATGCAAGGCTGTAATATGATCTGATCTTCACTTTAGAGTAGAAGCAGGCAAACATGGAAGTGGGGATGACTAGTCATGAGAAAGGATAAGCTTCAATAAAGTGTAATGCCTTGGATTAGGGTAATAGCAGTAAAAATAAAAATAAATGAATACATTCAAGGTATATTTAGGATGTAAGTGAGAATTGTATGTGAACAGTAAAAGGAGGGGTAGTTTATAATTTGAACAACTTGATAGATAGCAGGACTATCTGCTAAGAAAGGAGGAAGTCTGGAGTACATCAGTAAGAAGGAAGTTAGTGAAGCTGGTGGTTAAAGGGTACCCCACTTAGCCTCCTCATATCTTTGTATCTTTCCTGCTAATGAAACCCAACTGTCATGGTTTCCTAATAGCTTTCCCGAAGTAGAATTGTCATGACCTTTTTGCAGCCCTCATTCTCCTTGACATTGTTGTACGTATTTCACAGAATGAAATATGTGACAGTCCTTTAAATATTGAGAGGACTATTATTTGGAAGAAGGATTAGAATGACTTTGTATGGCCTTAGGAGAATGAGGAACTACAGTAAGATAGATTTTAGCTAAGCATAAATAAAGAATTTTGTAATGATTAATGAAAAGGAACATGTCAGGAGATGGTAGCAAGGTCCTTGTGATCAGAATTATTTGTGCAATCCACTGTGACCATTTCATGGGGATTATTGTAGAGAAGATTTATATATTGGACAGGAGAGGATCTTGGAAGGGGTGACCAAATGACCACTAGATCTGTTTTAACCCTGAGATTCTATAGTTTTATGAAATTTCCATGTTCGGCTGTCTCCCATTGTGACAAATACAGAAAGTTCTGAATAACTGTAGCCCGAAGAACCTCTCCTGGGTGCTGACTGCTTATTCATTCAAAATTTTGTCATTTCTTTGAGTGCATGCATGAGAGCACAATTTATTCAGAACAGTCACTCAGCAGTCAGACACCAAGAATACATTAATGAAGCTACAGTAATTGAGGATTTTACCCAAGTGTAACTCCCAGCCCTAACTCATGCATAATTATTCTTCAGTATGGATTGTGCCTTTCTTAGCCAGTGTGGACCGGCCGCCTTGGAAGAGCTGCATGTTTTAATTACATGAGAAGATGTTTCTTGTTTTGATGATCCAAGCAAGGGAATTGTTTGCTTCTGGAAATACAATGAGTTTTGAATATTAGGACGCATTGGGAGAAAGGGGGAGAGTGACATCCCCTCCTCAAACATTTTACTAACTATCCAACTACGTTGTCTCAAGGCTGTGCGCTGTGTATATCAGGAATAGGGCATTTCATTTTTAAACTATTGTTTGCACTACCACTATTCACATTGAAATAACACCTCTGCCAATAAAGATAGTAAGGAACTACATTCAGTATCCACAGTTATGCTGCATCTTTTCATGAAGCAGCATGGACAAAATCCTGTGATCTCTGCAAAATGGTTAGAGTTTCAAGGGTGAGAGTGCATTGCTGTTTCCAAATTACTGTGCTAAAAATAGGGCAGGGGGTGTGAGTTTCTTCAAAGACAATCTTATTCTTAGTCACTCTCAGATTGTTCAAAGTGTCATGGTTCTACTAATTTTTAGTCCCTAATGCACTGCAAGTTTATGAAAGCAGGACCGTGGTTGTCATGTTCATCATTGTATCTTATACATCTGACAAAGTGTCTCTCATGTGGGAGGCACTCAACAAATGTTTGTGGAAGGATGAAAGGCAGGCAGAGGAGGACTGGGATATGGTCTACTATCAAGTATGCAAGCATATGATGGATACCTAAATCTTGTCCCTGATGGAAGGTGGAAGTCATGTCCATGAGCCAGGATGGGTACCAGATTTGTATAATAATAAGTGTTAAGTCCAAGTGTGAGACTCAGATTCCATGACCATATTCTCTGTTTACATCAGTAGCAGTTAACATAGGACAGGAACGTGACCAGCTGGTTGAAGCTCAGATCTCATGAATAAGCTTCTCAGGTTGTTTTAAAGCTTCGCTAACCCTCTGAGTCCATCAATTGACACAATTGTGGACACTCAGGAAATTGTTCTAGGTAGATGCTTGGAGAGATTTAAAAATAAACTAGGCAGTTTATCTGCTGCTGAATCTTCTCAATGAGAGAAATCTTTTGTATAAAAATATAATAGAAAGAAATACGTTATGAGTGTCTAGATGAGTGGTGTTTTACAATGAAGGGATCACTTGTGGGGTGCAGAGAGCAATCCAGGATTCACGGATGGGTAGGGTTTACACTAGATTTTCGATAGTGATTTGGACTTGCCTCAACAATGAAGAATGGGAAAGCATTTTTAGGCAGCAGTCAGACATGGAGGCAGGAATGTTTAAATCATGCTGAAAGTCCATGTGACCAAACATGAAGATGGCTAATGTTAGACTTTCCCTTGAGTACAAATAATTCAATTTCTGAACAAAGATTTAGCTTCATCAGGGAATGGTTTGCTATGCGAAAAAAAAAAAAAAAGACGGGTAAAGTGGACATGTTTGCCTTTGGTAAACATAATGCTGAGCTGTGAGTCTAGCTGATACCAAGAGTAGAATGATTGGTAGTGGTGGAGGCATCACCTGCTACTTCACCAGGCTTTACTTGTGCTTATTTAATCATCCACGAACTTGGGCAGTAAGTACTAATGTCATTCCAATCTTGCAGATGGGGAAACTGAGATTCAGAGAGGTAGGGAAGGAAAAAAACAGGAAAGGAAAGAGAAAGGGAAAGGGAAGAAGAGAAAAGAAAAGAAAGGCAAGGAAAAGAAAAGAAGAGAAAAAAAACTTATCCATGATCACAGAGCCAGAAAGCATCTACTGATAACAAAGATTTACATTGAGGAATAACAGGAGATTGGAAGTGAGGCAGTGATTTGATTCCATAGTTAGATTAAGAAGTTTGGGTTTATTACATAGTCCGTGGGTGGTTGTGAAGACAATTCTGTCTTTAATATCATGTGGGAACTAGGCTGGAACCCAGTTCACCTCATCCTATCAACACATAAGCAACGGCTTGGCTAATCCCCAGTACTATGAGTCTGTAGCAAACTAGGTCAATGGGATTTCCCCATCCCCTGTGGCTGCTGGGGCCAATCACAGGCCTCCAGGACAGACACATTACATTCCAGTTGTTCTTTCACTGATTCTTTAAGACATCTCAAAATGAGAGAGATCATCTAACTCCCACGCAGATCAAATTCTCTATTAGTATTCAGTCAGCTTGCTCTACTTCCCTGTCTGCTAAAAAAATCCACAGGTGACCAAATTTCAAGATGGCTTACATTGGATTTTCCTTTGAGTACTAATGATTCAACTTTAGAACAAAGATTTAGGTTAATTGGGGAATGTTTTGATGTGTGAAGAAAGGAGACTGGGGGCTTTCAGTGGACTTGTTTGCCCTTGGTAAACTTAAGAACTGTTGCTAATGTCATGTAGCAGAAGAAGTTTTATCCTGCTGGACTGGTTTTCTGCAGTTCCTAAGACCTAGTACAGTACTTGACGCGTGGTGACACTAAATAAATATTTCTTTATAAGTGAGAGGACATGTAAATTGGAATGAATGATTTGTGTCCCATTTTAAAATATCTGATTTGAGATAAATTTTGTGGGTATTGGAACAAGTTTAAACAAGACACATAAGAAATTGTCTAGCTGTTTCCCTCGTGAATCTTACTGTCACCTAGGAAGTATAGGAGAAGCCCACCAATTCTCCAGTGAGTAATCTTGTTGATAAAGAAACTGCCTTTTTCACTTTGTGTTATCTCTTCCGTCTAAAAGATTTTGATGTTCTTTGGACCATACTTGCCTTTCTAATAGCAGTGGTATCTTTCTGTAGCCTCCAGAAAGACGATGTGGTTCACTGAGGAAGCAAGTAGGGTTATTCAGAGTTCTTTAAAAATAGGCTCTCAGGAGACCTATGTTCAGAACCCTGCTTCTCCTATTATTGCTGTGATATAAGGCAAATACTTGGCCACGCTGGACCTCAAATTATTTATCTTAAAACTGGAGATGATAATACCTTCTTTGCTGGATTCTTATGATGATTAAAGAGAAAATTATGTAAAGCTCCTCACACATAGTAGGTGCAAAATCTAATTTCACATCTTCTTTCCTTTTGTCAAATGAATAGTTTGTACAATTAAACAATAAGTATAGCTCTGCTAAATTTGGTCTGTGTGGTGGTTCTAACACTGAGTTACTATGACAACTTACTTTTTTTTCTTGAAAGGCATTTTCTCTAGGATTGGTCATTTTTTAAATGAAACTTCATTGTTAAAAAGCTACCAAATATCTGCCAAGCACTTTTTTTCGGTACTCCTTCTTTATTAATCAATTTTTCAAGTATTTTCATTTAATTTTAATGTTAGTTGGGAATTTTTTTTTCAGTAAACATACCTGGAATACAATAAATCATGCTTTATTCCATTTATTTAAAAATGATTTTCTTAAATATATTAACTTATACTGAAGCATCCTAAACAAGAACTCCTTTTTAGACATCTGAGATCATAGAAGATCAGGACTATTTATTGCTTTCTTAATCAAAGATGGGAAACACATAGCACAAATTCTGGTACTCTACACATCCATGTTTATGGGACTCTTTCCTAATAATCCAGTTTTCCCCTCAGAATCTTTCTGAACACCGCACTGCAGAAAGCAACTATTCATAAGTTGATGTTAACATGTAAGTTCATACCCATTTGCTTTTCGTGGACTAAACCATAAGTGAGGTTCAGATACCCATAAAGATTGCTTGATATTCTGCCTAAAGTTGTATTGTTTATATATAGTCCTTGGGTTAACAATGCCTTCCTTTCAAGGATCTCTTTGAAAATGTTTTTACCAAATGGAATTGGCAACACATTGACCCTATGAGATTAGGTGTGGTTTATCAGCCCTGACTGAATGGAGAAAGATTGGGGCAAGGAATGATGTACAAGAAGAAGCAACTACAGCTGCAGATTTACTGTAGGTTGACTTGGCATTGATCCAAAAGGTGAATATTAGACCTGGTGTTTGTATTTTTACTGAAGAAATTAAAGTTGAGCTATTAATTCAGTGTTTTCCAAACTTAAATATTCTACTCACCACTTTCATGATTTTTGATTTTTGATTTATCATCTGAACTACTATTTAATTAATATTTTTATTTATTGTGCCTCAATTTTACTTAAAACTTATTTAAACACAAAATTTTATTTCTTTAATATGAATGTAACTAACTATAAATGCTTCAAAAAATTAGATTATGTCATTAAATTCCAGCTAAAAACCTTATCTGTTAATAACTCTAAGAAGCTAGTTCTCTCTTTGTAATAAAACACATATGTATGTTTTTTATTGATAAGAACCAAAGGGTCTAAATTTTGAGAGATAAATACTTATCCCAAAGTCTGGAGGACAAAGCTTTTTTCCTAAAGAAGGCAATTCTGTTTCCTTTGCAGAGCTATGTTTTTTTAAAAGAGAGAACTAGCTTCTTAGAGTCATTAAGACTTAGTAAGTCATCATATATATACATATACGAGATTTACAGGCGCAAAATGAGCCTTCTTTCATAAAATCTGAAAAGTTATGCTTGTCCACAAAAATTTAAAAGGAGTAGATATTACCAACAAGTTGATTCTGTGAGTTTACATCTTACTGCACTAAACCTATGGCTGTAATAGGTAGAATGTGTGTGTGTGTGTGTGTGTGTGTGTGTGTGTGTATCCACATACATACATATATATGTATATATAATTTTATATATATATATAAATTAAATAGACACAGACTTGCTCAAAAGACTGATAAATATCTCTCTGTGAGCCAGAAATGGAAGAGAAACATACAGTTATCAATGGGGGCTAAAGTTATAACGCCTCTGGGCTCCAAGTTGGGCCTGCCCTGAATATGATTCCATTGAGTTAATAGGAACTGAGAAAGCCACATGCAGCAAGGGACCAGAGCCAAGACAGTTATATTGTATGTCATATTCATACTGTGGAGTAGTATACAGCATTGAAAATGAACTGTCTACAAATACAACAGTATGCAGGGGACGGTCAAACATAGTATTGTGTGAAAGGAGACAAACACAAAAGAGCACACATTGTATGACTTTATTTTTCTGAAGTGTGAAAATAGGTACAATTATTACATTAAACAATATAATGGTTACCCTTGAGGTGAAGCAACTGAATGGCAGCATAAGGAGGGAATTCTGAGGTGCTCATAATGTTCTATTTATTGCTCTGGGTATTACTTGCATGATATGTATTGTTTCTGAATATTCATCCACTTGTACACTATTATGATGTACATTTTTATAAATGTAGAATTGTAGAAGACATTTTAAATTCCTTAGAGAACAAAAGTTCACTGAGAACTATAAAACAAAAATAATTTCACACTTAGATATGTCATAGTAAGACAGTAGGGTATCAAACCACTAGTGAAAAAAAGGGTGCGTATTCTCACAGGAACCGTAATTAGATGGGCAGTGAATGTTTGTCAACCACAATAGATGCCCAAACGTCAATGGTGTAATAGGTTCAAAGTACTGAGGAAAAATAACTGTCATTTTTAGAAATATATATCTATCTTAGCTATCATTGAAGATTGAGGGTGAAAAAAAAATGCTGAGACATTGTCTGACATCTCAAGTAGGCTACCCATAAACCCTGGCTAAAAGGAAGCACTTGAGCAAAAACAGATAGATTCATCTTAAATGAAAAAAATCATTAAAATATATTTTAATTAAATGCTTATTATAAAACATAACTTACTAGATATAAAAAGAAAATGGAACTAATATTTAGAAAGAAAAACCATGGACGGTGGGAGGTGGGGAAAGTTCAAGAGATAGTTAAATGTTGTGATTCTTGAATTTTTCATGAAAGGATAAAATTGTATTAAAATATGTAGTGAAATATGCAAGTTAAAATTTAAGAAATTGATGACCCAGCAATTTCATATCTTGGTATATGCCTGGGGGAAAACTCTCACATATCTGCATAAGAATATATATACAACACATTATTTATAGTAATGAAAAGTTAAAAACAACTTTTAGGTTCACCAACAGGGGAATATATAAAATTATATTATTTATGTATGATGGAGTAGTGTTATGACATAGCTTAATAAATAAAAGAACCAGATCTATGTCTATCAAAACATACAAATATTTATAAGTTGCAAAAATACATATGGTATAATGAAATTCATGCAAACATTTTGAAGCAACTCAAAAATAGTATATATGTGCGGATACACATTTATTAAAAATTCAGAGACACGAATTGGGTTCACATCATATTTATGATTGAGATTGCTTCTGGAGAGATGAAGCCAACTATCTGTAGTGTATTTAAAAAATAACTGATGAAACAATGTCAGAATGTTAATATTTTAAAATTATGCAGAGTGGGTACACTGGGGTGATCTTTGAATTTTTCTTAATTTTTTAATTAAGAAGAAATAGCTTTTTATTAAAAATTGATATTATTTAATGTTCCAAATAAATATTCTTAAAACAGTCCCATTTATATTGGGAAACACCATATAGCACTGTAGGAAAATCATAAACATTTCTCAGATCCTTCAGAGAGACTGGTTGGTGAGCAGCTGAAACCAGTTGGTCAGAACCAAAAGGGTCCAATTTTTGAGAGATCAATGCTTCTTCCAAAGTCTAGAAGACAAAGCTTTTCTCTTAAGAAGATAGTTCTCTGTTTCCTTTGCAGAAAACAATAATTTATACTTTCAAATACTGTCTTTTATATATAAACATTTTCCTTGAGACATTTTTTAAACTTCATATTTCTTCAACTAATAACTCTGACTCATCTTCTTCCTCATTAATTTCTTTTCCCTTCTACATGAAAAGGTAATCAGCAATCAAATATTTTGATTCAGTAAAAAGACAGTCAGGCAATGGAAATTCAGTGTCTCTGGCAGAGACCAGTAAGTCTATAGGGTGCATATCTCTCATCATGTGTCACTAAGAGGTAGGGAGAGGTATGCGTTTGAAGTTCTTGTTTTCTTGCTCTTCTAGAAATGTTAGTGATTTCAAGTAAAGTATTTTTAGGTAGGTTTAAATGAGATATTCAGTATACTTATATATTTGTTTTGTTCTATGTGTTATTGGTCTATGATAGTTACATAAAGAACTATTCTTTTTTAAAACAAAGTATAAATATTTTATATATATCATTTAATTTAAGGGATATACATTCTGGATACAAATCTGTGATTATAGTTTTTATTTGCAAATATTTTCTCCCATTCTGTGGATTGTCTTTTTACTTTTTTGGTGGTGTCCTTTAAAGTACAAGAGATTTTAATTGTGATGATGCCCAACTTACCTTTTTTCTTTTGTTACTTGAGCTTTGGTGTCACATTTAAGAAACCACTTCCTAGTCCAAGGTCATGAAGATTCATTCCTTTGCTTTTTTCTAACAATTGTGTTGTTATATATCTTACATTTAGATTTATTTTGAGTTAATTTTGGTTTATGATATAAGGTAAACATTCAACTTCATTCTTTTCATCTGCATAGATCTAGTTGTCCCAGCACCATTAGTTGAAAAAACTTTCTTTCCCCATTAAATTGCCTTGGAAAACTTACTGAAAATCAATTGAGCGTAAATGAAAGAGTTTATTTATTAACTTTCAATTTATTCTATTTATTTCTATGTCTCTCCTTCTGCCAGTACCACACAGTCTTGATTAATGTAGCTTTGTGGTAAATTTTGAAATCAGGAAATGTGAGACCTACAGCTGTGGTTTGCTTCCTAAAGATTACTTCATCTTTCTGGGTCCCTTGCATGATCATATAAATTTTAGGAGCAGCTTCTCAGTTTTTGAAATAAAGGGAAAAAAGACAACTCAAATTTTGAAAGGAATTTGCGTTGAATTTATTTATCAATTTGGGGAGTATTATCATCCTAATAGTATTAAGAGTTTCAATCCATGAACATGAATGTCTTTCCACGTATTTAAGTCTTCTTTAATTTTTTTCAATGTTGTTTTCTAGTTTCAGTGTACAAGTCTTGCAGTAATTTGATTCAATTTATTCCTAAGTATTTTATTATTTTTGAGGCTATTGTAAATGGAATTTTTAAAATTTTATTTTTAGATTGTTTATTGTTAGTATATAATATATAATTGATTTTTGTATATTAATCTTGTATCCTGTAACCTTACTGAACTTATTTATTTTATTAATTTTTTGTGTGGATCCCTTAAGATTTTCTGTATAAAATATGTCATCTGCAAATAGAGATAGATTTACTTATTCTTTTCCAGTCTGAATGTCTTTTATTTCACTTTTACCTAATTGTCCTCACTAGAGTTTCAGTACATTATTGAATAAAAATAGTGAGAGCAGACATCCTTGTCTTATTCTTGATCTTAGGAGAAATGCTTCTGTTCTTTTACCATTAAGTATGATGTTAGCTATAGGTATTCAATAAACGTTTATTTCTTGCTCACATTACAGTCCAGTTGGGCTGCTAAAGTGAAATGGTTGGTGAGATCTGCTCCAAATAGTTATTTAATGATCCAGGCTCTTACTCCTCTAAGTCTTCAGAGTTCTCACTGCTCAACTGGAACATGGGAAAACAGCACGATGTTACATGGCAAAATTTTAAGGTCAAGGCCTAGAATAGTGGTGCATTCTTTCTCCTTTCATGCCAGAACTCAATAACAGACACGCCTAACTTCAAGCAGGACTAGTGCATAGCACTAGTACTAGTACTAGCATGCAGTAGGTAGGGTAACCAACCATCCTGGTTTGCCCAGGACGGAGGTGTTTCCTGAGATGTGGGACTTTTAATGTTAAAACTGGGACAGTCTTGGACAAATCTGTACAGTTGATCATACCAGTGGCTCAGCTGACTTTACCATATCTGTATTTAAAGATTTTATTTCTTTTAAAAAGTTACCTCTATCGAAGAGAAAAAATAAGTAGAAAGAAAAGCATTCATTTATTCAAAAAAGGTTAGAACAAGGTTAAGAGCATGGACATTGGAATAAGAATTTTTGTGTTTGAATCTGGTGTTCAAATCTTGACTCTATTGTTTACTAGTTTTGTGACCTGGGTGGTTATTTAACCTCATTGTATTTCAGTTTTCTCATCTTTAAAATGATGTTACAATTATAGTTACTCCTTAGAGTTGCTGTGAAGATTAATTAAACTAATATTTGTAAAGCACTTGAAATGATGCCCAGTATAAAGTATGTTAAATAAATACACTAACATTTATTGAATACCTACAACTGCCAAGCACTATACTGTGTGTTGGGAATACATAAGTTTAAACATCAAAGAATTTGTAGTCAGAAGGCAAGGTGGAACCTGAGCAAACAATTAGAAGTATTGTCATTTTATTTAAAAAGTCTCTTTTGGGGCAGTTAAGTGCCATAAAAAGCATTTTATATTGTATGAATTTCTTTACTTTCCTTCATTTATTCATTCAACAACATACTGCCAATTACAGGCCAAAAACGGTTCTAGGTGTAGGAGTGAGGCATTCAGCAGTGAAAAAGATAGGCAGTGTCTAAGGTTTTTTGAAGCTTAAGCTTTCTGAGATGAAAAGACAATACCAAAATAAATAAACAAATAACTGTAACAAAAACAAACTCGGATTGTTGTAAGTGCTATGAAGGAAATACACTGGAAAATGTTATATATCATAACTGAAGAAAGTGTAGTCGGGAAAGATCTGTCTGAGGAAGTGACATTTGAAACAAGAGCTAGAGAATAAGAAGGAACCAGCCATGTTAAGAGATGGAAATCATTCAAGGCTGAGGCAACCACAAGTGCAAAGACTGACAAAAAAGCCAACAAATAAAAAACAAAACCAACTTGTCAGGCTCTGGAAAACAAAAAGGACATCTGTGTGGCTGGATCACAGCATGAAGAGTCATGTGGCAAAAGATGAGGTCTGACAGGTAGGAAGGGGCCAGTATAATGTGGTGACTTAGATGTAATAAGAAGCACTTTAGATTTGGGACTTTATTTTATGTGTCATGAGAAGGTATTAGTCTTAGATAAATGAATGACATGCTGTTTTATGTTTTATTGTTGAATTGCAAACTACTCCAAAACTTAATTGCTTAAAGCAGCAGCCGTTTTATCTTTCACTGTTCTCTGGGTTGACTGGTTTCAGCTGGAAAGTTCTTTGACTGGTCTCATTTGGCATTTCATGCTATTGCAGACAGAGCTGGGGCTATTCTTATTTGAAGGGTCAGTTCAGATCCTGGGCAACTTGGCCTTGCTTCAGCTCCATAAGGTTGCTCTCAGAGCCTTTCTACCTCTTTCTCCGTGTGTTCTCTCCAGGTGGACTCTCTGCTTAGGTAACTGAACGTCTTACATGGTGACTTAGGGCTCCCTAAGGCACAAAACTGGAAGCTATCCTTTCTTCTTTTTTAAATCTTTTTTTATCCAGTTTTATTGAGAAATAATTGACATACATCACTGTATAAGTTTAAGGTGTACAGCACAGTGGATTGATTTACATACATTGTGCAATGATTACAACAATAGGTTTAGTTAATATTCATCATCTTATATGGATACAATAAAAAGAAAAAATCACCTTGTGATGAGAACTGTTACCATCTACTCTCTTAACAACTTTCCTATTTATCATACAGCAGTGTTAATTCTAGTCATTATGTTATAAATTACATTCCTAGTTCTTACTTACAACTGGAAGTTTGTACCTTTTGACTACCTCCCTCCAATTCCCCTCTCTTCATCTCCTGCCTCTGGTAACCACAGATCAGATCTAATCTTTTTTTCTTATGAGTTTGGTGTTTGGTTTTTTTTTTAATTAGATTCCACATGTAAGTCAGATCGTACAGTATTTGTCTTTCTCTGTCTGACTTAGTTCACTTAGTATAATATCTTCAATCCATGTTGTTGCAAATGGTAGGATTTCCCCATTTTTATGACTAAATAATATTCCATTGACTATATATATCACAACCTCTTTATCCATTTATCCGCTGAAGGACACTTAGGTTGTTTCCATGTCTTGACTATTGTAAATAATGCTGCTATGAACACAGAGGTGCAGATATCTTTTTGAGTTAGAGTATTCATTTCCTTTGGATATACTCCCAGAAGTAGAATTGCTGAATCATAGTAGTTCTATTTTTCAGTTTTTTGAAGATCCTTTTTCAAAGTGGCTGTACCAATTTACAGTCCTACCAACAGTGCACAATAATCCCTTTTCTCCATATCCTCACCAGCATTTGTTGTCTCTTGTCTTTAAGAAGATGGCCATTCTAACAGGCATGAGGTGATATCTCCTTGTGGTTTTAATTTACATTTTCCTAATGCCTAATGTTGTGAGCATCTTTTCATGTACCTGTTTACCATTCATGTGTCTTCTTTGGAAAAAGTCCTATTCAAATCCTTTGCTCGTTTTTCAATTCAGTTATTTGGGATTTTTTGCAATTGAGTTGTATGAGTACTTTACGTATTTTGAATATTAACCCCTTATCAGATATAAGGTTTGCAAATTTTTTTTTCACTCTGTAGGTTGTCTTTTCACTTTGTTGATGATTTCTTTTGCTATACAAAAGATTTTTAGTTTGATATAGTCCCACTTTATTTTTATTTTGATACTTATGCTTTAGGTGTTATTTCCAAAAAATCATTACCAAGATCTATGTCAAGGAGTATTTTTCCTGTTTTCTTCTAGGAATTTCATGATTTCATGTCTTACATTTAAGTTTTTAATCCATGTCAAGTGAGTTTTTTGGGGTAGTGTAAGATAGGGGTCAATTTTCATTCTTTTACATGTGAGTATCAGTTTTCCTAGCACCATTTATTGAAGAGACTATCTTTTCTACATTGAGTATTGTTAGCTCCCTTGTCAAATATTAATTGACTATATTGTCATGTCTTCTTAAGGCCTAGTCCTGGAACTGGCACAGTGTTACTTCTATTGCATTAGTTCATGGCCAGCCCACCATTACTGTGGGAAGAGACTATACTAGGCATGAATACCAGAAGTTATGGTTTATTGGGGAAAATTTTTAAATATTGGCTACTATATATAGTCTTCACTCTAGGCCCAAATGACTCATGTCACTCCACAAGCAAAATAGCCTTTCCTCCAACCCAAAAGCCTCAACTCTGATCCCATTAAAGCGTCAGGCTCAGGCTTAAAGTCCAGGATCTCATTATCTAAATCAGGTGTACATACAGATAGGAAGATACCAGAGAATATTAAGACCTGTGAACCAAGAACACAAGCTGTATTTTTCCCACGTTCCCAACATAGAAGGGCAAGACAGAGACAGGAGTACCACAATGGACATTTCTATTAAAAAAGCTGGGGTGGGGAGGCACATAACATTCACTGATTTCTAATTCTGAAATCAAGCTAGGGATGTCACCAATTCATTGTTCTGGTGGCAGAAAATGTATGTTGATTAGAGATCAGTTGTACTGTCTGAGAATAGTTCTCTTCCATTTTTAATCTCTATTATCTGAACTCCTGGATCTGTCTTTGGGGTTATCTTTCTTTATAAATAATGGCCTATGTTTACAGCAAAGTAGCTTTCTTGTCTTCTTTCTGCCTGCAAGATGTTGGAGAACCCTATGTCTCTTTTCTTTTAACTGTGACTGTTCCTTTCAGTCTAAACTCATATAATTCTTTTAAAAACTTTGTTGTCTTCCTGTGTATCATGTTACAAATATACTTTATGAGACAGAACCATAAATCTCTGAAATAGGCTCCTTTCCACTTTGGGCTTAGATTTGCTATGGGACAACATCCTTTAAAGCCTTAGAGACTATCTTCTAGCCAAGACAAGCCGAGCAATGTCTTCCTAACTGTTCTACCAGTAATGGCCTCAAATTTTAATGAGGTTTAATAACTTTGATCTAATCTTTTGCCTGAGGCCATATTTTATTGGCAGTGCTCTGGAGTTTTTTGGCCTGAAGCTATTCCTTACTTTGAGAGTCATGCTGGCTGGTGAACACGGAGTGAGAAATACTTTTCTTTTCCAACCTAGCAAGTCTTGGATTGGTAATATCTCTTCTAGATTTTACTAGAAAACTGAACATTTCCTTTTTTGGTTCATTGTTGTTAGTACTTGTTAAAACAAACAAACAAACAAAAAAACAGTTGACATTGTCAGTATTCTTCATGGAAATCTCCTTAGCCAAAAAGGTTAATTCATTTGTTCTATTTTCTATTTTTCATGTTAATGCAAGAGATGATGGCAGAATTTCCACTATAGTATAACACAAACAGCCTTTTCTCCAGCCTCTGATACCAGTGTCTTCCCTCTCCTTCCAGCCTTCATTAACAATTTCTTGTAGGCCCTTCTAGTTTCTGCTTGCCACCCAATTCCAAAGCCAATGCTATATATTAGGTTTTTGTTATAGCAGATATCAATTCCTATTTTGGTTTTTTATTGCTATGTAACAAAATGTCCAAAAACTTAGTGGCTTAAAGCAATAATTTATGATCTCTCATTTTTTCTGTGAGTTAGTTAGGCTCAATTGGGAAATTCTTCTTTGGTCTTGTTTGGGGTGTCTGAAGAAGTGGTACGCATATGGAATCTGGGGTTGAACTCAGCTGGAAGTTTACCTGGGATGTTGGTATGACTGAGCCAGAATTCTTACCTGATAGCTCCCAAAAGCAGGAGCTGCCAAGTTTTCATAAGATTTAGGCCCCGACTAGCATGAGGTAACTTCTGACATGTTACATTAGTTGAAGCCATAGACAGTTCAGGTTCAGTATGAGAGGAGACTACATGGGTTTGAAACAGAGTTTACTGACGGCAATCTTTGGAGACTAGCCATCATACATGATATGATTTAAGGTCTCCAAGATGTTCCTCTGATTGTTATGGAGAGAATGAATTTGGGGTGGCACTATTAAGTAGTATAAATGAGAAATAATTGTGGCCTATCACAGAGGAAGTAATGGAGATAGAAAGGAGTAAACTGTTCAAGGTATATTTGGACATAGATTGGAAAGGCCTTGATGTATTGAGTAATAGAGAGAAATCAGAGGATGATTCTTAGTTTTTAGGAATATGCAACAGAATGCAAGGTGGGTGCCATATACTGAGATGTGTTAGACTAGGGTGGAAAGATGTTTGGGGCATTGGTAGCCAATAGTTCTGTTTTTGATTTGTTAAGTTTGAGAGACATATAAGACCTGCTAAGTTAGATTTCATAACATGTAGGTAAAGATTTCAAATAAAAAGGTAAACACATACATTTGTAGGTGAGAAGTCAGAGCTAGAGATACATATGCTATAATCATCAGCTATACATGATATTTAAAATCATGAGATTCTAGATGAAATTGCCTAGGAAGAAATACAGGTGAAGGAGAGAAGAGAGCCCAGGGTTGCACCTAGGAAACTCCAATGTTTGTTTAAAGGTCAGAAGGAGGAGAAGGAACCAGCAAAGTGGACTGAGAAGAAGCTTAGAATGAGGTATGATGATAAGCAAAGGAGTAGGAATCATAGAATCCAGAGAGGAAACTGAATACGTAGGAATGGGTGAGTTAAATTCTGCTGATATGTCTTCAAAACGAAGACAGAGAGATGTCTGTTGGATGTCTTTAGTAACTACCTCATTTCAGCCTAACAATTTGTCCTTTGATATACATTATTTTTATGTATTCATTGTATGGTTTTTTATTTATTCTTAATTAGAATGTAAGCCGCAAGAGAGCAGGCAGGGACTTTTATCTGTTTTGTTTATTGTTGTACCACAGCCCCTAAAATCATACCTGGTACATAATATGTGTCATTCATTTGTTCAATCACTCAACAATCCTGGGAAGTTAGTATAATTATTTTCATGTTACAGAAAAGGAAACTTGAAGATCAGAAATGTCAGATTCACACAGGGACTAAATTGGGTAACCATATTTCATATACAGATATCTGAATCTGAAGTCTTCTGTTATTTTCACTAAAGCATTCACCATCTACTAGACATGTTCTATCACATGATCATAGGTTACCTTGGAATATTTTAGTGGTAAACTATTAGGTATATTTTAAAAAGTCATCATAATAGTAATTGCTGTTGGATTAAGTCTGTGATTAGAATAATAAAATTGATATTTGCTTCTGTGGAAGTGCTTTCTATCTTAAAATGCAACTGTTCTTCAAAACAACATTGATATGCATATTTAAAATTTGCATATTATTTACATGTTGATCAATTCATTTTGCACTTCAACTAACGGGCAAAATGTTCACATAAGTAATACATTAAATGATATAACCCAAAAGTCTCTTAATGTCATTCTAAGTGAAGTAAGCCAGAAAGAGAAAGAAAAATACCATATGAGATCGCTCATATGTGGAATCCAAAAAAAAAAAAAGAACATAAATAGAAAACAGAAACAGAATCATAGACATAGAATACAAACTTGTGGTTGCCAAGGTGGGGGTGGTGGGAAGGGATAGACTGGGGTTTCAAAATTTGTAGATACTGACAGGCATATGTAGAATATATAAACAAGATTATACTGTATAGCATAAGGAAATATATACAAGATCTTGTGGTAGCTCACAACGAAAAAAAATGTGGCAACGAATATATGTATGTTCATGTTTAACTGAAAAATGGTGCTCTACACTGGAATTTGATACAACATTGTAAAATGACTATAACTCAATAAAAAATGTTTAAAAAAATGATATAACCAAAAGTCTCTTAAACATATGAACTGCAGAATGACAGATAATTTAGTCTATTGTATGTATCTTTTTAAATGCATGATTTTTTAAAATGTCCATACATGTAACACACAAGAGACTTTACTTAAATGACCATACATGTTACTTGATTTACTTGGTTTTCTTCAACTTCCAAATAGTTTATTTTGTCTGAAGCCCTAGAGACAGGATAGGAGTTAAGGGAAGAAGTTAGCTAGAGGTTGACAGGAAAAGAGAAATTAAAATGAGGGAAGGGAAAGAAAGAAGTATAGGGTGGCAGAGAGCTGAGGGGGATTAGGAGAAAACATGGAGGGCATTGAAAGGAAGTGAGGGAGAAGCAGAGGAGATTCTGAGAGCACTGAGGTACCTGAGAATGGGTAGTCCTTGGAATGATGAAAAGAGATTCTGTAATATGGGGAGGGCCTCTTCCTTCCCATGTACCTGAGATCACCAGTATAAACTCGAACACATATATGTGTTTTCAATATACTCTGTGCTATGCTAGATCCTGTGGCATATATATATATTGTCTTCATATATCCTGTATCCTCATTCCAGATACCTGCAAAATTATATAGACATATGTGTGTCTCCATTAAACAGATGAATAATGATGATGATAATGGTGGTGACGGCTGAAATGTATTTAATTTAGAACATGAAATTCAGTGCTTAGTACATGTTGAGGACTATGTTCATTACAATCAACCCAATGAATGATGTTGCTACTATTAGATACAAAAAGGAGTCTGATAACCTTATCTGAGATCACCCAGTGAGTGAGTGGTAGAGTGGGAATCTTAAAACTGATCTAATGCCAAATTCCTGTCCTTACCATCAAGTCACACATAACTGGTAGGACTGGACATAACTTGTATCTCTTACAGTGCTGCTACTTACATATCTTGGCCAAGTTTTGCCCGTATGTGTGCACTGAGTCATGGGATGATTTTGGTGGTAGCAAAACATAGCAAGATTGGCCGAGTCTGTACACTCACGTGTGTGCATGCATACATATAATCACATGAACACAAATACCTGTATGGATATTTGTTATATCCTTTCCCTTAATGATTCCAAAGCTTCAAGGATACTCAGTGTTGCTCTTCCATTCTAAATCTCAGGGACTTTTAATTTAGATTCTTCTATTACTACTCACAACCTTTCTGTAAGAACAGCACTTGAGGTGGTGGATGGATAGAGCTGCAGAAAACTTCTCTGGCCTTTATAGTGCTCTGGACCAGGGCATTTGTGTGTGGCCATGTGAAATAAAATGGGTTTGAGAGCAAATGGTGAGCTATTCATTTCCTGCTGTGGCAATTAGGAACATCTATAACTTGTCTCTTTGAAGCCACCCTTATCCAAGAGTCAAAGTATGGATTCTGCCTTCATGCCTCAAACCCTGTTTGTTGAGAAGAAATCGTGAAATACTGGGAAGATTGTGAACTTTGAATCCTTAAACATCATGCATTAGCTGGTAACCCTAAAGTTTAGTAACCTTAAGTTATTAAACTCCAGGAGCCTCAGGCTTAACATCTATAAAGTGAAGATAATAATACCTTCCAAGCAGGGTTATTAGGAGAAGCAGAGATAATTCATGTTAAGCATTTATTGTAGTGCCATGTTTATAGTAAAAACCCAGTAAGTGTAAGTCATCAGTCATACTGGAAGGTTGGATTTCCTGATCTTTATAGTCCCTTCCAACCCCATGATGCTGAAACTAGGAATCTAGTAAGAAGAGTAGCGAAAGGAAAGGATGCCATGGTGCACTCGTACCCTGCTGATGGCAGTGCAAATTTGTATAACCACTTCAGAATATAGTAGATGAAAATACCCATAAAAATGTACAAGCCCCATTGGCCCAGGAATGTCATTTCTGGAAATTTATCTTTAGGAAACAATTTAACATAAGAAGAAAGCCATAAGAACAAGACTGTTCATACAGCAGTATTTATTAGAACATTATGTATAATAGTAAAAAAATGAGAAACCTCTAGAGGAGTGAATAAATCATAATGCATCAAATGAGGATTTTTTTTAAAGGAAGAATGAAGATTAGAACAGGGAATCGTATTTGTTATAAAATGTTAAGTGAAAAATAAAAATGATGTATGCATTTCGGTTATACTGTAAAATAATACGCATATTGAATAAGCCTAAAAAGGAATGCAGGAAAATGGAGACGTTTTGTGGCATGATAGAATTAAAAGATGATGCTTGATTTTTTTTTTAATTTGCTTAAAAATAAAATGTTTATTCATGGAATAAATATTTGTGGGATGCCTACTATTTACCAGGTACTATTCTAGAAACAATGAACACCTGTGTGAACAAAACAAGCAAAAAGTGAAAAACTTATACCCAGTGTTTTCAGAGTACTTGGCAAACTTTTCAAAGTACTATTGTGTCCAAATTAACTTTTGACTTTTCAATAAAAATTTTAAATTATGCAATATTGGAAACTTACAGAGAAATAGAAAACAGCGCAATACCCATCCATGTACTTAGGATACAGAGCCTCAGTTTTAACATCTACAAAGTGGAGATAATAGATATTTTTGATTCGCTTCCCAGGTCCACTTTTAGGAAGCAAAAGAGGCATAGCAAAAGCCAAATCCCTTCATCCCTTTCACTTCTTTCCTGCCAAAACATAGTCTTTATGTAATTATGTATCATAGCTATTTATGTTTTCATGTTCATACATATATATATCTCCATAAACAATATTTGATGTTATTTTGTTGGTTTTACAACTTTACATAAATGATGTCATGGAGTGTTTATCCTTCTGTGATCATTTTTCTTTCACGTAGTTTTACTGTTACCCAGGATTGCAATGAATGACTGAACAGTTTATTTATCCTCCAACCGATTGTTTCCAGTTTTTGCTATTAGGCACAGTTTTGCAGTGAACATTCTTCCGCCCAACTCCTTATGCAGTTGTGCCAGAGTTTTTAGGGTTTATGCATCAAAGTGAAATGACTGAGTGTGGATGTGTGTATCTCCAACTTTAAAGTATGTTGCCCAGATGCCTTCCCAAGTGGTTGTGACAAGTGACATTCCCAACAGCAATGTAAGTTCCCCTGCATCTTCATCAGTACTTAAATCATTTTTACCTGTTTGATACATGGCATCTTTCTTTCTCTTTTAACCATTTAATCAGTCCTGATTTGGGAAAAATTAAAGACAAGGTCCATGCTCAGTCCAGTCGGAGTGAACAGTGAAGGACCCTTTTTCTAGGCAGTCAGAAGGCCTTATCTTGGGAACTAGTAACAAGCAGTGAAGAGCACTTTGAAGGAGGTTTATTATTGACAGTAGTTTCAGTGGAGGCTCATGTCTTACTAGGTTGAGGATCAGTATCCTGTTATGTACCTAATGGAGTTATGGGTATTGAATGAAATGTCAGGTGTCTGATTCACAGTAGGAGCTTAGTTAGCATTGCTTCCTTTTCTTTCCAAATTAAAAAAGTACTCAAGGTAATACACTAAATAGCATTCTCTTTACTTGTGTGTATAAATGTTCTTAGATGGATGGGTCTCCAGCTTTGGCCATGCATCAGAATCCCCTGGAGGGTTAGTTAAGGCACAAGCTGCTGACTCAGTTTCTGATTCAGGACATCTGGTGTGGGGCCTGAGAGTTTGCATTTCTTGTAAGTCCTCAAGTGATAGTATGCTTGCTGCTGGTCTGAGAACCATACTTTGCGAAATACTATTCCATATGTATCAGCAAGAATGTTATGTCACTGTTGTTGGGGTTGGAGGATGGGTGTTGTCAAGATTACACGGACCATCCCACTGGTCAGTTTGCTGGCATTCTTCTCTGTTTAATATTGGGGCTCCTCTGAATGCCTTTATGCTTCATTTAGGTGACAGTGCCTGTAGCAGTGGGACAGTGTTCTACCTTCCTTCTTCACTCAGCACATTTGTCTGATGATTCATGAAGTCACAAAAGGATTGCACTTTTTTGCTTCTTTCTGCCTGTCTGGCTCTGATTACGAATGAGCTAAAATAAGCAGGACGAGATACAGGGCAGTTTTTGCTGATAGGGAGCTGCTTGGCACTGGGAGCCATCTAGAGGTATGGGCAGGGTTTGCAAGGTGTTCTTAGTTGAATTTAAGGTCATCCAGCTTGCTCCATTTCCCATCACCTTACCTTCTCGACATCTTCAGGCTCAGATATTCAGTGATTTTTTTTTCTTTGAACCCTTGACTAGATTTATTTTCTCCATAAATTTAGGAACTGCAAGACCATGCAAAAAGGAAGCAAGTTAGAATTCTGGGGATCTGCCCATTGAGTAGGTGCAGATTTTAAACTAATTTTTTCTATGCTTTCTATTAAATATTATTAATAAATAATATAATTGAAATACATATTAATGTATTATAAAATATATTTATAAGCTTATACTTTCTAGGAAGTATTTTATGGACACTAGGTATGCATTATTAATTTGGGAACTCTGTATAGGGCACACTTCAAATAAAATATTACAGATTTTTAACAACAAAAAATCAGTGTTACGGTGTGGTATTAGATATTGTCTGAAATAGAAGATAGAATACAAAAGGCTTTTAGCATTGCAAAAGGCACTGCACAAAGATGAGGAGAAGTTTTGTATACCTTGCCCATAAGGTCCTTAAGGGCACAGGCTGTCTTTCTTGTTTTTTTCCGGTATCATGAGATACAGTTGACATGTAACATTGTATTAGTTTAAAGTGTACAATATAACTAGAAGTTTGTACCCTTTGACTTTCACTCATTTCCCCCACTCCCCACGACTTGCCTCTGGCAAACAGCAGTCTGTTCACTGTTTCTGAGTTTTTTTTAGACTCCACATAAGTGAGATCGTATAGTGTCTTTTTCTGACTTATTTCACTTGGATAATATTTAGATAATACCTTCAGTGTCTATACATGTTGTTGCAAGTGACAGGATTTCCTTCTTTTTCATGACTGACTAGTGTGTGTGTGTGTGTGTGTATCACAATTTCTTTATCCATCCATCTGCCAGTGGAAACTTAGGTTGTTTCCATGTCTTGGCTATTATAAATAATGCTGCAGTGAACATGGTGTGCAGATATCTCTTCAAGATAGTGATTTTATTTTCTTTGGATTTGTACCCAGATGTGGGAATGCTGGATCACATGGTAGTTCTATTTTTAACTTCTTGAGGAACTTCTGTACTATTCTCATAGTGGCTACACCAATTTACATTCCTACCAACAGTTCAGAGGACCCTTTCCTCCATGTCCTTGCAAGCAATTCTTGTTTCTTGTCTTTCAGATGAAAGCCATTCTAACACGCATGAGGTAATACCTCATTGTGTTTTCAGTTTTCTTTGTGCCTCATCTTATTTTTGAATGACCTCAGAAAAAGGTAATTCCTGGCATAGAGCAAGTTCTAAAGAAATGAATAAAAAAAAATGATGATAAGGAAATGTTAGAGTAGTATAATGCGAAGACGGGCTTTGAAGTCCGTCAGTGTTGTTTTAAATACTGATTTTATTGTCTGGGTGTCCTTGGACAACTTTCTTAATCTTTCTGAAGCCTAGTTTTCTAGCTGGATCCCATTCCCTGTGGTGGATTTTAAAATGAAGAACTGTGACTGGCATATCGGCACTTGAATAATACTGGTTCTCCCCACTTTAGCCTGACCAGTTTCCTAACAAAAAATACGGTATTAAAGCTCTTGTAAATCTATGGCTAATATGACCTGTATTTTCAGACTTCCTTGTACAATTATTAATTACTAATTCCCTTACAGTGATCCTGCAAAAATCACTCATATTTTACAGAGATAATGAGAAAACTGAACTTAAAGATAATGAATAACAGGCTCAGGGTAAGTCAGTGGAGGAAAAACTAAGAGCTGGCTTTCTGAGTTCAGAGTTCCTGATCCCCTGTTTGCTTTCTTTTCTGGCTGTGCAGCCAAACTATAATTCTTGATTCTATTTTAGCAGCAAAGCTGATTTGGAGACCTGGAGAAGTAAAAGGTCATTTGAGTTTTTGTTATTCAGTTTTCTATTTTTCCAGAGTAAATGGGAGAAGAAGTAACCAGACATCAACATAGATCAGTCTTTACTGTGACTTACGTAATCACTTATTACCATAGCTGTATTCATTGATTAAAAAATGTATTCAATGAAGTAGCCTTTGAAATAGATGACTGCTTCCCAGACAAGTTTTAGTGCTGAAAAACTGTATGTGCCAGGACAAATCATTACATATTAATAATAATAACAACAAAATAAAGGTAGCACTTATTGTGGAACTCCCAGGTGCAGGCTATTGTGCTCTAAGCTTTTTATATGCATTACATAAATCACTCCCCAATTATATACATTTCTCTGAAGAAAATGTTATTATTGTCCCCATTTTACACATGAGAAACTAGAGCCTTAGAAAGTTAAAAAAAAAAACAACCCTAAATTCACACTTGTCAAAAAGCCCACTCAGAAAGATTAGAATGTTGCCTGTCTACCTCCAGAGCTGAAACTCTAAACAATAAACATATAGATGTTTATTGAATCTCATCTTTATGTTAGGTCCTGCAGTTAGAGGAATTACCAAAACAAAAAAAGATCCCTGCTCTCTGGGAGTTGAAATCTGGCTCTAAAAATAAAATAAATAGCCCGGAGTGAATATGAGACATTTTCTAAATATTGGAAAAAGGGACAGTTTTCACAGTTTTTGTTTTTAAAATGGAAAAGCAACCCAAACTCTAACAAGTCTGGGAATCTGTATGCTGTATCCCTGTCTTAGAGATGAACATTACATGTTACTATATTAAAGCCGACGGAAAGATCTGCTATTTAAAATATTAACATTTTCTACACTTACTTGAAAACGAACTTTTTTCTCCCAAGTCATTTCTATTAATAACCATCAGGGCACCAGTATTCTATGGAACACAGTATAGGAAATGCTGGGCTAAAGAAATTCTTCAGTAGTTAATCTCTTTTTCTCTTCTGAAAAAAGACTGTGATCCTTGGTATTCATGTTTTCCTGATTCCAAACTCATACAGTATGTATTAGAGCCACTCACCTATGAGTTTATAGTCTTTATTTATTTCTCCAAAAAATGTTTGTCCTGCACCTCATGATTAACAGTGCTTCATGCTCATTTCTTATACTCGGCATCTCTTCCCTCCTTGGCTCTCTTCCCTGAAAATGCAGCTTTCTCTATTAAGTCACCACCATTTGCCCACAGTGAGCTCATTTCAGCCTGACACATGCTGGGTCTGGCTATGTGGGAGGGGCTGAAAAGGAAGAGGTTGTGGAGGTGTACAAAGGTTGTCCAACTGGCAAAGAAAATTTCAAAGAATTTAAGCATTGGGAACAAGAATGGAGAGAAGAGCTGTTTACCTTAAAGGTTGTCTGTGAACAAATAGAAGAAAAGGCAAAAGTTTACCCAGATGGGAACAGATCTGTCTCAGGAGATGGGGGCTGGCAGGTGGGCTGTGGTGGGCGGTTAACCTTTTTCTTTGTTGAGCTTTAGGGAGTTCTCAGAATAGATTTGGAGTTCAGAATTTTAGAAACTAAGGCGAATGATTTGTTTGCCTTATCACATAGATCAAACATTATCTCTTGGTCTGTTATTTTCAAAGCAAAAACTGCTATTTGAAGCAGTTATTTAATTATATTAGAAATGTTTCCACTGCCCTCTCTAAAGGTCTCCCTAAAATAATATCTAATGCCAGAGATGTGTATTTATTGTTATTTTGCAAAAGTTTATGCCCTTCAACCTGTGTGTATTCTATTTTATAAACAAAGTAAAATGGTAAATTAGCACATAATAAGGGCTGAAATAAAAGCCTGCCCTTTCCCTTTACACCCTGTTTGACAAGTAAGTACACAGCTCTGTGCACGTTGTTTTTTGAGAAGTCCATAGTTGTTTGGGAGTCCAGAGAAGCCGTTTGACTTAGTAAAGAACCTGAAGTTTATTTTGTGTGAAAAGCAGTTATTTTTATTGCCTCTAAGATGGACCTGAATTCAGGAGATCACGAGCATTTACTGCTTCTGGACCTGAATCAACTTTCCATTATCTTAGTTTAATTTGTTAACCCACCAAGATAAGAATAATTAGTCCCTTTTTGAAGATGAGAAAAGTGGGTCTCAGAGAAGTAAAATAACATACTAAGAAGTGACACTGTCATTGTGCAAACCCCATGTGATCTAAGGCCCTATCCCATAGGATGTGTGTAAAAGGCTTAAAGCAGTTCCTGGCATTTGGTAAGGGTCAGATAAACGTTGGTTTCCATTCCAGTTTATTCACGTTTATTATCCTGTGAGCAGTAAATAAACATTCTGCTAAAGTAAGGCTCAGATGTTGCACTGGTATTGGCTTTCAGCTGCCTCTGCCCACTGACATGATCTCATTAGCTCAGTAAGTTCAGTACCTTCAACTTCCTGGGAAAGAGAAGAGGTGGGGGCAGAGGGCACTCTGTGACCTAGTGGAAAATCAGTCAGAAATTCTTTTGTCACATTAAATTCACTAAATAGAGAAGACTTTCAATCACCTTTCCTTGTAGTGCAGGTTCAATGAGAGCAAATTTATAAAATCCTTCTATAGTTCATTTTGAAAAGTCTGGCTTTCACTCATTACAAAGCACAGTCCAATATCCCAATTAAGCAAAATATATGCCTTATATTCACTGTACAGTTCTTGTGCTTCATCTTTAGATGATATGCCCTGGCACCGATGAGGCTTTGGGATACAGACAGTAAAAGCTGCTGGAAGTTGCTGAGCAAAATTGCTATTAGTGGTTTAATCACTTGTGTTAAATGCCATGGATATAATCCAAAGTGGAGGAAATTGGTTTCTGGAGTGCTGGACTTCAGCAGTTTTGTAAGCGTAAGAAATTTTCTCTCAGCACAGTATTTATGTTTCAATCTTAAGACTGTAAATAACATAAATAAATAATACAGTCAAGTACAGTGATTTATAAGTAGATTCAAACAGTGTATATCACTGATCCCACAATATATATGATTACTTACTTATGTTGTTTTTCAGGCCTAAGAATTGTTGCATTATCCATTGGTTGAATAAAAAAATTGTTTGGCTTCATTATGTTTGTTGTTCTGCTCTATCTTGCTAGAATCATAGGCCATCATCCTCTGTATCTGCTTTGCTTTGTCCCTGGAGTTGTCCTGTTTGAAAAGGTAGTTAAGTCCATAACTATCTGGAAGAACAGAAAGGCCACTCCTAGACTTCTAGAAGAACCGGGGTTTTGTTTGTCCTACTTTAAAAGCATTTCTTTTTATGATCTGTAAAATGAACTTCCACCCAGAAGACCGGAAAAGATCTGCTGCTTCAGAATCTAAATCAACCTTATAGAACCTAAATGTCTCAATGAGTTCAGCATTTGGTATGAGACTGGTGCTAGCCAGAGGTTGACGTTTCTGATGCAGACAAACTCATTTAATTTAATTCTCCTTCGGAGCTGCCCCTGGAGTTGTTATTTATAGTAAAGTTTCTAAATGTGAGCTTAAAACAGACCAAAAAAAGAGAGAGAGAGAAGAGGAAGGGAGAAGGGGAGTGATGGAGGAAGGAAGGAAAGACAGAAAGATGGACAACAAAAACAAGAAAGAAAAGATGGAAGGGAGGAGAATAGAGAATTTCTCTTTGCGTGGGTTAGGACAGTGATGGCTAACACACGACGCATATTGTCCTTACTTCTCCTATGTCTTTGGCACAAGTTGTTTGATAATGACACTTTTTCAACAGTTCTGGGAAATTTTGAACAGTATCTGGCATATAAGAGGTCCTTATTTGTTGAATGAGCTTATGCTCTGTTTCCTGAACTTAATTGTAAACTCTCTGAGAGCAAGCAGTCATTATGTCTGCTTCATTAGGTGCTTTGCTTCTGAGGAAACTGCATTTTAAAACATCTAAACTGGTTTTTCTCTTAGATCAAACTTAACTGCATATGGGTGTTTGTCTTCCATTTAGATATTGGAAGAGAATGAATTATTAAGTGAGATGGTAAAGACAGCTAGAAATGCAGAGTACATACCTTCATTAGGCAGTGTTGAGTCAGTGGAACAGTAGACTGTCAAAGACCCAATGCAGGGGAAATGAGAAGGGTAATTTTTACTCTTTTTAAAATTCCTTTAATTCTTTGCTGTAAAGCAAAGCACACACAGGCTTCAGAGTTAGTTTAAATTCATGACATTTTTTACTTACGTGCTGTGTGATCTTGGATGAGATTTTAAATTTATATATATCCCCCTACCCAGCTTGCAAAGATATAAAGTAGAAATGATAATTATCTCAGTTTTTTTTTGAGAAAAATCAAATGATATAACATAGATAATACATTCTTGTCTGTCTTTATTATTCAGTGAAGACCTTGGGGCAGCGGCTATTTGAAACAGATAGCAAAGAAATAAAGTAGAAATATACCTATGTCCTAAACTTGTCTCTACTCTGGCTTGCCCTTTTTAAATGATCTAAACTGCCTTTATATGTCCTTGTTCTG
Source organism: Camelus dromedarius (assembly GCF_036321535.1). Taxonomy (NCBI): domain Eukaryota; kingdom Metazoa; phylum Chordata; class Mammalia; order Artiodactyla; family Camelidae; genus Camelus; species Camelus dromedarius. Next base: position 57,182,139 of record NC_087447.1, on the reverse strand, counting down.
TGAGTCTCTAAAGAGTTGAAAGCAAATATGGACATCTGTGTTGCTCTGGTATTCAGAAATATCAGAATCCTACATCTGTGCAACTCATAGAAATGCATTCTCAAAGAAAGAATAGCTTCCTTAGGATGTATGTTGCCCTGTGGCCCCTTTTTGGTTATTTAAAGTGTACTGGGAAGTACTTCCTTTTTTAATATTGAGGAAAGGGTACTCATAAGGGGAGAGACTGAGAGAGGGAGGGAGGAAGGGGGAGAGAGAGAAAGAAAGAGAGAGACTGCTTCCCTTGATGAATGGTATGAATTTAAAGAGCTCAAGGGCTCTTAAATTTATCATTTTTTGAGATTGGGAAATGTTGAAAGTTTTATTCATAACTATATTGCTATTTATTGCAAATGTTCTTATATTTCATTAAGAGAGGTGAATTTTGAAGTGAAGCCAGGCTAAATATTGTCTTACAAAATTGAAAAGCAAAGCTGTTCTAAGGGAAAGTTTGGTTGGTTTTCTCCAGGAATCTATAAGCTAATTAATATGTTTGCTTACTACCAAATTCCCCTCCTTTTCAATTATGCAGGCTGTAGTCAGAGCATCCCTGCATTTGAATTGTAACAAATTTTTCTTCCTGACCTAGCCTAATGCTACAAATATGAAGGGTGAAGGCGAGTACTTCACATATTGGTGTTTCGGGACTTGTATGGGAAGGCTTCTGTTTTGCCTGATTTCACAAGGTGATCAGAATTCACGTCTCAACTGGAAGATAAACTTAGATAAATTAACTGAATACCATTTTTCACTCTTTCCCACCTCACTTTCAGACTTTTTTCCTTTTAGATTGGCTTCTGCCAGTTCCTTTGAGTTCCTCCACCTGCCAAACAGTTGCCAGACCTGCTATTAAAATTTCACTTAGGCAGGGTGGGAGTACTATGCATTTGAAAACGTAGAGAGCCCCTGCATTTTCACTCCATGAAGGAGACACAATCTATCTCACAGAGTGGTTAACTTTCACTCCTGCTTACCTCCTCATACCAGTGCAGGGAAAGGTGCTGTTAATGAAGGGAGACAGTATTTAAGAGCCTTGCAGAGCTATAGACCTGGGTTCATATGCAGCCTCTGTCACTTTCTGGCTTGTGACCGTAGGCTTTGGCTCTCTGAGCTGCATCGACCTCATCTGTAAAATACAGATGATAAGGAGAAACATAATATGTATCTATATGTGTGTATATATAATCTGATGCATAAAAAGCACTCAATACATGGTAGTAATTAATGTTGATATTTGTATATTACATATAATGTCATGTGTTTTTCACTGATATTTCCTGTGTGATTAGCAGTGGCCCAACTTCACTGCATGCTTCTTTAGTGCAGCATTGATAACTAAGCCTCACATTCTTTCTTTGGACTTAAAAATTAAAGAACCATGCATTCTGATTCCTAACGTAGACCTGACTTAGGATACTGTATTCTATTTATTTGTAAACTCATGTCTTGAATTTTAGTATAGAAAATGTGATCACTTTTGCCATACAGCATCTTATACACTTTTTGACTTAACTAGCATTATTGAGGGCCTTATTTATGCTAAGGGTATTACATGTGATACCACTTCATCCTCAACAACTCTTCAGAAAGGAAGGATCGGTATTAACTTTGGAACCCAATCGTAATGGTTTATAACAGCAAAGTATACTTCTCATTTTTGTTATATGTCCATTATGGGGCATTATTCTGTAATTCAGTCTGAAGGAATAGCCCCCACATTATGGCATGAATGTCTTAAGGGAGAGAAAAAATAGCAAAGATGAGACTATCTGATGAATCTTAAAGCTTTGAGTCAGAAGGGCTGTAAGTCACTTCTGCTCACATTCTGTTGATGAAAACAAATCACATGGCCAAGCCCAGTGTGAGTGGAGCAGGGAGCTCTATTTCTCACCCAGGAAGGAAGGCGATTCTTTGGGAATAATAATAAACCTACAGTAATATTATATATTATCTATTTTTCCTCATCAATTTTTTTTTCACTCAGGCTTATATAAAAATGTGTTTCTATTCCCTGAAGCACATACCACTGATGGTGGTAGGAGACAGTCTGAGGAGGGCTCAATAGAAGAGAAACTCAGCGAGAGACTCACCATTAAGTTGGAATGTCTAATGCGCTATGGTTTTATTGGGGGTAGATTCTGTGGCCTTTGTGTTGGCAGCATCTGTATATGGGGGATGTCCCACCATTTGCCAAGTTCATTTCTTTCACTGCTCAAAATAGTCTTTCAGTATGCCAACATATAGATGTTCAATAAATGATTATTTTGCATTTTTATGGTAGCCAATGGAGCTGAAATTGTGTTTCTGAGATGATGTACTGAGCTAGAACTGCATTTTCCTTTTCAACCAAGCTAATGGTATGGAGGTGATTTTATTGCATCTTAGCTTTGGCACCTCCATATCTTTATTCATCCTGACTGCTTCTATTACAAGAGAACTCCTTTGGCTTCATTGGCAGATTAAATATGAGAAGATCAATAACAGGAAGATAAGCGTAGGAGTTAACTGGAGAGTAAAATCAGAGAAAAGTCTCTTATGTGATTTTTTTATAAATGCTGTTTGCATCTATTGTTACTTACTGCTATTTCTCCCTTTAAAGTAGAATCTTCAGTTGATTTTTTTTCCAGTGTCTCATCAACTCTTCTGGTCCTGGTCTTCAACACTTCAAATTCGATAAAAGCCTCCAAGCTTATCTCCCTGCCCTTAGTATCTTCCTCCACTCTTTGCCATGAATGATATAAAAAATAATTGGATTGTTCTAAGAACCCAGGGTACAGAGTGCCACACACAGCATATGCGTATAAAATCTTGGCAGCTTCAGTGAGAGCCCCATCCCCATAGGTTTTACCTGATGACACCTTTCTGACTTCCATCTCTTCTGCCCCTGCCTCTCCAGTCCTTTTGGACCCACCATCATCTTCAGTGCTCCATCCTGGCATGGCTGCTGACTGTATGGTTTTGCAAACTTTCCCCACCTTCATGTTAAAATTTGTCTATCAGTCTTTTTTTTTTATCTCCATTTAAAATTCTGAAGTATTTAATAAGCATTTGAGAACATACATGTGGCATATATCTGGATTCTGAAGAATAATAATAAAATAAAATCCTATGAACCCACCAACCAAAAGAAGAAGTTGGCTCTCAGTCTTTGCATTCAAATTCTGTCAAAGTCTCTATGTTAGTTCTTCTGGCCTGGCCCTTTTTTGACCATTTGCACATGGTTCCAGTCTGAATTGTCATCCCCTCAGTCCTCCTGTCAACTTCCCCATCCCCACAGCTTTACCCTGGGGCTCTTATCCCAGCACACTCTATTCCTAACACCTGAGACAGGGATTACATCTACTATAGCCAGGCTGCTCGTCCCAAAACTTCCCTTTGATCAATCAGTACCACCCTCCTAAGTTCAAAATCTATTTCCCATCGAGTCAAGTCTGAACATTCTCTCAGGATTTTAAACCCCTCTATGAAGTCACATCTGAAATGCGTCTGACAGTTTCTTAGCTGACTTCCAGTTGAGGTAAATTCCCATTCATTTTTCTTTATAATTTGAACCACCTTCCTATCTAGCTCATCCCTTTTCCTATTCACTCTATTCTGTCCCCTCTAACATGGCAAAGTGGGAGGAGCAGAAACTTTAACATAAGGAAAAACTGGCTTTGAATCTTGACTCCCATCATTTACTAGTTATGTAATACACTTTGATTTCTATATCACTCATTTATATGATCACTCCCATTTTTCTCATATCAATGGGGTTATTAATATTCTGTGGGGTTATTGAAAGATTAAGTCTATAGTTTCTCTAAAAGATGTGGACTATATGAGATAGTCACCAAATTGAGCTTTGTTACTACTTTTCCATCCAATCTCCCCAGATCCTACAGAAAAAACTTCTAGCAAGTTTTTCTGTTTCCATTATTTGCTGAATATTCAGGCTCTAACTTTATCATATAGAAAAAGGGAACTATTGAATGGTTTTGAACAGAGAACTGGATATATAGGACTTTCTTTTGGAAAGATCATTCTGACTGCTATGTGGAAGAAAGACCAATGGAAATTGGGACTGGAGGTAGCTGCAGAAGTAGTCCTGATGAGAGGACGTGGCAGTGACAGTGGCATCGTGCCTCTGTAATCATTTCTCTATCATGTCAGGAACAGCTGAATAAAGCACCATCTCTGGGCCCTTCTCTGGGGCCCCAAAGAGGACTAGGCTAACTAAGTCAAGCATAAATGTGAAAGTTAATAAAGTAAAGAGGTCATAGCTTGGAAGAAATAATATTCTCATACTGAAGATTTAAAAAACAATTGCGAGTGGAAATGACAATGATTTGTTTGGTGGTGGCAGCACAGAGATGCAAGCCAAGTGATGGGGACGACTCTGCATGTTTTGCCTCCAAGAGTTTCCTACTCCATCTCTTACACTTTAGCAAGTCTATAGATGCAGAAGGAATTCTTGAAGTCAAATATTTGAGCATGTTAGTGGAAGTTAAAATAAAATATGTGCTGAAGACTAACTTAAAAAAAAACAACAAAAACCCCACCAAAACACAAAAGCTAAACACTGAGGATGTGTGCAATATATCAATAATCATTAAATGTTTTCCTGGTTGTGGGGAGGAGAAGCTAAGAGATGAAAGAAGGGATGGAAAGATCTCAGGCCAGCTAACAAAGCAGCACTGAGGGGGAGGAAAAGAAGGGAAAGAAAACATCCTGTAACTGATGAAGAAGGTGAATGAGTGAGGCAGGGTGTATATCTGTGGAAAAGACAGTAATTGAAATGCTTATATGAACCAATATAATTTTGTATCCTGCTGGTTTATAATGTGATTTGAGATAAAAAGGTTGCTGAACAGAAGTTTGCTGAAATCACCTGCTAATCCAAACAGACTAGGCTGTAAGGTTGTCTTTGGATGAGATGGTTGCCCTCAATAATTATAGGAGTCTGAAATGAGTCTGACAGGCAGAAGAGAAATAGCAATATAAACACCAGCAGGAATCAACGAACACACCTTTATCACAGTTTACTGCATTCCTGGATTTAATTGCTTTTGTTTTTTGGTGGCTTTTTAAATAGCACATTTCTCAGAGATGGTGACTCAGAAGAAACAGTTTAGTAGAAAAGAGTCATCAGGTCAAGGGCTCTATAGAAAAGTTGCAAGGTCCTTATGGTTTACAGAAGCCTCCCATGAGTGTGTTTAGTTTGTTGCTCAAGCCTTAGGAATTGGAAGCAACAGTACATTCCGTCTACCTTCACTTTCTCATTGTGCAAATGTGAATACAGCAGGGGGAATCTTGTCACAGGACTTTCAGTGTATGGTGAACGAAAATACTGCAACCATATCAGTAAACCAAGAATGCTGAAACCAAGTCATCAGCGGCTGCCGCCACTCCCGAGTGAGAACAGGCCTGCAGCCCAGCCTCCACAGCCACTCAACAATGGTGCCCTGTGAGCAGACTCAGAATAAGAAAGGACAAGATAATGGCCCTAGATAGCTAGGTGCTTGTCCAAGGAATAAATTCAATGAGCCCAAATGTTTGCTTCCTCCCATACATAGAAAAGCACTAAATTCTTCAACTTGAGATGCCTGGTTTTCTTTAGATAACAAGTAATCTTTTATTGTTCCAACTACCTGGTCTTTGTTGTAAAGCTCCTATATATGCTAGCTCCTCCCCTGCCTCTTCAGAGCAGTCCCTCAGAGCCATCTGAGGGGCTGTCATCCCGTCTGAGTCCTCCTGCCAAATAAAACATAACTCTTAACTTTTAGGCTGCGCATTTATTTTAGTCGACAGTATGAATATCAAGCTGGGATTCAAACTCAGATCTTCTGATGCTTGGACCTGAAGTCAAGTGAACTGAGGCTGGATCACCCTTTCCCTTTGTGGATGTTCAAAGGCCATATGCACTGTACCTCAAGCTTGAGCACATAACTCCTCACCAAAGGTTGTTTCTTGTTGGAGACTGTCTCTCAGTCTCAGATTAAACCAAGATGAATAAGTGATTAAGTAAGTTAATTTGTAGGTTTTAAAGGGTATTTCTCACACCCACGTTGATTTTTCCTTACAGTTCTGAAGGTTCCAAATGTCATGAGCCCACAGTCAAGGTCCGTTTAGTTAGAAACCATGTGTCTGGTGGAGACCGAATGCCTGAATCCCTACAATATGGGAGGTGTGGTTGAGGCGGAGGCCGCCTGCTGACACGAGAGCCTTCCTTAGCTGCCACATATGCTCTAGGTGTCTGGTAATTGTTAGCTCTGAATGTTGCAGCATTTAAGTCGCAGCCACAGTTTGGTCCACGACCATACACAGTCCTGTGTGGTCTTCAGAACATAGCCTTTGGCCTCAGGCAGCTCTGCAGTGCCTTCAGCAAGTAGTATAACTTCTCTGAGCCTCGATTTTTCCATAAAAACGGGAATCATATGACCAAGTTTGCTGAGTTGTCGCAAAGATTATATGAAAACTTATGTGAAGGTACCTAGCATGATGCCTTACACTTGGTCATGGTAGATAAGCCTTCATTTTCTTTCTTCTAATCTCATAGAAGCCAGCTTCTCAAGAACAGAGCGTACAGCACCTCCAACATCACTCATCACATTATTACCCAGGAATCATCCCGGATGAGATTGCTCTTCCCTTCCTTATAAATCCCATAGGACTTACTATTTGGAAGCACACATTTTACTTTTGTTGTTGTTGTTAGTCACCTGTCAATAATTTTAATACTGTTCCCTCTTCTGTGAAAGTCAGTGACTCTGTCTCAAATCCTGTAAATCCCCTGCAGTACCTAGCAAAGAGCAAGGACCTTGCTAGGCCTTCATTAAATGTTTATCAGCTGCCTGAATTTGTGGAGTTGTGAGCAGAAGATAAGAACACAGCTTGAAGTCAGTGTTTCTCTTGTGAGGCTGCAGTTCTGCCTGCAGGGTGTTTGGCTGTTAGTATTGCTAGGACTTTACATTAGCTATGGGTGAGAGGGGCTCTGAGCAGGAGCTGAGTTTTGGGCAAGAAGGAAGTAGTGCTGTTGAAACTTGAAACCCACGATGCCAGCTTGTTAATTCCATCCCCCGTACGGAGACTGTCTTACTCATCTTTATAACTCACTCACGTGCCTTACAGAATTCCTGTCAATCAGTATTTTTATATTAAATGAGCAGAGCCATGCTACCTTTGTTCTTTATGTTATAATTGGAAGTCTATGTGGTTCATTCATCCATTCAGCAAATGTCATTGAGCACCCACTGTTTACCAGGCATTGTTCTAGGGCTTTTGTTGTAAAGTAGTGAACTAAACAGACCAAAATCCCAAATGTCGTGGAGTTTACATTCCAAGTGAAAATAAATAAGGAATGCATTTTGTTATGTCAGGTGATGGTATGTGCTATAGAGAGAACAGAGCAGGGTAGGCGATCAGGAAGTGTGTGTGTGTGTGTGTGTGTGGCAGGGGGAGGGTACAATTTTAAATAGGATGGTTCAGGAAGGCCTTTGTCAGAAGGTGGCATTTGAGTAAATACCTTCAGGAGGTGAGAGGCCAAGACGTGTAATACCTGAAGGAAGGCAGAGGGACTAGCGAGTGAACAGGCTTAGAAGAGAGCGTGTCTGGAATTTTCAAGGAGCAAATGCGCCAGTCTGGTGTGACTGGAGTGGAGGAGCATGAATATAATAGGAATTGAACTTCAATCCTAGTATCTAGTGGTCATCTTAAGGACTTGATGGCATTCTTCTATGGATTCCTAAGAGTCAGTGAACCTTTGCAAGCTCTGCACGGTAATCAGATGCTACAATGCTATTCATTCCTTAATTCATTTGTTCCTTTTTTCATCAATTCATTATTCAACACATATTTACTGAGCACTTTTAATTAGAGCTTACACATCCTTAACACTTGCTGTATACTAAGAAATATGTTCCGCGTGCATTTTTAAATAACCTTCATGCAACCTAATAAAGTAGCTACTTTTATACTGCCATTTTCAGATGAAGAAACTGTTGCATTAAAAATATTTTTAAAACTTACTGTCTATCTTCAGAGGGCTCATTATCTCACAAGGGAGTTGGGATAACTGCACATATATTGTGCAAAATAGTTTATAGGTAATATGGCTTAAGCAGGTTGTGGGAAGTTAGATAAAGGAGCAGATACCAGTTTTTTCCTTGAAACTTTCACCCATCTTTCTCCTTGAAAATATAATTGTGGTGACAGTATTTTTCCTATGTTCTTTGTTTTTCTGAAAAGCCCAGACATATGTCAAGGTTTCCAAGTGCCAGTCCTTCTCTTTCCACAAGAAAATGTCATGCAGTTTAGAAGCACTAGTGTCTTTATGTCTTAGCCACACAGGGTTCCTGGAAAGCCAGTGACCCTGCCATTTCAGACTGGCAGTTTCTTTATACTCCACAGGGTTCATCTTCTAAAATGAAATAGACATAAAAACAGTCCCTAATGTTTCATAAGGAACTTTTAGGGGAAGCGCAAAGTTTTGGAAAAGAACTGAATAGACTTTAATAATTGAGTTTGATGCTTCACTGCATTTAAAATACATCCACAATCCCTATCTAATTAATTATTTATACTCTTTGCCCATTAATCTGCTTTAAAAAAAATTTTGCTCCTCCTTTGCATTATTATTTACTAATCATACCAGTCACCTTTTATAGATAATAAATGTTTCCATTTCACCATTTATAGAATGCTGTCTTAATACCACTGGGAGTGGGAGGGGGAACTAGTGAGTTTAATTAACTAATAAATAATTGAAAAGCACTTTGCCATGTAAGGTGGTTTGGACATTCTAAGAAGAGACTTGCTCTGACTCCTGCACAGGGTTGAACTGCAGTGATGCAGTTGCTCCCTCTGGGCTACGTCTTCTAGAAGGAAACAAACATTATTCTCTAAACGGATTCTTTCTCTCATCATTTTGCTTTGATAAAATATTGATTGTGTCACCAATATGTGGCACAGCTCAGCAAAAACACCCAGTTAGCTTTGGTAATGAATTTATTTTATGGGATGTTTTGAATTTTTTGTCAGTCACACAGTCAACATAGGCTGATCATGACCAACCTGTTGGTGTAACATTCTGCAGGTTGCTTTTTGGCCTTTCTTTTTTGAGAAGGAAAATAAAATTACCACCATTTTCTATCTTGCAGTGTGCATTCACTAAGCCAGATAAACTGCTTAGGTCTTTATAGTCAATGTGACAAATCATTCATCTTGCATTTTATTTCATGTTTCTAACTCTGCAATGCTCAAGGGATTATTCTTTTCAGTGACAAAGAATCTTTTATACTGGAAAAGAACTCCACAAAATAATGATTAATATTTGAACCAAAGTTTTAAAATAATTTTTTATAAACCATAGTTCAGCAAAGAATAGCCTATGGTCCAAACAAATTTGGCCCACTGCCTGTTTTTGTACAACTCATTTCGTACATGACTTTTTACATTTTTAAATAGCTGACAAAGAATCGAGAAAAGAATAATACTTTGTGAAACATGAAAATGATATAACATTCAATCTTCAGGGCCAATAAATAAAGTTTTATTGGAACACACTATATCCATTCATTTATGTGTTGTCTATTGGTTCCTCCATACCATGATGACAAATGACAGGGACCATAGTACCTGCAGAGCCTAAAATATTTACTATCTGCATTGTACAGAAAGTTTGCTGACCCCTAATACAGACTGTCACTGGAGTTCTGTATATTGATGGATCATGAGCTTACAGTAAATAAAGTCACCTGTCTCTGGAGAGAAAAAAAAAACAGTTTTTCATCATTTCTTTTACTGTAGAAAAGAACTATGGTTTAACACTGAAATTAAGTTACTTTGGAAAAATGATTATCATTAGGTAAGAGTTTTTAAAAGGCATTAACTTGTACTATACCCCCTTACATCGTATTTGATGCTTTTTTCTGCTTTTCCTTATATTTAATTTTTCCATTATGTCTGTTCATTGCTCATTCATTCATTCTTTTATAGTCTACCTACATTAGTAGTCTGTCTACTCATGTCAAGTACCCAGAATAATATAAAGTAGAATGAGACAGAACTCAGCACTTGCTAAGTTCAGTCTGTTGGAGAAGATACCCATTTGAATAAGCAATTACAGTGCATTGTGATAAGTGTTCTCATAGTTTTATGTGTAAATCCTATGAGATCCCATTAGAGGGAATGATTTGTTATGGGGGAATGGGGCTCGGATTCTCAAAAAAGGTTTTTGAGTTGGGTCTGAAGGACAACTAGCAATTCTCCATGCTTAGAAGTGGAAAGGGTCTCTTTAGGAGCAGAAGCCAAGGTCCACTGGACAGAGATATAATAAACACGTGGTGTGTCTTGGCAACGCCAGATATATTACGAGACTGGAGTATAAGGTGTGTCAGGGGAACGGTTAAAAGTGACTGGAATTTGATAAAGCTCCGAAGAGCCTTATCCAGGAGACCATGTGTTCTGTACTGTATCCTACAGCAATAAAGAGCTAACAGATTCTGAGAGAGGCGAGGCATGGTTATCTGTGCACTTTACAAAAATACTCCAGCAGCAGGGTAGAAGGTGGACTGGAGGAGAAAGAAACTAAAAAGGGAGACTAGTTGTGAGGCTGTAACTATATTTCCATTGAGAGGTGGTGAGGATCGTTGTGAACTAAGGCTGACATGAGGAGGTTATAGAAAAGGAATGGACTGTATTACTACTGGTTTTTATATTAGAATCAGCGTGAGTCCTGCTAATGGTTCTGAACATCTCAGATTTTAATCTTAGGCGAAGGGGAGGGGTTGGAGGCAGAGGGGAGTCCTGCTGGTATTTTCAGTGTTTGGTTGAATAGTTTTAATTGCTGTTGTATTTAATTTTTTGTTTTGAACCACATATGTAACTTCTTTGGATCCTGGTGCTTTTAATTCCACAATAAGCGGTGGTCATACACCCAGTCTGAGGGATTCTTTGCTCTGGCAACGCTGGTTCTAGCTTTCCTGAGAGTGATTCATCTTGGGAGGTGCCGAAGAGGCCACCCTTGTAGCAGACTTATGAATCTCCAAGAAAGCTTCTATGCAGGTTCTGGTCCAGAGGCATCTCCAGATGTGTCCGGGTCCAGAGGTGAGGGGGCTCTGTGCCACACAGCAGTGGTCCTGCAGCGCTGTTCAGGAATCCTTGCATGGTCGTGGGGCACAGACTATGTGATTACTTTTGAGGGATGGAATTCAGCAGCTGCTGCTTTCAATTCCTGGGCTGCAAAGTCATTTGGCTTAAGCTGAACATATGCTGTCACCATTTCTAATGGCCCCAGTGAGACTGCAGCTTGACTATACAGGGTTTACTATTAAATTTAAGTCTGCTCTTTGGCAGGACAATGGGTTAATTTAGATGACTTGTCTTATTTGGGATGTGAGGAGTGGGGACTATGGCTGGCTTGGATTGCGGGAAGAGGTTTTTATAGGATTATCTCCCCTAAGGGATCATGACAGTGCTAGAGATACAGGCATGAAAAGGTTGCTTTTTCAGTAGATGGACTGTTTGAGTGATACTGTATATCTCAAATACTCACCTGTGACATTTAAAGCTGAAGATGAGTGGCTGATGGCTTTTTTCTCCAGTGTTGCCAAAGAAAAACCACTATTGACATGCACTGGAAGTCCGAGAGATGACTTCTTTGGTGAAATGACCACTTTGTCCAGATTTGGCATAAAAAGGAGAAACAGCCTTATATAATAGAAAAATCATAGACTTCAGAGTCAGGGAGATGTAGTTTCAAATATCACACACTTTCTATTGTGACACTTACAGCCATCACCCTTTTGGAGCTTTGTTTCCCTCATTTGTGTACCTTCACTAGGTTGTTTTGAGAATCAAGAGAAATAGTGTGTGTGTGCACATGCATGTGTGTGTGTGCGTGCGTGCATATGCACATGTAGAACACCTGGTAGAATGCCTAGTGAGTAATGGACTCTCAACAAATGCGTTAGTTTCTGACTAATTTTGAGAGAAATAGGTTGATCTCAGTAATGATGGAAGTGAACTCTCTGGAGAGCACGACATGGCAGTGTTCTTCATATCTGAGAAAGAGGCACAATGGCTTAAACAAAAAGTCCCGGATTTAGAGGCAAAAGATACCAGCTTGATTCATTAGTTTGCCACTCAACATGAGAATTTGGGCAAGTCATTTACCTCTATCATTCTCAGATCCTATGTCTGTAGGATTAAAACATATAATGAAGTGTTTATAGAGATGGACTCATTTTTTGTGGGTCTAAACCTTCTATAATTTGGCAGAGAGAACTTTAAGAAAATGAATTCAAGTTATAAGCGCAAAATTAGATGCAGGGCTTTAGAAGGAACTCACATAAATGAGGGAGCTTCCTTAGCTTTATGGTAAATCTGCCTCTGAGTTTCTTGTACCTAAATATATTTATGTGATACATCTAGAATAATAATTATTTATTGGATATATAGAAAAAATCAATATGAATTTTTGAATATGAGTTAAGCCCAAGTTAGAATGGAAATGAACAGAAAAGTGATGGGCAGGAGAGGGAAATCACTCATTGAAGGTTTTGATTCCTTGAAACAATCTAAAATTTTCCTCTAGTTTTATGCAGGGCACATTGATTTCAAAACAATAAGCCTTCATTGAGGACATAGAGTCTAGGCGCTGTACTGGGCATAGGAGAAACAGAGAATTAGTTGAATGAATAATAAATAGAGATAGAATTTCTTGAAGGCATAATGCCTGTCAGTCACTGTCCTCCACGTGGAAGTTTTGAATTCTGCAGTGTGTCAGGAGGGCGTTCTCCCGACTGATCAGAAAGTATCATGAACCAGTATAGAGATATTTCAGTGACCAGGAGCTGTGAGGGATCAGCTTAGATTATTAGAAAGTTTTTTTTTTTATGTATAAAGCATTTACTTGGCATGTAGTAGTGCTCGGAATTGAGGGAGGCACTGGGAATTTATTAGTAGTAACAGTATTAACACATACTCTTGTTGTTATGATTGTTTTAAAGGAGAAGAAGAGATATTCTCAGCAGGTGACCTTTCCCATCACCTGCTGAAATTATTTGCCCACAGATTTACCTGCAATAGCACCCACCCCTTGGTCTAGTTTCAGAAATGTCTTAGCCAAGGCACATCCCTACCATCTGAGTAGTAGATGATTCTTCTGTGACATGCAAGGTGAAGATACCTCCTGGCCAGAATAATGGTCTTAACCCATCAAGACCATACACTTACACTAGCAAATTATCATAGAGAATGCTTAATAGGTATTAACCTAAGACTAGAACAAATGTCATTTTCTCCTACTCTCATAAGCCACAGACTATCACAGCTGGCTGGGGCAGAGGTCAGGCTGGCTGTTAGAGACCTCATCTTTGTCAGTCTGAGATTCACAGTATACTGGCTAGAGTCCAGGGGATTTTTGTAGATCTGCCCCTTAAATCAGCTCCCCAAATCTGAGATGCAACTGTAGGAATGTGTGTCATGAGTTAGCTTTCATGCTGGGCACATCCAGACCTCTCCCTGGATAAAAAAATTGGAATGTGGGTCCTCACTCCAAGCCTAAAGAGGCTGCTTCTCTCAGGACCTACATCCTTGGTAAGCAGGCAGCGTGGCTCTGCATCTTTCTCAGGAGGGCCCTTTTGCTTTGCAAGATCACTCACTAGCACTGCTATTAAAAGAGTAGCTCCCTGGGAAAAGCACTTTGCTTTGGGGCAGTCAAATTACTCAGCTGAAGTAGTTCCCTCCACAAAGTAGGCAGTGGATTAGATACCGGTCAGAGGGAGTCTCTGTCCTCTGTCAAGGCCTAAATTGCCCAGTGTGCCCTAATTTATGATTTGTTTCTTCAGTAACAGCACCTCATATTTGTGTAGTGTTTTACGGTTTACAAATCACTTTCACACCTACTATCTATTGTGCTCTTAGCAGGTGAGTAGCTTGTAAGAGGAAGTAGGTAATTAAGTGGGTAATAACATCCTTATTTTACAGATGCAGAAACTGAAACTCTAGAAGGTTAGGTGGCTTGGCAAAGGCCATATAATGACTGAATGGCTATGCTGGTTGTATGCAAGCCACTGAAGTCCAAAATAACTCTCTTTGTGTTATATTTTTGCCTCTGATTTACAGTTTACAAAGAGCTTTGTAGGTATATTGTTCCATTTACTTCTAGGGCAGTTTGGCCAAAGTGGTTGAGAATATGAGTTAGATCTCTGTTCCAGTTCCAGCATCACTATTGCTAGCGATCTTGAAGAAGATACCTCACTTCACTGACCTCAGTTTCCTTCTTGGCAAAGTGGGATAAGAATAGCTTTCTTGCAGGGCTGTTGTGTGAATTAGAGATCCTGAGTAGAAGCCCCCTAGTACAGACTCTGTGCCCAGTGAATGCCCCAAAGATGGCAGCTACTGTTATTTATTATTAACCATTCTATGAGCCAACAAAATACGTTGACTGCTTTGCATATGCGGAAACTGCGGCCATGAGGAAAGGCAGAAGAAAATTCATTAGATGTCAAGGTTCCTTAAGAGAACAAAGTGTTTGTAAATGTTGGTGGAATGCGGGCGGCGCGGGTGGCTCTGGCACCATCACCAAGATTCCCTGGTCCAGTTGAATTTCAGATGAATTTAACAATTTGTGCTCTAAGGTGTTTCAGTGGTCAGTTTAGTTTTCAGATGAATTGAGTTGTGAACAATAAAATGGTACCAGGTGTCCCCTTTGCTTCCCCTCTGGAGGCAGCCCTCTGTTTACACATTTAGTAAATAAACTGAAGTCAGCCTACTATCATATCAAGTTCCGTCTGCTCCAGGTGCCAGAACATGTGCAGAGCAGCTCACAGTCTTATATTTGAACCCCAGAGTGAGCTGGCGATCCTCATGGCATCCCTCTTTACCATATAGAGCTTTTGAGAGAGTACAATTACATTGAGATGTGTTACCCCAGGTAGGTGCAGCCTGGCAGGACAAATTGAAAGCTGCTTGCAGAAAAATGAAAGAGTGACTGACAATACCAGTGTCATCCCTATTGGGACAATTGCTGCATGGGGGCCTGATACGTGAAAAATGCCATGAATGCACTTTCGGCTCAAGGTGAGAGAGGAGGCTGGCTTGAGTTCCCACTGTGGGCTGGTGGTGCACTGTTTAACAGCTTCTGATCGCCTCACGTGTAGTGGCATCCCATTATAATTCACTCTCTACATTTCTCCCAGCTAATAGATGTGAGCACTGGGGCAGATAATCCGAGACTCATTTATATATGGCTTTGATAATCCTGAAATGAATTTTTCAGCAAATTGACCTTCTTAATATAGTTTTGCTTAGGTTCTTAATTTACAACTCGCATTTTCCTTAATGAACAAGGTATCTCTAGCTATCTCTAGGGTCCAGGAAAATTTCTCAAGATGCAATTCTTGTAAATTTACTTTAAACCACCAATTCATATAGAGTATTAATAATGTTGATGTACCTAGTGCTTATTGAACACCTGCAATATACCAGGAACTGAAATAACCTTGGTAATGCAGTAGATAGGGGATTTCCCAGGCTGGTCAGGGAAACAGAAATATTTCATATAATTATGTAAGCCAGCTATTGCTGAGAACGTCTTCCTCCTGGAGATGTTGTCAAACTTTGATTGAACCACAATTCCACACTCTGGGATAGTCACGACCTCTCCTTACACTTTCTGCAAGTTTCTGAAACATGCTCTCTATTTCTTCCTGTCTCCAAAGCTCCAGTGTTTCTGTACCTGCACAGATACTTTTCTCTATGCTCCCAATCAGTGCAGATATAAAGTAAAGCCTCTTTATCACTTTGCCTACCCAATTTTATTTCCTACAAACAATTTGAGAGTTGAGTGATTTTGCTAGATAGTAACTAGATATTCATGGTAAGTGGGTCACACATTTCAGATCATGGATTTTCCCACTGTCTTGCTGGCTTCCTCTCCACCTCTGCTTCTGATGCTAGTCCCTCATACTCATTTTCCTCTTCTAAAGCTTTCTCTCCTTTCTCCTTCTGCATGTACCCCCTCTGCCCCCCACCTTCTCTGCTTGTATCCCTGGAAGCAGCCCCATCAGGCAAGGCATTTACACAGGAATTGGGTTGATCAAAGTATGTCTCTTTAAAAAAATAAAAATAAAAAAGCAGATATTTTACTACAAGATGTTAAGTGTGATAAGTAGCGATGTGAGAATATTACGAAGCACAGAGAAGGGGTATCTAACTTAGCCAGGAGGGAGTCGTGATCTAACCATTGAGTGAAGTTGGCCAAACACATGTGGCAGGTGAGGGTGGGGTAGGGAGGTAGGTCCTTCTAAGCAGAGGGACAAGCATGAGCTGATGTTTAGAGATGAGAAGCAGCATGATATGTGGAGGGAATTGCTAGTGATTCACTGTTTCAGAGCAAGAAGGGAGTGGAGAGAGTGGGAGCCATTGAGGCAGAAGGGGCAAGAAAGGCTGTGTCAGGGATGTCCCGAAGCCTCATGTTAGGGATCTTAGATATGACCACACAGACAGTGGGGAGCCACCGACAGGCCAAGGCATGGGAGAGACACAGTGAGATTTTTGTTCTGGGTTGACTGTTCTAGTGGCTCTAGGTGTCAGTAATCCAGAGATCCAGAGCAGGAAAAGCTTAGATTACCATCTAGTCCATAACCAGTTCACATTTCAAAGAGAGAATTTGAGGTCCCAGTAGGAAGTTCTTCTGTGGCACACCAGTGACACCTTTCTGCCCATCCAGCAACCAGGAAGCTGGGGTGCAGGCCCGGAGACTCCTGGGCATATGCTCTAACTGACCCACAAGGATGCCACAGCAAATGGGGGCCCTGCGCTTCTGCCCAGCTGAGCAGTCCACTACAAACTTTTTTTGAAGAGAGTCTTGGAATATGAGAAGCAACTGTAAAATTCTTACTTTTCTAAGGACAAAGCAGTGGAATTTTAAAGGGTTGCTTTTCGTAGTAATGGTGTAGGAATCAAGTAGATTGTTTCCCTTAAAGGGATATCTCTGCAGGCAAACGATGCCGGAATAAGTAAAATGTGCTTTCTTCTCTTTTCTGTTATAGCTTCTGGCTCTGAAATAGGTAGCATCCTTCATTTCTAAATGATAGAAGGACAAGAAAAGTTCATTCTCTTTCCATTGGGAGGTGTATGTGCTGGCAGTGGGGTGAGAAGATCTAACACTGGAATACTGGAAACATAAGTAATAGCAAAAGTTTTCTGTTAGATATGTGATCAGTGTTAGAGAAGTTATGTTTTGTCACGAAAGTTTAAGTATGTGATGTGTAAAGAATCCAGAAGAACCATGAATGGAGCTACTGCTTAACTGAGGACAACGTCTCCAAAAGACCAATGATTCTGTATGATTCTAAGACCAGCCTAGGATCATCTCAGAATCTCTTTCTCCACTTGGCATATTTACCCTCGCATTCTTACCCTGGCATTTCCAACCTGGGGCATGGCTTTGGGTCCCACACTGGGCTCTTTCTTCCAAGCTTAGCTCTTTTCTCTTTTTTCTTTTTCCCTACATTGTGGCGAATAGTGGAATGAGTTTGGTTCTTAGAGTTGACAAACCTGGCTTTTGATCTTACTCCTATTATTTTCTAGCCAGGTAGCTCTGGGGGGAGGGTAAGTATCTTCTCTGTGCCTGATATCTCATCTAGGAAATGCAGATAGTCTGCTATTTCTCGTAAGGTTGCTGTGAAGATTCGTTATAATAAATCTAGAGAACAAGCACAGTGCCTGGCACATAAGCGCTCAAATAATGACAGCCCCTGGTAATGTTACCCTCAAGTGCATTTAGCCCAATACCAGGACCCTGCTCAGGCTTAATTTGTGTGTATGTATGTTCAATTCTGTATATAGATTAAGCCTAAAATAAATGAATGAAGTATCTGGGATCCTGTTTCTCATGAATACATTTCCAGATAAACAGTCTTCCTATTAAATATCAAAGATGAGATTAATATAACTGCCTGGGTAATTGCTCTCAAAAGACCAATAAAACAAGGGAAAATTCCAGCTCAGTTTGATACAAGCATTGTAGTCTGAGGCAGGAAGTTGTAACAACACAGTGAGCCAATGAAAAAGCCAAATGCATCACACCACCATATGGAACTTCAGTTTGCAGTTTGCATTCAGAAAGCACCTCTCAGTCTCCTTAACCCCTTGTTACTATTCTCCTACTCTGTAGATGGAGGCAAATTCACTCACTCTCTGGAATGAACCCAGAGAAAAACTCCCCTTTATGCTTCCAAATCATATATATTATATGTTCTCAAAGAGTTTTACATCTACAGCAGGAAAGAGCTGCTGATACAGTCTAAAAGAGAACTGCCCAGAGGCTGTGGTATTTAAAAGTCAATGCTTAGTGATGTAGTTTTAAAGAAAGATCCAAGGGACACTGCCAACATTTATATTTCATATTGCTTGTGGAATTGCTTTCAATTCTGTCTCACCTAGGTCTCGGTACAGTAAAGATTCCTAGGTTGCTATGGAAAATATGCACGTAAGCTGACTGCTATGGTAACTAGTCACATATGGTAGAGAGGCATAACATGGCACAGGATTTGCATAACTAATTTGAGCCTGCTAGTGAACAGTGCAATCTGTGCATAAGAGCCTAAGTAATCTAAGGCTTTCTGATTTTATTGTGCACATGAAAGTATTAAGTACTAGTGTCTGTTTTTTCATTGTCGGTGTTTGATTCTTTCTGATTTCAGGCATCAGTTCACACAGTATGTGGCTGTATAAAGGTGTGACCTTGTGTGTGAGTACGTTTATGAGCTTATAAAGTTGAATTGGTCTCATTATTTTATAGTTACATTTTATTTATCCGAAGTCCTAAGTCTTAAGCCTCTATTTTTACAACATGAAAAGGAGTTAAGTAAACTTCCATTAGTTTATCACTATTTAATTCAACTCAGTTTAATAAATACTTATTTGAAGTGGTTCTGTACTTGTAGAATTTTGTTTCTATGAGGAATCTGTCTGAACAGATGCATGTTGTTCCAGCTTGAGTAGTGTCCTCCCAGAATTCATGCCCGAATTTCCCTCTTCTTACAAAGATCCTAGTCACTGGATTAGGTCCCACCCTGATGCCCTATAACCTTATCCTGATTACATCTGAAAAGACCCTGTTTCCAAATAAGGTCTCATTCTGAAGTTTTCAGCACATAAGTTCTGTACATTTTTTTAAATTGGATTTACACCTATGTATGCCAATTTACTTTCTTTCTTTCTTTTGGCAATTGTAAATAGTATTGTAATTTTAGTTTTACACCTGGAAATTTCTGTTGGGAGAAATGTTGGGAGTTTTTACGTTTATAAATTGTTACAGATCTACTAAAATTATTTCATTTTGGGTTGGTTGTGGTAATTTGCATTTTTTGAGGAATTGGTCCATTTCTTCTAAATTGTCTAATTTGTGTGTGTTTAGAGCCATTTGTAGTGTTCGTTTATTACCTTTTTGAGGCCTGATATTAGTAATTTATAACTTTTCTCTTCCTAGACTACTTTCTACTAGTCAGTCTTACTCAAGGTTTGTCAATTTTATTGATCTTTTCAAACAACTAGCCCTTTTTTCATTTCATCCGTTGATTTTTCAGCTTTGAATTGTATTGATTTCTGCTCTTATCTTTATTATTTCCTTATTTCTATTTGATGTTATCTTTCTATCAGTTCAAGCAAAGTGTGAAAACCTTTCCTCCATTTGTATTCCTTTACTCTTCCCTGCTTATGGTATGACTTTCTTAAATATCTCTTCTACATTCATTTAGAACCACATCAAATGCATTATAATTTTGTTTCCATTATCAAACATAACTTAGAAAATTTGCTGTATCTACCCACTTTTTTCCTTACCATATTTTATTTCTTCTTCCTTGATATTCAAAGATATTTCTCTTTTATCATTTCCTTTCTGTTTAAAGAATTTTCTTTAGATTTTTTGGGGGAGGTGTATATCTGCTGGAGACAAATTCTCTTAATTTTCCTTTAACTGAGAAGGCCTTAATTTTCCCTTAGTCCCTAAAGAATTTTCACTGGATATAGAATTCTGAACTGTTAGTTCTTTCTTTATTTTCAGCATTTGAAAAATGTTGTGTTGCTGTCTTATGCCCTCAGGAAGGATTTCTGATGAGAAATCCATTTTTATTCAAATAGGTTTTCCCCTGTAGGTAAAATGTCATTTCCTTCTTGCTGCTTTCACAAATTTTTTCTTTAGTTTTCATAAGATTGACTATGATGTGATGGTATAGATTTCTCTGAGTTTATTCTGTTTATTCTGCTTGGCTCAGCATCTTGATTCTATAGGGTGTGTGTGTGTTGCGTGTTTGCCAAATTTAAGAAGTTTTTAGCCATTATTTCTTTGAGTGCTTTTTCGGGACTGCCCTTTTTCTCTTCCCTTCTGGGACGTCAGTGACACAAATGTTAGATCTTCTGTTATAGTCTCGCAGATCCCTGAGGCTCTTTTCAATATTTTTGAGTTATTCTCTGTTGTATGTGTATGTTTTATCTTCCAGCTCACTAATTCTTTCCTCTGTCCCTTCCATTCCCTTATTGAACCAATCCATTGAGATTTTTATTTCAATTATTATATCTTATAGTTCTAAAATTTCCATCTGAATCTTCTTTATATCTTCTACATTTTTGTTGTTGTCACTGAGACTTTCTGTTTCTTTACTGAGACTTTCTATTTTCCCATTTCAGATGTGTTCATAACTTTTCACTGAAGCATTTTTATGATGACTGCTTTAAGATTTTTGTAGGATTATTTTAGTGTCTCTGTCATCTTAGTGTTGCATCTGTTGATTCTCTTTTTTCTTTCGGCTTAGATCTTTCTGGTTCTTGGTATGAGTGAATTTCCATTGAATCCTGTACTTTTGAGGCAGGAGAAAAGGAGGAGATGCCTGCCAAGTGAGGACAGAAGTACAGGTTTCCCACTCAACCTCTGCTGACACCAGAGAGGCAAGGTTCCATTACTGCTGAGTGGAAGTGGGATTTCCAGTCTCCACTAGGCTTCCATTGATACCTCTCTGGCTGAAAGGGGTAGGAGCAACCCCTCCTGCTACTGTGCTCTACAAAGCCCCATCGTGGTAGGTGGAGGTGAGAGGGTGTGACCTTACTACCTCTGGACTGTGGTGACAGTCTTGAGTCTCCAGCAGGCCTCGTCTGGTATCACCCCACTGGGGACAGGGAGGGATGCCTTGTCACTGTCAGATGGGAGTAAAAGTCCAAGCTTCCCAAGACGTCTTTACTGACACCGTTGTTCATAGGGATGGTGTTGTTACTGCCTAGTGTGGGCGAAAGTCCCGGATTCCTAGTGGACCTCCTCTGACACTGTCCCAGCAGGGGCCTCGGGAAACCTCATTACAGGCAAACAAGGGTGGCAATCTAGGCTCCCCAGTTGGCCTTGACTGGTCTGGGTGGGGTTAGGGCCATAGATTTTTGCGTGCTGTTTGTCAGGAAGAAAGTGACTATAATCTAAAGTTTTCTTTCTTTTAAGGCTGTTCTCTTCCTGGCCCTTTGGCTTGAGAGGATAGATTTTTGATAGAGCCTTTTGTGCGTACGCCTGTTGACATTTTGGGATTTCCAGCTTTTTCACCTACTGCCCAGGCTTTCTAGTTGTACTTAGTGGAAGGAATTGGGAAAAACACCTCTACTTCAGCTTCCTAGAAGTAGAAGTAAGCAGGCTTCCCTTTTATTATTCGTTTAGTGCTTGGAATTTGGCATCAGGCATTTTTCCGGGGATCTGGGACATTATTGCCACTACTATTTGAGAAATATCATTCCAAGCTACAAAATCTGGCTGGCAGTGTCACTGTAAACATAAAGTTGGCAGTATTCAGAGGCTGAATAAAAAGGCTGGCAGTCTTGCCCTAAGTACAAGCATGTATGACAAAGACTCAGTCATTGGAAAGCAATAATATCTGTCATCACCATAATATTTACCATGTGTGTATCATTTTATCATTATTCTTAATAGTAGCAATCGTAATAAAAACAACACTCCTAATTACTAAGATACTTGGGTACCTGTTTCAACATAGTTTGAGGATATCCTGTAATCTAATTTGCACATCAGCCACTTTTGTGTGCATGCTTTGCGGTGTATATGTGGGCTTATTTAGTATCTACTGTCAGGTTCTGTTCTAACCACTACTAGGCACAAAGGAGAACAAGATAGTCTAGGTCCCTGCTCTCCTGGAGGAGATAAGCAATATGTTAGCAAAGAAATCAACAAACAAAACTTTAGCTAGACATATGCTGTAACAACTATAAGACCTGGAGATGTCATAGAGAATGCCTGGGGAGTGGCAACTACTTTAGTGGATGCTTGGGGAAGACCTGTGCAACATGAGGGCTCTGTAAGAGCAACAGCCATCTGCCTAAATTCAGTGCCTGAGATACTTATTAAATAATTTTGGATGTAAAGGCTAAAGGCATATACATACCCTTGAAAGTCAAGCTTTTGCTTTCTTTTGGAATCATTGTTTCATTTCAGATGTTTCATAGGTTAGTGGTGGAGTGTAAGGTACAAAATGTTTAGAATCCTGAGTTTAGATCACTGCCCACTCATGTGCTCTTTGGGCAGTATTGTGCAGGTCAGATACACATATCTAACTGTTTTTATGGAACCCTCATATTAAAGCTGAAATAAGCATATGATTGACAGTATTGGAGAACTTATTTTTCCAGTGCTTTCATCTCTCTGTTCATGGTCTCCCTATTTTGTAAAGAAGAAAACAAAACAGCTTTCTGTGGAGAAGAAATAAAATAGCTTTTTTGGGGGTAAATTTGTTGGATGGTTGTTGGATTTTAATAAAGAATATACACTCACCTTCACAGTGATTAGTTATTATTAAAAATAAGACCTGGCTACTGTTTATTGAGCATCTGCTATGTGACGTGCACTGTGTTATGGACCTAATGTATATTTCACTTAATCTTTACAACAATTTTATTGGGCAAGAGTTTGTTCCATTCTGTTTATAAATGAGGATAAAAGACTCAGAGACTAAGCTGCTGTTTTCTGTTTGCATCCTCTCAACCTAAAACAATCACTTGCTCTCTGCTCTTTTCCATGCCCCAGGGGCTGACCACTATTGTCTGACCCATCTGGGTGTCCCTGCTGCTTGTTTCCAGTTCAGTTTAAACAAAGGGTGGTCCCTGCAAGAGAAAAGAAGGCCAGGGAAGAAAAAGACTAGGGAATTTATTTCTCGCTATAGACCTGTTGCAGTTGGGCACTCATGATTGTAGCTCCTGCCAGGCAAGAAACACTTCTTTAAGGGCTCCAGCTCTCATCAGTCTCAAATTCTTTATTTCCCCCCCTTGTCCTAAGTCCTAGAGGAAGTAAAGCCTTCTTGCTCCTGCTCTTCAGTCCTGAGTGCCTCATTATTCCTTATTGGTTCCCTTAACCCTGTCCATACCTCCCTTCATTAAATTACCTTCAGAATCCCATATGAATTGCCTTTTATTTCCTTTGTGGACCTTATAGACTGTTATGCAGTTAAGTTACAAAGTTACTACATGGTAAATCTGAAATTTCTAGATTTCAGTCTTCAACCTGCCTGATTCCAAAGCTTATGCTTTTTCTCCTAAAATTAAGCTATGCTCCCCCATCCCAAAACATCAAATTGTATGTAAGTTATGGAAAGAATTAGTGATTCACCTAAAATGACCAACATGAACCGAAGAAGTAATTGTTCATAATGGTCAGCCTTTTACAAATGTGCCTGCTACAGATGCAGAAACAGAAAACCTGCATATGCAGATGTAATGAACTATGTGGGAATTCTCTTATGTTCTTATTATCAAATGTGTCTATAATTAGAAACCTTTCTGATCCTTATTGGGTGTTCAATGTGGTGGTTTCACTTTAATTAAACTATATTGGGTCTGTGATCACTGTAATGTAGCTTAAAAGGTTTGGCCGCTTGCGACTTTAAGTATTTTATAGTTATGTCTTACGATGATTACAGTGGCTCTTTTCTCTGTGGGTATTGATATAAGATAATTGACCTCAGCTCCCATGATTTGCTTTCAGCTTGGGGACTCAGCTCCTATCATGGTCAATTATCTTCTAATAATTTCAACAACAAAAGCAATGATTATTTAATTAAGCAATTTTCTAATCACCTTCTTGGACTGGAGATTATAGCATGGCATATAGTAATATGGCTGCTTTCAGTGGAATTATTACCCTACCATAGGTAACACACATAGTGTGAAATATTTTTGAGATTGTACAATTTAGGCATATTATTATAATGAAGATAATTTCATATTGGAGACACTTTGAGTATGAATTAAAACTTCACTCCTATCTCCTGGCCTCCTGCTCAGTGCAGATAAGACAAACTACTTTGTCTTTGCCAGTAAAATTCAGCTCTTCTGCTACTTCCCAGGCCTGCTCATCTGAGCTGCTCAGAATTCCTGCAAAGTGCATATTAAGAACACTACACCCCCATGTGGTGGCAACAATATTCCTGGGAAATCATGGATGATAAAAGGGACTTTCTTATTATTTGTAAGTTTTCTATTCTTTCTAAACATGGCACTTTTAGATGTCACTCAGGTTAGAAAATTTTTGTGGATTAGTGAAAATAACTTTTAAAATATCCTGTGTATAAAATTGTTAAAATCTGCAAAACAACTTTTTTTTCTTGGTTCAATACAGTAATGACCACTAAAGAAAAAAGACTGAACCCGTAAGTTAGACAGACAACAGATATCAGAAATGCTATCTGAACACCTATTATAATAGTCTATTATTTTTTTCTCAGAGGTGGTGGGAAAAAATGTTGGACTGTGAATCAGAATTGATGGTTTCTAGATGTAGGCCTTCCACTTGCCAGTTCTGTGGCCTTGGACATCATTCTTAGCCTATGCATTCTTGTCTGCAAAATATGAGTATGATTCCTGCCTCATTTATAATTTTAAAAAGGGTCAAGTACAGAGTAATGTTTTATTAAATTATACTTTAAACCCTCTTAATTATAATATATAATTTCCAGCTAAATTTTTTAAAATTGTAAAGCTAGCTAATTTAAAATTTTGGAGGCTCTGAACACTGTATTTTGAAACACTAGCTTTAAAATTAGTTTCCCATCTATATTGGGTATTTTACAAGTAAAATGAATACATGCACCTATGAATCTCTCTTTACAGTGAACATATGTAAACAGTGGAGAGAGATTGTTGAACCTGCTGGGTTTCTTTTCCGGAATGGCTGCAGCTGTCTTTTATGTTGCTGTGTGTTTGTTCTTGGTCTCATTTTCAAGTTTTTATATGCAACTTTGCAAAACCTCATAGTGTCCCCTCAATATAGGGTAAAACCTGTTTCACTGGCAGTAATAATACATTCACTTCATCAAACTACATGATGTGGTTTTGATTGGCTTTCTATTATATGCTTGATTTATCCTACAGAGATACTTTGAGATTCAGATAAGATGTGTGAAAGAGCTTTTTATAAAGCACAGTATAAATGGAAAGTATTATTATTATCTAGTATTCAGCTACACACTGTTCTGGGATATTATTTATTACCGTTACTGTTTTAAAACAGGAAGGAAAATGAAAATAGAGCCAAAGGTAGAAAACGGGTGGATCTGAACAGGATGGAGAACCTGAGCAGGAAAAAACTATCACTTAAATGTTCTGGAAGTCAGTGGATTTAACATTTTGTGGTGCAGTCTGACAAGTGAAATTGAGAAGGGGGAAATGAACAAAGGAGATGAAAGAGTCTAAAAAACATCTTTCCTTTGGATTTGAGACATTGAACGGAGATTGAAAATAAAGCCTTATAAAATGCTTAACCAACCATTGTCTTGATGTTCTTTAACAGACTTTGAAGAGCAGTAGATGAGACTTGGGAAAGATTTTTGAGTGCTTTGCATAAACCTGAAGCTGGATATTGATTAACAGTCTTTTCAGAAACTCTAAGGAAAGTGAATGGCAGTAAATGCCTGTCCAGCAATCACCATGAAGAGGCTGTGATTTCTAGGCGTCCACCTCACAGGACAGTTTGAAAATAAGGGCATAGAGGATTGATTGGCAAGGTGTTATGCCAAGATTGTTTCTTTTATGTGTCTCTCTTTGTTTCATCTCCTGGATTGTATCCTGGTTGAATCTGTATAGAAGTCATAGGGTCAAGCTCATTTTGGATTTAAAAAACTCCATTTGATAGCACCATCTTCAGTTTTCCTCTCAATGAGCAAAATGGAACTGCCCTGAATCACCATGAGGTCTGTCGGATACCAGGCTGAGAAAGGATCACAATATAAGGACACCCAGGCAGCTCAGATCTAAGAATTTTGAAACGTTTATTTATTGATTCAGCCCCTTTTATTGTGGGATGACCATGCCTCTGGGCTTTGCTGGATTATTGGAGAGCAAAAACTTCTGAGCAAAGCAATGACAACTTTCTCCTTCTCATGAAACTTTCACAGTAGTAGGCAAGATAGCCAATAATTATATTATAACTAGATTATTTAATGCATTAACACACACTTACAAATCTGTATTTGTGGTGAATATACATATACAGTGGAGGGAAACATTTTATATATGTGATAAAACGTATTATAACTAATTGTATAATGGCATATTAATAGAAATAATATAAATAAAAGAGAGAAAATATATTAGAAGATATGAGAGTATGTGTGGAAAGTAACCCCGTGTCACATGCATGTGTGTTATGACCCCAGAGGTATTATTAGGTCACAGTGGCAGAGACTTTTCTGAAAGTGGTGTACAACTTACTTCTTGTGTGGATTTATTCAGTAAATTGCTTTTGACCACATGTTATGTTCCAAGTACTGTGCTGGATGCTGACAATGATGGTAGTTTTGATGGGATGCTGCTTGCTCTCTGAATCTCTTTCAGTGGAGACAGAAGTGTGATGGGGAAGGATCCCACTTATTTGTGGCTTCCTCATCTGAGTGACCTGAGGTCTGGAAGTTAATCAGTTTTGTCTTATCTTAGATGAAATTTCTCCCTTCTTTGTATTCCCACCGACCTTTGAATGGAGCTCTGCTTGTTTCCTGGATGTTCTATATTATATCTTTCACTAGCAAGAAGCTCTCAAATATTCATGAATGTCCTACGATGTACCAGGAACTAAAGTAGGAATTGGAGACAGAAAAACAAATCAGCACAGCTCTATATTATAGAGGAAATATACATGTAGGTGCTTATTTCCCATACTAAATGGGACGATAGAGCTATACATTGGGTAAAGAGGTGGAATAGAGAAAATGAGCATTTTTTCCTCACAGGAGAGATGGAGTAAAGCTAAGGGCATAGAAAAACTACAGAGATAATAGAGGAGCTATGGAATCTTAGAAGAAAGAATTATTTAGAGAAGGAATAGCTTTCTATGCAGAAGGGACGGCGAGAACAAAGGCACAGAGGTATAGAACAAGTAATTGGATTTGGCTGCAGTAGGACATAAGTTAAAAAAAAAAAAAATCAAACCACGGGAATCAGAAGCACTCCAGGTGTGGGAGTGAACAGAGGAAAAGAGAACTGTGGAGGCAAATGCAGAAGCAATGGGAAGTAGAAAAAACCCCCAAAGGAAAACTAAGCAGAGAAGCTTACGAAGAGTTGGTCTAGGAAAGGGGTGTGGCTCTACTCCCAGGGTCCTGGGCATGAGTGAGTGTGGGACACATTTAAGGCAGCCTGAGGGCACCCAGAGAAAAAAATCACTGTTTCTTCTGTGTTGGTTCCTTGAGTCTCATTAGTGAACATCCCAGTGCTCAGGCACTCTAATTGGATTGGTTTGGGTCCCTAGTTAAGAGATATGGATTTTTTAAACATCTTTTTCTCCACTAAAGCCATTACTTTGTAGAAGCCAAAGCAGTGCCAAGACTTACTTCAGTGAATTTTCCCAAGCCCTAATTAAGGGAAAGTCTGAACAAAGAGGAGAACTTTGCCTATCTCTCTGAACAGAGGGAGGTGTGGTGTATAAACAGAGAGATTTATAATGCCCATTAATGCTGTGGCTGCAGTGGTTGTTTGGAGGAGTTTCTGCAACTCTACTTTATTAATGCTGCAATGGAACTGTTTGGTTGAGGCAGCCCAGATAGCGGGGAAGAATGCTTCAGGGGATTTTCTCTGGCTCAGTGGGACTTCATTCAGATCCCACATGAAGTGAGCCAGACAATGGAGTTGATGTTTTATTTGGGAAAACAGTGTTTATGTGACTGGAAGGAGGGCAGAACAGAGTAAGGGAGCTCAATGCTGAACCTTAGAAAGTTGTGATAAAATCACCAACCATCCTGTAATTTCTGGGAGAGCTTTCTAGATGTATTTCATTCGTAATCTGTGGAAGATTCCAGTTGGGAATTAAGAATTTTGTGGTGTTAATTTTCTACTTTTACATAGAGTAAATCCAAATGGTGAGCTCCATATATGCCAGTGGTACCTGGATTTCAGTATTTACTATATTGTGGGGATAAGCCAATTATCATGCCTCCCTGCTTTTGAGTACTTGACATGAGACTAGTTTTATTTATCTCATTTTTCAGGTACAGAATTGAGGATTTAGAGTCATTACAGATTACATTATTTGTTCTACAAGTAACTAACTGGCAGAGCTGGGATAAGAACCCAGGCTCTTTTAAGACTGATCAGATTAAGTAAAATTTGAATTATAAGTTCAGAATGAGTCAAGATGCATTTAAAGAAACTATTTGCTGGTTCTGTCCACTCCAAAAGGCTAGAGGCAATAATAGCTGAGTAGCTATAAACGCTGCTAGTGGCTTCAGCGTTATTTCTAAATAACATTTTCCAAATAAGGGAGCCAGGGTTCCTTGAAAAAATATGATTTTTCAAGAATAAAGCTAGTTCTAGGTCTAAGGTAGAAAAAATACAACAATATAAACCTGGAATATCTTGTGTCTAAAGCAAGTAAGCTATCAAGATATGTGGTGTCAAATTAAAAGGAGTCAGAAGTCTGTTTGAAGAGGCTTCCATGGGTCAAAATACAAGCTAAGCATTGATATTGATAATAATTAGCATGAGTTAAAACACACCAAATATGTTAAAATCTGTGGTTTCAGAATGATGTTATTTAAAAATCACCTCATTGCCAGCTTTGCAGAATGTTAGGGGATCTATTTATTATTTTGAAAACTGGTAAATGAAAAGAAAGAATCAAACACTTCCCTATTGATCCTGTACAAACTGAAATTTAAGGTAAGCAAATGTTTGAAAGGAAATGTCTCTTTACAGCAGTTTCTACTTAGTAAATTCAGAAGGAATGAAAGAATGTCACCATTTTAAATGAATAGATCTAGAAAATATTTGCCGTGGCTGTAACATCATGAAAAGAGAGACAGTCAGACATTATGGGACTTCTGATGGCAGTAACACCTCACCATTTATGAAGTGGTCTTGCCCAATGTATAGAGCTTGAGTGTGAACCAGTGTCTAGATTTAATTCTCGTCTTATAGGAGTTATAGGGGACAATATCATGAGACAATACAACCAAGAAAATCCAGGCTGTAGAAAGCTTTACAGGACAGACAGTCTGGTTTTATTTGTTTTGTTCCTTCAGCACATAAATTGAACTGTGTGGGTGGGGTGGGGGAGGGTGGATCCTGCAGATTAAAAGACACATGCAAGGCATGTATGGATTTGTTTTGAATCCTAATTTGAACAAACTTTTATAAAAAATTAGACAATCAGGAAAATTTAAATACTGATTAATTATTTGATGACAATTAAAAAATTTTTTATTGGTAATGGAGTTATATTAAAAAAAAGAATCCTTATATTTAGATCTTCTGACCAAAATGTTCACAGATGAAGTGAAATGATGCCTGATTTTGCTTAAAAAATCATATGAGGGAGGGGTGAGGAATGTAGACTAAATAATTTTTTGTTATGAGTTAATCATTGTTAAAGCTGGATGAGGGTATGTATATATGAAGGTATATAATACTGTGCTCTTATCTTGATATATTTAAAAATCTCCTTACCAAAAGTAAAAGAAAGAAAGGAAGAGGGAGAGAGAGGAAGGAAGGAAAAAAAGGAAAGCTGGAAGGAAAGAAAGATAGTAGGAAGGGAGGACAAAAGAAAGGAAGAAAGAAGGAAAGAGAGCTTAGGTATTTCTGACTCCATAGTCAGTGTTCTTATCCTCTGTGCTCCATAATATTTCATGTGTAGTTTGTTAAGGCTTATCAGGATACAAAAGAATTAAAGAGTATGGTAGAAAACACCACTTCCTCCCAACCCTTTAGCCATAGCTTGTGTCTAAACAAATTTTACAAAGTAGGGGCTTCATACATGTTTATTGAACTAAATCATATCTGTGTATGTGAAACATATAGGTACAACTAATTATTTGAAATGTTGAATATGTGTGGAGGGAAAACTTTGATGTAGAAATTAGGTTTCAATTCTGGCCCTAGGTCAGTTGCCTTTGAGCTGAGGGGTTTTGCTAGGCTGGTCACTTTACTTCTCTGAATTTGAATATGAATAGTAATTACTTTGGTGGGCTTTTGAGAGGCTCCAGTGAAATAATATATGTGAAAGTCTATTAAACTGTAGTATTATAACCAGAAGATGGTCTTATTGATTAGTACAGACTTTAGATGCCGTGAGACTCAAAGAAGAAAATTCTTCTCATAGGTTCAGGAATAGGAAGATTTCATGGATGAAGGAGTGCATAATTTGAACCTTGGAAAATGGAAAATGTTTACCCTGGTAGAAAGAACACTGCAGAAGAGGGGCACAGTGGGAGCAAGGATTCAGAGAGGAATGAATAGAGCATCTGGGGGTACAGTGTCATAGAGACAGAGAATATCAGACCTGAAAGGGATCTTGGAAATTGTCTAGCTCAACTCTTTGACTGAAGACTTAAGAAAGCTCAGGCCCTGATAGAATAAGTACTTGGTCTGAGATGCAAACAGCTAGTGAGTGGCTGAACCAAGGATTCCAGTCATCACTATTTTTCCTCCTGTGAAAGCTTCCTCTTAGTGGTAAGATTTAGCTGACTGGAGCTGAGGAAGTAAGATTGATTAAGCAAGGTAAGACAAATTGATTTAAAAAAGAAAGGCTTTGACTGTTTTAAATGTGATCTCTTATGGATTGAGAGCTTTAGTATAGTTTTAAGCAGGAGAATTAAAGGAAGAAGCAGTGGGTTGAGAATTATGTGCTTTATGCATAAGAAGGAGTAAGGGTTGAAACAGCAAGATAACGACGTGAAATGCTACTGCAGCTCCTCATATGTGAGCATGAAGACTGCCCCAGAGGTATGCTGATGCTGGAGGGATGGACAAAAAGGGGTGGACTCTTAAGGGGACAATTAGAAGCTATTGATGACAGATCTGAAATAACTATGTAGAACCACATAGGACTATAAATGACTAAAAGTAGATTCATATATTATAGAACTTTGTATAGAAGTTGCAATTAAAAAAATTACATAGCCATCTCTATTCCATCCCCCCATTTAACAGTCATTCAGTGAACACGGCGAGAAACCTGAAATTCAGAGAGAAGAGTTAATTTATCCAAGGTCACATAGATGGTAAATGACTAAGTCAAAAGTCAAGTCTAGTACCATTTTCACCACTGGAATTTCTTAACCTGGGATCCATGAAATCTTCAGAGAATTGGTGGCTGAGCCTCAGTTATTCTCTAAAGCTATGGAGATATATGAAAAAAATTTAATTTTATTCATTTGTGAGTGTGTATGTGCTGTGTGTGTGGTTGGGGTTGTGGGCTAGTATAAGAGTGAGTGTCATAACTTTGAACAGATCCTCAAAGTCGTCTTAACCAAAAGGTTAAAAACTTACATGTGTATGGTTATATATTTGAAACAATATCATCTGGGATAAATATTAAACCAAATTATATTTCTTTCCTCTCAAAACTTTTTCTCTTTCCTTCCTAACCCTCCTGATAATGGTATCTGGGGGTGGGGGATGTTTACATGTCCTCATGGTAATGGGAGTGAGCAACAGGACCTCCTGTAAGTGTCTGTGATCTCTGAGACTTTGCTGGTATCCATGCAAGTATTCCCTGTCTTAGTTTCTAGGAATCATGTTGATGACATTCCCAGAATCTTCTTTTGGCATAGATGGAGCTTGATGAATTGGCTCCATCTTTGACTTCAACTGGTACTTTAGATCCATCCCTTGCATCCTAGGTCTATCCTGGTCCAGCCTGTGGCTTAGATCCTCCCCTTTGCCACCTCTGCTCTTGATCTCTATTGAAGCTATAAGGATAGGCTTGGAGGCTCTCAGCTGTGAAATGTTGCCCATCACTAAGGGCATAGAAATACCTGGTTTGCTTCCATGTCCCACAGCTGCACAGAGTGACTCTGGAATGACATCTCCAGCCCATGCTTTACCTAAATATGACTTGAGATCATTTTTGTTTCAACTATAGTTACCCTATTGGCACAGAGCCTCAGTGTCCACATCTGTAAAAAAGGAACAATATTTCATAAGCCTGTGGTAATAAGGGTTAATTAAGTAAGATTATGTTTATAAACATCTTAGAATAAGTCCTAGAATTTAAAGAATCATTGCTCTTATTGTTATCATCACCATCGTCATCATCACCGCCATCATCATCATCATCATTACAGATTAGTTCTTTCTCCTCTTCATATTCCTAATGCCTAGCACAAAGCTTGGGACATAAGAGGAACTTAGTAAATACTTGATTAATGAATGAAGTGCATTCAGAGAGGGGTCCTATGTGGTGCCAAAGTAACAGCAACAAACAAAAAAAATTTAACTAACTTCTCGGTTTATCTATAGCTATTTTAGAAAATGTCTCTGTATGGTATCCTAAAACTTGTAAATAACTATATTTCAAAGGATTCTTGAAAAGTATATACTGCCTAAAGAGATTAGTTCAAGTTTCTGAATAATGTTTGCTGCAAAGTATTTGCTTGCCATATTCCACTGATTTATGTTCAAAAGACACCTTGTTTTATTTTTTATATGCTGTGTTCCATCCACATTTGGTAGTTCCAAACTTAGATTGAAATGATTTAGAAAGCACACACATTACGTTGCGATAAGCTCTAACTTGGCAGTCAATGAAGTGTTGTCTTTTTTTTTTTTTTTTTTACAATCATGAAGTACAGCACTTCACAATTTATAGCCTGAATATTCTTTTATTATACAATTTCCTTCTTTTTTGCTGCATGGCAGTTCCAAACTATTGAGCAGTTGCCATCTAGTGGGCAAAAACTGTAATGCCGTAAAGGAAGCTAAACAAGGCTTGATTCTTGAAATGTATATACCTGGAAGAGGGACCTTACTAAATCCACTCACAGTTTTTACAGTGGTGCTATCATTTAATAATAAGTTCAGACAAATTTTCAGATACCTAAAAATTTGAAATATTTTGGGGGTAAAATGAAAAGAAAATTAAACCAAAGGAGATGCTATTACATACTTATTAGAACAACTCAAAACAACAATAACAAATGACACGTTTGTTGTATGTTGTATGAGGTATGAAACATGATGTATGAAATGTTGAGGAGGATATAAAGTAATCAGAATGCATACACACTGCCGATGGGCCAGATGGGAAAGCAAAATAGTGCAGCCATCCTGGAAAACAGTTCGGCAGTTTCTTATAAAATGAAACGTAAACTTACCATATAACCCAGCAATTCCATTCTTACGCATTTATCCAAAAGAAATGAAAGATATCTCTTCACATAAACATCTGTACACAAATGTTTATAGCAGCTTTATCCATAATAATCAAAAACTGGGAAGAACCCAAATGTCCATCGGCTAAATAATGGATAAGTAACCTGTGCTACATCCACACAATGGACTACTTCTCTGCAATGCAAACGGGTAAACTATTGATACACATGACAGCATGGATGAATCACAACTGTGGTTTGCTAACTATAAGAAGCCAGACTCAAAAGACTCAAAATTATACATATTTATGATTCCATTACTATGACCCGACGGAACAGGTAAAATTTTAGGGACAGAATTCATATCAGTGGTTGCCAAGGGCTGGAATCTGGAACAAGGGATGGATCACTAAAAGATAAGAGAACTATTAGAATGAGAAAAATGTTCTCTATCTTGACTGATTATATCAGTGCTTATATGATTTTAGAAGTTTATTGAAAGTCTTAGAACTGTACACTTAAAGAGGTGTACTTCAATGAAAAAGGGGATCAAACACTCTAAAACAATAGATTAAATAACCAGGCAGCTTTGGTCATCAATCACTGAAAAAATGAGAAGGGCTCTCAGTTATCAGGTACTATGGTATTATGAGCCAGCAGTGAGAAATTCAGACAAACAGATGAGAAAGAACACTTCACATATACCCTGCAGAACGTTTAAACTGACTCATCTCATTTCTAATAATTCTATGGAAAGTTTTCTTTTCTCAGCAAAGTTCCATTTGTTTATAATCTGTCCTAAGGTTTATAGATGTCTGATTTTTGTTTCTGGGCTGCTTTTACTTTCTCTGTAACAATGAATCTGTCCAGCACTGCCTTGTGTGGTAGACATGGGCCATGGTAAACTTACACTAGGAAATAACATTTTGGTTATATTTTTAACTTCCAAGCTTTTTTACTGTTTACTGCACAGCCCTGTTAGGCATGCCAGGCACTTATAACTCTTTCAAAGATTCTCTACTACCAAACAGATTATAGACTATTTCAAAATTCCATTACTTTTAATTCTGAAGTGACTTTATACAACTAACCAAAATACATATTTATGAAAAAAATTAACTTTATTACTGCTTTCACATTTAGTGGGCAAGTACAAGATGCTGTGACAGTGGATAGCAGGGTCACCTGATCTAATCTGGATGGAAAAACATGTTGAAAACCAGGGAGGGAAAAATCTGATCAATTACTCCGTCATACAAATTTACTTTTCACCTGTGAAGGCTAATATTACCCTGTTTTGTGGGGTCAGTGGTCTTCTATTGATAAATGTGTCAATAGCAGTGAGCCAAGTGATGCTCAAGGCCCCTACAGAGGGAGTACTGCACTTCATTAAATGTCTGTTGACGTGAACTGAAGGTGTTGTGGGCATACTTGTTAATCTTCTTTTAAATAGTGTTCAGATTACTTTATGAATGAATGCTGTCATCTGAGTCAAAACTTAGGAGAAAGTCATCAAGAAAAGGTAATGCTTGATATAATAAAATGGACTTATCTTACCAGTGAGGGGGGAGCAGGAAAAAGTCGAATTTCTCCAGAGAAGTCCTCTTGATTCTATACGAAAATAGCCTATACCCGAATGGAGTGACCGAGAGACTGAATACTTTATTCCTATGAATAATTTTTATGTTTCCTAAAGTTGGTCACTTTCAGTAGAAGAATAAAGTGTGAATTACTTAAACAGTTAAAAATTAAGTGTGACAAAGTGATTCCATACTTTACTCAGGTAATAGCAAAACAGTTATATATATCTTCTGGCTTAAGGAACTCTGATATTTCCTTCATAGATAGATCTTAAAATTACTTGATAGAAGATGTTGAAAATTATATATTTTCAGATGTTTGTCCTATTCTTGTGTGACAAGGGCATGATCCAAGCTTTTGAGAAGGCAGTGATCAGATGAGGGGACCATGTACTTGTGAAGGCGTCTGGGAGGCTGGGACGGTACTGTCAGATGTCTCATTATCCAAGAAATTTTGCTTGCTCTCCTGCAGATATAGAGTATCCTTTGTGTTAGTATTTTATACCTGTGGTCAGCCTGCTAAGACAAGTAGAGGTGGGAGTTGCTGGGAGAAATCCGATGCAAGCGTAAGAATAGACTCTGCTATTCAATTCATCAAGCATTTACAGAACACATTTGAGTACAAAGTAAGTCTGTCCTGTGCATTGTGGAAACTTCAAAGACTCATCAGTCAAGTTTGTTGCCCACAAGCAGCTTATAAACCAGTGATATTTAACATGAACCCAGTTTTAGTTATACTGTAAGGCAATATATGATAAATAATAGAGAGCTATAAAGCACTGTGAAAGTATAGGAATATACAGATCACTTCCTGACATTTGGATATCAACTATAACCACTTCTCATTCCCTCTCTTAAAGCTCTTTTGTTTTCCCCCAACACCTGATAGATCAAGTCTTAAGCTGCTTAGCATTGCACATGAAATCCCCCATGAATTGACCCTGCCTACCTTTCCAGTTTTTATACACCAGTGATAGTAAACTGCTTGAAACACTTTATTCTTTCTTTGCTACCATCACTCCTAGAATACTACACTGAGCCCAGGACTTAGCACATAGCCAATGTTAAACATTTTGTTTTGAATAAATTAATGAATATTCAAACTTTTCTGTTTCATGTCTTCACGTCTATGTGTGATGTTCTCTCTGTGTGAGATGTCTTTCTTCATCTGATTGCCATCTGTGAACTCGTTCTTCAAGACTTCCCAGCTCTAACTTCTAGGCTTGATCTCAGTGCCCCTCCTCTGTGCTGCCATAGCAGCCAGTATATACCCCTTTCATAGCACTTCACATTGAAATGGTCAATTTGTGTGTCTGTCTCCATACCATAAAGTAACCTCTGTCATGCCAGGGGTCGTATCTTACCTGTCTTGCTACTCCAAGTAGCTACTGTCTGAGAATAAAGTAAAGTAGAACAGTTAACAGTATAGATTTTAAAGTTAGATTGCTTAAGTTTAATCCTGATTGTCCCTGTTTTCTAACCAAATGATTTGGAAAAGTTACTTAACCCTCTCTATGCCTCAGTTTCCTCATCTGTAAAATAGGGATACTAGTAGTATCTACCAGATATAGTTGTTGTGAAGATTAAATTAGTTATGATAAATGAAGTGTTCAGAACAGTGCCTGGCACCAAATGAGCAGTATATAAGTATAAATTATTCTTGTTAAGTACCTAGAAATATTGATGAGAACAATTGCAAAACTGTATGGAAGAGGGAGAGTCATTGAAGTCCTTGTACAAGTGGAGACTTCTGAAATGGAAGAATAGATAGGTTTTGCTTGGTAGAGGTGGTGGTAAACTGTGGAGAGAAATTCATTACAGGATAAAGTTAGAGTCAGGTAGAGTATAGCACTGGGAAATTTCGATACCCCCACATCCTCCACGCCCCACACACTATCAACAGAAAACCAAGTGATAGGATATGTTTTGGAAAGCATTCCTCCTGTAAGTTTAATTTCCTTCTTTTTCACTGTCTCTCAGCATTTCCTGTGGGATCCAATAAAATGGTGAGATAAAAAGAAACTGCAGGTTTGCAGTGTTGACTGAAAATGGCATAAAGTGCAAGCTCTCCAGGCAGACACTTCACTAAGTGTAAGCTAGGCAAATTTATAATAAATGCATCTAAGTCAATATCCATAGTAGAATATTGCAAAATAAAGTAAAAATCTTCCCTTGGTTTGTTGATTATATAGTTTCTCCCTGCGAAAGCACAGTTCCTAAAATTTTGTGAGATATTTTGGGGAAGGTAAATGATACAGGTATAGTTCACAAAATATGTGAAGCAGGTTTTGTAGATCAACTAATACTCCTACACTGCCTTCCACTGGAAAACTGATGACAGTTGGAAAAAAATCATTCTGAAAGCCTTAATTCATGAAATGACTACTGTATCCTTGGCATTGACCTGGATGCTTATCTAGCTCCTTTTTTTCTCCTGGGGGAGGGCCAGTTGAGAGGTAGGGGTGAGTAGAGAGCAGATACACCTCAAGGTACTTCTTGTTTGTGTGGCTGCAGATGGAGAAAATGAGAAACAGTGTCCCAGAAGAGACACTGAGGGCAAAACCGGAATTATAGTGAGTTCAAACTAGCTTGTCAATCTGAGGAGCTGCAACAGAGTGTGATCATGGGAACATGGGTCTGATGAGGTGAAGGGAATAGTAACAGCAAGAATGAAAAGCAAGCAAATAGGTAAATGGAAGTTGATTTAACTCCAGAGTTGGAAAGTGGGTACCGATTAGGGCTTATGATACTTTCTCAGACTATTAGCTTCAGAAAGCTGAGTTTATTTAGAGGGATAGGAAGAGACAGAACCTGTTGAGGGTGAAAATGTGAAACACCATTACTGCCCTTGAGGAGCTCCTAGTCATGCGAACAAAATATTTATAATACATTGTGGTTAAATATTCTTTACATTTCAAATACCTATTGAGCTCCTATATCAGAGCAGGCACTTTGCTAGTGTGAGGATGTGACAGTGAATAGACAGATGCAGCCTCTGTCCTGAGGGTTTCCCAGGAGTTAGCCAGATGATGGAGTGAGGGACAAGTCAGGACAGGAGAAGAATATTCCTGGCAAAGGGAATGGAATGTTTGTGAAGGTCCTGGGAAAGAGACAATTGGTTGTAAAATGTTTTCCTCGAATACTGGCCACGAAGTCCAACATCTTCTCTGAGAAATATTCCATGCATCCTGGGTCTTGGTTAGATTTCTCCCTACCTGTTCTCATAGAACTCTCTACTTCTCCCATCATAGCACACATAGTATGTGTTACTGTACTTGAGCACTCACTGTTGCATTCCCCACTGAGCACTCTATTGGAAAGAACAGTCTTAATCTCTGCGTTATATCTCTATCTCTGTGCTCTGTTTCAAGTGGCTAGCTCACTGACTGACTGGCATGTAGACATTCAATAAATATTTGTTGAATGTATAGATGAATGATGACATGAATGGTTGTAGGGTCTCAAATATGAAATTTCATTTAGCATTTAGCACCAGGACGGGGGGAAGGGGTTAGAAGAAAGAAAAAGGGAAGCCTTTGCCTCCTCTATTCTTGTTTTCCGTCAGTTTTTTTTAAAGCAAGAAATTGTATCAACTGCCTTATCTATATTACCATTAGAAGCAACTTTGAATCCTTGGGAAAGGATATATAAAAATGGGGTCATAAAAAATTCAATTGTCAACAATTACACAGATTCCAAACATTTAATTTAATTTAATTTAATTTAATTTAATTTAATTTAATTTAATTTAATTTAATTCAATTCATTCAACGAATGTTTATTGTATACCTACTGTGTAAGGTACCATGAGGATAAAAAGAAATATAAGAAGGTTTAATACTTCAAAAAGGGCATACTCTGAATTTTGTAAACATTATTTGGACACTTGAAAAGTGTAATAACGATGTTTAAGAGAGTTCTTTGGCAATTAATTTCGCTTTGAATTTCTACCTAAATTATGAAGGTAAGATTTGATGGAGGTCCTACCTTGTTTTCAAATATGATGTTTAAGTAAATAAAAATAAATGATAAAAAGATATTTTGGTTCAAAGTAAAAAACCCAACTTTATGCTTCGCTAAAATCCACAAGATACCTGTTATATAAATACAGAAATGAATAATACAACTCAAGTGCAGAACTGATCCTCCTAAATTGACTACAATTAAAAAATAAGAAAACATTTTCATAACTTCATTTGACACCACCCCAAGTAAAGTTTCACTGCTTTAATTACAAAATCCAAAGAGAAAGAATCTGATGGAGCAACTTGGTTTAAGTGTGGATTTAGTTTGAATTCTTATAGAAGCAGACCTTGAGATGAGGGTTTCAGTGCAAATGTATTATTGGAAGGAGTTGCAAGAAACACTAGAAGGGACCTGGGCAAGTGTAATGGGGAAGAAAAGGCATCCAATAAAGGATGTTAGCAAGCCAGCTCTTACTGAGGGTAACTGGAGGGTAATCCACTGGGTAAACTGAAAAATTCCCAGTAGAACATATACTCAGAATTATCCCATCCCAAATAGCAGAGGACCAATTATACATCAGTTCCCATCTGTCATTGGTTGAGGGCTGTTATTAGGGGTTGATAATCCCCTAGTACTTCTGGGTTGCTATGCACTTAGAGTGGTGGTCTTCAGCTCTGGAGGGAGACTTTAGGCAAAAATATGCTTAGATTGGCAGTATGATGTTGGTGGACATACCAAAACAGTAAGGGTGAGGTCTCTGATTTAATCAGCTGTGCTTTGGATCATGGGATCGTGTAGTGATCCATGTCTGAAGATGTGGCAGTCAGTTGTGGGGGTCAGTGTGGGCTACATATCCCTAAGGGTGTATACTATATAAATGTTATAGGACCTTAAAGAAAAAGAATACAGTTGTGCTAAGATATGTGACTTGAAGGATGAGTGAAATTTGTTGAGTGAGCTAAGCCTAAAGTTAGAGAATGGGCAAAGGCAGGGACAGAGGAATGACTCAGGCACTTTGGTAGGATGGTGAAGTTGTGAGTAGATCAAGTCGGAGAAATCCTCCAAAACCAGATAATGGGGGCTTTGAGAGGCAGGCTGAGTTGTTTGTATTTAATACACTAGGTTATAAACTATATTGTCTGGGGGCCAATGTCCAGGAAAGTTATATTTTTAATCTCCAAAGTTTTAGTACTTTCTTCTAAAGAAGCCAATTTTATGCTATATAGCATAGTCTTTATATAAAGACTTTTATTAAGTTTGCTTGTAGTTGGTGATACATAAGGCAAATGAATTTTACTTAGTATAGAAGTGGTACATATAATGTTATTAAAGGATAAAGGCCATATTTAACTATTTTATAGTGTGTACTTCTGTATAGAAATTTCCCAGTAGGTACCTTTCTGTGGTTGATTATTAAACTGTAGAAAGAAATTGTAGCCTCTGGTATTAAAGGTACAATTCTTATTCATCTAACAAAAAGTCAACAAATACTTACTGAGGGCCATGCCCTTAATGGTACAGAACTGCACAGAAAAAAATGTTACTAACCCTGCAACCTAGACACTCATAGTCTCATAAAAGAGGTAGATAAAAAGTAATTTAAATACCAGGTAAGAAGTACAATAATGGAGGTGTGTACAGAGTGCTATGGGGATGCTGCTAACTCAACGAGGAGAATGCTTCAAAAGAGGCACAGATCATCATATCCCAATCAGAAGCAGAGATTAAAGAGTTGATTGTGTCTGAAACACATGTTTGCCCAATTGTTTTTCTCTCCTCTAAGGAGAGGCAAACCTCAGACTATTGGCTAAACATGTAGCATTTGGTAATGAAGCCAATTTGCTAAACAGTTTATGGAGACCTTTTTTTTTGTTTTCTGAGTTTGCCCTTTTCTTTGGATGAACCTCTGAAAGGGCAGGCAGTGTGGTAAGCCCATGAAGTAGGAGGCTGAAGGTGGACCTTTATTAGAACTAGAACAGTGAGTTTGCATGCCAGCCCAGGATAGAGATGGTGAGATGACCATTTTTTTTTCAGAAATTTATTACCTGGAGAATGAAGGCACAGGAACAGAAAAGTATAACTTGCTCTGTACATACATAGGCTATTTGGCCATTGTTGATCTAAATCCTCCATCAAGGAGGGAAACTG
This sequence comes from Camelus dromedarius, assembly GCF_036321535.1. Classification (NCBI taxonomy): domain Eukaryota; kingdom Metazoa; phylum Chordata; class Mammalia; order Artiodactyla; family Camelidae; genus Camelus; species Camelus dromedarius. The sequence continues at coordinate 57,140,804 of NC_087447.1, read as the reverse complement.
ATGAGATGCCTAGGATTCTAAACTGAAATATGTTTTGTAACATGTTGCATAGAGGAAACAAAGCTAATGATTGTTCTTTCATGTGAATAACCCATTACATCATAATAAATGTACTACACTGTAGGGGTACCTAGAAGAGAAAAAAATAAACCCATTAATACTAATTCCACAGGAACTATAGTTACTGCAAGGTGAGTCTGAAAAATATTCACAAAACATACCTGGATCCTTATGTATATATTTTTTCAAAGAATAATCATTGTCTTGACTGAACTTACCAAAAGTAAAAATGATCAGTTCTTTCTAGAGTCTCCAGTAGCAATGGAGGTGTGTTTATGTTGCAATAGGGAAAATGCCATTGTCTGCCATCATGCCTGCCTCTCTTGAAAAAAAGCGTAGTGTTTTTACTAAGGGCTCTTTTGCTGTTGTGTAAGCAGATTGTTTCATCTTGAAAAGGCAGGGCTGTCCATGATTCTCAGTAACTTCCTGCAAAAAACTTGTTTTCAGAATCAGTTGACTCAAGTTCTACCATTTTTTTAACTTATATGAGAGGAGATGGATCATCATGAATGCTCAGGCCTCACTATGAAGTCTGGCTGTATAGGAAAGAGATGATTCAATAATATTAATATGATGGTTATGATATTACTTAAGCCATCAGTGGTCCTTATTGAGAACTCACCATAAGCTGACTGCAAATCCAGACCTGGCCAGGGTGATCTGTTTTATGGTGCCTTAACATCCTGCATAGCTTCGTATTCATTATACTTAATCAATATCTTTTTTCTTTGGATGTTGAAAAGATAAGCAGAATGTCAGTCTTACTCATCTCTGTATGTTTGGGTGTTAGTCTGGCATCTTGCAACACTGGTTACTTAATTTTATAATTAAATAAAGTAATGAATTGATTTGTGCATTTCATAGGAGAAACAGCGTGTAGGAATTTTGCCACTTAGAAATCTATGTGACCTTGTATATGAAGATCCATCAACTCCATACCTATGAAATGTGAATACGTTCTTCCAGGTTCACAGAATGTATGTAAATGTTAATTCAAATTAAAATAGGAAAACATTTTATAAACTAAACAGCATCACATTCTATCATTTGTTGAATTATTTAAAATAATAAAAATTTTAATCCCTTGGCCTAGGGGAGAAGCAGCTTTTTTTTTTTAACATTTTTTATTAATTTATAATCATTTTACAATGTTGTGTCAAATTCCAGTGTTCAGCACAATTTTTCAGTCATTCATGGACATATACACACTCATTGTCACATTTTTTCTTTGTGAGTTATCATAACATTTTGTGTATATTTCCCTGTGCTATACAGTGTAATCTATTCTACAATTTTGAAATCCCAGTCTATCCCTTCCCACCCTCCACCCCCCTGGTAACCACAAGTCTGTATTCTCTGTCTGTGAGTCTATTTCTGTCCTGTATTTACTCTTTGTTTTTGTTTGTTTGTTTGTTTTTGTTTTTGTTTTTTAGATTCCACATATGAGCGATCTCATATGGTATTTTTCTTTCTCTTTCTGGCTTACTTCACTTAGAATGACATTCTCCAGGAGCATCCATGTTGCTGCAAATGGCGTTATGTTGTCGGTTTTTATGGCTGAGTAGTATTCCATTGTATAAATATACCACATCTTCTTTATCCAGTCACCTGTTGATGGACATTTAGGCTGTTTCCATGTTTTGGCTATTGTAAATAGTGCTGCTATGAACATTGGGGTGCAGGTGTCATCCTGAAGTAGATTTCCTTCTGGATAAAAGCCCAGGAGTGGGATTCCTGGGTCATATGGTAAGTCTATTCCTAGTCTTTTGAGGAATCTCCACACTGTTTTCCATAGTGGCTGCACCAAACTGCATTCCCACCAGCAGTGTAGGAGGGTTCCCCTTTCTCCACAGCCTCTCCAGCATTTGTCATTTGTGGATTTTTGAATGACGGCCATTCTGACTGGTGTAAGGTGATACCTCATTGTAGTTTTGATTTGCATTTCTCTGATAATTAGTGATATTGAGCATTTTTTCATGTGCTTTTTGATCATTTGTATGTCTTCCTTGGAGAATTGTTTTTTTAGGTCTTCTGCCCATTTTTGGATTGGGTTGTTTATTTTTTTCTTATTGAGTCATATGAGCTGCTTATATATTCTGGAGATCAAGCCTTTGTCGGTTTCACTTGCAAAAATTTTCTCCCATTCCTTAGGTTTTCTTCTTGTTTTACTTCTGGTTTCCTTTGCTGTGCAGAAGCTTGTAAGTTTCATTAGGTCCCATTTGTTTATTCGTGGAGAAGCAGCTTGTCATCTCATTTAATTCATATGACAGTTCTATAATGTCCTCATTTTACCAGCAACATAACTGAGGATAAGTAGTTTACTTAAGTCTCATCTATATGTTAGAGCCACGAATCAACCCAAGGTTTGTCTAACTAACAATTCCACAACTTCCTGAACAAATTCCAGATACACAGTTTATTGCTACAACATAGGGAAATTCTGTATGGTTATTCTCCATGGCTTCACAAGGTAGCATTGGGCCAAAGAAAGAGAGAAAGATTTCAGATTAATCTAACTAAAGAATCACTGTTAGACTCTAAGACTAGAGAGGGAATGAGCTTCCTCTGGGTGTAGTGAGTTCCTGTCGCTGGATATGTTCACCTCACAATCAGTGACTCATTGTCAAGTATGTTGTAGCAATGGCCCAACCATTGGATTAGAAATGGTATATTATTCATAAGGTACTTTTAAGTCCTGAGGCTTCCTGATTTTCATTGACTTCTGCTTGTCAGGCTGAAGAGAAATTCCCATGTTCTTAGAACAGAAGGCAGGCCCTTTACAATGAGACTTCATGGGCCTGCTGATGTCACCACTTCATCCCCAGGCAGCAAGGAGAGAGTTGGCTAATGGAAGGCAGCTTCCCTTGGGAAGGAGCTGTAGCTGGAAAGTGATATGGTACAGTTGAAAGCATGTGGGATTTGGAATGAAATAGAACTGGGTTTAAAGCTACTCTCTGAGTTTCTTTCTGAGTTTTAGTTTCCTCATTCTGTTAAATGGTGCAGTAACATTGAACATAGGGGATTAAATGAAATAATTCAGGTAAAGAGACCAGCACATCATAAACACTCAGAAACCATTAGTCACTGAAATCATCCTCCTCGTCCTCATTATCATCATCTCCTTGCTGGAAGGAAGGTGCCTCTCTTTTAGGCCATTGGGCAATAACCATCTCTTCTTCCTCTGGGGTTGGGCAGCCTCCGGCAACATGGACAGAGAATACAGTCTTGTAGGATATTAAGGCTGAAGGAATTTTGGAGATTATTTAGTTCAATGTTCCTCAAATTACCTGGAGTGAAAGATATGTGTGTGTGTGCATGTGTGCGTGTGTGTGTGTGTAAATTTACAATCTACTGCAGATCAATACTTTTCTAAAAATGCAAAATAAATAAATAAATAAATAAATAAATAAATAAATAAATAAATAAATAAATAAATAAATAAATTACTAGAGAAATGAAATAGGGAAACAACCAAAATGCACAAATAAAATTTCATGTATTTTTATTTTTTCAAGAACATCAACTTAGAATGTCAAACTGTTGTAAAAGTTTCTAAGTGCTTACTCTCATTTTCAATACTTAATTTGTAGTAGATGGGGAACAAATTACTGCAGACTAGTGCTGGTCCAGAGATCACCCTTAGAGTAGCTCAGTCTAGCTCACTCCCTACAATGCACAAAAGAGGGGAACCCTGGCGTGGAGAAAGGACCTGCCCATTGTTACATAAACAAGCACCATTCCTCCAACTTATTTATTATCATTTAGGGCACCTAAGGATTGGAGATGTGTGTAAAAAAGCAAGACACACATATGGGCACTGCAGTTCTCCTAGGCACTGTAGGTTAATTCCTCTACCACCCAGTTAGGGGATTATAAAAATCTCTTACCAAGTTTTAAGTATTTTGAATAGAAATTAATATTCTGTCTGAGATGAGGAAAGAAAACTAATGATTGTTAGATGCCTGCTTAATAAGTACTAGGCTCTATAAACAACATTTCATTAAATTCTCACAACTCTCAAGTGTGGGTGAGGCTAACTATATTTTTTAAACACCCAGACAGGGTAAGCAGTTCACCCAAATGAACACAACTAGAAACTGGTGGAAATGAGATGCAAGCCCAAGTCTGTTTGTCTACAGTCTTTTCCTTTTCTCCATATCTTTGTATAAATGTAGTCAGCAGCTTGGCTGTATCATGCTCTTGAAGGTAAATGTGTTCCTTTAATAGTTATTACCATTTACATAATATCTTGTGTTTGCAGGAGACTTTACAACCATCTATTACTTTGTTCTCCTTTGTTGCTCTAACAAAGCCTTCTATAGAGACTAGGAAACAGAGGCATAGAAAAGTAGTTTTTAATTGTAATTATTACAAGTTAGCCACGAGTACATATTTCACTTTTAAAACTTGTGATGTTAACATTTAAAAAATCATTTTTGGTAGAATCCTACATATCCCTGGCTTTCCTCAAAAGTCCATTTCAGCCTTTTATACCCTGACCATTACATATGTTTCCTAATTGTTTTTATAATCTTTTTTGGTAATAGTATATACAGAATACACCAGTAACTAATGTTAACATATCTATGCCATGAAAAATAATGTTTACGTATCTACTCAAAAACTAATATTTCATCCCAAGTTATGGTTATGAAGCAAATAATAAGATTATTACCTTCTGATATATTGGCTAATTCACCTGAATGTCAAACTGAAAGCGACCTTGTCTTTTTGCCTTAGCAAATACTGAAAACTGGTCGGGTTTACTTTTTGTTTTTAGACATTTTTCACAATGAGAGCTGTTGACTTACCCTAGGGAGCCTGAGTAAAGGATATATACTGAGGATCTCAATGACTATGAGATGAGATGACCAGAACCATAGGCCCAGCCCATTAACTGGCATAAATGGTCAAAAAATATTAGTCTGTAATTAAGAAAACAAAAGGAAAGGTGGCACGTGTGTTGTAAAGATTATAAGGATACCATGAAATTTTTTTTAACAGTCAACAAGCAAGCAAACATTCATCCACTTGTGTAAACCATGTTATCCTTCAGCAAACATTATTTATCATATAGTACTTTCTGTATGATCCAGGTGCTGTATTTATTTAGGACTAAAGGTTTTTTGTGACTCATACTGAATTTGTGATTAACTGCGTCTTATAGAATATTCACTTTGACATCTGGAGTTCTTCCATTCTTTTCAGATCTATATTTTTTGAGTGTATGTTGAATTTAAATCTGGCTTGCTGTTATGGCCTTAAATATGATAACAGAAGACATTTAGAAGTTGCAGAGATCAGAGATTTAGTTCAGATGTCATCATTTTCTCCTAACGTCCCATGAATTATCTAAGACTTTTGTTTTTTTGAGTTTTACAACCAAGATCCCAAAACCTTTCTTAAAATAAGTTTTCTATAAACCATATCTTGCATATAATTATTTGAAACCTTTCCTAAATTTCAGGAGTTTCCCCCAAGTTTATAATACATAATTGCTCTTCATTTGTTTGATAGGGTAATTTACTCAAACATTTCCAGATTATTATATTCCACCAGATGATTATTAGATACAAGTAAAGCAAACATCTACTTCAAAACATTCAGAATAGAGGAGATAGACTCAATGTCTTAAAGGATGCTGTCCAAGATGCTTCATTGCCTTTTCCTATCCATCCTTCCTGTCTCAAAATAACATATTTGTATAATGCTTTAGAGTTTATAAAGCTCTTCTACATCCACTCACTCATTAATATTCAAAATAATTTTTGATGATAAATATGATCATTATCCTTATTTGATTTACTGCCACCATTCCCAGCACCCGTCATTTAACAAACCTCATCAAAGGAGTAGGCTATTCCCAAGATTCCCCATTTTCTCATTCTTTCCTCAGCTCACTCGGTCAGGCTTATCTCCCCATCATTTCACTGGAGCAGCTTTGGTCAGTTACTCACGATGTCCAACTTGCAAAATACATTGATCTTAAGCCTTATCTTTCTCTGCCTCTCAGTAGTATTGTACCTAGCTGATCACTTATTCTTTTTTTTTTTAAATGATCCCATTTTATTTATTTATTTTGGGGGGAAAGGTCATTAAGTCTATTTATTTATTGTTAGTTTTTTTTTTTTTAATGGAGGTACTTAGGATTGAACCGAGGACCTCGTGCATGCTAAGCCCGTGCTCTACCACTTGAGCAGTACCCTCCCTCTGATCACTTATTCTTAAAACTTCTTTACTTGGCTCTGGTATCATGAAATCTGACTTACTGCCTACATGTCTGGCAACTCTTTCTAAATTTTTCTTTTTTTGACTCTTCCTGCTCTTCCAGTCTCTTGTTGTTGCTGTTGACAAGGGCTTGGTCTTGGGACTTCTTATGTTCTCTTGTGATGCTCATTCACACCATCAAGCCAGTTCCATGACCAAGTAAGTTACATGTGCTTATGACTCCAAACTTCTATATCCACTTCCTACCTTGCCCCTGATCTCCATATCTATCTACTTTAGTGCACATTCAAGATTTCTGCTTGGATGTCTAATAGTAACTTCAAACTTACATGAGAACACAACTCCTCTTTCCTCCCACCCTCAGCATCTTCCCAGGCCAAAGGCAGAATTAATCTTTGACTCTGTTTTCTCTCAGAACCTACCAGCAAATTCCTTAGGCATTAGGTTCAAAGAACGCCAAATCCAGTTATTTCTCACCATTGCTACCATAGCTAACATGTCTGTGCCTGCCTGATCACCAACCATCTACACTCTGATCTGGCCTCCCTGCTTCCATTCCTTTCCTCCTCCTGTCAGATCTCCCCCCAGTAATTGGGATGATCTGTTTGAAAAAGGAAATTAGCTTCAGTAGCTTTCCGTCACAGGATAACCTATTTCTCTGCTCTCTTTTTTTGCTCTAACCACACTGGTCTTGTTGTTTCTTAAACAAGAAAAGTTCGTTTTTGCCTAAGAACCTTTGTGAGTACCATTGACCCATTTGCCCATAACATGTGATGATACTTCCCTCGCATTTTTCGGGTCTCTGCTCAAATGTCTCTTCCTCAGAAAGGCCTTCTTTGAGTACCTTATCTGAAAGAGCCCATACTCAGCCTGCCACACTCTCTCTTTATACTGCTTTATTTTTTTTCACAGAACTTGTTGCTATCTGATATTTTATGTAAATGTTTGCAGCTTTATAGTTTGTTTCTTCCATCAGAATGGAAGCTAAGAAAGACAAATAGCATATGGTATCACTTATATGTGGAATCTAAAAAAATGATATAAATGAACTTATTTAGAAGACAGAAGCAGACTGTTTCACAAACATAGAAAACAAACTTACGGCTACCAAAGGGGGAAGAGGGGGAAGAATAAATTAGGAGTTTGGGATTAGCAGATACAAACCATTATATATAAAATAGATGAACAACATGGTCCTACTTTATAGCATAAGGAACTATATTCAATATCTTGTAATAACCTATAATCTATTATGAAAAATAGTATGAAAAAGGACATACATGTGTATATACATATAACTGAATTACTAAGCTGTACACCAGAAACTAACACAACATTGTAAATCAACTATGCTTCAATTTTAAAAACTCTGAAAAAAAAAGAATGTAAGGTCTCTAAAAGCAGAGACTGTCCTATTTACCACTGTGTTACCAGCACTCAGAACAATGTCCAGCAAATGGTAACTACTCAATAAATATATTTGAGTGAATGAAGGAAAGTAAAGCAGAGATTAAGTAATCCAAGGCCAGAAAATCAGGCAAGAATAGGGAAAGAACTTGAGCTCAAGCCACCTGATTCTAAAATCCATATTTTCTCCACTATGTCAGATCACCTTTCTGCTGAACTAAGACATTGAAAATTTGAATATTTAAATATTTCCCTGGTATTAATCATCCCCCACCTGCCATTGGGTCAGCCAAGATATTGCCTTCTACCCTTTTGAAGGAGAAGTAACTGTAAAATAGTTCAAAATTTGCCAAAAACAAAGTAGATAAGAATTTCTGCACCTCTCGTGCCTATAACCTACCACTTAAATCAAAGAGAAAAATCAATTGATCTAATTTTGTTCTTTGCAAAACCATTTTTCCCCTCTTCCTGGCATTCTAACCTCTTCTAAGTAAGTGTTCTCAGACACAATGCTGCCACACATTTGTGCATTGTGATCAATTGTAATTTGTACTAATGTTGAAGTACTTCTTTTATTTACTTAAAAAATAAGTGAATCTTGTCTGGAATATCATTATCAATAAATCTTTTTACCCTTCTGTGTGCTTTCTTAAGCTTTAGTGCTCAGAGAATTGCATGTAACTATAGTTGTTTTTTTTTCTACTGTGCTGCACCAAGTAATCCGGGGGTGCCCCTGAAATCCTAGCTCCTTGTGAGTGCTGTGCCTCCTCTATGTATGTCACAGCACAGAGAAAGAAGGGTTAAGAACCTCCATTCTAAACTATTTTTGGTTTGTATGAGAATTTCTCCAGGATATAATTGCCTGGGCAAGGTTTTTCCCTTTTAAAAAGAGAAGAAGTACACATTCCAAGCCTGGCCCTTGCACTGGATAAATTCTCATAAATAGTGCCTGTTTTTTATGATAATAACAAGCACTGTCACCTTGTAGTAGCTTGAAATCTTAGGCAAGTTACAAAAACTTTGTGAAACTGTTTCTTCCAATAAAAAACTGGAGATGATACTTGTACTGCAGCTGTTCTTTGAAGGATTAAGTGAAATAAAGTACCTAATGCTGATTGTGGCAGTACCTGACCCCGGTGCTTAATTAGTCTTAGTCTGTTCCTCTCCCCACCATGTCTTTGGTTCATCCTTTCCGACTTCCAACTTTCCCTCCAGAATGTGGTTGTGATATAAGAGCTGAACATGGGTTTGCCATCAATTCCTCTCAAAGTGCAGATAATTCAGCTACCTAATTATCTTATTTTTTCTAATTATCTACTCCATTCTTTTTTTCCGGTACTATCTCTGCCATCAGTTAAATACATTGCCAATAACAGGGAAGTTCTTGGCCTAATTGGATACTACAATGCCTGGTTTAAATTTTATAAGCATTGTATTTCTCAATTATCTAACCCAGAAACCACTGGGAAGTGTTAATTAGGTACTAAAAGTAAATTGGATTACCTTAGGGATCTTTTTAACAACAATTTTACACTCAGTCAGGTGATAAGGCCATAAATTACACACATCATCTTAGTATCTCCTCCAAATGTGTTTTGAAATCTTTGACTTTCTCTGGTTCATCATTCAACTTTGCATCTGTATAAAGTTATTTAAAAATACTCCATGTTCTTAGCACCCTGATGGGTGGGATAGCATTGGGAAACAGTGATGATTATGATAGCCAGCCTCAGAGATCTAAAGTCTCTGGTTAATTGTGCCATGAACATAAAGAGTATCGTTTACTATATAGTTCTTTTTTGTGTGTATATGCATTTTTATTGAGGTACAGTCAGTTTACAATGTTGTATCAATTTCTGGTGTACAGCATAATGCTCCAGGCATACATGAATATACACGTATTCATTTTCATACTCTTTTTCACCATCGATTACTACAAGATATTGAATATAGTTTCCCATGCCATACGGTATGAACTTGTTGTTTGTCATTTTTATGTATATTAGTTAGTATCTGCAAATCTCCAACTCCCAATTTATCCCTTCCCTCCCTGTCCCCCTCTGGTAATCATGTTTGTTTCCTATATCTGTAGTCTGTTTCTGTTTTGTAAATAAGTTTGTATGTCTTTTTTAAGGAACTTTAAAAAACTTCATTGAAACATAATTTATATATGATATTTAGTTTTTTAGTAAAGATTTGAATAAAGTTTTGAAAAAAGATTTTTTTCTCTAAACTCAGCAATGGAAAAAAAAAATTGTATACTTGTCTATGCTAGACCTGATCACAAATCTTACAGTATGATGTAATGGAATCTAGAGTCAAAACCCCTGACTTCCTTCAAACCTCAGATCTTTTCCTCTTCCTGGCTATGTGTTCTTAGAAAAATCAGTTTAATAAAATAAGTGTTCATTTAATATTTCATTCAACAAGTATTTTTGGAGCACTTACTATATGTTAGGTACTCTTCTAGATATTTTGGATATAGCAGTGAGCAGAAGAAGCAACAACCCCTGCCCTTGTAAAAATTCCAGCTTACACTGATTGAATATTGGAAAATTCCTGGTGGAGTTCTGGTAACGTGTAGTAGAAATAAAGAGCAGGAGGGATGCAAAGAGACGGAGACTAACATCCTACCTGGGAGGAGTTCACTCTGAGACTTAATTTCCTTGTTTCTTAAAAATAGGAATTATATAAATAGGTATTTTCCAGGGTTGCTATGAGGGTCTGGATATCAGTTACAATCAGATCTGCTGCTCAATTCAATGAAGAAGTATGGAAGCTGTATTTTCACTATAACTGTGTAGAAACAGGTTTTTGTTTGGTTGTTTTATTTTGTTTTTGAGATAAGAAAGACTTTCTAGATAAATGGGACAGCACGTGTGTACAAAATCTGGGGTCAGGGTCAAACAGGGTTTGCTTGAAGAACAGTAAAAATTCTTGTTGGCAGAGAGTAGTGTACGGGTATGGGAGTAATGGGTTGTAAAGCTTGAAGGATCATTTTGAGTATTCCTCTACCATCTCTCTTTCAAGCTATTAGAAATTCTACTATAAATTCTTCCTAGGTTTCCTGAAAGAATATAATCTTTATTTGACCTCTGGTAACCTTCTTGGAGGCCAAGTATTAAGAGGAGAGAACATTAAATTAATGGAGGAACCAGCAAGTACATATACAAAGATGACTTAAAGTCTTTATAAGCCTTTGCTTCTTAACTGTAAACCAAGAATGATATTGACTTCATCACTCAGGAACAAGGGACTAAAAATTATTTATGCTTTAGATCACTTTTGGCAGGATCTACACAAATACATAAAAATAAGTAAACCAGTGAATGTGTGGCATACTCATTTTGATATTCCTTGATAACACATAGTAGAGACTCAATAAAAATTTACTCAGTAGGCAAATCTATAAATGCACACCCAGCTCCCAGGAGAAAAGAGACGAAGTGTACAAAATTTTATAGTGCTATGCAAATGAAAATGTTGATTATCACCTCACTGTTCTTAAGTTCACATTACCGTTATTGGTAAACATGTTTTTTTTTGAACATGTGACTACTAGCTGCCCCAGAGTAGGAGACATATCTTCCACATCTCAGGTTTGTTGATGTCTCTCATTCAGAAGGGCTCAGTGAATGCCAGTTGGCTTGGTGGGAGCCACGGCAGAAGTTGGTGGGTATTCTAATCAACCAGCTTTCTAAAAGTACCTAGCCTCTAAACAAGAGAGCAGGTTTTCTCACACATGATTCCTTGTCCAGGATCGAAATGGGAGAGCCCTGCAGCTGCACAGCCTGAGAGCAGATGTTGCCCTGTCAGTTACCTTTGATTCTACTTTAGAAACCATAGGAAGCTGGTTGCAGGCAAATCATCAACACCATAGGAACAGGGGAATGACAGCTTACATTGTGTGCTCACAGAGGAGACATGGCACTTGGCCACACAGAGGCAAAAATTACTAGGGCTGCTCTAGAAGTGCAAATAAGTGGGATCTGACTGTTGTCTACTCCTACTTTGGTGGAGAACTCCTTCCACTCTGCTTAGTAGTAGAGTTGATTATTGGGATATGTGTGTCCTCTTTTTAATTAAAAAGCTTTCGATGACAGGGACAGCATTTTAACCATTTAGGACACGCAGCACCTAAATTAGTGCATGTAACAGGCATGTGCCATGAGATATTTTTAGATTTCAATTATCTGAGCTTAACTGATACCTACAGACACTAGGGATGGGGAAGAAAGGCAGCCACTGGAGCCTGAACTAATATTTATTGAATACGTTAGGGCAAGGGAGAATATTTTCGTATTATGTCATATCATTTTATTTTTATAGCAGTGTTATTAGTTATAGCTAATATCATTGCCACTTTATTGTGAAGAGGGTTGGAACATCTAAATGAATTACCCAAAGTCATACATTTAGTGTACTACAGAACTAGAATTCATATCTACATGGCATGACCTACTCAAACTCCAAGGGTTGGCCTGACTGTCTAAGATTAATCCCATCCTAGCAGAACTTGTCTAAAATTAATCCTTTGCCAGTGTTTGGTTCTGGATTGGCCATGTGATCCATTTGGAGTCTATAAAATGGAAGAAGGGATTTCCATGGAATTTCTGGGGAAGATTATTCTTGATCTTCTGAAAGACCTTCTGATGCCAACCTCCTTTCTTCGGCATATTGCAGTCCATAGATTTGAAGTCCAGAACTGCTATAGCCATCTTGCTACCGCCTGACGATACCACATCTCCATAGAGAGGAAGTACAGGCCAAGAGATTGGCCAGGGTGGACCTGAACCTTTTAATCTTAATGCTGTCAGTTACAATGTGTCTACTTCTGGTACACAACACAATGTCCTAGTCATGCATATACACATATATATTTGTTTTCATATGCTTTTTCATTAAAGGTTATTACAAGATATTGAATATAGTTCCCTGTGTTATACAGAAGAAACTTGTTTTCTTTTTAAAATTATTTTTATATATAGTGGCTAACATTTGCAAATCTCAAACCCCCAAATTTATCCCTTCCCACCCTCTTTCTCCTGGTAATCATAAGATAGTTTAAGATGTCTGTGAGTTTGTTTCTGTTTTGTAGATGAGTTCATTGTGTCCTTTTTTTATTTTTTCATTTTTAGATTCCACATATGAGTGATATCATATGGTATTTTTCTTTCTCTTTCTGGCTTACTTCACTTAGAATGACAATCTTTGTGTCCATCCATGTTGCTGCAAATGGCAATATTTTATTCTTTTTTAATGGCTCAGTAATATTCCATTGTAGAAATATACCACAACTTCTTTATCCAGTCATGTGTCAGTGGACATTTAGGTTTTGCTTCCATGTCTTGGCTATTGTATATAGTGCTGCTGTGAACATCGGGGTGCATTTTCTTTTCAAATTACAGTTCCCTCCAGATATATGCCCAGGAATGGGATTGCTGGATCATATGGCAAGTCTATTTTTAGTTTTTGGAGGAATCTCCATGCTGTTTTCCATAATGGCTGTACTAAACTATATTCCCACCAGCAGTGTAGGAGGGTTCCCTTTTCTTTACACCCTCTCTAGCATTTATCGCTTTTGGACTTCTTAATGATGGCCATTCTGACTGGTGTGAGGTGATACGTCATTGCAGTTTTGATTTGCATTTCTCTGATAATTAGCAATATTGAGCATTTTTTCATGTACCTATTGGCCATTTGTATGTCTTCACTGGAGAATTGCTTGTTTAGGTCTTTTGCCCATTTTTGGATTGGGTTGTTTGTTTGCTTGTTGTTGTTGTTAAGTTGTATGAGCTGTTTATATATTCTGGAAGTTAAGCCTGTGTCAGTTGCATCATTTGCAAATATTTTCTCCCATTCCATAGGTTGTTGTTTTATTTTGCTTATAGTTTTCTTTGCTGTGCAAAAGCTTCTAAGTTTAATTAGGTCCCATTTGTTTATTTTTGCTTTTATTTCTTTTTTATATTTATTTTTAACCTAATAGGTATTTGAAATTCTAATGTGGACTTTACACCTGGAATTACATGTCAAGAAAGAACACACTGTTTTTAAGTAAGGGGCTAAGAGTGCCTCTTTTCCATAGATTTTAGAATGATGAACTCGAATATGTAAACTCTGGGTATGTCTATTTGAATTTTTAGACTTACTTATTCCTAGTTTTCAGTTTTTGAAGTAGTAATCTTCTTAGAGATATGATTTCTCAAAAGGTGAGGTCGGTGTTTTGTAGAGGTGATTTGTCTGTTTGGGGGATTTATTTTTCTTTTAAATTCAGCACCTGGAAAGCAGAAACTTTTGTGGTTTACAGAAATGTCATGTTTAGTAGCTCCCTTTCCTGAAAGTGTACGTGGGCTTTCCAGTTTCCCCCCTTGACTTACTGATTTGTCTTTCTTCTCAATTTGTTTTCCATTTATATCTGACTGTGAGAGAATGCTTTTTGAGAAACTCCATGTGCTTTTTTTTTTTTTTTCTAATTGAAAAGAAGAATGTGCAAACATTAGCTGAGGTGGAAACCTGACTTTGCTCCTTACTGCCTGTGTCATTTAAACTTAATATTTCACCTTTAAAATAGAGTTAAATATGTTTAGTATTTTAAAAGAAAAGTACTACCTATTCCTTTTGAGGATACAGAAATGTTAATTCTGTAATTAGTTCAGTCAGAACGGAAGAGTTCTTCCTGAAAAGCTGTATTAATACAGAAGGAGTTTGCATAAAGCATTTTTCAGTTAAATTTTCAGAATTTGTTTTATGTTGAAATTTGCCACAGCATGATACATAAGAAAGAACAAAAAGGTGTCACAAGATCTACATTTTCCAGCCCCAACTGCACCTCAAAGGCATTATACAAGAGTTAAAAAGTGTGCCTAATGTTAGCTATTTCTATGTGTAGAAATTATGTATTGTCTGATATACAGATAATGTGATTCAATTCCTTTTCTCTCAATTCAACACATTTAGTAGCTCGCTGAGAATCCCAGGCCTGTGTCTTTGTTATGATTGTTGTTGAGGGTTCTTCTATATATAAATTGACAAAGAGATGAAATCTAATCTCTTTACCCTGGTTAAAATCTACCCAACCAACCTCTTGTCCCGTTACTTGCCACCAAGCACCTTGTGATCCAACCACACAAAACTTCTCCCCATTCCTTGAATGTTCTAGACTTTTACCTCACATGCTGTTCCCTCTAGATGGAGCCCATCACAACTTATACACACAGCAAATTTCTTCTTCTCAAGTCAAATAGCATCTTGCTAAAAGTCTCCATTGTCTTCCCTAGGCCAATTTGTTGCTATTCAATTGGCTTTTACATTGCATGCAAATATTACCTGTCAACCCTCTTCTCACCCTCTTCTCACTTTGTCATATAAGTTGCTTATTTGTGTGACTAATTTTCTTCTCTAGTGTGCGAGTTCTTACAGAGGGAGAATGTATTTTACTCATCTTTGTATCTTTAGTTTCTAGCCCAGTATCTGAAATGTAATAGACCTTAATATTGAATAGATAGATGAATATAAGTAAATGGAAGCAATTAAATAAGAATATAAGTAAATAGAAACAGTTTGGTGTAAAAAAATTCTTCTAAATTATTTTAACTAAAGATGGTGGACAGATTAAATGACCTCTTGAAGATTCCTCAGGACTATCAATCAGTATAGAACTTCTTGATTTTAAGCATCTTTTAAGAGTTGTGACATTGTTGATGGATATGAATTTCCTTTCCTGATAATTTTTGAGAATAGGGTAAACTACCCCATGCCAGAATTGTTTTCAGGTAGTTTCTGTTAAGAATGAATTCCAGGGCTGCCTGACACATTTGCATATTAATAATAATACCCTGATGATCAGAAACATTACAGCCTTATCTGCAGTGATCATTC
Source organism: Camelus dromedarius (assembly GCF_036321535.1). Classification (NCBI taxonomy): domain Eukaryota; kingdom Metazoa; phylum Chordata; class Mammalia; order Artiodactyla; family Camelidae; genus Camelus; species Camelus dromedarius. Next base: position 57,125,231 of record NC_087447.1, on the reverse strand, counting down.
AAGTGTTGACCCTGATGATTATCCTCATCTTATTTGATATTCACTTTGACTCTTTAAAACATTTATCACCACTGTGATTACCTTGCCTCCCACCCCACTGCCCCCCAAAAAGATTTCATTCCATTTTCTTGGAAATAGACTTTAAATATAGGAACATTTTATGTAAGAGAAATCAATGTGTTTCCTTTATGTATTTCAGCTTACCTTATGTGTATCTTATCAACAACAACAAAATGCTTCTTGTTGACAAAAAATTTATTGAAAAGCCATTTTGACTGTATTTATTCATTTATTTGAATGATTGGTTAAATAAATAATTCTTGAGCAGCAACTTTGTGCCTAACATTGAACTAAACACATATTAGTAGAAAAGAGACTTATGTAAACAAGAAGTATAAATAAATACAATAAACTGGGAGTCACCATAGTGTAGTAATGCAGACTTTAGAATTTTGAAGATGGTTCTGTACCCTAGCTTCACCCCTTTGCACTTAAGTGATTCTGGAGAAGCTTTGAATCTTTCTAATTGTCTGTTTCCACATTGGAAGAATGGCTTTATGAGGATGGGGTACATTTCCTTTTTGTCTCATGTACTATTGCACATCAGTATCTGTCACAGTGCCTAGTTGCATAGCTTTTTTGAAGTGTTATAAAGGAAAAAATGTAAAGTCCAGAGTAACCTTGGGAGAGGAGATGTTGTCTGAGTTGGAAGAGTCAGCAAATGTTTCAGAGGAATGACTTTCAAATTGATTCTTAAAGACTTAACAGGAACTGTCTGTACAATTATGAGATAATGGTGACAGTGATCATGGTAATAATAGATTTTAAACAGTTTTCTAACCCTCCCTCATTTTACAGATGAGAAAATGGAGGTACAGCGACTTTAAGACATTTGTCTAAGAACCCTGGACTAGTAGCTGGTTGATCCTAGGTTCAAAAAGAGAGTACAGTTGCTGAGTTTTACTTGTCAACTGTCAGCAGCTTCCCTCTCTTTCAGTGGATGCTCTAGAAAGCAGTAACAGTGATGCGCTTCCAATTTCTGAAAGTTGGGACTTTGAGTCCTCCCTCGTGTGGTAAATGCAAAGTGGACCTAGGCAGTATGAGGCCATGAATCTGACCGGTATCTACTGAGACAATGTAATCTAGGGTCTAACTGAGGCTTGAGCCCAAGGGACGCCCCATCACACACTGTAAAAGGCCCCAGGAGGCTGCTAAATTAGACTTTAGAATGACAGGATGGTATGGGGCACAAATAAAACACTATTCAAGTTAGTGTTGTTACCCATACAGATGAGGTAGTTTTGTGCACTGTGAGTTTGATACTATTTTATGAGAAATGGGTAGATCCTCTGCCTAGCTTTTCCTCTCCTGATCTACTATCAGATGTTAGAAATGGAGGCTGTTATCAGCTTTCAAACAAAAGTCCCAAATCCCTTAGCCAGGGAATTCTTATTCTTCAATCACATACTCATTGCTTCATTAATATTTCTCAATTTTCAACTCCAGAATGTTGGGCTTTTCTAGAAACTTTTCATTTTTAAAGATATCTTTTCCTAGTGATGTTTTAAAACTCAAGTAAAATGCCTGTAAAAGTATGCAAGATAATTGTGTGAGAGGCCTTAGCAAACTCATAAAGTAAAATTTTCTACTTCTGGAAAACTGAATCCAGTGTAGAAATCTATCATCTAACAAGGTAGGGAATCACTAGCTTATATAATACCTGTATTGGAAAAAATTAATTTAGCAGTCAGTTTGGTTAAAACCTGTATATCACTGGTGTTTAATTTAATAATTCACCTAGAAAATTAATATAATTCTTTGACCTTAAATCTAAAACCATCTAAGATATTTTAATAAACATTATTGAGGTATACTTTACATATAATAAAGTTCACCAATTTAAAATTTACAATTTGAAGAGTCTTGACAGATATATATATATACCCATGAAACCATTGCCACAATAAAGATACAGATAATTTCCATCATGCCTGAAAGATTCTTCATGCCCCTTTTCAGCTCTTCCCTCCCTGCACATCTAGATCTAGCCAGCAGTGGATCTATCTCCCATCACAATATGTTAATTTTATTTTTTTAGAATTTTATGTATGTGGAATTATACAATGTGTATACTGTTGTGCCTGACTTCTTTCAATTAGATTAATGACTTTGATGTTGTTCAGGTGTATCTCATTTTGTTTATCCATTTACTTGTTGATGTACATGTGGGTTGTTTCCAGTTTGGGAATATTATGAAAAAAGCTTCTATGAACATTTGTGTACAAATCTATGTGAACATTGCTCTTGAGTACCTAGAAATGGAATGGCTGAATCTTGTATGTTTATGTTTAACTTTTTAAGAAATACCAAACTATTTTCCAATATGGTTGGACCATTGTACATTCCCGCTAGCAGTATATGAGGGTTTCTTTCTCCACATTTTCATCAACAGTTGGAGTTATCAGTCTCTTTAAATTTTAGTCATTCTAATGGGTGTATAGTGGTATCTCATTGTGGTTTTAATTTTTCATTTACCTGATGACTCATAATTTTGACATTTTCTTATTAAATTTTTAATCCATTTATTTTTTTACTATCACAAGAAAAACATAATTTTTACAATCTCTTATAGGCAATGTGCTTCTGTGGGTAAACAAACAAACAACAGAATTCCTAACAGGCTGAAACCAAGAAGGTGACTAACTCTAAGCATTGTAGATATTACAATTATCATGTCCTTGCTTTTTTTTTTTTTTCCTGATGGCAATGTTTATTCTTTCACACTGCCTTGCTACCTCCCTTGTGCCAAGTAAGGCCCAATCTAGATGGTTTCTATACTGTTGAAAAAGGGGACATCATGTAAGAGTTAAGCAGAGTCAACTAAGAAAAATAGGGGTTCTGAAGATTTAAAAAGAGTAAAAAGAAAATTATTATTGGAGTTCTTTAAAGCTGTACTTAAAGAGGAACAAAATAGAGTGTGTATATATGTCTGGGTTGGGAAGACATTGTTGTTATTTTTTTTTATTTGTTTGCTTGTATGTTTGAATTTAAGGTATCTTTCATAACTCCAATTTGGATACATGTATCTAGACCTTAAGAGTAAATTCCTGGGATAGAAATAGAAATTTATGCATTGTCTGAATAGGTTGTATTAAAACTTTGTGTGTGGATTATCATCTAACCTCTGAGAGAAGAGCATGAGAAGAGAAAATTTCTTTTAGGATAGGGTTAATATTGCTGTATATTTTTAGTTTTTGCTTGTTCGAGAAGTTCTTTATCTCTCCATCTATTCTAAAGAATAATCTTGCTGAGTAGAGTATCCTAGTTTGCAGATTTCTCCCTTTCTGGACTTTGAATATATCTTGCCACTCCCTTCTGGCCTTCAAAGTTTCTGTAGATAAATCAGCTGATAGCCTTATGGGAGTTCCTTTGTAACTGACTCTTTGTTTTTATCTTGCTACTTTTAGAATCCTCTCTTTAATTTTAACTTTTGCCATTTTAATTATATGTCTTAGGGTAGGTCTGTTTGAATTCATCTTGTTAGGGACCTTCTGTGCTTCCTGTCCCTGGATATCTATTTCTTTCTTTAGGTTTAGGAAGTTCTCAGCCATAATTTCTTTGAATACATTTTTGAGCCCCTTTTCTCTTTCTCTTCCTTTTAGGATGCCTATTATGTGTAGATTGGCATGCTTTTATAGTATCGCATAGATCTTGTATGTTGCTTTTGTTTAAAAAAATAATCTGTCTGCTGTTTCAGTTGGACGTTTTCCATTGTTCTTTCAGATCAGTCATTCCTTGGTCTGCATTATTAATTTTCTATTTATTGTCTTTACCTCGTTTTCAACTCAGCAATTGAATTGTCAAATTGTGATTGGCTCCTCTTTATGGTTTCTAGTTCCTTAGTACAGTAATCTGCATTTCTACTGATAGTATTTCTTAATTCCTTCAGCATTTTGTTACCTTCTCTCTGAACTCGGGGTCTGATAGGATGAAGAAGTCTTTTCCATTATTTCTTCCTTCAGGGGATTTCTCTTGTTCTTTTAATTCTGAGTGGTTCCTTCCACTGCTCTTTCATTTTACTTATATTTCTCTGATACTATGAATTTAGGAGGAACGCTTATCTACTGTGATCTTGAGGGGCTTTTTTATGTGGGAGCAACACTGTGTAGACTGTGTAAGTCCAGCTTTTTGGAATGAGGGCTGTTTTTGATATAGATTCTTTCCTCATGGTGTTCTGGCCCTGTCCCCTTGCTAGTGGGTGTGATTGGTGTTGTGGTGACCAGAGCCTGCACTGGATTTTGAGTGGGGCTTCCTCTTTGCTCTGTGGTGCTCACAGTTCTGCTGGGGTGGGGTCTGATCCCCAGTTGTTGCAGTAGAAGTACCCACATCTGGCTCTAAGCTGTGGTGTAAGATAGTTGGGACTGGAGCTCTTCCTTTGGGAAAGGAGCCACTGCGTATTCTTCCCCAGAAGCTGTCCGCAGGGACACGCGATTCTGTGGTGCCACCTGCCGCCTGTTGTGTGATCACTGTTGCTGGTGCTGCCCCCAGGGTCTGCCTCTGCTGATGGGCTACTTGTAATTAGGTCAGAAGTCCCTAAAGATGTGCATGTGTGCTCACAAAGCCACCAGTGCGGAAACCTGCTGAAGCCAGCCCCTGCACCCACTGTAGAGTGCCAGTAATCAACTCAGATTTCAGCCCCCCTACAGGAGTGCGTGTGCAGTCCTGGTCCCAAAATCCGCTGGCAGGAGAGCCCACTGCAGCCAGTGCACCCGCAGTGGGAGCTGTGGTAATTGGCTTAGATTTTCGCCTTGCCTTCATATGTGATAGCCCATAAAGTTTGCAAAACCCACAACAGAGCAGTGCCCTGCATTAAGCACACTGATAAATGGCTGCTATGGCAGACCCACTCCCCTTCTTTCCCACGTGGCCAGTGGGGCTCCTATGGTCCTGCAGGCATCTCCATTTACAGCTCAAGCCACACTCCAGGCGCTTCAGGCTGTCTTTGCACAGCCAGACTGAGTCCTGTCTCCAGGTCTGTCTGCTGAAGCCTGAGTTTCAGCACCCAGTTGCTGTGCTCACCATTAGGCCTGTGTCTGGGGACTGGGAAGTGTGGTGAAAAGGCAAGGACTCTCTGTGCTTGTCTTTCTTTACCCTGTGGGGTCTCAGACAAGCTTCTTCACTCTCCTCTGGAGCCTCTGAAGCTCCTTGTCTGTCCTACTGAAACTCCCAGCCAGTGAAGGAGGTTCCCAGGGTGAGGGAACCTTTCTTCTTTCACAGCTCCTTCCCAGGGGAGCAGATCCTGTCCCAATTCCCTTTCTCCCTTTTTCCTTCATCTTACTCGGTTACATGGGGATCTTTCTTGAGCTTTGGTTGTATAAGATATTCTCCAAGCTTTCGATAGGTATTCTGTGAGAACTGTTCCACCTGTAGATGTATTTTTGATGTAATTATGGAGGGAGATGAGCTCCACGTCCCTCTACTCCACCATCTTAATCTCGTCCTATAAAGAACTCTTAAGACCAACAATAAGAAACAAACAATTCAATTACAAAGATGACTAAAGATTTGAATAGAAACGATCAAAGAAGACATACAAGCAGCAAATACAGACATGAAAAGATATTCAACACCATTAGTCATTAGGAAAATGCAAATTAAAATTGTAGCAAAATAGTACTTTACATCTATTAGAATGGCTAAAATTAAAATGACTGACCATACCAAATACTGACCTAGATCTGAAGGGACTGGAATTCTCATATCCTGCTGGTGGAAATATAAAATGGTACAATACCTTTGGAAAACAGTTTGAGAGTTTCTTAAAAATGTTAAATACATCTGTCATGTGATCAGCCTATCCCAATCTAATAGAAAAGGAAGTACATATCTGTTCAAAGACCCACACACAAATCTTCATGGCAGCTATATAGCCAAAAACTGAAAACAACTCAAATATCCATCAGCAAGTGAATGGATACACAAGTTATAGTGTATGTTTACAATGTAATATTACTCAGAAGTTTAAGAAAAAGAAAAACTGTTGACACATGGAACAGCCTAGATGAATCTCAGAATAGATATTTTGCGAGGAAAAAAAAGACAAAAGAGTACATTCTATATGATTTTGCTTATATAAATTTCTAGAAAGTGCAAACTAATCTAATGACAAATCAACTCTGGTTGCTTTGATATGGGGAAGTAGGAAAGAGTTTGAGAGGCAGGGATTAACAGGCATGAGGAAGCTTTTGAGAGTGATAGATGTTTACTGTCTTGACTCCACTGATGGTTTCAGGGATGGATACCTATGTTGAATCTTATCAAATTGTACACTTTAAATATTTATAGTCATACTTCAATGACGCTGCTTTGAAAATGTTTCTTATGTAGTTTCCTAAGACTTTTAGAATAAAACAAAAATCTTAACTATAACCTGCATAAATCAGACCCCTACTTTCTTCAGCCTCTTCTCACTTGATCTTTCTCCTTGTTTTCTGTGTTCTAGCTATTCTGAGCTTATCTCAGTTCATTTCTACACTCCTTGTTTCCTGGCATCATGTGTTCTTCGTATGTTCTATTCTTTCTACTTGAGATGCTTTTCTTTCGTCCATTTGCACAGTAAATTCCCCCTCATCCTTCTGATCTCAACTCAGTTGTCACTTTCCCAGTTATGCCTTCTGTGAGCTCCCTTGTTAGATGAGCTACCCCATATGGCTTCATAGAGCCATGTAGCTCTATTCAAAGCACTTATCCCAGTCTGTCTTCCTCACTGGTCTGTAGTCTCCATGAGGCCAAGACTGTATTGATCTGTACTTGTATCCCAAACTTAGCATAGTGCCTAACATATAATAGCCACATGAAAATATTTGTTGAATGGATAGCAAATAGTAACTGGGAACCAGAAAGGGAAAATGAAGCAAATGTACATAACATTATGAACCCAGCAAAAGCTTTTCTATGGTCATATGCTAACAACTTGAGCAAACACAATTCAGGCCTTCCAACACATTATACTTGAGGTTGATTGTCCTTATAATGAAGGAGGAGAGCACTAGCATTTTATAGTGGGGGTAATTCACACATTGTACCAAAAGATAGTTTTCCCACAATGATTTTATTTTAAGCAAACAGGAAATGGAAGTCTAGTTAGGCTATATTTATAATTCAGTGCTATTAAGGTCTATAACTAGCATGCTTGCAGCTTATTAAGAGAGAGAGATAATTGTGTCATAATCTTAATTCTGTGGTATGTAGCTGGAGATTGTAAGACAGATCTGATGTCTTCACAGTTTAAAGTAAGCAGTTGTTTCATTGAGCGATCATTTCACTTAGTTTGGTTATGATTAGCTGAGGGTCCCTGCTTGCAACATAATAGAGTGGTGTTCTTCAGGGTACGTCGCCTCATTTAGTTCTTGCAGCTAGAAGAGCCATCTATTGTTCAGATGAAAGGAGGCTGACAAGGAAAATCTATTTGTAGTAAAGAGGCACAGTGGCAATATGAAACCATTTAAAATGAGCCACGTTTCTGAAACAGGCTTCCCATGAAATGCTGCTCTCGAAGTTGAACTCCCTTTTAGCATTTTTTGACAATGAATAATTTGCCTTTGTTTCACAGATGGGCAAACACAGTATAAAAATAGAAATAGTGATTTCACAGGAATTTTGTTGTGTTTGGTTGACATATATGTGAAATAAGTTACTTGGCTAGTTTTGATGTATAATGAATGAAAAAATAAAAGAATGGATAAGTGAAAAAATGAATATTTCTAAGTATTCATTAATAGGTGCCAGGTTAGCAAAAGAAACAATCAATACAATGAAAAGGCAATCTACAGCATGGGAAGAATATTTGCAAATCATATATCTGATAAGTAGTTAATATCCAAAATATAGAAAGAACTGGTACAACTCAATAGCAAAATCACACAAAGAATCCAGTTTAAAAATGAGCAGAGTAACTGAATAGAAATTTTTCCAAAGAAGACACACAGATGGCCAAGTACATGAAAATATGCTTGACATCACTAATCATTAGTGAAATGCAAATCAAACCCAAATGAAATTATCACCTCATAACTCTTAGAGTCACTACCGTTGGAAAGGCGAGAGATAAATGTTAGTGTGGATGTGGAGAAAAGGGAATCCTTGTGTACTCTTGGTGGAAATGTAAATTGGGGCAGTGTAGCCACTATGGAAACAGTATGGAGGTTCCACAAAAAAATTAAAAATTGAACTGCTGTATGATTCAGCAATCCCACTTCTGGGTATACATCCAAAGGAAATGAAAAAGGATATCGAGGGCATAGCTGCACTCCCACATTGATTGCAACATTACTGACAATAGCCAACATATGAAAACAACCGAAGTGTTCATCAAAAGATGAATGGATAAAGAAGCTATGGCTTTCATACTGGAGTGAATCTCCAGAACAAAACAATTAATAAAATTGCTTATGGAAAACAAAATTGCACTTACAGAGAAAAAATAACTGGGTTGACTCTACAAAATACTGGGAGAATATAGCTAGAATTTATACTGAGCTAACCTATAATGTAAAAAACAAAAATAAATAAATAAATAAGTAAGTAACCAAATAAAATAAAACTAACTTTCTCAGACAAATCAAAATCTACCAGAGTTTTGCTGAAATATCTCCTATAGTGTATTATTTATGGAAAATAAAAATGAATCCCATAAAAGTTTTAATGGAAATGTAAATTGATAACAGCATAAATTGGCTATTATATATTAAAATTTTTTAAATGTTCATGCTCTTTGTACCAAGAATTCCTTATATATAAATTTAGCCCAATAATTTTGTTATGTATATGTGCAAATATTTATCCACAAAATTTCTATCCTCACAATATTGAATTAAAAAATATTTTTGATCCCTGACAAAAACAAGCTAGTGAAAAATGCCATGAATTATTGAAATATTATACCATAATTAATGATATTTTTGTAGGAAGACTTCTATCTAAAAGCCTGGATAAGTATCAAAGGTTTATTATTTTCAAAATTATTCTACACTATTATTATATACTGTTTGAATGCAATTTTGTTGAAATATTAGTGGGGAGGTATCCTCCAAAATATTAAGCTAAGTTATCTCTGGCAATGGAATTGTGAGTACTTTCAAGTTGCTTTTTTGTGCCTGACAATATTTTAAAATTATTTCTATACTAAAATTTTGCTTTTGTATTTAGAAAAAATATCATTAAAAATAAATGCTATCTTTGGGAATGAAAAAAATATAAATATGCCAAGCACTTTGATAGGTACTTTCACATATGGTATTTTAGTTCATCTTCAAAGGGACTCTGTTAATATAGATATTATTATTTAACAACCCCTCTCCTTTTTTAATGAATGATAAGATTAACTGTCAAGGAGACCAACTGATTAACTCAGAGTTACATAGTAAGTATCAAAGCTAGGATTGGAACCCAAGACCCAAACCTTATTCTTTCAACATTGAAATCAAATTTGGTAAGCAACAAGACCTAAGAAGAGTTCCTTTCATTTGATTTTTCCTACTGAAGAAATTCTCACAGGGGGTAGAGAGAGTGATATTCTGGAGCTGCTTTTTCAAAATGGCAATAAGGGCGAAAGTGAATATCATGAGAAGTCTTGGAGGCAAAATTGTGCCTTATTTTACTGAAACTAGGGACAATTATTTTAGAACACTTGCTGCTAAAACAAAGTGTGAAAATTGATTCTGAATCAGTGGACTGGCATTGCTTCAAGAAAGGTTGTACTCCTTTCAGCTAGGAAGTTGGGGGGCAGGGGCTGAATTAGGAAACAAAAGATCTACACTAGTTCACCTAGAGCCTATGTGGGAGCTATGGAAAGCCTGACGTAACCCATATATTTATTTGTTCTTTAGTCATTTATTTATTGACTCAATCATTCTAAACTAAATAAGAAAATTATTCCCAATAAAGATTAAGCAAACATGATGTGATTTAAGGTCACCCAGTCACTAAGCATGACTGGCCCAAAAGGTCTGTACTTGGTGGCAGGTGAGTAGAAGTAAAACACTAAGAACTTACAGAGAACATATAAAGGCGACAATCATGGGGAAAGCATGATGGATTTTAGAGTCAGTTTTTATGGATCCTGACTCTGACAGAAACCCTCACTGCAGTTGTGTGTTCCTTAATAAGAGGGACATGGGAGACCTGAGAAAGGGCCTGAGGAGTCTTTGGGAGAGTAAAATTTGTAAAGAATGGGTAGAGTTTAGTATAGAGAGATTATACATATTGGGTGGATCTAATAGATTTATTCTTTCCAATTAACTTTTATTGAAAAAAAAAGTCAGGAAATTAACATAAAACTCCTCCAATTTACTGAGCATTTAGCACAAACCAGATAAGACAGACATTCTGAAATATATTATCTCATTTAAGCCTTATAGCAATGCCATAGCATTATCACCATTTTATAGAACAGGAAATGATAGTTCAGAGAAGTCAATTAGGTTGGTCAAGCATTCTTATGGACTTAAAGTATGTTTATCAGTACTTAGTTATATATACTTTCTTACTGTTAGAAAGAGCTACTGCTAGTTTTCACTTCGTAACAATCTTCAATTAGTTTGTAAACCCATTGATGGCAGAAAGGCATATTCATATGTCTCACTGCCTTACGTATTTCAGGAAGCTCATTGATAACCGTTTGTGTTACAAACTCATTGATGAATGAATTACATGAAAATATCTCTACTAAAGATTAAGTGAAAATAAATGGACTTCAATTTGCAGTGAAAAGTAAGAGAGGGAAAGGAATATAAAGGTTGAAATTACACAGCTATTAGTGGCAAAACCAAGTATGTCTGATTTGCTCCAAAGTTCTTAGTTTTCTAAATCTACCATGCTTTCTTTATAGGAGTCACAGGGAAGAATTCCCTCAAAGAGTTACTAAATAACAAGCCATATTATGGAAAGTCGGTGAAAAATAGAGATATGTTAACTGTATGTAAACAGGCAGAATGGCCTACTTGTTAAGAACTTGGCTTTTCAAGTCAGATTTCCTGGGTTCCAATTCTAGTTCTGTTACCCAACTAAGCTGTTAGATTCTTGTTCCCAATGTTCTCTTCTTCCTCCTTGTGAGAGTAATACCCTTCCCCTACTGGACTGGCATCAAGTTTGGCCACACAACATGCCTTGGCTAATAAAATGTGAACAGGAAGACATTTTTAATATCTGAACAAACATGTTAAGAGCCACTGCATATTCAGCCATTAATCATTTTTCCTCCTGCCATGAGAGCATATCATATCACTGATAGAGGCTGCTCTCTGATCATGGAATAACCTGGGCTTGAGTCACAGTCATGCTGCGAAAGACATCTAACATGAGAAAGAAATAAATGTTTGTAGTTGAAAGCCATCAAGATTTTTTGTGTTAGTCAATTCACTTAGCTAACTAGTATACCAGTTTTGTTAGCTTGGGCAAGTTACTTAATTTCTCTGATTCAGTTTCCTTTTTTTAAAAAATAAGATTGAATAGTTGTGGTTATTAAATAAGTTAATGTAGATATAGTACTTTAACCAGTGGTGTTCTGTTAAATGTTTCTTTGAAGGAAAAAAGTCTTGATTTTTAGTGTTTGCCAATTTATGCAGTGTAAATACTTCCACCATGGCTGATTCTAAACCACCATCATATCGCTGAATGGAGAGTTGGAAATAGGTACACACAGTTGGCTCTGAAGAGTAGAATCTGGCTCCAGCACGTTGCTGAAATTAAAACACAGCACACAGCAAACACTACATCAGAGCATATCAAACAGTAATCACCACAGAAGAGTTTATTTTCAGAAGACAGGTGACTGAATGAAATGACTTCTCAAATTTCCTTTACATTCTTAAGAGCCTCTGCTTGGAAGGCCACTCAGAGAACTTCACCACTGGAAGTAAACTTACAGATACCCTAGTATACCTATTTCATCTTAATAGACAAGACAGTTGAGGCTCTGAGAGTCTGAGTAACTTGCTCAGAGTTATACAGTCAGTTGGGAAAAACTCCATGGCTCCTGGTGTCCAGTATACTTGTTTGCCTTCCAACATGAACCACCTCTTTTTAAAAATTGATTTGGAAGGGATCAACAAAGAAAGAAAAAAGATCAGTAAATGCATAATGCCTCTTGCCTTATCCCAATTTCTGTTTAGGAATAATAATGATACCAGTAAATAAAAGATTAAAATTAAACCATGGTCACATTTATTGATAATCTTGATTTTTGTGATTACGAACCCATTTTGAGGAAAATTGTCATAAAGAGAAATGTTTAATAATGTGTAGTTGTCATGTATTATTTTGCAAAAGTGATAGTTATTAAGAACTGTGAATGTTACCAATTATTGCAGTGTCTAATTAAGGGTGGTTATTTTGACTATTAAAATGAGTGCATCATCTCCTGGCATTCCTTGGCAATATCTCCTCCTAAAAATATTGCAGTACACCCCCATGCAGTATACTCCCAAATTAGCTTTTCAGACCAATAATGTAGTGTGTTCATATCTTAAGGTAACAGTGATTCATTTTGTTAACCATAGTGGTTACTGGCTGTAACTATGGAAAGCATTGTCATGGAAACCACATTTTCCCTCCTCCCCCACTTCAATTCGCCCCACAGCTATTATCAAGAGACAAGAATTAAGGGAAAGCATTTTGTCAGATGCATGAGAAGCAATAACAGGTGTGTGTGTGTGTGTGTGTGTGTGTGTGTGTGTGTGTGTGTGTGTAGAGAGAGGGAGAGAAAGTGGGAGAGGTATAGAGAGGTTTAATCAATGAAGTCTCATTGATTAAAGTTAAACAATAAAAGATCAAGGAAATGAAATACACATTTTTCTTTATATTTTGCCATTTGGTTTTGTCAATCTAAATCAGCACAAATTGTAAAATGAACATAGCAGCCTTTAATGCTGCCCTAGAATAGGAGGTCAGCCTTTGCTTGGGTAATTCATTAGGGAAAGACTGTGTTAGATATTATTGGAACATCACAATATGGAGCATACTATACTTTTGGGGTGTTTGAAATCCAAATTATAGGCTAATGAATAAGGGAAATATTTTACAACGTTTTTAGAATCCATTCTCCTTTGGAAAAACAGCCATAATTATAGATGCTCTGTAGGTGGAAGTGCTCTCACAATCACACATTTTATGCTAACATAAAGGGGAAAAAATGCCAAGGAATACACTTAATCTGTGAATGTGACTTTAAGATTCTACAGAAGGCTCCAGACCAGAGTTCTGCCTCTAAAAATGTGACCTGATATGTTTAAGTACATGTATTTAAGACCTTCTGAGCCCCAACAGCCCTTAGATATGCACCAGATTGAATCAATCCCAATTCCTAGTAGAGAAATCAACTAGGTAAGGACTCCTGAATTTAGTGTAAGAATCCCAAAGCCTGAGTCATAGCTGCCCTCTTCAGTTAGAGCCAGATTTGCCTCAGTTTTGTCTGCCTTTCCATACTGATCTTGGCTCATACTTTGTTCCATATTGATTCCCCTTCAAGAGGTCTTAATTTTGTAGGCAAGACCCATATTCCTCTCATCAGGAGGCTGATTAAAAATTTAGATTCCATGATATCTTCTTGGCCTGTGGAATGAGAAGGTAAGATTGGGCCTGAAAGTCCATCTTTTAAAAAAAATTTGTTATTTTTTAATTTTTTTTTAAAAACCAGCACCCCATAGTATTCTGATACAATCAGTTTTGGTTTCCATTAACTTGGGGCAGGAGATGGGGAATTTTGGATATGGGCAGGTGAAGGAAAGTTTATAGGACACTGCATTTGACTTAACAGTTTTCAGGTTCTTTTGTTCTTTTGTTCTTACTAGAGCTTTATAAGCTGAAGCCCATAATGATATTTGAGGTCTTATTAATTTAGAGTACAATGGTCTGGTATTCTAGTGGAACTGTATCAGGAAGGCATGGTTCAGGTAGCCTTTGCTATAGATATTCAGGACAATGTTGTTGCAGTTTTTCAAGTGAGATCTGAATTCAATGCCCAATTAGGAAGAGACTTTGTAACTACTACAGTTATGTGAAAGGGACAGGCCTGACCTTTCTCAAATAGATCTGGAGACTTTCAAACATGCTTCTGGCAAGGTGTGTGATGTCTGCTGTAATGTTGCTTCTTTAACTGTCTTCTGCCACTTATCTTTGAATCTTATCTTTGTGACTTACTGATTGTGTGGCTTGAGCACGTCATACAGCCCTCAGGGCCTCAGTTTCTTCCTATGTGTCCAATAACATCTACCTCTCAGGCTAAGACATGAGCTAAACTATACTAGGACCAGGCAGTGCCATGGACCACCAGGCCTTACCACAGGACCATGTTGTTTACCATCTCTAGTCTTCATGACAGTTCTGCAAGGGAGGGGTTAATAGTCCCATTTAAGCAAGTAAGAGACTCAAACACTGTGACTTACACAAAGCCACACTGAGCACCAGAGCCAGAGTCTGGGTCCAAATCCTGAAGGCTTGCTCTCTTTCCACCAGCCATCTGTGAGGCATAGTGCCAGGCACTCAGGTGACACGAAGAATGCTAGTTTTACCCACTTCCTACTCTGCATCCTTCCTATCACTTTTCTTTTTCTTTCTTTTCCTCCTTCCTACCTTCCTTCCTTTTGTTCTTTCTTTCTTTTTTTTTTTCTTTTGTCTTCAACAAGCAGTTTTGCAACTGGGCCAGCCACATGCTTTTGTTTTTTGTTGTTTTTGTTTTTTTTTTTTTTTGGTCTTTTGCAATTTTGACGGCTCACTTTAAAAAGAAAAAAAAAACTAATAAAACATCCATCAGTCTTGTCATTCATACTTCTGGAACAACAGAAATACTTCTGTAGCTTCTAGGAGCCTCAGACGTCAAGGTGGGGAGGGGGCGGACTCTTTTCTTTTTGAGTTTGAAAATTGTTATATCAGATAAAACCATAGTTCTCAGGCCAATTCTACCATCCAGGGAGTGAGTAGGCTCCCTGTCACAGAAGTCAAGAATGTAGGGCCCCAGCGAAACAAATTTCCGACCTACTTCTACCCCAGGTTCCTTTGCTGGCCATCAACCACGCACGCTGCTCAAGTCAGAGGGAGGGGGGGATGCTCTCTGCAGGGTTCCGCGCGGGCCTCCTGGTAGGTCGCCTGCCCTAGGGCGGCAGCGGCAATGAGGACCCATTGGGGTCTCTGGGTCACATCCAGCTCCCAGCGCACCAAACCGAGGGACTCCTCCGTGGCTCCGGAGCCAGCGAGCTGGGCTAGGCTGGCGGTGGCGAGCGCGGCGCTCCCTCCCCCTCTCGGCCCCTCCCTCCCACCCCACTTGCCCGGCCAGCGCTCCCCACGGTGACTCTGGATTGCAGCAAGCCACTGGCTTTTTACCAAATCGGGAGCTGCAGTATTTTTTTTTTTTTTTTTCTTTAGAGATTAATTTCAGCCCCCTTCAGCTTGCATGACAATCTTGTGTGACTGGGGCGAGTAGGCGGGCACATCCTTTTACATGCTAATACTGCCCCACCTCCTTTGAACCCTCCTCTAAGCGCCTGGCTTCCTTTTATTTATTTATTTTTTTTAATTAAAAAAAAATTTTTTTTACCTCCCCCAAATTCACCATAGGGGGCAAAAACCCTTCTTGATTCGGTCCCTTCCCCCACACCTCGTTCCCCAGGGAAGGGAGACCCCAGACGCTCACGCTCTGTACTTGCCCGTGGCGTTGCTTCCACCCCAGCGCAGGGATGGCCGCGCGGGGCGCAGGGGGCAGCGATCGAAGCGGCCGCCGGGTCTAGGCTGTCGCTCCATGTGCTGGGTGAGCACCGTGTTCTGGTCCCCCAGCGAGCTGCCACTGTCGCAGCCCGAAAGGAATGTGCCCTGTTGTTAAGGACCCTGACTGTTTTACACCAATGATTTGCCACTGCAAAGTTGCTTGCACCAACAACACTTTGTCGTTGATGTTTGGATGCAAGGTAGGACAAGGTTCTTGTCTTTTAAATGCATGCTGCCTCCCTTGGGGGAGCGAACAGTTCCTTTTGTTGTTTGTTTATGTGTTTGCCTGTTGGGAGAGTGACAGAAGCTACGACTTGCTCTGTCCTCTGTGGGAGCCGGCTGGGTTTGGGGGCCCTGAGAGCGCACTGATCTTCCGGCGTCCGGTGTTGGGTTGATAACTCGGTCGTGACAGGACCCTGGTCTCTAATGTATAGAGGCTCCAAGAACAGATTAAGCCTCGGAAAGGGGGCGCCTTAGGTGGCTGTGGCTCTCTGCTTGGGATCTCTGTGTACTCTGTGTGACTAGGCTTCTGACCGTTCATCCGCCAGCTCCTGAACTCATCACGGGTTGCCACTGCCTGGAGCCCCGACCCACACGACCCCACAGTAAGGATTAACTGGGGTGCTAGATATACTTGAGATGAAATTGAACCTATCAATTTGCAGTTTGGCACTTTTAAAGCTGAGGACCTCAGTTTTATTTTAGGCGGAAGATCTGGAGCTAGGCTCAGGTTGCCCCCAATTGTGTGTTTTCCTCTGAGCTTCTAAAACCCAGTTGAAATTAACACTCAGAAATTTTATCAAGAGGTGGCATGATTACTCAGAGAAGTTTCTGGTGAATAACTGTCCCACCCCAGATTTTTGTAAAGGTGATTGGTGTTTCCCAGGAAATGAGGTTTGAAGGTTTTTGAAGCAGGTTACCATTTGTTATTTGGTGTCTGAAACTTTGTTGGTGAACTTGATGAATGCAACCCTTGAGAAGAATGCAGAGAACTTGGTATTTGAGCAGTCAGCCCATGAGTGGTCTGAACCCATGTCCCCTTACTCCTATATATGCACCTTTACTTCTTTTCATTGTGGAAAAACTGGTGGGTTTTTCTGGCCTGTTTATATGAAAGGCTTTTGTGGTCACTGTGGTAGCTCCCTAAGGAGAGAGAGAGCATCATATGAAATCTGAAAATTTACTTTTGTAAGTGAAGAAAAATCATACGATTTCTGTCATTCTGAAAGATAACACCAGTGACTGTATTGGACACTGGCAAGCACCGTAGGCAGTAGAGTTAAAATGAAACATACACATTCAACTTCATGGATAATACTTGGAGCAGATGTAGGTTTAATGGACAAATTGGGAGTCAGGATTGTTAGTCCTATACTGGCTATGCCTAGAGAGTCTCTCTTTGAGCCCAGGTTTTCTTCTATAAAATGAGAGGTATGGATATCAAGATGATCCTCCTCAGCTCTAACATTCTCCAGTGATGTCTTTCACAAAATCATTTAATGATAAACTTCCAGAAATTTATGTTTTTTACTCAGTATGATGGCTACACCTTAGAGTTAGTTACAAAAATATTGATCATACTAAAGAGTATCCAAATGTTCCTTTTGAAACCACTGAAAAAGTCTGAGAGTTGTTGAAGGTTTTTGTGTTCATCGCGGTCAGAAAGATGTATGTGATTGAACAGCACCAATAACTAACTTGTTAGCTCCTCTCCTCACACAACCTACCACCCTTGCCTCTGTCCACTCACTCTTCTGATTGTATTTACAGCAGCCTCTTAGCCATGGCTACTGTCTAAAATCAATTGCAATAAACTTATGAGAATTGCCTTGCAGAGCAAAATGATTATTAGCAAAGGTGAATTATTTGTCAGGGGAAATTAAATACAAGCTAATAATCAAATAAGATTAGCTATTGGTGTGGAGAATGTTGGTGAATATGCATTCAACCCTAGAGACTCAAAGGAAGTTTTTTATGCTGTTAAGTTTTCAAAATGTGGAAAACCTGCATATCATATAGGCCTGGGTTTCAAAACTAAGTGTACCACTTACTAGACACATGATTTCCTTAGGTCTCAGTTTTCTCATAGGTAAAATGGCCACAGTAATAACTACTGCATTACATAGTACTATGTCATTGAGAGGAATGCAATTTAAATGAGATATATGCAGTGTGTGGTATATATACATTCATCAAATGGTTGATATTTTTATATGGCCTTGGTTATTTTCATAGCATCACTGAGAGGGACCCATCTCTTTTACCCTCTTTCACTATTAGGGTAGTTCTTTAGATAAATTGTTCATTTTTGCTATGAGCTTGATCATTATTTCTCTTAAAGTTATTTTCTCTAAGTATTTATACAAAATGTAGGAACAATTGGTATATTGATAAAAAACAGTCATAAAACCAAGTGATTTATAAAAATAAATGAAAAACTGATACCATTGTTTGATTCAATCAATACATATTCATTGAGCAAACAATAAATGCTAGACACTGGAGATGTGGCAATAAACAGCTCTTGTCCCCATGGTCTCCAAGTCAGATGATGTGGTAGATAACTTTACCAATTACAATAACGATTTAAGGAAAAATATAAAATTAGAGTTTTAGTTGAAACTTTGAGCAATGAAAGTGGAATTTAAATAATTGTTAAAAAAAAAACCTTATGGAGATATACATATCAATATGGAGTCTCCAAAAATGCATTCATTCCAATAGTGTCTAGTAAGTTTGAAAATAAGTTTATTTGGACAGATACTTATTTTCTTTCCTGGAAGATAGTTAGCGCAGCAAAGTCTAAAACCATGTTCCTGTGTAGGTCAGACTTTGTACATTTCAAAAACACTTAAACTGTTCTTATCACTCCAAACCTAGCAACAGGTTGAAGGGTGCTGAGTAACTTGAACTTTCAAGACAGAGACCCCAAATATTTTTACTTTGTCACAGCAATTTCCAGGCCCCTCCTTTGCTGCATCCTGGTTGTCACTCAGTTAAGTTAACTGACTATATGATTTATGACTATGAATGTGAAATGTCTTTCTGTGCTAGGCTCTATCCCAGGCACCGTGGTAGGCATTAGACCTCCAAATGCTAAGTATGATGCCATTTCTTTTCTCCAGGAATTCCAACTCTGTTGAGGGAGGTAATTTCACTCCCTTCCCTAAAATACAGAAAACCACAGTCCCACGTGACCTTACCATTGTTCAAAAAAGTTTTCCTATTGTATCAGTTCTCTTTTTCCCCCAGTTCATAGGCTATTACCATGTAATACTGCTTATGGGTATGGGCATCCCATAGAGAAGGAGGCCTTCTGAAAGGGTTTTGCTTCTCCTAGTAGTTTGTGTGTCATTATCTGAAAATAGGCATAAGTTTTACCTTTGTTTAACTCTGTTTTCTCCACCTGCAAAGATCCAAGTTCTGAATGTAATTTCACAGCAGCCTATATATTGTTTCTCTTTCCTTTATGTTGACCATTGCTGCATTGCAAGGGTCAGCAGACTCTGTGAGTCCCCTTCCTTTCCTTTTCTTCTTTCAAGTCACCATTTCCAAGGCAAAAACATAAAAATATGGAATATTATTTTCCCTATTATTTCCTAATATCCTAATAATCCCCAATATTTTCCCAATATTCTATGTTCCCTAGTAAAAGTACTTTATAAATGCTTATATTCCCTACAATTATTACTTTGCTTTTTTTAACTCAAAAGAAGATGTTACTGAAATATGGCTCATACCTTAGGGAATCTCTTTCCCCAAATAGCTATTTATTAATATAACAGCTTAACTGAATCAAACCATCAAGCCCCTAGGCCAAATGAGGTGCCTTTAATATCCTATTTGATGGATTAGTCTAGGGAAAGGTTCTTGGACATGTTGTGGAGTTCTGGAACCTGCTTTTTCCAGTAAATGTGTAGACATGGCAAAAGTTGTCCCACCTCTCAAAGGAAAGGAATCATCTGATAGAAAGCAACCTCTCCCTTGTCTATATGATGTCTCTCCCCAAAGAAAGAAGAATGAAAATAAGGAAGATGTTTAAATGAAAGAAAGTTTAAAAAAAAAGAGAAGAGAATTGAAAGAAAGAAGAGATTCATACTAGAGAAGTAAGAGGAAGGAAAAAAATAATTCAACTTGATTAAACATCTACAAAGTTTAGATGCTATCCTAGATGCTTTACAAGTGTTATTTTTTCCAATCTACATAGTTATCAGACAAACAGAGAAATGAGGGGGCAGAAGGGAAGGAAGGAAAGTAGAACAGGATAATGCGAGGGGAGAGAGACATCAGGAAAGAGGAGAAAGAGGAAAAGGAATTGGGCTGTGGGCTTCTAACCTCCAGGGAGTGCTTTTATAGTCTCTCAAGATTGGAGTGCTATCAGCACCTCTCTGGTGGACAGTTCCCTGGAGCCCTCTGACATTCTCCCGCCTCTCCCAGACCTCCTTTTTCTCCTCAGAAAGTCTCCTTGGCAGAAAAGTGGTTTTGTTTGCTCATTTGTTTATTTAAACAAAGCCAATGTTGTTGTAAGAGAGTGGTGATCCCAGAGGATTCATTAATTTATATATCACTATATATGTTTTTGTCATTAGTAGAATAATTTTTCTATATATGAATATTTTTGAATTGCTGGTGTCTGACTATTATGGTATGTTGTTTGTTTTTAATTTAAGGGAATACATGTTCATTGAGATGATAAAAAAAACATAAAATCAGAAAGAAAACAAATTTAAGAAAATAGTATTGTCCCAGAGGACTGGAGATAAACTCTATTAATATTTTAGTGTATGTTTTTCTCTAGTTTCCTGGTACTATGTTGTTGTTGGTCTACATATAGATTCATTTTTAAAATGTAGTTGTGATCATATTGAGTTTACTTTTGAATGTTTTAAATTTATCTTAGAATTTATATGATTTGTATATATATTTTAATAGCTGTGTAACAGATTACCATTCTTTGGATATTTAGGTTTCCCCTCCTCAAATTTGTTACTGTTAAAACTAAATAAAATATATATCTTGGGGAATAATTCTTTCTTGGATTTGGAATTATTTCCTTTGGGTAGTCTAGAATAAGTGGGATTGCTAAGACATATTTTAAATATTTTACAACTCTTGATGATCGGTATTGCTAAATTCATTTTAAAGATAGCAGTATGAATTTACACTGCTACAAGTTACTTTATATGTAATAACATTCTCCAGCTTCAAATAATTTTCCTCTACTTTGTGGATTTATAAATAAAAGGTAATTAGTTTGTTTTCCTGTGAATAAGGTTAAAACTCTGTTAGACTTTAAGTTAATAGGGGTCTCATGACTATATTGGTACATTCCAGTTTAAAAAATATCTAAGATGCAGAAAATCCAAGTGTTCAGAATGGGTATATTAACAGCTATTTACACTGTCAAGGCATTCGTCCTTGTCCCAACACATACACACTATCCTAATACCATGTGCCAGATACTGTTCTGCATGCTTTACGAATGTCAGCTCACTTCATCCTCATTATAATCTTTAGAGATGGGTATAGTAGTTATCTCCATGTTAGAGATGGGGAAACTGAGGCATACAGAGTCTAAGTAATTTGCCTAAAATCATCTAACTTTTAAGTAGCAGAGCCAAAATTTGAGCCCAGGCAGTTTATGTCTAGAGCCTACACTCACTTCCAGAATTAACTATAAGGTTTTTTTCAAATAACAACTTCCTATAAAGGCCTTTAAATTAGGAGTCAATTTGCAAAAATATAATTTATATATCTTTTCTGGGAAAAAAATCTGAATTTGAATGCAAGGCACACCTGTCAGAGGACTCTGCTTCATTATAAAAGCTTGATTTACTTTTTTTTTCAAAAGGAGTTTGATCTAACACACCATATCCTAGTTTTCATGTTCTCATTTCCTACATGAGGTTACTAAACCATCTAGACAGGAAGTGACATTCTGAAGACCACACAACATGTCATAGAGCCATAACAAGAACCAGGTCTCCTAATTTCTGACTCAGTGTTAATGTTTCTGTGCCACAACCTCTAACTATGAACTAGAAGTTCTGAGAGTGAAGATGGGAGAAGAGCAACTGACAAGTTTTATCTGTAAAAAGTAGGGAAAAACAACACCTTGCTTATAGGCCTGCTGAAAGGATCAAGTGATATGTCACATACGGAAACGTTTAGCATGATGTCCAGAATGTAAATTGAATGTAAATATTCAATACATATTTTCGTCTTCCATTTTATTAAAGCTACTTCTCAAACTGTTGAAAACCTTGAAAACTGTTGATAGTCAACTGAGCAGTGCTCTGTAGTCAAGTACACTGAAATTCATTCATCAGCAAATGAGGAGTACTTCAACCTACTAACACATTGTTAAAGTGTTTTAATGCCACAGAAAGCAGAATTAAATGTTTACATAATTCACACCAAAAAAAAAAATACTAGATTAAATCTGACCCAGAAAGAGAAAATGAAAAATGAGCTGATGAGTGAAACAGGTGCTGAATATCCCAAAGAAGCAGGTTGTAAAGGCCTTGTGTCCCATTTGACAAAGTGTACTTGCCAGTTCAAGGTCCTTTTCAAATTTCATTTTTAATAGTAGATAACTGGGGAGGAAGGAAACCCTAAATATCAAAAGACAAAGAGGGTTAAATGTTATGCAGTCACTAAAATATGTTTGTAAAAATGACTGTTGAGTCATAGAATTTAGGATCTTGAAAGACCACTGACTTATTTTTTGTAATTGGTATGAATTATTTTGCCTTCTTCTCATTGTGGATATTCAGGTAAATTCCAAAGTCCATATGGTAAAACCACCTCCAGTCCTTCTGAATTAAATTACCTCTGGATTCCTGTGGCATCCAGTACTTAATGTTTGAATCTTAATTTTAATATTCAGTTGTAAATTCAGTTTACTTATTCTATTTGTCTATCTCAACTGTGAGCTCCTTAGGGGGAGGGACCACATCCTATTCATTTAGTACAGTGCCTAAAAGATCCAGTAAGTAGATCTGTGCCTATTCCATACATAGTAGTCAATATATATTTGTTGAATGATTGAGTGAATTATATGAGTGCTTGTAAATGTTTGCTGAATGAATTAGTTAAAAAATAAGTGGTTTGTATTTTGTTATAGTTCATTTGTCATTTTCATTTAGCAGTTTGCCCCTGAGAGCCTCTTGTACTGTCTAACTTCCTTGAGCTTATGTTCCATAAAACATAGTCTAGGCATTACTCAATGTGTTCCCCTGATATCATGGTTAATTTTATGTGTGAACATGACTGGGCCATGAGGTGCCCAGGCATTTGGCCAAAAATCTGTGAGGGGCTTCTGGATGAGATTAACATTTGAATCTTTAGATTGAATGAAGCAGATTCTTAAAGTGGGTGGGTGAACCTCATCCAATTAGTTGAAGACCTGAATAGAGCAACAAGTCTGAGCAAGAAGAAACTCTTTTTTGCCTGACTGTTTTGACCTGGGATATAAGTCTCTTCTGGCTTTTGGCCATAAAATGAAATATCAATTCTTCTTGGGTCTTCGGCCTGCAGACCTTCAGACTGGAACTTACATCATTGGCTCCCCTGGTTCTCAGGGCTTCTGACATGGACTAAAACTACATATTGGCTCTCCTGGGTCTCCAGCTTGCTGACTGCAGATCTTGGGACTTCTCAGCCTTCATAATCATCAAATGAGCTGATTCCTCATAAAAACCTCTTTCCCTCTCTGGAGAACTATAATACACCTGGTGTCTAGGGTGAGATGCCTAGATGTGTCATCACTAGTAAGTCATTCTTGTTTAGTAAGTTATGGAGGAACTAATGGATTGTGAATACAGTTGACTCTCCATGCCATGAGGAGGCTGTTGCAGTTAAACTTTTTTTCTCAGAAGGTCATGGATTTATTTTATTATAAATCACATATTATAATTCCAGATGTAGTAGTAGGAATCATTCAATGCTACTTTAATGGTCTTTCCATCTATATTTATATCTACATTTACATATATGAAAGTTCTTGTTAGCCTTATGAACACATTGTACATTGCAGTAATGATTAAGTACTCAACAATAAATTTTTTTAATGAAAATTTCAGTGATCAGGTCAAATAGAATAAGAACATTGTCCTAAATTATGACTTCTAGAAACCTCATAAATACTATAATATTTTGAAACATCATTTTTGTGTATGTGTGTGTAACTACTAATATAAACTATATTATTTTTGATAGTGTTCCACTGCATTATCTTTATTAAAGTTTTATCTGAGTTTTTGAGGTGATTTAAATCATTTTATTTGATGAGTGAACACACTGAAAATAGTCATAATCTCTAAAATGCTGCTCTAATGTATTTGGCTGCCTTAACATCCACAATATAGATTAAACCAACCAGGGATTAATATTGCATTATATCTCAAATAATGATAGCATCAAATAATGATTACTGATATCACTTTCATAAGATTTCAAATAATATGATAGCTACCATCATGTCCAAGTTGGCTTGCTATCTAAGATTAGAAGAGATTGATCTTTCCCTTGGAGCCATGTATCCAACTATCCTCACTATGTTTTGCGAAAATCTCCATTTGGAGAAAGGTAGGTACATGTGTCCGTTAATCGGTTTCTAGCTCTCCTATCTATTATATTTAGCACTATAGTGGGCATCTTATGGTTACTCAAACACAGTACGATAGGGTCTCTTGGACTCTTAGTTTGATTAGTGAACCAGCACTAAGAAATACACAAGGTAAAAAAGGGTAGGTTGGCCAACTCTTACTGAGTGTTTATTATGCACAAGTTTCTGTTCTAAGGACTGTACATAAATTAACTCACATACACTCAAAATAGTTCTATGAAGGGAGCTGTTAACCTCTATGTGATACCACCTCTTTATCTGTACAACTAATATCAAGTGAGGATCTACAAAATAGTTCATATTTTAAAAATAGTTTTATACTTCAGTAGGTTAGGAAGCCCTACTACAGACAATGAGAGGACAAAAGAATCAGTGATTTCCTTAAAGATAGTTAGAGAAGACTGTTTGAAGATAACTGAAATTAATCTGGACTTTTCAGGGCCTTGGATTAGGTCAGAAAGAAAAAAAGAGTTTAACTTTGGACTCAAGTCTACTACTGATATCTGTAATCCAACACTTCTTTGCTAGTGCTGAAAGAACATGATATTAGAAAGTAGTGGTGTGGTTGAAAGTATACCTTCTCCTTGAGTGGAAGAAAGGAAGGGAGAAAGAGGAGGAAGAAGGGAGAGAGTGTTAGACTACACCCTCTCCTGCCATCTGGGCAAAGCAGAGAGATCAGCTAAGCCTGGATGAGTTAGCCTGAGTATATTCTTGGGTAGGCAAATAGAAGTAGGGAGCAAGTCCTCAGGGTAGAGGTTGGTATTAAAAGGTGTTGTGTGATTAGACCATTAGCTTTGTGGCATTGCGGAAGCTCTTTCATTTTTCTTAGCTTCCATTTCTTTATCTATGCAATGGACAAAAGATGTATTTAGTAGGCTTGTTATACCAATCAAATAAGAAAGCAGTTAATATGTCTGGCATAGAGTAGGCATGAAAGACATGTTAGTTTTCTTCCTCTCACTCCCTCAAATGCAGTCCCTTCCCATTTCACTTTTGTTTATATTAACATGGTATAAAAGAGCCTATAGAGAGACTTTTTCACTTTCACATCTAAGATTCAAGAGTGGGAAAGAAAAAGTTTACTATGTGAACTTAAGCTATTTTCAGCCCACATTTACTGAGTGTTCAGTGTGTTATCATTTTGTAGGAAGATCTTATTTATCATCCCTAGTATATTATGAATATGTATACATCCCATTTTCTCCTATTTGAAGTAATTCTGTCCTCTCCTATGAAGAGACTTACCTTAGAGAGTTTGTGAGAGACTGCTCCCAACCCCCCAAAGCACCTTCCAAGTGAGCGTAGATTCTGTAATGTGTATGTTACTATAGCTGTTGTTACTCAAGGTATTGGTGCCTGAAGATATTAAGTAGATAACTCTGTTCCTAACATTTGCTGCCCAAGAAAAATTTGCTTTACATACCAGTAAACCTTATTTTCTTTACTTAAAGGGCCAAATGACCATCAGAAAGGAATGCTCCTTGGGATTCTGCTGCCTGCCTAATTCCCAAATAAACCTTTCCTGAGTCCTGTAAAATGAAAACATTTCTCTCTGTGCTTCAGCCTTGTGCGTTGCCCTTTGCTGGAGCTATTTCCCCAGCAAATTGCTATGGATGGTCTCTCAAGCCAGAGGGAAGAAAAAGGTTTTATAATGAAAATGCTGACAGGTTCTTATCTCCAGCAGTATGAGTAGGGATGCTATGATCTCATTTATTGTAGAAACCGGAACCCTGTTTTGGCTGAAGGGAGATCAGGCATCCTCTAGAGCTGTGGGGTTTTGAATCTTTATCTTGAAAGTTTGCAAGGAAAAAAATGTAACTGTAGGGAAATAGGAAACCGGGGCTATGTAAACTGCACCTTTGTTCTTCTGGTAAAATAGTAAGTTGAATTCCAGTAAAGTTTTCAGGTGAAGGTGGTCAGAGGGTGGAAATAGGGACTGTGTATCTGTTAGCTGCATGCAGGGCTTACCCTTTGTAGTGATTTTATCTGACTATTCAGAAAGAAACTTCAACCCTGATCTTATTCATATTTTAAGATAATGAGCATCATTATTGTAGGGATATCATTCTGAAATTAGTTGTCTTTTATCCCTCAACACAACAGCTCTATGAAGTATATGTTTTATGGCTGAGGAAACTATCACACATTGAGTTTAAACTTTTCTTCACTGGAGATGTTTAAGTATTTAGCTGAAGACTATATTTCTGAGATGTTATTTAGGTGATCAAATAACTTGTTGGAAACAGACTGGAGATTCTTTTAGTCTCTTTCATATTCATACTTTCTAAATGATACTATGCCTTGCCCAAAGTCACAAAGTATGTAGTGGTGGCTCTGAGGTTTAAGCTCAGGTTCCTGATCATAAGCCCAGGGAAAGTCTCTCTCTTGCTTGTTTGTCCCTCCCTAAGCATTTCCTAGGGACTGACCATGCTTCCAAGGCATTTAACCAAGATATTTCTGGGATCTTGCCAAGAGCAGAGGGCAGAACTGGTGCTTGTCCATAATACCCATTTATGTGATCAAGATGGGTATGTGTTAACTATATTGAATCTTGAAGGGCTGAGGGTATACAGTGAATGGACTCAGCAGATGTGTACCAAATCAAGAAAACTGCATCTGTGCAATGAAGACAGGTCAACATTTCAGGTAGTAAGGCAGAAGTAGAGTTGAATGACTTTGAGATATTGGTCCCTTCTTTCTTATGGTTTCTAACCTCTTGCTTGTAGCCCCTTGTCTGGAACTACAATGTCTTTTATGCTCCTGAAACAGATAGACGTGAAAGTATGCACTTAGGGCAGATGAAGGCACTGGTTTTCTCTTTCATTTTTAAAAATATCCCACTCTTAGAGTCCAGGACCAGGTATTATCTTCCTCCTTCCAGTCAAATCAGTTTCACATAGAGCTTCATTATCAGTTATTTGTATTTTTAGTGTTAAGCCAAGGAACTCAATAAGAATTTGCATCTGCCAAAGCCCTGCTACTTTAGTCACAGAGATTTCTGAAGGCAAACATACCCTTGAAAAATAAAAATCTTCATATCTGTGTATAGATAGTGTAGGTGGTAGGCTTTTTGAGTTCTAAGGAGGCAAAGAAAATTGCTTATAAAGTTGATTTCAGATGAACTAGCTTTCTACAAAAACAAAGTCTAGGTGTTTGCTTGCATGATTGTATTTATAGGCTTAGCTAATTTTTGGAAGTTGTCAGACACCCACATTCAAATTTTTGTTCCATTCATATGGATTTGGGAAGATAATTCCTAAATCTTCTGACCCCAAAGTATAACCTCAGATGTTTTATTTTACTTTAGCACAGCTAGGTATTCTGCAATTTTGAATGAGCATTTGGCATTGGTATGTAAATCTTCTTCATATACATCTTTAGAGAATAGATCTATGTGGGAAATCTTTTGTAGATGTTGGTTAATTTGTCCTCTTTACATTTAATTGATAATGTTTTATTTCACTTAATTTCTCTCTGAAACAGTGTAGGAAAACTGTGAAGCAACTTCAATTTCAGTGCAACTGAATTTTAGCAAATTAAGAGATAATGAATAGGCTTATATAGATTTACAGAGGTTTGGCTTTTTTTTTTTTCCCCCTAATCAAGTGCTTTATGTCTGGAGAAGCAGATTTGCCAGAATTCATTTAGTCAGTGCCAGTGTATTAACTTTAAGGAGTTGATGTTGTGCCTTACAGGTGATAGTTTTGAAGATCCTTTATTATCAATCACAGCCTAAGTTCCATCCATTTAATCTAATTCCATATTAAGTTACAGTGAATTTATTACAGCATTCCAGTGTGCTTATTCAGAAAATATTAATGAGGTGGCTTCCACAGTATGTCTACAGTTGCTTACCTTCAAATGAATAATCCTGATGTATTGAACAGTTTGAAGTTTGTGCCTTGAGTACTGCCTGGCTGTTCAGAGCTCTCAGGCACTCTCTGTGTAGCTGCTTTTGGCTATGAATCATGTAGCACCTTGTAACTGCTATCTAATGATTGCTTATAAGCATTCTACTTCCCTGCCCAGCAAAAACATTATTAGTTTATTTAGCAAATAAATTATTTATTCTCTTCTACACTTGCCCAGTGCCTTACAATGGCATGGGTTCTTTCCAAGGAGGGAGAAGATGAAAGAAATTGTAATAGTATGGCTAATACCTGCTTATCCTTCAGAACTTTATTTGTGTCATCTCCTTGTGGAAGATACTCCTAGCCACCACATCATCTCTCTGCTCCCATGGAGTTGCAAACTTCTTTCTATCATATTGAGCTGAATTGTCACAAGGCTGTAAATACCACGAGGTGTCAGAGTCTGGGACTTAACATCTTTAACACTTAGCTACTAGTATAGTGCTTGCAATATCCTACGTACTCAATATATGTTTATTGAATAAATGGCTTATGTAATCTTTATGTTTAATTATTTAGGCAAGAGAGACCTACTGTTAATTTCAAAGAGGAAGAATGTGTCCTAGTTTTGTTAAAGCTTCTCTAAGTTCTCCCAAAATGACACCCATCATACTTTATATTTAAGATATTTTTAGCTGCATATAATTTCTACTGAACTCCATTTCATGAGAGCAAAGGGGAAAATGAAATACTCAATAAATATACATTAAGTGAACAAATAAATGAATCCCTCAGTCCCCAACACTGACACTAAGAAGTTGGTTGATAAGTACTTGGTGAAGAAATGAATGGATAAATGAATGACTATAAACATAACATCCCATGGTAACTTTACTTTGTGAGTTAGTTTAAATCCATCTTAAAACGATTTACAGTTTCCTAACAGCTGGAAGGGAACTGTTTTTTGCTTTCATTGCTTATAAACTGACATCAGCTTTCATCTCTCTGACACCCTCGGAATCCAGGTATTTTCCAATGTCTTTAATAGAATGGAATGATTTATAGTAAGACCTTTGAGAAGAGCTTGTCATGTACTTTACAGGATGACACCTGGCTTCAGTGCTGCCATGGGAATCTGGCAGCCTCAGTGCTCTGGGAAAGACACTGGAAAATTCCCCTCTGTGTGGCATGCTTCTCAGCGCCAACAGTTTCTCCATCCCGACTAAACTAGAATTATCAATCCCTGTGTAAGGCCTTCTAAGTTAAGTCCAGGTAAAAGTCGTTTATTTTCCATTTGTTTGCTAATCTACTTTGAATGCTTCATTCCCTTGAAGAAATTGTTCTGGCCAACTAGGCAGAACTGCTAGAGACTGTTGCTAAGAGCAACCAGCTAAGAAGTTCTTAAATTAACTAACAGACCACCTCAGATCCTTTCTAGAAATGAGTATCTGCATGTGTGTGCCTGCTCACACTTAAATAACTTAAATGACAGATGTTTATGTAGATGAATAAGTGAGTCATTACCCACAGATTCAGGTTGAAGCAGGGCTTCTGTGTAGAAGAACTGATCTAGCGGAGGAAGAGGATATAATGAATTAGGAAGAGCTCTGTTCAGTAGTGATTAAGCCATTTGAATATCAAAATGTTCCATATTTTAAAAATCATTATAGTGGTATGAATCCTGGCCCATAGGTAGGAAATCTGGCTTGTGTACCATGGGGGCCAGGCCTCTCTTTTACTTACATATCACTCTGCTCCTACTGCCCAGCCTGATACCCAGCACATAGTAGGTGATTATTAATATTTTCTGTATAAGTGAAGGAATGACTGTCTAGATAGCAGTTCTACTTTATCAGTGAAGAAATGGATAGAAGTAAATAACATTCCACAGTTTTATGGAGAGAAATAAGCTAAGCTAGTCTTCAAGCCTATGTCTCTCTAACTCTGAAAACTGTACTCTAAAATGAAATGTTGCTTTTTTTTTTCCAATACTTTGTAGGACCCAAGCCTAGACACCTTATGCCTTCAGAACTGGCATCTACAGTTCTGAAGGCATGAGATGTGTATCATAGAGGTAGAGATGGGAATTCATAAATTAATAAGATCTGGATTAAAAACTCAGCTCCTATCATTTATTAGTAGCAGATGCTTAATATTTAGCAAGATACTTAATAGTTCTGAAGACTAGTCTTCAAATGCACAACGAAAATACTAGTGGCTTATTAAAACACATATTGTAAGAATTAAATGTGATTGTAAATTAAATGTATAAACACTTAGTATGACTAATTGACATATTGACTAATATTATTGACTAATATTATTGACTAATATTATTACTCAGAAATATTGACCAATATTATTACTGTTACTTAAAGCAGAGGAGAATGCAATATGATAATGTGCTTTTCTGGGGAATAAAACAAATAAGTAAGTTAACTAAGTAAGTAAATAGTCTTGCATAACTGAATATTTGTAGCACTATTTTTAATCTATTTTTTAAGTTTATAAGGGACTAAAAAGTATGGCTCTAATGGATCTTCCTAGCCCCCAGCTGTTTTCATTCTCTTATTTAACATTGTAATGAGAATTTCTTCAAAGTTGAAGACTTGGCTAACTTGCTTATGTTAATTATCATCATTTACATGCCAAAACCAGTTTTTCTCTAACCCCAGCTCCAGACCCAAGTATCCAATTGTATGTTAAACGTTTTGACAAAAGTAGAATTGAGGGTGGAGCATTTTGTAGAATTGACCTTTTTTGTTTATCTCAGAGGGGAAGCACTTGTGGCAGAGGATGGCTTGGCCCTTGCAAATATGAATGATAAATAATCGCTTTTTTCATTTGATTTCATTTGCTTTTTTAATTTGCTTCAGCACACAGTCTATCTGGGAAACCACAGTCTTCAATTTCTTATGGTTTTGTTCAGATATCATCTGAAGAAAGAAAAGTCAGGGATTTACAGGTCAGGGTCTCAGGGTTTTCTTTAGAGAAACTGAGTAATCCCTACTACAGGGGCACAATTGAAACTGTGATTCATGTGAACTGTGACACCTTACAGTCTTTCTTGTAATGACAGCACATTTGTTTTTAAAAGAAAGATGACTCAATTAACCTAAGCATAGGAACACCTCATTCACCTAGCATAATAAGGAAATTGCAGGTTATACTCAAGCACTTTTTTCTCAAATAAAGAAAGCCCCCTTTAAGTGTGTAAAACATTTTTTAAAGCATTTTTGGTAAAAACTCTTTAGAAATACAATGTAAACATCCGTGCTTCAGTGATACTATAAGGACCAAATAAAAACAGGTGTGAAAGCTCTTTGGGGAAAATTATCTCACTAAGTAATTTTCAGTCAATTTCCTATTTAACATGTATAGATCTTTTCATGTGATAGATGCTGTGTGAGGCTCTGAGAAGGCAGTGATGAAGAAAGAGAAAGAGAAAAGAGAGAGATGGTCTCTCATGGAATTTATAATCAGATGACTGAACAAATATATATACAATAACAGTTAAAAAGAAGGAAAAGACATAATAGGAAATTATACAAAGCCTGATTTAAACTGAGAGGTCATGGAAGGTTTCACTGAGGAAGTCATATTTGGGAAGGAAGAATTTGAATCAAAGGTCAAGAGGAGTGGCTCTGGGTGGTAGGTGGGGGTTTCTATGAGGCTGAGGAAAAGGAAATATTTGAGGGGATTATCAGGCTTAGTGACTGATAAATGGGCAAGGGAAATAAAAGAAAGGAGAGAGTCAAAGGATATTTCATAGTTTCTAGCCTGGAGTTCTGGGGGAGTATGTTAATGTCAACAGAATTGGGGACATTAGGAATGAGTGAGGAAGAATTTGATTTCATTTGCATTTATACATTAAGTTTAGGGTACCAGTGAGCCATCCACGTGGTTAATGAAAGCCAGCCAGTTACATGCAGCACCGAGCAAGTGACAGTCCAGCTGCAGTAGAGATTTGAGAGTTGACTGCTGTTAATACTGAGAGAATGGGGAATGTGCAGAGAGAGCTAGACGTTTGAAACTCCCTACTAGGAGAGGTGGAAAAGAAGTTTAGCAAAAAAGACTAAGAGATTTAGTACTGCAGCCGTAAAGTAAGGAGAGAACCCCAAGAATAGGGGAGCTGATGTTACTGATAATTCATTTTTTGAATCATTCAACAAATGTAATATGTATTGAATACTGTGTTCCTAGTTTGTCTTAGGCACCTTGGGCATCAAGATGAATAAAGCAGATATTCAGCCTCAAAGAGAAGAGCAATTATTGAGAAAAAATGGGATTTGGTAATTCCAGGAGAGACCATAGGTTGAAAGCTAAATTGTGGGTGGTTTTGGGGAGAAAGGCAGGGGGAAAGGATAGAGGCCATAGCTGTGTATTATTTGAGAAAATCTTCAGAAAAAGAGGGGAGAAAACAGGGTGTGAACTAGACAGGTCTGTAAGGTCTGGTGGAAGCTCTGCTCGAGGTTTTAGGCCGTGCTATGGCAAGAGAAGGCAAAGGAGACACTGTGAGTGGAGAGTAAAGGGAACTACCCAATATTAGAAATTATAAGCCTTAAAGTCCAAAACCAGCTTTGCTATGAATACATCTCTTCTATTTTCTTGGCTTCACTTCATCAGTAAAAAGGAAAAAGTAGTGAAGGTGGTTCAAACAGTTCTAAAATCCCTTCAAATTCTAACATTTTGGAAGTCCCAGAGAGTATTGACTTGAAGAGAAAAAGTCCCAGAGGAGTTGGTCAAAGTGAGAATGAGGGCCTGGGACCTAACATCCTATAATAGCTATAATAACAGTAGTAATAATAGCAGTAGCAGTAGCAGCAGCAGTAGCAGCAGTAGTAGCAGTAGTAACAGCCATAAGAGCTATTTTGAGTAGGGTACTATGCTAGGCACATTTTTCTTCACAATAACTCTAGGAAGCAAATGTCTATTCTCATGCTAAAAAAGAATGGAAGACTGAGTATAGAGATTCAGTGATTTGACCAAAGTTACCAGCAAATAAGTTGAAGAGCTGAGATTCAAATCAGGAAGACATGAAAATGAGATGAGACAGAGTCTGCTCTCTGGAATTCTGCATCTTTAAGAAAATAGAAAGTAGTATATTGGGAGTAAGAGAAGAGGGTTGGGAACAGGGGCCCTTGAAGAGTGGAAAAGGTCTAGGTCAACCATGATTGGCAGTGGGTCCAAGGGGAGGACAAGACAGCCCCGCCCAAGTGACTGTACCTAGGTCTGTGGTGTTCCCCCAGCCCTGTGACTGGTCTCGTGTACAGCATTCTGTTCTACAGCTTGAGAAACAGAATGGAGAAGCAGGAACTGGAGCCGATCCAGGATCCAGGACTGACACATATGTCTTGGCGGAAGTTTAAGTGGGAGACCAGGGAGTGATGGCCAGCTGTGCTGCCGTGGCTGACTGCGGGCTCAAGGCTGGGCAAGGAGTCAGGGTAGCCAGAAGCTGACTGATTGTGTGGGTGCTTCTGCCTTTCCTTGCTCAAGTTATCCAGTGTGTCACCTATAGTAATTGACAATGCAAATAGAGGGAGGAGGGCTTGGAATAAAGCAGGCCAAGATTCAGATTCCTATACCATCCCTGTTCACTGTGTGATCTTCAACCAGTCACCAAACCTCTCAGTTTCTGTTTTCTCCTTTATAATGTGGGGCTATTAACGTCAGTCTTGCAGGTTATTTCAAATATTATCTGAGATAAAGAATATGAAGTGGCTTATGAGTAATGGTACCATGTCATGATGTTATTGATATTACATTTGAGTGAAATCTGATTTTGTGGAAATTTTTATTCTTCTGTTACTTCAGTTAGCCATATTTGATCAGTTTTTCTCACAGAAGAGCTGTGTTTTCTCACTTCAAACTCTCATCTTACAAAAAGAATTCTCAAAATGTCTCAACACTAATTTTATATAATGCTTATGATAGTGAAGGTAGATTTTTTTGTTGTTGCCACTTTTGCTTTTTGAACTTAGGATTCCTTTATGGATTCTGAGAATGGCATCACTGGATACTCCTATTTGATTTCAGTGTACTCAGAATTATCCTAAGTAATTATTTTCTCTGGTAGCCATAAGGAATAAGATAAATATCATTAGTTTACACTATACCATATCATCACATGTTAAAATGATATAATTAGTTACAAAGTAATGTCTTTAATAAACATTGTGAGGGTTTACCAACTTCAAGTTCCTCTTGCTGGGTTAAGAGTCAATTTTAATTAATAACAAAAAAAAATAAATGAAGAAAAGTAATATTTATTATGTATCTACTCTATGTATTATATGTCCTACTATATGTAAGGAACTGTTGCAAGTGTTTCATATACCTTATTTTTTTGATACTCTAAATGAACATAGAAGTGTTAGCCCATTTTAAAGATGAAGAAACAAGATTAGATAAGTTAAATGAGTTTCCTTCTGTCACACTGCTAGGAAGTGGTACAGTCCACATTTGACCCAGAGTTGTTTAGACTCAGGTTCATGTACTTTCTCTGACATAGCCCATTGACCACTGTCATGAGTGCATAAGACTTCTTGCCATCTTGAATTCTGGAAGCCATTCTAAATGAAAGCCCTTTCCAGTTACCTCAGAACAAAAGTGGGTGGAAGGGAGGAGTCCTTTAGAACTATATATCCCAAACAAGAAAGAAGGTAGTGAGTCAGTACACAGCCCATTAAGAGAAGACAGAGAAGGGAGACAGGCAAGGGAGGGGGAGGTGGAAACCAATTTTTTTTTTTTTTTTTTTTTTTTTTTAGTACCTTTGCCATACCAGACTCTGAGCTAAACACCAGAACTCCAGGTTGGGGCCAGATCAGGTGAAAGTCCTTCGAGAATGTTTGAAATAGAAGGATCCCAACAATGATCTCTTATTTTGCTTGAATTTAGGATTAGTCATTGTCCAACTGCGTCTAAGGACTTTTGGTGACAGAAAGCTCTTCCCCTCACCAGACAGCTCATCATGTTGTTAGGCAGGTCTAATCATTGGAAAGGACTTCCTTATATTAATAGTAATTAAATTAAAGCCATCAGTTATTACATTTCCCCCATGCATTTGGCATTTTATTAACATTATTGCTCAGCTTTATCCTATCCCTTCAAGTGAAGTATGTCCCTATGCCACCAACATTTGGAGAGATGTAGGCACATGCCCAAGCCCTGACAGTTGATAAGAACCAAACCCAGGTCTCTTAGACTCTTCATTACACCAAGGTGCCCACCTCCGACGTCTACCCATTGACACTTTTCCAGGAAAGAAATCCAGGAGGTATAGCTGAGTTCTGCAGGGACTCAATGCTGAACAGTGAGATGGGAAAGAAATGGAGGGAGGGAGTTGGGCTTAGAGGTTAGTGGCCAGAAAATGAACATTATGGTGGCCTCCTGACTATGGGATTTTATCCATAGAAGATGACTATAAATCCTAGGTATAAAAATAGTAATGCAGCAGAGATTGATGACTATCCCATAGTATACATATGAGGAGATGAAATTTTATTTTTAATATTTGAATAACAAGGTATTTTCACAACTACCTAAAATGCGCTGAAGGAAGTCAAAAGTGATGAATTATGGCACAACAAAAATACACAATATTTTCAGTTGGCTTTTAGAAATTAGCTGTACCCTGATTTTTGAAGTAATGGACATTTAAGAAGTATTCTTGTTTATGTCAATAATTCCAGATATCTTAGTGATTACTTTAACAGGACATTTATTTTTTTCAAATGTATATCTTTGGATATATGCTATGAAAGAACAATTAAGCTTAGAGTGAATTCTAAACACCTATGACAGATGAGAAAATAGATTCTAAAATAAAATTACATTATGCAGACTAAATGTCTTTTATAATTACTTATAATTTTTAAAAAATCTATTGTATTTTTCATCAAAATGACCAAGTTTGGAATCTTTACTCTGGAATCATTCCTATGTGGTCTGAAGAATAGCTTAATCTCTCTGAGCCTTGGTTTCTTCATTATGGACTCAATTTAAAATCTACTGTATTGTTTTGCTGTGATAAGTGTATGAAATAATACTTGTATTTAGCATAGTGTAAACATGCAGTCTGACATCAAAAACAGAGAAAGTGAATCAATTTTGTATGTGAAAAAGCAAATTATGAATTTAAAAATTTGGACTCAATGGCTATATCTCACTATTTGGATCTTTGCCTTCATATTATTTTTGTGTCATCTATTTAGTGAGTAACACGAAAAGGCCCCATTTAAGCACTGTTGTGTATTTTTTGTAAAGCAGATCAAATCCCTTGACATATTTAGAGTAAATAAGAATTTCAAGTGAAATATGTTTAATGTTATACTGACGCATGTTTCTTTGATGATAGACATTAAATAAAATAACTAATTGCACTGAATAATTGAATTTTAAAAACCTTTCAGTTGTAGGAATTAGTGGTACAGAAGGAATTGTTTCTATCAAAGGACATCATGACTAAACATACTGCTTTTTGTAGTGGAAAACAAATATATCTCAGTTCTGAACCAGCTAGTTGTAACATAATTGATGTGTACCTGACTAATTTGAACTCTAAATTATTATACAGAAGAACTGAAAAATATGTGATGGCAACATACATTTTTGGGCAGAGTGGTTTGAGTTTGAATATTCACTTTCTCAAAAATTATTTTGGATAAATAAATTTTCTAGTCTTGGCTTCTTCATCATTAAAATGGGGATAATAACAGTACAGCTCATGGAATTGTAGTGATAATTAAATGAGATAATACATGGAAATCATCAGGCACATTGTATGCATCAGTGTGTAAGCATTAGAGGTATATTATGTTTCAAATCCATATAATTACACTGAAAAGGCTATACAAAGACAATTTTATTGTATGCTTTTTCTAACAAAATTTGGTTTTAAATAACTAAATAATCATTGTCTGATTGTGTTTTATAAATCTGAATAATTATACCTGAATTTGATTAAAACCAAGTTCACCAGCATTAAACTGTTTTATATTTGAAATGTGCCTATACTTAGCAAGAGATTGGGATACCAATTAGGCTAGGAATGAAGAGGTTTATTCCGTAAGATGTTGGCTTGTCATGTTAGATTCTTTGTGATTATACTGCCCCAGGGAATGTAGCTGTAGTCACACAATCACAGAAAACATTGCCATGTTTCATTCCAGCACTGGTCCCTTAAGGTTTTTGAAACAAAACCTAATAACTGATTAGGTTTCCTGTATCTTTCCTACAGTTCCTGTGTTGCTTTTATTTGCCCTCTAACCACAGTCAGAGGGAAAAAAACATTTCTAAAAAAAATTTCTCCTGTTGCCCAAGGGAAAAATTTGGAAGTTATTCTCAACTTTTCTATTTCTCTTACCTGCAAAGTCTACTCAGGTACCTAGTTTTGCTGATTGGATCTTCTTAATATTTTGAATTCTTCTTCCCTCCATTTGTCTACATAGACACTGACCCAGTTTATACTCTCAATTTCTCTTACCTGACCTGGATTTACCTTTTCGACTAATCTGACTCAAATCTCATCTCTCTTCTCCATGCTGTAACAGGAGGAAATTTCCTAAAATAGAAATCTGGTAATATTACTTCTCTGATTAACAGCCTTCACATTGCCTGTAGGGGAGTAAAAAATAAATCTGACATCCTTGGTAATGGAGCACCAGGCCTTTGTGGCCTGGATCCTGCCTCTCCAGCTTAGAAGCTAAGATCTCACACTCTGGAATCAGCAGACCTGGTCATAAATCCTAGCTCTATCATTTGTTTGTGTAAGTTACTTAATCTCTTTAGCCTTGGTTTTCTTATCTGTAAAATTAGAATAGTAATAGTACCTATTTCACTTGGTTGTGTTAAGGACTAAATGAGATAATATTTAGCTACCTGTGTGACACATGGTAAGATGTCCTAAATTTAGAGCCCTTAATATTATTTCTCATTTCTTCCTCCATATGTACCCTACACACTAGACATAACAAAGTGCCTTCTGTTTGCTCAACGAGTAACATTCTATCTTTTTTTTTTCCCTGTGATTTTGTGTTTATTGTTTCCTCTGCCTGGTTTGTTACACCTATCCCCTTCTGTCTCAGTTCCCTGGTCTGCCTTGCATATCCTGTTCACCTTTCGTACTTAGAAGAACTTGTTAGAGGAACTCAGCTCCCCATTGACAGAGCTGGAAACTCCCTTCTCAGCACCTCATTAAATTAAGGTCAAGAGAAGAGTGTGCATTCAGGAGTTCAACTGCCTAGACTTAACGTAATGACCTTGAGCAAATTACTCAACTTCTCTAATTTTATCTATAAGGGTGTGGATAATAGGACATATCTAATGGGATTATGTGAAGATATGAAATGAGACAACATAGGTAACTGCTTAGCACAGTGTGTGACACATAGCAAAGGCTCAAAGACTACAAGTCAATGACTAGAATAATAAGTAGCCTAGGGTTCATTGTTCTGGCAGAGCATACGTTGCCTCATATTATCACAGTCTTGCTTATGTCCACAACTTTACATATACCAGACTGAAAATTCTATCTAGACCTTCTATTTTTGTGTTGCCTGCATATGGTTTGGAAACTGACTCATGATAGATCATTGATACATGTTTACTGAAGGAAAAATGAGTGAATCTCTCCACTGGTGATGATCTCATCTGAAAACTGGTAGAAATTTTGTTTTTATTTTTTTTTAGCAGTATTCATGGAGCAGGCAGCCTGGTATAGGGGAAAACATTTCATTTCAATAAACAACAAGTACTAAGCTACAATCTCTTTGAGGATGAGATCAATGCTTATCAGTCTCTGTATCTCCAAAACATGTACATGTATTGCTCAATATATGTTAATTATTGAATAAATAATTTTTGCTGATCTTGCCTATTAAACTATGACTAAATTATAAACAGAGAGTATTTCTCCTGTCCAGTAGTATCATTCACATAGTAAGTGGGCAATAAATTTTAAATACTTTGTAGTAACTGTGCCCCCAATTATAGACTATGTAAAAAATGCTATTACAGATCATTCCATGCAAATTGTTGAAATCTTGTTTCATGCTCTCTGACAAAGCAATTACAATTTTTGATAATATCCATGATTTAGTAATTTTATTTCTTCTGTAATTCTATCTTTAATTTTTTTTAATAAGTACATGCTACCTTAAATTTGGGGGCCATATGTTAAATTCTTTTAAATGTGATATTCCCAGAGTGGAGAGTTTAGGGTTATTATGATCCAGAAATTCTTCTGACATTGTGTTTGCAATCATATAACCTACACAGAACAGTGGAAGTTGAACACAGAGTGATTTGAAGCTAGAAAACTCAAGGTTTAAATCTTACCTCTGCCAGCAGTATAGTTTTGGACATGTCATTTTATCTTTCTGAATTCAGTTTCCTCCTCTGTAAAATGAATCTGATAAGACCTACTCTGCAGGACTATGAAAAAGGCTTGGAACACAGTAGTACCTCAGTAAAGGTGCCACTGTGATTTTAAACAAAGAAAGAGCAACCATTTTACTGAAACCTAATTGTTTTTTCTTATCCACCAATAAGCAATTCATTCATGGGCATCAGTGTACTGGAAGGTACCCCAAAACCCAGGAGCATTGGTGTGAATAATTTATCCACTTTCTGAACGTTAACTGTTGAAAAATTGCATACAGAAGATGATTTGGAACATACAAAATGTTCTTGGAAACCACTGCTAACTTAACAATAGCTAAATCCATCTGCTCTCCTGAGTTTCATTTATATTATCCCCACTCTGTATTACAAACCCATATTTGGACTTAATTGATTCTGGATTAATATTTGATTTATTGTCTAAAAATAGCCGTAGAAGAGGATCTAATAGAGAGGTCAGAGTCAGGTGATAGGCCCATGGTATTTACTCTTTGTCTTTTCCTTTCATCCAAGGGTTTTGAAAGGAGGATTTTTTAAATTATAGTTTCTTCTCTAATAAAGTAAAGTGGGTCAGTAAAAAAGTTTATTGAATTTACGTCATAGATCTATCTACAGAGGCAAAGAATGAGGCTAGTGTTGTCAATCTATCAGTATGCCTTAGTTTCTCAATAACAGGAGATAAAACATAAACCCTCCTCAGAACAAAGAGGATATTACAGGAATTTAGTGAGAGTGATATGTTGAAATACTTATGAAATAGAATTACTGTTTGTCTACATGCAGTTTTCTTATAAGGAACAGTTGCAAAGCTCACCTCTCAAATTTCAAAGGCTGTAAAATTTCATTCAAGGCCTCATGCGAACATTTTCTGTTGGATATGCGATGTTAGACTTCCATGGTGTTTTGTGTCTTCACATCGCAACAAAACCAAGTTGTCTTAGAATAATTTTCTTGAAAAGAACACTTATATCAAGGCTAAGGTTATCCATCTTGAGAACCAGATTAGATTTCTTTCCCTTCTTTCCTCTCTTCCTTCCTTCCTTCCTCCAATATTACTTTGGCTCCTACTTTGTTATAAGCACTGTGACAATGAGAAATGATATGATACAGGATGAATAAGGGACTGTCCTGCCCTGGGGTCTGTTTGAAACTATAAAGTTCTTTAGGCGACTACATATGGTATGACCCATGCATCAGTCATGGGACCATATGAAGATAGAAGAGAGTTAACTTGAATTTCTAGTTTGAGGAAGTCAGGGAGGAAAAGACCCTCATCTAATCCTGAAGAATGAATCAAAATTTTCCAGATGAGTAGTCTGGGGAGAAAAACATTTCAGGTGGAAGGAGTAGCACATGAGAAGCAGCTCTGAAGTTCCGTGGACTCAGGGAGAATGTCAAAGATTTCTATGGTGGGAATGCTGTGGTCAGAAAGGGCCGTGGTGGGAAAGCAGCACAGGGCAGATCATGTAAGGATGTGAGGGAATGTGGGCTTTATCCTACAGCGTTCTTTTTACCATGAGAGTGCCTTAACTTGTTTTTACAACGAATTTGAATACTTTTGTTTTTCTATAGCATTTGAAAACTGGATGTGCTGTTTGAAACAACTCTGGTAGCAGGAAGACCAGCTATTAGATATTATAAGCATCCGGCATACAAAGTAATACTGCAGAGTTGGTTTCAGGTTTTAGAATTATCCTGTGAGCTTCAGATTAGCCATGTGGCTCAAGTTTGGTGTTCGTGCCACGCTATTACATGACAGCACTTCAGGCTGTCCTGATGGTAGAAAAATGCTAGCTGCTAGCATGGCTATATCTAAATCTTAATCACAGATAAACAACTGAGAAGAACAGTCCTTGTGTTATACTAAAGAGGGACAGTGTATCTAAGTAAGTCTACAGCCCTGCAAGTTTAAGTTTGTCTTCCTTTCCCTATCAGTCAGATGGAGATTGTAACACCATCTAACAGTGAGATATTTTGAAGGCTGACTAACTGAATACTTCTAAGACATTCTTAAAAGTTTTAACTTCATAGACCATTTAAGAAGCGAATGAAAGCTATGGCCATTTCCTCAGAAAATAGAAGCAATTGGCATGGAGCTTAGGAGCATAGGGTCTGGTTCAAACAGATCTGGGTTAATATCCCACTTTAGGTACTTATCGAGTGACAAGGTATGTTACTTCTTTAAGTCACAATTTTTTCATTGAGTTGCAATGAAAATTAGATAATGAATGTAAACTGCTTGGTATAGTACCTGGCAGGTAGCAAGTCCTCAGTAAATAAATGTTAATTATTATTATTATCATCATTACCATTTACCATATCAAAAATTTGGCATAAAATTTCGTGTGATCTCAGATACTACATCCACTGTAGTGAGCAGAGAAGCACGGATAAGAACCAAAATAAATGTGAAAGCTCCTTGCACAATGTTTTATACTTTAATGAATCTTAATAAATGTTTAATTTGAATTTAAATTACCCATAATAAATCCTCTATTTATATATTTAATTTTTTGCTTATTTAACCATGCAATTGACTTGGGCCAAAAGCAAAGTAGTTTCAGATGAACATATTTACAACCAGATTTTTTTTTATTCCAAATGAAGTCTAATACTTACCTGGCAGGGGAGATACCGTGATCACCAAATGAAGTCTAAAGGAATATGTTTATGTAACTGGTATAAACTGAGAAAATTAAAGCAGAGATTTTCTTTTTTTAATGGAAGATCTATGATTACAAGGCAACAAAACAAATCAGTTTGCATTTCCAGCTCCCAAAGGGCTATAAATGAACAGATACATGTTGTCCGAATTTTCAAAGTAATTTACTTAATGGCCAATTATGACTAATTATGGAGATAGTTGTAATTTTACAGCTTGTAAAGGGAATCTATATAGCAGAACACAGTAAAGTTATAGCTTGTTTAAGAGAGCAGGACATAGGAAAGGAAGTTTTTGTTTCTTTGTTTTGTTTTGTTTTTGAATATCTCAGTGATTCCTGAGCGTTGAGCATTTTAAGTGGGCTCTCATTCATTAATTTGTCTGTGAGCACCCAAACATACTGTGATGAGGCATACATGTTCATCAGCGAGGCTAAAAGAAGGGCTTGTGGTCTGGTGGTGGAGACGAACATGCAGCAAGGACCAATATGAGGTCTATAAAAAGTACTGCTTGTAGAAAGAGGAAGCCAGCAAAGGGAGGGGAAAGGCAGAAGTGTGGAGAAAGTGGCATGTTTGGGGAATGTACGCAGTTTGCTTTGCTAGTATCATAGGATGCTGGGGAAGGAGAAAGTTATGGAGAATGAGTCTAAAAGGGCAGGTGGGACTGAAGGACTGGCTAATATTTCATGCCATGCTACATTGATTGGACTTCCAAATACAATACCTGCTTCAATTAGTGATGACATTTATATTGTGATATAATAACTACCCAAATGAAATTCTTAAATCTCCTTACATGATAGACATATACGTGTGTGCATATGAGAAAACACACGTATGGAATATTTTGTTTATTTTTATAGAAGCTACATGTGTTTGTTGTAGGCACTTGCATGTAGGGAATCTATAATAGGAATGTTATACATATAAAGGTAACATGTAGAGATACATAATTATTATGTTACTAGTGGCTGGTAAAGTTAATCACATCTATTTAAACTAGGGAAAGCTAAACTGAATGAATGAAA
Source organism: Camelus dromedarius (assembly GCF_036321535.1). Taxonomy (NCBI): domain Eukaryota; kingdom Metazoa; phylum Chordata; class Mammalia; order Artiodactyla; family Camelidae; genus Camelus; species Camelus dromedarius. The sequence goes on along the minus strand of NC_087447.1, from coordinate 57,081,906 downwards.
ATATGGAATAGACTGTTATTCTATTTCTAAATTATCTCACATAAGAAATAATATTAAATATATTTTTGATAAATGGTGTTACTCAAAGATCAAAGACCTATTTCAATAAATATTTAACAATGACTTGTAGCTATTGACCAATATGAATAAGTGTATGTAAAGTGCTTTAATGTGGTTTGTTTCTAGTTATTAAATAATTTTCTACTGTTTTCCCCCTCATTGTTTAACACGTTCATATTTTCATCAGTAGTTAATCTTTCCATAGATAATTCAAGTAAAATTTTAGCCAGTGAAACTGTCTAAGTTGTTGCCAGTTCTAAATACTTATGAATACTTTGTGAGCACAGGTAAGACACAGATAAGATTTGGGGCTAGATCATTGCCTCAGGAAATTTGCAGCATAGGAGAGAAGATAATATGTTAGTTACAAAAACAATTAAAGGCAATAACTGGTATCATGAAAGAAAAGTGTGAGAGTTCAAAGTTGGGAGGAATTACTTCCAATTAGAGAATATCATGGAGGGCCTAGAAAAGGAAGTGACATTTGAGCTGAACCCAATGGGATGAATAGGATTTATACATGTGGAAAAGATTTGAAGGTAAAAGGGCAGAGGATTATAAAGAATAGGGGCAGAGATATGGAAAACTGTCCTGTGGAATATGAATAACATGTTACTATATAGCTGAAAGCCATTTATTTATGCCATGAAAATTATATGAATTTACATATGAATGGAAACTATCATATAAACTGCAGTTATAGTGACAACTGTCACTTTCATAGTCTTGTTGTCAGTGAATATAATGGTTAAATGCATGGGCCTTGGAATCAGAAAAACCTGGCTTAGAATTATCAGCTCTGCCTCCTGTAAGGTGTGTGCTTTGGAATAAATCATGTAACCTCTCTAAAACACAGTTTCCTTAAATGAAAATAGTAGAAATGTTCAACTCACAGAACTGGTATAATAATTAAATGAGATAATGAATATATCACTGTGGTTGACACATAATAATTACTCAAGGAACATGCTACATTCCATTAAATGGTACGTAGGTCTTGAAAAAGAAATTGATTTTTAAATTTCTTTCACATGCTCTGTGTTGTTTCCCATGAGAGAAGGGATGGGAAGATAGCCATAGTAAGCTGTCTTGGTCATAGAAGGGGAGCGTGGAAGAAGGAATACAAGCACTCCAATCTTTGTTTTCTTCTCATTCTGTTTAATATAGTTGCATTTTAACATACGCCTAAGCCATTCAGTGTTTTTTGAGTGTTATTTATGACTCTGTTCAAAGTATGAAATTGTCTCTTATCCTCTCGAGCTTAATTGTGTATGGTGTCCATGTGTGCTTGTCTAGCTATTCATTTCTGCTGCCTCCTAACAGACTAGATGTAATCATGGTAGAAACAAAATTTTGTACATGTAGTTTCCTACTTTATGCTCTTATGGCTATAATGATGAGTAAACTGATGTGTGACCAGTTGTACCTAGAGAATGGTCAGACCTCTTTTTAACTTATGTAGTATAGTATGACGATGGGGGAAAACAGAATTAATCACAAGAAAGGTGATGTCACGGTGCTCATACTGAAGTTCTTAACTATTTAAATACGCAACAATTACTTACGAACCTGTTCATTCTCATGCTTATATTTAACACCAGTGAGGTGAGTCATGTCCTCATTATCTTTGACTCAATAGTTGCTCAAGTTAAATCTTCTATTGAGGAGGGATGATTCTACAGTATATCTAATATGCTATGTCTTTTTGAAACATTGTTTCTCAATGGATACAGTCATTAACAAATTCAAAGGATCCAAAACAGAGTCTTTTAAAATTACATTCAATTCTGGATGTTGGTTCTGCCTTGAGAGGATGGATTAGAAAACAAGATTTCAGGTATCCCATCTCTAGAAGTATTAGTAGAAGTCATTAAACAGTACATTTATACTCGATAGGAATTAATATGCAGATTTTCTTCTGAAGAAGACTTGTAAGCTGTTTCTCATTTCATATTTATATCCATGTATCTATGTGCATATGAGTCATTATAATAAATTTTGTATATTGAAAAATCCAGGTAATGAGGAGAACTACCATTTCTTGAGTTACTGCTGTACTGAGTAACTGTCAGCCACTGCACTAGCATTTTACATACATCATCTTGAATCTGTTTACTATTACACTGAAGAAGGTTTTATTCTACATGTTAAGGAATTCAAATCCAGGGTCATTTGATTTCTGTGTAGCTAACTAAATATAAGCAGAAACTGTTGAGAGATCATATACTGTCACTCTTGCTTTTGAGGATCTCATTCATCAGTGAGATGGTCTGGGTGAGACTCCCAGTAATGTGTCATAAGTATAAATGTGATGGAAACGGTAGGGCACAGAAGAGTCACGTCTGAGCTGATCTTGCCTGAAGGGATTTTTCCTGCAGAAAAAGAAATGTCCTAGGATGGGTATTTTAAGCAAAGGGAATGAGGTTTATAGTTATTAAGAAAAGACTACTATAAATAAGAACTTACATTTGTATTATTTTTGTTTGCTGAATTATAGCTGCATATCCAAAGAGCCTGGGTGTACACAGTCCTTTAAGGAATGACATGATGCTATTAATATTGATAATTATGTGAAGGCCTGGCTAGTTGTAAAATAATTAAAAGAAGGGTTTCTGCTAAACCTTTTGGAATGCGAGTCTTTGGGCAGAGACTGGCCCTTGTAACTGGGTGCTTCATTGAGCAGTCTTGAGGACTTGTGATCTTTGAATTGTTACACTGTCTGAAGAGGAAAATTTTATGTATGACTCTCTAGATGACTTCTTTTAAAGGATCTGTTTTAAAGAATATAGTGATTACAATAAATAGCAAGTTGGGTTTCTGCATGGTCTGTGTGTGGGTTGAAATTGAGCTGTTTAAAAACTCAGGCAATTAGAAACAAGTAAGTTTAGAGATACTCTTGTAGCCTCATACTCATGAGAGGTTCTTATGTAGAGATATTCGTTCAGTGGAAGCAGAGGCTGAATGTCTTGCCCCCGGCCCAACAGAAAGGCTCTAGAACCCAGTGATTTGACTCCCTGTGCTTTTTCCTTTATAACATTTTATCTGTACTTTAAGAAATTCAATATTTAACATAGAATTATTTTACCTTATGTTATGGACTGAAATGTGTCCCCCCCCCCCAATTTGTGTGTAGAAGCCCTATCCTCCAGCACCTTCGAATGTGACTATGTTTGGAGCTAGAACCTTTACGAGATAACTAAGGTTAGATGAGGTCATAAGGGTGGTGTCCTTATAAGAAGAAGAAGAAGGGGTACCAGGGATGCTCTTGTACAGAGGGTTGACTATGTGAAGAGGCAGCAGAAGGGCTACCATCTGTAACCCAAGGAGGGAGGCCTCAGGAGAAACCAACTCTGCTAGCACCTTGATCTTGGACTTCAAGCCTACAGAACTGTGAGAAAATAAAATTTCTACTGTTTAGGCTACCCAGTCTATGATATTTTGTTACAGCAGCCCTTGAAAACTAAGACACCTGGTATACTTTCCAATTAATGAAAAAAAAAAAAGCACACTGACCTTGTTTCTTGATTATGATAGATTTTAAGTGTATATTGTATATTTTGATACTTCCCCACAATATTTACTTAGTATTTGCAACTTTAGTAGAGTACTTCTCTCCTTACGGGCAAGAACTGTGCTTTATTCTTCTTTACTTCCCCTCTGCCCAGAACAGTGCTTGAAATGGAATAAGGGCTTAGTACCAATGTAAATAAATAAATAAAAGAAATGAGATTTTTTCCGTATGAGTGTATCTTTCTCAGAGCTGAATCATATGCCTTTGATGTCAAACCTTTAACTTTTTTTTTAATCAGGAAAAAAGTCTTTATTGAGATATACCTTCAATTTTTCTTAACTTTGATATGATGATTTCTCTTATATGCCTTTGGCTATAAAAGTTGTGGACAGTAGTTGTGGACATAACCCTTTTATAAAGTTCAGGGACTATTGACAGCTACTTCCTGCAGTGTCAGGAGGCCTTTATATCAGGGTCTTCTCATGGTTATGGTGCTTAGGAGGCTTCCCAACCAAAATGCTCTCTATCCATGGTAATAATTCTTGTTCTCAGGCTGTTTCCTATTGCTCAGTGATGTCTCTATTTAGCAAAGTCATGTGAGAACTAGGGACCACATTGTAGTGTTTCCTGCTCTCCGTCTGGTGTCACACACATATCTGATCCATCCTGGAGCATGGCAGTCAGTCATGCTTGCCAGCAGACAAATGCCACCTCTGTGAGGTGCGGTGTTTGTGTACTACACCACCTGGTGTAGTCCTTATTTGCATCTGAAATCCTTCCATCTTCAGTTTTCAGTTCATGGGGCAAAACTGTAGCAAACACTATTCTCTTGATTATATATTTATCTCACTCAATTACTAGCATTATCTTTTTCCTCTCTTTCTTTGAATATTCCTTTTTGAGGGCATCTATGTGCATATGTATGAGGAAAGGGAAATTAATAGTAACCACAGTTCTGATCCTCAAGAATTCATTCAGAACAAAACCTTATATGTAGAAAGCAAAGTGATATTAGGCATTAAGAAATGTTTCAGAAAAATGTTTCAGTGCAGAGTGACCTGGTACATTTTGAATACCTGGAGGCTAATCAGAAGCATGAAATAGAGTTCATTTAAGAAAGCAAGAAGGTTTGAAGAAGTTCATAGCACAGATTGGAGGAAAGAGGGGAGGGACTAGGGTAGGGTATATATAGCTCAGTGGTAGAGCACATGCTTAGTATGCAGGAGGTCCTGGGTTCAAACCCCAGTACCTCCATATAAATAAATAAACCTAATTACTGCCCCCTACCCAAAAGATATAAAAAAAAAAAAAAAAAAGAGGAGGGATTTTTTTAGAACACTAAACGGTACTAATTGAGGTACTCAAATAAGAATTAGAAATTTTTGTTTAGGAAAATATATTGAAAGTTGAGTGATGGAATTTAGGTATTCTACCAAGTATATGAAAAACTGAGTTTGGAGAAATAACAACTAGCATTTACTGGAAACTGCATTAGAGGTTCATACTCATCCATATTATCATTCAATCCCCATAACAGTCCTATAAAATGAGTTACAGCATTATAGTTTACTGATGAGGAAACTGAAGCCTCAGACTGGGTTACCTATTCCAGCAGAAGTGCTAGTTAGAATTTGGACCGGATATGCCTGACTCTAATTTTCATTTTCACACAGTGTTTTGTAGAAGGCAAAGAAAAATGAAATAAAATGTGTATCAGGGTCCAGTGAGGAAAACAGAAACAATTTTAAGTATTCAAAATAGAAGGAATCTAAAAAAAACCATGAATAAGTTACCCCATCCATGGAAAAGCTAGGGAACAAGCAGGCAGTGGCCGGCAACCGGGAGATTAATGGCAGGAAGGCACTCCGTCACTACTGGAAGATTCAAGGGACGGGTGTGGGAGGGGTGGGGGAGTGGGGGAATGGGGCGTGGGCAGGGCCCAACCACAGGAATTGGGAACCTCTGCAGTCCTGTTCAGCAGAACAGTAGCCAATGAAGCCATGCTACTGCTGCTGGAGATTTCATAGCAAGCAAATACACAGGGACACGCGCCTTGACTTCTCTCTTCTTCCTGTGGTTTTTAATTACTGGTGAGAGGGATTCACTATCAACTTGTAGAATTCTTATGGAGGAAGGTTTTTCTGGCTTTCACATTTTAGATGGTCTAACATAGGGAAAAACACACACACCCACACACACACATACATACACAAACAAACCTCAGGGCCCGTTGTTTATTAGATCCACAGGGGAGAGTTTGGTTATGAGGTGAGATAAAACAGTTCAATTTCATGATAACGTAATTTTTCAGAGTTTGAATACTACGTAACCTTAAGGATTGGAAAGGCAATGAAATGTCATTAAGTTGAGTAGTATTTTACGTAAGAAAAGACTACTTTATAATGTCCTAGAATGTGGGAAGCGTAAGTTTTTTAGACTCTGGGTAATTTGTTATTTGAGATCTGCAGGCACAGAGTGTGGGGGGAAAGGCTGCTTACTGCAAGCCACAAATTGATGTTAACCAGGGAGCCATGTATTCAAAAATGATTTGGAAAGAATCATGCCGCATTTTTGGACAAAGGCCTTTACCTCAAGGGACAGGGATTTGACAGCCTCTCCTGGAGAACTGTGCTTGCAGGCAGCATTTCATGTCTGACCTTAGGTGAGCAGGCAAAGCTGGAGTCAGAGGTTGACTGAGTGCCTTCCCATATGCTTCTGGCTTGAGCCAAATTTCCTGTTCATGAAAATGACTGACAGACCCACTAGGCACTGCTCTTAAAGGAAGATCTCTGTTCAGTGCTTCAGATCTTATAAATGAGTGAAAAGGCTCCCTGAGGTATCGGAATTGCTGCTGGTCCAAAGAATACAGATAATATAGAATGAAAGATGACTTTGAAATATGTTTTCATTTTCGGAAATCCTACCATGTATCTGATGGTCTCTCAATGTGCCTTTCATTTATTTGGAAAGTTTCAATGCCTCTGGCAGACAAAACTATAGCCCACGATAGCAGGAGTGAGCTTCAGAAAAGCAAGGGTAATATATGTAGGAGAGAAAGAGAGCATCTTGATAACCTGTTGGAACTGCGAGATGAGCTGTGCTTGCCTCCACTTGCCCCCTCTCTCCAAAGCTGCTTGGGTGGCGGTGGAACTTTTGGCCTAATGATTCTGGAATCACCTCTATGTTCTGCTTCCCAGGCTCACCATAGTTCACCATTAATGCATCTAGAAGGACATTTGTTCACTCAGGAAAATTTGTTGAGCACTTCCTGTGTTCCAGGAACTTAGCTAGACAAGGAGGACACAAATATGAAAAGGGTGCTTTCTAGTCACCAAGTGCTGCTTTCCAGGAAATCACTGGATACTGGAGCTCCTAAAACTGAAGTAGGACGGGATGATGGCTCAGGGTTCAGAAGCCTAGGGTTCTGTCCCTCTCTCTGCTGCAAACCACCTGTGTGACCTTGAGCAAGTCACTTCCCCTCCCTGGGCCTCAATTTCCATGTCTCCCCAATGGGATGACTGTGGTTGCTGGTAAATCCCTCAAGGGATTGTTGAGGATGTGAGAGATAATGCCTGGGGAAGAATCATGAAGAGATAAAATGCTCAACAAATGAAAGCAGTCTTCATCTCAACAACACAAAAATCTTAAATGTTTTTTATCTAGAAATACCATACTCTGAAATTCTCAAAGCCAAACACTTAATTGAGTGAGATGGAAGAAGAAGAAATAGGAGTTGTTAGGTTGCACTAATAACTCATATTTAACCAAAATGATTCTATGTGGGGCTTGATACCTCATAATTTGTTTAAGTGGCGTTGTGGAAGTCTTAACAACAATCCTGTGAAGGGGGAATTGTTATTCCCATTTGACTGAAGACAAAATAGTCTCAGAGAGATGATGGAGCTTGTCAGAGGTCACGTGCCTGATAAATGCCTGAGTTGGGATTTGAAACCAGGTCTGACTGGCATGTTCAGTCCCACAAACCAAACCACCTCACACGAACCAAACCCTAGAGAAGTGTCCGTGCAGAGCCAGCACTGCCTGCGTTGTGACGTAGGCAGCCTATCAGTAAACGTTCTGAGACATACCATGCAAAGCCCTAGACTCCCTGTGTATTGGGGAGAGGGGTGGAGAAGCTTCAAAGTAGATTTCTGGACAGAGAACAAGAAAAAGAAAGTAGTATAAAGGAAGCCCAGACACTGGCAACAGAGACTGTGGTATGAGGGGAGCAAACTGGAAGCGGATGAACACCCAGGCTGAGCTGAAGAATAAAATTAACACTCCAGGAAAGGCCAAAAAGAATACATGTGCTAAATGCCACAGGGGAGTTATCTCCTACTCTTCAGCTTGTCATTTGATATCAGCCAATACTTTTTTTTTTTTTGAGTCCTTGATATTGTAGCCAAAGTAGAAAATAAATACAGTTTGCACCTATCCTGTCCCTGGTGCCTGATTAAATATCTGCAATGCAATAAAACTATAGTTTCCAGAGTATTTTTTATTCATGAGGGAATCTCACCATGAAACAAATTGCTTGGGGGATGGAAAAGCTGTGTTTATCCAGGCTAAATCAGATGCTTTCTATTTGAAATGTGTAAATTCGAGATACTTTGTTCCCGGTTTTGTTGGTATAGATGTTTTCTGAAACCTGCATCTGAAAACAAGTCAACATGTAGAGCTGGGATATTTTGTCACTTAGAAAACAGTATCAAGAGCTTAACTTGTTCATATCAAGGACCTTTTCCTTTTCCTCTGGATTCAACAATAGGATGATTGCATAGCTAGGGTTCACAGTGAAATTGTTTCTCAAAACCCTTCCTCTCTCTTCAAAACCCTGTCTTCCTGGCTTAATTGATGCTCTTGGTGCACCTGCAGATAATGGCATGGTGCTGTGACTTCGGCTCATTTCCTACCAGCTGCACACGCTCATCTGAGAGCCCTCAAACCCTCCAGTGGTTGGGCTGCTTGGAGGCTGATAAACTTTGAGCAGAAATCTCTTAGTCAAGGGGGGAGGGTATAACTCAGAAGTAGAGCACATGTTTAGCATGCACGAGGTTCTGGATTCAATCCCCAGTACCTCCATTTAAAAAAAAAAATGGACAAGGATGTAGAGAATCAATTCACAAAATGAACAGAAAGCTCTTAGTTAATCCCTGTTCCTTGGCTGCTTGTATCTTCAACTCTTTTTCTTCTAAAAATTTGACTACTTGTGTTTTTTTAAATTCTTGGGTTGAAATCAAACGTTTAGCCCATGATTCTTAAGCTTTTCTAGCAATGTTTGTAAAGCAGTGAAGAACTGACAGGGGTACATAGGCAAAATTTGGCTTAACAACAGGGGTTCCTGATTCTCTATTTAAGTATCACTACCTCACAAACATAGGAGTGTAAGTCTGGGAGAATGTGGATAGCCTTAAGAACACCAAGGAGAGCCTCAAATTGATATGAATTCTCCTAGCTGATCATAGCATTGAAGCACGTTTTAAACTTGATTCCCTGAACATATCTTTCTTCCTACTCAGTCACCATATGACATGGACTCATCTCTGCTTCTTGTGCTCATAGAGTGCTTTCTTCTGCCAGAAATACTTTCCCTTCCCTTCCCGTTTGATAACTTTCACTCACCCTTCAGACCTCTGCTAAATGTTACTGAAAGTATCTTAAGAGACCCCACCGCAAATCCCCCAAACTAATGTGGTCTGCGTCAGTGATTTATCTCTGCATCGTGATAAAGAGAAACCTGAGGTTGGGAAAGTTGGCGCTGCTTATCTAAAAGCGACCCAGTGGCAGACTTGATACTGGAATCTGTGTTCATAGAATTCCACAGCGCATACCTTCTGCTCTCTAACTCTGACCTGCTAGAAGGAGAGCTTGAGATGAGAGCGATAGAGCAGCTGCTGGTCTGACTGCGGCGTCTCCGAGTTCCAGAGTTTGGGCTCCCTAGAGGCCTCTCATTAGCACTCGGTCCATCCCAAGCCTGAGCTGGAGCTGAGACTGCAGGGCCTGGTCCTGAGACCCCAGCCATGAGATTGAGGGTTTGTGGGGCAGGGAGGTTGGCATAGTGGTCCATTGGCAGGACTTTCACAGACCTTCTCCCAGAGCTGTAGCCACCACAGCTAAATAAAGGTTAATACTGACTCAAGGAGGCAAACCTGAGCAGCAGTGAGCAGCACTGAGCTCTCGCCTCCCTGGCCTTTCCAGGACCCTTCCTTTGGCAGCTACTTCACAGGGCCCCTGTTGAGACAGAATCAGATCTTTCCTTATGTTCACATTTTGTGTGACAGTGTTCAAAGCCCTTTTCCACAAGAGCTTCACTTGACCCTCACCAAAGCTTCCTGAAGTCAGCAGACCAGGTACTATTATCCTCATGGTTCTTACGCCTGTCAAATAGAGTCACCTAGAGGTTAAGTGATTTACTCGGTGTCACATAGCCAGCAAGTGATTGCACTGGGACTAGAAGGACAATCTCCCGATTTATGCTTCAGTGCATTCTTCGCTGCATCAGACCATCTCAAAAGCAGCATGGCGATGACCTTCCTCCATCTGTCTGCCTCATGGGAGGAAGACAGTATCTCAGCAGCATGGAGGGACCAGCCTTCCGTACACAGGCACTGTTAGCGAGATCACAAGAGCAGAATCTTACTCTAGTCCTGCTTTGACCAAACTCTGGAATCGGACTGCCTAGCTTCAAATCTCAGTTTCTCTGCTTACTGGCTGTGTATGGGGCATGTGCCTCAACTTCTGGATGTCTCAGTTTTATGTCAGTAATATAAGGGGAATAGTGATAACACCTACCATGTGTGACTGCAGTGAGCATTAAATGAGTTATTCCCTGCTTTACCTAGAGGAGTGCCTGCATATAAGAAGCAGTCTATTAATATTAGTTTGTAGTAGGAGTTGAAGAGTTTTATTAGCTCCGTCATTTTGTGTGCTGTCCCATTTTAAATGAAGGTCACGCTACCTGGACAGTCCTCATCATAAATTACACTTTCTTGGGACCAAGGATTATATGTTTACCGTGTATACCATGACATTTAGGGCATTTCTGACATCTTCTTTCTGTTGTTCTTTCTATACTGTAAAAGGCTGATAGAGAAGACTACACTGTCTTTCTTTTGGGCTTGCCAATTGATTTGAGTTCATTTGCTGAGCAGAAGTAATCGACATGACATAATGTAATGAATTACCAGTTCCACTCAGTGGCCCAGCTTCTCTCTGGTAATTGTCTTCTCTTTCCCAGCCCCCTTCACCTGTCATAGAAATTGTCCCTTAGTAGGCTCGTTTTATAATAGTAATATTCCATAAATGCTTAGTCACAATGCTAAGCCTAATGGTCAGCAGGGGAAAGAGGAGAGCTTTCTACATGGTAGTATTTTTCAAACAGGTCTCTGCTTTTCTCTGTAAGTGAGCAGCAAGACTCACTGACTCTGAATCCCAGCAGGGGCATGCCTTTAATTGCCCTGACTAGCCAGGAGCCCAGGATAGTAAAGTGAAGAGATTACTGACTGCAGGTAGATTGTCTCATGTGTAGACTCCCACCTGCAGAGATCCAAGGCATTAATTGAAAGCATTTAAAAGTGATAGTTGGAAAAACCAGCATCTCCTCTTTTCCGTATTCTGAAGTTTCATTCTGCTATTAAGAGACCCTGGAACCACTCATTGTGAGCATAAAACTGCATGTTCAAACGCTTAAACCAGTACTCCCTACTCCCTAGCGTGTACCATTGTGTATCCTACATTTTTAAATCACAAGCCAACAGTACGCAAGCAGCTAGAGAGATCTGGCTTGGTAGCTTTGTGGCCTTCTTCAAGTTACCTAACCTTTCTGAACTTCAGGTTGTCCATCTGTGAATTTTCTACTTCATAGAGTTTCTAAGGAATGCAAATGAAATGAAGTAAAGCACTGAGCAGAGACAGGCACATTCTCTCTGCTATCTTCTATTCCCTCCTATCAGGGGAAGCAAGGCTTGTCGGGGAGGACACAATTTGAAGTCATCCTCAGATTGTCACTCACTAATCTCCAGTATGATTAGTGAATACATTTCTCAAATTGGTTTTTATATTTAAAGAAAATTGAGGTTCTGGCAATGATGTAAAGTAAATTAAATTGAAACAAATTCACTCCAGTGTAGCCATATAATCTGAGGTGCAGTGTGGTTCTAATAGATATTTATGGCTTGTTGGCTACCGTGTCCCAGTGTCCTGGCTAGAGCCTGCTACATAACAGATACTTGATAAATGTTTGTTGAATAAATTAATAAGTGGTATGTAGTTACAATGATCCAAGGCACCAATTGGAAGCATTTTAAACCTGACAGAATGACCAGTAACTCCTTTTCTCTGTATGCTCAATTTGAGTTTCATCATTTAAAAATTCACAGACTATGGATCATGTTTACAGCCACTAAAATATAATTGACCTGAAAAGGGAGCATTACATACAAGCATGGCATTAACCATCATTCCCTTTCATTCTTACACCAGCAATACAGGCTGCGGTATTAGCAGCTACTTTATGGAGAGTTTAACTGCCCAAAGTCACGCAGGTAAGAAGTGGAGGAGCAGAAGTTTGAATCTGAGTATGTCTGGATCCAAAGCCAATGTTTATTTCACCACATCAGATTAGATAAATATTTAGGAAAATTTTTAACTGAAGAAATGCCAACCTCTGTACCACTCAAGTGAAATAGTTTCCTGAATTCCAAGCTCAGTTTGAATAATAAAAGGGTGTCCCTTCTGCGAGGACCAGCACTTTAGGAATAGGTAGATTCACCTTGGAATTCTGAAGAGGTGAGGAGGTAGGGTGTGAGTTGGTCCAAAGGACAATGATTGGTCTTAAAAGAGATTATCACTGTCTTTATACTAATATTTAGCGTATTAAGGCATATTGCCATCGTCCCTTAGATGTTTAGAATTTTTCAACGTAAAGCAGAATTGTTACAGGGTCAAAGAATTAGATGGGGTTGATGGAAACAGCTTTGAAAATGTTTGCAGTGTTCTGCCTGGAGGAAGTCTGGTGAGGAGGAGGAGGAGGAGGAGGAGGAGGAGGAAGGAAGTTGACCATGGCTTGAACAGAGGCTATGACTATATGTTGGAACAGAAAGACCAGGGGGCAGAGTGAAAGATGTTCATAACATGAAGAGAAAAGAAGTGAAAAGATGGAAATGGCTCTGAGATTTCTCTCTTGGACAGCTTATGCTGTGCCTTCACCTCATGATGTTGCCCACGCACAAGACCACCTGTTGGCTCGATAAGACGGTCATTTGTACGCTCTGTGAACTATGACTGGCATATTTACCTGTATATACTCTATGATATCAAATATTTCACAGGAAAAAATATCCCCAAACTCAGTATTTATGCCTTGTCACAAAAGCACGGGCTCTGGGTCCAGAATGTCTGGGTTCAGATCCTGGTTTTCCAACCTCTGTCTTTATAACTGGGTCTCAGTTTCCTCATCTATAAAATAAGGACCCCCAGTCACACTCCCTCTTTGGCTAAGAGTGAAGAGTCAGTAAGTTTCATACACGTGAAATCGTTAGAACAGGCCCTGCCATAGAGCAAGCTTTCAAAAAATGTTCAATACACTATTATAAGTAACTTTCTTTTTCTTTTTCCCTTATTCTCAAATCTTTTGCCTGTCACTTATCACAGTTTAGAGGATTCTTCCTGAAGTAACTCACTTCCACTGGAACATGCATATTCTTTCTTGCCCTCCTATTTTTTTTTTCCTGATTTCTTTTATTTTTGTCTACAACCACAGGAAAACCTGTCTGACTATCTCTCTAGTCTATTTTGGAACCTAAAACATTGAGAAAGAGTAAAAAAATGACCCAAACTTCCTTGGAGAAAAGCCAGCTGGAATTAGTCACCAGTCTTCGCAATCCATGAAGATCTCCATATTGACGTCAGAACTTCCACATCTCCCTTAGCCTCTGCAAACATGTCTCAGTACGTTTTCTTACCTCCAGCATCAGCACTTGATAAAAAACAGTATTCCTTATTTAACTGTATTGCCCTTTTTATTCTATTTTACTTAACTACTCTTGTTGGAGTCATTGCTGTTGCTTTGGAATATTTTTTCCATTGCAAAGGAATGATGTTTAAAGCTCTGCTTGAAGTGACTATGTTGCTGTGGGCCAGCTTGTAAACTTAAGGGCCTTTTGTAACATCATTCTGTGAAAATGTGTATTCTTTATCTTGAACAGGTGACTCAAATAGGAACTTTCTTGCCTATAGATACATACTTCACGTAGCCATGTTATTTTGTTTAACTCTCAACACTTACACAATAGGTATTATTATTTTCATATTACAAATAAAAAATAGGAGATCTAAAAATTTAAATAACTTAACCTAAGTCACGTAGCGATCAGGATAGGAGAAGGAACTAGAGCCCATTTCTGTTTATTTCTAGTCCACTACACCAACCCCTCCTGCCATACACACATCAGATCAGGGTAAAAATATATTTACAAATGAGAAGCTGGCTAGCTGTTGAGTGGCAGTGATATTGATAATAGAGGTTACAGATTTTTCAGGGATTAGTATGCACCAGACATCATCTTAAGTGCATGATATCAGTTAAACCTTATAATAGTCATGAGAGATTGGGCTTATCACCAAGTACACACGTAGAAAATGGGGCTCCTACAAGTGAAGAATTTGTCAAAGTCACACCATCAGTAGGTAGCAGGATTGAGATTCAAATTTAGATCTGTTTGACTCTAAACTCCACATCCTAATCACCTCCACATTCTGCTTCTTGAATGGCTGGATAAGATGCATGCCTCCTCCCTGGCATGCCACATTGTCATCATGGGTAGAGTAGACTGAAAACAGGTGGTGACTGCCATTGCTCTTATTCGTGAGCAAGAAAACACCCAAGGAGAAAACATCAGAGCTAAACAGAAAATATGTGTGTGTCATGAGTTTACATACGATTCACAATCCCTTGGGAACAGATTACATTGTCCAGAGTCTGGGAGAAAGGAATGGAAAAGCAGGGATGGAGTCCTGGGGTGACACCCACCATCTGGATGTGGAGGGAGGAAAAAGTGGTTGGATAAGAGAGCCTGATTTTCTGGGGAGTCTTTAATGAATCCTCAGGGAGACAATTTGTTACAAGAGAACTTTTGCAATCTGTTAATTGCCTTGCAACTTAATAACATTTGGCAAATTTGGAATTCCTTCTTCAGTTTGTGAAGAGTTTTGCTTTGTATGAATATTAGATTAATAATGTTCTGTATGCAATTTGTATATGTGCTCTGAGTTAGCAGACTGTTTTGATGGTCAGAAATGATGTTTGGCAGAAATTCGAAAGATCTGTGTCAGGTTATAATGATTCTACGCAGGAATGTTATCACAAGGAATGATTTGTGTGCAGTTCTAATTTCTCGGTAATAAGAGATTTTTTTCTTCCAGTCTGATCACTAGAGAACTATTACTTTCTCTTTACTGTTCTTGCCTATAATAATGCCTTCACTGGCTTAAGAGGAGCCCACCAATTTATTTAATGGCTCCCCAAATCTATTGTAATTAGCAGGAGAGTTCTACACTGTGAAGTTTTAAACTTCCTTCATAAACAGGTATAGGTGAAACTACTAGAATGCCCTGAAATGCACTCATTTTGGGAATGCCCCAGCTGATTGACTACAATCCAAAAAGAAACTGCAGCAGACTCATTTCCCCACATTTCTACAGCCTACTTTAAATGACTGCCTTAACCCAAATCATTAGGATTCCACCCTTTGAGATTTAGCCATGCATCTAAAGTTTTCTTCCTGTTATTACCAAATTATTGGCATATTTTTCTTTCAAAATACACAGCTTTCTTGCTTAAAACCCTTCAATGGATTTCAGGTACTCTTGGGATAAAATCCATAATTCCTTTTATGTCTTCCATAGTCCTTCATGATCTGTTCCATTCCCACCGCTTCATATTTATCTCCTGTCCCCACCCCCATCCATGCTTCGGCAAAGCCCCTTCCTTCAGCAGGCTTTTCCCATTTGCTGTTCCATCTCCCTGGAATGTCCTTCTCTGCCCTCTCCACATTCTAATTTGCTCCTTCCTTTCAGGTCTCAGGCCTTTTATCATCTTCTGCCATAATATTCTGTGCTTCCTTGAGCAAGTATTACAGTATAATTAGATAATAATTTGCTAATAAGTACATTATGTTTATGCCTGTCACTCCTATATAAGTAAGGACACGGGCCACTTCTGTTATTCATACCTGTATTTGCAGCATATAGCACAGAATCAGGTATATCATTGGTCACACAAAATGTTTCATGAATTACTTAATATATCAAGCACTTAGAAGAGTGTCTGGCATAAAGTGCTCTGTGTTTACTAAGTACTTAAACTGTTGTTGTTATTGATATTGTTTTTAATTTCCCTTTAGTAGCAGATCAAATTTTTAAAATTTATTTTTTGAAGTAGAGCTGACTTACAATATGATATTAGTTTCAGGTGTGCAACATAGTAATTCAGTGTTTTTATGGATTGCACATCAAAGTAATTACAGTATTATTAACTATATTCCTTGTGCTGTACTTTACATCCCTGTGGCTTATTTATTTTACAACTAGCAGTTTGTACCTTTTAAATACCTTCACCTATTTCACCTACTCCTCCAGATGCCTCCCCTCTGGCAACCACTTGTTTGTTCTCTGTTTCTGGGTCTGTTTCTGTTTTGTTATATTTGTTTTGTGTTTTAGATTCTACGTGTAAGTGAAAACATAGAGTATTTGTCTTTGTCTGATTTACTCACTTAGCGTAATACACTCTGGGTCCATCCATGTTGTTTCAAATGGGAAGATGTTCATTCGCTTTATGGCTAATATTCATTGCATATACACCACATCATCTTTATCCATTCATCTGTAGATGGACACCAAGGTTGCTTCCTTATCTTGGCTGTTGTAAATAATGCTACAATGAACACTGAGGTGCATATATTTTTTCAGATTAGTGTTTTGGGTTTTTTTCAGATAAGTACCCAAAAGTGGAATTGCTGGATTATGTGGTAGTTTTATTTTTAACTTTTTGAGGAACCTTCATACTGTTTTCTATAGTGGCTGCACCAGTTTACATTTCCACCAACAGTGCATCAGGGTTCCCTTTTCTTCACATCTTCACCAATACTTATTATTTCTTGTCTTCTTTATGATAGCCATTCTAACAGGTGTGAAGTGATAACTCATTGTATTTTTTGTTTGCATTACCCTGATGATTAAACATGATGCTAAACATCTTCTCCTGTGCCTGTTGGACAACTGTATGTCTTCTTTGGAAGAAATATCTATTCAGATCCTCAGCTCATTGTTTAAATCAAATTCTTTTTTTTGCTATTGATCTGTGTGAAGTCTTTATTTTGGATATTAACCCCTTATTAGAGGTATCATTTCACAAATACCTTCTCCCATTTGGTAGGTTACCTCTTCATTTTATTGATGGTTTCCTTTGCTGTAATAGGTATTAATAAAAGGGTCCTGGACAGTGATACAGAACCTTAAGTTACACTTGTAGTTGTGCTGTGTGGTCTTTGGAAAGTCATCCAATCCTTCTGGACTTCAGTTTTCCTGCCTTTACAGGCATTTCTTAAGAAATTTTATTTTTAGAAATTCCCAGGAAACATAAGTTCTCTTAAAGTAATGGGAAAAGAGAAAGAGCTGGTTAATGAAGTTAATGTTTTTCTTCAGGTTTCCAGATTTTCTATTTGAAGTATTCTCCACATCGAGGGTGGCCCCTGATTTCATGGATTCAAAGAGCCAACCCATTATCAAATTATTCTCACTGAAAAGGCTTTTATATCATTTATTTGGCTCAGTAAATAGCTCTCATCTTCCCTCTCTGGTTTCAGTATCAATTGAGAAACAAATCAGCAGGAAGAGGGCTATCATAGCATCTTTGTTACTGACAGGAGACAAATTGGAGGATATCGCTCTTAGGTGAGATTGATATGAAGCTGCTGTGTCTCTATCATTGTAAGTGGATAGTGGAACAACATGCTCAAGGGACAGAGTCTTCAGAGGAGACACAGATACCCAAGAATCCACCTCTTACTGATTTGGGTGCAGAAGGGAGGATAAAGAGGCCAAACTGCCCATGCACAAGACTTCAGGCAATTAACTCCATTCAGTCGGGAAACTTGGACTGATGGCCATCACCCAAAACCAAGTAACTCAATCCTCCTCTGTGAAAAGGAGTAAGAGGTGGAACAAAGAGCTAGGACTGTTTGACTATGAAGAAGGTGCAAAATATTGTCACTTTAAATGTCAGTTACCTAGTAAATTCAGTTAGGAATTAGGCGGTTTCTAGAAATACCCAAAGTGAACCTTTGTCAGGCAGCTGGTACCATGGGAACCAGAAAATGCATTCAAGTTGTTTTTTTGTTTTTTATTTATTTATTTTTTGGCTTGTTTGTTTTTTGTAAATTAGAGCAAAGAAAACATAGCCCAGGAGCCACCAGGATTTATAGGCTGTAACAAGCAGTCTAGGTTTCCTTGGGGCATTTGGGTTTTGAGCCTAAATTCCACTTGTGGAATGTTAGGACTTATTCAAAGGCATCTTAGAGCCCCTAGGAAAGATTGTTGGCTTGGGGAGCCTCCCCAGAGCTTCTGACATTATTCCCTAAACGTAATATTGACTGCCTCCCTGGGAGATAAAACCTTCTCCTTAGCACCATTATCATGTTTATATCTTCTCTTTTCTAATTTCTTTTAGGTTTTTACCCCAAGAGGCTTATTTTCATGACTGGTTTCAGTAAGGCCATGGAATCCTGGTGGTGTTTTCTGAAGCAGTTGCTTTAATACTGTGATTCTTCTGAGAGCTTCTGTATATGTATCAATGTGTCTATGTATTTATGTATACATATACTCAAATTTACAGCTCTTCAGGTATGCAAACATAAATATAGTGCCACATATGTGTGTGTCTTAATTGAGAGAGACTTAGCCAACGAGCATGCTACAGCTTTCCCCTCATAACGAGGGGAGAGAGACAAGTGTGGCAGGGTCTAAGCCAGCTGTATGGCTCGTTCCCAAGGAGAACAGTTACCCTCCCAACTGGCAGTGTCCAAAGGAACACAATGAATTTGACATTGTTACCTGAGCAGGTCTAATCTAGGAGGTAGCGGTTGGCCAAAGACTCTAAGTGGCACTAATATTGAAATTCAGGTTATCAGTTCATCCATCTGCTAAGAACAAGAACTCAGGCAGGTATTGGAAATCTAGGCAACAAAATCAAACCCCTGGACAGAGGGAGCTACAACGTTGGATTGGGTCACAAAGTTTCTACCTAGCAGGTCAGGCTTATTTCTGGTCTCCAATTGTAGCTTTGCGCAAATGAAGAAAGGGAGGCAGAAGGCTAGGTGTTATATACTGGGCTTATGCAGTGGAGGTCAAAGGAAGATTCTCCCTTGCCCAGCCTCCATAAATCCAGGAGTTTTGCAGAATACAAATTTGATGACAGTACAACTTATTCTGATTAGCCGGTGGGCAAAAGCCATTGTTATACGGACAGCCTTATTCAGGCTTGGCTCAGGAGGTAGGTGAGGTGGGGTCTGAAGTCAAGAACTTAGTGATTAGGGATGCGCCCTTGTAAGGAAAGCAAAGGCACATATGCATGTACACACACACACACACACACACACACACACACATATACATATAGTATACACATACATGTGAACACAGAATCACATATTACAGTTGTGAAGTTTAACTCAGGGCTGGTTTCCATCCTTAAAGTCAAAGGCTGAGAGGAGGTCAATGAGGAGTTGCAAGTGATATTTTTGAAAGCTCTCTCTAGTCCTGTCCAATGGGATAGGGCAGATCACTGTGGTCAACAGAAGCAATGATGCTCAGGGCCCACTTGTGCCTTATGTAAAATATTGTCCAAGGATATCTGGACCTGTAGTATAATCAGAAAATGCAGTTTTACTGGAAGGTTGAAGAAATGTATGAGTCGGCAGTTAGCAAGAGAGAGGAACACCGATTTAAAAGGCAGGATGAACTACCACGGTGCCTGTTACTTAGTAAGACTCAATAAATATTTATTGAATAAATTTTATTTCGTCTATCCGTGTGGTATCACAAGTTGTCCTTGAGGGAAATAGTCTTCTCTTGAAGACTTAATGTAATTTAAGCTTTTGAACCAAGTGAACTGTGTTAATAGTCTTTCTGTTAACAATCAGAAAATGACCTGGGGTCACACATATTTCCCTGATAGGGTTTGCTGTTGAATACAGAACCATCATGAATAAATAATCTAGTCTTCATGAAAGAGAATTCAGAAAGATGGCAAAATTTAGAGGAGCATTTGTCACAGTGTCACTGTCATTATTGTGCACAAGGCTGTTTTTAACTCTCAGTTCTTAAAAAGTTTGCCCAAGAGTTAACCATAGAGCATGTGTATCTTACAGTCATTATCCTCCACCTTTTGTGGACTCTGCTGCCCATTGGCAAGCAACTGAAGTAAAAAATACTGATGATTCAGGGTCTGGGCCTAAGGCCAAAGCTAATTAACTCCGAAAGTCAATGAAAGCTGTTACCCATGTTCCTCAGAACAGAGCAAACCAATATTTGTATTTTTTGCTGCCCACAGGCTGATGGTGCTCTGGTTGTGGTGAATAAATTCCAGGTAGTATGACTTTTAACATAAATTGATAGGTGCAGAATAATGGGTGAAGAGGTCTCCGTAAGTCATCTCTTCTAATATCTTACAGACAACTATATTGGTTAAGAAGATCCATTTATTTTGAAATTTACCTAATTCAGTAATTTTTCTAATCTTAGTTCAAATTTTCTTTCAGTTCTTTGCCAGAAGATTTCCTGTTCCTAACTGTCACAGTGTTTACTGTTTTAATGTTTCTTTTTTCTTTCTTTCTTTCTTTTTTTTTTTTTTTTAGAATCTAGGGATTTGGGTAGTTCTTAAGGAATTTTAGGTAACTTTCATTTGTAGTTTTAAGATTTTTTTAAAATGTCCATCTAATACAGATAATAATGCCACAATTTATTGAACACTTACAATACGCTAGGCACTTATTTATAATCCCCTTTCCCACCCTGTAATGTAGGTTCCATTTTGATGGGAGGAAACACAGGTTGTATTTGGCAGAATCAGGATTCAAATCTAGGTCTGGCTCCAAAATCTATACTTTCTTAAAACACGCCATGCTCTCTCTCTAACTTAGTCAGGATAGGTTCAGCTGAATATAGTATAACACCTCAATAACATTAATTGAACAGTATTTATCTCTGTCATGTAGAGGAAGTTCAGGGGAGGCAGCTCCATGACTACTGGACCCTTTCCTTCTCCCTGGTCCACTACCCTGGCCTGTACTTTCCTTCTCCAAAGTCATGTCATGGCTCAAGATAGCTGCTGAGATGTCAGCTACCCGTTTTGCATTCCATTTGGCAGGGAAGAATTAGAGGGATGGTAAAAGTGGTGTCTCAGGTGGCTGTCTCCATTTAAAGGAGATTTTCTGGAAGTCCTGTCCATCGATTTTCACTTACTTATGACTTATTCATGTTTATAACTCTAACACCTAGAATAGTTCCTGGCACAGTGAATGAACAGATGGATAGAAATGAGTGTATATGAGATTTAAACTTATATTGAGCCCACGGCATAGTTAAAACAACCTCAGATTTGTTGATTTTTTATTTATTTATTTTTTTGTCTACCAGGTGTGACTCTCTCTCTCTCCCTCTTTCTCTTCCTCTCTTTCCTGTCTACCCTATCTTCTCAGCACATAGATACATCATCTGGCCCTTTCCAAATCATTGTTTAGGTTTTGGCTGACTTGGGACTCTCTCAGAGAAGCTTTTTCTATCTCTTTGAAGGCTGTAATTTGGCAAAGCGCCCCATTTGAGTTAACATAGTATACTTCATTTAGTCCTATCAAAGCAGTTTCCACACTGTATTCCTTATACTGCAATGATCTGCTTAAAGTAAGGCCTTTGATTTCTTCACCATTTTTCTTCACCATGTTATCATTAACACTTGAAATCAAGTCCAGAATACAATTGGTGTACAATTAATATTTACTGAAAGACGGGGAGCATTCAAATGAGGTTCTGGATGTGATCATAAAAAAAGACCACAAATAACAAATGTTGGAGAAGATGTGGAGAAAAAGGAATCCTCCATACACTGTTGGTGCAGCCACTATGGAAAACAAAATGGAGGTTCTCAAAAAACTAAAAATAGAACTACTATATGACCCAGCAGTATTACTCCTGGGTATTTATCTGAAAAAAAAACCAAAACTGAAAATACTTAATCAAAAAGCTACACACACTCCAATGTTTATAGCAGAATTATTTACAATAGCCAAGATATGAAAGCAACCCAAGTGTCCATTGACAGATGAATGGGTAGAGAAGATGTGATATATATGTGTATATATATATCACATAATATAAGATGTATATAGATATAGACCCACACACCCATACGTACATGTAATGGAATACTACTCAGCCATAAAAATGAACAAAATTTTGCCATTTGCAACAACATGAATGGACTTGGAGGGAATTATACTTAGTGAAATAAGTTAGACAGAGAAAGGCAAATATTGTATGTTTTCACTTATATGTAGAATCTTAAAAAACAAACGAATATAACAAAATAGAAACAGACTCAGAGATCTAGACAGCAAACTAGTGGGAAGAGGGGTTGGGGGAGGGGCAAGACAGGGGTCTGGGATTAAGACGTATAAACTACTATGTATAAAGTAAATAAGCTACAAGGATATATTGTACAGCATAGGAAATACAGCCAATATGTTAGAGTAACTTAATTAATTAATTAATTGAAATATAGTCTGTTACTATGTCAATTTCTGGTGTACAACAATATAGTAACTTTAAATAGAATAAAATCTATAAAAATTTTTGAATCACTATGTTATATACCTTAAACTAATAAAGCATTATAAATCAACTGTACCTCAATAAAAAATGAATGCAAAAAAATGAGATTTTGCATGATTAGCAAGCTTCTCCAAAGTCACAGAACTTGATACGGATCTAAGGCTCTGCCTTTGAAGCCTATCTTCCATCAGGGGAGGAGAAAGATACAAGTACAGGAGGATAAAAACAAAACAAAACATCTAATTTCACAAATCTGTTTGAAGCCAGCTGTATTTCCCTCACTCAGTTCCTATAATCACTTAGAGACTCTTCTCAGAGTAGTGATTGTCTCAGATGAATTTTCAGAAGCCAAGATTAAACCAGGGGGAGAAGCCTACACCAGTCATTGACAAAGTGGTAAAATCAACCTCAGTATGCCTGCAAAATAATTTGTATTTATTTCAGAACTTTCTATACAAACCACCTTTTATTTTACCTTTTTTTGTTGTTGTTCTCTGCTGAGGACTCATGTACATGGGCAATAGCCAAGACGAGTCATTCTGTTTGGCAAAGACAAGAATCTTCAGCAGTGTTTATATGACAACATGTCCCCCAGGCAGAAGTCTGTGCAACTAGACCTGTCACCTCTCCAGATGTGTCATCTTGCTTCTCTAGCTGTAGGGCATTTATGAAGTTGTAAAGCCTTAAGAGGTCAAGAATGGCATTGTTGCAGGTCCCACCCTGAAGTGTGGAAAGAGGGTGATAGGGTTGCCTGATGTAGCATTTGGCTTCTTAACCTACCAGAGCATACACTATAGGGCTGTGTGGCTTCCCGCCAGGAGCATAAAACCTAAGATAATCATGGCAAGTCACTGTTACTAAAGACTTGCTGTGAGGAAGATATAAATTTGTAATCTTTTTCTTATGGTAATTAATTCAAAACATGAAAGTAATAATTTTAAAAAATCAGGTCTGTCACTAAGAAGAATACTAAGTTCATAGGAACTTTTAAGATAAGATAAAAATCTCAAAACAAATGGAGCTTTGGACAGTGAGCCCCAGACTCACTGCAAACCCAGTGATCATGCTCCTGTAACAGTAGGGTGGGAGTTATGTGATGGAGAGGACAGGGGCTTTGGATTTGGCAGACTTGGTTTCAAATCCTGGCTCTACTGTGTTTGGTATGACTTCAAAACTCTTGGAAACTGTTTTCTCATCTGTAAAATGAAGGCAGTAACAACTGGTATTGTGGTTAGTGACAATGTATGTAAAGTGCACAACACATGTTTAATGGTTTGCATTGATGTCTGAATTGTGATGCTGCCAGAGTCAACAGAGGCAGAATTGGAGATTGTGAGTGAGCCTGTTGTGAAACAGCCATAACGTAAAATTCTGGAGCTTCTGGTAGACACACTGGCATCTCATCATAAGCACCTGACTCTTTGATCGCCCCCAGCCCAGAGCAGAAGCAGCATAGGATACAACACTGAACTCACTCCTTTCCTCATGGTTTACTTATGCATCAAAACCACGTATAATGAAAGCACTTTCTCAATTTAAATATGATAAATGAGGAAACTTTGGTGAATCTTTGACGTAATATTTGAGAGCCCATTGTTCATCCCTACATCTGTAGCACATTACACCATAGATGCTAACTAATAGTTTGTCAAAATAAGTGAAAAATTCTAAGAATGAATTAGTAAATAGGTAGATATGATGAGTAAAATATCAAAATCGCTGGTAGTGCATTAACCTTAGGGAATCAGTTAATGCTAACAAAATATGGGCAGCCTGATTTTTGGAGAAAATAACTAGTACTTGCCATTCTCCTGCCTTGGCACATATAGTTCCCAAGACTGACGAGTGTTTTCCTCAGGATCTGGGCAGCTAAGATCCTTCTATCCTCATCCCCAGCCACTCTCCCCTTGTTGCAGATTTCTTGCCATTTCTCAAACATGCCAAACAACATTCCACCTCAGGACCTCATCTCCCAGATCTGAAACGTACCCCCACCCCCTCCCACGTGTTTGTCCTTCATCTTGCTTAGACAGTACCTCAGATATCACCTCTGTGAGTCCTTCCCTGGCCACTAGACTTCCTGTCCCCCCTCCCTCGTGTTATTTTTCTCCATCCCATTTATCAAGATGAGATATACTGTATAATGTATTTATTCATTTGTTCATTGACATCTCCCCCCCACTTGAATGTATACTTGTAAGGTCAGAGAATTTTGTCTATTTTGTTTGTTTATTTTTCTGTCACACCTACAACAGTGCTTAGGACATTGTAAATACTCAAGTATTTTTGCATAGATGACCACCATTTGTTTTTTGCAGTACTTTGTGACTTGTTGCATGAAAGTGAAAGATATTAACAATTGGATGCCAAAATACTGCCAAAAATATTTGACACTTAGATGTAGAAATGGAGGGGGGAAAAGGGAGAAAACAATTATTAGTAAACAGTGGTGTAGTTTGACTCACAGCGTCAGACCTAATAAGCTATTGCTTGGAAAGGACACACCTGATAGCACTAGGGAATGTTTTGGAAGTTTCAGTGTTTCTTCCCAGAATGCTGATCTCCGTGCCATCCAGACATTCAGTAGATTCAGCTTGAAAGAATCAATTGCACAGCCAAGTAAACCTGTAATGAGTATTTAAACCATTTCAATGTAGTCTTATCAGAAAGGTCATGCAGTGAAGGAGGCATTTGGATCACAGCAATTCTCTTTACAGAAATGGTATCTGGGAAGCTGGTCTACTTTCTATTTGATTATTCAAGGATACATTTGGGATGCTGAGAACATTTGCCAAAACCTATCTTTAAAACTCAGCTGCT
Source organism: Camelus dromedarius (assembly GCF_036321535.1). NCBI lineage: Eukaryota > Metazoa > Chordata > Mammalia > Artiodactyla > Camelidae > Camelus > Camelus dromedarius. Next base: position 57,056,633 of record NC_087447.1, on the reverse strand, counting down.
TAAAGAAGAAACAAATGCACTGTGGAGTAGAAAATGCCAGATGAATCCATTTAGCAGCTTCTTTAGTAAAGTCAGCCTAGAACGTTGGACTCAGGATCCTGGCATTGTAGAAATATAATGGAAAGGACTTACAGGTGAGGAAAATGGGGCCTGGAGACAAGGGTACAAATATTTAGTGAGAGTACTCTCTGTTGGGCCCTCTGCAAAACACTTCCTGCAGAATAGGCATTGCTGTCTTCATCTGGCACTCCTATTCGAGATGGTTAATATTGCTTACATCCTGTCATACAGCAGGTGTGTAGCAGAGCGGGGCCCACAGTGAAAGCTCTCTAACTCAGAGTCCCTGTTACTTCTGTTTGCTTTCTCTAGGGTAAAGAACATTAGCCTTCCACAAATTGCTCAACTCTGAAATAATATATCCAGAATAACAACTCAAGTCATTTGACTCCTAGTTCAGTGCTCTTTCTACCAGAGTTATTTTTTTGTGTAGGGACACAAAAGTCAATTTTGTACAATAAAATCTACTTGTTAAGCATCAGTCTATACTCTATCCCCTCATACTTCTTCCTTCAGTTTTGACTTTAAAGACTATTTGTCCAAAAGTAAGACTTGAATTTATATTTTATCATTACTGTATTTTTAATATTTGTGATTATCTTATATTATTCATATTTTCATATTACCCATGTCTGTATCTCCGTTATGTTACTTTCTCCCTTTCAAGAGATACATTAGCTTTTCTCACTGTGTAAAATATCTTGATAGCCTAGTGTTTCTGTTTCATAATGTTGATTACTTACTTGCCAAGTGAGAATGGTGTCAGAATTTAGAAATATATTTGTATTTTCTAAGTAGTTTCATAAATTGCAAATAAGAACATAAAGTATTCAGCATTAACAATAATATCAGTTACTGAGAGCCTAATATGTACAAGTCACAAGTTCCATTTTTTAAACATACATTAATTCATTTTATACTTACACAATCCTATTGGGCAAACATTATTGCTCTGTTTACAGTTAAAGAAATTGAGGCACAGAGGGGTTAAGCAGAGTGCTGAAGGTCACACAATTGGTAAATGGCAGGACCAGGATTCCAACCCAGGCAGGCAACCTTGCTCCTGAGTCCATGCTCCTAACCACTTCCTATGCTACCTCTCAGGGTGCATATCAGGAATCTGGACACAATTCTAGAGGAGACTTTATCATGCCTTCTCCTTTCCTATTGAAACCTACTCTAGAGGCTGTAACCATAGCCAGCACAAGCCCACCATGTTTTTGTCTGAACCCAGAAACTTAGCAGAACTAACCTGAGTAATTGGATAAGAGAACTTTTGAGGACATTGGGTGTTCCAGGACTTATCTGTGGAGACAGTGTAAGGAGAATAGAGCCAGACCTGGGTTCAACCCCCTGCCACTCAGTCACTTTCTAGCTGCATGAACTTGGGCATACTGTTAAGCTTCTTTGAGCCTCATGGTCCACATGTGTAAAGTTGGGTAGATAATGCCCAACTCTCAGTGCTCAGAAGACCCCCTTAAGGGAATGTATCTGAAGCATCTCCATTGTAATGGTCATGTAATGGATTCTCAAAATGGTGGCATTCTCATCAATAATTAGTGAGATAAGATGGACCAATACATAACTCATATAATTTATAATTCAGGCAAAACTGGGTTGAAGAAGAAGCTATGTGGATAAGAGAGCACATAAAGTTTGCCTACCATGAAATGAACCTTATTTTCATTAGTGATTAATGGCTTAGACCTTTGGAGTCATGCAGATTTGGATTTTGATCCTATTTTGATGTGAGGTTCCTACTTTTTGGCTATCTGCCCTTAAGTGAGCCTTCCTAAGCCTTGTTTCTTCATCCACTAAATGGGGATAATTATAATTACTTTAGAAAGCTCCTCTGAGATTTATAATATTATTTAAATATAAACATATATTGTATATATGTATGTATACATGATATACAGACACTATATGCATACATAAACATACATTCAGTGGTATATGGATCTAGCTCTCTGGAAAGTATATTTATTTGGTACCAAATTACTTCACTGATAATGGGAAGGTCCCCAGATATTTGATCCCTGTACAAGTCAGAATTCTCCAGAGAAACAGACAGAACAAATATTTTATATATATATACATAGATATATATATTTATCTATGTATATATATCTATATCTCATATATATGGTATCTATGTATGATAACATTTATTATATCTATCTATATATCGAGAGAGATGTATTTTAAAGAATTGGCTCACATGATTATGGAGGCTGGCAAGTCTCAAATCTGCAAAGCTGATGTTCTAGTTTGAGTCCGAAGGCCAGAGGCTACTGTAGAACCAGAAAGAGGTGAAGTCCCAGTTCAAAGGCCATTAGACAGGAGAATTATTTCTTCCCTGGGGGAGGGAGGGTCAGCTTTTTGTTCTGTTTAGGCCTTCAACTAATTGGATGAGGTTTACATACATAATGGAAGGCGATTTGCTTTACTCAACGTTCGGATTTAAATGTCAATTTCACTCCACAACACCCTCAGAAAAACACCCAGAATAATGTTTGACCAAACATCTGAGCATCCTGTAGCCCAATCCAGTTGACACATAAAATTAACAGTCACAATCCTTACTGGTCTGTGATGAATCCTCCAACTCCTTTATGAAAAAATATATCCTTTCCTTCATGCCTTTGGGTCCAAACATTTTCCTAGGTTGAGAGGAGAGGCAAAGAAATGTAAATGGGAGGAAGGGGGTTTAGGTAGCAGTGTTTTAGCCTAATTCTCGGCTATGCCTCTAGGAATCCTGGGGTGGGGTGTGGGAGTTAGGGGGAGCAGCTTCACGCGTGCTAAAGAAATCATACCACAGGTGGAGGGGATTTAATGTACTGAACACTGTGACTATTTTAGATTTAGAATGTGAACTCAGCCATAAAAATAGAATTATAGACTAATAGAATGTTCATCTATTCCCAGATCTTTTTTTGGTTGGCTTTAAAAACAAATTAAATTGGTCACTGAAATTCTTACATTTATTCATCAAACTTTTTTCTGGTCATTGACTGTGTATCATAGTCACTTAGTCACAGGTACATTGTTTGGTCCTAGAGACTTAAAGATAAGTGAAATGTTTTTCCCATCCTTGGCAAATTAAACATCTAGAGAGGAAGATAGGCACTGAAAAAAAAAAGTAGTAACACTGTAATAACAGAAGTGGTTATGAAATGTGATGTCATGTAAAGGAAAGGATCAACCATGTCCAGGAAGGACTGGGAGTGCAGGTGCGGGAGGGCGGATAAATAACTGTTAGACTAATAAAAATTTTCTCTCTGAGCTGGATTGTGAAGGATTATTAGGAGTTTCCTAGGAGAGAAAAGAGTGAAAAGGAATTCCAGACAGGGGATTAGCATGTGGAAAGTCATGGAGGTGAGATGGAGTTTTGAAAATTTGGAGAATGTCAAAAATATGACTGATTTTATATATATATATATGGAGAGGCAGTAAAGCATACTTGGTAAGATCTTGGCCTCTGAAGCCAGAGTGCCTAGGTTCAAATTTTGGCTACTTACTATTTAACTTTGTGCAAATTACTTAACTTTCTTTGTTTTTAGTTTACTCATCTGCAAAATGGGATTAAATAACTTAACATAGAAAGCACTTAAAATAGTGTCTGACTCATTAAAAGCTCCATAAGTATTATCGATCATCTTTATCATTACACAAGTCAGCTTTGATAACAAACATACCCAACATCTCAGTGATTTAAAAAAAACACCTCTTTATTCTGTACTTAGGTTGCCTGTAGGCTAAAGAGTCATTGTGGCCAGTCTCCTTACCCTCTCATCCTAGAAGCCAGGCTACAGAAAGTTCTCCAACTGAGGCATGCATTCTCATGGCAGAGTGTAAAAGCAAGATTACTGACTGGCAGGAACTTAAGGCACTTCTCCCAGCCTCTGCTTAGACATGTCACCTGTCCTATTCATTCATACTCCATTGGCCAAAGCATATAATATGACCCAAACCAAAATCAAAGGGCAGGATTATACAGTTTCCTAAGGGAAAGGGTAGTGGGTGAGTACTAATAATTAAAAACAATAATGCAGTCTAACATGATCATGGAATATCAGCATCTTCCTATTATCCTATGTAGGGTGCTGATGGGGAAGGAAAGAAGTATAACGGAAAGAAACAAGGGGCCAGACCGCAGCTGGAAATCAATTCTAATTTCCTGGACACTTCCCAAGCTTTTTCGTCCCCAGTGCCCTGTCCCCCATCTGTCCTGCCTGGTTTTCTGCTTTGTTTGATGAGTCAATCACCTGTACTCTAAGCATAAGTATGAAAAGCTGGGGCCTTGCCACATTTTACAATATGTGAATAACTTGGATTTGAATTATAAATTGAAAACAAAAAAGTTTATGTTACTTCTGTAATTGATGTCCTGACCTCCTATTTTCAAAGCACTGTAAACATTTGTTGTAGACTTCTATTAATTATAATTGTACTTGTTAACTCAGAGTCAGTTGTCACTTCCATTGTATTCCATGACTTTGTAATTCAGCCATTTGAAACAGAAGGGATTTGCAGTTGTAGTGAGTAAATAATTTCAGGCTTTTTTTTTTTTTAAATAGATTTGAGGAGGAGTTTTGGAATTGAAACTCCTTTTAAAGGGGCCTACCTGTACACAAATGTCACTGACAGCTAATACTTGACACTAAATTATGATTATGTGTATGTGGTTATCCATAGACTAAAAATGAATCATTTGAAAAATGTTAAAGTATTTCATAGAAATGTAGCTGCCATTTTTCTTCACTCAGAAGAAGGAAGGCTCTTAAAGAATGAAAGTGCCTTTGTTACTCTGCCTGTAATGTTACTTTGGGATTAAAAAGCTAAATTCTAGTTGTCAGCAAAGGAAACTTGGAACTTCCTAACAGGAGTTCTGTAGTCATGGCTTGGCTGGGGGTTGGGTACAAGATCTGGAGTCTAGATATTTACAAGCATCTTTGAGCTGAGTCGAGGAGGGGAGAGAGGACAAGGTCAGTGGGATCTGCTGAAATTAGGGACATTTTCCCCAGGTCACCGTGCACTAAATAACCAGATATGGGAACTTGGATCCAAGGATGGGAGAAACTCAAGATTTATGTCAGAGGGCCACAAAAAGGTTAAGGAATAAATAGGGTTTGTGAAGATACTAAAAACATTGAATTATACATATTGAATTATAAAAAGTTGAGTATTATGGTATATGAATATCTGAATTTCACATTTTCTTTTTGTTGGGGGGAGGTAATTAGGTTTATTTATTTATGTCTAGAGGAGGTACTGGGGATTGAACCCAGGACCTTTTGCATGCTAAGCATGTGCTCTACCACTTGAGCTATACCCTCCACCCCTTGAATTTCACATTTTTTAACATAAACAAGGAAGGAAAAGAAAAGAAAGCAAGTGTGTAGTGAGCCTTCTTCTAGAATTAAAATCTGCCAACATTAAGCTGATTCTGACTTTGTGATTAAATAAACTTACCCATAATTAAAAATGGGCATTTCATATTATTTTCCTGTTTCAAATAAATGCTTTGAACAGTAACATCCTTGAAATCGTATGTTTAGCAAGACCTATTCTTCCAAATGGGATACACGAAGTTTTGTAACAAGTTTTTGCTTATTAAAAGGCTATGACTTAAAGGAATATATTTATCATCCTAATAAATTCATCATCCAAACTTGTTCATTCTGGGGAGTGAAAGATAACACTTAAATATGCTGGGTCAATAGTCATAAATCAGGACAGTCTTAGACAAACAGGACGTAAAGGGATCTAGAGAAAAGGAGAGAGCAAATTAAGTACCATCCTGTATTCTTGTCCCATTCATTCATGTATTTATTCAGCAAATATTTGCTGTGCTGTTGGGTCTACTTTATGGAGGCACAGATGCATAAGATGTGGTACCTGCCTTCCAAGTTATCCTGTTAACAGACTGTTGCAATGAAATCTGGTTTATTGATGCTCAAACCCAGAGCATCAATCTCTGGTCTCACCCTGGATTGGGGAAGAAAGGGAGAAAAAGGAGGTAGTGAGTACGGTTCGGTGCAGGAGGAGGACAAACTAAGGAAAGGGTATTTTCCAGTCGTAAACATGGGAAATAATTTAGCTCGTAATGGTGGTCTTGTTGGCTAGGGAATTAGAAGAAGGTGATATTGTCATGTGACCTGGTAACTTGTTTCCTCCTAGGACTTATCTTTAGCTGACTGACTCAGGAAATGTACCAAATTGTTAAGAATAAAACTCACGGCTTCATTGGTTTCATCCTTGACTGAAGGGATTTGACCAGAAGTGACAACTTTTAAAAAGAGATTTATAGAGAAATTCAATCTAAGGACTGACAACCTGATACTGACATCTGAATGAATGGCCACAGAGACGGGGAGCTAGCCTGAGGAGAGGTGGCCCTGTGAGTCCATGCTAGCACACAGCTTTTGTTTCCATCTGTGGTTCCCTAACCAGAGACGTTATAGAGGAAAAGAAGTTAACCCTCCCCCACCAAATAAATAAAAGTGGAAGTAGATTTTTGTCTAGGTGAGATTGTACTCCTTTTCTCTTGAATCTTGATTCAGTACGTCTTACACTTTTTATCTTTAAGCAAACTTGCGATGAGAAATCTTTGGATTAAATTAAATGATCAATATATAAACATTTACGTCAAATACTTTTAATGATGGAGGATTATGCTACTAAGTGGTTTTTCTAGATTCTGGAAATTGAATAAAGATCTCTCTCTTACTCGCTCTCGCTCTCTCTCTCTCTCTCTCTCTCACACACACACATACACACACACAAATATACTAAATTATGAGTTCTTGCCAAGGAGGGATCATGTCTTACTCACTTTTGTGTCCCAAGCTTCTACCTCAGGTTTTGGCCTGCAGTAAATAATGCATCATTTAGTGGTGATAAATTTCCACTAGAAGGCACACATAATAGAAATGAACATTTTTATGGCACTCTGTAGTGTTAAGGCCCATTTTACAAACAGCATATTTATAATCCCTAGTGAGGCAGGCATTAGTTGTATTTTAATTTTATGTGAGAAAAAACTGAGGCTCAGAGGTTGAAGTGAACCCCCGTGATCATATGCAGTTTTAAGTCAGAGGTAGAACCCAGGACTCCCCGCTTTGAATCTGGTCCTCTCTCTAAATTATGTTGCTGTGTTTGTGAATGTAACTTATTCTCCTTCATCCTACAAGGTAAATGCTTCAGAGGCTCTGGAGAAGAAAAAGATAAAACCATCCATTGTTATTCAAGGGCCCTCAAGCCAGGAAACTATCTCATAACATCCCTAGAACACGCAGGAAAAAAAGACCACCCACAAGGACATGATTACAAACAAGCATTGTTTTCTGCTGTTGTTTTCTACACACAGAAAATCTAAGTGGCTTTACCTGTAGTGAGTTGAGTGGGAAGTACACACGAAAAAAAGTCATAAAACTTTACTTCGTGATCCATCTGCAGACCCTGGGAAATGTTGCAGACTAACTTTAATTAATCATCTCTGCCTGAATTGATTTAGATCCTCCCACTCCCACATTAAACTGTAATGTATTCTTTATAAAAATGTACAACTTGAAGTTAATTTGAGTCCTTCAGGCCAAAGAGTTTATTTATAACGTTCGGTGAAACATTTTATGGCCCCAATTTCAATTAAATCATAAATTCAGGAAATAAGAAAAAGGAACTGGCTTCCTCAGTCACCTTGCCCTTGTCAGAAGGAATAAGATATGCATCTGTGGTATATTCCCCATTGCCTGGGTCAATGTGTGTATTTATATATCTCTTCATAGTCAATGCTGCTGATGAAAATGGCTTTCATGTGAAAAAGCAAAGATCAAAAGGCTGGTGTGGGCTGTAGATTTTTCCTCTCTTACAGCATGTTCCATCGTAGTCTAGTTCAAAGATAAGAATACTTTCTTTAGGCTTCCACAAAAGCATCCCTCTGCTTTGCTGCCTCAGATCATAGTATTTCTACTCTGGGTCAGGTTAGTCTGTCCATCAAATTTCTTCCTGATTAGTACTTTAGAGAGGTATCAGACCCAGTCTCAGGAGGTCATCTGGACGTAGTACAAATGGAGTGTCAGGGTGCCCAGTAACATATTGAAGTTACCGATATCAAGTCCAGGGTCTTAGGAGCTGAGAGGGATGCTGTGTGGTAAATAATTCAGTCTTATCCAAGGAGAAGTCCCATTTTGCCATCTAGGCCCTTGGAATATTATGTCTGACAGGAATGTCTTTGCCTGGGGGTTTTGGCCACTGGTAAGTCTAACAATGTGATTTATAATGGGGGTTTGGGGCCCTATGGTATCAGTTTTACCTCTGTAAGAGCTGGAGAATGCAGGTCAGCTATGCAGGCAGTGTGTGATCGAACCCCAGCAAAACCTCTGAGCCCTGGAGCCCAGGTGAGCTTCCTGGTAGGCAATGCTCTGTGCATATTATCATATACCAATGCATCCATGACTCTATAAGGAGATGACAACAAAAGCTGCACTTTTGGTACCATTTCTGGACTCTGTTTGATGGACTGGACTTCATTACTTGGTTGATTCTAATCTCTATCCTCCTGTAATGAGCCAAAATTGTGATTAACAGCTTTCAGTGAGTTCTATGAGTCCTTCTAATGAATCATGTAAACTGAAGGTGGCTTTGAGAAACCTCCAAGCTTACAATTGGTATCAGAAGGGAGCATGGTCTTCTGTGGACTGTGTGCCCTCTAAAACTTAATAGTTGGCCTCATAGATGTGATATTGAAAACCAATGTCCAGAGAATTCTAAGGACCAGAAACTGGGAAAACAAGTGAGGGACAGTCATGAGCTAATTTAGTTGACTTTACATTTTCAGTGTCTAGGATCTGTGAGTTCTGTATGTGTGTATGTCTGTTCCTTGCTCCATAGTCACAAAATCACTGTCCAGCCCCAAAATGCTGATAGAGCTTCTAGCAATGAGCATACCTAGATATCCAGAAAACATCAAGATATGTTGCATCTGTAAGTTTGTTGGTAGCCACAAGGTATATAAAGAAGATGTCATTCCAGTCCAGACCAAAAGAAAACTAAAGGATAGTCTCGGAAAGACATCATAGGAGGTCCAGGGGAGGCTGGGGAGCAGATTACAGACCCCACTTATTATGTCCAGGATCCAGAGACAGATGAGGTTTTTTTAAAAAAAAAAAAAAAAGGGCTGCAAAAGCCAGACAAAGTCCCATCTTGAAAATACAAGATTAGATTAAATCTACTGCAAGATGACTTGATGTTTGTGTCAGTTAGAATTAAATTTGCCTGTGAGTGACTGAAAACTTGAAATAAAAGACAGACGTTCCTTTCCTCTTTATGTTAATGAAACTAGAAATAAGCAGTCCAACCAAGGATGACAACATGATCCTTCTGTCTTGTTGTTCTACCAACCTCAGCATAAGAAATCCATCTCCTACCCAAGACAGCAGTTCAGGAGTAAGCCATCATGTCTACATTCCATCCTGCAGGAAGGAGGAAGGATGGAAGAAGGAAGAAGGAAGAAGGAAGAAGGGGTGAAGAAACTATTCACTCCCCATTTAGGAATAGTTCCTACACAGAACAAGCCTACTTAAATTGCATTGTCCAGAACTAAGTCAAATAGCCATGCCTAGATACCAAAGAGGCTGGCAAACATGGTTTTTCTTTTAGGTGGTTATAAGTCCTGTGCCCAATCAAAAACTGGGAGATCCTCTAAGGAAGAAGGAATTAATGTCTTTTGGAAGATAATTAGCAGCCTCTGCTATAATGCTCGGTCAGTGGACAGCTACATTAAATTTTCGCTTGGGATGGTGTTGCAACCAGAGCCTGTAGTTGAGATTAGTATAGAGTAGGTGGCTACTTTCATAGGAAGAGTGCTGCAGGAGCAGGGGGCCAGGCTGGTCCCTGCCATAGCTGTGGGGCTTTGCTCCCTCTGTGCTTCTTCCCAGCATTTCTGTCTGCAGTTGTATCAGTCCGTCACAGACCACTGTTTCCATTGCTTGGCTGTCCCACATCTTCATATGTAGGACTCCACAAGCTGCAGTGCTCTGAAACATTCCTGGTGTACACTTTCTTGCCATTAGGCTAATATATATTTTTCTTTTTTTTAAATTGAAGTCCCACTGGGAAAGGGAGTAGTACTTTTAGTTGAGTCAGTCATGCCTGGTTTTGAATATCTGCTTTAGCCTTTACAAGCCACATGACCCTGGGAAAGATTCTTACTCTCTCTGGCCCTCAGTTTTACTATATGTAAAATGGGAATAACAATATCTACTTTCAGCATAGTTGTTAAGATTAGAGATAGAGACAATATCTAATCCAGAGTAGGTGCTCAATAAATAGCAATTATTATAAACAAAACTGTTAGCTTGGACTGATGTTGACTTGACAAACATAGATGTAGATTCTTGGAGAGGATAATGCAAATGGTTGAAGTGTCTACTATGCTTGAGATATTTTAAATGCATGTTATCTAATATCTATAATGATCTATTGAGGGAATCAATCTTATTTCCACTTAACAGATCAGGATACCAAAGGTCTAATAGTTTCTAAATTCTCCCAAGTTTACTTCATTAGTGCTAGAACTGAGGTTTAAACCCAGGTCTGTCTGGTTACATTATGCTTTAGAGTATTTAAATTCAACTATCCCATTTCCAGTTAAGGAAATGGGGCACAATAAAGCCAAGAGACTTTTCCATGATCCCAAGTACAATTCTTAGCAGGTTATTAGATCTCTGATAACTAGCCTCGAGTCCTTCTCACTCCTCCCGGCTGCATTGTATTTAACTTACATTTCCTTTCGACAACCTCCAGCTGTATTCTTAGTTGGATAAAATTTTTCTGTTTTTCTTAACTTTCAGTGTTTTATCTTGTTTTATTGATTCATGTTTTTTGTATGCTGATTGACCTTTTTAGCAAACAGACTTGTATGATTTTATGGTGATTTTTTAATTCTCCTTCTTAGTTTGAGCGAGGCTAATGGATGCCTTTGCAGAGAATGGAACAGATGTTGGATCTATTTCCAAATACTTTAGGGGGATTGGACTGGTTATACACATGGAAGAGTTTCTTTGCTACTGACAGATGAATTGGAACTGAATGTATCATGATTCTAATCCATCTATGTGTGCCATATGGAACAGCAATCATCTCTTTGTAGGTCGGTGTTTCTCTCCCTGCAGAGGTTGTAAGCCAGAGTGAGATTTGTTGCTAACTGTATCCGTATGTGTCCTCGCCTTTCTTGTGCCTGGTGAGAACTGACCTGAGGTAACAAGTTTTTTCTTTATCTGTTATCAAGTCGTGAATAACTTAGTCTTGCTTTCTACCCTGAGGCCCAGATCAATATTCTGCTGTTGATTGTTGAATGCTGATTGTTTTAGTGAATGAAAATGAACTGGCAAAATGCCATCCAGAAGATTTGAGCACTGGCAAGTAAAACACGTGCACGGGTGGACAAAGAGGCCCCCTGATAGCAATTAAGAGTAGCATTTGCATAGTTTCTTGCCATTTACAAGCATTTTCACAGACATCTAATTCTCACAACTACCCTATAAAGAAAACACAGTAGATTTTTGTCATCATTTTACAGATGAAGATAAAGAGGATAGAGAGATGGTGACTTGCCCAAGGTCACAAAATAAAGAGACAAAACCACATGTCACACTCAGATCTTCTGGCTCTAAACCTGCTGCTCTGACTTCTGGGCATCTTCTAACTTGGGCCGTTGCCCCTGAATACTCCTATTCTCTGTGGGTCAGTATTTTTTGCTTAAGGAATAGCATGAAGTGGCCCACAAACTTTATTTTCTGCTCTGTTCCCTAGTAAAACATTCAAGATAACAGAAAATTTCAACTCTTGGCTCAAAGGAGACTGAGGATTCTTGGTGTCATTGAGTTAATCGTCTTTTCCCCACTTGGAACCCCCACGTAGGCTACTCAGCATTAAAGTTCGTGGAGTTAAATATGTTTGCATCATCCTGAGGCTTCTGCCACTCTTTGCAGAAACTGAGTAACCCTGGGTCATGGGTCAATGTTCTGCTTCTGTTTCCATCTTTTATAAAATATGAGATGAAATGCAGTGCAGTTGAAGGGAACAGAATGGGTAAAATCACCTTGCAGATCTCTGAGATGTGGGTCCAATGCACAGGGCAGATCAGAGCCTTCCTTATTAGAGAGAGATGCCTGGCTAGCATTTCAGTTTTTCTGGGGAACAAGTCTTCTATAACACATTCTTTAGCTATCTCTATGTTACAAATAGAATTTCAATTAAAAGGAGCAGAAATTTAGAAAGTCTCTGAGCTCTAGGTATGTTTCTGTCTCAAGGAGGGTTTTTATGTTTGTTTGTTTGTTTGTTTTTAAGAAATAAGGATAGGAAAAAGTGTTGAGCTTTTTCAGTATATTGATAAGGAGACAGGTGATCTGCTAAGGACAGGAAATGGGGAGGAAGAGGGTGCTAGGAAGCCTATTAGAGCTAGAGCTACCTGGGAGTCCCAAGAGCAGGGTGGCAAGACACTTCTCTCTGAATCTCGTGCCAGAAGACACTCCTGTAGTCAGGGAACTAATGTGAGGAAACAAAAGGTTGATGCCAGATAGCTTTTGATCCAACAAACATTTCTTTTGTGCCAAGTACAAAAATCAGTAAGATTCAGGCTGTGACCTTGGACTCACCATCCAACAAGAAAGGGAAGCAAACAAATATTACAAAACAAAACAGCATGTCTTTTTATATTAGTAAGAGTAATGGTAAGAATGAGAAGACCTATGAAGTGATGACCACGGACCAGGTTTATTCTGTGCATTCTTTATTTGATTAGATTCTCCTAATGACCCTTTAGGTGTATACTGTTTTATTACCAATTACAGCTGAAGAACTAAGAGTCAGAGAGGTGAAATGAATTGGCAAAGTTTGCACAGCTAGCAAGTGAAATATAGCCCCCCTGGGAAAGGGATCTATGGTAGCTCTTCTCAGTTCTTTAAGCAAACATATGTTTATGCATATCCAGTTATGCTTCAGATGCTCTATGGAACATAAAGATCAGTGATCCGTAGTCCCTGCCCTTGGAGAGTTCATAGTAAATGAGGAGGAATTAGATAGATACAGTTCCCAAGACTTAGCATGAGGTGGAAGGGGGTGAGGATCACAGGAAACTTCAAGGACTCTGGGAGTTAAAAAGAAGTTCCATGGGGGAACAGGTGGTGACAGCTGTAGAGGAGAAAGCTTTTGGGGCTCTAGAAGACTGGGTCCCCAGGTTCATGTTATGGCTTGCCAATGTAGTGTAATGTGTTGCTGGAGCTACAAGGTACCAGTTCCTATTCTATAAAGAAATCATCCAGGTTTATGCTCACAGCCCTCTGCAAACAGAACAGCTGAGCTATAATTAATGCTGGATGTGCATAAGGAAACTAAAGCCAGAGATCTGTCTGTAGGGATGTCTCCTAATCTTGCAGAGTGATCCAGGTACAAAAATGCTTTCTCCCAAGAAATGCTCCCAAGAGAGGCAGTGAGCTACCTCACTCACTGGACTAGAGAACAATTGTCCCATCTTCTCCCTCAGTTGTGGCCCACCTCATTATTGCATCCAAGAGAATACCTGACACAGAGAGGTCTAGGAGACACTTTCTTGAGGCCCAAGTAGAAACATGCACTGTAGCATTCCCTGAGTTAGGAGGACTTAAAAATACCCTGGTGGAATTACAACTAAAGGGCAAGACAGTCTGTCTCTTGAATACATAATGAGTTTGCTTCTGGCACCATCGTGTAAGAGAATGTGTAAGTTGGGGCGGGCCCAGATGAGGACAGTCAAGTTGGTCATGCACGAGACAGTCTCAGAAAGTAAGCATGTTTCCCTAAATGAGAGAAGGTGATGAGGTAATAGGGAATCACTGGTGGTGAGAGTAAGGAGACTCATCCCTGGCTTCAAATAACTGCCCTGAAGGAGGCGTTGGCCTTGTTCTGTTGATTTCAGAGATTGCAGTTGGACAATGGATGTTACCAAGAGGATCACTTCAGCTTAATGTAGGATGGAACTTCTTAAAGGGGCTTCAGTTAGAATTGAAACTGCTTGGTAATTCCTCCTACATGTTTCAGGTCTGGAATTATTTCAGCTTTGGCTGTTGAAAATTTAAGGTTGGGTTCTATCATAGCTCACCATTATTCTGTTACTATCTGGTTTAGTACACTGACTGTCGATTCAGACTGCCTGGATTTATACCCAGTTTCTTCCGCTTGCTAACCCTGTGACGTTGGATGAGTCACTTAACCTTTTAAACTTCAGTTTTCTCATCTATAAAGTGGGGTTAATAATGATAAATATCTTATAGGGTAGTTAAAAGGTTTAGATAAAATAATGCCTATGGGAGTTGAGCCAAGTCCTTTATGTGTGGTAAGTACTCAAAAAATAATTATTGTCATTTTTATTAGGATATCTGTTAAAAAGAACAGCAGCAGTTAAACAGGACTCCATTTTGTCTTAGAAATCCTTCACTTTTTCCTGCTGTTAAATAGTATTTGTGTAATTCTGGATGTATTAATTCTGTTAAGAAGAGAGAGCTCAAATCACACCCTTGCTGCCAAGTTATTCAGTAAAACCCAGATCCAGAAAACCTTTCAGTGTTCATAGGAGGATGTCTTGTGTCATCAGACAAATAAAAATGGAAACCTCCAAAGCCATGCTGAGGGAAAAGGTCAGTCCTCTCTGTCTCCTGGTAAATCTCACACTACTCCAGATGGTCACAGACGTTTGGAGTCTGGAATCATCTGGAGCTGTTGGGTTTGAAAAGAGACTGTGGCATATAGGTTCTCGATATGATGGCCTGTAACTGATAAGGCTTTGGTACATTTTTAGTAGGAGAAAGGGTTTTTTCAACTTATATAAGCTGTGGGAAAATATAATTGTGTCAGCTGGATGGGAGACATCTGTAGCTTTGCCACCATGATCCTGAAAAGCACCATGAAAGCTGAATACTGAGAGCCAGTCCAGCCTCTCACTTTTTCATAGGTTTTAAGACCCCAAAGATTCACAGGTAAGAATATGTAGGTTTTAGTGTCAGTAACAATGTAGCAGTCATAATTATTAGAAGGGGGAGGAAATACACTGGGAGATGAAGAAGATCCATGTCAATATATGAGCAGAGACTGGATTAATATGTGGTGGGAGAGTTGTAGAGGGAAAACAGGAAAACATGGGTTAGCCTAGGAGAATGATGGCCACGCAATTGTGAAAGAAGTGATAAAATATTAGTAAGAAGCATAAAAGATTTGAATAAATGAGGAAATGGCCCACGTTCCTGGAAGAGTAAATGTTGTAAATGTGTCACTTATTTCCAAAGTGAGTCATAGGTTTAATGCAAACCCAAATAAGACATCTGTGTGCTTGTGTGGGTTTTTTTTTTTTTTGTTTTGTTTTGCTGTTTCTTGATCTTTATAATAGTCCAGTAAGAGATGACAGAGAGATAGGAGATATATGAGAATTAATGAAGAAATAGATTCAACAATGATTGGTTATTGATTGGATGTGTGGGTGAGGGGAGGAAATCTAGAATAATGCACAGGCTTCTATGTCACGAGAATAGTTGGATCATCTTGGCTTACACTGTCCCAGGCAGAAGAGAAGAGAGGACAGGTTTGAAGAGGAAGGTGATGTGGAACACAATGATCGAGAGCCAGGAAGGTAGGTCTGGACTAGATTCATCAGACAGCATCAGCAAATTAAAGTCATAGTTGAAATAATTGGTACGGATATAACTACCTGGGGAGAAGCTATAGACCAAGAGAAAAGAACTGAGCCCTGGGAATGCGCAGCACTTAAGGAAGAGGATGGAGGAAGAAGGTGCGCTGAAAAAGATAGAGAAACGGCAGCCAGAGAGGTAGAGAATCAACTGGAAGTAAATGGAGCCATGAAAATGAAGGATTGAAAAGGAGGAAGAAGTCAATCAAGTAGTTCAGAAAGGTCAAGTAAAATCATATTGACTTTCATGCAAATTGGTACAACCTTTACATTGATACTACCCGTCACTGTTCATAAAGCAGAGACCCTTGGACTCAGTAATTTCATTTCTAGGAACTTACCATACAAATATACTTCCACAAGAACACAAAACATAACTGTGAGAAATTTTATTATAACTTTTTTTTTGTTATAGCAAAAGCTGAAAGCAACCTAAATACCCATCAGTACAGGATTGATTAAATATATTGTAGTATATCTACACAATAGAATATAATACAGCTATTAAACACTGAGACCAGTGTGTACTGAAGGGAAGAATTTTTGAAGCACATTGTTTTAAAAAATACAGGAGAGTACAAATTGCACTTTACTGAGAGGTTAAGCAAGCAGGAGCCTAGCTTCTTGGCTTCAAAGTCTGAGTCTTCTACTCACTAGTTACAGAGTGCTGGGAAGTGTCTTAATTTCTCCGTGCCTCTCTTTCTATCCTTTGCTTTGGATGAACTCTCTTGTTGGCCCTTATTTTTCTGAACCTTTTTACTCTAAATAAGTATCTCAACTCAGTAAGTAAAATGTCCAGTCTTGTGCCAGGACTCCCACATCCCCAAAACTACAACAAAAGGGTGAGAGAAGGTTCTTTTGCATTTGGTAACTGGGAAGTTATTGGCGACCTCCAGCAGGTGGTCTCAGTGGAGGAGTGAGGCAGAGCCCAACTGTGGTGGGAGAAGGAAGGAGTGAGAGGTGTGGAAGAGACGGAGCAAGTGTAGGCAGACTTTTGGAGCAGCTACAGAAGAAAAGTTAAAATAGAGGAAAGAGGAGTATTTAAAGAAGTGAAGGTGCTGAGGAGGTGGGAAAGGTTAGATGAGATTCTCAGCTCAGGGGTGCGTTAGTTTTGGAATAGAGGCTACTGAAATACACACACCCAGAGCCTCCACAGAGGGAAAATTATCTGGAAGCTAAGACGGTTCCTGCTTGGTACCTCCTATTTGCTCCCTGCAGGAGAGAGTAGATGATGTTAGGGACTCAAAAGAGTGTGGTGGTGGTGATTGGGATGGTCTCCAAAGGGAAAGGGGAGCTTCTGAGAGTCACTTGCTTAGGATTTCTGAGCAGCATTAAGAGCAGGTCTGATTATGGAAATCATAGGTTTATGGAATCTGTGTGGCTCTGTGATTTTCCTTGCAGGCATAGGGTGTGCCTTTGGGGCCATGCTGCAGGCTATCTCAGAGGAACCCCAACACCAAAAGGGTCAAATAATAGATCTGCCTTTCCTCACTGTTTTGCTGCAGGCTAGCTCCAATAGGCAGCACGATCTATCAAACGGAGGAAAATATATACAAAATAACTTCCTTCTTGAAAAAGCAGCACCTTGATTTCCCTGTTTAAAAACATAATACAAAACGCTGACTAACTCAACAAATCACAGACACTTTGAGTGGCTTTGTGCATTGGCACCTAATTCATCCACACACCAAATTCAAACACTTGGGTTTCTTTATTTAATACATAAAGTTCTCACCACCCCAATTCATTACACTGCCTTTCTCCTTCACTCGTAGTATCTACCTCTTAGGGCTTCATTCTATGGGATGTTGAGTTGGTCTCATTATCAGAAATGAGTATTTTCTGTTGAGTATCACAATTCATTTTGATACTTTATTATAACCTCTTTTTGAAAGTGGGGTATTTGTACACTGTGACACTATAAAGAAACTATTATTAGGGAACAACAGAATGTTTCTTTCATCGGAGAATTCTTAACAGTCATATTCAAGGGCTCAAAGGTTTGTGGAACTTTGGAATACATGGCAGTACTCAAGATTCAGGAAGAAAACAAAGAACAAAACCTGTCACACAAAAAATGGCCTTAATGCAAAGCTTAATGTTAGTTGAGTACTTTGAGCCTCTAAAACTGAATCACTGCAGGGTAAAAGAAAACCCTAAATGTCTTTGGTAAAAAAATTTATATTTGGTTTTTGGTTGCTTTAGAAACTATAATAATTTATTCATAGGAAATCATAATTACCCAGAAGTGAGGCAGTGTGTTATAATAGAGAGAGAAACAAAACAAAATAAAGTAGAACTCAAGAAGCAATTGGATTTCAGTTCCTCATATGCACTTCGTCCCCTTGGGCCTGTTTTAGACTGAGTGAACTGGTACTTATTCTGAATCCACTCACCTGTACATGTGCCTTTTGCATTAATAATAAAATAGACCCCTGGTCACCAAGATAACAGAACCAGCCTGTTTCTTCCTCTGTGAGTGATCCATCTCGAAGGTCCCTTTCCATTCTAACATGCTTATCATTCTTTGTGGCCTCTGCTCTCATGGGGGTTATAATCAAAAGAGCCAAATAAGATAAAGTAGAAGAGCACAGGTTTTGACAGCAGTAAGATCTTGTTCACAATCTAGTTCATATTTTTCTTCACTCTGTTACCTTGGGTAAGTTACCTACGCTTCCTGGGCCTCATTTTTTCTTCATCTGTAAAAGAGGCCAGTAACTCCTACTTTATGGAATTGCTGTGAGGATACAATGAAGGACTGTATATCAAGCACTGAGAATCGTTAAGTATCACAAGGCAGAAGCCCAATAAATGGCATGTATTATTAATATTAATCAATGCACATACAACAGAAGGGCACAAAGATGCACGTTGTATTTCCAGTAGAGGGAAATCACTTCACTGCACATTCACATCCAACTTGGGTAAGAAAATGCTAGCAAGTCTAGGTAGGTCCTTTTTGTCCTCAGATACTGTTCACACCTCTGCAGCAGAGGTCGTCATACTGAACTGATATTATTTACTTGTCTTTGTCATGAACTACCTGTGAGCTCTCCCTTGCAAGTCAGCCCAGATAATTTAATGAGAACATAATGTGCCCTCAAGGACAATACAATCAAATGGCTGCTTGACATCCTGTAGGTGTTTAATGAAGATTGTTTTTAAGTGAAAGAAATACAGGAGTAGATGAATAGATGAATGGAATTAGTCTTGGAAATTTTCTCTTTACACAGGACAGAATTGTGTCTATCAAACTTAGTTTTCAAAACAGTTCTACCCCACTGATCTATTGTGAACACCTGGATACAAAAAATTGTGGTCTGACATGCCTAGGATCTGATTAATGCTTGTCTAATTATATATTCCCTTGATTAAATTACAGCCAAGTTTGTATTATCACCTATTTCATAACACAGATGACTTGGTAATGATTGTAGCTGTAGATCTAGAGGAGGCATCTTTGTCATCATTTATTTGTATACATGTGTAAGAAGTGTTCTGACCAAAACATTCTGTGCTGCTATTTCTTCAACTGGCAAAGTTGTACTTACCCTTCTAGGTACAGTTAAAATATACCTTGTATGTGACGCCTTCCTCACTTCATTCAGGCAGAATTAATTGGTTTTTTTGAGTGAGGGCTTTTATAGCTCTTTTTGTGCTATTAATACATACAACATGTATCATATATGTTATATGTAGTACATGCAAATTATATGCTAATAATAACATATCAGATATGTTACAAGTGTCTCTAGAATTTATAGATTTGTATTATATTTGTTTAATACTGTCTCATTCTCTCTCTCAGTACCTACACACACAGGTCCCACACAGAGACATACACTGTGAGCTCCACAGTGACAGGGACTGCACCTTAGTTTCACTTTGTTTTGCTAATGTGTGAAGAAAGGGTGTTTCCTCATTAGACATCTGCTGGATAATATTTTGCATCTCAGGTCCTGGCATAGTACTTATCACATGTACAGGCAGTAAAGGTTTGATGGTTTTAATGAAACTAAACCCTCAGTGCATAGTATTTGGCAGGGATTGACTAACACATTTATTTATGTTTTTTCCTTTTTTTAAATGTAAAATCATATGCTTTGAGTTTATGGTTTTTGTTGTTTTTAAACCAAATGGACCTTCCAGGCCATTGGTTTTCAGGATAGGAGTTTATACATCTATACAGCTGGTCTTGGATCCTGGTTGTTTCTATCAGACTGAAATATCCAAGTGGTTCATGCTGTGCCTGTCTCCTGGGTGATGAGAAGTCTGCAGAAGTTATTTTGGACCCCTGCCTGGTTCTGACAAAGATATCAAGTAAACTCTAAAGAATTAAGGTCCAAAGAAGTTGTCAGGAAGCTGCTTTCTTTGCTTACCCACAGACACTGTCTTAATTGTCAAATTCTATAAGCAACTGTCATCCTTTATTTGTGCCTGATTCAAATGCTTTTGACAGGTCCCTTTTTCATTTATAGTCATGGAGGTGGTCAAACCCTGTAATATCAAGTGATCTATACTGAGTTATTGGCATTTAAAGAACCTGGTTTTAAGGGGACAGGGGCTGTTCTTTTCCCATCTACTATTTGCATAGGTTATCTGAAGCCACATAGCTTCTTGCTAACTACTGTAAACCTGTGATGTTCAGGGCGTAGCATTCCCCTGCCTCCATCCTGAGGATCTGTAAGGATCTCAGCTTTGTTCTCCACAAAAACACTAAAGACAAAACACATGGGAAAAAAAAGCTTTCAAGATTTCAAAGCTGACATTTTTCTTGGAAATTTTTAGGAAGATGTCTCTCACCATTGTCTTTGTGGGAGAAATCTGGTGAACTGTCATATCATGTATTTTTCACTGAGCAGGTCTGAATGCTGGGAACCAGACTTCCCATGTCCATCCTAGTTGTGGAGACAACCCCACTGGATACACGTTTCACTGGAGCACATGACATTAATAAATAAAGCATGGGAAACATTCATTTGTGATGCCCACCTTTATGCAGAGATATTACTAAATACCCTTGTGGATAGTCACTTTCCGACTTACCTTTGTGTAAGATGGGACGCCTTCTCAAGCTTTCAGAAGAAGGGGGTACAATCTGTCCCTGAAGCTCTGGGTGAAAATGATGAGTCTTCATTTAGGTCTTGTGATGTAGTTGTTGTTTTGATAGTTATTTTACATGCATTGTTTCATTTACCCTTAGAAAAACAGTAAGAGGTAGTTCTTATAGCCCTCATTTTATTGATAGTATTTTGAGGTTCCGAGAAGTTCAAAAGTTTTCCAAGAACACTTAACTGGTGCTGGAGGAGCAAGGATATGAACTCAGTCTGTCTGCCCCCAGAGCCAGTTCCCTGCTTCTTATTCCTGACGGCTTCCTCTTTAGCCAGTTTTGAAAGCAGAAGTGCCCGGAGAGTAAGCTCATGATCTTGAAGCTGGTGGGGAAATTTTTCCATGCTAGGATGTTAACTCTCTTACTGTAACTCTTTAGAGGTGCAGATAAGAATTGGCTGCAGTATGGATTTCCTAGAGATGAAAGCTATGATTCCTTAGCACTGCGTGTTAAAAATTCAGGAGAAGTTATGTGTCTTGAAACAGTGGCAATATCTGAGGGAGCCTCTGACTTCGTGATTCAAATCTCCTGCCTTACCTGCACCTTCCTCAGGCACCTGCCTGACTCTTGCCATTCTGCACCTAGAAGAATGATTCTTTTTCTACTCTATTTCCTTTTCTTGGTCTCCTTAAAAAAAATGTCCTCATTCCAGTCAGACATCTTACATATGCTTTTGGTGCTTTTTCATCCTACATTTTCAAGACACTCTTTTGGAAGAATGTGTGAGTGGTTATAAGAATGACAAGTCACATACATAAACTCTTTGGCCACATGCCCGGACACATAGTAGGGCTTTAATTATCTAGTTGCTCTTAATGGTTATTATTCTTGGTATATTTAAGGGCTAGCTGACAGAGCCTTGTAACAAGCAGCCTTCTATGCCCATTGGCTCTAAAGCTATATTTTTGCTGTTGGACCAAATGGTGAAAGACAAGTTGAGAGCCCTGTAAGCCTATTCAGCTACAGAGATGTTTGGACACAAAAAACAGACAAAAACCTCAAAGTGATCAGTGCTTTAAATTGGTTCTCAAGGTGTATGTGAGACCCCTGCTTTATAAGAGAGAAAATTCTTTCAGATTCAGAGAAACATTCTTTTAGATCTGAGGGAATAATAACTATAGGAAACATTTTACAGTGTACAACGTGATTTCACTCACCTGCATTGTGGGTTTTTGTTTTTTTTGTTTTTTTTTTTTTGCAAGCAAAATCTGTTTGGTCCCTTAGCATTGCAGGTGAGCAAGTTAAGGTTAGACACCTGGAAAGAGTAGAACCAGGTCATCAGACTCTACTACAGCCTAGGCATCAGCTGCTTAAGTAATGATTCAGATTGCTCTGTTTCTGAGGGAAAAGGTTACAGAAGCTGCACTGTTGTTTTGGACTGCAGAGGTTCCCTTTAGAAAGTTACAGCTCCACTGAATTTACTAAAAGGGCCCAATTCCTGAGCAGGCCTGCCCAGAAAGGCTGCTTCTGCAGTGTAACCATCTCCCATCATGGTCCTCAAGTAACTAGCACAGCCTCCAAAGTGCCATCTGGGTACCCGAAGATGCCCAGAGAATCTACCTTAAAATGTGTGTCGGCAGCCTTAAGTGGGTAGGCCGTGGGGCCCAGGCCAAAGTTCACAATAGCTTGCACCTGGTAAGGGGTAAATCTACGCATGCGCCAGTAGCGTGAGTCAGCATTATGAACAATACGCATGTGCGGGGAGAATATATTTAAAAAAGGACAAGTGCGCCACGCGGTCGCGCCATCTTGTTGAACTAGAGAAAAAGTGCTGAGTGGGGCCCGCCGCCGCTGCCCGCTGCGCTCGCCACCCGCTTGTACTGCAGTAAGGTGCTGTTTTGCCCCATGTCGCTTCCTCGCACAGTCTGTCTCCCGGCATGTCGGCTCCTCGCGCCGCCTTCCAGGTGGGGTAGCTCACCTCCTCAAATCCCTCTTCAGCCCCTCTCCACCAACAATGCGTTTACCAGATGTGTGTGTGGTAATGGAAAAAGAATCAATTTAACTGTGGCTAGAGTTTGAATACAGTGGAGTTAAGTTTAGAATGCTGGAAATTTCACTCTCTTTAACTACTAGCTTAGACCGTCTTCCTGAAGAGAAAAAATTTACTGTAGCATTATTTTAAGTACTCTTCTTCATGCACGTCATTTCTTTTGATTCTTTTTAAATAGTTAAAAATCAGTCTGCAGGTGCTCGCTGAGGTTCTTTGTTTTTTGATAGAGAAAGAAAAGACCTTATCTTTACTTTTCTTTGCATCATTTCTCAGGGCTATTACAAAGTTGCACACATTTACCAGTGTTCAGGGTACATTTTGTTTGAAAAAGAAAAGCACCAGTCTCTCCCTCTCCCTTATTCCAACCAGCGAAGTAAGACTTCCTGTAGAGTCGGGGACCAGTGAGGGCAAGTCATGGTAAAGTGGCACAGCGGGCAGGTGCGTCCTCTCTCCTGCTTCATTGTTGAGGGATCCTATTATTGTTTATTTCTATCTGCTTGTCCTCTTGATGGTAAGCAACAGAAAGGCAGGTATTCTCTGTTGTCCCCCATTGTTCACCCGGCACTTAACATACTGTTTGGTATATCATAGTTACTCAGTATGAATTTTTTTTTAGTTTATAAATGATTGCAGAAATTTACTGTAAGTGCCTATCTTCCTATCACATATGAAAGTTCTCATTATGTCTAAACATACTTATTTTGACCTGGTTTATACCCTATATACATTTTTTTCCTATGAAATTTAGGTAGGAAAAATTTTATAGAGACAAGGTTACAGGAGCTGGGTCTAATTTACTATAAGAATTCTTCTTCAGGAGTTTGCCACATGATTTGAATGAATATGCCTACTGTTAATTTGAAATTCATTGAAGAAATTTTAGTAGTAATTTAGGAGTAAATTCTTGTAGTTTGAGTTCCTGTAACAAGCTAAAAGGGAATCAGTCTTTCTTAACACCCCCTCCCTCCACAATTTAATTCTTTGACAAAAATTGACATTTCTACTTTTCCTAATTTGCATTGGTACTTATTTAACCAATTTGTATAGAATTTGTTATTTGCAAGTAATGTTCTAAGAATTTCATGAATATTGAGCTAATTTAATCCTCATGATAACCCTGTGAGTTTGTTACTATCATTATGCTCAGCAATATTGAGCCGTGCCCAAGGTCACCTGGCTAGGAGGAAGCAGAATGGAGCCAGAGTTTCCAACCAGGCAGTCTGGCTCTAGAGCCTTTTAAAATATGCTGCTTCACTGAAAAAGCACCCAGGAGGGATAAGTTAAGGCCTGGCTAGTACTCAGGGGTATAGTGGGTCTGGAGCACTCCAGATTTGCTGACTCCTTTCTGGAAACATGCAGCTTGTTTCATCAGTAGGCTTTGAGCTGGTTTAAGGAAGAATTCCAAAGCCCACCTTCATAGATCAAAGTGAAGGGCAGCTGAGAAGAGCATCTCAGAGACAAATCAATAGTAGCTAATAGAAGCTAACAGTTATTGACTGCTTACTATGGGTTAGGCACTATTCTAAATACTTTATGTGAATTAACTCATTTCATCTTCAACATCATTATCTTCATTTTACATATGATGGAGCTGAGACATAGAGGAGCTGCATAATTTGCTGACGGAACAGGCAGCTGAGAGGCAGAATCTGGTGTTCAAAACTAGGGAACCAGGATTCAGAGCCTTTGGCTTTAATCACTGCATTATGGTTTCAAGGAAAAGAGACCATAGACTGCAGCTCTTAAGACCTCAGAGAGCTCTGCTAGATCAGCCTGTTTGTTATCTTGGTTCCTCCAAATGTTTTCCCATAGAGGAAAGTGATGACAAGTAAAACACTTCAAATTAAAAGAGCTCATAGGCTTGTATCTTCAGGAAAGTAATAGGATGAGGGGTGAAGGGATGTCAGGCTGGAGGGAAGGGGAAACCCAGGGAAGAGGTGTAGTGAGCACCCTGGGAGAGAGAGAGACGCTGATTTCAGGAAGCGAGTGCATGTATCCAGATGAAAGAGCTCAAAGCAGGTCTGGCTCTGGGAGGGGCACAGGCATTGAATAACTAAGGGCCCACCTGTAGCCCTGAGTAGCAAACAGCCTGCAAGTCCAGGAGCATTGGGTTTGAGTGTCAGTAATTTGTGCTATGACTTCATTGGTACCCTGGAAATAACTGGTCAGGTGGTCCCAATACACTTTAAAACCTTAAGGTCAAGCAGACCTTTATACTAAATATTAAAATTGCCATTGTTGTAAGTTTCTAGCAGCTGTTATCTGTTGATGCTTTATTTTTAGAAGCCTTAATGATTCCTTGGTTTTACAAAATAAACGTAATCAAAAGGTCACTTTTTAGCCAAAGACAGATATCTGGAATATGCTACAATCGTATTGCCATTTTTAAAAAATGAAAAAGCATATTTAGTCCAAAAAGGATCAATGAAACAAAAATTATGGCTAGTTAAACAATTTCCTAAAAATGATATTCTTTCTTAGATTATGTTAGAATAAAGTGTCAAAATGAGCAACTTTTTCCAACTGCTAGGGTCTGGGATGCAGGCATTGCAATATTGGCTTATTAAAGGAGGAAGCTCAGAGAAATAAGAAGGAACTCATAATATGCTTGATAGAATAAATTTAAAAGTCAAAGCAGGCTGAAGACCTAAACTTGACTATATTCACGCAGGTGTGATCTAAGATTTTAATTCCAGATTTTATCAGCAGTCCTTATATTGGATATCCCTGAATAGAAAGGGAAGTCCTTGAGTTATTTTCAGTATTTCAATATAAATAAGCTGGTGATAATATTCTACCAAGTTAATGAAGGCATCACGTTTTATCTTGGAATTCCATTAGTGAAATGCTGATGGCATGCCAACCAGACACTCTCAGTTTCTGAACACACACATATACACACATGTACTTGCACAAATATGAAAACAAATTATTTCTCAACATAATAGAAGTTCTGTGTTGTGATAAATTAAGAAGTCTCTAAAATATTTGACTTCCTTTGTCCCATCTAGTCATACTTCAGTTCTGTGATTTAATTTAAGCTGGATTTTATAATGGATAAAGTATAGACACTGGAGTCAGATAGACAAACGGGTTTGTATGCCAGCTCCATCATTTTGTTGTTTTTGACGGTAAGTGATTATTCATCTTAACTTCTTTGAGTCTGAACTTCTTCCTGGGCAAAAATGAGAATGATTTTGTCAGGTTGCCATGGGATAGTGCTTGCATATAGTAGATACACACTCAATACTGATTTCATTTCTTCTTCCCATCCTGTCAGTGGTGCTTTTAACCATTGAATTTTAGTGAAAGTAAACTTACCTATTTATATTTCCCTTTCACCTTTCAGTTGGGACCAAGGACACACTTGGACCATGTAGGAGGCTAAACAAAGGTCACATCTGTTGCTCTTCATGATGTTCTGTTCATTTTTATTACTCTTGTTGAAATTGCTTATTTGTAATCTGGCAAGATTTCAAGACAATGGATTGAACAAGCACATCTAATATTGAATCAAAATGAAAGTGGAGGTTAAAGCTGTTAAATCAAAGATGAAATCGGCCAACCAGGCAAAGAGATTTCCGTTCTAGTTCTCTAAGGCAAACATAAGGTTGAAAAACTAAACAATACAATATAGTTAAGAAGGGCACTGATGACATTACCAGAGGCTAAAAGAGCTTCATGTTGTCATGTCTTAAATGTTTAACTTTTTCTTAAGCCTCACAAAAATTTGGAGTTTTGCTAGGAAATGTGACAAGAATCAAGTGTATGCCTCTTCCTTGGGCTGTGTTTTGAAGAGCCTGCATTGTATACCAAAAGCTCCACAGTAAAAATCATCTTGGGCCATGGACCTCAGATCTAAACTGGAGTAAAATCACAGGCCACTAAGAGAGGTGAGGTGTCTAGAGAGTAGTGTCTGGCACTTTTGCCTTTGGCATTTCTTTGCTTTGAATCCAGACTTCCCTCAATAAGAAAAGATGAAATCATTTTTCTCTGCCTTTTGTCTCCCTTAGATCTCAGGCAGCTGGCCTTACCTCTGCCCCTGCAGTGTTGGGTTTTAGTTTTTCATGCTATTTAATCAGCTGCCCTTTCAGAGATCTGGGTGAATTCACTTCAGTTCCTATGGGCATTTATCAAGCTCCTATGGGAGATACTGAAATTTTATCTCTGTCAGTATCATAGCCACTGCTCTTAAGTTGTTCACTGTCTAGCAGCAGAGCCAGGTAACTAAGCAATCATTCAGTTCAATACGAACCATGCTATGAAGGGATACAAACTATGTACTAGGTTCACAGGAGTGATCATGTAGCCTGGGGGCTTGAGGAACTCTTCGTAACCTCCTTTGTAATTGTTGTAAGGGAAGCTCTTTGTAACCTTCTCCAGGTAACCTTTTCTGACTACCCTCTTTCTGGTCTGCCCTCTGGCCTTCAAAGCCCACTGAACTGTCTCCAGTTGAGTACTTACTACACTCTGTTGATTTGTCCATTCTAGTGGGTACCCCTTGAGATCAAGAACTGTTTTAATTTCTTCTCCCTGTACCTTGCTATCTTAAATGGCATATAGTAGTTTGTTAATACATGTTAATTATACAAATGATACGACATTTTGAATTTAGACTTACATAATAAGTATGTGTCAGGTGTGAAAGTACAGAAAAGGCACTCCAGAACAGGAAAATACTGTTTCTTTTGTCTGGAATAATAATAACTATGATTTTTGTAAGTCACCTATGTGCCCAAAACTACAGTAAGAATCCCCCAAACATTATCTGTAAACATTACAACAATTCTGCAGGAAAGGTGTTATCCTCCACAGCTGACAGAGATGAAAACCAGACTTCTAGGATTAAATAACTTGTCCAAGGATGTACAATTGGTAGACAACAGAATTAAACTCTAATTTTCTCAACTTGAATGTCAGTTATGTTACTATTCAACACTTGTTAAACTTGCATGAGTGGAATTTAAAGTCCAAGCATTAGGATTTGAGGGGGACTATGGAAATGAAGTAGCATACTTTCTTATAGAAATGTCCAGAGTTTTTGATGAATTCCGTAATATGGGCATAATCAATAGTGATATCAGCCTCAAAGAGGTAATAGAATTCTACAAGTTTGGGTGTAAAAAAGTAGTTGTCAAGTATAGTTGTGTGTGTGTGCGCGCGCGCGCATATGCATGTCTTGGATATCGGTGGAATACAATCCTTCTAATCCTAGTGGTTATAATCATTTCTGTGCTGCTTTTCCTAAAGGTTCAAAAGGTGAATTTTACACACATACACTGGCACATGCGATCCACGTACTCTTTCAGCAAATGTGACATAGTTCTTCCCACACCTTTAGTCCAGGTGGAGTTTCTTAGGTTTTCTCAGGCCATGGTGAAGTACAGATTTCCTATCTTGTCACTGGCTTTTCATTGCTTCTCACTTACTCTTTAATAAATGAGGAAACTATTGTTAACTGTCATTAGGTACTCTTGCATGTGAAGAAACAGTCTAGTGTTGTCTCCGAGAGGGCAGAGGATAGAAGCAGATGGACCTGACTTCCAGTCCTGGCTCCATCACTTTCTCTAATGTGACCTTAGGGGAGTTATGTAACCCCTCTCAGTGTCAGTGTCCTCATCTGTAAAATGAGCAAGATGACAGAGTTCTTGAAGGAATTAAGCGAAATAATACATGTGAAGACTTACTATTGAGTCTGGAACATAGTGAGTGCTTTGATTTTTCTCTTCACAGTTAAGGTTCTAAAAATGAGAGAAATGTGCAGCTGGAGGGAAACAAGAGGAATAGTCTACTTATATATTATAATTCAAATCATCTGTGTAACTAACAAATAGGAATTAGGTATTAGTTATGAGCAAGGGGCTCAAAGTTCTAAATGCTTCAGTTTTCCATGCATGCATGTGCATCCTTCATGTTCTTTAAGTGTTTGCTAGTCAAGAAATGAAGACCACAGTGGATGTGGAGTTTTCAGGTTAAAGGTCAGAGGTGGCAAAGGGCATCACTGTGACCCCAGAGGAGGGTGGGTGGGGAACAGAGAAGGGCTCACTGTGCACCCCTTGTGAGAGAGGTAGCATTGGGCTTTCTGCCAACAGCTGCCCAGTAGTCCTCTTCACATGGGCAGCATTCAGGCTGTGGTTTTTGAGGCTGAATATGCTGACCTTGCATCTCTAATTTCTGCTGCCTGGGAAGAGCTAAAGAGAAAAAAAAAAAGTTTTAATTATTTTGAAGAATTTATTTAAAAAAAAAACAAAACCCTTAAGCTTAGGCTATAATTTGCCCATTACTTTTTCATTGGTGTCAGATCTTTAAAGTTCATTTCCATTCACACATTTCTGCTGTTGAAGCCTGGTTCTTAAAGACTCCAGCTGAGTGGCTGTTAGCCACCGTTCTCTTGACAGCTTTGTCTGACCAGCACTGAGAGACAGAAACTGAGCTACCATGAGCAACTGGTGGAGATCCTCAGTGGTGATGCTCTGAGGATCGTTCCTGTACGTTTCTACAAAGTCATCCGAACTGCCTGGGTTATTTTCTTCAAAGGAACAACTGCTTGCTCTGTGCAGAGGCCCCTGTTCACATCTTCACCTCCAGCAGCTTCTAGAATTATGCTGTCCCTCCTCGAGCCTCTGGATTGCTCCTATAATCCTCATCTGTCACCTCTTCATTTCCTTGTTGGTTTTGAGCTTTTTGAGTATTTCTCTGTCTTCTGCTCTGATGGTGTTTTGTTAAAGGGCCTGTGTAAGCAGATGGAGAAAATAATGGATGCTGCTAAAACTCATAACGATCATGGGACACAAGCTTCAAGTGTGCCGTCTTAGCTCGTGGCGCCCACTGCAAAACCCCAAAGGCAGCCCAGGCAGGAGAATGCCATTCATTAATTCACTTGACACATATTTTTAATCCTTCCTGTGTGTCAGGTGCTCTACAAGAGAACAGTGTCAAAAGAGATGAGATTTTTGAACTGAAAAGGATCTCAGAGATCATCTGAGAGGAAGGAACTGAGAACCAGGGAGATGATGTGGCTGTTCCAGGGCCATGGAGCTGACTGGAAGCAAAGCTAGGTCTCAGACCCAGGTTTCTGAATTCAAGTCTCCCGACACACTCTTCATGTATGTTTTAATGCTTAAGTTCCAGATGCCGTAAGTGCAAATAGGGTAGTTGTGCAAAGCATTTTTTATCTATTTGTCTATTCTTAATCAATCAATATATCTATAAATTTTTTAAGAGAATATGGGTAAATGACCATGGCCTGCCAACAACACTACCTCAGTTTCTGAGATGAGGCAGCAGCACGTTGCCCTATGGTGACTTGCTTTTTATTATTTTTAATTTTTTTCCAATTCAAAGTCGCTGTTATCCCACTTAATCCAAATTCACTAGGACCACAATTGAGAAAAGGCCAGTGTGTGTATGGTTGACTCAGCCCCTGCATCCTAAAGATTGCCCTAAAGTTGTATGTTTCTAGTAAATAAGCCTGGTTCTAACCATCCATCCATCCATCATTCAACAGCAACAGTGAAAATGTTTTGAGCATCTTCTAAGTAACAGGTTTGGTATAAATATATAATGGAGAATAAGACACAGAACCTACCTTTAAGGAATTTATTTCATAATAGATAATTACAATACAGGGTGAAAAAAATACAATGATAAACTTCTACACAATGTTATGGCACACCAGGCAACAGGCCCCTACTGGTGTCTGGGGAGAGAGGAAGAAAAGGTGGACAAAGAATATTTTCTGAAGTAATGAATGAATTGTATTTTAATGGAAGAGCAGAAGAGACAGGTCAAAAAAAAAAAGAAGTGTGTAGCAGGGAGTAGGAGTGGGTGGGAAGAGGAAGAATATCCCAGACAGAGGGAACAAGATAGAAAAAGGCACAGCAGAGTCGTGGTCCTGGCAAGTAGTGAAGTGTGGCTCGGAGAAAAGTGATCCAGGAAAAGAGGAAGAGCTGCAGATGTTGTTGGGAAAGATAGAGCGGGGCCAGATCAAGAAAAGCTTTGTATAATGTGCTGAGGACTCTGAATTTTATTTTAAAAACAAAGACGAGTTACTGGAGGATTTCAAACAGGGGAGTAATTCAGTCAATTGTACATTTTAGAAAAATTACTCAAGCTGCACTATAGAGAATTGATTGGAAGGAGTCCAGAACGATTATTGTTAAATAGCCCCAGACTTTCTCTAAATGGATATTCTGTTAATGTACATGGATCATAAACATTATTTGAATTCTGTGTAACCAGTCCTTTTGACCTCAAGAGCAGAGCCCTATTTAAGGCTTAAGAGCTTGTGCAAGAGTGGAAAGCTGTGGAATTGCTTAAAAAAAAAATTCCATAGTTAGTGGTTTTTGAAGATAGTGTACATTTAATCTGTTGTTTTATTTGTGCATCAGGATAGACTTTATTATCCAGATAGGAACTCGCCTGAAAGAGGTCGCTGGGTGGGGCAGGGTGTATGGCTCAGTGGTAGAGTGAATGCTTAGCATGCATGAAGTCCTGGGTTCAATCCCCAGTACCTCTATTAAATAAATAAGTAAACCTAATTACCCTCCCCCCCCCAAAAAAAAGGCAAAAATTTTTTTTTTTTAAATGAAAGAGGTGGAAATTTGGGAGTGTTGCTTTTTCTGGGATAGAAGAACTTTAAAATATGACCAGATTCCTGGCAGTCTCCAAAAAAGTTAAAGGAAAAGACCAAGCCACAAAGTCTGAAGCTTCAGTTATTAAATAATTTCAGCATTTACCTTCCAGGATGGCTTAAGTGGGTTAGAAGAAGGATCTGAAAATTTGCTTGGATGATCTATCCTCCCTGTTTAGACGTGATTCACTTAGTAGAAGTTGGAGCAGTTCAAATTAAATCTGACTTCAGACTGTCACCTTATTATTGTAAATGTTCCTCTTAGAAATGTTTGTAAAATGGGATTGAATCTACATGTTTCAAGGTGTCTCTTCCTTTTCAGAGAGCTTCACTCAATTCTGAAAGAGAGCACATTTTCCCCCCTAGGTCAGTTGACCTCAAAACCAGAAGATTCAATTGAGGTTCTTATTTCCTTTTTTTTTTTTTCCTTTCAAACATGAGAAAATCACCTGTAATGTTAAAGATATTATTTTGGAGGGTTAGAGCTACCTCTGTGGAATGATCAATGAGGATTTGTCTGGTTCTGTCTTGGAAAAGAAGCAATGCCGACAGGATTTCCTGAGTCTGCTGTTCTTGATGACAAGTGCTAAGCTTTTGATAGAATGAGCTCCAAGTTCCTGTATTTGAAGTCTGGTATAAATATTTCAACACAGCAAACTTCTGCTTGGCAAATTGGCATTCAAGTCTGATAGAGGGCAAGGCTTTAGGCAACATTGTTGAGTGTGAATAATATACTCCATCACCGGTTCAGGCTGGGGCCGGATGGGGCGTCAAGGAAAGTAAGTGAACTAACCTTTACTGAACACCTAGTGTGGTAGGAAATCGACCCGCTCTTTTATTTAATTCTGATAATAATCCTAAGGAGCAGAAGTTGTTAAAAGAATTTTATCAAAGAAAAGAGTGTGTCAGAAAAGCAACTTGTCTAAAATTACACAGCTCAGAAGTGACAGAACCACAATGTGTGCCCAGGTCTGTCTCCCAAGTCCATTATCTTTCTACCATCTCATGCTACCTGAGATAGCACCAGCTAATACTCATTTCCTTGGCACCCATTTAAAACCTTTCTTTTCAGTGAAGTTACTTGTTTTGTTTTATTGTTATTGTTGTCTTTTTACGTGTATGTGTTGGCACCGTGAGCAGGGTAGTTTGTCATGAAGCAATTGTAACATAAGGTTTGAACCTACGATCGGCTATGGTCTCCTGAGGCCCTAGGACACCTTGGAGTCCTAGATTTCTCTGCTGTTCTCCACTGTCACCTCATTTGACCATGGCAACAGGTCTTTCAGGACACTTAGTTAATGTGACTCTTTGACAGACAAGAAAGGATCTATAAAGCTGTGTTGCTATTGTATACGTTGAAGTGAATTTTTGACTAGATCCTACATTGTTTTCTCCAGAGTATACTTAATTCTTCCCAAAACTAATGTAACAAGGTCAGAAAATTTTATTACTTTATGTCCAGTCAACTTAACTGCCTTTTTATGTTCATTCACTTAGTTCTCATTCATTCATCAGGCATTTAATGATGAATTGAGTCTTTTATGGGCCGATCACTGGGTTAGGCCTGTGAGAAATATGAATGAACAGGACAGATTCCCTACTCCACAAGGAACACGCACCATATTTCCTGAAACTGACAGATAAATCAAACAAATGATCAGGTAGCACTTCTGACTGGCTGTCACCCTATATCAAGAAAAGAAGGAATAGTGAATATAGGTGTTTAAGTGAACAGACAGTGAGGCCGAGTTGGCTGGAGTTCCAGAGCTTTCTTCACTCCCTTCCTCCTGTCCAGAAATTGCTAGAACCTGGACAGTGAAGCTATCAGAGTTAAATTTAGATGAATTTTTAATGAAATAAAAATTTTCACACTGTAACATTCAGTTACAAGTAGTAGATTGGAAGCTATATACTATATCATCTTATTTTTAAGGCAGTCAATAAAAGTCTCAATGTATATAAAAAGATTAATATGTCAATGACTATCCTTGAAAGAGTAAATTATGCATTCATTTTTAAAGTTCTCTTTGTTGTGAAGTTCTATAATGAAGTCATTGCTTTTGTCATATAATGAATGAACTTTATTATAGTTAAAAAAAATTGTTATTTAAAAAATGAAAGTCATGCAGTTAGTTAAAAGCACTGCAAATTGCAAATCAAAATGTACCTGGATGGAAAGTTAGACTGAAAATCATAGTAACATCAAGACCTCTGGGTTCTAACCTCTGAGCTCAGAACGGGTATAGAGAAACTCGTCCACACAGTTTTTAAAAGACCCTGCTTCCATTTCTGAATTATTTACTCGGATTCTGATTCTTAGAGCCCTTCCCCCAGCCCTCTTACTGAATGGACTGTTAGGAAATCACTGCATCTGCCAAGGCTTGAATGGATGATGTAAACATATAGCATGTAGCATGGCTGTCATGGTCATGGGGAGCACTAAGGGTGTCTTGACGGGTCAGGAAGGGAAAGGGGTGAGGGTTATCACACATTCCTTGAGGCTGACAGCCTTCTTAGGGAGACCACGCCAAGGGCACGGAAAGCTAACCTGACCCACCTTGAATGTGTCTCTCCATGGCCCCAGGTGCCCCAGGAGACAACAACCGTCTGAGAGGGAGCTTTGTACTCACAGGAGCTACAAGTGGTTTGGAGGTGTTTTGTTTTATTTTTAAGACTCTGTGTCTTGTAAGGTTACAAGGCAAGGTGTGAGGAACTTGATCTCCTTCCTCTCCTCTTTGTCTCCCTCTCTCTCTTCCTCCACCTTTCCCTGTCTCCCCCTCAAAAGCTCTCCCTGTAGCTGTCCTTCCTTTGGTTTTTCCTCCTTTTCCTTTCTTTCTTTCTCAACCATACCCTTCCCTTTCTTCCTTCCGTAAGCTTTTTTTTTTTTTTTTTTTTTTTTTTTTTTTGTGAGCACCAACTTTGTCAAGTTCTGTTCGGCACCAGGGACCCTATGAATAAGGTAGGCCCAGTATCCCTCCATTAAAAAATAGACAATGACAAAAGGATTGTCAGAACCTTTTCTCAATTTTAGAACCTGAGAAAGAATTTGAAGTCTTGGACATTTTTTGCTCGAAGAACAGAAACTTTTCCCAGGCACTTCTGCCAGTGTGATCAAACAAAGTCGGTAGTTGAATCTCTCCATTGGCTTCCAGGAGCTGTCAGCTCCAAGAGCTTGAAGACGCTTCTTGTCTCCAGTGACAGCTCCCAGCCTTCCCACAGCTGCTCCCTAGAGCAGTCCGGTTTTTACTCTCCCATGTGAGTAAGGAACAAGGGGGAATATTTTTTCACTCTGAAATCTTTTTTTAAAATAATGTCATACCTTTGAACTCTAAGCAGACTCTTCTGTTTTTTTTTAAATAGTTCTCTTCATAAAAGGGTAGGGGCAGAGGGACTTCCTTTTCAAAGTCAGAATATCCCAAGTAAAACTAGCTATTGTATCTCAGGAATTAGGAGATTCAGGAAAAGACAGAGCAAAGGTGACGCTATAATTAACAGGCAGTTGCAGGAAAGGAAGAATGCCTGCTGTGCAGTATGTAATTTGGAAACCAAATGTTCTTGTCGGAGAAACCTGGCCTTGTGCAGAAAGCCCTGTGAGGGCTGTTCCGGACAAATGAACTGACAAAACCTGTTTTGTGTGCTGGCGAACCCCAGTTACCTATTCTCTGTTTGACCACAGCTAAACCATTTGTTATTTCATTCAATTATCCATCTAATAATTGTTGATCAGCGTCTATTCACCAGGTACATTGCTGAGTATAGAAACACAAAGATAAATAATAGCAAGTCTTTGCCCTCACTAAGGTCTCTGTCTTACAGAGGAGACAGAAAAGCAAACTAACATCCTCCTCCCTCTTCCCAATCAAGTGACTTCTGGGACAGAAACTTGTATAGATAACACAGAAGCAGAGAGGTGGAGCTCTTCAAATTGCCTGAGTTTGGAGAAAGCTCCTGAGAAAGACTTGAAGCATATCCAGGAAGACTTCCCCTGGTTGAACCTGGAGGGGAGAAGTATTCTAAGCAAAAGATGTAGCATATGGAAAGGCAGGAAGGTGAGCAAGAGCTCATCAATTCAAGGAAATGTACATAGTTTGTACAACAAAGAGTGCATGACAGAGCCAAGGTTGGTAGAAGATGAAGCGAGAGATATTCTAGGACAAATTGGAATATAGCTAAGTTAATTAACTTCTATATTGAAAGAATTTGAAATCAACAATTTGTGCAAAGGTCAATTTTGTTAAGAAGGATATAGTCAAAATCCCTCAAGGGCAGAGATTATATATTTTCTTTGCATAGCCAGCATGTAATATCATGCTTGATATACAGGCAGTCAATAAATGAAGACTTTGGAATAATCAGAGAATAATCCTTGGCAATGTTGAATTATTGATTCTAAAGGAGGAACATGGAGAGAAAGGAATATTGAGCTCTTGCTGTAGGCCAGGCCCTCTTTTAGGATATTTACATATATTATGCTAATTAATACTCACAATAGCCTTATGAGGGCTTATATATAATCTCCCCATTTTTCAAAACAGGCATTTGAAGCTTCGGGAAGTCAAGTAATTTACCATGGTCACATAGCTAATATATGGCCAGAAGCAGGACTCAAACTTAGTCTGTCTTTCTCTGCAGCCTACATTTCTACATTTAGGTACAAACCTTTATGAAATTTCCCTGCAGTGCTCTTGGGAGAATGCTATAATATGTGTTCATTTATGATAAGAGATTAATATGGAATTATACAACCAGGTACTAATTTAATTTTTTTAGTAAATCTTGTAAATTCTGTAAAAGTTCAGAGAAATGGAGCTGAAAATTAGCTTTTTTCTCCTATATTTTATAGGTTCAAGAAGCTTTATATTTAACTTACGACTGGTAAATGATACATGAAACAAAATAAATGAATAACAAATAAGACTCTTGAATAAATGATTGCGCATAGCCTTGTGTTTAAAGCAGATGTTTCTGAAGTTGCCAGTGTTAGATTGCTTGCTGTACTGCGTTCTAGATATTTTAAATGTGTAGTTGATGACTCATTTGGCCTCCAAAGACAGTGAGAGTATAAATATAACAAGTGTGGAGAAGAGAGTGCTTTTAGAGTACTGCTTAGAAAACCCTGGGTAGTACTAGTTTGGGCTTACTGCCCTGGTACCTGCCCCCTCCCATAGCTCCCATTCCCGCCAGTGTGGAGCTGGCCTCCTGTTTTCTTACCCTGAGCTTTGTTGCTGGTTTTCTAAGCAGCATCTTTTTCATTTTTTAGAGTTTATAAGAACATGATTTTTTTCCTTCTTTTTTCTCTCAGCTTCAGGCCAAACTTTTTTTTTTTTTTTTCAGCCTTACATGTCAAAAAGCTCTGCTGCCTTCAGACCTCTGAGTCATGGGCAGTGACTGACTCTACCAGCTTTCCGCCCCAGGTCCCACATGCTTCCAAAAGTGCACATTTGCTGGATGAATCAATGATGTGGAGGAGGATTCCAGATACAGTGGACCTTCCCACTGCTGCGCAGGCTACCCATGGCTTCCCTCCCACCCGTCTTCAGGGGCCAGAAGTATGTTTTGAAGTTCTGCCCAGGGCTTTATTGCCAACGGTGCCAGAGATAAGGGCTCCCCACAGAAAATAATTCTGCCTCCTACTCCCTACAATGTAAATTTGGAAACCCGTGATGAGTTATACGTGTGTTCTTTGAAGATTTCCTGGTATAGTTGAAAGAGGGACACATTATTTAATATGGGGGCAAAACACCTGCTTCATATATTCATAGTACTAAATGATAATGTATCTAAATCACCCAAACTAGTCCCCAAATAATCAGTCTTCAATGAGTAATAGCACTTACCATTATAATTATTACAAAACAGATGATGGTAATGAAGACAAAGAAGAGTATATTACATGTTTGACATCTAATTCTTTATCCCCAGCCCAAAGCTTTTTACTAAATTTCACATTAAAAGTGTAAGGGAAAATACTGATACGATTGGTAGACTGCAGCTGTGATTATTCTCGTATAATCTAAATCAGTATCTAGCCTTTCCAAATAACATGATTCCCTTTCACATGTTACTCTGTGGTCTGGCCCATCTTGGGAAAAGTGCAGGATTTAATGGATTAAGAAAAATGGTCAAAAGTTTGGATAACCTCAGACTTCAAATTGTTTATGTACTGATATTTTTAGGAAAGTATCTGCCATTTGGGTCTTCAGTGAAGGTAATCTAGGTCAAATGTGTTTCTGTCTAAAGTTTTAGTACTTTATCACTTCCTTCCAATAGAAATGGGGCCTGGCTTTTAGTTGGGAGATCTATTTTGTGGATCATTAGATTGTGTTCTCGGAGTACCTGGAAGTTATGAGCAAATGCTTGGAGAAGAATCTATAGACTTGATTTGATTTGTAGGTGACACTTACAGAGTAACCTTGAGTAGGGAAACTACATAATTAGCCCAGTCTTTATGGGAGCTAGTCATAAGTAATACAGAAGCAGCTTGTACGGAAAAATTGGAGCAGACAGTTTTGTAATTCAGCCCAGTTGCTCCTTCCTGTTTCTAGTGCAGCTGCCGGGAATGAATAAAGTAGACTCTGGCAAAGGGTGATTTCTGTTGAATGGTGTGTCTTGGGGACATGGACGTGTACTGGCTTCAGGGAGGTGATAGTAAACGTCAGATTTTTAACACTCCAAATTGTTAAGGGCTTTTGATTTAAATGAAAAATTACCCCCTCCCCTCCTGAGGGGGGAGTAACTGCATTATTTGAGAATTTTATTGTGGTATTAAGATGAGGGAGTGATGTCAATCAGAAGAGAGTATATGTACTATCTGAATGTGTGGTCATTGGAAATGCTAATGTTGAGTAAGAGACAGGATGCCACAGAGAAGATCTTAGTAAGCACATCTTTAGTCCTTAGTTTCTGTCTCTGTTAAATGGGAATGACAATGCGAACTTTGTGGGATTATTGTGAGAAATAACAATAATGTATGTGATAGACCTCATACAGCATCTGAGCAGCGTGTGCTCAGTACATGGCAACTCATAGTAGGAATTATAGCCACAGTGGTCATTCTGATAGTTGTTCTAATAGTGATAATAATAAAATAATACAAATAAAATAATAGCAATCAATTTTTATATGTTTACTAAGTTGGAGGCAGTGTGTTAAAGCTTCATATCCATCATTTTAATTATGAAAGTAGCCTTTTGAAGTAAAATGCATCCCATTTTAGAATTCCTTGTAGATATGGTGGTAGTGGTAGTGATGGCGTCAGAATGTTGTAATAGCATTCCTAATGTCTCAGTGGTGTTGACAGAGGTACAGTGTAAATAAGAGGAATATAAGCACACTGAACTTCCCCGAGCTCTTTGAAAAAGCAGTACAGTTCTTAGAGTCTTGATGTTGTCTCTGATCTCGTTCCCAAATCTTTGACCCAAGTAGAAGAACCGTACTTGTGAATGTCTGGCCATAGCCACATTATTCAAAGATTATCTATCAGAATTTACCATTCTGGGAAGCATCTCAACAAATACTTCTCAAGTGTCTACTGTGTGCAAGCATTCAGCTAGGAACTGAGGATTCAAAGATGAGTGTATTGCAGTCCCCAAACTTATTTAGGAGCTGTTGGTGAAGAATGAGAGTAACTAAGTGAATTACAATACAGTGTAATATGCATTGCAATACGGAGGTGCTTATGCAACACATGGAAAGTGAAATGTTCCCGTTATGATGGGAAAGCCGTGTATAGTACGGTGTTTGTGAAGAAGCCAGAATTTATGTCAGGTTGGTCTAATCATTTGAAATAGGTACATTAGCACAAAATGTGTTTATTGAATACTATGTGTACACATGAATTAAAACAGATAATTAAGACAATAATTACCAGAACAATGTGTGTAGGGAAAATTTCTAAGGATTTTCTGGATGAGAATGATGTATGGGGTTTAGAACATGAGATTTAGAGTCAAATGCTCCATGATTAACACTGTCACTGAAACTCTGATTTTCTGTTTACTCATCTGTCAGAATGTAATCATATTTCTGCTCCACCTTTGCCATACTTTCACAGATTTAAGTGCCATATAAAATGCTATCACATGGTTGAAAGTACTGTATAAACACTGGTTGCTTTTATTATACATAGCTAGAAAGATCGAGGGGAAGTTTTCATGGAAATAATTTTCCTTACATTGAGCTTTAATGAATAGGATTTGAATATGGAAAGGACAAGTTTGTGTTGGAAGGATCAGAAAGCCTTCCAGTTCCCTCTCTTGTGAAGGGATAGGGCTGTCACAGTGATCCTTCACATGTTGGAGGGAAGGGCAGAAGTAAATACATGTAAATAGGAAAGTTTAGGACTCAATTAGTTGGGATATATCTTGTCATCAGTAGGAAGCCACTCAACAGTAGGCAAAAGAGCAGCATAACCAAAGAGCTCTGTTATGGAGAATATTCTACCTACAGTTGATATGATGTTTTAGGAATCAGAGAGACAAAATACAGAGTGAGTTAGAAGGCTAGAGCAAATAAGAGCCTGAGCTTGGCTAGAGGCTGTAGGAGTAGAAAGGAGGAAGTAGATATAAGAGATATTACAGTGATAGACCATCCAGAGACTGGATTCTCTCTCAAGCTCCTCTGATATACCATGGCCAACATAGATTTGAAAGAGCTTTAAGGAAGTATAGTGGTTGATATCCTCCATTGCCTGCAAAATAGAGCTAGAGCATGACATTCAAATCTTCCCATGTTCAGGTCTTGATCTGCCATTTTGACCTTTCCATTAATTCTGTGCTATTGCCTTGGTAAATCATTCCTCATTCTGTGACCGTGTCTAATATTTTTCTTACACCATTTCCTCTGCCTGGATATATCAGTTCCAACACATACAGCATGCTCTCCTCCTTCAATCACAAGCTAAACAGTCACCTTTGCTATAAAATGTCCCCGGGTAGAGGCTCCCCTTTCCACCTCCAGCAGTGAGAACTCCTGTCTCCTTCCTTGAAGCAGCTAACATGTTGGTATCTTCATCAGCCAAAATCAGTATATGAAAAAGTTAGGATTTATCCAGTAATCCATACTGATGCATAAAGTTTTCAAGCCACAGTGGGATCAGATTCTTAGGAAGAAATCTGATGTCTTTTGGATTCCATATTCAAGAACCCTTGTGATCAAGCTGATCCCACTCACGATACCCAATATCCGTGAGCCTGTGCTGTTGTCAGAGCCTTCTGTGCAGTCACACAAGTCCTGTCAAGAAAGACTATTTCTGGTGACAAACTGAAAATTACACCAATTTATCTATCAAAGTTGTTAGACAAAAAAGAAGTCATTCAGGATAAAGTTACCTCCAAAATATCAATATTTTTCTCTGACACATAGAAGGACATTTCTCTGCCCTCAATCATGTTGGCTTTTCTGAAGGATGCTTTTGTAGCAAAATCCCTAAATACAAAGCAGCCCATTCTCTGAAGATAAACCAGTTAAGTGGTAAATTATAGCAAACAGTGCCCTCTGATATAAACTATGGGAAAGAGGGGTCTCTACCTTTTCACTAACTTGGTGGGCTTTTAAGAGTCTAATAACAGCTTCAAAAAAATTGTTCTACTAATGCACTATTTCAGCAAGCAGTTTTCTGTTTTACAAGTTACTCATGCTTCCTGGTGGTGATTAGGATTGTTTTCCAGCACTTTATGTTGATAGTTTCAGCTGGCGATATTTTAAGCAAACAAAACCCCTCCTCCACCCTCACAAGTATCCCACGTGCACATGCTGTCACTCCCACCCTGTTCCTGGGACAGAGTTACTACCTATATTGGTGAGTCTGAGATCTACAGCTGCCCGCTTGGGCTGACCTTCACTTTTGTCCAGCTAATTGCAAATGCTTTTTAGTAGGAACTGACCAACTGAGCATTGAATCAGCCAGCAGGCCCTGCTTTTAGTCCTCTTCCACATTGCTTGTGTACTTATTTCCCATTTAGCAGGTGTTAAATGTCATTGAGCATTTTGCTTTACTTACTTTGCATTTTCTGGGTGAAGAG
Organism: Camelus dromedarius; assembly: GCF_036321535.1. Lineage (NCBI taxonomy): Eukaryota > Metazoa > Chordata > Mammalia > Artiodactyla > Camelidae > Camelus > Camelus dromedarius. Next base: position 57,015,101 of record NC_087447.1, on the reverse strand, counting down.
TAGTATTGAAGATCATTTAATATGTTTATTTAACATTCATGTGTCTCTTTCTGTGAAATGACTGTTCAGTGCTTTTGCCTGTATTTTATCACAGTGCCTTTCTTCTTACTGACTTATAGGAATATTTTGTATCTTCTTGATACTGACTCACTATTGCTTATTGGTGATGCAGATAGCTTCTGCCACTTTTAAAATTAAGCTCTTGATTTTAGTGTAGTCAGATATATATATATTCTTTCTTTATAGTTGGCACTCTCCCTGTCTTGTTTAAAAACATCTTCCTCTACCCCAAGATCATAAAGATATCAAGCTACAACTTTTGTCTTTTATAAACTCAAGTATTTAATCAATCTGGCTTTAATTCTTGTGTATTCTTTTTTATAGATGAATAAATAATTGTCATAGCCCTATTTATTAAATAGTCTTCCTCCCTCCTTCCCCTAGTTATCTGCACTACTCACTCTGACCTATATTCTTTCTATACTATATGGTCCTCTATCTTTGTTCTGTGTTCCCTTTCATTCATCAATTTGTGTATCCCTCTGCTAAATCCATACTATCTTAAGATTTTTTATAATTAATCATGATATCCCATAGATCAAATTTTTCCACATTGTTTTGCTTCAGGAGTGTCTTGGCTTTGTTTAGGTTTTAGTCTTTCATGTGCATTTTAGAATGAACTTGGAAAGTTCCACAGAAATCTTTTTTGAGGTTACCATCAGAATTACTTGAACCTGTAAATTAGTTTAGAAAGACTGACCTTTTTCTGATAGTCTTCCTATCTATTTGGTCTATTTTTGCATTTACTTGGATCTTTTGTGTCTTTCAATAGAGTTTTATAATTTTCTCCTTAAATACCTTACATTAAAAAAAATCATTAACTTTGTAACACTTTTGTAAGATTTTTCATCAGGTTCCTTGATTGCTATTATAATAAACCATATCTCCCCCTCTGCCATCTAGTGGAAAGGATCATGTGATTTTTCTCTCCTATCCTGTTCATGTGACTAATTACATTGATTGAGCTGTGAGAGTTAAACCAACTTTGTATCCCTGCTGTAAGTCATTTTTCTTTTCTTTCTCCCTTCCTTCTTTCCTCTTTTTCTATTTTTGTTTTAAATTTATTATCCTGCTGTTCTTATTATCACTTTTCTTCTACTTTATTTTAGATTTAGTCTGTTTTTATTTTTGTGAATACCTAAGATGGATGACTAGCTCATTGAATCAACCCTTTTCTTTTATATTACCGTTAGATCCAGTACAGTTTCCTCAAAAATTTTTAGGTACATTGGCATCCCATAACATTTGATATGCACTGTTTTATTAACATTCTAATAAAATGTTTTACAAAAATTTATTTTATGATTTCTTGGAATCAAGAGTTATTTAGAAGTTTTTTTTTTCTTTAAATTCTTAAGAGTATGGGGATTTCCCCCCTTTCTGTTATTGATTTCTAATTTAATAAAATAATGTCCAGGAAAAATTGTGTGATAACTATTCTTTTAAAATTATCTTAGCCTAGAATGTGGTCAATATTTTGCCACTGTTTACCTGGAAACAGTTTTACCTGGAAAAAAATGTGTTTTCTGAATATTGGATGTAAGTTTCTAGCTATAGTCAATAGGTCAAGTTTTTAAACTATGTTTTTCAAATCTTAGACTAGGATTAGACTTTGCTTTTGACTAGAGCCAAAGAATTCTTTGGAATTGGGGCTACTTCTGGTCCTTTTCAGGGTCTGACTCAATTTTAGATACTCATGTTCTCTGGTCTCAGACCTGAAAATAACTATTTTTCCTCAGGCATCCCTGGCTTTCCTTTTCCTACATCCCACTTTTCTGGTTTTGGCTGACAGGATTTGATTTGATGGTCTGTTGTTTTGGTCTTGCCGATTTTTCTCACATTCTTAGATGTCTATGATTCATTTAAGGCGTGATGGTTAGAATTTATTAGACGTAAATGTATTGCAGCAGGAGGGCCCACTAGAGTTACTGCCTTATGTGCAATACTGATAGAAGTGAGAACATTTTAATGCAGATTTTGATTGCATTGATTTTCTGCTTAAAATCCTCTAACAGCCCCCAGGTTTAAGTACAGTCTCTTTAGCAAAAGCATGAAGGCCCCAAGATCATCTCTTCTCACCTCTCTCATCTCCTTTCCCTCTGCTCACCCGGATGAACCTATACTCTTCTGTTCTAAATTACTTACAATTTCCTGAATATGACACACTTTTTAAAGATTTTTTTCTGCTCTTCAAAGGTTCTTTTTACTATTTATCTACCAGGATGAATATCTATCTTTGATTTTCAGTGCACAGATCACATCCTCTTTTGAGTGTTTTCTAAACCCATAGATTAGTTTAAGTGTCCCTCTTCCAAATTCCCATAACCTTTATTTTAGCTTTTACAACACTGCATTACTTTTGTTGCCTGTTTTTGTCTAGTTTTTCCATTAGGCTCTGAGACAAAAGGCTGTTTCTTGTTTATTCCTCTATTTCCTGTGCGTAATACTTAGGGTGATGGAATCTGTTAATCTCTTAGTCAGTTCTGCCAGCTATAACAGAATATCATAGACTGAACATGAAGTTTGCTTCTCACAGTTACAGAGTCTGGAAAGTCCAACATCAGGATTCACTATCTGGTGAGAGCCTGCTTGTTTTATAGATGGCCATCTTTTTGCTGCATCCTCACATGACAGAAGGGACAGGGGAACTTTTGGGAGGCTCTTTTATGAGGGCTCCACTCTCATGACCTAATCACCTCCCAAAGTCATCACCTCCAAATACCACTACATTGGAGATTAGGTTTATATGAATTTTGGAGGGGCATAAATACTCAGTCTATGGCAGCTAGATTGCCCAAAAAAGTCCTGGCTTTCATCTCTAGTTTTCCCAATGTAATGATTAATGATACTCATTTTGGTTTTTGAAAGTGCCCACTTTAGCTGAGGAATTATATGGTCATCTTAATAATATTGTAATATTTGTTGAATGACTGAAATTGTAAAAGGAAGGGAACAAAGGAGAGATACTTGGAATGGACAATGAGGTCTGACTCACCTTTATAGCAACATTTTTTTTTGTAAAAATTATTTAACTCCTTTGTGCTTTCATTTAATCAGCTGTTAAAAAAAAAAAAAGGAAAAATATTCCCCTCTGACTTCAAAATGAAGCTAACAATAGTAAAAACTCGAATGACTTACACTTATATGGTTATTTAAGATTTACTAAGCACCTTCACAAATGTAATTTCATTTATCTTCTAATGATAGCACTAGGTAGTGAACATTGCCATACTTCTTTGAACTAACACTTCAGGTGACCAAGAGTAGTACTTATGGGTGTTCAATGGTTCTGGTGACTCCGTTTGCTTTCAGTCTGTATTTATTGAGAGTCTGCTATGTGTAAGGTGCCTGTATTAGGCACAGAGTCATAGTTAATGTGGCTATTGAATTCATATAATGAAACTAAGTCTACACTTATCTTTCACTGGTTTCTCCACCTGAGAATTACAGTCATGACACCTAATGCCTTTCATGTTGTGCAGCTCTCACCCATAGCAATTAGAGGTGACAGAACAAATCAGTGGGGAAATATTCCATTGAACTGTATCATCCATATGAATTGGGCACTTGCTTGAGTAATTAAGTGTGGCTTTCACTTCAGAGTTCAATCAGTTATGTTAATGTCCTTCTTATTGGATTAACTCATGAAAAATGAAGAAGCATGGCAGGACTCATTTGGCTACTTTGAATGTCCTATAAAACAGCAGATGTAGATTACAGCACAACTGGTTTAACCCCATACTGAACTGGCTGTCCAGATGGTCAGAATGGTAAGACGGAGTTACAGTGGTCATTATACATCTTGCATTGTGTGTTGTTCTTCACCTTATAAAACTCTCCTACTCATGTAATCTTAAGATGATTAACTTTGCTAGGTAGACAGAAAGGTATTTTAAAGATAAGGGAACAGATGAGTTAAAAAAAAAATATATTAACACTTACTTATCTGACTCCAAGCCAGATGGTCTCCTGGACTAGTTTACCTTACTGACAAGGGATTGTTCTAAATGCAGATTTAACCTGCTTTCTCTATAATATAAAACCAATTTCTCTACATTGGTATGAGTTACAATTCAAACACTACAACATTTGTCTACAGGTACCTCATGATCTAGCGCCTCTCCTGGAGAACAACCTTAATTTTAATCATTTTCCTTTCACCCACTACAAGTGTGTCTGTCAGACTTTCACATCTTCTTTCTTTACTCACACTGTTTCTTCTGCTTGCTTATGTTCATTGTCAACTCAAACACTGCCTGCTTTATAAAGCCTTTGCTGACCTTCCTTGCTTTTCCCCAAAGAACTTTTTTCCAGTGTCTCTCTTGCCTCTACAGTTCTCTATCAAACGATAGCACTTACTTTTTTATAAATCTGCTTCTCTCAGTGGGACTCAATGCCCATTTGATCTATTTTCTTAGAGTCTGGCAGAGTCTTAGGCATTTAGTAGGCACTCAACACATATTTATTGGAAAAACTAATACATAAATGCATAATATGTAGTGCTATTTGTCCTACCTCACTTTATCTGACACCATTACATATTCATAGTTGTTCACAGCTGATCAGATGTGTTCATGTTTCTCATTCCATCTGACCACAGAAATAACATGAAATGCATAAACAGGCAAGGGTCTAGTTTACTACTGTAGATAGGGAGGCTCAGGAAAAATAAATGACTGCCTCCAACTTGGTGACCATATGATGTCATTTCAACCTGAGAATGTGTGTGTTCTTGCTGTGAATGCTCTAAGTGTGACCATTTTAGCTGTTATTGGGCAAGGGATTTCCAATATTGATTTAAATGGCTTGAGACAGGAAAGCTTAGAATAGCAGGTTCTAAAAAAGCTTGAAGAATTACAAGGAAAGATTAAAAACTTGTATTCTGTACTCTTCTCAGCTCATCGTTTTGTCTTGGCAATTAGGCACTGAGTCTGTGGCATTTATTAAAAGCATCAAAAACAATTGCAGAAATAGTAAGAGTAGTTAATATTCATTTACTATGTGCAGGGCACCATGATGACTGTTACATGCCTTTTCTCAACTCTGAAAACCAATTTTTTCATGGATACTATTCTCTTCATTTTATGGTTAAAAGAAGTGGAATCTCAGAGGGAATTCAGTGCCTTGACCAAGCCAAAAAGCTAGTGAACGGTAGCGCCAGAACTTCTCCCCTCTGAAGGGAGTTGGCTAAAGCTATTGGCCTAGTCTGAAATTTTAGAGGGGACTTGCCAAGAACTGAGCTTCCCTTTGACGACTTAGATCACAGAGACTCTTTTCCCAGCATGACTTTGATAAACTACTATCTGGTGTTTGTAAACTGCCTAATAGTATATATTCTAGAGGAAATACCAATATTTCCTTCCTGAGTTGGTTATCCTGAACACTGTGTGAAGTTTCAGTGCCTCAAGAGAGATCAGCTGTCCTGATGGTATTGCTTGAAGGAATTCAAATTAGATCAAGCCAGTCCCCAGCGTGTTGCAGTGTTCCCGTTCAGCCTGGCTGCCTCACAGAACACCGCAGTGCAAACTTTTTCAGCAGAATCTTGATCACCTTGTACTTGCATTCAGGAATTCATAATGTTCCATCCATGCACTCCATTTTATAAAGATATATGATATGGTATACGTGATTAAGAATTTGAAGGGATGGGATTTTTGGAGCTGGATGTTCCTGGGCTCAAATCACAGTCATGCCAGTCATACCACTTACCAGCTATGGGGTATTGGGCAAATGACTTAATCTTAAAGCCTCAGTTGGTTCATCTATGAAATTGAACCAATATAATTATCTCATGAAGTCATTGTAGCAGCAGAATAGTATAGATACAGATTTATAGATACACAAGTATCTCTCTATACATATATTTCCACATATAATGGGCATTTAATAAATACTATTACTACTCTGCTATATTTTTTTAAATATTGTAAGTAATATAACAGTATTAAAAAGCATTTACAGGATGAAAAAGGAAAAATATTACCTATAGGTTTTACCACAAAAATTAAATAACTACTTTAGTTTTAGTGTATTTTCTTCATATCATTTTCATATGGCTATGTTTAAATACTGTCTTTTCATTTAGTATTACATTATGAGCATTTTCATAGACATCATCTAAGAAGCAACTCAGTCATTCCTCTCCTACATACTTACTAAAGAGAAACGAAGCCATATGTCTACATAAGTCTACAAAGACTTGTACTCATATGTTTATAGCAGCTTGATTTATAATAGCAAAATTGTGAAAATACTCAAATATTCATCAACAGGAGAATGGATACATTCTAACATATCTATACAATTGGAATATTACACTCCTCAGCAACAGAAAGGAGTGAACTGTTGATACATAAAATAGTGTGTGTAAATCTTGAAATAAGTATGCTAAACGGAAGATGCCAGACAAAAAAAATAGTGCTTACTGTATAATCCCATTTGTATAAAATTCTAGAAAACTCAAATCAATCTATAATGCAAGAAAGCAGAAAAATGGTTGCTTAGGATGAGAAGAGGTGGAAGGGAAAGATTATAAAGGCATGCATTGAAACTTTTTGGAGTGATAGAAATGTTCAATATTTTGATAGAGCTGATGGTTTCACAGGAGTTTATATAGTTCAAAACTCACCAAATTGTACATGTTAACTATATATAGTTTATTATAAGTCAATTATACTTTCATAAAGTTGTAAAAATAAAAAATGATACATCTTGGGAAATAAAATTCATTGTGACAGTGAAACTATTCCCACTGCTGTATGTTTAGATTACTTCCAGAATTTTGTTATAGACAACATTGCAATGAACATCTTTGGCATAAGTCTGTTATATATTATTTGCTTTCTCTTAGAATTTACTAATGGTGAAATCATCTCTTGTTGGGCAAGAATGGCCCAGAAAAATCTTTGTAGTTCACTCTTCATTAGTGTACGTATTCTTATAAGGGAGTTATGTGTGCAGTAGATTCGCTAGTTACTTTTTTTCATGATTGTAATCACTGGTTCCTAAAGCTTAGAGTAATTTTTGAGAAACCAGTAAGTAAGTAATAAATTAGAATAGGGGATGATTGGCCTAGCCAGAGGTAGAAGCCATGGGGAACATACAGCAGATACAGGTACCCTATACTAAAATGTTGGGACAGACTTTCTAGAAGAAGTGGCACCTCAGCTGGTTAATGGCAAAGGAAGAGCCAGGTGAAGAAACTTAGAGGGAGAGGGAGGCGAATGTTTCAGGCAGAGTAAACAGCTTCTGGAAGATACTAAGGGGAAGTGAAGGTCTGGCAGGACTCCATTGAGTACGTCTATGACTACGACGCTGGTGTGGGAGGCAATGGTGTGAGAGAAGCTGCTGCCCTTGGCCTAGGCTACTTTTTCAGAAGAGATGGGCAGGCTGAAGCTGTAAAGGCACTGACCTTGTGGCTTAGGCCTCCCACCATCGGTTTATCCCTTACCCGGCTTCTTCATTAGTAGTGGAGTGCATTTTGTGTCTTTCAGTGCAGAGCCTAACAAGCCACCTGACTTCTCCTGCAGGATAGTTCTGGTTTGGGTCACAGTCTGGGACCTTTCATGAAGTAGTGATGATGACCATAGTGATAAAATTTTTGTTTTTATGTATGTTTTGTATGAAGGACTTCTAAGAAGTATTGGGATTAAAAAAATACTGCTAAAAATATTCTTGAAAGTATTTGTTTTCCGATTACAAAAGTAATAAATGCTCACTGTAGAATAATTATTATCAATTATGACATTTAATATGTGTATTATAGGATAGTTGGAAAATACAAAAATATAAGGAAGGAAACAAACATTACTGAAATATTCAGAGGTAACATAGTTTATAATTTTTCCTTTCAATCTCATCTGTACTTTTCTTTGTATCTAAACCCTTGAATATTTAATCAGTGCCCTACTGATAAATAATGGGTCACTTCCAGCTGTTTCCCTTTACAGTTACTTCATGATATATCATATATATAAGCATACAAGATTTAGTGTGTCATAAAATAAATTTATAAAGGGTAATTGTTGAGATAAAAGGCAAAAGTCATAATTTTAAAGGATTGCATAAAAAAACGTATAGTTGACATATTTAACCACGCTGCCTTCTATTACTAGACATTTAGATGGTTTCTAAATTTTATTCTCATAAAAACTTGAAAATATCCTTAAGCTTTTAGATTTCTTTGGGCCTATCAGTTAAATGCTGCCACTCATGGGTCCTTTCAGGTTGGCGAACATGCTGGAGTCTTGTAAAAATCACTTAGTATTCTCCAACAGGATAGCCAGTTGTATAAAGGCAAGGCGCAGGGGATGTGGTAATCTTATTTGAGTATTGACCAGGTGTCAGTTTCCATATTTTTATACACATTATCTCATTTAATTCTCACCTCACCTGTGTCAGGGGTGTGTTAACCATTTTACAGATGAAGAAACTAAGGCTCAGGGTGGTTAAGTGAGTCTCCCAAGGTTACAGGCTGAGTTGGAAGTGAGACTTTAACCAGAGTCTCTCATATGCCAAAGATCATACTTTTCCATCTGTACATGTCTTCTCACAAAAATCATTGAGACTTGTGGAGTTTCTTTTGTAAACCAGGGAATGAGCGTGTCTCATTTTAATAAATGATAATAATTAACAATTATTGATAATTACTATGTGTCAACTCCTGTTCTGAATGCTTTCTAGGTGTTAACTTATTTAATCCTCCACATCTAATGAGGTATGGTCTATTTTGGACGCAATATACAGTTGAGGAAACTGAGGCACAGAGTGATTAACTACATTACCCACAGGCACTTGGCTTACAGGCACAGAGTGCAGGATTCAAGCCAAATAGTCTGCTCTGGAGTCAGCATTCTAAACCACTCAGAGACAATTGTCAGTTTGTGCCAGAAACCAAACAGTAGATTTTGACTTATTATATATAGTAACATGACATCACATTAAAAGGCAGTGTAAGGATGAAGAACACCGATTTTGGAATCACACTACCTCTATTTGAATCCAAGTTCTGCCACTTACTAGCTGCATTGCCTTGTGGCAAGATACTTCCTCTCTCTATTTCTGAGTTCTTCGTCCGTCAAATGGAGATAATGATAGTAAGCATCCTATAAGATTGTGACAGGAGTAAACATGTGTATAGCACTTTACATAGTGCGTGGCATATACTTTGCCACGATTTGAGTTTTGTTAAGCAGTTTGTAGTCTGTGAACTCTTCTCTTCTGATTCCTCTCTCACGAACCACACTCTAAGAAACAGTGATCTCAATGGCAGGCTGAGGTGACCAGACACATCCATAACGTCTGGCTTTTTCAAAGGCCTTTCTCTCTATTGATGCCCCAGCAAAGATCTGGGCCCTAAGGCTTCATGGTATCTTGTTTTCGTGAGATCTGTTTTAAAGGGAAGAATCAGCCTTGCCAACTTTCCAAATTTAGCCATAACTGGGTCACCTAAAAAAGTAGTGCACTGTTCCCTCAAGTAACCTTTCGCTTATGTTAATTTTATATGAAACGCTCCTCACCAAATCTTAGCACGTTCTGAATTTCACGAGTCACTGCTTCAGCGAAGAAGTGTGTAAAGAGTGCCTTTTCAGGGCTGTTACCAGATGTGGTGCAGCTTGCTTCTGTCCCTGGTCAAGTCTGTATCTCTAGGGGCGGGTACTGAAAGTAAAAAGAAATAGACAAACAAGACCAGCTACAACTATTTTTATTTTGTCTTTCATATTGTAAAAACTTCAAGAAAGAATTTTTCTTTGAATGAGTTGGACCACATCGCTAGTATTGCTCACTGACTGATGCTGGGCTCTGTGCTAGGTACTCTAACCACAGACAGGAATTTGATTCTGTTCCTGTCTTTAAAGCAGTGCAGTCTCATGTTGATCAGTCTCTGGAGAGATGCTTCTGAGGGACCATATTCAGTTTGGGGTCAGAGATGGATTTCCCCAAGCCTAACGGAACACAGTTGCATGAATCATTATCTGACAGAGGCCCTCTTCTTATAGCTTCTGACTGGGGGAAAAAAAAAGGTGTTCAGAGAGCCTGACTCTCTGAGTCACATGAAAAATTCTGCAGGGAAGCACATTGTTTTCCCAGTGGACAAAAGATGAGTGAGAGAAAGACCACTATCACTTTGAAATGACTTACCATGGACCAGGGCCCATGTTAGATATTTGGTCATCCTACTTGAATCTTGAATCCACTCTGTAGGGTGAGTGTGTCTTTCTGCAAGTAGGGAAACTGATGCTATTAATAATCTTAAATGAGAATAACCTGATTAAATCCAGAGCTAGGAAGAGGTAGAGCCCCGAATTTGAATTTAGAGCTGTCTGTCTTTAGAGTCCATATGTTTCCCACTGTAGGAATTATCTCCATAGAGGGGTCATTATAAAGAAAAAAAAATCAAATTTAGTATCTTAGAAATCCTCACTCTTTCTTCAGTAGAGTCAGTGCCAGACTGAGGGATTTTTAAAGTCCACTGGCATCACCTTCCTGAAGAAAAGGCCTCTCTTCTTTTATCATCAAATAATCTTACACCTTTTCTTGTAAGTGCCTCGTTGTAGCCTATTGTAGTTCAGATTAAGCCTCTTGATGAATAACCTGACAGGGCAGAAGAAAAACAGGAGCTTTGGATCCTCACTGAGCTGAGTTCTATCTGTATACCTACTGCTGATTCTCCAGTGGAGTGCATGATAACTTGTTTGTGAGGCTGGCATGAAATACAAAATCGTTATTGTTAATCACCCGAATTATAGTTATGGCTTAATAAATTCTAATCCTTTCCCATTCATAGTGAGATACCTTGGTGGCTCGCTGTCTGGGTGAAAGGAGCTCATCTGAAGATACTTGCTAAGCACCCACAGTGTCATACTGTTTTAGATGATTAAAGATCACTGAAGGCTACCCTTGATGCCTTTGAGTCCTGCATATAGAGAGGATTAAAAAAAAGTAGAAATAATTGAGAGACAAGTTAAATGCTTTATAATATGACATCTGCAGTATTAAAATAGACTCCAGAGAAAGTAGAGACTGGTACAGATGAGGCTCTAGGGATGGACTTCTGGGGAGAAGCGGTTAGAACAGATCTTGGGGCAGGAGGTGGAGGTCAGGGACATAAGGTACACAGGCAAAAGAAAGAACTTCAACCATCTGTTTCTCCTACGACTTTCCCCTCCCCTTTTTATTTCCTTGTTTCTGTGGCAAGAACATGGAAGTCATTTTCTTTTTTCCCCCCTACTCCCTTTCCATTGTACCTGTGCAACTGTTTTACTTGATTATAGAAATGGCATTTTAAAAATTATTTCTTTAAAATATACTCTGGGATATGGAATACATAGAATTAATTTTTAATTGGAATTAATTATTTATTTTAGAGATAGTTGAACAGCTGTTATCTTCCAGGTACTATGCTCAGGTTGGCTTTGGATAGCCAACAATCTAGTAGGAAGTTGAATACAAATAGAAAATAATCAGTGCTTTAAGAAGAGAACAGAAAAAGCACTGAAGAATTTTAGAGAATTTATTACTGAGGTGATGGGAGAGGTCTCATGAAGAGAGGCAAAACTTGAGCTGGAGCTTAAATAATGGGATTAGTAATTCTACAACATAATCACAAGTGCAAAGATGGGAAAAAAAATATAATCAAAGATCACTGAGCAGACCTATTCTCAGGAGCCATGCAAGGAAATTGTAGACAAGAAGCTGAAAATGGTAAATTGTAGCCAGAGGGCCATAAATGTCACATTAGCTATGGAAGGTGATGGATGTTAACTAAACTTCCATGGCAATCATTTCATAATACATACATATGTCAAATCATTATGTTGTACATCTTAAACTAATAATGTTATATGTCAATTATATCTCAATAAAACCAGAAAAAAATCAACCCCATGGTAAATGCAAGCTCTAGTCAGGCATTTTGTGGAACAAAGAGATTCCAAACACCTTTTAAATAGACAGTGAAGAACGCTGGGATTTTTTTCACAGGTGCTTAGGCAGTGTTACAGATTGATCCTTATGAAGAGGTGCTTATATGCAAATATGCTTCATATCACTAATAACAAAGGAATGTGAGTTAAAGCAATGCAAGATCATTTTCACCCAGTAGATTAACAAAGATTTTAAAAGAGTAATAGTGGTTAGTACTGACAAGTGAAAAATAGGTACTGTGATCACTGATGTAAATTGTGCATAATTATGATACTCTAAATTGGCATAAATCTTCTGGAAAATAATATAGTAGAATGCATCCATATTTTAAGATATGCATTCCTTTATACTTGGCAATTCTACTTATAAAAATACATGCTAAGGTCACAACTGAGTGATGCTCAAAAGCAGTTGTACATTATGTCTATCGTAGTGTGTTATCTGATACTGTAACATTGGTAACAACTGAAATGTCCTTTAGTTGGAGTATCTAAATAAATTATGGCATAAACTTTGAACAGAATTCTTGTAATTACAGTTTCTTAAATGGATACATAATTTATAATTAAATTTTAAGGTATTTTGATAAATTATTAAGAAGAGATTATAAAAAACATTGTTCAAGCTACAGATTTGAGTATAAACTGGAATGAGTATAAAGGCAAAGATGAAAGTCTCTGTCCTCTGAGACACCTTTCCACATCAGCCAGTGTTGACCTTGTCATTTCCTATCACATTATTCTTTTTTCAGTTCATTCAGCAATATATCTTACTTTCTGGTTTATTTTTTTTTCCAATTACCTTGCTGAGATTGAGAACCTTGCTTATCTTGTTCTGTGCTGTATCTCCAGCATTTAGAACATTGTCCAAATGATAGTAGCCTCATGTAAATGAGCTGAGTCAAATAAATGCCAGTTGGACAGCCATTGCAATAGTTGGCTTTTTACATAAAGTCTGAACACCTTAATTTGACATATAAATCCCTACATAATTTAGTTCCTGCCAACCTCTCTAGCCTCATCTTATCATCCACTTCTCCATCCTCTCCAGGATCTGTACACATTGAACTTTTTTCAGTTATCTTAATATATCCTTCTCTTTCATCTCCAGACCTCTTTGTACATGTTATTCTTGCTTCTAGGAAAATTAACCGAGCTCGTCTCTTACTCCTGTTTATCCCTCTGATACTAGAATAGTTTAAGCAGTATTATGGCTTAAGGGCACAGGCTCTTTATTTAAACGTCAGATTAGTTATATAACCTTAGTCCTAAGTTTTGTTGTTGTTGTTGACATATCCTTATGTGTAAAGTAGAAATAATAGTATCACATTCTCATAAGGTTATTGTGAAGATCAATGAGTTAATACATGAAAAGCACTAAGAACTGATACACAGTAGCAGTTTATCACATGTTAACATGATGATGATGATGACGACTTGTGGTGTGGTAGTTGTAGTGACAGCAATGTCACATCTTTGGACAACCTTCCTTATCCCAGGATGGGTTTGGTACCATTATCCTTTACTGAAAAAGTAATTACTGTGTATTATTGTCCATTTGTTTGGATCTTACTAGAGTATAAGCTCCATGGGATCAAAGACTGAGTCCAAGGAGTTCACCAGGGTACCTAGCACTGTGTCTGGCACATAGTAGGTGCTTACAAAATATTTGTAAAATAGCTGAATTGAATGATCTTGGCATAAAGCAATAAAGCTGAGCTAAGATACATAGTTTTAGAAGACAGATGTTAGTAATGGAAAAGAGTGAAAAAGAGTGAATGAAAGTCAAGGATGACTCAGGTTCAAGTACTGGGGACTAGAAAAATGATGAAACAATTAAGAGGGAGGAATACAATGGATGACTAGTCTTGGCTCTTTCTGTTGATGCCTAAGAATTATCTTTTGTCTTTATACTTCCATAGCTATCCTAAAGGGCTCTTAGGTTTATTATACTCTTTGACATCCAAAACTATGTTGTAGGCAATGCATATGTATATTCCCTTCTGTTGAACAAATTGAAGTTCTGAGATAATGGCTTGCTCAAAATCATGTTTGAGTAGAAGAAAAGTCATATTCCAAGTAGAAAAAAATGTAATTTTATTTAAATAAGTCATTTGCTTATTTAGAAATATAAAGAGAAGATCTACTATGTATAGAACATTATGATCTAGGCATGTAGAGATGTAAATGACCTGGCCGCTGCCCTTCACAGCTCAGAATTTGTTGCTAGAGACAGTTAAACAAGTTCAGACTAATAAGCCTTCTTAAGCATTCAGATGGTATCTTTTGGGAGTACCGTGAACAGAGCAATTTGTTTTCAGTAGAAGACTTAAAGAAGGTTCTTGGATGATATTACATTTGACCTAGGTGTTTATACTATTTATTTTTCAGAATATTATTCCAATATATTTTTTTCAAAGATAAGTTATACTTTGATTCTAAATTAGAATTTCATAATTTTATCATTGTGTTCATAAAAGAGCATTATCTAATGCATGCCTATCATTTAGGTTTGGGTTTTACTTTTCTGTAGATTGTTTTGCACTTTTTCTTACCTTTTAATTTAACTCAGCAACAGTAGTTCTCTGTTGTGAAAAAACACTGAATGAATTAATGTTTGAGGTGACAATTTTCAGCATACTTCTAAGATCGTCTGTAGAGCTGATAACATGTTAAGGAAGCTGACTTTTTAAAGCAAAATAAAGGGTAGAATCCAAATGAGAATATTGCAGAGCCCCAGGCTGATTACTTTATTTCCCAATGGCATCCTTGAAGGTACATGAAAACAAAATCAAATTACACCCGAATCTTGGTGATAATAGGAAAATAGATTGTTTTAATGTATGAAGAAGGGGTCAGTGGTATATGAGCTAAGGAACTAAGTTTAGGTTGAGAATAGAACCATAAGTTTTATGAATTGAAAAGGAAACTTAATCTAGTACAATCCTGTTTGTCTCCTTCTTATTTAAAACTGATAGAAGGATTGAACTGAATTGAATTAATTTCAATTTCAAGCAGCTAAGTAATTGCTTAGTATTACTAGGTTATTGAATTGCTTAGTATTGCAAGGTTTCCATTACTTAATATTTTTCCATTACTTATTACCTTTATGAAAATTGGGCAAGTCATTTAAAAGATCACTGTCTACTTTTTCTTTTAACCAATAAAATGGGAAAATGGAGAAAAATAATGGATATCTCATAAAGATGTTGAGAGAATGAAATGAGATAATGCCTGTAAAATACTGATCTGGCCACTTTATTATGGCCCACCCTGCTTCCCTATCTCTAGGAAGGTATTAAGATTGAATTGGTTGCAATACAAGCAGCTGGCCACATGTATTTCTCCCACCACTGTAATTCCAGTGCCCTGTACCATGCCTGACACCTAGTAGGCACTCAATAATTCTTCTTGAATGAATGTATGAGCTTGACTTTCCTTACGGTCCTGATTGACCCCTGAAAGGTATTTAAATTCTAGACCTCTCAAATCTAAGCTACCTTTTAAACAAAATGGTAAATTGAGGCCTACAGTGACAAAGATAAACGACTAGTGGCAGATTCATTTGAGAGTTAGGCTTTCTAACCTGAGTCAGACTTTCTAGCTTATTTTCTACCACAGACTTTAAAAAATATCAATAAATAATGTGTTTTCCCAACATTCTAACTATAGTTTGGAGAATAAAATTGTGCACAAAACAAAATACAGTTTTTTAATTTACTTATATAAATAGTGTCAAAATTTAGGCGTACTTCCTTGGCTCTTTCATTTGATATTAGCATGAGTAATTATTTTGTGACTAAATATTCTTTAAAAACATTTTAATGGTTGATTAGGGTTCAATCGACAGAGATGCCAAATCTTGTCATTTCTTATTGCTAGATATTTAATTTCCAGTTTTTCACTGTCAGAAATAATGCTCTCATATACTTTTTGCAAAATTGTCTTCTTGTCTTCTGATTACTTACCTAGAATTAGTTATTGGATATGAAATAATATCTGGATCAAAGGTTAGGTCCATTTTTAAAGCTTTTAAATAATGAATAGTAGCACTCTCTTTCTTTCCAGAAGACTTTACGAATTTCTTTCTCAAAAGCAATGCCTACAGATCTTTTTCTTGATGCCTATATTACCAGAAAAATGTATTAATATTGAAGGACAATTTCTTCCTCTTTTTCTTTTTTTCCCAAAATGATTCTTTCAGGGGCAAATGCATCACTAGAATAACATGTCAACACCAAACATCACTCCTCATTATCTTTTCTTGATAATACATGCTGATTACCAGTATAAAAATCTCCAAAAAATTATAGCAGAGACAGCTTCAGCATAGCTGAGTCACTACCTTTATACACACAATCCAAGCATAATGAAGGGAACAAAGGTCACATTTTAAATAGTCAAATATAAAGATTCTCTATGATAAGAGTTTTTATCTTTGGTTAAGCCGATTCTATTTGGGTGTTTGAGCTTTGGGCATTTATAGCAATCATTTAAACATTTCTTGAACCCCTATTATATACCAGATTTGGGGGGATAAATGATAAATGGCTGTGGTTTCCCTTTTTTTCTCTCATCCTTTAATGAATGATGGTAAACGTTTTTATTTTATAGATTTCTCTGGTGTATGAAAAGTTTCTGTTGTTAATTGAGAAATAACTGAGAATGCTAGACTGGATGAGGAATAAAGATACTTGAAAGTTCTGATTTACTTTTATCAGCTGTGATATCCTGACGTTGAACCCTTGATATTATATTTGTTCATGACAAATTTCCTTCTTACCTTTTTGAAGAATGGGTTTCACAAAACAGCAAACAAGATGCTTGTCTTAGTTATGACCTCATCACCAACTTGTGTTATAGAACAAGTTTCTTACCCTCAATAATCCTGAATAATCTGTGGAAAATAACAATTCTGCTGACCCCACAGGATTTTTGAGAGTATGGGGGAGGGGAAGTTTAGCAAGTAAATGATCAAAAAGAAACTATAAATATACAAACTAAAATACTTGAAATTTTTTCCTGATGATGATATGATGGCCAGAGACCCAGAAATGCCCTGTGCCTGCCCTGAACCTCACCCTCCTTTTCATAAGGTTTCTGATTAAGGAATCTATACATGAGGCATAGAAGCTAATCTGGCTTCTGAGTACCACTTCATAACTGAAGATTAATTCTGTATTGCCTGTTTACCAATGCACAGGTCTGGTAAAAAGAAACCACTGTGGCATAAACCTGAAGGAATAAGGTGGGCATTCAACTCTTTCTTTTATGAAACTGAGATGACTGAATGTGCCACTCAAATTCAGCTACAGAGCATCTAAAATAGGAAGAGCGAGACCTAGATGCGTCTACCCACAGGGGCACTGCTCAGTTCTGCACAGACAGAAAGCACAATAGCAAGAAAGAAGAGAATGGCCCGATATGCCTGGAGAAAGCTGCCTCTAACTAGGTGAGCCGACAGCGTGGAAGCAGTAGAAGAGGGAGCACCACTGTGGCTGCTGTCCTGTGAGGCAGTGCTCATAGGCCCTGCTACACCATGGCTCAATGAATGTTCTAAACTCTGACCTATCAGATTATTCAAATTAAATAAAGGTAGGTAGTGGAAATACGGGCAGAATAAGTAGAATTCCTTCTACACACTCATGTTTTGGGTAGCCCTTGTACCTGAGAAAGGTTCTCAGAATTCACTGGTGAATGTGATCAGATAGAATGGAAAAAAAAGGTTGAATGAGAGTAGGTAAATAAGTATCACACCACCAGTGTCTCAACCTTGGCTGTGAAATGGAACCACCTTGGGGGCCTTAGAAAATACTGATTTCTGGGCCCCACTCTCTAAGAGTCTGATTGAATTGATCTGTAATGCAGTATGAACATCAGGATGCTTTTTAAAACTCCCAAGGTGATTCTAATGCGAAGGTGAGATTAAGGAACACTAATGTACGAAATGCTTAAATATTACTCACGTAAGCAAGAATAAAATTTAGAAAACTGATCAATTTAGTACCAGTTCCTTACATTATAGGGTCCTCTTTTGCCTTCAAACTGAATCTCCCACAGAGTTCTCTTCAATTTTTATTTTCTTTAACACATTTGGAACAAATTTACGTTTATACCGAATTATTCAGAAATTTATCTATAAGCTTATTTACTCGAGTACCCCTACTGCTACAATTCACTGATTGTACAAAGGTTTCCAATCCATTGAATCCCATCATTTTCTTTACTACCCACCCCTACATTCTCAAATTCCCTCTTGTCCTGCCAAGATTCCATCATTCATTACTATTATCACTTCCTTTACTCTCAGCCAAAGACTTTGCCCTCTACTTCTGTATGAAAGACATCTTTGAACTCCCTCATCTTCTCCAGCCACACCAGTGCCTTTGCTTCTTAGCCTGCTATTTGCTTTCCTTGTTTCACATTGAGAAGATCATCTCTTCTCATGATCCTGTTCACTGGTGCTTTGGGTACCAGCTTTTCTTCCTGTCTCAAGAATTTTATTTTCTTGTATGCATTTTTATAACTTTGGCCATGGATGAAATAATTTTAAAAATCAAGGTAAAATACATCAAATTTTAGAACAGGTCTTATAATCCGACTCTTTGGAGTTACCTGACACGTCAGACATCAGGTATTCCATATTAGTGTTACTTTCATCTCTCCGAAGTTGCCTCTGTACCTCATCACCAATACTCCATCAAAAACAGGTCTCTGAAACCTCACATTGTTTTTGGTTTTCATTTTCCACCATTTGCTGGAACTGGTCTTGTGTACCATGCACCAACTTGTTTTTGAATCTCTCAGCTTTTTGAAATTATGAAGAGTCTTCATATTTACAGCTAAAGATTTTCTCTGGTCTTTGAGTATGAGAGCCAGGCATACCTCCCTATCACCAAGGAAAAATGTTATTAAAAAATTTTTGTTATGGAAATTTTCAAACATACCCAAAAGCATAGAGAATAGAATAATTAACCCCTATTTTTACATTCTTGTTTAACCTTTCCATTCCTTCCCGCTAATTTGAATATCTGTTTGATAGAATAATTTAAATCATAGAATTTTACCCATAAAACAGCTCAGTATGTTTTTCTAAAAGATAAGTATTATTTTAATATAACCAAAATACAATTATCAAACTAAGCAAAATTAACAATGACTCATGAATAATATCTAATAATTAGTCTGTGTTCAGTATTTCCCAAATGTCTTAAAACTATCTTTTTTCCAGCTTTATATAATTGATATATAACATTTTGTTAACTTTGTTTACAATGTGATGATTTGATACATTTATGTTACATAGAATGATTACCACAAAAAAAAGCTGTGTTTTTTATAGTCAGTTTATTTTAATTAGGAGCCATTCAAGATCTACATATTGTCCATGATGGATATCATCTTAAATATCTCTGAATCTGTCAGTTTCCCTTCTCTTTTCATCCTGTGCATGTTAAAGAAGTTGAGATACACATCCTGGATAATTTCCCATACTCTGGGTTTGTCTAGCACTATTCTTGTGGTATTTTTAATTCGTTCCTTTGTTCCTACCCCTTTTCCTGTAATTTGCTCTTTAGGGTAGAGGCCTGATTAGACCAAAGGTGTTTGTGTTTTGCGTTTGGTTTTGTTTTCCGTTTTCAAATGGCCAGAATACTCTACAGCTAGTACTGGCTGCTTCCTAGTGCCCCCATCAGCAGGCACATGATGGCTTGTCCCGGTTGTACTGATGCCATAATCGATAAATGGGTTCTGATGGTGTCAGTCTAATTCATCCATTATAAAGCTCAAAATTCAAGGTGTAAGAGATAGGTTGCCTTTATTTACAACACAGTCACTGACTGCTGCTCTAATGGTTCATGGCTGCTGCAGCCATATCATCTAGCCTTCCTCTAGAAAAGCATCAAACCAGTTAATACCCAAAGTAGAGTGTAGAAGAATGTGTACATCTGTTCCTCTCCTTTTCTGACTGTAATCTCCATCACCACTGGCCTCATTTTTCTCATTATTTTGATATAAATTTTGGACTCTAGCATCTGTAAAGTCCAGTTGGAGAAAAATGGGAGTGCTTCGAAAACAGTATTATTTTTTTCAGAGGAAAAAAAAGACGTTTGTGTAATGATGATAATAATGTTTTTAAAGAAGAGAAATACATATGCTTCCCATCATCATCCTTCCTTATAATGAACATGTATGTGTGTGTTTTCTCGGTTAGATTCTGAACTCCGTAAGCACAAGATACTCAGTCTGTCACTATCACCACCTTGCATGGAGCCTGATGCATAGTAAGTCTTCCAGAAATAGTGTTTTGAATTAATGTTTAGGGAAGTGATGGATTTCTTGCGGTAGAATCAAGAGTTCAGTCCTCAGTTCAGTTCTCATTGGGAATATATCCCCTCCAAATCCGAAAGGAACTTAGTGGTCATCTGGTTTATACATAAGGCTTTCAGAGGCAACGCGCACCGACCCCTTAGCTTCTGTAGGAGTTCCACCAATGAACCACAGTCTATTCCCTCTCAATTGCTGCACATGTCATCTAGGAATAATGCTAACTGTGAGAAATGCCTTCCTTAAGTTGAGCTGATATTTGCCACCCAAATTTCATCCTTCCTTTAGGAGTTTCAACAGAGTAAGGCTGCTCATTTTTCCAGTTGATAAGAGACATCTGTAATTTGCCTAATAAATGTCTTCACCCTAAAATTAGCCAATGATAGATATTCATGTGGGGAAAAAAACATTGAAAGTCTTTTTCCCTATAGTGTCTAATTTAAATTCCTAAGACATTGGCTGTTTTTTCCCCATATTAATGTTTCTTTAACTCTTACCTTAAGATGCTATTTGTTGTTTGTTTTTGTTGATTTCTCTATACGGTAGTGTCTGGTTATTTTTTAAAAATAAGCTTAAAACAATCAGACCAGGAAATGGTCATACCCCCCTGCTTCAAAACCAGTCACTAATGTATGACTTAAAAAGACAAGAAAGCATCTGGAACATTTGGATAATTTTGTACCATTTCTTATTTTGTTCTTTTATTTATGATTTAAAAAAAAAACATGTTAAGCATTCATCAGCAATCTGAATAAAGCTTGAAATCACTTCAGGAAGAATTAAAATAGGAATAACCTGTGAATTCATTACTACCTTGAGAGCCAAACAGTGTTTCCTCTTTGCAGAATTGGTCTGTGCAGATCTGGGAAACTCCTTGTGACTGTGTAGCTCTCCCAAGGGACTGGGTGAGATCAGGTTCAACTGCTTTCGTATTTGTTCCATTCAAATAAGCAGAGACCATGTTCTGTTTCTACAAAGGGGCTTTACCTCTTCATGAGATGGTTCTGACAATTGCTAAGCCTTTCATTAAGATGCAATTTGTGGCATCTCAAAATTAAACCCAGAAATAGAACTTTTTCTGTCATAGTATACTTTCGTATGAGACCTGAAAAATAAATCTAAAATGATTATCATTTTAAATCTCCATTTTGCAAAGTGCTGTTGTGAGTTTTTTGAATGACCTACATTTTGTGATCTACTTTTTGCACGAAGGGTCATCTCCACGATTCCAAAGAACTTTCATAGCAGCAGTTGACTTAAATGCTGAGTTTATATATTTGGGAAACATGCCCAAGAGTCCTGAGGTAGGAGGTTTGCTTTAAGCCAAAAAAGATCACATGATGTTCCATACTCTGTTACTACTTCTCTCCGCCTAGTGTATCCACGGAGACCTTCAATGGTCCCATAATTGTAATAGGCTCTGAACTGGTCTCTTTGTTGCAGGTCTACCTCCAGTCTGTCACTCACACTGATAACAAAGTGATTTTTCTGTAAGACAAATACAGCACGACGTTTCCCAATTTTCTATCTTGTATATACCACACTTTGCCAAGTATGTCCTTCAGAGAACTGTATATCCTAGTCTAACTTTCTAGCTTCCTGTCCTGTCAGTCCTGCTTATATTCTAGCCACAATTCCCTTTGTACTCCTACTTTGCTCTACCGTGCTCTTTTCTCGTGACTTTTAATGTCTCTCATCTCCTTTTTTCTTCCTGGTAACCTTTCTTCTAGTCTTGGAAAAAACAATTCAAATGTCACTTCTTGGTTGAGGTCTTTGGTGACATCCCAAATAGAGTAATTACCTCTTTTCTGTGTCCCCAGAGTTTAGAGATCAATCACAAGGAAGATGGTAAATAAATGTTATGAAATCTTTCATTGCCTCCTCCCCAGTGTCTCTTTGCTTTCATTTTGCAAATATGACTGTCTTCCCCTTTTTAAAAGATATAAAACTGTCTCTCAATTATTCCTTCCCTCCTCTAAGCTGTGTCATTACTTGCACTCCCATTATCACCTAATTGCTTGAAAGAAAAAAAAAGTCTGTTTTGTCATCTCTCTGGAAAATTAAAAGGTGTTAGATGAGAAAAAATGGTGTTTTGAAGTCAAGTAAATTTAGAAAATACTGAATTAAACAACATTAAACAGGTTTCTTTGTTGAATGATTGCTCAGTCTTTAATATGCTAATGCCACTAAATGGGTAAGTTTCCTAACTTAATTGACTTTAGGGAGAATCTCAAGAGAGCTAGCCTTCTTCTGGTCTATACTTGCTTCCTTCCACTTTATCACTGTCCATGCTTTAACTCGGTGGGTTCTAGTTTATGTCTACATCACATACCTTAAACCATACTCAGAAATGTTACCATAAATCAGTGAACTCTTAAGTCACTGGATTTCAATCCTGACTACACTCTATAATCTTCTGGGGAGCTTTAAAATTATTGCTGCCTGGGCCCCACCCCACAAAGAGTCTGGTTTAATTGATGCAGCTTGGGCATGGGGATTATAAACCCATCCCAGGTCCTTCTAAGGCAGCCAAGGTTGAGAATCATTGCCACTGTCTCAGGATGTTAGTTCATTCTTCCACTCCTCCTAGGTACTAAGTGCTGAGACGAAAGAAAGAAATAAGGCCTGGTCTTCTCCTTGATGAACGTATAGAAACTAAAGAAAGGCAAATACACATGTGATTTACAAAATGTAGCGATGTTTATGTTAAAAAAATCTTACAGGATAAGAGGAGCACAAACAAAATCATAGTTGAATCTAGGGAACTGGGATGGGTAATAAAGGTTTTGTGGAGAAATTCCTTCATGTGGTAGGCATTTGTGAGGCAGGTTAGAGTGCTGTTTGGGGAAGGTCATTTTTGGTGAGGGGGTAGTGTGTCAGCATGTCAAAGGCATGGAGTGTGACAGTACAGGTTTCAGAGTAATTGTGGCAACATGTCGGAGCTGCTGACAAAAGGGTAGTGGGATGAAAGGTAACTGTCGAGAGGTAGATGGGGCCTTCTCCTGGAGTGTTTGTATGACACTAATAAATGGTGAACCTCGTTGTGAGAGAAATGAGAAGTGTTTCGGTGTTTGAATCAGAGTGACATGATCCAATTTGCATCTTTGATTTGTCGCATCAGTTGCTTCCTAATTTGTACTGCTCAGGAGCAGGCCCATCTCTTAATTATCGTTCTGCTTCCATCACCCATCATAGGCTTTAAATCTCAGTGCTTATTTGGTTAATTGATGTATATCTTGCCCCCAAAAGATTGATTGTGAGCTCTATGAGAGAAGGACTTCAATATTATTTACAGCTGTGCAGTCCTTGGGATATGTTGGGTAGAGATGCAGCATCTGTTGAATGAATGTTACAGCAGTGTGAAAGTAATAAATACCTCTATCTAAGTTCAGAACTTTGCCAGTAGCTTACATCACAGAATTTGTCGTTAGACCTTCATTTTCAATTTTTTCCCTATATGCCGTCACCTCCCACCCAGAAAACAGAAAGCAGATATTTACAGGACATTGTTTTAAATGTTGTGATTCTGGATACTGGCAGATTGGTTCATCAGTACATGCTTACTGAGTGCCTGCCTATTCTATTCCAAAGCATGAAGGCCTGTGCTGTCAGGAATTTTTAAAAGTTCAAGATATGTCTCCTAACTTCACTGTTTATCTAACTGGGAAAAAAGAGGTACCAGGCATAAATGATAACTCAAGAAGACTGAGAAAGAAATGTACTAAGTATCTTAAGGTTTTTGAGAAGAATGGGATCTCTTGGGACTTGCTGGGCAGCGGTAATCATGGTAAATTTTCTGCCATCACCACATTTAGACAGCAATTCAGAAGCTGCTCCCAATTGGACACTGTTCATTACACTCTAATTACTATTTGCCCGGCAGTGATTGTTACATGTGACAGCAAGTATAAATGCAAACCTAGATGCTTACCGTTGCCCTTCCAACAGGGGGAAAAAAGACTGATTATACAAGTTGCCATATCAAATTCTTTCCCATTTTCAGATAATATTTAGAGGCTAACATTTCTAACGTGCATGTCTGTGCTTGGAAAAAATTTGACTCTGTATACATATTACAGATGGTAGAAAATCATATGCTTCAGCAGGAACATACTGCAGTATTTGGCACACATACACTCATCTAGGTATGATGAAAAGACCTCAAATGAAGTGTATTGTCAGAGATGAGATTTTAAAATAAGTTCCTTTTCTGCAGTTTATTTCCACGTACATTTGGTCTTTTTTGAGAGTTGTTTGATAAACATTATTGAGCTCTTGTGGTCTGCAAAACCCTGGGCCAGGACCTGATGTGACAGAGATCATGAAGATATGATCTCTGTCCTTAAAGGGTTCAGAATTCAGAGGGGGAGGTAAATAGGTAATTATAGAACAAAATTGATGTACATTACAATAGAAAAAATGTTTAACTGGTAAGGGTATCAGCAGCCAAAATTGTTCATTAAATATATTTATTTTCATTTCTGACTCTTAGCCTTCAATACTGTTTAGGAAAATTCTAGACTTCGAGCCCATCTAGGAGAATTGTTATTCTTTCATCATCAGTATTAAGCAGAAGTCTGGGGGACCTCGTTAAGAGTGATTCGTCATAGGATGGAGTCTCTTGGTGATTGGTCAACACTGCACCTTGGTTCCCATGAAGATACGAGTACATTGAGTGAATCTCCATGGTTTCTTTGGGTCTCATACCTCCTGCTTCCCTGATACACACAGGGCATAGGAAGCATTGACAAAGATGGGTATCTCACTCTCCAAGATTTGTCTTATCTACTGGCACCTACACCTGTTTCCATAGACCTCACAAACCAGACCCACAGACTTCTATTTCCTTCTCAGACTCCTGCAATCTTCCCTACTCACTTCCTAGAATCTCAGAGACGTTCCCTTTCTCCTTTACCTTTTACCCATGACCTCTAATCTCTCCACTCCGTCTCCAAAGCCAGGACACCTAGAACAGTTCTTTCAAGGGGGCATCAGAGCCTGTAACTTCAGGATGATTCTGCAGGCAGCCTTGTCAGAATCCAGAGGAGAAAGCATGGCTCCCTGTTAGGAATTAGGGAGACAGCAAAAGCAGTAATGCAAACATAATATTCTAATTATCCTGCCACCATCATAGAAATACAAGGAGTACAGAAGCATGAGTGAGTCACTCTGAAAATGAGTGGTTAGGGAGAGCTACATAAAAGCTTGTGATGTTTGGGTGGGTTTTGGAGGATTATTAGGAGTGGCTAGAAGGTTATTCTAGGCAGGGAAATCATATAGATTGAGGAATGGAATTACATCTTCATATTCTCTGTATCCCCAGTGTTTGGCACATAGTAAATACTCAGTAAATGTTAGTCAGATGGAGAACTGTGATTGTGAGACATGTTCAGGGAATGGAACAGCATGTGTGGGAAGAATGGGGGAAATGAAGCTGGGATCGGGAGTTCCCATAAGCAACATAGCTGTGTAGGTCATCTTCAAATATTTGGACTTTATTTTATAAGTAATGGGGGACACGTGGGCTTGTTTAACAGAGGAGGGATGTTATCAGCAGGGAAAGTGCGCTGGAGAAGGGAGTAACTGAAAGCCAAGACCAGTTATGAAAGGGTTGCCGTGTTCAGGTGAGCTGTGAGAGAGGTGTGATGTGGTGGGGCCCCACAGGAAAACAATTCCGGTTTCTTCACAGAAAGGTAATTAATTTCTACACCAGTTAGAACAGAGCTAAATAGCAAAGGTTGGGGTAACATAATGGACTAGCTTTTCATGGAGTTCCTTAGGCTCATAGGAGTGGAAGCCAAATCCTAAGAGTATTTTGCCAAACACTACAGGAGTGAATGACTCAGGAATGAACCTGCCCACTCAGAGATGTCTGGAGCTTAGAGCAAGTCAGTGATCAGATGCACCAGGGGCATATAAATGCCAGAACTGCATTTTTAAAGGCCAGGAAAAGACATCTGTTAGAACCCTTGTCTAGAATAAATATATTATTTTGTTTGTGAAATGAAACTTCACAAGAAAAAATCAAAGTCATGAGCGAAAAGCATCTCTGTATTAGGCTATGCATGCCATGAGGCTTCATTTACTATTTTAATAGTAAATAAAAATAAATCATAAACTTAATAAAACTTACCCACTTTGGGGTCATTTTTCAGACTTCAAGATTTATACATTGTTAAATGTCATATATAAAATGACTTCCACAGGATGTGTTCATGTAAACGTTCACTCGGGGAGCCTGGCAATGTGAAAGAGGCATCAAGTGTAATGATGGAATAAGAGAGTATTGGGCACCTTCTTTTCGTCAGAGATTCTCCCATAAAATATCTACTATGTAGAGAAATGAACATAATCAGTGACAGAAGGACTCAGCTCAGCTAAAGCCAGAACACATAAGCCAAAGAAAACAAACTCAGGATCTTCTTACCCCACAACTCTAACTTCCTTCCACCGTATTATCACAATAGCTGAAAGCACTTTTCCTTTCAAACTGAATAGATAAAAAACTATCACCTGGATGTGTGCTTCCAGCAAAATACCAGAATAACAGTGACTTGAACTAGAACAGGGAACAGTGAACAATAAGATACTAGGAGGTCAAAGTTACCCTGAGGAAAATGACTCAAATTTCTTTACAAAAAGGTGATTTATTTTCCTGATTTTACTGATAAGCCTGGGAGCCCCATCAAGGTGGATAGCCAAATATGGGATTCCTATGTAAACTTGGGAGTAATTGGAGTTTGAGCCTTTGTAGTGTGTGTGTGTGTTGGTGTTGGAGGGGCAGGGTGGTTGGCTCAGATGCCAATAAACTTTACATTTTAAGTTGTAGATGCCTGGAGAATTTTAATAAGTAACTATTACAAGATTATAAATTGTGTATGAATGTCAAACTAGTAGAAGGATAAAATATAATAAGAGAAAAATTAATTCTAATCAGTCAAAAGTCAATAAAGGATAAAAAGTAAAAAGATAACAAACACAAAATGATATAGAAAACACTTTCAAATATAACAATAATCACATAAAAGTGAGTATACTAAATTTGCTAATTAAAAGAAAAGTAACATTTGAATAATAAAAAATCTATCTAATATGCCATTTGATAAGAGATACACCCTAAATATAAGGACACAGAAAGTTTGAAAGTAAACAAATAAAAAAAATATGTACTATACAACGCTAAAAAAGAGAAAGCTGGGTAGTTTATAAATAGACAAAATTGACTTTGAAATAAAATGGATTTAAAGTAAAAGAAGGTCATTATATAATGATAAAATGCTAATTTCATGAAAAAAAATTCTAAACTTGTGTGCATTTAATGAAATATTCTTAGGAATATAGGATGCAGAGGGATAGGAAGCAAAACAATGTAAGAGATAAATTGATGAGGCTACCATCATAATAAGAGGTTATAACATACCTCTGAATTATTATATCGAGGTTAAAAATCTGTTTCTAGTAGTATGGTAGACCACCTCCAACTAAAATACAAATAAAACCATTAAAAATTAAGTACTTAGGAGTTAAACAACATATATGCAAAATATTTACAGAAAAAATGGATATTAATCTTTATGAGATTTATTAAACAAGCCTTAAATGCAGTGCATGTCTTGCCATGGATCAAAATATTCAATAAAGATGCTATTTCTTCTAAATTGACCTGTGTAGAGTCAGTATACTTCCTATTAAAATCCCAACACGATATTTTGACAAGCTTGACAACCTAATTTAAAATATATATGAGAAGATTAAAGGCTAAGGAATAGCCCAGGTACCCCTGAAAACAATAAATAGATGGAGTACTTGACTTACCAGAAAACAAATACCATAAGGTAAACCAATTCTGACAAAGACAGTGTGGCTTTAGAATCGGCTAAGCATAGTGACTAATTAAACAGAGGACCTTGAAACAAAAGTTAAGGGTACCACTTCTTAACCCAAGTTACTAACTTACCCATGCCACAATTTTCTTATTATTAAAAAAGGAATGAAAATAGTACCTACCTCATAAGGTTATTATGCATATTTAATGAGTTAATTATTTATAAAAAATTTTAAAAAACTACCTGGCACAGGGTATAAGTATTTATTAACTATATGGAAATGGCACTGCAGAACACTGAAGAAAGGAAGACCAACTAATAAATAGTGAAAAATGAAAGATTGGTTAAACACATAAAATGAAAAAAAAAAAAAACAAGGAATTAAACATTTTAGAAAAAAAATAAGAGAAGTGTTTCTTAAACAAAACACAGACCCATAAATGAAAAGATTGTTGGAATCAATTACATTAAAGAAACTCTGTTCATCAAAAGCTACATAAGGAAAAGGAAAAGTCAAGTCCCCAAATGAGAGAGAATATTTGCAATAGAAATAGCTAACAAAGAATTTTTTCAAGAATATATAAAGTCCTCTTACAAGTCAATGAAAATAAAAACAACCAATATAGCAGAAAAAATGGTCCAGAGACTTCATTAAACATTTCAAAAAGGGAACAAAAATGAATAAACATATAACAAGATACCAAACTTCCCAAGTAATCAGTGAATCTAAATTAAACCCAATTCCATATTATACCCTATCGTATGAGCATAAAATTAGGAAGCCTGACACTATTAAAAGCTTTTGAGATTGTTTCTTATACACTACTGGTGGATACAACAATTTTGGAAAACAAGTTGACATTATCTTATAGAACTGAACATTATGATTTAGCACTTCCACTCCTGGTTATACACTCTAGAGAAACTCTTGTAAACATTTATTGACCATAGCAACTTTGTTTTTAAAAAGAAAAAAAAAAGGCAAAATAAAATTAGAAAAACACAAATGTCTATCAACCAGAGGATGCAAATGTAATTTATGGTGTAGTCACACAATAGAATGACATACAGAGATACAAATTAATGAACATGAATGTATCTTTGGAGCAATATTAAGTGGGAAAATTAAGTCAAAGAAAACTGTATATAATATATAATAGTATTTGTATGAAGCTCAAAAACAAGCAAATCCAAACAGTATGTTTGTGGGTAGATTCGTATATAAGTATTAAAGCCATACAATGATAAAAGGAGTGCTAAAAATTTTAAGACAGTTGTTAGAGCATATGGGATACAGAAATACAGGATTCATAGCAGAGGGCATAGTATAAAACTCTTTATATCATATCCTAGTTTTAAGTTGGTCTTTATTTTATTACTATGCCTCAAAACTTCCCATTATATTGCAGATATACTTTTGCATATAACAAGCACAGTATAGTAAAAAGATCAAGTTACATAAACTTAGGGTACATTAAGGTAGAAAAATTTTTTTCTTTTGGACTTAACACTTAAAAGAAAGATGGACCTGTAAGGATTTCTCTGTTCATTGCATTGGTTTTGCCTGAAAGTGGATTTGAATTTTACTTTGAAGAAATGATAGACATGAAATGCAGCTCTTCCAAACAAAGCAGTTGTTCATAGTGACATATCTTCTGCATCTGTGATAGCAGATGCTTTTAAAAGCAACAGAAAGAGGGAGCAGTAGTGGGTGGAATTAGAAGCAAATGCTTATTCATATGCTGCCATGTGAAGCAGATCGGCCATGTGTCTTTCAGATACACTTAAGAACAAGCTAATCTTAGCTGGAATTGAAATATCTGGGACTGTTGAATTGCCATTGATAGGAGTTGGCTATTTTCTGAATTTTTCAGTGATGAAATGAAGCATAAAGCCATAAAGTCATCAGGCTAGAACAGACCTTTTAAGGAAGCTTGAAGTTTCAGTTTCTTTGGTTGGGTCAAACGTAAGCAAAACCATGAAATTGACATTCTTTATTCTTGACAACCACTGATATTAGGCAACTCGTTTAGAAATAGAATCAAGAGGACACCTAGCCCTTAGCTGAACTGCTTATAGCAAATGTACATGCATGTCTGTCTTAACCCACGGATTTCTTGAAAGGGATGTGCTATCATCACTCCATATCAAAATCACCCCCCCCCCTTTCTTATAAACCTTGTGTCCAATCTAAATCCCTTTTTCTGCCATTCAAGACTTTTCTTTGATCTTGACCTTACAGAGGAGAACAGCTAGTCTCATAATTTACTAAACATTCTTTCCTACAGTTGTAAGATTGTAAAATTACTGCTCAGGTTTCTACTATCATGATTCACTGGTAGTTATATAGATACAGTTACAGGTCTACATCTAAATATGTTACCAGAGAATAGGTTCTTGTCCCATGCAGGAAAGAAATCAAGAGCGAACCATAGTAGAGTGAAAGCAGATTTATTCAGGGAGGTACACACTCCATAGACAGAGTGTGGGCCATCTCAGAAGGCAGAGAGGCGATCATAGGGTGTGGGATTGTTAGTTTTTATGGGCTGGGTAATTTCACATGCTAACTAGTGGGGGGATTATTCCAGCCGTTTTGGGGAAGGGGTGGGGGTTTCCAGGAATTGGGCCCCCTCCCCCTGGTTTTTATCCTTTTACAGTTAGTCTGGGAACTGTCCTGGCACCTGTGGGTGTGTCATCTACCATGCTGATGTATCACAGTGAGCCTATTATGAGTCTTAATGTCCACTGAAAGTCGAAATTTCTGCCATCTTGGGCTGAGTTGGTAATGACCAGTTTATATCCTCACTTCAGTTGCTGTGTCATTCTTTTAATGGCTGTATCCTGTCCCCTCTTCTCCTGTTTCAGATATAAATACATACAATTTGGACTTGGTCCATCATTCATTGCCACCATATAATTATATAGTTCATTAATTCTATTTATTAGTATTTTGGATAATACTGACTCCTCCAATTTTTTTTTTATTCCTTATCTTTATCACCTCCAAGTTTAGTATAACTTTTGTCCCTGAAATTCAGGTCCCTGATAAACTTAATGAGTCTTCCTAAAATATAATTTTCATTGCATTGCCTTTTTACTTAATGAACTACATTGGCTCCCGAATGCTTGTCCAATCAAGTTCAGCTTCTCAGACTGGAGTGTCAAGCTGTGGTTCATTTCACCTAACTTTATCTTGCCAGCCTTTTCTTTATCATCAGACTTGAGTTTGAAGCATATTGTCCTACCACTTTCTAAATGGGTGTCAGTTACTTCAACTCAGAGCTCCAGTTTTTTTAATTTGTGTACATAAGCAATAAACAAGTGTTGATTTTTTTAAAGCTGTCTCCACTTGAAAAGATAGATAAATCACTTTTAAAAAATGATTAACAGAATTTCTTATAATTATTATAGATTTGGCCGGAGAGACACTATAAAATTGGAACAGTAATATCTACCATGTTTTACAGGTGAAATTAGATTTCGACATAGCTTAGCAGAGTTGTCCCATAGTAGATGCTCAGTAAGCTTTAAAAAAAATTATCCTTCCTCTTTCCTTTGGGAAAAAAAATATTGCCTTAAAGCTGGTGGAATGATCATGATAAGAATGACTCATAGAAGAAATAAATATAGTTCATGGTGATGAGATTTTCCTTTACTAAGAAAGGCCTGGCTCGATGAGGAGAATGCGTGGAAGAAAAAAAGCAACTCTGTCAGACTTCCAAAGATGGAATGTCCTTTGCATTCATGTCACAATTTACATCATAGGTCTAAGAAGTGGAAGGTTTCTTATTGAAAAAAGACCCTAAACACCTCCTAATTTTTGTTTGCTGCAGTGCTCCTTCTGTTCATTAAATATTTGTAAAAGAAAAGAAAGTGAAGAGCTCTATCCTCAGGAAGGAAGGAAGCAGCTGTTTAACTCCAGAGACTGGAGTCATTGTGTGTAGATAGAGGATGTCTTCCCCATGTGTCTCTGCAACAGAAGAGTGTCATCAGCTGGTTTTAGCACTTAGAAAAATACTTTTTTTTTTCATACTGAAACTTTATTAGTTTGAGATCAGTGAATGCTGAGTATTCTTCACACTGAGGCTACCTGGCGGTGAAAGGAACTTGTTTACACTTTATAGGATGTATTCTGAAGGCAGCAGGTAACAGCTAAAAAGGAAGGAAGCATCTGACCTCAGATTAACTTGGCAGGTTGACTTGGAATGTAAATTCAAAATTTGCGAATGAGCTATCATATGTAGAATGAGAATGAAATTGCTACTCCAGTACTATAGTCACTCCAGAGTTGTATAGTCACTCCTAAGGAGCTATAATGTGCAAATAGCTTGCCGTTTCTTTCCACATTTCAGTGTTTCAACAGGGTTTCTTTCAGTCTTTTCAAAATATGAGGAGACAGAGCTGAGTGAGAACACAGCGGCACTTGGCTGCCTTTGACTCGCAGCTAGAAGGGGTGTCAAGTTCTTCTAAGTTGACCTCTTGAATGGGCTGCTCGCTGGGACCCAAATCACACAGGGCCTGTGAACTGCTTTAGTGTAGTCTTGTTTAAATGTTCCCATCAAAGGGCCAGAGACAGAGGCGGATGAACACACGGCTCAGGGGTCTGTGGATGTAGTGTGAGTCTGAGATTGTGAGTGCAAGTCAAAGAGCCAGCAATTCGTTTGGAGACTCTGGTTTTGTCCTAAAAATTCATACCAGTTTTACACTCTAGGCCTTAGATATTCACATTTGTTTTAATATAGAGTGTTCTGCATGTCATTAAGTATATTTATAACCCAGGAAGATGTCTGTTGTTTCGAGAGCCCCCGGTATGTGGCTGCAGACCCCGCGTACACTGCAGAAGGACATAAGCAATTAATGGATTACTGAGGATCTCAGGGGCTCAGAGTACCTCTTCATTTGTATTTGTAGCCCACTTCTACCCTCTGAGTTCCAAAAGTCAGCCAGTGAGACAACTCATCTTACTACATGGGACTTCAAACTTCATATGCATAAAACTTGCTTGGCATCTTCCCCATCCTCTTGTACTCATTCTCATAGTGAGTGGCACCTTCCAGGCACTCAGCTGCTCAAGCCAGAAACTTGGGAGTCATCCCAGACATCTCATTGTTCTCCATCAGCCCCCACATTCCATCAGCCCCCAAGTCCTGTCAAGTATGCCTCCGTCTGTTATTCTCTCTCTGGACTGACGTTGCTTTAATTTCACCCTTTCCTCCTCCCTGGCCTGAATTACTGCTCTAGGGATCAGGTAACTCATTTCTCTGCCTTCCTGCCTACTCCCCTATGACATCCCTAGTTTATGGATGTGCATTGTTTTATGGTATAGTCCAAATTCATCAGCATATCCGGACCTTTATGATTTTGGCCTATTCCTGCATTTTTTGCATCATGTCCATATCCCACAGATTCACTTTGTTAACTTCCCCACATTCCTGCAATACTGTAGCAACATATTCTTAGAATCTCCACGCTGGCCATTCTTTCTATGCTTTGGGGCCTTTGCACATATATTGTATTCTTGGAATGTCCTTCCTCCCTTTTCTTCTCCATGTGGTTGAGTACTGCTCATCTTTGATTATAGTTTAATGATGGAACTGCTGAGAATTTTTCCCCCTTTAACAGAAATTCCAGTACGTTTTTTCCTGCCACTTCTCAAGGGAAATCATAAACTTTTTGGCATTATATATTATTGAGTTTTGAATGAAAGAGGAATTTGTTAAGGTCTTAGGAAACTATATTTCTTCCTTCAATGTGTGATTTAAACAGGCTAGTATCTTTTTTAATGGTATCAAAATTGTCTCTATCAAAGTGTATCTCTAAAAATATACTTCACATCTACATGACGTGAGCATCATTTTCAGGATAAAAAAAATGCCAAGAATAACTTCATCCAGAAAGTTTCCTCAATCCTTGTCACCTTGAAGCTTGTCTGTTAGATTAGCTGAACCTCTTTGTGCTTATAAAGAACTCCAGGGTTACCCACAGGGTGGCACTTACTCCCTGAACTGTGACTGTTTCTGTTCTTCACTGGACTTGATCTCAGGGGTTGAAATCTATGTCTGTGACTCTAGTCCTTAATACTGTGTCTGGCACATAGTAGAGATTGAAGTATGATTAACATTTTATCTGGATGAGTGGAAACATGAATGAATTTTTTGGAGACCTACTACTTGTTAATAATTTTTATGGGCAAAACAATGGACACTGCTAGGAGCTACCTACCAGGATGAGTACAAAAGAAAGATCATGAGGCCCTGATTAGTACACCTGAAGGTTAGGCGTAGGTGGGTAGAAAATACACACACAGAGTTGAATGGTAACACAAGGCATGTGTGATAACTAACAACAAAGATGGGCAACTAGTATATCAATGATAGTAAGTAACTATCAAATAGTTTTTAAAATCAAGTAGATTTTAATATTATAAGCATATATATAAGAATGAGATACTAAAACATACATGTTGATTCTGTGTATCATTTGCAGAATTAAATGTTGATGATATTCAATAATTTGTCTATTATTAGGTAATTAATTAATTCAGTCCTTTTACTTATGACTTGTCCACTCCACCCATTACAGATAGTCCATGTGCTTTCTCATCTCAGTGCTCATGCCATTCCCTCTACCTGAATTAAGAAAGGAACGGTAGGGGAGAGATGGGAGTGTGTGGCCACTTCCTGGGGGACATGCCATGAATTCTGTGTATCAAGGAACCAACTGTAAGTAATTCAATATTGACAAAATGGAGATTTACAGGAGATGAAGCTAGAAACGTGGAGAGGGCTAAGATCACAGAGAAGCTTGTGTAGACTAAGGAACTCGGGTTTTATTCTGAGTGCAGTGAGACACTAAAGGTGTCTATGAAGCCAGTGACAGGATTTGGTTAGCTCAACTGGCAAATCATTTCAGTGACAGTAATAGGAGATTTTTTTTTTTTTGAAAGGACTTATCTTAGAAGGGGCAGGTCATCACAAGAGTGAAACAGTAGTCCGGGAGAGAGCTGATGATGGTCCTAACTGGGAAAGTTTTATAGAGATGGAGTCAGTGTGTGGAAGGGAAATCTCAGAGACATCAACAAGGTAAAGTTGGGCAGAGTTGCAGTCAGTTGTCTGGGCAGATGCCAAAAGAGGTTGGAAGAGCAGCAACGGGAAGAGTCATACAGTGGACAACGTTCTGACTGGAGCAAATGTGGAGATGCTCATCCCAGTCACCAGGACACGGGAGCAGGAGCACATTTCAGGGAAGGAAGGGGCTTCCTGGTTGGAACACACCACAGTTGAGGTGCCAGGAGCAGCCGCCAAGAGCACAAGGTGACGAGCAGCAGGCAGAGAGGGCAGAGTGTCACGGGATTCCACGTCTCTCCCTGTGGTACCGGGCATGGTAAAGCCTGAGCTCACCTGAATTTTCTTCTAGATGGATTCACGAGTGTTAGCATGTTCCTAAGATCATTATAGACACCGTTCAAAGCTCAGGCAAAGATTTAGAGTTAGAGCATGGCTCTAATTATTTTTTTAATAAAACAAAGTCTAATTGGCATCAGACTCCCAAACAGTGAAATTTAGAACATATTTAGATAAAGCCTGGTCCAAAAAGGAAGAGACCAAAGGTGAACGTTGACACCAATTTTCACCAATTTGTTAATTTGACATTACTGTTGAAGAAGTTTCAGGGTTTTTGTTATTGTTGTTTTTCACTACTTAAGGGAAACATGAGCTTCATGGAATAATACACGCCCTGTAACGTTATTTCCAGGTTATAAACTCCGCAGCTATAGGCATGGAGATACCTTTCACTCTTCCTTGCTGAGGAAGAGCAGTTTTTAGAATGATACCTGCCATTTCCTAAATCCCAGGCTCTTTGCATCACAGTGACACTGCTTCATTCAACAAACCACAGAAAGGCAGCAGGAGCACTGAGTCATAGAAGAAGGCTGAGCAGAGAGACAGGAGACTTGGAGCCTCCGTTCTCTCCCTACTGACTTGCCGTGTGACTGAGCAAGTTGTGCCCTTCCCCGGTCCTCACTTCCTTTTCTGTGTAATAAAGGAGTCAGTTGAATAGTTGATTAAGTCCCTTCCACACTATCATATTCTGTGATTCTCTCATCACAGCTGCCTTTAAGAAATCTTCATAGTTCTCAGTAGTTCGTAAAGAGCTTTTAGTGACTCAGAGCTTGCCGGTGTGGAGCATGAAGAGGAACCCTTATTGCAAGCTGACACCTTCACTCTGAAGAAATTCTGGGAGGAAAGGGCAGTACCATAACAACACCAGGGTTCACGGGCAGCTTTTCCTCCCTGCCATCTCTGATTTTCCTTGGATGGACTAGCAACTGAACATTGGCTTTTATGTGAAAGTCTTCTCCTTTTCCCACAGAATGTTTGTAGTTCCAGTGTAGGTGCCTGTGGCGTTTGGTTCCTGGATAGCTTTATTTGGGGGAAAGGCTGTCTTAAGTGTATATGGTTCAAGGTAGAATAGCTTTTTCTCCTCAGTAGTATTTGAAGTATAACATCATTCAGTATCTACCAGCCCCCCTTAATGGTGGTGGTGTGTCCTTTTTGGGGATCTCATTTCTTTAGTAAGAAGCAATGTGGATTTGCATGGTGATTCCTAAAAATAAGTTATTTGTGTTCTGTGATAATAGTTTTTTTCCATATTCAAGAACCACCTTTATTGTTAGTGCTTTTCTTTAGATCAATTCACTTTTTAATTCAATTTTCTATATGTATTATAAATGGAAACTGGCCTAAGTTTCTACCCAGTAGGGAGCTGTAAAAATAGTTTATATTTTAAAAATAGCTAAAATTAGAGGAAAACTTTTAACTCCTAAAATCGTCTCAGGCCTCTTGCGGATCACTTACCACATGTCAGACAACAGTGTCTTTTTGTCCCAGAGGGGAATGTCACCTCATCCTTCTGGGTTGCTCACTGCAAACACAACCCTGAGAAATGGCCCAAGTGGAGAGTGGCCAGGGTCTCACGTTCTTTGTATACCCAGCAGGAACATGCAAGTGATTTCAGAGCCCACAGTGGATTGCCTCTTGCAACATTCTGAAGGCCAGCAATTGGGCTGGGCTCAGCTGGGCGTGTTCTGCCCATCTAGGCCAGGCTTGGCTGGTCTCACTTAGGGGTTGCTGGGACTAAAGTGTTTCAGCTGCAATGGATCATCCTCACCCCAAATACTCTCCTGTTCTCCAGGAGGCCAGCTCAGGCTTGTTCACGTGACTCTGGAGCCAGGTCTTGCTAGAAGGAGAGAAGAGAGGCCAAGCTGCCACGCTGTCACTTTTGTTGCATTCCATTGGCCAGGGCAAGTCATGGGCCACCCCATTTTCAAGGAGCAGATAATAGACTCCACTTCTTAATAGAAGCTACTACAAAGACTTGTGGCTTTTTTTGCAACCTATTGCAACATCAGAGTCACAAAGATGTGGACTTAAGTCTAGACTCCATTTAATCTCTCAGAGCCTCATTTTTCTCTGTGTAAAATGAGGATAGAACTATTCACCTCAAAGTGCTGTAAATTCAAACTGAGAGGAAGCAGAGGAAGCACCCAGAGCTGCCCCTGATAAATAAATGAAAGTAATAATTATTAAACCCAAAAGGTCCACATGTTCATTTAAGCAGCTGTGGTTTGAGGCACCTTCCATGTTTGTTTTCTGTTCCCTGAAATAATGAACATGTTTGGAAACCCAGGCATTCTCTCCATCCCACACCCCCACCATTCATTCATCCATTCTCAATCTATACTATAAACTGTAACTGAAAGTCTGAGGTTTTTGCATTTACATGCCACCTCTCCTGAGGCTTTGTGGGAGAAAAATGTGCTGTTGGCCCATGAGTGGGGAAGAGGCATTGAGAATGCACAGAACGAAGGGTGCACACATGGGTACTTGACATTGGTGATTGGTGAACAGGAGGAGGGGAGGGCGCCATGCTGGGCCTCCAAGAGGAAGACGTGGTAGAAACCTAGACTGGTCTCCTCATAAGCAATCCATCGTGAGAGTTCTGTTGGTACGTGTCCCTGTGGAAGGGGTGTAACATAGTCTTAGGTTTCTTCTGATCGCAAGAGGAGGAGGTAGGGGAGGGAAATGAGAAAAAGAAGAGGAGAAGAAGAAGGAGTAGATAGAGACAGAGATAATGATGGAGAAAAAGAAGAGGAAGAACGGAGGAGGAGAAGGAAAGTATCCAAAGTAAGAAATAGCTAACCTGTCAGCCCAAACCTTGTATTCATGACAAAGCAGGGTTTCTCGTTTCTTTCTTTGGTCCTTTATAGTGTAGGCCTGTGTGGCTGGTATGAACACAGAGTTGGACTATTCTGAATGTTCATAAATGTGTGTGGCCTCATCTCACTATTAAATAGAAGTGCTAACTGTTCTCTAATTTTAGCACGTATCTTTTAAATGTCAAAAGACAGATTTTTTTTCCTCCAACCCCCTTTCCTAGTCCCCAAGCTTTGAGTCACGAGGATAACTTCACTCCATGAAGAAACTGGCAGAAAAGAATAGAATTAAATGCAGAGGAAAAATTTTTTTGACAAATTGACTTTAAGACATATTTCTAGTCCAGTATCTGGCCAAGTAGGCATCTGAAATATATTTTCTGAGCTAAGTTGACAAGGAGGAGGGAAAGGAGAAAGAAAGCTGTCCTCAGAGGCAAGGGTAATGAAAATCAAGGAACTGTTTGTCACAGGATTTAGGGAGGATCTAGGCTCTAGGAACTGACAAGCAGTAGATCTTAGGTCTTCCTTACAATTGAAGGCAAAGCTGATGATGGGGTGTGGTACCTACTATGTGGTACCTATGTAGTACTTACTATGTGCCAGGTGGTACCTGCTATGTGATAGACATTGAAAAACATGCTTGATATAAATACAGTGCTATCCTGTCTCTCAAGAATCTTACAATTTATAGAGGAGAGATAAATATAAGAGCAAATTTTTCCAATTAAGTGAGATCAGCTCTAAGTCAAAAATTTGCCCTGGGGACTGTAACTGAGTACAGGTGAGGTACCTAACCTCAGGGAGGGAGTCAGGAGAGCCTTCCTGTAGGAGATAACACCTGAGCTGAATCTTGAACAAGCAGATCAGATAAAGAAGTGGGCAGAGGGCAACATAACGAGTGACAAGAAGGCATGAAACTGCAACGCGACTTAGGTGGGTAGTTAGCAGTAACTGGGTGTACTTGGAGGCTGGGAAGTGAGGTAGCGGATAGTTCTAGAAGACCTATGGGCCATTAAATAGAATCCATCTTTGTTATACAAATACAGATTTAAAGTCCTTAATGAATTTTTCCTGTCATTAATTATTTGACGGTCCATCCTTCTGTACATTCATACATCCCCCCATGTAACCTCCACCCACTCCTCATCCATAACTGAGTTGAAAACACAAATGTCAACCGAGAAATTTAGTTGGGATTAGGCACTGCTTCCAATTGATGGGAAGCCAAAATAGCAGCAGCTTAACTATAGGGGAAGTTTGTTTCTCTCTCACAGCAAAGCCCAGATATCCAGTCCAGGTGTAGGCTGCTGCACAGTGTCAGTGACCCAGGCTTTTCCTCTCTTACTGATCCACTATAGATGGTCTCCATCTTAAGTCAAAATGGCAAGACAAAGAGGAGTTGGGAAAGGGTGCAAAAATCCACCATCCTTAGGAATATTACCAGAAACTCCCACAAAATACTTCTGCTTACATTCCATTGGTCAAAATTTATCACATGGCCACAGGTAGCTGTAAGGGAGGCTGTGGATACAGCCTTATTTTGAAACAGAATTGAGTAACAAATCTTATTCTGTAGCAGTTATGAAAGATAAGTAGGAATTCATGAAAGAGGCATCAGTTATATTTAAGCAGCTTTTTATAAACATTACACAACACATAAGACTTGTTTTAAATCCTAATTAAGCAATATGGCCTCTTTTCTCAAGAAACCTCATTTTGTGTCATACTGGACTGCTGAACAGTAGTAGCAATCCTTGGAAGCTTATTTTCATACTTTCTAGGATTGTCTGAGCTCTCTTACAGAAGAAATCTCTTCTTACCTCTTATTCAACTAAAATTTTGAGCTTTTGAGGAAAACAGATATTGAGAGAGAACTCTGGTCAAAGTCAGACCAATTTACACAGTATAATGATTGGGTGGCCACTGATGGCTGCTGGAACTCGGCTTCAAACCTGCAATGGTCCAGCAACAGCATTTAACTCCAAGTTTCAGACTTAGAAGGTATCCTTTCTTTGAACAATATCAACACAGTGCCTGATACACAGTAAGTGCATGATAAATTAAAATTGTGTTGAATTGATTTGTACACTCTGGCAATGAGGTTGAGCACATAAAGACATCTATATTTTATCAACCATATGTTTATTCAGATTGATTGATTAATTCATTCCATTAACATTTATTGAGCTCTTCTCAAGGGTTTGCATAATGCTAATTGCTGGGGGAGTTATACAAATGATCAAGTTATAGCCTGTACTTTTCAGAGAGCGCCTAATGTAGCAGGAAGGCAGATGTATACACAGCTAATTTTGGTAGTTTGGTAAGTGCTATACAACACCAAGGAAGTGCAGTGAAGATGTGTTATTTCAGCCTGATTGTTGGCAAAAGGCATGACAGAGGAGGTAGTGCTTGAACTCAGCCTTGTAAGATGAATAGTGATCCACCAAGGAGTCATCAAATGTATGAGTAGTTCCTTTAATGTCACATCATATCAGATATCTGTTCCAAATCCCGGTTAAGCAATACAGCCTCTCTTCCCCAGGAGACCTCATTCGGTGCTTTGCTCAACAGCTGTGTACTTATCCATCAGTATACTTTGCAGCTTCTTTCCTCACTGTGTAGGGTACTTCGAGTTTTCATGTATACCAAAGAAAGCCCTTGTCGCCCTCTAGGTATAAAGGTTGTAATCCCCCATAAACCAGTTATTCAGTGCTCTCCCTCATCTCTTTCTTTCCATTCTTCTTTTCTATTCTGTTCCATAATATGTGTGTGTCTAAGTTAAATGCAACCATTTACACCCAGCAGCAAGACATTCACCTCGTCTTATTTTCCGAGGTGAAACCAGTTTGTCAGCTATAGTAAGCGCACCCCTGGAAGTGTGTCACTGCTGCTCTCTCCTCACCAGCAAGTATTTTCTGGTTTTCATCACAAAGTAGTTAATGCGTTTCGGGCTTTGAGCAACATCTGAGTTTCCACCAGCTGTGTTTTGCATTGTCCCCATTTTGTATAATTGAGAAAAACAGGAAGCCAATCACTTAAGTAAAGCTGACCCTCTTCATTCTACAGACCCGAGAAAGGACTGCATCAGGGCTTTTTATAGTACAGTTTTCACACAATTTGTCCTGCAATCTGCTTGAAAGTGGAACGAGGCTACAGGAACCGTGGCAGTGTGGTGGCCTTGCTCTTGGCTACAGACAGCTGTGCTTTACTGAAACCACAAGGTCTGCTTTAAGACTCATAGAGTCGTCCGTTAGCAGCTGGGTTTGTCACATTGTGACAGAGGATTCCCTCTGCCGTTTTTTTCCCACCAGCTGAAATCTTGTGGGACAGGGGACCTTTTCACTTAGCCCTTTAGTTTTCTGTGCATCCAACTTGTAATCATTTTTTGACCTTGATTTCTATAGATACTTGCAAGTGAGTTTCTAAGGAAGCCCTAGGCTGCTGTTTGGTTTTACTAAAGATTAAAACCAATAATCCGTTTGAGAAAGAGCTTCTGATTTTATTTGATTATAGTTTCATTTTTTTATATAGAAGAGAAACACAGTTACACACAGTATGTGAAATTTCATCTAGAAACAATGGTTATGTTAGGGGTCAGCAGTACTCAATTAGATTAAATGTTTACTGAGAAGTTAATATTTGTTGATCATTACAGTTGGTATGGAGGATGTAAAGATACTTAAAATGTAGCCCCTGCCTTCAAGGAGTTCATAGGCTTGTAGGGGAACCTAGCATGAGTACAGCTGAATATAATTTATAGAAATATGTTATGTGATCTGGGTTCTATTTTCATAGCATCTGTTTTGTGACCAGACAGCTCCTACCTACATAAATTTGAGCTAGAGCATCAGTGCCTATCAAGTGACCCTTCCCAGCTAACATTTGAGTGTGAGTAATGATCACTTATTCATTCAACAAATATATATTAAAAGCACATACTGTGCTCTAGGCATTGTGCTGTTTTTCTCAGGGTTGAAAACCTTTTATCAGTGGCATTCATATGCTTTGTGTGCCTTACAGAGCTAGCTAACATTTATTAGACACTGCCATGTTATAGTCACTTTATTCATCAAATAAGCTCTATAAGATGGGAATTTTTATGGGTAAATTGAAACTGACTCAGTGAAATTAACCTCCCCAGTGTGGTACGGTGAGTCACGAGTAGATTTACACCAAATTCCTACAACCACACTGATTCTCCATTCTGCTACTTTTGACAGCCCATGCTTTCAGCTAATGGAGACATTTTATGAGTATTTTAAGTGCATGGTACTGATCAGGAGAGAACTATTTTATATTTCAGAGGCCTCTACTGGAAACAGTGTTAACACCTAAGTATATGGACAGCTGGCCACTTATATGTTCTTTTAATTTCATCTAACTAAGATGAAAACATTTTAGTTTTGTTTTCAACTTTGAAAGAAAAAGTTTTAAATGTATGCATCAGTAATACAGCAGGAAGGATTAACACCAGGAAGAACTTCAAATGTGGTTAAACACAGAAATGGTGACACAGGAGAAATTGGAGAATCTAGATGTCTTTAAAATCAGAATAGATTATTTATGTATTACAAAATGTCATGGGGACTAGATTATCTCGTGAGGCCATTTCAACTTACAAATGTGTCAATCACATTGCACTGTGATGTTATCACTAAGTAGGATTAAAAATTGCAAACACGCCTAGAAAAAAATGACTTCCTCACTGAATAAGTATAGTTCAGGTAGCTGCCACCAGGTGGCAGTAGTCAGATACTCAGATCACTGCTATTAAAGAAAAATCACTGAATCAGAGACTCAGGAGGAGCCTTAGATAATATTTGGTCCAAACCATTTGACAGTTAAGAAAATTTGAGAGCCATAACTAGGATTCAACGTAGTTCTGTTAAGAACTGCTTTTTATTGAAGAAAATTTATATGAATTTTTATTAAACCACATTATATGCAGAATAAAAAAGAACTGGAGGTGCTATTTATGGTAATATTTAAAGTGAGAGGTATTTTAAGCTTATTTGATTTCTCTTTCTTACTATTCCAATCAGCCTTCCTCCAGTCTTCACCAAATTAAGGAACATTACAATCCACTCTCGGGTAAGGTTCTTTGAGGAGGCAGAAGTCTTCCCGTAGGGACATTTGCAGTGTCCCCAGTGACTCTGCAAAGCCAGTCCTCTGAGATCAGCTCTGATCCAAATTGCTGCAGCTTATTGCTAGCAAGGATTTAGCTAGCTTCTTGCCCACTGTTCTCAGCATTTTTCCTTCTGTGTCAGGCAGCTCATTCCTGTAAACATACCCAAGCTTTTATTAAATCCCTCAAAATATTGCAGCGAAAGAGAACATTGCAGCCACCTCTTATTGTCACAGCATCAGTTAGGGTCCATTACAATAGTTC
The DNA here is from genome assembly GCF_036321535.1 of Camelus dromedarius. NCBI lineage: Eukaryota > Metazoa > Chordata > Mammalia > Artiodactyla > Camelidae > Camelus > Camelus dromedarius. Next base: position 56,971,361 of record NC_087447.1, on the reverse strand, counting down.
TAACCTAGATAAAATAGCTGTGCTTTCTTGTAGTTGAATTTATTGTAATCTGACTCCCTTCTTTTCCTTTAAAGCAAACACAACAGAATGCAAGTGAGTGAGGCTTGATGATATATCCTCTTAAATCTGCTCTTCTTTTTCTTAAGTAAATGTTTTACAGTCATTCTATTAACATCAGCAGATTTGCAGTGCTTCTTGCTGTGAACGTGACACATCAGTGTATCTCCAGAGCACAACAGAGAACCACGGTTCCAGCCTAGCTCCCTAAAAAAATTTTAGATGAGGAATCTGTCTACCAGAGAAGGAAAAGCACTTTTGTTAAGCTCGCATGTCTGTTTAGAGGCAGAGCCAGGACCAAGGCTCAGGAGTCATTGCCATTACTGGTGTTCGTTTAGCTGTTTTACAGAAACTTTCTAAGAGCTCCAGAGTTGCAAGGAGTTGCAAGAACAAAACTGATTTTAGGGTCTGCCTTTTAACTGCTTTCCCTCAAAACAGAGATAGCATCTGAACGCCATCTGTCAACAGTGCCTCCGTGCCCTCTGCTGGGACACAATTTGACCCTTACAGTGACTGCCCCTTGCTGCTGCTCACAGCAGAAATGCCAGATTCTGAAGAAAAGCATGGTTTCTTCCAGCTCTGGGGACTGTTGTCAGAAGGTCATCCAGTCTTTCTTTCTCACTAATTATGTTAGAAGAAGTCGTCAAAAAATGTCAGGCTTCTAAAAAATGTCACAACATTTAAAAAGTAATAAAAAAAAAAAGTCACATTCGTCTAATGCACAGTGTTCCCCACATATATGGGTATGTGGGTGTGGATTCATTCACTCATTTACTCACCATCGTGTTTGGAGACGCCCCCTGTTAGATGTGGCCAAGGAGTCCTCAGTGGGCAGTGAATTCTTCCTCATTCACTCACTCAGCATAGATTTATTCAGAGACTGCTGTATTCTGGTCACCGGGCTAGGCACAAGGAATGCAGCCTGGGAGTGAATGGGTTTTTACAGAAATGTTACCCAAGATAAACTTATTTACATGGAGTTGAATTGTGGTTAAAAAATGGATTTTTTTCCTTCTAAGAAATAAATTTTAAAGCTTTTGCATCCCTATGGTAATACGTGCAAGGTGCAGAGACCGTGCCAGTTGCTTGGAGGAATATCAAGAAATGTAAAATAAGATTACTGTTAAAATTAATTTAGTTGTAAGATGGAATTCATACATCTCTAAGATTCTTATTTAAATAAATGGTGCAAGCAGTTCCCAAATACCGTGGTATAATTTCAAGCCACCTATTATAAGCATCGAGCGATAAAACATAGAGGGAGAGAGCACTTTCAGAGGAAGCAAACCTGGAAGGCTTCCTGTAGGTGCTGGAAATTTGAATTGAGTTGGATTCTCCCTTGGAAACAAGTGAGTTGTCCCAATGCAAAGAAGGAAGCAAGAAGCGACGTTTTTTCTTTTTTTTCTTTGGCATTTAATAGTGTTTTAGATCCTAGTATTCAGCAGAGTATAGACAGTTACAGGAAGAGTTCACATCGGGTAGGAGTCAGGAGACGTAGGTGTGGTAGTCACTGTTCAGCCTGGGAAAGTCACCAGGTCTGAGCAGGTCGGTCCTCCCGTATGCAGGGGACTGAACCAAAGGATGTGTCAGAGTCCCTTCTAGCTCCAGGGCCACTGAGTCTATTAGACATTGATTGATATTGTAAAAGTGTACTTTTTCAAAGCACATTTTGCTCTGTTACAATTAGCACAAGTCAGGATTGCAAAACAAGTGCAAGGCTAAATTATCTAAGTGGATTCTATTTGGTTGAAATCTGGTTGCTATTTTATTTGACACTTGTAGTGTTCATCAACACTTAGGAAATAAAGAAATTGTCCATTTGACATCTTCAGATTAATATGTATTGTGTACCAGGTGCATGGTCTATTCTAGACACTTATTAATGAACAATTTGCCTTTCAAATATTTTCTCAGTAATTCAAATGAACTGCTATCTGTATTTTCCAATGTGTTGCAGTCTTGCTGTAGATTATAAGAACAAATTTTATTTCACTCAACAATGATTTAATAAATATTTATTGAGTACCTATACATATCAAGTACTGAGCTTTCAAAATACAAGGGCTATAAAAATAAATAAGAAACAATCAAAACTTTGTCTCCTTCCTCAAGAAGATTACAGTCCAGTGGGAAGTTCAGATACATATATAGATCAGTTACATTTCAACATATTGGAGTTTAAACCAAGAGCAATGGAAAGCACATAAGAGAAAACATTGGTTTACTGGACAGAAGGCTTCACAGACAAGGAAACATTTAAATTGAGTCTTGAAAGAGAAATGGCAAAATGGCAGCCCTCAGACTGTCACCAGCTCATTGATGAGATATGTTCGGTCACATCTGGCATCATGAAGTCCATACACCAAAAGTCTCGTTGTGACAGGAGGTTATCTGATTCTTATGCACACAGTAGTTGTGAAAATAAGAAATAATGCAAAGTACTTAGCATAGTGCCTAGAACAGAAGAGGGGATCAGTAAAGGGAAGCTATCGTTGTATTATCATCAGACCTGTTGAACTACATGTGTTGCTAGTTACTGGTCCATGCTCCAAATGTCTGGTGTGCTTTTTCTTCATGACTTTATTATGGCTATAATTAAGTAGTTATCTATACATTTAATATCTCTCTGCCTTTCCTACTAGACTGTAAACTCCACGAGGGCAGGGAATAAAATTGTTTTGTTGGTTATCATGTTTTGGGAATAGCCAGCAAATTGCCTAGCTCAGTAGAGATGCCTAATAAATATTTGTTAAAATAATAGGTAATGATGGGAAAACACCAGTAAGGAATGGTTTATCATTAGGAAGATGCAGTATCAAGTCATCTAAAAAACGTGAGTGCTCTGACTCCAGAATATTGGTTTATCAATGTCTTCCACAGCCAGGAAAGGCACCCAGAACCCTTGCAGAAGCAGGTGCTCGATCTGGATGTCAAGTTCAGTAGAGCCGTTATTTTCTTTTCTCAGCCCTCCATTACGCTCGCCCATAAATTAGCCTCAACAGGAGCAGTCCATAGATGGCCAGAGAAAATTCTGTGATTTTTCTGGTACTTTTGACCTAGAGATAGAGATTTGAGTCATTGTAACCTCCCACAGCCCTGAATGTTTTATAAGAAGACCCCTTTCCTCCTTCAGCCAGTCTGCCATGTCTCATGGAAGGTTTTTTAGAGGCGCCCATTCAGATCCCCTGAGACTTCATTACTTTCCAAAGCCATGATGAAGCATTATTCTGAATAAAATTAAGTTCTACTTCTTCCAATTAACAGCAGATGATGAAAGTGCCTGCCAGTTCTGTTGCCTTTCAGCTGAGTGTTTTTCTCTTGCTTGGTCATTTGTAAAATGTGAGCCCTTCTAATGGGGACCTACTTATTCACTTGAATTAATGAGTTTCAGCTGAATTAATAGTGCTAGCATACTCTGGGTATTCAATAATAGTCAACAGGAATTTTTATATGCTGACTTAACTTGCTCCATTTGAGAATGTTGGCTAAAACCAATGGAATGTGGCTTTCCTACTAGATTTCGACTTAAAGAAAAAAAGATCAAGTTTCCAAACTTAGGGCCCAGCCTGCCTATATCCAATCTTTGGTGGCTGTTCTCTGCAAGAATCTGAAAAAATTCTGCAGAAACGTTTGGGATGCATTTCTTTCTGTGTATTCCCAACAAGTAGACAAGATCCTCAAGCAAATCAGTATAAATCTTTGAGACTTAGATTCTGCCTCCTAGAAGAATACTTGGCACAGAGTAGGGCTTTATCAAAATAATAGCTAAAAATAAATAGAAGATGTAGGTCACAAGCAATATATTAGGGCATAGCCTATTTCCTTGTACTCAGTAGGCACTCGATAAGTGCTGATATAATTAATTTAAAATTAAAATAGAATAAAAATTCTAGCATAAGTTAATACAGAGAGGACATCTTCTAGGTCTAAACCCAAGAAGATTAAATGCAAAAATTAATGATCAGGACTATATTCACAGAACTAAAGAGGTGAAGTTAAGTTCGGATTACAGTGCAACATATGGTGCCTAATGCCTTGTGGCACATATTTGCATGTTGAAGCTTTTAATTATGGGGAATTACAGTTCCGCTGAGATCCTTACAGCTCTGAACTGAGAGCCTTAAAAAAAAAATCAATATTATGTGTTTGTTAAATTGTAACCTTTGTGGAAAATCAGTAATATGTTTGCTGAGAAAAATATTTGACATGTCAATTGAATTATGGAAACTGCTCATGCCAGTAGCTAAACCCAGTAATTTATTTAATCACATTTATTAAATGAATGACTTTACTGTATCAGTATTTAATACTGATTTACGTGGGCACTCACTGCCTGGGTCTCTGTGTCCTGAGCTCTCCCGTCTCACCCCGGTCCCTCTTGGCTTAGCTTCTCATGGGCAGAAGCAGGATCTTGTTCACAACCAACTCAGTGTTTGTTTCCATTTAAATCATTTTCGTTAAATAAAATAGTAATAATAGATAGAAGTTCTAACAACATAATCACTCTCTTAAGTACTATAGATACTGATGGAAAATATGAATCACTCAAAATTACTGTATTTGCCTTCATACAATATCCATCCATCCATCCATCCATCCATTCATTCAGCAAGCTGATCAGGATTCATTGAGACCTACCAGCTAGGCAGCATAATGTAAGGCCCTAGGACAGAGTCAAAGAAAGCTCTATCCTGTCTCCTTGTGGGTAACTAACAAATTCGGGAGGGGGAGACAAAAAGATAACATTTTCATAATACATGCCAGTTCTAGTGGTCATAAAGGAAAATGTTCTAGGGGGCTTAGAGGAGTCATGATCACTGCTGGAGGAGACCCTAATCTCTCCAGAAGGTGGTTTTGCAACTGAAACTCAAGTATGAGTTTCAGTTGAATAGGTGGGAAGGAAATAGGAGAGTATTCAGTCAATAGCCCTCATCATGCCATGGAAGTGGGAATAGCATGGTACAGACCTGGGAGGAATTTGGTGTAGCTGGATCATGTCCTGAGGCTGGAATGTAGAGAGAGGGAGAAATACGGTGGGTTGTATGTGTGTGCGTGTTTGTGTGTGTGTGTATTTGGAGTGGGGAGGAAATAAGGGTAAAGGAAGCTAGAAATGCCAGTTTAAGACAGTTTGTAGAAGATATTACATGTCAGGCAGGGAGTCTACAATGTATGCTGTGATTAAGAGGAGTTCAAATAAGGATGCTTGCAGAGCAGCAACAGGTTCAGAGTTTAATTTTTTTTAAAGTAAAGAAAAAAAAATGTTTCTGACCACTCCTTTGCAGAGAAAGAAAGTGGTAAACATAAAGACATTAAAATATGCAAGAATCCTGGGTCTTATATCCACAAGGTATCTACTGAGGAATGAATTCTTGCTTTATGAACTTTTTAAGAGGAGTCAAATTCACTCAGTTCGCAGCTTTGTGTTTTAAATTTTAAAAGGCTTCGCTTGCCACCTTGTGGCTGAAAGAAGATCCTGCACATAAACAGCGGGGTTGCTTGATCTGAGATAGACCAACCCCAAACCAGTTAGTGAACTGAACAAAGTGTTTGTTCAAGTTTATCACAAGTATTTGAGATAAAGAAGCCAAAAAAAAAAAAAAGAAAATCCACTTAGAACAAATATTAATTTTTACAAAATCCAAAAATCTAAGACTGATCCTTGACTCCTTTCTCTCACCTCTCACACGTGTAATGCACCCTCAGGCCCTATTGAATCAGTTTCCAAATAGTCTGATGTTCTCCAGCTTCGAAGTGTTTTTATGGATAATTTTAGGTTTTATTGAGAATGCAGAATAATCATAGCTATTACATATTGCTGGTAGAGTGCAAATTGGTATATTTCTGAGGATAGATATAACCATTCTGGAACAATTTGGTTATCTAGGAAAGCTGAAGATGCATATACTCTGTGATCCAGAAATTCCACTCCTAGGCATATGCTCTAATGAGATTCTTACATATAGACACCAAGAAACATAAACATAAACATTCAAGAATGTTACAGCCACACTGTTATAATTATGTTATTCCAAAAAAGAAAAAAATAAAAATAACCTAAACATCCTTTAGCAAGAAAATGTTACATGTGGTGTATCATACAATGACATACTGTAAAAACTTTGAAAAGAATGAACTAGACCTGTCCACATCAACATGAATGAATTTCACAGTATTGCTGAAAAATAGCCACAGTATGAAATTGCTTATGTAAAGTTCCAAAAATGACAAAAACTACACATTTTTAGGGATAGCATATCAGTCAAGGTCCTACCATAGAAACAGGACCAATCTGTGTGTGTTTGTGTATGTGTGTGTGTGATATATATATGTTTTAAGGACTTGTACATGATTGTGGGAGCTGACAAGTCCGAAATCCATAGGGCGAACCAGCAGGCTGGAAACTCTGAGGCAGGAACTGAAGCAACAGTCCACAAATGAGATTTCCTCTTCTCAGAAACCTCAGTTTTGCTCTTAAACCCTTTCTACTGTTTAGACGAGGCCTGCCTAGGTTGTTGGGGGTAATTTCCTTGCTTAAAGTCAACTTACTGTAGATGTTAACCACAGTTACAAAATTCCTTCACAGAAACACTCAGGTTAAATAATGGGGTACTATAGATTAGCCAAATTGACACATAAAATTAACTATCATAAATGCATATCTATGTAGTGAAATCATCAAGAAAAGAAGGGAACTGTGAACACAAAATTTAACAGTTACTTTTGGGGAAAGGGAGATAGATATGACTAGGGATGGGTACCCAGGGGCTTCCACTCTGTTGAAAATAGTCCAACTCTTAAAGCTGAGTGATAGATACAAGGGCGTTTGTTAGTCTTCTTTAATAGCTTATACAGCTGATATACATCACTGTGTAAGAATGAAAGTCTTCATAATAAATGTTAAATATAATTTTTATCAAAATACAAGCGAATTATTTTCTAAGAATGTAGCGATTTCCCCTGTATAGGGTGGAGGGGTCGGGCTCTCCTCACTCCGTGCATGTGGTTTAGCCATTTGGGATTGCTGCTATGATCCAAGTCAGAACAATGAGTCAGGGAGAAAACTTTCTAACTTGGTGTTAGGCCAGTGCTCAGGTTTGTTAAAAACAATGAGGAGGCCGTTTTTGATGGAAGACTGACACACAGCATCTAATACCCCAGGGAGATTACATACAGTTGCTTAAAGTCCACCTGCTACCTGACTTCTTTTTCTTCTCAAGGGAAAGATGCCCAGGTGAGAGCTGATTTAGTCACCAACTGTTATAAGGTTCATTTTTTAAAAATTACTTCTTACCCCTTCTGAGCAAAGATGTTGTAAGGTTGAAGGAATGAAGTAAATGTGCATTTGGAATGTTTAATGAGTAAGTGCAAACTTGGAGTCGTGGGCCTTGGATGCTTCCTCATTATAGATTGCAGGGCAGAGCTCCCTGCCCTGCAGGCTCGGCTGCCTGCCTGTCCCAGGCACCAGTGTGTCGGTCCTCTGAGAACCTCCCAGCTCGTCTCCCTCACTACTGAGCTCTCCTCTTTCTAATCCATTCTCCACCAGCTGCAAGAGTTCTGTGGTAAAAAACACGTAACATACAATTTACCATTTTTAAATGTACAATTCAGTAGTGTTTCGTATATTCGTTCACATTGTTATGTAACAGATCTCCAGAACTTTTTCTTCTTGAAAAATTGAAACTCAGTATTTATTAGACAACAGTTCACCTTGTTCCCTTCTCCTTAGCCCTGGCACCCACCAGGTTTACTCTCTCTTCCTAAGAATTTGACTACTCTAAATACCTCGTGTAAGTAGAATCACACAGCATTTGTCTTCCTGTGACTGACTTCTTTCACTTAATATCCTCAAGGATTGTATCATGTGACAGTTTCTTCCTTTTAAGGCTAAATAACATTCCACTGTATGCACATATCACACTGTGTTTATCCATCCATCTATTGATGGACATTGGGTTACTTCCCCCTTTTTGCTATTGTGGATAATGCTGCTATGAACATGAGTGTGCAAATATCTCTTTGAGACCCTGCTTTCAATTTTCTTGGATATACCCCGAGAAGGGAATACTGGATCTACTGTAGTCCTATTTTTGTTTTGAGGAAACTCCATAGTGTTTTCCGTAGTAGTTGTGCCATTTTATAAGCTCACCACCGATGCAAGGGTGGGCTTTTAAAAATATAAATCAAATCACATCACTTTCCTGTTGAAATCCTTTGTTGGCTTCCATTGCTCTCAGGATGGGGACCTCAGTCCTTCACAAGACCTCTGGAGCTCTCTGTGGTCTGCCCCCCGGTTATGTTTCCTGCCTTGTATTGCACTTCACTCCTCCCTCTTCAGAAAACTGTCAGATGTAAAACCCACCAAGCTTTTTCCAACTTAGAGTCTTTCAGATTTGTTCTTCCTCTCATTTGAAATGTCATCTGCCCAACTCTTTATGTGGAAATCCTTTAATTCTTCAGGATTCAGCTTTTCCATCATCACTGTAGAAAATGTCCCCTGACCTCTTCTATTGAATAAGGTTTCTCTTTGTGCTCTCTTGGAACACCTTTGCTTTCCCTTGACACTCTGGGATTATTTTACTTGTAAATTCTGTTTTGTCTTGTCATTTCTCCTAGAAGGGAAACTTCATAAGAAAACAGATATTGTCTGTCTTGTTCATTATGGAATCTCAGCAGCCACTGTGCCTAGTAAACCTACAGATTATTCTCCACTCAAGATTGATCAAGTCCTATGGAAATTAAGGAGGGGGTAACTAGTTTTAGGCTAAAGAGTGACATGTTTGAAAAGCTTCCCTATGATAATTAATTTTTCATATCTAGTTAAAACCTTTATATGGAAGAAGAACATAAAACACACAAAACTGGAAATATAGCCAAGAATTGAATAGACCAAGGTAAATCTAAATAGAGGCCAGAAGTTGCTCACAGCTTTTAGAGCTAAGTTTTGTTTGTTTGTTTGCGTTTTTGTTTTGTTTTGTTTTGTTTTTTATGATGAATAGCGTATGTGCACTAAATGACCTCTCTTAGCCCTGAAAAAGTCTACTAGTTTATGGAAGTCCAAGCTATACAGCAGTCTGATCACTCAGACATTTCCACGGATGATAAATTTATCAGTTATATTTCAGATTTTGAATTGGCTATTTATCCCAAGCAACTGATTTTTCAAAATGTCCTGAATTGTTAGTTCCACGTTGCAAACTTTAAGGAAAGGATGACAAACTTATTTATGTTATAGTATGTAAATGACGATATGCTTTTGCTAATATTTCTATGGCCCGGAATATATTTAATTTCAATCTTACAGAACTGTTTAGGGCTCTGTACTAAACCCTCTGGAGGAAACAAATGTGACAAGCATTTTACTTATTTTTTGTAAGCCTACATTTATTTTTTTTTTAATGGAAGTACTGGGGATTGATCCAGGACGTTGTGCACGCTAAGCATGAGCTCTACCACTGAGCTGTACCCTCCCCCCACAAGTATTTTAATATGTTAAGAATTTATGTTCTAGCATCACTCCTCCCTGACTTTGAACCTGCTGTTCCTTTGCCAATATCCTTGCTGCCTCTTTGCTAATGCCTCTATATTCTATAAGAGAAATCAGAGGTGTCTTGTTTTCCAGGAAACTGTCCCCTTCCAACCCCAAAGCTAGGTTAAGTGCACTTCCATGGGAACCTGTGTGTACTACACCTTAGTGTGGTATTTCATCAGTTCTAAGATATACTTTCTAATATTTAGCATCTCTGAAATAAGGATGTGTCTTATTAATGATATCTTAGATTGGTTGCATTCGTTAGTCTCAGCTATTGAAAAGGGAGCTCAGTGAGGGCTGGGATGGCATTTTGTCTCTCTAAATCTCATCTGTGTCTATTATAGTGTCTCAGTAACTCATTGTAAGTGCTTAATGAAAGGATGGAGGATGGAAAAAATGCAAACTCGATGGTGCACAATTTCACTGTAAGAGCAGTACAGAGTAAAAGATAAGGAGAGATTACATCTGTTTGAGAAAGATCAGGGGAGACTGGGAGAAGTGACATTTGAACAGAACCTCAAAAAAACAGCAAGATATTCCTCGCTTGTGATTCGAAGAGCACGAAACAGGAAGGTGGGAAAAATGGGACATCTGAAAAATGTGGCTTGGCTACTCTGAATGGTATGTAAATGGGTCAAGAGGCACAGTAAGGGATCGGACTTTAGAGAGCGATTGGGAGGGGGAGGAACTCCACGCCCAAGTGTCCGTGTTCTGTTCTGGAGCAGTAGTGAGTGACCTAAAGGGCTTTAAAGGGGGTAAGTGATATGGACAAAGTTGTGCTTAAAGATGTATCTGGGGGTGATTGGTTAAATGAATTGGTTGGTAGAGAGACTACAGATGAGAGCACTAGTTACCAGGTGTTTAACAAACATTTAACAAACATTTATTCAGCGCCTCTTGAATACCTGACGCGGGTGCTATAGCAATAAATGAGACTCAATTCTTGTATTCAAAGATCTTATAATCTATAAAGGTGAACAATCAAATGAACAAGCAAAATATAAAATTAAAGTGTCCCGTGCATGCACTGGTTGCCATGAGTCCTGACCCCAGTCCGGGGTTGTGCACAGATGACAGGGGAAGTGGGTCAACCGAGGCTCCTGGGAGGAGGTGTCATCAGAGCTGAGCCCTGAAGGTGAGGAGATGACAAAGGCATCCAGAAGGTGGCAAGTGCAAAGTCCCAGAGGTGAAATATCAGTCTTTCTTTAAGTCACGAACAATTCAGAATGGTGGAATGACAGGTTGTGGATGATGGGGCAGGAAGAGATGGAGAGGTAGAGAAAGGAAGGTGGTTGTGTTGGGCTAGGGAGAGAGGCCAGAATGTAATTGGAAAGGGACATAGGAGGCAAGTGCAATATTCAGAGTGAGAGAAAATAAGGGGGAAAGAGAAATGGAGATAAGAAAGAAAAAGAACAGAACAAGAGTCCCTGCTGAAGTAGAATGTCATTCACTTCTATTAGACTCATTCACTTGGCAGAATGTACTGAATCCCTCCTACATGCTAGAGGGGTAATGAGATGGCTACAACTGAAGTATCGCCACGTCTGTCAAGGCCACTTTGGCCTTGACACTGATATTAAGTGCCACACTATGCCAACTGAGTGATGTGATCTTACTCTGGGAGTCATGAGAAGGGAAAGATACTGAAGGATCATCTTCATCTGTATCGGTTTGTATTTGGGTGACCAGGGAAATGGCCGTATCACCAACTAGATTTTTTCTATTTCTACTTTCTCTTGATTGTGTTCTGTGGTCCCACAAGGATAAAGGGAGGCTTTCAGACCTTGACTTTTAAACCGAAGGGCCAAAGTATCTACCATACGCAGAAGAAATATTTGAGTCACAGAGTAAGAGATGCACAATGTGAGAGATGCTGTACAGTGCGGGGTTGGAGGCAGGGATTATGAGAGTGAGGTGTGACTCTTAAGCGTCTCCATTAGTTATGTGAACTAGTTGCTTAATTTCTCTTTACCGCTAATATCTTATCTGTAAAAGGAGGGAAAGCACATAATAACTAGTAGAAGTTTGTTGTAAGCATTAAATAAATTAATATTCGTAAAGCATCAATACATACACATGCCACATTGTAGGCACTCATCCGTCAGTTCCCAGTAGGGCATCAGGACAAGAAAATGAGAAAACTTTCCAGGTTTTCTTGATTTGGGCCTTACATCTTAAGGTTGTAATAAACACAAAATAACATTCAATAATTGTGCAATCAGTTGCATATTCAAATACCTAGGTTAAGAATAAAATTGCCTTCCCAAGAGAAGTGTATCTTATTTGAAGATTAAACCACCACAACCAATATGTATTATGAAGCAACTTTATTGGAGGAAATACTAATATTTTAAAAGAATTTTTAATGGAGGTACTGGGGATTGGACCCAGGACCCCGTGCATGCTAAGCATGTGCCCTGCCACTGAGCTAGTCCCACCCCTTGCCCCAAGGAAATATTAATATTTTTTATGCCAGTGTCTAACTGCCAAATAATCCTCTTTGATTAGAAACCAGTGCTAATGAGGCCAGAGTCAAGGCCACACCTTCTGTCTTGATCCTTCAACAATTCTATGTTCCAGGTCACGGAGGGCAGCTTGTCATAAGGGGCCATGGGACAAAGGCAGCTGGATAAGAACAGCTGAATGGCTCAAGCCCGCTGGGACCAACCCCAGAGTAATTTGGAGTGGCTGCCCGCTTAGACCACCTGGCCTCTTCCCATGGAGAAGATAGCTGTTCACACTTGCTGCTGGGTAAAGAAAGCATACTGAGAAAAAAAAAAAAAAAAGAGAGAGAGAGAGAGAGAGAGAGAATTCAAGCAAAGAGCTCTATTACCTAATGTAGTTAAAATTTAAACTCTTAGAGGTCATGAGTTTTGTTAACTACTGTATTGCTGGCATTTAAAATTTAGTGATTAGGATGAAATGTGCTTGATAAATATTTTGTTGAATGAATGAATGAATGATGATGCTTCTGGTTAGGAAGGTATTTTACGCTCTCTAGCGTCACAGAGGAAGCTCATGCCCACAGGTGGCCCCAGGAAACCTGGGAGCAGGCATATGGCCAGAAAGAGACCAAGAGAGGTTCTGATTTCAGGTGGGCAAGTGAGCTAGCTTTGGGAAGTCAGATGTGGATGGGAGGGTTGGGCAGGTGCCAATTCCACAGCAGGTTCTGAGGTCCGGAACTTAAAGTGGGTCAGAAGAAGAGCACAAGTGGGTGGTAGTGGCACATTCAGCAACTGTGTGAGACTGTTTCTCTCTGCCTGCTGGGCGGAAATGATAATCACAGGCAGAGGAGGCTAGGAGCCTTGGCCCAGATGGAAACATGGGAGAAGAGGGTAAGATGGCCTCACATACAGAAAGGAAACTGAATCTTAGAGCAGTGGAGGCAAGGTCTTTGCAACTCAGTCTGCCGCCTTCAGAGGATTCGTGCTGATCTATAATGATGCTACAATGCATGTGATAGCGTGTAGGAAACCAGCTCCCCACAGAGTGTTAAGGCCGAGTGGAGTCTGCACATGTGTGTGTGTGTGTGTGTGCGTGTGCACCCACGAGCTGTGACCCTTCTGACAATACTTGGAATGATGAATCTATGACACTGACACAGAAATAGAAAGAGGCTTAGATTTCCTAAGTGTCAGTGAGGAGTCAGGCCCAATGCCAAGACATTTATGAATATTGTCTCATCAGTTTCCCATAGCAACACTGTATAAGTATTATCAGCCCAATTTTACAAATGAAGAATATGAGTTTCAGACAGCTTCCACACTTGCCTGAAGTCACATCGTTGATTAGTGGCAGGAACGGAATTCAAACGCAGCAACTTGAGAGGCAGGGAATTTGCATCACTTGACTAAGCATTCTGCTGCCATAAACATTTCTTCTTTTCTGGGCACCAGGCACCCTGAGCTGAACGCGCTGCTAGCCTTCAGCAGTGAATGAGTCTCACTCCCAGACGCTGTGGCAGTTGTACAGCTGGTGGATTGAATCAGACAGTGACCGTCCACGAGATCTTACTGCCATCGCTTGAATCCAGTGACAGTTCTCCCTGGAGAATTACTTAGACAGTATTTGAAGTTGGGCTTCAAATGGACAGACTAATTGCTGGGTTTGTTCTCAAATCATTGCTTTGATTTCTTGGTAACAAAGCAATTTGACTTCAAACTCCCTTCGTTCCCCGCTCCCCCGCCTTCATTTGTCAGCTGCCAATCATCCTTGCAGCCCTCAGCCAGCTCTCAAAGTTCAACCAGACTTGCATAAGCCTTTTCCAGGACTGGGGAAATTTCCTGCGCCATAAAGCTTATCATCCACTGAACCTGCTCCATTACGACGAATCAAATATTTGATTGTATCTTACATATTCTATTTTGTTCATTATTTTTTATTCTCCAAATAATACACGGGGCTCAAAAAATGAAATTAATAATCACCCAGAGACAACCACTGTCTGCATAGTCTGCATGCATCCAGAGTTCTTCCCTGCTTTGCATACACTTTACAAGGTTGATACACTTGTCTGTGTGCCCAGCTGCTGGCCTGGGGTTCAGAGAGTCTTGGGTAAGATTACTTGGGATGGTCTCATTTATGTATCGTGCCTCCTTGGCTCCTCTAACTAACTCAGTGCTGGCAGAGGAGGGGAGAGGAGGGAGCTCACTCAGTTCCTGTTTTGCACGTCTTAATTCTTCTTCCTCTCAACTCCTTGCTCCAGATGCCTCGCACCCAAAACTTGAACAGTTCAGTTTGAATGAAGTTCCTCCACCTCATTACCTGTGCTTCATAGTGAACCAGTTTCTCCTTTGATTACTCACAATCTTGACAGGGTGCTGTTCAATACTCAGATCTCCTGGGGGGAAGGTATAGCTCAGTGGTAGAGCACGTGCTTAGCATGCACAAGGTTCTGGGTTCAATCCCTAGAACCTCCATTAAAAAATAAAATGAAATAAAATAAAATAAGAAATAATCAGATCTCTTAGAGACTTCAGACAGATTTTTTGAGTATACCCTGCTTCTCGAACGTGCTAGGCATGGTGGAATACACAAGAGCCCTAGGAATTTACATCTCCACAGGGTGTAGTTCGGTTCAGAAACATTTATTAAGCACCTTCTGGGTCCCAGGCAGAATGTTTGCAGCTGATGTTACAGTAATGAATCAAGAAGTCTTTATGTTTCCATGAGAAAAGCAGGTACTAATGGGCTTTTAAAAAGAAGTGGGATTCTCAGGGTGTCAGTCCTGCGAGCACAAGGAAAGGACACAGCCGAACCTGGATGTCCAGGGAAATCATACATGAGTTAAGTTTTAAGGCTGAGCAGTGGCCAGAGGAGAGAGAGTTGGGAAGGTGGAGGAGGAAACTACATCAAGAACAAAGCAGAAGGAGGAGATGAGTGTTTCTTGTTCACTGTTGTGTCCCCAGCACTTACAATGTCTGGCACATAGTAGGTACTCAATGAATTCTTGTTTTGTTTTTCTTAAACAGTATTGTGAACTATACTGTTCACCATGCTGTACATGACATCCCCATGGCTTATTTATTTTATAACTGGAAATAAATTCTTGCCAGAGGAAGAAAAATGGGAGGAGAGAGGAGAAAGTAGTAGGAGCTGAAATGGTCAGAGGAGGCCAAGTTGAGTGGCAATAGTTTGGAAAAGACTGGAAGGGTTTCCAGCATTGCAGATGGTATGAATGAAGGCTGAAAAGTGCTCTGTGGGGTCAGGAGAGGTGTGAGGTTGGAACACATGGTCTAGGTTACAGAGTCGTGGGAAAAGTTGTAATTGTATGCTTTTAAGAAATGGGAAGAAAAAAAAGAGGGCTATGCTTATTCCTTCAGTTAGTTGTATTTTATGTTTCCAAAATCTTTTATAACCAAATAAAAAATATAATGTTACAATAAAATAGTTATAGCTGATATTAAGTGACCACTTCCTGGGTCACAGACACTCTTAAGTGCCTTCCATGCATTATCTCACTTGGCCTTCTCAAAAATTCTGTGAAGTGAGTACTAGTTCCATTTTACAGGTAAGAAGATCAAGTCTCACAGTTTGATTAGTTGCCCCAGGTCACGTAGTACACGACAGAACAGGGACTTGGTCCAGGCAGTCCTTTTAGAACCTGCATTCTCGGCTGCTACCTGATAACTGCGCTTTTAGAAAGTTATTCTAGAATGACAGCCTAAGGAGGAGAAAGTTGAGAAACATATTTAGAAACTACAAATGACCATTCACATTTGTTTCCATTCTGCTGACAACACTAACAGTCTAAAGAGTTTACTCTTAGGCACCGTTTTTTTTTGTTGTTGTTGTTTTTTTTTTTTTGATGCCAGACCTGCAAAGTGCAAAACTTGATGGTTCCAGAAAGGAAAGCATTGACATTGGTCAAACAGCTACTATGTGCCAGGAATACAGTGTCTCATCCAATACTCGTGATTCTGTAATTCCCAGTTTATAGCTTCAGTCAAGTGAAGCTCCAAGATAACAGCAACTTGATGAATGTCGCCTCTCCAGCCAAGAGTTGAACCCATGTTTCAAATGCCAAAATTCAAGCATTTTCCACTGTATTGAGCTACCTCTTGGAGTCAGCTGGTGATGTCAGTGTGAAACCCAGCTTTGCCCTTTGTTTAACGCTTTGGTGACTCTCTGATCCTCTATTTTCTCGTTTGGAAATCAGAATGACAATACCCTTTCCCCAATTCTTGAGAGAATGACTTGAGACGATGTTTCTGACAGTGCTTTGTAAATTGTAAGTAGCAACCCGCATGTGTGACATCTGATGCAAATTCGTTTTACAATTCCATGCCCATTAATTTCCCAGATCATAGGTGGTCTGTGGTCCCATTCTGACTTGTTCAGAGAGCTTAGGGCTGTCTAATCCTGCAGTTACCTTCCTGGGTGAGCCTGGCCTCCCCTGCATATCGGACCCAGCTCAGAGTTTGAGGAGGGAAAGCTTGCCAACCTCCATTTCCAGCACCTTCAGGTAACAGATGGAGGGCAGCACTGAGCTGGAGTAAGTTCCCTCATGATTATTTAAATCATCAGTTCTTTAAAAAGGATCTTAAGATCCATTAAATATTCATGAAAGCATTCTTCCTGGCAGCTCCCTCATCGTAGGTAATTACAGAGGGTTTAAAATATCTGACATTGCTTGGAAGCACACAAAGCTCTGTCAGCTGTGAGCAGACAGCTGATTTATAATTTAATTAACATCCTGGCTTGTCCTGTTCTTTGTGGCAAGAAGTGGGAGAGTATTTCCTTTCATTTGTGAGTTTTGTTTGAAAAAATTCAAATAGAGCACAAGGGCTCTTCACCCCTCTCATCAGCCCTGTTCCTTACATCCTGCTCCAGGCTTAGAAAAATTCCTCTTTAAAAATGTCCTTTGGGCCAGCTGTGTTGCTGATTGTGGGTCTTTTTTTTTGTTTGTTTTTTGAAGGATAACTTCACTTGGGGAAGATCTGTGTGCTGCTAGTGAACAGTGAGCTTCGACCCACTTTCATTAGCTCTTTGAGTACTGGATTTTGTAGGGAGATTTGGCTACACACTACTGTTTATTCAGTGACTGTTGATGGAGGGCCTGCTCTGAACCAGGCACTAGAGGTCAGTAGTGAACGAAGCAGGCCTGGCCCCTAAACCCCTTGGAGGTTTCAGTTTAATGGGGGAGGCGAACATTATGCAAATGATCACAGAAACAAATGTAAAAATTTTTTAAATGTGATGAGTTTTATGAAACATAAGTACAGAATATGAAATGAAATCCTGTGAGGCAGGGAGCAGTGAGATACAGGGAGGGAGGTCTCCTTGAGGAAGGAAAGGGAAAAATTAAGTGTCGGTGTGGCCCCTTCCTCCTCTCATTTTCCTCCTATCTAAACCCTCCTCCTCCAGATTTGCAACGTACATGCAGCTGTTCTGGAAGAATGGATTGTTATAATGGACAGAAAAGACGGAAAGGGGAAAAAGAACCCTGCTCCAGCCAAAATATCACAGCAAAGAAATGAATATAAATGCTGATCTGATCACTGTATTATCCATTCTTTTATCTTTTCTTTTTTTTCTTTCTTTTACCCATGTTTTCCCTCCAGACATGGAGGCTGTGGGTTGGAGAGAAGATGCTATAGGTGTGGTAATGGGGATGGGTCACAGGTCACAGATAGGCTAAGACATATGGAAAAAAGAAGGAGCTGGAAGAGAGAGCTGGCTGGGTATGCACTGCCCAAGTGTCTAGGAAAGAAAATTTCTAAAAAAATACATCAAAGTATTTAAACAAAATATTTCCCTCAAAATAAGATGGTGAGTGGCAGGGCCTGTGGGAATAGCCTGTTGTGGAAGTTAAACTCATACAGTCTGGAGAGGATTTGAAAACCCTTCATCTCCATGCAATTCATTTTTCAAGACTGCTTTCCTCGTTCTTTTGGTTTTCTCTATTTCCTGAGCTTCATTCACTTCTTTCTTAGGGATCATCATTCTTTGCAAGTCTATTATTTATTTTTAACTTTCTAAGTGACTTAATGCTTGTCTTAAAAATCTGTGCTTCTTTTCTGCCAAGGCACATTTTAAAAACAGACTTCTTCCAGAGGCAGCATTCAGTCAACCGGGTCTGTTAGATACACTATGGGGGCTGTTGTTCTGATCTGACACTCTCCGGGGAACAAAGATGTTAGGGGTTTCTGGCCTCAAAGAACTTAGATTACAGACGGGGAGATAAGACTTGACACAGAGAAGGCTGTTGGTCAACATAGTTAACAGAAGCAGCGGCATTAAGAGGTTTTTGAGCATTTCCTAAATGTCAATTTTTGTGTAAGAAACTGTAATCATTCCTTAATTTTGTACCTGCTTCACAGTATTGCTGTAATTCTTAAATGGGGTGCTTTCTCTAACACTCTCAGAAAAGTGTTCATGGGCAGCATTCGTTAGCTGTTAGGTATTATAACATCACTCACCTTTCAAGAGCACGCAAACATACTCTGGTTCTCGTAGTTTGTGTCTGTCTCTCCCCTCAGAACAGTGCCAACTCCTGCTGCCAGGGGGCAGCAGAGCACTTTCTATGTAGAAACAGAGATTGACTCAGATTCTCATTTATGAGACCTGGAAAGATTTATGACTTCTCCCTCCACTGTTTTACACTGTGCCAGTGCAGTACCATTTTCCAAACCGTGCAGAACCTCCAGTGATGGGTCAGATGCATGTAGGCACCTGTGTTTGAATTCTGGGTAACTCGGGATCATTTTGACTGACAGGTGTCAGCAGAATGCAGTGAGCAGAGTCAGACTTCCTACTCTTTGTCTATCCATGTGGAGGGCCCTGTGGTAGAAAAGGAGTGTGAGTATGATTGCATGCAGGTTCAGCTGGGAGGGCATTTTGGTCAGGTTTATCTTATTATTGCTCAGATTATTTAAGATGAGTTCAGATAGAGTCACATTTATTGGACTCTTACTATGTGTCCTACTATGGGGCACTGGAGATTGAGTTGAATATGACTCCATCTCCGCCCTTGAGGCTCTCATGGGCTAGTAGGAGAGATGGGCACAGGGACAGGTCATTGCAGTATAGAGTTATTATTCAGTGACAGAAATCCATGCAGAACACTATGAGAAGCATAAAGAAAGGACATCCTTCCAACCTTAGCAGTCAGAGAGTGCTTCCAGGAGGTGATGACACCCAATCTGATTAACAAGGACTTGAAGAACTTTGCTTGATCAAGGAGCCCAGGAATGGGGGGTTAAGCTTCAGAAGAGGAAGGGGATGGGATTCCAGAAGTCAGGGGCCAAATGAGCTGCGACAAGGGACATAAGTAATATATCTGCCTTCCCTGTCCTGAGCATTCTGTCTGCCTCTCTCTCATTAGAGCTGGGGGAGAAAATATCATCTGTTTACAAAAGTTCTTTTGCTCTGGAGCCCCCTCCAATGGACCAAGCTGAGGAGAGAAAAAGAGGAAGGTGCAGATTTCAACAGAGGCCTTCCTCAAGTGGCCCTCCTTTTACAGGCAATACAGAAACCCTCAAAGGTGTCCAGTGTAGCTTCAGTACCTAATAGACAAGCCCTGGAATGAGAGAGGACTCACAATTGCCCAGAACATTAGAGCTGATTCTTAAATCAGGCTGTGACTGCTGCAGACTTGTCTAATCTCCCTTGTTCGATAACTCTTGATGATTTCCTAAATACTGTATTTCCTGAAGATAAAGTTAGTCTCTTAAGATCTTTCAGTCATAATTAATTTGGGTGAATATTTAAGTACTCTAGATCTAGAGTCAGACTAATGTGTTTCAATCCTGGTTTGTCTAGCTTCAGATTGATGCCATCAGGTGCTTTGGCATGTATTTTGCACCAGGTATGTGGAATTTGGGGGTTGCAGTGTAACTCCCCATCACATCCAAGTGAGGAGGCTTCAGTCACCCAAGGGCAATCTTCCTGAGCAGTATAAGGATATGGACCTTGAATGCACAAAAGGAATTTCCACGGATTTGGGTGGGGCAATGGCATGGTCTATAATCTACTTCAAGATCTATTTCTTCAGAACATCATCCCCTAATAAAATCACTTATCTCTTCTACACATGTTCTTGCCTTTGCTTAGAATATCCCTTACCTCTTTATGCTATCATTCTAGATCCTGTTTCAAACTGGAAGGCCTCAGAGTTCGTGATGACCCGTTTCTGCTCGCAAAGAACGCAGTTTATACTTACAGTTGTTATCACTATGCATTGTGACTTAGCTGCACACGTATATGTAACTCATTTGATAATTTACGGTCTTCTCAAGGTCAGGAACTAGTTCTTAGTCAGTTTATATTCTTAGCATGTATTACTGAAAGAATGATATGGAGAGAGATATATAATACTTAAGAATCTTACATGTTTTAAGATTGTGTCAAGCCAATGATGCAGTTCTTTTTGCTTACACCTGAGTTCATAATGATTTGCAGTGAAAGAGATTGCACCCAGCAGCCACAATAACTCTGTAGCCTGAGCAAGTTACACTCATTTCATCCATTTGTGCAATTGTCATTCATGACTTTATTCAATAAATGGTTAATGAGCACTTGGCTAAGGGCTGGAGATGTAAGGATAAACAGTACCCAAATGGTCCCAATTCTCACAAAACCTTACAGTTCAATGTAAAAACTCAAACTATACACAATCATATAGCATGATAAAAGTTGTGATTTGGGGAGTATTGAGAGCTATGGGAACACTCCCCAAACCTCAGATTTGTAAGTTCATGAAAGCTTCTCAGAAAAGATAATGTCTAAGTTGAGGCCAGAGGATCAATGAATGTTAAAACAGTTTTTACTAACACGATTTTAATTGTACATCAAGATTAATTTTACAGTCTAATTTAAGCTTCTATTGGCCTTTAAAGTGGTTCTTAATTTTATAAAAATAATTTAAGTTATTTATTATAACACATAACTTTAACTAAGTTTATTATCTGTTTCCTGACAGTTATTTATTCAAACAATTCAGTGAGATGTGTATTTTTATGAATGAAATCTTTCTCTAAACTATCTGACTCCAGTTCAAGAATTTGGGGGGAGCCTCAGAAATCATTTTTGCTTTGCAGAATTTTACTTTTGGTGCACTTGGATCTTTATATTTCAGAAAAATGCATTTCCTGACTGTAATGAGTAACATGAATATGGCTTTACATATGTTAAATTTTAATCTTTAAAAATCCCTCAAAAACTAAAGATGGAATTACCATATGATCCAGCAATTCCACTTCTGGATATCTAACCAAAAGAATTGAAAGCAGAGTTCCAAAGGCGTATTTGTATACACATGTTCAGAGCGGCATTATCCACAATAGCCAAGAGGTAGAAGCAACCAAACTGCATCCACAGATGAATGAATAAACAAATGTGGTATATACATAGTATGGGATATTATTCAGCCTTAAAAAGGAAGGCAATCCTGTCATGTGCTACAACATGGAGGAAGCTCCAGGGCACTATGCTAAGTGAAATAAACCAGTCGTGAAAAGCAAACAGTATCTGAGTCCTCTGACCTAAGTTATGTAGAATAGTCAAATTCATAGAAGTAGAAAGTAGAATGGTGGGTGCCAGTTGTTGGGGGAGGGTAAATGGGGAGTTATTTAACGGGTACAGAGTTTTAGTGTTGTAAGATGAAAAGATTCTGAAGATTGATACACATCAGTGTAGACATACTTAATATTACTGAGCTTTATTTAAAAGTGGTTAAGATAGTAAATTGTATGTGGTGTGTATTTTACCACGATTTTTATAAAAGCTTTATAAAACTGGAAGTAATGGTTTGTTTATATTTATTCCTGAAGCCTGAGGTAAGAGTGGTGAGATAAAAGGGTTCAGGAGTAATGGAGATTCAGCTCATATAGTGACGTTGGGGGATGGCATGTGGGAGGGCAGTGAGAGCCACTGAAGGGTTATAAAGAGAAGGACTCTCATTTTGAGATTCAGGAAGCCAGCCCCCTGGTGGTCAGTGTACAGGATGGATGGAAAAGGGGCGATCTCAGCAGCAGTGTAACCAGTCTAGAGACCATTGCTAAGAACTGATGAGAACTTGAATGTGGGCAGCAGTTAGTGGTGGTGGTAGGGGATGAAAACAGAGTAGACTTAAGAATTATTTAAGACATAAATTAGGCAGACTCAGTGATTTCTTAAATTAAAGCAGATGGTGGGAGGGGAAACAGAGGATGGAATCTCATGAACTCCTACTTTTCTGGCTCAGGTAATTACATAGATGGTAGTGCCTCCCTGAGAGAGAACTGAAGAAGGAGAGATGTGGAGGGCGGTGGGCTGAAAGCCTGAGACACTAGAATGAGCATGCGTATGACATCATTCTACTTCCAAAGAACAACACGTAACTGATCAAGAATGAAACTTGATCCATGTTTCCGAGGCAGATTACCTTCCCAAGTCATTCCTAGAGTTAGGAAAACAGATGTATGATATTTTGCAGTCCAGAGAAATACTCTGACCTCATTTTTCCATTTTTTTTTTAACCAAGTTGTCGATTCAGTTATCAGACTTGGGCTTCATCTCCTTATCTAAGTGGTGGAGGGGGCTGATGATAGGAGAAAGAGGATTCAGATTCAGATTTTCTGGTCAGGGTCCCAGCTCTGATGACCACTAGTTAGGTAACCCTGGGATAAGTCTCTTAACCTCTGTAAGTGTTAGTTTTCTCCGAAGTAAAATGGAGCACCATAGGTAATAAGAATTACAATGAAAGAGATAGAAGAGAGTCCTTTGCAAACTGCTGTCGAGATACTGTTAGCTGTAATTTTTATTTTGAAACTAATATTAAACTCGGAACATTGTAGAAAGCCTCCCTGGAAACTAAAAGTAATGATAACTTCTGAGTAAGAATGGATAACAGATTGAATTGCCAATCCTGGGTGGTTCTTCTTGTTACTATCAGTTTATGAGTCAGACTGAGAGCTGATGTCCAAAAGTCATATGTTTTACCAAAAATGAAAGAAACATAGGCATGATTTTGTAAGAAGACATGTTGTTAGTAACCTGATGTGATAAAAATAACTATTGTTGATGATAATAATGGGGTATTGGGAAGAGGTTAGACATCACAGTTAAGCCTGAAATAGTGTCATGATGATGTTTGGACCCCTGCCTCTAATACCCTTGTGCCATTCACAGGGAACAAAGACAAAGCAAAGCGAACTAACATTTTATTAGCTGGGTTGGAGGTGGGATGTAGGCTCTTCCCTTTTTCTTACCCAAATAGATCAATAGCCTTGAAACAATGAGACTCTAATGGGGCAGCTCTGAAGGAAAAGGGGTGAGAAGCAAAGAGAGACAGTAAAATGATAAACCCAGGCAAACGCTGAGGATGGAGATTGACCCATGGCCAGGTCTACCCTCCCTCTGACCATTCCTAGTCCTGACCTGTTTCCCGCTGCCAGCTTCCTTAGATCTGCTCGGAAGATTGCAGGGTAGCCTTTGCCTGAGGATGCTCTTACTATTACAGGCATTTGGAAGGAAGATAAGAAAGAAAAGAGGAAAAGAGATCCAGAGAGAAGGAACTATTTCCTCTTTCCCCTCAGGGAATCATCTCAGTATAATATAGGCAGACCCTTTGCCTTGATTTTTGAAATTCTTTAAAGGAAAACTCCATCTTTGGAAATTGTGATCTTTTGTCCTGTAGTCCAGCTAATCCAAATCAACACTCCTCTATGAAAGGAAGAGAAGATCGTTCTCCTTTTGAGGCCAATACAAATAATGCAGGTGGCAACAATTTTCCTCTTATTTCCAAGAGAACTTAAGCCTTTTACATATTTTGAATCAAAAGTAGGTTTCCTGAATGGTTGTGTCAGAATTCTGTCTTCTTGCTGAGTACTTTTTTTTCTTTTCCATCCTTGACCTAGAATTTTTAGCACATATTTAGCTACTCTGGTCATTTGGAGGGTTACCTCCTCACCTACTCAGGTAAATTGTCTTGGTCTCATTTGTTATCACCTTTCTGTATTTTATAAAGAGAGATAGTACATTTTCAGGAAAAAAAAAAGTCATCAGCATTGGCTGATACTGATAGTTGACTCAGTTTTGCTTGCACTTGACCTGGTTTATGGTGACCACCAAAAGAGACTGCAGCAAAGCTTGCTTGGTGATGAACCCAACTGGTACCCACTGTATCCTGTCAATGAAGTTAGACTATGAAGTCCAGAACTGTACCCTTTGCAAACACTAATGCTTTTTTCTTTCTTGTCTTTTCTCCTAGAAGTATCGCTATCAAGATGAGGACGCTCCACATGATCATTCCTTACCTCGACTGACCCACGAAGTAAGAGGCCCTGAACTTGTGCACGTATCGGAAAAGAACCTGTCTCAAATAGAAAATGTCCATGGATACGTCTTGCAGTCTCACATCTCTCCTCTGAAGGTCAGTTCTATTGCTCTTAGAGCCAGCAGTGGTGATTGGTCTGCATTGCTAAGGGAGATGTTTGCCGGCCTGATCAAGTGGGGCTCTTTCAAAGCACTCCAGTGGGACTTGGTTGCCAAAGGGTCTTTCTGTGGTTTGGTGGCTCACCTGGAATTTCTGACACAGGGCAGTTGTTCTTACAGTTGTTTGCTTGAATGTCTGGAGAACCCTTTTCATTGCTGGGAATAGGCTAAGGAAAGAGCCAACAATGAGAAATTGAAAGAGAAAATAAGCTAACCACATGTTTACCAAGCCCAGGAGGACATCAAGGTTTTGTTCAACTGCTATCTCTCCATCTTTATTCTTGGCTCCAGATAAAACAAAGGAAGTAAATATAATGTGATGACACCTAGTGATTGCCTTACCATGTAGTCTAAACACGAAAATGTCTGAGCTGGCTCATCAGCACCTTTATTTCATATTATATATCTTTCTATTTGGTGTCATACTTTTCCAACACTTCCTTCCCTTTTTCTTTAATTTTAAACAGTTTCTTGATGAATGGCATGTTGACAAGAAGGGACGATGAAATGAGGGTAAAGATTTCCTGTGCTCCTTGGTTGCAGTTTACTCTGCCTTTTTCTTTGCTGATGCTATGGGAGTTTGTGTCTTGGATAAAAGCTTATAAATGTTGATTATAGTTAAAAAAAAATAGAACTGGAGCCAGTGATGTAATAGAATAGAATTGAAATGTAAAACAAAACAGAACAAAACAAAAAACTTCCAGATACCCCTTGATATTGCTAAAATTTTTTTCTTTTCTTTATTAATTAGAATATTCACTTCACCGGTGCTTTCATATTTCAAAAGTGTTGTAATAAAAAAAAATATAGCCAAGAAGGTTGTCCTGATGCCTTCTGGCATCTTATTATACTTTCCAAAACATCAAAGAAAGGCTAAATTATGTTTACTATAGTGCCAAAATTTGATACATTTTTAATATTGTAGCTTTGTAAAACTGCATTATCAAATAAACTAGTTCTAGTTACCACAAATTAATTAGAATATTAGATTGTCAAATTCCAGTGACTATTTAGTAATACGTAAAAATAAGTAAATATTATGCTTCCGGAATTCATCGTTTGGTTCTTCCCAGAGTCTCTCTGGAAATCATTGAATGATTGATGGAAACAGGAAATGTTTAACTAGGAGAAGCAGATTAAGAGTTGGAGGACAGGGATTTGCCTTCTTACACTTCAAGGGCTGTCATGTGGAAAACATGATATTGGAGTCACCCAGTGGGCAGAAGCAGAACCACTGTGCGTAACAGGAATGTATATTTGGGGTCATTGTAAGACCACAGCTTCTGACAATTAGAGCTACCCTGGTAAAGTGTAGACTACTTCATGAAGCAGGGGTTCCCTGTCCCTAGAAAGCCTCCAGGCCTGAATGATGACCTGGCAGTGGTCTTGTGGAAAGGAATCCTTCAGCAGGGAGTGCACAAAATTGTATGTAAGGCCCAGTCTGGTGATTCTGGTCTGTTCAGATGAATTTCTTCCTGCTTTAAGGACATTTCATCTTTGCAAACAAGTGCTCATCCTTGCTCTGTACTGACCGGTGTAATTGAGAAAGGGCAGGACTGGGAGACTGAACTGCAGAGGGAGTATTTATATGTCAGATTTTTTTCTTTCTAACTGGATGAAAGAATCCCTGTCAGAATCTCTCCACGAAGCCTCCCTTTCTTTCTGTCCTCGCGTCTTGTCTTTCCCCTCTTCCTAGCACTTCCAACTTTTAATCAGCTCGAAAGCATAGCTCCCAGTACTTTAAGCTGAGTAGGATAATGGAGGCTGGTCTCAAGCTGGCCTGGTAACAGTAACAAAAATATCAACAAAACAATGAAATCACGATCGGATCTTTGTTTTATATATTAAATTTTCAGCATATACTTGATAATATCATCTGAGCATCTACAGTTTGGGTGGTTACACCATGGGTTATGCTACTTAATGCCTCATTTGGGAAATGTCTACTAGAGTTGAAGGAAATTTTGCCTTTTCTGAAGATCAGATCTCAGCTATAAAGAGATCTTTCCTATCTCTCCTCTATCCCTTGCCTTCCAGGAATCTCAGAGTTAAATGGCTTCAAGTTTGGTGATTTTTTTTTTTAAGCTTAGGATTTCTATTTCTGTTCCTCCCTTCTATCTTATTTCTTATTATGTTCTTTTAAAAAAAATTGTAGGTTTTTATGGTTTTACTGTATTGGTGACTTTTATAAAAGTTTCCTCACATCTGTTTTAAAAGTAGTCGTCTATGAATAATAAACCCCTGATATGAAACATCAAGGTTAAAATAGGTTTTCCTTCCTTTTTGGACTCACCTGCTCAGAGGTGTGACCCCCAGTAGATTGTGAAGAGAATGGGAAGTTGAGCTCCTCCAGGCCTTCTGCACCCAGGCTGTGAGGTAGCTGTTCTGGGGCCAGGACTTTTCCCTCATGATCCTCTAGAGGTGTTGTTTAAGCTGAACAAGATATACTATCAGATCGTCTTAATGAGGAGACCGTGTACCTTTAGTCTATCAGCAATAAGCAATAGTGATAGAGATAAGTGTGCAAAATTGTTCCAGAAAAGAAAACACCCTAGTGTGTCGAGTTTGCCAATTTCATGGTGTAAATACTGCCATCACGGCTGATTTCAGGCTACCAACCTGAAGCTACTGAATGTATTTGCCATGATGGGCACGTGAGGCTCTCGTGAGACAGGACGAGTTGGCTCCAGCACAGCACTGCACTCTCAGGCTTGAGCACGTGTATTTTATATCAACAGGGCACATTTCCTAATCAGGTTATTAAAGGGGTTATTATATTATCACAGTTCAAGTGTTTGGAAAACCTGCCGTGATTAAAATCTAATGTGTCTTTTTCTCAAAAAGGAGGCCTATTAGAGTCAAAGAAATGTTTAAAAAAAAAAAAAAAGCACAAATTCTCGGTTAGACCTGGCATATTTTCAACCTTTTTGCTTCTTTGAGCTGTCTGGGGCTCTTGGGTCAAGCACTGAGAGGGAAGAGTGAGGAGGCAAAACACACAGATAGCGCCCCCTGAAGGCTACTTAGGAGACAGTGTGGTTCTCTAGTACTGATAAGGAATTTACATGTGGCATGCCTACGCAGCGTGAGATTGCTGGGTGACAGTTTAAATGTTGCCTTGAGCAGGCTCTGAATCATTAGCTGAGTAATCTGGCCACTGCTGCTTTGACAGTCGTTCCTTCCATCACCACGTGATTATCAATGGAAGCCTCCGTCCTGAGGGTCATCTGCTTCTGCAGCACACCCGCTGCCTGCCTGATGGATGGGCTTGCTTAGCCTGTTTCCATTAGAGGGCCTTGGCCAGTGTGAAGTATGGGGCTGGAAGGAGAAACGCAATTTAGCGGTGAATTCAAGGAAATTTGTTTTCCTTGCCTCCAGGTGGGGATGCTTTCTCTTCAGATGATGCCTTGAATCTTCCACGAGAAGAAATTGGCCTGTATAAAGCATGAGCATTTTCTTTCCAGTTCAGATTAGTTCAATAAATATTGAGTGTCTACTAGGTGTATTATCATAGGTGACAGGGAAACATAGGTCAGTGAAACGTGATTTTAAACGTGCGTGCCACTCTCCTAGAGAACCTGAGTTCTAATTCTGTGTCACTTATGCTTACTCTGTGATAGGAATTCAAATTCCTGAATCTTAAATACCATGAGACCTCAGGCGTCTAGCAGAATACTACTTATAGAGTGTTTGTTAGAGAGAGAGAGAGACTGAGAGAGAGAGAAAGGGAAAGAGACAGAGAGGGAGAGAAAGTTTAAGAGAGAAAAAAAGACAAAGAGAGAGAACAGATGGGCATATTTTTGGGAACCTGGACATTAGAATACCTGCATTTGAATCCTGCCTGGCCTTTTTGTTTAGTAGCTCTGTGACCTTGATCAGGATAACTTCTCTCTCTCAGATTCTTCATCTGTAAAATGGAGGTAATAATAATATAGATCTCATGGGATTTTTATACTAATTAAATAAAATAATACATGCGAACTGCTTAGTAAGTGTCTGGCACACAGTGAGCACTCACCAAATGTTGGTTTTGATCTTGTTATTATCATCAACCTGCTACCATGACAAATACCTTAACATGACTTATTTTATTTATCTCATGTGGCCTCTATGATGTATTACACCTGATTTTAAAATTAAATAGATTCCTTCAGCCACAGAAGTAGTGAATAGGAATGCCAATATTTGTAACTCAGGTCTCTCTGGATCCAAAACTCAGCTGCTATATCACCATCCTCTAAACTGTTGTACTATTTTTAGAGATCCTAGATCTAAACTCTTCTTCCTTGGCTCTAGGTGTTGAAGGTTCTTTTTTCATGGCCTTATTCTTAAAAATTGAGCAGATGTAAAATGTAAGCAAGTGTGTAAGCAATTTAGTTTTCTAAACAAGAACCATGAAGAGTGATAATAAATGGGACATTATGAAAAGATAGAAGGAAAATAGGTTCTATCTTTAAAATATTTCAATCCACCCAGTAGTAAACCCCCAAGGGACTACCCTCTCCCATGACAAAAACTAGTTATTTGGGGGCTAGTTTCCTTTTGAAGAATCATTTGAGATTGTAAGAAATTGTTTGCAGCAAGACAGACACACTTTGTTTTGAGCAACTGAAGGATTTTCTGCATTGAGATACAGTCCTCACACTAGGTGCGTGTGTCATCGAAGAACCCAAGTAAGTCCACACCACAACCCTCATGTTTCTCCTTCCCAGGACGTGGTAAGATCAGTTCCTGTAATTTTTATTTGGTTATTCATCTTCAAAAATGTTCATTCTATATGTGTTTAATTCCATAAACTATCTTAACATTGTCAGAAATAATCAGTGTAGAAGTTACACATTCTAACATTGATCAATCAATGAATAGAGCTACTCTCTGTGCTCTGTTTCACATTAACATGACATTTGTTAAACCATAAATCCAACCAGTTGCTTTAATTCTACTTTTATTCACAACCATTTGTTTTGTTTTAATAACTTTACTGTCAGTATGATCATCATTATATGAATGCCCTCAATGTCAGGGTCTATGTTGCTTTTGCTCATTATTATATTCTCAGTCCTTCAACAAATACTTGTTGGATTAATGATTTGTAAGTGGCAAT
Source organism: Camelus dromedarius (assembly GCF_036321535.1). NCBI lineage: Eukaryota > Metazoa > Chordata > Mammalia > Artiodactyla > Camelidae > Camelus > Camelus dromedarius. The sequence goes on along the minus strand of NC_087447.1, from coordinate 56,941,758 downwards.
ATGAAGACTGTTATGAGTAATTGCCTTCTGGGAGATTGGTGACATTGATATTAAAATAAGCAAGAAATTAAGGCACAGACTTCTTGTTTTTTCCTTTCTGTTGTTCCCTTACCTAATCATCACTGATAGAGAATTTCATCATTTTTAAACCTGATTTTTCCTCATGTATTACACATCTGAAATCTGGATGCGTCCTAAAATCAATGACATCTAGCAATTAAAATTGGTGGCATCTGAACAATGATGTGTCTTATAGTCAATGCCATCAATGACTATCTACAAGGAAAAGTAAAGCTATTTTTTATAGATTGGTATGACTTGCTTTAATCGGATAAGTATGATTTTCTGTCCTCTTATTCTCATTGAGACCAGAATAAACAGTTCTGGGAATACTACTGGCAAGTGAGAGTATGAGAGGTTGGGGTAGACTCATAAGAGTCTACCCTTGAACAGCTGGGCATTTGTTGAATGTCTATGAGAAAATCTGTAGGCAGTGCAAATTGAGGTAAATTGTAGGGAGGGTGGTGATTGCTCACAAATGAGGAAGCTGATTCACAGAACTGCAGACAGGAAAGATAAAGTGTACTTTATGCCACTATTTTCTTACCAGAATTGCCAGAATCTGCTTATAGGAAAGTATGTTTTAGACAACAGCACACTAAATCTTTACTCTTTCCTCATCAAGTCTTTCCTATTAACTCTTGCCTGACTCGTCCTAGTTATAACAGCCTATGACTCATGGAGTTTGCATAGTTAGCTTTTTTACATACACCTTTCTATTAATCTAAATAATCTTCTTAAAAAATTTTTGCAGGGGGAATGGAATTAGGTTTGTTTATTTGTTTGTTTGTTTATTTGTTTAATGAAGGTACTTGGGATTGAACCCAGGACCTCCAGCACGCTAAGCATGTCCTCTACCACTTGAGCTATACCCTCCCCTCAATCTAAATAATTTTTGTGGAACTGTGTATTGTCCTTTCGTCTAGATATCCCATTTATTTTGCTCTGAACAAATGTATAAGCTCCTATCAGCTGGACCTCAGCTTATTTTTGTTTTGTTTTATTTTACTTCTTTCTCCATCATTGGCATTTGCAATGAAATTAAACTGGCATTTGCAAGTGCATCTGCTGGGATTTTGTCAGCATTATAAGGAAAATAAAGGGATGGATTATGAGAACATTTGAGAGGTTAAATCCATCAATTTTTGAAGGATGTCTCAGTCTTCAATATGATAATATGCAATATATACCTCCAAGATGGGAACATGGTTAATACCCACTATTTGGGAACCCTTTTTTCCAAGTAAAATTGTTTTTTGTTTGGGCACATACACTCCTGAAAATACTGTAATGGACATATAGATGATGGTTATTACAACCAATAGAAAATTTTAATATAAAAATTCATTCTGGTCTTAGAATCAGACTCAACCAGATAAAATACTTGGTCCTCTACTTATGAGCAGTGTGAGCTTTCTGAAATTATTTAACTTTCTTGAGCCTCAGGTTTTTTATTTTTAAAATAATGGCATTCGCCCCTATGTTTCTGTGAAGTTTGAGTGAGAAAACTCTATACAAAAGAGCTCAGCTCAGTGCTCAAAACATAAGAAATACACAAAAATAGTAGCTATCCATATTGCTATTGATGTTTTATTAGTTGTATATATTGGTATTATTCTAATATTCTAAACTAGAAACTGTGAAATTAATCATGGAATGTTTTTCACTTTAGTCTCTTGTTTTCAAGTATCTTGGTGTACTTACCTTCCTTTTTTTATCCACAGCTACCATCCCAGTCCAGGTTTTCATTGCTTCCTGGCAGAAAGTAGTGTGGTTATCATAAAACAGCGCAGGCTTTGGAGCCAAAAAATATATGAATCCTGACTCTGCACTTTCTGGCTAGGTGACCTCAGGAAAATCATCTAGCATTTCTGAGATGCATTTAAGGCAAATATGAGCAAAACCTTTTATAGGTACTGACTGATTGAGTGATTGATTGATTCATTCATTCATATTCATTTGTACAGAAATATCTCTTTGACCTTGTACTATGTGCTGGGTTCTCTGTTATTCCCTGTGGATACAAAGAGGAATACATTTTTAAGCTGCTCACATGAAATAGTTAGATTCACAAATTTGGAGATGTATACATACAATATGCATATTACATGCTGTAAAGTAGCAAAAAAAAAAGGCAAGACCTAGAGAAGTGGTTTGATTTTCTCTGATCTAGGCGCAGCTGTAGTTAGAGAAAGCATTATAGAGGAGGTCATTTTTGACTTGAAGGAAGTAGGAGATAAAGGAGAAAGGTCGAGGTTGTCCGGGACTCCTGCAGTTGTGTATCAGTATGGAAGGATTCTAGAAATCGCAGGTATTTGAGTAGGGCAGACAGGTGGAATGTAAGGATCAAGGAAGGGATACAGAAGTGGGTCCAGAGCATGCCATAAAGCAATGGAGAGGGGTGGTAACCGGTAACGCATGACCTTATGTGGAGACTGGACTTCACCTTGTGGGTAACGGGGAATGACTACATAATTTGAAAAGAGGAGAGACCTGGTCAGATTTGCAAATTAGACCATTACTCATGTCCTGCAGCAGAGTGGAAGAAAAACAAGAAAGGGTGTTACTACAATCAAGGACATCAAGTGAAATGCAACAGGTGGACAAGCTCTGATATAAGGCAGAGACACTGGGGATGGAGGGAGGCTTAAACTAGAAAGCTTATTGAGAAGGAGATATCAGGAACTTGAGATAAGTATAGAAGACAGAGGACAGAAAGAAAGGGAGATTAATTCACACATTTTTTATATGACCAGTTGCATTAGAGGATGTATCATGAACTGTAGTCAAGAATGCCAGAGGGAGAGTGGATTTAAGGGTGGGGTGAAATGATTCTGAGTTTAGATTTCAGTAAATGAGTTTGAGATATTTATGTTGCACTCAGGTAGAAGGTTTAAGAGGCAGTTTGAAATAAACATATGGGAATTTGGAGAGATCTGATCCAGAAATGGAGACTTCAGTGTAGTTGAAGCAGCGTGGATGGGATTGGTCAGGAAAAGGGGAGGAGGATGCTGATGACTGAAACAGAGGAAACACCATCATGTTAGGGGTTCTGTGAACAGAGAGTGACCTACTGAGGAGGCCATGAAGCTGTGAGTAATTTGCCACAATGTTTAACCCTTAGTAGTTTAATGTTTCTATTTTTCAACTGAGTTACACATTTCTTGTAGAAGAGGATCATATCTTATACATAAAAAAACCATGTGGCTCCTCTATAGTATCTAAAATCAGGTTGGCCAAACACGATATGCCTTTTAAATACTTGTTAATTGATCACTAATTTTAGAAAGAAAGAAAGAAAGGGAGCTAGAGAGAGGGGGAGAGAGAAGAGAGGGGAAGAGAGAGAAAGAAAGAAAAAGAAAAAGAAGCAGAAAAACAAACAAACAAACAAAAAACCAGAAAAAGGAAAAGGAAAAAGAAAAGAAGAAAAAGAGAAGGAAAGAAAAGAGAAGGAAAGGAAGGCAGGCAGGCCGGCTGGCCTTATGAGATATATTTGGCTCCAATTGTCATGGGGTCCTGAGCATCAACTAAAAAATATATATATTAACCATAGCACTTTTAGTAATATTACTAATTGGAAAACTAAGCTGGCTTTGCTACTTTAGAAAATTAGTAATTTTTTAAAATGGAAAAACTGTTCATTTCTGTCTCTCACCACTAGATGGTAGAAGTAGCTGACCTGATGGTTCAGGAAGCATCTGGCCTTAGAGGTGGGGAAAAAACAACCAGATTTTTGAGGCTAACTTGAGAAGCTCTTAGTTAATAAAAACCTAAGAAGGTTTGGCAGAGATTTGCATACTTGTGAATCGCATTTTGTTCCAGGCCCAGACCTTGGTGAGAGGAAATGGTTGAGGGAAATATGGCGTGTTCTGAACCCAGGCACAGAGATCCTGGTCAAAATTCTAGGCAAATGAAACCTTTCTTGCTTCAATTATCATTAATTGGAAAGGGTACCGGTAGCATACCTCAAATAATCCTGGATATTTAAACCAGAAGTCAGAAAAAGGGTCGGCATAGGACCTACCACAGCATCTCACAACACAAGAGCGTTCTCTGGAACTAGCCCTACGTGGGTTAATGGGTTCCCACCATGGCTTTGGAAAGATAAGTCAGCAGAATGACATCCAAATTTCCTGTTTCTCTCATCTATGTAATAATTATAACAGTAATAATAATGCATTTTTAAAAGAAATATTAGCTTGTTATGTATATTAAAGGTGTAAGAAGTTTTAAAAAATGAGGAGAGTTTATAATAATCCTAACTAGGTGTCATTAGTGATTATTTGTGTATCTTCAGATATTCCTAAAGAGTTAACTCAGTTACACACAGAAGTTCTTCTCAAGACTGGGATTTCACTACTGCCAAGGCTTTCCGTAAGAATTAGAAATAACGTACATAAAGCTCACAGAAGCTGCCCATCAGTAAAGGATACTTATTATTACTGTTAATGATGCTGTGGTTATTGGTGCCTAAAATGACATATAACTTCTACATTACTCCCCCATTTAAAAAAAAATTGGAGCTATAACCTTTTAGCAAGCATGTTTTCAGTTTGTTTTTTTAGCAGAGATATATAGAAATTATTCCAAATCTCACACATACATTCATAAATAAGTGTTGACACTGATTGGGCTTTAGAATTTTTAACTCTTTCTCAGCTAATCCAAAAAAGCAACAACAACAAAAAAAAAAAAAAGAAGAAGAAGAAAGAAAAGCAGTAACATACAGTGGAAAGCAGATAGACTTTAGAATCAGACCTACTTGTTTTCAAATTCTGGCTTATCTCAGCTAAGCAAAGGTGTATTATCCAAAATTGTTGTCTTTCATATGAAAGTGAATGTCACTTTGGCTAGTTCAAATAAAGTACAGCAGATAAGCTGGGGACACAGCCAGGTTTTGAGTGATCCAAAACGACTATACTGAGGCATAAAGAAATGTGCTGTCCTTTGTAGCTTCTATGGAGGATGCTAGGATGTTTGTATAATCTTTCAAGGTAGCTACTTGGAGGGAAGCATTGATTTAGATGTATAATTCCTTATTATTTATAGAATTAAAGTGTTACTGCATGATATCAAGTGAATATCTAATAAGTGTTGGGTGGTAAAATAGAGATAGTTAAACTTACTGAATTTACACAATAACCATATTCAAAGTCTAGAGAATACTGTTATTAACCCATGAAAACAGAACTAGCTTTTGTTCTATGTCTAGTGATGTATTTGTAATCACACTCCACTAATTCTAAATACAGATCAAATCCCACTTCTTTAAACACAAAGGAGTAACTCTAGTACAATTTTGTATGGTATAATTTTGTTGTTGAAATCAAGTGTATGTCACTTGGGGTTCTCTTCAACATGGAGATTTTGGTTGTATCAGCAGGTTTTATTTCTTCATTTATATTTGTTCAACAAAACTACTAGGTTCTTTTGTGGGATTCTGAGGCAGATGCTCAGGTTTAAAATTCAATTTTATGAATTTTTCTTTGCTTATATCCACTCACCATGCTTTCTGTGTAGAGTTTGTTTAAGGAAAAATAACAATATAAAAGGTAATATTTATTGAATTCTTAATATATGCTGGCAATATTCTAAATGCTTTACATGCGTTGGATTATTCCAGTCAATCATCACATAAGATAGGTTTTGTTATTATTTGCACTTTACAGACAAGGAGCATGGGTGCTAAGAAGTTAGAAAAACTTCTCTAAGGTCACACATTTAGTTCTTGATAAATCTGGGGTATGAATTCAGCTAGTCTGACATCAGACCCCTCACACTTAGTCACGGTGCTATATTATCCACCAACAAATGAGAACCATACAGTTTTAAAACTGAAGGGGACAGCAGAAATCATCAACCACAGGGTTTGCAAACTGCAGCTGACCCATTAGCAGGTGTGAAATCAATTTACTTGGTAATTTTAGAATAGGATAAAAGAACAGGGTAGAAAATATGAGAATGCATCTCAAGTAGAAACCTTTTGCTTCAGTTTAGTGTGGGTGTGCACTGGCTCACAACGTGACATACATTCTTGTGATCAAGGTCAAGAAAGTCGGGAAGCCACTGATCTGGCCCAACTTTCCCACAGTACAGAAGAGGGGTGGGCGAAGAAGAAAAACTTTAGACCCAGAGAAGTTAAATAATTTCCTAAAACCCATTGGTCGGAAATGGCAGAGCCTGAACTTGAACACTTAATACTGCTATTTTCTCTGTCCAGTGTCTGTTGTGGCTGCCATTAGTACCCACTGAGTTACTTAAACCAGTGGTTCTCAAACTTGGGTGTGTATCAGAATCACGTAGAGGCCCAGCCCTGTCTGACTTCACCAAACCCGGGGCTCTGTCTTTTTATTTGCTCTCCAGGTGACTTTGCTACACAGTAACACTGGGAACGACTGTCTTGAGCTCCATGATGCCACAGTATTTATTGAATGATTGCCACATGTGTTCCCAGCGCTTTGCTAAACACCATGAGAGACAATGAAAGAAGTAAGAGATAGAGCTTCTCTCTATGAGGAATGTAAATATATCAAGGAAATCAGAATGTGCATGAATCATTTAGTGAACAAAAGCTATATAACAACTAAAGATTTATTTAACTATACTTAGTGCAAATGGCATTCCGGGAGGCAATTTAAAAATTCCTCTATAGGCATAGACAAAATAAGCCTTATAAAGCTTATTTAAGAGAATGTTTTATAAGAAAACAGTGGAGAAAGTTGGAATTGATTTTCCCCAAATCACAGAGGAATGGCCAGTGACAAGGGAGCAGAATTAACCCCAATGCAGCACTGCCCAGATGGACTGCTGACTCACCAGAATCACTCTAAAGGCAGATGATTTGTTTCTTCTATACTGGCAGAACATTGAGTGTGTTTGCGTTTGTGGCCAATTTTGGGTCACAGGTAAGTTCATTTAAAATGCATTCAAGAGGCTGTTATTGAAGTCCCTTTGCCTGTAACCCCAGTGGAGGACAGCCTCCCCCAACTCCACCTTAAGGGCCGTTAAACCACAAGGCACCCATGAAAGTCATGGTTCACTTGTAAAAATCAGCTTGAAATTCTAGTAATTGAACTTCAGAACTGGTGCTCGAGAGATTTTCTGGTTTTATCTCCCCATATTATATACGAAGGAATTTAATTTAAATTTGTTTTGTTGGTGGTTTATTTTCTCAGAGAACAATAAAACATTTACATAACCAGCTTTTAATTATAAATAAGCAATATAAAACTTAAATGTGGTATTTTTTAAAGTAGGCTTTATTTCTCTATTATGAACAATTAAAGCAGAGCTGCCACTAGACATTCAACATATAAATGCAAGTTAGAAAAGAGAGCTCCAACTCAAATAACATGATGCCCAATAAAATAGATAAACAACAAGGTCCTACTGTATAGCATGGGGAACTATATTCAGTACTTTGTAATAGCCTATGATGGAAAAGAATATGAAAAAGAATATATATATATAACTGAATCACTATGCTGTACAACAGGAGCTAACACATTATAAACTTCAGTTAAAAAAATAGCATGATACCCTGTTACGACTTAGAGAATGTGCTTCAGCATGGACCCGGGTAATAAATTCCCTAAGGAGCCAGATGGCTTGATGTTCAATGATACGATCATAGAACTTAGAAACAAGTTGGGGCGTGTGAAATAATATAGTCTAACTCTGTTATTTTACACATAAAGAAACTAAGAGTCAGGTAGGTCATGAGATTTTCCCTGGGCAGATGCACAGTTAATGCTAAGCTGAGACAGGAATCTGGGTTCCAGGTTCCCAGACCAGAGTTTATTTCTCTATTTCATAAGAAAAGTAGAGAGCAGGTATGTTCTGCTCAGCAGGTCACAGAGGTTTACTTATTCCAATTTCCAGGAAACATTGCTGGAAATTGTTCTCAGTCACTTTTTGTTTGTTTATGCCACATTTTCAGCTTTCCCAAATCAAGCTTGTTGACGATGGACAAGAACCTCTCATCCTGAATCTCTTCCGCTAAACTCTGTGTATCAGTGTGATTCAGTAAGCACAGCACCTGCCTCCTCAGTAGTTAACTCTGATATGGCTTCATATATTTGTGTAACTGCTGATGAAATAGTTCTTTAAAAACAAAATGGGAAGAATCCATACTTAAAAGTTCAATCTACACAGTGATAATATGATTTCTCATATCAGGTGCTTTACCAGAACTGCAGGCAATGCAGGCTTGATGTCAGAAGTATGCCATTTGGGAAATCACTGGACCTCTCTGAACCCTAGTTCCCACATTTATGTACCAAGGATAATAATAAACACATTTAGAGCAGTTATTAAGGCTGAGGAGGTTATTGTTGGCCATCTTAAACTTCACTATCTGTGCTTAAAGCAGCCCCCATCTCCCTGCCAGATTCCAGTGGCTACCTCTGCCTTCCCTCCCTGTTTCTCTAGTCTCTGTTTTCCCTTCCATTCTCTTCTCATTTCTACTTTTGTAGAAGGATCAGTAGTGAACCAATCAGCAACACACGATAAAGATAAAGGCGCTTAGAGCGTTCAGCGTAAGTCAGTTCAAGTTGTCAGTACATGGGGCTCTTAAAAAAGTCCATGTGATTTTCAGCTACACTGCTGGAATTGTTCTATCAAGAACAAAGAGATGATAATTCTGCCCCGTTCCAGAGTATGGCATTAGGATCTGAGAAGTGTATTTCAGGGAGAATAGCAGCAAATTGGAGTGCTGCCAGAGAGGGGCAAATTAGGCTGGTGAGGGGATTAAAACCGTGTCAAATGGAAACCTCAAATGCCAGAGTGATATCCTTGGAGAAGAGACTCAATTCAGAAGATATGGTCGTTCCTGGCTTCAGATTGTTTATAACAAACAACTATTCTCCATAATTTCTGTAGACATTATGACCTCTATAAACAATGGGAAGACAGAGTTCATGTAAGTTTTTTTTTTAATAGAGCTATCCAAAGATAGAATGGGCTGCCTCTTAAGATAGTGAGCTTCCTGTCACTAAAGGTATTCAAACAGAGACTAGAAAATTCTCAACAAAATACTGTAGAGATGATTCAAGTATGAGATAGGATGTTGGACAACAGTATTTTAACCTTTGAGAAGTTGTAAGCCCCTCTGAGAAACATTAAAAACTATGAGCCCCTTTCTTATAAAAAAAAAAAAAACAGCAATATATACCCACAAAATTTTTGCAAAAAATTTCAGAGATGATTACTTAAAGGGTGGATCACTTAAGGACCACAGATTCAAAGTTAAGAATTTCTGTGTGGAATTAATTTCAAGCTCTCTTCAATCTCTAATAATTTATGATTGTCATTTCTCTGCCTCACAAGGAATGCTTGTCCTTTTCAAGGAGGAATCATTTGTTAGTGTCAGAAAAATAGGAGGTGACTTCTGATCCAGCAATGCACCCTTGATTCCATAGCAAGTCTCAGCAGCAGAGATCTACAGGTCCCTCCAGACAAGGAGAAGGACTGAGGGTCTATTTGCTTCAGGAGAGTGCTCTCAATGCAGAACTTCTGCTTCTGATCCCATTCCTCTCAGTATTTCTGATGGTTAGTCCTGAGGCAATTTTCTGTGTTTATTAGTTAGTATCATAAGCTTTTCCCAGCTATGCAAGCGAAGAGCTATAATATCTTGACTCTCTGAATTTAGGTTTTAACCATCATAAGATTGTTTTCTTTATGCTGAATGTAAGTTGCATCCTAGCAAAGAACTGAATTTAAATTACCCCATCAATTTGCTAAAATGATGATGCATTTTCTATAGGATTCAGGCACAGAGGGTTTCTGATATGTGGCTAGACTCTTCATGGAAGTGTCAGTCATAAAATGTGCACTGGATGTTTATTTTTTCATCAGGGTAACAAAAGTGCACTTGAGTTAGATTCTTCTTTTCTCTATACCATTAAGATGTTGACGGGTTCAGAGTTGCTGGGTTTGAAATTTTAAGAAGAGCTAGCTCATAACATTTCACTTTCTGCTCTAGGGCAGGGTGAGTTGCTTATAAATCAGGCTGCAAATGTGATGAATTGGATGTCTCCAACTCAATTAGCTTAATGTGGGTAGGAGGATTTCCAGGTTTTGCATCCTCTGTTTTACTAATCCTCTGAGCAGACTGTTACATAAAATGTGGCTGTGTATTAATGCCTGAGCCTCGGAGAAACATGGTTGGTATTTTTTATTTCAGCATCTAATGTCATCCTGTATTTCATAGCTTTGATTTGGATCTGAAGCCACTGAGTGATGGCTCTTAACATGATTTATATTGTTGCGAGCTTTACCTTGTTATCTTTCTGCTTTCTGACCGAGTTAAGAAAGTAGCCTAATAGAATTGCTGCTGTCACTGGGTGATTTGATTGGGGGGGAAAAATCTCAGCAATTTAAGGAAGACTGCAGAAGCTGGAACTGTTCGTCTGTCAAATAAATGATCAGATGAGATGGGCCCCAGCCAAGCAGATGCTGATGGTTTCAAGAGCTTTCAACATACTTACCATACTTTGGTAGTTTGATTTGTTGAAGAAATTGATTACAGCATGTGTTTGCCTTTTGTTTTCTTAAGGAGACTGTTTTGAGGCCATGGATGTTTATTTTAAACCAAATATCTTAGATTTAAATACATTTTATGCCTAGAAATATTATTTGAGATCTTCTTTATATTGCCTACGTGTTAGCATTCATTAACTGAGTTATTATCCTCTGTATTCAATTCTCTTCCTCCTCTTCTCTTTTAGCATCCCTATCAATCCTAACTCCATTTTTGCTCATTAATTGCTTAGGGTAAGGACTTTGAAATGATACCCACATGGTCAGTGCAAGCTTTTCTGCAACTCACTGTATGTGACCTTGGGCAAGTCATTGGTCTCTCTAGGCTTTGCTTTTTTTATCTATTACGTGATAATATAACTACTTTATGGGGCTGTAGTGAGAATTCAATAGCATTGAGCGCTGTGCTGCTGTGCTTGTGGCAAGTTAAGGTTCAGGTTAGCTGTTAAGCATTGTTTCAGGGCTGACTCTGGGCCAGGCACTGTAATAATAGCATCCAATGTGGGTAGGATGATGACAGGACATAATCTATCTGCTTGTTTTTGTATATGATGTTTTACAAGGTGCTCTCATGCGTCTTCCTTTCATTAGTACAACAACCCTGGGATATAGCTGACCAGTTATTATTATGTACATCTTTCAGAGAAATAAACTGAGACCAAATGAGATGAGGGCATTTGCTTAAGATCACATAATTAAACTCTATCCCAAATTCATGGTACAGACACGTTGTGCATTCAGTATGTTCTGCCTTGTGCAAACCCCTAGAAACCCAAAGATAAATGACAAACAATCCCTGTTATAAAGGAGCTTAAAGTTAAATGCAGAAGAAAACACATAAATAAGGTAAATGAAATGGCAATTCACAGGACAGAGCTACTGGTAGCCCCTTTCCCCTTCATATTCTCTCAAACCTGAGGTTAAGCCACTGCATCCTGACAGTTGGATCTACTTTGTCCCTAATGTTCTCTGTATACCTAGAAGTTCATGGTAAATATTGACATTGTTTACTCAGAATACTGAGGACAGACAGAAGTTCTCCTGCAGAAAAGCTGAAGAAAGCTTTGCATCACACATAAGGTACAATGGTGTTCCTACTGGGAGAGCACAGGCAGAGCTGTCTTTATGGCTTTACTAAGAAAAGCCTATTGCCTTTGGAAATGCTACCTGGCCTATTGCCCATGTGTAAGAAGGAACAGCAATAATCTTAAAGCCCCTTGCTTGCCTTGGCTGAAAAAAGAGCTTGCCTTTGGACTCAGGGGCAAAGACAGAGACTCTGAAACAGCTAATTTTTTCTCATCAGACTGGAGTAGACTTTAAACCAAACCAGACCCACTTCAGCTCTGGCCCCAGCCTATTCTCTCATGGTCCCAGCTAAGTTGGTTGGAAACTGGCTTCACTTTATCCAAGGGCCTCATTTGAGGGCATTCATGGCTTCCTCAAGTTTGGGGGACAGCGATAATCTGAAAGCCTTTTGCTTGCCTTGGCTGAGAAGGCCGGGCAGTGGACTTGCAGGCTTTGGGAATGCAGAACTAATTCTGAACCCTAGTTCTGTCATTTACTACATGTGAGACCTTGAGTATGTCATGAATGGTTCTGAGTCTCAACAAATTCACCTCACTTACCCCAAAGGGTTGCTGTGAGGAATAAAATAGTTTTCCACAAATATTACCTAATTATAAAAACCATCCTTTTAAAAACATCTGCAAACCTGAGTCCATTGAGCCCTATAGAATCAGAATCTCCAGGCAGGGGCTGGAACTGCATTTTTAACATACATCTCAGATGATTTTCATCGTTAGGTACGTTTGGATTTGGGAAACACTGAGGAAAAGTGGGACTCAGGAGGGACCATGAGCTCCCCTTCTCGGTGGTTACTTGTCACTGATGGTTGTTGTTGACGGTGGCTTTTGTGTCAGCGCTGGGCTGCTAAGTCCCGATACTGCTGGTGATTAACATACTACTTGGCACTTCAGTAGTTGTCAATCTCAGTTATTAAATTAAATCACTTAATAAAGATTTCTTTGGAACCTACTAAGTACTGGCATTATTCCAGATGCTGTAGGAGAGACAAAATGTGTATAAATTCTGATACGATCTGAAGTAATTTTTAATAGTTGCCAGGGGAGGAATTTGTTCAGTCTGGAGTCCAAAGAAAAGGTACTATATGGACTAACTTAAGGGTAAGCAAGCATTCCAAAGATCTGTGTTCGTTTTTATTATCCATACATTTATTCATTTCATTTGATTTTTCCTAAATTGGATTGAAGGGAGAATGATGTTCTAGCTTACAATTTTTGTAGAGACAAATTATTTTAATAAAGATTTTTACCCTTTACATCGAGAAACTATCAGCTGGGGGTTGTAAGCCTTTCTAAATGTGTTACTTTCCTGGCACGCCCATCAAGCCCATTTGATAGATATTATCTATTTTTTTGTTTTTTATTCAGAGAACATCTCCTAAGAAATAGACTTTTTTTTTTTTTCTTCTGGTGTATAGTAAGTACTCAGCCTAAACATCAGAGAAGATGTTGTTCCATGTAAAAAGTTTTCCCGAGAACTTAAGTTTTTTCTTTAAAGTGTTTCAGATGACCACTTTTGATGGGAAAATTTCTAAATGGATTACTTGGCTTTTCCAGTCTTAAAGAAAAACAAAGTCTAACTTTTTTTTATTGTTCCGAGTCAATACTATGAACATAAATCATTGCACTTTAGTAATAATTCTTTCAATGTTAACAAAATTCCTATTATGTAGGGCTGTAAGAACAAAAAATGAATAAAACGTGTCTTCCTACAATGACTGCCAAATGTCCTAATTAACTTGTATTAATTAATTAGTTGTAATGAACACAAATAGCTGACATTTAAAACTATTCAATATGCGCCAAATTGTGCATTACCTACATATGACAACTGTTCCTCACAACAACCCTGTGAGGTTAGTACTATTTTTACTCCCACTTTTGGATAAGAAAACAGAGTCTCCAGCTATATAGCTTCTCCAAAATTATACAGGCAGTTTAGTAACACAGCTATCATGTGGTTTTGTTCTGTTCTGCCTGAGTTCTCGTATTTGTTTAGTGTAATCTGGAGCCAGCTCCTCAGGGATTCTGCCTCTTTCATTTATTGATAGCATGATTGGGCAAGATACCTGTGTCCAAACGCACTTTCACTTTTTAAATGAGATGTGATTAATATGATCTTCAGAATTCATGGGTATTAAATAGATAGCCCATTAAAAAAATCTAACTTAGTATCTGGCATATAGCAGTTGCTCATCAAAGTTAGCATTTCTGTTCCAATTTTGTCAGACAAACAACTAACACCTCTTTGGACTTCCAGAATGGCAGCTTCACCTTATTTCATTTACTGTTTCTAATTATTGTGTGATAACCACAGTAAGAGTAAATGAACTCTGATTAGGTTCTGATTGTCTTGAAGGTTTTCTTTTTATCTTTGGCAGTCTGCAGTTTAACAGAAGATAACAATGCCTTGAACTGAATTTATTTTTCTTTATGTTGCTTAGAATTTAGTATGCATCTTTAACTATGAAGATTCATGTCTTTCCTTATTTTTTAAAATTTCCAACCATTGAATCTTCCAGTATTGCCTTTTCTTCATTCTTTCTAATGGCTCCTTCTGAGTAGATGTAAATTGAGCTTCTTCTCATTCTCTCCTCCATGTCCCAATCTTTTTTGATATATTCCATCACATTTTCTTTCTAGCTTGTATTCTGCATAATCTTCAATTCACCAGTTCCCTTTTCAGCTATGAAAAATCTGCTGTTCAGTTCACCCATTATTTTGTCATTTTAAACGTGTAAATTTTGTACTTTCTCCTGAATTATTCAGTTTTTTTTTTTTTCAAATTCTTCATATGCTAATCCTTCCATTTGTTATGTGTGCTGACTCTCCCTCCTGGTGAAGTATTTCCTCATGTAGTTTGTCATTTATTGTTGTGAGCTCAGCTTTGATAGAACTGTTTTATTAATGGTTTTACACTTGCCGTGAGTTGGGAAAGTATTGCTAATATTGAACACTTCAGAGGTTTCACTTGTCCAGAACCACATTTTTTACATTAATTTCTCATCCTAAGAGAGTCTTAGACCACATGGAAACTATAGGTTTGGAATTCACATCCACAGGAGGACCTAGCTTGCAGATTCAGATTCTTTTAATAGACTATTTGTATTTAAAGAGACCATCTTCCTTGTTGCTTCTTTAAGACAAAATCAGAGATTTAAAAATTCTTTTTATCTAAGAAACAGCTTTGCCAGAATTCAGGCTTTCTGCAAGGGTCACAGTTTTAGATCCGTGCCATATCTCCTGTCTCCAAGTGGGCATTAAAGCTCCAGTGTCAAGCTGTTATGCTTTATATAGTCTCTGTATATCACTGTTGGCTTATAAGCTGGTTGTTTTGGCTTCAAGTTTCTTCTACATTTCTGGCACTTAGAAATGTCCAATTCTTGTGTTTGAGCCCAGCTATATATTTAAAACTTTAACATTTTATCCAGAATTTCTATAAACTGGTATTAGGAGAGTCACCTGTGTTGTAGAAGTCCATGTAGTCTGTATACTTACATTCAGTCAACAACAAACGTTTATGGAGTATCTACTTTTATCAGGCACCAATGAAGGCACTAAAGATAGCAGTGGTAAATAAAATGATCCCTTCCTCACAAACTTAATTATAGTGTGAGTAGACAGACAATAAACAAATAAGCATATAATATAATGCCAGATGGTGGTAAATGCTATGGAAAAAAAATGGTGATGTGAGAAGGTGATAACGGGGAGAGTGACAGTGAGAGACTATTCTAGATGGAAGGATGAGGGAAGAAATGTCATCGTCTACTAAAATGACATTTGAGCAAAGGCCTAGGAGAACAACAAAGTTAGGTATGCACGTAATGAAGAGCATCCCAATGAAAGGCAGCAGCTAGTGCAAAGGCCCTGAGGCTAGACCATGTTTGCTGTGTTCAAGGAACAACAAAAAGGCCAGTATGACACACTGAACAAATGAATTATTGTAGGAAGTGAGGTAAAAGAGGCATTTGTGGAAGTTAAAGTAAATGAGACAGGCAGCTCATGTGTGTCTTATAAACCAAAGTGTGTCTGTGGTTTCATCCAGAGTGAGATAAGAAACCAGTGGAGCATTTTGAATAGGAGAGTAAAATGATGCAACTGATATTTTGGAATATATCTTTTTGGCTGATTTATAGAGAATAGACTATGTCTACATTACAGAAATCAAATATTGTCTCCTTGCTTGCTAAGCATAAACTAGTATAGGAGAAGAATTACCTAATAAAGTTTCACTTTTATAGATCTGAGACGATTTTTATAAACCAAACTGAAATTTCAGCCAAGTATTAAAATATCTTTACCTTCTCCCAACCACATCTTATGATTTTTATTAGAAGCACTGATACATAGAGATATAGTTGTTTCTAATAAAATGTAAATCAAGTTTGAGTTTGAGAATAGGGTTAGTGCAAATTCCAAATGTAATCAATACTCTAAACTAATACATCCCATTTTTAGGACACATTTTAAGGTTGAATGAGTTCTTTTGAAGTCTTACTTCCTAGATAGAAAATTATCTGACTCCTAGAGTACATAGTGTGAGATTCTCTTTGCCTTGAATTAAAAGAAGTACAGGAAATTCAAGATCTAATTATCACTGAAGGATATAGTTCATTACATATATTTATATAATTATATGTATAGATATGTCCAAATGTCAGAGAAGATGGATGTCCCAGCAGAGCATTCTACACTCTGTTATTATTTGTTTGTACCTAGTACTTCAATTTTGTAAAACAGGAGCTCAGTTTTGTTAGTATATCCAGAAGCAATCAGGTTCAAAGCATTGACTCATGGGAATCAAATTAATGTGGTTTTTATTCTCGATGTACACACCACTTCTCTTCAGAGCCTTCCTAGATTCCACAGATGTGAATTAGCTCCCCTTCTGGTGCTTCCATAACACCCTATATTTATTCCGGCCTTAGCACTTATAACATTGCATAGTAATTGTTAAGTTTATAGATCTTCAGGCTATATACCTTATCAGACTGTGAACTCTGTGAAGGTAGAAATTATATTTGATCTATTTCTGTATCTGTAATAGTATTGTACCTGACACATAAGGAGGCTCGATGAATGTTTGTTGAATATATAAGTAAATGAGTAAATAGAAATCTGATGCCAACTAATTAATCTGCAGTGAGGGTTAAATCTGCCAAGTGAGCAGAAAACTTTATTGGCAATTCAGCCAGTATTTCCAGTAGAAATGTCTACTTGGGAAGCCAAATTATAGTAAGATTATGAAATGAATGCAGAATTAGAGCAAGGGAAGTAAAATGAATGACTTTGACTGACCACTGATACCTTTAAGCCATATTTGCCCCATGCAGTCATCTTCACTGAGGATAGACTGGCTGAGGAAGCAGAATAATCATTAATAGTCTGATGCTGTATTACCTCCTCTGAGAAGTTTTGGAGATTGCAGTAAATTCTCATTATTTTTCTCTCCTTCTTTCAGATTTCAGTTATATTAACATCATTTATCTTATACTACCCATAACTGCTGTAACTAGTAGCTTAAGAAAAGGTATATTTTCTTACAGTTCTGGATATCAAGAGTCCAAAATAGGTCTCACTAGGATAAACTAAACAGGACTCTGATCCTTCTGAAGACTCTAGGGGAAAATCAGCTCCTTGCATTTTCCATCTTCTAGAGGACACTTGCATTCCCTGGCTTGTGGCCCCTTCTCCATCTTTAAAGCCAGAAGCATAGCATCCTCAAATTCCTCTCTGACTCTACGTCTGTCCAAACATATCCTTTTCTGACTTTTGTAAGGGCCTTATGATTACACTGGGCCCTCCTAGATAATCCAGGATAATCTTTCCATCTCAAGGTTCTTAATTTAATCTTGCATGCAGAGGTACTTTTGCCATGTAAGGTAATATATACATGAATTTCAGGGATTAGAACATGGACATCTATGGGAAAACATTATTCTGGTTAGTACATCCTTTAACAGTCTTTAGAAAGTTAAGCCAAAATGTAAAAGATTGGACTGTAATGTATACTGTTCTCCATTTACATTCTATCTTGCAGCTGTACCCCAGGATATTTTTTGCTCCCCAAATCTCAACAAACATTTACAAGCTGTATTCTAAGGTGTCTGAAAATAATTCACAGTATGTTTTCCACTGCTGTTTTAAATAATGGTAATAGTAGTAGTAATAATATGATGATAATAAACTACAGTCTTTATTGCTAAACATACAGGGAACTAGCCTAGAAACGTTTAATCCCATTCAGTGCCTACAATAATCCTGTGAGGCAGATGTTAGTTTCCTTATTTTTCAAATAAGTAATCTAAAGTTGAGAAAACTTGCTCAAAGACATTTACCCAATAAATGATGGAGCTGGAATTCAAACCAAGTGTCTCTTTTAAAACCAATAATAACTTTTACTAGGTTTGGAGCCTTAGATATGTTTGGATTTTTACAGTGTGGAGCCTTCACCTTTCTAAGTCGCAGACTGCCCAAGTGGAAATAGCATCTATCTCATAGGGATTTAGTGAGGACAGATGAGATGTTACATGTAATGTACGCAAATGCTTGACACAGTGACTGGTCTATAGTACATGCTCATGGAATGTTAACTTTTTATTTGAAAACAAAATTTTAAATTTTATTCCCTACATCATGATATCTTATTCCAGGTTTGGAGAGGGGTCATTTACTACTGCTCTGTTGCTCCATATTATTCATTATGTGAAATAATTAGGATTTTTTTTAACATTCCCACCAAACATTATTTTTTTATTTGAAAAGATGTTTCAGAAACATGTTTTAAACCTATTACCATTAAATCTTTGAACGCCACATTTGGGTTTTTTTACATTACAGTCCTCATCTGTACCCATATTAAATAGTAGTAGGCTATGTTTTAATACAACCATTTTACTGTGGTCAAAGCTGAGGTATAAAAAGATTAAGTGTCAATTAGGAAGACACCAACAGAGCCAGTTCTCCTGAACCCAAGCGCAGTGTTTCATCCCACTGGGAATTTTGATTAATTTGACACAAAGGAATATGAAACCAAATGGCAAACACACTCTGTATAATACTGCAAAGCAGTGAGAGCAAATATTTGTATTAAGTACATTTGTATCCGTGTGTGTTAGGGGGAGGGTTGTATATGGACTCACCTGTAAATGGATGATTCACTCGGTTTAAGAACAGTCAGATTTTAGAACTGACCCGTAGATGTTGCTGCTGAAGCATGGAATCAACATATTGACTGTTTCTTCTCAAACTGTCAGCCTCCACTATCTATGTATAATCTTTCAGGTCATCACTTATATTCTAACAAGAACTAGTGCTTTGTGAAGATATCAGTGTTAAAAATGTCTTTTTAAAAAGGTTGGTTTAAATGTTTGGATAAAGTTATTACACAATTTCTTACTTGACCTTTTAATTAAGTTTGGGTTTTAGGAAACAAACAAACAAACAAAAAATCTAAAGATGAAAAAGAATGTTAGCAATCAGGTCAACACAATCTCAGGCATTATCTTTGAAGTAAGGCTTAAGTTGTATCTTTGATAAATAAGTAATGAGGTTTCACATACTGGACTAAAATACCTCGTCGTAACAGTATTTGATAGTAAAAGGGATGTCATTAATAATTGAGAATTAATAATACCCAGAATGGCTTCTGATAAACCAGACATTTAGTAGTTAGGTAAAATCTGGCCTTGTGAATGCAAATAGTGGTATCTGTGATTTCCCTAATCTAAGTTAATATCTGAATTGTTGAAACTTTCTAACCTTTTGCAGAGGAAGAGGAGAGTGGAAAGACCAGAAGCTTCAGTGTCCAGCAAACTTGAGTTTGAGACTTGGGCTCCACCTTACATCTCTGAGCTTCAGTTTTCTTATCTGTAACATGAGTGTAATACTACTACTTCATGGTGTTACTAAATGAGATAACACATGAAAAAAGGCCTAGAATAGGGTCTGGTACATAGTGAGTGCTCAACAAATGGCAAAACCTTATTTTTTTGTGTTGACCCAAAACAAATAAGCTGTCAGATATTTCTCCAGCAAAGATGTTTTTTTGGAGGGATCAGCAGAGATTTGCAATTCAGGATCTGCAACCATGATGAGCCACATGCAAGTCCCCACACAACAAGGGAAAGAGAAGAACATTTTTATAGAAGGGAAAAGGACGTTGGGTGGGCTGTAGTAAACACAGTCCTTGGCTTTTCTTTGGCTGAATCCTTGCTAGGATAGAAGAGGAGTCCATCTTCCTGTTGGGCTCGGCTGTCATCACAGAGTGTAAGAGCGCCCCCTTCTGGTCTTCTAACTGTTTAATTGGGATTTCTGTTTATTAAGTTTTAGTTATTATTTTCATCAATAATATTAATATCATATTTGGGAGAAGATCTACATCCCTATTGCAGTTATTGAACAAATTTTCAAAGTCACACTCAGATTCATCAGAGTGCATTGTAGGGAAACATACAAAGCTGTCTCCTTACAGTGTTTGTGAAGTTAAGAAGGAATAAACATTGAGGAGTCTCAGAATTTAAAGATACCTTACAAACCTAAGTTATGATGCTAAGAGTGATGCAGTTATGCTTACAGGATAATATTTCAATTTTTTTCACTGAGGTCTGTTTCTCGAGTATGTCTGGGTTTTTATTAAAGTCCTAAGATAAATGCATATACTGTTGAACCCGCTGAGTCAGGCTTTTCTTAAGGACCGTCTGTCACTTTAATTTATCAGGCAGTCTAGCTCTGAATCTGGAGCACGTGGCAAAGACAGATTGCTTAGTTGGAAATGAGGATGGCTTGGCCACAAAGGTCTCTCGTCTCATCTGTTCTCATGAAAATATCTGTGACACTCTCTGAGGAAAGCCAAGAGACTCTGGAGGCCTAGACATCCCAGCGAGCAGGTTGTGTTAGCGAAAAGTCGACTTTGACATTCAGTTCCCCTGCTTCAAATAATTGCCACCCATTTGTTCCACTCTATTATGGGGCATCCTTTCCCCAAAATGGAATTCAGTGACATTTACTGTGTGTTCCCTCTGCGATACCCACTATCAGGCCCTTTGTACGTATTAACTCGTTTAATCCTGAGGCAACCCTGTAAAGTAGTAACGGGTATTCAGAGACAAATAAAGCAGCTTCCTTTTCTTTGAGCAATTCTCTGCCAAAAGAGACCACTGCAAAAGGCCTCTTACCTATGAAACTGTGTTCCATTTGGTCCTCGCGTTTCATACCAATTACCCCTCTGCTCTATACCAATAACACTCACTCTTGTCCTTGAAGTCATTATTAGAACCACCACTTGCAGGAAGATTTTTAGAATGTATTATAAAAGAATCTCTTCAGCTTCACTTTGCGTGGGTCAGTTCTCTGCCTTTTTCTTTCCTAACCATTCCAATTAGGCACTTGTCGCTGCCACCTTCTTCGCAGAGGATTCCTCCTGAGATGTGAGTGATGATACACTTGCTTTACTCTCTGGTTTTCTTTGAGTTTTGGTTTTTGTTTTTTCTCCCCTTTATGTATTTGTCTACCTCTGTGTTTTCCATTTTTAAGAGTAAGATCCTTAGAGGGCTGGATAGCTTGTAGACCTCTATAATAACAAAGTAAACACCTGTAGACAATGTTCAGAGAATTTTAAGAAAATTGTCTAAAAATGGGTAATTCAATGCCTTCATTTTGCAGATGAGGAAACTTCAAGGTGAGGTAGATTGTCCAGGTTCATATTGGTTGGGGACAAAAGCAGGATCTGAAATAAAACCTCCTGGGAATCAGGATATTGAAATGTTAAAAGGAAGTCTTCTGCCTTTATTCTAGTGATCTTTCCACTGTATCATTTATTTCTCCTAAGCAAATTACTCTTATGGTGACTTGGCAAGTTAATTGTATCACTGCAGAAAATTCTGGAACGAAAATGTAATTTAGAGGACATTAGTCCAATTTTTATCATTACAGATAATAAAATCTCTGGCATTTACATTGTGCTGAAAGCTACATATACTTGTTTCTTACAGAATTCCCATGATGTAAGCAAAGCATTTTTATCCCAATTTCATAGACGGGGAGTTAAAAGCAAAAGTACATGCAAAAAAGGGGGAAAAATCATATGATGAACTCCTTTTTTTCCCCATTACTCAGTTTCAACTATCATTAGCTCTATCCAGTTTCCCCCACTTGCTCCTTAGATGGTGGTTAGATGGTAAGAAGTCTGAGAGTTGGAAATATCATTTCCATATCTGTGTGTCTCTAGCTTCTGTTTGAGAACCTACTATGGGGCGAAAAGGAAGGAAACTGGGTTAGCAGAGGTGAGTGGGTACACTTGCTAAAAATCCCATGGTGGTGTGAAGTCAGATGAGCTGTATTCAACAGATACACAACTTCATAGTTAAGTGAAGTTTACTGTAGCGTCTTTCAGAATGTATTTATGAATTGCTATCTATAATATCATCTGAATCATGGAAAAAGGCCTTTAAACTACTTTAGGGCAAGTTTTGTCTCTGCCTGGAAAAGTTGGTTAGCATGAGGAATATTATCAGTGTTTGTACTAGATTTTGTTTTGATTCATTAGCTTTTCAGTTGTGGAGAACCAGATAGGTTTTCCAGTTTCAGTGTACCCTGGACCTTGAATCTTACTGAAGTATGTGACAATTGAGACCTTCACTGGCTTTTTCCCATTTCAAATGGACAGAGGTACTTCCTTGATGCTCTGGGGCTACAAATGCAGGTGGCCTCACCCACTTTAGGCCAAGTGTGCATAGGTGATCCAAGCTAGATCACACTTCCTGGCCAGATTGGAGTGAATGCAACAATGGAAAAATACTTGAAAAGACATCGAGCAGTTTCTTTTATTCATGCCTGTAGGGCCTTTATTATTTTTTATCCATGTCTGAACCTAGTTTTCCAATGTTTCATTGATTCTTTAAGTTATCCAATTTTCTAAAAATAAATTCCTTCTTCCCTTAATTTAGCCAAAGCCATTTGTTTGTTTGCTTTTCTTCCCCCATGTGGCCAAATAACCCTGACTGAGACATCATCTCTGTCTGAAGAGAGTTTATTGCATTCCTGGTGAAAACTGTCAGCTCTCCCCACTCCAGGGGCAGCTGGGACTCAGAGCATAGTGTTCCTCCTCCAGTATTCTGCGTTACTGGCTCCTTCTCATACTTCAGGTTTCTATTCAAAAAACCACCTCCATAAAGAGATTTTTTGAAAACCACTCTACCTAATAGTTCTTACCCAAATCAGTCTATCACATAACTGTGTTTATTTTATTTTCTTTGTCACAATTTGATTTTATTGTTTGTTTGTTTTTATCTGTGTATTGCGTCTTTCCTCCCCAAATGTAATCTCCTTGAAGACAGGGCTCTAGTCTATCTTACTCATCTCTGTATCCCCAGAAATAGTGACAATGCTTGGCACATAGTAAGGCATCAGTTAATTGTTTTAAATGAATAAATGAGTAAATGAATAATCTTGCCCATGATCACCCAGCTTCTGAGAGGCAGAGATTGGATTTGGACTGAAGTAACCTGACCCTAGTGTCTATACTCAGCCTTTATGGGCAATTTAAAAGCAACTAGTTAATGTGTATGTGCGCACACATGGGTGCATGAGAGAGAGAGATAGAGAGACAGACAGGCACAGAGAGAAGGAAGGAAGGAAGGAAAGAAAAGAAAAGAAAAAAGAAAAGAAGTTGAAAAAAACAGAAATATCTTCTTTGATCTGCTAACCTGGAAACTGGTTATATTTAGCACCAACCCAAAGCCCCTGTAAAGTAAAACTGTTCATCTTTGCTTTCTGTTTGAGCCAGCAAAGCATTTTCATCTGAGATATCTATTAAAGGGGTATGCATCTTTTAGTTTAGTATCGCAGTTTTGGTAGTAGTGTTGTTGTGAGTCTGTAGATTGTGCAGAGCCTCCCACATGTAATATACAGAATAGAGCTTTTGTTTTAGCACCTCTTCCCAATAAAGGTCATGAGATGGAGTTGTGAAAAGTGTGGCATTTCTGAGTCCCTGGGTAAATTTGAGCTGCTCAATTATCACTGGCCCTATTATTTAGTAAATGGCTATTTAATCTAAAATCTGCCATTGTCAGGGATTATGGTAGGCACTGAATATACATTTTTTAACTTCAAACCTACCACAAATAGCCTGTGAGGCAGACATCATTAACCCATTTTACAGATGAAGAAACAATTGAGAGCATTTACGTAAACTGCCTAGGTGATGTCGATGAGCATGTTCAACATCAGGTTTGGGCTTCCCTAGTTCAAACTCTTAACCACTCAACCATGTTTAGAAGATATTAAAACCCTTGAGAAAGAACATTAATTTATATTTAAATAAATTACTAAGGATTAAACAATAAGTAAGAATGAGTATCTGCAGTGGAAGCAGCCTGGGATTAGGAATTATAAAATGTAGATTCTGGGCGTAGTTTTGATACTATGTGTCTACATGAGGTTAAACAACTCATCCTGTGGGGCACTGGATAAAAGCCTTGGAACTCCTCTCAGATACCTGCATCCAACCCCAGCTTTGCCATGTCCTTTCTCTGTTTCCTTGCACAAATCACCTTCTTTCTGTCGGCTTCAGTTCCATAACTGTAGGATGAAAGAAGTAATAGCTGACACATGAGATTGAGAAAGATGATATGTAAGAAAGTGTTTAGAAAGCTACAATGCCAGGGATTAGGATTTTTAAGTAATAACTGCCTCAGTACTTAATAGATACTATTTTTTAAAGTAGGACTTGCTTTCTTTTAACACAAGAGATTATCGCTCCGATGTTTCAGCCAAAATCTCCATTTACACCTTTTTCTTTTTTTGCTTTGTTTTGTTTTATTATTTGTTTGTTTGTTTTTGGCCAGTAGTTTTAACAAATTATTTAAGTAATTGTTCTAATATACTGTAACTGCCTCCTTAGGAACTTTAGAGTGTTGCAGTATTTTGTTTTGTTTTGTTTGTTGATGTCTCAGAAGATGAATTTCATTAGGATAGAGATTGTGGTTTATTTATCTGCTTCCTCTGAACCCACACATTGTTATGGCACCCGGTCAGCTCCTTGTCATTGGGTTGACTGAATTAACGAAGACCTATTACTTAGCCTCTTTGGAACTCAGTTTCTAAATTGTTGCAGATTAAAACAGAAAAACAATGTAAGCATTTTTGAGCATTTAAGCCATACCTAGGAAATGTGGAATATTAGGCCAAAACTTTTCATAACTTATTTATTGTTGCTTATCACTGGTTACTGCTTTCAGTTTTAGTATCAGAAGACACACTAAACTGATAGGTAGGCAGTGAGTATCCCAGTTTCCACACCACCAAGCAAGTCTACCTTTGGAAACAGTCTATGGAAAGCTGTCATGCAGAAAATGGTTGTCTTTTCATGTGTGGTTTGTAGTCCTTTATTTGCTTACCGTGAGTGCCTCGGGTCTGTCCTCTGGTGTAGCATGCATTTTGATTGCCAGTTGGTTACAAGCCGCACTCAGTCAGTGCATACCTTTTGATATCTCCTTCCTTGAAAGCTACGTGGCTGCCTGCTGTCAGATCAAAGGAATATGGATCAATGACAGACCTGAACAGAACTGACACTCAGTGGAGGTATGATGGCATTTGAGTGTCATTGATAAGGAATGATTAGTTGCTTTAATTTCTATGGAGGTTGACATATTTCATTATGCAAAAATAATAAATATGTTTTATATGAATTCCAAGGTTGCCAAATCCATGACATTGGGATTCTGATTTGTTGTACATAAGCCATTCAGAGGGCAAGTGAGCTTATAATTTTGCTTGAATTAAAATTTCAGCGATTTCCTCGGGGGTCTCCTTTGAAGACAGCAATGTGTTCCCAGGGGAGTCTTAGGAAACCTTCTGGATTTCTAACTCCTTGGTCCCTATCTGTCTTACAAAAAGCACTGCCTTTCTGATTGAACAGTGGGATAGATAGTCAGATCTAGGTTGGTTTCGGTAGAGCCCCAGCTCTGGGGCTGTAGAAACCAGGGGATATGGTTGCAATAGCCACAGTCTAGGATTTGGGAGAGCTCACAGCCAGTCCCAGCTCTGCTGCTTATTAGCTCTGTGACTTCAGGGAAGTCATTTAATGTCTCAAGACTCTCAAGTTTCAGATATTTAAAAATATTAATATCATAATTCCTCTGAAATTTCATAGCCATTTATTTGTATCTCTCCTATGAGAAGAAAAAGGAAGAGATCCTGATACTAATTGAACATCTTCTATATGCAAACCTTGTGCTAAACACTTTCACATCTGTTATTTAATTCCCATGACGAGTAAGTGCCATTACCTGCTTTTTAAGCAGGTAAGGCCACTGGGAATTAGAGTTTAAGTACTTACACAAGATCAGAGAACTGGTCAGATAGTAAAGGACAAATTCAAATATCAGTCCCTTACTATTTCTTAACTTATATCTCTTCATTATAATTTTTTGACTCTGGAATATTTCACTTTCTACCCTACTTCTTCTTCTACAGTAGCTAAATAGACCGTTCTTTCCTTCAGAAATTGTTGGTACCTACCATGTCCAGATCCTGTTCTGGACACTGAAGATTCAATGTGAGGCAGATTATCAAGTCACAGCTCTCATGGGACCTCCTTTCTTTCCCAGTGGACTGTGAGTCACATGAGAACAAAATAACACAGAATGAAAGAATTTTGAAAAGCATAATAGACTAAATAAACTTTAGGGATTATTTTTAAGGTATAAGGAGTTTTCCCCTGGATTGACTTTAGGATATTTTTCGGTAAGAAGCCCATTACTTTTCCCCTTATATGACAGTGGTAGTGTTGGAATAAAAGTCTTCATGTTGGGAAAACAGCCATCAGTCCAACAGTGAATCTTGCCTCCATTAACCAAGGTTATAAGGAATCTAGATTCAGTGATATGACATACATGTGCCATAAAAGTTGGGATCATTATGGTAGCTGATTGCTAAGGTCAAGACCACGTATCTGTGGGCTATCCATTAACAGGCACAGAATGTAACAACCAACTGCAATAGCTGGGAACTCACCACTCCAACACAAGCACGCTGTCTCTGAAAATTTACAGAATTCACACCAAGCTATATGGTAACACACATCTAAGAACACACCAGCCACTGTTTACTGGCAATTTCTGATCCTCTTGAAAAACAGGCTTCTTTTTAGCAGTTAAGAAAATATGAAAAGGTAATCAACATTGTGGTTCAGGAATTGGTACATTCTGAATTTCAGTGTCCTCATTCCGTCAGCCAGGAAGTTTTACTGAACCTATTTCTTACTGAGAAACCAAAACATTCTCACCACCTACACAAAGCTGCTCATCTCAGCTTAGCTCAGCATAGTTTAGCTGCCTGGCATTACTTGAGAAGCAGAAGATTTACTGACCTTCCTGGTCTCTAGTCCTGTGTCCTTACTTGAGTCCCGCATGTAGACTCAGCCCTGCTCTGCACCTTGGAAGCCACCATGACCTGGGAAAATATGAGGAGCACTAATTTGATGGCTCGGCTGAATCAACATCAAATCATCCTTGTTCCTCTGACATTGTACCTGTTCACTGCCTTTCATTCATTCTTCAAACATACATGATTGCCTACTGTGCACCGCATCTGCCTGAGTGAGCAAGTCTGAGTCCGTGACTTCACAGAGCTTGGAGAGCAGTAGGGCGGCCGTGTGAGTGAAGAAGTCATTCTGCCCAGTGTGCGTGTGGCTGGTGCTAATATAGAGAGAAGCACAGGGCATTGTTGATGCACAGAGGAAAACTTCAACCAATTTGAGGGTGGTGAGGGCATCTTCTTAAAATAGATGATAACATACAACAAAGATTTATTGAGTGTCTGGTGATTGCTGTTCAAGGAACTAATGACATAACAGTAAAATGAACGAGATTAAGTCTCTTTTCTTTTGGAAAGGAGACATGGTAAATACCATAAATTTGAAGAGGATGTTGAGTGCTGCGAAGGACAATAAAGCAAGAGAAGGGGAAGATGGTTCAGGCTTGTACACTGAGTAGAGTGGCACCTTTATGTTAGGGCTGTCAGATCAGGCCTCCATACCTCCTAGGTAATATTTTGAGCAGAGCCCTGAAAAAGATGAGAAAGCAAGCCAACAAGATATCTGGGCACAGGAAACCAAAAGCACAAGGACCTTGAGGTAGTAACTGCTGTGTCAGAGGAACAGCAAGAGTGACCAGGCAGGTATAGAAGAGTAGAAAATGAGGTCAGAGATGGCCTGGGGGGAGGATTCCATAAACCCTTCTAGGGCACAATGGGACTGAAGTTGAAAACTGTTGGGGGACATTTGACAAAGGAATGTCACAACTGGGTTGTTTTTAAAGGGGTGTTTATGTGTGTATAAGCATGTGTGAGCATGTGTGCCTGTGCATGTTTCAATGATGGTAGTAATGGAGAAAAGTGATGAGAGAAAAAGACATGGTGCTAAATGATTTAGGAATTATTTTCAGGGCAATGCAAAGCCCCTGAAGGCTTTTGAAAGGAGAAAGGATTGGAAATGGGAGGCAGAGACATTCCTCTGGCAGCTGTTGCAGAAAGTCAAGCTTGGCCTCTAGATACATTCTGGATAACCCTGGATAACACACTCAGCGCTCAGATCCCATGACTGTATGGCCCCTGCTGCTTCCAGTCATAGCTGAGGTTTTGCTACCCACTGCCCAGTGTGCCTGCAGCCAGTGTCCCATGGAGATCGCCGCTTTTCACCTGACCATGTTTATCCGTCAGGCATCACTTCTGTCCCCTGGGACCCTCTTCTCACAGATCACCTGCCTAGGCTGCAACTCACAGCCTCACATAGTCCAGACTCTAAACTCTTCTCCATTTTCCTGGGTCAGTTTCTAAGACCATGTCCCACTTTTCTTGGGGTGGCCCAGTGTCTGGGGTCTCAGGCCTTCCTGACATGGAAGTCTCTGAGCAGCCAGTTAGGGAGAAGAAAGTGTCAGGTTTCAGTATTCTACTTGAAGTCAAAGTATGTTATAGACAAAGGTAGTCTTTATTGTCACTGCCCCTTTCAGAGCACTTTTTACCTTCTTCCTCCTTTTCCCCTAGTGCACCCAAGTGCACCGTGATCCCAGGCGAAGGGCGTGGGCTGCATATTGTTTCCAGTAAGAGTTAGGAACTCCATGTGTTATCTTCTGTTTCTCCCCTTTCACACATAAGGAACATTTTTCTTTTGCGGAGGGACCCTGCCAAAAAAAAAAAAAAAATGAGGGCAGAGTGTATATGCAAAGGCTATCAATCTTCAAAGATGGGTATTCAGGGATTTAAGAGGAAGATAATTTGGAGCACAGAAGTCTTCGCTGTTTTTTATATACTGTGGCCGTGGTCCCTACTGCCCACCCTGTCTGCTTTTAAAGCACCTCACCTGTATTCACTGAACCCATTCATGAATCAAACTACATTAGACTGTGACAAGGCTCTCAAAAACTTCTCATTAACTCTGTTCCAGGCCAGTGTCCTCACCTCCACAAAAATAATCAGACAGCATGTTCCTCATAAAGTGAATGAGGAGATGTTGAATACCATTAGTTGTTTTTTCAGAACTTCTAGTTTTTGAATGCCTGCCATGTGCTAGCCGTTGTTCTAAACATTTTGTGCTCATTATCAGGAACCTAACAAAGTAGAGATTATAACCCCAACCTAGAGTTGAAAGCCCCGCCGTGGCCTGCGTGGGTTTTTGTAATCTTGCTCCCCAGGCCACCTCTGAGCTATGTGAGTGGTAGGGCTGGGATGCGAACCGAGTCTGAGTGATCCTGATATTCACTCTCTGTTTATCTAGAGTTAAACACCTTTGGAGGGTCCGTATGTCTGCCTGCCAGAGTATCCAAGGACCTGGCCCATGTGTGATATATGAAAGCACATCCAGTATAGGAGCCGTTATTATGACTCAGGCAGGGGCTGGCTGGAAAGAATGGGAAGGGGGTCATGGGGACAGTTGATGAGGGAGTAGGGGGAAAGTTTCCAAACTTACCAATTCTAAAACCCATCACTACTTACATTTATAGAAGAGGGGAGACTGAGAATTACCTTTGTTCTTCTTAGAAAAACTGATTTCACGACTTTTATGTAGATAGTAAAATACATAAAAAGTCTGAGCCTCTGCCAAAGGTAGAGATTCTCAGTGATTCCCACTAGTAATCAACTGGATGGCATTTGAATCTGGCCTGATGCATGCACCATCACACCGAGTCCCCAGGCCGATGGACATCTCAGGTGGGAAAGGGAATGTGACTTGAAACAAAGTCGTCGTCTCCCATTTTATCCCATATCATCAGTCACTCTTTCCCTACAGTCTTCCTTCCTGTACTCAACAACCTTTTCATTTTAAGGTAATGGAACACTGTCCCCTTTGTCAGAAACTTTAGGGGCCCTATCATTAGGACCATGATGTAATTCTAGAAACATGCTTTAAGGAAGTTAGTACCCCCTGGGAATTTTATGTATATATTCCTTTGTTCTGATGGTTGAAAATATTTATTGCAGTTTAACAGAAAAATCACAAGACACTCCACGTAAGCCAGGAGTTCTCATATTAAGTTTCTCAAGCCCACTGTATTTCTCGAATCTAGTAAAGGTACAGATGACATGATGATGATGGTGATGATGATAATAATGCTGGTGATGACAGAAACAGCAAGTAACATTAACTGAATATGCTAGGCACTGCACTAAGCGTTTTACATTCATTATCTTACTCTTCACAATTTTGTGAATTATGAACTATTCTTTTCCCATTGTGTATCTGAGGAAACTGAGCCTTAAAGGCTTTAATTGTCTTGTACATACAGCATCCAACAGACATTAAACGATAGAACCAGTATTCAAACTCAAATCTGCCTACTACAAGCCTGAGTTCTTAACCAGGCTGTTTTCAGTATTTCAGAAAGCCCAATCCAGTAGAACCCTGGCTCCGCAAAAGTCTGTGTGTTCTATATAAAGAAACTGGTTCCTTTGCTTTTGGCTGGAGTTGCATCACTCACTCTGCTAACAGTGATTTGTTCAGCTTGATTGGAAGCTTGCCATGATGGTTCCAGATATATTGGGGTTTTTATTTTTCATAATAAGAATCAAATCATCACTGATTATGTGCAGTTGGCTTGGTAGGAAAATTCTTCAGCGCATGGAATCTGTGGGGCAAAATAATAAATGGAAACCTTTTATTGATACTGGAACAGTTGGTGCCTCTGTTCTGAAATGTAATATATTCCAACCTAAAAAGCCTCAAGTTTGTATTTCTGGTGTGTGAAATTAAATCAACACCCTATTTTATAAATTTTGTTGGGTCATAATTTTTTACCTCGTGTTTACTTAAAATGTCTCTTGAAAAGCATCCAAAACACCACAAAACTCCTTTTCTTCAGCAATCATCTCTATGATAGAAAAGGAGAGTAGTAAGCTTCCCTGCCACAGCAGATAATGTCAAAAGATCTAAATGTGACTGTGGATCTTGGGGAAGGAGCTTGGTCAGGGATCAGGCCATAGCACCAGGGAAAACGAATTAGGTGAAAAACCTGTTTGACCCTGGCAGTGTGAAATTTTTAAAGGAGGTTATAGCAAGAAAATCATTTCTGTAATTTTTAAGAACCATGGAACTTGACTGCAAGTGGGAGTTGAAAATGTTTTTAGAACTCCGAGGTAGGTTCTGCAGGCCATGAGCAAAACTACTACCTGCTTTGGCCATCAGAAATGGTCCAGAAACACTTGTCAAAGATGGCTGCTTTATGGCAGCTGTGTTAGAACCAAAACCAAGACACGAGCAAGCAAGGTGTGGTCATAGAATGATCCTCCTTCTCTGTCCTGGTCTAGGCCTCCGTCTTGTTCGTATCTGCCACTAGCCTCTGATTTCCCCTGACATTGGCAATGTGTCCTGACATTCAGTCTCTTCCCAGTCTTTTGCTTTTACATTAAAGAGTAGCTCTGGCATCTTAGCCTTGCTGATTTGTCTCTGCTCACTCCTTCAGCAATTGGGAAATAATTACTTTTATATGTCATTCAAAGTGCTTTAATCATTATTTATTCACTTATTCATACAGCCAATTAGTCAGCAAACATCTCTGACTGTTAAATTCTAAATAAGGATGAAGACATAAGTCTTTTAAAATAATATGTCTGTATCTCAAAGAGTAAGAAAGGGAGCCAAACAGATTAGTAAGGAGGACAAGGAAGGCATTACCAGTATCTGTAATCTGCAGATGGGAAAAGGAAGTCTCAAAGGTTTTGCATCACTTGTCCTATTGTGGTTTATCATTAGCCAACTCTACCTTTAAACCTAGAGTCACAAATCACCAGGTGTTGGGGGAATATTTACTGAATGAACCTAGAATGGAAAACAAGCTATAGTCTTCGTAGTGGGTTGGTATGACTAAGGGGATGTCCTCTGCAGGATCTTCTGACCTAGAGATGACAAGGGTAAGTCCTGGGCAAATGCTTCTTCTCTTTTATTGTGTGTGCATATCCTTGACTGAGAAGCAGAAAACACAGGAGTAGAAAAGGAATTATGTAACTCTACTATTGAGGTGATTCAGGGGTGTGGGAGATATTCCCTAATTGTTTAAAGCACAGGATGGAGCCAGTCTGCTTGGCTTTGCACCATAGCTTTACTACTAACTTTTAGACCACTTAGGTAAACGTTTAATCTCTTTGAGTCTTAGCTGCACAGTGTACAAAGTGAAGATAGTAACAGAACCTATCTTAGAGAGCTGATAAGAATTGAATGAGGTGATACACAAACACACGCATGCTTGCGTGCTTGTGTGCAGGCACACACGCACACACGCACACATACACACATACACGCATACCATTTAAAAGATCTAGTAGAATGAACTATGTCAACTGTTTTTATCCCTACTCTCCAGACTCTAGAGGATAGAGGATATCAAAAGAAGAGAACTAGGTTATATTGGGTTTTGAACTACACATAGGTACATATATTTCTCGCCCCTTTCAGGCAATTTCTCATGACCTTGTCCAGAGTACCTTTAGATCTGGTCATTCTGTCTGAGCTTCTGTTCAGGCCTCTGCTCCTTTTGCCCACTCCTACTGACCAACAGGAAGCTGTGATTCTGCTTATTTTCTGTCAAGATATCAGTAGTCTTATTTCGGGGGACCAAAAATTAATTTCTACTGAAAATCATCAAGAGCTACCATTAAAGTGATGCCAGTAGGTTATTAAACTGGGACTCAGTTCTCCTGTGCTTCTCACTTAAAAATATTAATCAGCCTTGACTGCTGCCCAGCCCTCATTTACTTTAAAATAATGGAATTTAGAAGATGTACATTTGAGCTCTTCTCCTGGTTCTCAGCTGCCATCTTCCTGTTTTAATTGTAGAAATTGTAAAAATCATTTCTCCAACTGTATAATAACAGTTCCCATTTATAGAACTCGAAATCATAAGCCATATTCTGTCTTGAGCACGTCACTAGTATAATCTTACTTAATCCTCACGACAGTCCTGTGAGATAGCTACTATTACTTCCATCTTACAGATGAAGCATCTGTGCTTGTCCAATACGACAGATCTAGCAAATCATACCTGGGCCTTGAACCCATTCTCTCTGACCTAAAAGCTCATATTCTTAATAACCACTGAACATCCTGATTTTCCAAGATTTGCTAAAGATTGCCTTTTTCGTACTCTTTCTTAATAGAATTCCTTCCAACATTTCTGAAGATATCTTCCATTTTCTTCTTTCTTTCCTTTAGCTTTTCTTCTTCCTCCTCTTTCTCATTTCCCAACTTTCCCCCCCTCTTTCTCTCCTCCTCCTCCTTTTACTCCTCTTTTTCTCTCTACTTTATCATACTCTTCCTCCTCAGGCAAAAGTAATGCTAATACGTGCTAGAAAGTTTTAAGAGT
Organism: Camelus dromedarius; assembly: GCF_036321535.1. Lineage (NCBI taxonomy): Eukaryota > Metazoa > Chordata > Mammalia > Artiodactyla > Camelidae > Camelus > Camelus dromedarius. The sequence goes on along the minus strand of NC_087447.1, from coordinate 56,908,223 downwards.
CATGAAGAAAAGATGTTTGGAATATGGATGATTAGGAAGGGTTTCATGGAGGAGGTAGATTTTGAGCTAAGAATTAAAGGCCTGGTTGCAATTGGATACGTGGACAAGTTCATGCAAACCATTCCGGAAAGAGGGAATGGTATGAATACGAGCATCCTACTGGCATTAATGTGGAAGAGTAGAGCCAGCATTTCGGTTTGGTTGAAAATGAAGGATGACTGAGGAAAATTACTAGGAGCTAGACATTGGATAATACAGTGAAACTAGCTTGAGGAGAGCCTAATAGATCAGTGTGAGGGATCTGGACTCGACTCTTTGGGTTATGGGGAGCCACAGGATAGCTTTCAGCAAAGAAGTTGTATTTTCAGAGAATTGTCCTTTAAGAAAAATGATCTTCTGGCAGCATATAAGATGAATTAAAAGAAAAGGAAATTGGAAGCAAAGTGGTAGTTTGACTATTGTTGTCAAACTTGATTTCTGCCAAAACCCCACTGAAGGATGACATTCACATTCACACAGACTAAGGATGTAACCTGGAGTGTGTGCATTCACTGTTTCAGTAGCTGAACTCTACCCCTTTGTCCACTCTCAGTAAAGTGTACAGGTAGAGAAGGAAGTGAGTTAGAATCCTATTATTATGAGGATAGACTTAATTTTTTTCTAGTTTATTTTTAAACTAAATTATGTTCAAATTTTGCTTTTATTAATAGTAACTGATTTCTTGAAATCCATCTCATTACCCTTTGCATCACACAAGAATGTCAAACCCTCATGTCAAAACACCGTGATTAAAAGCCACTGGTGTTCATTAGGGTCATGATAGGAAAAAAGAAGAGAAGATGAATATGAGAGAAATTGTAAAAATATAATTGAAAATAGATGGCAGCTTTTTATGTCTGCGACAAGAAAAGAAGTCTCAGAAAAGCTTTCTGAGATTCAAACTGGGATAATTGAGTAGATCGTGGTGCTAAAGAGAAGTTGGAAAAACAAAAGTAGGAGGTTTAGGAGGGAAGCTGTTGAGTCCAGTTTTGACAGAAGATATGTTAAGTTAATCAGATATAAACTGCATCTAATATTGTTCTTATAAAAAAGTAATGTGTGGCAAGTATACACTGAGAATTTAAGCAAATTTACACTTCCTTACCATAAGGTGCCTTGTGTTTCCTTTACTAGAGGAAAGGAGTGAAATGTTTATTAGTGGTATATAAATAGAAAGCACTTTTTAAACAAGAATAGTGGGTAAGTTAAGAAAAAAAGTAGATAGTAATACTCAAAGGGAATAGAATTTGCTAATAGTATACAAATAATGTTGCCTATGTCTAAAATGTGGAATAAAGAATCACCATTGTCCTTGGAAACATAATGAATGCTTAGACCAAAGTCAGACAATAGCTAGCAAAAGAGAAAAAAACACTATAGTACAGCTTATTTTATAGTGTCATAATTTAAATGTCTTTATCCTCTTAAGTATCAAAGATAAAGCAGTACAGGATGGATCTGTGGTATCTGTGGAAAGAGGTAGAACAACTGATTTGAGCCGACTCTGCAACTTACTTGGCATACAATTTTGGGTGAAGTTATTTGATAATCTGAGCCTTATCAACTGCTATTATTACTGGACATTTGAGCAGTTGTGGTGGGTCAGGTCTCATCTTCACATATTCCAGTTAATGTAGCTTACATAGGCACTCATGAAGAAGCAGCAGCATCTTTACCCCTTAGATGGTCTTTAATTTGTTGTGTCAATTCTATAAATATTAAACATGCATTTAGATATAAAATTACAGATCTTTTTGTACCTCAGATAAATACAGTATTTGTTATTTCCATTAACCTTGTCAGAAATCTTAATGATTCTTCTCTACCTTTGGAATAGGTTTCACCATTGTCCCGTCCCTTTGAGATACCTGCAGTGAGAAGTCCTCTTTCACATCAGCATCACTCCATTGTCCATTGTATTCCAGCTATTTTCTGGCTCAGGGGCAGTGAGGCAATGAAAGAAGTGGAGTGAGCTATATTCTAAGTGCCACTGACCATGGGAAAATGAGGGGTGCTGGTCACACACAGAAGAGCAGTTAAAACAGAAATCCATCTTAAGTCTGTGGGCCAAGGATAGGGATCCTTCTTTTGGACAAGTCACAGCCTGGAAAGCCTATACCCTACAGCAAAGAGACTAAAGACTAACACAGCGCAGTTGGCACAGCTCCCATGCAGTATCCTGGCTTTGATCACAGCCATCAACAAAGGCCTCCCCAGCTCTTACCAGATCTGGAGGTCAGGTCTTCACCATTCCCGCTTCACCTGTAATTACTTCCCAGACTTCAGGACTCTCCGGCAGTATAGTCATCAGGTGCCACGAGTGAGCTCGGTTTCTATCTCTTACTCTCCTTCCAATTCCATTGCCATAATGAAACTCTTTGCAGAACTTTGCTTTGCTCCCAGATGTTGACTTTAAATAGTTTTGTAATTCAGAAGACTAAACTCTGTCTGTATCGGCCTTCCTTGCTTTTTTCCTTTTGGTTTCTTGGCTGCAGTGGCAATGCTGGAATCTTCTTTCATGAAAGTAAGGGAGACACCACAGATATTAAAGTATTTCTTGATGCCCACAGATTTACAAATAGCTTTTTAACTCTGCCATTCAAACTTATTTCTAATTTGGTCAAATTCTGCCTCTCCAGCCACACCTGCCACCAATCCCTTTCCTCCAGTGAAATGGGATTATCTTCCTGGAAAATATTAGATGCTTTTTGCTACCACGCTTATTCATTTGGAATGTGTTCCCACTTCCCGCAGTTGGTTAAATCTCCTTTGTCTCAGCCTATTGAAATCCTCCCATCTATTTTTCAATGCCGTTTTAATGGTACCTTCTTGATTAAGCCTCTCCTCATTTTCTAAGATATGTCCTTTATTAAATCTCCATGGCTTTTCTTAAATCTCCTCTGGCCCAATCTCATTATAGTTATCTCTGTATTTCTCTTAACATTCTTACTAGTTTGTAAACTCTCTAAGCACTGAGGCAGTAGCTTATTGTATTTCGCAGTATCTTAGCAGATTTTATAATATCTTTGACAATACCTCTATTTGGGAAAGGTTGAATTGAAAAGCTTTCAGAAAATATCTACATCATTAGGCCGTGCTGAAGTGAGTAAGCTTTATGTTATTTTAGAAACATGATAACAAAAATACATGTAACCTATTCCACCTGATGATTGTCAGCTGTATATCCAATGTCCAATGACATTCTCTTCCTCTCTGTTATTGTTGGGATTAATGTGACAATAATGCAAATTATTGTGGAAATATAATCACAGAGACTACATTTTATTGAGCATTTTATTTGTGCCAGGCAATATACTAAGTATTTTTATAGAAATGATAATTTTGTAAGCACTGAGTTTGTGGTTTATCTTGAATTACGTAGATGAATTTTATTGCCACTGGAACCATATTTTAGAACCTAAAAAATAATAATAACTTTCAGGCAAATTCAGAATCTGAAAAAGAAGAGTAAATTGCTATTGATTAACCATTCAGTGCATTTTCCCAGTGTTTCTCTGATGTTTTCCAGTTGCCTAAGCAACTAGGTAGATGAAGTCAAGTGTGACAGATATTTCTTCTGAAATCAGAAAGCTTCTATATAATTTTTCCTACTATATTCACTCCCAATTTAGTGGTGTAGGTTTCTTAAGATGACTTTTCTTGGCTCTCCAGGTTAGATTAAGAAGAATCTCTATCCTCTTTATATAGGGACTTACTAATTGTACTGTATCATCAGTTTAGCAGAAGGCACATTTTGCATTGCTGTGAGCCTGCTGAGAGTAGAGTCTTGCTTTTCTTTGTATGTCCAATGTCTAACTTAGTGGCTCCTTGTGGCAGGTACCAAATAACTGTTGAATGAGCTATTGCATGAATAGAAAGATGTTTCTGTACTTTGTCTTGAAGCTTCTGATTTTTTAAGCCAATGATAATGAGCTTCCTTAGTGGCAGATGTTAGTGCATTACTCAAAGAATATTCATAGGATATTGTCCTGCTTTTGTCCAAAGGACTTTTTATCTTCTTTTCTGTCTCTAGGAATGAAAGGATTTTTACACCTACATTCAATAGTTGGAATTCTTCTTGATAGAAATAATTAACCCAGCCATTTACACCACCCTGAAATTTAGGGACTTAATCTAGCTGTACTCCTAGGAAGGACTTATCAAAAAGAGGATTTGGTATGCTCATTTGGCAACCAGATTCAAGAGGCCTCTCTGATTTTGGACAGTTTGTTAAGAGGAGAAAAATGAAGCTTCATATGTTGATTTTGGCCAATTTTAACTGAAACCCACTGACTTTGGGTTAAACCTGAGTTGGGGGAATGATCTTATGAAACAGAGCCTTCAAAATCTAAGTTGTTTGAGCCTTGCTGAAGATCTCTTAGGAGGCCTACTTAGGAGGTAATATCTGTATTACTGAATACCTTACTGAGATCTACTTCTTATTTAGGAATAGAGAAATGGCAAAGAGAGTGTGTTACCTGACCTGTCACTCTATATTGCTTACCTCTTCATAGGTAGAATGAGTCATATGGCTAGTTCTGTCCAATAGATTATGAGAAAAATGACATGTGTCATACCCAGGCCTAAACAGTACCAGTGCATCTTCCCTCCAATATGTTCATTTCCTGACACAGAGATGATGTAGCTACTTAATATGGAGTCTGTTGTTCCAGAATGACTATGTGGAGCAGAGTGCCCTGTTGATCTGCAATGATGTAGTGTGAGTGAGAAGTAACCTTAGTTTTATTAAGCTACTGAGACTTACTGTATTCTTACAATAAACCTAACCTATCCTGACTAACACAGAGGGAAAGAGGACAAGAATTAACATTTATTGAGCACTCATTATGTGCCTAAACTGTACTAGGACCTTCACATGGTCTGTTGTTTATGTTGTTGTGTTTTTTTTATTTTCCACAAAACCTCTATGAGGTTATTATAATCTCCATTTTACAGATGAATAAATTAAGGCTCTAAGACTGGAAAACCTTGTAGATAGAAAAAGGCAGAGATGGTCTGTCAATAAATTTGTTTTGAGTCTCAACTAACGGGGTTTCTCTCAACCCCATCCTGATTCAGTGACACCATGTTGACTTCTATGAGAATGTACTTACTAATTTTTAAGGCCAGTAGAAGGACTAACTAACTTTTAAAGCAGAAGTGGTGTTCTGATGCATAGCCTACAAAATCTCTTTATTCCTAGGGAGGGAGCCAGGGCAGCAGGGTGTGGTGTGAGTATAGGCTGTCATCTAAAATGGAAACCAAATACCCTGAAGGCATGAGCAAGTGAGAATTCTGTGATCCAGACTAAAGTCCTTTGGGTATAGTAACTGCAATCAGAAGAGTCTAGCCCAATGATCAAAGTTAGAATTAAGGTACTAAGACCAGAGCCAAAAGGCAGTCAAGTTTGGGGGACTGAAAAATACAGAGGCAAAGGGATATGGACAGCTATGTTCACAATTGCTTCTACTTTGCCTCTTTTGTCTTAAATCAGAAATATTACAGATCTGCCTTCTGACAGCCATACATACTGTCTACTTATTTAAGAAAAATTAGTATTGATTAGGTAAGTGACTGTGGAGTCGGGGAAGCCATTTTGGAATGAATTATGCATATTTGTGTCATAATGCATATTCAATTATAATTCTTCAGAGTTATTTGGGTGTTTCTTGCAAATTATTGCATATGACTCACTTTGGCTCCATAGGAATTATGTTATTTGGTCTCATTATTGGGTATTGTTCATTCTTGCTAATGAATAAAGTGAAAAATGGAAATATTATGTATTCAGAGTATATCAAATTAAGTACCATAGAGAGAGGGTAAATAGGGACATGTTTACCAGATTGTTGCATATAGGAGGTAAGAGGCTCTTTTAGCTGAGTAATAAACATCCAATAAAATTCTTTACAGTGTCTAATGACTTCTGTACTTAGAGTCAGAATAACTGAGTTGAAATTCTGGCTCCATATAAGCAGTATAATCAAATGACTTAACTAAGCTGCTTCTCTATAAAGTGAGTATAGATTAAATTTACTTTACATGGTCATCATGAGAATTGTAGAATTTTATATGTATAAAAGCACATGTGACCTGGTGCATTATAGATGCACAATAGTGTTAGAGACTTCATTTACCCTTTTAAATACATGGAATGTATTACCCTAGTAGGTTATTGAAATTTAAATTGGCAATGACTATGGTTGACCCTTCTAATAAACAGGTATTGGCATAACTTACATGTGTCGAAAAGAGCCACCTGGCTTCAAAGAATCTTCAAAAGGGGAGAGTTACCTGTGTAAACGCATCAAGCTCCAGGGTTAGGCTTTTATTTTGCAAGCTCGAAAACTAACTTGGCAGAATTCCAGAGTCAATCAGATTCAGGGATACTGATCCATATTAGCAAAGCTCATAGACACTGATGGATATTAATAGATACTTATTGGAGCTTACTAGTTTTAATGAGAAAAAGTTTCTAAGCTGACTAAATGCCCACATACTTGATCCAACAGTTATAATCCGTTGGTAAAGAAATTTTAAGGGGGAGCCAAATGATAACCTCCTAAGCTGACCTGGGTTTGAGTAGGCTAGGTTATGCTGGGAGAGACAATCACAAAATCTCAGTGTCTTTAAATCCCAAGCTCATTTATCTCTCAAACTTCATGTTTTATGATGGTGGGTAGTGGGATATTTCGCTCTAAGCATCCTTACTCAGACACCCAGGTTGACAGTTGCTTTACTCATGAAGCTGCTGCAGAACAGGGAAGGAATGATAAGGATCTTGCACTTGTTTTAAAAATCTCCCACCAAGAAATGTCACATATCCCTGACTATGAAATGGCATATTTCATTGGCCAAAGTAAATCAATATGCTATACTTAAGTTTGAGGAGGCAAAGTACCATCATCCCACATACTCCAAAGTAGAGGGGAACTGGATATTGGTGAGTACACTTGGTAAAGGAAGTAGGTAGACCAAAGGTGGTTTCATTCTAAGTTTTGAATGTTTAATGCCCTGATGCTCTTAAGCCTGCTGTCTCTCTAGCCACATTAAGGTGTAATTGCCAGATGCCTACGCCCTCATCAGGTTCTATTGGTAGAGCATCTTCTACCTGGGATAGAACTCGGATGTGCACTGCCAAGCTTTGCCTCATTGACGCTTTGTTTCCACGTTGCTGGCTGACCAACACTCCTTCTCATCGATACAGTCTTTATTTATACCCATTTATTCACTCATTTAGATGACTTTCAGGTCTTGCTGACCTGGGAGCCCTCCAATCTCTCTCAGATAACCTACATATCTAGGTCTAATCAGTCTTGGTTTTAAAAGTTAACTCTGAGTTTAATCTTACTGTCCTCATTTTGCAGTTCAGGGGTACCTAACTGTTCTTTCTCCCTTCCCTCTCCCACAATGTAGTACCTACAGATTCAAAAAGGTTCTTAGATAACTTCATAATGACATGTCTGTTTCAGATTATTGGAAACTAGTTAAGAATATTTGGGGGGCATCAAGCTCTCTTCTTACTTAACATGTGCTTTCCCATCTTTCTAAGTGTGTCAGAATGTGCAGAAAGTTAATTCCAGCATCCTTAGCTGTCCAGAGTGAGTTGCATTCTGCTCATAGAAACTAAATGTAAGTGGGATTTAACTGTAATTTAACTGTCACATGCAGATTCTACACTATAATTATTTCTTATTGAATAATACCTGTGAATTAGCAAAAACTCCCATATTTGAACCTGAATCATATGAGTCCAAAGAATTTGGTGACTTTTAGGTTGAATATCTCTTTATCTACATGAGTTTATTATATGTTCTCTGTACTAATCTTTGAACAGTTCTGCATGTCAGCTAGAGCCAACATTTTTCTCATCTGCTAAAATATTTTAGCAAATAGTTTCAAGTCAGAAAGACAATTTATTCACTTAATTTTTGTTACCTATTGTTCATTCATTCCCTTCTTCTTCATTCTTTCATACATTCAGCCAACTTTTAGAACGCCTACTGTGTTCAAAACTGTTCACTTTGGGAAACAAGATGAGGAATAAGATAACACTGCCTTCAGAGGACTTCATTTGGGGGGAAAGACATAAAAACATAGGCCCAAATGATTAGAAGTAGTAAATGAAAGCAAGAAAAAGAGTACTTTGTGTGTGCTGATACTCCAAACTAGCCAACTTGAGGGCTTTACGGGACTTTGCATCCTATTAGACTTATTCTTCCAAGTTTACAAAGAACTTTCTCATAGATGATCTCATGTAATCCACTCAGTAGGTCTGTGGCAAGTAGTGTTACCCTCTTTTACAGATGAGTCAATACAAGTTTATTGAAGTTAAGCAACTTGCTCAAAGTTTCATTATCATTGGCTGACATAATACACATTTTCTAAAATGTTTTCATACTATACTGTGCCTACGACCTTTTTGATCCTGGATTCCCGAAGTTTGCCTGGATCATAGGATACTACAGGTTTGGTACTACAAGTTATAAGAATAGCCAGATGTCCTGATTGGTGAAAGTGAACTTTCATGAGGCTGTATTATAGGAGGTAAAGTCTGCAATAGGAACCAACCCTTGTTTGGATGTAGCCACTTGAAAAATTGTCATATGGGTTACATACATGTTTATTCCTTTGTTCACTTACCGTTTTAAGAACAGTTTTGCTTTGTTTTGGTTTGTTTGCAACTGTCTTTCCAGAAGCATAGGTAGCTTTTATTATTTTGTTCCTTAGCTTATAGAGAAAATTGCAAGAATGCTAGAAATGGATTTCTTTTGTAAATAAAGGTGAAGAAAAATAAAAATCTAATGTGATGAAAAAGAAAAGTTTTCTTTAGAAAGACTAAGATAAAGATAACAGAGAAGAATTCTGCTGAATGCTACCTTAAAACTTCAGGGACAGAACCTTGATGAGTTTGTCAAGGTTAGTTCTCAAAAATGTTGAAGTTCCATTGGGGGAAAACAGAAAAGTAAGGGATTTCAATATAATAGAGAAAATGCTGAAAACTATAAGGTGTTTTGTGAGTAGAAAGCTCAGGGTTGGAGATGGAGTATTGGAAGAATGGACTAAGATCTAAGAATAATTTGGGGAACAATAAGATAAGTCTCTTACGGGAAGCTACTTATGAACTAATACCTAAAGATTGACCAGGAGCTAGCCAGAAGAAGAACAAAGGACACTGGATAAAAATATGTTTACTACTATCAATTGGGTAACTCTGTGCATGGCACTACTGATGACTTTTAGTGTAAATTACATCCTGAAATTATTTCTGCTATTGTGAGAAATGGGTACTATTTGCAAAAGCAAGGCAAGAGAGAAGCTTGTGCAGTTTCCCTCAGATGGCCAGAGAACTCTGGTAAGAAGCCTTTGGGTAAAAGAAGATGTGACAGAATAGTTATAATGATGCAGAATTTTAGAACAATTGGGAATAAGGTGAGAAAAACATGATATATAGTATTTGAAAATAATTGAAGTTAAGGAAAGATACAGGAAAAGAAAAAAAAAGACAATTAGAAATTCAGAAACAGTAAAAATCTAAATGACAATTGAAAAATTAATAGCAACAGGAACTATTTATTGAGTTAACCATGGTCCAGACCTTGTTTTGTGCTTCCATGTATTATCTTTCTTTTAATCCTCAAAACAATTCTAGGGGGAAATTCTTATTATCTTTATTTGTGTATGAGGAGACTGATGAGCCAAAGAAGACAGGTGAATATTTCAGTCACACAGTAAGAAGCAGAGCTAGGTTCTGAACCCAGATATGCTGACTCCCAGATCCCAGGCAATTAATCACTGTAGCTTTGAACCTGTTGTGCCAATGATGGGATTAGCACAGTGTATAGCTTTCTTTTGTAACATTATTTTTAGTTATATCTTCCTGAGACTAGACCCTGTTTCCCATGAAGGAATTATTGTGAGACCCTGCACTTCTTATCTGATTTGGGAAGCATATATTCCTCTCAGTGAAGATGGCTAATCTCATCCACTGACTTTTTCGCTGGTGTAACTCTCAGCAAGTATATAGCCTTATGTCCAAAGCATGGGAGTTGATCACAGTTCCATACATACTGACAGCTTTCATCAGCTATAGAGCAAACCTCACTTACTCTTTTGCTTCTGTAGATAAGACAAAGCAGTATAAGAATAGATAAAGAGTCACGGGTACGGGAAACATCTTAAAGACTTTAGGGTTTTAATGATTTTAAAAAGAAATTAAAGTCATAGATTTCCATATTTCCATGAAGTTGCTAAGGAGGGTAATGAAAGCTCATTTAAAATCATTTTCATTCTGTGCATTGTGTCCATGAAATAACATACAAGATGAGAAGAGTGTAAGCAGAACACCTCTTAAGAGTCTGAGCTCTTTTTTGAAATCTACATATTTTAAGAAACAAGGGAAATGAAGTTGTGAGACTCCAGTAGAGAAATGAGAAAAGGAGGATACATTATAACAGCAAACTGCTATTTTTTGTCCCTTAAGTGCCAATAGACTTGTTTCCCCCTTAAGATAAATAATTGTTTCTCTTTATGGCAATTTTGATGTAGAACTTTCATTTTTATTTATATTTTAATATGTTGAGGGGTCATAATGTAGATGCATTTAAACTGTGCCTTCTATTTTATTCCATTGAAGTCCCACGGTAATTTGTAAATTTTAAATTTGCCATTGGCATTAATTAAAAATGTTTTTTCTACCACCTCTTTTTGGTTAGCATATGTTCCCTCTCTTCTTCCTTTGTGTGTGTTCCACTTTTTCACCATAATATATAGCACCTAATTAAGCCTAGTTTGAATTTGTGAGACTTTATATTTCAGAAAAATTTAAAGATAAATTATCCATCTGTTAGACTGAGAGTTTCTCATAGGAAGAAACTATATTGTCTTCAGGTTTTATTTCCAGGACATAGTAGGCTCTCAAACATATATTTAAGGAATAAGGGGATTAATTGATTGGAGATAAATATGATTTTAATTGAATTAAATTGTATATAAACAAGAGTGGGAGAGAATAAAGAGGGAAAATGTGTACACTATGAAAGATAGGTCAGAGAGGTCCTTAATGCCACTCTTTGAGAACTCATTTTGGCATCTCTGATTCAAACCTGAGAGAAGTAATTTGCGCTAATTAAGGGTATTTATCTAGTTTTGTTAATGGTGAAACAACTTACCACAAAAATGAAAATTATTTTCCAAGAACAATCTCAAGTTTTGTTTTGTTCCGAAAATATTGATGAAGGGGTAGAGCACGTGGTGGTAATGGGTGTTTGATTGAATGATGCTTGGGGCTTAGGAACATATCATTCGTTACCAAAGAAGACACTTTCCTCTCTTAGAAGCAAAGTTAAGATTTTCCAGCAAGATTGTCCTTTTATAGCATGATTTTTATTTCTTAGAAGCATAATAAATAAAAAGAGTAGTGATTCACCAGGATGCAAAGAATTAAACACCTATATGTCTCTTAAAGCTGTTCATCTAAAATATGCCAAAGCACCTAAACCAGTTAGTCTGATTGTATTATTAAGCAAAGAAGGTGCCTTGCACAAGCACTGTATATAAGTTAAGGAGTAAAGTTTGGGAATCAACCAAATCTGGGTTCAAATTTATCCTGGCTTATTACTAGCTGACAGGCCTTAGTCCCTTTTTAATCTTTGCATTGAGAAAAAGAATGTAATTATATAATTGTGGTTTTGGAAATATTCTTTCTAATTAGGGCATTCACATTGGTTATGTAAGATTTTGAATAGGTCATTTAACTCCTGTATATGGTTTCCTTCTTTATTATTAAAATTATGTTACTACCTTCTAAGTTAGAAGTTCCACTCTCAGGGACTTATTCTGAGGTAAACTATGCAGAGATTCATGCACAGGGGTGTTCATATGCAGTACTTACACCAAACAAGAAAATTTTAAAACCTGGATGTCTAACGATAGGAAACTGGTTGAATTATAGTGTTCTGCCAATAGTATGCTGCCAATGAAAATGTTAATATGTGTATTTTAATTAAGATATTTTATCACATGGAGAAAAAGCAGGTGACAAAGAAAAATGTATAGCATGATTTTATTTTTTAAAACTACATCTGAGCAGTATAGACAAAAATAATTTTCTTGTGTGCTATATTCTGAACACTATTATAAGTATTTTACATGGATCATTTCATTTCATTTATAAAACAATGCTAATAGGAATTGCTATTAATACCATTTTTATATTAAAAAAAAAACCAGAAGCACTGGGATATTCAGTAACTTGCCCAAAGACACATAGTGAATGGTTCCAGAACCTGAACTTGAGTCCATATTCTTTACCACTGTGATATTCTTACCACTGCCTCCTAAAAAATCTATAATTATGAACAATACAATATTAATAGTAGCTATCTATTAACCTGTTTTATTGGGCACATGGAGGCTAAGAGATGGTGCATTACTGGAGTGCATGAACCCTGGATCTTGTTTCTGTCACTTACTAGCTGTGTGACTCTGAAGTTCTTGGCCTCTCGGGACCACAGCGTCCTTGGGATTAAAACAGAATTAACAGTGATTTATAGTTTCTATATGTATGAAAATTAATACATGTCTATCACTTAAAATGAAGCCTGAGACATGAAAAATATTTTTAAAGTGTTAACTGCTACGAAATCTGCCACAGGGCTAAGAAGGGGTAGAATCCTAATTCGAAACTTGGCTTAATTCTTTCATCTCTACTCTGATTCTTCTAGACCAGTGTCCCTGTTCCAGCACCGCGATAGTCATGTGTTCCCAAGATTACAGATGAGTTAATTTACCTGTAAATCCCCCGCTTTGAAAGGCTAGAGAATGTTGTTTGATTAGGCTTCCATGTGAAATAAAACAAACAAAACAAAACAGCCTTGTGTATTTGCACTGTAATCCCTAGAGATTTTACAGTCCTCCACTCTGAGTTATTTGTAGAGCTTTCTCATCCTAGGAATGTTGTTCTCAATGTTTTTGTGGGGGAGTTTTTATCATTTACAAGAAAAGAACAAAAATATATTGATCATGAAAAGGTACAATCCTCTCCAGACTCTAATTAGAAGCCTACGTTATCTTTATGTTGGGCTTCTTTCCTTCATTCAGCAAATGTTTATTGAGTGTCCCCTATGTTCCAGGCATGGTTCTAGGGTCTGTCTGCTAGTGTTTCCTGTTTTCCACTCAGTGATGACTGTATTAGTGATCTACTTTGCGTGAGAAATTACCTGAAATCTCAGTGACTTGAAACAGTGCAATTCATGGTTTTTATCTCATGGTTTCTGTGGCCAAGAATTTCAGACAGAACTTTTCCAGACAAAACATAGCAAGGTTGACACGTCTGTGGTCCCTAAGACTGGGGTCTCACCTGGGAGACTCACAGGGGCTGGAACCATCCGAAGGTTCATTCACTCAAGTGTTTGGTAGTAAATGCTGGCTGTCTGCTGACTACTTCACTGTGGCTATAGTCTGGAACATCTACACGTGGTCTCTCCATGCGGCCTGGACTCCCTCACAACATCGAGGATGAGGTCCAAAAGCAAGCATCCTGAGGGACAGAGCCAGGCAGAAGTGTTATCCTTTTTATGGCCTAGCCTCAGAAATCACATAGCACACTTTTACTTTGTTTTTCTTTAATATGGAAATGTGCATAAAACTAAAATTCTTCACACATGTTACTTGTTACTACTGTTCAGTGTGGTCAAATGCTGAGAATTTTCAGTGTTTGTGAACAATTCTCAAGTCTTTTACTTTTCTAATTTGGGGTTTTCTTCTCTATAAAATGGAAGTGATGATAAGAATTACAGCGCAGGTAATAACTATATTAAAATAATGATTAAAAGAGAAAAATTATGAAAACTTTGTTTTAAAACATGCAATGTATTTTGTATTTACTTTCTTTTTCTAAATTTTTTTGTTTTGGAGGGGAGGGGGTATAACTAGGATTGTTTGTCTGTTTATTTATTTAAGTGGAGGTACTGGGGATTGAACCCAGTACCTTGTATATGCTAAGCACACACTCTACCACTGAGCTACACCCCCCCTATTGTGTATTTACTTCCTATTGTAGGTTTTAAAACTTTTCCAGGAACTTGTATTCTAGACAAATAATTTCCATATGTGCCATATCTTGGGCAGCATACAGTTCATTTGGGCTGATGTTAGAGTCAGGCATATGGGGGTTTGAAATCCTATACCTTTACTGGCTGTGCAATTTTGGACAAGTTTCTTAACTTCTCTGAACTATACGGTACTTATCTGTAAAATAAGAAATAGCAATTCTCAGACTTTAGGTAACATTAACTAGTCAATAATTTGAGTGCATGTAATTTAAAGTAAAGGGCACACGAAGAATGACATGACTGATGTAATCTGCAGTTGTGACACTGGAGGTGACTTGTGGAGCACCAGTGTCAGAACACATGCAATCAGATTTTAACAGACACTGCTAGCTCATAAGGCAGCTTTTTGCAAAATGGAAAAATACAACCTCCTCTAGGAAATCATTGCACCACGCCCAAGGCACACTGCTCGCAGACAAGAGTGTGGGCTGAATTTCAGTCCTCACCCTTATAGGTTCCTTTGGGCACAGAATAGCTTGCACAACCATATACAGTGGCCTAGTGCCTTCTTATTTCATGATAATTTTATGCTAGTTGTTTGTGATAAAGGTCATTATAACCAGAGTTAAATGCACTGATGTGCTATAAAAAGGCTCTTTAAAAGAAGGATCTGATTTGTAGCATTTGCTGTCTGTGGTGTAAATATTCCCACCATGGCTGATTTCAGGCTACCAACGTTTTCACAATTAGCTTACAAAACGATTGTCTTTCACTCACCTACAGGAGTCAACTCCAACACACCCATTAGCAGAGTGAAATCCAAGAGAGTGCCAGAAAACAGCCGTGAGACCTCATAACTTCCTTTAGAGGCAAAGCATCCTATGAGCAGGTCCCACTGTAAAACAGAAGGGCTTCCAGGGCTAAAAGCAGTTTCGTAGTGGATATGCCTTTCCCTTCCCCCACCAGATTATCTCCCTTTGACTGAGAAAAAAATCTTAATATTTCTTTACAACTCTTACTGATATCTTATGGAAGACAAGTAAAAATGTTTTTAAAATGTTACATTTCAATGTAATGTGAAAAGAAAAAAAATGTGCTATAATCATTTTTCTTAAATGAGATATACTTCCACAGGGTGGTTTGGGAGGAGAGGAGACAGATGATGTCACAAGTCTTGTATTGGAGAGAAGCCAGGCTATACCAGCCAAGAAAAGAAAATAACCTATTGGTTACAACTTGCTATAGTTCATCATGCCCTATCCGCTCATACTTCTGTTTTTTGGCCCTATCTAGCAGATTTTTTTGGTTACAGCAAATGTCGTTTTTTTAATTTGTCAACAGAAATGAAGGTTAAACTATAATCAAAGACTTGGCTCTTGGATTGTTTTTACCTTTAGTGCTGTTCAATTGTGTTTAACTATATTTTGGTTTTGTATCATAGCACAAAGAAGGTAGAATGATTTAGATAAAGGTATTTTTCAATAGGAGAAAGACTGGTGTGACCGCCCTTTGATTCAATTATATTCATGTGGATTCAACAAATATAAATAAAACATGGTCCTACCCTTCAAGAAGGTAATGGTTTAGAAGTTGGATTCAGACAATTAGATGTAACAAAGGAAAGCACTCCTGCGACTGGTTATAGTAGTAGGAATAGGAGGAGGAGGAGCAGCTGGTAGAGACCCAGGTTTGTCCTTAGAATCTGCTCCTTGTTGGATATGTGAACTGGATGGAACAAGTTACTTGATTCCTCTGAGCCTGTTACTTCATGTGTAAAACCAACATTTTAGTGTAAGAGAAAGGAGTTACAAATATAAAGTCAAGGAATTGTAAGGAAACACTATGTAATGTTAGATTTTAATGGGAAATATTATTACCTACTCATGACATTAGAAAAATACATATATTTCCTACCTGTTCATTAAAAGGATCTAAGACACAATAACACCCCAGTAGTAAGGAGTGGAACTAGCACCAGGATCTTGGTTTCTAATTATCATTTTCTCCTAAGAGGAGCCAGAACTCCTTGGAAAAAATGATTAATTTTCTGCTGGGGGCAGGGAAAGTTCCAGAACATGAGAACCTGTTTGAAGGGTTCCTCTTGACCAAATTTGGTAAAACTTCAGACATCAAAAAGAATATTGGTACTTTTTTTAAAATTGAAAGAGAACATGTGCCATCCTTAGAGATGATTTTTATACTAGCTCCTTAGTCTAAGGGAAATGTGTTGTCATCCTGCATTCACATGAGTAACATCTTAAGACAATGAAGGAAAACATCTTTATAGGAAATGCCACATAGAAGAAATAATAGAATTAGAATTAGAGCACGTGAGCTACAGAGCACAAATGTGGCAAAATGTTAACAGTTGATAAATAAGGTAAAGTTGTATAACGGTATTTGTTTACTGCTCTTACAACTTTTCTCTAAGTTTTTAGTTATTCAGGGTAAAAGTTGGGGTTTGAAAAGTTCAGTGTTACAGGAAAGACTTGAGATGTTTAGATTAAAACATACTAAAGATATAAGATACAAATGTAATTCATGAACCATGATTGGATCCTGGTTTGGAAAAAAAAATTAAACAATCGAGGAGGTTAGTTGGGGAACTTGAGTATGAACTAGATACAAAATAATATTAGGAAGCAATTGATAATTATCTCTTTGGTGATGCTTTTATGGCTATAAAGGAAATGAATATTGAAGTCATTATGGCTGAAAGTTACTTTCAAATGGTTCTGTGAAAACAAATCTAGCTATTTGCATGGATCAGGGAAGATAAATTAATAGATTGATAATCTCATAAATAGACAGATAATATACACTTGGCATATTGCAAACAGTAGTTAAATCCAGAAAGTATTGGGTGTTCATTATATTGTTCTTTCAACATCCCACTAACTTTTAAAATTTGATGAAATGCTGAAAAAATTAAAATTAAAGACAATATTTATTTGAGGGGGTTCGTAACAGCATTACATATAAATAAAAGAGTGTATACTCCATGGTGGTACAATCCCAAGATTCAGCTTCTTAATAAATGTTATTTTAGTCTCTTCCTCTACTATCCTCCATTTTATATACAGAATGCAATTAACATATGGAGGAAATTGGGGATGCCTTACTGGGTTGAGTGGACAACTTTGGGTTTAGTGAACATGTGATTAAGAAGGTTGAATTACTATGAAATGGTCCCTTGACTTCCATGTGTGTTAATTGGATCTTGTTGGCTAGTTCTGTATTTCCCCAAGGAAGAGAGGAATGATGATTTTCCCACTCTCTGTTCTAGCCCCTCCATTTAAACTCAGCCAAGTGAAGAATAACAATAATCGTCCCTGTGCATGTCCCCTCCACACACCAAACCTCCCACGTACATGCCCACGATATACTAATTTAACACATCGGCGGAAGACTCCAATTACCATTTTCCTGTATCTTTGCCTTTACCTCCTTTAGTCCCACGCAGCCGGAACTGCCGATAGTGCTCAATTTTGCCCATTACTGGGTCCTTGTCCTGGGATTAGATCAAGACATGTTTTAGCAATTTAGCTTTGTTTTAAAGTACTGTGTTTTCCAAATTTACTTATGTTAAAAACATTTTTTTTACAAACAGGTGCTAAAATATTTACTATATATAACAAAGTTTCATATATTAGATCAAGCTCTGGGTTCTCCTTTGTTATTTCATTTTGCTTTAAAAGTTTAATTGTTGCCATTCTACCTTCCAGAACTGTTCTATTTTGCTCTAGAGAAGAGAGGAGAAGAGAGAAATTAATTCATGAACGTAAGGAATTATTAAGACATTTGAATCAAGTAGTAAATTTCTAGTTCACCTTCAAGTGCCAGCTGATATGACATTTCCCTTGTGAGTCTTCCCAAACACATAGGCAGGGACAAAACCAATCTATACCCCAGTAATTAGCATATTACAAGGACAGGTAAGGACTCATTAAATATTCCCTGAATGAATAATGTATCCATCCCAATAATATTTACCATACTATGGTATAACTCTTTCTACATATCAGTCTTCCTGCAATGGACCTAATATTAAATATTTTTATCTTGGTAACATGAGATGATGAAGAATAGTCTTGGGGAAATTAATCTGGCAAGAGATTCCAGGGGGAGGGGTAAATTTTAGGAAGAATGCATTGAAGGAATAAAGAAGACTGGCTCTAAATCATTTGCATGTAATGCCTCAGAAATTCCTTTAGACCCAGGTATTGGACCTAAGATCGGGGACAATCCATTCATATCCTTAAAACATTAGGCTGATGGCAGAACAAAGCACAGTGACTTACTTGTATGGCCTTGAAACTGAAGTGGAAATTCAGGAACTCACTTAAACCTTTAAAGCCTCAGCAGAAAAAAAAAAGTAAGATTGTTTGGGAACTATTTTAGTGGCAACAAATCTTTGCAGCAGAAATTTACATTTATGATTGTGACAATTGCTTTATTTTCATTCTGTATATTATAGTGAATCAACATTACCATCATTAAATATTTATCCAGCACTTCTACTAAGTTGCTGTAGCAAAATAACTTTTTAAGTAGATAATATGAATATAAAAAGGCGTAAGCCCACAGCAGATAACATTCATATTGAAATATTTACAGCTTTATTGAAACAGTCACGTGGGCAGAGTAGTATGAAAAGATATAAACTACATAGAAAATATGGTCTAATGAAAATAAATGAAATGAAATACAGAAAGCACAAGTGTTGGCAAACATAGTTGAACCTAAATACATAAAGATAAGGGTGAAATGGAAATACTGGAAAGTGAAGTACTGGAATTAGGGTGAATCAAAGGAGGTTTCAAAGAACAGGTAAGGATAGAGTGGATAGAGGATACTCATTTAAGTAGACTTCATTTGCCCTTTTATTCACCAAAATGTTTACAAGCATCTTTTCTGTGTCAGCCATGTTAGGTGCAAAAGATCCAGAAATAAATAAGCCATTGTTCCTGTATCCAGGAGTTCAAGGTCTAATAGGGAAGAAAAAATATTTTAAAAAAATTACACTTCATTAAAAAAGTTCTTAAAAAAAAAGATTGCCATTCAGTGAGGTAAATGCTTGGGGAGGAATTTGGAGTTAGGAAATACTCAAGAAATTGAGATTTGAGGCCAAGTCAAAGTTTGCTGGGTACAGAAAGAAAAGAACAGTATTCTAGAAAAGAGACTGCATGTGCAATGCTTGCACATTAGGGATTTATTTGTGCAAATGGTAAGGACTACTGCCTGGCAGGGGGAAAAAAACATGCACAAGTAAATACCTGCAAAGTAAGTAGCAAAGAAAGTTCAGGATAGTTTGTGTGTGTGCAGAGGAATGGTGGAAAAGAATACAAGCAACTTGGCAGGAGACAGATTGGAAAGATTGTTTTATGGTATATTGATGATTTTGGACTTCATTCTGTAGGTAATGGTTAGGAAACTCAAGGTTCTAAGAAGGGACAATCATATAAACAACTCAGAAGCCATTAATATATGCAGTGTTAGGACAAGGATGGGACATTCTTAGCACCTTCCATTTTTGTGCTTCTGGGTAGGTTTCAGTGTCAGATACTCAGCTCAACAGCACTCAGAAAAACAGGTGTTGACAAGATATTTGGGGAATATTCCATCAAGGTCAGGTTGTGGAAATATGACTGTACTAGCAACTGAAAAAAAAAATATGTTCTTGACACTTTCCCATTAATATGTATCTTCAGATTCCTGCTAACTTCAGAGATCACCATCAGATTTTGTTGCAAATTCAAATCTTTATCATTAGGAATATTCAATCAAGTATCACAAAACCACATTCCTGCCACTCAGACTTAACTTTGCAACATGCGCCTCAAGCAATCCAGGAGATGTCCCAGACCTAGAGTGACAGTAGTACCAAGGCTGGAAGGATCTAAGTATTTATGTAGCCTAATCTCTTTACTTCACAAGTAGGGAAATAGATATCCAGAGTTGTCATATGACTTGTCCAAAGTTCATACAACTAGTTTTTTGTTTTGTTTTGTTTTAATACAGAGCTAGAGCTTTAAGTTTTGTCTTCTGACTCCCAGCCCAGTGCTTGTTCTGTAACATTGGACAGCCTCTCTTCAATGAAAGGGGTCATTCTTTAAGGACATAGCTCTGGTGAATTTCTGTCCATTACGATAGCATTACAGTGCCCTCATTTTGAGGCCAGTAAATCCTGACTCACTCGTAAATAGCCTAAGTGAATTTATCAGCATTTCTGTATCTTGATATAGGAAGATGGTTCCATGAAATGGCATGAAGTTTCCTGGAGGAAAGTGTATTGTTGTCCCTTCTTTTATAAGACATCATGCCTGAAAAAGGCAGATCACCCTAAAAGAGACTGAATGTATCCTCTGGATAGTCTACTTGACGTCATTCACAGAAATTGCACAATAAATAGGCAAAATGTAGAGAAGTACCAGGTTATGTCAAATGAGCAGAGAAAAGTAAGGATTAGCTCTATTGGAAGTGGTCTAAAGCCATTTTCTCCATTTTTGGAAAAAAAAAAAAAACTACTACTGTATCCAATGAGGCATGCTTTTGAAGACACTATGCAAAACAGACTCTGAAAAGCAAGTTGTTTCCATGTCTACATTTTGAAGAAATGTTACTAAATACTTTAAGTCACGGTAGAAGAAGGAATCTGTTGATACCTGGAAACATAGATTTACATAGTTTTGTAACTTAGTTGCTCCTCCAAACATTCTCAGGATTTATACTTTAAAAGCAGTTATTTGCATTTCTCTGATAATTAGTGATATTGAGCATTTTTTCATGTTTCTTTTGATCATTTGTATGTCTTCCTTGGAGAATTGCTTGTTTAGGTCTTCTGCCCATTTTTGGATTGGGTTGTTAATTTTTTTCTTATTGAGTCGTGTGAGCTGCTTATATATTCTGGAGATCAAGCCTTTGTCTGTTTCATTTGCAAAGATTTTCTCCCAGTCCGTAGGTTGTCTTTTTGTTTTACTTATGGTTTCCTTTGCTGTGCAGAAGCTTGTAAGTTTCATTAGGTCCCATTTGTTTATTCTTGCTTTTATTTCTTCTAGGGGAAAATTTTTGAGATGTATGTCAGATAATGTTTTGCCCATATTTTCCTCTAGGAGGTTTATTCTATCTTGTCTTATGTTTAAGTCTTTGATCCATTTTGAGTTGATTTTTGTGTATGGTGTAAGGGAGTGTTCTAGCTTCATTGTTTTACATGCTGCTGTCCAGTTTTCCCAACACAATTTGCTGAAGAGACTGTCTTTATTCCATTGTATATTCTTGCCTCCTTTGTCAAAGATGAGTTGACCAAAAGTTTGTGGGTTCATTTCTGGGCTCTCTATTCTGTTCCATTGGTCCATGTGTCTGTTTTTGTACCGATACCTGCTGTCTTAATTGTGCTTTACACTGGAATTTGACACAACATTGTAAAATGATTATAAATCAGTAAAAATGTTAAAAAAAAAAAGTAAAAGCAATTATTTTTCCAAAGTTTGATTAAAATGTTGCTCTTTATGTCTAGGTAAAACTTACTTACCTGATCCACCATTGATGAGCTACAGGCTTTCAGCTGTACCTTTGAGAGAGGTGGTAGGACTAGTTCATCTGCATATTTATGATACCCTGTGGCAATGGGCATGTTTCTAATTGGGATAATTGGGGTAAAATTCTCAACACCTCCTCTTCCGTTCTTCAGTGCTCCTCTCAATATCACCTTTTAAAAACCCTATTTCTGATCCTCTATATTCAACGGGATCTCTTCTTGCTCTGACTCCCCATAGACCTTGTCACTGTTGTCTTGTAGCCCTTTCCTTACTATAAGGAGTGCCAGCGTGGGGGAGAAAGGGAGCAACACACAAGTGCTCCTTCATTGTTGCAATGTTGCAATTTGCAGATGCACCCAGTACTCAGTAGGTGTTTGTTAAATAATTTTTGCATGCTCTTAAAGGATGGTACCTAATTTAAACCTCACAACAGTGTTTATTAATGATACTTTTAACAACTATAGATACTATTTATTTTACTCCCAATCTGTGTCAGATAGAGTATTGAGAACTTGACATATATTCCTTGTATACTGTGAGGTAGAATTTTCATTTTATTCTATATAATACACCAAATATCTTTAAAATTACAACACTAATAATACAAAGAAACAATAACACTATTGAATAAAATGTAAGATCTCTTGCATTTAAATTTTTTCCTTAGAATACACTCAAAATAAGATGAACTATATTCAAAAATCACTTTAAATAACTTTTCTCTCTGAGGTTTCATTACCAAGTTGATACAGAGGCTAGGTTGTTTCAATTTTTTTGCAAGTTTATTGTTTTGTTTCTCTTATGTTTTATTTATTGTGAATATTTACATGGATCAAAAGTAAAAATTGAAAGATACAGTAGAATGGTATTGCTTCGATTTTTTTCCTGTTTCTCCTGATCCCCTGTAGATATAGTTATATATAATTCATTGTCCAAGCAGAATACTTTTAAGGAGGGAATGAAGTATTTAAAATAATTATAGTTCATAATTTTCGAAACACTTAGGTATTGACTAAAACCTAATTTTGTTGTATCAGAGGACAAGTCAAATAGTCACCCACTAAAGCAATTCTGAAAAGCTTTTAAGAATCTATAGAAGTCTTTATATATTAAAAATAGCACATATACATGTATAGTAAACCAAGTTTAAAAATGAAAGGGTCTATCCTGGGCAAAACAATTTCCACTGGTCAGCTTAAATTGCTGCCAAATTTTATTATTTTTTGTGTTTCTTACCACGTAAGTAATGAAGCGTGTGTGTATTTGTTTCTCTCTTCCTTTTTAATGCAAAAGATAGACATCTTGCTTGCTATTTCACTTATTAAATGTGCTTAAAATCATTCTGTAACAGTCTATAGAGATCTTCTTCATTCTTTTTCATGACCATATAGCACCCTATTGAGCAGATGACCATGGCTTATTCAACAAATTACCTGTTGATTAGATATTTGAAATTCTTCCATCTTTTGCTGCTATATACAGTGTTGTAACAAATAACCTTGTGGATATGCTCTTTGGTATTTATAGAGGTATAGTTATACAGTAGATTTCTAGAAATGGGGTTTCTGATTGGAGGGAAAACACCTATGTAATTTTGTCAGGTATTGTCAAGTTCATGATCATAGGGATTGTAATGCTTTATACTCCCACTGGAAATATATGAGAATCCCTGCTTCTTCTTGCCAGCCATGTGTGTTACCGAATTTTGGGATTTTTGCCAATCGAATAGTACAAAAGAGCATCTTAGTGGAATTTTGTTTCTCTTTTAAGTGATAAAAGAGATTTCTCTTTTAAGTGATACCTCTAGTAAGTGATAAGCAATATAAGCATCTTTTTCAGATGTTTGAGGGCCTTCTTTCTTTTTGGGCATAGTCTGTTCGTGTCTTCTGCCCACTGTTCTCTTGGGCCTTTAGTATTTTTCTTCCAGATTTCTGGAGGCTATTTCTATATTAAAGTATTAGATCTTTGTGCCTATGATCTAAGTTGCAAATATATTTTTACAGTTTATTATTCATATATATGGTTTTATTGCTCACATATATAAACATATATTATTGTTCTTGGGTTTTGAGTCATAGTTACAAAACCTTTCTTCTCTCTTATGTTTTAAGGAAATAATCATGTTTTCTTCTTTTTCCCTTCAGTTCTCTGATCCATTGGAGTTTATTATAGTGTGTGGTGTGAGGTACTGATCTAATTTTATCTTTTTCTAAGCGTCTATCCAGCTGTCTCAATATTATTTATTTAAAATTTTATTTTTTCTCACTGACTTGAGATGTCACTTTATCATACACTAAATTCAATGTATATATTTGGGTCTTTTTCTCCACCTCTCTTTTTGTACTTTAAGTAAATGTGCAAATATCATAATTATGCTGCTGTAATAATAGATAATAATAGGCTACAAAGCTCAGAAGAGATGAGGATTTTCTTACTCAAGGGTAATTTACTGAGAAAAAAAAAGTATTAGAGCCAGGATTTGATCCATGGCCACCCTATGTTGGTGCAATTTAAATAAGCTTTTAAGCAGAATCCCTTTCTCAGTTAAATGTCTACCTGGCATAGCTATTTATGTTGGTGCCACTGTCAACAAATGGTGGTGTTTGGTAGTTGTAAATTACAAAAATTAATGTGCAGAGTAGTTTTTGTAGCACAAAATGATCATTTTGTTAAGTCTTCTGACCCCTTTCCTAATATGTGGATTATCCAATAGTCTGATTCCAGAAGCTCCTGAAGAACCCTGCACTCACAGAAGTAGGATTTTACTTGTGTACAAATATATAACTTTGAGCTAATTTGAGTCATAATGGACTGGGGGGTAGGGTGAGAGTCTCTGTTACTGTCTCTTATGACCCACATTCTAATATCTATGTAATGGTAATCCCTATGAAGAGTGCATTATTTTACAAATGTTTTAAAAAGAAAAAGACACTAGCAAATAGATATGAGGCAAATAAATGCTGTTTCCCTAGTGTTGAGCAGTTTAAAACAAAAACAAAAACCCACTGGCAGAAGCCATCTGGTCCTGGCAACTTTCCCGGTTAAACACTTTTAATTGCTTCTGTGATCTTGGTGGGTTGGCGTGCCATGGTTTCCAGGGATTTGGGAGAATTGACCTTTATGAAGTTATCACAGTTCGTTGTACAAAAGAACTCTGAGTTACCAAAGCAGGCAGCATATCCTGCTGTGGGGCCGTGGTAATGAGAATGGATCAAATGTATGATGGTTTCCTTTTTGGATTAACTTGAGTGTAATATTCTACATATAGGGGCATTCCAACAGCCAACAACATTCCACCTGGAATGTTCTGTGAGCTTTGACAGTGGTCATAAATCTAGTAGGGTCTGTAAGTGAGATCTGTTTATTGTAAGTCATTCTTGTGATACCGAGTTCCTTTTCTATATAACAGCTTGAGTTTTTTTTTAATTGAAATATGGTTGATGTATAATATTATGTTAATTTCAGGTGTACCACATAGTGATTTGACATTTGCATACATTATGAAATGATCACCATGATAAGTCTAGTAACCATCTGTCCCCAAAGTTATTAAAATATTATTGCTCATACTCCTTATGCTGTACATTGTGTCCCCATGGCTTTTTTTATAACTGGAAATGTGTACCTCTTAATCCCCTTCACCTATTTCCCCCATCCTTCCACCCCCTGCTCTATAGCAGCCACCTTTTTTCTCTGTATCTTTGAATCTCTTTTCCTTTTTTCACTTTATTTTGTTTGTGTGTCTTTTGTTTTTTTAGATTTAGCACTTAAGTGAGATCATATGGTATTTGTCTTTCTCTCTCTGACTTACTTCACTTAGCATAATATCCTCTGGATTCATCCATGTTGTCACAAATGGCAAAACTTCATATTCTTAATGGCTGAGTAATATTCCATTGTGTATATATGCCACATCTTCTTTATCCATTCATCTATTTTGGGAGAAGACATTTCCTGATACAGCACTGATTGGTATTTATGTTCCTCTGCAATTCAAATCTATTTATTAAAATTTCATTCAGAACAAATTTAGCTCAAGCTCTTGAGTTATCATGTCTTTCTCTTTTCTCCTTCCTCCTCCTCTTCAAACTTCTCTGAAATTTCTGAGGAGAGTGGACCATCTTGATGCCTTGTTCCTGAGCTATCCTTATTCAGAGCAGCTGTGTTCTCAAAGGATGCATCCAATGAGGACTATAATAAATACAATTCTGTCCCAGGAAGAGAGATTGTGTGGTAATAAGAGAAAAGAAAAGTTGCACTGGAAGTAGAAAGCAAAGTCTGTGATCTGGCTTGGCTCTTGAATGTGACCTTGGACAAGACCTGAACCTCTCTGAGACCTAGATCTTTTATTTCTAAGGCAAGTAGGCTGACTCAGAGATCTCTGGTCTATTCCTCTTCTGACTTTCTATCTCTTTGAAGGTCACCTTATAACCAATAGAAGTAAATTGGGACATTATAATAACAAATATCCCTCTTTTATGCATCTGGCAGTTCCCAGAGTTAGCCCTTGTGTTGCTGGGATTTGGTACAATATTATTTCTTAGTAGCAATAAGATCAGGTGTGTGATTTTTACAGGTGGACCTACTGAGGTCTTTGTAGATTCTATGACCATCCCTAGAAAGATAGGGGCCATATGTTAAGTAGGCCACTAACAGTTCTGCTCAGCGGAAGTCTAAATAAAGACACTTAATTGAATTTTTGCATTTCTAATCCCTAGTGGGTGATGATGTAGACACTTCCAGTTTAGTATTAAAGTAAAGGAAAAGTAAAAAATATTACATAGTTAAGCCAGTCATAATTATCTTCCTATTTCTGTGGAACCAAACTGGCATCCCTCTAAATACTAATAAATATTTTGCCCTAAGTGTGGAAAAATGATTAATCATGACTTATAGCCTTGTGCAAGAAGGATAACAATATTAGCTTGTTAACATTGGGTCTTTTCTCAGTTGTTGGATAAGTAGTTCATTGGGGAGGCTGGATAATGTTTCTGTTTTCTAGAAAATTAGATTTATATGCATATTTAAAAGCACGTTGTAACTGTATCTATCAGTTAATTCTAGCTCTTGAATATGTTTATTTGAACTATTAAATAGTCGTGGGAGAGAAAGTTTTTAAAATTTTATTTATAGTCATTAAAGAGGATTTCTAAGGAAAATAAGGATATAGGACTTCTTGCATCACTTCTAGGAAGCCTGTAAGTGGTTTATTTTGTGGTTACAGTCACCGACTGCCTGGGTGCCATTTTGATTAGTGGGATCTTCTCCCATTGGATGGGTGAGAAGTGTTTGTAAGAAAATGTTGATGTTATTAATTGAGATCATAAATTTTAGAGTTAATGAAGATCTGTAGATCATTTAGCTCAGATTTCACTGATAATGAAACTGAGGTATAAAGAAGTTAAAACTCTATTCAACACTGGTGACAATTAAGAAGCACACTCAGGCCAAGGAGCTGGATTTGCTGTCTGTCTGTTGCCTTTCTATCATCTACATTGATTTCTCTAGGGCTGCAGAGGCTCACTCACTTATTTATTTACCCAAGTATTTACGAATGGCTATCATGTGGCAAGTGTTGTGCCAGGTGCTAGAAACTCAACAATAAATAAAATATGGTTACTTCTCCCTAGAACTCACTGTTTCAGGTATCAAACAAAAGTTATAAACTGGTACCCTTCTCTACTCCAAAAAGAATATTTCAGAATGGATTGATTCAGTTGAGCTGTGTCAGTTAATGGTCAGTTAACTTTTAACCTTAGGTTCTTTACTCCTTAAATTACTTCTGAATTCTTATCCAAGGCTTATTCTGAACTTTTATTCAGGCTTCAGTGAAGTCATGACAATATTGAGCCCATTATATTTGATCAATTTCTTTATCATTTTTGGACTGCTGTCTATTAATGATTGATTGATAGGTCAATTAACTTTTTCCCCTTTCCCGCCATTTAATTAAAATTATCTCAAAGCATAACTTAAATTTTTTTAGAAGTACTTATTCTTAGAGCATAATACTCTTGCACTTAGTATAGTTAGGAGACAAACATGTGGGAAAGTCGTGGAAGAGAGGCAAAAATAAGAACGAAGACAGACTTCCCTGGATTTGAGCTCTAGATCCTTTACTTGCTACATGTGTGACATTGACTAATTTTTAAATTCTAAGTCTCCATTTTCTCAAGCATAAAATGGAAATAATAATACCTACCTTGAAATGCCTTTACAATGCTACGGTGAGCGGATATAGTGTCCATAGTATAGGGCTTGGAAGAGAATGTGCTCAGCAATCCATAGAACTACTAAGCTTTGAAGAATAAAAGTCAGTATTGTTATAATTTTGCTATTTTTCAAATCCCTGACAATGCAGTTTTAGTGAATTGAGAAAGTTTGCAACCTTGCAGAATTAGAGCTTAAAGAAATTTCCAGGGGTCATTCTATCTACCTCTCTGCCTTTAGGTCAAACTGATTATAAAATACTACACATATGTGGAAGCTACTTCCTGAAAAATTTTCCATTGAGTCTCTTATAGGGTAGTATGATAAAGTAATTTCTTCATTTACAAATATATGTGAATTCAGGCCAATTGCTTTACTTGATCAGCTTCACATGCTTCCCATATATGGAACAGTAGCTTTACAAGGGCAAGAATCTCAACTGCCTTATTCCTCACAATACCATCAGTACTAGGGAAGTGGCTGGCACATAATACGTGCTCAATAAAACTTCTTGAATAAATGAGTAAATAAATTAATCACACTATTGTAAAATTTAAATTTTATGTATATTTGATAAATAACTGGTCTAAACCTCATTTGTTAATATTCAATGTAAATAACATTAAGGAGGTATAATTCAAGAATATACTTATCAAGTGACTATAATGACATTTTTCCTAATAGAAAAACTAAAGTACAGGGCATCCCCAAGGGAGCCAATTTGAGTAATACAGAGCTATATGACACCTGAGCTAACTCTGTATAGTATAAATATTAAGTCTTCATTCTTGGAATGCTTTCTTTAGCACATCCTCCAAATGTGATTCATTGTTTTTTCATTTATTTGTTCACTTTATGAAATTAATATTGTCTGGATGTCAAAGTAGACGAGCATAAAA
This sequence comes from Camelus dromedarius, assembly GCF_036321535.1. Lineage (NCBI taxonomy): Eukaryota > Metazoa > Chordata > Mammalia > Artiodactyla > Camelidae > Camelus > Camelus dromedarius. Next base: position 56,879,483 of record NC_087447.1, on the reverse strand, counting down.
AAATAATACTATTGTCGTAAATAAGTATAAAATAAATAGATCCTAAATAAAATGCATCCAACAAAATTTAGTATCAGTTGAAGAATCATCTATGAAGAATAAATAGGATTGAATCCCTAGAAGGCAAACATGGTTTAATTAGAAATCTTTTACCATAAATCATGACATCTAAAGATCAAATAAATTTTTAAAGGTATCATTCTAATATATTTTAAAGTCATTTGATGAAATTCAACACCTCATTGCTGACAAAACTTCTTAGAAAACTACAAAAGGCTACATATTTAATATTATAAATAATAACTATCCTGGCTAACAATCTCTGTCATACTTAATGTTGAGAGACTAAAAGAATCTCCATTAAAATTGGGGGAAAGAAAGATAATTGTCATTACTATTATGTTTTATCATTACTAGAAATTTCTGAGCGCCAAAATATAACATGAAACAGGATAAGATATATCGGATAGATTAATTCCTGTTTTTCTTTTCTGAAAGCTCAAGAGGTGGGCCTGATATAAAACAAGTATTAAAAAAAATCAATTACTTCCCTAATTACTTCAATAAAGAAAAAATACAGTTTTAAATATTCCATTTACAATAGCGGGAAAACGTACAACATACCTAGGAATAACTCTAGCACTATCTATGTAGGATATATATGAAGAGAACTACAAAATTTTACTGAGTGATGTCAAAGGATATTTGGATAAATAACAAGTTAACCCATATTCCTGCATATGAAATGTAAAACTAAAAAACATTAATTTTTTCAATATTTAATATAATTCCTCATAGACCAAATAGCACAGTATTTGAACCTAGCAAAAGCATTCTGTGTTTGCTTAGTATAATAAATGGATGGTAAGAATAATGCGATTTGTCAAAAGGTAAAACAGTGACTGGGCTATTTTTCCTCCTGCATATATACATTAATAAGCATTACAATGGTGCAGTGGTGGCACAAGAACTGGCTGACAGACCAATTTAATAGAACAGCTCTCTATGAAATAGAGCTTAGTATATCCAGTAATGTCATATATGATGGAGGAAGCAATACACATCAAAGAAAGAACAGATAGATTATTTAAAACTTGGTGTTTAGAAAATTGACAGTTTGCTGAGAAATAAAGTTAGAGCCATTCCACATTAGTATAAAGAGTGATTATAGAACAGGCCCTGGGGACTGCCCCAGTTCAAAGACCACGGCATCACTTGTTAGTTGTGTAACCTTGGATGAGCAAATCAATCTCTCTGAACTTTGGTTTCCTCACATATAAAACTGGGACGGTAACAGTTATTGTCTAATGACTTAATACAAGTAATAGTTATGAGGTGGTTATGGGGATTAAATAGGAGATAATTCATATAGATAACAGTATATTGTTTGATAAATAGTCTTCACTCAGTGAACATTATCAATTATTTCTGTCATCAAACACCAAGATAATAACCTATGTATTAACAGGCTAATGTAAAAATAAAACCATGAAAAGTTCATATTTAACTGACCTTAGTTTTGAGATGGACTTTCTAATCATAAATGCAATAGAAGAATTCACAAAGAGAAAAACAGATTTGACTGCGTAAAGATTTAAAAATACCATTTTAAAATATAAAAAACTGAAAAGCCACAAATTAGACAGGCATGTAAACTATAAAGACCTCGTACAAATCAATATAAAAATTACCAACATCCTAAAAAATTCACAAATATTAAAGTCAATTCAAATGAGTTCTTAAAATATCTTAAATCAGTATTTAAAACAATGTAGATCAAAATATGAATGGGTATCAAATTAGAAAATAATATGGCAGTGCTCCAGTTGACAAGAGTGTGGGAAGATGGTCACTCCAGGATGCTGCTGGACAGGATTTACATCATGTAACATTTTGGACGGCAATTTGGCAACACTTTACAGAGTCTCAAAAATGCTTTAACCATTTTAGTCTTGCTCTAGGAATTCATCCTTGGGAAATAACCAGAAAAACACAAATATTTTTGTATACTTATTTTATCATAGCATTGTTTATAATAGTGGGCACATCCAGGAGATGGAATAGCATGCAGCCAAAGGAAATCATGTCCTTGAAGCATACTGAATGATGGTCCAGTTACTTGCAGTAATGGCTAAAACAGTATGCAAATTATAATCAGTAATTACAATTTATCACTACATGTGCCTGTATATGTGCACTTGTATACAGAAGGAAATCCACCAATTTTATAGTGTTAGGTAGATAACAGAATTATAGGCAACTTTTACTTCTATTTTATGTTGTGTATTTTTAGGTTTTCTACAACAACTAGCGGCACTTGTACCATCTGAAAAAATGAGACAAATAGTTGAAATATAGATTGCATTATGTTTGTCTCAATTTTTTGGAAGGTAGTACTTCACATGTGATGTGAAAACTTATGTTTATGAGATTTGTTGTATTTCATCAATTTTGCATGCATTTAATTATAAATTTAACCTTTGGAAAATTAATACAAGACTTTCTTTTTAGTTTGTTTGCAAAACTTGGGAGTCAAGAATTAAACTGAGGTTATGAAATTGCTCTCGGGAACAGCTGGAAACATCATTCAGGGTTGTATTGTGTTTAATGTTCAGTGCCCTTTTACAGGGAGCTAAGAGAAATATGAGTCTTGGCATATGTTATTTTCTGCATGAAAGCTTACCAGAATCCCTGGTGTATTTCAATTGCAGGAGTGATAGGCAATAGCATTATATCGTCTCTGCCATGCGGTTCTCACTTGATTATATTCAGTATTACACTTCATCATATACTGTCTTTGTAATTTCTTCCTCTTAGGAACTCTCAAGGTATTTTATCTTTTTACTCAATTTTAGTACATTTTATTCCATTTATCAAAATTTTTTATTCATTGAGCAAATTGTATCTTATAGTAAATCCTACTTCCATCAGATTGTAAACTCCTTTAAGTTGGGAATTATATCTCATTCACTTCTGTACCAGACAAAGGTAGTATTTTGTTACATGAATGAATAAATGATAAGTAACTATTTAATGTACTGTCTTCTAATTATTTCAGATTATGTTTTTTCTCTCCCAGTAAGATTGGAAGTTTCAGGAAAGCAAAGCTTAGGGCGTCACATACTATTTTTATACCTAATACCTGCTAACAAACTCAGAGGTATTGCCCACTTAAATTGTTTAACTTTTTATTTTGCAAAGTAAGTTTAGATGAAATTTTCTAAACGTGGCCTATTAGCACAACTGTTGTTTAACCTTAAACTAAGAACAAGGATTTATTTAAAGATTTTGCTTTTGTTTTTTAGCCTACTAATTTATGATAACAAGTGGTTGTTAAAGCCAGATTACTTCCACTTAACCACTTAACAAATATTTGAAAGTACCTATAATGGGTCAGGCATCATTCTAGCTAACTAACAAAAAAGGTAAAAATCCCTGCCTTCATAGAGCTTGCATTCTTATGAGGGTGGTGGGAAAAGAAATCAATGTGAAAATGATGTTAGGTGCTGATAAATGCAGTGTTGAAAAATAAAAAGAGAATAACCAAAAAAAAAAAAATTTGAAAAATTGTCATTTTCATAAAGACTTGAAGGAGGCAAAGGAGCAATCCTACTGATATCTCAGAATGAGAGTTCCAGGCAGAGGCTAGAGCAAGATAGGGGACCTGAGGAGAGAGTACACTTGGAGTATTTAAAGAGCAAGGACCAAAGCAGTGACCCATTAGGAGATCTGTATCAAAAGGGTAAAGTTAGTTACCAACTTTGCAAAGTTGTGATGAGGTATGAATTGCATGTAGAGAACTTATCATAATGTCTTGCACATATCAAATAATTGATAAGTGTTATTTATCATCATTATGTGAATTATATGAGATAGGCTCTTAGAACATTGCTAGATAAAAGCGCCACAAATTGTCTTTTTAGGGTGAAAACACATCTGGGTCAAGCCTATCTCATTCTAATATATTATTTCCTTGCATAGCTACTTGCTATGCACTCTTATTTCTGGTAGATAACTACTTATTCATGTTTCTAAACACAGTTATTTAAAGTGTGGTCCACGGAGCTTCAGTGCATAAGCTGAGGGAGTTTGTATTTGTCCCATCCAAATGCCTGGAGATATCTGGCATCGGATTGGTCAACAGACTTCATGCAAAGTTACAGTGCTGAGATGAAGGCCCCACTGCACAGAACCCAGTGTTCCGTGCTCCCTTGGCGAGGTTTGTGGTCGTTCTCATAGACATTAGGTCTTACAGACATCCTCAACATGAGCCAAATTCCCTTAATGGATGTGCTGGAAAGAGCTCAGTGTTACTGAGTCAAGAATGTAATTTGAGCTGTGCCGACAGGAAACAAATTGATCATTTTGGCCCACATACTTGAATCTGAAGCAGCCTTTCCCCATCAGGGAAGACTTTCCAACACCATGCAGTTTAATTCCCAAATGTTTCTGGATGTGGAGTTCTAATTTAGACTTGCTGTTAAGCCCCTGAGTATATTTTCAGATAATGTCTTTGCCCATTTATATGCTCGATGGAAAGTGGGGTGAGGGTCCAGTATGTACTGTTGCATGCATGATCCTTAGTGATAATTTCTTTTTTTTCCTTCCAAATTGGGAAAACACATAAACACATACACACACGCAACTCTGATTTCCTTGCATTTGGGCAAAGAAAGGGAGCACAAAGTACTCCTAGGGATCTCCTAGAGTAGTTTGTCTACTAAAGATTGCTGAGATTAATAGTTTAGAGTCTAGACTTTGAAAACTTTGTTTCCTAAGCAACAGTAAAAAATAGAGTAAAAATCAATTTCTGAAATCAAAATTAAATGCCATGGTTAAGTCTGTTTCTATACCAAAACCAAATGAAATAAAATGGGAAAGAAAAATAGAATTAATTGGGCTTTCTTAAATTCTTTATTGATCCACTTCTAATTCAGGCCGGATAGAAACATGTGCCCAAAATACTTTCGCTGTAACTAAAATGTTAAATGGTGTCAGAAATGGACAGGTGTGAAATTTCATTAAGAAAATTGCGGTAGGTGAGAGGGAACAGAAGAACAGAAGTTAGGTAGAGCTAGAAAAAAATAAAGAAATAGAACTTTTTGCTAAATTGTCTTAGTTTCTGCTTTTGTTCTTCATTATTTTATACTTCTTTTTCTAGAGTTATTTTGTGTTTTTTAAACCACTACCATTTGAAGAAAACCAAATACATTCAAAATTTGGATGATAAGGGTCCTTTTATATCTGCTATAACAATTTTATTTAGGTATAATGACATATGATAAACTGCATATATTTAAAGTGTATAGTTCGATAGATTTTGATGTGTGTCTCTACCTGTAGATTTGTCACCACGAGCAGGATAGGGAACACGTCTACCATCCCCTAAAAAATTCACGCTCTTTCATAAACCTTCCCTCCTCGCACCCTGTCCACTACCAGTCAAAAACTGATGTGCTTTCTGTCCCTCCAGATTTGTTTACATCTTCTTGAATTTTATATAAATGGAATCATAATGGAATCATATGGTATGTGCTCTTTCTCTCTGGCTTATTTCACTCAGCCTGATTATTTTGGGATTCATTCATGCTTTTGCTCATATCAATATTTTACCCCCTTTTATTGTTGAGTAGTATTCCATTAAATGAATGTAACACAGTTTATCTATTCATCTGTTGATGGACATTTTTTTTTCTTGGTTTTGGCTGTTAAAATAAAACTGTTACAAAATTTGCACACTATCTTAAAATGAACCTATGCTTTCATTTATCTTGGGTAAATGCCTAAGAGTAGAATTTCTGGCTCATGTAATAGATGTACATTTAACTTTTGAGGAAACTGCCAAACTTTTCCCATGTGGTTGTGCTATTTTGCATTCCCAAAGTGAGTGTTCCATTCTACATGTACCTGCTTATCTCTCACTGGCTGGACATTTTCCTGAGTTCAGCTGGTCGTAGGTACCTATCCATTTCCTCTAGGCGGACAACTATCCTCACCATGAGGCTAGCTCCCAAATGTGTGCCTCCAGTTATCTTCCTCTGGATCTTTGGCTCTGCAATTCTAACTGCTAATTAGCTAATCATCTACTTTCCTAGTACTTTTATGACCCATGAAGATGGGGCACTGGAACCATACCCTAACTCAGTCCCCCTGAATTTTCTTTTCTTTAGGAGAACCCAGGGTAAAACTGTTTCCCGGCATGATCTAGCCCTGTCATGAATACAGCCTGTTTTTAAGCTCTCTTCAACTCCAATAAGACAGAATGAAACTTTCACAAAGACTTCACTGAACAGTTCACCAAAGATATCAAGGGGTATGAACATAGACAATAAGAAGAGGGTTTTCTGATCCCCAACACAGCTAGTAAGCTCACAGGGGCTAAAGTCTCTGCCCCAAGGATAAAGGACTGGTATCAAATGGCAGGTGGTTAGGAGAGGGGATTCTGAGTCAGACTCTGGCTGGATTCAGACAGTGCCACTGTTAGTTGAGGGACCTCCAGCAAGTTAACTTCTCTGAGTTTACTTATGTGTAGACTGGAGCCACGTCATAGAATTCTTTTAAGATTAAATAAGTAGTTAAGTGTTTGACTCATATTAAATACTTGATGTTAGATTTGATAAGCATTTTAACCACATAAAACCCAACACAAGCTTCAGGTATCTGTCTGTACCTTGGCTCCAACAATCTTTTGACCCCTATATTATCTTATATTCCTTGATTTTATATGTTTTCTGGTTCTTACCTGTCTCTTAGCCTTACTACTTTTTCTACCCAGTTTAAATCCGGTAGAAATTCATGATAATCACTTCCATTGCATAGACTCTCAAAACTTTCTTACACTTCTTTTACTTGGTTCATTGTTTTCACAGAATTCACACTTCAGTATGGAAACAGTGTATTAAATGGATAACTCTAAATGGTGAAATGCTCAAGGACTCGGTTTTGAGGGTTTTTGCTAACTCAGCCAGTGATCATGGCTTTAAATACCAGTTATATGCCAGTATTGTCTTTGAAATGCTACACTTGTATATCCCACAGCTCACTTGATGTTTCCATCTTCAGCCTTCATTTTGGCCAGTGGTCAGTTTTGCCTTCTCATTGCTCATGCCATCAGGTCTGGAGTCATCCCTGCCTCCTCCCCTTCTCTCACATCCACATCCACTATCTTAAAAATATGTTCTGAACTCAACCACTGTTTTTTATCTCCATGTACGTTAGTTTTTGTCCAAGCTACCATTACCTTGAACTTGATCATTGCAATAATTTCTTAATTGTTACTTGCTTCCAGTTTTTACCTGCTACAGTCAAAATTTTCAAGACAGCAGCAAGAATGATCTTATTAAAACATTAGTCATATCATGTTACTACTCTGAAATTGCTTCCCACCTCATTCACAGCAAAAGCCAGTGTGCCCACAGTAGTTAGGAGGCTTATGAGATCTGCTTTCCACACTCTCCTTTCACTTACCTCTCTGCCTCTCTGACTTTATTTTATACCATATTTCTTCTCACTCTGCTTCAGCCACTCTGACCTTCTTATTGTTATCAAACAAGCCAGCCAAAGTCCTTTACATGGAATATTCATTCCCTGTATATCCTTCTGGTTTATTCTCTTAAGATCTTTACTCAAGAGCCACTTTTTCATGAAGTTTACCTCAATCAACCTATCAAAAAATTTAACCACTCTAATACTTTTTATTCCATTTGTCTGTTTTTTATTTTTTCTTTAGCATGTATCGATATTTAATAGACAATATGTGTTACTATTTGTCTTTCTTATTATCTGTTCCTTTACACTAAAGTGTAAGCACCATGAGGTAGGGGTTGTTGTCTGTGTAGTTCATTATTATGTTCCCATTGTGTAGAAACATGGCTGGTACACAGTAACACTCAAGTAAATGTTAAATAAATAAATGAATGGAGGAGGTTTTTGTTTTTTTCATCACATTGCTTACTTGACTCCTGTCTTTTCCAGGGCCATCACAACATGAACATTTCTAAAAGTTAACATGCCATTACCCCTTCCATTTTTATATGGATGTAGAAATCCCCAAAGCACAGGTTAACCCTCCTAGAGTACACTGGAGAAATTATCAAGGTAATTTTCAACAACACTTTTTTAAAAAGTCCTCTGTTTTAGTGGAGCTTACAAAGAAAATTTAAAATTTAGACACACTGACCATGAGGAATAATCAACAAATGATAGAATTAAATCTCTAAGAAATTCATTAGTGAAAATTTCATACTGAGATTATAAAATAAGAATACTTCACGTTATAACGAGACAAGGGGAGAAATAGAAAGTGAAATGAAAGAAGAGTGCACTCTAAAGCAAATGCTCCCTTTGTCTTAAAGGAAGCTCCAGGTTCTCTGGGTTCAAATCGTCAGCTGCTTTTGACTTCAAGTTCTCAGCCTATAATGCACCTGTCACATTTGTACAGATTCTTCTACCACCTCAGTTATTCCTTTTTGCGTTCATGCATTTAGTAAATCCTCTTAGAACACTTATGATGCACCGGGCACTTCTTTATGCACAGGGGATACAATGGTGAAAAGGCAAGCAGGGTCCCTGCTTTCCTACAATGTCCTACGAGGAAATTATATATACTAAATAGATCATTGTCAGTGCGACAAATACTGTGAAAGGTAATATATTGTCCTAAGGGAATGAGTCAGGGATCCAAATCTCATCTATGGTGTCAAGAAAGAAAACTGCTTATCTTGCTCCTTGCCTTTTTCCTACCATTATCACCCTAATTAAGACCCTCATTATCTTTTCTACTGCCATCATTCTCCCTGCTCTCCAACTCTGACCATGTTTGTCATGATTAAATGTTTATTGGCATTGTCTAATTACAGTATGGCTATAGCCTTTTCTTCCTTATTTTCTACTGTTCCTCAAACACATCTCATGTTTCCAACCTTTTTATTTTCACTCATGCTGTTTCCCCTGGCAAATAAATGTACTTTTTTCGTGTTGGTCTGTTTTCTAAGGCCCAACTCAAATTTTCTGTCTTACGGAAAGCCTGTCTTCTGCATTCCAGCATGTGGGCTAGTGAATATTATCTGAGCTCATAGCTTCATTCACTTGCTCCTTCTTCATTTATTTTTATTCAAAATAAGCTATTACATGATATTTTTTGTTCTGTTACACTATGTCTTAAAGATAGGAACACTGAAGACCAGACAAGTTTTGAAAATTGAGAAGTGTGGGGCAAACCAGGATTCACAGCCGAATTTCTCTAGGAAAATTGCTTTGAAGAAGTTAATTTCTTAGAAATGTAGTTTTCTAATATGTAAAAGGGAGATATTATCTGACTCAGAGATTACTTGAGATGATCAAATGAGATGAGAATCTTTCCTGCAGTGTGGTATACTTAAGATAGTACATGGAAAACATTTAAAAAAAAAAAAAAACCTTATACTTTAATTTTAATCTAAATTAGAAAGGAAAAGTTGGAACTAGATTATAAACCATCAAAAAGCTTCTTTTCAATTAGACTTTATAAATTATTCCCGCTTTTTATTTTACTTTTTAATCTTATTAATATTCTATGTGTATTAATTGTATGTTACTACTTATGGAGAATGAGCCTGACTTTTGTTTCTTCTGGTGATAAGTTTATTTAAAGTAACTTTATTAATATAGAAAGTGAGTCAAATTAAATTTAAAAATAACCTACAAAACAACAATACAGGTAGTGTGCAATATGTAAAGCTGGATGAAGTTAGATAAATACTGAAGTAATGCATATTAAGTACCTTTGAGGGCAAAATACTTTTATCTATTTATGTACTTAAAGATGAAGTAACTTTAATTTTACATAAAGATGCTTTAGGTAAAGTTGCTGACACAGAGGAGGCACCTAGCAAGTTAGTCTCCTTTACATTCCTCAAGCTGGACAGAGGTTACAATTAATATCAGGAACATTTTCAGTAATATTATCTGCAGTCGACATTTGCACTGAGGATTTCTGCAGCTGCCGTGTCTGTTTTATGTAGGAGGCAGGACGGAAAAGGAATAGTTTCTATGTTTTCATTAGTGGGTCTCATTTTTAAGGAAATGAAATAAGGAGTTTATTTATTTATGAATATGGTTTTATATACTAAATTCTGTAAAAGTTCACCTGTACTTATCAATGAAAGGGGAGGAATTACAAAGTGAAAACATTGACAGCTAGTAGGCCATGAATCAACAAGTCGCACTGATTTATCTTTTGAAATGTGGTTTTTCAAAGCACTCTGAACCCTTCTAATGGTGACTTTGATTTATCTCTTAATGTATGATGATGAGTATGAGGTAAAAATACACATAGAGGGTAATAATAAATACTTAATGTGTATCTATATAGAGCCTTCTTTTCTTCTCCCACGGGTATGATGCAGTTTAATTCAAGTGATATGCTCATTCATTTGTTCATTCATTCAGCAAATGACTATTAAATTATTCAAATATATTTATTGAGAGTCTGCCATATGCAAAAGACTATGTAGATCTCTGAGGATACAAAAATCCATAAGAGGTTTTCTTGAATTGTCCATAGTCACTTATGGGGAAACATTTAAGTTCAAAGTAATCACAAATGAATGTCACAAGAGCTAAACCTGAGGTGTGTACAAGTTCAATAGGAAACGTTAGTTTGAGTGCATTAGTACAAACTGGCCCTGTCTAGAGGGACCAGGGAAGGTTTCATAGAGAATTATTGAGCCAAGTCTCAAAAATATATAAAAATTTGTCACATATAGAATGATAAAGGAACAGAAAGTGAGGTGGTGAGGTAGGACTGCAGGCAGAGGAAACAGCATATACAAAGATACAATTATGTAGAATGCGTCAGGGAAACAGAAAATGCTTTTATGAAGACTCAAAAGATGATACAGCAAGAGGACAACATCAAAAATGGTCATTGGACCTTTTTTTGGATTATAATCTTACAGATCAATTCTTGGGTCATATTGTCATAGACTAACAGATTATTTGAGTTTATGGTGACTTTAGAAATGGGTTAGACAGTCCAATACCCAGAGGTAAGAGAACTGATAAAAAATGAGATTAAAACAAAGAGTATTGACTTCAAAATTAGCACCCCACCTCCATGGATGGGAATAATTCTGCTATTCAGATAGAGAATACTGGACTATACAACTCAATCATAACTGGTAAGAAATTTCCATGCCAAAGGGCTCAGATTAGATGAATGGTATTTAAGTGTCTCTATTTGTGACGAACATTGGCAAAAACATATAAATTTGAAAGTACTGAATTTAATTCTCTGTTACAAAATTACTCAACTGTTCATCGTTTAGTATTGTGTAGCTTGATCAGGAAAACTATGTATGGTCTTGTTTATTGCATTGCTTTTTGTATTCACAAGTCAAATTTGCACATTTCATTTGATACTCATTCTTTCTTGGCTGCTGGTTTGATGCTCTTCTGCTTTGCTCCTTGCCTATATCCACTCAGTCTACATTCCTTTGGTAATTAGTGCCATATCAAACTATATCCTCAGTTGTAGCAAAATTTAATTGTAAGCATGTGGGCCAAATGCAGCATGTGGTTTCAGAATTATTTTGTAAATTTAGGATCCATTTGAGTTTCTCTTTTTATGAGAAATATGTAAAATGAAAAGAGGCTCTGAGAAGACTCTCAAAAAAAACTTTTCAGAAAGCTTAAGAAAATACTCATTTGGCTCAGGAAAGAGACATTTGTGAAACTGAAAGTCTTTAAATTTATGAAAGATTTTTACAAGGGTTTGGAAATTGATTTGTTTTCTGTTCTAATGGAATAAAAAAGTGGAAAGGACTTAAGAAGGTAGACTTCCTAACAATGAGTATGGTTAAATATAATCATAAAAAGAGTTTTAAAAAAAATTCTCTGTTTCATAATACTAAGCACGTGTTCTGTCTAGACTACCATTTTTTTGGCCTTCCCTGCAGATTAGAGGATGAATAAAAAATTAAACATTTTTATGGCACCCATATTGTGTGCCAGGTATTGATCTAAACAGTTTACATGCATTATCTCATTTGATTCTTATTTTCAGTACAGTGGCATACTTCCCATTATTACCCCATTTTAAAGAATTGACATTACTTGTCCAAGATCTCAAATATGGTGGTGGCAGTCTGTGTCACTTCTAACTTTAGATAATGAATAGATAATTAATTATCATATAAGAGTGGCTTTTAAATAGCATTTTAATTAGGTGACCTCCTGGAATCTCTTGCATGAAACATTTCACAATAAATCTTATAAACAGTAAAACCTCATGTGTAGACCAGATTTGGTGGGGGGGGGGGGTGGAGGGGAGTAGGGGAATGGGAGTGTTAATTTAGAGGCAAGCCAGTTTGACTTGTTTGAGTTTGTATAAAATGATGGCTTGAGCAGTGATATCTTGAGCTGACTATGGCAGACTACGAATTAAATGTGTTTTAAATTAAAAACATGCTAGAGAAAGGAATAAATATTATAATGAAAGAATAGAACACCATGGTATAAGACTGGGTGGATTTAAAAAAGAAATATATAGAATGCCTTGAAATTAATATATATATACATGATTTATTAAAAATAAACATTCAGTAGATAAGTAAAACAATAGATTAAAACTTAAGATAAAAATAATGAGGTCTGAGAATATAACCCTGAAAGCAGCACAAAGAAGGAAGGAGGAAAATAATAGGAGCGATATGAAGCAATCAGATGGGTCAAATGAACAGGTCCAGGAAAACTATAACAAGATTTTATGAGAGAATAGAGAAAATGAAAGAGAAGAAATATTAGAAGAAACAATGACATATTTGTCCATAATTAATCAGAGTCAAGAACCATAATGAGTGCCAAGCAGAAATTTAGAAAAATAATACCGTATTGAAATTGCAACTCAAAAAGACAAAGAAAAAAAGTATTCAAACAAATCACATAAAGAGACATATTCTTAAAATGGAACAATTTGATTGACAGTGGACATTTTATCATAAAAATAGATGCCAGGAGAAGGTATGAGATAATATCTTCAAAGTGCTGTGGGAAAAATCATTGTCAATCTAGAAATCTTCATTTACCTATATGCTATATGCTACAGAGTCTAAGGTGAATGGAGACAGTTCAGGAAAAACATAAAAAGATTGAGCATGTTTAAGCATCACAGATTTTTGCAGAAAGACCTATTAAAATATATACATCAGTAAGAAGGAATATTGAGAGGATTAGGATGCTAAAAATAATGATGAGAAAATAAACTGATACATGTGGGAGTTACTTTGAGTAACTCTTAATTGTAAAATAACAAATGGAGATACTAATAATGACAGATTTGGTCAGGAATAGAATGACTACAAGACAGAACTAAAATACTATGAAGTAATAACATGGAATATTGGGTGTAGTATTAAAATCATCAATTGTATAACTTTATAAAAATTAATTTGAAAAGTTAGATCAAATGGAAAGGATGATTAGCCCTTTGAGAATATATGTCTTAGGGGTGTTACAAGTCAGTGAGGTAACGGAAAACATTCTTATACAAAGAAAGGAAGGGAAGGAAGGAAGGAAAGGAAAGAGACAACTGGCCATACATATAGAAAGAAAAATTCCTATCTCACACCATTAAAAATTGAGGATTTGTCTGTGAAAGGAAAAAATGTAAATTGTTGAGAAGAAAATATAAGGTGATATATTTCTGAACTTGAAATAGGGAAATTTTTCTTAAGACACAAAAATGTACACACATAAAGGAAAACGTTGATAAATTTCAGTACATGAGAACTGTGTCTGGTAAAACATAAATGAAGTTAATAAACAAGTCAGAGACTGGGAGCAGATTTTTTCAGCACATGTACTAAACAAAGAATTAGTGTCCAGAATACATAAAGTACTTCTACAAATAGTAAGAAAGATAGAACCTAATTTAAAAATGAGCAAAAGCTATGAATGAAAGTTCAGACAATAAATATAAGAAAAGATGCTAATGCTCACCAGTAGTCAAGAAAATGCACATCACAACTATAAGGAACTAACATGCATAATGTTTGGAAAGCCTTAATAAGTCTGATTATAACATGTCATCTAGAATATAGAACTCATACAAAGAACTAATAATGTAAGTTAGGAAGAAATTTAATACAGGTTCAGAATGGACACATCCTATGATCTAGCAATTACATTTTGAAGTTATCTACTCTAGGTAAAATTGTATGTAAAGACAGAAGCACAAGAATGATATTTGAATATTATTTTGAGATGGAATTTGAGGTGGAATGAAGCTGGGGTGGGAGATTTTGATTATATTATGAAGAATTTATTTTTTAAAAATTAATCTGAATCAAATATATCAAAATGTTCACATTTATCAAATCTAAGTGGTATGAATATGGGTGTTATATTACTTTCTTCTATCTCCGGGGGCCTAAATATATCATGATTAAACACTTAAGAGAAAGGATGTGTGAGATATTCAAAAACACTAAAGAATTGATTTTGAGAGCAGAAAAAAAAAAAAGGAAGTAGGCTTACCCATTATAATTAGAGTCAATGGGCTTATTATTTGTAGTGACTCAAACATTTTTTGACACTTATCCATAACTGGTTGACTTTTTGGGGCAGAAATATAACTATCTGCAACTGGGTTGTTGGTTTTTATCTATACAATCAACTATGGTGACTATTTCTTCTATTGTCCATATAGATAAAACGCAGAGAGTTAGCTCTGCCTTTGCCTTTTCATGTACATTGACCCTAATTATCGCACTTTTCCAGTTGACATTTATTATCGGGCTCATATAGAAACCACAGAGCAGGAATTTCCTTCCTGAGCTCCTGCATTATTTTTCACACATGCCATTCTGCACTGAAACTTACTGCTTTATACATCCATGTCCCCAACGATATATAACTCCTTGAGAGGAGGTATGGTATCTCATTCATTTTAGGGTCCCCAGTGCTTGACAGTAATAATGATAATCAACACATTTTGTAGAAAAGTATGGCTTACCTTTTTAATCATATAAGTAATAGCAGGAATATTTTCTCATTTTAGAAGACTCAAATATTACACAACTATATAGAGCAAAATATAACTGATTTCACTACTCTCTACAGAGATAACTAACATCAACATTTTGGCATACTGTGAATTGAAGTTAATGTTATATTTATGTTCTTTTAGTCATAAATTCTATGAAGCGTATACACGACACCTGCTGTTTGACAATGGACTAATATCAGATATTAAGGGCTATCCTGTATGTGTATCAGATATACAGACAAATCAAACAAATACTTAAATCTTTATTGGCTTTATACAGTAACTTTTTGTTTCAAACATGTATTTTCTTTGGTATATATTATATACCTAACCTAGGTAACTTTTCAAGCTACCAGATATTAGTTTCTAGGGCTTCATGTTTACTCTGTTTTTATAATCATCTATGATATATTTATATGATTTTTTTAAAAAAGAAAATCATTTGTGTGCTAGGCAGGAACTGTAGTTGTATAATTGTTAATGGTTTGATCTAAATATTGCATTTGCCTTGAGAATTCAGAGGAGGCTCACACAGTGTGTGTGTTGAGGCATGAACCAAAAGCTGCTTAAAAGGATTAATGTTGCATCTCAAACTCAGCTGCACTGGTAGGCTTCTGTCATATGAGAGGTATTAAAAATGAAATTATAAAGGAAAAGGTCTGTACAGGTACTGATGATATACAGATGGAAAATGTCTGAAAATCTTGTTTTCCACACATGACAAAGCTGCAAAAGTTTTTTATCTCAATCAGCAGAGCAATGGTTAGAGACTGCTAGGATTTACTGTAGGCAGCTGCTACCTTCAATGTAGCAGGCACACCTGCCCAGAGGGAGCCCAGTGAAGGTGGTTTTGTAATTGTGGCAATGTCTCAGTTCCATTGACATGACACTCATCTTTAAAAAAACTTTTACAACTGAAAATTTGTGGATACACTTAGATTGACTCTTCTAGACTTTCCAAGTTTGTGGATTCTCTTACTTTGCTCAAAAAATATTTTTTGAATACCTACATTTTGCTAAGCATTTGCATAACATGAGCACGGGTCCTGACTACAAATGACCTACTCCAAGCTGCCCTATCTCCAAATGCCTATTTAAGGAAAAAATAGTTATTATTATTATTCTTAAATTTAAATCTTAGCTAGTAGGCCCCATTTAATTCTTAAGAATGCCACCCTGTAAAAGTTTATAAAGCCTTTGGTGTGTGAAGAAGGTCATTAAAGTTTCAATATAAAAGCAAAACCAACCCAGAAAATGATCAAGCACTAAAGATCTCTCCAGGCCCCAGTTTTAGTGACTTAGGAAATCTCAACTTAGGAAAAGTGCAAAAATTATTTTATGCTCTGGCAGTCCCATCAGAGTAAATTAACATTCTTTGATTTCCCTTATGATATCAGTGATTTGAAAGCTTGACATTTTTTGTCACCTCTTTATTGTCAGATTCCATCTTAAAATATTAAAATCAGAAATTTCAACTTACTAGGGATGATTGCTTCCCCTCCCCTTTTTATCTACTTTGTTCTATTTACTGAATAGTCTTTCAACTATAACATGAATTAGACAAAGTCATATGCAGGAATAATGAGTATCTTTAACATCACAGCAATATTAGGGTAAGCTGTGGTCCTGCTGAGTAGCTCTTTGAAAGCTAAGCAGGAGTTACCATTTATTTATTTGTTGGATTTCTGTGGTCCCTTTTTTTCCCCAAAGAGTACAAGGTGTGATGTGGAGAATTTTGTACAGGGGTTGTCTGAGAGAGTCAAAAGGAGATTAAAGGGAAGTAGAGTTCGTAGGAAGTGAGAACACAGAGCCAAAGTAACAGCTAATGGCAAAACCAAACCCTAAGTGGCAGTTAGGCACATTGAAGAAGTTAGAAGAATCTGGGCTGCCCCAAGGGTGCCACTGTTGGCTTTTCAAAACACTGAGTCATCTTACCAGAGCCTGTGCCCCTGGTGAGCACTAGACATTTCTGTTTAATAATCACACGAAGACCCGTAGACTTGGAATGAGAATCATAGACTTATAGGGCAGGAAGGGGCCTTAAAAATTGCCTGCCCAATTCTCTTAATTTACAGGTGAAGCAAATCAAGCCTAGAGAAAACCAGGAAAGAATTTAGAAACAAATCCAGGGTTGGAACCCAGAGTATTCATTCAACAAACATACACGGAATGTATTGTGCTAAACTCTGTTCTAGGCACCATAGTTTCTTTAGTGAGTAACATGGACATGGGTCCTTGTCAGCCAAGGGAGGCTGGAGAGGGATTCGAGAAGGTGAGCTGCCCCAACTGGAAGAAGGCGCGAGGAGCCAACACGGAGCAAAACAGCACTTTATTGCAATACAAGCGGGTGGCACGGGTGGCACGGGTGGCGGGCAGCGGCACTCAGGTGTACACACTTGTCCTTTTATAATGCTAGTGGCGCATGCGTAGTATTCATAATGCTGACTCAGTACTGGCGCATGCGTGTTGTTCATAATGCGTATTCATGCTACTAGCGCATGTGTACATTTACCTCTTACCAGGTGCAAGCTATTGTGAACTTTGGCCTGGGCCCCACGGCCTACCCACTTAAGGCTGCTGACAGTCCTGATCCCACACTGCCTTATACTACTTCCAATTGCTTATGAGGGTATCCAGTATACTTTATAAAACAGCATTCTGTTGATTGAAGACCCAACCCCCTTTGGGGGTAAAGCTCAAGTGTCTTATAGTGAGAGAAGGGAGTTCTTTTCCAATTATCTTTAAGTAGGTTAACGTGCTTTGGTCAATCGGCATTCCTAGGGCACTTCTATCAGATCAGCTGGAAACCATTTGCTAGATTGAGTCTCATTTGTTTATTAGTGGAAGGAAGGTTTTCTTTGCTGAGATGAGCAATTTATTTTTTGTCCTCTCGTAGGATGGGCAAAGCCTTAGACATTATCTCTTATCAGAGGAAACATTTGTCTCTTAATATTGACTACCTTTAAAATGCCTTACATAATAGTCTAAGCTCTAGTAACATAATTGAAGTTGGAAGCACATAGTGGTAGAATCAAACATGAAAATTCTTCAAAAGAGCACAGTCTAAGAGTTGCCATAAATCTACCTTCTCAAAGTGATATTACAATCCTCCATTTAACATTGGGTATCACTGCAGGGAAATTCTGTTTTTTTTTTTTTTTTTAAGGGAGTAAATTGTTCTATTTAGTTTAAAGGTAGATTTAAGCCCCTCTCCACTCCCCAGTTTCCAGGCAGTAAATCTGTGCTTGTGTAAGAAGCCCACGTTGCTTTACAGGTGGAACCAATGAGTGTAGAAACTAAAGCCCTTCACTCTGGCTTTGCGAAATACACCTCATCCTCTTCGCTTTGCCCTCTGTCTGGGGCTAGCCTCCAAAGAAATAAGGTGTTATCTTGAGAGCTGCGGATAAGGTGGCTGATGAGCAGATAGGACTTTCCTTGGAACACACGGAGTTGAGGAGGGGGCAAAGGAAGGACACTTTTGTCTCCAGCCACCCACCCTAACAGCCTGATATTCTCGGAGGATCAGAGCAGGATTCAGGCTCGGGGCACACCTGTTTGTAGCCATGGGGCCAAGTCCGTGGTGGCCCACCCACTTTCCCGTGCCCAGCAGCTCCTGTATTGGCTGATTTACCTGTGAGGCTGTGTGTTAATGCCTTTACGCGGCTATTGCCTCCAGCACGTACTATAAAGGCAGAGGGAAGCCAAGCGAGGAGGGCAACTGCCAGAGCCGGAGCTGTGAGCCAGCCGGAGGTGAGCCGCCTCCCGGACGGGTTGACTGCGGCTTCCTTTCCTCCCGACACACATGGAGTTTGGTGGTGACGGCGCCTTAAAACTGCAGACGGATACTTCGCCGCCTGGATGTGTGTGAGCTGGCTAGGAAGGCAGCTCCTGCCCGCCTCACCTCCTGCTGGCAGGATGTAAATATACCTGCGGACTGGCCAAACAGGACTGCTTTCCCCCCAGCCCTCTCCTTCCTCCCGCCCTCTCCCTCCGCTAACCGGCATGAGAGGAACTGAGAAAGCAACAGCCTGCAAGTGACAGCTCCAGCCTGATTCCGTTTGTCTCTCAGCCGAGGTGGGAAGTTGACTGTGCAGCAGCTTCACTGCGAATTCCTGTCATTGGCATCGCTATGTTTGCCTCGATCTGGTACGCCAAGAAGCTGGGTCGCAGGTTTGTGCACAACGCCAGGAAGGCGAAATCAGAAAAGGTATGGAGTGAGTGGGGATGAAGATTACCTTTTCCATTTGCCAGCTGCCTGCTCTGGACCGCTGGTCTGAGTGCAGACGCAGGCTTTTTTAGCTTGGGGTGAGAACCTGCCTCTCACTGGGAATTTAGTCCATGTCACTTACAGGAGGGGAACTGGTGGAGCCCAGCTACTTGGGGGAGAGGCATGGGGGTGGGGGTTTGAGGGGGTCAAGCAGAATCACTAGCTTTGCAAAATATTTGGTGAAACCATCAATTGATAGTGTCTCAACGGAGGCTTACTATTCCTTTAAATGGCATGGGGGTGAACGCAATTAAGCAGCTGAAACCGTTTCTTCAGGGAGCTCTCTAGTAAACTTGTTGCTACACTGGATTATTATTACAATCTTTGGTTCTGAAGAGGGCATTATAAATCCCTGAGCCTTTCCCCAGGACTTGTGTCCTAGTGTGTGTCCTAGGAGCACGTATTTGGGACTCTCAGTAACACTGACCAGACGCCACAGGGGTGCTTGATATCTTTTCAAATCAACAAAGCAATCATTTCAAAAGTGTTTGCAATGAGCAAGAGTTCTATTTATAATCGGATAGTCATGGCCATTTAGAGAATGGCTTTGTATTTCTTTTATTCAGCATGACTGGTTGTTTCCAGAGAACCTCTGTGTAGATTTACCTCATTAGTTATCTTTCTCTAAGAAATTAAAATGGCCTGGAAGTCCTGAGATGGATTACAAGCTTGCATCTCTGATTTGTCCTATGCTTTCAGAGGCACTGGCCAAACTGTCGTATTTAGGAAATTGGTATCCTATTTGTTAGGTTTTGGGGGAACTTGCAAAGACAACATTTTGTGAAACAGATTTTCCATATTACTTTGAGGTTGTGATCTTTGGCCCAGTATCCTTTCTGCCTTAAACCTACTCATGAGGTTGACTCAGAGGTGGCTTTCCTGGCCTGTCACACCGTCCTTTCTCTCAACTGCAAAGGTTCCTTCACTTTAACTTGCTATTTGTTCTTTCAGAGTGGAAATGTTGATAAAATGAACAAGAATCCAGTGATAAACGAAGATATGATTGTAGTGTGAAAAGAAAAAAAACATCATTGGAGTTCTGACTTGAGGGTTGTAGCCTTTTAGAATATCCAGATCTGGGAGTTTTAGAATGTTGACAAACTTGCTATTTCATGGCACTTTTGGTTGAGGGAGTGGTAGGGGGAGGCAAGGTGGGGGGGGCGGGTAGAATTGATTCCTTTCCTTTTCCATATATCACAGGTAAAAAGATTACAAACCTAATTATCATATACCAGCACCAGATACATTGAACAGTTGGGTTTTGAGGGTTTTACTTTGTTTTGTTATGTTCTGCTTTATGCAGTGAGACTTGAAAGTAGCAATTGGAGCAAATGTTTTGAAAAAGTGGCTTCTTCCTATTAAATCTATAGGTTGTATGGATGAGAGGACTGTCCGGGACCACAAATGGCTCTGAAAACCACTGGGAGATAATGTTTTTTGCCAAATTAGTATGCAGAGAAAAGTTGAATCTCCCAGGCACACTTAATTCAAACTTGGGCCTGAATGTGGAGAACACCAGCTCCATGAAATTCAATGTATGGGACCTAAAAGGATGTTAATTTAAGGAACTAACATGGACTTCTGCTTCTTGAGTGTGGGAAGACACTAATAAGGCACCTTTGATATCTGTTTCATTTCTGTGATGGCTAGTGCCAGAAGAAACCAAATGTGGGGTTAAGGGTTTTTAACTCTGTCTTACTCAGAGAGTAAGGAAATCAACATTAGAGAACTGAAGTTTTTCTCTCTGAGTGATTAAAAACCAAAGGAAAAATTATTAACTCAGATGCCCTTGTGTTAGCCAGGGGAACTAGGAGGAGTTAATTTTGAACACTAAGTCATGATAACTAACATGAAAATAGCATCTCAGGTTTTTTTTCATGGAATTTGTATTCCTAGGGTTCCTGGAATAAATTAAAAGGTGTGCTGCCTTGAACAATGAACAACAAGGCCTTCAGTCGGTGCTTGGTGAATGGAAATAGTTTATTTATTCTGTGTACCTCATTTTACCATATGGCTTATTTAAAAGCAACTGTGAATTAATATTTTGTCTAATGAGTTCAGTAATAGACTTCAGCTGAGAAAGCAGTTAGCAAATGATACTGCAAGCTGGATAAATTCATACAAGGTAGTACTGTAACATCAGAGATCATATAATTGCAAATAGGGAGGGGGATATAAGGTGCTGCTGACTTTAGGTTGTCATGCTTTATTATAAAGGGGAGGATAATGCATAAAGAAAGAAAACTGTTGAATTTTATTGAGCAAATGACCAGTATACTTAAATGTGAAAGATCTATGGATAGATTCAGAGCAGGCTTTAGCATTTGGGGTATAAATCTGTATCAGAGGCAGTGACTGTGATTTTGTTTTAGTACCTTCTATAAATTTGGGCTTCTCTTTGCAATAAGTAACATAGTTTATTTTCCCCTACTCTAATAAAACAACCTGCACCCATCAGAGCCTACCAGCCCTATTTTAGCATTCAGGCATGGTTGGAGAAGTATATTCCTCCAGGCTGGGGTTAATTGAAAAGCTAATTGGGAATGTGCAAGTCTAAATGCCATCCCTAAACATGCAGTATGCCTTATTCATGGCTGCCTGGTCTACTGTTTTACCTCATCTCATGCCCACAGAATTAAATAGCAGCATGGAATGTAGTAAAAATAATAATAGTAATAAGAATCACAACAG
Source organism: Camelus dromedarius (assembly GCF_036321535.1). NCBI lineage: Eukaryota > Metazoa > Chordata > Mammalia > Artiodactyla > Camelidae > Camelus > Camelus dromedarius. Next base: position 56,857,500 of record NC_087447.1, on the reverse strand, counting down.
TAGTAATATTAATGATAGTGTCTGTTTGCACACATTGAGCATAGACTGCTTTGTGCAGAGCTTCACTTAATCCTAAAAGGTAGAAATTGTTTTTCTTGAGTCCTAGAGAAAGGAGTAGCTAGCCCAAGGTCACAGAGTTACTAGTGTCAGTGCTAGAATCTGAAACTGACTTTATCCAAGCTATTCCAAAACTGAGTCTGTAGCACTCTCTTCCATCCATCTATCCTGTCTTAGTAAGTCATGAGGTTTACAGAATCAAAGTTACTGATCGTGTAACTCAACCCCCTTATTTCAGATAAGACTATACCTAAGTTATCTTAAATAGACAGTTGTCTGCCCTGTTATTAAAGACTTCACAGTCTTTGTCCTCTTCAGTTAGATAAGTGTATTGAGCTATCATCTTGGCACCTATTATTCCTTTTAGATAGCTAGTAATTGTCATATCATTATAACCTAAACAATTGCACTTGTATTCATTTCTTCTCTTATAGAAACCAAAGATGTCTTTTATCCAAAAAAGACCTAAATGCTTGGCACTTGTAGGTACATTTTCTTTTTAGAGTAAGTCAAAGATGCTGGCTGATTCACATTATCATTGTTCTAGAAAAGAAAAATGAAAGGCTCCTTACTATTCTTAAAATAAATACATTTCATTAAAAAGAGTTTGTGCATACCAGCAAATTCTGTGAATGAAATTATTTTAAATGTGATGATAAGAAATCAAGACTGCCTGGCTGCAATAGAATACCTCCATTCAAATAATTATTTTTTATTTTGACCCTTTGTAATTAATGCAGAAGTTAAGTGTCTTTTGGCCTGTTTGCCACATTTCAACTTAAATTGCTTAATTTAGTCAATTTCTAGACTGTATTATTTTAAAAGGGCAGGTTTAAGAGAAACTGAATTGCAGTTTCTGGTAGCAACAAGATGCAAGAGTATAAAACACTCGAACTTGTGAACCTTCGCTGGTGCATCAGCACTGCTCTGCCACTGGTTTTTGTTTTAATTTTTATATTTTTCTTTTAAGCATACACCATGAAAAGTAGATGCATGATGCATTTAGAAAAGACTGGCATCAACATCCATCACCTGATAGACACAACTGTGGATGAGCTTGGCAGTGATATATATCCTATGAGTGATGTAACTGAGCTCAGTATTCTGACATTAGGCAACATTCACCTTGGAGAATTCTTTAAGAACCAACACACTTGGTTCTACCCTCCTCCACATCTAAACCAAACACATTAGTTCAACATAAACCAAAATCAAAAGGGCAATATAATAATGCATTTTCTGGCAATATGGCCAAAAAGAGAATACTGTCCTGGGTGAGCCTCATATAACATATAGAGCATTGAGCTTAAGGTGAGGACTTGGAGGGAGGGAAATAAATTAGTCCTATTCTTTGCTATTTAGCCTGAAGCCAGTCATTTGGCTTCTCTAGGCCTCAGTTTTCTCTTTGTCAAATAGAAGTAACATTTATGCTCCAGTAGAACCCCAGTGTCCTAAGGAGACACTCCAAACCCCTTAACATGTAACATGTCTACAAAGTTCATCATGATATGGCCGCTGCTTTTCTGTCTGCCATCACACCTTGCCCCTCTTCCATAGGCACTCTAAATCCAGCATTCTGAACTATTTTCAAATTCCTGAATGTCCTATGCTTTTTCTAGCTTCTAGGATTTTTCTTATCCTGTTTGGCTGACTAGTAAACTACAGCCTAGTTGTAACCCTAAATAATTATACCCTAGACTTAGCAGGACATTATCATCGCTAGGAAACCTTTCCTGGCCCCTACAAGCCTAGGATGGTCTTCCATCATCTTTATTTCTCTGTATTTCTCATTAAAGTGTGGATTCTCTGACATGAAGGACTATTCAGTCTTTTTCATCATATTTTCAGGGCCTAAAAGACTGCCTAGAGTATGGTTGTCTTTCATACTCTATTCCATTGACTCTAGGTTTCATCACCTGTAAGATGCACCATTATTTCATGTATTACCAAGAAAAAGAAAAAAGATTATCGATGGAACTATAACATATCATCAATTGCAAGATGCATCTGTATTTCAAAGATGTTAAAATGTGAAAAAAATTATTTTTAAAATGAAGTATGACACAGTTGAAAATGAATAATGAATGGGTTTATTTTTGAGGATTAAATGAGTTAATGTAAATAGTTTAAAGGTTATATTTGCTATCAAGTCACTTTTGTTTCTTTCAAATCATAATAATAGTTTGCATGGGGAAATAGATAATCCTAAAATATATCATCCGTTTTGTTCTGTGCTGATCTTCAACAAGGAAGAGAAATAGAGGGCAAATGAAAATGAAGGTTATAGAAGAGATTGATTAAAAGCCGTAATCAAACTGGAGCCACTTAGGTTGCAAAAGAGAAACCTTAAGAAGCCTCTGGCCTCTCGCCATATATTTATATGTCTAAACAACAACAATAATGATAGCTAACTTTTGTTGAATTCTTTCTATGGACTAGGAACTGCGCTAATATGAGGATCTAGTGAGATCATTACTATTACTAATTTTTAGAGCAAAAACACATCACCAGTAGGTGGCTGGGATTAGATTGGGTGGCTCACTCTAAGCTCAAGCTCTTAACCAGTAAACAATACTTTCTTTGCATATGCACATACATATAGAGTTCTGTATATTACACTGTAAGGATGATGTATGTTTATAGTGACCTAGATATCAAGCTTATTTCCCGTATGAAAGGTAAATATAAGAAGTGAATTTAAGTGCAAAATCAGAAATTTAGCTTCGGCATAAGAAGAAATGTCCTGATGTTGAAGATTCTCCAATCCTCGGTGAATGATAGAATCTTCCTGTGTCTATTTTTGCCTCATGGCAGCTTGAAGAGTAGCCTGATCCAGAGAGAGGGATGGACAGATTGTCCTCTCAGGTCCTTTCTCGGAGCCTTCTGAGTCTTTGAGAGCTCATCGGTTGTGAGCAGCAGCATGACTCAGCGCCAGTGTCTGTCTAGCTGTGGTGACAGAGAGGACAGGTGTTCGTCCATGCTAAATGCAGCCCTGAAGTTCTCCCCTGTCACCTGGCAGGTGAAGCAGGCAGCAAAATGGACAGTAGCACCTGTTCTGAGGTCCAACACTGCTGCCCACCCTGGAAGAGCACAAGGCACAGCTGTTAGCAGGACAGGGAGGGCGAGAGAGGGAAAGGACAGGATCTGAGAAATGGCTGAAATGAAGGAGGGGGAGAGTGGGCTGGACAGGGAGATAACAGGTCACAGACCACTGTAAAATTGTTGTTAATAAGGAATGTCCATTTATCGAGCAGCTTACTCAAACACTGACATGCACTTTGCATGTGTCATCTTATTTAGTCCTCACTACAACCTTCTAAGATAATCCTATTATTAGCTTCCATTTTACAGATGAAGAAACTGAGCTATAAGATGTTATGGAATTTGTCCAAGATCGTTAAACAGTGGAGCCAGCATTCAGGGCCACGTCTGGCTGATTCCAGAGCCCATCATCCTAACCACTCAGATCTTGTGCTTTTTAAACCTTTCTTAGATTGGATGAGCCAGTGATGGGAAAAAGGGATAGACCAACACAACAGCCATCTTCTCATCTCCATGTGCTTCACCTCTGTTGAGTGACTCTGGGGCTAGATATAAGACCTGCATTCTTGTTGGGGGTCCTCCAAGAACCAGATATCCAGATAGTCTACCTTCAGTCCAGTTTACAGAATTTTAGTTGAAAATGGTTTTGTTTTTTGTTTTGTTTTTGTTTTTTCTTCAATATACCTTTAGAATGGTCTTTTTCTACCTGGTATCATTTAGTGGTATTTATTACATTGAGTGATGAAGAGGTAAGGAGAATTCTCCCATCTAATAATATAGATCAACCATGATGATCATTGTAGAGATAAATTTAATAGTCAGATAATTCACATATCTTATTTGCATATGTATTATGTTTATGGGGTTACTAGAGAAACCATCTCACTTGAAATAATGCCTTGTAGTGTTCACTAATAATTTCATTGTAGGTAGTCTTATTTCCCCAAATTATTAAATTGTTAATTAAATTATTAAGTCAACATAAATTCTGTCCCATTCAGTCAGGATCCCCAGTACATAGTAAGCCCTAAATAAATAAACCCTGGTTGAATGATTGACTTGGATGAATGACTCTGAGCTGCACAGGAACAAGACTGAATTAGGGGTCAGTAGGCCTGTATGTTAACTGGCTCCGTCCCAACCATCTGTGCCACCTTGGCTAGTCTCTTAATCTCTCTGGGCCTGAGTTCTTTATCTGCAACCACATTCCTTTCAACTCTTAACATTCTTTGAATTCTGATCCTGATTTGCTGTAAGACTGCTGAGTCCTTACAGGGAAGGATTTGATCTCATTTGTCTTTGTGCTCCCAGCACCTAGCACAGTGCCCAGCATAAGCAAACTAATACAGTTTATATCAAATGAATATATACACAAGGCCTGGAATGTCTTTAACCATTAGTAAGAAGGATATAATGGAGAATCTACCGAATTTCCAGGTGGAAGCAAAGTAAGACTCTTGGGAGGTTTTCTTTTTACTGCCTTTTTTCTTTGAAGAAAAAGGAATCTGAGGCACTTTATTATAGCACTGGGGCTAGAGGCTTCCATCCCTTTCTTGCCCACTCTCCATTGCCACTAACATTGAAGTGAAACACACAGTAGCCAGCAGAATACCAGAGTCCTCTTCAACCACCAGCAACGATATGTCAAACTAAAATTTTCCAGCTGCTTTGTTCCGTGTGCCAAAAGATTACAGGCTTATGTTTGAGCATGAAATATTTATTTCTTGTACTTTATTCATCTGAAAATTCTACTTATGTAGAGAATCGTCACCTCATTTCCTATGGACCAAATTGTGCTTCCCACATTCATATTTTAAAGTCCTAACCTCCAATGTGATTGTATGTGGAGATGTGGAGATAAGGCTTTTAGGAGGTAATTAAGGTTAAATGAGATTATAATAGTGAGGTCTTAATCTGATAGGATTAGTGGCTTATAAGGAGAGGAAATAGATCTGTCTTATCTCTGTCTCTCTATCTGTCTCTCTCTCTGCCATGTGAAGACACCACAAAAAAAGGTGGTCATCTGCAAGCCAGAAAGAGATCTCTTACCAGAATTAAACCCTGCCAGAACCTTGATCTTAGACTTCTCATTCTCCAGAATTGTAAGGAAATATATGTCTATTGTTTAAGCCAGCCAGTCTCTGGTATTTTGTTATGGCAGCCTGAGCAGGCTAATATACCATGATGCCACCATGGTCTTACACGGTGATGTTCAATGAGGAGTGATTTTCTCGTGCCCACGGTCAAGGTATCATTGCTAGGGAGAAGTGTGTAATCAGTTGAGTGCTCTTTTTCAACCCAAAGCATGTAAGCTCTGTTAAACACACAGCCTCTGCAGTGTCAACATCTGCCAGGAAGGGTTATTAAAATTAGTAATATACTAAGTAAAAGGGGAAGATGTAGAAGGTAAAGGGAAGGAATGAACTGCTCTTGGAAGGTCAATGTGCTTGTCTTCATGTTCTGTGATCTAACCAAGAAAGCAAGGGAAGTGAATGCTAACTATTCAGCAGGCAAATTTGATAAGTTTTATTTTATTTTCATATTTTATCAAATACTATTCTTCCCTTCCACACTTATTTGTTGCTATAGGTTACTCTGATTTATAAACAGAATTGGTTTGCTTTCCGTACCATCTACTCCACAGTTCCTCAGTGCTGACTTTGGGAGAAATTTTCTCCCATGAAGAGGGCTTCTGACTTTTCAGCAGAGTTTACAGCAAGATATGATGAAATGAGCACTGTCCAAGGTAGGAAGTCAGTGTCCATGGGATTCATGCCCATAGCAATATTGAACTGTGTCATTTGACATGAGAAATTTTGGTGATTCGTTACCACAGGAACAGTAGAAACTGACTTGTGCTGTGGGAGAGGAAAAGCGTGTTGGAGATGGGGAGTTGCAGGGAGTGGTACTTGGGAAGGTAGAAGAGAATAAGAAAGATATTTTTATTTCTCCTTCTCTGAGCACCATTTTGGTCTAGGACTTATATTCCTTTTACTGTTTTCTAAGCATCTTGGATAGACTCTTTGTCATCTTTATTGACCCCTTTCCTACATACATTGTTGATACATCCAAGAACAGCAGGATGGCAGTGAAAGACAACAGACTCAAGTTCGAATCTGACTCAACATCTTACTGGTTGGGTGACCCTGAGCAAAGAAATGCATCTTTTTAATCATTAGTGTTTTCATATATTAAAAATGGTGATAACCATCCTTGTGTGGTTTTTTGATTCAGTTAAAAACTTCAGGTAAAGTATCTGGTCCATCGTAAAACACTTAATCCATACTTCTTTCCTTCCCTCCTCTCCCTTCCTTGTCTCCCGCCTCCCTACCTCTCTGTCTCTCTCTCTCCTTTCCTTCCTCCATTCATTTTAACTCTGCATAGTTCCAGAAAGGATGCAAAACAGCATTTGATAACTTCTTCGTTAATGATTCTTTTTACTGTACTACTCCCTTGAATTTCAGAATAAACTTGCCCTCCCATCCTGGTTTTACAGAGTGAGGAAATGTGTAATTATATCTCTGCTGCTAGTTAGAGGGGGAAAATAATTACTGCGGAGAACATCTTAAATGGAAATTGTCAGTACGCGGACTATGAGGGAATTCTAGGTTTTTATTTCCTTTTTAATAAGTAAATCCTAGATCATCCTTATAAAAAGTGCCCCTACCTCCTTCTTTCCCACACCCCACCTCTCTCAAAACACACCATTCACTTTTTAAAGATAGTGACTCTGCAGAATGTGAGTCAAGCCACGTTGTTTCTCATTTGAAGTGAAGTGGTATGTGAGGAATGACTTAAGATGCTCATCTCCCAGCTGGTGACTGCATCACATCACCATTATAGCTTTATTTCAGGTCTTGGGAAAAAAAAAAAGAGGGGAAGGGCTCCATGCATTGTTACATTGAACTTCGTAACCTGAAAGAACCTTCCTTTCATAAATGATAATAGTAACATTAATAACCACTTACTGACTCCTTACTATGGGCAAGTCACTATTCTCAGATTTTCCATTTTCTAACCCAGCTAATCCTGACAGCGATCCTATGGACTGAGTACTATTATATCTGCATTCTGACTGCTGAGGCGCAGAAAAGTCAATTCATGTCCCCAGAGACCCACAATTAGCATGTTCAGGAACCAGGATTTGAACCTAGGCACCCTGAATCTGAGCCTGCATTCTTAACCGCAGTGCTGCGTTGTTTCCCATGTCATTCTGATGAGCAAACTGAGTCCCCAGGAAGTATGAGGTCTGGGAAGTTTCTTGCCCAGAGTTAGTTTTTGGCAGCTCAAGTTTTGAGATTTGAGCTCAGATCTTCGAATACCCATCCATCCTTTGCTCTGGCAGGAGACTGAGTGGCTCCACATACCACTGAGGTGGATGCCCCTACATTTATTTCCCATGATGAAATCTCAAGATGTTTCAAGTACTACTCTTGAGATCTGAGATAAACAGAGGCTGATAGTTTTCTTCCATTTCACCAAAAGTACTACTGGTTGTATTCATAATACTGGATGATGGTATTAATAACCTATGATGATATTTTCAGTAAGTAATTGGTCCATTTTCATTTTGACTTCTGAGTGTTGCTTCCATTAAAAACAAAAAACAAAAACATCCAACAGGATGGCATTTGGAAAACAATTCCACACCAGTAGTTGCATTAATTGCTACTTTGGATGTTCCTGCTGTGAATTGAATAGGGCCACTTTGGGTCTATTTCTTAGAAATAACCATCTTTATTACCCCTGCTCTAGGATGCACAGTTTTGAGATTTTTTAGAGGAAAATATCTTCAGTAATCTCTTTCTATTTTCCATTTTCATTCCATAAGTAATCCTTTTCATTGTTATCACCATTTTTAATGTTCTCAGATTTAATTTATGGCGGGTATGAGATGTTATAGGATGCTTTTGCCTCTTGCTTTCTCAGCATATAACATTCTGTTAACTCCCCAAGTGTAACATTTTGAATATCATGTTTAATTCAAATATGATCCATTATTTTATTAAGGTTGTTTTTTCCCCTTGCATATCTCTAGAATATGTAAGAGCTTTATGGAAATGGCGTATGTGATACACAAGTAAGAATTTCTTTTAGTATCCATTATTTCTCCAGTATTTTGAGAAAAACAGGCCAAAATGTAGCATAATGAAATGATGCTTATTGTCAATTATGAATTATACTAAATTTCTTTTAGAAAACAAATTTAAATACATTTCAGATTAATTTATGCTTTTTCTCTCCTGGTTTCCTCAATTCACCTATCTGGTTGTCCTGAACAGTTTCAAAGTCATATTTTTTTCATATTTCTAGGTTGACCCCAGGCTGGCCCCAGAAAAACAATTCAAGTAAATGAGTTATCTGTGGCCTTTGAAGTCAATTAACAATTCAACAATATTCATTTGTTCTGTGGCATTGAACAAAGACTTCCTTGCACAATACTACTAACAGTGCTATGCTGGGATTTATGAAGGCTGCTGAAATAATCAAGCCATGGTCCCTATGCTTGGGAAGTTAGGTATAGGTTAGGAAAAAATGAAACATATACAATTAAAGTCTTAGATGAGCTTTAGCAGTATAAATAACACATTTATTTCTTTGGCCTTGCTAAACCCTCTGTTTCTTTGTTCTTGTTTTTGTTTTGTTTGTTGGTTGGGTTTTTTTTTGTTTTTTTGGTGAATCTTAGCGTTCTAGAGCTGTGGGATCATGACTGATTGCAAAACACCTGGCATTTCCTTCACAGAGCTCCACTTTCCAAGATTAGACTAAAATACACTTGGTCTGATTGGGCTCTTAGCACTTTTGGGCGTGCACAGTGTCTTTCTAGAAAAAAAAAAAAGGCTTAAATTCGTCTTGTTTTTCATACTTCTATTCAGGTAGATTGAGATAGAAGAGTGGAGAACTTAAGAGCCTGATTTCTGGATCCAGACTCTCTAGGTTCAAATCCCAGCATCACTACTAGTTGTGGGACTTTGAGCAAGTTACTTAAGCTTTCTGTGCTTTAGTTTCCTCATCTGTACCAGCGAAAATAATAGGACCTGTCTCATAGGTTTGTTATGAGGACTGAATGAGGAAATATTGTGTGATGTAATAGCCATTATCTAAGTGCTTTTAAATACGTATAATGCGCCAAGTCATTAAAAAAAAAAGAGAGATACTAGGGTGAGGGCAGTTCTGTGGAACCTCTCAAATGAATAGCCAGTTCTTCCATCCTACATTCTGACTCTGTTTTTGACGTGCAATACAACCACTTTGAGTGCTTCATAATCATGTGCTCCACGGCATCAGCGTGAATGGGCAAGTAAACCTCTGCCCCAGTACAATAACCCTGAGCGCTCCTGAGCCCTGCTTTTGGAAGGTGACTCTTTTTCTTCAGCCCTGATGTAAGCAGTTGATCTCACCAGAGATACTAGGATTACTGCCATTTGGTTGTTGAGTCATTAATTTGAAAAGCCTCTACCCAAGAGTGTCTGCCTTGATATCCACCCAAGAGAACATCCTCTGAGGAGGTAGGGCAAGGGCCTCTAATTAGTATAATGAATGTCTGTCTTTCCAAAACACCAGCTCTGCTTTTGGAAAGGAATCAATATCCGTCATCACTGTTTGTTGCTCAGTGATATAGATACTTCCATGTGTTTCTGTGCTCTTAGGGACTGTTCAACGGATGTGAGGATGCTCAAATACCAGAAACAGCTTACTTTTCATTTCTAATTAACATTTTATGTTCTAGAATGTGCATTGCCTCTTTTTTCATATCATACTATTTCTAACTTATACAGTTTTATTACTAATTGAGCAAGAGCATGTCTTTCTGAAATAGAACTATTTTCTTTGAAGAAACTGAACATTAACTTAAAGTACTTGGCAGAAACAAAAATCTTAACAACTCATAAATTTATTCATTTGATATGTGCCTTACAATATGCCAGGAAACTAGGTGTGTGATGGTGACCATGACCTATTCAGTACTCAAGGAATGCATTGCGTAATGGATGAGGAAGACAATCAAACCTGAATATAGTCTATTTTTGATAATCTATTTGTGACAAAATACACATACCATAAAATTTACCATTTTGCCCACTTTTAAGTTTACAGTTCATACCATTAAGTACATGTACAATGTTATACAACTATCACATTATTCATCTCCAGAACTTTTCATTATCCCAAACAGAAGCTTTCTACCCATCTGAATAATCTAAATGTAAGAACTTTCAGACTTTCCCCATTTGACCTTCCTGAAAAACCTACTGATTAATTTATAATCATTCCATTTACCTGTTAAGGCTATTCTAAGAATGTTTCAGAAATACTTATAAATATCTGAACTTCCATTGTTTCTTTTATAAGATATTACAACATTTAAAGTAGTGATGTTAAACATTTTGTTGCAAAGAGTGTAATTTAATTTTAGCTGAGTACCTTTAGCTTTACTAAGATTAGTAATTAAATATTTAGTTGTGTAGTAAATTAGCTATGCCACGTGATCCTTGGAAAATGGGTGCTCTATTTACTGCAGCATGAATGTTTTACAAGGTATTGTAATGTAACTAGTAAATCAATAATGACAATTTAGGTTTCAGCTAATTAAACTCTTCCTTAGCATTTATTAATTGGAGGGTCTGAAGTAAAACAACTATGATAGTGATGATAACTGTTGCGATGGTTTAGCTGCACCAGCCAAGGATAAAACTGGGAAAAGAGAATACGTGTGACTAGTTATAAAGTCAGTTTCCTACTGTCTTCTCTATGAATTTTGATTGGCAAATCTAAACCAGGATTAGTCATTGAGAGAACTTGTCATCAACTTCATGCCCATCTTCAGTCAAAACACTTTTAATGAGAATTGACACAATTGTGATGGCAAACAGTCAATTAAATAAATTTTAAAGTGTTTACTAACATGAATGTGCCCAGAACTGAGCTATGTTATTGAAACAGCATAATCAAACACAAAGAACCCAGTTCACAGTCATAGATTATGTATAAAAGCCATTATACTAATACTGAATAACAGTAATGGTAGAAATAGTAATAATATGAGTAATATATAACAAAGCCTTTTTGCAGATGAGGAAATTAAGGCCCAGATATGTTTGGCCTCTCACATCCCTTATTTGGCTCCATAAATTAGCTTAATCACAACCTAGATCTTTATTTCATGTAATACTACGTGTAAGGGAGATGTGAAAACATGTCCAGGAGGACATGGCTGTGTATAGTCACTCGATCTTTAGTTGATTTGGAAAAACACTGTGATTTGGCTGAGAAAGCAATAGCTTTAGCATCTGAAAGACCTGCTTTTGAGTCAGCTGTGCCTTTTACCACTCTCTGGCAAACTTGTTTAACTTCCAAGGCTCAGATTTTTCGTCTGTAAAATAGGGATAAAAGTGGTAACTCACTAGCATAGCAGTACTGTAGAGAGTAGATGCTCAAAAGTCTCTCTCTTCACTTAAGTATTAATTGGAATTCTTAATATGTGTCTAATATATTCTCAGTTAGGGATATAAGAATAAAATAATCATGATCTATCCAAGTATCCTCCTCAGCTTCTCTGAAGAGTCAGGCAAGTGAGGGAGAGGGTTGTGGAAAGAGACTACCACATAGCATGACAATTCAGATTTATTCATCCGATTGTGCAATAATAGAAATACTGTAGACTCAACTAGTTTGGTAGGCATAAAGGGAGGAGTGGAGAGGAATGAGGGGAATCCAAAGAGGCCTCAGAGAGGAGATGATGCTTGGGAAGAGTGGAACAGGGTGAGAGAGTTTGCCAAGCAGATGGGGTGAGGGAGATCACTGTGAGCAGAGAGAGCAGCTTGAGCAAAGCACAGATTCCTCAAAGAGCAAGGCCTTTTCATGGAACAGCGTGTGGCTCATTGTGGCCTGAGCATAGGGTGCACACGAGGGAGTGGGAAGAAGTGACTTTGGAAAGGTCGGAGGGGGCCAGATGGTGAAAGCTTGGCTTGCCATCTAAGAAGTTTGAATTGTGTTTAATGAGGGATGGAGCACCAGCGTCATTGAAGGATTTTAAGAAATAAGGATTGGAGAGAGAGAAAGAGAGAGAAGGGAGGGAATCAGATTCAGATTTTAGGAAAACTGATTTGGTGGCAGCATGGAGAATATAGCAGAGATGAGCACAGGTAGATGCTTCAGAAGACTTTGACTTTTTTAAACTTCACAGGGCATCATAGTCACTTAGAGGTCTTGTTAAAACACATCACTGAGCTCTATTCTCAGAATTTTGGATTCAGTAGATCCAGAAAGAGGAACAAGAATTTGCATTTTTAACCAAGTCTCCAGGATCACACCCACAATAATGATGAGGGGCTAACCAGGACCCGTACTGAGGCAGTGAAATCGAGGTTGTGATTGAAACTGTAAGGGCCTCATTGATTAGATGCACCCTTACGATACATTGTGCCTGCTGAGATTTTGCTTGGCTAGTATTTCTCTGCCGGAGGCATTTGGTAACACTGGAGGATATTAGGTGAAATAAAACGTACTAACCGTTGTCTACCGGGGTCTGAGTGGTTCAAAGTGAGCTGGGGCCCTCAGTGAATGTTAATGCCGGAAACTGCCTTGGGAATTTCTTAACTCAAACTCTTTTCTTACGGTTGTTGTTGTTTTAATTGAAATATAGTCAGTTACAATGTGTCCATTTCTGCTGTACCACTCAGCAATAAAAAAAGAATAAAATAATGCCATTTGCAGCAACATGGATGGACCTGGAGATCGTCATTCTAAGTGAAGTACGCCAGAAAGAGAAAGAAAAATACCATATGATATCACTGATATGTGGAATCTTAAAAAAGAGAACACTAATGAACTCATCTACAAAACATAAACAGACTTGCAGACATAGTGAACAATCGTACAGTTACTGGGGGAAAAGGGGTAGGAAGGAGTAAATTTGGGAGTTTGAGACTTATAGTAGCTGTTAATGGAGAAGGCAGTTCGAATTACAGAGAAGAAAGACTTGTCCCCAGTCACAGGGCTGGTTGTCTGGGGAGAAGGGTTTCTGATGTAAGATGCTGCTGTTGAAGGGTCTTACACTCTGATCTGTCCACATTTCCTGTGCTTTCAGCTGTATTATGGCCAAGGGGAAACAAAATCTGGCTGCTTTTTAGTTGTTTCACCACTTCCATTTTTTTTAAAGTAAGCATATACTTTCCTAAGGTTTCTGTGACAATTGACTCTTGGTTAGACAGGATTTTTCTTCTGTTTTTGTTTATTTGGTGCGTGTGTTTGTTTTTAATCCACACATCATCTCTCTAATTACCTTTTATTGTAATCATGATCTATTTTTCTCGTAGTCCCATTGTTGTTCTAGTGACATGGGTTTCATCTGCTGAGCATAGGAAAAAGGTTTTAATAGACAGAATTAACTCTGGGGTGGTTACTTTGGATTTCAAAGAGGCAGTTGATGCTTGTAGACTGTGAGGGCTGAAAGAGCTGAGCATGCTGTGTGTAATAATGAAGGTGGTTTGGGAAGATTTTTGTGCTCTTAATTAGGAATGAGATGAGGTGGCCTTCTGTCAGCAGGAGGCTCAGGACACGGACCTGTAATTGCAGTGATATAATGGGATTACTCAAACTTGAGCCGTTGCCCACACTGAAGGGGGCTCAGCACCTCCTCTACACACCTGCACTAGTGCAGGGTGGGGCGTGTTGTAGTGGGATGTTTTGTAGAATTGATTGTATAATTTGGAGGATTTTTTTTTCCTTCCTCCTTCCCTCTGTGTGCATGTGCATTTACACAGTGGAGAAGAAGAACATAAAAGTACTTGCATCTCTCAACATTGTGCGTCGAATGGAAGGGCCTTTGAGGGTTGTCTTGCATAGGAGACAGTGTATTCAGGATGCTCTAAATAATGTCCAGAATAAATACATTGTACTTTGGCAAGCACTTGGTGTGGTTGCCTAATACTACAGCTCATAAATGTTTACTAAGATAAAGTATTATTAGTGAGTGTAAATTTCTCCCAGGTATAGGGATAGATATTGAGCAGATATTATTAAATGCAGTGAGTGTTTGAAAGCACGTACAGAGCTTTGAATTCATTTTAATTTCAAAGTAAGAGCAGGTTTGAGTTAATGAAGCACCAGGGATCTTATGTGAGCCACCAAAAAAAAAGTAATCTCTCTCTCTCTCCCTCTTTATCATCCATTCACAAAACTGTAAGTATGCACTTACTAGGTAATGTGTAAGGTCCTGAGACTGTACCAGGACTGAAAAGACAGAACTCTTGCCTTTACAGAGTTTACGTCTTCATGTCAGAAGCAGACTTGCCACAAAACAGTTTATCTCCAGTTAAAAACCAAGAGTTTGGATACATTAAAGAAGAAACAAAGAATTCCAGTCTGGGAATAGACTATGCTTTGTGCAGAATATTGAAAACAAAATGATGACAAAGAACAAGACTGATTTTAATAGGCAGAGGAGGACAGGCCAGCATTCCAGGGTGAGAAAACAGGGAAAGCAGAGGGATGGGAGCATTTTAAGGAAACTATTTGTTCCGGCTGGAGAGGACAATATAAAGAGAGGGGACTAAGTTTTGCAGCTGGAAAGGAAAGGCTGGGCCAGATTGGCAAAGCCTTGCATGTATCATGAGGAGCTAGAATTGAATTCCATGAACAGAAGGAAGACTTGGTATAACCAATTCAAAACCAAACCAAAACCACTTGGACAAGACAATACAGCACAGTAATGGTTAAAAGCGCAGGCTCCCCCAAAGTTTCAAACTTAGGCTTTTGTTTCTTGTTTAAGTTTGAGAAAGTTATTTAATGTCTCTGTGCCTCAGTTCCATCATCTCTAGAGATAATGACACCTCCTTCATGCTATTGTCATAAAGATTAAATTAAATGTCTATAAAGCCGTTAGTATAGCACCAGGCTATAATTCTGAACTGGTATTGCTCTTCTTTTTCTGCCTGTTTTCTTTGCCACATAAGCTAAAAGAGCGTTAAGCTCCTATGTCTTCATGGAAGTAGGCTAGAAAGTAACACATTTTATTCAGGGTCTTTTTGAGCCTTCCTATCTGCTAGGGCTTGTGGAAAACGTAACACAAAGATGACTAAGATACCAACAGGTAAGTAAGAAATTGTACTGCCATATGTTAGTGCCATCATGCAGACTCTTTTTAAAGTGCTTTTGGAGCATGAACTGGTAGATACACTCTTAAGAGCTTATAGTCCAAAGAACACATTCACGTTGTCTTATGGTATAGTTAAGAAAATTGGACATAACCCAGCACATTAATGGACAATAGGGAATTTATATTTTGTGGAAACAAAAAATCCAAGTCAGGATTGATACCTTAAATGTAAAAGTGCAGTGAGGGCTAGGAGAATCGGAAGCCCATTCCCGAATGACAGAGGGTATAAAGAGGAACTCAGTTTTATCAGTTTCATCTCGGAAAACTTCCTAGGGAAGGTGGGATTCTAATGCTATTGAAAAGCCTAACAAGTAAAATATTTGACAGATAAGATGAGAAAAAAAGCATGTCCTGACCTTAGGAATTCTGGCACTGTTTCAAAGAAGGCAGAGGGTTCCAGTGACAAACGAAGAGGTGAGGAAAATCTGAGACTGTATCTTAAAGAAGATTTGAAAAGACAAAGTGGGCAGAGAAGATGGGCGTGGGTAGGGCTGGGGTGTGAGGGGCGCCCTAGTGCATGGCTTAGGCTCAAAGTAATAAAGTCTGGATTTTCAGACTGACCTGGAAGGCAAATAAATGATTATCCTGGAAACGGAGGGAAGTGCTGATAATGGACTCTGTGGTAAGGAGAAGTCTGTGATAGTTTGGGGAAGAGAGAGACTTCAGTACAAGGGGAAAAGACAAGGATACTAGCATGTATTAAGCACTTAACTGTGTCCCAGGCATGATGCTAGATACATTCTATAATTCGTCTCATTTCATTCCCACATTAATTCTGTGAGGCAGATAAATTTATCCCTTTAAAGGCAGGAAAACTGAGGTTCAGATGAAACGACTCTATCCAGATCACAAGTCAGTCAGTTATTGAGAATTAAGAAATCCAACCAAAATAGTCATAATCGGAAAGTTTAAATTCCTTGTTTTGACTAAATTACACCACTATCTTTCATCCATCCATTCACTCAGTAACTAATCACCCAGTGCTGACTGTGGGCAAGACTCTGTCACTGTGTTGACCTTCTTGCTCTGCACCTACTAGCTGTCTGATCTCGGAAGAGCCACTTTCCTGTGACCATTTTCTAAACTGTTAAATAGGCTTGTGTGAGGATTGACTGCTGGAATATTTGCAAAGATGTCAGTTCTGATACAAAGTGGCCACTCAATCTGTTAGTTGAATTCAAATTTATATTTCAACAATTACCAGGTAATTACAAACTCTTCTTATCTATTCCCCAAGGACACATAAGAATCAGTATTTGGCATCATTTTATTCATTTTTTTTCAGTTGTTTGTGTACAATACTGTAATGATGATGAAGATATTGATGATAATAATGTTAATAATAATAGCAGCAACCTTTTATTGAGCACATACTGTGTGCCAGGGCCTGTGTTAAGTTCATGGTTTATATAATTTCACTTAATCCTCAGCAGAAGTACATGAGTTAGAACTCTTCCCATGCCTATTTTATACATGAAAACTCAGGCTTCAGAAGGTTAAGTGACTTTGCTAAGATTGCGCAGCCAATGAATGGCAGACCAGGATCTCAAATCTTGGGATGTCTTTAACCACAAACCACATGCTCTTAATCATTAGGTGTTACGGCCTTATTGTTTAACAGAATGTTTTTTGCGTCAGAGCTGTCAGGAATTCAGAACATTTTTGCTCCCATCTAGCCTGAATTAGCGAACTTTCACTCAAATTCATGCTCTTTGCTGTTAGTTACTGGTGTTCTAAATGCCTTTACTTAAAGAAGGTAGTTCCATCCTCTTCCTTAATTGGAAGAAAGAAATGGTTTTGCTGCACACTCATAGACATCCCAAGGCACACATCTACTGAAACTGATTTGCTTGGACAGAAAATGTGAGATTCAGTTTCTTCTTGGTTGGGGAACATTTTTCTTAACAGCATTCAGTGGTAGTCTTTCTCTCTCTTTCTCTTGCTAAGCTATCCAGGGATAATGAGTGTAGGGTTGATTTTCGACATGTATCTTGGAAAGACTAAAATAGAACAAAGAGCACTGAGATGAGATCAAGAAAGAAGAAATTGGTATCAAGGCTGGGGCATGAGGTAGAGAAGGGGGAGTTGTGTGGACCTTTGATGTTTTAGGTTTTACACATTTTGAATTTGAGATTGAAAGTAAAAAGGGAAAAGCAATGGAAGGGGGCCATTTAGTTTGCAGAAAGTCAGGATGGTAATTAAAATGATTAGAGGAGGAAGAAAAAATAACGAACAGCTCACATTCATTGATGGCTTATAATATGCTGTGCAAAGCATTCAATGTGTTAGTAACTCATTTGGTCCTCTCAACACATGTGTGAAGCAAGTAGTATGATCACTGCTTGATAGATGAGAAACCGAGTTTTCGGGCAGTGAAATGATCTGCAAAAGGTCACACAACCAGTGAAGCCAGAATGAGGCCATTTCTAACTAGCCTTAGGGTTTTACCCACTGACTACCATCTTGACCCTCAGAATGAGTCAAACCTGAAGGTCCAGAAGCAGCCCCTGTGCCTCGTGGGCCCTGGGCACCTGCTCCAAATCCCCACCTTGAGATCATGTATCCTAATTTTCAGACTTGGGATAACACGTATTCATTGATAATGAAAAAACTTGGCCTTAGGCGTTTGGCAGTTGTTTCTAGCTGTGTAATTTTCAGCAAGATGCTTTCCTGAAGCTTTTCTTCTTCATCTCTAAAATGGAGGAACATAATATGAAGATTGTCTCAAATGAATGCAGGACTTTTCCATGGTGTCTTGTACTTGATGAGTGTTCTTAACATTATATAAAATAATAATCATGATTTTAACACAATACCTGGCTCCCAGAAGGTGCTCAGCAAATGGTGTCTACACACTTGACATCGTGGTCCTTAGCCCCTGACTCTGAGAAAATTCACAGGCTCATACAATGACATCCATGCTTCCACCAAAGAGATAGGCCATCTGTCCTTACTAATAATCACCTTCCCAAGACAAGTTCTTGTATGTGACAATGCTATAGAAAGCTGCTTAAAATAACATCTTTATTAAATAAAAGCTGTATGCCTTTAGAGGGATAGTAGCGCACATTGTATAATCCTCTGCTTTTCATATTGAAATTCAGCTCCCAGACCTTGCAAAAGGAATTCAGAGGCATCTTAACATGGAGGATGACCTTCACATTTTCATAAAATAAGTGATTAATGTGGGGACCATTAATTCCACCCATACTCTATTCCCCAAACAGCTTTATCCATCCTGAAAAAGGCCTTTTACTTTCAAGGATAAATGATACATAGTTTTAATACAATTATGAACAATCAGGTATGTAATTTATATTTGCTATCATAATAAAATACATAATTAAACATCACTCCATAATTAATCAAGGCATTAAAACCCAAAAGTGGCAAAAAGCTACTCTCCAGCAGCATCCTGAGTCAGAGAGATTATTTATAAATAGTCTTAGGACATTTTCATTCCTGTTTTATTTTCTCCAGGTGTCACTGGATGGGTCAGTCTTGATTATATACTGCATTTGGATATGTGTTTTAAGAGGAGTGATCAAAGGTCGCTTACCTAAGCTTTTCAGATGAAATGTAAGGAGCCAGAAGTTTAGCTCACATGTAGTGCTGATCTATTTCAAAATAATCAAATAGAATGGATTTTACCAGAGATATCAATAAGTTAGTCCTACTTTGTGCCTCAATTTGTGCATCAAAATCCTATAGTGGATAAAATAGAGAATAAGCCATTTCTTTTTATGGCTGTGCAGCAATGGTAAAAATAGAAATTTCGGATTTGCCTGCATGCCTTACAGATTTTGTTAGCTCTGATCAGCAAGGAGTTAAAACAGGCTGCACTGAATACTTTATAACCGATGATGATTACAATAAATTAATGAGTGAACATTTGCCAGGGCCTATGTGGCACACTTGAGATAGACCCACCTAGTTAATCTTCACCATCGTCGTATAAGGTAAGTATTGTTATTCTTGTGTTATAGATGAGGAAACTGAGGCATAGAGGAGTTAGATGATCTATCACAGCGTGATCTCTTAGAGGTTAAAAAAAAAAGAGGGAAAACTGAAGAACACAGTAAGAATGGCATGTGATTGATTTTTCTGCATGTGTGAAAGATGGGTGTTCTCTTAGAACTGGCTGGGGTTTGCTATTGAAGTTAGCGTTGATACCATGATACCATGATAAAGAGGACTTGCACATATTAGATGTTCTATACCATTGAATGAAGTTGAAAGTTCCCAGCAGGCTCTCAGCTAGTTTCCTCCTGGAGCAGTCAGAATGTTTGAGTTGATGTTTTTACCAAAGGATAAAAACCTTCTCTATTACTGTCAGGGAGGAGGATGGATAAATGCAGAGGAAAGGCTCACTGAGCTGCCCTCATCAGGGATAATCGTATTCCTTCCTTGTTTTCAAGTAATGCCCCATGTGATAGCTGATGTCAGCAGGCATTGAGTGAGTGTAGTTCTGAAGACCTGTGACTGAACCCTGCAGGGAGTTTACTAAGTGTGGAGGCTCCTCAGAACACACAGGCAGTCTGAGAACAGTGGATTGGACTTGACTGGGTCTATCTCATGTTCCTGTGACTACTTCAGGTGTCTTTGGGGTGCATGTAATTGTCAGGGTGCATTGCATGTCTGGCTCTCTTTGGTGTCTATCCTTGTGCTACCACAAAACAGCTCTGCCTCTTTGTTTTAACCCCATTGGGCTGGTGACATCCTTCAAATATATCATCTATGCTTAGAACCCTTCTGCCTTTGCTTCTCTCTCTCTCTCTCTTTTTTTTTTTTTTCTGGAAGGCTCTTAACTATTCCTTAAGATGCAAGTCAAGTATCACTGTGGCCCTGGTAGTTCCATTGACTCCATGCTCTGTGCTGCACTCCTTTTATACCTGCAGACTCAGGTGGTGGCCCAATGGTTACAGGTAAGGAGAGACAGAGGACTGAGCCAGGCCTGAGGGCCTTGCATGGGAGAGTGGATCCAGGACTAAGACATCTGACAGCAGGAAGCAGATCCAGCTAAGGAGGCAGTGACCTCTGAGCCTGCTAAGGGCACGCATTCATCAGGATTTAATGTCAGGCACTGTGTCAGTTAGTGGAGATTAAAAGACTTACTTCTAGTCTTCAAAGAGCCTAGACCAGGAGGAATCTTAGACAGAGGAGGGTGAGTTCCAGAAGTTCTTATCTTGGAGATAGCCCGTTGACCCCACATGCTGGGCTGTGCTTCTGGCATGGAACTCCAGTCCCTAGAACAGAGGTCACTAGAGGGAAATCCTGGGAACTGGAGTGGAGGAGAATGATTGGAAAACTAAAGCTTAAAACCATGGGGCTTCTCTTGGGGCAGGTGCTTCAGGTGGTGACAGAGCAAACTCGGAGCAGTCAGTTTGGAAGGATGGCTGGTACTCAGCTCTGTTGCATGGGGCCTGAGGCAGTTGAAAACACTCTGTTTTATGTCCCTATTGAACTGGAATCTATTTTTTCCCTTAACTTTGTCAGTTAGTGTCTGTACTACCTCAGGCAATACTTCTCTTAACTTCAGCAGCCCAGGTTGCTTCATCTGAAATGAAGATTAATAATAATTACTTCTCCAGGTTATTCTGAGAGTTAAATGAACACTTAACTCATTATGCAGTGTCTGGTGTACAGTGAGGTCTCAGTTAATGGTGATGTCATCATCATCATCACTATTACCATCATCACTGCAGCCATAAATATTGTTGTCACCTATTATGGAACAAAGTTTTTTTTTTTTTTTAAGAGATCTTGCTATTTTATTAGATTAAAAAAGATAAAACCAATAGGAACTAGGGGGAAAGATGGGGAAAGAAAAACAGAAAAGGGCTGAACAAAGCTCAGCCATGACACAGGCGAGAAGCAGGGAGAGGGGGAACATTCAGAGCCCTGAGTCAAGGCAGGAAAGAGGTTTCTAAGGACTAAACATCCCTTCATTTGATGACAATTTTCTGACGCAAGGTTTAGGGCCCCGAGCCTTTAGCTGGGCCCCGCTATAGGGTGTTGGAGATTGCAGATGCAGAAACAGAAATTCACACCTTCCTCCGTGATAGCACTTACATCTAAACCTTATGTCAGTGCTGTGGAAACTCTGCTTGTCTGTCTTGAACTTATAAGTTCAAGTACATGATATCTGGCATTTTCAGGTTTTGTTGAACAAAAGAATGACTCAGCCAGGAAAAAAAAAAGTGCAAAAATGTTTCCAAAACCAGTCTATAGTTTGTTCATTGATACTTACTGAGGCCTTTAAAATTATGTAAAGGAAATGTTAAACAATTGTGGCGTAATAGTGATACGTGAAATGTGGCACTGTGTGCTTTGTGGCACTGTAATACTGTGGATGCTTAGTTCAGAGCTGTTGAACATGATCTTAAGCTCTCTGCACCCCTAGCCAACCCGAGATTCTCCATCCACCCACCTTTTATTTATTTCCTCCACTCTAATCTGCGAGTGAATAAGATAAAAAGCACATCACAGATGTTTTCTAATTTATCTTAAATGGTGAGAGAGTCATTGTCTATTTTCTCATTGTAATTAATTGAATCAGCGTATAACTGAGATCCATATGGTCCATTGATTTCAATTTTATTTGTCATAAATGTTGTCCATTTTGGGTAGATTTCTAGCTCTAGTAGTCGTAAGTAAGAAGGTATCTGTCTACCTTGTTATTTTCTGAAACTATAATGTATGTCCACAGAGCCAGCAGATTTGTATTCACGAACATCAGCATGTAAGGGGCTGTTGTGTCAGGAACACTGAAAACGTGATAAATATTAATTTCTAAGCGGATATTTTGTCAAGAATTTTTAGAAGAAGCATTTCATGTTTCTGTTTTTGCCCTTGGAGTCTTCTAAACGATAGAAGTAAAAGTCAGCGATCTTTAACAGGGTCTTGCTCCATGTTCGGAGGTCTGCCAATATTTTATTTTTCTACATGGTGAGATTCTACTCTTGATTATTAAAGAGCTGTGTTTTCTGCCTTTTTACTGCATAGCTCTGGTTTTCATAGGTGAATGGAACCAAGGGTATGCATTTATTTGATTTTATTTTTAGAAGTCAGTACTCACTATTTTTAAGTACAAAGACGCAAGAAAATGGCTTTCTATAAGGAAAATAATAGGAGCAACATTCTAAAGAACTTTACTATGATATACATAAGCTCTTAGGAGAAAAAAATCCTTAAAGTTTAAACATTTGAGAGAAATGATGGTTCACATAGTGGAGTCGTTGTTTGGTGTCTTCTGTCCTGTTTGGAGTGAGCTGCCAAAGGATCCATCTAAATTGAGCAACTTTTCAGTCACAAGGCTCCCGTCTCTGGCAAAAACCCCTCCTTTTGGTCCATGGATATTTGAAAATGGATCTTGAAATGTTCATGAGGTGCGGGGGTTGAAGCCAGCACCTCCATGATGGAAGGCGTGGGTTTGAATCCCTGATGCGCCACCACTAACCAGCCACGTGACTTGGATTGAGTCACAACCTCCTCTCATTCTCACTGTTTCCTTTTATAAAATAGAGCTTAACAGTACCTACCTCACAGGGTTTTCGTGAGGATTAACAGAAGCAACATGTGAGAGTGCTCAGCCATCAGGACTCAGGAAATGGGTGCTTCCAACTTCGGAGTTTCCAGTCCAGTCTCTGCCACCTGTGTACTGTATGATTTTTCTGGTCTCCTTTTTCTGGTCTATAAACAGATAGCACCACATTAACTAACCTCTCAAGTTACTGAAAGATCTACCAAGACACAATTCAAATTCTCTCGTGCAGGAAGAAAAGCTGTGGTCTGCTTGTATGGTCTGTACTCTGTCTTTGCCTCTGAACTTCCTGGTGAGCAGAGGGAGGAGGTGTAACACATTTACAATACGCAGAGTTTTCAGAGCATCTGGGAGAGAAGATTGATTGCATTAAAACTAAATTCAAAATGTTTATCTCGAATGGTTCAGAAAGCAATTTGGGGATGTGGTTTCAAAGCTGGCACTGATAAGGAGGTAGAAAGAGAAGAGATTTGGGTTAGGACCCTCACTAAATGATCCTTAGTCCTCCCTCGTTCAGTGGCATTGGCGAAGCAATCAGTTTGTGAAGTCTTATTTTCCGTATCTTTAAAATGAAACAAAGATTGCAAATTTGTTGTAAAGAGTAGACATGGTACACATAGAAAATAGAATATGTATGTGTGAAACACATTGTATGTACTTGAGGAGTGTTACTTTCCTTTATTATCCTGTTCACTTCCCTGTAACTGGCCCTTATGATTTCCCTACCAGCAATTTCACTTTTACTTCATAAAAGGGCTTCACCAAAGGAAACACAAAAAGGTTGAGATTGTACACTTGATATTAAGGTAGAGCGATGTGGCCCGGAAAACTCTGTGGAGGAGAGAGAAACACTGACATAGAGGGCCCTTCTGAGTCCTGCAGCGACTGATTCCTCCCCATTGCTGAATGGCTGTTCTATTTTGTTTATTTTTTTTATTGAAGTATAGTCAGTTTACAAAGTTGTGTTAATTTCTGGTGTACAGCATAGTGATTCAGTTATACATATATATTCCTTTTCATATTCTTTTTCATTATAGCCTATTACAGGATATTGAATATAGTTCCCTGTGTTATACAGTAGGACCTTATTTATCTATTTTGTATATAGTAGTATCTGCAAATCCCAAACTCCCAATTTATTCCTCCACCCTCCCCAATCCCTTTCTCCTTTGGTAACCATAAATTTGTTTTCTATAAGTCTGCTTCTGTTTTGTAGATTAGTTCATTTGTGTCATTTTTTTTTTTTTTTTTTTTAGATTCCACATATGTGATACGATACGGTATTTTTCTTTCTCTGATTTACTTCACTTAGTATGACCATCTATAGGTCCATCTATGTTGTTGCAAATGGCATTATTTTATTCTTTTTTAAGGCTGCTAGTACTCCATTGTATGGAATATACAACTTGTTTATCTGCTCATCTATCTATGGACATTTAGATTGTTTCCATGTCTTGGCTACTGTGAATAGTGCTGCTATGAACATTGGGATGCCTATGTCTTTTCTAATTAGAGTTTCCTCTGAATATATGCCCAAGAGTGGGATTGCTGGATCATAGGGTAAGTCTATTTTCAGTTTTTTAAGGAATCTTCATACTGTTTTCCATAAGGGCTGCACCAAACTACATTCCCACCAACAGTGTTGGAGGGTTCCCTTTTCTCCTCTCCAGCATTTATCATTTGTGGACTTTTTAATGGTGGCCATTCTGACCAGTGTGAGGTGATACCTCATTGTAGTTTTGATTTGCATTTCTCTGATAATAAGTGATACTGAGCATTTTTTCATGTGCCTATTGGGTATTTGTATGTCTTCATTGGAGAAATGTTTGTTTAAGTCTTCTGCCCTTTTTTGGATTTTTTTTTTTTTTTTTTTTTGTCATTGATTGTATGAGCTGTTTGTATATCCTGGAAATTAAGCCCTTGTCAGTTGCATTGTTTGCAGATATTTTCTCCCATTCCTTTGCTGTGCAAAAGCTTATAAATTTAATTAGGTCCCATTTGTATATTTTTCCTTTTATTTTTATTGCCTTGGTAGACTGCCCTAGGAGAACATTGCTAAGATTTATGTCAAAGAACATTTTGCCTCTGATTTCTTCTATAAGGTTTATAGTATCTTGTCTTATGTTTAAGTCTTTAAGCCATTTTGAGTTTATTTTTGTGTATGATGTGAGGGATTGTTCTAACTTCACTGATTTACATGCAGCTGTCCAGCTTTCCTAACCACTTGCCAAAGAGACTGTCTTTTCTCCATTGTGTTTTCTTGCTTCCTTTGCCGAAGATTAATTGACTGCAGGTGTGTGAGTTTATTTCTGGGCTCTTTATTCTGTTCCATTGATCTATACATCTGTTTTTGTGCCAATACCACACTGTTTTGATTACTATAGCTCTAGTGTTGTCTGAAGTCTGGGAGGGTTATTCCTCCAGCTTCGTTGTTTTTCTTCAGTACTGCTTTGGCAATTCTGGGTCCTGTTTGATTCCATATAAATTTTAGGATTATTTGTTCTAGTTCTGTGAAAAATGTCCTGGGTAATTTGATAGGAATTGCATTAAAGCTGTAGATTGCTTTGGGTATTATGGCCTGAATGGCTGTTCTATGAATCATGCACTCTGATTAGTGCTCTGGTTTGCAGAGAATGGAAGAGGGCCCAGGGAAGAATCATGGAGATATAAAAGAGAAAGGCTTTTTAGGGTAAGTGCAGGCAATAATATTGCTGGAACATAATGTGCAAGGAAAGGGATGGAAGGACCTGAGCAGAAAGCAGGAAGGCCTTACAAATGGTGAGTCATCGGAGGATTTTAAACTCCAGAGTGACGTGATCAGATTAGCAGTGAGATCATTCTGTCAGCAGTGTGGAGGATGAATTGAAGGAAGGTGAGACCGTAGACTTAAGATCAGCCAGGACCTTGCTTCGGACATCTACTGAGAAATGACAAGGTCCTGAACCAAGGTAGCAGCACAGAGGAGAAGCTGGTTTGCGAGATAGTTTAGGCATTAAAATTGACAGACCTGACGACTGCCTGGATACAGGAGGTGAAACAAAGCTGGCATCCAGGATAACTCTCCGGGTTCCAATTTGGCCTATTTGGTCAGGCCACCTCTGGTATCTCAGATGCCCCTGTTCCCATGATACTCCCGCTAGTCCACCTTGGTGAGAGAAGTCACTTCTTTTGCAGCAATTCCATTGCATTCTTGCTTATACCACACTTTTTGCATGCATTAAGTGATAATTATTTGTGTGCACAGCCATCTCCCCTACTTGATTCTAAACTTACTATGATGAAAGTCTTATTTAATGCATCCCTGAATCCCCAGTAAGGGCTAGTCAGCTGTGTTAATTATGTGCCACTTGTCACTTGATTAAACAGACATATTTGGCCTATGTTCCATGTCTTCTTCTAGGCCACAGGTTAAATTGTGTTTAAAGGCATTGGTCTCAGGAATGTGTCCTGTGGAATGCCATTTATGTCCCATTGGATGATTTGTTATTTACCATTTTCTGATTTCTTTCCTTTTCGTAATTGATTAATTGTTCCGGATCCCTAGACCCTCTTCTCCAAGCTTATTGGCACCCAGAAGAGGAATTCACAGATGTTATCCTATTTGGAATAAATTAAAGCTACTGTCTCTTCCTGGTTCTTTATGTGCTTCAATGTCCTTGAAGATTAGATTAATCAAATTCAGTCTGTTTAGCTTGAAAAAGCTCTGGCTGTAGGTTAGCATCTTCTTTGAGGTGCCTGCAAGTGATTGTGAGATCCTTATTTTATAGAACTCTAATCTTTGGAAGGCGTGTCTGCAAGGGTGATAGAGTATAGTGAAAAGGATGCTTCTTGACTGTGACACTGGAAGCCTGAACTTTAGCTGTGGTTCAGCCGCAGGCAGTCTGTGCAGCCTTGGGAAAGTCACTTCCACTTTTGGGCTTCAGTGTCTTTATCTGTAAAATGAGACTGTTGGGCTAGAGCTTTAAATATGGCTCTCCAGTATTCAAATACTGTTAGGTTTCTTAAAGTAGACTTGAAATCCCCAAGACCATCCTTCTCTATTAAGTGTGTCCAATCCTACAGAGCAGGACAGGAAGCAAGGCAAACCTGGGTGGGCCCAGGATCTAGAAGCAGAAGGAGAAGAAGAGAGGAAAAAAAGAAAACCAAAACCAAAAAAAAAAAAAAAGACCGAGGTCCAGAGGTTTTGGGGAAGCAGGCCAGTTGAACAGGCAGAGCACAGAATCCGAAGGGTATAGCCTTGGAGAGCAGGTGGTCATCTAAATAGTCAGATGGCAAGGGGGGTAGGGGGGGACTGTGGCCACAGCAGGCAGGCAGTGGAAGGCAAAGAGGGAGCCCAGGAGCATGGAATGCTCAGGAGTCAGAATCATGGAAGTCTGTCAGGGATTAGCAGGGTCCTGGCCACCTGCCTGGGTTCATGGGCAGGGCAGAGATTAAAAAGGGAGAAGGGGGAGGGGGATACACAAGAGCAAAAGAGTTCCAGGTCTGGTGAGCCTGACATATTAGGCAGGTCTCCAAGAGGGAGAGGCAGCGGAGAGGAGCAAGACAGAAGGCGAATTCTCAGAACTGGGCCACCAGGTGGGGACTGAGTTGCAGAAGCCCAGTTAGAAGAACTGGGACAAAAGGGCAGAGCTGGACTAATAGAAAGGAGGTTAATGCTGAAGCCTCCAGTTTTAGAGTTTGGGATACTGTAAGGTCTCTTCTAATTGCAGCTTTGAGGAAGCAGTGATTCCTCCTATCTTTCAGCTGCTTGTTTGTGACCAACAGTCTCCTTTCCTCCCTTCCCCGCCCTCTCCTCTCCCCTCAGTCTCTCTGCCCTCATCAGTTTCTTTGAGAATATCCTAAGTTCAAAGCATGCAGGAATAAGTAATGCTCTCAGGAATGTTAGCTAGGAACAGGAAAATGTAAAATTACAATACCGTGTGATAAAAGCAGCAGAGAGGTGCGTGCAAGGCACAGACAGTGCTGAGAAGTTAGAAGCCAATTCCGTCCAGAGGAAGTGAGGACCATGTCCCCAAGGAAGCACTGTTTGGACAGAGCCTGGATGGGCAGGTAGTTGTTTGCCAGGTGGAAAGGTAGGGGAAGGGCAGACTGGGCAAGGGAACTAACTGGCTTTGTGTGTAGGCATGGAATGGACATGTTCAGGGAGTAAGGAATTAAGTGTGGTGATAGCTGAGAGGGGTGTTGTGAGAGATCAGTGAAGAAAGTAAATGGGGAATTTTCAGAAAGCAAGTCCACTAGAATTGATAAGGAAGATAACATTCTTGGCAGAGAAGGGGTGAGGTGGAGTACGAAGAAGGTGATAAAGTGAGACCAAGAAGGAGGCTGTTACTTATGGTCCAGGCAAGAGACAACAGTGATGGAACCAAGGCTGTAGCAACAGAGATGAGCAAAAACATCAGACTTCAGGGGCAGAAACAAGGGGCCCACAAAGCTGCACCAGACTGTCATAAGCCTTGCTAGGAGTCATGGGCAGACAACTGGGGAACAGGATTGAGTCTTTCTTTAAATATCACTCTTGCAATGAAACCTTCTCTGGCTACTTGTTCAATACCACCCTCACCACATTCCCAGTCTCCCTTCCTGGCTTTTTTTTTTTCCCTTCTCTTTATTGCTCTCTAGTGTCTACCATACCACATATTTTACTTTTTTTGTTTTCTATCTCCTCCCATTAGAAGGTAGCTCTATGAGGACAAAGCTTTTGTCATGTAAGATCACTGTTCTCCCCTTATATCCCTAGCACTGAGAATACTCCCTGGCAGAGAGGAGACACTAAA
Organism: Camelus dromedarius; assembly: GCF_036321535.1. NCBI lineage: Eukaryota > Metazoa > Chordata > Mammalia > Artiodactyla > Camelidae > Camelus > Camelus dromedarius. The sequence continues at coordinate 56,828,924 of NC_087447.1, read as the reverse complement.
CATTGAGTGAAATCAAGGCATCAGCAGCCATGGACCAAAAACCTACAGCAAGAAAAGGCATACAGTCATAGAATATTTGACATTAAAGGAACTCTAGAGACCAGACTGGACACTTCATTTTGCAGAAGGCAGAAGTGATTTGCCCAAGGTGACGCACAGAGCATGTCAGGCAGAGATAATAGAAAGTGAAGGATCTGTGAGTATGTGGAGTCTGGTCTCTTAGGGGCTGACTGGCATTCAGGAAAGGAAATAGGGTGAAGGTGTCACGGCCTAGACGTTGAAGAGACACTGCAGCTACAGGTCATTCCTGATGTCACTAAACTGAAAACTTACCAACATAAAACAAATGAATCAGATTTCCTTTTGTAACTGAAACATACTAGAAACAATTGTTTCTTTCTTCCAAGGACTATTCTCATCTATTTTGTCCTTTGCTGTCCGTATTTGTAAATCCCTGCCCTCCTTCTCCCCCACACACACCAGGCATTGTTACAAGAATAAAGATTCCTCTGAACTTGGGCATCATATATCAATACCACATCTTTTCCATAATAGAAATGTGTTTCTGTTCCCTTCCTTTTTTTCTTTTTTCCTCAACAAGCATCAACACCCAGTAAGTACCAAGTGATTTGGTCTATGAAAAGTGAATGGTAACATTTGGTTTACCATTTGGTTATTTTTCATATCTAGGAATGTTAAAAGATTCTAAAAGGTATGAGGATTTGAAAATGATGTGAGAAGTTAGATTACTTCTTTATTTTTCATCAGTCTGTTCATTTCCATTTTTTCCAACTTCATTCATTTATTCTCTTGTTCCTCACATATTTCCTTTGCACCTACTAGCTAGCTATAGAAGGTTGGGTTGTTGAGAGTACAGAACTAAATCAAAGAGTTTACAGTCTGCAGGGAGATGGGAAATCAGGCAAAACCAAACTTTGAAGAATTTAATACACATATGTCTAATTTATGTTCTACCTATTTATAGTTAAGTCATTTAATAAATATTTGCCCAGTAGCTACTGTGGATCCAATAGGAAGTAAGACAAACCTAAGTCTCTGACCTCGTAGAAATTACGCAGTAGTTGAGGACACAAGCACTGTTTGCGATAGGTGCTACAACAAAAGAGTATGTTGGGGTGTAAGCTTTGCTTAGGCAGTAAGAGAAGCTTCCTCAAAGAGGTAATATTTGAGTTGAACTCTTAAATGCTGAATAAAATGAACTAGATAAGGAGAGGTGGAGATGGGGAGAAGTCTAGGTAGAGGGAACTGAATATTTGGAGGCTCTGAAACAGGAAAGGCATGTCTCATCAAAAAATTAAAAGAAGACCAGTGTGGACAAAAGCAGCAAGGGAGCGTTAAACTAGAACAGCAGACAAAGACTGTATCATATAGAACGCTATAAGCCACATCAAGGATTTTGCTTTTCTGCCCCAGAGTGATGGAAAGTCAGTAAAGATTATGAACACAGGAAAGTTTGAGAGAATTTTGTACTTGAGGATTGAAGTGAGGCAGAAAGAAGTGGGATGGGAAATGTAAAAGGGATGTAGAAATAATATAATAAAAATTCAAAAGACCAAGCTTACTTCCTCTGAGAAGTTTAAAGTATTAGTGGAAATAGGTGCCTTTGGACCTGAGCTTTGAAGAAGGAATAGGATTCAGGCATGTAGGAATGGGAGTTGTGAATCATTAAGGACATTTTCAACAGAAGACCAACATGAGAAAGGTCAGGGAGATGTGAAAGCAAAGGGGATGTATGGGGAACAGGAAGCCAGTAATTCTGGCTGGAGCATGGAACAGACGCCTGAATTACACGAATGGGAAATAGACTAAATAGTAGAAGTCAGGGTGGAAATGTTTGGGTATTGCACTATTTAAATTTTATTGTATAAGTAAACAGGAGTCATTGAAAGTGGATTGGAAAAAATAGAGGTTTGAAGGGATGAGAATGATGAGGAGTCTAGCAGAAAAGAATTGGCTGGAGCCAGTCAATTCTTGAATGAGGGTGATGGCAGTGGGAATGGAAAGGATGCAGAAAATATTATGGAGGTAAAATTAACAGGAAGTAGGCAACTGATGGGCTGCTAGACAACATGGAAGAGGTTTGAAGACTTCATAGCATTGTCAACACCTCATTTTACTTGGTCTTCAGTGCAAACCTTTGAGGTAGATTATACTTGTGGTGTCCTGGAATACAGACTGATAGCTATGTGACATCTTGCCCACTTGCCAGGAATAGCTGTGTCACTATTGTCACAGTTTTTGGGTGACTCCCAAATGAACTGGGTTTTAAATGTTAACCTACTAACAATTATCTCCATGTCCTATTAGCAATCAACTGAACCATCTGTTCAGTTCCAACCAACAGAGGATTTCTTCTGAAAAATGAATTTGAGAATGGTGAAATATTAGATGTTTAAAAAAAAACATACTGAGAACATTATAGTACTGCATGCTCTAGAAAAAAATAGTTGTGGTAGGAAGGAATTTCTTCCTTTCTGTTATATAAAGCTTATGCTAAGACACATAAAATACATGACAAAGTCTGTGATGTGATTTTATATTGCCATTTCTTAAAAAGTGAAAGTCTTATCTTGAAATGAGTCAAGTGGGAAGGCTGTGCCACTAGTGGACAAAGGCCCTGGACTTAAATTCAAATTTCTTTTTTATTCTATCTCTATTACTTATTAGAGATAAAATCTGCTTTTTCACTCAGTGTCTCTCAGTCTTAGATTTCCATCTGTAAAATGAAGATACTAGTACCTGCCTTGCCTACGTCAGAGTTGTAAGGGTCAAGTGAGTTGATGTATGTGACAGTGAGGCCCAAAGACAGTCATAATATCATCAGCCCTAGAGAAGTTCTTCACTGTGAAAATTCGAACTGTCATTGCACCAGATCTGTGAACCTCTAAACATACATCATTGGCCAACAGAGGGGAAAGTTATGTTAGATAATAAAGGTTGATAGACAAAAAAAGCTGGGTCCCAAATTGGCGAGTTCTTCATTAGAATCTCTGAATAACTGGTGTGGGGTGTGTGATTGTCACAAAAATGTGCTACATCTGCACTGTATAAAGTGATTTTAAAATATGGCCCCTAGACTAGCAAAACGAGGAACTTATTAAAAACGCAAATGACCGGGCGTACCCTAGACATACGCTGAGTCAGGAACCCTGGCAGTGGTGCTCAGCCTTTTGTGATTTAAAAGTCCCTCCAGGTAATTCTCATCACACCAAAATCTGAGAACCACTGATACAGAGGAAAGAACGTGGGCTCTGTATTCAAACCTGAAGTCAAAGTCAAGCTCTGACTTTTAATCATGCAGTGACCTTGAACTTGTTCTTTATCAATAACTGCCCCAGAACTTCCCCACTGTGGTGGAGGATTAAGAGGGATAATACAGGTGTCTTCTATCCCTCTTAAAATACTAGCCTTCTGGCTAGGCTGACATAGTAACATTTATTATGTCTTAAGCCCACATTAAAGTTTTTTTTTTTTTTCGCTCCCTCTCCCATTTTTGCAAAATTTCTTTGGGTAGAAATTATGTTCAAAGAATTGAGTTTTTGGTTAAGCTGTTGGACCACAGAGAGGAAAGGCTTATCTGAAAACTCGAACATACTAGGAAAAAGGGAGGACAGGTTTTCATTTGGACGTTTGGAACACAATTTGCAAGGTGTATAGGCTACCCCTTAGAAAGGTGCCATTTACACTATTAAAAATTCATATTAGTGTCTGTACCGTATGAAAGTTCATCTGCTTCAGAGATTCCAAACATGCAGATTAAAGATAGCTGCTATGAAGATGACTTAGTTCTATTCAGAAGTATACCTACAGCTAGACTAGTGGTTAAGTTATTTGGGGTCACCACTTAAAGTGACCCATTGCTAAGCATAAAGATTAAGGCCAGATCTGGGTCCAGTGTCCTTTTTTTTTTTTCCTGCTGGAAATGAGCTCAATAGATGTTTATAGTGAGTATTAAAATATTAATGGAGAGTACCAAATAAATCCTCAATGAAGCCACTTAAACGGAGGCCAGAGGAGATTCATCTATTCAACAGCTATTTACAGAGTCCCTGCCATCCACCAGGCACTGTGCTAAGCGCTGGACAAACAGAAGTAAGCAAAGCAGAACCTGTACTTGTCCTCACTGAAGGAATAGCATAGCAGGGAGGATATTAAACAAATAGCACAAAAATAAGTACCTAATTATAAATTGTGATAAGTTCCATGAAAAAGAAAGTACAGGGTGTCCTGGAAGCATATAATAGGAGGATCTGTAAGTCTCTGCCCTTGAAGAGCGTACAGTCTAATGTTTTTTGCATTTCCTATGCTTGAACCTGGTCTGTGTGGCTTTTTATTGCTACTCATGGGACAGATTGACCAGAATTACCTACTGAATAACTTTCTTGCTGCCTGGCCTTAGGAAAATTACTTAATCTCATCAGGGTTCAGTTTTCTTAACCATAAAATGGAAAAGAAAATCCAATCTGGTAGGACTGTTACGAGGATTAAATGAAGGAAAAAAAAAACAAAACAAAACAGAAAACAGAACTGTGTGTGCTTGGCACATGGTAAGGGCCACATGAATGTTAAGCATGTTAGACAAGAGGGGAGAAGGAGGGTGATGAGATGGTGACAGTGGTGATGATGCTGTAGTGGTTGGGACAGGGACAAAGTTACTGACTCAAAATTCTGTACTCTAGATACTCAGACTACCATTTGTTCCTTAGAAAAAGATATACATAAGGACTATAACCAACATATGAGAGAAAATCTTTAAACACACACACACACAAAAATCTAAAATCCACTGCCTAGTCTTTTTTTTTTTTTTTTTTTTTTGATGGGGGCAGCTATGTGCTAACAGAGTCCAAAGAGTTTTAACAAGAAAGAGAAGAAGACAGTTTTTAATTCTGGTCTTCTGTTTTGGTGATAAAGCAGTGGTGATACTCAAGTTTCTAAGGTAACTATCGGTCAAGGATTTGAAGAGGAAGGCTTTCTTGTTAGAGCGGACACAGAAGCATAAGGGACAAACTCACTGTTACTGACGTCCTAACACGTCAGCAGGATGGGAGCAAAGTGAAAAGAGGACTCGACTTAAGCCAGCAGCCCTTGCTTCCAGACTTGGTTCTACGTTTCCAGGGAGCTGTGTGGTCTGGTTCATCTGTGTGAGCCTCTGTTTCTTCTGTAAAATAGGGATGAAATGCAACGTATTTAGTCAATAAATTTCCTGGTTCCTTTATGAACTACTCCTACTTCAGATAGACCTAATATCTTGTAAGGGATAGTGAGTACTGAATAATGGTGGTATCTGTGAATGGTTTTCTTTTGAAATTTTAAAGCAATCAGTAAGTCAAAAATTATGGTTCATAATAGTACCATAATTTGGACCTTATATTTTTATATGTAAATTTTCTGTCTTCCCCAAACCACTTACAAGCCCTTCAAGTATTGCAAAGATGCCATATTTTAGTGTCTCCCAAATAGGTGACTAGAGCAGAATTTCCAAGCACATATTGACTGAGCTGTACAGTATCTACCACATGTAAAGAAAACAGCAGAGCTGCTTAGAGAGGCACAGAAGCACAACATTTCTGGTGGGGGACACAGTGACAAACAAGGGTAAGTGGCTCCCATAGATGAGCATAGAGCTAAAGGTAGTGGGTGGACCAGACCTGCTGAGCGAAGGTTTCAGGTTTGTCAATAAGGCTGAAGTTCAAGCAAAGATAAGCACCTTGGACATTGGCAGAGTTACAAGTCAAAGAACAGTGATTCCCCATTTACTTTGATTCACTGAGTAAACTTTTTATTGAGTGCAAAAAAGGATGAAAATGTCATCATGGCTCCTACCCTCAAGGAGCCCACCATCCAGAGGGAGAGGAGAGACAGATGCATGGAGTACAATTTGAGCTCCGAAAAGGGATTGTCTGGATTAGAAAGGAGCCCCCCCGGGAAGGCCAGGGGTGACTTCTAGAAGGATTAAGGCTTGAGACAGGAGGAAGAACACTGTCAGGGCACGAAAGGGAAAAAGGGCATTCCAGGCATTTTCAGTCTCTGTTTTCATGTGGTGAGCAGCCTGAGGAAGGCTCAGGTTCTTGTTTAAGCTAAGAAATGTGAGTCCCTCATGAGAGACATAATTAAGGCCCCAGTTAATGTAATTTGTTAGTGATTCTTCCCTTCTTAGGCACACCAGCCCTAATTTACTCTTAGTATATAATATACACATTAAAAGGTGAAAATGTGAAGCTGTAACTGAGAAAGTATCATAGAGTTCTGAAAATGAATTCACTGTAGGAGTCTAAATAGAAAATAAAAATCAGCTCTTTAAGCTGCTTCTTTACTGAGAGTGTTTTGAGTCAGCAGTAATTCTGGGTATAGAACCCATATTGCGCTTCATAAATTGGGCTGACCCAGAATATTGCAGCTGATGTTACAACATAAATCATATAGACTCTTCCTTTGCACAATAAGAATCGCGTAAACCCACTGCCAGCTCTGTCCCTTGCTTGAGTATGAATAATGTTTGCAGGTTATTTAATTTGCCTTTGCTCCTACCTAAAATGTCTGGAAATACCAACTACATTGGGCTGCTTAACATATCCTTAACATGAAGATATGAAAAGAAGTTTTAATCAACAAGAAATAGATTGCAAATACATATATTGCAAATCTATATGAAGGTTAGGGGCCTTAAAAATTCTCATTCCTATTGGTACCTGGTTTGAAGGATGGAAAGGATAAGAAACGGCAGTCCTTCCTGGCTTGCAGGTTATAATTAATCTTATTTCCAAATCCCCTTAGATTGCTAACATGAGCCCTACTCTGACTCTGTATTGTTCCGCTATTTGTGTTCTTTTTCTCCTGTTCCTTGACATTTTTGCCCTTTGCTTTCCTCCTTGTTCTACCATACCTCTGATTCTATCCGCACATCCCTTTTTAAGAGCTTTCAAATGTTAACACTTGGCCAACACTCCCTCTACAGGTGATCTGATGAATCCACTAAGATTACCCTGGCACAGTTATATTCCTTTCAATTCTTGTTAGATGTCACCAGAGCTCTGTGTGTCATCTAGTTAAGAAAACTGTAGCAAAAGTAAAAGGAAAGCTTTCAGACCTCAGCCATTTTAAGTAGCAGTATCACTTGGATTCCCATAGTCTGTTTTTCCCTAGATAGAATTCATTGTTATAAAAATAAAGCATTGTGAGGAAAGAATTCATGTATAATTGATTTTTGCATCAAAGCAAATTATGGTTCATTTGCCCCAGATGAAAACAGAACCATTGTTAATTTTCATACACTGACAAAACCATTTTCTTTTAAACTAGACTAGTAGTTATTACAACTTGCAAAATCCAGTAATAAGCCTGAGTCCCTAAAAGTAAAGAAGCAATTGAAAATGTCAGCATAACATTAGTGGCTTTATTGAATATGCTTTCACATGGTTAAAAGATAGTATGAGGCAGTGTCAGCTAACTCTTTTAACAATGGTGACTTAATGAGTGCAGGCCTATCGCTCTCACATCAGTGTCCTGTGCCAGTGATGATAGAGCTTTGGACCACAGAGCCCTACTCTTTCCACATTTGTCACTGTCGCTTTCATCACTTGACCTCTAAGATTGTCAAAAAATGGAAAAAGAAGGCTTGGAGAACTGTTTAAAGGATCCATGGCAAGGGCTGGACTTGGCCCACAATGTTTCTGCCCACATCCCCCTGGACAGAACAGTCAGTCGATAGAACCAATCTAACTGCAAGCAAGGCTGGTGTAAGTCATCATCTTTTAAATCCAGGAAAAGGAAAGCAATTTGGTGAACACATACGAGTGTCCCAGACAGAATTTTGTAATTTATAATGAAATTATTATTTTATCATTCATCTGTGTAAGTCCTATTCCTTTTTCCTATTTCAAAACTAAATCTCCCTCAAGAAGCTTTAATGAAGAGAGACAGTGTGTATAACAGTTAAAAGCAAGGACTTTGGAGTCATGTCAACCTTAATACAAATTTTCCTTTACTTTTGTTGGCCTTTGCCTTCTTTGAGGTCTTTTTCTTTATTCCTGAGTTTTCTCATTTGTTAGTTGGAAATGACGTTACCTAACTAGAAGGATGATAGAATGAGACAATGTATGAAGTGAGTAAATGATAACTGCTGTTATGTGAATGATTAGTAAAAACAGTCTGAAGGATATTAATACAGGTGACATTTACAATCACACCTCTTTCATCCCTTGCCTTCAGGACACTTTCTTTGATTCAAACCACCTTAAAGCCATCTTCAGAAAAGGTGTTCTGCTGTCACAAAACAAAGGAATTGGGTGAGAACAGGAATGTCCCTGGTCGTAGCCGTCCACAAAAATCTGTAAAGATTTTTCATCTTGTGGGAGTAGGGGCTGGTAGCTGCCCAGTCCGCCGGAGTGTGATGACTGTCCTCCCAACGGCAGTAAGGATGACTCACCAGAGAGCTGTTTTCGCCAACTCTCTCTTCTCGTCTGTACTGGGGAGAAGGCCCAGTTGTACTTAGGCAGAATGGCTTACTGAGGGTTTTTTCCTCCCTAATTTCTGTGAAGTGTGCTTTCTCCTTGATGTATGCACATAAATCACAAGACAGTTGCAAAACAAGTAAAATATTAAGTCCAGGACTGAAGTGAATTTGTCACAATTAAGTAGAAGAGTTCTCAGTCAGTGCCCATGGAGGAAGGCAACTGTGTCGTCTGGTACAGGATGTTTCTTTCCTACGATTAAAAATAAATCAGTGCAGTTCCACCATTTGTTTATTTGTTCTAAAGCATCTTTTGTGAGAACTTTCTCTGAAGAGATAGGGTTAAAGACTTTTGCTGCTAATGTTTCTCATTTTTGCCGTGAAAACCTACTATGAAGATACTTAGCTCATGTAAGTGTAGTACTTTGAATTATTCAAAGTCCTTCCTGGGAACTCTTCACTTAGCTGAGAGAATTTTTTATGGGAAAAATGAAACTGTAAACAGAATATATTTTCATTGTAGTTTACAAGTGGGATAATTAAAGCAGTAAGTAAATTAAATATGTTACCAGCATCACATGGTAGAATGCCAGTGGCCAAAAAAAAAATTCAGGCAGGTCTCTTAATTTCCAGGTCCATATGCTCATATTAGAACAGTTTGTCTTTTATTAGCCTTCTTATTGTTTGATACCCTGTGATGGTTCTATAAACATTGTAGGAGAAGGACATATGAAATATTACTTCGTCTAGCCCACTACACTTGGGCAGCTGAATGATTAAACAATTCAAAACAAGGATTTTGGTTTCTAGTAGTATGTTGGCTTGGGTTATTTGAGCCATCTCTCCCCTATGACCACAACTGAAAATACTGGATACAATAAATTAAAAAACAATCAAATAAAATTTCTTAAAAATACCAGACAACTAACAAGATAGTAAAGAATTAGCAGGCCAGGAACCTAAGTGAAGGCAGGGACCTAAAGGGTTGGTGTTGCACTAAAGCCACTTCTGCCCTGAAGGCATTTGCTGAACCAAGTGAACTTGAAAATTGAAACTAACAAAGACTTCAGATTGGAATTGTAAGATTAAATTTTAAAATACTCACTGTTTAAATTAGTTAAAGGCAAGCTTGAGTAAATAGTATGAAAAATTATAAATACTGTCCTAGCAGATTTGAAAAAAAAAATTGGAGAACTTCAATTGAAAAAACAAAGTTAAAATTAAAGCCAGAGTTGAGAAGTGTAGCAGTGAATTAGACAAAGCTGGAGAAACAATGAGTGAAGGAAAAGAAATTATCCAGAATGCAGAGAGACAAAGAGTTGGGAAATACGAGAAGCTAAGAGATACTGAGAGAGATGAGACGGACCGATCAGTATCTAATAGGACTTGCAGAAGGAGAGGATATGTAGAATGTGGCAGAGGCAATATTTGAAAAGATAAATGACCAAGAAGTTTCTGGAATTGATAACATGCACAGATAATACAGATTCAAGGAGAGTCATAAATCCCAAACAAAGCTTTAAACGTTCATATCCAGATATTGCATGGTGAAATGTAGACCACCAAAGATAAAAGGGTATCTTCATAATAGCTGGGTAGGAGAGACAGTGTGTATCACAACATACATTGAGAAAATAACTCTCATTCTGTAATGTTATCTTTAAAAAATGAAGGCTAAGGGAAGAGAGTATATAGCTCAGTGGTAGAGCTCATGCTTAGCATGCTTGAGGCCCTGGATTCATTCCCCAGTACCTCCATTAAAAAAAATTAAATTAACCTAGTTACCTACCATCAATTTTTTTAAAATGAAGGCTAAGTGAAGATATTTTAGACAAACCTGAGCTTATCACCAGCAGGCCTTTACTAAAGAATTTCCTTAAAAAAAAAAAAGCCTCCTAGAAAGAAGGAAAGTGATTCTAGATAGAAAATCTGAGCTGCTAAAAGAAGGGCAAACAAAATGCTATATATGTGAGTTAATCTAAATGAACATATACTTTATAAATAATAATAATGCTTCCTGGGATTAAAAAGTAAGACCAAGTCTAAATATAAGAGACAATAATTTATTAATAATCTGTGTATATTAATAATATATTTGTAGGAGAGTAAAAATATTGAGCAAGGTTAGATTTTAATAAGTTAAGTATAAATGTTGTAATTTCAAAAGTCACCACTAAAATAAAAGTAGAGAGAAAAAAATAAATCACAAAGTTCAAAAAAAAAAAATCCAAAATGGCAAAAAAATGAGAATAAAAGAAATAATAAAACAAGTGGGACAAGTCAAAAGCAAAAATAAGAATGTAGCTAGAAAGCCAAATATATCACTCATTACGTTAACTGTTAATGAAACTAGTGCTACATGAACCAGATTGCTGAGTATCACAATATAATGGTAAGTTGAATTTTACCATGCAGGATGGTAAAATCTGTGAAGGAAAATAAGGAAATAATTATTACAAAAGCCAGGTAGTTACCATAAGCACTCAGAAAGGGGAGTATTTGGGAGGAGGCTCTTTATAATTGTTCCTTAAACTTTGCATATGTGTTTATGTACGTTTTCTACAAATATATTTTATTTATATATAAATTTTTTCTTCCAGTAAGAATATTTCTGAAAAGTAGGCAAATAAACACACAAATGATTTTGTATACGTCTTTTGCTATGTAAGCATTTCCTTGTAATTTCTTTGTTAATTCCTTTGAGCAAACTCCCAGAATGGAGATTAATGGATCAACAATATTAATGTTTTCAGCACCACTGGTAACAGTGATTCAATGCCAACACTGTATGATTTTTGGCTGTTTTCTTAGAGTACACATTACATCCTGCATATTGTTATTTACAAAAATTTTACATCATCTTTTACTGGGACCAAGAACACATAAGTACCAAAGCCTTCCTATTTGCACCAACACTATCATTAAAATATCCATTTTCAAGTTAACTTAATAAGCTGTTAGTTTGTATATTTTCAAGTGTACTTACGCTATGTTAAAACAGTTTATCATTATAAGGAATTATAGCAGAGGAGCAGAGAATGTGACTTCTGGATCCAAACCCAAATCAATGTCCTAGCTCTAACAACAGAAGCTATGCAAACATGTAAACATGGTCTAGATATTTTACTTGTTTCTCATTTTCTTCATCTGTAAAATGAGACGAGAACAAAATCGATCCCATGAGGTTGTTGAGAGGATTAAATGTAACTGTCTAAAACAATGTCTAGCACATACTAAGTATTCAATATATGTTTGTGAATAGTTTATTATTACAAGGATAGAACACAATGGATCTGACTTCAGCACAAATCACATCTCTTATAACATTATGCCTGTAATTAGTAAAATAAGATATGATCAACCTAAAAGACAAACATTAACCTAGTCCTTCAGGAATATTGGCTCACTCATCTCCCAGACATTCTTCTGCCCTGTAGAGCTCTGGTAGTTAGTGCTGACCATGGGGTAAGAGTGTGAATCAGGGAGGGAGAACAATGCTTAATCACTCATTCAGTTCAATAATGAATTATCGAGCTACATGCCTGGCTTTGGCAGTAGGCACTTGGAATACTGTATTGTGTAAGGCACTGCATGCTAGCTGGAGAGAGGAGAAACAAACATCTAAGTACTGGAAGAAGAGGCACAGGGTGCAATGGGAGCAGGTTAACAGGAGGTCCTAGTGTAATTTAAGACACAAAGGAAAGCTTTCCAGAAAAATAATAATTAGCACTTGCCAGTGTACGAATTTCTGATAGACATGCTATCTCATCATTGATTCTTCACAAAGACCCCAGTCCCTATTTCAGAGGTAGGGAAGCTGAGATTCAGACAGGATATCTGGCTAGATGGGGTTTTTTCCCTCATTTCCAAAAATGCACTGAGATTCTCATGAAATGAAAAACCTACTTAGATGGTACGTAAGGTTCTCCTTGTTATCCCTTAGCAGGCAAAATCCATGGTGAGCCAAATTCTAACACACCCAACCGTGAACAGCAAACAACTTGCTTTGACTTTTTTTTCTTAAGCATTAACAGGAAATCCCAAGCTAAATTTAAGTTGGGCTTTTAGAAAGACACAATTCAAGGAAAAATAATCCATATCCAGTTTTGTTTGCCCTCCATTAAGAAGTCTCAGAATACAAACCAGCTGCAGTCACTATTAAATGCTCAGAAAGTGCTCAGACAAATCCGCATCTCTGCTGGCATTCCACTGATGGTTTGTCTTGGAGTTTGCTACCTTACAATTATGCTGGAATTCATTTGTTATTAGGTTATAGTGAGAGATATAAATTGTTTGATATTTCTTGTTAAACTAACATAAAATACCGAAACCATTCATTTGAACTGGGTTATGGGTAAAAATAAAATTAGGCTGTCTTTTTTTTTTAATTGCAGTACAGTAAATTTACAATGTTGTATTAATTTCTGGTGTACAGCAATAGTGGTTCAGTTATACATACATACATTCCTTTTCATATTCTTTTTCATTATAGATTACTACAAGATATTGAATATAGTTCTCTGTGCTATACAGAATTAACTTGTTGTTTATCTATTTTATATATAGTAGTTAGTATCCACAAATCCCAAACTCCCAGTTTATCCCTTCTCTGCCCCTTCCCCTCTTGGTAACTGTAAGTTTGTTTTCTATGTCTGTGAGTCTGTCTCTGTTTTGTAAAATACGTTTGTGTCCTTTTATTTTTTAAGATTCCACATATAGGTGATACCATATGGTATTTTTCTTTCTTTTTCTGGCTTACTTAAGTCAGTATGATTAGCTCCAGGTCCATACATGTTGCTGCAAATGGCATTGTTTTATTCTTTTTTATGGCTGAGAGGTATTCCATTGTGTGTGTGTGTGTGAGACTTTATCCAGTCATCTGTTGATGGGCATTTAGGTTGCTTCATGTCTTGGCTATTGTAAATAGTGCTGCTATGAACTTTGGGGTACATGTATCTTCTTGAATTAGAGTTTCCACCAAATATTTGCCCAGGAGTGAGATTGCTGGATCATAGGGTAAGTCTGTTTTCAGTTTTTTTAAGGAATGTCCATACTGTTTTCCATAAGGGCTGCACCAAACTACATTCCCACCAACAGCGTAGGAGGGTTCCCTTTTCTCCTCTCCAGTATTTGTGGACTTGTTAATGATGGCCATTCTGGCTGATGTGAGGTGGTTTCTCATTGTAGTTTTGATTTGCATTTCTCATAATTAACAATATTGAAAATTTTTTCATGTGCCTATTGGCCATTTGTATGTCTTCACTGGAGAAATGTTTAAGTCTTCTGCCAATTTTTTGATCAGGTTTTTTTTTTTGTTGTTGTTATTGAGTTGTATGAGCTGGTTGTATATTCTGGAAATTAATGCCTTGTCAGTGTCATCATTTGCAGATACTTTCTCCCAGTCTGTGGGTTGTCTTTTCATTTTATTTATGGTTTCCTTTGCTGTGCAAAAGCTGATAAGTTTGATTAGGTCCCATTTGTTTATTTTTGCTTTTATTTCTGTTGCCTCGGTAAACCACCCTAGGAGAACACTGTTACAGGGTGAACATTTGTATCAGAGAATGTTTTGCCTATGTTCTCTTCTGGGAGGTTTATGGTATCTCATATGTAAGTCTTCAAGCCATTTTGAGTTTATTTTTGTGTATGATGTGAGAGAATCTTGAAGGGTGTCTTACCATTCAACCCCTTCTTTAAATGGGTAACCATTGTCATTGATTTCTTATGTATCCTTTTAGAGTTTCTGCAGAATTCAATCAAATATTTCAAATTTGCTCCTTTTCACTTAAAAGCAGTATGCTACACATACTTGTCTGCACTTCATTTTTTTTTTTCACTTAATGATGTGTCTTCAAGATCTTCACATACCAGTATTTGTTTTTAGAACTTCCCAGTGTATAAATGTAGCATAATTTAGTGACTGGTTCCCAGTTGAAGAGTATTTGATTTATACTAATCTTCTGCTCTTATAGCTAAACCCGGTAACATGAATGTTCACTGACTATATGAGTGCTTCTAAATTTCCAGCCTTGTATGCGGTTAGGATGGGGATAAAGCCAATGAGATAAGGGTAGATTTAATATAAGCTATTTCCAGCCATGAACCTTAGACCTCTTCTGTGTAACCTTCCAATACTCTCTTCTCATGTAAAGATCCCTTGGAAATCACATGTTCCAGGTGGGAGAACTATAAGATGACGGAGAGCCGCCCCACTAGCATGTGACTGTGCTGTGACTGCAAGATAGGCTGTCGTTGTGTTAGGCCCCTGAGATTTTGTGGCTACTACAGCACCACCTATTATTTCCAACTAATACAGACCTATTGCTTCACATAAGTACAAATATATTTATGAAGTAAATTCCCCAAAGTGGAATTTCGTTTTTAGCTTTAACTTCTCCTCAGAATCTCTAAGACTAGGTTTTCATCAGATTGTGTAATTCAACCCAGTGCTTCTCATCTTAACCCTGGCCTCATGTTTCATTGACATTTGCCCTAGTTTTGGTCCTTCCTGTTTACCACCTGGCAAGTCTCCTTGCTGCTAATCTTGAACTTTAACTGTCCTTGCACATGGCTGCCAGATTTATCTTTCTCTGTTCTTAAAACTCATGCATTTTCCCCTGACCCTCTAAAACAAATCCCCTAAAGGTTGCCAGCTGTCTATAGGATCAGTTCTAGATTTTTTAGCCTGGCATTCAGGCCTGCCCACACCAGCATATAGAAGAAAGTTACCAGTACAGTGTCTGGAGTAGGTATTCAATAAATGGTGGCAACTGTTATATCTTGTAGTCCACAACAAAACAGACTGTATATATAGCTGACATTCAGTAAATAATTGTTGGCCCGTGGACTCTATTAGGGAGAATTCATGTGAGTTATGCTACCATAGGAGTCCTTGGTTTTTTTTTTTTTTTTTTTTTTTTTGGTTTTTTTCTCTCTACTAGCCTGGTTTTAAGGTTAATCTCTGAGAGTGTTGCTTAATCAGAAAACTGGATGGCAAGGCTCATATAATTCTCAGTTAAACATCCAGGGAAGCATTTCTTTGTAATTGGGATGGATTATGCAATAGTATATATGCCATCCAAGGATGATTGTACCACTTAAGGCAATACTAAAAACAATGTGTCACATTGAATATTCATATTGAACATCCATACCTAAATGATACTGCTAACTCATAATCAAGTTGAACAACTTCTTTAAGCATTTTTAACTGTAACATTCCAAGACATAAGTATTTGCATGTTGTTACCTCATGAATTTGAAGTGAACCCATGCATAATCGTAAGTGTTTAAAAATGTTCATGGGTGGAATGTGATGTTCCTTGAGGAGCTAGCTGCATTTCTGTAACAGGAATTTTGAGGTGCAATTTTATTTCTGTTGATAAAGGCTAAATGTTTATTCAAAAAAGAAACAAGTATTCAAAAATGATGGTTATTTTTCACATTGATTTAACTAATTTAAAAGAAGAAAATGTGTGAAATTATTCTGAGGGATAAATCCAGTGGTCTTGGAAATTTTGAATACTTAAAAAATGAAAACACTATATTGTCATGCTTAAACTGCGAGGGCTATGAAAATAAATTACCTCTAAATCTCTTTAAATTTGGTTCCATTGTGAACAAAACTCATTATTAAGAACCAGACAGTTTCAAGGACAGGATGGATATAAAACAATACACATTATATGATTTTATTTATAGTACATGTACAAGAAATCTGAATTCAGCATTTTGTTACTGATTTGGGACAGAATTTTTGTGACAGTTCAGTTGAAGAACAGGAATAAAACGAAAGTCAGTTTTTCTCTCCCTTTCTTTCCCACTTCCTTGCTTGCTAGTAATTTCGTATTTGTCTCTCCTTAACAAAACTGTGTGAAGTATCCAAGTCCTGAAATCTCATTTAACAACGAATCAGGTTACAAACCTTAAATGACACAAAGAAATAATGAAGTACAGTTTTCACTGGGCTTTGCTGAGGAAACCTCCAAAATATTAGCAGATTCTTACCAAATTAATCCTCCAGCAACATTAGTTATAGAAATCCCATGGTAGTCTCTAATAATTTGCAAAAAATAAAGTTCAAGTAGGGAGCTGATATATCCTTTCACAAAATGCTTTTAGAAGCAACGACCTAGTCTGTGTGAAAGCTATGGAAATTAAAGCATGTCCTTTTGTAGATGCAAACTCTGTCTCTAAATGAAATATTTCAGGGAGAAAAGTGGAATCTCAGAGAGTCTGAAAGTGTCATCCAGGAATTTTTATGGCATGAGCATAAATTGGGATACATATTTAAGCAGAAGCAAGAATTACTTTATTTACTATGATTATTAATGATAATTTCTGTAATAACAACGCAAATGATTTCTAAATATTTCTATTCCCAATACCTGACATCCACTTTTATTTTCACCTACTTTTCCCACTTTGCTCCTTTCCATTCTTTCTTATCTCATATCACAAACTCCTCTATTGTGAGATTTTCTTTCCTATTCTGCTTTTTTCTGGAAGCCAGGAATGGGTTCTTCTAAACCGTGATATTTCTGGAAACAGAGTATTGAAATAATTGCCATCTATAATGTATAGATTTTACATTTTAATAAATTAGGTATCCATAAATTTAAAAGAAATAGCTACCCTCTTTTCTATTATCTACCTCTTCTGAAAACAGCTTTCCCACTCACCCTCCCTACTTCACCAACACACACACACACACACACACACACACACACACACACACACACACACACACACACACACACACACACACACACACACACACACACACACACACACAGAAATAGTAAACCAAAGAACAGTGGAAGGTATCGTGTTATTAGACCAGTCTTTTAGTTTTCCCCTTGTAGGCAACATGGGAAATTATTAGACATGGAAGAGATATATTCTTGTTTGGATGAGTGCTTTTGGACTGATACATTTTAAAGATTTTATCTCATGTGATATAATCTATAGTCTCAGTAATTAACGGCATGGCCATCCAAACTGTGTTCGTGGTACTCCCCTCCCAGGCCCTGTTACTATTGGGATTCTGTATCTCTAGGATAAACTGAATACATATCTGTCAGCAAAGCTGTTTTTCATTATATATCTCTAATACACATTTGTAGTTATGATGCGGTGTTTGACCATGGCAGGACAGAAAAGTGTAACATGAGTGGACCAGTAGGCAAAAAGTAGGACATGAGAGTAACTTCTTTTTTTCCAGATTCACAGTTATTTCTGGTTGAGAGTTGGAAGTTAGGAATAGCTGGATTCTAAATCTCTTAAGATGGTATCAGATGAAGACATCTTAGAGTATAGCTGTAAGAGATACAAATTGCAAATCTATTTTTCAGTCTTTTTTAGCTGAAAGGGCTGAATAAGAAAGGAATATAACACAAAATGTCTAAAGTATTTTGGGTGAATTTGAGAAATTGAGATCAGAAGATTTTTCTTTTCCTGCTTGTAATAATAGCAGTAAGGGATTGCTGAAGAGGGTGGCATTAACTCCAAGAAACAAATGAGATATTTTTGTCAAGAAGAGAAGGACACTTTCACACTAAAGATGATTACCCTGGAATTGGTTTCAGAGTGCATGTGCATGGGCTTTGTAATGGGGACGATGGCAAGGCTTCAGTCACACAATCAGCCAGCTTTCCTAATTGTGTTGAGGCTTGACTCAAGAATAGAAGAACAGACTGAAGAACCATGATTGTAGCTTGAGTTGCTTTTAGGTAAGACATACCCTTGGGTCTTATGAGTAAAGTTAAACAATGAAAAGATACTTGAATTGTAAGCAATGCAAAAGCATATCGTAGACATAAAATCACAGCCTGGCGTATAACTGTAATTCTGACATTTGATCTTCGTGGCATTTGCGGACTTTCTTGGGACAGGAATGGGTCTTTATCTTTTGCAAGCTCCACCACACACCTAGCCGTGTCATAGACACGGGCCTGCTATGTCTTGGACGTGGTTCTTTGTCAAAGATGCTTTACGGGCTAGTCAACAAAGCAAAACATTGACCAGAGCTGGCTATTTATTTTCTTAATGGGAAAGTTGGAATATTTTTCTCTTTCTGTATAACCAATTTCTTTGTTGAACTTTTTGCACTTTTGGGCATAAGTATCTCAAGAAGGAGAGTTTATGCACAACTTGAAATACTCACACAATTTAAAAGTCACAGCATCATACCAGTTCAGAGTCACTTGGACTCAAAACTTACACCACCTAGAAGTTTTCAAATAATAACTTGTATTTCCCATATTACACACACTTTAAAATATTTAGATGTTTTCCATATTGAATGGATAGACACATTGCACACTTCTCAGAAAACCCTTAATGTTATGTTGACAATGAAGTGCTAGACTAAGAAGGAAACTCTTCAATTCTTGAATGGATTGAGGAAAGTTACTGCTAAAGTATTGTCAGGATTAAGATTCCTTTAATGACATTTTAATTGTAGTTCTAGTAATTTTTCTTTTGATGCACATACTGATTATACTTAATTAAAAACACAGTTCTTATATTTGGAAACTTTCCCATTTTATTCTTAGGCTAAGTGCTTTGCAAGGTAATAGAGGTTTGTAGGCAAAGACATGTATTAGGTTCATAGTTAAACTAACAAAATGACATTGTTTTTAAGAAAAGAAACTTAGCAAAGGTCAAAACTTGAGAAAGTAGGCACTGTATTCTCAAAAAGCTCACTTACTAATTTTCATTATTTACCTTCCTCATCTGAACAAATTAATTGTCCTAAATTCTAATGGCATTTAAAATGAAAGAGTAAAAGAAACAAAAGTCTAAGTCAAATGAAAGGAAATGCTTTGTATTCAGCCCATGTATGTGCTGAACCTGGTTGAATTAAAAAAAAAAAAAAAAGTATATTCCAGACTCAACCTATGAGTGAGTATTGTAGAGAAAATGCAAATTAAAAACTAGCTTAAAAAGAGATTAGCAATCTATAACCAGCAATGGAATTATTACAATAGTGTTTTTGAAGGAAGTTCCATAAAGGTAGTAGTGATGTGATAATTCATAACATGGTTTTTTTCTCTTGTATTTTCTCCACACTTTTTGTATTATGGTTGTATTTAAACCATTAAATATTTAGAACTCTGTATTAGAGCTAGTGCTTATAATGTTAAATTGAGACTATCAGATCTATTAGAGTTATTCATTACATTTATTGAATTCGTTTCAATACCTAAAGTTTAAAATACAAAAACATGAACACTAAGAGACCTAATACTATGACCTGAAAGAGAACAGACTGAAACTATATACCTGTGCTAAGTTCTTACCTTTACTAGCGAGCACTTGTATTATGTTGCTCAGAGCTACTCAGCTTTTCTGTGTCTCAGCTGACTTGAATGTCCTGCGGCTGGTTTGCTAGTTTTCAGTCTTAGAAGCTGATTATTGCTTAGGCAACTTGGTTCCACTTAATCATGATGAAGGAAATTATTATATGGATATATTTATTCCATTTAATTATGTTCCTATGAATTCAGTTACCTGAATAGTAAAATAGATGGACTCTGCACTGTAATCATTTTCATATAAGAAATCCAGAGAACTTACAGCTGTGCTTGTAAAGAGGCAGCGATAATACCTGCTTCCTAAGATAGTTGGGGGGATTAAATGAGACAGTACATGTGTGTGATTAGAGTGGTGCCTGGCATATAGTAAGCTTTCCATACATACTGTATTTTTAAATTGCGATTATTATTATTATTATTATTATTATTATTATTATTATTATTATTTTCCTGTTTATCTAAGCAAGACTGGCAATTCTCAAGTTGGACTGGAGATCATAGTGTTTGAACTGATAGATTTTATAAGGATAATTTTAATCAAATATTCAAAGTGATCTGGCTTCCTTGGAAGAGAGAAGAGCTAGAAATTTAGAGGTTTATTATAGAAATATATTTAGCAAACCTGTGGGTGTCCATATGGGATGGCATAAAGTTAAAGGCAATGTGGTTAAGTGCATTAAGTAGGGAACTTGCAGCAGAAAGGTGTGGGGAGCCTAACTCTTGTTTACTACCTGCGTGACTTTAGTCACATCACTTAGACTTTTCAGAGTCAAGCCTTAGCTTTTGTGTTTGTAAAATACAGCTCATTTTGCAGTCCACAAACTTGTCATGAAGTTCCAACATTCATTAGCTTCATGGTTAATCTAACAAAATGACATTGTTTTTAAGGAAAAGAAACTTAGCAAAGGTCAAAACTTGAGAAAGTAGGCATTGAACATTGCACTTACGCTGTCTGGCATGCAATAGGGTCCCACAAAGTAATTCATAATTTGTTTTTGTTAAATTAAACTTGTAATATTCTAATTAAAAGATCATGTAGTGCCAAAGTCTTAAATTACATATACTGGTGATGGCCCTACATACCATTTCCTTGTAATTATAATTCCCCTACTGATCCCTTAAAATTAGTAACTGATGTTTTCTAAGTATCAGTTTCATTTTCACTGTTGATGATTCATTTGCTTTATATTCTATATTTTCCTTCAAAGTAACTGTAGTTTAAAAAGCATATGGGTTTCCAGTCCTCCATCCTTGCTCCCTTCTCCCCTCAAATGAGAGCTCCATTCGGACCTTGTCTACCCTTGAGTTAGAGAGAATAGATTGTTTTAGGAATGTATTAATCTAAAAAGCTAATCAATTTAGGTAAAGGGATTGGTGTTCTTGGTGTTAACATCTTAAATTCACCTGTGAAAGGTCCACTTAGGATTTCTCAACCCTCTTTTTACTTGGAGGCATGAAATAGCAAGCAGGCAGATGTGCCCTGGTGGTCTTAGATACACTAACGGTGCCCTGCCCTGTGCACTACACCACTCAAATAGATTATGCTGACGTTCAACTTTAATGTCTAGATTTTAGGAGAGATGCAACCACCGTAGGTTGATCAAATGTCAGAAATACAAATAAATATGTTGAGAGAGCAGGAAACTTCCTGGGCTGTTGTTAATTCACCTAATATTTAATGAGCTCCACCACGTAGAGGATGTGCTAGAGCAGTGCTTTCACAATTCTGAGGGAAATTTTTCTTAACCTAGAATTCTGTAACCAGCCCAAGTACCAATCAAGTGTAAGAGCAGATGAAAGATATTTCTAATGCTATGAGCACTTGGAAAGCTTGCATCACAGACACTCTTGCATTAGAAGTTTCATGACTTTATATTCAATGAGGGAGTAAACCCAGAAAAAGGAAACCACAGATGTAGGAAATAGTGGAGTCAACTCAGAAGAGCAAGGAAGATACAGTGGTGGAAAGTCTCAGAATGACAGGTATACAAATGGCCTGCGAAGCAATTGAGATAAAAAACAAAAGTTCAGAAGCTTCGGGAAGAAGCTTAGAGAAACAATGTCTTGAGAGAATGAATTATATAATCAAGAATTTGTAGATAACTGAAAGTATGATAGAAAAGGCAAACAGCATAAGAAAAAGACAAGGCAGTTAGAAACTGGGGGTGCCTGGGGGAGGAACTAAGTATTTTATGGGCCAACCACAAAGCAAACTATATAAGACAGTAGAAATTAAAAACAAAACAAATTTTGATGCATTTTTAAATGAATGGTTTGTGAAGGGGAAAAATATAATCCATTTGACCTTAATGTGAGGAATATTTTCTCATGGGTGATCCAAGACTTCTGACATTAGATCTGTAGAGGGGAAAAAAATAAAAAATATATATATTTATATATAAAATGCTAACATATTACCTGGCTTGGCCCTGAACAGTTATTTACAGAGTAATTGTACTACAGAATCCATTTATTGATTTTCAACTTTTAGAGATAACCTATAGCAAAATATAGAAAGCATTGTTATAGTTGCATGACAAAATATAATTATCAACAATCTTGAACGTATAGAAGTAAAAGTTTAGCTGACAGAAGAGAGAAAGAACAGTGAAGTTGGAAAGAAGATTAATGGCTAATATTGACATCTTAAAAATAGTGGAGTTGAGAAAGTCTATTGAAAAGTGATGAAATAAGACATAGATTTTTAGGAAAGTATTTACAATTACAGAGATAACTGATAAAATGACTAAAATACTATTATAAATACCAAACATCTGAAGATAAAATGACAGTAGGAGAGTGAGGTCAGTGGCTTACATCCTCATCTTTCATGTGAGGGAGTCAGTAGTTAAAAATCAAATTGACAAATAAAAAATTAGGAGGTATATTCCTATTGTGCTGTAGTTAAATGATGACCTAAAAATGGATTTAAAGTGGAAACAGTTTAGTGTCAGGAGTTAAGTATGTGTTGGGGTAAGAGATTCGCAGCTTTTCTAGACAGTTTGTATGAGAATAGAAATATGAGTATTTGCATCTATTATTTTTCATTTTTTTAAAATTGCTTTTAAAGTAACACC
The DNA here is from genome assembly GCF_036321535.1 of Camelus dromedarius. Taxonomy (NCBI): domain Eukaryota; kingdom Metazoa; phylum Chordata; class Mammalia; order Artiodactyla; family Camelidae; genus Camelus; species Camelus dromedarius. The sequence goes on along the minus strand of NC_087447.1, from coordinate 56,806,059 downwards.
TGAACTGGTTAAAGCAGTGTGTTGCTCTCACTTGATTGCCGGTTACCTCCTGTGTTGCACCTCTGACACAGTTACCTCTTTGGGGGTAGGTGCTGAATTTCTTGAGGGTTACTCACAGAGTCAGACACAAGGATTGCTCAATAAAAAGAAATAAATACAACTTGATTGCTTGAGCATCTATATCAGCCTCTTTAATAGGAAACACAAATTTATGGGTGCATATAAGTCTGCTCCTTGTTAACTCAACTAACATTTACTGAGCAACTGTTTTCAAGGCTGTCCATGGACTCAAGGTACAACGTTATTTCAGTTTGTTAAGTATACATATAAAGTTTATTTCATCAGCATCGTCTCAGTGTTTATTATGTGCCAAGCACTGTCTCGGCCTTGGAGATACAATGGTTACTATGAAAGAGTCCTTGTTCTCTTGGACTTAGGATCTCCTGGTTCCCCAAAAAGGCACTGCGTACCTGCTACATATTGTCTGGTTGACTGATTACGATGTGTCAGTACTCCAGATACCTGTAGAGTACAGGAACTTGTAGAATGTCCCAGTTCACATACTAGCAAAGAGTTCATAAACCCTGGAGAAGACTCTACCTTTCAGTAGAAAAAAAATGAGTTTAATGCAAGTGTGTCACATAATGAAGGTCTCTTAGGCCTGATCTTTAAAATGAGAAGAAGCTCCCCACCCCTGTTCATAGCACTGAAGTCATACTCATTTGTGGCTGTTATGTGTGGCAATATACAGGAGTAAACATAGGAGTATTCATTTTTTATTTCTAAAGCCCTATTAAGAGATCAAATAATTTTTATTGCTTAGATAATTAAGGGATCTAAATGAGAGTAATATATTTGTAAATTTGTGCCAGTTTATGTGTGGGAGGATGAATGCTACAGGAATAATTGGAGAAGGCAATGATCAGAATGGTTTGTGGTAATTTTGGGGTCACATGCAAATTGGGAGTTGTATCCACGAATAGTTTTTCTTTAAATATACATGATTTTATATCCTGTCTTCTCCCTTTTCAAGAGCCTCCAAATATACATCTCAGTTCCTCCATCCAATCTCTGCACCTGGCACAATGGAAACAGATGGAAGAATCCAAAGTCTCAATTATAGCTGCTTTTGAATGTGTAACGAATTCCTGTTTTGAAGTCTTGTGAATTAGAAACACTGTGCCAGCACTCTGCCACCTCGTGGCTTCTGGAGTCATTGCAACACATGCAGAACTCAAAATCAGCACCCAGTTCCTTACAACTTTCACTAGAGCTATGTGTTTTATGGGCAGACACTTTATTCGAAAGGATATAGCTATCCAAGATCCATGAGAATACATTTGAGACTCAGTTTTCCTATATATATATATTTTTTTCATAATGTAGATACCATGTCATTGGCTGTAATTCTTTCACTGCCACAAAATAATTTCCAAAATGCAATTTTAAATGTCATGGAATCTTAGAACTGGAAAGGACCTCAGAGATCATCCGATCCAATATTAGAATCCCTTTTATTATACTTCTTAATGGGAAGGGCTGCTATCTTAGCTTAACCATCTCTAGAAGAACTTGTTTAATTTTATGTAGTTGACTGTCCTAATCACCTCTGACAATGTTTATCCAAACAATTACAAATCCACTAATGCTGCTTGCATACAGCTCGTATTTTTCCATATAAACTACCAAAAAAGATTATAAAAGGATCTTATTTCAATTGCATTTTCCAAATCTATTAGGTCAGCACCTAAGGCACTTAATAAATAGCACTATTCAGTTTTCCCATGTTCAGTCTTTTAAGATGCAGGCTCATACTTTAGTCCTTTTATTTTATTTGTTGCAGCAAAGTCATTGCATTCATCCTGTTTTAGATGCTCGAGATGTAACATTAAAAATATACATGCTCTTAAATTTTTCACCTATTGGGAAACAATTTATTTGAGAATAAAAATTTAAGTTGCTTGTTAGAGATATGTGAAAAGTTCAGTCGAATGAAATGGAAAGTATCTTGAGTTGCTAATGTATTCATTTTCTATGATGTATGATAAATTACTACAAGTTTAGTAACTTTAAACAATACACCTTTATTACCTCACAGTTTCCATTGGGTGAGAGTCCAAGCACAGCTTAGAGGAAGCTGGGAAAATATTCCCTTCAGCAGAAACTGGCTTGATACCTTTTTAACTGTCTTTAAATGGAGTTTGATGAGAGCTGTCTGGTGGTTTTACTTGTATCTCTAAGCACTGAGGGGTCAGTTAGATGAGAGAGAAGCGACACCTTTATAGTCATCTATACAGTGAGAAAGAAGTAGATTAGAGGGTTAAACTCATTTCTAGCAGCAAATTTGATTTGTGGAAGCCTGTTTGTTCTGCTGCACATCAGGACTGCTCCTGGCTAAACATGTTGGAGTAGATATCTCTTGTCTTTTTGTCTGCCCAACATTCATTTTTCTCTTCCTAATTGAGGTCCACTTTCTTCTGGGGAATCACCTCTCTCCCACCAAGGGCAATTTTGATGTGACTGTAAATCAAGATACATGGCCCTGTACTCTAGAAGCTGAAGCTAACCCCGGACCCAGAGGCTGGAGCCTGCCCTTCTGCCAGGTGCTGCCCTGTCACAGGAGGCAGACAGCCGATCTAAAATTCTGTTGGAGTTTAATTATTCCAGCAGCTGTCTTTTCCATGTCTGGTGCTTTTAGCCTACAAGCTTTCCCACATCCTTCCAGTTTCCTTTCTGATTAAGTTTGTCAGAATTAGTTGTTTATAACCAAAGAAAATGATAAACTACTTCATTCACATTTTAGAAAGGAGGAAAAGAGTGTTTATTGAGTTTCTATCAGCTGTCAGACACTTTGTTAGATGTTCTACATGTCTTATTTTATCATCACTAAATTGTTATGAAGTATAAATTTATCTTGATATTAATGGGTTGAATCACATTAATAGCTTTTCTAATATTAAACCTAATTTGCATTTCTGGAATAAAGTCAGTCGGTCATGATGAATTTATATATTAAAATGTAGACATAAATATATAGCTGGATTCAATAGGACAAGGTTTTGGTAAGGGTTTTTGCATCTGTGATTACAGTGGGATTATCTAATTTTAGTATCCATTAGTCTCAAAATTGTGTTGAGTGTAACTCTATTCTGTAAAAGACTTCTTATAAATTTGAAATTTCCCACCTCTTGATTGGTTGATAGAATTTATCTGCAAAACTATCTAAGCCTAATGTTTTCCTCATAGGAATATTTTAAAAATTTGTATTTGTCGTCTTTAATAGTTTTAAGATTGTTCAGGCTTTCTATTTCTTTTTGAGCCAAGTTTAATAAGTTATGATTTTCAATGAATGTGTCCATTTCTTTTAGATGTTTTAATTTATTGGGAAGAAGTTTTTCAAAGTAATATCTTATTATCCTTATAAATTTTCTGCTGCATCTATAGTTATGTCTCTCTTTTCACTCCTAAATTGTTTATTTGTACATTTTCTAATACTTAGCATCTACATAACTTAAGAGACATGATTAACATTGTATTATTCTGGTTAAATCAGATTCTCAAGATCACAATCCCAGGATGCATCATTTATGTAGAATACAACATAAATGTGGTCCCTGGAGTTACTGGAAGTGTTCTGGTCTTCTCTTTCTTTTTCTTGAGAGATATTTCCAAATTTTTGTCAATTTTAGTTGGCTGTGTTGATTATCTTTATTTATTTTCTGTTTTTAGTAATTTGTTCTCTTTTTTACTATCTTTTTCCTAAATGTATATTGAATTTATTTTTTTCCTAACTTCTTAATTTGGATACCTTACTTATTGGTTTTCAGAGTTTTTCTTTACTAGTATAAACACTCAAGGGTCTAAGTTTTTCTCCTTCAGTTATTTTAGCAGCATCTCACACATTTTCGTATGTAGTAGAATTATTGCTGTTTAATTGTCTTAACTCCTAAATTGTTTATAAATGAGCTTTTTAAATGTCCAAGTATATGTGCTTTCAAAGCTGTTTATTCTTGATTTCTAGTTATTTAATGGTCAGTAACATTGTCTTTATGATACAGATGATTTGACATTTGTTGAGACTAGATCTATGGCCTAGCGTGCGATAAATTTTTGTAAATGTTTCGTGTGTTTGAAGAATGTGTATTCCCCTAACATATATTTACTAGGTATAAAATTCTGGTTAGTTTTTCATGTGCACTTTGAAAATATAATTCTACTCTCTGTGGCTTCCATTTTATTCCCTATTAAGTTGTGTTACTTTGTAGGTAATCCACCTTTTCTCTCTAGCTGATTTTAAGACCTAGTCTGTATCTTTGGGGTTCTTTATTGCGGTGAGTCTAGGTTTGTTTGTTTTTTGTTTGTTTTTAATAAATGCTGTTGGGGCTTATCCTCCTACCTAAATCTATGGGCTTGTATGTTCCAATTCCGGAAAATTCACAGCCAGCCGTTTGTGGAATAAGACCTCTGTCCTCTTCCTCCCCATTGGAACTCGCATTCATTGCAATGTGCTGGTAAGATGCTTTTTTGTTGTTGTTGTTGTTGTTATATTTTTTATTGACTTATAATCATTTTACAATGCTGTGTCAAATTCCAGTGTAGAGCACAATTTTCAGTCATACATAAACATATATATATATTCATTGTCACATTTTCTTCTCCGTGAGCTACCATAAGATCTTGTATATATTTCCCTGTGCTATACAGTATAATCCCGTCCATCTATTCTACATTTTGAAATCCCAGCCTGTCCCCTCCCACCCCCCCGCCCCTGGTAAGATGCTTTGAACTGTCATACAAGTTCTGCTCTATACAAACTCTGCCCATGCTCTCCGTGCAGCTTGTGTGCCTGCAGATGTGTTTGGGTAACTATGCTGCCTTTTTTCTTATTTCCTCAGAAGTATTTTATGGGCTACCTGTGGCACTACCTGCGGCACTACCTGCTGGACTATTTTGTTCTATCCTGCACTCTCTTAACTTCTTTATCTTGTTTCTCATCTTACTATCCTCTGTGCTGTTTTCTAGGGAAACTTTCCAAAATCTGTTCTCAATTTCCTAATTCTCTAATCAGTTGAGTCTAATCCATTGTCTGTTCTTTAAAGATTTATTGTAAATGGCTATTTTTTTAATTTCTGGAAATTTATTTGATTCTTTGCTTTGATCCGCTTGCTGTTTTTAGTAATCTTTTGTGATTAGCTCATACCTTTGATTTTCTCTTTTATGTCTTTAGTTATTGTATATTATTTACTATGTAAAGTGTTTATATTTTACTCCATTGTTTTCTTATGCTAACTTTCAATCATAATAATTTATTTTCTTAAAGAATTTAAGATTCTTCTTATTGTTTTATTTAGTTTTTTAGGTCAAGTTTTCTGGAGATTTATCTCTAATTCTTTGAGGCTTAGGTTGAAAGTAATTTTGTAAAGAAAAAGTGTGTATTTTTTCTCTTCCCTACACCTAGGGGACCACTTTCAGTTGTACTCTTATGCTGGTGCTTTTTTGTACACAGGTAGTGTGAAATTGAGCCCCAAATCTGGAAAGAAAAAAAAAAGGGCAAGGTTGTCATTACAAATTCTTAGGGGATATTTTTTCCCTCTTCCACTCACTGTCAAAGCCAAGACTGTGAGACATCCTCACTATCTTTTTTGTGTATATTGGTCTGCTTGTGCTGCTGTAACAAAATACTACAGACTGGAAATTTATTTTCTCACAGCTCTGGAGACTGAGAAGTCCAGGTCCTAAGTGTCATCAAATTTGTTTTCTGGTGAAAGCATTCTTCCTGGCTTGTGACTGCCTGCCTTTTGCTGTGCCCTCACGTGGCCTTTCCTTGGTGCACGTATGGGGAGAGAGAGCTCGCCCTCTGGTGTCTCTTCTTATAAGGGCACTGATTCTGTCACATCAAGGCCCCACCCTTGTGATCTCATTTAACCTCAGTTACCTCCTTAAAAGGTCCATTTCCAAATTTAGCCACACTGGAAGTTAGGTATTCAACATGTAAATTTTGAGGGAACACAAACATTCAGTCCATAACAGCTGGATAGATATTTTCTTAATGTAGACCCTTTGATTGAGGATATGAGCGTTTGGGCTCCCAGTTTTATACAGGGATTTTTGTTCTGACTCTTGCCTTGTGTGTGCCCTAGAGCAAGTCTTCTGTTCTATGAGTTCATTAGAAGTAACTATTTAGGCAGTTGGGAGTGACAAATGTCTCTAGAGAATCTGGTGGCTTCAGTACTTAATTCTATCCCTCAGTTCATTTGTGGCATCTGAGAATTTCCTGTAGTTTCTGTTCAGATTAGTTATATAATCAGTCAGCCAATTAATCAATGTATGTATTTATATTTCATCCTGTATTTTAAAACTTTTTATCATTAAAGTTTTCAAACTTCTGTGATGCACAAAAGTAGATAAAACAGTAGAGAGGCTATAATAAGCTCCCATATACCTCTCCCCTAGGTGCAGTAATCATCAACATTTTGTCAAACTTACTATAGTATTTTTAAGCTATAATGTCTCACTATTCAACTGACAGTATTAATGTATGTAACTTGACAATTAATTATCTAGAAAGCTACCAATAACTCTTTAATACTATCCAGTACTTAGTTTATATTCAAATGATGCTTATTTTTTCAAAAATGTCATTTTATAGTTGGTTTGTTCAAATCTGGATCCAAACAAAGTGCACATCTTGCCTTTTTGTTTGTTTTGGGTTTTACTTTTAAATTTTTTAATCTAGAATGGTTACCCTCACACCTGCTTTTCCTTTTTTTAATCCCAAAGACTCATTGAAAATTAGTCAGTAGAATTGCTTCTTTATGGTATACAAAATGGTTCTCTATTCATTATTTCCTATAAACTAGAAAATAGATAAAGGCTGGATTGCATTTGAATTTAATTTCTTTAGCATGCATACTTCATAAGTAATGCTGTGTACTTCACATTACAAAGTCAGAAGGCAGTATGTCTAGTAATCATACTTTTAGTGATGTTGAGATTGATGGGTGGTACAGTTTTTGTCAGTGTGACCCTTTCATTGTGAAGTTCCTCATTAACCTTTTCATCAAATGGTTTTACCATCTATTGATGATTATTACCTCCTTCAGTTTTTTAAAGAGGTTGCCAATTGGTGATTGTCTATCATTTTCTCTACATTTATCAGATGGAAGCTTTCCAAAAATAATTTTTCCTCACAAACAATGATTCTTAGTGGTTTCTAAACTTAGTTTTTACAGAAAAGAGAGGATAAATGTTTAATTCTTTTTTTAATTCCCAGTGATCGTAGTAAACAGTTGCTACCCTAGTGCTTCCAGTGTTGACCAGTTGTAGGTTTGTGGTTTTTATAATGAGACACTTTAAGTTGCTTTTGCAAGAAGAGGGAATATAGATAGAAAATAAATGTTCAGGAATACTTATTAAATTACTACAATTTGGATTAGTATTTCTTGGGTTCACAAAAAGTTGTTGGACCTGCCATTTTCTGAGGTATAAGTAAATACCTTCATATTGACACAAAAATAGTTCTTAATTTGGTAAGCATTTAAAATTAAATTTCCCTGTCCTTTAAGTCTTATTCTTAATATTGTCATTTGTTTTTCAAGTTCCTGTTTATCCTTTGAGGTCATTGTGATCCTACACTTAAGTAATGATTTTTCTAATATTTTATCCCCCTCAAACCCTCTACTTTCATCTGTACAATTTGGGTTGAGATAAATAACAAGGCTATTCTTAATCTCCTTTACTCAGCAAAGGATTAATATGGGTAATAAAACAGTCACATAGTGATTTGTTTTTTAAATTATGCTAATAAGAATTAAAAAGAGAGAGAATTAAATCTTACAGAAGTGAATTTCTTAGCCTCCAAAGAAAAGATTGATGGTACTTTAAGCAAACTTAGAAAGAATACTTCGTGAAAAAATTCATTAATATGACTATTTCTCTTCCTGACCTTATATTTTATCAGTATCTTATTATGTGGAGAAAATGAAGACATCAACATAGTACAAAAAGCTTATTTAAAAGGCAAATAGGTCAAGTTTGTATGAAAGAGCAATTATGGAAATAATCACAAACAAGTCACTGAACAAGATTTAATTAATTAGGTTGTACCCAAAGAAAGACTCTGCATTAATGTGCTTAACAGCCAAGAAGGACACATTCTGATCACAAACCATGTATCTGTAATGAATATGTACTCTAATGAAAAGGCAAATATACTATATAAGTGAGAAACTAGGGTAGAGATTTTGTTTTAGGTAGAAAGGACCTGGCCTCAATAATTATTAGTATTAAAATATGGGTAGCTAAGTCTATACTTAAAATATATATGTATTCCATTAGTTCTTCCAAAGGTAAACTGTAGTTTAATATTAAACAAGATGAAGCCATGTGACAAAGTTATAATATTCAACATATACACAGAAAAACATATACATTAAAAAGTCTAATTTAAAATGCTTTATTGATAAAGTCTTCTTGTATATCTACTTAAGACAAAAGATGTACAAATGCAACATGTTTATTGTAAAATGAGATTAACACAGCATGCCATGTCATCAGATTAAACAGCACTGTCACTTGGTAAATTTTATAGATGCTGTTTCAAAGAACCAATTGGTAAAGAAAAGCAACCTGATGATTATGGCAGTCTTTCACTCATTTATTCACTCAGCAACCATATGTCAAACACCATGTGCCAGATAGAGTTCCAAGTTCTAAGAAAATTAAGACTAGTAAGACAAGGACCCTTCATTAATGAGCTCATAGTTTCTGAAGAATTATGCACAGAAACAGTTAGCAGCAGTTGACTATGAAAAGTGTTAATAATGGAAATATGGAAAGTGTGCTGTGGATGACTTAAAAGAATGGGTATTCTGTCTGGATAAGCTGGAAAGAGCTTTTTCAAGGTGGTGACTTTAATTTTGAATGCTGAAGGTTGAATACTAGTCCACCAACCAGAGAAGGGGGGAATACCAATTTAAAAGTGGGGAATATCATTTGTAAAAATACAAAATGATAAAACAGTGTGTAATGTTCATGGGAAATACATAGTTCTGTGTGATGAGAGTAGAGAGTGCATTAAAGAGAATGGCAGGAGATGAGACTACAATATTGGGTGAAGATAGGGACAATTGGATGCCATGCAAAGAAGCTTGGGCTTATCAACTCCAGTGTTTATAGGCATCCAGCAAAGGTTTTGATGCATTTTTATATAGTCACCATTTCTGTGATTTGTTGGGAAAGACTGTAGGCAGAAAAATGAGTTTGGATGATACTGCCAGAGTTGATAAGATATGAGCCAAGATAGTGGTGTTAAGAATACCCAAAAAGGTAACAATTTCAGGAGTTCTTTAGAACACAGAGTCAATTAGACTAGAGGAGCAGTTGGACATCATGGGTTATAGAGAGAAGTAATCAAGAGTTATTCTGAAGTAGCTAAATTGGGTAGATTACAATGGCATTGAGTTAAGGAAAACAGTTGAAGGAACAGATGTTAGGGAAAAGTGTCTTGAGCTTGAGGGTTTGGGGCATGTTGAGGTTTAGGGAACTGAAGAATACCCAGGAAGGATTATGAGGGATGATGGGGACTTTAGGGATACCCTTTTCCTCATTAAATAATTTTAGAAGGGAAGCATCAGGCTATCTGTTTGGGATTTGATTCAGTTTGATGGATTCTCCTTTAAACAAAGGATAATTTTTCTGCCTGTAGGAAAAAAATGTAGGCAAAACTTATGAATATGGAGCAAATGTGTTCTTCCAAAGTATCAAGAAACTCAAAGGATCTTTTGTTATAAATTTTCACAATGCAGATAGATGAAAATTACCATCTGTGTGTTTACATTTTAAATCCATATTGCAAGATTAGACCCTGCATTATCTTTGATCTTGATTTATAGAAATTTAATGGAAGGTATGCATATTTTGTTCAAACTTCAGAGAATGATAGAAAGTTGTAAGGAATATTTTGGGATTTGGAGATATTTAAGGACTTTTTAAAAACAACAACCTCTTGAAAACAAAAAATTCTTAAAAATAATTTTTTTTGTTTTAGTAGCAATGTAACAATCAACTATCATCTACTTCCTGACAGTATGACAAGCAGTTTTTTTCCCCCCAACCATTGTTGTTGCAGAGTTTTCCCTGACAAGCACCTTAATAGGTATTTTAAAAATTTTCCTCTTCCCTATTTGGGATAAACAAAATTCAGAGATTAAATGACATTATTGAGAACATCCAGAGAGTCAATGAGCCAGAATTTAAACACTGGTCTTGCATGAGTTTCCTTCACAAATACTGATATAAGTTCACTCTGAGGCCTCAGTTTCTTCTCTCTCTCTCTCCCTCCCTCCCTCCCTCCTTCAGCTATTTTTCTACAGCATCCACCAATGTAGAATCTGTAGTTATAAGCTAAGGTCATTGTTCAAATATGCCAGCCACTCTGTGGTTTCATCTTTTGCTATATTTTTGAGTACTCAGTAAGATGACTGATTATTTATAAAAGGCCAAAGTGTCTCTCTCAATCAGCATTTGATAAAATAATGTGAATGACTTAGTGCTATCAGCAGTACTTGATCAGAAACATAATTGGAAAACTAGGGAAACAAATCCTGTCGGTAAATGACAATCATAGCCAGAGTCATTCAGCATAAGTTTGCCTTTAGTAAAGCCACTGGAAGTTGAACACAGAAAAGGCTTTTTCACATGTGAATAAGGGATAGATTCCAAAGATGTGCCACTAACAGAACTTGATTTGTATGTTTGTGACTTTTTAGAGAAACATGTATTTATAACACTATTAAACAGAATAGCCTTAAATCAAAAGCATAAAGTGTGGTTAGACTAGTAGCATCTGGAAAGAATCAGTCCCTTTGCCTATAATGTTTCTAAGCAACCACAAATTGGAGCAATGCAAGGATAGTTCATGGGAAGTTAAAGCTATAATTTTTAGATTTTTACAATTTTGAATCTTCTGTAAAGCAAAAACAGTGGGAGCTAATTTACACATTCTGCCTTTATTAAATACAAGTTTCATTTATTTCAGCTCAAAAATCACAGCTTTTTATAAGCAAATGGACCTTTTTAGGAGGTCCAATTTAAGCCATTCTTTGTTATGTATAATTTAGAATCTGCATATGTAGTCCAGCATAATTACCTTGTGAAGTATAAAGCAACACTGAAATTATGGTAGTAGTATTATAAAGCTATGAATTTGCTAACAAACCTTAGATACTTTCTGAACTTTTAAAATTCTAATTGAATTGAATCCAATCATTATCAAACAATACTTCAGTGCACCTTTTTTCAATATGAATCTAAATGTAAGTCATTAATTTTCCCCTTTTGCTATATCCCCATTTGCATTTTATCAGATTAATTTAAATGTAAATATAATTTACACAAATTACCTTTTAAAATCCTTGAAGAGTAAGCCTCAAAGATCTGCCACCTAAGAAGAGAGAAAAATACAAACTTGGTTATAGCATTCTAAAATAAAGCCATTTTAGAATACTATGATTTCTCAGAAGGTTTTCCTTTTTTTCCATGAAGCAGGATTTCTTTTTAACCATGTAAAATCAGAGTCAAGCTGAGAGGAAATGAAATAAACCTCCCCCTTATATCATGCAGGAAAGAGTCTTTATTCATATATAAGTTTATGGCACATTTAAACAAAAATTTTCTGTATAATAATATAAAATTTTAATAGAAGGTATGAGGACTTTTATATTAGGTAATCAGTTGAGTTGATCATAAGAAGTATAGGAACATTGTTTACTCCTTTTTCTTGGAGAAACTGACAAAATATGTTCAACCATAAATTAAAAATTATTAATTTATCTGAGTAGTGTTTCAATTTTCACCAACAAATTAGGCAAAGTTTCTATGCTGGTATAAAAGATTTTGTGTGCTGCATACAAATATATAGATGTAGATAGATAGATAAATAGATAGGGAGATAGATATAGCCTAGAAGGAGAAACATATTTTCTGAATTTTTACCTATAAATAATAAAATGGTACGATATTATAAATGCAAAGTGATGTTTTAATGTTGTAAACCAAAGGCTGAGAGAGACCAATAGAAATTAATTAGTACCATGTCACTAACCGCCTTAGGGCTAAAGCCATAGATTTTGGTTCTTTGGACGTAAGTGGGTAAGTGGATTTGTAAAACATTCACATGGAAAATGTGAAGATTGACTGAAAATGTAGTGGGCACATTTCTCCATCAGCTAGCCTTTCATAAGATAGACCACCACCACCCACACATATGATTAAAGCAGCCTCCATTAGCACTAACTAGCTATGTCAAAATCCAATATTTTGCTCTGGGCTTTGGTTTCTTTATTCCGGTACAGGAGTCTACTACTTATAATTTCAATGCACCAATAATTTCTTGAACACTTATCATATAGAAATCTAATAGGTGAGTAAGATTCAGATACTACTCTCCATAAACTGATACTTCTGTGGGGGAAGGTGGGTATATATGTTATCAATGGTAATAAAAAAGAACCCAGTCACCAAAGAAATCTTGAGAAAGAACAAAGCTGGAGGCATTATACTCCCTGGTTTCAAACTATATTACAAAACTATAGTAATTAACACATTATGGCATTGACATAAAAACAGACACATAGATCAATGGACTAGAATAGAAAGCCCAGAAATAAACCCAGGCATATAGTCAATTAATTTAGGATATAGGAACCATGAATATACAATGTGGAAAGGTTAGTTTCTTTAATAAATGGTGTTGGGAAAATTGGACAGCCACATCAAAACAATGAAACTGGACCACTATCTAACACCATACACAAAAATTAAAGTAAATTAAAGACTTGACTGTAAGACCTGAAACCATAAAACTCCTAGGAGAAAACATAGGCAGTAAACCCCTTAACTAGGTCTTGGCAATGCTTTTTTGGATCTGACTCGAAAAGCAGAATCAACAAAAGCGAAAATAAACAAGTGAGACTACATCAAAGTAAAAAAAACACTGCACAGCAAAAGAAACCATCAACAAAATGAAAAGGCCACCTATAGAATGAGAGAAAATATTTGCAAATCATACATCTTATAAGGTACTAAGTTTCCAAAATGTATAAAGAACTCACGTTACTCAATAGCAAAAAAGGAAGCAATCTGATTAAAAAAATGGGTAGACTATCTGAATAGGCATTTTTTCAAAGATATATAGATGGCCAACAGACATAGGAAGAGACACTCTACATAATTATTAGGGAAATGCAAATTAAAACCACAATGATATATCACGTCACACCTCTTAGAATGGCTATTATCAAAAAGACTAGAAATAACAAGTGTTGGAGAGGAGAAAGGGAACCTTTGTGCACTGTTGGTGGAAATGTACATTGGTACAGCTGCTATGGAAAACAGTATGGAAGTTTCTCAAAAAATTATAACTAGAACTACCTTATGATCCAGCAAGTCAGCTTCTGGGTATTTATTCAAAGAACATGAAGACACTAATTCAAAAAGATACATGCACCCTCATGCTCACTGCAGAATTATTTACAATAGCCAAGAAACAGAAACAACCTAAACATCCATTGATAGATGAATCGATAAAGAAGTCTTTCTCTCTCACACACACAGACACACACACACACACACACACACACACACACACACACACACACTGGAATAGTATTCAGCCATAAAAAAGAATGAAATCTTGCCATTTGGGATAGCATAGATAGACTTGGAGGGCATTGTGCTAAGTGAAGTCAGTCAGACAGAAAAGCAAATTAACATACAATCTCTCTCATATGTGGAATCTAAAATTTAAAACACAAAACTAAGCTTAATAACACAGAAGAGACTGGTGGTTGCCAGAGGCAGGGGATTGGTGTTGAAAGAAATGAGTGAACTGTTTCTGAAATTAACGAATTAATTAAATAAAATGCACATGTAAAATGAAACAATTTTGACAGATTTATTCAGATATTATGTATATTTAATGCAAATATACATGCCCTCCACTTAACTATTTCCTTTGCTTCCCCGTGCCCCTCAGTGAAATACTAATGGCTCAACAACAACAAAAAGTCCTGTCAAGTCAGTTGTTTATCACAGTTGTACAAGGGAGAAGGGGTTATTTTCCGAGACCCCTCTGTGTGACACACAGTGGGTAGACATTTTACTTTCATTATCACATCCAATTTTCCCAATAGTCTTAAGTGGATAAGGGATTTCAAAGTCACATATTTAGCTACTGGTGTGCCGGCACTTAGAACCAGGTCTGCCTGTCTGTCTGATTCCAAACTTTGTGCTATTACCTTGCTACTTTCTTTATTTCCAATCATGGGAAACTGGGAAGGTTTCTCAGAGAGGGTAGATTATAAAAATATAATTACATAGCTTATTTTTCTTCTTTTAAATGAGTAACATTTCAGGTTTTCGTTGGGGTTCTAAGTATCTAATAAAGTTGAAAAAATACATCTCTCACCGTGTAAGTGTCAGCTGAAATAAATGCACAGCCTTAAAGTTGAGAGTTATGTTTTATTTGGCAGACATTTCTGAGGACTCAAACCCACTTGAGCCCGGGATGACAGCCTCTCAGATCACTCTGAGGGATTGCTCCAAAGAGGTAGGAGGGGAGCTAGGATACATAGAAGTTTTACAACAAAGATCAGGTGGCTGGACCATTAAAAGATTACTTGTTAACTAAAGAAAACCAGGCATCTTAAGTTAAAAAATGTAGCGCTTTTCTGTGTTTGAGAGGAAACAAACATTTGGGCTCATTGAATTCATTCCTTTGACAATCACCTGGCTATCTAGGGCCAGTATCCTGTCCTTTCTTATTCTGAGTCCCCTCAGAGTGCACCATTGTGAGTGGCTGCAGAGGCCGGGCTGCAGGCTTGTCTTCACTGGGGGGTGGCGGCAGCTGCTGATGACTTGATGGCTTCAGCATTCTCTGTTTACTGATACGGTTTGCAGTATTTTTCGTTCACATAAGTAAGGGGCAACTCAAATCTGTGAAACTCAAATGTGAAAGTCTTCGAGTGGATGTGTCTATCAAGCAGCTACAACACACGTAAGAGGAAGTGCATCCTCTCCAGGAAAGAGGAGTTTCCTCTTCCCAGTAAGAGTTTAGGTTCTTTTCTTGAAGGGAAGACGCATAACCCTTTCTTCAGCATTGTCATAGTTACTTATTCTGTCCATTTGAAATTTATTTATGATGTTTTCCCAAAAGTGTAGATTCAAAAACTGGCCTTGTCAGTTTGGCAATTTAGCAGCTGAGAAACTTACAGCAAGTTAGACAGCTTCTCTGAATTTCAGTTCCCTTATGAGTAAAGTGATGGAATAAAGTTCATTTCACATGTTGTTGTGAAAATCAATGTACCTGCATATACCTGGCACATGGTAAACACTCAATATATGCTCCATTTCCTTTAATGTAAGTTTTAGACTGCTAAAGTGTCTGGCCTTGTGATTTCTCAGTACATGGTTGTATTCAGCTGTTCCATCCAGCATTCTTTATGTGAGATTATAAAATTTGGGAAAGGTGTGTTTCTAATGCTTTCACCATGTCTGTAGCATGAATTCTTTATTGCCTTGGCTAAATACCTAATTGAATAGAGAGAGAATTTGTTTCAGGGACCCACTTTCAATAGAACTGTTAAAGTAAATGGATCTGCTCTTTGTATGGTTTTTTTTTTTTTTTCCCCCTCACTCCCTGAAGAAAAGCAATGTGTGACCTTAGGCAAGTTACTGAGCTTCTTTCTCTAAGCCTCAGTTTCCACATCTGAAAAACAAATATCTTGTCTGCCTCAAAATGGTCTCATGACACCTAATAAATGAGATGTTTTAGATGTATAAGAATTATTAACAACTTCTTCCCCTTTTTGTTGAGGCCATTGGCAGTTTGTAAGAATGTGTACTCCTTTTGAGAGACAGAGCAAGCAGCACAGTGGTTTAAAAAATGAATTTCAAAGCATGTCAAACCTAAATTTCAACCTGATTCTTCTGCATGGTGGCTGGGATAACTTCTCTGGAACTTACTTTTCTCATTTCTAAGTTGGAATAATAGGACCTAAACTCACAGGTTTGAATAGTTAACTATGCTTATCTAAGTTATTTCATATATATATATATATATATATATATATATATATATATATATATATATATATATATATAATATTATATATATATATATATAAACATTCACCATATTATAGTATTAAAAATATAAATTTAAGTGGAATCAAGTTGGAGGTTTCAGATGACCTTTCGGCTAATGGAAGTGATAAATTTTTTAACAGGGCAAAGCCATTATAATGTGTAAAACGGTGTCCCATATGTAGAGACTTAATTCATTTCAATTTCAACAAACAACATTTGAGTACCTAGTAGTTACCAGACACCATACTAGACTCTGGAGGTTATAGGAAAAAATGGTAAGACATGAGTTCTAGATTATATACAAGTACTTTTTTTCTCACTTACTGAACACTTTCTGTTTTTCAAGCACACAAAATAAAAATAATACTAAACATTAATGCTCATTAATAAGCTTCATTATGAAACTCCATTCTAAGCTTTTCTTGCATTATTTCATTTAATCTCACATTACTCCTAATGAAGTATACCTTGTTTTTAACCTTTAATAAACGAGAAAACAGAATCTTAAAGGCTAAATAACTTGTCTAGGGTTATACGGCAGCTAATAAAATAGAATCAGAATCTAAATCCTGAATTCCTAATCTGTACCTTAGACAGGCATGTTGAAATGAAATGCGTAATTTTCCTTTATAAATTGTACCATTTTTCCTGAATGAATAATTTGCCTTAAATAGAATTCATGTTGTTTATTTGATATAGTGACAGTTTTGACATGTTCTTTTTAATGATCAAGTGGTCATTAATGGAAACTTAAGTCCTTATTTTGTAAGAATATTAACATAGGAAGTCATGAAGAGTAGGCAAACATAAAATAAGTTGTTATTCTTAGTAAGTGTAAGATGATGAGAAAATTATCAAAAGGTAAGGAAGGAAGTTGTGACATGCTGAGCAAAAGGTTAATGCAAGGTATTTTGGAAAAGCAAACTGAGCAGATTATTGCAATGTGTATTACATGTCCTGAATCCAATTGATCAAACCTTCAACCTCACTGAAAATAAGAACTGATAGTGGTGACTCTGAGCACTTTTAACAGTTCAGAATTGTTTTCAAAGTTACTAGCTGTATGGGCTGTGACAATACAATGAAAGCTCCAAACAGCTTTGAAGAGCTTGGCTATAGGAAGTAAATTACCTGTCAGTGTCCAAGATTCTCTCTTTTCTATTTGCATTAACCAAGAAAAGTAGTTACAGGGTAAGTATAAAGAGATGTGTGCATCTACTTCTGGCTCTGATAGAAGCTTTCTAGAGTAGGGATAAGTGACTGATTCCAGGAGTAGATAATACATAGCCACAGAGACTGAGCAGTCATCTTGTGCTTAGAATGGGACATCGCAAACTACAGTTCACAGGCCAAATCTACCTACTACTGTTTTTTTGTAAATAAAGTTTTGTTGGAGCACAGCCATACCATTCATTTAAGTAATGGCAATGGCTGCTTTCAGGCTACATTGTCAGAGCTGAGTAGTTGCTACAGAAACTATATGGCTCTCAAAGCCTGAAATATTTACCAGCTGGCCCTTTACGGAAAACATTTTGCTAACACCTGATTTAGAAGATTAAATTCTGGCGTTTTCGGATTAAACAGATAAATTAGCCATAAAACAAGCAGGAATCATACAGTGTCCTTTTCAAAGCTTGTTTGTTTGTAAAGTGGTTGTCATAAAACCCCTTTTAATGAATCTATTAATTTGGAGAATGATTATTTCACCAAGGCTTTCCTGGAATTATCCTTGCATGTCTCACGGAATAAGGGGTTTAAAATACAATCACTTTTTCAGCCAACTTTTTTTTAGTAGATTCTGAGTACTCATATTGAACTGGGCACTAGAAACACGAGTTGAGTTAGATAAAGCCCATGTCCTTAAAGAATTCACAGTTTGTGGAGACTTAATTCTGTATCTTTTTAATTTAATTTCAGTTTCTTACGTGTATCATATAGTTGGATCTAGCTTTATTACCCAATTCATGAATACTTGTATTTTAATTGAAGAGTTTAGAGTATTTACATTTGATGTAATTACATAATTTAGATCTTCAATTTGCCATTTTGCTATTTGCTTTCTGTATCCTCTGTTCTTTACTCCTTTTTTCCATTTTTCTTGCTGTTTTTTGGATTGATTTTGATCATGAGGTGAGTTGGTGTGGTTTTTTTAATGTTCATTCTGCATGGGGTTTATTGAGTTTCTTTGATTTGTGGATTTATACTTATTCAACTTGGAAAATTACTGGTTATTATTTTTTCAAATAATTTTTCTTCCGTTACCCTCTGTGTGGACTCCATTTGCATTTACGTTAGAGCACTTGATGTCATTCAACATATCACTGATGCTCTGTTCATTATTTTTTCCCCAGTCCTTTTAAATCTGTGTTTCACTTTGAATAGTTTCCATCACTATTTCTTCAAGTTCACTGGTTGTCTTCTTCTGTAGCATCTTAATTTGTGATTACTTCCATCTAGTGCATTTTCACTTCAGGTATCTGTTTTTCTTTATATAATTCTGTTTCCTTCTTCATTCTACTCATCCTGTTCATGTTTTTCTCTGCATTTTTAAGTATATGGAGAGTGTTTTTGTGTTAGCTTTTCAAACATTCCTGTCTTCTAATTCCATCATCTTTATAATTTCTGCCTGTGTATCTCTTATTTTTCTTATCCTGATTATGGGTCATCCTTTCCTGCTTCTTTGCATGCTTGTTCAGTTTTTTGGATGATAGACATTGTATACTTAATATTGTTGGTTTCTGGGGTTGCTGTATTCCTTTAGACTATTGGATTTTCTCTGGAACACTATTAAGTTACATGGAATTGGTTTAATACTTTTGAGACTTGCTTTTAATCTTTTTTTTTTAAGCTAAAACTTTCCTAAATCTAGGGCTAATTGGGGTTAATTTACCCTATATCTAAGGCAGTATCCTTCTTTGTCCTTTACCTAATGCCCCAATAATATGAAGTCTCTCTACTCTGGCTGTGGGAATGTGAAATATTCCCAACTGTATGTGAGCTCCGGGAATCATTCCATCTATTACTTTCCAGTGATTCTTTCCCTGGTCTCATGGAGCCTCAACCTATGCATGCCTAGATAATTATACAACTGGAATTGGCCAGAATAAGGAGAGTGCTTTTCAGATCTCCGGGATATTAATTCTCTCTCTCTTTCTCTCTGGCCATTCTGCCAGCAAATTCTACCTGCCTAGGTTCCCTTAAACTCCAGTTTCTGTCTTCTTAATGTATTGAAGAAACTGAGCTCTGTTTGGGTTCCATATTTCTTGTTCTTTACTAGAAACTGCCTCCAGGCAGTGTGTTGGGTCAATTTTTGAACTCACTTCATTTAGTTTCTTCCTTTTGGAGATCACAGGGATAGCCTGTGTAAAATCATTGGTTCATATTTTTTGCCTGTTTTTCTAGTTTCTTATGGTTGGAGGTAATTTCCCTAGGGGCTAATTCTTCATAGATAGAAATAGAAGTCACAATTATTGTAAAAGAATTGTGAGAGATAATGGATAATTGTACAGTACTTTCTTTAAGTCTGCAGAGGCACAAACTACTGATGACCTAGAGAAGCTGGGGAAGAATTTATAAATGAGATGTGACATTTGAGTTGAGGCCTGAAAGTATAGTTAGGAATTTGGCCATTGATGCTGAGTTTTTTTTACTTATTTGTATTTAGCCAACTTTATTCTCCATTCCTTTCATTGATTACTGCAAACCTTTACTTTCTAAGCCTTCTACCAAAATAGTCACACCTTATTCTTAAGAATTAGCCTTCCTTAAAATAGTGAGATAATTTGTCTGATAAAGCATCTTCTCCCTCATTTTCTCTCCTTTCCTTAATAAGTTATCTCCCTTCACAGGCATATTTACCCTCTTTCCCCTTGTTGAAAGCATGCGTGTTCACTTGTACCATTGATTTCATTCCATCAAAGGTTTGGTGGGTAATGGGGGAAAATAATACATTTATAAACTAGAATGGATTATACTCCTAGGTTACCAATTATATTTTCTTTGAATATGAGTTTTGAAACCCCAATTTTATTCCTCAGTCTTAAGAATTAACTTATCAAATATAGCAGGAAATTTACTGTGAAATAAAAATTAACAGAATTTGATGGACCAAAATGCATCATAGATTTGAAGTCAAGTGTTTAATGTGGAGGAAGTAGAATAGGGTCTGTTGTCTTGATGTGTTGGGAGTCCCTGAAAAGCCCTACTCGCCCTAAGGGAAAAGGGATGCTAGTTTATTCCTCATTCAACCTTAGGGAAGGCCGGAGAAAGCAGAGTAGGAGGCCAAAGTATAATAATCATTTCTTTTAACATCTTTTTAAAAAGAGTCATCTGTAAGGGTCCTTCAGGATTTCATAAAAGATGAAATTTCTTTTCCCTTGGTTCCATATACTCTCCAGAAGTCACTGGACTTTCTCTTAATTTAAAATATAAATTCTAGATGCCTGAGACAATAATTTTCAGGCAGTATAACCTTTATTAATAAAAATAAGTACATCTGTAAGTGTATTAACTCTTTCAGATCTCCGGGGCACCCTCACAGAAGTTTAATTCAACAAATTTCTCAATAATCATTAGTAGACTGAAACAATTAACTCATCTAGCAGAGATAGGGTGTTCAGACCTAGTTCTTGAGTCTGCATCGAGACTTACTAAGCAGGAGGTTAACAGATTAGAACAATGCATAGTCATTTATTTCTCAGTTATACTGCTGTTATAGAATATATGTCTATCTCAAACCAACTTGGGAAAATTTTTTAATTCTCTAAAGGACAATATTTTTATAGACTTTCCATATAAGCCAGCAATCCCCCTCCTGGGCATATTTCCAGAGGAATCTCTAATTAAAAAAGATTCGTGCACTCCAATGTTCATAGAAGCACTATTTACAATAGCCAAGACATGGAAACAACCTAAATGTCCATCAACAGATGACTGATTAAGAAGTTATGGTTATACACACACACACACTATAGAATACTACTCAGCCATAAAAAAGAATAAAATAATGCTGTTTGCAGCAACATGGATGGACCTGGAGATCATTCTAAGTGAAGTAAGCCAGAAAGAGAAAGAAAAATAGCTTGTGATATCACTTATATGTAGAATTTTCAAAAATGACACAAATGAACTTATTTACAAAACGAACAGACTCTGACATAGAAAACAAACTTATGGTTACCTGTAGAGAATGGGGGTGGTGGAGGGATAAAGTGGAAGTTCAGGATTTGTAGATACTAACCACTATAGATGAGATAGATAAACAATAAGGTCCTACTGTATAGCACAGGGAACTATATTCAATACCTTGTAATAGCTTATAATGAAAAGAATATGAAAGGGAATATATATATTTGTATAACTGAATCGCTATGTTGTATAAGAGAAATTAACACAAACTTGTAAACCAACTATACTTCAATAAAAAAGAGTATTTTAAATGTTTATTCACTCTGGGGAAACATGTCATTTTATTGAAAAAGGAATCATTTTGTTGGCAGTGGAAGGAACTTACAATTTGGAGTAAAATTTTAAATTTTACTGAGTTTAAATTACAGTTCTACTTATTGTCATATATACGCACATACCCATGTCTCCCAACAAAACCCCACATACTTGATCTCTGCTTTGTGAAACTGATGAAGCAGAAAAAACAATGTTAGAGAAATGACCTGAGTTCAGATCCCAGCTCTATTTTCCAGCTGTCTGTATTTGAGTAGGTTGCCTGATTTACCTGATCTTCAGTTTTTCTGTGTATACAGGAATGAGATTTAGAGTATAATAGTACATCCCTTATGGATCGTTCTTAGGATTAAATGAGTTATTGTATAGCAAGAGCAAAGTGAGTTGTTTAGAGTGTAGTAGGTGGCCCAGTAAGTGAAATTTATAAAAAATATTATTAAACATAAGTCATCCATTTGTAAAATTGAGTATGTCCTATTTGTCAAAGCTGGAATGGCACATTTGCTGACACTGTGCCTCATCTCTTCACCGTGTCCTGGCAACCATTAATGTGCTGTAGTGTGATAATAGCCAAGTCTTGTTCCCAGAGGACTGGTAGAGTTATTTTTCTAAATAATCTGGGGAGAAGTTACAACTTCAGAATTATCATTGGCTTCCCAGGGCTTAACTTCAGAAGTGTTAGAGTTAAGGACAGGGAATCATTTTCATCTGCTAGTATCTGGCCCCAAAAAAGAAAATGAAGGCATAGAAATTGGTATCATGTACCAATGGGAAAAAAAAAAATCTTGTTTCCAGTTTCATCTCCAAAAAAGAAAGACTGGGACTTGCTGTTAGATGACGTTAGAAGGTATAAGAACAAGTGCCCTGACTGAGCTCAGCATCATCTGATAGTGCTTCAGACAGTGCCAAGTCTTAATGGGGGCTGAATTTAATAAAACCCCACAGTCAGCTTTTATCAAGGCCACTGAAAAGGAGATCTCTACAGAAATGATCCAGAAAGTGTGTGTGTGTGTGAGCGAGGGATGAAATGTTGAGCGCCTGCTGAATGAGCAGTGAGGTAATACATGCAGCAGTTCTTTGTAGACTGGAAAGCACTATGCAAATATGAGCAATTATCTTTGCTAATATTATAATAGTAATATTTAAAATTTGTTAAAGTTTCACTTGTCTGTTTCCAAGTCTGTAGGTATACCATGGTCTTAATTCTTTGTCATGTCAACTTTTAGAAAGTCATTAAAATAATGCTCTGTACATTAAGAAGTTTGGCGAAAGATCTGCTGTGTTTTGTTTAATGTTCTGATTTTTTAAATGATTTAAAAAATTATTTTCAATCAGTTTTCATTTATCTTGGTTAAGAAATATTTTTCTTACTTTTTTAAATAACTATTTGAAAAATAATGCCTAGATTAAAAAAAAATACAGATACTCCAGTATAGTAGTAGGTCTTCTGTTGCTATGTTAAATTCAATTTCTCATTTATTCAAGTTGTTACCAAACTTATTCACATACTTCTTATTCTGCTCCCTCTACTTTAGCAGTACAGTTTATTCATTCATTCAGCAGATGATTCTTGAGCACTCGCCATATGTGCTAGATAGACCCTGAGGACACACTGGCCTGAGGACACACTGGTAGACACTGCCACTGCTCTTAGGCATGAAACAAAGTGATCACCCAACTAGGATAAAGTCAGACTGTGATAGATGCTGGGAAGGCGAGGGACATGCTGCAGTGAGAACACGTAGTGGACAATCTGCCTGAGTCAGGGAGGCCCAGGAATAAGTTTTTTTTCCTGCAAAGTGAAAAGCACACATGTATTTAGAGTCTAAATACCTGTGTCCCTTTGATAAATTATTTCTGAACTTCATGCTGTTGACTGTAAAATAGGAACATTAAAATGTTTATTGCCTATGCTTGATGTGTGGATTAAGTGTATAATAGCAATTGCCTGCTACCACCCTACCCCTCTGCAGTCCGTTCTCTATACATAGTCAGAGAGATCTTTTAAAAAACACATACAGATATGCTATGTCTCTGTTCATAGCCCCTTGGTGGCTTTAAATATCAGGAAAAATCTAAAATCTGTCCTGTGTTCTGAAAGGTCCCATGTGAATCGGCCGTTGTTCACGTCTTCTACCTCACCTCCCACCACATCACCTCCATTCTCTGCCTGGCTCACCTGCTTCTAGTCACAGCAGTTTTCTTACTATTCTTTAATCCCATCATGCCAAGCTGGTTTCCACCCAGTGGTACTTGCTCATTATTTGCCCTTCTCTCTCTGGAATATCCCTCCAAATAGTCACAGGACTCACTGTCCCATTTCTTTTAGGTTTCTTGCTGAAATTGTATCTTCTCCGAATGACTTTTCCTGATCCTTCTAAGTTATCTCTTACCACCTGGAGTTTCCTGGCTTTGCTGTTCTTTTTTCTGTTACCCTGCTTTGACTTTTCTTCATGCTACTTTTGATAATGCTGATTGCTATAAGAAAACCACATTAATGATATTTCCTACTAAAAAATATTTGCTTTTTGCCAGGCTCTCTTCTAAAATCTTTATGCCTGTTAATTCAATACTCTGTATAACCCAAAGAGTTAACCTCATTTTACAGGTAAGGGAATAAGAGCAGTTACGTTATTTACCCAAGGTCACACAGCAACAGCCAAGTGGTCAGGCAAGAACTGGGGCCCAGATAGTCTTAATTCCAAATATCATGCTCTTAACAATTATGCTCTACTGTCTTTCAGCTTGAGAGTATGCCAGAGAGTTATTTTTCTCCTTGTTTGTTCTGCTTCTTGTTGACACCTTAGCTCTAAGACAGGGACTGTATCTGTGGAGCCTGGAACATTTCCATACATACAGAGGGTGTTTGTGCCTGAAAGCACTTAGGGTGGTGCCTAGCTAAAGCTAATCTTTATGTCCATTTATGGTAATTACATTTTCCTCCTATGGAATTGACATATGGAGATGGGAGTTGCCCCTAGAAAAATTATTGAGTCTGAAACCTCTATCTCAGGTGGCCTCATCCTCCCATTTCAATGTCCCTTACCCTCTGCTTTTGCCTGTACTGTCAGGACTTCAGCTCCCAGTGCTCCTTCCTTCTGCCCCCATTATCCTTCTCTTTAAAAGTGACCTGAACTCTTTTACTTGAGGTATACACGGCTGAGTGATGACTTATTTGTACCTCAATGCAACAGGCTCCTAAATGATCTCATTCAGAAATAATATTCAGTAAATACTGATTGAACACTGACTTATGTTTGGCTGTGCAAGGTGCTGGGGGAATAGGGTGGAAGTCATGTTTTTCCCTTCAGGGCATCCTAACTCTTCTAATACATCCTCCAGTATCATTTTCATAGTGTCAAGTGTTTCATAAAGTTTGAAGTGTTTGCTTCAAAATTTTAGCAGCTTCAAGAAAAAGACCCTTTGTGATCTTTTTTCTGTTTCTTTCTCCAGCCCCTCCCATATTCCAGTTATGCTAGTGAGCCTCTAAAGCTACCACCACAGTGGATGGATGCCTTTTGTGCCTTCGCACAGCTACTTCTCTCCCTTTTATGCTCCTGCATCACCTGACTCACTTACTTGCCATTTAAATCCTAGCTCAACTGTTAACCACCTCCAAGAAGACTTTGCAGGTCAAGCTTGACCTCCTTTGCTGATCCAGAACATCCTGCTCATTCTTGTATCATCTTACATCATCGTTCTTGCCAGGAGGCCCTATAGTTGATGTACTAAAGCAGAATCTGTGTATTTATCACTCATTCCCACAAAACATAACCTTGCAAGGGCAGAATCCATGCTAGCTATATAATAGATGCCTCAAAATCATCAGTTAAAATAAGGAAAAGAAAGTAAAGCCCCACTGGAATCAAATTGATACAGTAAACCTAAGGGTATAAGCACCAGCTTCAGTGAAGTTGGTGGAAGTAGAACTTTTCAGAGGAGACCAGAACCTTTCCCACTGATGGTCGGCACTGCTAGTTCCCGGGGCTGACTCTGGGTTGCAGGGTTGAGTGATGTGACACGATGTAATAAATCTGGGGATTGACAATCGATTCTAAGGTCTGGAACTTTCATTATCTGCTCCTTTTCTTCTAAAGACAATGCTTCTACCCTGTCAGTGAGAGCAATTTCCCACAGTTTATTCACTGTAATAAGAAATCTTTCTTCATATTTCCAGCAAATAGCTTTTTTTTTTTTTTATCTCTGTAAATAAAGCTGTTCTGCCAGGAAGAAAGTGTTTTGAGGAAATAAGTGTATTTCCTTCTCAAAATTAGGGAAATAAAGATAAACATAGGAGGAAAAAAGGGGACCATTATGCCAGCAAATATGATTTGTTTGAGTTTAAATTTACTAATGTAATTCCATCACTTAAAAGATTATAAGTAAGCAGTCTAATACATCTTTATAATTGACATACTTAGCAAATATTTGTTGAATATTGATAGTGCATTGGGAACTTGATTTTAATGCAAAGACTTGGCTGCTAAAATCTTCCACTTTGAAACACTTTTTTATACACTGAATTTTATTTAATATTATACTGTTTTTATGTGAAAGAGGAAAATGTTTATATTGAAACACTTTTTGGGGGAATTAGAATAATGACTGAATCAGAAATTTCAAAAATTGGGAGGGTAGTGTAAAGCTCAGTGGTAGAATGCTTCCTTAGCCTGCACGAGGTCCTGGGTTCAACCCCCAGTACCTCCATCAACAGATAAATAAATCTAATCCCCCCAAAATAGAACTTTTTAAAAAGTAAAAAAAAAAAGAAAACAAAAAAGAAAAAAAAGGAATTTCAGCAATTTATTGAGAACTTACATTGTGCTAGATGCTAAGAATATAGTAGGGAACAAGCTGGACACAGCCTCTAACCTCCTGAAGGTCATATTTGAGCTTTTACTGGTTACTATATCACAAAGGGGAAGTACACTGAGTGCAAGGGGATCCTCTGTCGGGGATGTCTGACCTGTCAGGGAGGTTGAGAATGACAATAAAATTTAAATATGAGTGCTAAAGGATTAATGGGAGTTGATTTGTCAAGTGAATAACAAAGTTATTGAAGAAAGCTGTTACCGACAGAAGAAACAAGCCTTTGAAAGCATTCTGAGGTGGGAAGGAGCAAGACCAGAGTGGCAGGAGTGCAGAGAGCCAAGAGAAAAGGAGAAAAATGAAGACGTACATAGCATATACAACCTTGAGGTTCACATTAAGGATCTGAGATTTTACTCAAAGAGCAGTGATTGCCATTTGAAAGTTATTAAGCAGATTGTGTTTCATGGAACTATGGCTGCTGGGTTGAGATTGGTTTTGAGGAAAAGTAGGCCCCGTAGTCTGGAGAGGAAGGAATATGGCCCATAGAAGAGAAAGCTTCTGATTTTGACTAGAAACCACTGTAGAAGCTAAGAAATGGAAAGAACCAATTCCTTTCTTCCACTCTCCCTCCAATTTCTGGTTTGTGCAGTTAGGTGAATAGCAGTGCTATTCATCAACAGAAGAACCACTGGGGGAGGCTAAATTTAGGGAGAATGTGAGTTTGGTTTGGGATATTTGAAAGTGTGAGTTATTTCTAAGGCTTTCAAATTGCATTGCTAAATAGATCCTAAAACTGGCCACTGAATTTGGGTACCATGGAAATCTTCAGTAGCCTTAAGGCGAGTAGTAAAACCCAATGTGGGGTAAGTTGAGAAGCAAGTGGGGGTGACAAA
The DNA here is from genome assembly GCF_036321535.1 of Camelus dromedarius. Lineage (NCBI taxonomy): Eukaryota > Metazoa > Chordata > Mammalia > Artiodactyla > Camelidae > Camelus > Camelus dromedarius. The sequence goes on along the minus strand of NC_087447.1, from coordinate 56,778,748 downwards.
ATGGAGAGAGTAGAGATAACAGTTTTTGAGAAGTCTGTAAACAGGAGGAAAACACACTGATAGCTGGAGAAAGAATTTTTGTTAAAGATGGGACAGATTTAAATGCCTGTGAAAAAGATCTAGCATAATGGGAGAGCTTGAAAATTCCGAAGTAAGAATGAGGAACAATGCATATTGTAAGGAGGAGAATAGAATCTAGGATACAGGAAAAAAGGAGTAAAACTCTTCTATTTTCTCGCTAGTCATTGCTAAAATTAAAAATATTTCTGAGAAGTTACTATCTGTCAGTCATTTTTATAAATCCTTTGCCTTCCTCTTTTATAATACTCCTTAAAATCTGTTTTAATGAACAGTTGCCAGGTAGAATATTACCCCTTCCAATATCTGAAATACTATTACCACAAAGTTATTTTGAGACATTAAAAATATCTTAATGCCTTGGTCTAGCCATTGCCTGTGCTATTGAAGTTAGCCGGCAGATTGGTGTGTTACAAAATGGCTGCTGCTTCACTTGCGCCCTGAAGCTCCCACGGAATCTCTCCTGGGGCTCACCTGAACTGGAAATGTATAAGAAATGGAATTCTGCGAAGTATATTCAGTCTAGCCAAGTTGATACATTACCAAATCACTAGAACAACTTCATTATATAATTTGGTTTCACCATGTGTTTTTTTTTTTTTTTTCTGTCATTTTCCCCTTTTACACATAAAGGTGCTTGAAAACTATATGCCAAACATTTTGTCTTGTGCTTGATATGTATTTCCTCGTTTAATCTTCAAGCTACCCAGTGGAATGTGTATATTATTATCCCTATTTATAGAAAGGGAATCTTCCTGTCTTTCCCAAGGTCCATGAGCTAGAAGATAATAGAGCTGTAATAGAAATCAAGGTTTTAAGACTTCTAGTTTGGTGCTTTTTAAACCAGCGGAAGATAAATACATGTGCTTCTTACTATAGGGGAAAAAAGGTTTTCCTTTGGTTTGGTGGACCTCAACCTCCATCTTTTCTCAGACTGCACTGCCTCATTTGTTTAAAAAGATTTTGTGAGTCAATATACCTTTCCAAAGGTAAAGTTCAGACAAAGATGTGTGACTTAAGCACAAAGATACACACTATCTGCCTCAAGAAATTTGTTTGATAAAACTTCATCTGAATTCAGCAGTCCTAATATTTCAGCCCTAAAATCTTCTTGCCTGAGAGCTGTTGTTACTGAGAACTATGACTACATTTTAATTACTATACGAATTTTGATACGGAGCACAGTGGATCCATTATACTCCTCCCCCATCATTACAGTCTGTTCTAATTAGTATTTCAACCTAAATCTGCTGAGACAAGGTACTTTTAATTCTTCACTTCATGCCAAGAATCAGAATCACCACTTTCCTAGGATTACTGGCAAATTAATATTTCTGCTGACTACCAATTTGTCAAAATTGCAAGTTCTTTAAAAGGACAGTAAAAGAACAAATACTGATGGAGTACCCACTCTGTTCCAGACTCTCAATTAAAATATATTAATAAATCAAATATTATTATATACATTACAGTCCTTTGAAGTATATGTCATTAATATATTTAAGTTTAAAAGAAGTATAGAGAGGTAAATTACTTTGCCACAATGAGGTGAGTTCCATGCATTATTTACATATTCTTTATGTATTTATGTATATATGTATATCCCCTCTTACAAAGGATTTTAACTTGTTTCATAAATCTGAATATAATACAGTAAATTAAATACTAATAAAATTAGGAAAAATAATCAAATATGATACAGTAAGGTTTTAAAATAGATGCTGTCATCTGTAGCATTATATATGTAGCACGTATGCCCCAGGAATCCTCTGTATTTGTTAAAAGTAAATATAAAACCTGACTCTCAATCTTCCAGCAGCCAGTGAAAAGGAGAACAGAGGATAACAGTTATTATTTACAATGTCCTAAGATTTGAAATAAACTTTTTTTCCTGGGGAAATGTAGTTTTTCTTGGAACTGAAAGCAAAGAGATATTTCCTGTTGGTCCTCACAAAAAGACCTCTATATAATGGAGTGTACAGTGGCCTCAAAAATATCTTTATAATAAATACACTAATCTGTAGGGCTTAAAAAAATCCTTTAATAGATGTAGGTGGACTGATGCCAAAGCACAATTCTCTAAAAGCAAGTCCTTGTATTGAAAAGGGAGTGGGATGGGAATAGAAAAACATTGATTTATTCCAGATATATTGCTCACTGATAGCATAGATTAACTCAAAGATAGATTTTAGAGTGTCTAGAAGACCAGATGAAGAGCAAATTATTCATATTAATTTGCTAGGGCTGCCGTAACAAAGTATCACAAACCAGGGGGTTTAAATAACAGCAATTTGTTCTTCCATGGTTGTGGAGGCTGGAAATCTAAGATCAAGGTGTCTGAAGGGTTAGTTTATTCTGAGTCCTGTGAGGGAAAACTCATTCTATATATCTTTCCAAGTTTCTGGTGACTTGCTGGCAATCTTTGGCATTCCTTGGGCTGTAGATACCTCTGTCTTTTTTTTCATATGGCATCATTCCTGTGTGTGTGTCTGTCACTAAATCCAAATGTCTCTTTTTTATAAGAATACCAGTCATATTGGATTAGGACCTATATTAATAACCTCATCTTAATGTGATCATTTTTACAGAAACACTGTTTCCAAATAAGGTCATGTTCTACAGAACTGGGAGTTGGGATTTCAACATCTTTTTTTTTGTGGGGGGGAGAGTACAGTTCAACTTGTAACACCATGTATACCATAAAAAAGTGAAACACTTAGTATTAGGATCCCCTCTTGAAGATTTACAACATGCGTTATCATATTGAAGGTTCTGAGAAATTGTGCATTAATCTGAGTTAACTTTATCCCAGAGTTCTCTAAATCTCACTCTCCACAGCAAACCTATGAACAACCTATGCAGTATCTTGGATAGAAGGAAAACAGACATGGAAGAAAAAGTGTACGATGTATTCAATTCTATAATTTTCTGGCTGTCTAATCTTTGGCAGATTACTTAACCACTTTGAGCGTCAGTTTTCTCTTTCATTAAGTTGATACAATTATTTCCACTTAATAAGTCGTTTTGGGGGTGCTAAAAAGGAAAACATATATTGAATCAGTTGTTTACCTCATTATGTACAGTGCTTGGCCCACGGCACAAATACAACCACTGCAGTGACGACATCTAGGATTTGCTGAGCATTTACTATGTGCCACATACTTCCCATAACGCTTTCACCTGTTACCTGTTTTTATTCTCATAACAAGCCTTTGAGTATTATTTCTACTTTTAGATGAAGATACTGCATCTTAGACAGAGGTGACTACTCACACAAAGTCACACAATGTCAGAATAGGGATTCAAATCCGTGTGTTTCTGGCTCCTAAGTCTCATAAGCCCTGTACAGTCTGTATCAGACAGGGATGATGTAGCTGCAAGCAGCGATATGTACCTGATTGTCATAAACAAAAAGAGGCTCTTTCTATCACATGTCAAGCTCATCAGGGAGGTAAGTTGCCACGATACCATAGTTGACATCTATGCAAACTTTGCCTTCCTCTCCTTGTCACAAGATGGCTTCTGCGTCTTTGGGCATCATGTACTATTTCTGCATAGGATGGGGGCAGAGGGGCACAAAGGCACCAATAATGTCTATCCTGTTTATCATGGCCACAGGAGCCTTTGCAGATTTCCTTTCTACCCTACCCACAGACTTCTGCTTTCACTTCATTGACTAGAATTCAATCAAAAGGCCATCCTTTCCAGAAAGGAAGGCTAGAAACACAAATATGTAGCTTTTCCCTAATCTGTAGTGAAGATAGTCAAGGGAGAAAGTAGAGCATGGATGTGAGCCAATCTCAGATACCTTCCACACACTACTTCCTATTAATTTAATTGATCTCTTGTTCTTCTACAGGGTAAATCAAACACCAATGTACAGAAGTAACTGGGAGGGAGCTATGGGCTTAATGTAAATTACAAATGGGACTGTTCAGCAATAGCTCGCCCACCTGACAGTTCCAAGTGGGTGGCTTACTTTGTGAACATGATAATGATTTCAGTAAAGAATGAGTTACATGTCTTCATGTTCCTAAGGCTGGGACATAACTAAGAGGTCGTTCAGTCCACCCTCCTCCTCCATCACCCAGATGCATGTTTCTTCAGGGTCCTAACCAGTGACCACCCAGCCTCTGCACAGCTAAATGGGGCCTCAGTATTACTCAGAAGTGATCAAAGCCATCTACCAGGGAGGTGATTGGCCCCTCTTTGAGAAGGTGTTTTTATTAGATGACCTTAAGTGGGGTCTTTGCAACCCTGACATGAACCATAAAGTAGCCATTTACCGCAGTTGTTTCTTTTACTAATCTCTGTGATGATTTAGTAAAATGACTATCCTGGAGGACATCAAATGTTAAAGAAAAGATCTTGAAAGACATAACATCCTTATTTTATATATAAAATCACTAGAATCCATATTATCAGTAGCAGAACAAAAATGAAAACCAGTCTCCTGAGTAAATACAGTGAAATAAATGGAAAGAGTACTTGACTTGTTTTCAGATCTGGGTTCAGATCCCACCTTCATTACATGCTGGCTGTGTGACCTTAAGCAAGTTAATTTCTCAAGACTTCTACTTACTACTCTTTCTTTTCAGTTAATTTCAATAAGCATTCTCTGAGCACCTACTACACAGCAGGTAGTATACAAGAGATGGATACAAAGATGATTAAAACACTTTGCTTAATTTGAGGGAGCTTACAGCTTAGGGGGAAGAGCAGACGTGTGAATAAATGAGTGAAATACTCTATAATACTAGAATAAATGTGAGTGTGCACAGAAAAGAGTAGTCAGATCCATTTGTGAGTATCGAAGCAGGCATTGCAGAATTGGATGTGACTGAGCTCAGAACCTTGAAGGAAGACATGATGGAATTCACCTTGGTGGTTAGTTTCAAAAGCAATACTCCAGCCAGGAAATAATATATAAACCCATGCAACTTTGTATTTATAAAAAGAGAATATTATAAATATCCAATGAGTGCAGTGATAAATTGATAACACCCTTCAGAATGTCATCTTCTTACCTACTGCATAACCCACCACTTTTTCCTTTTTACCAAGGGTCAGCACATTTTTTTCTATAAAGGTTCAGGTGGTAAATATGTTTGGCTTTGTAGGCCAGACTGTCTCTGATAGAGCTACTCGACTCTATTGTAGCCTATAAGCAGTCATTGACAATAAACAAAGAGCATAAACAAATAGCATGGCTATATTTCAGTAAATCTTCATTTACAGAAAAACAGGAGGTAAGGACAATTTGGCCCATGGGTTGCAGTTTGCCAACTCTTGTCTGTACCGTGAAGCCTTACAGCTTATCCAGCTCTGCTAGCTCTATGGATGAAACTCTTATCACAAAGTACCAGAGAAGGACTATAAAACCTAAGGGAAAAAAAAAAAAAAAAAGAAATACAGACTGTGACACCATCTTTACTTTCAACATGTGATTCTCACTCTAGGAGATAAGAGTCTTCATGTGACTCTTTCTCTTGGGACATTACACAATCATGATCAGTCCACATGTTTAAAAAAGTTTTTTATTGCAATTCTATGACCTGTTCCAAAAATCTTAAAATGATGGAAAATGATGAATAGTTTAGAAGCTTAGAAATAGGGTCAGTGGCCTAAAAAGCTTAAACGTCACAACTTTTATAACAGTAAGATTTTAATGTGCTTTGTTGACACTTAGCATTCACTCATGGATAGAACTGCTCCTTTACTCCAAAATGTTACTTTCACATTCTCCAAGTAGGCTTGTTTCAAAATTTCCAAATCCATGTTTCACATACAATTTGTTGTGGTAGTTTTCCAAAGCCAGCATAAAAAATTGTTCCTGCTGGTCCACATTTGGAAAGATAATCTATGGAAAAACAAATGATCTGGCTGACATTTTTCTTTTCCTCTCCCTTAATTGCCTAAGGTTGCATTTGCAACACCTCCTACAAGGCACTTTCTAATGCAATTGGATGCTTCAGGCAAAGTAAGCTCTGATTAGGGATCTCAGATATATACACAGCATTACAATTGCTTTACAAATGATTGAAAAGTAATATGATGAGGCGTGACTCTTTTTCTTCCACTTTGACTTTGATTAAATTTGTAAGATTGGAATATCATATATTTCCAAATATACAAAGTCTATACATGCTCTATAATGCAAATAAAAGGCAGCACCCCCGTTCTAACCTTCCAGGAAGTGAAAGAAATAATAAGTGAAAATGAAAAATACAACAAAATGTGATACTGCCCTTCAGCCATCTACTCATCTTTAGTTCTGGAATTTTGCTAACCTGAGTAATAATCTGAGTACCTCCCTTCTTCAGACAGACAACCTTAGGTGGAATAGAATCATTGGGAATGACTGGGAAGCACTTTGGACAGATAAGCTACTGTGGTTAAATTAGAGGACAGAAGAAGAGAGTTTGAAATTGATAAACCTGTTCCCTTCAGCAGATTAAAAAAGACAAGCTTGCCAATGTCTGATTGCACTTCACTCAGCATTCTGCCATTTTCAGCAAGAAAGAAACAGGAGAGCTCTGAGCTAGTTTCCTTTTCTCTAGTTTCTTTCCATTAGGAGAGATACAGGTTTAGAATAGTAATCATGACATCTAAGAGAGATTATGTCATGAGCATCTAGTACATACCAGGCACTACTCTGAGAGCTTTGCCTATGTGAACTCACTGTATCTTCCCAAAAGCTCTCCAAGTAGGTGTTATTACCATGCCAATTTTAGGGGTGAGCAAAGATAGGTTCAGGTAATGTAAGTACTAAACCAGGGTCACATAGTTAATGAGCTGTGGACTCTGACACTGTGGCTCCAGCATCCATGGGCTCTGGCCCTCTGCTCGACCACCTCCACGTTCAAAGGGTCTTCAACCCAGATTCTATGCCAGTATTTGTTTCCTAGGTCAGCATTATTGTTGTTCTTTATTTTTTTCATTCTTCTCTGGTTTTGAACAGAGAAATCTTAGATAAGTTGTACTTTTCAGAACATAAAGTGGGATCTTTGAATTCTGTCCTCACTCTCTGTGAATACAGGCACATTGTATCGCAGGTGGCATTGATGGTTTATTTTCTTTCTCTCAAAGGAGTTAGCTAGGTGACAGGAAGCATAATCATGATGCTGATTCTCACAATGTAAATACTTGTTGCTAAATACTACTTGTGGAATGGAATAGTTTTTTCATTGGCAAATATCTGTGTATTTAGGAAAAATCTGAATTTTTAAATAAACTGAATTAGATAAATAAAAAGAGTAAAAACAATAATATCCCTACCTTATATTTTTATACATTTTTACACTCTGAAGGTTATAACCTGTACCAATCATCCTAGGAGTTAGGTAAGCTAAAAATAACTATTGCCATCTTTTTGAGGCACAATGAAGTTAGACATAAAAGCAGTTGCTGCCCTTCACCCACCGAACACTCTGTACCCCACACTGCTGCTCCAAACACTCCAGTGCTCTTTAAACATCTGATGTTTCCACTGGATTTCAGGCTCCAGGAAGACAGGGTGTGCTTCCCCTTCCTTTAATGGCATTCCCCAGTCCCTGACACAGTTCCTGACATTTAGTAGATATTTAAAACTATGTGTTTAACCAGTAAATAACAGGTGAGGCTAGTGACCTGGTATTAGAAGAAAACACATCCCAGAGCACAAACTAGGGCTTTTTTTCAGGTTAGGAATATTAAAAACTTTGTAGTAAATACAATTAAGCTTGAAACCTTCCTTGCACTTTGGTTCTGGACAAGATTGAAACTGATGAGCATTTGTTCATTCTAACATTTCACCCCAGCCCTTCCTTCTCTACCTGTGTCCTTGTTGGTAAAAATGGATGTGTAAGATGGACCATCCTACCTGCTTTTCTGGAGATACGTGTTCAAGTTTTCTGGCACATAGTCTGATTCACAGTAAGCTTTAGGCAAGTATTTATTTTCTTTTTGCTCTCCTTCCTACCTCTTACATCCCTGTCTGAGTAATCATAATTAACAGCTACAACACATGTTACTGAGGTGTTGCAAATCTACTAACATTTGTCTAGTGTTCCACTTATTTCCCCAGAGGATCTTTGAATTTAATGTAAACACACAGTGCCTGCAGACCTAGATTTTCTGTATCTGTCTGGTAGAAGACTGTTTCTCTCCTGAGGCAGTGATGACAGTGAAACTCTAAGAGATTAAGGCAACTGGTGGGATTTTGTGTTAAAAGCAATTTTAGATTATTGGCTGAGAAAATACTGCTAGTGTGGCTGCGATCTTCCATATTGCCTTCTTTTGTTACTACCAATCAGCAATGAAACCGGACTCTCCTGAGAGATAGCTCATTATTTTCTTTACTTTTTCTCTGTGACCATATTTCTGGCTGTGCTTACTGGGGGAGCTGTCTGTAATTGAGTTCAAGCGGCTCAGTGAATATACTAGTCCCCACACGCACGCACACCTAATCTCTAAGTAACCAGGGTAGCTCTTAGATGAAAGGTATGGCCAGGAGATTTCCTGGTACAGAAGAAATTAAATTTCCCATAATTATTTTTCTATATTTCGTTCTCTGGAGAGCAAAAGTAACACTGCTCCCGTGTTGATAAAATTTAGTTTGTCATCTTCAGCTTCGCGTGTACGAACAACGCCATATGCATAAAAGTAAGATCCTTCTCCAAAGCAGATCGTCTTAATGAGGGCTTCTTCCTTGAGGAGCTTCTGGAACTCCCGGGTGCAGAGTTCAGCTCTGCTTCCCTAAGGGGTGATCTTGATAGAGAGACTGAGTAAAGAGCATCACACTGAATTCTAGAGTCATTCTTAAATTGGAAAAACTGGGTATCATTGTATCAAACGGAGGTGTGAGAGATGATGGCATAAGACATGTGCAGTCAACTGAAAGCAAAAGAGATCATCTTTTAAAATTCCTTGCCTCAGGATTTCCTTAAAATAGACAAATAGAGGAACAAATACCAAAATGAATTTATTGGATGTCCACTGTGCCTATTGTGAAGGATACAAATGCCAAGTAATTAACCTTTCTAGGTCTCAGCTTGGACTATAAAATGGAAATGATGAGCAAGGTTCACTTCAAAAAGTTTACTGAGGATTTAATGAAATAGTGGTTCCCACAGCAGTTGGCACATTAATCCTTTATAAACGTAGGTTCCTCTTATGCCATCACCCCTGCTTTTAACACAGTTCCAAGAAGTTTTATCATCTGGTTGATTATCCCATAACTCTTCTTCTCAGATTGATTGCCATAGAGATAGAGAGCTATGGAATTAAGTGACAGCTGAAATGGTGCTGTGATGTAGAGGGGAAGAGGAATGCCCAAACCCTCTGTAATGTGTGGACACATATGCCCAAGGTGACAGAGAAGCTTTTGGATATTAAAATAAGGGTAAATAAGCCACTTTAGTCTGTTTAGTTGACACTGTCATGTAATCCATTACAGTATGATATCTATTTGTAATTTATGTTCCTAGTTAGCAAATCCATATTCAACTACTTCTGCACATGAAGAACTATGCTAGCTGCCATATCTATGAAAAATCTTATTTAATTCTCACATGAACATTTCAAAGTATGTATTATTAACACTTTATGTATAAGGAAACCAAGGCTTATAGTTGTTAAGGAACTTGTTCAAGACTATAGTACAAAGGAAGTCACTAGAACAATTTTAATCTGGAAAAATCCATTTCTAATAAATGCCTTTTTTGATATCCCAGAAGGAGTGAGTTATAAAATATTAAACTGTTTAAACCCAGTTATAGATTAAAATCTTTCAGGGAAGAGAATGATCAGGTTGCTTTTTCATACTGGAAATGAGGCATGGACCGATCATCTGAGTAGGTGGTGAAGAGATAGGGTGTATCGGATAAGCAAACCTTCATACACAGTTGCCCCAAGGTGGGATATAAGATTCATGTGGGTGGGGGCTTTGACCTGTATAAATTTGATACCTAGCTTATACTTTGCTTTTTAAAAAAAAAATGATTCATGAATGAATAAATGAATGAACATCACTCTTAATTTACATTTTGGTTCTCAGATGCGTGCTGCACATTGTGGAACTTCAGTACAGCTATGCAGCCAGTGAGTTTCTATTTTTTATTTCCAAGTATTCCCATAAAGTTTATTTCCCTTCCTGACTGATCTATTTGTCTTCTATGAGGAGCTTCTATGTGAGTTTTGCACCAGATGCTGGCTAAATTGCCAGCTTTTAGTGAAACCCGTGGTCACTGTGCTGAAATGGTATTTTACTCAGTCCTGTTTCTTCCTTAATATTTATATAATGGAGAGAAAATCCCTTCTGTTTCTGAGGTCTTATGTCTGCTGTGGCTTCTGTCAAGTAAGTTCTTTTGTGAGTCAGTGAACTGAGGAACTTGCCCATAAGCCATTTGTAAGGCTAATCCAGTACAAGGAATATGGGTTTCAAGACAACCTGATCAGAGGCACCAGACTGCCTAGTCACTTACACCGAATTTTTGTTAGTCTTTTATAATCTACTGAGAAGATGTGTGTTGATCTTAAACAAACATCAATAATATATTAAACATAAAAGCAAATTAAAAGCAATAAGCATAGTATACTACTTTTGGAGAAAAAATTTATAAAGAAAAATGAGTGGGAAGATAGTCCCAAAATATTAAAAATTGTTCTTGCTAAGAAAGGAATTGTGAGTAATTTTTCTTTTTGCTCATCTGAATTTTCATTTTTCCACAATGAACAGTATGGTTATAATAATAGTAGTAATGATGGCCAAGTTCTGTTGAGTTCCCATGATAGGGAGCTCACCATGGGCTGCGTCTGCTCTGAGGTCAGGCCACACATGGGTTTGGATCCCGGGTTCCCCTTTTATTACCTGTGTTAAAAATAGGCTAGGTTAGTATCTCACGTGTATTGTTCCACAACATCTCTGTGAGTTAGATACTGCTATAAAGCCCAATTTTATACATGAGGAAACTAAGGCTTATGGAGTTTAATACACCTGCCTGTGTTCACATAAAATGTGCACATATTAAAGCAACAGAGTAAAGGTGAAAGAAAATTATTCCAGTAGAGAATTTCAGACTCAGACAGTTAATTATAGTAAAATCTCACAAATGGATTTTTTTTTTAAGATCACACAAATTTGGGTGTGTATGTGCATATATGGAGAGCGATCGAGAAAGAGAGATGATATCCTCTTAGAAATTGAGAAGTATGAGCTTAAGGTCAAGAATATTCAATCCGTGTATGCTCAGTTACACCTCCTCTCAGCAAATTCGTTAAGTCTGTCTTCTTCTCCTCCCCTCTTGCTGCGTTCCAGCCCAGAAGAGCTGTACAGGGTGGGAAGACTGGCTGTTTGCCCAGACCTGGCTCCTGGTGAGCCATGCTGGTCATTTAATGTGGTTGCTGACTCAGGGCTTAGCACTAGGCATGATGACCCACCAAGGGGAGAGGGCTGATGAGAGCCAAGAAAATGGATCAAAAATCAGAAACCAGGAGGGGAACCTTGGGACTATCCTGGGGCTCAGTAGTCTTGGTAGAAGGAATCTGTGAGGCCAAACTGTTAGTGGAAGTAAGGGAGCAATCTTTATGAGTCTGGTCACCCCCTTGGTGGGTACTCTTTTGTGGCATGACACAAGCTCTGGGTTAGTTGAGGGTTGAAAATGGAAGGATTGAATTGAATTAAGTACAAAACACACTAGAGTTGAAGTGGAAGACTGGGAAATAGGGAGAGATGGGGCTTAAGAAGTCAAACAGTTCTTCCTCAAGAGGCTGTAACAGTTATTCTCCAACTGCAGGAGCATTTAATCAGAGAAATCACCTTCCTTGATTTTCTTTTTTAATGTCTCCCAGTTCTGTTGTACAATATTGAATGACCAGATAGGCAAGCTAAGGATGTGCTTAGAGAACTGGCCGAGCATGAGCATTAAAAATTGAGAAAAAGTCCTGTTGGTAAACACACCCCAAATTTTGCAGTCAGAAAAGTCTGGAAAGAAGCTATCTTAATTGTAGTCTAAGTATGAGTAATATTAAATAAGAGTTAAACATTTAATTATATTGGTGAATCTGGTAATCTTTCCAGGGCCCAGGGTTATTAAACGTCTGAATCTAGCCCTGTCATTGCAGTAGGCTTCTCGTGGTCATTTTTATCATTATCACCACCATCACCAGCGTCTCCACAAAGAACCATAAAATTTGAGCTCTTCAGTGTTTCAGATAGGCACAGTTCTCAGTGCTTTACAAACTTTACCTCATTCAATTCTCACAACAATCCTAAAAGGTGAGCATCACCCTCACATCACAGATGAGATGACTAAGGCTGAGAGAGGTTAAGTGACTTGTCTCAGGTCCCGTAGCTGATAGATGGTGGAGCTGAGATTCAAATCCCTTTCTCTCTCCTGTGGGGAGAGAATCAAAGGTGACATCGTTGGCAATGTAGGGAGTTAGAAGTGACATGCAAACTTCAGGCTTAAGGAGTCTGAAATTACTGGACCGCCTGAATTTACAGCATATCTCTTTTGCTTTAAAAGGGGCATCTCAGCTTGGAATTGTGGTCCAGAATTCCTCAGAGATCTGTCAGTAGTGCCACCCTCTTAATTCCACAGATATTTTGGTAATTCCCACCTGAGACATGTCCTTACTATCAAAATAAGAGAAGTCTGGATTTGATTTGGTTTTTTTTTTTTTTGAGGTTTTTTTAGTTTATCCAAGTAGCACACTGTTACTTCCAGTGCAGTGGCCAGCAATGGCATAAACTTCTTAATATTATTTTTGAAGCCGTGTTAAAATTGTTGGCCACCTTTTCTTTCCTCCCTTCCTCCCTCCCCTTCCTTCCTTCCCTCCCTCTTTCTTGCTTGTTCTTTTTTGCTTTATTCTTTTTTTGTTAGTAAAGTAGACTTAAAATATAAGGCTATGACTTGGTTCTGGCTAGCATCAGTTTTAAATAATAAGGAAACATATTGCAAGGCTGTAGATTTTAGCTGTTTGTGTTTTGGAATGCATTTTTTTTCATGTGGAGCTGTGTACATTTCAGATTGTAAATTAGCACATTCTGATTTGATCAAGAGCAGAACAGATTTTTCTTTCATATACACCAGCTTTTCTTGGTTGAAAGTCACTTCAGGAAAGCTATCCCTAAAGCCTCTCTTGCATACTCTCATAGCCTCTGAACTTCTCCTTTATCCACATTATCAAAGTTGTAGTTAAATGATCATTTGTCTAGTTATTTATTCAAGGTCTCCCCAATTAGTCTGAAATCAGCATCCGGGCAGGGACAATCTCTACCTTATCCCCTGCTGTAAACTAAAGACCGCCCAGAGCTGGATTATAGTAGGCATGTAATTAATATTTACTGAGAATGAACAAAATTCCCATCCCTAACTGTTTCTTTATCTGGTTCTTAATGTGGACAAATGGGTTTCAACTATGTTAATAGTTTGCTGCCTTGGAGAATTGAAAATTTCAGCAGGCAATGATGTCTTGAAAGCAAACGGACCAAGAAAACTGTCATGTATCCTTTCTCCCTGGTAGATTAACACCTCTGTATCTGCTCGTGGGTGAGAATAGCAATTAGGTCATGTGGGAGGAGTAGCAGAATGCACAGAAGTATCCCCTCAGGCTTCCATAATGTGTATGGTCACTAATGCAGGTCAGACCTCAGAAGCCCTAGGGTTTATCTCTGGAAAAATATGAGCCTTGTTTGCATAAAAAACAAGTTTTTCAGGATTTTGAAGACAAAAGTTTTTCTCCATCCTGACTTTGTGTGAGATTCCAGGAGACTGAAACATAAGATAAACATAAGCTTAAGGAAGGAGGTTTGGAGAATAATTTCCAATTTAAATATTGATTTAGTGAATCAGGTCACAGTGATTTAGGTCCAGAGTCTGTTCTTTGGAAAACTCTGATTAACAAATATTTGCGTATTGTGGGATATGCCACCCTGCAGGTCACATGAAAGTATCCCATCTGAAAGTGTGGTAGCAGATACCTCTGGCCATCACCTCTTTCTTTGCCCCTACCCTGACCCCAACATACACACACTCACACACATAACTCAGCTTCCTTTCTCTGAGCTCCACCATTCTTCTTAAAGGAGTCACTGTATTTGTGACAGTAACATCCTCAGGCACTTGTGAGGTTTAAATAATCTAAGATCTCACATGCTTAGACTAAGGTAATTCCCAGTTTGTATGATTATTGTGAGGATTAGAGATCTAAGCCCCTAGGCTCATAGAACTGACTTTCAGAGAATTGAAATGTAAAGTCAAGCATATGGATTTTAATATTCAGATAACAGTAGTATCATTACTATCATCATTTTTTGTTTAGAGACACATGTAATTTATTGGGAATGTTGTTCGTATGTGGCTTTCTTCACTCTTACTTGAAGAGCTTGGCTTTAAGAAAATAACCTGTTACTTTCTTGTGACGACTTATGCACATTAACGGCCAGAGTAATTAGGAACTAGAAGTGATTGCTTCAGATTACCTTTGAAATGGGGCCAGCTCCTTTCTGGTCCAGTAGAAGGATATAGCAGAGATCAGCACTGTCACAAAGAAGAAACTGTCAACTGAATGCCAAGTCAGTCATGGACCAAACCCAAGGGTTGACACAGCCCTAGATCATAAGAGAACACATTTTAGTCCAAGTCTGATTTAAAGCAAAAGCAATTGTGTTTTCACTAGTTGGGGAACTATTTTGAATGCAGATGCTTAACAGCACAGTTTAATTTCCAGAAACATTTTGGGCAATTTTCAAAAGACCTTTTCTGGGACTGTGGCAGCAGAGGAGTACCAGTCTTTCCATCTATACTTGTAAAATTCTTTGCAAAGAAACAGGGACTTTGTATGTGAACAGTCGAAAGAGTGGATAGGAAATGTCATGGGGCTGTCTGAAAAGTGGACAAGAATGCAAATGGCACATGTCAATGATGTTCAAGTGTGTAAAACTCCTACATAGCTACTCACCTGGGCACTACAGGGTTTCATCAAGGACCTGCCCTGAAACTTTATAATTGAGACTTCCTGTTGGATGGTCCCTCCTGGAATGATTTGTTTTACGGCTTTTAATTCATTTTCTTTTCTGCCTTGAATGAGATTGATGTCTATCATGAATAGTCAGGTGCTTTCTGGAGATAAAAGGGGACCTTCCCACCATGGCACAGTAACCATATGAGTGGAGAGGACATGAACATTCACATCAAGGTCTTCCTTAGGTTGACTAGTAATTTGGTCCAGAAGGAATGAGGGAGGTATTTTTGATGTACTGTCTGCCTAATTGAAAAAAGCCACCTAGCAGATTGGATGCAAACAGGCAATAAGTTCCCCCATTGCCCTCCAGACAGGCTATACATTACCTACTTAAAGGAAGGCAAGCATACTGCTGTCTTCAATGGAGAACTGTTAAAAATAAGGAAGGCAAAATATTGGATAATTGGTTTTATATTTTTCTTTACAAGCAGATGATTATTTAGGAAATTTCATATAAAGTGATATACAATCTTTGCTGCACAAATTATACCAAAAGAGCATATTCCAGGGATGAAGTAAATGACCTATGTGCAGAAAAGAAAAATATTACTGTTAATGTCATGCTTATGAATTTGTACCAGGTGAATCCTCCCAAGTGTATTTTCAGTGTCAGTGCCTGCGCTCCAAGTGGGGTGTCTTAGGCCCAACACCAATTTTGCAGAACCCAACTCACAAATAATTGGTGTATCTTGTTTGCTTTGTTGGCTTCTGAGTGAGATTTAGAATAAAGAAGATTTGCTCAAAAGGTCTCACAGCAGGCACTTTGGCACTGGGTGTACAATACCACATTTCATTTAGCCCAGCAGGACTAAATGAATATTCACTGTCAGGTGTCGAAGAGCTCCACACCAAAGAAGCTGATCACTCATTTCTGCTTGGACTTCTCACCAACTTGAGTTTTATATGATTAGAATTTGAGTTGTTTTCCCAAAGTCCCCACGGCTTGACTCAGAGTTTAACCTGTAAAGTACTAGTGTTAGCCAAAAGGAAAGTAGAAGACTCATCTCCCTTTATTCACCTTTTGTTGTTCTTACTGTTCTTGTTCTTTGTTGTTGTTTGTTTTTTTCCAAGAAAAGCAACATGGTAGACTATAAAGCATCAGGATTTGGAATCAAATTAACTTGAGTTTGAATCATGACTTTGCCATTTAATAGCTGCATGACCTTGAGCAATTACTTATCTTCTCTTAACCTCAATTTTTTCATCTATAAATGGGAATAATAACATTTGTCCTTCATGGCTACTGAAAGAACTAGCTTTGATTCTGTATATTTCTTGACATATTCAGAGCAGATGATCAATAAATGGTAGCAACAGCTGCTATGTTTAAATCTGTTCTACAGCCAGAAAAAATGGGGTTTCCATAAACTCAGACCTCTTTCTGATGGCTGCAAGAAACTGCAGTTGCTCCTGGACTTGTATGAGTAAATGTAAGTTAGACAGAAACTTTATTTTCATTTCAGCCATTCAAGGAAAACCATTATTTCAGACCTCTCAAAATCCTGATTCATCCTTTCCTTAGGATTATAAATAGCAACAGAGAACATATTTTAAATGCAAATTTTATGCCAATAGCCACCTTAAAACCTTAAGTCCTAGGTTCACTGAATTGTTCCTTATCTTTTACCCAATTTTTGATGGCAAAGGGAGAGATAAGATGTCATGTGTTCATCCCTAGGTAGGAAATGTACAGTGTGGGAAAACAGGATGGAATAGTGGACAGATTTTGGAATGAATGCTGGGTTTTGAATTGTGGTTCCAACAGTATCACTTAGCTGTCTGATCCAAGACATGTTACTTTATAGCAGTGAGCTTCAGTTTTTTCCCTGCCCCACCTGCCGTATGGAACTATTTTGAGGGTTACGAGAAATCAAGGATATAATAGTGCTTTCATAAACCAAAGTCCAACAGAAAATTAAGGTGCTATTTTGTGCAGGTTTTCATGCCCACGCTCCAATTTTGTATGAACCTTGGTTTTATTCCTGGTTCCACTTCTTACTAACACTATAACCATGGGAACATTATAGAATCTGTCTAAGCTGATTTCTGTATCTAAAATTGGCATGTCAGTGTTTATCATATAGGGTTGTTAGGATCAAATGAGTGCTTGGGACACTCAATAAATGGTAGATATGTTGTCGCTATTGATGTTATTTAGCACCTGGTCCAAGGGCAGGGTGCCCTGGCCAAAAATAGTAGTTGGGAAGACGTTTAGGACCAATATGGAATCCTGACATTCAGTTGAAATCAATTGACCTTTATTGAGTGTCTGTATATAGACACTACAGAATTTTTGAATGTCAGCATCTACTACTTATTATAATTGGAGTGGGGAGGGGGATAATGATGAGGATGATGGTGAGGAGGATAATAGATGAAGCTTATTGTGTATTATTAGGTACCAGGTACTGCATTAAGTATTTAACAGAAATTAATGCACCTTATTCTCACATGGATCCTACAAGATAGGAACTATTACCAACCTTATTCTATAGATGAGGAAACTGAGATACAGAGAGGTTAAATAACTTGCTCAAGTTCAAAACTAATAAGAGTCAAAGTTGCAATGTGTACTCAGAAGTCTTATTCCAGAGCTCATGCTTTGTCTATTAAGAGTGAGAGAAAAGAAATATGTAAATCTTGTTCAACATCATATCCCAAATGAGGAGGACATTCCATCAGACTTCAGATATTTATGCAGCAATGAAAATGTGCTCAGCTCTGACTTCAGAGGCTATGCTTCCAACCAATATATATCATGCTGCCTCTTTATTAGGCAAAACCTTATGGAAAGAATGTAAAATTGAAAAACAAGCCAAAAAAATTCACCATGCCATACTGTTTAACTGTCTTGCTTTGTGTAAAAAATAATAATAAACTACATGTTTATAATAATATATTAAATCTGTATTTCTATAGTCAACTGGGAGGCACTGTGTTGACAGACCACTAAAGATGTTGACAGACCACTCATCAGCTCTGCCTGTCTTTCAGCAACCACTGACTAGAACTGGACAGACTCTTGAGTCTTCTCCCTTAATTTACAAGTGGGGTTATTAAAACTTAACAAGTTAAAATAACTTTTCCAAGATGAGGCAACTAGTTAGTGGCAGAGCTGAAACTAGAGCATGTTTTCATAACCCAAGTCCCATATTTTCCAAGTTTAAGTCAACAGATATTTACTGAGCAATAATGATACTGTGAGGGAATGACAAGGAGGGTGTGAGTTTACAAATAAAAGATGGTCCTTGCTTTTGAGAAGCTTATCATCTAGGAGGAAAGACGAACATGGCCACATGTAATTATAAAGCAAACCGTAATGGAACAACTTCAATAGCAGAGAAGATTCCATGTGCTGTCTCTGTATGTCTCCCTTTTATCACTCAGCACACTTGTTTGTTCAGGAAGTTCTGCCCTGCTAAATTGCTATCCTGTCTATAGTTTGCTAATTTATCCCTAGCATAGTTCCCAGTACAGAATAGGAACTCAATAAATATTTATTGAACAAAGTGAAAAAACACAAAAGCAAAGTCATGTGGAATCACAGAGGAGAGAAATGATTAATTAAATGTGAATTTGAAATGTACAGGCCAAAGCAAAGCCAATTAGGTAAAACTTTAGTAAAATGTCAAGTCTCTAAGGAGAGAAGATCATTCAGCTAGAAGAGGGCCTGTCATTTCTGTTAATCCATACCCCTGCCTTTAGGCCAGTCCACAGATAAATTACCTCTGACAAGTCAGAATCTGGCTTATTTTTAACTCAGGTTTTTTTTTTTTTAACCTTTTGATAAATTTAGAAAATATCTATTACAAATCATTTATCAGAAAATTAAGAGCATGTGAAACTTAGACCAAAGAAAGACTGACTTCAGTTCATGGTTCTATCTCAAATTTTGAGTGTGGTATCTCTTAAAAGCCAGGTAGACTGCTTCAAAGTGATGTCAGTGGTGTGTGTCAGACTATCCCACAGTCAGAGGAAGGTACATTTATATTTGTTCCAGTTTGATTCTATGCACAGTATCATTCAATATCTTGTATTTTACCTTTTTTTTTGAGATTTCAGTTTGTAACTGTTCCTTCCTTCCTTTCCTTTCTTCTTTTTGCCCTTCTTTCCTTCCCCCTCCCTCTAAATAGAGGTTAAAATAGATTGATATAATTATAAGATGTTTTATGTAAGTCAAATGGTAATCAAGGAAAAAATATGTACAAAAGATACACAGAAGAAAATGAGAAAGAAATCAAATCATGTCACGACAAAAAAAAAAAATCAATGAAACATGGAGGAAGATAGCAAAAGTAGAAAAGAGGTGTAAGAAAGCTACAGACAGAAAACAATTAACAAAATCATAAGAGTAAGTCCTTCTCTATCAATAATTACTTAAAATGTAAATGGGTTCAACTCCACAATCAAAAGACAGAGTGGCTGAATGGATTAAAAAACAAAAAAAAACAAGATTAAACTATATGCTGACTATAAGAGACTCACTTTAGATTTAAGAACATACCTAGGCTGAAAGTGAAAGGGTGGAAAAAAGATATTCTATGCAAATGATAACTGAAAGAGAGCAGGGTTGACCATACTTATATCAGACAAAAGAGACTAAATCAAAAACTGTCAAGAGAGACAAGGACAGACAGTACATAATGATAAAAGGGTCAGTTCACCAAGAAGATATAACAGTGATAAATATACATGCACCCAACATCAGAGCATCCAAATGCAGATACTTGTTGACTTATAATGGAATTAAATCTTGATAAACCCATCATTAATGTGGTGGTTCAACGTATGAAAAACAATCAATGTGATTCATCACATTAGCAGAACAAAGGATAAAATCACATGATCATCTCAACAGATGCAGAAAAGCAATGACAAATCTCAACATTCTTTTATGATAAAAACACTCAACAAACTAGGAATAGAAGGCAATGATGTTAACATAATAAAATCCATAGATGAAAGGCCTGTAGCTAACATCATACTCAATGGTGAAAAGTCAGTTTTTCTCTTAAGATCAGGAACAGGGATGCCCAAAATTGCCATTTCTATTTAGTGTTTTATTGCAAGTTCTAACTGTAGTAATTAGGCAAGAAAAACAAATAAAAGTCTTCCAAATCAGAAAGGAAAGAAGTAAAATTATGTTTGCAGATAACATGACTGCATATATAGAAAACCCTAGAGATTACACACACACACACACACACACACACAGAGAACTAATAAATTCAGCAGAGTTGCAGGATGCAAAATCAATATACAAAAATAAGTTATGCTTCTGTACCCTAACAATGAATAATTTAATAGAAAATTAAGAAAAACGATTTATTTACAATAATATTAAAAAAATAAATAAAATACTTAGGAGTAAACTTAACCTAGGGAGTGAACAACTTGTATACTGAAAACTACAAAACATTGATGAAAGAAATGAATAAAAGACATAAATTGATGTTCAAAGATGAGGAAAAACAATTTTAAGAATGTTCATACTACACAAAGCAACCTACAGATTTGGTGCCATCCCCATAAATATCCTAATGTCATTCTTTACATAAATAGAAAAAAAATCCTAAAATCCATGTGGAAACACACACAAAAAACTTTGAATAGATAAAACAATTTTGAGAAAGGAGAAGAAAGCTCACACCTGTTAGTATTAGTATGACCAATATAAATAACAACAAAAGTCAGAAAATGTTGTTTGTGAGAATGTGGGGAAAATTAGAACCCTTGTGCACTGTTGGTAGAGAGTGGGAATATAAAATGGCTCAGCTGCTGTGTAAAACGGTATGGAGGTTCCTCAAAAAATTAAAAATGAAACTACCATATGATCCAGCAACCCTAGATTTGTCCAAAAGAATTGAAATTAGGATTTTTAAGAGAGAAGTATTTGTACTTCAGTGTACCCAAAGGCATTATTCACATTAGCCAAGAGCCTAATTCTCCATTGACAGATAAATGGATAAAGAAAATGTGACATAAACATACATGGAATATCATTCAGCCACAAAAAAAGGAAATTCTGTCATTTACTATGCTATGGATGAATCTTGAGGACATTAAACTAAATGAAATAAGCCAGTCACAGAAAGACATTTATACTGTATGAGGTATCTAAAAGCAGTGAAGTTCATAAAAGCAGGAAGTAGAATGGTGGTTGCCAGGGTCTGGGAGGAGGGAAATGAAGAGTTGCTGGCCAATCGGAATAGAGCTTTAGTCATGCAAGATGGAAAATTTCATAATTTGCTGTACAACCTTGTGCTTTATAGTTAACAGGATTGTACTGTACACTTAAACATTTGTTTAAACAGTAGATCTAATATGTATTTTTAAACCAATTTTTAAAAAGAACTGAAGAAGATGCCTATTATGAATAATAGTTTAATTTTTTTTAACTGTCCAACTTGATTGATGGGGAGGAAAAGATGTCTTGCCTTTCTGCTCTCTAATTCACACTTTTTAATATCCTGTGAAATCAGTATGGCTTTTGGAATATGTCACTTTAAGAGGAATGAGGCTTTGGTAGCTGGAGTTTGGGATTCTCTCCCTACTTTATCACTGACTGGCTTCTGACTTGGAAAACCATTTCCCCTTTTGCACTATCTCGCTATAAAGGGAGAACAGCTTGAAAACACGGAGAGAAAAGCACAGCTGTCAGGAAGTGCAGCTTTTATGAATGAAGATCTTGCTAAAATAAACAGAAACTGTTTCTATTTTTCAGTGTTACAAGCTCACTTGCAAATTTCCTTTAAAAAATAAGATTAATACACTTATACAACTCAGCCACACTTAATGGTTTACGTAATGATCTTAAGAACACATTGCTATTTTGTGTGTAATTTCAAAATGCTTATCTGTTCATTTTACACCGAGATATAGAACAGAGACCTGGATACCTACGTTGGTGTAACCACCAGAAGACAATGTTATGTTCTTTCTTGCTTAATTTACCTTAATAAATACTAAACACTTTTTGTGCTTGGTTGAGAGGATGCAAATGCAAAAAAAAAGAGCCATCTCTCTTCCCTAACGACAATTACTTACATTCCATTTGAGGAGAGTGGCACAAAATAAGTAACGGTGCAATTCTTATTTTAAATGCAGTTGTCATAGGTGTTGTAATAGAGAAGCCCAGGTGCTACATGAGCATTTGATGGGAGGATAACATGATCTGTTCTGGAAGGGGTAGGGGGCAGTGTCCAGGGAATGCTTTCTTGAAAGGTGGCATTTGTGTTGAGCTTTAGAATGCAGGGAGGACTCCAGAATTTCTGGATGTGCCTTTGGGATGGCAATCTGGTAGAAAGTAAGGTCTGATGGACTTGTTTCAGAGCTGTGTTGCGTAGTAAGCCTGCTCTTTTTAGATTGCATTGTGTTTCCTTGGGTTGGCTTTCAGGAGGTTGTAACTACAAAAAGGTGAGTAGGAGTGAAATCTGTGGAGGTACGGAGAAGGGAAGCGATGGCACGAGGTGGGACTAAGTGTGAGGATTCAGACCTGTGTAGTTGGAGGGTCAAGTCAAGCAAGGGAGCGAGGCACGGGGAGACTGGTGAAGGCAGCAGAGACCAAGTCGCACAGGGCGTGGTTAAGGACCGTGCAAGCCACTTTAAAGATTGTGCTGTCTGTGAGGATTTACAGTCCCAGAAAAAGGAGACTTTATTGACGATTATCAAACCGGGTAGAACCTGATCATGTTTTCATTTTAAAAGAAGTCACTCTGGCCATTATGTGAGAATGAATTGGAGTAAGGGCAGACGCCAGAGACCAGTTAGGAAGCTGTTTCACCAGTTTTACAAAGAAATGATGGTAGTTTAGATGAGGATGGTGAGCATGGTGATTGGGAGAAATAGACAAATGGGAAAGATATTTACACAGACACTGTAGAGTATAACTGAATATGCCAGGTGGATCTGGGGAATATCATAGGAGAAGTGACATTAGTTTAATCTTGAAGGATGAGAACAAATTTCTTGCAGAACTGTAGTTCATCCCTTAGATTAAATTGTTAAAATATGTAAATTGTGAATGATTATTACCTTTTAAAATCAGTATTCCCTTCAGAATCTCTAAAAATTGTCATATAACTTGTGTTCTTATTTCTCCAATACTGCTACTGAGTATTTTAGAATATAATAAATACACATTTCTTAAAAACCATTTGACAATTTGGCCGTATCAGTTCAGATAATCTCCTCTCCACCAACATCCACCCAAGTCCAAGTGTATCAGTGAGAATTGGGGACCTTTTAAAATTTTTTTTTCTGTTTTTCTGTTAAGTCCTCTGTCCAGGTTAAATCTCTATAACAATTAGGCATGTGTCCTTCACGCTGTTAATACATATTTGCTTTTACCTAGCAAGATTTACAACTAAATTGGTTTAAGTTCTTTGGAAATAATTTTAGAGCCTAAAATACTTTAAAAATTCTTGGTTCTCTCTTATTTTGAAAGGTAATTGTGCTTAGTTCTGGCGATAGTCTAGGCTGAAGGTTGTTTGATGTAGAAGAATATTAAAATTAATATTCTTATCAATGATAACATCTCTAGTATTTACAGTCACAGGAATTCACTGCATACACTTTTCAAATTAAGAGAAATTGTATCTAACACTTTATACCACTTTATCATTATTTAACACATTACTTGTGGCTGCCAAAGGGCTTCTGCTACCCAGTCATCCTTTAGCAAGCACTCAGCCCTTCTTTCGTAATTAATATTTTCATTTCTCATGTGCATAGAGTGAAGGAAATTTTATCTGGAAAAAAAATCTGAAGAGTGTTTTTGTGCGGTTCAATTTATTTAGCAATTCAGCTTTGCTATTTCTTTTTTATTAAACAAATCAAACCAGGATTTTAGTTTTAAGCCCCTGCTTAAAAATGGGATTGTTTGAAATCATGTGTGTGAAACTTTTGAAAGTTGTAGAACACTATAGAATTTAAAGACTCTTTCATTCAATTAAAAAATTAAAAATAAAATAAAATACACAAAAAAAACCTAGTAGTTCTGTGAAAGCAGTGCTGGGTCAAAGCAAGGTCAGTAAGATACATCTCATTTAGGCGTTGCCCTGTGCACCAGCTGCCCCTGTTAAATCACAGTGATAAGTAGGACATGTACTTGGACACCACTAATTCTTGTTTTGCCAGACTTTCATGTCATCTTATGGTCATACAATTGACCAATTATGGTTGATCAAATTGAATTATCTTTAATTAGTAGGTCTGTCTCATAGTACAGTGGACTAGTTGGATGTATTTATCTCTTTAAGTGGTCTTCAGACTTGGAAAGCCAAATGTCATTTTTGAAAAGAAAAAAAATTAGGGGGTGAGAAGTCAGGAGGCTAGAATTATTTTACATGTATTAAAGGGAAAGTATAATTTCAATAGTCTTGTAATGTTTAATGGAAGTTTGCTATGGTCTTTAAGATCTTTGGAGGAAAGTAATATTAGGCAGTGTGTAATATTTAGGTTTCTACATGGAAATGACATGCTGAGGTTATTAAAACAGGAATTCTATTGTCCTTGTGATGGGAATAAATGGTTCATTCCAAAGAACTCATTGATAACAGATTTAGGTCCCTATGAAGATTTATAATATCTTTGAGTAGTGCCCAGCCCAGAAATGTTCTGTCTTGCTGCAAGCTACACACACCATTACAAAATTATAATGAACTCACACTGTTTACTCCTGCACAGATTGCTTCTTTTTTAATTTTTAAAAAATTTTATTTACTCATTTTTGTTTATTTTTTGGAGGGAAAGTAATTAGTTTTAATTAATTAATTTATTTTTTAGTGGAGGTCCTGCGGATTGAACCAAGCACACACTGTACCAGTGAGCTATTATGCTCCCCTGACAGATTGATTCTTATACTTTAGAGGCAAATGAATAAGAACAGGGCATGTATTCCCTGAAGATACCATTGAACCTTTGAGCCTTGAAATCTACCTGAAAAACTAAAGCATCTATGGTTAGATAAAGCTGGAGAGAGCCGAACTGATCACTTGCTGACATTCTCATTTTGGGGGTGACGGTATTGCCATATCATATCAAGTTCTACTGTATAGCCGTGTATCATGGTGACACCAGGTAAATGTGAAGTTCTCAAGTCCTCTATTTGACCCTGAAGTTCATTCAACCATTATCCCTTGATTCAGCATAAAAAGAGAGAGAGAGAGGAAGAGAAAGAGAAGGAAAGGGGGTGGTTTTCTGCCCCCTTTCCTACTGAGTATCACATGATGATATATTTGCCTGTTTTATTTTACTGTTTATAGATATTGATATTGATTACTTGTTTCTCTTTCAGAAAGAAATACCATTAATGCCATTGTTATATCTACCCAGCAATTGAAGTCTTCATGTTTTTGTGGCAAATGTCCTTAATATCTCAACATCAATAGTAAAGCTAACTTTTAAAAATTAATTTGTTTCTAGAGCATTACTGAATCAAATATTATTTTCAAAAAATGTTAGTCACCTCCCTCATTTCTCTACTCTTTCCTTCTATTATATATCCACCCAGCCATCTATTCATCCATCTGAAAAAAATGTATGTATCAAAGCATGCTAGGTGCTGGGAAAACAGTGTGCTAGGGGATTGGGGAAAAAATGGTCAATTTTTCACATATGGGTCATTATTATTTAGCAAAAGTGTTGTGAGTGTTTACCATGCTAGGCAAGGTACTTATATCAACCCCTTGTGCTGAATTTGGAAAAGGTCTCTTTTGCACAGATACACTAAAAGAAAAGATCCTACCCCTTCCTTTCAGGGTTTTTATATATAACAATGATTTATCCAGGGAGTCTTAGTGTTGAAATGTAGAATATGTTGTAATCATGGCTTTTGAAACAAGAACGTTGCCAACTCAGTGAGAAATGAGGTCTGCACTGCCCCAGCAGCTGGTCAGTCCACTGAGAAGATAGATCTGATGAAATCTAATGATCTGTAAATAAAGTAGTTATATCATGGGATTATATCATTTTTGTTGGGGCTGCAGAGATGGCAGCTTGTTTCCCAAACCAAATTTATTTCCTTAGGGTTATGTGATAAGGATAGGCATTTTGGCAATAGATATGGAAAGTTTCAAACAGAATAAAAATTCTAAATGCTATAGTAATTAGCCTTTCCCTTTACTGAAAATACTATGTTTAGCTTCTGCAGTCATACTAGAATTTTAAAACAATCATGTCCTCTTTGGAAGGCAATTGCTTTAAATTGGATAGATTTCACTCATTCTTCAGTGAAAGAATTTGAAAATTCTGTCTTTGGAAACCAAAGTACTGGATGGCAGAATTGGATGTGTCTTTCACTTTAAAATGCAGACTCTTCTCTGTGGTGAATATATTTGTTGTGGTAAAGTATTTGAAAGGAAATCCTCGGAATAATTTGAGGTAAGGAAAAAACACTGTTAAAATAAGCCAACCCACCAATTTTGAACTGTAAAAGTTGCCTTATTTTGAATCAGAGGGAATTAGTAATCATTCATAACATACAGAATATATGTTTGGATGATAACAGATAATCATGTTCTAAAACAAACTTCCCAGTTTTAAAGGACTCTGGTATAGTGCTGTGATCTCAGTGATTTGTCTAAATGAATCTGTTCTTCAGAGTTAATACTGATGCTCCTATTTATTTTCATCATGATTTAGTCTGTGTCTTGGCAAAAATCTCTCTAGATAAGTGATTCCTGTAAATGTTGGAAATTCTTTCTCAGATTAACTTTCCCATCATTTTACATTGCTTATGCTATATTGTTTCAGCCTAGATCCATTCTTTCTGGAAAGAAGGGTCCTGCTAGTCTGATAGAAACTCTTTCCTAAGGTCTGTATTATACGTGGGGATCAGTTAGGAGAGGGGAAAGCCAGAATGCCAAATTGCAAGGAGTATTCTTTACTGTGGGGCTCCATCCAAAAAGGGTTTGTAACACAGTGTACAGTCTTGTAGCCCAGCTGTGTGGAGCATTGATTGCTTCTGCCTAGAGCAGGGATACTGTCAAGTTGCTCTGTGAGTTGAGTCATCTATTGACAAAGAGCTACCAGCCCGCAGATAATGCTGTGCGGAGCTGCTCCCGCTGCTCCCACTGCTCCCACGATGCCCTGCTTATAGCAGCTGTCAAAGATACTGAGGGATCCACGGGAGAAAAAAGACTTTTACAACTGCCTGGAAGAAAGGGGTGTGAGGGAGGAGACATTCCTGTGCAGAGCTGACCAAAGGAAAGAGTAGGCATCAGTGCAGTATGAATGCATACCTCACCAAGCAACAGAGCTGCAGCCGGGGGTCCGATGGGATGGATGCCGGCAGGAGTGCACCCACACTGATCAGGGATGCCCACTGCGCTTGTGGCTGGCAGAGGAGCCCGCAGGGGCTCGGGTACAATTCTCAGACTATGCCCCCCACAGGACCTGGGGGCTCAGCTTCAAACAGGACCAAGCTGGTCACCTTGTGGGACAGTGTGCGGAAAAGCCCCCACAAGACGAGCACCAAGGGCAAAGGGACTTGTGGGGAGCGTTGCTCCTGCCCACATGGCTGGTTCAGCCCAGCACAGGTGAGCTTTTCCTTGTGACTTTCCCCTGAGGATCGGAAGAAACTGAGAGCAAGCTGGGTAAGGTTAGCATGGTTTGGAAACTTTGCTGGGTCCTCCTTGCTGTCTGGGTACGCCTGTTTAGTAGACGGTAGGCCAAGAAATCCTGTCATTTTCACAGGTGTTTGTGGGTGGCCTGTGAAAGTCAGGGGATGCTGTGCTCAGTTTCTTTCAGTGACTTTTCCCCAAGTTCAACTTCGCTAGTCCTCAGACGATTTTACCATCTGCGTCTTAGTCTTTTAGCAGCATTTTGACTTCTAATCACTGTTAACTTTTTCTATTCTGCCTCGCCTAGGGTTTTGTTTTGTTTTGTTTTGTTTTGAGGAAGAAAGAGAAAATGAACTTTAATCACTTTCCATCTCTTTAAAGCTAAAAGAACATTTATTTCTTCAGCTATGGAAAGCAGTGATTTGAAGTATGCTCTTCTAATTTTACTCTTATGATACTGTACACCTTTTCAGTAATGGAGAAGAAAATGTGTTTATACTAAATAATTTATTTTATAAACAAATGGAATATGATTGGAAGCAAGCTAGAGGGTGATTATACTCAGAAAAAAAAATGAAACATTTCATTTATTCATAGAAGCAATAAGGTTATTTATATTGAAAGGTGTAACTCTCATTCCCCAGGAATGCATGTCTGAAGCAGATGTGCAGCGTCCTTTAATTTGATTCCTAGCTTATCTTTGCCCAAAACTGCTAGCATTTTACCAGAAATGAAATTGGCTCATTTTTTCCTGCCTCTATCCAGAAGAGGGAAATCAACTTCCTGTAAATGCTATAAAATATCAATAAAATGCACCTGTAATCATTGTCATAAATATAGAACAATGACTGTTCTTAAACATGTACTGAAAAGAGAAAAATTGTGTTTGCAGAAAAAAATCCTTTTTTGATTTTACCATGATTTTAGCATAATTAAGAAGTAGTTACTGATCATGAGTAAAATGTTATGATCTGAGAGGTGTAAAGAACATTCCAATTTTAGTATTAGTTTTTTTTTAAATGAACTTGTAAGAATGTAATATATCACTAGCTCTTAATGATATTGTTACATATACACAGCTTCATATATGGTTTTCAATACATTAACATCATGCATCTCATCATCTCGATTTAAATTAAGAATATACTGTCATTTTAGAATTAAACTGGTTCAGGTTGAAATGGAGCCTAATGTTTGGAAACTCAAGTTATTTTTTAAAGTTAACGTAAATTCCAAACTGAATAGTCTTAACAATTGTGAAGTCTCTATATATTCTTTTAACAATTCATGTGTTTAAATGTCTTTAACCTATATCTCTGTATTGATTATGTTAAACTCTCAAGGCTCACATAGGCAAAGAAGACAAACACATTTAGCTTATGGTTTTTGCACAGATGAGAATATGCAAACTTGCTTTATTGTTATAATTCTTTTTATCCAAGGTGTAATAAACTTTTCCTACTTTCTCAAACCAAAATCTCTAATGCTACATTATAATAAACATGCTCTAAAAATCTTGGTACATTTTTCATCAACCAAGGGAAACTTTTCCCTCCCTTGGTTTTTAACAAAGTCGGCCTCCTACTCGACTTCAATTTACAGTCATTTAATGCTTTAAAGATTGAAATAGATTCTGTACTGATTAATTAAAGACCCAGTGACATATAAGAAGGCAATAAAATGAGGCAGTCACCATCTCCCATTATTCTTTTGCATATACATTTCTGTGTGTTTTCTCCCTTATTCACACGTGCTTTATTATTTTCTAAGAACAGTTATCCCCAGATAATGAAGAAACAATCCCGTATCTTTTAAGGTCTTCAGTGTGACACTCTTCTATCGCCTGACCCTTCCACCCTTTACCATCTCAGTCCTAAAAAAGTGCTATGCTAGATTGATCAGTCTCTCTTCATCCCATTCCTGTGCCCTTTCAAATATATTGTACTGAATAATTTTAATGTGTCTGTATATGCATATGTGCATAGATTTTAATATATATTTAAATATCTCTATAATACCTAGCTACTTGCATATATGAACAAATTTTCATGTATATATAACTAGACATGCATATATACATGCGTATACATATACACATATGAAAATTAGTTCTATATTATTCTTTCCTCACCTAGAAATTACTAGCTGTTCTTAGAATGTTTTATTCTCTCTATATAAAGTATATTTCCTTTATTTCTTATAGGTACTCAAAATGCTGATATATGTGTGTGTGTGTGTGTATATATATATCTGCATTCATTTACATATGCATCTATAAAATATATTTAATATTTGGAATATACAGATATGTGTATGTACTATCTACTCATGTAAACTATCACAGAAACAGGAGCATGTAAGTGTGTATGAATATTTGTCTATTAAAACTAAGTCTCTTTTGAGAATTTTTGGATACTATTTTTACCCCTTAAACTCACTAGAGATGTGTGAAATACTGTAAAATAAAGGATGGAGGCTAATGATAGTAAACGTTAGACTCCTTGATTAGGCAGAAAGAAGGAAAGTGCATGTTTCAGAGTAGCCTAGGGACCCACATGTGGTACAGAACGTGCCTGAGGTCTATTAAGTGTCTGGGAGCTGGGATCTTGCCCTTGGAGATACTTGCTGTACTACAGGGAAATCAGCAGTGTGATTTCCGGCTGCTATAATGGCCATGGTGATGACTTGAGTTCCTCCCAAGGCTCTTTGCCAGACTCTTGTTATTTGGGGTACTGTGTACTAACAGGACTTTGTCATTATGTGATTCCTCAGCAGGAATAAGAAACAGCTTCTGTCCCTTCTCAAATAAGTTTTCATTCCATTTGGGTCTGTAGAATTAATATAACCATAATAATAGGTAAGAAAATAGAAAATTATAGTGCCCAGAAATGAGTTCTGAAATGCACATCTGAGATAATAGTGTCGGCCTTGGGAGAGGGGTGGGGAAACAAGTCCATCGCTGCTTATGTGGCATTTCTCCCCAGTGCAGACTGATCTGGCGAGACAGCACAGAAAGTGAAGACTCGGAAACCAGGTTTCTGTGCGTTTGTTGTTCATTCATTCACTCTTCATTTGTTTATTCAACTCTCATTTCCTGAGTGCCTACTATGTGCCACTCTGTTAGGCCCTGTGGTTGTAACAGTAAACAACGTAGATCCCACCCCTACCATTATAGAGCTTATGGCCTACAATAGTATACAATACTTAGCAAATATATCATTATATACACAGAATTATAGCATCATAAATCAGAATTTGTGAGTGAAACAAAATCCCAGGGAGTGCTGCAAATTCCATAGTAAATGTATATTTAGTATACAAAAGGTCCCCAAAGGAGTAAGAGAAAAAGATCTTTCTTTTTTTTTCTTTTTTTTCTTTTTTTTCAGAAAAGACACTACCTATTAGGATAAAAATAGTACTTACAGGATTCTAGTGAGGAATGATTAACATAATACATGTGGCACAGTGCTTACATATAGTGGAGACTTGATAAATATTTGTGGAATGAATGAATGAATGAATAATAAATCCACAGTAGAAGCTGGCTACTGTTAACCTATTCCTTAATTCACTCTGAGAAGAGAAGAGAGGTGAATCAGTGAAGACTTCAGAGAGGTAGTGATACTTGGGCTGGATCACTGAAAAAACATGTGTTTATCAAGTAGGCAAAGAGAGATATGCTTTGGGGGCCAAAATAATAAAAGCAGAAACCCATGGCACACCTTGGAGCCTGTGGGGAACTGCTTCTAGTTTTGCCTGCCCATGGAGCGACGGGCAGAGCGCTGGTTGCAGAGCCTGGCGGGCTCTGGTAAGGACCCATTGAGGCAGCAGCACTGGGCCGATGCAGGCTCTGAGCGCTCTGCCCCCTCCATGTGGGAGGCTCCGTGGTCAAGGAACCCTTCTGGGCCTCAGTTTCTCTATTTCTAGGAAAATTGGTTTTCCCGAAAGGAAGCTCTGTATATCTTCCAAAACTAATAATCTGTGGCTCTGTCACCTGACATCCATTAATTAATGAGAAGCACTTTGGAAAAGATGTATGCTTCAGAGCTGGACAGTCCAAAGTGTGAACTTACTAGCTCTATGTGACCTCACTTGCTTAACCTCTTTAAGACTAATTTGTCCCCTCTGTAAAACGTAAATGATAAAATCATGTTGCAGAAAAGTGTAATAAGAATTAAAAACACTCTATATACCCAGCTTGGCACTTAGAAGGCAGGAATTGTTCAATTAATAAAAATGGTGTTTATGATAACTAGTGATAACCAAATTATGTTTTTTAACCTGAAGAACTTGTTATCTATCAAATTTAATGATCAGTATTGTGGTCCTTCATTAGCATTTCTAGTTTGTCCACTGACTTTTCTGAGGTCTTACGTATAACGATGAAGGTTAGGCAAGGCAACTGTCCGGAAACACTTGGCACAGTCCCACATGGTGATGGGGTGACACTCTGTCCTTCAGGTTTCTCAGAGATTTACAGTGGTGCACACTAAGGGAAAAGTCATGTAAAATAGAATTGTATTGATGAACTAGCATTTCCATAAGCTTGTATTCAGAGGTGGGTAAGGTTAGATTTTTTTCAGGAACGTACTGCTAGAACAACTGCATTTGAAGTATTTAGCCAAACCCAGTAAATCTTCCCTAACCGTCCCTTTACAGCTCCTCCAGAAATAGCATTTACAGCAACTTGAGTGCAGAGGACTCTTTCATCCAAAAAGTAGGGTTGCCCTAGGCTGAAATCTCCGGCTCAGCTTCTGCCCAGTCAGAAGGATCTGACAGTTTGTTTTAACTCTGTGGCTGCTTCTACTGATTCCTTCTATAGAGAGTCCCTTACTAGTCTCTGGAAAACACCAGCCACCTCCAGGCAGGGGAAACATAGAAGAATGAGAGGTATCATAGAAGGAATTAAAGTTCTGAACCTTCCTTAGGCAGATCTGAAGTCAGTCGGTCAGCACTCCCGGTACCCCTGCTTCTGGCCGTTGACATCAGTGGACATTCTTTCCATGGCAGGAGAGGAGAGACAAAGGACAGAGGTGGAAAAGAAAAATGCAAAGATAACGGTATTTATTGAATACTCACAATACCCACAATGTGTGAAGCACTGTGCTTAGGTCTTGACATTAATCATCTCTTTGAATTCTTCCAACAACAAAAAGAATGATACTGTAATTCCCATTTTTCAGATGTGGAAATTGAGGCTAAGTGTAACTGGCTCATGAGGGCACAGCTGAGAAGGGCAGAACTAGTTTTAAACATTGTCATATCTGACTCCCCTAACCTTTCCACCATGTATTACAGAAAGGCCTCTTTGAGGTACACTGGAAGGTAGAATGCTCTCAGAGACCTCTTTAATTTTTGAATTCAGCAGGAACTTACCTTAAGGAATTGGAGTGTTTTACGTGTTTGGGAGGACTGACACTTCATAGCAGAATCTCAAATTTCCCCATTCTACTTCATTTTCTGGTCTCAGGAACCCTGAGTTGGTTGAGCCCTTAAGGAGTATTTTGCTCTCCAATGAAGGTTAAGAACTATGCAGATATGAAGCAGTGGAATAGATTCCCATAGCACTGATACCAGAATAAGATACTTGATCTTGGAAAGACCTCATAATCGGTGGTTATTTGTAAATTGGATTTAACCTTGTAACACTTATGGTAAAGAATTGGGAACCATGCATTGTAAAATTAATCTAAATACAAAATGAAAGTACATAGATTGTCTGAAGTCTAAGAGCATCATCTTATACTGCTGAATGCATGTGAATCCCATCTATATAGTCTACCTAATAACTATGTATCTTTCTTGCCAGGAATCAAGTATCTCCCTTTCATACCAGCATCTCCATTGTCTATCCTGTTCCTTTCTTTGATATTGTTTGATCTGTTACAAATGTAGCATCACCTGATTTTATTTTCCATTCTCTGCTTTCATTCCTTTAATTTCCCAAAGGCGTATATATTTTTTATAATTATGTCAGAGCTGGATGGGAATTTAGAGGTCCTTCTCCAAAGGAGAACTTGAAGCCTAGAAAAGTTAAAAGATTTGCTCAAGGTCATTCAGTTTGTGGCAGAATCAGCCAATGTCTTTGAACTCAGAATTCTTTTTACCGTTTCAAGCTGCCCTCCCTCTCTTAGCCCTTATGTGCTCATCGTCAAAATGTAATTATTGATGGAAAATTGTTAAGCATGCAATTTGTTGATAATGTGGTGTTGGGCAGTATACAAAAAGTTACATAAACCTCATCTCTAGTTTCTCATAATTCAGACCAACAGTCCCGATGGAGAAAAGGGGAGAGACAAACCATTAGAAATCATTTTAGGAATGCATGGAGGTACTTACGTATTGGTAATGATTAGGAGGAGAGGACTAGGGATGCTAAATGCATTGTTATGTGCAGAGCAGTCCTGCACAATAAAGAATGACCATGTACTGCATAATTTTTAATATTCCACTTTATATTGATGAATTTTTTAAATTTATGATGTTCAAAGCCTAAAATATTCAGTTTTGTAAACAAATAACAGAGTATTTTCTGCAAGGATTTAATAATTATTTACTATTCTAGGAATGTAATTCCTATGTAAATCAAGGGATTGTTTACTTTGTTCTGTCAGGAATTTTACCAGGAGTTGATTCCCATTTTGGAAAATGCCTATTTTGAGCAATATTGCTGCTGCTGGTATTCATGTCATCAATATACCTCTCTTACATCAGTTTATATTTGTAAATGTGATGTGCAGATATGTAATTGAAGAGACTTGAGCATCTTTTTAATGGACGTAGAGCCAAAGATTTTAAATTGGGAGAAACACATGAAACACAAATATTTCACCAAATTTCAATAATAAGCTTGTTTTAAAATATTTTATTTGATTGCCAGACCATATATTAATTTTTAAATATGTTATCACACAATAAGAAATCTATTTTGTGAAATTATTTAGTGTTTGCTGTTCAGTATTACTCTAATACTGTTTCAAAGGTCATCTGCACTGAATTTCCCTATAAGCTCTTAGGTGGCTGGGATTTATTAATATCTATTTCCTGTTCACATATTTTATCAAAGGGCAGAGTTCCAAGATCTTTTGAAGTACTAGAAATCAAGTGTATATCTTTACATGAGGGGAAATTCCAAGTAGGGATAGAAAAATGATAGATAGATGAATAGATAAATGGATAGGATGGATGGATGGATAGATAGCTAGATAAACTTCCTCACTGGCCTTCCAGGGAAAACAGGGAATAAAACGGAATTATTTTGACACTAAAGTTATAAATAAGAGCCAGTTTGTTTACAGAAATATGACCTTTTTACTCTCTCCACTTTATTAGCAATCTTACTAGATTATCTATATTTCAACTCAAGTATTTCTTTTGCTCTCTTATTATATACAAATGATCCATTATTACTTGTTCCAACACTAATTTTCAGTCTAGGATCCATCATATGTCTGCTCTTTCACTTTTCCTGTGCTTATAGGATCTGGTATTTCATCTCTTTGTTCCATTTAGATCTAAATTTATCCATTAGAAGTATATGTAAGCCTTTGACTCCTTTATTATATCGTCTGGTACAGTTGAGCTCACATATTGCCATATTGAAAACATTATTTTAATATAAATTACTTCCTTTGTATTTCTTCTTTTACTTCTGTTAAGGCATTATTTAAAAAAGATGTGTGTAGGCAGTTGTATTATCCATGAATTTTATTTCAGATAGAGAAAGGAGGGTATTATAAAACATCATAAAACGGAAAGGCTGGGTGTGGTAGAATTGAGAATGCTGGTTTAGATGTTTGAAATTGTTATGTGTATTGTTATTTGTATGTATTTAGCTTGCCTTTCAATTAGACCAGGAGTCAGCAAAGTATAGCCTACAGGTCATACCCAACTTGCTACCTGTTTTTACATATCCCATGAGCTAAGAAGTTTTAAAAAATATTTTTTAATACTTGAAGCAAATAAAGAGAATAAAATTTCATATAATTTTCTGAAAAATTATATGAAATCCGAATTATACTGTCTGTAAGTGAAGCGTTCTTGGAGCACAGCCACACCCATTTGTTTACATGTTGTCTGTGGCTACTTTGGTGCTACAATTGTGAAGTTAAGTAGTTGCAATACAGACTGTAGGCCCAGAAAGCTCTAAATTATTTACTGTCTGGCTCTTTATGAAAAAGTTTACCATTGCGCTAGACTCTCAGCTTTCTATTTCCTTCTCATGGAATATCCCAGTCTCCCTAACAAGGCCTGTTATTTAAAGGTCTGATTTAAGCACCTCCTCGTTAATCCTTTCTAGTCAATCTTAGCTCACAAAACTTCTACTTAACATGGTGTCCTGCACAATTAGCATTGTGCTTGCATTGTGGTTAGTTGTTTCCATCTCAGTCTCCTGATTAGAGAGTAGAAATTTCCTCATATGCCTAACTCACAGTAGTTAGCAGTCCAATCACCTCTTTGTGACAATTTTTGTAATATCACTGTTACGTTATGTGTTTGGATCCAGACTTAGCTGCCTTGTTGGCTGCGGAGAGGAGAGACTATTTCTTCTATACCTTTATGTCTAGCTGGTCACCATGCACAATTTACCCGTCACACTGTGTGACAGTTATGAATACTTATCTATCTGTTCCACTAAGCTGAATTCAATTAGAGCACAATCTGTTTATTCACCCTTGTTTCCCCAGTAACCCAGCATGTAGCAATAGATCAACCAAGTGCTGTTGATTTCTGAGTGAATATTAGCACAGGGCCTTGTATCTAGAGGTACTTAATAAATTTTGAATTTTATTATTATTATTACTCATTATGCAAGTGCCTTAAGATCAAGAGTGAAATCTTCTATCCTTAAAGTAGCTCTATTCAAAAACAGACTGTAACAAAAAAGTTGTTAGCAATGATTTACCATTTTACTTATTTTTCTTGTTTTTAGTTTAACTCAGATTCTTATTCTTTTTGGTGGTGCTGTTAAAATATGGGAATTGCTGTTCAGAAATTATGTCCTGCATTCAAGTGGGTCATGCTGTTCAATGATGAAAAGTACTGTCCTATACCTTGAAAGGAAAATCAGAAAAAGAAATTCTGATTCTGCACCGTTTCTTTGTCTAATTTAGGAGTCACTTGTTCTCAAGAAGGTTGAAATAATGTGAAATATTATTTTATAATTAGTTTCCACACAATCTCTTGTAGACTATATGACCTTTTTTCTTCATCATTTTCATCATTAAATGTAAGTGCTCAGAGTACAGTGGTTGGCAGTGCTGCATTAAAAATCCGTAATTGAAAACATTTGCACATAAGGCCGTGCTATTTAGTTAGCAGTCAACATTGTTATAGTTCTGTAATAAGTACTTTAAAAATGAACTAAATATAAAATTACACGAATAATTCTTAGATTATATTTTACAATGATTAGCAAATGTATCTGCCTCTGTCAGACTGCGAAGACAGTCTTAGAAAATACTTTTTGAGCCTTTCTTTTACTGATCATTTCTCTGATCTATTTTATTTGTTCTCCATCAAGTACATTATTGCACTAAATTGCAATGTTTTAGTTTTTTTTAAAGGCGTTATGTTTTTAGACCACATGTAGGTTTACAGCAAAATTAAGGGGAAGATACCTACAATATGTATTTTTTAAATTTCTGTTTTCAACTCCAAATTTTTAAAAATTAAAACCTAAGTAGATAATCATAAATCCTCTTAAAGGTGAGCATTTATACTACTTTAAAAAATAATTTTATTATAGGTTTTTATGTAGAAATA
Organism: Camelus dromedarius; assembly: GCF_036321535.1. Classification (NCBI taxonomy): domain Eukaryota; kingdom Metazoa; phylum Chordata; class Mammalia; order Artiodactyla; family Camelidae; genus Camelus; species Camelus dromedarius. Next base: position 56,741,336 of record NC_087447.1, on the reverse strand, counting down.
ATACAAATTTGTTAAAAATATTAACAATCTAAGGATCTGTTTGAAAAATATTAAAATTTTGTAATTCCACATAGAAGTAACCACAGTTAATATTATGTTACCTTTTCAGGTTTTTTTCATTGTCTCCGCATATGTACCTTCAGAAAAAAATATATATAATATTTTGTATTAGCATGAGCTCACAGATATACCTAAAGTATTAGTTATATGTGTCTGTTAGGAAGTTAAGAATATAAAAGTGTAATGCTTTTTAAAATTAACATCATTATGAACATTTTTCTAAGTTAGTAAAATATTTTTCTTTTGGCATAATTTTTAATGATTGCCAAATATTGTTTCTATCAAAAGTCATATCATTGAACATTATGTTATTATTACTATTATTATTATTATTATTAATTAAGCAGTGCTGAAGTAAGCATTGTTGTACATAAACCTTTGATCACTTTTCTCATGAGGATATGATTTCAGAAAAGGAGTCATGGAGTCAAAGGTGTAAACTTTTTTTTAGGCTTATACCATTTATCTAGTCATTCAGTTGATTTTTATTCAAGAGTTAATTATTGAACAGTTCCCACAAGCCAAAACACTGCCTCAATCAATGAGGACATAATGGAAAACAAAAGAGATTGATTCTTGCCCCATGGAACGTAAGAGTTAATTGCCAAATTGCTCCTGAAAGGACTTGACAAATGTATAGTCCTCCCATTCCAGGAGTGTGTGAACAAGTCTTTCCTCCTATACTCTTGATGGTTTCATCTTTATAAAAAATGTTATAAATTTGATAAGCTAAAAATTGCATGCTGTGGCTGTTTTGTTTTTATTTTTAATGAAAATGAATACTTTTCATGTGATTGCAGCCAATTGTAGTATCATTATGGCATCTTGTAGCATAATAATAATACCCCATTGGTAATCTAGTACCTGCTTAATTTGTTGGCTGAATGGATGATAAGAAAGTTCGATGAGTGGATGGATGGATGGATGAAGGGAAGGAAAGATACACAAATAAGTGAGTAGTTACTGTTTAAAAGTTCTGGTAAGAGAAATTTCCACCTACCCTAAATATAGCAGAGTAGTTCTTAACCATCTTCGTGAGTGATCTACACCCCTATTTCTCCTGTCACTGTATTCCTTTTCCTTGTGTCTGTTCTCTGGAAGGAAAAGACCTGAATGCTCTTTTTTTCACACTGGTATAGGTGAGCAAGACTGAATTGAGTGACAGATAAAAAGGTAATTAGTACGACAGACAGAAGTAGACAGGCCATGTGACTGTGTCAGTAGGGAATTTGCTGAGGGTGCAGTATGGGCACTAAATTGACAGGAAGGGATCTTGAAGAGGAAAAGTGATCTAACTGATCAGTTGCGTAAGGGACATTGTCTGGAAATTTCCTTCCTATTATATAGTATGTTTATACTGGATAAGAATTTTATGAAATTTGTATGGAGACATACTCAAGGATGAGTTGGGTCCACATGTCTTAAAATGCAGGCAGTCTGCCCCTGAAAGTCAAAACCATAATATCTTAGAATGATTATATGAAATTTTATCCCTTAAAACCACACCATCATTACATTGCTGATGCCAGTATTTAGAACTGAACTTCCATATGCAAAAACTCCATGGACTTCTCTTATCAAAATTAGCTGCCCTCTAGCTGTTCTTAAAAAAAATTTAAAAATGAAGCCAACCTATCAGTAATGTGAGGGCAACTGTTTTCTAGTTCAAGAGAGAAGGTCATTTTCAAAGGACTAAACGGAAAGGTGACAGAATAATAGGTTGCGGGTTTTAAGCAGATTAAGGACAGAAACTCTGAGTTTACGGAAGAGCCCAGCATAATTGGGAGTTCTTTGTAGGCTTGTAATTCTTATTTTCCCAATTAATTGATTCAAAGACAAATGGGCAACAATTGTCATTATGATCCTCACCCCTTTTTGTGCAGTTTATTCAGAACCTTAAGCCCATTTTGCATTTCTCTTCCTCTTTTCTATCCTGCAGTGCTCTCAGATCTGTTTTGCAGTTCACTCAATTTGTTACCCTAAAAGGTAAAGACCCAGGTTCTTGTCATACCCAGAAGATAAGTTTATAGTCAGGGGACCGTGCGTTGTATAGCGAAAGATTTTAAAAGATTTATTTCAAAAAGGAAAAGTACACCTCCAAGAACAGGAGGTGGGCTGAGCCCGGGGAGGAGATGTGGTGGTTTTTGTCTTCCCCTTCTCTTAGACCTTTACTTAGAGTTGGTCTCTTGATTGATTGATCTCTTGTCTCTGGAATGCTTAGTCATGTTTGGTTCCTTTGCACATGTCCTTCCCCATGATGTATACAGAAAAACCCATGGAGGGGTTGGGGCTAAATGTTAATTAAGATATAATATGCATTGGGTCATGTCCAGCTAAGTCCTTTCCGCTACCACACAGTCATGGCTGTGGGATTCTAATCAGTTTCTTGCTGGCACTCATTTAGAAGAAGTAAAGTCCCTTGATGCTGGAGGTGGGATAACACCATCTTCTGGATGATCCTCCCTCTCCTCCACCTATCTGCCCGGTGCCCCCACTTACCTAACTACCTAACAAGTTTACCATGCCAGGAAAGCAGGAAGTCATCTTTCTATACGCAGGGCCTGCACTAATTAATCGATGACAAATTGAGATAGAACTATATCTTACTGTGTCTCAAATATTTTCCCTTTTTACATTCTTATTCTCAGTGCTTGAGTACGGACATGCATTATCATTCAGACAAGCTATTTGCAAGAGCCAGTGGCCTCCCAGATGCCTTCCATCCATTCTGTTTTTGTTGCCAAATTTATTTTAACACTCCGTTCTATTTGTATCACTCACTGATTTAAATAATTTAACAACTTCAAATCATTTAAAATAGTGCTTCATTTTAAATGTACTCTGACTTCTGGAGGAGGCTAGTTTGTCTGGAAATGTTAATGGATGGTCTATGTTGAATTAAACATGTTAAGCAGTTTATTTTTATTATAGGATTTTTTTTAAAGCCCCTGGGTTTTTATATCCCCCAAGGGCAGGTAGAGAGTGTAGAGCATTTCTTAAATGTAGGTGATGACAAAATCCCTTTTTCATGGATACATACTTACCAGTATTTCATGAAGCACAGTTTGCCAAACACTAGTTCACAAAATATAACTTGTTTCCCCAGCAAAGCATTCAAAGTTGTCTTTGACTTGGCCCCGGCTTGCATTTCGAACCCATCTGCAGCCACTCCATTGTATTCTGATCACAGCCAATCATTCATTGTTTCCTGATTCCCTGAAGCCATGATGCTGTCTCTTGCCAGATCCTTTCTCATGCTTCTCTCTCTCTGTAATGACCCTTCTGTTTTTGTGTTTGATAAAATTTCATTCATCATTCAAGGATCATCACAAACGTTATCTTATTTATGCTTTCCTTTCTCTGTGCCCACAGAATGTTGCCCATCCACCTACTTTTGACTTAGCATTGTGATTGCTTACATGTCTGTTTCGTCTACCATACTGAAAGCTTTGAAAGAAGACAAACCATGCCTTAGTTATTTCTGTATCTTTAGTGCTAAGTAGGGCCTGACATTTTTTTAATGATTAAAGGAATGATATCTTTAAAAATTGGTAAGGAGGGAATAGTGTTGTGTTAGGCAAGGCTTGCTAAAGATAATACTGTGATCAGGCCCCTGGATCCCATTTTTGTCTCTCTTAAAGCCGAGATGACCGTTCTGATAAGTATCCAGAGGGAACTGGGACCAAGAAACGGACAGATTGGCTAAAATATACATGCCATCAAAATATGAAAAAATTATTTTATAATTGTCAGATGAATTAAAACACCCATGTTCACAAAATTCATCTGTTCATTCATTTGCAAAGACTTATTAATCATGTATTGATGACAATACCTACTCCAGAAACTTGAAAATATAGCAGTATATATAATAGGTAAGACTTGGAGCTTATACTGAGAAGTACATATAGTTAACAAGTAAAGCAAACAAAAAACAAGTAAATAAGACTACCTCGGATAGTAACCTACTATTAAAAAATAAAGTAGGGCACTGTGATATGAAGGATAGGTTAGTGGAAGTGGGACTTATTTGAATAAGACAGTAAAGTAACAGGAAGCCTTAATAAAGAGGAGACACTTGAGTTGGTCTTTAAAAGATGAAAGGTGAAAAGGGGACAAGCGTATGACAGTCTTCAGGTGATGTCACAAATAAAATAATAGCATGTTCAAGGGCCCTAAGGTAGGAACAAGTTTGATATATTCCTTCAACAAAAGAAGGCTAGCGTGGGAAAGAGAGTATGGAGAAGGAAACAGGAATGGAGGTTGGAGAGTCAAGTAAAGCCAGGTCTAGACTTTGGAGATTATGGGAGTGAGTCTGAATTTTATTCAAAGTTCAACAAAAAGTCATTGAATTGTTTTAAATGAGGACGTGACATGATCTCATGTACATAGTGAAATGAGCTATGGAGAAGTAATAATGGAAGGATGCTCAACAGCAGTACTTCCAAAGGAGAGGTAATGATGACTGGACTCAGCAGCATTGGTGATGGAGGTCCACTGTAGGAGTTCAGGATATATTTGGGATGTAGAGCAAAAAAAATGGATTAAATAGTATGGGTTTCTTTGAGGCAGAATATGACAAAATGAGACAGCTAAGAAAAATAAGGTGTCAAGGGTAACTTTCAGATATTGGACTTCTTTCCTTGGGGTCATACCATCTTCAAAATTTGTTAATTATTTCAACTTTAATGGTCAGACTCCTTCCCACCTAGTAAGGTCATAGACTGATGGACAGTGCTTGCCTCTCTGACTTTCCTTTTTGTTTGCTTTCTTTCTTGACCCCAAACCTTTTCCCAAACTCCTGGCTGATAGTTTTTCTTTAGAGAAGATAATATAGCTATCAGTCCTGCTGGCCTGGGTGTTCTTTCATTTCTTTAAGGTTACCTTGCATGGCTGAGTTTCGATCTTATTAGGGTGATCATAAGTTACTTTGTTTAACTTGGAAATTGAAAGAGTATCTTAATAAAATCCCCAGCTATTGACGACAAGACAATAGATCATGGCCCACCAAATATCGTTTTTGACCCTCTTCTTCCTCTTCAGCTCTGGCCTTGACCCTTCTAATTCTTTCATGAAAAAGATATTTGGAATATCTCATTTAATATATTGGATGATGAATGTCATTTATCTAGGAATCACTAGATAAAGAGAGTTTGGATGGAAAGCCAAGAAGGAAATAAAGTAATCATTTGACTAATGAAAAGTACTTTACTTTTTTTTAAAGCGCATATGGTTGAAGCATATGGTCTCCCTACTCCCTTTTATTTCTTACTTTTCAATTGAACTATGAAGTCATGAGTCCATCTATGGAACACCATTTATTGGATTTATTAGAAATTGCCCCAGATATGAAGGAGAGATGATATAGGAAATTGAGACCATTTAAAGTAGAATCCTGTCTCAGTTTCTTACGATGAAGCTTCAGGTAACACAAGCATGTGTCCATTGTTCATTCTTGAACCTTTTATTTTCAGAGTTTATGCTAGTTATTCTACTGATTAAATTCCAAGAGGGTTTTGGAAATCATTTTTCTAAGAGTTATTCTTTCTTTAAGCTTTAGTTTAATTTTAAGACAGTGATGAGTGAGTTGTATTTTTGGGAATAAACTTTAACCACTGGGAACAGATATTTCCTTCATACATTCCAGACCAATTGACTAAACTGATGGAGAAATTGATAAATCACATTCTCTGGTATCTGAAAATGCCCTCCTATCATGAGACACTGGTAGCAGTCATGGCAGCAGCTTGGCATAATGTCCATTACCCCATCACTAAAACTACTGTATTGTGGACGCATTATTACGCTGGCCTTGACAGAGTGCATGAATAGTCTCTAAAGCAGTTCCTTTCCTCTGATCAGTCTGTAACTGTACATTGTAAGGGCCACAGTTTAATTCATACCTCAGCAGAAATCACATAGTGATGGTCTGTTAAGTGATCTGTCTCTTTCAGTTTGGACTTACGCCTGAATTCCGTTACTTGGAGGAGGGTGAGTAAGTGTGCTGCAGTGGAAAAATACAGAACTGGAAATCAGGAAACCCAGGTTCCAGTAGCTCGGCTACTCTGGATTCTTTGAATCACCCTAGCCAAGTCTCAGGATCCTAGGGTCTCCCTACCAACTGGAGGAAGTTAGAATAGATAACAAACATGGTTACTACATTTGACTGTGTCAGTTCAGATTGACTCATGATGGTCGTATTGACCATGGTGCTAAGAAAGATGGTGAGGCTACATCAGGTCCGCTCAGGCAAGAATGAAGTGAAAAGTAGCACAGTCAGCCGTGAATTAGAAAGAAAAAAGCAGCAGCCTAGATCTCTAGTTTCTCATAATCCTGGCATTCAGTGTTGCCATATGTTTCATGTGAATGGCATAATTATAATAAATTATGATAATGGCTACCATTTGTGAGGCATTTCTTATATACCATTATCTTCATTTAATTTAACCTTCAAAATAATGCAAGAGGGAAGGTCATCCCATCCATATTTTATAGATGAACAAATGGACTTTTAGAAGCAAAGTAACTTGCCCTAGTTCATACCTCTAATGAGGACCAGATTTATGGTTGGAACTTGTCTGACCCCAAAGGGCCACTCCTTTCATTGTGTTCTATTAATTTACAAGGAAGCCTGCATTTGTTGATGTTGACTTGATTTATGAGAGGCTGATAAGCATTAGGTTGTCATAAAATTAAACTTACTTTGATCACTACACAGCTCAAAAAAGAATGATTATGGATTTCTACAAATGTACTAGGTTTGAGAATGAAGTAGGAACAATATAGTTTTTTAAAAAATAATTTACTTACAGATTTATGGAAGTTCTGTTTAATTATTTTTTAGCTTCTTAAGGCTTCATAATTTGGTAATGAAGATAAAGGTGTCAAATTCTGGAATGAGGAAAACTTTTTAGCCTCCTTTTGAAATTTGGAAGGCAGTTGAAGACGATTGAAGGATAACCCTCATGCCCAAGCTCAGGGTCCAGTGTGCTTGCTGTGGTTGTTCTGTACAAGGGATGGATCTGTCACTTACCCAACACAGTAGATGACATCTAGTAAGGCCTTAACAAATAACTGCTGAATAAAGGAATATGGCATCGCATTCCTAAGTTTCATCTCTTACATCTGCAATGGAGAACAAGAGATATTCTCCAAAAAGCAAGTTCAAATTACCTTTTTTTTTTTTTTACTTGTGCAGAATAACTTTAAGATGTAAACACATACTATTCAGTAAATTAAAAATGGAGTGCTTGTTTAGCAAGGTGAACCTGGACCAGAGTTAGGCAGGTAGCTGTGATTTTCAGTCCTGCTCTCTGTCCGCTAGAATTTGCCTCCTATCTGGTTACAGGGTTAAGTCATTAGATGAATCATGTCATGTGTTATCTTTCCTGACCCCTTATGTCCTAGTGTGTTATTTAGGTGCTATTATGTGCATATTCTTTTTCTGGTGATGCTGATGGTGGTGCAGGGAGGAGGGAGGGAGAAGGTGGTATTAGACTGGAGGTCTGGATCCTTCTTTTTTTTTCTGCAGAGCATCTAGCTGTTACATGATTGGTAAATTTTGGCTTGTCTTTTAGACAATGTTTTTTAAATTAGGTGTGATTATTTCTGATGAGTTCTAGATTGTTCAGACAATCATCTCTCCATTTCAGCAACAGCTGAGCTTAAGCGTGTCCCTCTTGTGGGAACTCTCATTATGTGCAGCTTCCCCCACCTTCCCCTGAGCCTTTATGATATTTTAAAATTGTGATTTCAAAGTAAGGTATGTTGGTCTTCTGTCTTATATTTCTTGAATTCTGAGGGAATTTAGAAATCAATAGTGAATCAAAGACCAAATCTACTCACAAGGACCTTACCTGGACTATTGGAACAGTCTTTAAACTGGCCTTTGCCTCCAATACACCACAAAATCCATTCACTTCAAGCTGCCAGAATATTTCTAATACCTCCTCTTCCCACAAAAATGCCGTGTCATTCTCCTGTTTAAAATCCTTTAGTGGCTTCACACTGCTTATAGGATACACCCCAGATTCCTTAGAGTGACAGAGAAGCCCCATAACCCTCTTACTGACTAACTTTAAACATGTAAACCAGTTTCTCCTCCATTTTGCTTCCTAAGTCCATTACTCTCCTGAAAAAAAAAAATGTCATGTTTTGAATACACTCTGTACTCTCTTGTTAATGTATTTCATTCTCCATCAGACTTGAGGAGGCAATAATTAGCACCTTTAAAAAATTTTAAATAAACTAGATATGATAGAGGTGCTGGATTCTGATAGAGGTTTTTTTAAAAATAAAATTTTATTACTGATGAAAGCTAGTGTGGAGGAAATGGCTGTGGCAGGCAGTGAAATGGGTTTACCAAAATCCTCTGAACTTGGTGTACCCCCTGTGCCCCCACCTCACACCGCCAGCTTCCCCTGCAGAGGCACAGTCTGCCTTGCTAAGCTTATCTTACAGCTGAAAGAGAATGTAAGTCTCATGAAGCCTGGCCTGCTCCCAAGAGGAAAGAGTGAGCTGAGCATGCCCAGTTCCTTTTTACAAACCTACCCAGCATAAAACTTCCTTCTTCTGCTGGGGATGGAGAAAGAGACTCAGAACATTACACTGGGGAAGTCTTTCTGCTTGAAAACATTCCTCTGAGACCGGGACATCCTTTCCTCTCTTGTCTTGTGGAATTCCAGCTGCCCCTGCACATCCAGGGTCGATATTTCTTTTGTCTGTAGCTTTTCTTGATCTGCTTATTCCCCACCCTCTCTTAGACCCGTAGCCAATTTAACTGTGTTGTTTTCCATTACAATTCATAATCACCCCATTATAATACATAATGTTGAAACCCTCCAGCAGTGTTGGTGGGAATGTAAATTGATACAGCCACTGTGGAGGACAGTATGGAGGTTCCTTAAAAAACTAAAAATAGAATTACCATATGATCCAGTAATCCTACTTCTGGGCATATATCTGAAGAAAACTCTAATCTGAAAAGACAAACATACCCCAATACTCACAGAAGCACTGTTTACAATAGCCAAGACATGGAAACAACTTAATGTCCATCAACAGATGACTGGGTAAAGAAAATGTGGTGTGTGTATATAGATACACGCACACACACACACACACACACACAATGGACAATTAGCCATAAAAAGAATGAAATAATGCCATTCGCAACACGGATGAATTGAGAGATTATCATATTGAGTCTGACTTAACTTCAGACAGAAAGAGAAATATCATATGATATTACTTATATGTGGAATCTAAAAACAAAAAATGAGGTAAATTCTATTTACAAACCAAAATCAGACTCATAGACATAGAAAACAAACTATGATTACCAAAGGGGAAAGGGTAGGGAGGATTAAATTCAGGGTTGGGGATTAACGGACACACACTACTATATGTAAAATAGATAAACAACAAGGACCTACTGTATAACACAGGGAACTATATTCAATTTCTTGTAATAACACATAATGGAAAATAATTTGAAAAGAAAATATATATGTATAACTGAAGCACTTTGCTGTACACCTGAAACTAGCATTATAAGTCAATTACACTTCAATAAAAATTTTAAAAATAATAATAATACATAATGTCAGTTTAGTGAAATGATTAGCTAGTCTGTGAAATCTATATTATGCTTCACCAGTACTTAAGAATGAGTGTAGAATCTTGTGGGCATTTAATAAATAGAGATGTTCTCCAAAACACTTAAGTAAAAGGAAACTAAGTGAAAATAACTTACTTCGATAACCGCCTACTAGGTGCTAGGAACTGGGATGGAAAATTCATCTAATGTGCACAACAACCCCAAGAGACTGAAGATATTACTCCCATTCTGCAAATGAAGGGAGACGTTCATAGAGGAACTTTGCCTAATTATGTATGGAGCCAATATTCAAACCTAGGTTGGCCTGTTGTTCTTAGATGAACCCTTGTACCTCTCTGATCTTTGGGTCATCTGTAAACTGACATTGTTTTTCGGAATATAAATTAAACAGATATAAAGGTCATAACATGAGGACAAAAAGTCACACTCAAGTTGTTTTTTAGCCTTTTAAAATAAGTTTTTAAATAGATAAGGGGGAGGATAAGTTTGGAAGGTAACGTTTTAACGTTGACTTTTTAATGCTTTCTATAAGGGGACCATGTGTCCCATATCATTTAGAATGTATAATGTAAATTACATGATGCATGAATGGGTACCCCAGAAGTTACACTACAGGTTAGCTGTCAGTCCAGATAATTAAGTTTAAGATATGTGCATTGTCCATTTAGTCTTCTTTGGAAGTATTCTTTTTTTCCTGATTTCATTCATTCTATATTATCTTGATCACAACTTTTCCTTGTAAATCTGATTGGTTTTCTCTCTTTAATTTGATATATCTGAACTCAACCAGCTGAATTCCAGTAATTTTAGTCAATGTTCAGTTGTATGTGATAAAATCTACCTCATCTTCAAAATACTCAGAGTAAGTTGTAAGGAATTGTAAGATTTTCCTGGATCAATTACTGAGCTGGTTGCCAACAACATTTTTAAATGATAGAACAATAGTAACTGATGTGTATTGAATGCTGACTATGTGCTGAGCATCCTACTAAGTGCTATGCATGCTTTTTTTTTTTTCTGGAAATCTTCACAACAACAATGTGGGTTAGTTGCCAGTCTTCCCCATTTTCAGAAGAGACCAACAAAACTTCGGACAGATTTAAGCAACTTACCCATGACAACACTGGCCAAGCTGCAGTATTAGAATTCAAACTTTTGCTGACTCACTCTCAAACCTTGCATTGTTACAGTGTGCTACCAACAGCATGACTCTCATTTTCTGGAAGCTGAGCATTGTCTTTAGAGAGAGACAGAATTTAATTTAACAAGCTTTGAGACCCTTGACAGGTTACTCAATCTGTCTACCACTTCCTTTATTTATGTGTTCAGTGGATGCAATGCCTATATCATGGGGTTACTGTATTAAAGACCTAATACAGAAGAAGCTTAGTGCTGTACCTGCTATTTGGTGGATGTTCAATAAATGCTAAATCCCTTTTTCTTTCCCTCACACAGAAAAATAACCGCCTCTATGTTTCCAAAGCTTTTCCCATATTTTTTATTTGAGCCCCAAAGATCCCTGGTATAACAGGGATTATTATTTTTGTCTTACAGTAGAGAAAATAAAGGCTCAGAAAAGTCAAAAGGCTTAGTTTCGGTCATACACAGCTTGTTAAGGGGCAGAGCACAGGCTTCACATTTTTCACTCTCTTTCAGTACACAGTATTTGCTTCTTGGAAAAACAAAGGCAGAAAGAAGGATGTCAATAAACACTAAAAGGTCCCTATATGAAAAAACATTTTGCCAAAAAAATATTTTCTCAATCTTCTATCCCTTCTTTCCCTGAGAGGCAAAAATGTAGAAAGAACTCAGAAAGTAAGAGTAGGATCCATTAGGAAGATTGTTCCCTTTGCTCAGTGAAAGCCATAATTGAGTTGACATCTAATAATATTTGCTTATTTCAGAGTTGCAGATACTGAGCCTTTAGTAAGGACTGTTTTGTAAGAGGTTAGAGGCTGCATTGTGAATTATCAGAATGAGTAAACTGTTGCTGAGGGTGATCTTGCTGAGCCTCGTTAATGAAAAGTAAGAAGTCTCCTTATAAAATACATTGCTAAACTATAGATCTGGTTACCATTCTCTGTTGACCCTGCAGCAAATGGCACTTGGAAACAGACTTTCTTTCTTTGATCACGACATAGCCCTCTAGCCTTAAAATGTATACCGGAAGTAGAAATGGTGAATGTTCTTAATCCTGCAGGTGGCATTCAGGCTTTCCCAGTCATTCCCCTCGTCTTGCTCACCGTGCAAGTGAGACAGCCATGCGTGGATAGATCATCTCCCACATTTGTCTAGACTTCTCTCCTTCCTTCTCCACTGGGCTCCAGGAAGTTGGAGGGTGATATTAAAAGGGTGCTTGTGAGTCTGGACCTTAGAGTAAAGGCTCACTTATTTGGAAGAATAATTTGTTCCAAGCTCTCTCTCTGCACCTAGAAAGATTGCATTTACTCCTATTAAGAGAGTGAGTCACATCAGTCGCCCATGAGCTGGGAAGCAGAGCCCATTTTTCTCTCTCTATTGTATAAACGTCCTAGGTTACAATTTCTTTCTGGATCTCCCACTGTTGGTGCAATATGTGGTTTTCTCTGTTAAAAAATGTAGGTCAATAAAGGCCAAGGTTTGGTAGATTCTTGTAATTTTCCTAATTCCTTCACAATAGTTTGGGCCAGTATCCTTTAATTCCAAGTCTGCGGCTTTAACATAGAAGTAGTGTTACCTAATGCCTGTGCTTTTGTCTCACAGTTTTGAAAGGGCAACTCTTTTGTTACATTTGAAAGGACTTAAAAATGAGAAACCTAGGGATTAACTTTTTAATTAGATATAATGATAGAAATTCTTCATCACAGCAGTTTTCCTTTCATTATAAAAGGAAAGTTGACAGTTTCCATTCAATTAGTGCTCATTGAAATGTTCTTTAAATGAAATTATTAGCTGAGTAAAAGGACATCAGAAAGCATATGACACGATTAAGGGCCTTGCTTTTTGACTTTTTTATGAGGCAAGACTTCTGATTTAAAAGCAGTTGGAAAATCCAGAAAACATTGTATTTCTGCACGTAAGTGATATTTAAGTCTCAGAACATCATAAGCAGAATATCACAAAAGCTTCACCCCATTCTGAATGTTTGCCATCCCTATGTTAACTGACCTTTGATCACATCAACACAGTTCGCTGAAATCCATTATTTGTGATGATGGTGCTGGACTTTATTTCAACTTTGGAATAGTTTACCTGTCACTGTCTTGATTTCGTAGTATAATTTCAAATGATTTAGCTCATTTAATTCTGGGTTTGCTATTGATATATTACCATTCCATATGCAACTTCATTTGGGGATGAATAGACCTGAACCTCATGAGTGCTGAGAATAAATGCTTTTGATGACTCTGAGACTTGGATTTATCTCTTGTTCTAGCCTAAAACCACCTGGTTCTTGTAAATAAATCCTAACTGAACTCCCTGCATCTGTAATATTTATTTCTCCAGTCTTTTAACAATTATCTGAATGACAAATATTCTTTCCAAAATAAATGTTCTGTCCTTGTAGATTTTGATTGCCTAAAGTGTCAGACAGATACTCATCACCCTCACCTCGGAAGCCTTCTGTACTTTCTCCTTCCTGACAGCATTAGTGATATTAATAATAATGATAATATTCATGATAGCCAAAATTTATTATTTTTTATTTAGCACTCTTTTCTGAGAAATGTCAAGTATAAGTAATTTATTCAATCCTCATAATAATCCTAGGAGATTGATAACATCATTGTTCGTTATCTGTTCCCAGTTTACAAGGTGGGAAACTGAGGCTTGGCAAGGTTAACTGATTTTCCCAAATTTACTCAGTAAATAATTAATGCAGCAGACACTCAGACTCATTCATCGTCCACCAGCAAGAGTTTTAATTAATAGCTGTTGTTTCACTGCCTACAATCTTTACTAGAATCAAGGACTGTCGCCACTCCCCATACACTTTTTTTTTTTTTTAATTCCAAACTCCCTTGCTTTGCTTTTTCATCAGACTCTTGCCCCTTGCCTGCCCTAGTAATACCAGCTTACCTCTTATTGGCTCTCGACAACTGATCCTGGTTGTCGCATCACAGAAGTTGAAAACCTCAAAGTCATTATTAATGCCATCCTCTCCTTCCATGTGAAATAGACCAGTAAGATGTCTCTGAGTGTGTATGTGTGTGTGTGTGTTTGTGTATATGAGAGAGAGAGGTAGAGGAGGGAGGACAGGAGAGAGGTAAGGGAGAGGAGAAAGGAAAAAAAAAAGAGATAGAAGGACTGGGAAAAGATGAGGAATGAGAGAGTCTGAGACAGAGATACTTACTACTTACACAAACACCAACTAAAACATGGAGCTGCTACCCAGTGGAGACATATTAATTAGAGGAAGGAAGTGAGAGGACAAACTTCCAGGGAGATTCACTTTGGGTCCATTTTGTTATCTTAAAAGAGTTGAGACAAGGAGTGAATTTATGAAAATTCTATGGAGTTAACAAAGCAAAATAATATTCCTAAGAAAACCAGTGCTTTAGCCCTGGCCCTGCCACTATTTAATTGCATAATCAGAGGCATATTCCAATCACTCTGGGTCCCAGTTTTCTGTCTGTGAAATGGATGCAACTGTCCCACCCTCATAGGATTGTTGTAAGAATCAAATGAAAAACTTATATGATGATGGAAATGTAATGGAGATCAGGTTCTTGAGATACTTATAAATTAGTGAAATAATAAACATCTGACATATGGACCGAGCTTAGTGTTATGCAGATGTAAAAATATGTTTAGATAAAGAAGAAAGATATAGCTAGTGATTATTTACTGGGTGCTTATTTTATGCTAGTCCTATAAACAGACTCATTAAATCTTCACAACAACCGCATGGCATAAATACCATTTTCAAATCTATTTTTACAAAAGGGGAAACAGATCCAGCATGTAGAGAAACCTGATCAAGGTCATACAGTTAAAAAGCAGTCTAGCTAGAATCCCAACCTAGGAAACCTGACCCCAGATCTTATGCTCTGAACTATCCTCTCTGCCCCTTCCATGAGGTGGGAAAGCATAGGCATTGCTTGCAGAGAAGAAGCCCTTTGCTGCTAGTAAGGAGATTGTAACATCACAAAGCCCACCAGCACAGCTCCTCTCCCTGTCTGAAGGCACCTCTGTGTCAGCTCTACCTCCCAGCACTGTACCCTGCCCTCACTCAGCTACTTCCGTATTAGCCATTAAAGCACTTAGGCCACTTAAAAATACTTGCTTGGAAAAAAAACATTGAGTAACTGTGCTGTGTAGCTCTTGCTTCTCAAAACCTTGGAAAATAAAAGTGCATTAGGCATGTTGAAAGTGCAGTTTAAAAGAATTTCTATTTCCAAATGAGATTTTTCTGGTTGGCTATCCTTAAGCAGCATGGAAATAAAAGATAATTTTAATCAGGTATCCTTAGGAGTTCTTTCATGTTCTAGTTAACAATTTGGCAATGCCTTCATTAAGTTCACAGTATCTTAACCTGACATATGATTATTTTTCTCTAGGCTTTTTACTAGAATGGACCACAAGACTAAAAGTACCATAAAAGCAAATTCACTTAGAAGAGTTACTGATTTTCTCCCCACCTCTTTCATTCCTATTACAACATGAAAAGCCCTAACTACCTCACTCTTATATTTAATATGCTGTGTTTTTTTTTTTTTAAAAAGCATCAGACTGAAGCAGCATTGGAAGCCACAGTGAGACTCTGAGAATTTCAGCCCTTGAGATGGTGCTAGATGTGTATGACTGTTGCACATACTACAGGGACAAAATGCAGTGAACTTGGAAGGGAGGGAAGTTAAGTAATCTAAGAAGGTTAAAATATGGTAATGGTAGTAAAATGATATATGCCGATAAGAATTGAGAGTGGTAAAAACCTAAGATCAAGTCCCGTATCTGCCATTTATTGATAATGATTTCTGCATGTATCATTTAATTACTCAGTGTATCTGTTACTTTAGTTTAAAGTCATTGTGTTAATTCTGGCTGTACATATTACATACGGTTTTTGCAATAATCAAATTCATTCATTTATTCAGCAGATGTTTATTAAGCACTTATTTTATGCTAGACACAGAATGCACAGGTGATAGAATGAAAAATAACTCTTCTCTAGTTCAGCAATAATCTGGAAGTCACAAAAAAGAGATTTACAAGCTAGGTTCCATGAAAATCTGCGACAGGATGTCCTGATCAAGGTGTAGGGCAGAGGCTCTTAACTGAACATGATTTTGTCCCCCATACCAGGGATATTTGGCAATGTTTGGAGACCTACTTGGTTGTCACAACTGGAGGAAGGGAGTGCTACTGGCTTCTAGGGAGGAGTATAGGACAGGGATACTGCTAAGCCTCCTGCAGTGCACAGTGGAACCGAGATTTGAAGCATAAATGGGAGCGAATGCTAGAGAAGAGGAGGGAGGATATTTGAGGCAGGGTAGCTAGCATTTGCCTGGGAATTGAAATGAGGTTGCACTTCATGATTTCCGAAGTACTAGGAGCAGGCCTGTGGGGCTGGGGTACAGAAATCGGGAGATGGCACAAGATGACATTGGTGGAAGGCAGGTTTAGACCATGCTGGGGCTGGAGGGTCAGGATGAAGTGGATATTGTGGGTTCCTGGGAGGAAGGCATCTGATTTGAGCAACTGAGTGGAAGGAGCTTGGTTTTACTGGAAAAGGAAATGAAAGAGAAGCAGATTTGAGGGGGAGGAAGGAGGATAAGAGCTCAGAGTTTGAAGGCGTTCAGTGTGAGATGTCTGTGAGATATTTGAGTGGAGATGACCAGCAGGCAGCAGGATATCCAATTCAGGAAAGAAAGCTGGGCCAAGAATATAAATGAGGGAGTCATTGGCATACTAACATTTTAAATGAGTGAAAAGAGAGAGGGTAAAAAGGAAGAGGAAAAAGAATTCCTAGTTGAGAGAGTGCTTCATCAATCGAAACATGCTTTCTGAATACAAGGAATTCCAGTTATTATCAACATCAAGTACAATACTTTTCACATCCATGCATTTATAGAACAAACCTTTGCTTTCTGTTGTTCTGTGCTAGGTAATGTGCTAGGGCCTGGGGTTAAAAAGATGAGTAAGATTGACACGTGGATTGACACCTGCCCTCAAAAAGAGTCAAGAGAGCAAGTGGGTGGGAGGAAACAGCAAATTCTTAATACCATCCTATAAATGAATTTGTGTAGCTTTTCTTCGGTCAGGAGAGTCCAGAGGAGAAGGGCTGAGGGCTCTTGAGGGGGCCAAAGATAATGAAGACAGACTTGATCGGCCTCATAGTTCTATCCAAGTTAGCCCCAGCTTTAACTCTGGCCAGAGGTTTACGTGCTGTGACCTAGTGTTTGGTAGAACTATGGTGCCCTGCCTGCTTCAGTCAGCTCCTCAGGAATCTCCTGCTTTCTCTCCCTTATAGAACTGGGCTTATGATTCCAAAGACTCTGCAGAGTGTATGGAATAGCACTCTATCACAATGACTTGCATCTCTTAAGTACATGTGAAATATACTGATTCAGATTGATCAAATTTATAGCACACTTTTCTGTTGTATGAGTTTTGGTATCCCACAGATCATATCATGCCCTCTGGAACACTATTGCACACAGTAAAAGCTCATTTGCCGTGTTGTTCTGGTGCAGTCCTGTGAGTCTTGCCCCATCAAAAAAAGGAGCCTCAGTCTCCCTTAAATAAGAAAAAATAGGTCAGATAGCAGTTTTTGATAAGAGTCATCACCAAATTCACTAGAGACCTTTGGAAAGACATAGGATCCAGGTAAATATACTAACATATGTTTTTGACATTTTCATAAGCTCTTATCTATTTTAGGCCTTATTAATAACAATAATATTGAGTGAACATTGAAAGAGTCTATGATATTCCAGGCACTGGTCAGGCTCTGATTGTACATTGGGTTCTCTTCTCTGATCCTACAGTTTAGCTGGAAAGACTAGAAATTAAAAATAAATAAATTAATATATTCCAAATTAAGATAGGAACATAAAGGAAACAGTCAGGATTCAGGGAGGAAGAACACTGGAAAGATACACACTTAGTCTGGGGTGTGATGGTGGTCAGGAAAGATGAATCTACAATTACCTAAATATTTTTGATCACTGGTCAAATGTATGTTGGACAGAGAGCCAAAAGATATGAATGTGTCTTAGATCTTGCTTCTTTATTACTTACTTATTTATTCTTTGTTATTAAATGCATTAA
The DNA here is from genome assembly GCF_036321535.1 of Camelus dromedarius. Taxonomy (NCBI): domain Eukaryota; kingdom Metazoa; phylum Chordata; class Mammalia; order Artiodactyla; family Camelidae; genus Camelus; species Camelus dromedarius. The sequence continues at coordinate 56,723,404 of NC_087447.1, read as the reverse complement.
TAAATTAAAATGAAATTAATTTCACAAACAGTAATAGTGGTGACTGTGTCCAGGCTCTCCTCTAAAGTTTTACACATATTAACTCATGTAATCCTCAACAGTCCTATGAGATAAGCACTGTTACTATCTCCATTTTACAGATAAACAAAAGAAGCAAAGAGAAACTAAGGAACTTGTCCAAAGTCACAAAGTTCATAAGTAGTGAAGCAAGTTACATTAGCCTTGTGAACCTGTTTTTCTGTCTGTAAGTTGAGAATAATACTTTCACAGGGATAAGATGGCTGCTGCCTGGGAAAGTAGCTTTTTAAAAAGTACGATGGTAGGTTTCTATCCTTACCATTTTAATACTAATGATAATGTCACTATTACAATGATGTAGGCTCTGAACTTGAAATATTATGAGGAAAGCAGAAATTTTAAGATGGAGGAGCCTACCCTCAAGAGTTTACTGTCTTTCTAGAGAGATTATCAGCATGCATGATAGTGCGTAATTCAAAATTACATGGGATATTTTTGCTGAATTTAAAGCCATAATTGTTAACTGCTTAGTTGAAAGGAAAATGGGGTTATTAAAGATTAAAATATATCCATAGATCACTGAACTATAGCTCTGAATGATACTTGAGAAATGTTTGAGTCTAACTTCTTCATTTTATAGTTGAGTAATTGAACCTTGTCAAAGCAAAATGACTGAACCAAGATCATACTGCTAATTAGGGCAAGAATCATGACTAAGAGTAGGATAAGAAATTTCAGGCTTTTCTTCTGGTTAAATTTATTAATATCCTTTGCTTCCCTTCCTACTGGAAGGTCAGTGTTTTCTAACCCCTTCCCCACCTCAGGGAGATGGATTGAACTACAAGATTACACTATTAAATGATAACAGAACTTGTCACTTTGGATAAAACCCAGGAGAGTGAGATTTTCTGATAGTTTTTTCTAGAAACTTTTAAAGAAATTTTTTAGAATAGCTTTAATGAAGTCTAATTGATATTCAGTGAACTGCACATATTTAAGATGTACAAATTGATGTTTTGACATAGAAAACCATCCATTTATGATAATGAATATGTCCTTCACTTTAAAAGTTTCTTCATGCCTCTTCATAATGCCTCCATCCAACTCCCACCCCCACCCACCATACCTCCCCATTCCCAGTTTCTCCATTCTGTCCCTAGAAATAAGCTTGCATTTTCTACAATTTCATATGAATAGGATCATACACTGTGTATTATTTCTGTCTTCTTTCATTCAACATAATTATTTTTAGATTCATCATTCCTTTTATTGCTGAATAGTATTCCATTGTTTGGATATACCACAATTCACTTACCCAGTCACCTGTTATTTCCAGTTTTTCACTGTTACAAATAAAGCTGCAATAAATATTTACATAAACATCTTTGAATAAACATATGCTTTCATTTGTCTTGATAAACACCTAGGAGTAGAATTGTTAAATTATGGTAGGTGCATGTTTAACTTTTTAAGAAACCACTGAACTGTTTCCAAAGGAAATGTACCATTTGTATTCCAGCCAGCAGTGTATGAGAGGTCCAGTCTTCCACATCTTCACCAATCCTTGATATGGTCAGTTTTTTTTTAATATTAGCCATTCTAATTGGTGTGTAGTAGCATTTTAATTTTCATTTCTCTCAACACAATGTTGATACTCTTTCCACATGCTTATTTGATACCTATATATCTTCACTGATGATGTCTGTTAAAATATTTTGTTCATTTTTAATTGGGTTGTTTTCTTATTATTGAGTTTTGAGAGTTCTTTATATATTTTAGAAACAAATTCTATATTAAATATATGGTTTGTAAGCTTTGCTTGCATTCTGTGTCCTGTCGTTTCATTCTCTTAACAGTGTTTCAAGGAAGAGAAATTTTCCATCTGATGATGCCCAGTTCATTAATTTGTTCTTTTATGGTTGTGCTTTTGGTGTTATACCTACCTTTTAGATCACAAAGCTATTCTCTTTTCTTTTAGAAGTTTTATTTGGGCTTTACATTTAGGTCTGTAATCCATTTTGAGTTCATACGTAGTGAAAAGTATACATCAAGGTCTGTTATTTTGCATATGGGTATCTAATCATTCCAACATCATTTGTTGAAAAGATTAACTTTTCTCTATTGAACTTCTTTTGCATCTTTGTTGAAAATCAGTTGTCTGTAGATGTGTGGATTGATTTCCTGGAGTCTCTGTTCTGCTCCATTGACCTATTTATTTATCTTTACACCAGTGCCACACTGTTTTGATTACCTTAGCTTTGTAGTAAGTCTAGAAAACATGTAGTATTTTTTCTCCAATTTTATTTTTCCTTTTCAAAGTTGTTTAGACTATTCTGTGTTCCTTGAATTTCCGTATGATTTTAAAATGAACTTGTCAGTTTCTCCAAAACAAATAACTAAGCAAACAAACAATCTTGTTGGGTTTTTGATAGGGATTGCATTGCACTGGATCTGTAAATTAATTTTCAGAGTATGACACCAATAACAATATTGAGTTTTATTGCCCAGGAACTTTATTTCTGTCTCTATATATGCCTTTAATTTCACTGAGGAAAGATTTGTGGTTTTCAATGCACATAGGTTTGCAAATGTCTTATAAAGTTTATCCTTAAGAATTTTATACTTTTTATCTTATGGTAAATTATTGGTATGGTATTATTTTTGGCAATATGATATTTCTTATTTCACTTTTTATTTACTTGTTTCTAGTAAAAAGAAACATAGTAGGTCTTTGTATATTAATCTTGTATTCTGCAACCTTGCTAAACTCATTTATAAATTCTAATGTTTGCTTTAGATTGCATTGCTGAAATTGATGGAGATGTTCTATATAGACAGTATGTCAAATATAAAGAAAGATACTTTTATTTTTTCCTTACCAATATTTATTTCTTTTTCTTGTTTAATTGTCTAGAACCTCCTAGAAAATGCTAGACAGAAGTAGTGAGAAGAGACATCTTTATCTTGTCCTGAGGTTTTGTTTTTTGTTGTTTTGTTTTTTAAAATAAGAATTGATACTTGATTTTTCACAATGTTTTCTCTGTGCCTGTTGGGCATATGGTTGGTTGGTTGGTTGATTTCTTTAAATGTTTGTAATATGAAGAATTATATTAAGTAATTTTCAAAGGTTAAACCTATTGAATATGACATACTACCCCCTTTATATATTGTTGGGTTCAATTTGCTAAAATTTGTTTAGAATTTTATATATATATATAAAATTTAACGTATTTAAAGTATATATATATATACTTTTCTTGTAATGTCTTCTTCTGGTTTGATACCAGGGTAATGCTAGCTTCAAAAAGCAAGTTGTAAAGTATGTTTTTCTCACCAGTCTTCTGAAAGTGTTTGTGTAGGATTATCATTATTTCTTCCTTAAATATTTGATAGAATTCATCAGAAGCCATCGGGGCCTGGAGTTTCTTGGTGGTTAGGTTTTAATTACAAATACTGTATCTTTAACAGATATATGATATGGCTATTTAGGTTACTTATATATTTTTCTTGAGTGAGCTTTAGTAATTTACATTTCTCAAGGAATTACTCCATTCCATCTAAGATGTCAAATTTTCTGGCATAAACTTGTTCATGAGATTTCCTTTATGTAGTGATGTTACCTCTCTTATTTCTGATTTTGATAAAATATTTCTTCTCTCTCTCCTCATTAGTCTTGCTAGAGGGTTATCAATTAATTTCATTGATATTCCCAAAGAATTAGCTGTTAGTTTTATTTATTTTCTCTATTTTCCCTTCTAATCTTTAAAAGAATTTTTTCTTCTGCTTTTAATTTGCTATGTATTTTTTCTATTTGTGTAAGGTATAAGCTGAGATCATTAATTTGAGATCTTTCTTCTTTTCAAATATAGGTGTTTAGTGATATATGTTTCCTTAACTACTGCTTTGAGGGCATCCAACAAATTTTGATATGTTGTGGTTTTATTTCATTCAGTTTAAAATGCATTCTAATTTCCTTTTGATTTCTTCTTTGGCCGACGGGTTATTTTAAAGTGTTGTTTAGTTTTCAAATACTTCAGGAATTTTCAAAGATTGTTCTATTATTGATCTCTAACTTAATTTCACTGTGGTCAGAGAATATGCTTTCTTTGACCTGAATCCTTTTAAATTTATTAAAATTTGACATACAGATCAGAATATGTTCTATCTTGGTAAATGTTCCATGAGCACTTGAAAAGAATGTGTGTATTTTGCTGTTGTTGAGTGGAGTGTTTTATAAGTGTACACTGGCTCAAACTGATGGATGGTATTGTAATGATTTTCTGTATCCTTATAGATTTTTGTATGCTTATTCTATAAAGTATTCAGAGAAGGATATTGAGATCTCTATAAGTATGGATTTCTCTATTTCTCCTTGTTGCTTTGGTTTCTTCAGAAAACCAACTTTTTCTCCTCAATTCAACAAGTCCACTGGGTTCCAGTTGTATCCCCCCTCCCTGCAATGTGGCCTGGACATTCAGGTTGTAAATGAGGCGATCATAGGACTTATCTTGTATGTTTCCTGTCTCTCATAGTTCACTTTTTATTGTTGTCTGATGTCCATTTTTGAAACTCCTTGTTTTATATATTCTGTTTAGTTTTGTTTGTTTGTTTTTCAGATATACATGTAAATCTAAGCCCTGTTACTCCATTCTTACTGGAAGTACAATTGTCATGAAGTTATAGTTAAACCAATTACCAGCAGACAGCATCTCAGCATGGCAGTACCACCATACAAAAAATACTTTTAGACACTCTGAAGCCTGTAGTCCAATTTAGAGCATGGCAGTATATTTAGATATGATGGACATATGGCCTAGTGATTGAGGGTTTAACAGAAAAATGGTAGTCACTACATATCAGGCATTGTGCTCACAGGAGAATGTGTACAAAATTCTACTTTGTGGCCAAAGGCAAAATGTGCACTGAGTGTTAGTTGAAAAGAAGCAGAGGATCGACATTATTTAATATTTATCTTTGTATTCCATGTTTCTAACACAGTGCTTAGCACATAGTAGAGCACAGTAAACTTTTGCTAAACTAAGCCAAATTGAACTATGTCAAATATTTGATCAGGTAAAATTCATGGTGGACCCCACTTGAATGTTGAAGGTAAGAGAATTTAGAACTTACAAAAGTGACTGGGCATGAGAGCAAAACATGCTATATGTACTTAAAAAACTAAATAATTAATCAAGTAATATGACCTTAATGACTGAGCCACCTAAAGTCTCCAAAAGTATATCATATTCCTATTTTAAAGAGTGTGGGATAAATTTATGAAATTTACTACCTCGTGAGGTTTAGTTTTACTGCATTTATGCACATTGATGCTCTAAGATTCATTAAAGCTAAGACTGACTAGCTTTAGGAATAGGAAGCCACTGACTTTATTCAGAATAAAACTGACTCCAGTAAGAATCTGAGTATTAAGCTTTCTTGGTGTCATGTTCCTTCCAAAACAACCAGTAATGATCTTTACTTTCCCTCTCTCTGCCTTTGCTCTACATTTTCTTCCTTAGGAATGCTCTCTGCCTATCTCTACGTGTCCACATTTTACCCTAACTTCAAGCTCTAGTCAAGGTGGTAAATCTTCCATGAAGCTGCCCAAATTTTCCCAATGGGTGTAATTTTTCTTTTTCACTGTTTTGTAAATAGTTTATACTACCTCTTTTATGGCACTTACCCTCTTTTTTAACTTGTCTTTTTGTTATTTGTGCCCATGTATTATCATTTCAGTTAAACTGTAATCTCGTTAAAGATAAAATCAGCATCTGATATATTCATTTGCCCATAATGCAGTCAAAAAGTATAGTACATGGGAGATGCTTGATATGTTTGTTGGATCAATAAATAAAGGAATGAATGCATTATTCCAAGGGCATTTTTCATGTAGAGTTTCCATATGCAGAGACTGTGGGATTCTCTACCCTTCTGACAAAAAGTAAGGAGAGAAGGATCTTTTAAAAGATGTGCTTAAATGGAAAACAGAAGGGATCTGATATATGGAAGATAAAGGAAGCTCAAGACATGACAGAAGACCCAGGGGCTGGAGTCTGGAATAATGATGAACAGTTTGCTCAAGGAATTCAGAGAGGATAGGCTGGAGGATTTTGGAGGATAACTTAGAAAATAATTTTTATTTCCCTGTTTGATGAGAAATACAGAACATTTACTAGTGAAGGGATACTTTTCTGGAAGCTGTGGGCTGGCTGGTCGGCAGTGCATGAGGAAGAAGCATGTGGCTGGGGCAGATGGAAGAGTCTAAGGGCAGGAATGAAGGCAGAGGAGGGACTGTGGGTGTGAGCTGAACAGAAGAACACCATGAATGAGAAAAAGAGAAGGCTGGTTGAATTGATATGGAAAAACAAACTGTCTAATGGCAGTAGCCTTACGGTGTGCACCCGTGAAATATTAAGGAAAAATAACCTCCTGACAATCTCCTTACAAATCAGCCCAGGTAGAAATTTTGAAAGATCAATTCTACTTGCAATTCCCTTCAGTTCGAAGGTGAAAAGTAATTGGGATAAGAAGAAAAGCTTGCTGGTACCCGTCTTTGAGACTTGCACGCCATAAGGTCATTAGTATGAACGAATGCACCATCAACAGGGTACAAATGCAAAAAACTAGGTAACCCAAATCGTGCAGCTCTTCTAAAAATAATGGAGCATCTAAAAATAATGGAGCAAAAATCTTTCATTTATGTTATCACACTGTTTTCTACAATTTGTACCTTGTTTTAAACTCCTTGGATTTTCTAGGTCAATTAAAAGCAGTTTATTTGTTATGCTTTGTATTGCCCTCAGTTTACCTCTTAACTCTAGAAATACTTGAATAAATATCCCCATTGTTGGCTATGTAACCAGCCCTGAGGCCACAGATTTCTTTGGAACTTCTGAGTGCTCGGTACCTTATAAGCTGCGTTACTCTCCACCTCAGCATTCCCCCAGAGGCTCCGGGACCTCATCTTACCTTGTGGGCTCCTGTCTTAGGTGAAGGAACACTCAAATTGTGTTGCTGTATTCTGTTGTTGAGATCTGATTTAGTGCTTATAGTAGCTTTTTTTTGTGAAAGTGTGCAAGCAATTTCTTTGGAATTAACCCATTCCAATTCTGTGTAACCCACCCTCAGGTCCCAAGCGTATTCGAAGGTTCAGTTCTCCTGGCATTCTTTATTCTACCTAGAAGAGGAAATAAATGTGACTCTTATCTAACACTGAAGACAATGGAAAGATCTTCTAATTACTCTTAAATTTTAAGATAAATAATTGACTGCATTTTTCTACTCAAGAACTTTCTGATTAGTTTGTAGAGATAACCCCAGATAAATAACTCTGCCATTAATACAGGCAGTGATACTCTGTAGATGGAAAATATATCACATTTAGATTTTAAGCTGAGATGAGAGTTGGACATATTAAATGACACTGTGAGAATGCATGTATTCCTAGCACAGCAGACAAGTGCAGACACCTGTGTATGTACATATATGTGTGTATGTAACCCTCTCCCTTCAATTTTACTACTTTTCACAAGCTACTCAAATTCTACCTCCATGGCCTGCCACCCAAATCTTCGGGTGGAAATTTTTTTTTTTTTGCATCTCTCTCCCTCCTACTTCTTTCCCCCCACACACTTATGGTATGTGCAGTTTCGCCAGACCTGGGTAAAGATAGGGGAACACTGATGGTATTGCTTTTCACAAGTGTGGGAACGAAAATCCTTCCCAATGAAAACATCTGTCCCTGTTCAAGTCATGCCCAGTTATCCCCCAAAAGAAATGTTCTGATTAACTTTTTTTTTTAAGTCTTAAGATAGCAGTTTGTGTAGCAAATCTAATTAAGAAGTTTATGTAACAGTTCTGCAGGGTTTTTTTTTTTTTTTTTTTTTTTTTCCTTTCTTCAACTGGGTTCTTTGAGCTCAGTGTGAGTGTTACTAGCTTTCGCCATGCAACGGCCAAGTGCTTCCCTGGCTGAAAATTACCAGCTTCTGTGGGATACTATTGCTTCCTTAAAACAATGTGAACAAGCTATGCAACATGCATTTATTCCGGTAAGGAAAATTTCCTTGTATTTTCCTAGGGATTCTTTTACTTTTCTCCTATTTTTCCATTCATAACTATAGATAAATGGCATGTATTCTATGCATTTAAAGGTGTGGTATCTTCCCTGTAGTTCTTGTTTTGGATAAATGATGTCTATGTTTGCTCTGTGTGAAATCTGAATTATTAATCTGGTCAAACATTGATTGGTGAGAAAGAGTGAACAGTGGTCCCAGCAAACCTATCCACTAAAGACAGTAGTTTCTAATAGTAACGTGTACTAAAGAAAGAGCCCAAGATTGATATTCCTCATATTAAAATTTGAAACAGTTTGCAGTGTGTATTTCCTGGTTGATCCCCCCCCCCCCAAACTACTTAAAATGGCTTGACTATCTTTTGCAGTGAGTTTGATAACATAGATTAGGAAGCCGAAAGTTGGTTTTTACATTTTGATTCTTTGCTTATCCAAGAAAAATCTACCATAAAACCTCTCTCGAAAAGTGTGATTTTTCCTTTAGTAAAGTAGTGGTGTACTACTTATAAATTTGTAAAAATGGCTTAGAAATTTGTTTTTAAAAGTGTATAGACAGATAAAGTGAATAATTGAGTCAGTGTCATCATGTTTTCTGTTGAAGAGATAATGTTTGTGTTTATAATTATCCAACCAGAGGAACCAGTCTGGCTACATTGTATAGGATGAAAGGGGGTAAATCAGATTTGGAAGAAGAGTAGAAAAATATTTGATTTCTTATCTCAATCCCTTAAAATAGGTCTACTTAATCTATTAGAAATAAGAGAACACTTTTACAAATTAAGACCTGTTAAAATTATTAGAAATCCCTCAAGAAACATTTTATTTCTGACATAGAAACTTGAGAGATGCTTCTGTCAATAATTGGGTTAAATGTTCTCTGAAATTCAAGTTATTTTCAAGTGACTGAAGTTAGATGCCATTCTGTTTTTCTCTGTAACTTGGGAGTCACCTATTTCAAAGACTGTGCTACATTTGAAGTTCTCATCGAATACGATTTTCTCGTTGGATCTCTGTAAGTGGACCTTAACTGTTAAAGACATAAAACATAAAATTTTTGAAAGGATTTTAAAAACTAATGTGGGAAGTTTTCTAAGTCAGATTATGTTATAACTATTCTACTTTGAACTGGAATCTGCTCTGTGTAGCTCTTCTTCCTTTGCTTTATCAAGATGATAATACCCCCTTGTGAAGCTCAGGTGTCTCCTTCACGGAGCGCTCTCTGGCCAGGCAGAGTTACTTTCTCCCGTCTCCGTTCCTTGCATGCACCTCTGATTTATCACCTAACGTATTGAATTGTAAGTGCTTTCTTTTCTGTCTCTCTAGTTATATTGTAACTTCTTGAAGTTGAGGAGAAAAAGAAAGGAAGTTGGAGAAGGGAACTAACATTTACTTGTTTCTTTTCTTATTTTCCTGTCTTAAGTTCCTTGAATACAGGCTGCATCTATTCCTAAGGTCTAACACAGCTCTTGACACAATAAAGAGTGTTTGGTGAGCATGTGAGGGATGAGTGAAATCAATTAACCAGAGTCTTCAGTTACTACTGGGCAGTTTTCATCAACAGCTTTGTCTATACTGGCCTCATAAAGTTATTCTATTCAAATCCATCTGGAGATAAAAATAAATCCTGACTAAAGCATTGCAGTGGGGTGGTGGTGGGAACAGTAATGTGTTAGTACAGGAGATAGACCTTTATGGGGAAAAAATAGCTTTGGATTCAATTCCTGTAGTCCACCACAGGCTTCTCTACTCTTTATTCCATTCTCGTGTCTGTTTCCCCACCCTGCACACATTCACGTAGACATATTCAAGTTTTATTCAGGTTTGCTTCATTTTGACTGCACTAACCTTTGTCAGAAGTTACTAGGAATCTGCCAGTCTCTCAACTCTTCTCAAATTTCTTCCAAGTTTTGCATTAAATGGATCATTATATCATCATCATTTTATGAGGACTGCCTTTAGAAAACATAGCCATTATTGAATTATTACCATCAGTTGAAAATAATTCTGTTTAAATTGAGCCTCAGTTTATTTTGTTGTCAGAATAGATAATTTAGATCTCAGCAAAAAGAGCTTTAAGATCCCATATTTTATGCACTTTTGAAACTCAGTGATGTGTATTTCATACACATACACATACATGAATATATGGCATTCTTGGCTAATGGTACCCATCATTATTTAGGACATCCAAATAAATCCTAAAAATACACATCTTTACTGTTAAGGAAGTTAAGGAAATTTAAAAAACTGTATTAACTCAGTCAATTGCCTCCTTTAAAATAGATCTAGTTCTCATTCAAAATAACATACATGGAAAAAAATGATATATGCAGGATGTATAGGCATACACTGATATAGTTGATCTTAGAAACACTGACCTGAAAACTTCACAGACTGTGCAACTCATGTGCGTGTGAATTACTAACACATCATTAGAATGCAGAACCACCTAGATGGTCTGGACCATCTCTCACACACACAATAAGCTGTAGATCACAAGTGGTTTTTCAGTCAGTGCAGTTCTGTAGACTGTTAATAAACCTGACATAAAATCTCAAGTTATAATACAATCTGCCCCCAGAGAACTTCCACATACAGCCTAAAATTCACATTGGTGAGAGGAAACTTAAAGCAGCTGATACCTGGAGAGTGTAATGCTCAAAACAGTCTGCAGAAATAAGGAAGCCAAACTATGAAATCTTTCAAACTTTCATTATTTGATTTCACATAACAGATCATACCCTATAATGATGAGGTGGAGATCAAATCTGGAATCTCAAGGAGGTGCATCTAGCCTTCCTTGAGTATAAAACAGCAATGCAGAGTTTCCACATCTTTAGCGTAAGTGCCGACCGATGTAACCTCCTAAATACTTATTGAATGAATAAAGAATAAAAAGCTGTCTCATGAAGTCCCATAAATTAATTTCGTCACTGGGGCCGTGAGAGCTTCCTTCTAGACAGTCAGTATCTTTGGGTATCAGTCAAATCAAAGGCTTTGCTGTTTTATCACTCAAGTGAGTGGATATGTTTGTAAAAAACAGCTCCATAATTAGCGATATTTACTTAGAGACCGGCCTGTGTTTCTATTCACTTATAAGTTCATTTACTTCACTCAGATTTTATTGAGGCCCTACTATGTCCCAGGCATAGTCCTGGGCACAGAATAAGGACCTGAGGGTACACTTCAGCTTCTCTGTGACACCATTACTTTGGAAGAGAGACTCCATTACCCCTTGCCCAAATGGTACCCTACTGCCTTTTGCTACTGTGTACAAAGCTGGTTTTCCATATGCTACTAGTCATCATGTTTGGATTAAATTTAATGTAAACGTCGTACAGCTTGCCAAGCACTGATTGAGATACTAAAGTGAATAAATCAGGAGAAACTCTGATGAAGCCTACGTGGAATTCTACCCACCAGGAATTTTCAGATGGACACAAAAATCACTCTAACACCAGATAAAAAGTGTTGAGTGCCTTAAGGACCCATGAATTACCATAAGAAGTAAGAAAAGGGGTGCCAAGCTTCATGGAAGGGTATCTCAGCTGGATTTTGAAGATTAAATAGAATTTTGACATGCAGTGATGATTGGTGGAAGAGGACGTTCCAAGTAGAAGGGAATAGTAAAGGTACTTACTAATTATGAAAACATGGTTCATCATTTTTCTGTCTCTTCATTCGTTCCACCAATATTTATCAGATACCTTTTGTGTATTATAAATTGTGTGTATGCTTGGACATATAGCAGTAAGTAGTCTGAGTTCAAACACTGCCCTGAAGGTATTTACACTCAAGGGGATGAGACAAACATTAAGGAAACAACTACATGTATATCTCTGTTGCACACTTTAATACTCTCTTGTGAGAGTTGTTCGTAGCATTTCTCAAAATTGTGATTTAACATTGCACATCTACATACACAGACACACATCTATTATTGGAATAGCATAGCAACTACAGATATTTTGCAAAGCCCCTACATACAAAACAAACGAAGCAAAACATTCTTTCCCAAATGTTTCGTAATCTTAAAGTACATGTTAATTTCTTTAGCCAACAATTAGAACATCCTGTCTGACACATCCTGGACTTCATACTTTAGTATAAATGTGATAGTATTTATTGAACATGTATTGTACATCATGTACTGTTCTAAATGTTTCACCGGTTATTTCAGTCAATTCTGTCAACAACTCTTTGTTGTGGGCACTCTCATTTCCATTTTACAAAGCTTATAGAGGTTAAGTAACTTCCCCATGATCACACAGCTAATAAATGGAAAGGCCAGGTCTTGAAACTTAGTTATCTGGCTCCTGAGCCCATTTTCTTAAAACATTCACTAGAAAAAGGAGAAAACCACTGAAACCAAAACAACTACAGCACAGCATTCTAGAAGCAGTAATCAAAGGATATACAAGACACAGTAAATGCATCAAGGTAGGAGTGGTCTCTCTGCTTGGAATGGAGAGGAATGATGATCAAGAAAGAAAAAAGAGGAAAGTGTTGGGATGCTTTAAAAACAGTGTTTTATCAGATAAAAGAGGTGAGTGAGGGTGCAACAGTAGGTGCAAAGGCACTGAGGCTTGAAGGAACAGTATGGAGTAAGGGATATTTATCAACTTTCCTCAAGTCTTGATCTTCCTCTTTGAACATTAAGGAAGAATGTCAGGAACAGCAAGGATGAGAGTTGAGTCATTGATTTAAGGTCAGGAATCCTGCAGCTCAATCAGAAAAGAACTGAATACTCCAGGCCCAATAGAACCTTTAGAGGAGAATCTCCAGTGGACAAAGAGAACACTTTCAGACCTGGCTTTATTACCTCCACTACATATGGCCTGGCCCACTGGTTAAACACCTGTCACCCTTGAACTGAGGACATATACATGGAGAAGCAGAAAAAGCTTGTGCACAAATTAAAAAAATTAAACAAATGTAGAAAGAGAAAAGATAAGAAATGAAGTGGTCCCTAAGAGAGACACAGAAAGAGGAGCCTGATAGGAGTGGTGAGTGGTTGAGAGAGGCTGAACTGTGGCTTCCTGCGTCCTTCAGGACTCCCAGTTCTTCGTTCCCACCCACTAGGTGCCTGGCCTGCCGAGTTTCTTCCTCTCTTGACCTAAAAAGTTCAAATTTTAAGCCAGTGCAAGTGACTTTCTAGTCCCTGCCACCAGAAACCTTAACTACATCAGGGACTGGTTAGTGGCTAGTGGTCCAGGGACCGGATCCATCCCTACAAGAAAGGGCAGAACAACAGCTGGACCAAAGGTGAGCAGATCCACAGAGCACGCTGGGCATCGAGGTGAAGTTCTCTCCTTCATGACTTAAATCCCCTTCCATAAGACTACCCTCATTCTGCATAACCAAATGGTACACCTTCTCCCTCATTATTTCAACCCCGATTAACACTCCTTGAAGAACAGGAAGAATAGGAAACCTACTTACATACTGCTTTAAACTATACTTTCTTATTTAATCACCACAGTTCGAGCATGAAATGGCCCTAATATCATTATCCCCATTTTAGAGGATCAGTGGGGTTAGGTACCTTGTTTAAAATCATATAGATGGTAAGACCAGGAGAGGAACCAGGACTTCTGACCCTAATCCCACCTGCCTTTCTCCTTCGCCCCTATTTCTCCTGTGATATTTCTCTGCTTTGTATTATAAGCATTTGGGGGACTTATCTTGTTTCCACATGACACTGTAAACTCTTTGCAGAGCAAAACCATGTGCTTTTTTGCCCTACATTCTTCAGTCCTACCAGGTAAAGTGCTTTAAATATGATGTTTGCTGAACAAATCTCTATGGGCTGATAAATACTTAAAATGTAAGAACTTAGGGAGCAATGAGATGATAAGGAGGAAATAATCCTTCTTGTCTCAAATACCTCCTTGAAACCTGTCTTGTTAACTCCACAGACCCTGCCTTCAGTCCCTGGGTGTCAGGTTTGAACCATCATAAGCTTAGGTCAGCTCTAAACAGGATTTGTTCAATGATGAGTTTCACCCCTAGTTCATGGTGTTCCAAGTATGTTTTGTCCTTTCTGGATTCTAAATATTACTTGACTCATCATCCTCCGTCAAGTTGGATTCATTTTTCTATTTCATTCCTCTTAGCCTCACTTTGCACTTCCATCTTGTAATACTCCAGTTTTTAGTCTGCTTCCTTCTGAAGAATATGAAGAAGGCTATTCGTGGAATTTCTATTAGTAAAGGAATAAAGATGACACTTAATCTATAGAGATGTTCAACCTAAAGTGGGAAAATAACTACAACTGTAGCGACCTGGATAATTGCAACAGCCTGGATCTGAATGAACATTTGCAGATTTCTGGTAAAATGGAATGGAAATGTCACTTTTGTTTTTGAACAAAAGGCAAAAGCTTGCTATCTTTTTTATCTTCCTCTCTTGTGCAGTTTGCATTTTCTTTGAATGCTAGTCTTATGATTTCTGTGCATAGGCATCTGGAGTCAATGAAAAAATTAACACCAGGTGCAGGGTGCCTTCTCTTTATTTCAATATTGCTCATTGTAAAGTATTTGTGCTGACGCATCAAAATGCAGTATTAACACAGATACATGTTACTGTACATTAGAATAAGCCCACCCTCTGCCACTCCTGCTTGCCTCACCCACTCCAGAAATTGCAAAAATAGGGCTCAAAACATTGGTGTTAACAGAACAGAAAAATAGACAGTTGTTCGGTGTTAATAATAGCAGTCTTTCAAGTAACAAAACAAAATTAAAACACACATACATACCAAACCCTTAAAACCTTTAATGAGCTAATAGTAGATATGTTGTACTCTCTCATGCTTCATTTAGATACTTTTGTTTGGCAGGAACACGCCGAAGAACAGTGGAGTTTCTCATTTTTGTCTTGCGTAGACACCAGAAAATAGACTGCGCTGGTGCTTTTACTATTGTGCTACTGGAACCACCACTACACTGTTAGTACTGCCTCGTACTTTCCCTTATCTTTATCTGTCTTATTGCAGTTTTTCAAAGCAGTGCAAACTAGATTCTTTCTTACTATGACTTTGCAAGGTAAGCAAGGCAGGTTTTAATATCCCATAATTATAAGAAAATTGAAGTTCAGGGAGTTGAGTGGTCTGGATCAGAAGCGGTTAAATAATAAGACATAGTCTAGCAGGTCTAGAATTTCAGGCTAGTGCACTTTTGCTCAGATTCAGAGTGACAGCTACTTTAAAAATCTAAGTCTGAATCCTTGCTCTACCACTTGCAATCTGGGGTAAATGCTTAATTTCTCCAGACCTTGGTTTCAGCCTCTGTAAAATTAGATGTTACACAGACCTTTTTAGGTTTGTTTGTGGTTTAAATGAGATAATGTGAGGTAAACCCTTAGCACAATGGCTAAGCAAAAAAAGTGTCCAGTAAAGTTGCCATTTTTAATGCTAACTTTTAATATTATCCCAAATGTATCCTTTTACAAATTGTGCAGTGGGGTTTTGTTTGTTTGTTTGTCTGTTTTGCATAGACATTCTATATATGAGGCCATTTGCTTCTCAAAGAAGCATATGAGGTTGACAGAATAATTTATGATCTCCACTTATAGATGAGTAACAAGTTTCAGAGAGGTTAAGTTAATTGACTAAGACCATCATATGAGTGAGAAGAGTGTCTTAAATTTTAGTCAGATGACCCAAATCCTAAATTCTTAATTCCTATTTTTATGTTACTCAAAACTAGGTTAGTATTAAAATCAGGAATCATCCGATTCTTATTTATAGTTGGATGTAGCCTTGGAAATAATTTAGGGAGTTAGGTGACCCGAGCGAGTTCTGCAGCAGCACAGCTGCCTCCAAGTGCAAGGCCAGGAGGTGCTCTTCCTGTAACATAAATGCATATCATGCAAATAATTTTTGTTGAGTTAGACTGGGCACCGCAGAGGTGTCACGCGAACACTAGACTTATGAGGAAGTTATCTCTTTTCCAGTCGGCTGGGGGAAATCCCTTATAAAACGAATGAAAGTTTCAATGTGTGCGAGTTTATAATTCCAATCAACAAGGTGGCTTGAGAGAACAGAGGAGAGTCAGCCTGGGAACCATCGTTTCACTGTCCAGCTTTCCAGAAAACCACCTCCCCTCTGCCTTCTTTCTCTTCATTTCATTCTTCTCTCTTAGTGCTACCCTCTCTCCTCTAGCCCAGAGCAACAGATAATATCCCTTCATCTTTACTCTGATACGCACAGTTGTAGCATTATCCTAGGCCCGGGAGGAAGTAAACTGTCAAACACAACCCTTGCTTTGCAGAATTACTGAGGGTTAGAAAGCCATTGGAAAACTGAGAAATCAAAAATAACATAGACAGTGCCACTCAGGGAAGTTAGGGCAGCTGTGGGGCTAGGAACTGGTTGGCATTTTGGACCCAGAGACTTGTAGGTTCTTGGCTGTGAAACAAAGGGTTCATTGCCTTGTCAATGACAATATACAAACACATCTGCAGACTATATTCTTTGGCACCAGCAAATGCTGGCAGTATTTAGCCAACCAACTTCTATTTTTCTAGTCCTCGTTCACTTCTCTTTTTTATCTGTTCTTTCTCCATGTTTTTCCCCACTGAAAATGATTTCAAATAAGACATTAATTTTGAAGAAAAGAATGAATAGATGGGAGATTGATAGACACATATGTTTTCAGAATTTAAAATAAGAGAAATTGGGGGAAGGGCATTATAGCTCAGTGGTAGATCACATGCTTAGCCTGCAAGAGGTCCTGGGTTCAATTCCCAGTACCTCCATTAAAGAAAATAAAAATAAAAAAATACAATAAAAGAAGGGAAATTGAACTAAAATGTTCTCTACTCTGTTTCTTTCACAACCCAGCCCAAGTGCCGTCTTTTAAAGGCAGATATTGAAGCATCTTCCAGATCTAACTTGCGCATAAGCACATTATCTTATTACTAATGATAAAGCAGTAAACCAAACTCACACCTCCTCTTCATCCCTCTCCCTCACCTTCCCTCTCTCTCACACACACACACGCAAACATTCTAGATATGCAGTATTTTAAGACTTTCTCCATAGCTGTTATGTTTTAAACTTTGGGCATATGACTTAGTACCAAATTGTGGTTG
This sequence comes from Camelus dromedarius, assembly GCF_036321535.1. Lineage (NCBI taxonomy): Eukaryota > Metazoa > Chordata > Mammalia > Artiodactyla > Camelidae > Camelus > Camelus dromedarius. Next base: position 56,706,219 of record NC_087447.1, on the reverse strand, counting down.
ATAGGGGAAAAATGAAAGCAGAGCTTAGGTGTTAGGAAACTTTTTCTGGAATTAAGGTTTCTAGAACATGGAGAAAGGCAACAATGAAGGTAAGAGCTTGGTGATAATTCTGTTTCACATCAAACCTTTTTGATTCTTGAATGCAGAAGAGATTGCTTTGCCACTAATTGCATGGTCTTGAAGCCAGAAAATTAATGGATTCACAAGAAAAACAAAATACAGGCTATAAACATGATCATATAAAATTACAGATTATAAAAATGATAATAAATGGATTTTTTCACGTGCCTTGTCTTTATCCAGTTTATTAGAAGCCACTTTGTATTATTGATTCTTTTCCCAACATGACTTTTGACTTACCTTTGCATGCCTTTCTTAATATCATATCTTCTAACTTTCTGTACCTAAGTGATAAAAGCAAAGATCATCATTATCCAGAAGAAAGACTTGTATAGCATCTCTGCCATCTTTCCAGTATTTCCCAGCAGATCAAAATTTATGATGAGTGAAATCAGATCATTGATGAGACATGGACTTTTAGAGGTCATCCATTTCAGTCTTTATTCCTCAAATATAGAAATAAATGGAGAGGCTTAGTGAATTGCTTTTCACCCTGAGTTTCTGAGCTTGCTCAGTCTAAAACTGAGATCCCCTGATTCCCTGTCCAGCCATCCTTATGTGACATAATCCTTTGGCTGGACTGTGGTTGCTTCCAGGGAGACAGAGTACCTGACTTTTGATATCCTACATGAGACATCAAGTTGACTCCATTATAACTAACTTAAAACCTTATTTTTATATTAAAAATAGATGGTTATGAATTAAAATATAAAAACTTCATGAATTTTTTGAAGGTAAAACATGAGACTTCAAATAAACGTCCAGTTTGGGGTGGATCTTTTGGGATGTGTCATCACACTCATCTAAAAAGTTTGAGAAGTTCTTAGGATGCCGTTTTACTTTTTTCAGTCTTTGAGTCCTTGGCTTTTTCATCAGACCCCATGCTTCCTCCCATCTCTCCAGCTAACTTCTGAAATGCCCAGTGGGTTAGTCAGAGCAGAGAACATTTCCAGCAGCTACCTTCCTTGTTGCACACAGGGTAGTGATACAACAAAAATATGGATTTGGAGTCAAAAAGAGTGAGCCTTGGTTCTACTGATATTTAGTCTAGTGACCTTGGGCAAGATTTGTTACAGGTTTATGCCTCACTTTCTTTATCTGTACAGTGAACCTAATTATAGCACGTTCTAAGAGTAGAGAAGAATGAGTATAAAGGCCCAGCATATGGTAGGCATAGAAGACTCCCTGTTTATAACTTTCCTTAATTTGCACGCGATGGTTCAGAACAGGATGGTCTGCAGCGCATGGCAGCTCCAGATGCTCACGTCGGTCGCACCAGGCAGTGTGATACAACAGCTAGTCACCACTTACCCCCTTCTGCCCAGGTCACCCCATCTGTTGTCTCCCGGGTTCCTCATGAATCTTAACTCTTGTTGCTGTGGCTCTAGCTCTAAAGGTCTAAAAACCCATTAACAAACATCTTTGGAGTATGTTGTATGCCAGGCAGTGTTAGGAGTGTAGGTGGGGGTGGCTGGTGAAAAAAGGAAGTAGGCTGAGGGCCCTGCCCTCACTACGATTATAGTTTCAGCAGGGAGATACAAATATCACACATGAACCATTTAGCCATCAGCATGTATAAGAACGAAAGAAATGTTTGTGAAGAATGGTAGGCCTTGGTGCTTTCACATAATTTTTTTCCTTTTATATTTATAATTCAGTGTGAACTAAAGTAATCCAAATAATGAATGCTTTAGAATTTGGGAGGGGCGGGATGGATAGATTAAGGCCTGCGGTGAGGATTGAGGAAACATTCATGGAGAGTCTGGGGCTTTAGATTGTCCTTGCAGGATGAGTGGAATTTGGTTAGGAAGATAAGAAAGGGACCATGATTAATTGAGGATGCGGGGTAAGGAAGAAATGTAAACAGTGACCTATGGTAGGCATAAGCAAGGAGTGTGATTGGAGTACGGAGAGCCCTGGCCTGAGAGAAGAAAGAAGGGGGAAGGAAACTAAACAGCAATCATTTATTGATCACCTGCTATATACAAGGGCCTGATCCAGGTACTTACAGAAGAAATAGGTCCCACCTTAGCCTGGTGAACCAGGTATCTGAGAGCTTGCTCACAATTCTGATACCTAAGTCTGGAAAATACAACTGTCCTACTAAGATGTAGCTCTTTGACAGCTTCACAAAATGGAGCAGATGCTCTCCACATGCATCTTTCCAGGAATAGTCCCACATGGAGTGAACCAGTGAATTAAGGATGTATGGTTATTGCGGCATGGGGCACATTGACTAAAACACATCTGAGATTTGAGCTAATGACTCCATTTTTCGTGCACTCTTCGGAGAGCATGTGCACAAATGAAGCAGTTAGATTCGTAAATGCTCAGTGTGAATCAGTGGGATCTGTGGCATCATGGACTAATAATGGGGAAAAGCAAGGAATTTAGAGTCAGAAAACCTGGATTTGAATCTCAGCTTTTCGTCTCTCTAAATGTCTGACTTTGGGAAATACACTGAATCACTCTGAGCTTCTGTTTACTTATCTATAGACAAGGGAAGGTTCCACCAGTCCCTCTGGGGTTCTGTGAAGAGTAGATAAGAAAACACAGGTGAGAAGCTTACCATATGTCCTGGCACACAGTGGGTATTGGTCAATGAATGTTAATTCCCTTTCCTCTTCCTATGGGAATTAAATGATCTAACATGTGTGGACACTTTTTATAAATTACGAAGCATGGTATAGGTGGTCAATCTAACATAATTATCAATTTGAGTTTCATCACACTCATCTAAAAAGTTTGAGAAATTCTTAGGATGCCATTTTACTTTTCTCATAGTCTTTGAGTCCTTAGCTTTTTCACCAGACCCCATACTTCCTCCCATCTCTCCGACTTCTGAAATGTCCAGTGGGTTAGTCAATCAGAGCAGAGAACATTTCCAGCAGGTACCTTCCTTGTTCAGTGACAATCTACAGACCTAGTTTTGGTGAGTCATTTATTTTACCCTTTCATACGAAGTGCTGCACAGAGGTATGTGGAGAGGGTGCAAGATGAGGTCTGAAGAGTCTTCATAACTAACAGCTCAAGTTAATTTTTATCTGTTGTTCCAAGTGAGATTGATTCTAAGGAAAACTTACAAAGTAAGGCCAAGTCTCTTTGGTCCTGGGCCTCTGCTTTCTGTCTCATTGTCCAGGCTGCCCCATCTTTTCTGTACTGGGGATAAAGAAGTGCCCAACTCAGCCTAACTGAGGCCCACAGGATGTCATTTATTTTTTGCAAAATGTGACACTACCGTGTATTCTAAAGGAGGATCAAGCAGACATGTTATCACTTCAATCCAAAAGGAAGAAATACTAATGGTGTGTTTTCAAAGATCAGTGAAAGAACTTGTGTTGACTAGGACAGACTTCTGGATACTTATCAGATCTTAATAGGGAGCAGAAGCAAATGTTTTGCTGTTGTTAATAGTTACCCACTTGGGAACCAGACGGATAGGTCTGACTCTTGCCCCTGCTATTTCTGGCTGGATGACCTTGAGCAAGTTACTTAATATCTCTATGCCTCAGTTTTCTGTAATGTGAAGATACTGTTATTTTTATTAAGAGAGTTTTGACAAGCGGAGTTGAACCAAGTTGAAGCTAACATGAATCTGACGTTCTTTCTTCCTGTTTTCTGAGCCAGTGGTGGTAAGCTATGTGGGTAACTAGTCCTGCATTGCATTAAGTGCTAGGGAGAGGTACCAAGGTCTCAGCTTCCTCAGGAGTTGCTCCGTTGAGACATCCTGCCATGGCCATTAGCCTGCTGTTAAGCCTCGGCTAATAGCCAGGCCTTGGCCACTCACACTGTTCACTTACCCCTTCACCTGTCACCACTTCAGTGTCCTCACCTCTGAAGGTGGTGGCCCTGTGTCACTGCAGGGTAAGGGCAAACCAGGTGACAGGTCAGAACCACTTAGTGCTACTGTTGGTGATGACTCAGAACATCACCAATGTTCTGGATCGAACTATACCACCTGGCTGGTCTTGTAGAGAGAGAATGTGAAAAGGGAAAGAAAATTCAAGAAAGCAAAAAATTACCACAGTGATAAATAATATAACCGTCTATCTGTAGAGCACCTCTCTTTCACTTCACATGTGTTATTTCCCTAGCTAACTTCTTGGGAAATAGGTTAACTGGAAAATAGCATTGTCCCATTTTTAAGCGGGGTTTTGAAAGAGATTAAGGGACCTAGAAACCCTCTGAGAATTGGGGAATTGAATCTGAGTCAGTACGGTGAGACTGTGAAAGAGAAACTAGCAACTTTCAGGGCAGAAAATAACTGCATTTCTCAGCCTTACCTGGAAAAACTCAGGAGAGGGAATCAAGAGGTGGTGCTGGTTACCAGCATGGGTTCTGGGGCTTGAAAGGCCTGGCTTTGACACCTGGTTGTGGCACCTCTTTGGTTTGTGACCTTTGGCAAGTGTTTTAGCCACTTTGAGCCTCCCTTTCTTTTTTCTCTAATTTTTTTTTAAGTGGGAACGATAATCTTGAAGACATCTTGAGAAGTAAATGCATTGATGTATCTTAAGTATTTATTACAGTCCCAGAACATAGTAGTCATTCAATAAATGCTAATATTTTGTTATTTGCGTTGTTATCCTACCGTCTGTGTTGATAGCAAGTAATTATGAGCTCTTGGGCATGCCACTTGCTTTCTCTGTCTACATTTGATATTTATAAAATGAAAGGGTGAAATTAAATAATTCCTAAGGCCCCAGCTTCAAAGTTGATGATTCTAGAGTGGATTTGTTCTTCCTATCTGGTTCCTCCTGTCTCGTATAACCATCAGTATGTCTTAAATCAGTCATGTACCAAACATCTCCTTTGGCACTTACTCAAAAACATCCTGACTGAGTCAGCCTGAGCTTAGCCTTCTCCTCAGTCATGGCACCTGCAGGCCTGTTCACACGATGCACTAGGGCCCAGTATCTGGGCCAGAGTAAGGAGGGAAGTGCTCGGGAACTAAGGTGGATAGGTCTAGTTTGGCTTTGGGCTGCCTCTGAGTTGTTGGTGAGCAGTCAAAATTAGAAAACAAAGAGTTCTGCCATTCTGAAAGGCAGTAGAGCTTGGTTGTCGAGAGCTCGGACTCTAAGCCAGACTGTCAGACCATTTGGGTTTGAAGATGGTCTCTGTACCAGATGTACAGCTTTGGGAAAGTTACTTAACCTCTGTTTTCTCACTGGAAATGGACATTGACGGTGTCTTATTGATTAGATATAGAATTGGAGGATTAGATAAGTTAATTGATAGAAATAAGTGCTATGTAAGTGCTTGCCTGCGTTCCCATCCTTCCCAGTGTTAGTACATCAGGAGGTCAAGGTGTGGTGGGGTCACGGTGCCATGGATTCCAGGTGTGATGATGCTCAGCCAAGCAACGGCAAATCCTCCTCAAGTAGGTAAATCCTGGCAGGAGTAGATAAATTCAAGTGGGAGTAGGACCCTGCTGACACTTAGGGATGTGTGGCTCCAGCCCAACAGACTGTGAAGAAGAAGGAGAAGGAAGAAAGGATTTCAGTCCAGCAGAGAACTAGAGGCAATATATTAAGGCAGAAGTGCCCCCACTCCCAACTGCATCACATTTTTAAAGATTTCCAGAATGGGCCAACATTCTGAAAACTTAAATGCTTACGGAGAAAACCTGATACAAAAGAAAGTTATCCTGAGTTCAGTCTTTAGTATACCAATTCAGTACTTAGTGGTAGATACCTCATCTCTGACCTGATTGGGTATGTGGGTAGTGACCCTCAGGTTCTGTTTCCTTCGTTAGGATTGGAGCATGGTATGAGTGGGGCTCATCCTGACGGCAGCCCTCTGTGTGGATTGTGAAGCTAAAAGACTGTTAATATGGCATCTTGTAGCAGTCAGGCTAAGCCAGCTAATACTCATCTTGAGGTTCTGAGACCTCCGCCTCTCACAGTGAAATCGTATGCACACACAGATGGACTCATTTAAAAACTCTCAGCGGCTTCCATTTTGTTTTAAGTTGTCATGCCACACCATGTATAGACCTTTGTTACTTCTTGCCTATTCAGGAGCCTTGTCCTTTAAGGCTAAGAAGATAAACCAAAGACAATGGGCCCCTGGAACAGCTCATATGTTCTTTACCTCCTGCTTAAGTTGGCCTCCTGACAACCGCCTGCCTTGTACTTGCATGTTCCAGGTCAGCTGAAATCCCTGCTCAATTCCTAGCCACATGCATGGTACTGTTCCGTTCCTGCTGTATCTCGGTCACTTGACTATGTGGGTTTTCTCTTTTTCTGCTTTGCTTCTTAAGAGTTTAGGTATAGGCCTGGATTCAGTCTTTTGCCCTTCCAGCTGGTTAGACTACACTTACCACAACTAAGCCTCCCAGAGTGTGTTCTTCGGCTGATTGGCTGCTGCCAATACCTTGTTTGGAGAGGCCTGCTCTGACCCTGTGTCCACCCGCCCATTTATGTCAGAGGTACTTCACAGATCTGGCTTAACAAATTTTAAGCAGTAGCCACATGAGTCGGAATTAATAAACTTCTTTGAAAATTTGCATTCATTATATAAGATTCTTTATTAGTTAAGTTCTCTTGGTGGCAAGCAACAGTTTATGTTTTACTAGCATAAGCAAAGTTATTGATGTAATATAAGAATATTTGGGTATCCCATGGGACCCAAAGATAGGAAGGTAGTAGGAGGAATTCATGAATAACTTGATCTAATAAATTACGTTGTATCAATATTCTGTCTCTTCACTTCTGTCTCCTCTATGGTTGACTTTATTCTTCCCTCTTGCTATAAGCTGGGATATTGTGTTATTCACAACAGCCCACCATAGCATCTCCTTGGCATTTCCATCTGGGAGTTGTTCAGTGTCAGATGTATGTCATATATGTTCCCACAATCTACACACACATTTATTTGTGCATTTTTAGTGGCTTTTATAGACATAGGCATTAACTGCTCCTGGCTCTTTTTAGCACCATAAAGGAGCCATAAGCTTTCCCCATAACATAGATTGTACTTCAAGATTCACAGTGTTGTCATCCTGCATTTCTGAGATAATTAATTGTTATTTTATAAAATTGGATAATTAAGTGTTAGTGAGTGGTTAAAGAAAGAAAGTGGTTGTGGATATTGAAAAGTTTATCACTATAACATAAGATACTTTGGGATTATCTTAGAAATGCTCTCCAAAGCTTACAAAAGCATTACTTTTCTATATACTTTATTTTATAGCTACATTTAGTCAATGATTCCTAAGTATTTACTGAGCTCCTTCTGTGTACCCAGGTGCTGTGAAGAATTCTAGGAAAGTATACAGTCCTTGTCATTTTTTAAACACAGAGTCTAATTGGAAAGACCAAATTTACATACGTGAAAAATGGAGATTAGCAACATGAACATACAAAAATGATAAACAGCATTGTATGGGAAATGGGCTTATGCATAAAAATTTATTTCCAGACCACGTTAATGCAATCTGTAAGAGGCAAAACCAAAGTAAAACATCTTGTAAGTCCCAAATCAAATCAATGCACATTTATTGATCAAAGTATACTAGATAATAAGGGGAAATACCAGTTTGGGGTATGATTCTCAGAGTTTTCAGTCTAATCAAGGAGACAAGACACAAATGCTTTTGGGAGTCCTGGGAACCAATTAGAAAGCATAGAAGAAACATCATCAAAACTATCCTATCTCAGAAAAACAAACAACAACTACAAAACCGTTTTAGAATCACCAGGTTGCTTTCAACATCTAATATGCAAGACTCTGAGGCATCTCTTCCCTTCAGGGTGATCTCTGCTTTGCCTGAGTCTTACTTGCTGCTCCAGTTAGAGATCTCAAATCACTGCAAGGCTCTTGTGAAGGAGGCACCTAGGTAATGGACTCATAGAGCAGCTTAGTGTGGGGAAAAAAGGATTTTGAGATCAGAAAGGTCACTGTTAAATCTCAGCTTTCAAATTCTCTGAGCCTCAGTTTTCTCATGTATAACATAGGGGAAGTGGCAAGAATGCCTCATCAATATGGTTTTGTGGAGATTAAATGAGGACATATTTGCATATTCCTATAAATGGATAAGTAATATATATTTAATCAATGATAATTAACAGAATCTAATCAGTTCTCTTTAGTGCAGATGTAGCCACTAACATAGCATTGAGACCTCTGGGGCTTAAACAATTCACAAATGATCCAATAATATATCCTTATGATAGTCAATCTTTAGGGACACTAACTAATAATAATATTTAACACTGATTGTGAAATTTGTGTTTACAAAACACATTCAAGTATATCACCTCATTTAATCTTCAAACAACATTTTCAGAAGATGATTGTTTCTATTTCCATTCTACAGAGAAGGAAAATGAGATGAAGAGGGTTAGTGGACTTGCCCCCAGATCACATTACCAAGAAGTTGCTGAGCCCTCAAATCATATAATCAGGAAGTTGTTAAACCAAACTTGAGCCCAGTTCTTCTGACTCTAAACCTCATGTTCCTCTTCCTATATCGCATGCATCTTAATAAGCACTGTATTTTGGTGCGGGTCCAGTGGAAACTGTCTTTCCCCAAAGCCCCTATTTATCTACAGGGTGCTTGCTACTAGGAGTTAACAAATAAACCATGACTGTCTAGTTGACCGACTATGAAGGTGTGTAGAACAGGGTCATATTTTCAGTGCCCAGTGTTTTTAGTTAAAACCTGAAATTTTCTTCTGTAAAATCTGCTGGATTGCTATTTGTTTTATCATTTGACTAGGATTCCATAGGCACAGACTGACATTAAAAAGCTGTTAACTCTGGTAAGTCCAGAGGGCACAGCTAATGAAATGTCCCCAAATTTGAGGACTTGTGCAAACTACCATGTCATATAGGACAGCTCTCGATTAATCATGATGAGACGATTTCCTCTATCTAAATGAAATCTGCAATTTGGGAAGGAGATTAAAGATCTTTCGGGGGATGAAGGAAAAGTTGCTGTGAAAATTCTAGAAACTAGAAAATAAAGATAGATCTACTCAATATTCATGAAGTCAGATTGGTTGATGCAAATAGATTGCAATCTCATTTTCTAATGACTTGGCTTGTAGCACTGCTTTATCAGTTTTACACAGATTCCTACTCAACGTTAAAAGGAATGACTGCAGTTTGTACAAAGTTTTTTTTTTTAAAGAAAGTTTAGCATATCTAACGTGGTCTTCTGCCATCTTTGACTAATTATTAATTTTCTAAGGATTTCTAAAGTATATGATCAGAGGTACATAAATGACAAAAGCTATAACACAGCTTGTGTAATAGGTAAACCTATGTAAGATGTCGGTATGTGAACTATTTTGCATGAATACAGCATACTCTTACAAGCCAGTTTAAAGAGTTACATTGTTTTAGGTTTCACTTTGCTTCCACAAGAGAGAAGTCAAATTTCTTTAGCACGGCCATTTTATAAAGAAATTGTAACTCCTCGCCAAATTTATTAGAAGTCCTTGCCTTTTACACTGCACAAATCCTCACCTCCTGAAGTTTAAGCTCTTGTGCTTACTTCATTTCATTATGTGGTTCAGGGTAGCAAAACAAATAATTGAAGGGAGGAGAGTGTAGGGAACCCTGAGCCCCTTCATTCTCTCCCCAGTATCTGATATAGTCCTTATACAGGTTCTCAAGAAACACTGCTGAGCTCTTGGTTAAATAAATTAACAGATCCTATCTCAGAATAGACTACTTGTTCTTTAAAATGTTCTTCTACTTCTCTTTTTCAGGCCAGCCCTGCTCCTATAATTGTCAACACAGATACTCTGGACACGATTCCTTATGTAAGTAACATTTTTATTAAGACTGTCTTTAAAAACTGTGGTCAAACTTAATCAGCTGTATTTAAAACTTAATACATACTCAGTTTTAACCAATCCAGACAATCTCATGAAATGATGTCTAGAATGAGGTTTGTGAGCTTTCTTTTGATATTTGCTGAATCTCAGTTTTGTCATGCAGATATTTTCCTCTTTCGTTCACCATTTTGTAAAGCACAAGAGACTGTCATGAGAAAAAAAAAACACAGCCAGTTATGATCAAATGTTAGTTTCTTAGGTGGTTCACTGAAGAGAGATTGAATTGTTAATAAAAGAGATGAACAAACTTCTTTGGGTTTCTTAGTAAAGGAATACTCAAATCAATTTCTATGATAGAGCCTAGAATATAATAACTGATCAATAAATATTTGATGGATTTTGCTGGGCTTCTAACAAGAATTGGAGCCAAAGTTTTGTGAGGGTAAAGTCCATCTACAGATAATGAGATGTGTAGTTTTATAAAAGCATGAGATAATAGGAACAGACAGATCAGTAAAGCCCCAAATTTTGTATCTGGAATACAATTACTGTGATGGCCAAAGTTCTTGAAGACAGGCTGGAGAGTGGGCCTCAATGTGGGTGAGTGGTTGACTTTATGGAGATCCACCAAGGGCTTGTGAGTGGCCCTAGCTGATGGATAGAGGATAGTGATTTAGGAAGACAAGACAGACATGGATATGTGCAGGCAAGTTTGAAGCATGGAGAGGGACTGTAGGCATAATGGACAAGAATAAACAGATCCCTCCCTGGTCTTTGATTAAATGAGTACAAAGTGCTTGGTCAGTACAGGCTATTCTCAGTCTTAGAATCCAACCTCAAATGTCCACAAGGACCAAACAAATCATAGAAACAAATGGAGCAGGAGGTGTGGGGAGAGTGGAGAATAAAGAGCACGTGGCCTCGCAAAGGGGCAGCTGCCGCTTGGCTCTAGTCGTTTGGTACCAAAGGGAAGTGGGAACCAAATGTTGCCAGAACATTCAGTTCTTTTCAAAAGAAGTCAGAAATTTGAATCATTTATACAATTTTTAATACAAGTGACTCATTCTCAAAAGTTCAAACACTGTGTGTGCCAAACAAAGTGTGTCTAGTCCAAAGGCTGCCCTTCAGGAGAGACCTGCCTCCAAGGAACTGGAGGTCCTGAGCAGATTCTGCAAGCCAGGACTCAGCCCCAGGGGAGCAGGATGCAAGAACTGGAGTACAGGGTTGGGACTTGATTACAGGGACAAGTGACTAAAACTGGGACACGGGGTCAGGACAAGAATAACAGCAAGCTTGACTTAATGCTGAATCACCTGAACTACTGAACTAGGGCTTCATAACTGTTTCTGAACAAGAGTCATTTGGGGTCAGCCTGGAAATGGGGTTAAGGTTACTGGTAGGAATCAAGTGGCCCCAGCTGTGGAAAGTAAAGGGCTCTGAGAAAGGAAGCAAGCAAAAGATAAAGACATATAGTGTTCACTATTCTGTCTTCTTTCCTTTATTTATCAAACATACATTGGAATTACTGTATACCTGATACTTTCAGCATTTAACAAATATTAACTCGTGCAGTCCTCATAACAACCCTATGAGATAAGTACTAATAATGTCTCCATTTTACAGATGAGGAAACTGAGTCCTTAAAGAGGTTAAGTAAGTTTCTCCAAATTGTGCAGCAAGAGGCAGAGCCAAGAATGAACCAAGGAAGCCTGGCTGTGGAACTTGAGCCCTTCCTTAACTCTGATCTTGCTGCTGCTTGTTTCCTCCTTCCCTCCCTCATTTTCTGCCTCTCAGCTTAGGAACAAAGTTTGTTTACTTACTCCTCGGCAACATGTAGCTTTGAGTGAAAGACAACTTGTCACAGAGGCTTCAATACCCCTGGGCAGGGATCCATGTATATATTACAGAATTTCATGTCTTTATAATAGAGTTAACCTCTTTACTATATCCATTGACATCACTTAAAGCCGATGAGCAGTGCTTTGAAGAAGTAGACGTGGCGCACAGAGACTTGATTTTGTAAGTGGGACTGCTGACTTGTACTAGATCTATATTATTTCAAAGCCCTTTATTCAGGTTTTCATGGCTCACTTCCAGATGCCCTCATGTACAAATAATTTATCAACAAGGATCTAAGGACTTTGAACAGACATGCTCGATGGGTGTCCCAACTCACTGGCTAATAAATCAGCTACTTATAGCAAATTGATCAAATTGCTCTCATTCTGCTAAATAATCAGTTTTGTATCTGATTTTGAGTTCTTCAAAGGGATTTTTAAAAAATTATCTTTAACTTTTTGTACTTAATGCAAACTCTCTTTTGAGTTTTCTTAAGAGTAGGATCTTTAGAGAGGTTTGCTGAGTCTGATGAAAAGGCCCCAATTCTCATTGGCAGTGTGTTGTTGAGCAATTCAGTTAATCTTTCTGGACCTAAGTTGATTCTATAAGACAGGAATTATAATATCTACCTTAGAGGTGGTGTGAGGATCTGATGAGGTTATGTATGTGAAATTGTGCTTTGTTAACTTCTGGTTAATAGGGGTTTACTTGTTTCATTTAATAAACACTTATGAAGTAACATGTGCTAGACTCTGAAAGAATGTTAAATGTTAATATACTCCCTCATGTAGAAGTAACATGAATATATTATATATTGGAAAATGGCAGATTTAGTAAACTATCATTCATGTAGATGTGCTTTGGGTCTTGACACAGGCCTAACCCTCCCCTTTGTTCCTGACTCACTGAGTGACCTTGAACAAATCACTGTTGCTTGCCGTCTGTTGTCTCTTTCCCTGGTGTTCTGTACTTTGTTTTCCTCTTTTCTGTCTTGTGTTCTAGTTGTTCACATAATTTCAGCTCTATTTAATGAAAAAACAATTTCAGAGTTCCCCAGAGCATTTCAGTCATGTTGCATAAGAATATTTCCTTCTTTAAAAGATTACCTAAATGGCAAATTTTAAGTTATATATTAAAATCTTCCTCAAAAATAATTTCGTTACAAGTAAACGTATTAATTTTGCCAATTAGCAAATTTGGTTTTAGAAATATATGGCCCTCGTGGAAATGATTCCTTGGCATACACACAAATGGCAATTGAATAACAGGAGGAAATCTGTGGTCAAAGGAAATTTTTAAGTAACTGTCTAATAAAGATACAAAAGATATTTAAAGAGTTTTCTGCTTTTTTTTTTTTTAAGGAATATTTGATCTTAGCGCTCTTGAAGTGTCTGCCATTAACAAGGGGGTCACTGAGGTTCTTATGCATGAATGCTTCTAGTAAACTCATTCTTGTATGATGTCATGACATTTTTAACGTTGGGTGGGACCTTACATGTGACACAGTCCAGCCTCTGATGCAGAACCAAAATCCCCTCTATGATGATAAAATCACTCAGGGGGAAAAAAAAGCAAGTATAGAAAAAGAAAATCCCCATTTCAGCATTCTATAGTTTCCATTTTTTACTCAATCTGTTTATTCTTCCCCATTATCTACTGAATATTGTCTTATGCCAGATATTAAAATTACTCTGCTTCTAGAGAGTTCAGGGTGAGTAGAGACTGGGTGTGATCTGTAAGTCCAGCTCCCTGAGGCTGACTTAGTGAAAAAGTGGCATGTTTGCCCTCTCTGGACTCTGTAGCCAACTGGTGTGGAAGCCTCCTCTCCTGACTTACTTCCTCCCTCCAGCAGACCCCTCAGAGTTCTGTGTTGAACACCATTCAAACAAATTCCATTCTTTCTGATTTAGAAAAATAAAGTTAGAGAGATTCTAGGATGCCTTTTCTCTCCATCCTTCTCTAGCGTTCATTTCACAGTGGTTAGATTTTGACCTGTTTTCTGAAAATATACTGTGGGAAGTGGTGTACTTAAGAATCATGAGTTTTAAATCTTGTGAAGTAACTTGGGGCTCAATGAATGCAAACCTCTCATTTTACAGATAACAGATATTCTCGCTCAACTAGTAAATGGTAGAGCTTGGTCTGCCATTTACTGTTACTCCACATAACAGTCCATTTTTGGTGTGTAACCAACAACCACAAAACCAGTGGCACAGAACAACAGTAAGCACTCATTTCTTCCATAAGTGTGTGCTGGTTGGCTGGAGCATTTCTGCTTCACATATTTTATTCTGGGGTCCCGGGGGGTGGGACTTTACTACCCAAAGTATGTTATTTTCATTGTGATGGCTGAAGCCCGAAAGGATAAGCCCAGAACACAAGCACAGCTATAGCTTCTGCTCACATCACATCCACTGACACCCCAGTGGCCAAAGCAAGTCATAGTGCCAAGTTCAAAGAAGAGGAAGGAGCGAATGTTTGCTAAATAAGAAGCTATCACACCAAAGCCTTAAATAAAAGGGCTACATATCTGTGTATGTCCCAAGTTAAAAAAAAAAAAAATCGGTAAAAGAAGGAATCTCACACTTTAAAAATATCACTAGGAATAAACAATTAAAGTGTCAAAGGGACCTGATTCAATTGGTAAGGAGAGTGGGTGTCTACATTATTAAGGATGTCCAAGGGAAAATACTGAAAAATAAAAGGGATATCTAGCAAGTATTGGCAATGTGGTGATTCTACTTTCCGGTGAGACACTTTGTTGTGTGATACTTTGTTTCTAGAGGTAGAAATAATAGTAGAGACAAGGGAATTTATTCCAGAAATTCCAGAACTGTGTCTTGGAAAACCTCCCAGGAAAGTGAAGGATTGAGAGGAGAGGAAAGAAGGAAGACTTAGGTTAAAATTTTTTGAGTCCTTAGTATATCACCCATTGTATTTGACTGCCAAGAAGATCATTTATGCAAAAGCTATTTGAAAACCATAATATTCTCATAATATTATCAGTGAGATTTTTGTAGAGAGCTTTAAATGGGAGAGCTTATTGGATGCAGGTACAGCTTTGATTCTGGGGCAGAGGATAAGAGAGTGGTTTAAAGAGGATAAAATGGCCCAAGGAAAGGTTGAAAATGTGAGTGAAGATGGGTGAGAACAGAGGGGGATGAGAGAAAATAAAAGATAATGTGGATTCAGGGACCTAGAGAAGCAATCAAATGAGCAGTGGGGTTCATTCGGGAGCCAAAAAATGGGCTTGAGATGAAGAGTTGTTGTTAAGCAAGGTTTAAATGGCATTTCTGATTGATTCCAGCAGCAGGAAGCTGAGGGTGAGAGCCCTCTGAGAAGGAAGTTGCTGTATTACGGAAATGGGATGACCAAGCACTTGGTCATAGAGCTGGACGCTTAGGCATTAATTTCTTTGAGTCATTTTGTACAGTAATAGACCCTTGTGATTTAGGCTACTATTCACTTTTAATTGGATGGTTTTCTGGAATTACCCATGAAGGGAGAAGAAGCAGAATTGTTTGTTTCTTTGAACCATTCTGGCAGTGATTAATAATGGTGAGATATTTTGGAAGAACTTGCTGATTTTAGTACATTTATTTTTCAGCAAACAAGTTTGCTGCTGCTTGTGGTTTTTCCCACGAACACTGTTAAAACTGTGTTGTTGGTGTTTGTATCTGTTGGATTTGTAGTATTATCCAGAAATGAAAAATCCTTACCTTCTAGAAAGCAGCTTAATTTTGGCTTAAGTATGCCCGTGAGGCAATAGGAATTTAGCAAAGAGGCAAAGCTATAGATATTTGTTCCACAGTCAAACCTGGCCGACCTAAGTCCATTTCTCAACTGCCGCAATCAGCAGATCTCTTACTTTCCACTTGTACTTTGCTCTAAAAGGTGAGAGGTGGAACGTCAAAGTACTTCTCGAATAGTGACGTGCATAGGACTCACCTGGAGATGTTAAAACGCAGACTCTGATTCAGCATGTATATGAATGAGGCCTAGGAGTCCGCATTTCTAATAATTTTCCAGGTAAGGCTGATACTAAATTGTACACCACACTTCATGTAACAGGAATCTCATGAGAAAGATTAGGTTTTGGATTCAGAAGCGACAGGGTTCTAAACCCACTTCTGCCAGTTAGTACTTGCCTGAGTTTTGATTAAGTTATATTATCCATCTGTTAAAAATTCTTTTTATTATTTGTAAAATGAGAATAATATTTGCCTCTCAGATATTGTTACGAGTAATCTTCCTTACATGTAGAAGGTGCTTAATAAATGTTCATCATAAGAAGCAAGGAGAGGGGATTGGCTTTGATAAAACAAAGCATGCCTGTGACTTAATCTTGAACTGTTGAGCCAAGAATGGGGAAGCCGTAGCTAGTCCAGAGGTAGGGCCGAGCAGTTATGTAGGCCCGTGGGCCTCCCTACATCTAGATCTGTGTTCTTGCAATGTGGCCCATTGACTAGCAGCATTATTAGTACCTGGGAGCTTGTAAGCACAGAGCTTAAGTTCTCACTCAAGACCTATTAAATCAGAATCTGTGTTTTTAAGAACCCCAATGATCTGTGTGCACAGTAAAGTTGGAGAAGCATTGGTCAGTGTGGCAGAAACTGCTTTTTTTGGTTTGGATCCAGCTGCCTTTGTTCTTTCACCACACCGTTCGGCCTGCCCTTGGGGCAGCTGCTCTTTTTACTCTTTCACCTTAAACATATGCGTATCTGTAGGGAAAAGGATCAGTTCAACACACTTAGTGACCAACTACTGTGTTGTATAAGCTTCAGGGCCTGTGCTCTCCAAGGCAGTAGCTACAATAAGTGTGGTTATTTAAATTTAATTAAGATAATATACAATTAAAAGTTCAGTTCCTCAGTAGTACTAGCCACGTTTGAAGTACTCAGTAACCAACATGGCTAGTGGCTACCGTATTCAACAAGGCAGATATAGAATATGTTCATTGTTCCAGGAAGTTCTATTGGACAGAGCTGTTCTAGGTAATAAATGGTAAGAAAGAAGTAGAAAGGGAAGGGAGCTAATGTTTATGGAGGGACCATTTTATTCTAGGTGCTTTATATATATATTACCTAATTAATGATACAGTTGCCCCCCCCCCCAACTTTTGTGAGTTGGTTTCATTTTCTCCTTCATAGGGCTGAGTATTTTCAAATCTTCTAAAACAGTCATCACGCTCCTAGGAGATTGTGGGGTATGTTTGTATGGATGGCATTGTCCATGTCCTCATGGCCCATAAAAGTTCATTAGATTTAAAGGCTCTTACACATGACACACAAGGAGGCAAACGCAAGCAATTACTGAAAGCTTTCTTAAAAGTTCAGTGACTCTCCCATCGTTTCCTTTTTCTAAAATTCTCAAACTCCTAGTTAGACTGGAATGAATCTTTTTAAAAAAAAATCAAAAAACAGGGAGAGTCTGATTATGAAGACTTTGTTTGCTTGACATGGGATTTGGACTTTATTCAGTCCAGTAGTATCGTCCTCCCACATATTTGAGAAGTAGAGACATCTTTTTTCACTACTATACCTCTTGGCCCTTGTCTGTGCCTGCTGTGTAGCTGGTGCTCTGAAATATCCAAGAAGCAATAGTGGTCATTTAACAGCAATAAGCCACGAGCTTTTCTTGAGCCTTTTCTATACTTCCTTATCTCCTTGCCTTTGTTCACTTTGTTCCAATTGCCCGGAAGGTCTTTTCCTTCCCATAATACTCGTATATTAAGATCCCATTAAGCTGCCACCTCTATCAGGAAGCCCTCATCAGTCCCTCTAGGCAAAATTAATGTCTCCTCCCTCCTTGATTTTATAGTATTTTATTCAAAGGAGGTCGCCTGATTTAGTGGAAAGAGGATAGACTCTGGGCTCTTTCTTGATCCTACCATATACCAGCTGGCTAACCTTGGAAAATTAATTTCTCTGATACTTCTCAGCCATCTGTAAGTAGAGGGAGCAATAAATATCTTGCATGGTATATGATTTAGCATATATGTTCATTTGCATTTAACAGAGACCAAAATAACAGTGCTTTTGCAAGACAAATGTATTTCTCCCACATATAACAGCCCATAAGTGGGTTGTCCAGAACTGGAATGTCTGTTCTGCTCCACAGGGCCTTTTTTTTAAAGAAGAGGTGCCAGGGATTGAACCCAGGACCTTCTGCATGCTAAGCATGTGCTCTATCACTTGAGCTATACCCTGCCCGCAATATGGTCTTAAAAGGACCCAAGCAGCTCATCTTCTTGCTCTACGACCCTTGCATGTTGCCTTTGTGCCCATAGTCACCATGATGACATGCCAAGAAGCAGGTTGGAAGAAATACAGAGAGATGGACACATTTCCTCCCTTTAAAGGCACTTCTGTGAAGTTGTAGACCTGGTTTCCCCTTATATCCCAAGAGTTAGAACTTAGGCACAAAGCCACACCTGGCTGCAGTGGGAGACTGAAACATGTAATCTTTATTCTGGGCTGACATGGGCCCAGATAAAGACTGGGGATCCCATCAGTATAGAAGGAAAGGATAATGAATACTGGGGGACACCCAGTGGTTTCTACCACACAGCATAGCTAGCTGTGTTCTGCAGTGTGGTTGGTGGCTTTCTCCCAGGGTGGCTAGAGATGAGCCAGGAAGCATGGGGTGCTTCTCTTCATATTGTCTCATTATTTCTAATTTCAACATTTGAATATGTTTTATAATAAATATAATGTGTTATCATTGTTGTACAAATATATACTTATTCTGCAGATTAGCACATTTGGGGGATGTCTCCTCACAAACATTTTATAGGCAGAAACACTCAATAAATAACTGTAGCGATCACTGGTTGGAAGCATTAGGGACAATAGTTGGATATTGCCTGACTCATAATAAATATTCAACAAGTGATAACCATTATTACTGTGCAAAATTAGTATTTACCACATTCTTCCTTGTTTAGTAATAGTTACCATTCAGTGTTAGCCAAAATATGCCTTATCTCTAAATTCCGGGGAGCATGTAACTCAAGTCCATGCATATAGTAGGATTTCAATAAAAGTTGAATTTGTCACTGTTACATTCAGTTGTATTATTCAAATGATTGAATAAGGAATACATTTCTATTTGTCAGGTAAAATGTGTGTGTTTTAGTTTGATCCACATGACCACATGGTTTGAGATGCTTGCTGCCACCCAAGAGTGGAATGCCCAGTTTATCAGCTTAATTTGCAAAAATTTAGCATGCTCATTTATAACAACTCCTTTCAAAGTATAATAGTTTTGAAATGCTTTTTTTCCTTCATATGCATTTTTGAAAGGAAACATAGGGCATATATGATAGAGATCGTGGTTAGTTGGGTAAGCTCAAATAAAGAGAAAAGCAGAATGATAGTTGAGTAAAAAGCAAAATCAGTAAAAGAAATGATAGGAGAGTAATAAAGAGAAATGGCTTGAAATCTTTATATTGTCTTCAATTTTAAGAACATTATCATTGGAATGAAGCTAGAAATCCCTACTTCAAATTTTTTCAAAAAAAAAAGAAAAGCAGAACTACTAAAAGATTATTTCCTAGGGCCTCAGGGGTTTTATGTGATGCTTAGAGTATTTTATAATCTTACCTCTCTCTTGTTAAATTTTGTTGGACTGTTATATGGACTTTTCTTCACTGATACTGTTCAGAAACCAATTCCTGAAGGTTGACTCTAGCTACTTCTCTGGGAAATTGGACTGTTTCTTTTGTGACTATTCTAATATAAATCCTTTTGGTGCCCACACATCACTATGTGAACTTATTCAAATCTTCTTTCCATTGCTTTTCATCCTCCTTGTGTTCATCCCCAGGATACAGGCCCCTTTTTTTAAAGTAAAAAAAACAAACAAACAAACAAAAAAAAAACAGTCTTTCTCTTAGTGGCTAGTTGTCTGCCTTTCTGAGAAGTCTGTAATATTGGCATTGGAGTTACTGTGACTTTTTTCTAACAGGCATAAATTTATATCCTTCTTAGTCCACCTGCTAGTCCTGTAACTCTGGGCAAATTACCTAAAGGTTCTGCACCTCAGTTTCCTCACCTATAAAACAGAGTAACATCACCTACCTCATAGGCTCATTTATTAAATGAAGTAATGCATACATGGCACTTAATACTGCACCTGGCACAGAGCAGTCAATTACCTCTGATCTTCGATTTTTTGTAGAAGAAATCCATCTTTAAAATAATTAATATTTGGAGCAAAAAAATTTTGAGGATTTGGTTTTTAAAAGATGCAAGTGATTCAGTCTCCTGTGTCTATAACAACAGGATTTAAGGCAAAGAGACTGTGTCCCACATGGGTACACGCCGGGGACCTTCTGCCACATGGCTTTCAATGGTTGAATTCCCCTGGTGTCTTCTCTTTTCTCAGTGTATTATATCTCAGCCTAAATTATTTCCCCTCAATTATCACTTAGGAGTTCCAGGATTGTTTGAATATTTTGAATAGCAAAATGAACTTTCATGAGCTTTCCCTTTGGTGAAAAATCAGTTTTTGCTTCACAAGCAGCTTTAATAGAAACATGTTTTGATTATCCTGATTTCTACCGAGTGATCCAAATGATGTTTTGCCCAGAGATGTTTTATTTTGGAAACTCAGGAGCATCATACAACTCAAAGAATAGGAATCTAATGAGGTATTACATTAAGAAAATGTAGTCATGAAATAACAAAGAATAACAAAGCCAGATCGGTCGAGTGGTGTGCTGAGAGGAGCAGATAAACAATGGCCCTTCGTAAAATCAGGACCTCTTTAAAGACAATCTCAGGGAATTTTTGTTTGTTTGTTGCTTTTAAACACATTGCTAATACTTTTCCTGATCCCCTGAAGCAATGGATCTCAACCTTAGCTGCACATTTTATCTCTGTGTGTGCTTTAAAAGTACTAAGGCCTGGATTCCAATAACAGAGTCCTCCTTAATGGGCCTGACTGTAGCCAGGCCATCGACATTGGGAAGTTGAAAACCTCTCCATTTGCGCAGTGATGCCTTTGTGCAGGAAGGTTGAGAACTACTGACTTTGAGTTATAAAATGGAGAGCACTGATCTCTGCTGAAATGACAAAATTAGATGCCAGCACTTAACATTGCTTATTATTTTGAGGAGAAAAAAAAAAACAAAAAACAAACAAAAAAAACAACAGTAACCACAATGTGGGCTGTGTCATAAATCATCAAGAATGTTAAAGCATCTAGTCTTTCTAATCCCCTGTGACTCTGGAAAGGCCTTCCAATGGGAATCATTAGTTTAGTGGACCCATTATAAGTCATAAACCGAGCTTGCCCGCTGTGAGCTCGGTAACAGACACAGCGGCAGCTGACAAAGCTGTCCTTGCAAGGCCCGTGCCCCTAGGTTCGGACATGATCAAGTTAAGGAAATGCCCCTCCAAGGGTTCTTCTCCTGACACATGTCGCCTTTTATGAGTTGTAATTCAGTTAATTAAAAAGAGAAAGATGGCCTGTGGTTAAGCATTTTGGCCTAAGGGCCCCAGCAAAGCTGAGAAAAGAAATTTGCCGGCCAAACTACTGCTGAAAGCTGGTCTGGGGTTGACCTTTAGGTAGGTCATTGCAGTGACCTGGGGCTTCATGTAATTAGAAGCAGTCAAATAGCTAGGCTCTTCCCAAGTCCTCCAGAGCTTTTCCTGACAACCCATCTCACTGAGCTTTCCCCTTATTTTAATGCCTCTTGCTCCTACTTGAGGATGTTTACTGGTCAAAAGTTTATTTAATTCAAGTTTATTTGGTGATAGCTTGGTTTTATAAATGTCTGCTTTGATGGGGAAATCACCTGGCTCCTTTAAAATGAAGCACAATGTTGACATGGTCCATAGCATAGACCTGGTGTTCAACAGAAGTAGCCCTTGAATTTGAATATCAACACTGCCACTTCACTAGCTGTGTGAACTTGAGGAAGTTACTTAAACTCTCAAAGCCTTAGTTTTGTATTGAGTGAAATGGGGGAAACTGGAAATATTTCATAGTACGAGTAAGAGAATTATCTGAACAATTTCATAAGTGGTTTAATAAATGGAAAGAATAATAAATGCAAATAATTTTTGAACTATATGCCGGGCATGACTAAATTTTTTTCATAGGTTAATTTATGCAATCCCCACAATAACCCTTCAAAGTGTATTGTTATCTCCAGTTTACAAGTGAGAAGTCTTAGGCACAAGATAGATTCTTAACTTGTCCAAGGTCACACAGCCTGTAGGGAGGGGCATACAGTAAGAATAGCGTTATGCTCCCTGCCTCTCAGGAGTTGTAATAAAATTTAATTTGCTAAGTTACTCACGTAAGAGACTGAGAAAGACACAAAAACAGCGAAGGTCAAACAGAGAATGGTTTTACACCTGATTTATAATAAAAGGTCAAAGAGTGACAGAGACAGGGAAATTGTTCTACAGTGCGGTAAACAGCGGAAATTTGCAAATATACAAAATATGTTGTGAGAGTTAAAACAAACTGGGACGAGATCTCAGAAATGACATTAATGATGTCGTGTGTAATAAATAATAAGTAGGTATTGAGAATGAATGATCTGGGATAGATTGGGTGAAAGTCTTGAACAACATGCTTTCGTGTATTGTATTTTATTTTTTTCTCAAAATATTCATGAAGGAAGCAATTTTTTTTTTTTTTAAAGCTAAGGAGACTGAAAGATGCTTCGAGATCTGAAGTTCATGAAGCTGGTGTCGTTCATTTGGACTTGAACTCAGATCTTCTGCCTTCTGCCAATTCATTGGCTGTGTCATTTGGGGCAGGTCTTTCTGGGCACTGCTGGAGCTCACCTCCTTTGTCACCCATCAAATGAGGGAGCTTGCCTCTGTGATGGCTTTGGTCCTTTCAATTTTTAATTTTTATTTATTATCTCAGAGTTAAGTACTATGTTAAGTACTACTGTTAAGTACTATGATATATTCATAGAACAAGATTTCTTGCTGTATGTCAGACACATTTGAATTCAATTATGTAGGAGCAAACAAATTTCCACTCTCACGAAGTTTACATTCTAATCAAGGTATACAATAAACAAAAAGGAAGGAAATTATAAACTAATAGCGCTCTGAAAAAAATAAAGCAAAGTGATTTGATGATGGGACTGGAGAGGGCACAGGTTTCTTTAGAGAATTTGGAGAAGGATTCTTGGAGGAAGTGATATTTAAGTTGTAACCTGAATGCAAAAAAAAGCCAGATATGCTTTTATATTCCTGTTTTTCCTTCTACTTAGACCCCAAAGCCTGACTTTCATTTGCATTTGTTAATTTGTCTTTCTTCCTCCTTCATTCCCTGTCTTGGTGAATAATATCACCTTTAACTCAAGTGACCGAGCCATTTTATATTTCTAGGAATCATCCTGACTTCCTTCTGCTTCGTATCTCTTCCCCTAGGTGGTTACTAATACTTACAGAGTCTGCATAGTATGTCTGCTAAATGTCTCTAGTCTCTGCCCCATTGTCTTCACTGTCAAGGCCCTTAGTCTAGGTGTCTCTACTCTCGGACTCCAGTAGTTGCCTCTGAACTTGTCTGTTTCTTGCTTTTCCTTCTTTTAGTCCACAGAGCTCTCTAAGGTATTATAAAAACCAGTTATGGTCCCATCATTTAACTACCTAAAAACCTTTAATGGCCCTTAATTGCTTCATAAAATTTAAACTTTTTAGTATGACATTTAAGGCTTTTTACCTGTGCCTGTCATCTCTTCCCAGTCCTCCCCACCCTAACACTTTCCCACAATATAACCTGTGTCCCTACTACATAGAAGTTCCCTCAGTTTCCTTAACATACTATGTTCTTGATGATTTCCACATACATGTTGGAACTTTCTGATACCCTGTCTTCTAGTAATCTCCTTCCTTTCCTTCAGTAACTACTTCAAATGTCACGTCTTTATTGAAGCCCTTCCATATTTCTGTACCTGTAACACAGAATTAGAATAAGTGGCATACAAATCCCAAAATAAGAGCAGCAAAATTAGTGGGAAGAAATCATTTTTCTCTTATACAAATGAAGTAGAAAGCTAGAAACTCCTCATGGTTGAAGTGGGATTAAGAGACCTAGATTGATACTATCTTCATTTTTTCTAGCATTCTAGCACAAGAATCCCTACTTCTTGATCACCTCATGGCTCAAATGGCTGCCATAGCTCCAACCATTATATCACATATCAGGTAGCAGGAAGGAGAATTTAAAAAAAATGTTTTCCCTATTTTTAAAGACACTTCCAGAAATTACACACAAGAGTCAACTCATTCATTGACCAAAAATGGTCATGTGGCCACACCTAGCTGAGAGAAGTTAGGGTATTTAACTTTTTGGTGTGTTGACAATTCCTAAGAAGAGAATAGATATTTAGAAGCAGTTAGCAGTCTTTGCTACAATCACTCTTTGTATAATATTATTAGTATTCCTTAGGAAGAGATTTTTTCTTTCAGTGTTTATCTTAAAAGTTCTCATCCTTCCACCATAACTCATACCTGCTATAGAATAGAATGTTGTCTTCTGTGATCTGGGTCTTTCCTTTGGTCTCTACCATTAACTTCCAGGACTATTCATCCTCCTGAGTACCCATTTTATCTAAGATTTCTGTTTGTCTGTCAGCTTCACACTTTTGTAAAATTACATGAATTTTTCCTTTAGTTGGAATGCCCTATCCCACTCCTACTCCAGTCCATGAGCACTCTCCATATCCATCCCCTATGCATCTTGGACTGATCTTACTTTCAATTATTTGCTCACATATCTGCCTTCAGCTAGACCATGGCGCTCCTTGAACATACAGACTAGGGCTGATTCATTTCCAAATCTCCAGCACCTGGAACGTGACCAGAAAAAAAAATCACAGGCCCCTCAATGCATTGAATAAATGAATGAAATGTGCATCTAAGGTATATATTCAGTCACTTATTTCATATTTTTGCAAACATTTGTTAATTAATGATCTATCAAATATCAAGCGGTAAGCTGGATGCTGAAATATTGCAGTGTCTTAAATAATCATTATCTCTCCCGCAAGGAGTTTAAATTCATGATGAGGGAGATAGACAGTAAACAAATAGAATAATTCTAGTTGTGAAAGAGATTAATACAAAAGGGGGAAAAAACAAACCTATAATGCTGTAGGGCTACAAACAGGATACATTTCAGTTATTTGTAAATATATTTAGTTCTTGTGTATGTTGCATTCTTCATGAAAAAAGTAGACTAAGAAGTTTATATCATGACAAGTTCATGCCTCTAAATATTGTTACCCCCAAGAGAATTGTTAATTAGCTTCTTTTTGGAGTTCAGTGACTTGAAAAATTATAACATGCCAAGCTTCGAGTATGGAGATTGATGTGATTGCTGACTTTAATGGCTTAAAATAAATTATTGTGGTGAATTAAACTCAATTAAAATTTGTGAGATATTCATCTCTGTTGATTGGCTAAATGTTTATAATGAGAAACCCTTACTTATTCATAGAAAAAATATTTTTATTGAGTGCTTGCTCAGTACTGGGTGCTGTTTTAAACACTTTACATTCATTAATAATTTAGTCCTCACATCAGCCATTTTAGATACCAATCTTATCCTTATTTTAGAGGTGGGGAAAAAAAACTGATACAAAGATAGATTCACTAACGTTGCCAAGGTCATGTAGCTGGTGAGAGAAGGAGCCACAACTCAAACCCAAGCTGAATCTGTGCTCGACACCCTCGCTACTCAGAAGCATCCTCAGACAGCAGTATCAGCATCGCTGGGCAGCTTGTGCTAAATGCAGTCTCTCAGGCCCATCCCAGAACTGGTAAATCTGAATCTACGTTTTAATAATATTCTCAGATGGTCCAAATGCCCATCAAACTTCGTGAAGCACTGCTCTACACCAATGGCTTAAACTTGGGGATACTTTCAAACACCAAGTGTTCATCTAGTTCCCTTTATTTCTGGGCCATACACTTGTGTCTTCCTGTAGTCCCAGCAAAATAGCACATGAAATACTCCAGGCCATGTAAGTGCTCCCTCAGAGAATATGTACTTTCCATTTCTTGTATTCTGAATCACAATGCTACATCCACTCTGGGAATCTGGCTGCTTGTTGATATTTAATTAAAATATTTGTCAAAAATATTGACACCGTTGACCTCCATTTTGTCCCACTTGGGCCATGAGGACTAAGAGAAATGCAGTGTCATCTCATCATTAAAAGTGGTTGTACTGTTCTGTTGGAAAAATTTGGAAGCGGGAGGTTAGATGTCAAAGCAAAAAGAACATTTTAAATCCTCCATTGATTTTCTTTCTCTGTGTTTGCTCTTTTTTAGTACAGGGATACCTGCCAGCGTCATTTTCTCCTTTCTCTGGTTTATAACTTTTCCATTAAAAAGTAATTTGAAAGACAGTATGGCCAGAGAGTTTTATCTGTACCTTTCTTATAGCACTTTATCATTTTGTCTCACAGTTATTTGAGTGCATACCAGGGTGTAATTACAATCCCCAGCATCTATAGAGTGTATGCAATAAACCCGGAACTGGGCCAAGTGGGTTTTTTCTTAGACAATTCATTTGATCCTCATCACAACTTTGTAATGGAGATGTGATTGTGTTTCTCATTTAACACATGAGGAAACCGAGCACCAGAAAGTTTAAAAATATACCCAAGGCTCACAGCTTGTGAACATTGCAACTGGAGTTGAACCCAGGCAGTCTGACTCCAGAGCCCACCTGCTTTACCAGGACACTACACCAGCCAGCCGTGGTTTCATTATAAGCAGCAGGTATAGAAATGGGCATAAACAGTGGTAGGATTTACATGTTGTTTTTGACTAGATCCTGAAAGACAGTTGTTACCTTACTTGTGTTTCTAAATTATAAGTTTGGTCTCACAGAATTATATTTTTAAGCGATAAATGTTTCCAAAATCTTATTATTCAAACAACCCCCTTTTTTTCATATATCACATTGGATCAGAATCTATAGCATTGAATTAGAATCACTTGGGTGTCAATTTTGAAGATCACTTAGCCAAAACTCTAAGAACCACTTGGAATTCTTGTCACCCCAGACTGGCTGGCACGAACCACCTATACATTTGCAATGCATAGTTAAGAGGAAAAACTCTGATTAAAATCTGATTCCCTGTAGGTAATCATTAACAATTGAGCAGTTGCCAAGAAGCATCAATTGAATAAGTACCAATGAGATTCAACCTACATGTGTCAAGGGCTAATGTGCTGCAAACAATTAGTCTCTAAATCCCTTTGAATCATAGTAAGTCTATGACCATTGCAATTAAAGCAGGCATGATTGGCGCTAAGAAAGCAACAGAAGAATTCTGGAAAATATTCCCAAATCATCAGGTTCAGCAGAGGCTGGAAGGTGGTGGGTAAGAGGGTGATAGTCCAAAAAAAAAAAAAAGTGTTAGAGGAATAAGAAAGTCTATCATATCATGAGGCAACCAGAAGATGAGTCAGATATTTAGAGAAAATCAATCATGAAGTAGTTTGTCATCTTGGTTTTAATTAAAATGAACATTAGATTTTATAGTCTTCCCATAGAGCACCACAGATTCAAGCCTTTGAGTCTGGATTTTGTATGGCGGTGTGAGAAGGTGTAGGTTACTTGTTCAGCATACATTTTTTTTTTAAAGCAACAATTGTCCATGACACAGAACTAGCTGTCAGAAGTATTGTGGTTTATAAGAGATGGCGTCTGCCCTCAAGAGGTCTATAGTTTAATAGGAGAAAACTAGTGTGGACAGTAATTATAATTTGTTATCGGTACAGTGACAGAAGCAGATCAGTGGCTCACTGGGGACACAGACGTGGGAGTGTTCAGTTCTCTTTGCAGTTTTCCATGACCTTCATGACCTAAGCGAATCTCGCCCAATGCCTGGCTTCCGTTATATCCATATCTCCTGTACGTTTCTGTCTCAGCCTCATTCCCTCCGGTCACCCAGAATTTGTTTTTCCAGTCACTCCATGATCTGTCCGAGCCTCCATTCTTTTGCACTTTTTCTTCTCTGTGCTGGGAATGTCTTTTTCTGTTATCTCCATCTGACAAAGTTTGGTTTGTCCTCAGGGGAAAGCCTCCTGAGACACCACCTCCTCTGTGAAGCCTTCCCCTTTTCCTACTAAGTGCATCCTCCTCTGTGTTCCAATGAATTTTAAACTTCTCTCTGCTGTAGCACATACCACATTCTGTCTGGTTATGCATCTGTAGCTCCCAGGGGCAAAGATTCTGTCTTTACATTTGCCCCAAGATTCATCAGAGTGCCTGATGGGCACTGGGCTTGCAGGAAGTGTTTTTTACTTCTGTTCTGTTTGTTTTCGATACATAAAAGGATGAAATAAATTGATTTGAATCTTTCCTTACCCTCCCTCCCTTCCTGGCCCATGGTATGGATAGTCAGTTTGTATATTACAAGATATGTGCTGTTGAGAGTAGTATTTCTAATTGATTCTACACTGACCTATTTGAAGTTTAAAATCCTGTTTGACAAGGAAGTCTGTGTTTGACCTGCCTTCACATCGCTAGGGATATATATGACTTTTCCACTTCTGAGTTAGAATGAAGTGTATTAGGCTAGTCCTGTATGAGCGAATTTGCTTTCTTAAAGCATATGCCTGATTTCAGGGGAGGCCTGTTTAAGCTAGTGGAGTGTGCAGAAACACTCAGGCATGCTAGCCGGCATCTATGAAAAGCTAAATTAGATAACTTGTAATCTGCTGTTCTAAATGAATCAAAACCAGTAAGTAAAAATTAAATAAATACCATTCTTAGTAACTTAATAGCAGAAAATATTTCTGTTAGGAGCTGGAAAACATCTCAGTATCCTAGTTAGAAGATTGCTTTTAAGTCCAACAAAATGTTAAATAAAACTTGAGCAATAAATTGACGTATGTAACTAGACATATTGTGGTGATCATTTTGGAATGTATAGAAATTACAAATCACTATGTTGTATAACAGGAACTAACATAGTGTTGTAAGTCAACTACTCTTCAAAGTCAAACAAACTCATAGAAAAAGGGATCAGATATGTGGTTATCAGAGGCCAGGGGTGAGGAGGTGGAATTGGATGAAGGTAGTCAAAAGGTACAGACTTCCAGTTATAAGGTAACTAGTACTAGGGATGGCGTGTACAACATGATAAATGTAATTAACACTGCTGCGTGTTACACGTGAAAGTTGTTAAGATAGCAAATTCTAAGAGTTCCCATCACAAAACAATTTTTTTCTATTTCTTTAATTTTGTATCTATATGAGATGATGGATACTCCCTAAACTTACTGTGATAATCATTTCATGATGTATGTAAATCAAGTCATTATACTGTGCACCTTAAACTTACACAGTGCTATATGTCAGTCATATCTCAATAAAACCGGAAGAAAAATGCAAACACGTAGCTTGCAATATTAAAAAATTGAACAACAAGCTGGCTATCCAAAGTTGGAGGAACTGAGACTAATTTCTCTGAACCTAGCTTTCTCAGTTGTCAAATGAGGCTAATGATCCCTGCCATACAGTTTGTATAAGTGTTTGTCATACATATGTGTTTATGTCGATAAATAAGAGAATGCATAAAAATCATATCAAAGCTCTTAAATGCTATCCATATATTGTTATTAGTTCATTCATTCACTTATTACAAAAATATTTATCAAGTGCATTTACGATGTGCGAGACTTTAGGTGATGTACTGATGCAGAAAGAGGAATGAGATACAGAGCCAGTGTCTTCCAGGAGGGCTCAGGCTTGTAGATGATCAAAATCATAACAAATGAAACTCAGTATGATAGCTGGGAAAAGAAAGCAAGAAGTACTGCGGAACACAAACAAAGGAATAATTAATAGTACTGAGTTCAGGAGAGGCAAATTTTTTTT
Source organism: Camelus dromedarius (assembly GCF_036321535.1). Taxonomy (NCBI): domain Eukaryota; kingdom Metazoa; phylum Chordata; class Mammalia; order Artiodactyla; family Camelidae; genus Camelus; species Camelus dromedarius. The sequence continues at coordinate 56,676,598 of NC_087447.1, read as the reverse complement.
ATTAACAAATCTTTATTTTAAAAAGATTTTATAAAAATCTTACTCATAAGATTTTTTAAAAAATAAATCTTAATGTATAGAAAGGAGTCCCCAAGGGAGATGAGGTTTGGGGAAGGGCAGTCCATGGAGAAAGGACAGTAATTTGCAAAGAAAGATTCAGAGAAAGGGAAAAGCTTAGCCAGTGCAGTAGATGGTTTCTAGTTTGGTGTAGTGGGGTAAGGACTGGGAGGTGACGCAGATCAGGTGGCTGTTACTGAAGCAGTACAGCATGATACAGGGGTTAAGAGTATTGGCTCACCTGGACTGCTGGGGTTTGAATTCCTGCTCTGTGGCCCAGGTGACCTTGAGCAGTGACTTAGCTTCCTCCTCCATGAGATGGAGGCAACAGTAGTACCTATTGTAAGGTTGCTGGAGGACTGCGTCAGGCAAGTAAGGTGCTGAGAAAAGTGCCTAAAACATTCTAAAGAGTGTATGTCTTAGCTGTCGCTATGATTTCCCCCAGCCTATTCCTAGGAGATGATGTATACAGCCATTGATCCTTTATTCTGAATTTCCCATTTATTATTTTATTAATGAATAATAAGGATTCCCAACAAAAATGAGAGGCAGATAATGAAAGAGCAAATAGCCTCTTGAGAATGAAGGAGCTTTGTCAGGCCTGATCAGTCAGATAGAGGCAACTCAGGAAGGCGTTGCCTGACTTGACTGGCTGCTCCAACCTTCCTCCTGGCAACATCACTCTTCCTGGCTAAATTTCTGCACTCAGGTACCTGGAAATGACCACTCTCAACTTCCGCTAGCCTCAGTTATAGCCCTCTGCTGCATCCTTCTTCAAAGTCTTTATAACTTTTCTGTTGAAATAAAACCAGTGAAGTCTGGGGAGCGGTGGGGATGGACATGTGGGAGGAGATGGGGAGGTGGGTACGGCATGGAGGGGGAAGCTCCCACTCTTCCATCCTCCACTTCTTCCTGCCAAAGACCCAGAGGTTTAGGCCTTAACCCTTGATTAGAAAGGCAGGCCTCTGTAAAGGTGGGAAGAGACCAGATTCCTCTCAACTGGCCTTCTTGGTGGGGTGATATTAGGACATGGGTCAAAGAGAGGGTGGAAGTGTGGAAGAGAGGATGCAGTCTCTGTATCCATGTATGAAGAAAATTGTTTTATTTTCCCCAATGAATGTCCTTAAGAGGACACCTGTGTGCCTCCAAAGCCTGGGGCAGGAGCAAGAGTCTCTGTGGTGGGCTGGCCTTGGGCCCTGGAAAGCATGGATGGCCCACTGAACACTGCACACAGGATAATCAAAGTGGCTATCAGTGTCTAGAAAATGCAGGGAAGTATCTTAAGAGAAGTTTAACCTGTTGTTTAGACTTATCACCAAGAAGAGCACATTATTCCACACTATTTTCTGTCTCAGGCAATTTCTTATCCAGGACAACAGTGTTTCATTCAATTCTGTGGTGCTTCTTGGTCTGACCATCACTGAATCCTTCCCCATATATGTCCTATTTTTATAATACAACCTGACATTTTCTCTTGCCATTCCACCTTAATATTGAATTAGTCCTTCTAAGTCCTTAATATTATTTGGGAGCAGAATAATAACAGAACCTAGAACATTCTGTCCTTTCCAGGAATCTGACCCAGCTGTAGTCCTGCCACACTGGAGGAACTGTTAACAACAGAGAGACATGCTCAGGATTCCCATTACACAGACTTGATGAGTTTCACAAAATACACCCAAGTATTAAACTCATTAACATTTTCATTATGCCATGCATTAGCCAAGGATTTTATTACCTTTTTTGTTCATTTGCAATTTCACCAAATTGGTGATCTGATCTTTGTATCTTTCCCATTAATAGAAATTAGAAAGGGTTTTTAATAGTCATTTAATTACTTTTAAACACATGCCTCTACATCCATCGTTAAGCTCTGGAGTGGATTTCTATAAATTGTTGAGAGTGGGGTAGGTAGAAAGTATGGGACTTTGTACATGCCCACCCATCTCTCTGGGTGAGCCGCGGGTTCTCAGGCTGTGGGACCAGAATACTGATACCCATCTCCTAAAGTTGTGGTGAGATGAGATTAGATGATACATGTGAAAATGTTTTGTAAACTTGAATAGACAGAAGAAAAATTAGATGTCATGATTGTTATTAAATATTCAAGGAAGAGAAATTGGTACTTTATAGACCTTTTCATTTATCTTTCTTGTGATATGAATTATAGTTGAATTCTGAATTACAATTGTAAGTATATTAAAACTGAAAAGTAAAAATGATGCTGTAGTATAATATCTCTGTGAAATGTCATCAGAAATTTATAGAATCACCAGCACTTAAAAATATTAAAATACACTGATTGCTATATTAATACTAACATTGTATCAAAATGCTAATATTATATTACTATGAGTTCTTTAGCCATTTGTTTAATATTAGCAGAGTAGTAACTGTAAATGCTTAGAAGAAATAAGAACATAAATAGACATGATTTCCTCTGTTATTTAAAATTTAACGTCATAGGAAGGACAAATTTATTCATTCATTCATTCACTCAGCAAGCATTTGCCAAGTTCCTAACATGAGGCAAATGTTGCACTAGTTACTAGGCATACGCCAATGAAAAGAGAGAGTTCCTGCTCTCATACAACCAAGCTAACCGCAACTCCCAATTCCCTTAAGAGAAAGTATTCTCTGATACTTCTTAGGAAAGTTAAAAGGAATTTTTTTGGCAAAAACATGTAAAAGAAGTTTTCTTAAATGTAGCAGCATGTAAGCATCAAACTCGACAGCTATATGTAAGAAAACTTTTGATAGAAAAATATCCTGGAGGAAACTTAAACTGCTATTCAGCATTTTACATAAATTGCATTTATTAGGAATATTTGCTTTTTAATATTACATTTTAATGGTTGTGCAGATACAGGCCTTTTGATTTGTTAATTTTACATAGTCAGGATGCTTAAGAGACTCCGTATGATCTGTTTCTGCAAATAAAAGTTCCTCATCATATAAACAGTACTCTCAGTCCCCTAAGCTCATTTGGTAGATGCAGTTTTTATTATTGGGCTTTTATTTCTCTCTCACTAGCAAAACTTTTTAAGTGTGTAATTGTTATACATGTGTTAGAAGGCTGATACTATTCCCTGAGTATAGTAATTTATAGATTGGCGTTGCTGAGGTTATAGTTTTGTTTTATGCATCCCTATCTTAACTTTTAATAGAGTTTGTTAACATCACAGGTGAAACAGAGGAACCAATGGAATTAGGTTTTTGTGTATGTCTTTGATTTGTGAATTCTCTTCTTGGGGTCACTGAGGTATTTGGAAAACATATGATAAAATAATAATAATAATCTCTAGCTTTTGTGTGAATCAGTGAATATCAGAGATATTAAGCATGTACTATGTGGAGCTCTATGTAGTATATATGAATTGGTAATCTGTGGTCTACTCCCTTAAGGATTTTAGTCTAGTAGAAGAGATAAAAGAGGACATTTACAAAGTTCAAGGAACTAAATGATGAGTCTGCACAGAGTTTGGTGCTTAATGATTATTTGTGGAATGAATAAATCAATGAAGTGATACGGAGAAAGATACTGACTAAGGAGATTATTTTTAGCAGATGTCTCAGGCAGATTTTTAGGTTAAAAGTGAGGTATTCAGTAGAGTGGTAGAGTTTGGACAAGAATTAATTCCGGAAAGGAGGAACAGTGTGTGGTTTTACATAATTTTTTTGTTGTTGTTTTTCCAGTTGTTCTATAGAATGTAAATTTATTGTAAATAAATGACTAAAAATAAGAACCTAGTTACAGTACACACAAAGGAACAATTTTAAAACCAGTACACTAAAAAGATTGAATGACTCCCAAAAGAAGCCCAGATGTGAGCTGACTGCAGGTTCTGTTACCGGAAAAAACAACAACAACAACAACAAACAACAACAACAACAAAAAACAGTTAGCCATATAGATCTAAACGTTCTGTGCATGTAGCTCTGGGTAGAAGGCAGTGCTTGGACAATCTTAGATACTTCCCACCACCCTGAATAAAGCACACATCTGCTTAGAGGGAGAGGAACAGCACATAGTTCAGGGATCCTGGCGTAATGCATGTTTCTTTTTCCCTAATGATTTGTTATGATTTAACACATACTTAGTACCTGAATTACCATAGGCATTATACCATGTTCTAAGTACTGTACTAGTTCTGAAACAAACAAACAAATCCTAAATTCAAAGTTTTCTTTATTTCTATTTTACAAATGAGGTAAAACTCAAAGATGCATACTTTTCCAAAATTATAATTTTAGTATCAAAACTAAGATTTAAAAAGTCTTTTCAATCCTCAAGTCCAAGCTCTCTCTCCATTAGTCTGTCACTCTTTATTGGAAAAGTACGAAAGATTTAGAGGCAGACTTGAGTGCAAGTTCCAGTTCTGCCACTACTTAATATAGTGATAATAACTAAGACAACTAGAGACAGAGAGCCCGTTTAGGAAACTATCATAACAGACCAGAAAGGAGAGTTGGATTTTACCAGTGAAAATAGAGATTAGAATACGTTTCAGAAATTCTCTGAGGGTAGAGTCAGCACGTCCTGGCAACCAGTGTAATATATTATCTTGGTATTTACAGTAGTGATTATATAGTCTGTTTTCCCTGAACTATGGTCTTTGAAACATTAGGTTTGGAGAAACTACATAGATGTTAACAGTAGCTGCTATACCAGACCCTGAGATTTCAGGGGCTTAATATAATAGAAAAAATAATTTTTTTTCACTTGCCAGTCTGACGAAGGGTTTCTCAACCTTGGGATATTGGCTAATAATGATCAGGGTTTCTAATAATAGGATTTCTTTCTACCATTAACTCATTTTTTTAGGAGCTGAATATGAGCTAACCACTCAGATATACATTGTCTCCTTCAGTTGTTACTGTACTTTGATGATTGAATAATGTCAGTTGTTGAAAGCAGAAAAACAAAACTATTTCTATCATTATAATTCATTTATATAGTGGACAGTCATAAAATTTTCACCATATTTTGGCTTCTTAATACCTGAATTATCACAGGCAATATAACATTCTGTTTGCTGTTAATAACCCATATTACAGCCCACCATGAAATGGCTCCACTGATTCCCTGTATCAGCCTGTCTCCTTCATGCTTCCAGTTGCACATCCCCTGCCTCTTTTATTCTCCTTACTTACGTCTGTACTTTTCAACATGTGTCATAGTTTGCTCCATTCCCTATTCTTTGTCTTCATTTCCCCTCATCCCCAAATTAGACCAGTTTACTCTTTACATCTTTGTCTACCTAACTCATCATTCATTTGAACCCAGGTACATTGCGATTATGTATGTTTTGTGATAACCTATTAGACAAACAAAATTCTTACATGTAAAACAGAAATATTAGAGATACAGATTTCTGTTACAGTGTGGTAGGCAGAATTTTGGTCTCCCTGATCTCTGCCAGTTGGTGTCATTCCTGTGTAATGTCACTAAACTACATGGCAAAAGGAAACTTGTAGATGCAACTAAGATTCCTAATAAGTTGACCTTAAGATAGATTTTCCTGGGTTTTCTGGGTGGGCTCAATATAATTACAGGAATCCCTTAAATCAGAAGACGAAGTCAGAGGGATCGGAAGCATAAAAAGAACTAGCTTGTCATGGCTGCTTGAAGAGGTAAGGGGCCACATGAAGACTGTGAGAAAGAAATGAGTTCAGCCAGTGAGCCTGAACCCTAAGCTTCAGATGAAAACCATAGTCTTGAGAGATCCATTAGTTTAACCCAGTAAGACTCTGAGTAGGGAATCTAGTTGTGCCATGTCAGACTTCTAACCTAGAGAGATATAAGGTAATAAATTATTATTGTTCTGAGCCACTAAGTTTATGGAAACTTGTCATGCAGCAGTAGAAAACTAAAACATAGGGAACAGGTCAATTCTTCCCTTTCCAGAACTGTCCTACTAGAATTCTTTTAAGCAGTGAGCAGTTATAATACATTAAAGTTATGTGTTGATTCAAAGGAATTGCCCAGTACATTATTTTTCTAGGTATTTCTACACTAAAAATGAGATAATCTTGTTCATGACCAATGATGGTACTTCCTTTCTTTTCATCCCAAACTATGCCTCTGTTTCTCCCCATCATTGGTGATTTCTGTTTCTACTGATGCTAGACCTCTGTTGAGATCATCTAACTTACCATGCTCACTAGTAACATTACCAGTGCTCCCCAGTGTCTGGTTCTTCTCCCCTTCGTGAGCACATAGGAAAATACATTTCCTAACCTCTTGGAGGTTATGCAAGGTCTTCTGATTAATTCTAGACAATGAGCTATGAACTGACCTTCAGCTTTTACGGAATGGCCTGGAGAACTGCTCACCTTTAGGAGATTTGTGTAAGAAACAAACATTTGTAGCATGTTGGCACTGAGATTTAGAGGTTAATTTTGTCCAATGGTGTAACCTAAGCTGCCCTGACTAATGCAGGTAGAACAAGGATAAGTTCCACCAGTGACAATATTTTACTAGGTTTCTGGATTATTCTTGATTATATAGAAATCAAACCAAGATGCTATGCCTGTAATCATGTGGACGCTTTCTAATGTAATTTGTGTTGAATGAAAATTTAGAGTATGATTTTTGAAAAGCAAAAATAAGTTTTGACAAATTTTAGACTTGTGTATTGATTAAAAAAGGCACATGCTTAGTTCCCCCAGCAAAGTCTCTACTGTGATTCATACTATTTTTTTCCTGTGATTTTCTTTGAAGTTGCTTCATTCTTTTGAAGTTCACCTTGAAGAACTGAGCAACTCTTAGACAGTCATTATTTCTTCACTGTGACATGACTAATAGCTTCTGCCACAGATGACAGTTCTTTGCAATCTTTAATTTCTCTTTCTTTTCTTCCGTAAGATTTGCATTGAAATGTATCTTCTTCAAATGGGTATGTTTATACCTATCCAGACTTAATCACGTTTATAATATATGATAACTCTTTTCAATAGGTTACCTAAGCACCTGAAAAGACACCCACTCTTAAGATAGAACCAAGATGATTTTCTGTCACATTGGAACTGGATAAAGTCCAAAGAGTTGGTAATCTGCTCAACAAGGGGGATGAGGAGGAGGGCTATAAACTGAATATATTAGTTAGATTCTCTCATGAAATTAAAACTAGCTGAGCTTTAATTTCCAATCCAAGAATTTATAGCACATACTTTTAAAAATCTGGGCAGGGAATGCAGTCTGGCTAAATTTGATTTTATCTGATTTCCAGCATTATTTCTGCCTCTTGAGCTCCCAGGGCATAGAAGCATTGAGCTGCAAAGTCTCCAGTGATCAGGCTTGGACTTTTGAAGGATTTGTTTATTTAAATAAAGGACGAGACCCCTGTTTTGGACCTGACTGGATAGCTCAACGTTCATGTTAGTATTTGTAGGACTCATCATGACCTTCTTTTCGCCAATTCTACTATGTTTGTGCTTTTTGAATTACTGGTTTATTTTGTTAGAGACAAGAAAGTGGGGCAACAGTCCGCTGGGTCATTTGCCCTTTGTGGATGTGCTCGATGTAGCCAAGCATGTTAAGAACAAATGAAGAGATGATTGTTGTGAAGTACAATACTATATTCTTCTCTGTACAGTCTTCTTTAAAGTTAGTGGAATAATATTCATCAGATTTTAACGTGTGCAGGAATCACCTAAGGAGCTTGTTGAAATGCGCCTTTTGATTCAGCAGGTCTGGGATAGTTCTGGGAATTTCACATTTTTAATACGGTCTTGGATGATGCTTATGCTCCAGATGCATTCTCTGGTCCCCACTTTGAGTAGCTTACCTCTAAAGCATGTACACGTTCATTCATTCATTCAGTGGACATTTATTAAGCCCCTAATACAAGCTTGACCTTTTAGATTTGAAGATAGGACATTTCCTTGCTCTTAAGGACCTCCTCCTAGCAAAGTTAGGCTTATATACAAATAACTAATAAAAATGAAAAAAGTGATGTAATTGAGATGACTACAAAGGCTACAGAAAGGCAGGGAGTGATTAATTCTTCTTGTAGTGTGGCAAGAAGATGAAAGCTGGGAATGGAAGTTCCTCTGACCTAAGACTTAAAGATCAGGATTTCTTTCAGTTTGAGGATTTATGTTTGCTGGAACAAGGCCTAAGGAATTGGTAAATTTTGTGAGCAGCTACTCCTACAAGTAAAGAATACTAACAATGTGGCTCACAACCTGACAGCAATTTCAGATGGAAAGGACCCACATCTCCCCCCCCCCCCAAAAAAAAGTAAAAGCAAATACAGTGGTTGAATTCAGTCAAATGATGAGTTAGAAATGACTCATTAACCACTTATTTTCAATTCAGATTAAGAAAATACAAATGCTTATTTGATAGCTTCTATCTAGGTTTTAGCTAGACAACCTTTGATCTATTGTCATCACTGCCTAAAAAAATACTTGCAAAGGGAGATTTATCTTTAAATTAATGAAGCTTCCAAGTCATTTATTTTAACAGCCCTTTCTGAGACCCTAGGAAGGATTTTAGCAGTCTTGTTTTTGTAATTTTGTGTCCTTAAAAAAAAAAGTCCTCCTCAAATTATGTAAAATTCAGACTCCACGAAATCTGAATCCACCCCTGAAAGCTCACCTTCTGTTACAGGGATCATTACACTTTTAGTGTTTGCTTTGAGGAATATGTTCCGGCATCACTATAATTGGTAAATGATATTTAATCAATTTTCATACAGTTGAGCTCTGCAGGTAATAAACAACCCAAAGAAAGAAACTCTCCAAGGATGATAAAAATTATCTCTTTTAACTCATGAATATTCCATTTGCTCATTTTCTGCAGATGGATGACTTAATTTGAAAGTAATAGAAAAACACAGAACAGCCTGCGTGAAGTGAACAGTACTTAGTGTAGATGGATCATAATGAAACCAGAATCTTGGCATAACTGTTTATGTGCAATGTACTGAGCCCCTCCTTGAGGAGGGGGCTCCATCTTCTCTCCCTTGAATTAGAATGGAAGTGGAGCTTATATTCTAAGTTTGGAAATGGAAACCATGTACTCTATTTAATTTTGACTAATGCGTCTTAGTCAAACAAACGTCTGAATATAATTAGTTTTTTTTTCCTACACAGTTAAATTTGATTCTTATAGCCTAAGTGTCCTATAAGTGATAAAACTGGATCTTTTTAAACATAGTAATAATATAATTCTAAGGAAGATCTATTTGCTTTTGGTTAAAAAATTTTTTTCTATTTTTTTTTTTTAGTGTCATTTCTTGCCTCAAGCAGTAGGGAAAATTTGGATAGTAGGCATGTTCATATAATATATACCTGTAGGATTTCCTTTTTTATCTTTTCTTAATCTTATAAAAATTAAATTATTCAAAATAAATCTTGAAAGCTTCTCTTGCACACAATATGGCCCTGGTCTCAGTCTGGGGCAGGGAAAAGCTGTTACAAGTAGAATAGAACTCAATTCCTTAGGCTGAAGTAGTAGATTATCATTTGCATCCATCTGCATGCTATAATAGAAATGCCATAAAAGGGAAATACACAAACCAAATGAGGGGGTTTAATTATAAACAGGAGGCCCTGAGAAGTCTGTAGTCACTTTTTTATAGTTTATTCTCCAATGAGAGTTAATAGATGTCATACATTTCTGTTAGTTAATTCTGTTTCTATTGTTATTTTTCCTTTCATCCGAAGTTATACTTTTGCTACCTGATTTAAGCGTTGAGTCAAAGCATTTCTCTTCCTTGCTTAAATTTTTTAAATTGAGGTGTAGTTATTATACTGCAAAATATACAGATCTTATAGCATATCGTTTGCTGAGTTTTGACAAATGTCTACCTCAGAGCAAGATACTGCCACCACCCTAGAAGGTAGCCTGTGTTCTTTTCAATCTGTGCCCTCCTGGAAGCAATCAGTATTCTGATTTCTCTCTCCGTAAGTGAGTTTTGCCTGTGCTTAAACTCAAATAAGTGGAGTTATGTACATATGTGCTTTGTTCTGGTTTCTTTCATGCAGCATGTTTTAAATATGCCTCCATATTGCAGTGTGTATCAGGAACTTGTCCCTTTTATTTCAAAGTAGTATTTCATTATATGAATATATCACAATTTGCTTATCCATTTACCTATTAAGAGACGTATCCGTTTCCGGTATTTTGCTATTGTGAATAAAGCTGCAGTGAAGATTCTTGTACAAGTCTTTTTGTGGGTATACATTTTACTTTGGGTAAATATCTGAAAGTAGAATTTCTAGATCGTTAGGTAGATGTGTGTTTATCTGTAATAAGAAACTGCCAGTGTTTGTTAAGAACCTGCCAGGCAACTATCTATACTGGTTGTCCCGTTTTACACTCAAACCAGCAAATATGACAGAGCAAGTAGCTCTCATCCTCTCTTAACATTTGGTGTTAGTCTTTCTAATTTTAGCTCTCCCATTTAGTGTACAGTGGCATCTCATTACACTTATGATTTGCATTTCCCTTATGACTAACATTTGTGAGCATCTTTTTATGAGTTCATTGCTCATTCATATATCCTTTCTTGCAAAGTATCACTCTCTTTGCCCATTTTTTTAAAATAAAACTTTTTATTTTGGAATAATTATAGATTTACCAAAAAAAAGAAAAAAATGGAAATGATAGTGCAGAGAGTTCCTTTATACCTCTCGCCCGGTTTTTCCCATTGACGACATTTCACATTACCGTGGTATGTTTGTCAACATTGGTACATTACTATTAACTAAACTCCAGACCTTATTTAGATTTCATCAGTGTTTCTATGACTGTGCACTTTCACTTCCAAGATTCAATCCAATGTTCCATACTGCATTTTTTGGTCATATGGCTCCAGGTCATCTAGTCTGTAGCAATTTCTCAGTCTTTCTTTCTTTGGAAGTTTCTTGTGATCTTAATGATCTTGAGGTATATTGACCAAGTGTCCTACAGAATGACCCCAATCTGGATTTGTCTTTTTTTTTTTTTTTTCCTTCATGACTAGAGTTATGGATTGTTGAAAAAATGCCACAGAAATTGTGTTCTTCTCATCACATTATATAAGGGGCCATGTGATATTCACATGACATTCCTGGTGATGTTAAACTTTATCACTTGGTTCAAGTAATGATTCTAGGATCTTTCAAGAGACAGTACTAGGTAGTATTTTCATGTGTATTGCCTTGTGTAAACATAATAATCTATAATTTGTATATCTATTCATTTGTACGTTGAGTCTGTATATAAACATGAGTTCATATTGATATCTCTTGACTCCAATCCAGTTTCATAAGGCTTATTCTATAATGTGTTTATAATTCCTCTCTTGCTTATCCAGCATTTCCCACCCCTCCCCTGACAGTGAGAAGCCCGCCTCCCACCATCTACCATCCACTTATTTGTTTGTTTAATACTGGCGCACACATAAGTAGTTTCAGACTTTTTTACTTGAATTCCTGTGAGAAACAAATTTATCAGAATATAGCATTTATGCACAACATACAGGTCATTTTATCTTTAACCATATAGTTCCCAGTCAAAGCAACATTTTCCAGAATTACTTAGGTCTCCTTCTTTTTTCTCATTTAAAAAAAATAGTGTTGTTTACTTTTTTTCTTACTCATTTGTAAGGATTTTTTTGTATATTCAGAATGCAGTTTGTTTTTAGATATTTGTTTTGCCAATGTTCTTTCCCAGACTGTTACTTACATTTTTATTTTCTTTACAGTGACAGAAAGAAGTTGACATTTTTATGAAGTTCAGTTTATCAAATTTTCTTTTTATGGGTAGTGCTTTTTGCATTCTAAAACACCTTTGCCTGTCTCCAGGTCACAACATTCTTTTAAAATGACTTTTTAAATGTTTTCTTCTATAAGTTGTACAGTCCTAGCTTTTACATGTGGTCTTCAATCCACGACAAATTAGTTTTTGTGTAGATAGATGTGAGATAGATGTTGAGGTGCAATGTTGCCCATACGGATATCTAGTTGATCTAACACAGTTTACCTAATACTTTTTCACATCCTAAAGCACATGCAGAATTTTCCTTCCTGACTTTCCTCTGCTCTCTGTATGTAAATTCCAGTTTCCCCAGGAGTGATAAAGGGTTAGCACTGCATTTTATGCTTTTAGATCTTATCCCTAATTCTGATGCACCATTTATTTGACTATTTGTAGATAATTTTCATGGTTTTATGTCTGTTTTTTTAAGAGAATGTACAATTTATTTACAAATACATTCAAATTTTATTCTGATATTTTGATGTCACGTTGTCTATAAAATAATACTATTGTGACAGTATTTGTTCCTTTGTGCTCTCCTGCAACTGGTGTAAACGGTCAACTGGAGGCCATTTTGTGCGTTTCAATTTCTTAAAAAATAAAATCAAGAAAAAAATCGGTTTTCATTTTATCGACTGCATTTCCCTAAAGCTATTACTTCTTCTGAGATTTCCAAATAGACCAAAAAATTTCATTAAGTGGCGACTAACTTTGTTACTTCCTGAATCTTGCATTGAAAACCTTATAACATTGTAGAAAGAACATCAAAGGCTTTAGTTTCTCCTGAGTAACTTGGGAATCATTGCCCTGGTCCTGAGTTGAGTGATAGGGAATCCTTAAAATTTGGGGGAGTGCAAATTAAAAATGACAATGTAAATTCATTGCATTTTAACTCTACTATCATAGTCTTATGTATGAGAAATTTCTTTTTATTGTAGTTTGGTTATATACATAGATTACCTTACGCATCATGGAGCCTTCCTTTTGGAAAATAACATTAGTTATTAGGGATCTAGCCAAAGGGAACTGAGGGTACTAGGCATGTGGACTTAGAGATAATTTGGAAATCAACCTTCATTTCTCCTGTATATTTAATATACCTACATCAGCCTTAGCATCAAATTACTCAACATACGGTCCAAATCCTATTTAAAAATATTCATTTGAACTTGATTTCTAACCTGGTTTCTTTGGAAAACACATTGTACACAGAAACAAATTTAAATGACAGGACCAACTCCTTCCCTTTAATTTATGATAAACTATACTGGCAAATATACTGGAAGTCAGTCTTCCTGAAACATCACTTGATTATATTACTTAAAGTTCTTTAATAGTTTCCTGTTAACCTCAGAATAAAACTCTCTTTCCCCAAACTGACTTAAAATAATACATTGCATTTTATCCCTAGTATATCAGAGTTCGTCGGTAGAACCTTATTTTTACACCTCAAACCAATCTCATAATTGTCATTCATAGTCTTTGAGAGTCATTCCGAGATCTTAACATTTTCTCGTGCAAACTTTCTTGCCTAGAATTTCCTGTCTTCTTTCCAACCGGGTCACAATGAAACAGAGGAAGTTATTTTATAAGAAATATCTACAGTATTGTAGTTCTGACCATCATTTCAATTAAACTGATCAGTCTAACTTGACCTTTAAGGGGACTGTACACTATTCCCTGCAAAGTGTAGGACCCAGAGCAAACTATGATATGTTTCTTTGCAAGGTGAAATTCAACTAAAATCAAATATGTGGGTTTAATCCAAAAGAGAAAAAAAATCCCAAGAAATTCCATAGACGATAGAATCAGTGGCATTCGCTTTGCTCTGAGGATGGATGGTTCACTATATAAAAACATTACACATTTATTTGTTATTTATTATATACCAGCCACTGTTCTAAGCACTCTTCGTATGTTGACTCATTTTACCCTTACAGTCGGGTCCAGAGTCCCTCTTTTAATCACCACCATTCGGTTCCTGTCCAGGTGTCTTTTCTCTGGGCTGCTTATGTATTAGTTTGCTATCTATGAATCCCAGGTCAGTCTAACACTAGGGGATGGGGTTAGCTGTTTTTTCTTAAAATTAGTCTCCCTGAGTCACTGTTCAGATCCATGTTTGCATCAAGTGTTCCCTTCCTAAACTCCTGCCAAATTTTGGAGCCTGGGATGTTGTCTTAATTTGTTATTCTCCAGGGATGACTTTTTGACTAGATTCCATTAATTATGTTGTCATGGAATTGCCTCTCTGTACCACCCATACCATAGCTGCTTAATAAATTCTTGTTAATTAACCAGTCGGCTACATTCATTGTCAGCCACTTAAGAAATAGATACAAAAATCACTCTTCAGTGGATGAAAAGTGATTATTTAAAGAAAACGTTTCAAGAAAGTACTTCATAATGTAGAATCAATTCTGATTTAATATGAGAACATTTGCTTCTTTCCCCACTTTCCGAAGAGTAGATGTAGCCTAAACAGCAATGTGTATTGCACTTGTCATAATTGGGGGTGTTTACATTGGGGTCCATTGGGATGTGATTACAGTTTCATTTATGAGGAATGTTTTCATTAAAATTGCCTTTCTTTCCCAATTTCTTCTGATCAAAACAGAATCTCTCTTTATAGAGAAGGCCCATGTGTTCTTTGTAAGTGTTTCCCTTTTTAAAAGGACAGACATTAGATTCTGTGGACCTTATTCAGAAAGTGTTTTAGATCTCTCTCTTGCTTGGCATGCCCCTAAATTATCTCCCTATTACATGGAGGCCAGCTTTTAAAAGTTACCCAGAAGACAGTGTCGTATTTATAATATAGAGCTACTTCTGCTGAATTAAAATATTTCCTCTTGTTTTAAAATATTAATTAATTAATTAATATTTAAATATTAAAATATGTTAATAAAATTAACATACTTCCTTCTTTCCTACAGATGGGAGATCTGTGTCCCCTCTTTCCTGTTTTCTGGGTCATAGAGATTCTCTGCTTATAACATACTGATAAGGATTCAAATTTTCATCAACTCAGGTTCCCATGGGCAACTATAGTACTTTAATGGCATACTTGGAACTAATCTAACCTTTTTGTCTCCTTTTAAATTTTTCTTTATGTTCTAGAAAATCCACATGGTGTTATTAGAGTGACCCACTTCCTTAATAGGAACGGGGCTAGCTGATACTAGAGCCCAGGGAAATTCCAAGATGCTCCTCTCTGCTTGTGTTTCTTTAAGCTCAGCTTTTTTTTTTTTTTTTTTTAAACTCTCAGTGTTAGATTTAACAGAAGGTTCTATGTACAAATTACAGTTTGTTCTTGAGCTGGTTGCCGAATGGGAAGCTGAACTAAATGTCCACAGCTCTTCTCCCCACCACCACCCTCCCTACCCACTGTGTAGAGTCAAATAACAGACTGTATTCAATTGTCGATGATGATCCATTAACTGATAATAACCATCTGTTCCAGGAGCCCTGCAAAAATTATTTTATCTAAGCTACATCTTCGAGCTAAGGATTTTCTTTAAGAAAATGCTATAAATAGTGTGATAAATATTTCAGAAAATTCTAACTCTTAATATTTGTAATAATTCATTAACAACCAGCCTTTTCTAGTTCCCACTTAAATGGCTCTTAACAAAAAAAGTATAGCCAAAGTTTTCTTAAGTAATGAGATATATGTTCTATGCAGTTTTTATTATAATTTTTGAAAAAAGAATAACCCATTTTGTCTAAAGACTTGGTGGTCTTTCCTTTTTTGGGGAGACAACCGTATCCAAATTATTTTTTTGCCCTTTGTTTTCCAGCTATAATTAGGTACAGTAAAACCAGGAAGGAAAGACTAAGATGGACCATTTGAATAATTCTGTTTGGAGTCCTGTCTTACAGAGCTCACACAAACAGTCATTTTCCTTTGGTTGTAAAATTAAAATTTCTGATAATCATGAATGTTTTGGATGTTAAAAAAAAAATAAAAATAGAACCAAAACAAAACATTAGAGACCATAACTCAGCTTCCTAAGATTATAGATTCAGAAACTGAGGCCAAGTAAAAGATTCAGCTTTCTTCAGATTGTACACATGGTTGGCAATAGAATCAGGGCTGGATTCCAGGTCTTCTGATTCCTAGACCACAAACCAGACTGCAGTTTAAATGAACAAACTTTCCATTTTGTATCCTCTTTTTGTGTTTGATGTCCTTTGTCCTTTCCTTGAAATTGTATCAAAGACTGCTCAGTAAATATTTAATTAAACAGTATCTTTATTTTAATATACATAATACTAATTGTCCAGTATTTCTTTTTCAGTTAGCCAGTGTTTCCCAACTATTTTTTGTAAGATAAAGCCATTTTCTATTTGTCAGAAATCTTGAAAGGAATTTATCAATTGACAAAAAAATGATGGAAGAGGAAGGAAGTCATCTTGAATGGGAAGACATTTATGAATGGGAAGAAAGGCCACCTAACTGCCCTTTCCTTTTAGTTCTGTAATGTTACAGGTCATCACAAATCTCCCAGCAAGGAATCCCTGGTGGGCCTCTAAAAAGCCCAGGCAATTGCTATTCCATAGAATCTACAAGCCCATTTTCTTTTCTGAAAGGGGAACTTCCATGTTCTAAAAACATTAAAGTGTCTGAAAGTTACAACCCTGAATTATTTTAGCAAAATTATGTGCTTTACATGCGTAGTTTGAGTTGACTTCTGGTTCCAAATCCAACTGTGTAACTATAAGGTATATTAAATCGGATCCATTTTGGAGACTACAAACTTAAACTTTGCTACATTTTCTAGTCATGGTAAACTCCTTGTAGTCCAGGGAGTACATCAGATACTTTCTCTTTATTTCCTCCTGGTCTTTATGTACCTTGAGCCATTTATCTAGACCTCTAGAGGATACTTCCCATCTCCTCAGTTCTCCATTGTATTGTCTATTCATCCTTCAAGATTATTTAAACATTACTGCCTCTGCAAAAACTTCTCCTGGATACATCCGTTGCTCCAGTCTAAGCTATGTGTATCTTCTAGGGACTCCCACAGCACCATCTCTCCACCTTTATCATGGCACTTAACTTACTGTGCTGCCTGCCATTATACTAGTTGCTAAGATTCTTGAAAGTTTCTTAAGTTGCAATACATTAGCATTGATCATTGATTGGTCCTAACATTAGCATTGACCTGCTTTGAACCTACATTGTTCAACATTTCAAGAACATGGTAGGCACCCAAGACATATGAATGAGTGAATGAATGAATGAGCAAATTTTATTCATGGTCTTCACTGAACACTTTACTACTACTGGGTTCAACTTTGAGCCTACTGAAACATAATTCAGTGACATTTAAAGAATCTTTTAAGAAAGGCACCATGGATGATTTCTGCAAACACACTCAAGGCCTTGTGACAGTCTGTCTTTTTTTCCGTGATAATCACTGCTTTTTGGCTTAGTGGGCTGCTCCTTTAAGGGTGTTCTTTGGCAATAGACTAAGCATGTCTTTGCCAACACTTTCCTGATGGAGAAGTAAGGAGGAGCAGAAGGGACTATTTAGAGAGAGCTGTGGCTTTGAGGTTGAAATTTTGAAGCCAGTTTTTTTTTTTAATTTTTAATAAGGAAAGAGTCTTGTTTTAAGTTTTTACTCCAATATTAGCTCAGTGGGAAAACATTTTCTTGCAATGCTTAGGAAAATTTAAGTTCCCAAGTTTTCAATGGGAATCCTGAACCTAGAGTCAAAAAATATAAATGCTCACCCCAACTTCAAAACTTGTTCATTGAACTTGGTTGGGGTACTTAACCACTCTAAGCTTCAGTTTCTTCATATATAAAGTGAGAATAAAGGCATTGCTTATCTCATAGGAAGTTAGTATATGTGAGAATATCATAACAACACCTTGAGGTATTATTATGAAACAATGACTTATTACTTAAAAATGTATCTGTAATTGAGGGGTTGAAAATTTCAGAAGTATATAGCTGCTTTAGTTTTAAGTCTGAGTGGCTCCCTCAAGATCCCAAGAGCGCTTTCCTGCTCTAGTAACTGAATCCTTCATCCAAAAGGTTATTCTCACAGGACCGTTGGCATATTTGGAAACTGGCAAGTTTATAGGACTCTGCATTTTAAAAAAAAAATTGAATGTTGACTGGAAACCAGCAACAGTAATTACATCCTATTTGATATTGGGAAGGCTGAAAGCTGTGGGCATACTGCTAAGATTTCAGGCAGTAGTGGTTACACTTTAGAGTCTTTCTAAAGATCTCTTCTCAAGAATACACGCCACATTGCCAAGGGAATTTGCTTTATGTTGAGTACTTTCAGTGTTTTAATCCTATGTCTAAAGTGATCGTGTATAGTACAAAGGGAGTATTCCTGTTCTAACAATTAATAGTTTTAAGGAGTCTGAAAGTCTTTACTATGAACCCTCCTAAAGATACCCTTCATTGACTCCAACAGACAATAGGTGTAAAGCAATCACCATTGCCTAGAATAATGCTCATATGCGTAGATTCTGCTGATGATGATGCCAAGAATATTTAGCAACAATAAGGGGAAAATTCACTTAAGGCCAGATGTAGGAAAAATGGATTCTTGGTTTAAAATGTGTTTTCTCTTTTGATTTTAAGATGCCCAAATTCCAAAACAGTAATTGGGTGAAATAGTCCTTGGTCAGATTTGATTCACAGCTCAGACAAGAGGGAGGCATCTTTCATTCCTTGTGATGACAAAGGATAAAATCCGTACAAGTACACTGCCTCTGGATCTTTATAAGCCCCTTGATTTCCAAGAAAATTGACAAACCACCCTCAAGAGGCCTTGAAAACCAAATGCGTGCTCTGAAAATGGGAACTGCATTTTATCTATCTTTTTCTGTAAGCCTAGGTATCTGGAAAAGTATTATAAAGATAATACAGTTGGAATGTATCAGCTCTGTTCTTACCAATTTTTGCTAAGAAAGAATACTGTCATTTTATCACATTATTTCAATTGAAAAACTGGCACCTTAAGATTTCTTATATATATGTACACATTTTATATGGGTATATTCATACATATGTATATATCTCCAAGGATAGCTTTTGCAGATCTTTAAACATCAGCGTCAAGTGAAGCAAATGCCCATAGCACTCACCATACTCTTCTCTCTAGTTACAAGGATAAGAGCAAGTCGAAATAAACAACTGAGTGGTACTTAACTTTTTCCAGAAAGGTATTTCTCAATAATGACTATTCACACATACAGCTGTGCTACCAGCAGGTAATTTTTAACTACCATTCACTTACTTAAGCTTATTTATTTCTGCTTCAAAAATAATTTTCCAGCCTTAATGCAGTTCAGCGTAATACTACTTTAACGAACCTGATGATACTGGCAAATTGATTATGTAAATATACTGTTTAAAAATTCATTCTCTATCATTTTAATTTTATTTGGAGCCTAAAACTCCAACTAGGGATGTAGGTAGAAACAGTGTCCATTGGCAGCATTTATTTACTTACCTAATAATATATGTACAACTCTGTGAGCCCCTGAAGCAGATTTTAAGAACCCCTAGGATTGCTCCCAACCTGCAAAGTTTGGGTCTGACAAAGTTCAATTTAACATATATTTATTGAATATCTACTGTGTGCCAGATACTCTGCTAGGTACAATGTATAGAAAGATGAATAAGAAATGTTCCCTGCCCTTGGAGAGCTGGAAGTCTAATGGGATAAATATAGACAACTGTAATATAGTGTAATTATAGAAAGTGCTATGAAGATGACAATGATGAAGATATGAATAATAGTGGAGGATTTTTACACCCATGTTCATGAGAGGCATTGGCCTGTAGTTTCTTATGATGTCCCTGTCGGTTTTAATATTAGGAAATATGTATATTTAGGTTGTCTGTTTCTTTTGTGATTGCCTCTCAAGGAAATGGTTCATTTCATCTAGGTTATCAAAATTTGGGGCATTGAGTTTTTCATAATAGTCCTCTATTTTACTTTTAATGTCCATGGGATATTTATTGCCATCCCCTCTTTCCTTTCTGATATTAGTAATTTGTATCACCTCTCATTTTTGTTCATTTAGCCTGGCTAAAGGCTCATTGATTTTACTGATTTTCTCGGGGAACTATGTTTTGCTTTTTGATTTTCTCTGTCAATTTCTTTTACTCAATGTCATTGATTTCTGCGGGGTTTTTTTGTTTTGTTTTGTTTTGTTTTGTTTTGTTTTGTTTTGCTTGCTTTGGAATTAATTTACTCTTCTTTATCTAGTTTTCAAAGATGGAAGCTTAGCCTATTGATTTTAGTTCATTTTTCTTTTCTTATATATGCATTAAATGCTGTAGATTTCCCTCTAAGCACTGTTTTTAAAGCATCCCACTAATTTTAAGTTGTATTTTCACTTTCAATTAGTCCCAAATATTTTAAATTTCTCTTGAGATTTCTTCTTTGCTCCCTGTGTTATTTGCAAGTATGTTGTTTCATGTCCAAGTACTGTAGGGTTTTTCCAACTATCCTTCTGTTTCTGATTTCTAGTTTAATTCCATTGTGGTCTGAGGGCAGACATTATATGATTTCTGTTTTTTTTTATTTGTTAAGGTGTGATTTATGGCCCAGAATGTGGTCTATCTTGTACATGTTCCACATGAGCTTGAGAAGAATGTGTAATCTGCTATTGTTGCGTGGAGTAGTCTACAGATGTTAATTGTATCCAGTTGAGTGATAGTGCTGTTGAGTTCAACTCTGTCCTTGTTGATGTTCTGCCTTGCTGAATGGTGCATTTCTGATAGAGGCGTGTCCAAGTCTCCAACTGTAATAGTGGATTCATTTGCTTCTTCTTGAATTCTTACCATTTTTTGCCTCACGTATTTTCACTCTCTGTTGCTAGGCACATACACACTAAGGATTGTTAGGACTTTGTGTACTGACTTCTTAATAGTTATATAATGTGCCTCTTTATCCCTAATAATTTTTCTTGCTCTGAAGTCTGCTCTATCTGAAATTAGTATAGCTACTCTCAGGTTCCTGTGATTAGTGTTAGCATGGTGTATTTTATCCATCTCTTTACTTTTAATCTATGTATCTTTATGTTTAAAGTGGTTTTTGTGTAGACAATATATAGTTGGGTCTTGTTTTTTTGATCCACTCTGGCTATCTCTGTCTTTTAATTGTTGCATTTAAATCATTGGCATCTGAAGTGGTTATTTATATGTTGGATTAATATCCACCATCTTTCTTGGATTCTATTTGTGGCCCTTATTACTTGTTTCTATTTTTTCTAAATGTTTTATGCCTTTTTTGGTTTTAATGGAGCATATTATATAATTCCATCTCCTCTCATTTCTTAGTGTATCAATTATACTAATTCTTTTACTTTTTTCATTGTCATCTTAGAGTTTGTGCTGTACATTGACCAGTTCAGTCCACTGTCAAATAATATGCTGCTTCACAGGTACTGCAAGTACCTAATAATAACAAAATATTCCTTGTTACTTCTTACCATCCCTTGTATCATATCTGCTATTAATCCCATGCATACATAAGCATAAAACATAAAAACATAATTGAATATACTATTGATATTACTATGTTGAACAAACTAGTATCTGTTAGGTCAATTAAGAATAAGAAAAATAAAGTGAGTTTTTTTTTTTTTTGGTTTTACTTATTTATTCTCTGTTGCTCTTTCTTTATGTAGATCCATTTTTCTGACCTATATCATTTTCACTTCATTCTGAAGAACTTCTTTTGGCAGTTCTTTCAAAGCAGGTCTGGCAATACATTTACTCAATTTTTTCTTTTTTGTTGGAGTAAGTCTTTATTTCTCTTTCCCTTTTGAAAGGTAATTAGCAGAGTATGGAATTCTGGGTTGGTGGGGGGGTTCTCTCAATGTTTAAAGTATTTCACTTCTTTCTCTTCTTGTGTGTATTGTTTCTGTATAGGAGTCAAATGTAATTCTTATTTTTGCACTTCTATAAGGAAGGTGCTTTTTTCCTCTGGCTTCTTTCAAAATTTCTTCTTTGTCTTTGATTTTCTGAACTTTATATGTGATATGCCTAGGTGTTTGGGGGCAGCTAATCTGTTTGTTATTCTCAGAGCTTCCTGGATCTATGGTTTGATATCTGACATTACTTTGGGAAAACTTCCCAGTCAAAATTGCTTTAAATACTGCTTTTTTTCCTTTCCCCGTTTCTTCTCCTTCTGGTATTCTCATTAGATGTATACTACATGTTTTGTAAGTGCCCCACAGCTTTTGTATATTCTGTTTGTTTGGTGTTTTTTAGTCTTTTCTTCCTTTGCTTTTCAGTTTTGGAAGTTTCTACTGTAATTTCAACCTTAGAGATTCTTTTGTCAGCCATTCCTTGCCTAATGAGCTCATGAAAAAACATTCATCATTCTTGTTACAGTGATTTTTTTTTTTTAATCTCTGGCATTTCTTTTTGGACAGTTCCAAGAATTTCCATCTCTCTACTTACATTATTCATCTGTTCTTGTATGTTGTCTTCTTTTACCTTAAACCTTTTCGGATATTAGTTTTTTTTTTTTTTAACTGTTCTGATAATTCTGACATTCCTACCATATTTGACTGGTTAATACTTGCATAACCTCTTCCAAATGTGTGTTTTGCCTTTTATGCTTTGTAAGTTTTTGTTGAAAGGACATGATGTACTAGGTAAACTGCAGTAAATAGGAACTGCAGTAAATAGTAAATGTGTCAGAGAAAGGAGTATTGTTCTATACTCTTACGACATGGTTTCGATCTTTTAGTAAGCCTGTGCCTCTGAACTGTGAATGCCTCCAGGGCTTTTCAGTTTTTGCCCCATTCAGGTGATATAGAATGGTTATAAGGTGCTGAAGTTGATATTTCCCTTACCCAGGTAGGCTAGGCTCTGGTAAAATAATTTCTCCTGAGGATACCCTTGTTAAGAACAGAATGCATCTGCATTTTTCAAAATAGTTCCTTTTTCCCTCCCCCTACTGGAAGCATGAGGAATTTTTCTCCAATCTTTACTCTGAAGAACGTGGTAGATTTACTAGAGATAAAACTCAGTGTGGTTGTGACCCCAAAGACTGAATCCCTCTGGAGTTTTTATCCCTCAGGCTTGTCCACATGGAGCCTCCACAATTCATCAATTACAATTTAAGTTTTTCGTACTCTGGCACTGGTTCCTGTGGAGATTTCTACCACAGTAACTAGAGCTTCTCTGTGTCTGCCCTCTTGTCTCTCCAATTTGGGAGACAGCAGTTTGCTCTGTGACCTCACTTTTCTGATGCAGTTTATTTTCAGTTTGTTTAGCTTTCTGTTATCAGGAAGGAGTGGGGACTGCTATGATCCTTACGTGCTAGAGCAGAAACTACAACCTCCAGTGAATTTTTTCATTTCAGTTGCTATACTTTTCAACTGTAAAAATTTTACATACTTTCTATAATTCATACTTTATGGATAGTCTCTTTTTGATTAGTCACTGTTGTCATACTTTTAAATTTTAAAACATGATTCCTTTGGTTCTTTGCACATATTGAGAACTACTTTGATGTTTTTTAATGTTAATTCCAGCATCTAAGATGCCTCAGAAACAGTTTGCTTTTACTGCTTATTTTCTTATGTGTGGGTCATATTTTTCTGTCTTTGAATGTCTCATAATTTCTTTTTTGAAAACAGACCATATGAGATAATATGTTATAGCAGCTGTTCATTCTTATTTGCCATCAACCCTCCTAACTGCTGTTTCTTTGTGTGTGTTTGTTTAGCTAGATCTTTCGATTCTGTCTTTCCTGAAGTGTGTAACTGCTGATCCCTCTTTTGAGTTTTCCTTTTTTGTTTTTCTTTTTTGGATTCTGGCTTCCTAGGGTTGCCTCTAAATCAGTATAGCTTAGTAGTGAGCCAATGATTGGTCAGAGGTTCTACTTAAACACTTTGAGCCAGTAAGTCTTCCATCCTTTGTTAGTGGATTTGTGTATGGGTTGGGAAATGTGTTTAAATTCAGTTTACAAATCTTCCTGAGATTTTGTTTTATAATAGGCCTTATTATGACTCCCCTGCATATGTGCAAGGCCTCACATTCATCCAGGGATGTGTAGATGGCTAGGACCTTTTCCTGGCTCCTGTCAGTGAATGACCTTGCACGTGCACTCAGTCTTCTACTCCAACAAGGATCTTTTGGAGCTATCGAGCCCTGCCATGATTCATTCAACAGATTTCCCTGTTAAATTTCCAGCTAGTCTGTACCATCTGTAGCTTCCACAAACCAGTACTGCTAACTTAAGCTACCACAGTGGTCAGTTTTTCTGACTTACCACCAAAATCACTAATGTTTTTAACAACATTCCTGATTATGAGGTTTTCTCACATGCTGCTCCAAATGAAGTTGGTCCCCTATGGCAGCAAAGCTTCTGGTCTTCATAGCTTTTCTTGCCTTGGTAGAACTCTTGCTCCCACAGAACTTGAGGGAGGGGAATGTGTAAAAGCAGCCCCAGGCTAAAACACCACGGATTCTGGCTATTGTTAACTGAGATTCTTGAATCAAAGTTTTTTCAATTTTCTGTATGCCTTTGGTCAGTTTCCAGAGTCCAGAAATGGTTATTTTTGGCAATTTTATTTTAAAGTTGTTCTTAGGGGAGAGGATTTTTCTGAGCACCCTACTTCACCATTTTGTAATAATGGGTAGTATAATAACCATTTAGCATGTCCCCAGCAATGTTCCAAATATTTTGCTTATTCTTTTTATTTATATTAATTCATTAATTCATTCAGTCTTCACAACCGTATGAGATTATGAACCCTGTTTTCCAGATGAGGGGACTGGGTTAGAGATCTCGTAGTTAGTAACTGGCAGAGTCGAACTCAGGCAATCCGGCTCTAGAGTGTAAGTAACCTTACAATTTCCTTTTTTATCAGCTGGAATATCTAGAGTATGTACTCTTGAGCACTGTGCTATACTTTGTACTTAATTTAAAACTCCTAACAACCTTATTGAAGTAAATATAAATAATACCTTATTTTACTGAGGAGGAAGTGAGGCTGTCTAACTTCTCTAAAGTCACAAAACTAATAAGTGGCCAGTTCAGGATTAGCATCCATGTCTGATTGAATTTAAGCCTGAATCTGGTAGCCAACACATTATCCAGTTAGTGCAAAACTAGATTCTCATCAAAACACCAACATTACTAGCTAGCAATTTTGAGCCACTTGTTTATCATCTCTGAGCTATTTGCTTATCTATAAAATTGAGATATCAATCCACATAGAATGGTTATGAGGAACAAATAATAATGTATATGAAAATAGTGTGTTAATGATTAATACTGTTGTTAGCATAATTGGAAAAACATTACACGTAAACAACTTGAAACCTTGCGATTTCCATATTTTACCAACTGGCAGGGTGGCGGGTGGAGGGGTTGGGGGATGACACAGCATTAATAATCAGCTCCATGTCATGATCCTAAAGTGCTTCAAGAAAAATGAAATAAC
Organism: Camelus dromedarius; assembly: GCF_036321535.1. Lineage (NCBI taxonomy): Eukaryota > Metazoa > Chordata > Mammalia > Artiodactyla > Camelidae > Camelus > Camelus dromedarius. Next base: position 56,651,346 of record NC_087447.1, on the reverse strand, counting down.
ATATAAAGCAGCAGAATGCTTTCCCTTAGCGTCTGATGCAGAAAGATTGATCTGACCTTTTTTATAACAAGCAGACCAAAGCATTTTTCCAGAATCACAGAACTTAAAAAAACTTTTTCATGTGATCTTGATAAAAGAGCAGATGAATTAACAGGGCAGTGTAGCTCTATAGTTCTTCTCTAAGGTTGTGAAGATAGTGATGTACTTTCAGAATCAGACGAAAGAGATCATATGAGCTAGCAAAGAAGGTGGAGATAGTCACTCAATAAATATTTGTTGACTGATGGATTGATGTTGAAGGCTGCTGAGAGTGTGACCTATATTCAGATGAAAAGGGAGACAGCTTATTGTTAGCAAGTTTTGAAGTAAAATGATTAGAGAGAAATTAAGACAGTTGACTCCTTTGGAAACTGACAATGGTAAGTAGGACTTTTGAATACAAAGGGATTTTTAAAGATTTATGGCAAAAAAGAATCCCTTAATATAAGGTTCAATTGATTTGTTTCTTCAGTAGATATTTATGAAATGGCTAATATGGGCAAGTCATTACAACAGGTGCCACAGGAGAAAATATAATCTAAAATATAGTGCCTCATCTGAACAGTAAGACAGTCTATCAGGAAGATGAAGCACAGCTTGAGGAGCTGGACCCTGAGGAAGAGCACAAGCATGGTAAGAGCAGGACTATGCTGTGTACGACCAAGGAGAAAGCTTAGTGTTCTCACATTAGACTGCCCTTGATTCAAACACTAGGTACTTCCATTCTTTCCTCTCTCCTTACAGCCACTTCTTCTTTAATTTTCTTCCACAAATTTGGATTGAACATACATTTCCCATCACTGAGTGATGAGAGGGATGAACAAGATACTCCTGGTTTCATGGTGCTTATGACTGTATAACCTCAGAGAAATTGCCTAACTTAGAAACTTGGCTTTCTCAATAGTGAAATTAATATTAAAAATGTTTAGCTCTCAGGATTATTTTAGTTATTAGGTCAGTTTATGATAGTGCCTGTCATGTAGTAGACACTCGGAAAACAACAGTCGTTGTAATACTAGTGCCCGAAGTGGTATCATTATTGTTACTAGCTTGGGGTGGGGGTGATTTAGAGAATAGTGATGATTTTCAGAGGATTGATAAGAAAAACCTTTTTGACTTCATAGAAGAGATAGCCTTTGGCTGACAGAAATGGAAGCTTCCCACGTTCCCAAATAGAATCTGGCTCCATGAGGATGCAGGCTGTGTTTTGTTTACTACTGCCTCCCTAAGATCTAACGTGGTATCTGGAAAATTCTAGGCACTCAACAATATTTTCCTAAATTAATTAGGATTTTAATAAGCATAGATTAAAAAAGATATTTAGAGTGGAGTATAGGACATTAATAAAGATACCAAAGAGAAGAGGTGCTTTATTTAGGTTCAGTATAATTACTTGGCTAGAATATGCTTTTGAAGATAAAACGTAGGGTCTGTCGCTAGACAGTTAGGTTGGTAACAGCTGGTGAATAGTCTGGAATGTTCTTTATGGATAAAGAAAATTTATTTAAAGCCACTTGTGCAGCAAAATTACATGATGTAAACATTGTTTTTTAGAAAGATAAATCTCAAAGGATATGAAAAATCGATCGATACTGAAAAATGATAGAGGCAAAAATATTTTTAGGAAATTATATTGATGTTCTAAGAAAGTGATAGTTTAGGACTTAAAATAGGATGTTGGATAACAAATATAAAGGATGTATGTGAAAAAGAGGATGCTCTTAACAGGTATATAGGGTAGGCTGCAGGAAATGATGGTTATAATTATGCAAGATGATTAGTTCTATTTTAGACTCACTGAGACTGGAGTGATAGTAGGGCATTAACTCAGAAAATAAAAGTCGGGTGAGATGAAAACCCAGGTAAAGATTGTGCAACAATAAGGACAGGCTTTGTGAACGCCTGTATCTGCCAAGAAAAAAGGAAATGACATAATTGCTTGATTGAGCAGTAAGGAAGAGACCAACAAGGATATCAATCATGTGACAAAAGAAAACTGAATGACACTCCAGATTGTCAAATGCTGCATAAAAACCAGGGAAGATGAAAGCTGGGAAAAGATCATTGTATTCCAGTGTGGATCTTTGTTGATCCCTTAAGAGCTCAGTTTCGGTGTGGTGGTGGAACAGAAACAAGATTGCAGGGGTTTGAGGAGAAAAGTCAAAGATGAAGAAATGAATGACATTGATACTCTGCCTCATCCTATTGTATTATATTATACTTGTATTATACTCACATGGAAGAGAAAATATTCTTGGCTATCTGCTTGCACCATTATATTTGTGAAATCTTATTTTGTGGTTCATCGCTCACTTTGTTTATGTTTTTCTGAATCTTTTGGGTATGTGCTTTGAGCTCTTGATTTTGTTGGATACTTGACTTGCAAGTGACCAGGGGGTTTGTATATAGGGGTGGTCAGGTGAGGGAGGGGGATTAATGGGACAAAAACCTAGTGTCTCATAATGCCCTCTTAAACACTCAGTTGTGTTCTTAACACCATTTGCTTGTCTCAGAGAGCGTGTTCAAGCTTATGGAATATTTAAACGTAAAGAACAAAATAGCCTGCACCAGGCTGAAGCCAAAACAAAGCATTAAAATCATCTGTTATTACACCATCCAACAAATGGTGCAAAGCAAGGGAACAAAGCTGGGAAGAAATATCCCATTTCCAAACCAGAGACAAGCCCTGTTCTGGACTTATTAAGTGACAGTATTTTTCCTTTACAGAACTCTTTAATTGAGACAGCTTTGTATATATAAAATGGCTTTTTTATATACATGTAAGAACTCGAAGCTATCTTCCTTGATCTCTCTTGACAGAAATACCAGGAAAAATAATCACAATTTTACAAGTATTAAGAGCTACTTAATTTAAAAAAAAAATGTGGTTTCTAATTAAATTAAAAAACACCATAGTAATTATTAAGTCTGCGATCACTTTTCTAGCCACAAAGTTCTATGTGTCATAAAGTCTTAATGACAAAGGCAGAGGAAATAACGAAACCAAAAGAAAATTGTTTAAGAATGGAACAGATCATAGGATACTGATTAATTTTTTCTGTACTTGGTAGAAGCTATGATTTAGCAGCTCACTGAACTCAGACGTTTGTCTAATTAGAATTAGCAGTTTAACTTGAAATCAGGGTTTACTGGTAGAACACATTCAGGTGAGTTGTAAGAATAGAATATAGAACTCTTAGCAAAAGAATCTTAACTAAGGACATCAAGTTATTTTTGTAGTTTGTGTTTATCAAAAGTAAGAAATTCTAACTATGATTATGTTCTTATAAATCTGTACATTTATAAGCCAGTCTCATTATAATTGAATAGTATTCCTGAAGTAATCAGATGTATACCTTAGATTAAAATAGATGCCCTATAAACCTTAAAAAGAAAATCTTTTGCTTACTACTAAGTGTTTAAATAAACAATATTAACACACAAATGTGTATAATATATAACAGAGATGAGTTCTAACACTCTGTAAGTGACAGAACTGCTATTAGAATTCAGGCCTTTTGGATTCCACAATCTAAACTTTTAATTTCTTTTAATATGAAGAGAGAACACAATGTTAAGCAGTGCAGGTAGTATAGAAGGGACATTATTAAAGAAAGTGGTGGACAACTTACTGGTGTGCTACAAACCTCCAGGCTTTGTCTAATGATGCTCTCATCCTGATTAGAGCTTCCAGGCTGGTAGATTAACTTCCACTTTTTCAGTACGTGTTTTTCATCTATCCAGCAGAGATATTTAAAGTTAAATGTGATTTAAAAAAAAAAGAGAGAGATGAAGATAATGAACATCAATCTTCAGCTCTTTATTTCGGATTAAGATAGAGCAAAGCTCCCTTGGGTTTTTTTCCTTTTTCAAAGAGGAAAGACTACCTTTTATTTCTACCAGAAGACTTGAGATCTTTAAGAAGAAATGGGGAAGGTTCTGATGGCACCATGGTTTAGTGAAGCTAGGGAGAGCAGGTGATACTGCCATCTAGTTTGCTCCCTGATTCTTTCCTTACAGATCAAGGAAAAGGGACACGACAGAGGTACAAGGTTAGGGAGATACTAGCTGGCAGGATTATGGGTTGCTGACTGGGATCTTTGGAATAGAGAATAATAGAAAAATTCTTGGTAAAGTTTGGTTGGGTGCACCTTTACCAAAGTGACAAAGTAAATATGATTTAAACGGTAGATGGGGGGAAAGCCCTGATAGAAGATCAGAGAAGGGAGAAACCTCAAAGATCATCTGTCTGCATGAGAAAATTATAGCACCATGACCTTCCCAGGGTTACCCAGCATGTTAGACCACGGAATCAAGACTATAATATAGGTCTTCTGACTCTAAGCCAGTGCTCTCTCCAGCAGAGCACTCTGAAGAAGTGGCCCATTCTGTTCCCTCTGCCTTTGTAGGCTCATCTTTTTGCTATATGTTCTGATGAGCATCTGCCCATGAACACATTCAGTGCATACCATCTCCTCTCTGAAGCCTTTTTTGACAACCTCCAAGTACAATCACCTGTTCCTTCCTCTGGGTCATCTCTGCAGCTGCTGTAATCTACAGACATCTACCATAGCAGCCATATCAGTTAACTGATTGTTTTCCTTCATTCGCCTCTCTCTGCTTTGATGGCAGGAGCCATATCTCATTCATTTCTGTACCTCTGGGATTTATCATGATACCTAGCACATGGTGGGTTCTCAGTTAAGTGTTAGAGTGTGTTTTAATTTTTGCATTCAGTATTTTAATTAGAAATTACCAGTGCATGTGTATAAAGAATTCCCTGAGATGGAGAGATAAATTCAAACCATGTTTCATAGGAAAAGAGAGCAGTTATTAGGGGCTGCCTAATGCTTACTTAAAGATGGAGAAAAGTTCAATGACAGTGCAATTTTTGGAGTTCTCACATGACATGGTTCTAAAGATTCTTTTGGAGACAACTATGAAAAGGCTACAGTGGTGCAAAAAATGAGTAAGATAAAATCTGGATCCTCATAAAGATGGGGATATAAGGGATGCAATGAGAACAGCCTTAGGAAAATGAGTGCCAATAGCAGAGCAATATGATGATCAAACTAGGAAAGAGTATTAAAAAGAAGATGCAAGAGTGAGTGGATGAAAGATTGGGAGAAAGTCCAGTTGAGGTGATATTCTGAGCAAAAGCCATACTGACCTGATTTGGGAGAGGAAGCTAAGATGATTCCTATTCGTAAGGGAGTCTCTTAGGTGGATTCAGAAAGAGGTATTTGTGTTAAGGTGTAGTGTTTTTGTTTCCTTTGGATATATTCCCAGAAGTAGAACTGTTGGATCATATGGTAGTTCTAACTTTAATATTTTGAAAATCCTCCATACTGTTTTCCTCAGTGGCTGTTACCAGTTCACAATGTAACTCACAGTGCCCAGGGGTTCCATTTTCTCCACATCCATGCCAGTATTTTTTATCTCTTGTCTTTTTGGCCATTCTAACAGGTGTGAGGTGATGATCATTGTGGTTTTAATTTGCATTTCCCTAATGACCAGTGATGCTGAACATCTTTTCATGACCTGTTGGCCTTTCACATGTCATTTTTGGAGAAATGTCTGTTCAGGTCTTTGCCCCTTTTTTAATAGGGTTATTTGTTTTTGTGCTTGTTTTGTTTTGGTTTTGCTATTGAATTGTATGCATTCTTTATATATTTTTGGTATCGACCCTTTATCAGATAAATAGTTTGCAAATAATTTTCCCCATTCCATAGGTTGTCTGTTTACTTTGTTGATGGTTTCTTTTGCTGTGCAGAAAATTTTTAATTTAATACAGTTCTACTTCTATTTTTATTTTGTTTCTTGTGCTTTAAATAGTATATCCAAAAAATCATTACCAAGACCAATGCCAAGGATTTTTATTCCTATGTATTCTTCTAGGAATGGTTTCAGGTCTTACATTAAAGTCTTTAATCTATTTTGAGTTAATTTTTGTGAGTGGTGTAAGGTATGGGTCCAGTTTCATCCTTTTACATGTGAATATTCAATTATCTCAGTGCCATTTATTGAAAAGACTGTCTTTTCTCTGTTGAGTATTTTTGTCTCCTTTGTCAAATATTAGTTGACTGTATGCTTAGGTTTATTTCTGGCTCTTGATTCTGTTCCATTTGTTTTTGTTTTTTTTTCTATCTGTTCTTAGATGCCACTACCATACTGCTTTGATGACTGTAGCTAATATAGCTTGAAATCAGAAAATGTGATGCCTCTAGCTTTTTTCTTTCTCAGGATTTCTTTAGCTATTCAGGGACCTTTGTGGTTCCATATAAATTTTAGGAGTGCTTTTTCTACTAACAAAAATTGCAATTGGAATCTTTATAGGAATTACATTGAATCTATAGGTGGCTTTTGGTAGAATTGACATGTCACCAATATTCTTTCAATCCATTGGGACTGAGAATGGGATACCTTTCCATTTATTTGTTTATTTGACTTAGCTTATCAATATTTTTCAGTTTTCAGACTAGAAACCTTACATCTCCTTAGTTAAATTTATTTCTAAGTATTCTATTATTCTTAATACTGTTGTAAATGAGATCAATTTCTTTATTTCTTTTTTAGAAAATTTTTTGTTAGTGTATAGAAAGGCTACTGATTTTTGTATATTGTTTTTGTATCCTGTAGCTTTACTAAATTCATTGATTAGATCTAACAGTTTTTGGTTGAGTGTCTAGAATTTTGTATATATAAAATCATGTCATCTGCAAATAGAGATAATTTTAGTTCTTCCTTTACAATTCTGATACCTTTTTTTCTTTCCTGACTGCTCTAGCTAGAATCTCTAGTACTGTGTTGAATAGGAATGTTGAGAGTAGACACCCTTATCTTTCCTGATCTTAGAGGGAAAGCTTTCAAACTTTCACCATTGAGTATGATGTTAGTGGTGGGCTTGTCATATACAGCCTTTATTATGTTGAGATATGATCCTTCTATGTGTGATTTGTTGAGCTTTTTATCATGAATGGATGTGGAAATTTCTAGTGCTTTTTCTGCATGCATTGAGATGATCATATGATTCTTTTCTTTCATTCTGTAAATGTGTTGTATCACATTGATTGACTGTGTTGAATTATCCTTGTATTCCAGGGATAAATCCCACTTGATCATGATGAATGATCCTCTTATTGTGCTACTGAATTCAGCTTGCTAGTATTTTATGGAGTGTTTTTGCATCTATATTCATCAGGAATATTGGCCTGTAGTTTTATTTTCTAGAAGCATCTTTTCCTGATTTTTGGTATCATGATAGTGCTGGCCTGCTAAAATATGTTTGGGAATGTTCCCTCAATTTTGAGGGGGAAAGTTTTAGAAGGATTACTGTTAGTTCTTTTTTAAACGTTTGGTAAAATTCACCACTGAAGCCATCTGATCCTGGGTCCTGCTTTCTTGGGAGAATTTATGTTACTAATTCAGTATTCTTACTAATAATTTCTCCTGGGTTGTCCAGTTTGCTGGCTTATAGTTGTTCACTAAAACTTCTTTATTATTTAAGATGTGTGCTAAGTATTTCACATAAGCTATCTAATTTAATCCCCATAATAACTATCTAAGGGAAGTACTTGGTGGTTCTGTTCTCCACTTGAGAATACTGTTTTTGAGATTAAGGAAATTACTCACATTCGTACATGTCATAAATATTGAAGCTAGGATTAAAATCTGGTGGGTTTTTTTTTGTTTGTTTGTTTGTTTTTTTTTTTACACCTCTGGAACCCATGTTCTTACCTATTGAGCATAAGAGCATGGACATAAGAGATTCAATTATAAAGAGCTTACAGCATCATGACATGTTTACTGTAAAAGGTCCTCCAATAGGAGAGAGGGATAAATGTTGGCAACGTATAAAGAAAGAGGAATGCAGATAAGTGTGTGTATGTGTGGACCTGCTGCGGCATTTGATGATGGTTTTGACTCCGTGTAGTAAAAACTCCTGAGAAGAGCTAATCTCAGAGGTGAGGATATCTAAGCTGGCAATGCTGAAAGGCTTGAGCCCTGTAGGAAATGCATCCCCATTAGTGACTAGAGTCTGAGAGCATCAGGTTTTACTTATCCAACAAATCTCATTTATTGATTCATAGATTTTTTAAAATTTCCTCATTAAAATAGTCACTGTTCATCTGTATGGTAGGTACTGTGTTATATGCTACTACCACAGATGAAGCAGAATGACGCGGGCTAAGTCTAGTACTGGGAGTAGCAAAAAGCCATGGAAACCAGATGCTCTGGACTCCATGATCATCACAAATCTCCTAGCATCCAGTGGCAACTTTATATGCTAAAATCATAAGATTGAGATAAGTCTTGTTTCCTACATTATAATCACTTATAATTAAGAGCAGAATTAGTACATTATCTGTCATATCCTATGCTACTAATGAATCAAATTTTCATACACAACAAATTACAAATAGACCTGTACAGACTTTGTATGTGGCAACAATGGGGCTGTGACTCTCTAATCCATCTCTATATTTTGTATGTTAGGTATCACACTTTTGTAGGTTTTAATACATTTGTGTTTGGTGCCTCTTTAAGGACTGTATGTTTCTTGAGAATAGAGATCATATCTTAAGATCTTTATTTTCTCAGTACCCATCACATCACTTGGCAAATCATGCACGCTCAATACTTGTTCATTAGGTGGAATTGTGTTCAGTCTTAAGAAGCCAACACTTTGATATTCCTGTTTCAGCACTTGTTTCAGTGTGTGACATGGGAATATATAAAAATTCATCTCACATTTTAGTATGTTGTTAGTTTTAATGAAATTACAAATGTGTCAAGGAACAAAAAAAAAATCAAAGAAGTCATTACTTAAGATTCCAGTTAAAGAGTATTAAAACATGGAATGGTTCATATGTGTTATTCATGAAAAACCTCTTTTTAAGAGATAAAAATAGATCTCAAAGTCAAATTATATTATCACCCAGGCAGGTGGTTACTATAGCACTAAAGGGGGAAAAAAGGCAGCAAAATTAACTAGAGGCTGTTGGGGAGAGAAAAAAAAATATGTAAAGCAGTCAACGTTTATGAAATTAGAACTTTTAAATACCAAGTTTGAATTTGGGTGGGTTCTACTCTTATCTAACTTTCATAGGAGACCAGGAAGGCTACATGCCCAAAACAGTGCAGGACTATGTGCGGCATCAATTTGATTTTCTAGTCACTATGGAAACCTACCAGCTGTCACTCCAGAACCAGTGGGTTCAGAAAAATCAAGTAGATGAAGAAAAACAGATTTCAAAACTGGGCAATTCCATCTACTTCCTTGACCCTCCCTGGCTACAAAACTGCCAGTCTTTTCACTCTTCTAGGTGGAGAGGAGACTGTAAGTGATGGTCAGGGCAGATGTGGAACAATGGAAACTCTATCCATGCAGCTGTACAGGCCCCAAACTATCAGGGGCGTAAAACATTACCAGGTTTCTTAAATATCCCAGGTAGTGTTACTGGTCAAGAACAACAGAAACAAAAATGTATTTGACAGAACTCTTTTCAGGAAGAAAGTTTTGTGCATTGAAAGGCATATAGTATACAACTTAATTGGGGGTAGACTGGGACCATTAAGGCAAGTTCAGGCAATAAATTATCCTTAACCCGCCCCCCACCCAGAAGATTATGGGAGCCATTCATAACACAGTTTTGGGTTCTTTTTGTTTGCTTGCTTATTTTTTTGTTTCGGTTTTGTTGAGTGAGAACTCAAAATTCCAGCCAGGTGGGAATTACTGTTCGTACCTCTTGGCTCTTTACCAGTCAGTAAGCAACCACTCTTCTAAGTAAATGCAGGGAAAAAATTTAAGAAAGACTGTATTGGTGTACTCATCTGAAAAGCTACTAAATTTCACAGCCCACTCTTATGTACTTTTGTTTAAAATGGAGGCATTCTTAGTTCTTTCTATTTCTTTCTTTCCCCCAGGGGCTTTGCCAAGGGAGGCTGTAGGTTCTTGTCTTAGGGATCCTCACGCAGAACATAGATCATATTCTCCTAGTGATGAAACAATAGACGCTAGAACCTCTTAAATGTCTTTTCTGAACTCTCACTCTGGCTCTTGTTATTCCATGTTTTAAACGCTCCTCGACTAAATGTTGAAATATTGCTTCACCTATGCTAAAATCCTTTCACTCCTTGATAATTTCACTAAATCCTGTTGTAGTCATGAAATGCTTTTATTTATTTATTTATTTATTTATTTATTTATTTATTTATTTATTTATTTTTTACTGAGTTATAGTCATTTTACAATGCTGTGTCAAATTCCAGTGTAGAGCACAATTTTTCAGTTATACATGAACATACATATATTCATTGTCACATTTTTTTTTCACTGTGAGGTACCACAAGATCTTGTATATATTTCCCTGTGCTATACAGTATAATATTGTTTATCTATTCTGCATATGCCTGTCAGTATCTTAAAAAAAAAGAAAAGAACATAAATGCTTTCTTTTAAAAGTAAGGTCGCTTCCCAACCTAGGCGTCACCTTCCTTGCTTATATTGAGATCCTGGCTGCTGTTGAATTAGACAAGTGACATTATTTTCTTAAGTTGAAAACTAAAGACCCATGAAGTAAATATAAGCCATCAGCAGTTCATCTAGCCGACTGGGGAACTTCTGAATACAAAGTACGATATGCATATATAATGCTTCTAGGATCTAACAGTCAGCATGTATGATCACAGAAATGTTAAGCAAAGATTTTAGTAGACCTTGACTATGCAGTGTATGTCACTAAAATATTCTTGACTGTTTAGCCCTTCCTAACAGAATTTTCCCCTCTGATATTTATTATCAGAGGCTTGTTTTCTTCTGTTTGAAGTTGTTTTGTTTTTTTTTTTTTTCCCTCCCTAGTTGGCAGCACTTTAATAATGTGAAGGGCTTCACTCTAGAGAAGCACTGAAGCAAAGAAAAGCTTTGTGGAGCCATACTGTGAGAATTAAAACACATCACATTAACTCAGCCTTCCCTTTCTGCCTTCCCTCTGTCAACTAAAGAAAGTGATGAAAAGGAAAAAGAAAAAAGAATTAATACGGAAACACACACTTACAGGGAGTTTGAGCTCTGTTTTGCATTTTTACGTGTGAAGAACAAAAAAAGTCTGTAAAGATGCTAAAGCTTAGTTCTAACATCATCAAGTCCTCTTCTCTGAGTCATTAACTTGCTGAAGCCCAGAAAATCAAATTTGGTTTAGGGCTGTTTGATAGTGTAGTAACACAGTAAAATGTGATTCACCAATTAGCTCATGTAATTAGAAACTCGAAAACATGCTCTAAGTGGCTGATGGACACACACAAGTAAAGTCTGTTGTCATTCTTTATATTTGCTGGTTATAGTTACAATTATATCTTCAGTTAATGATGCCATATACAAGTTCCTTATGGAAGAAAACCCACAAATGTCTGTGTTTATAAATCAGATAAATAAATTAATTACCTAGTTCAGTCATTCATTTCTTTCTTTCTTTTTTTTTTTTTTTTCTCTTCATTAGATCTTTTTTGCCAGGCTGTTAGGTATTAGAGCTCTCTGGCCCTTGCCTCTATAAAGCTCTCAATATGCAAGAATTATGTTTAAATTCTTCTAAAGAAGGAAAAGTAAACTAAAGTTTGAACACTACAAAAATTACAGCTTTATAGTTGAAAGTTAGTTTTTCTGGCTGATTTCTAAACGTTAATGATGTTGCCGAGACATATATAAGAAAAAAGAGACCCCTAATCCAAGAATTTTCTTGCCCAGAGGTTTTGCTCAGCTCCGAAGGACTCTGTGATAGATAAAACTGAGAACTGAATATTTGTTAGATTATTTTAAAGTAGCTCTTTATATACCCTGTATTCATGGCTGTTGAAATCTAAGGCATATGTTACATGTTGCCTGGCTATATTTAAAGTATTTCTCTCTGGAAATTCAGATCAATTTAAAGGTTGATTGGATGCTTAAAATGGTTTCTCATTAGGAATTTCAGCTATGTCCTGGTTTGTTCTTTTCTCATTGTTACTGAAGTACATAGGCATGGTTACATGGTCCGGGGGTTCCCATCAAATATAACAAGAGGATAATGGGGATGAATTACCTGAGCTTGAGCCAATAAAGAAAAGACATTCCTTGTCTGACATGATCATTCTTAATGCTGTTTTATAGCAAAAAAATGTCATATAGGTGTGCTGCCCTTACCACTGACTTTCTAAGGTCATATTTTAGTGTCTATTCATGGAATATGTAAAAGATATTAAAAAATGTTTCCCTTGTAACTGTAACATCGCCCCTAAATGGTTCATTCCTTGTAAGCTCACAGTACCTATTTGGTACCATCTCCTCTCCCCGACAACATCACAAAATTCTAAGGGAAGCAATAAGCAGTTTTTTTTTGTAGAGTCTCACTCATATTTTAGAATAACTTCAATTAGATTTCATTTGGATGAAAACATACAATCACAAACATCAATAAAGCATGGTTTATTTATGGCCAGAATGAAATTTAACCTCCTAATGTTTTTTAAAATGCAGGTGTCTCTGACTCAAAATGTATTTAATCATTTCTGTCTCTCTCTCTTTTTTTTTTTTTTTCCTATTTATAGGTCAATGGGACAGAAATTGAATATGAGTTTGAAGAAATTACGTTGGAGAGGGTAAGAAAACTCCAATAATCCAAAACCCCAGTCTTGCATTCCACATTCTGCATCCTAATGGGTTGTCTTGTGAAAGTATGCAGTTGTGTATTACACCCTAGACGTTTCCAGCAGTATTCACAATGAGAATATTAATGAAATGTTTGCAGTGGAAGGCATGGAGGCAAGCAGACCAAATCACAGAATGTTCAGTACGTAAATTGCATTGCCAGGATTTGGAGAAATGAATGAGAAAGACAGAAATATTCAGTGAGCTGGTGCGATGCTTGTTTCCTATTGTTTTCATTATGAATGTTTGGCTATACATTTTAAGATACGTTACAAAATATTTTCATTTATGTAATACTGATACGATCTTCACTACCATTACCATGCATTTTTTTAGTTTAAAAAAAAAAGTGATGGATTTTAAAACTTCCCCCATAGAGAAAAACATACCAACCCTGCAGAGCTCTGCAAGTATGTTAAGGTCTTGGCAAGGCTTTGACAAATTAGGGAAATTCTATGTACCATAACCCTAATATATAAAGATATTTTACAAAACAGTAAAAGAAAGGCCGAAGATCACCTGGGAAAAAAGTAACTAAAAAGTATTAACAGAAAATTCATCAAAAAAGAAAAGGCAATAACAAAAAGCAGTTACCTAATTATTAAACAAGGAAAACAATGGTACTAAACAGCTTTTGTCCACCCAGTTGGCAAAACATTTAAGAGGAAGGTTCATAGTCACTGCCATTGAGTGGGCCTGGAAATCAGTGCAGCCATAAAGGAACAATTTGGAAACATGAATTAAAAGCTTTAAAATGGACACCGTTTTTGACTTAGAAATTATACTTAGAGAAATGTACAAGTATACAGTAGGTGTTCATATTGGTATTGTTCATGATAGTAAATACTAGAAAAGACAAGTGTTTAATAATATATTATTGTATGTCTACATAACAGCAAATTATACTGAGTTACATTATAATAGTATTTTAGAAAAGTGTTTAATTTCAAGGATAGAATGTGTAACTAGACTGTATTATTAAATTTCAAAATTAAAAATTAAATACCATTTAAAATGGTATTCAAATATAATCCAATAAACACAAATAAGGCTTTATATATGCTTGATATATATTAACATAGTATACATTCATAGATATTTATATAAGACCTGGAATGATATGCACCAAAATGTGGTAAGTGGTTAACTCTTGTTAAGGATTTTGGGGTAAATTATAGTTACCTCTTTTCAGCTGTATTTATTTCCTAAACCTTCCATAATAAACATGTAATACATTTATAATAAGAAATAAAAATGTAAGTATTTTTCCTAAGCTATCATTCAAGCATGGATTCAGACTCTAGATCCACATTTAAATTTATTTTTCCTATTCTGTTTACTGATTATCCACTTTCCTGAGTCAAGGAATTTCTCATTTTCAGCCTAATTTTTATTGTGAATGGTTTTTAAAGGAAATTTACATTAAAAGTTAAGTGTTTGACAGATGGGTTCTCTAAAACTTCCAGGGTGAAATTTGATAAAGATTTTAATGGCATGCTAAATGGAAAAAAGTGAGGCTTATGGAAGGTTAGCCCAAGTGAGAAAAGAGAAGACATTTCTCTTCTAAACTCCTAATCTTCTGAAACTGGCTAAATAAATTGTGGGATGCAGTGCAAAATGAAAATGTGAGGCCCTTGTTTAAAAGCTAGTAAGAATTAAATTTGGCAACAGCAGGAGCCTTCTTAACCTAGGACCTTGTTAGATTACACGATCTCACACTTAGGAGGCCAACCTCTCCCTGAACCCCACACAGATTTATGTATTGACTGTTATACCCTTTAGTTACCCTGGTTCTATAGATCAAACGTAGTTAGAAGTAACATTAGTGTGAGGTAGAACATTCTGTAGGAGTCAGACATTTACGGGCTCCAGTGTGTCTTCTGATACTTGCTTCATGATCTAGCGTGTCATCTCACTGCCCTTACTTCTGGCCCTAGGGTTGCCAATCATACTCTGAACCTTGTCAGTACCATTAACTGTACCTCCTCTAAAATGTCTATGTCAAACATCGTCTTCTTTGAACACCACCTCCTTATCATTTATTCTAGTACCCTCTCCAAAAATTCTTCAACCCCATTAGGACCTTGAATCATTGATTTCACCATTTGCCTCCTGTTTCCACCCTTCTTTATGTCCTCCCTTGCCTCCTCCCCTAGCATATGTTCCCTGGTCCATCACTCTAATTCTCCTCCTCATATACTCAACATTTTTATTTATTCTTTCTCTCTCTCTCTCTCTCTTTTTTTTTTTTTTTTTTTTTTGGTGTGTGTGTGTATTTATGTGTGTATGTGTTCATCCAGGAAAAATCTTAGCCCTTATTCATCTACCCTACAGCTTCCTACTTACTCCAAGCCAGCACCTGGGCAACTGAACGTGGCTAGTCATCTTACTTTAAATTTATAACTATTGATTTCAAATGAACCCTCAACAGACTCCAGCAATTCTTATAAATGTCTTTAGAAAAATCATTTTCTCATTCTCTGGGGCAACAATTTCACATCTCATTTGCTCTTCTCAAATCCCAAGCACCCCCTCCCTCATCCTCACTCTCAGCTGTTGATCTCTCTTCGTATGTCCTTGGGAAAATCCAAGCAATCAAATGAAAACCACCTTACTTTCCTACCACCAGGTCCACTAGTGTGCTCTCGCTGTTACAGTGAAGGAATTTTCCCTGATTTCTTTCTAAGGCCAGCTTGTCACTTGTGACCTGGGCTCTTGTCCATTTAAGAATTTTGCTCCTGCACTTTTCTCTTCTCGTGCAGTATCAGTTTCTCTCTGGCTTTTTCCTGGATAAATTTAATAGAGACATGATGTAATATCTCTCATCTTTAAAGAAAAAAATGTCCCCTGACCCAGTGTTCTCCTCCCATTATTGCCTCATTATTGTTCTTAACCAAAAATTTAGGAAAATTGTCTGTTTCCATCAACTCCACTTCAGTACCTCATTTTCTTATTTTAACCTATTTCATGTTTTCATCCCCACAGTAGTCCTAAAACCGTCCCTATCAAAGTCACAGCAGGTTCCATCTTGCTAAATACTGGCATCAGTTCTCAGTCCTGACTGACTGCTCAGCAGCATTTCATGCAGCTGTCACTGCCTCCTTCCTCAAAGATGTTAATTTCTTGGCTTCCGGAATAAAACGCTCTTCTGTTTATTTACCATGTCATCATCGGTGCCCTTTCTTAGTCTCCTTGCTGGCTCCTCCTCTAAATGTTGGAAGCTTCCTCAAACCCAGTGCACAGACCTCTTTTTAATTTCTCCTCATTCCCTAGGTGATCTCATCCAGACCCATGGCTTTAAATACCAACTATCAACTGATGATTCCCAAATCTGAAGTCATGACCTCTCTTTTGCATTCCAAATGTGTACAGCAAGCTGTCCAGTTGGCATCTCTCCTGAACATAAGGAAGGTCTTCTAAACTTAGTATATTCCTAACAGAAGGCATGATTTCCCTGCACTCCCTACCCTCAGGGCCAAAGCTGCTTCTACCCTAATATTTGTCATTTTAAGTAATTGGGGCTATCATTTTCCTTATAGTTCAGGCCAAAAAAAAAAAAAAATCTAGGAGTCTTGTGTAATTATTCTTTGTCCCTCAGCAAAGGAAGTCCTACTGGTACCATAAAAATATATTTCAAAATCAGTCACATCTTACCACCTGCTCTGTTGAATCCTGGTCAAAACCAAGATCATCCCATGCCTGAACCATTGTCATAGCTTCTACTTTTGCCCATTCTTCTCCCCAAAGTTGCCAGAGTAATCTTTTTCAAAATAGAAGCCAGATCATACCACTTTTAATCCTAAAACCCTCCAAGGGGTGATAATTACATTCATTATCATCAACTCCAAGGCCTTATACAATCTGACCTCTGCTTCCCTCTCCAACATTATGCCTTAACCATCAACTGCTAGAAAATTTCACTTCAGCCACGTTTAATTCCTTATCATTCCTCAAATGCCAAGCTTTTCCCACCTCTAGGGCTTTATATAGGGTGTTCTATATGCATGGGAAAGTCTCCCCTCAGCTCTTTATATGGCTTGTTCATCTCATCATTTAAATATCTGCTCAAATGTCTCCTCCTCAGAAAAACATCTCTCCTTCGTACCCCACTTAAATTAGTACCAACTTCCGCATCATGCTTTTTCCCATTTCATAGCTTTATTATTTCTTAATTGCACTTAATATCTGAAATTTATAGTACTTACTTATTATTTCCTTTGTTAACATCTTCCTCCCCCTAAATATATACTATATATAAATATATAGTCACCTCTGTATCCAGTTTGCCTAGAACAGTGTCTGGAACGTAGTATGTGCTCAGTGAATAGTTGGTGGGTGGTTGGATTATGCCTGTGCTCAGCCACTGTAAGTACGATGAAGTAGAGACACAGGGCCTGCATTTGAATCCTGGCTGTATCACTTGCTGGTTAAGTCACTTTAAGCTGAAAACTTAACTTCTCTGTGCCTCAGTTTCCACATTTGAGAACGTGGCTGAAGTATTTGTCATCACCTCTTAGGACTGTTGTGATGATTAAATGGGTTAATATGAAGTTTTAGAACAGCGTGCATCATTGTTATTCTTAATATTTCCTTTATGTTAATATGGTCATTCTTACAAGTGTTATTTATCAGGATCATTGAGGAAGCTTCAAACCTAGCTTCCCAGTCTCAATAAACAATTTATATTAATCTAACAAGAATTCTTTCACATCAACTTTCCCTTTTTTTCCCCCCCAGTCACTTGGTTAGTTGTCAGACATCCAATGATGAAGAAGTTATGATGAAGAAGTCTTTGCTGTATGTGTTTACAGCTTATACTTTTTCTATATTTAATCTCTATAACAATTAATTTAGTAATAAACTAATCACATCCCTGTTAGGGATGTTACTGCTAACTTCGTTTAACACATTAGGATGCTCATAATTTAAATGAGTTTAAATTAAACTCAAATTGTCACTTGTCAAAAGTCACAACGTTAGTAAAGAATGAAACTAGGATTCAACCCCACACCCAACAGACACAAAAACCTAAGCTCATTGCCATTAAATTAAACTGCTCTCAAAATTAAGCTCAAGTGTTTTTCCTCCAAGAAACTTTTCTTGACTTCCCTTCCTGGGAAAGGTGCCCTTCATAAATTAACACAAGGGGAGAATTTCTCACACTACATGATAAATAAATGTCTGTTCCACTGATCTGTGAGTTCCTTGATGGAAGGAAGTCTATTATAGTGTTCTTTATATTACTCTGATGATATAAAAAGAAAAGGGAAAGCCACTGGACAATTTGAGGACAAATTGGTGACTCCTCCACTACAGCAGCATTGGTCAAGGCACTGACTACTTGGCACACATGATGAATCCCACAAATGTCTTACATACGTTTATGTGTCGAACACTTACTGAACCAAGGCACTGTCCTTGTTTCACAGCCTGGGAGAGGACACAGAGAATTAAGTAGGCAGAAACCATGAAAAAGAACAGAGTGCTATGACTGACTACCTGGCCCAGAATGGAGTACGTCCCTGAGGCATTACACCTGAACTTGCTTATGAAAGGTGATAGGAAGCTAGCCATGGAGAAAGGAGCAGAAGAATAGGGCCTCAGAAAGTAGCAAGTGCAGATGTTCGGGGGTCTATGGAAAAGTAACATGCTCAAGGAACTGCAAGCAGTTCACAGTGACTGCATCTCAAGTTATGAGGTAGGACCCAGAGTGACCAGGCTGGAGACATGGAGGGGACCAAGAACATAGATGCCTTAGATAACATACGGAGGAATTTTAATTTTGTCTCAAAGGCAATAGAAAGCCTTTGGAGAATTTTAAGCAGAAAAAATGACAATCTTATTTGAGTTTTTAAAAGATCACTTTAGCTGCAATATCAGGTATATATTTCATAGGATTCAGGAGACGAAGCAGGTATGCCATTTAAGACCTATAATTAATGGCTAAAGCCTGCCAATGGTGATGGAGAAGGAAATGATTCAAAATATGTTCAGAATGTTAAAGAAGAATAGATTCTGATGTCTTGTAGGATGGGAAAATGCCAGAGAGAGCAAAGAAGTCCAAGAGGACTAGACAATAATCCAACAAATTCCTTTCATTAGCACACTCTGAGCCTCTCAGCGATGGGCATCTGTGGTATTTCAAGCCTTTCTGACACCCTCAGCTCTTACATCAAGGTAGCTGAGTATAAAGTCCATGCCTCTGAGTGATTTGTCCATTATCCATGTATGAAGTTAATAGGTTATGTATCCCTAATATGATTTATATCCAGAGAAGCTAGTTGACCCAGCATGGATAATAGATTCATCATGCCTTCATAACCCTGGCCAGCATGCATGACTACAATTTAGCAGAGATGTTGAAATGACTATCTGACCATCTGACTACCCCTACCTCCAGCCTCCAGAGAAACAGAACATTTGGAGTGAGTTTCTGACAGCTGCAGAATGCATGGCCATGTGACACTATTTGAATGTTCTATCTGACGAGTCATGGATATTCTTTGGCATTTAAAAAAAAAAAATCAAAGAGCTAAGCCATCTTCCCAAATGTAAATCATTGACTTTTGTTATTTATTATTTAACCCATGGCAAAATAAATAGATTTATAGGGCAGAGAAAAGTGACTGATTTATTGCACCCTGCGAATTCCTGTAGATGAACTGAGTCTGGGTATGAGATGGGTAACATGGGAATTTTTAAAACAGTATTTGTGAACTGCAGGGTAAGAAGTAACCCATGAAAGTTGTCTACTGATGGACTCTCCAGATTCATCCAGGTATTAAATTAATTAGAAACTCACTGGATGTCTGAATCACTTAGGCCAAATTTGTTTATCTCACATTACTGAATTTTCATGAAGATAAAAATCTCTGAATTCTAATGGAATTAAGGGCCTATTGCTTCAAATAATGTAGAAGCATTGGGTTTCTAAATTTCTAATTTTTCCTGGGTCTCTTTAGCTATTTCAAATTAATAGTAACAGGAACAAAAGATAAGAGTCCCTAAGATATTTGATGGGGTTTCAGTTTTTATATAGTCATCTTTAGCACAGTTCTTATTCTATTTTAGTTAAATAATATTTAATGCTAGATAATTTTCTTAAATGAACTCCAAATCTTATGTATTTCCAATTATGCATGCATATTTTAGTGTTTGAAATATGTGCACACATACGTGTATTTAAAGACATAGATACCATCCAAGCATAAGAGTGTATTTAGACATAAAAATATTTACTTAGTCTGTGTGAATTTTGATCAAAGTTTTATTAGCTTTGTGGGAGGTATTACAAGATTTATGGAACAAAAGTAGATTCATATAAGCAATAAAAAGAAGGATAATCTTTGAACTCAGGCCTTATTGTTAATCCAAAATGAGCCACTTTCTGTGTGACCTTGAACATGTTACTTTTACTGTTAAGCCTCGGGTTTCTTCATGATAAATGTGATATGAATATCTATCTTACAGCATTATTGTAAAAAAAAAATAGAAATATGTAAAATGCTTAAAATAGTTTGTGGAACAGAATGGATGCTCAATATTATTAGCTATTATAAATTGTATACATACACACACTTATCTAAGCCAGATTTTTTTGGGAAGTGTCACTGTTGGTATAACTTCAGCTATGATTCTAGGTCTAGGTCAAGTGGCAAATGTATGTTCTCATGTGTGTGTGAGAAAGAGAGAAGCAGAGACTATATTTATAGTAAATGCTAAGCTTCTTACGTTATCTCCAGAATGTACGTGAGACCCATTATCGATGCATTTTTAAGCATGTTGAGTATATAAATGGAGTCTGCCCTGAGTTTGCAGCCGTAGATTCCTCTAGAATTAGCCCAGAATATTTGTCACTCTAGCTTCCCTTCTTTGTTAGCTCACCAGAATTTAGTTCCGGGCTGGACAGGCAGTTAGTGTTTTCCTTTGTTTTCAGTAGCTTCAGGCTAAGATGTTTGCTTCAGAAGCTCTAATGCTTCCTTAAATTATTTTATTCTAGTGATATTCCACTTCCAATCTCTACATATGATATAGTGAGCAGCTATTCTTTTTGTCTGCACATTAAAACTGGTAGGAGGAACGTCCTCCTTTTGGGGGGAACTGCTCCTCTCCTCATTTCAACCACATCATTCTGAGGACAGCTGCCAATCATAGTACCCGTGGTCACACAGTGGACTGGTCTAGAGCTACTCATTGGAATTACCTGGCGAGCCAGTAAAAAAAATAATACAGATACCTGAGCCCTGTCCTGGAACCAGATGAATCAGAACCTTGGGAATGTGGAACACAGGAAGTCTTTATTTTTAAAACTTTTCTTAGGGGTTTGATGTACAGTTTACAGGCTGGCATCTGAGCTGAACCAAGCCAATAAGAGCGCTCCTCGGGATTTGTCACTCTGGAGTTTGGGGGTGGCGAGGTGCTACATTCCAACTGCGTAGGATAGCTGTGCGATATGCAACTGCCATGTGAATTTCCTGCCTCATGGTGGAAGCTCATCTGAGAAAACGAGACTCCTGCAGAGAAAGCCAGAGACGGAAGATAACAGAGAGGGAGGGAAAGAGAGAGAAAGAACAGGCAGCATCCAATTTCTATGTTGTATCTGTCTTGAAGACCCCACCAGACAGCCACTCACTTCCCAATGGCTACAGGAAACCTTCCCTTAGATTTTTCTTTGCCAGACTAGTTCAAATCCGGCATCCATAGCTTGACAACAAGTGGACTTATGCAAATGTATCTTGGTGTTGGATGTTAGCTGTCCCTATGGTGTGAAAGTTGTTGGGTGGGTCATGCGCTAGGCTCATGCTGCCATAGCCTATTCTCAAAATAAATGTCACCTTGCTTAAATTTGCCTTCTCTAAATTCTAATTGTGCCTCTCACCACTGAGGTAAGGTCATAAAGCAAAGCTCTCCCACAGGGAATAGCATTGGCAGGTTGCAGTAAACCTTAATACCCCAAAGCTTACACTTTAAAGTAAGCCATGACTGTGTTACAAGTCCTAGAAATAAAAGAAAAAAAAATTTAAAGTAGCAGGTAAAGAGAATGGCTAGTGATAGGTCTATGAATTTAGGTCTCTACTGTCTAGGAACTTTGATTTGGAAACTAGCAAGCTTTTTACGTGTAGAAAGTGCTTTGCTGTGTTCACCATTGGCCTCAGATGTCAGAAAAAACTTGACTGTTAAAAATATAGTTTACAGACATTTGGGGGGGTCATTAATCTAACTTTTCTTTAGATGTAAGCATCAAAGTCTCCGGACTGAGGAGCGCCTGGTAAACACACCTCAGAGGCCTGATCTAGATGAATCAGCACAAAGTGCATTTTGCTGAAACGCGGCTGCTGACTCCAGCCTTCTTCGTTTTTCTTTATAGCTGCCAGCTGAGTTATTCCCCTTCTTTCACCCTGCACCCCGTCTGTCACCAGAGTATTAACTAGTGCTCTCTCCCAGTTCATTTGTCTGAGCCTTGGTGCCCTCACATCATCTAAACTGGCCAATATATTTTCTCTGGGAACCACTTGTTCTACGATTACCCCTATCTTTTTTCAGCATGGCTCTTGATTATTACAAGCACATCTGATGCTAGCAAAATGGTACTTCTAACACCAGCACCTCTAAACAAAATCTACAATGGAAAGAGTTGCACAGACATGACAAAATTCTATCATCCCCAATGAAGTTTTCCAATCTGAGTAGATCTATTTTTGTGACTTGTATCAACAAGGTGTGGGTGGTTAAGGAAATGTGGGAAGGAGAGCTCTAACTTGGGGTGCCCTGAGACTTCAGGGTCGTGATGGAGGTACTGGATCCAGAGACTACTGGAAAGCAAAGACCCACGGAGCAGTGCAGGACAGAGGCCCAGCCATCCCACCTGAGTCACCGAATACTGCATCTTGAGAACTGGTAAAGGCTGGGGATTCTATTACTTGCAACTGAACAAACTCTGGTTGATACTTTTTTTTTTTTTTTTTTGTAGCTCCACTGTCAGGCTAGCAGCAAATGTACATTCTGTCATTCTTTGTGCTTTCTTCTCAAGCACTTCAACCCCTTCTGGAATCATCCCATAGTTCTATGTCCTTGTACAGTGACAAGACAACTTACACATTGTCTTGTCCTCACAGGTAACTGCTCAGCCCCCATTGTCCCTTTCTGAGTTGTCCCTTCCAGTCTGTCAGTTTCTGCTGCACCTTTCCATCGTAGTGAACATTTGTCAGTAATCCACCCATTTCATTCTTTTCACCCCTTCTTCTTTGCTAACTCTGCCTGGATTTTAGTTCAAATGTCTGCCTCCTTCCACACGACCCATGTGCTTTGATGGACGCTAAGGTGACTGTGAACTCAAGAGGGAGGTTGATTGAGGGAGGTTGGCTATTGATTCAGGCCAGTGAGTGCATTCTTCTCCCCTGGCCTCCATCGGTGGTGGATATGCACCCCAATCCAGAACAATTAGAGTGAATTCTGTGACTCTTGCTTAGAATTCTGAGACAGAAGCCCACCCTCTTGCATAGGCATAAAGTGAGGAAGCCTGTAGCTCAGATAGCAGCTTGGAGCCATTTTATAACCATAAGAGGATTCCAGCTTTAGAATGAAG
The DNA here is from genome assembly GCF_036321535.1 of Camelus dromedarius. Taxonomy (NCBI): domain Eukaryota; kingdom Metazoa; phylum Chordata; class Mammalia; order Artiodactyla; family Camelidae; genus Camelus; species Camelus dromedarius. Next base: position 56,628,040 of record NC_087447.1, on the reverse strand, counting down.
TACCATTTTAGATGGCAGAGTAGGTAAATGGGGGAAAGAACAGTCTTGGTGACATCTTGAGACTGTGAAGCAAATCATCTCTGAAAGCACTCCCTCTGGATTTGTACTAAACAATCATCTCCTTTAATATGTCAACCAGTTTATGTTGGGGTTTTGTTATTGCAACTCAACAAATCCTAAGTGACATTAATAGGTCATGAGGATCTTTAGGAAACTGTTCAGGGCCCTGTCTTCTTTGGTGTGCCTCAAAATCATTTATCTCTGAAAATGATTCTCTCCTTTCTTATTCCAGTTCAAGGACTCTCTCCCCATCCTTCCTCCCCATTTAGTAGGCTTCATACTTATTCCTTCTGCAAAGGATTCCTCTTTTCCCTTTTACTTCCTAGAAAAAAAAAAAACCTTCATTTCTCCTAAGCACTTAGGCATTTGGAAACATTAGCAGGGAAGTCTTTGCAGGCTGCTTGTGATTTCAAATCCACCTCTCCTTACTGCTCCCTATAATGAATACCTGTTTTAATGAGGAGAAAGGAAAAGGAAAAACATGGGGAGAAGAAAAAAATACTAGGATCTCAAAATAGAGATGCGTAGCAGGAAAAGCAGAAGTTGTTTCAAGTCTTTGAGAAATGATTAAAGCTAGTGGGTTTAAAAGCTTATGTTTTATCGACTTAGCTTGATGAGACTGATGCATTTTTGCACTTTCAAATTATCTATCCTTTGGAGAAAAGGAATGCACATAATATGAAAATATTCATAGACATCCCAGAACTTCCAAGGCGTGTTAGTTTTAAAGTTTAAAAGTGGTCTGTGTAGACTCAGCATAAATTAAACAAGGCACATTTAGCCATTGAATCATTGAATGTCACCTTACGTTTAATGTGGGGTCACCAGCTAGGTTCTGTTGATCCTAAAATTGCTCTTGCCACCCTTACTATTTTTGCCTGAGAAGCTCTTACTCAAAACCCAGCTCATGTGCTACCTCCTCTGAAAAGCTTTGTCAGATTCCCCAGCCAGAGCTGGCTTACCCATCCTTTTCATCACCTCAGGGCTTTCTCACTGTCATCTGTGTTCATATCGTGTCTACCTTTTATATGAATTTTGAGGCCCTTAGAGACTGAAATCCTTTTCAATTGGCATTTTCCATCTGGCAGTTTTGAATCACTAGAAGAACAAAGTATATCACTGGCAGAATCACTAGAAGAATCATTTAGTCTTTTGACAAGACATAAGATAGATGTTAGATTTTCATCCTGATTGTGTGTATACACACACACACACATACACACACACAGATGCACATACATGTATAAATTTTATATACGTTGTATATAATACATTTTACAATATATGTATTTCTTTCATGTATTTGTGTGTATTTAAGTGTCTTTGTAGATGGATGGATGGAGAGATAGACAGACAGACAGGTAGGATCTCCTTTTAAGCTGGAGCCAATGCTCATGCTCTTTCGAATGCTGATGACACAATAAGTGAATCAGTCTGTATCATTTACTGAAATTTTAGCTTCATATGTTACTTTATTGTAGTTATCTCAAATCTTAATGATTAGTCCATTACATAAGAGAGCCTCTCTTTTACAGAGAAGAAACTGTAGGTCAAAGAAGCTAAGGCATTTGTCCATGGTCACAAAACTTGTGTCTGTCCAAACTGGTTGATCTGTCTTCAATCACTATGAGGTACCATCAGTAAGCATGAAAAATATGGAAGTCTTTTTGGACAAAAAGATTTATTCTCTGGCCATAAATGGGTTCATAAATATAAAATGTACTGAAACAGTGCCTGGCCCTACAAGAGTTAGTAGTAGTTATTACTGGTCTAGTTCTCATCCTGTGACAGTCCTTGAACTGTAACAAAAAAGAGTTCGACATCCACTTCCTCCCTGGAGTCTTTCTTCTGCAGCATCACCACTCGCCCATTTCTTCAGTGATTTCCCATACAGTCCCCTTCCTCTGGCCATGCTCTTGGTTATGACTTTCCCTCCTAAAATGTTCTTTACTTCTACAAATACGCATTGACTGTGATGCCTGGAATTCATGCTTTGTTTACTCAACAAGCATTAATTGAGCATCTCTTCTGCAACAGGTGTATTAGAAACTGTGACTAAGTAGTAAATGAGACAGTCATTGCTGTCTGAGAGCTTAGGAGCTGGTAAGGGAGACAGACATGATTTCAGGGAGATGTACCATCATGGAGTGTTGATCAGTCTTGTCCCTTCTTGTTTTATGTAACTGTCTATGACATAAGCCTGGGGAAAAAAAGGAAATAGAAAAATGCTCTTTCATACTCATTTTACCGTGGTAAAATGAAAACCCAGGCCTTTTACATTGGCCACTTATTAAAGCAAATGTTTCTTAGTTCGTGGTATGTTTCTCTCTGTCTACATTCAGTGATAAAATATACAAGTGGCAGAGTATTTTGTAAGGGCTATTTATTACTACTTCCAAATTAAACTTCTGTCAGTGTTACTTAACCACCTTCTCTTCAAGTGTGTTTCTTGAGGGACAGGCTGTCTTCAGACTGGGCTGTTTTGACAGAAATTATGACAGAGGCTTTTCAGCACAGTCTGTCATGTTTGGCAGTGCCTACAAAGGATGCTCTTAGGTGAACAGACCAAATCCTGTGCCAACACTGGAGGATGCAACAGAGATGCAGTACAGTGCTTTGCCTGGACAACCTATGCGTCACTCGGATTCTGTTGTTCTTCTGAATAAGAAGGGGATTTCTTTTTCAAATGTGTGGGAAAATATCTGGACATCTGAAATATGTGATTAAATTTATTTATTGTATTACTTCATGTAATCTTTCTGGCAGAAATTCTCTGAAGTAATTATTATCATACTGTCTTGCAAACTGAAGCATTGAGTGAGAAAGTGACTGTTTTAAGGCTGCACTGCTTGAAAGGGGTAGAGCAGAAATCTGAACTGGAGACTGGTTCTGTTCTAAAATTTCACAAAGAACCTCTTGCTCTATAATCTCAGTGTCTCTCCATCCATTGTCGAGGCGGCTGTGTTGTTTCACAGGGCACGGTGCTCTTCCCCTCGGAAAGCTTGCCATCTGAACTGCGGATGTGAGGATTCTTGCCTCTGGTTTCCAAAGGGATGTTTCTTGACGTGGTGTCTGCATTTGTGCTCAGCAGGGAAGGAAGAGTAATGACAGTAAGTGAAGGGAGCACTGACTGTGAGATCAGTTACCTTTTAAAGCTCAGGGTTGTTGAATTAATAAATTAGTCTTAGAAGGCTGTGTATTATTCTTGGAATCCTGAGAAAGGAAACTGAATATTAACCCATTTCACATCCATAATGCACAATTTATAGCCACATACAGACTCGACCATATGGTGGAAACATTCTTTCATTCTTTCAGGTTATTTTGTGTTGGGTGCCCCACATACAGCAGGGCTTTTAACTGACTTGTCTTGTGTGATCAAAATAATAAAACATCTGTTGATAATAACCTTGAGAACAAATTGGTGTTTCCCAAACTTGTCTGAGCTATAAAATGTTACTGTAATCATGAATACAAGATGTGGAGACAGCATGTGAAGCACACGCACACGCGCACACACACACAATTTGATCGTGTCACATCAGAAAAGTCTGCCCACCAGCATTGCTGAAACCTCATTCACAGAAAACTCAGCTTCACTGTGAATATGTGGGGCTATTTTTTTTAAATGGTAGAAATATGGTTGTGAGTTCTTAAAAAGTCTACAAAAGATTAAATAACCATACTTAGGCAGTTGCATATGAAGCATGTCAAAACTGCATAGTTTCAAAACCTCAGGAGAAAGTTGAGCCTTCTGAACATTTAAAAATCACCAGTGAATTGCCAGGCCCCAAACCACCACAGAATTTCCTGGCTGTCTGGTAAATAGCTATAGCCTGCACAGTTGCAGCCAGAAACCTTCTCTGTGCTGGAAAATCTGCGATTCTCATCACAAGCTCCCCTTGCACGTCCTGGGACCACAGTCTGGCTAGAAAGAGGCCTTGGAACATTTTGTAATGTTTTCATTTCTGTTGTGCCCCCTCCCTCCACTCTGCCATCGGTATGAAGTTCCCTTGGGCAGAGCAGAATTCTTAGTAGAAATTCCAAAAGGAAAATTCAGTGAAACATTTCTACCTTCTGCTTTGGGTGCGTGTAGTGAGTACGGCAGACCTTTCAGCTCCCAGAAGTTCTGAACCCCCTGTTTTATTGGGCCCGAGTGGCAGCGCACTCAATTGTTACGACGAGTGCTATTACCCGCTTCCCTTGCCACGCAGAGCCCTCCAGAGACCTTGCCTTGACCATAAACACAAATTAAGTGTTAGCCAACTGCAGAGTTCCTGACCCAGTGTTTCCCGCCATACACTGGCTGAAAATCTCAGTTCCAGCCAATTGTTTCCTGTTCGTTATTTGGCTTCCTGAGCTCACTGTTAAAATTTTGCTCACTGTCCTTCCCAAGTCTACCAAACCGTATCCTTCACTCCTTTAGAAACTGGCCCACTGAAGGAAGAGAATCGTTTATAATATGCCATTTCCTTTTAACACAGATGCGATGATTATAGTAATGATCGCTTCTAAGTACTTGAGATACACTACAGGGGCCGCCAGTGCTTTATTTGGGCTCTGCAACAAATAACCGTTTAGCTTTTCTAATCTCATCTGGAAGATAGGAAAACTGAAGGTTACAGTAGTTAAGTAACTTGGATGTAAAATCATTGCTATTCTGGGGCCAGAATTCAGTCCCAGGATTGTATCTGTGCAAGTGCTTTTGCTTGCAATAAACCTATGTTATAAGTGTTATTAAAACCCTTATACAGATAAGGAAATTGAGTTAAGGGATTTACTCAAGGTTTGGGGTTTATTTGGAAAAAAAAAAAAAGAACAGAGAAGAACCTTGCACTGTGTATCTATAGAGCATCCCAGTATTATTATCCGTACTAGATGTATTACCCTCCACTATTCTCACCTTGGGATCACCATTTATTTAACCAGAAAGCAACTCTTACTAATCAGCCACTGGGTCAAATCCACCTCTTTCATCTCTCTCACAGCCACCTGTTTTCCCCGGACACACTACCTCGGTCGGGCCGCTGTCATCTCTCACCGGGATCATCGCAGCCTCCTAGCTAGTTGTCATGTCTGAGTTGCAGGTCCCCTTCAGTGAGGTACCCACACCGTAGCCAGTGGGATCTTTCTTAAGACAAAGCATGCCTGGGATGCACTTTACTCACACTGATGTTGAGGTAATCTCCAACCTTCTTGGCTCAGCCCCACCAAGACCTTACATGTTCTACCTCTCACCTAAGCGCCAGTTCTTCCCTTACCGTTCTTCCCTTGCATCTGTACTCCAGCCACGTGGCATGACTTGAAATTTCCCAAACTCAGAGGATTCTTTTTCTCACCTCCTCCTTCCTGTGAATGCTCTTCTCCGTGCCCCACCCCTTATGTCTCACTAACACCTGCTCAAACTTCGTATGTGAGCTGAGGTATTACCTCCTTCCAGAAGCTTCTCTGGCACATCCCTTGATCCTTTAGTGCCTTCCTCCTCTCTTGGGTGTTTGAATGTCCTCTGTCAGGAAGACGTGTGGGCCCTTTTCCAGAACTTATGAGCTGACCTCCCTTGGTAGCTGCTCAAAATAATATTAACAGCCCCAATTTTTTGTCCTGCATAAAGAGTGCATATATTTAATTAAAGAGAAAAAAATAGAGTGACCTAGTTGCCTTCTCTGTCATAATTATGCAGCCATTCATAGGTACAAATTTTCCATCCTACCAGAACCCACCTAGAGGTGGAATCAGATATTAGAGTCTCTGCTGAAATGTTTAGCAACATTCATTCATTCACTCAGTCAGTAAATATTTACTGATCAACTAGCATGTGTTATGTATTGTTTAAATCTTAGGGCATATAGCAGTAAACAAAACAAAAATTCTTAACCCTTGGAGAGTTATATTCTAGTGAAGGAGATATTAAATACACTGAACAAGTAAAAGGAATATTATATTAAATGGCAATAAATGCCATGCAGAAAAAAATAGAGCAGATTTATATTGACCTTAGTTGCCCCAACAGATAAAAGCTATTTAATGTTTCCCCTGAAATGGGAATTGTCATTTAAAATGGTCATTGTTCTTCATCCTTTGACTTACAGCATGGATGGCACACATGCATATATACACACACATACCCTACTCCCCGCCAACAAGGGAGATTCTCTGGAACAAGACTGCATGTGATAGAATTCCATTTTTGGTTTCTATTTGGTGCTGGAAACCAGGCCTATTTCACTGGTAACTGGGTGACTGAGAATTGACTAGGTCGAAAGTTACGGTGTGTGCCCTGATGAGTGTTCAGAGATAAGAAGCTAAGCTTTGAATATGAATGTGCTTCTGAGCCTTGTCAAGGCCTGAAATAAGAAGCTGACCACTGGTACTTGTGCTCAGAGTCCCCACAGTTTCAGAAGCTTTGAGAAGTAGCATTTCTCAACCCATATTAAAATTATCTCTTTTCTGTGGAGTCAAGACTATAATTCAAGAAAGCAAAGTTGAGTTGCAGTGAAGCTGTATATGCTAAATAATTATTTGTTCCTTTCTCTCCAGGAATACTCTTTCTGCCTACTTCCTCAGTTGGATCAGAAACTCTTCCTAGATGCTGCCTTGACATCCAGGCACATACCACACTGTATCATGATTGCCTGTTTCCTAGTCCATCATCCTATTTTCTCTCTCTGCTAAACTGGGCTTCCTTGAGGGCAGTATCACTCATTGCTGAATTCCAAGCATCTAGCAGACTATGGGCCCCTAGTAAGAAATGCATGAAGAAAGGAAAACAGGTCTCTACCAATGTAAGGAGTCCATATTATAGAATCAGAAAATATTAGAGCTGGGGAAGGTTGACAGCTAATTCAAACCTATGATTTGATTTTGATTGATGAGGAAAATGGAGCATCACAGAGGTGAAAGGGCTTACTCGGAGTCAAGACAGGAACCTAATATTAGGATAAAAAGTAAACACCCCATATCATTTCTTCCTCTGGTAGGAAATTTCTGATGATGATATACACTAATGAAACATATTCTTTTTTGAGCAATCAAAAATAAAATGATTAATTTTGTTATAAAGTACTTTCTAAATGAAAGTGAGCTACTTCAGTTTAGCTATGTACATTTTGCAGCACAGTATTTTTCATATGTGGTTTGGCTCCAACTCCAACCCAAAACAGAATGCTGGAAATAAAAAATCCTATAAATATTTAGCAGGTACACCAAACTGGGCATTCTGAGATGATATTTCCACCAGTTTCTTTTTTCCTAGCCGAAGAAATCATGTGGCATCAGTTACATCTCCAGAACTGGAAGCATCAAGAGCGGGAATAGCATACATTTCCTCCTTTATTTGCCTTGGAATGTTCATTCTGCTCCCTTGAAGATATTAGACTTTTGAATATTTGAATTTCTTTTTTATTTTCTTTTTAAACATATTATATATCCTGATTCTTGTGACTTCGTATTATCACTGTTTCAGAGGAGAAAGATTTGAGGTAAAAATATTCCTTCAAACTTCCTGCCTGGTTGTCTATGTCACACCAGGCCAACCCCACTTACCTGTTTAAACTTCTAATTTTTTACAGCTTTTCAATATATTTGGTCAAGGGCAATCATCTTCTGACTTTACTTCTGTTCTGATTGCCTTTGGTCAAGGGCAATCATCTTCTGACTTTACTTCTGTAAATAGAGTTTTCCTTCAAAGATACCCTGGTTGTTTGCTCCTGATAATTTTGATTTGTTTTCCCCATTTCCTGTTTAAGACAGAGACACTTTCATGCCTTGAGAATCCAAGATTTAAAATATGCTAATTCTTGGGCTGCAGTGCTGTTTCATCTCTCTTTTCCTAGCAACTTTCAGCCAGCCTTCAGGTCTTGGTTTAACCATTATTTCCTCAAGGAGGATGTCTCTGACTTTTGAATCTAAATTAGCCAGCCCCTGTTATTATTCACGCCATAGTACTTGTGATTTTATATGAGTTTGCTTATTTCTCTTTTTAACATCTGCCTCTATGTTAAGATATTAAACTCAATGAGAGCAGATACCATCCTTGTTTTGCTCACCAGTGACTGTGTAGCATCTAGCACAGTGCCTTGCACATAGTAGGTTCTCAACAAATTGAAGTATATTAAAAGAAAACTTTTTCTAAATATCGAGTGGTAAAAATTCTTTCTGCCTTTTTTTTTTTTTTTTAGTGTACCATTGTCTTGGAGCTCACTTTTATAAACAAGGCATGTGATCAGGAATTATTTCCAACTGGGAGAGTGAGAAGGATACAGTAGGGAGTCAAGTGATTTTACCATGCTTCCCGTGTTCTTTTCTAAGCACCTGTCCATCACCACCCCATCACATGGCAGAATTCTGCAAGCACAAACCCAAAGCCACTAGATACCCATATTAGATACCCTGAAAACACCATAGTAGATCTGCTCTGCCCACATCAGTAATTCAGTGCAAAACTCAACGGTTTTCAAACACTTAGAATAGGCTGTGCCTATGCTAAGATCTTTGATAACCACCTCCATTTAGCTAAAAGCCTTGATCAAATTCAAGCCAGGAAAGAAGCAATCCATATCCTGCTGTTGATATATATAAGCATCTAGAATACAGAAAGCATTTGAAAGCTCTCTGTGGGACATCATAATTAAATAAGTAATCCCAATATATGTCAGAAGAATTATCTTCTGTCTCCTTTTTGTTTCTTCATCCTTGACCCCTCAGCCTTAATTCTTCTCTCTGCCTTTGCATGTAGGGTCATGCCTGAGCCACCTTTCCATCCGCATCCGTGACTGCGCCACCTCACAGCTGCTGCACTGCATGCAGATACGGTTCATCATTATAATCCTAGCGCTCTAGTGCTTAACTGACAGTAAACACTTGACAAATAATAGGTGAATGAATGAGATGCTATTGAGTCTAAGAGAAGAGGGTACCAAAACCTCAGTGCAGAGAGTAAGCAGGTGAGAAAATAGACCCCATTTATGTATTTATGTATGTGTGCATGTGTATGTATCTGTGTGCAAACACACGCACACACACATACACACACAACTCTGCTCAAAGGGCTCACATCTACTTTGGAGGATTTTAAGGCATATTTATCCTTAGAACATTGAAACTTTGTTACAGGCTTTAATAACCTAAGCTGGTTCATCTCCCTCTTCCTTCACCTCTCTCTTCCCTGCTTTGGGCAGCTGGTCCTGCATTCATCAGTATACCCATGTTTCCTAAGTTACCTCCTGCTCTCTGCCTCAGAACCTCAACCTCTTCCTCTTTCAAAACCAGTTTTACTACTTACCTTCTCCATGATGCCTCTCCAGCCTGTATCAGAGGACATGCTGAGGCTCTGGCTGTCATAATTAGGGACACGCGTTGTACCACATATACTTGCCCATCTTACAAAGTCCATGTAAATGTAGGGTTTTCTGATTTCAACATCTAGATTACACTCACTGCACCTTGGTGTTTTCCAGTATATGTATGTCTTCTGAATGATGACCTCCCGTTTGTTTTTCTGTTCTCTGTGTGATTTTGTTTCTCAGAGCAGGTGGTTCCACTTGAAATCTGAGATGCTTCTCTAAAAGTAATTTGAAGAGGGGAATCAATTGGGCCCATTTACTTCTAAGTTTACAGGTATAAATTTCATGCATTTTATCCTCTAGTTGGCTTTTCAGTCCATTTTGAAGAGTGGTTTATTTCTGCTGTTATGACCATTTAGGTCACAGGCTGGATACAAATGGGCCACTAAAGAAGCAGTGATACATGATTATTTTACCCTAGCAGTTGCTTAGGAGTGATCATTCTTGTAGATATATATTGCTGCTTTTCTGCTTGTACATATTTAATAAGTTCTTGTAGAGTAGAGATTGCCCTGTATAGCAATGATGCCTTGTATTTCTTCATATCCTTGTCAGTGCCTAAAATAAATCTCTGCCTAGTGTAGGTGTTGGTGAAGGTGTGATTTTTCTCTTGTTTCCAGGGGGATTAGCAAGTATTTAACTTGTCTTCCTATGTAGAACAAAATGTTGCAATGGTATTTTTTTTATTTTTCAGTTTTATTAGGTAGAATTGTTACAATTTGACTGCACATGTACAATATATCACATGTAAATACATATACACAATGTACTGCACATTTTTAAATTTACGTATATGTACTGTTCATTGTTTCTAAGAATGTTTAGAGCTTTAGCTTTTTAAACTTACATAGTTATCAAAGGAATAAGGCCAACCACAAAATAAGAATTAATTCAGAAAGATACATGCACCTGGCTATTAACAGCAACATTCTTTATAATTGCCAAGATATGGAAACATCCTAAGTGCACATCAATAGATGAATGGATAAAGAAGATGCAGCATATATATGTAATGGAATACAACTCACCCATAAGAAGGAAGGGTATTTTGCCATTTGTGGTCCAACATTCACTTTTTTTTTTCGCTTCAAAAATCAGAATTTTATAACTGGCATAAACATTTCTGCAGTGGTATTTTTAACACGTCACAGGTTGATTCATTTTGAAACAGCATATTCAAATTTGTCTAACCTGTGTATAGAAAATAGTTTCAGATTCGTACTCCCCCTTCTTGAGATTGTGGCAAGTCAATCTAGGCCTTCTACTTTATGTCTCATGGAATATATTTATTATGTGCTATCCCAAGAATATATATAATTTTTCATAATTGGTAAAGCTAGGGAATAGCTGTATAAGGTAGAACTTTTGTAAAATTACTAAGTACTTAATATAGTCCTAAATCTGTGTTAGTACTTTTTTTATTATTAGTGAAAGTATCAAATACTTAACATAGTACTAAATACTATATTACTATATGTTAGTATTATGAAAGTTCTAAGCTTGAGAATAAAGAAAGAGTAGGTTTCTGGAAATATAGTCACTGGTTAGTTTTTTGTTTTGTTTTGTTGAGATATAAATCACAGGTAACTTACTTTAAAGAGATTTCTTTGGAGGGCTGAGGGGAGGAGCAGGCTGAATGTCTAAAACTCACGTGTAAGACTTCATGATCACAACGTAGAGGTCTTTTTCACTATAAGCCTCATGGTTGAGGTTAGGATTTTCCTTCAGTTTTTCCTCCAGCAAAATGTGAAAAGACTACAAATATTTTCAGGGTAAATGAACTTACGAGTGTGTGTTTTACCTTCTAAGGAACAACAGCTGTAAACTTTTTGCCCTCCCACTGGCCATGGCTGTTCGGAATCAAGACGGCATGCTGGCTCCCAATAAACACTCTTTCTTAGCAATATATTATTTGACAGTGGAATTGTGTGCAGCATTAAAATTTGAGACTTACTGGCATATGTAGTTTAGGTGTTAAAATTTGGAGGACATTTGGACAGGTTTACTACATAATTAAAATTGGAATCGTCATGGAAAATTCAGATGACAGGCTGAAGTTTTTCACAAATGCCCTCCCGGGCATGAGACCTTCCTGCTACCAACCTCTTAAAGCCAAAGGACCTTCGGGAAATCCCTTAACTTTGGGGGCCTGTATCTCCTAGTCTGTAACTATATAGAGGTTCAGTGAGATAACCTCTTAGTCCTTCCCAGATTTAAAAGTGTCCTTCTAAGCCTGAAGGACTGAATGTATTTTATTACATCTAAATACTTTCTCTTTAGTCATTCTGGGAAAAAAAAAATCTGTAAATGAAAACCTGTGCAGGTCCCTGAAACACTTCTCCCCTGACCCAGTTGGGGTAATATTTCACTTCATTTTCATCTGCCAGAGATTGAATGACTTTGCTTGGGTTCAGGGTCATTAAGCTAAAATAAAAAGACTACTTTAAAGAACACTAATTGACAGCTTAGAAGTCTCTGGCAGAAAATGCCCCCCAAAAGGAGAATTATTTTATAAATTGTCTGTTGAACTCTGAATTGAGAAGCACTTTTAAAATCCACATGTTTGTTCAACTTAAACTGCTGCTGCTTGTGTTTTTTCCCGTTAGGGGTCCTGGTTTACCAGGTGCACGGCCTCAGTTGTTTACATCAGTCAAGTGGGTATCGCCCCCTAGATTGATCCAATTAGCCAAAGATTAAAATTTCTTACTCAGGGTGCAATGGAGGAGGGAGATTTTTGAATATATTTATATAAATATAATCCAATGCAGGATGACAAAATTAAGAAGGAATCTAATAGAGAAGGAAAAAAAGAAAAGGAGGTGTCTGGTCATGTGTGTATTATTCACTTCTTTAGCAGGAAGAAGTGTTCTTCATATAAGTAAGCTCTTTAATGATAAAGAGCTGTTTTGAAATTTGTAAGTGATAGTAAATGTACAGATGATTGGTAAAATACAGAATTGTATGAGAAATTGATAGTGTAGAAGTGTTTAATCATTAAAATACAGTTTAGTTATCAAGAGAAATAATCCAGTAAAGTGTATATTGATAGTATTTATAAGCAGACCTAAGATATAACTAACTACACAGATTCCTACATGTGTTAGTAACACAAGGCCATCTTTGATCCGGGTCTCAGCTACTGGTCTAATATGATTTTATACCCTCCTCCTACCTATCCAGCTCCCTACTCCACCAAATGACTATAGTTCACACGTATTTATTAAAGTGCTTACTGTGTGCTGTACAATTTTCTGTCCTGGGCATATAACAGTAAATTCGTAAACTCTCACTCCAAGGAATAAACATTCTAAAGGGAGAATGCCTGCAGTAAACAAGCAAAGAAATGTTTTACAGATGTTAGAAGGTGTCAAGGGTTATTTCGGCTTGAACTGTGTCCCCCCCAAAAAAGATGATGAAGTCCTAACCTTCAGTGCCTGTGAATGTGACCTCACTTGAAAACAGGGTCTTTGTAGATGGTCATGTTAAAATGAGGGCATTAGAGTGGGCCCTACTCCAGTATGACTGATGTCCTTATAAAAAGTGGGAATTTAGACACACACACACGCACACACGCCACACACACACCCCACATGAAGATGAAGGCAGAGATTGGGGTGGTGCACCTAAAAGCCAAAGAATATCAGAGATTTCCAGCAAACCACCAGAAGCTAGAAGAAAAGCATAGAATAGATTTTCCCTCACAGCCCTCAGAAGGAATCAACCTTGCCAGCACCTTGATCTCAAACTTGATATCAATCAAGTCAGTATTGCCCCCTAAATGCCTTATTGATCCAATTAGCCAAAGACTAAAATTTATTACCACATGGTGCAATGAAAGGGAAAAAATTTTGAATATATTAGAGTCAACTCCAATGCAGGCTGACAAAATTAAGAAGGAATCTGATAGAAGGGAGAAACAAATGAACAGTTAGATGTATCTAGCCATATGTCTGTTATCCACATCTCTAGCTCGGAGAATTGTTTTTGTGTAAGTAAGCCCCTAAATGGTAATTAGTTGTTTTGAAATCTAGTCTCCAGAACTGTGAGATAATAAATTTCTGTTAAGCCACTCAATTTCGGGTGATTTGTTATGGCAGCCCTAACAAACTAATACAAGTGTTAAGGGAAAAAATTAAGTAGGGAAGAGCAGTAAGGAGTGTCAGGAGTTGAAATTTTAAGTGATGTGGTCAGGCCTCACTGAAAAGATGGCATTGGAACTTGGACTTGAAGATGAAGGAGCAAACCCTGCAAATAATCAGAGGGAATAGCAATTACAAAATGACTGAGAGTCAAGTGAGGCGAGCAAGTTCTAATAAGAGTGATCAGACGCAGTGAGCAAGGTGGGAAGTGGGAAGAAATAGTATGAGAGACCGATTAGGTTACATTGTCTTAGGCAAGTCATGGCTTCGCAAATGCTCGGGTCACAGGACTGCTGTATAGCCTTAGAACTATTGAGGACACTAAAGAGCTTTTGCTTGTGTGGCTTGTATCTGTTGACATTTACTGACTACAAAACTAGCAAATTTTAAAACTATTCATTAGTTCATTTAAAATTAATGATAAACCTATTTTGTTAACATGATATCACTTTTATGAAAAAGAAAACTGTATTTTCTAAAGCAGAATTAGTGAGAAGACTAAACACTCTAAGATGTGTGATCTTGGGCAAGATACTTAACTTTTCTGAATCTCAGTTTCCTCATCTGTCACTAGCGCATAAGACTGTTGGGAGGAATAAATACGATAATGCAGATCAAATGCTAAGGGTGGTACACAGTACATATGACTGCCCTGTGGGCAATGGCTACTAGTTTGTGGCTTTTATGATTGTTATTTATAATTAAATGTAACATCAGTGTCAACAGCGAGGACACTAGACCATACTATGTGCAGGCCACTGTCCTGTGTTTTGGGGAGGAAAAGACAAAGGTAACAGCCCCTGCTTTCCAGGTGCCCATGATCTAATTCGAAAGGAGGGATATGTAAAATAGTATTTTATATTAATTCTCTGTACCATTTTTAGTGTCTGTCTAAATTGTATCATATGTATGTATGTATTCTGCATTTTCTTTAAGACAATACAAGATGATGTATGTCAGTTTCAAAATAACTGGCAGATAAAGAATTCTTGGTGTTCAGAAAACGGAATTGCTCCACAGGATTAGGGAGTTACAGGAGGGCTTTGCAGTGGATGTGGAGTTTTGCTCTATTGTACAAATAGGATAAATAACCAGAGAGAACAAAAAAGGCATTCCAGGCCCAGAAATGAGTAAAATCATCAAGACTGGTCAGTCGTAGTACGTTCAAGTAAGAGTAAATAAAACAATTATTGGAAGGACCAAAAGATCACCTAGAGCTTTAGCAGAAGCAGGATTGGAAAGGCTGGTACTTCAGAGCTAAGTTTGAGTGGGAACCGTATGCTCACTAGGGAATATTGGAATCTGTATTAGAATTCCGTACCTGCTGAGTTCAATCCTCTACTTAAACAGCTGGCTTCATCACTTGAGGTTCCTCCACTAGCCGTCAGTGTAGTGATGTGAGACCCTACTGGGAGTCCTGCAGCCTAGTTTCAAATTCCAGTGCAACCACTCATTCATTCTCTCTATGCCACAGTTTTACCATCTCTAAAATAGGGAGAATCATACTGCTACATAGAGTTATTACAAAGAGCAAATGAAATCATGTGGGTAAAATTCTCAACACTGAACTGTTCTAACAGGGGCATGGTGCAGCCCTGTTGAGACCCAGGGAAAAATATGAGAATCTTCAGGAATTTCCAGCTCATCCCTTTTCCATTACATACTGCTATTTCCCACTTCCTGAGAGCTATTTAGCACTGTCCACCTACTTTTAATCATCCATGAACTAAACAGATGTTTACTGTGGCCTCTGTTTGTGCCACATATTGCTAGGTATTCAGAATGGTCTGTTACTGTTCCTT
Organism: Camelus dromedarius; assembly: GCF_036321535.1. Classification (NCBI taxonomy): domain Eukaryota; kingdom Metazoa; phylum Chordata; class Mammalia; order Artiodactyla; family Camelidae; genus Camelus; species Camelus dromedarius. Next base: position 56,612,698 of record NC_087447.1, on the reverse strand, counting down.
CAATAACTAAATACAAGGCTACATGCCCTATTATTGTCCGATCCACAATATGCACATTTTGACTTTGTTCCATTTCCTTCTAGAGCTTCTCTCCCATCTTAATCACCACAATTAAATCTAGACCAAGAATGAGACGATGATTTGTTGAACTGATCCCACTGCTCTCATGAATCAGACAAAACGAGAAGAGTTGTGGGTTTTATGGAAGAAACTATGTCAGGATTAAAGGAGTAATAGACAAACGCAGGCTGTAATACATCTTAGTGGGAAAGTGACATTTCCTAAACAAAATTTCCAAGCCCTGCCTAAAAATGCTATTGCCACTTAAATCAGCACTATCAATGCCAAACTAGAAATATGCATTAAAAACACCTATGCATATGCATTAGGGCACTTGTTCTAGAAAAGAACAGGAAACAAAAATAAAAGTGGTTTATCTTCTGAAAAGAGAAAGCTTGTAAAGAAAGAGGCTTTATTCTACTGCAAATAGCACAAATGAGTTACTACAAAAGCAAAATTACTCGATTAGCTAATAAAGGCCACAGGAGTCATAAAAATATACACAATTCTATTTAGAGACTGCAGTTAAATTCTATAATTAATATGAGGTCATTAAATGTTTATATCTGCCTAAATCCTTTAGATGAAGATTCTAATCTGTTTTAAGTTTGGCGTAAATATGCTGTTAGATTTAAGTAACTATTGAAGATGATTCTAAAAACAGAATTTTTTTAAAAGCATAGATTAAAAAATATACTTACAGTGCTGTAAAAATGAGAAAGCTCTGTGTGTGCAAAGGTTAGAATTAAAATAAGAGTAAATAGGAATGATTCAAGATTTATAAAAATAAGCCATCAGTTTTATCTCTTCCAAACATGATAAGAAATTTAGGTTTTCCAAGTTCTAAAGAGTCCTGGAAGAAATTCTTAAGGTATACTTAAGAATATTTTTATAACCTATGTAGAAATCTAAGACATAAATAAGCTCAAATAAAATAAAGTCTGTGTACTTCTGTCATTTTGTATATCTCAAGTTTTTTTTTAACAAATCTGAGATTGTATCATACATATTATTTTAAAATGTAATTTTCTCATTTAACAATATATTTGAGCATTTTTCTATGCCATAAACATGATTCTAAAATATTAATTCTAATGGTGGTTTAGTTATTATATGATTAAATTTATGTACCATAATTTATCTAATTGGGTATTTATTAATGGACATTTAAATTTATAAATTATAGCCAGGATACAGGTAACTCTTTGATATGAACATCTTTATCCTAAATCATACAAATATTATTTATTTTAAATAAATACCTAAAAATGTATTTGCTAGTTTGAAAAATATAACATTGACCTTGGATATTTTTGAGCTTCTCTCCAGATGGGTTGTACCATTTGATGCTCCCTGTGGCATAATATGCAAAAGCTTTGCATATACCACACTCACCAACACTGGTTCATTCATTCATTTTTTTCATGCATTCATTTATTCAGTATGTGTTTACTGAGGACCTATTGCCTGACATTGTACAAGGAATTGAAAATACTAAAGTTAACTAGACATCTTCTTAAAATGTCCAGTTTAGTGGGCAAGTAAGAGATTATCAGACCAGTTTACAAAATGTGTTAAGTATTACAAAGGAAATAAGCAGATGGTCTAATTTTTATCTTTGCCAATTTGATGGGCAAGGTTGTTTATTGTTTTATTTGCATTTTATTACTAGTGAGGTTGAACATAGTTTTGTAAGCCTACTGATTGAATTGCACTTTTTTCTTTTCTGAGTTATCAGTATACACCCCTTGTGCATTTTTTAATTCACATGCTTACACATTATCTTACTGAGTTTTTAAATCTTATTATGTATTAAAACCATCTATATTTTGTCTTTTAAACTTTGTATCAGATGATTTCTGATGCATACAAGTGGTCAACTCTGTTAGTATTTCCTGTAGTTTTCTTTCCTTGGTATTATGTTTAAAAAGGGCACCCTCGTTTTGAGATCAGTTATACCTGCCCCTGTATTTATTTTTCTGTATTTCTGTTCTACAGTTTCCATCAGTTCTCTTCTTTTTCTTGAGATTTCAACCTCTCTCTTTCTTGATCTTGCTCATTAACACTTAAATTTATTCAATTATTTGCCATATAAGTGGAATCCTTTCTTCCAAACACCAGGTAACTATCCTAACTCTACAGACCAGTCACAGCCACATTTCTTTTGCTCCTCCATTCTTCATCTTCTTCTCATTCAACAAGCCATCCTAACATTGTTTCTTTACCCAATGAGTTCCTCTACCATTCTTGCTAATGTCTCTAGTAACCTCCACATTATTTAATCAAATGGATTTGCAGATACTCAGAGATGGAAAAGTTAAAACCCAGTACTCTTTATTTCAACAGATGGTTTCATCCTCTTTATTTAAAAAAGAAAAAGAAAATCTTAATCTTTCCATTAAAGATATCTCAGTTGTTTTCAGTTTAAAGGAATTTTTATAGGTAAACATGGTGTAGAAGAAATCTTACATGTTCTCATGGTGATAGGAACTTGTAGCTGGTTTGCGTGAGGTTCCTTGTGCTGTCCTCTGAGTCCTTGCTGAATGGTGCTGGCTGTTTCCATCTTTCCTGGCCATTGGGCATCTTGCTGGCATCTACCTGCATCCTGCAGCTGGAGAACTTGTGGTCTCTGCTGTAGACATTGTGAGAGCCCAGTTATCTCCTTGGTGTGCTTGCCCCACCTCAGATCTTGCTGGCTCTAAAGATCCTCAGCATCATAACCACATCTTCTAAATGATCTTGACATAGGTTTTTTTAATCAAGAAATGCCTGCTTAGAGGTCACCTTATTCTTTAGCACAGCAGTCTTATGGGAAGTCTGCTGGTTCTCAGATGCTTTCCCTTGAAATTCCACCAAAAGCACATGGGAACTTCTGCTTATCCTCCATGCCATGCAAAAGGCGTGAAGAACTGTGAGTGGGAGGTTGGATTTACAGTATGATAAATCCTGTCTCAGCTTTACTCCCCTCTGCCTCCATACAGCCACTTCCAGCTGCACTGTACCAGTCTTCAAGGAGCACTTTTCCTCAGAGTACCAAAAGGCTAGTGGCACACAGTCCCCATTGTTCTGGGAATTTGCCCCCAAATCTACGCAGCTGTTTTCACCATGCCTCCACTCAGTCCTAGCTCCAGCATCTGCAATGTTGACCTAGAGGAAAGATCAGGGTAATACCTTTTAAATTTTTTCCCCTTCTGTCTTGCTTGTGAAGGACTCTCTGCACTTCTTCCTGTTTGGTAGGATCTTCCCTTACACTGAATCCTAAATTCTTCCTTCCTTTGAGGACTTCTTGTTCAAGGCATTTCCTTCCCTTGAACTACTGTTTCAATGGACAAGAAGCCCCAGGGCATCATTCTTTAACAAAAATTAAAAATACATCAGTTTAATATTTTAAAAAATAATATGCCTGTCATAGCCAATTTTATTCTCTTACTGAAACTCCTTACTCACCTGTCATTCATTCTATTTTTTTTCAGTTCAGTTGCTTCTTTTCCCAGACTTACAGATATACCATCTGCAAAGTATATTGTTTCCTCAGTAATAACTAGACCTCTTATTTGTTTTGTCTTACTGCATTTTCTAGAACATTTTGAATAATGGTAAATAACTGTAATGATGGAGTTATGTTCTATGTTAGTTCTAGATTGGGAAAGGTGTTATGTACAATATTTATGAAATGTGTCTTTTTTTAATTAGGAATCATTGCTGAGTTTTATTAAATGTCTTTATGTAATCTTTCAAGATGGTCATATAGTTGATACAATGATGTATATTAATATTGACCTAAATTTATATTCTTAAAATAAATTCTACTTAGTTATAGTATATATTCTTTTAGGATGCTAATTCCCAAGCATACACAGTACTATACACACACACACACACACACACACACACACACACACACACACATACATGCATACATTCTAAGTGCATGCATATGTGTGTATGCCTATGTATGTATATAGGTATATTTCTAAAAGCCTAGTAGAAATTAAAATTTTATTGGAGGTAAGACAACATAACAACTAACTCAAACATCAGTTTTCTTTGCTTTTGCCTCTAATTCTGCCAGCCTATTGTCATCACACTGGGTCATCTTAGGCTAACCAGGAGCTGCAACTAGCAATTGAATACATATTTGACTAATTAAAAGTAAAAAGTTATTTCTCAATAAAAAGAGTTCCTAGGAGGAACAACAACAACAAAATGTTGGCACTATTTATGTATCATTTCTAGACAGAATCAATTTAGTTTGTTTGGCACATTAAATCTTTCAAAATAGGACATCCATGAGAGGCTAAATATCAAAGTTCCTTGGTCGTGAAAGACTGGGACCTCTTCGATATATACTGCTTGGGGCTGCTACTGTCAGGTTTATGGTAAAGCTAGGGATAAGATGAAAGGAGAGAGAGATGTCACTTAATATTTGTTAAGTACCTACCATGAGTGGAAACCTTTGTTCCACAACAAGGCTCTAGAGATGAATAAAAATTATTTCCCACCCTACTAGAGAGATTAATGAGAAACACATATGCAACAGATAATGTTTGTTGTAGTAACGTGGTGGTAACTTAGTAGAAGTAGAGGAGTGGGGTTCTGTTGATTCGTAGTGGAGGGTATCTTACAACCTGGGAGTTAGGGGGAGCCCTCTTGGAAATAACGCAATTGAGGACTTTCCGTAGGCTGCTCTTTTCCATTGTCAAGTGGACATAGAAACTCACAGGCGCATTTGTTTTATCTGAGGATGTGGAGGTTCTATTTTATGTCATCTCTCTAGATCATTCTTAGATCATATAGCTTTTAAAAATTGCCTAGACTTTAGAAGGAGAATTCTTCCTCTCTCCTTAGGTAAAATGAATTGTTTTCTTCTTCTCCCTAGTTAACATGTGAGCATGCATGTGATACTGCGTGTTTGGTTTCCATCTCTCCGGCAAGATTATGAGATACTCTTAATTTAATTTAGGGTTAATGCTGCCTCATTTTAAGCAGTACATCCGAGAACTGCTTTGGTGAAAAGATAGTAGTTTATTCATGTTCACAAACACTTTTTGAGCCCTGAAGAAGTACTTAAAATGAATTAACATCTCCCAGAATACAGCCTTGACAACTTTTCTTATCTGCCCTAATGACATGTAGGTTCAGAGTTAAGTGTCTCATGTGCAGTGGATTTAGAGTTGTGAGTGCAGAGATCACATGACTCCAGGGACAAAATTAAGAATAAAAAATCGCAGTGAGCAGAGGCATCCCTGGTCATCATTGATGTATGAGTCTCCAGCTTTACCAAACATTGCAGTGTCCTCTCCTCAGATGTTCTAAGGGCACTGAGTTCCCAGTGAGGAAATCTGAGCTCAGAATTATTTTTACCGCTGATTGGCTGTTTTAGTTTGGGTAAGTCAACCTCTCTGAGTTTCTACATCTTCAGTGGGAAAATGGGGCTAATAAGCCCTGCACTGACCACTTCACGGCATTATTTAAAGATATAATATGGAAATTTATGCAAATGGTCTTTAAAAATAAGCAAGGGGCAAAGAGTGAGAGGCTAGACAAATATAAATGGTCATATTTACTGCTGATATCAGCTGCAACAGTGGCTACAAAGAGAGAGGAGAAACTTCATATTTTTCATAATATTAGCTACTATTTAATGTGTCCCACTGTTTAACTGAGCTATATATTCACTCTTCGTTGCATTCCTTGACTCTGATATGAATGTACAGTGCCAACTATATACCAAGTAATTGGGGGCAGACAGCTGTGAACCAAACAGGAACACAAAAGTCCTGCAAGGAAGATCTCATCAACCCCATTTTACAGAGGAGGAAACTGAGACTCAGATTAAGTAACTTTCTAAAGATTATAGCAGCGAATCCTGTTCATTCATTAAACTTCTTCAGTTAATGAGGGGCCCATGAAGTCAGGACTGTGCCTGTGTAGTTCACCCTGTACATCCAGCATGTCAACCATTGCCAGGCAAAAAGTAGATGTTCAGTAAATAAATGAGTGAGTAAGTGGATAAGTGAATGAATTAATGAACAAGAGTTTGTGTAGAGTAGAAGAAAGACATAAGAAACTAAAGGAATATTGATACCTTGGAATTCAGTGTTTTCATGTGCACTGGGAAGACTAGGCATTACATACCAATATAAGGTTATACACTGTGCTTTTAAACACAGCTCGTAAGTTTGACATTGGCACCTGCGTAAGTGACTGACTATCTTAGCTTCCTTCTTATGCTTTTAGTTCTATTTTGATGACTGGGCATAGTAAAAATTTGCTGAGTGGCTGCAAACTGCTGAGCTACAGTAAGCCACTCAGTCTGGATTCTTTGATCAATTTTTAATGAAGGAAACATATTTTATCTTTGCAGCCCAAAAGGTTTAAGGCTCAGTGTCTGTTGTCTACTGTCCTTACCCACCTCTGTCGAAGACCTGTCCTGGGAGTCTGTCTAGACCACCACTTAATTTAACTGGGCCTTTTTTCCTTACCTTTGATGTAGAGAGACTCATACAAACCTTTCTCACAACCATTATGAGGAACAGTTTTAAAAGAATGAGTGCTAAATTTCTATCTGCATATTCTCAGTTACATAATCAAGTAATTTCTACCTTTTCCTTAGAGTTAAGAGAAATGAATGAGGTATACAAAATCAGCAGCTTTATTGAATGGTTGAAGTGCTCACCCTTATTCCATTTGGGAATACTGTTTACCCAGTTGCATACTGATATGTGAAAATCTTTAATGTAGTGAAATTCCTGGGCAGTGGGCAACATTTCATAGTTTACAAATAAAGATAGAACATCTAATAAGCCTGTAGACATTAGACACATTTGGGAATTATTTACTTTTTCAAGGAGTAAAAAAGAATCCACCTTACCCAAAGACTGGGCAGTTCTTGTCTTTGTCTTCAGATGAATTGAAACCGGAATGAGTTCAAGCCAATTTTCTTCCTACTCCTCTCCTTCCAGAAAAAAAAAATCACTTAGTAGAAATGATGTTGCCTGTATCCTACTCACCAAAGGAAACAAATGTTCCAGCACAAAGTCAGTGGGAGGCGTTTGATACCAGATTAATTCTCTTTTCTTTCATTGCACTTGGATTTATTCATAAACACACCCACACTTTTCAAGAAACGGTCCTTTAGGTTCTAAGTCAGGCCTTGTTCATCAGTAACCTAATAAGATGTTTTAGGCAAAATACAGAAAGATTCATATACTATTCTTGAGCATCTTAAGAAGTGAAATGCTTAGAGGTTTGTTCTGTTTTATTAAACTCAATATATGTGCTTTTTTGAGTGAGGTACAAATTAGATAAAAATGGGGCACATCTTTAAAAAAGATGTTTTCTTTGTAATTTCTTTAATATTTCTTGATTTATTCCTAGGTGTGATTATCAACTAAACACCAAATATAATCCTGATTTATAGTACCATTTCTAATTGAATAAGTGATTGAATAAATGGAAGAATGAATGAATGTTCTAACCTGCGATTGGGAATCTCTTCTTTATCCAGATGTTGTCTCGTCAATTTGGCTTTAAAAATTGGGGACTGTCCAGGCCTGCTATAAGAAGTGGTTATGGAAATTATTTCACCTGTGTAAGAAACTTCACTAGTGCTTTTAGGGGAAGGCCTCTAAGATGTCTCAAGGTGGCCTTTCAATGCATTATGCATAAATATGAATTCATGGGATTGTACCTCATTGTGATTTGTGTATATGTGTTTTGTGTGTGTATATAATACATATTCATACATATATGAAAATATTTATGTGTGTATGTAACATATACATGAAACTTACATAAACATATATGAGTTCATGTATGCTTATGTGAATTTGGTAGCAGCATGCTAAAACCCTCATCTGCATGGTCTTATCTGCCCCTGCTTTGCCATGTAGTTAAAATCTTTGGCCTCGTCCTAAGATGAGAGAGCAATAGACCCTTAGGCAGACATACTACCCATCCAACATGAGTGCTGTGAAGTGGCCGTGTTTGGGTAATAAGGTTTTGTCTCTAAAATGCTGTTCTGTGCTTTGCTACTGGAGATTTGTGCCCTGGCCTTCTAAAGAAGCTGCTGTTTTCAACTCAGCTTTCATTTTTTTTTTTCTGAGGTTGTCAATTCTGCCATCTGGTGGATGTACCTTCTGGGAGTGAAGGAGCTGCATGCACAAAAACTTTCAAGGAAGCATTATTGTAATTTGCTTGAGGTCAGAGCCCATATTCTGGAAGTTGGTTCATCATTTATTGTGATGTGGCTGATATTAGAGAACTTTATAAACATGTTGTGCTTTTGAAGTGTATTCCCAAAGGACTGAAAGTGGCAGAATGCGACAAGTCATGTTTATGCCTCCAGGAGAATTACTAACCTGCCTAAAAGTACAGTGATAGACCAACGTATTTTTGTCAGCTCTTCTTACCCTTGGACTTCAGGGTCTGAAAGATATTTTAGAAAATCAGAGAAGTAAATGGAAAAAAATCTTTTTGTTGCCTGAATCAGAAAAGTAAAATTTGTTTCCACTGCAAAATGGGAGAAAGTAAATACCCCGTATTTCTGTTTTATTTCTGCTTCTGCTCCTAAAAGGCTAAGTAAAGATCCAGAGATTTTTTATATTCTAGTTTAATTACCTTCTAAAAGAAATATATTCCTCTCTGTTGCACTCCAATTTATTTTATTTACTTTACCTTCAGATGTAGAAATATTCTAGAGTTGATGCTGAGAATTAATGTTTTATATTGTATTCTTAAATCCTTAGTCAAAGATGTGCTCTTTAAAGAGAAATGACAGAGGCAGAATTTCACTCAAATAGATGAGAGAAGACTCTAAGAGGAATATAAAGTAGATTTCAAGCCTCATTTTCTTTTAAAGTCTGATTGGATCCTGCCTGTGATTAGGGAGTTAAGGGGAAACCATGGAGGTGAATTAGTTCCTTCAGGCTTCTATCGGGCAAACAATTATTCCAGTGCACCTCCTGATACAGCAGGAGGCTGAACGAGGTTTTTTTTCTTCTTCTTCAAAATGTAAACTGCTTAGTTTTTTGTTACTGATAGAAGCAAGAAGAAATAGAAAGAAGCAGATATTTAAATATACTATTGTAAGGAATAAGAGTCCATAAAGGGCTTAACATAGTAATGATCAATAAAAATAAGGCTCTCATTCGTTTATTCAACAAATACTTATTGAATATTTACTATGTGCCCAAAAGTAAAATTTACATGGTTCCTTCCCTATGAACCCAGTGTTTATAGTGTGATTTGATAACTGTTTCCTGTAGAAGAAAGATCAGTGTACCCTGGGGAGCAGAAAGAAAGCCTATTTAAGCCAAACTAGTGAGTCACATAAGATTCACAGGACCGATGATGCTTGAGCTGAGTTTAGATAAATGGGAGGTGGGTGGGGAGTGGCACAGAGATGGAAATGGCATAATTGTATTCAGGAGACTATAAGTAGGGGTGGAGAGGAGGACTGGAGGGATATGGAATTGGGCAAGAGGAAACTAAGGGCAGGTGGATGGAAGGCTTTTGTGGGCTGAGCAAAGAAGGTTTAACAGTATCTAAAAGCTAAGAAGAGACATTGTGTTCAGCACATTGTAAGACAGCATCATGAAAGAAGAGTTAATTAAAAATGGTCTTGATTCTCAAAAAGCTCTGATAAAAAATAATAAGGTTGTTAGGAGTAAGAATTCTGAAATAAGCTAGCCGATAAAAAGTTATATATGATTATACGGTGCTAAATTGTGTGGTACAGACTTTCCCACTCAAGCCTGGGCATCACCTCAGGATCCTTCTCAACTCAGTACTCCAAGAAGCCCTTATAGTCTTTGGAATTGGTGCAGACATAGAAAACACCTGCCACCCCTCTGAGGGGGTGCATTCTAAGACTGCAGAATAAAGTAAACATAATCTAGCTGCAAGAGCCCGGACTTGAGAGGGAAGACTGCGTCTCCTACTTAGTTCCTCTTCATTCATTTTAAACTAATTCATTCATTCTTTCATCTCACTTTCTCCAGCTATATGGGGGACATCTATGATGTGCTCAAGGCTTTGGGGATGATGAATATAAACCAGAAATACTTTCCAACCTTATGTTCTTAAAGGTTAAGCTGAGATATAAAGCCAAATATACATATACTCCAAATATAGAGTAGGAAGTCAGAAGTGTCTGAGGAGAGGTGTAACCGCCTGCTCTGGGACCTGAGAAGAGAATGCTGTTGCTTTCAGTTGAGGATTGAAGTGGTGTGAGATCCAGTGAGACTTTCCAGAGCAGGTGACAGTTCAGGCCCTGAACAGGCAGAATTCAAATATAAGGAGAGGGAAAGTGTGTGGAGCAAAGCTGCAAGGCTTACCAGGCCCCTGTACATACAGAGCAAAGTGAGTAGACTAGTGGAGTTGATTAGGGTGGCCCCTTAGTGGAAGACACCAGTGGGAAATGAGGGTTGAAAAACAAGGGGGAGCCTGACCATGAAGTGCCATGCATGTTATGTTAAATAAATTTGGGCTTATTCTCTGGGCACTAGGGAGCCAATGAAAGTTTCATTTCCCCTCAAGCATTCATCTGGCACTTAAGATAGACTGTCATTCAGTGCCGTTTTGTGTCTGTGTATCTTGCTTCCCCAGGAGACAGATAGTTCTGTGATGTCGGGGACTTAAGTGTTATACAGCAAGTGTTCAGATTCGGTGGGGGAGGAGCATAATTTGTATTGAGTACCTTTTATGTGTCAAACAATATTGGATGTTTCTATGCATGAAAACATCATTCTTTGCCAACAGTCTAACAATCACTGCTTTAAAATGACGAAACTTAGATAAGCAACCAAGGATATATTGCATAGCACAGGGAATTATAGCCGTTATCTTGTAATAACTTTTACTGGAGTATAATCTATCAAAATACTGAATCACTATGCTGTACACCTGAAACTAATATAATATTGTAAATCAAGTATACCTCAGTCACTCAATCAATCAGTCAATAAAATGAGGAAACTAAGATCAAGAGAAGTTAAGGAACTAGTCTGAAATTGCATATGTGATAAGTAAAGCCAGGATCAAACCCAATCTGTTAACTCCAAAACTTATACTCTTTCTACTACATTACAGAGTCTCATTAGTTGATTGGTTACTCATTTCTTTAACATATATTTCTTTTTTTTTTTTTAAATGGCAGTACTGGGGAATGAACCCAGGACCTCATGCATGCTAAGCATGCACTCTACCACTGAGCTATACTCTCCCTCAAATGTGTGATGACTGTCTGTATACCCAGCACTGTTCTAGGAACCAAGAATACAGTACAGTGGTGGACATGATGGAAGAGAGTCCCTGCCTCCTGGAGCTTACACTCTAGTGAGAGAGTTAGACAATAGACAGGATAAGTTCATATGTGATAAATGACATGATGAAAATAACAGGACACTGAAATTGGGAGTGATGTAGGGTGGTGGGGAGAGGTGTCTGTGGTTGAGTCAGGCTCCTCTGAGGTGGTAAGACTTGAGCAGATAAAAGGACCTAAGAGTCCTGGAGGCAGATATAAAAGCAAACATAAAGCCCCCAAGGCAGAAATGAACTTGAAGTTTTGGAGGACTGTCCAGGCAAACACAATGGCTGGAGCTTAGTGGGAGAGAAGGATATTAACAGAAGAGGAAGTCCAAAGAACACCAGTATCCTAACAGGTGTTCATGGCTTAAAACTCTTTTGCCCTCTACAAAAACTATAGCTATTAACATATATCCTCAAGGTTGCAAAGGAAACATACCATCCCTAAGTGGAGTGGAGTACACACAGCCTGCGTTTCCCTACCTCCACCTCCCCTCTCCCAATACATACCTATGAGGGAACATTGAGTTCATTTGCTCCCAGGAAACATTGCTGATTCCTGGGTCTAGGTTTTATGGGCAGCCCTATGAAGTTAAGGTATTTTGGATACCAGTGAACATATTTTAAGATGAGTGGTAGCATGGGCTGAGAAGGATTTGGACTTCTGACCCAAAGGGATGCTGATCTCAACATAGTTCTGAAATTTATGCAACATTCTTTTACTAAAGGACACCAATTCCACAGATAGCACTGCCTTTAAAAAATGTAAAAGGGTTTTGGAATCTTTACCATTTCTAGTGGTTCATGTATTTGTCAAATGGAATAAAAGTGTTTGCTCTGGACTTAGCATAGCTTTAAGCATCCTTTGACTAATGTTTTGCCTTGTGTAAGAATGTGAAGTCACACCAGGCATGAGGGGACCTAGTGCTCCAGGTTTCAAATGGGTAGCCTTTACATGCTTTGAAAATCTCAGAGCAGCTGCAGAAATGCACACCATGCTGAAAATCCTTTCATTTCAGGAGTTGGTCCTTTGTACTGTTTCCTGAAGTGGTGAATAATATTATTAATTTTACAAGTATTAAACTATGATATACCTATCTCTTCCCTACCCCCTTCAAGTGCTCTGCTGCCTCAGGTCCTTAAGTTCTCTTTAAACTAGGAAAAATGGATGAGAATCAAATTTGGTTTTAAGATGTTACAATAACTGGCTAACACTGAGCAATTGGTGAATAGTAGGATTATCAACAATTATGGAGCCCTTGCAGTATACCATGTTAGACAGTTTATGAAAATTATCTCATGGACTATTTATGGCTGCATTTCTTAAATATTTTGGTCTCAGGATCCCTTTTTACTCAAAACTAATGAGGACTCCTATATTGTTTATATGTATTGTATCTATCAATATGTATCATGTTAAAGATTAAAACTGAGCAACTAGAAGTATTTAGTCATTAATTTATAAATAACAATAGTAAATCCGTTACATGTTACCATAAGTAACTTTTATTAAAAGTAACAATATTTTTCAAAGCACAAAAAGATTAACAAGAAGATTGGCATTATTTTATATCTTTCAAATCTCTTCTGTCTGGCTTAATATAATAGATCCAGGTTCTCTTATCTTCATCTGTGTTTAACCTGTTGTGCATGTTGTTTTAGTCAAAGTAAAGGAGGAAAATGTGGTTATTTGACAGATAGAAATGGAGAAATGTGAAATGTTTTCATACTCTTTTCAGGTAGTTGTGGGTATACTTCTTTGATACTGCACCAAAACTTGACAAATCATAGTTTTGTAAAGATGAGTTGCAATATAAAATCTGAAACCATATCAATGAATTTTTTGTACTGTTACAATGAAATTAATTCATCTATCTTAAACTTTAAATAGACCTTTTACTAATGTATGGGTTTGTAGTATTACATAATAGTTAGTTGAAAAATATTGGCTCACTGAGTTATGCAGATCATCCAAATGTTGACTTATTTCACTAGGAAATACCAAAAAATTCTATCTGTCAATATTATGATCCATCCCATCAGGAAGGTCTTTAAGTAATGGGAAGCTGTCATGCTCATGGTGGTAGATGCTTGAAAGCTCAAATTTTACAACTGACAACAAATACTATCAATTGTTTCCCTGAAAGAAAGCAAACTCACTCCATTAATTTCCAGGAAAGTTTCTGCCAAATACCTAAGACTGAATATTCTAAGTTTGTATGTCAGTCTTTTTTCCAAGAAAAGACAATCAATGAAAATGTGGTTAGTTTAGCTTGCAACTCAAATGATTGCACATTTTTTTCCCTGAGAAAATCATATGCAATATACAGTAGTGCTTTAGGCATGAACTCATTTCTTCAAACAGAATATTATAATGTTATGGACTTCAAAGTCATGATTTTATAAAAATTAATCATTTTCACTGCTTCATCAAAGATATTCCTAAGTAAAACTGACTTTTTGTTTTTACTGCGAATGTGTATTTAGTGAAAAATCCAGTGATTATTAGTAGACTTTGATACCACTGCCTTGTTTTGTGCTAAAGCACCAACAGTTTTACCCACCAATGCTTTTGCATTATCAGTGCAAAGATAAACACTTTGGAAAAGACAAATAACACCTTGTTATTATGAAAATGCTTTTAGTACTGAAGATGCTTTGAGGACTGCTAGTTTATAACCAACATAAAAGCTATTATTATTCCTTTTATCAGGTGAAGAAGCTATACTTCAGAGAACTTAAAAGAATTGTTCAAAATCACAAGCCAAGGAGTGGTAGAGTGAGGATCTAAAAACAGCAGGAATGATTCTGGAGCTCTTGGTTTCTTAATCCATTCCAAGAGAGCCTTATAGGTTAAAGCAAGTACCTGTTTCCATCTTTCTTGGCCTTGTCAAGATTGGTGGAGGTATGGGTACAGGTTGAATGCTTGTTGAATCAGAGTCACAGTTAGTTATTCTCAATTCCCAAGTTACCACTTCAGAGGAGAGTTACTTTTAAGGGACATAAGTTTTTGGCCATAGCAAGTGAGCACCTAGAGTACTGCCAAGAAATAGTAAAAAGAAAGAATAAGTATACACTGCCAGGAAAGAAAAAAACCCCACAACTCTAAGGAATGAACTTTTTAAAAAAAAAACTTTATGGTTCAGTAAGGAGTGAAGAGATTGTTTTGTTCAGCAGTTGATGGTTTTCAAAGATTGAAACAAAACAGAAGAAGATCTGAAGTGTTGATTTGAGAGAAAATGGGAAAATTATACTTTTGAAATACAATGAATCAGAAGAAATGGTGTATAAAGTGAGCATTCCCAGACACTGGGATTTTGCAATATCCTGGGCAATAGAAAATGAGGAAATTGGGTAGGCTAGAGGCAGTGGAATAAAAATAAGAGTACGAAAACAAAAGCTACTCAATAGATAGAATGAACAATTGGCAAATGATGTATGAGAGAGCCTAGGTAGAAAATGGTGATGCTTAGATCCTGTCTCTGGTTTGGGGACATATTTTCTTTAGTCTTCACAAGCTTGAGCTGTGTGGCAGCCATGAAATGTGCCTCTCAAACTGCCAAAGAAAAATTTGAACTGTTGTGCCACACCCACACTGTTCCCATGTATGTGACATATCTCCCCAGCTAGACTGTATACTCCTTCAGAAAAAGAGCCATATCTTTCACTTTATTTTTCTCACAGAATTTGATACAATGTTGAGCACATAGTAGGTACTCAAATAAGTAAATATAGAGTTGAGTGAGTCAACCTTGAACCCTTCTATAGGAAAACCAGTTAAACCCCCTTTAACCCCTTCAGCTGACCTTTCCTTATTAGCATATTCATACAAATTATTTAGAGTATTCTTTAGTTTATTTTCACTCAGCAAACATTTACTGAGGATTTGCTCTCACGAGGCATTGAATTGCAGATACAATGTGTCCTCTGTCCTCCAGATACTGAGAATCTAGAGGAAGGGAGACATATACACAAATAACTTTGTGGTCTTAATCACATTATGAATGAAATTGTGTGGAAAGGTCAATTATATATGCCTGAAGCAGTTGGAGAAAACATCACAGATGGCATTTGAGATAAATTCTGATGTTTGAATGGAAATTCAACAAGAGAAGCAGCATTCCAGGCAGAAGAGGCAATTCGATTTAGTTCATGCCAGAATACATTGAGTTCTTTTCATGTACAAGTACATGATTTGGGCACAGAAAATGAATAACTCAGTTTTGATGCTTTGGATTGATGCTCACAATAGGGAAGAATAGGGGAGATAAGCAGGTAAACAAGTACAATACAGTGTGCTGTGTACAAGAGTAAAATTGTGAACCAAGCACAAAATAATATAGAGAAGAAAAATGAAGGGAAAAGTGAGGACCTAATCTGGGTCAAGCATTTTTACTTTCCATCCTGCTGAGGGGTATATAAGGCCACGCAGAAGAAAATACAAATTAGTCAAATAGTGAGCAGTTCACAAAATGGTGATGCTTAGATCCTATCTCTGGTTTGGGGACATATTTTCTTTAGTCTTCACGAGGTTGAGCTGTGTGGAATGTGCCTCTCAAACTGCCAATTACAGTAAGCATAACTGACTAAGAACCTACATATATTTCAATTCAGTAATTTTTTTAACATTTAAAAAATTGGTATTTTATTTAAGAAAATTTGATTCCTGGCTTCCCCAGTGAGGGAAAACAATCTCCCAACTTTAGGCCCCCGTTCTAGAGTGCCCACCATCCACAGAGCTGAAAGTACCCCTTCCCTCCCCTGTTTTATTCCCAGCATGAAGACTAATTGCCGTTGAACCACACTCTCGTCTCTGTTGTTTTACCTCTCATAGGCCTATCTTGCCCTCCTGTATGTCTTGTCTGCCTCCATAGTCATTAGTGTTTGAAATCCATTATTTTGAACCCATTCTCATGAGAAGGACAGAGTTTGACTCAAGCATGGAAACCAGAAGATCGATGAGGAGAACTCATGAAGTTCTAAGTTGGGGCCGTGATCTTTGACATTGAGAGAAGCTGGCTGGATCTGAGGGATCTTTCCGAGGGAGAATCAGCAAGTCACGATGTTTAACAAGATGTTGGGACTGATGGGCAAGCAGGAGTCAAGGATGGCTAGCAGATTCTTTGATGTGGCAGCTGAGTGATTCATGAGCTTCTGCATTTCTTTCTTATTTTCTATACACAGATGGTTCTAAACAGATATCTACTTTAATCCTTCATATGCCAGGAATTTTTTGGAAAACACAGGAAGAGATGTCATTAGAAATAGAAGATTTAATGCAGGTACAAGAGAGGGGTACCATAGTTACCAACTTACATTGCAAAAATGATCAAGAAGAGTCTATGTTGGTAACTGTTGAGAAGTATGTATTCACTTCTGGTGGCATTTCAGTTAAATACTGTTGCAGAGTACAAAATAGATGTTACTTGGAAATTTTATACTTGGAGTGTCATTGAAAATATCCTAAATCATATCTTAAGAATTCATAGCTCAAACACTGTATATGATCCCAAATTACTCTCCTTGCTTTTTTTCTCTCTCTCCTTGCTTTCTGACTCAATCCACCAAAACTATTCTTAATTCAGCCTGCACAATGTCTTTGAATTAATCATAGTAAAATACCACATTTATCATGTCACTCCTTATGAAGAAAATCTAGTTTCTACAGGAAAACCCATACCGCTAAGTCTCTGGAATTCAGAAAACTGTCATGTATACCCTCACAGAGTTGTGGGGACTTGGCACGTCCTGTGCGTCTACTTGGAACTCTCCCAGCTGCCACATTGCGTCACATCCTACTCATCTTTGCCCTAGGTCTTTCCTCACTCTTGCTGATCTTTTTTGGCCATTGATTTTCTTCTCTATCTTTTGTCTCTATCCTCCAAGGAAACTTGAATGTCAGCCACACAGTTCTCTGGCTTGATCATCACTTTAATACATTCATGTGATTTGACCTTTATGCCCTCCCATGACTATCAGTGAGTGTTGCTGCATCTCTGAAATCTTAAACCCTAAAATCCCACGGTGTCCACAGCCCGCTACCCTCTCTTTTATTCCCACTTCTCTAATAAATTTACCATCTGACCTTGTTAGGACCTCAGTCTATCCATCTATTCAGTCTCCAAGCATCCTACTGGCTTCTCTTTCTTAACTGTCCTTTCTGATTTACATAACTCACTCCTGTGAGAGTCAACCACATTTGCTTTTCAAACCTCAGCCCAGAGGCAGGCAAACCTTCCCTTTTCACTGTTGAGGATTACTGAGCTCTGTGGGAGAAAATCCCACAACCCCACTGGCAGTGTCCTTCCTCAGCGCTGCTCAGCAGACCCCTTCCCATCCCAACGTGTCTCTTGCCTCACAGCTGCGATTTCAACCTTTCACTGCTTTACTGAAGTCTCCAAATTCTTTCTAGACCTTTCCCTCTAATGTCCTAACATCCGAATATATAGAGCAAAGACATCATCAGTCAAGAACTCTGTCAGCCTCCTTCTCCTCTTCCTTAAAATGAGCCTATAACTTCTTCCAGCTTAGAATAACACTCTAACTTAATCTAAAGGGTGAGACAAAATGGACCCAGTGAAGAAGAAAAGGTATCCATCTCCCAACCCAAGGCTGAGTTATGCTGTCTCAGAGACAAACTTTCATTTGTTCTTTTACAAGTATAATGTGTGTGTGTGTTTATAAGATATGTTTGCAAGGAAAAATTAATGATGGATTTGCTCAAAATGACAAAAGAAAAAAGATCTATAATTCTGATGTCCATGAGCAATATTAACACATTGCTGAACATATTTCCAAATTTTTTCTATGCATATATATTACAAAGAAAGGTCAAGGTTTAAATCCTATGTTATCTTCTGTTTTCTTTAGCTAAAGATGTACTGTGAAGCTCTTTTCATCTTACGATACCATTGTGTTTCTTGGTATGAGCTAAGTCGTCTCTTATTCCTGGGCTGAGACCTTTATCAAAAGATACATGGATTGTTCACATGTTAAGGGAAAAAAAGGAAAATTTGAGGGGGAGAATTTGTTGTTGTTGTTAATTGTAAGCAACAGTAGTTAGAAATGTCTGTGTTACACTCATATCCTTATACCCTAATAATGGCCCTGGGGCCATTTATCTTTTGATACTGTAGTATGTTATAGGAGGTAAATGAGAGAAAGACTCTGAATGATTTTGAACAGGTAGTATCTATGAAAAAGGTATCTTTTTATTTTCTGTGCCTTTCCAGATTTACTACCTAAAATAAAATTACTTTCAAGGCAATTTACAAGATTATTTGCCAACTAATAGACCTTTCAGTCAAATGTTTTTCTCCCAGCATATAGCCTACAGAGTTCTTTATTTTAATATGCTCTTATCTGTTTTAACTTTGTTTTTAAATATCTTCATCCTACCTACTTACATTGTTCATTATTCTATTTGTTGATCAACAGTCAAGTTGTGCACTAGTAATTTTCAGTCTACATGCACTTCAGAAATGTGCAGATTGGAGGCTGAGGTATAATTATATACTTGAAAATAATATATATATTATGTTGTAGTATAAATTATATTAAATAAAAATAAATGTCTTTGCTAGAGCAGATATACAGACAATAGACTTGTATATTGATATTCGTGGCAGGGAATTCCTGAAATGAGGAGAATGCACAGAAATCTTGGGGTTGGTGAGAGGATATACAAAAATTCCCTGTATCAAAACGGGCTATGGGTGTTGAAAGATTAAAAAACATTGTTTGAGTCTTCCTTTATCTAGCTTTCATTTACCTAACAATTTTCGATACTACCCACCTAACTATCCCTTCTCCTATATTTAGAGTTTGTAGCTAAATTATCTTTACCAAGAGAAATAACATATAATAAAAGTGTAGGTTAAAATTCATCAACAAATACTTGTTGGATGAATAAATAAAGGTACGAATGAAAGCATACATTGTCCACTTTCTGTTCACCCTTCCTGCCCTCATGTTCCTTAGGACCCTTTTCACAGTGCTATGTCAGACCAAAGGGAATGAACTGACGTTGAGTGATCATCACCCATGTGCCCAGATCTGTGCTCAGTGCTCTGCTCGTACATGTATCATTTGCTCTGATCTTTCTAACAAAACTGTGAAGTAGTTACTATTATGTGTATTTTATAGATGAGGAAACTAGACTCAAAGTTAAGAAATGTACCCAATGCCAAACAGCTGGCAAGAGCAAAGCTGGCGCTCAGACCCAGGTCTGAATGGTCCAAGTACATGCTTTTCCATTACAAATTTTTTAATATTTTAATGATACTGATAGGAGTGTTTTAGACTTTTTTCAAAAAATTTTTAAGAGGTTCGTTATTACTATTATTTTTATTGTTTCCCCACCATCAAATTATTTTTTTAACCCAGAAGAGGCAGTGTGATAGAACAGGAAAGAAAAATGGTATTTGGAGCCTAAAAAATCCTGTTTGAATCTAAATTCCACTATTTACTTGGTTTCTGTCTTTCGGTAAGTTACTTCACTTTTCTCAGCCTCAGGACTTCCTTTTGTTTTTCTTTGCTTTTGTGTTGTGTTTTTAATATATGAAAAGGAGACAATACTGTCTGCCAGAAAGAGGATTATAAGAAGCCTACCTCAGTGTTTAACATTAAAAATATATATATACAGTAAGTGTTAGTTCCCTTGAGGACATTTTTAGTATTTTACTCAGAGCTTTATACTTTTAAAAAAGTCTCCCTCTTAGGTAGTTTGAATTATTAAGCAATTTTACTATTACTATTTAGTAATTAATAATTTTCTTATTAAAAATAAGTCATTTAAAAATATTTTAGCAATGATCATACTGTAATTAAAATTTCATACACTTTTTTCCCTCTCACATTTATGTAATGAGCATTTTTCCGTAGTCATTAGATATCACTACAATTTTAATGACTCCAAAATACTCCCACATTCAGATAGACATACCACAGTATTTTTAACCATTTCTCCATTGTTTGGGTATTCGTTTCCAGTTATGAGTTGCTTTTATTTTGTTTTGTTTTGTTTTTTAAAGTAGATGCATGGTTCAGCAACAAAGCTTTGAACACAAATCTTTGTGCACATCTCTGATTATTTCTTTAGGATAAATTCCTAGAATTGAATTACCAGCTTAGATAGTATTTTAAAGTAGGAACTTAACTTTCAAAAATCAAAGAAATTCTTTGTCAATAGAGCATTCTATAAATACATATGATTATGCTATCACTTTATTTTCCTCTTTTTTGTAACCCCATTTATTTTCTGTTAAGAGAACCATCTTTTAATGAAAGAGGATTTTTCTGAGGATGCTGTATTTATATTGGTAACCATCAATTAAATGGTACATTATCTTTTCTTTTTGCTATTTTTTTTTTTCTGAAAGGAAATGGAGCATAGTACATGAAAGAGGAACCATTTGGTTCGGCAGTGGGCTTGTGCTTTGGAGGGAGAGTCAGGAAATGTGGAGGACTGGGAACGAGGAGAAAGAATGGTCCATGCTGGCCACATTTTCAGGCAGGGAATCTGCCCGACTGCAAGGAAACAGCATCCCCCTAGAACTCTCCGCAGAGGCTGCCCTCACCAACGTGGCACCTCGCAGTTTCCATTGACTGTGTCAGGTATCATCGCTCAGTTAATTAGTCACAAAATTTTCAGGATCTAAGGGTGTCAGCCAGGGGTCTGCCTGTTCATGTGGATAGAGGGCTGCTCAGAGGAGAGAGGTTCTGGGGTCTGCCCTTGCAGCTGGCTGGCTCTGGGATGATTGTCAGGGGACTGGAGTGATTCAGCCATGGAGAACAGCAGGCAGTAATTTCACTGCCGCTTTTTATCTCTTCCTCTCTCCAGTGAATGCTGCTGGCTGGTAGCAAAGGCCTGAAAAGGAAGGCTGGGAGGGAACAATGAGGGGAGATGGGAAAACACTTTAAATAATTTCTGGAGCTGAATTCAGATGAACCTCTTCTAAGGAACCACGGTGACTGGCCAGGCCCAGCTGGTAGCCTGGTTTTAATTGAAACACAAAAGCTTTGGGGAATCCTTGTCACCAGAACACAGATCCAGTTAGACTCTGTCTCTACCTGCCTCTTTTTGCTGTACATTCTATTATTCATTCATTTCTTTCCTCAGAGTGGATTTGAAGGCAGGGGCATGTATATTAGAAATGCCAGAGTCACTGTATGCTTCATACTGGAGTCAGTTCTAAAAACAATGGTTGAATGTTTGCTAGGTTATCATCAAAGCTATTACTTCAAAGATCTATGAATTCATACAATAAGGTTTTAAAAACACATCAGTGACCGACTCCCCCCCCCCCCCCGCCAAGGTTCCTATAGCATTCCTTTTCTTTTTTTTCCATTGGCAAGAGCAGTTTTCCTACCAGTGTAGCTAGAGATCCAGAAGAACCCTTTTAAGTCATCCAGTTTAACCTCCCACTAGACAGTCCTCCATGTCCAGCATCCAGCCAGCTGCCCACTGAGTGAAGGCTTCTCCCTCCTTTGCAGCGCAGCCTGTTCCCAATTTGAACAGCTCTGTCTCACCATTTATCCTTCAGCTGAGCCACGATTTGAAGCCCTGGGCTTTCCATTTTCATTCTTGGAGCCACACAGAACAAAATGACTTCTACTTCTGTATTATATCCCTTAACACAGTGTGGACTTGTATTGTGTCCTTTCTGAGGCTTCCCTTTAGAACTTGAATATTCTCAGTAAACTTGTTGGCTCGTTCATTCTTCAAATATTTAATGAGCAGTACTGTGTGCCACCCAAGGCACCAAGAAACAGAAGAATGACACAGTTCCTGCCTTCTTTAAGGTCAGTTTGAAGGAAAGGTAGATTCATAAATACATAATTTCAAAATAACACAGTTCATGGCATAACTAAGCACAGAAATTTATGAAAACTCAAAAGAGGAGTGATTTACCCAATGAAGAGGAGTTGGGGTAGTCATTTAATATTTTCTGGAGCAGATGCCATCTGAGCCATCGAGGGGGAGACAGGAAGGTTCTGGTGGAGAAAGCCAGATGAGTAAAAGCCGAGAGATGAGTTATCCTGTGGGCTGTGCGGGAAAGAGCCAGCAGATAGATTCAGTGTTCCCAGGGCTAAAGGGTAAAGCTAGAAATAAAGGAGATAACAGTTAAAAGCTAAATCATGAATATTTTCCTCAAATGACAAAGTTTTGTGTGCCCACTCGAAAAATGTGGATATTATCAGGAGAAAACAGTGGAATATCTCCCAGTCTCTGATTCCCTTCTCCCTACCCCCCATTAATGAAGAAATCATTCTCCCTGAGGTGCCACCTCTAGTAAAACCAATATACTTCAATGGATGTTCTTGGAGCTAGACCCAAATTATACTGAAGAGGCTCATCTACCCATCCTTTCTTCTAAAACCTAAGATTTTATAAAAATGGCCTCATAAGTTGCCTAACTACTGTCTTGTTGGCTGTATACGTGACGGTGTAGTTGAGGTTATACAATGAAAAGGAACTGATAACCAAATGCCAAACTATCACTGTCTTTTCGGCTCCGCCTTGAATTCCATGAAGGCAGGAATCACCTGTCTTAATCCCTACAGCCTTAGCTTCAAGACAGCCATGTGGGAGATACTCACACAATACCGCTACAGTCATCTGATGTCAGTAGGTACTTAAAACCAAAAATGAATTCACATACACTCTGCTCTGAAGAACCTCGTGATCAAGACTCATCTCACCCAATTCTCCCTGCTTTCTTCATTCCAGCCTTGTGTCTGTTTCTTGGACCTGGCATACCCTTTCTCACTTCAGGGATTTTACGTTTGTCCTTCTCTCTGCCTGGAACATTCTGTCCTCCTCTCCGCCTCCCACCCTGACAGCCTTGAAAGTAACAAACTGCTCTTGACCTTCGGGAAGAGTCCCTCTGTTTGGCTCCCCTGTAGCCACTCCTGCCCTCGGCACTTGCCCTTCGTCTGCCTCATAAACTGATGTGTTCACTGCTGTAGCTCCAGGGCTTAGTCCGGTGCCAGGCACAGAGCTGATGTCTAATGAGTCTTAAATAAATTTATGATTTGACTAAGTGATAACTCTGTTCAGTGAACATTGGAATTTTTTCGAAGAACAAACAGAATTAGAAGTCAGAAGTACAAAGAGAGGATTTTTAGTGGCGTGTGGTTGAATTATTAACTTCAGCCTTTCAGTGTATTATAATTGTGAAAACAACCCCCTGAAATTCAGACTTTTATTAATTCAGTCAATAAAACTTGCTCAGCATTACCTTGACATTTGCAGTGGCAGCATAACTGTCAGGGGATAGCTGGTTTTTTACTTTAACATTGAACTTTTTTGACTAATTGACTGCCCTAATTAATTTTTCTGGATTAACTACTAAATTCTTATTCCTCATTTCTTTTTACTCAAGAGCAGAGCTTAATCAAGTGGTTGTATATTTAGTAAGCTATATTCGTTGTAAAAGTGTGTAGAAAAATTAAATATCCAGTGACAGGGGACTGGTTAAATAAATGGCCTTGGTGAAATATTATTTAGTCATTTAAATGGATAATTATAAAGACTATGTAGCTATGTGGAAATGGCTTAAAGTATAATGTGAGTTAGGAAAAAAATGGAACACAGTGTGGAAACATAATGTAGCCATGGAAATGGACATTAAAAAAGGAATATGAAAATAAGAAATAAGTATGATGGTTTGTGAATCTGGGGGAGATTTTTAATTATGTGTTATATACAAATTTTAGAGGGTTATATATACATTGGATGTCAATTACTGTAGTCTGCAAGATAAGTATGAAAGCTTTATTAGAATATAAACTATTCAGATTTACATGTTGCAACAATATTGCATTCCTTGTTAGTATCTACTGCAAATTAAAACCTGTTTATTACAGAAAAGTGTCTCACATTTGCTATGAGTTTAGAAGAGGTCCCTGCCTTCTGAAGTCAAAGTTCCTTGTTAATAGGAACACATTTCTTTGATGGATAAGCAATATTAGAGCAACAGTACCAGAAATAGCAGAATGAAAACACCCAAATTTCACTACTCCACTAAATCAAATATTTTCACGTAACTCATTTCCTTGCAGTCTTTTTCATGGGTATGTGTAATTTTTACATTTGGCACTAATGATTTTTTGCATCTTCTCATGTAATATATTACACAGTTAGGATGCTTTTATTTCCTACTTCATAATGATCATTTTAATTGCTGAAAAAGGAGGCATTTCTTAGAAGCAAAAATATAAGACCCTTTGAAAAAGCAAAAATGTAAGGCCCTTGAGTTCTTGCAGTGCAGGGACAAACCTGAGTATTTTTCCTGACCTTCCTTTGTCTGCTGACCGTGCACTTTATAGCTTTGCATACAAGGCTGTTATCACCTGATTTCCATTTGAGTAGTAAGATGATAACACACACTACGGGGAACTAGGTTTAGGTGACAGCCATATCATTTAATGTCTACTTATTGTTTCTGCAGGGGAATTCTGGCCTGGGATTCAGTATTGCTGGAGGGACAGATAATCCCCACATTGGAGATGACCCTGGCATATTTATTACGAAGATTATACCAGGAGGTGCTGCAGCAGAGGATGGCAGACTCAGGTAAAGATCTGAAATGTTAGAATTATTTGGAAAGTAAATCTGCCACATCTCTAAGATATGCTTGTGCCTTTGGAGAATAATAATTCTACAAAAGTTCTGTATTTAAAAGAGAAGGCTGTCAAAGCAAGCTTTCTCAAATGACTTTCCAGATCTCCTGTTACTTACTGAATTTCAGCTAGTATTTAATTTGTGTTTGTTACGGCGTCTACATTCCACATTGGACCAGGCGCTGTGAGTAAGGGATGCAGATGTATCTTTTGTTCCCTGGTGCCTCCAGTCTTGTTAGAAAGAATACTATGAGCTGATGAGGAAATAGTAAAATGTGTAGAAAGCAATGTACTGTAAGTAGCATTAGCAAATGAATGCAATTTTATACACCTTGTGTGTATTCTTGGATTCAGCAACCATTTACAAGGGCTTTCTGTAGGAGTTTGGACAGAAAGAGTCTAAAAAACTATTCCATATGAAGAGTCTAGTCCTAAAAATAATTTAAGATTTTACTAACCGTACCCACCTGAACGAGAACACAGAGGGAGAAAGAGCAGGTGGCCCCAGCAAAGAAGGAAATCAGCTTGTCTTGGATGAAGAACACAAGGTGAGTTTAGGTAGGTGGAGTGGAGCCAGATCTTGCTCAGGATAGAGGAAGAGTAGCTTCAGCCAGGGCCCCTCTCTTTAAAGAACTGAAGATCAGGGAGAGGGTGTAGCTCAGTGGTAGAGTGTGTGCTTAGCATGCACGAGCTCCTGGGTTCAATCCCCTGTACCTCCATTAAAAATACTAATAAAAAGATAAAGAACTAAAGATCATTTTGCAAAATAAGAGTCACTCACAGAGTGCACTTAGTGAATAATGTAAAATTCTTTCAGGGATCGAAACACTAACTAAAGGCATTGTAGATTGGACAATGAGGAGAGATTTCCCTGGGGAGGAAAATGTGTCTTAATGTTATTTTAGCACCTCTATGGGACTGTAAGTCTCCCAGGCCAAGCAGTTATATAGAGAGAAGGATCAATAAATTCTTGCTGAATATATGAGAGAGTTGTTGGGTGAATGAATTAGTGAACCAAATGAGAAAAGGACAGAGGATAAACTGATGAGTAGGGGGAGGGAGGGTAGCACAGAGCAAACCTGGAGGTGAGAATGCTTTTAGCTTGCATGGAACCACACTGAAAACCTTGACCTAAGTGGAAGAAACGTGAGCTTCATAGCCCTTTTTCAGTCTGCTCTTTCACTGAGCATGAATAAGCTGGCTTACTGCTTCTCTTATAAAACAGCCAAGGACACTTTTTCCCCATCTAACTGGTCTGATGCGGTGATTACTTTTGACAGCTGCGTCTTTGCAGCTTCTGAAGGAAGATAACCCTTTTTTTTTCAGGTACATCTGCATCTCCTATCAAAAAAGAGAGAAATGAGTGACACTCCCACAGGAAACACACACTTTTTGACAATAGAATTTTCAGGCTGAATTGACTGAATTAATTTCTGAGTGAGGAAGTATCCATGCTGCAGAGTGAGAGGTTAGAAACAGATGCCGTGTAATTCTAGGAGTCACGGTGGGGATAGTGTTTGCCGATGTTGGGTCCTGGAGAAGCTCCATTGTAAAAGTTTAGAAATAGAGCTAGAGTTAGAGAAAAATTCAGAAATTTGTCGGCTGTCACCATTATTTCATATCACTCTTTACCTAGAAGTAGGGGAACTTTTGCCTTAGCCAAATTTTGGCTCTAGGCTTCAGATAAAATAGGCTTTGTGTTACGTGCTTGTTCTACAATTAAGAATGAAAAGTGGCATCTCTTAGAGTGCCACCACTCTTTGCCCTCAAGCATGGGTGACAGTCTCATGCCTACAGAGATAAAAGGGAATTCTGCTGTGCTAACAGCATCATTCAGTAGTTGTAAAGAGAATAATCACAATGAGAGCTAACACTGATTGAGCTTTTATCACGTGTGGAGCATTGTGCTAAGATAGGTAGGTATGTAGATAGGTAGGTGGGTGGATGGATGGATGGACAGACAGATAATCTAAATAGAGATGCAGATACACAGACACACACAGACGCACAATCTTGTGTATACTTACAGCAGATATATAAAGTAGGTACAGTTATTTTGGCCATAATATTTTGCACTCGGGAAATTAAAGGTTAAATATTTTAAGAAGGTCACTTATCTAGCTTTGAATACATTCCAAAAACTAGTCCTGAATGTCACTTGTGTACTCTCTAAACTCTCATTCAATAGCAGACTCCCCCTACATCATGTGGTCTCGGCCCAAAAAATCCCAAAGGTAAAGTTCTCACATTGTTAACGGGCAATGCTGAACATTACAGAATTTGTTAGTTTTCTACTGAGCCTCAGTTGTGTTTATTATGAACTGTACCCATCGGTCTTTGTTCTAGCTTTGTAGAGCCAGGGCCATGGCCCATGACTGTGTGTGTGAATATTGCCTCCTGAGGTTGTACAGTGAAAGACCTAAAAAACTCTGAACAGTGATCCTCACTGGAGCAACCAAATATACCAGCTCCCCAATCCACATCACAGCCTTGTGCCTGTGTGGGGACAGCTTTGGGGTGGGTCTCTGCTTCTTTTTAGTAGATCTTTGCTACTACCACTGAGATGATTTCCTACCTTACTCCTTCCTACCATGAACTTGAATGGCTTGGGGACATCTAAGAGTTCAAGAATAACACTCAGTTGAAAATCTGGCCATGTGACATTAAGGATAGATTTCAGAATTTACTAATTTATTTAGCACAAAGCCTACATATTACAGATGGGGAAACTGGGGCTTAGACAAGTGACTTATCCTGCGGCATAAACCGTTTGCAAGGTCTGCTTTATCTGGAATCCAAATGCCTTGACTCAAGTAATTAACATTCTGCAGTTGTCTTAAGTGGAAGTAACACCCAAGCCCATCTAGGAACTCTTTCCTCAGCGTGACAGGAACACTCTTTGAAACTGGATTGACAGTGCGTGAGGAGTATTTTCTGTTTCATCATTAGTCCTTATGAACATGGAAGCAACACATTACAATGAACTCTGGAAAGATGTAGGTTCTAATGTATGTACAGTAAGGAAACTGAGATGAGAGGTTAAGTAACTTAACATGATCGTACTGCTACTAAATGTCGGGGCCAAAATTTGAACCTAGGCAGCCTGGGTCTAATGTCCATGCATTTGTGTTGTTAGTTATACTGCAGTGAAAAAAAAAGACAGTTAAAAGACACCCTGTGGTGTGGTAAGCAGCATTCTAAAAATACCGCTCCTCAGGATCCCACACCCTAATCCACAGAGCCTGTGACTATGATGCACTGTTACTGCTGTGATTATACGACACTGCATGGCATAGTTGACGTTGAGATAGGGGGAGTATTCAGATGAGCCTGGTCTAATCACATGAGCCCTGAAAGTGGAGAGCTTTCTCTGGCCTGTGGCAGAAGAAGTCAGAGAGATTCAAAATCTGTGAAGTATTTGACACTGTTCCTGGTTTGAAGATGGAGGAGGCCACATGAGAGAGTATGAGGATGGCCTCCAGGAACAGAAACAGTCCCAGTGCCAGCCAGCGAAGAACCAGGGCTCTCCATCCCACAACCACAAGAAGCTGCATCCTGCCGCAACCACATGAGCTTGGAAGAAGCCCCTGGGCTCCAGATGAGAATGTAGCTTAGCTGATACCCAGATTGCAGCCCTGTCAGAACCCTAACAGAGATTCTAGCCACACTGTGCCAGACTTCTGACTTATACAAACAGTGAGCTAATAAATAAGTATCGTTTTAAGTTGCTAAATTTGTGCTAATTTTATAAAGAGCAACAGAACACTAATATATACATCATTCTAGGAATTCTTAGTTCATTATGAAAAGCCTTCCTGTGTATGTTCAGTCACACCCAATGTAAAGTGAATGTGCAGGCTTGAGACACAGACGAAGTGAGATGTGACTTTCCTCCTAGTTAGATCAGGCCCCAACCTGAGCTCAGGTCTCAGTGGTTGCCCCAGATGAAAGATGTAGGAGGAAGAACATAGTATTTGGAATCAGAGGATCTGGATTTCAAGTTCTACTTTCTAGCTAAGTGACCGTAGACTTCTTCTCAAGCTCTCTGTAACCCAGTTCCCTCACTGGTAAATTGGAGATAGGAGCGTATATCTCAGGAAGCTGAGGTAAGGATTAAATAAAATAATGAGTGTGAAAGAGTTGTGTAAAATTCAAAGGCCCCAGTCTGCAGAGCCAGCCGTTTAACAGAAAACTGAGCTTGAGCCACAAGTGTGAGGCAGCCAGGAAGGGACCCTTAAGGATGACACGATTCTAAGATGCCCCTCAGTGTATTACACATCCTTGTGTAATTCCTTCCCCTTGAGTGTGGGTGGGAACTGTAGGAACTGTGAGTATGGTGGGACAGCACTCCCATGATAGTATTACTTTATATGGCAAAAGAGATTTCACGGATGTAATGAAAGTCCCTAATCAGTAGACTTTGAGTTAATCGAAAGGGAGATTATCCCTTGTCAGCTTGATGTAATCCAGTAAGCACCTTAAAAGTACAGAGATCATCTTGCTGGCCTGGATAAGACAAACTTCCGTGTTGTGAAAGGATCCAGAAGGGATCCACTTGGCAAAGAGCTGAGGGCAGCAATCCCCAGCCTGCAGCTGGAAGATGGGAGCTGTCAGTCGCACAGCTGAGTTCCACCAATAGCCACATGAGCTCGGAAGAGGACCCCAAGCTCCTGAACGAATGCAGTTCGGCTGACACCTTGACTGCAGCCTTGTGGGACCCAGAGTAGAGGACTCCGCTAAGCTGTGCCCAGACTGCTGACCCACTGAAACTCTGAGATAACAAATATATGTTGCTTTAAATTGCAAATAGTGTGGCAACTGGTCAAGCAAAAGCGAAAAAACATAATACGGACTCTGTGGCATTCTGGACTCTGAAATTCACGTAGGCCAAACTGCAGACTAGCCTGCCCCTGGAACTTTAAATAACTGACATTTTAAATAAAGCATTTTAAATAACTGACAATCGTTTGGAAGACATTGTTGACCTTGTTTCTCATAAATTCCTTAGAATATATTCCTAGCAGTAGAATTTCTGCACCAAAAAGTATGAGCAGTATAAAGAACTTTGATACATATTGCTAAATTTCCTTCCAAACCGACTGTACCATATTTTACCTCTGCCAACAGTGTTGGAGAGGGCTTGTTTTACAGTCAGGCATTAGCATTTCATGTGCTTGCACATACGTGATTTTGGGCTGTTTACCAAGGCAAACAGTGGTATATTTCCTTGCTTTGTTTGTGTTTATTTGAATAACAGAAAGATTGGACTTTTGAAAAATGTAACAAGACATTCATATTTTTCATTCTAGAAGTAGTCATTAAAATTTGATAGTATTACCTATCTTTAAGAACATTTTTGGAAGAACAGTAGATTTTCTTTCATAGCAAAATAGATAATATTTCCATGCTTTGAAGAATGATTTTTATTTCAACTTTTGTATCGGAACCATAAAAATGCCCTCTGTGTGGCTCCAAGTCCCAGGATTGCTGAGGATCAATATTGATCTGTCATCCTGGGGAAGAGCTATCACATGACAGCCTCCACGTGGCAATGCAGCAATGACATTTTACACAACAGTGCATTTATTAAACCCATCCACAGCACAAAAGCAGCATGTAGTAGCAGGCAGAAGAGATGGCTACTCGCCAGTTTCCTGACAAGTGACGCAATTTAATCTCTTAGCCCTCAGCACAATCATTTCTACTCCCAGACAAGATGGGAAAAAAAAAAGTTTTCGTTAAGTCCATTGCTTCATTTGTTCCTCCTGTGTCTGTTTACAGGTAAGGCTGGCTTTGTCCTTAAAAAGCCAACACAACATGCATATTGATTTTGAACAGGAATGTTATTGTTCATACTGAGGTTAGACTATACTGACTAAAGATTAAGAGATCAGGGACCACTGTATCAAGAACCAACTCCTGTGTGTAAA
The DNA here is from genome assembly GCF_036321535.1 of Camelus dromedarius. Lineage (NCBI taxonomy): Eukaryota > Metazoa > Chordata > Mammalia > Artiodactyla > Camelidae > Camelus > Camelus dromedarius. Next base: position 56,581,772 of record NC_087447.1, on the reverse strand, counting down.
CTACAACACTGTCCTTTTGGCTGTCATTTGACAATTCACTCTATTGCTTTTTCAGTAATTTACACCCATTAGCTGACTAGTAATTTTAAAACAATAATATGAGGGGGAAAGAGAGGCAAAGGAGAAGAAAAGGGGTGATCATCAGGAGATGAAGACGTCATATAACTTGGAAATGGAGAAGACAAACCTAAACCTAAATTTTTCTGGGGCAGTGAGAAGCATTAATATAACAAAGGGAGCAAATTCTAAGTATCACAGTCTGAAATAGTTCCAAGACTCACTTTCTGACTGTTTAAGGAAATAAAAGATTTCCAGTTAAGTGAAACAGCATAAGAGATTGCAAAATCCTTAGAGTACCTCTCCACCTTGAAACTTGCATCATCTGAATGATGACAAACACCTTATCAAGTCCAACATGTCAAATTCCACCAAAAATGTAGTTGTTGCACCAGATGACTATGATGATGCTAAATTTTCTGTTTCAAGACAGAGACTTTCAGTGTCTTCAAAACCGTGTGAACTTTTCTTCCATTATTGTTTTGAGGCTAAAGCAGTACATAAGCCCAATTGTTGCCTTGAACAAGATAATCTTCATGAGAAGGGAGATTTCATTATCCAGTGCAAATTACAGCAGCATTCTCCTTAGAAAAAAAAAGTGTGATTGGAATCTCAGTGGGCTCATTCTTAAAGGTAATTTCCTTCCATCTCTACCCACATAATGAAAAGGGTAAGAGAGAATAGTCATCTGTCCTTTGATTTCTTCTGTCAATACTATCAGCCCTAATAAAATCAATAAGCAAGTAGTTCCATTGTGGCTGGTAATGACAAGTCCTCAGCAATGTAGAATTACAGGAAAACTGCTAAACAAGAATAATAATTTCGACTATGCATCTGGTAGAATGCCAGGTACCCAGGTGCAGTCTTTCAAAGCTAGAAAGTCATATTCAGCAGTTTCCCTATTTTGGTCGACTGTTACAGAATCTCGTAAGAGAAGTCTCTCTATGGGTTAAATGAAATAGCTTTTTGGCAAACATGTCGCCCTCTTTTTTTTTTTTAAACAAATTTTACCAAGATTTCTGGATATCCACACACAAAAGAATTAAGTTGGATACCACCTCATACCATACACAAAAATTAACTCAATATGAGCCATAGACCTAAATATAAGATCTAAAACTATAAAACTCTTAGAAGAAAACATAGGAATAAATCTTTGTGACCTTGGACTAGGCAGTGCTTTCTTATTATAACATCAAAAACAAAACTGATGAATTGAACTAGGATAGTCTCCCTATTTTAAAATTCTTAATTTAACCACATCTGTAAAGTCTCTTTGGCCTAAAATATAACATACTCATCGGTCAGAGATGAGGACTTGGACTTCCTTGAGAGGCTATTATTAAGCCTATCACAGATTTGAATAAATATTTCTTTAAAGAAGATATAAAAATAGCCCCCAAAAAAGATGTTCAACATTATTATTCATTAGTGGATTGCAAATCAAAACTACAATATGGTAATACTTCACACCCAGTAGGATGGGTATAATCAAAAAAGATAGATAATAACAGATGTTAGCCAGGATATGGAGAAATCGCAACTCACCATACACTGCTGGTGGGAAGGTAAAATGGTGCAGCCACTTTAGGAAATAGTCTGGCAGTTTCTCAAAAGATAAAAGTTACCACATGAACAACAAATCTACTTCAAAGAATATACCCAAAGAGAATTGAAAATATATGTCCTTACAAAAAAACTTGTATGAGAATTTCATAGCAACATTATTTATAATAGCCATAAAGTAGAAACAATGTAAATGTCCATCACCGGATGAATGGACAAATAAATTGTGGTATATTCACACAGTGGAATATCATTCTGCCGTGAAAAAGGTGAAATTCTGATGCATGCTACATCATCAATAAACCTTGAAACAGTGTTCTAAATGAAACAAGTCAAATACAAAAGGCTACATATTATACAATTTTATTTCTATGAGATACCCATAATAGGGAAATCCATATAGGTAAAAAGTAGACTAGTGGTTGCCAGGGGCTGATAATGAGTATGGGATTTGGACATGATGAAGATGATCTAAAATTAGATAGTGCTATGATTGCACAAGTCTGTGAATGTACTAAAAGTCACTGAATTGTACAAGGGCAAGTCTTTTTAAATTGAAGTATGGTTAATGTACAATATTACATTAGTCTCAGGTGTACAGCAAAATGATTCAGTACACATATATATATGTACATACGTATATTCTTTTTCAATTCTTTTTTATTATAAGCCACTGTAAGATATTGAATATAGTTCTCTGTGCTATATAGTAGGTCCTTGTTGTTTATGTATTTTATATATAGTAGTGTGTATATTTAATACTAAACTCCTAATTTGTCCCTACCTCTTCCTTTCCCCTCTGGTAACCATAGTTTATTCTCTATATCTGTGAATCTATTCCTGGTTTGTAAATAAGTTCATTTGTATCATTCTTTTTTTAGATTCCACATATAGGTGGTATCATATAGTATTTGTCTTTGTCTGATTTACTTCACTTAGTATGATAATTTCTAAATCCATCCATGTTGCTGTAAATGGCATTATTTCATTCTTTTTTAAGGCTGAGTAATATTCCATCTTTGTGTGTGTGTCTGTGTGTTTATGTATGTGTATATATACCACATCTTCTTTATCCAGTCATCTATCAATGGACATTTATATTGCTTTCATGCCTTGGCTATTGTAAATAGTGCTCCTGTGAACATTGGGGTCCATGTATCTTTTCGATTTATAGTTTTCTCCAAGTAAATGCCCAGGAATAGGATCGCTGGGTTGTATGGTAACTCTATTTTTAGTTTTTTAAGGACCCTCCATACTGTTCTTCATAGTTGCTATGCTAATTTATAATCCTACCAACAGTGTATGAGGGTTCCTTTTTCTAAAAAAGACAAATTTTAAAGTACATGAATTATAGCTCTATGAATGTGTTATAAAAATATCCATAAATCTGTTATAAAAAATATTCAGTCATTCTTTTCTGCCATAAAGTATTCATTCTTATTTAAAAATCTAAAAAAATATTTCTAGTTTCAGAAAGCTCACGACTTCTTCATATTGCTGTCAAGATACAGGTATAATTCATCTGAAGTTCCATTATTTAGGAAAGTTCTTGAATCTATTCACCAAGTAGAGAATACCTTTGGTTTGGGCTCCATGCCTGTATAGTCTGAGTCATCTCTGAAGTAGGCAACTATTATATGATGCTCCCTTTTCCTAGACAAAGTTGCAGATATTTGACCTTGTGTCCCAGCTGCTAAAATATCAATAATTTATAAAAATGATCTGATAAGTAAAGTTTATATTTTCAAAAGCCAAAACAAATCACTGAAGTACATTAAAAGTTAGGAGGGTTAATTCAGACTGAGTTTTTTTAAGGTCCAATTATCCAAATATACTTAAGGAAGAAAAGAACATACCAATTCCTGGCAAAGAAACAGTAGGATTATTAAAGCATAGATGTGGTAATTCATATCCCTTAAGATTGATTCCATGAGGCTCTGAATATTCTGATTTAATTCTAGTCCCTGCTTTATGTATAGGGAGCAATTTCTAGCTTTATTTGTAGGTCTAGACCCAAATTTCCAGTTCAGACTGAAAGTTAACAAGGTGCACTGCTCGAGTGAAGATGAGAGAGAGACCTGAGGCTCTCTGCCACGAACTAGCTCTGAGACTTTGGGAAGGTTACACAGCCTACTTAACCTTTGCGTCTTTCTCCATAAAGTGAGTATAATACAGGATCTTTGGAAATTTTCAGTTTTAAAATCAAATTCTGGTCATTTGACTTTTGTTGACAGTCTGAGACATTCAGAATATACTATCATAGCCAGGAAACCAGCCTCTTGTTTTGATTAAATTCGTAGCTCTAAGAACATGCAATCTTCATTACATTCCTGTAGCAAAGAGCAGATTACAACGTTACATGCTGATAAGGCATTTGTTATTATTTATTTCTAATAGTTTTCCAAGAAGGAAAGCTATTTTCTAATATTCTAAAGCTGTATTTGATTTTGATTTTAGCAAATAGCTCTTTGGGAGCCAGACCAAAACAAAATGGTTTGGGGGAAGAGGGGAAAGACACTCAAATTATCTCCTGGTTTCTAGTTTAATGGTAATCTCAGTTATTTTTGAGAATGGTTTTCCTGAACAGTTATAAATTATGTCCTTATTTAGAAAGGTCCAATAATGTGGTAAGCTTTGTGCAAGCATCAAGTCATAGCAAACTGACTTAACAGAAGCCAAAATCATAAATATATTAGAGCTACTCACTAGTCATTCAGTTCCTACTCAGGCTGTGGCAACAGCAAAGTGGAGACTTAAATATTATCTCCCAAGTGAGGTTTCTCTTCATGCTGCCCAGTCCAAACCCGGCAACCTTTACCCACAGGACATCCCTCCACCCTCCCACACCCCACAACTCACCCACCTCTGTACTTGCACTTTACATTCCTAGAGGAAGCTGAGGCTGGAAAGCCAGGTTAGAATTTAGAATTGTTAGACTCAGTTCTGCACCGGAAATTTCAGCACAGGGAGAGCAGGCCCCAGTCCCCAGCTCTCAGTCCCTCTCCCCCACCCTTATCTTCCTACTCCCAGCTCCTTCCTTCACCTTGAGGGCCGTGACACTACAATGTGCACGTCCAGGCTTCATCCACATCCTCTGCAAATAGCCGTCCTTTACCACTTTTGAGCCTCAGGTTGTACACAGAGCCTGCACCATTAACCCTGAGGAACTTGAACTTGAGAAAGAGGTCCACACAAGAACTAAAGTGGGCTGCAGTCAGGGAATTCCACAGTAGGTCTGTTGTGGGAGAGGGAGAGTTGACCCTAACTGCTTGCCTCCCCTTGGGTTTGTGGACTCCCCATGAAGTGACCATTAGTGAATATTAATTCTTCAAAGGTTAATTGGCAGATAGAACAAGGGAAATACGTTCTCTGAATTTTAGGGCCTAGTAAAAATAAAATGAATAGGATTTGTATCTTACTGGTAGAGTTCTTGGCTTTTAGGGTTTCTCATATTGTTTTGTGGTAGATTCTCTTGCCTGTTTATAGAGAATAAGTTTTCCTTTGTCTTAGTGATAACATATTTATTTGCTTTTGGTGACTTACCTTCTTGACAACTACATCTAAATCTCTAAGCCCCCTTCACATGGTGCCATTCTGCGTGTCTGAACTCTCATGTTACTTATTCTTTGTTTTCTATGACATCTAGCACTGTCCCTTACTCACAATAGACACTTAGAACTAGTAAGAGCTGCCACCCATTAAGCTTACTCCGTGAACTTCTGGAGGCTCAAAGAGGTTAAGCTACAAATGATTGAGCCAAAATTCTAATCCAGTCTGTTTGATTCCAAAATCCATGTTCTTTCCACCACAGCATGTGGCTGCAATTAACTGCAGATGAGGAACTGAACGTGTATTTAAGAATCTATGAAAATAGAGACCTACCGATATCCCATCTCATAGTGTTAAAAATTAAAAACGCAAACATACCTAAGTGACAGCCAAATTCTTTTGGCTCTTTGGGAAATTGGCATGTCACTATGCAACTTTATATGAGAAGATGATAAAGATAAATTGATTTTGGTTTTGAAGATAATGTGGTTCTCTGGTTAGAATGTAATGCATGTTCATTGCAGAAAATTTGGGAAGTATAGACATTTATAAAGTGACTTAGAATCGTTCATAATGGTGATCCATCACCACCAAAAGGATGTGCTCATTATGTTCCTTCATGTTCGGTGCATATTTTTATGTAGTTGAACTTTTCATCCTCCCTTTTTTCATTTAATATCATAACAGAGTCATTTCCATAAAAAAGTACTTTACAAACAGTTTAAATAGCTGCATAATTTCATGTCATATGGATATTTATTTAACTTTTACCTTATTTTGGATATATAAGTTGTTTATTACATTGCAGTGAACATTCTTGTGGAAGGGATTAAAAATCTGACAGATATTAGAGAAAACCAAGTAACTTATTCCCAGATCAGTTGTTACACACACAGTTGTGGGTTGGAAATGTTTGAAAATGGGCTCTAGGGCTCCTCATTTTCACAGTTTTACTTCTACTCTTTTTGTGTTTTTAAATCATGTACCAGAGGTTTCCTTTTACATCACAGTGGAATTAATTAAGGGCAACAGTTTTTACTTCCAGGCTTCCAGAGAGGTTAACATTCAGTGTCAGTGTAACTCCAACACTCTGAGCTAAGACAATGTACAAGTCAGCCTCAGGCAAGTGACCTAGAAATTGTCTGTAAAGATCCAGATGTTATCTGCATTCGGCCCAAATCATTTTTAGTTATGCAGGTTAGTCTGGTATTTAGAACACAAGCATCAGGACCACAGTTTATAACCTACAAATACCCTGCTCCTAATTAAAATGTTCGTATCATTTCCTTTCTCTTTCTCCCCTCTATTAACGCCTTTAAATATGACAGTCTAATTTAGCAGTAAATTATGAAAGGGAAAAGCAGACCATTAGCAGGAAAGAAAGCAATGCTTCCTTTCAGAAAACAATGAATTAAAGAATGAATTATTAGCTATTTTCTTTGTTCATGTTTGTATTATAATAAACATTGAATAAACTCTTTAATATTCATTATCCCAGATATATATTATAATAAAAATATATTTAATTTAGAGCTTCACTTAAGGGCTTTCTATTGACTAACCCATTGTGCTGGGTGTAAGAGTGCCCCAGCTGCCTTACGTGCCGGAAATTCATCTCCTCTGCACTTCCACTTCTCAGATGTTCAGGCTGGAGCATCCAACATGCAGATCTGAGTTAGAAAAGGGAATGGGCAGAGTCACTTTTCTGAGTGTGGGGAGTGAGAGGAGTAGTTTCAGCATTTTTCAGTCTAGTGGGGTACGAGGTCTTGAGTCTGCTGCTCTCACTGTCATCTCCTCCTGTGGCAAGTCACTGCAGCGGGGAAACTGAAGTGACAGGAAGTAAAGCAAGTATTTATTCAACTGACACTGAGTCTTCCATTTTACTCCTAGACTTTTGTGACCCATTTGTCTTGTAAATGTACACTGAGTGTTCTGCTGTGGATCAGACCCTTGGAGCTGAGAATAGAGTAGGAAAGAAGCAAAACAGAATCTGTGCTCTCTCTAGTGGAGCTTTCAGTCCTGTATAGCAATAAAAATACATTTAGAATCGAAGTGAGTGCTATGAAAGTGTTGCCAGTGACTAGGTTCTTGTCCCATAGAAGCAAGAATTCAGAGATGAGACATGGAGGTTAAGAAAGTAAAGGGGGGGTTTATTAAGGGATGGATAGTACACTGTCAAGGGGAGAGCGGGCAGGCTCAGGTGAGTGGCTGCCCTGAGTTTCTTTGACAAGTTTGTTACATAGGGTGTAAAAATGAATGGGCAGAATATTCATTGGGGAGGGAAGGGTTTGGGATCATATTCCCTGATTTCCATCCTAATTCCACCTTCCCGAAGGGAGGAGGGATTTTTGTCCTTATTTAGTCTGGATCAGAAGTGTCATGGTGTTGGTGCATGATGGGGTACTTCTAATCTGCAAGGCTAACTGTATTGAAATAAAGGCATAATGAGCAAAAGGTAACATTCGGACACTGGAGATTCCTGCCTTTTCCCACCTTTCTTTGTTGGCCTTCAGGCCACTTGTCACCCCAAAATGTGTGATCACTTATCAGCCCAAAGGTTCCTGCTTTTCTCTCTCTGCCAAGGGACCCCTGTTGTTTACATGATGTATGATTTCCTGCATTTGGCCCCGTGCCCCTCCTTTCTGCCCAGTTTCTGCCATTTGGCCTGTGTCCCCCTTTCTCTGCTCATATCTAGCTATCTGCCTGCTCTAACAGAAGGAAAATATCTAAGCTGTGAAAGGCTGTAATAGCGTGGTCTGATCTATTCTGGAGTATCCAAGGGAAGCCTTATAGGGAGGAGATATTTAAGCTGAGACATAAACGGTAAGCGTTAGCCAAGTAAAGGGCTGGAGGAATCTTCAGGCAGAGTAAACAGGTCCAAAGGCCAGAAGAGACATAAGGAAGAGGTCACTGGGACTAGAGCTGGTGAGAAAGGATGACAGGGACAAGATGCAAATGGAGAGATGGACATGAGAAAATAGGAAGTCATTTGTTCTTTATCCTTCTAAAAGCAATCTTTGTGTGTTTCAATGAGAAAATGGCTGAACTAAATTGTTATCTGTAAAGATCACTCTGGTTGCTGTGGGAGTCTGGTTTGGCTGACAAGGGCACATGCAGGGAGAGCAGCTTCAAAAGCTATCAGTAATTCAGGTGATAAATGATGGGAGCTTGGACTAAGATGCTGACAAAAAGATTGAGAGAAGTGGACAGATTTTGAAATATACCTAAGGGGTAAACTTGAAAAGGCTTAATGATTAATTAGAGTGGGGTGTGAGGAGAAGTTCTATTCTTTCAAATAAAGCATCAGTGGCTTCTTTGCCCCGGGCCCCATATCAGGTGCTGGGGATACAATATCCTTGATTTCACAGAGTTCACCATCTAGTAGAGTTATCAAGGGTGACTCTGAGCTATGGAGCATAACAATTGGCAGAGACTGGCAGAAAGACAGTTGGAACATAAGTTCTATTTTGGACAATATTAAGTTTAAGATGCCTGTGCGGAATTCAAGTGGAGATATCACATAGGCAGTTAAACATAGAGATTTGGAACTCTGAGAGATCTGGCTGGGACATAGTTATAAATGTTAAAAGCTAATGAAATTAAGAGATTGCTTCAAAAATGTGTACAATAGAAAGAGAGAACAACCTAGGACTAAGTTGAATTATTCTAAACTTTTTGCTATAAATCAGACCAAAGATTTTTAAACTAAATAATGCAAACCCCTTGTAGGACATGGAAAGATTTATGTAACTCCATTTCCAGATCTTTAATTTGACCTGCCCAAGAAGTAGGCTGCAGCTTCATACTGGTTCTTTTTTTGTCATTTTTCCATTTATAATTGGTCTTCTCCCATTTTACAAATGAAAGCTATAGACCTGCCCATTCCAAATCCTGCTGTGGCTCTGTATCCCACTTACTATTATGTACTATTTAGCACTGTTTTACTACTTACTTAACAGTACAGTTTTATGACTAGATGTAGATAACAATCTGAACTGTTGCTGCCTGGGATGAGAAAGTCAGTGTCTCTAAGTGATTGAGAAGTAAATCTTTTTTTTTTTTTTTTAAGTTACAAGGTTTCCCATTCTTTGCTCGCAACAAAATTTAAAAGCAGTTATCATCTGATAGATAATTAAAATAATTTTCTTGGTAGATCACAGGATTTGGGGCATGTAACTTGGAAGGAATTCAAAGTTCTCTTCCCATTCTCGTCTCCTCATTTATGTGGACAAAGTTATCTCAGCACTTTATTTGTAGAAGTGAAAACTAGGAATTCTGAATCTTGTCTCACTCTACCCTTGATTCATATTCATCAATGGAAACATAAGCCAAATTTTAAAAAGCTCTACCCACCCCATTAAGAAACAAATCCCCAATACAATTACATTTCCATTGACTTATAAATGGAAATTCATGGTTTCCATTTATAAGTTATTTTGATCAATCAATGTGTAATATTAGTAATCATAAGGCTAACTCAGTCAAGAAGAAATTTTTTTTAACATGTGGAGTCTTATAGGATATTTGAAAAATAAATCACAGGATTTATGTTTGTATACGCATTTCTGTTTGAAATAAGTATGTTACAGTGATCCATGTAAGATATCTAAAATAAATTAGGTTAAAACTCTGTGCAAGTAAAATGAAAACATAATTTCAAGGAGAAAGAAAAAATGTAAAATGTCCAAAGGCTAAAAAAAAGTCTTAATTTATATCTTGGTGATCATGGCTTTCAAATTATTATATCCTTACATTCCACTATATACATTTGAAATAATGATGTGACAATTAAAAGTAAAATTTTACAATTCACAATAGGCTAGAAATTATAGCCTTTGTTACTGTTTAAACTTATGAGGAAAAAAATTAGATGTCAACTTAAAGCATGGAAAAAACAAAGGATTTGGATTTTTTCTTGCTTCTGCTTTTTAAAGTATGAATATCAATAGATTGTAGGAAAACTAAAATGAGAATTTAAAAATGAGTGAGCAGAGTAGTAGGAAGAAAAGCAGAAGAGTCACAGAAGCCAGGAGAAGGTGCTTCACGGAGGGAGTGAGCACTGGCCTTAACATTGTTGTGAGATCAACTGAGATGAGGACAAAAGAGACTGCATTCAATTTGGCCAAAACTAGATTTCTGGTGAATTTAGTAGGAACATTTTCTATGTTTTTCTTGGTAGGGGCATTGGAGAGGACTCAGATTAGAATGGGATAAAGGGAGATGAGGGAGGAAGAAATAAGAGAATATATGTAAAAAGCTCTTTTAGTAAAGAGCTGGTCTGTGAAGAGGAAAGAGGTAGGACAGTAGCCAGGGGGAGATACCAGGTCAATGGAAAGCTTTGCAAAAGTGGGAGATACCGAGTATGTTTGAGTGTTCGGAGAATGGGTCAGCTAGAGAGAGTGGGTTTGAACATGCAGGATGTAAAGAGATAAAATGATTAAGTGAGGTCTTAAAGAAAATGTGAATTGATAGGCCTTGGTATCAGAAGAGACACTTCCTCCATTGCAATAGGGTGAGAGAGAACAGCATGGATTTGGATAGTTGGGTAGGCATGTGCGGGAAGTGATCTAGAAAAGGAAGGGTTTGGAGACTGTTAATTACAGGACAAAGGCTAACAAGCCCACCAGGCTGTTTGGAAGTCATGAATTTATAGTGACTCCCGCTATCCGTGGATTTTTCTCCAGCCTGACCCTGTTCAGTGGCTCTGAAAGAAAAAATGAGGAGAATGGAGGGTTAGATTCAATCAGGACTGAGGTTTTTGCAGACAATTCTAACAGAAGGACTAAGTGACAACAGCTCCTTGTCTTGTTTTCTTGCCATTTATCACTCCTGTTTATGCTGTTATAATTTTTTATTTCTGTCTCTTATCTGCTGTGTGGATTTGAGTAAGTTATTTAACTTGTCTGGTCCTCAGTTTTCCCATTACATAATACAGCAATCTGCCCAGCATATTTTTAGGCTTTAAGAATGAAACAAAATATTGTTGGGGTGTTATATAAACACTTACTCTTCCCAGAGGTCACTACCTTTGTTGTCACAGGAGTTCCAGGAAATGTGTGGTTTAACTTTTGGACCCCTTTCTGATCCTCTTTATCTTCTAGGAGCTTCTTTCTTCTGCTGCCCTGGTGCCTATGGCTTCTTCTAATAAGTTCTTCCACGAAATTGCCCCTCAAAGAGTCCCCTGATCTACCCAAGCTCTAAAATGAAGTCCCATAGTCTCCATGGACAATTGTGCATAATGTGTGGATGACTGTCTCTGTATTTTGAAAGAGAAATTTATTAATTCAAAGAAACCCATTTACCGAAAGCACGAAGATATTTGTGAGCAATGATGCCCTTTCTGGTGCCCCTAATCCTCCTGGCTGCCATCCCCAGGCCTGTGAATTTTAACTCCAGAGCTGAGAACAACTTTAAGGGACTGAGTATACCACTTGTGAACACCCATTCCACCATTAAATCAGGGAGCTCCAGTTCTAGCTTTATGAATCACAAAAGATCACCAGCAATTTCAAAATGTGTTATGACTTTTCAACGCAAAATTAATTTGAATTTATTTCATGAAATGTCATTTAGCCTAGAAAAAGATGAGGGGTGTAGATATTATGAAATCACATGAACAGTAACAGCTGATTATTGTAGCTCAGAAAAAGGTCAGGAAACAGCATCTCTAATCATCTACCCTCGACAATTAGTATCTCCAGGCAATTTAGCATTTTCTGCTATATAGAGAATTGCTCACAGTCTTTGCCAATGCTAAGTAATTCCAATAATTATGGGTTTGGATAGAAGAAGGTCTTCAAACTAGAGTTATCAGAATTCATATTTGGGCAGCAAGACTGTATGTACTTTATTGTTGATGAACCCAATTCAAACTAGGTAGAATTACAATTCATTCATTCATCTCATCATTCATCCGTTAATTTGTTACTCAACTATTCATCGGGTCCCTGCTCTGGGTTGCCACTGTCCTAGGCACCAAGCATAAAATGGTCAACAAGACAGACAAGGTTCCTGCTCTAAGGAACTGACATTTTCATCTGGGCAGAAGATAAGCACATTTACAAAAGATCATAAGTAATAAATTCTATGCGGAAAATGAAGCAGAGCAATGGAGATGAAAGGCTGGTGCTACTTTTACACTGAGTGATCAAGGAAGGCTTTCAAAGCTGGGGGAACAGTAAGTACAGTCCCTTAGGCAGGACTGAGGCTAGGCACATACTAAAAGGAAAAGTAGGGCCAGTGCAGCTGACGTGAAGGGGACGGAGGGGAGAGTGGTAGGAGCTGAGAACACAGGAACAAGTGGCAGCCAGGGCTTTGTGAGGCAGGTCAGGGGCTTGGATTTTATTTTACATAATACAGGAAGGGCTTGGAGGGCTTAACCCAGAGTTGAGTGACACTGTCTGATTTAAATTTTAAAATTATGCACTCTGGCTTCCATGTGGAGAATGTATTACAGAGAACAAGAGTAGAACCAGGCAGCCGGTGTGTCCAGGTAGAAGAGGTGGTGACTTGGACTGTGTGGTAGTAGCAGAAATGGAAAGAAATTGATGGATTGGGATATATTACAGAGTTAGAAGTAATTGATCTTGCTGAAGGAATGGATATGGAGGGTGAGGGAAGTAAAGGATTAAGGAAAACTGGGTGGATGGTGGTACCTTAGAGTGTGGAGAGTTGTGCCAACCACTGGTGGTAAAACAAGAAAACAGAGATCAGATTTCCTCATTCATAGAGCTCCATTCTAGTGGAGAGAGATATAAAAGATAAGTTATATAGGTGCCTTACTTGTTATTGAACTGTACAAATGCTGAAAAATGTTTCCCTGTAACAACTGATGAATTTACTCACCATGAGATTAATATTTACAATTTTAAGAATCTTTAAAAATGCTGAAAATTTTCTCTGAAATATTTTGTACATCTCAAACTGTTGAAATCACTTACGGTCAAATCTGTATTTGCTCTGCATAAGTAGAAGGGCACAGAACATCAATTGGCTCATAAGATACTGCACACTTCCCATGAGGGGACATGAAGACACACATGTTATATACATGGTAAGTGAAGAACAGTTCAAAATAAGGGGCAAGGTTACAAGCAGTTTGCCACATGATACACTTGAATTCTTGCTTATGGTTCCATCCTCGTCTTTCTATGAAAATTGAGCTCCAAGAATTAAAATAAGTGTATGAATAATAATTTGAAAGGAAAACCTAAACTCTCAAGATTGAAAGATGTGCTTAAGCTCAAACTAGTCTTGTATGTAAGTGATACAGGCTGCTGTCCTGGTGATATGATTTGGGATCTTCTTGTAAATCTCCTCCTCCCCACCTCCTACATCAGGAGCCATCAGTATCTTTCTCATTCACCACTGTGTCCTCAGTGCCTACAGAGTACCGGGCACTATGTAGTAGATGGTCAATAAATATTGGTTGAATATGTGTGTATATTATATATTTCAACTAGTATTTAAGTTCTTTTCCTTAGTGAGCAGTTTTGTTTAGACTTTACCCTCTCACTGGGGTTCTTCCTTTATTTTTTAATTAAAATAAGCCTGTGAATGACAGCCTGTTTCTTAGGGTAATTAAATTTGAGTTGATTCAGTTTACTGCAGGAGAAATGAGAGGACATGAATTCTCATGAGACAAGGTTACTGACAGGATGAGGGAAAGTATGGATATTAGCAGCAGAGGTGTCATTATTAACTTTCCCATTTATGAAATTCATTGATTTATTTATCAGACATATTCAGTGCCAGCTCTGTACCTGGCCCCAGTGTAGGCACTGAAGATACAGAAGTGAATAAAATAAGGTTCCTCTCCTCAAATGATTCATGATACATAAGGTAGAGATAAACATTCAAACAAAGTATTTTCTCCTTTTCCTCACTTCCCACATCCAATCCATCACTATATCTAGTGATATAATTGTAATTGGCCCTCTCATCTGTCCCTTTCTCCCTGTCTTTATTGCTGCTGGTCTAATCCAGGCCACCATATCTTTTTTTAGGATTATATAATAGCCTCCAACAACAATCCTTGCCTTCTTTTACTCTAACTGCCCCATAACCCCAAGTCTAACCGGTCTGCACATCTCTATATTGTACCTAGAAAGCTCTTTCAAAAACACTCTTTTAGCTTTAAGTACTACAGTGGCTTTCCATTGTCTTTAGGTTCAAGTCCAATTCCTTAGCATGCCTTGCAAGGGCCTTCAGGACTCGATCTCTGCTCCTCACCTCACCAGCCACTAAACTGTCTGGAACACTTCTCCCTCTCTCTGTTCACCTGGCTAACTCCTATTTGACCTTCAGATCTCAGCCACCTCAGTTGCTCCAAGTTTTCCTTGACCTCCCTAATCCTGACAAAGGTCTCCCATTATATGCTCCTGCAACACCTAAATCTCTCTTGCCATAGCTCTTATTATACTGAAGTTTAGTAGTTTGTTTTACCATCTCCCCTATTAAACTGTAAAGCCACCTCAGAATGGACATTAGTCTTGGAAAATGGGTAGAGTACTCAGGCAAATGTGGGATCTGGAGGTGGCTACTCCAGGCAGGGGGAGAAGCCTGAGTCACGAACTTGCGTGGTGTTTGAAGAAACTATACTGATGCAGCAAGAGACTAGCCTGGGAGGTGAATAGCAACCAGATATGGAAAGACTTGTGTTATGTGAAGAAGGCCTTTGAGCTTTATCCAGAAAGGCAGGTGGACTCAGCCTGGGTTCCACAGAGCCCACTGAAGAGTGCTACCACTGGGCCACAGGAAGCCTTTATGTGAATTAGAAAAAGATACCCACTTCAGGAGCACAAGTCATTGCCAATGTGCTTGGCTTGGAGAAAGGGCTTGCCCTGGATTTCCTTCAGTACTCACTAGCCCCCGCTCAGTCATACATGGTGCCCTGACCCTGGATTCCTCCCAGCCCTCTGAGGGGTCACAAACAAGGGCCTTACAACAAGCTGTGCTGTGTTCTCTTCCCTCCTTGCCACAGAAATCACAGAAACTCTGCCTTTGTCACATACAAACAATTATAAATAACATGTGGCTTCTGAGTAAGATTTCATTTGAAGGAAGGGTTTCTTTGCTTAGATTTTTTTAATGTTTGAAGGTCTGCTGTAGGCAATGGAAAACAATGGAAGACTGTTAAAACAGGGAAATAAAGCAGTCAGGTATATTTTCAATAACACCATTCTCGCAATAAAATGGAAGATAAATTGTAAAGGGCAAAGCTAGAAACAAGGAAGCTGGCTACAAATTTTTTTCCAGAATCTAGGTGATTGACAATAAGAGCCAAAGTAGGATAAGTGGGTATAAAGGAAAAGTCTGAATCTAAAAAATGATGCGACAGATTGGATGTGTGGCTGAGAGAGAGGGAGAACTCCCCATTTTGGATGATGGAATGATTTACCTTGATAGAGAATAAAAAGTACAGAGCTGTCCATGGAGGGAGGATAAGGATAATTTGGCATTCTGCTCCATTGAGGTGCATTCCAGGCTTTTAAGTAAAGATAGGTGACAGGCTGAGTTCACCTTGAATTTAGATTTATAGAACACCAGAGCTAGAAAAGAATTGTAATACCATTGAACTCAACAGAGAGACCAAAAAAAAAAAAAAAAAAAAGGAAAGTGGCAGAATGAGGATTAGAATTCACATCTGGTTCATAATTTACTGCTCCTGGTGCCTCTCAACTTTTCACTGAAATGTTCATCAATATCACAAATTCAAATCAAATTAGAATGAGAAAATGTAAAGTTATTGATTTCCTATATGCTAATCCACATCAATTTCTAGGATTGGAATAGATCTGAATAGAGGCGAAGAAGAAATCAAAGCCAACATTGGCAAATGTGTTTCTTAATGTATAATACTTAATTTTAGGTTCTGCACGGATACCAAATCAGTCTATAGCTTTTTTTTTTTTTTTTTTAATGAAAATCCACCGTGTATTTGCACTTCCAGCATTGTGGGCAGTGAGGATTTGAGTGATTAGGAAACCTTTCATGAGGCTGGGGAGTGTAAGCTTGCCCTTGAGTGAGGCTGGTTCAAGTTGGACATTTGGGAGGCGGAAAGCACCATGAAATAAAATGCAGAGGCAGGAATAAGCTTGTTATATTTCGGGGACAGTGAGGATGTGGATTGACTAGAGCCTGAGCTTGAGAGGTACAAAAAAAAGGTTAGACTTAGAGGCCCTTCAGTCACACTCATTTATTCTTCAGGGACAACGGTGTAGCAGACACTAGGAATACAAAGATAAACACAGCTTTTATTTGATATGAGTTAAGTAACTCTTGATGAATTTTGAGGGGAGAGGAAATGTTGATAGAGTTGCTCTAAGAAGTTGAAACTGAGCTGAGCTTACACGTAGGGTGAAGTAGAGAGGAATTAGGTAACATAGCATCAGGAAAACCAGCTAGAAACCTACTGCATGAATCCAGATGGAAGGTACCAGACCTCATTTCTTGAAAGTTGACATGCAGTCCTGTCTGTGGTCAGAGTGTTGGACTGAGTGGACTAAGTAATCTCCAATCCTATGAGCCTCACTCTTGAAAATTCCTATTTAGTGCCTCTCTCCCACATTGCACTCACCAAGGTACCTGGCTCGAGATTTGTTACTGGACTCTGCTTTTCTGGGAAAATGCCAAAAGACCAATCACTGATGCTGAAATAGCAATTTCTTCCTCCAGTGTGGAAAGCTGTGATCTTTCCCAGATGACAGCTGCAGAGAATCCGGCAAGCGTATTATATAAGGGAAATGAAGTGGCAAATGGAGAGAGAAAAACAGTCTATTCACTGTAGGAGATGGCGTCTATGGATCATAAACCCAAGTTACTGTCACCCAGAATTAGAGATGAGGGCAGGAGTCCTATTTTTAAAATGTAGAATGGAGTGGTTATCAGTTGGTCTTTGCTGTAGGGAAAGAGTCTCATATAAAATGAGTGCTGGAAAATGGCTCGCATACACGCAGTCTCACAGTGTGGCAGCTGTGGTCTCCTGGTCCATATTCCCTTAGAGACTTCATTCTAAATAATGAACAGCTGCAACACTGAGGGGATTGGGTCCAGAGTCAGCACTCAGAACTTCTGTCGTAGTCAGCTGGCTCTACGTAAGATTGAGTTCCCCCATTCTTTTTAGAGTGAACTAACACTAGCCAAGTTGAGTGACCCTTTACAACCTTGAGCAATGGTTATTAGAGGAAAGTCCCAGACCAATGTCACCAGCATCACCTAGAAACTTGTTAGAAATATGACTCCTCTATCCTGCTGCAGACCTACTGGATCAGAAACTCTCTGGGGGTGGAGCCCAGCAATCTATGATTTAATAAGCCCTCCAAGTAACTCTAATTCACTCTAAAGTTTGAGAACCATTTCTAAACCTAGTCCTAAAGTTCAGAAATCTAATTCTAAAACTGAGAACTAGATTTTGTTTGAGAACAAAATCTAGGTTTTGTTATTTGGCTTGGCTTTAAAGCTTTCTAGTATGATCCTTGATCCTACTGATGGTCAGCAGTTGGTATTGGTCGTGAAGTAAGTCCCAAAATTACTTTCAACAAGCTAGAGATATAGATGGTGCAGTGTGTGAGCTTTGAGATTCCCTAGACAATACTTACTGTCGTTGTAGACCTCTTTTAGCTTCAGTTTCTGTTGTAAAATG
This sequence comes from Camelus dromedarius, assembly GCF_036321535.1. Lineage (NCBI taxonomy): Eukaryota > Metazoa > Chordata > Mammalia > Artiodactyla > Camelidae > Camelus > Camelus dromedarius. The sequence goes on along the minus strand of NC_087447.1, from coordinate 56,563,957 downwards.
AAGCAGTATCTACCTTTAGTGTTTCTGTTTAAGCAGATTAGTACATAGTAAAAATATATCCCACTGTGTGCCAAGCATCACACCGTTTCAACAAACCAAAGGCCACAGTTCAGGATAATAAGCGCATTTCAGTGCTTTTGTAAATACTGTATTTTTCTAAACACAATTGTACACTTAATTAAATTTGAATAGCAAACACAAGTAATTTTTGAGTTTAAGTATATCCCAAACATGGTATAGAACATATATGAAAAAGTATTTATTTATCTGAATTATAATTATCCTTGTTTTTATCTGAAATCCAGATTTAACTGGGTATCCTATAATTTGATTTGCTAACTCTGGTAAGCTTATCAGTATTTTGTACTGGCTACCTGGTGGAGGAATACTGGACTAGCCAATTGAGCCAGGGATGACTTCCCAGAAGACAAGATAAACTTGAATTGTATTAAAAGGAAGACAGGAACGAGCTAAGGGAGATAGCACATGCAGAGTGCTGGCTGCAAAGTCTGCCTGTTAGTTAGAAATTTTTGTTGGTGAATAACGAAGGTCCACCCAAGCTTGCTTGTTCAAAAAGGGGAATGAATCAGAAGGAGACTTGGAGGATCCTCTGAAAGTCGAGACTGTATTGGACAACTAAGACCCAGGAAGGACAGCCATGAACTGAAGCACTGTGGGGAGTCCATGGGGAGCCTTCCTTCTCCCTGACGTCTGTACTTCTTTCCATACATTTGCTTTGTTCCCATCTTCCTGCAAACAAGCTTTTGCCACTTTTCAGTCAGTGCAGAAGAAATGGTTCCAATATTAAGCTTTCAAGCTTCAATTTCTCCTGTTTAGATAGAACCTCTGAATCTCATAGTTTCAATTCCAGATTCCCCGAAACAGGGACTGTCAAATGTGACAAGTGAGCCGTGAGAAGCTGTATGAACCTGTCACTCCTCCTGCAACCTTGTGAATGTTTGTTAGAGAAATAGGGCCAGCAGCTACTACTCCATCAACATGTTATCTGATGCTTCCAAAACATTAGTCCTTTTCCTTTCCTAAAAAAACTGTTAAATTATGCTGATTTTTTAATTATTTTATTCTCAGTTTTAGTGGACTAATAGCACCTAATGAGGTCAATGAAATAAATGGATTTTTAAAGTGAGAAGTTTCAGCAAGGAGGAACCTTAGTCAGCGGTGGATTTCAGATATCCTCAATGAACTTTTAACACATGCTTCATGAGAGGGCACAGGAAGACAGCAGGCAGACATAATTAAGTACATTTAGAAAAGGTCATAATGTTTTGAAGCCATTTGTGTCCATCTCTATGTATGTGTGTGTGTGTCTGTGGTATTTTTTCCTTTCCTCTGTTTGATAATGTAAAGCACTAGTCTTTTCTTAAAGTTTTGAGTATCTATTATTTGTTCTTAATGTACCTTTTGTGACTCTAGGAATAAAAGAAAAATTAGGCATTTTTGCCACCTTAACCCTGAGAGCCTTTCTGGTGTCATTATAGTTCACACAAAATCTATGCCGTTATTCTTTTTAAACAGATTCTGATTTTTATAAATGATTGATTGATCTCTTTAAGTGCATACAATATAATTCCCCAGCTAGTGTTTTCCATTTGATGATGTATTATTGTATTTCACCCAGCACATTAAACATTGATCAGCTTTCTCTGTGATGTGGCCCTTTGGTCTGTAATTAATTCATCTTTTTGACCAAAGAGAGTAGGACTAAGTGGAGCCGATAAAAAGAATCCAATCAGGAATACTCCCTACTTTATAACCAATAGCTGCTGCAAAGTTAACTTTCAGACCTGTGACCTAACGCCTCCTTCTGAATCAAGCCTTGAGGAGGTCTGAGTGTGGCTGGGTGTGGTCACGTGTGTGGAGTGTGGCAAGGACAGAGTAGGCATGAGCTGGTGGGAATCCTGCCAAGTGTACTAATCCTTAGAGGCTTTCTTCAAGGCTATCATAAAGCTATAGTTTGTATCAGAACAACTGTTTTCTTGGTGGTGGGGGAGGGGGAAGATGAAAAGGGCAATTAAGTTACACTCTCTGAAACAAGACTTACTAAACGCCTGATTTTTACGGTTTTCCTTCCTCCCAGATGCCATTCATTGTATCTCTTCCTCTCTTCTTCATAAAACAAGTTTCAAAAATCCCTTCGGTGTCCTGATTGTAGCTCTCTTCCTTTCTCTCCCTTCAGTACTTTTTTCTCCACTATAGTCTTGTCACATCTTTTCTTATGCAAGCCGTTCTTGTCTCTTTCATAACTGTAATAGCCTACTATTTTCCAGGCACGGTGCTAAATATTTCACATGCATCATCCTATTTAGTCTAGACAGCAATCTTGTTATCCCTATTTGCATTTGAAAAAAACAGAGTCTTCGAGATGTCAAGTGACTTGCTCAGAGTCACACAGCTCTGAAATTCTAGAGCTGAGACAAGCTCCCAGTTGTCTCTAGTTGTGGCCTACGTTCTTAGGCTCTCTATGGTGATGTGTGTCCACTATAGAACTTCTGGAAGAAGCAAAAAATAGAAATATGCTTTTTAAAACATTCATAATTTCCACATCCACAAAGAACCAGAGCTGAAACTTTGTTATCTTTTTTTTCCAGTATTTTTAATGCATAATGAACAGATTTTTAAACAATTTTTAACACATAGATTTGGTGATTATTTTTAATGAATTAATATCTTTAAAGATTATACAGGGGAGGGTACATAGCTCAGTGGTGCAGTGCATGCTTAGCATGCACGAGGTCCTGGGTTCAATCCCCAGTACTTCCACTAAAGATAAAAAAAATAAAATAAGCTTAGTTACCTCCCCCCCCCAAATAAATAAATAAAAGTAAAAAAAGTAAAAACTCCAAGGGCAGATAGCCCTGGCTGCCTTAAAAAAAATGTATAAAATTGCAAATCTTATTTTACGACAGAACATACTTTAATACCTAATGAAGGAGAATAGATATTACATGCTATTTTAAATATCTTCAAAGTGGAACAAATAACTTTTAAGTATTTGACTTTTCAGTGATACTATATATATTCCAGAATATCTGTTTAGTACAAATTTTAGATGTGATTCTGTGGACATGTTAATGATGAAATGTTCTTTTTCTTTCTAAGATATATTCTATAAGGAAATGTACTAGAATGTCCAAAGGAAATGAGACTAAAAAAAGGTTAAAGTTAAACCTTTTGTTTTGGTCCACAAAAATTATAGATTTATTTTGTATTGTAGACTTATATCTGAAACAACAAGCTCTGAAAGAGTGAAACCACCAACTTAATTACATGGGTGAAGTAAGGAGGAAATTTGTATGTAAATGGCTTTCTAATACAATGGATCAGAAATATGATGAAGGCTTCACTTTTTACTGAGACAGTGTCATGTGAGTTTGAAGCTAGTGATATATTTATGTTTCAAAGTGAATTCAAGTGGTACCTTTACTCACAAAGATTATCTACTAGTAGAGAAAGCAAATTAATTCTAAATAGCTATGACCCTCCAGCCCTATGCTGTTTCAAGTGTTTAAGAAGAAGGGAAGTTGAGTGCCCTAGTTTGGCTTGATATTTTTTCTTTTCTATTTTAAGAATTTGAATAAAAACTCCTCCCTCACAATCCTTTTTTAAAATTTATTTAAAACAATCAACTCTGAGTAACTTTGTATTGGCATAGGCTCTACAAAAAGACAAAACTAGGTTGGAATCATGCCCCTGCCCTCACCAACACTGTGACCTTGTCAGTAAAATTTCATTGTCTACAAAATGAGAATCAATGTTTTATAAATGGTTTGATTTAAATATGAGCCAGTAAGTGAAGTGACTAGAATGATATGATATGGCACATAGTAGACCCTTTAAAAATTTCAATTTCCATTCTGTTCTCCTTTCAACAAATTCTTGAGCACAGCATCTTTGACTCACCTATCAATCCGTATATTTTACCCATACATCCGTATATTTATCTATCTGGTTATTCCTCTCACTAACTCTAGGCATGCTTACTCTCTTTTAATGGGAAAGTTCAAAGAGATGAAGTGACTTGACTGTGGTCACGCAGCTGGTACAGAGCTGGAACCCAAATCCACACCTCCTGACTGCTAGTCCGGTGTTCTTAGCGCACTAAAGCTGCCTACTTCATCCACGTGTTCAGGAAAAAAAACATCTGATTTAGGATGTGATTCCTAGCAATTGACAATTAAGGATTCTACTGTATACAAAAGGAAAAAAAATTAGTAGAATTTGAATAGATGTAACATCCAGAATTTTTTGTTTTAATGTCAACCACTCCCTTCTATAGAAAGCAGTGTTTTAAGTTATGATTAGTATTCTGAGCACAGGGTGATGGTAAACATCATGTTTTTGCATTATCATGAGATGACAAAATTACCCACTCTCGAAGGACCAGCTGCCACAGGGCGGCTGGCACCCGTGATGCCTACATTCTCGAAACTATTCTAATTGGTAGTTTTCCATGATTCTTTTTTTTTTTTAGTCAGAGAGGAAATGTATATGTAAACCTATTCAAGCCATAGCATCTGTTACGATGAGATGACATCACTGAGTCTTAGTAAGTGAAATTGTTCTGTCTCAAGAATTTGAAGCTAATCAAGGTTCTCATTGAGCCAAGAGTTCCTGAAACTTAGCTCCTCAAACATGTACAGAGATGTTATGGACAAAAAAGATAGGGAAATTCTTCCCCTGCTTTTTATATACTTTCACTACTGTGGTATAACTTAAAATTGATGTGCACAACATACATGAAACTGTTCATCACATTACATATATGTAGTCCTAAAAGAAAAAGAGGAAATGTTGAAATAGGAATACGTGAGATCATATCCAGTCTCTCATCAAATCGCTGACAGCTTTAGACAAAGAACTTAACCACTTGGAGCAGCTCTCTATACTGTGGATAATAAATCTTATTCCACAAGATTATGAATAGTTCCAATAGTTAAGAGTATTATAAATCAACAGTTGTGCACTGCTAACACTAACCACCATTTCTGCTCTATTTTCCTTTCTTTCAGGGTCAATGATTGTATCTTGCGGGTGAACGAGGTCGATGTGTCCGAGGTTTCCCACAGTAAAGCGGTGGAAGCCCTCAAGGAAGCGGGCTCCATCGTCCGGCTGTACGTGCGTAGACGACGACCCATTTTGGAGACTGTTGTGGAAATCAAACTGTTCAAAGGCCCTAAAGGTAATAGAAACATAAATAACTCACAGTAGGACAGCGGTGACAAACTATTTGGCTTAAGTTTATGCTATAACCCACCTATGAGGTAGTCTGTTCTTTTATTCTTTGACAGTCGGTGCTTACCGTGAGATTTGAAATCCTACCTTAACGGTAGGTTTTTAAAGAGAGTAAAAGAAACCAACACTGTAAATATGAACTCAGAGAAGGAAAGGACAGACGTATGAAGACATTTTCTTATAAACAATAACGACAACCACCATCTCAATTTTTCTATGTATTTTTCCTCTTACTGGATCATCATGACTTAGCTGGCATGTTAATACTTCCTAATTTTTCAGATACCAGTGGTAACCTCTCTCCTTTAGTAAAATGGTGGTATGAAAAATAGTAACTGAAATGGTCGATCCTGAAATAACAATTATCATAATTTCATAACACTGTTGTGATTTGTTTTGATTTTGTAATGCTCGTTTGTTGTACCCAACAAGTGCTACATAACATTTTATACTTGCAATAGTCAAAATAAGTTAAACTGTGTTTTTTTGAAATGTTCACAAATCTCTTGAGGAAATTGCAGTTACCTTGGGGTGGGGAATCACATAAACAGTGAGACGAATCATTATGTTAGTTTTTAAGAATAGTCCTTTGAGCTCTGCTTTTCAGAATGATGACATTTAATATTAGCTTAACAGTATTTCAGATTATTTTAGAAAAATCTAATAATTGATTTAAGAGTATTTTAAATATTTTAAAAGATTATGACTGGAGAGTTACTATACTCTTAGTAAATTATTTCTATTCCCCCTTAAAATCTATTTAATATCTAATGCTATATATAATTAAAAAAAATAAACACACCACCTTCTCTGGAAGGTAGTGGTGGGTGATATTTAAGATCTCATACCCAAGAGTCAGGCAGGACTGAGTTTGAAAGCTTTGTTCTAATGAGATTGAGAAAAAAGAAAAATACTAGAGTACTGACAGACACATCAATCAAATTTAGATTTAAAATATAAGCTAGTAACTGTTATTCTACTTTGGATTATCATTGAAATTTTATAAACACTTACCGTCTTGAAAAGGCATAATGTTCTTAAAATTATTTAGCTAATACAAAATCTTTTCATATTTGCTTCTACTGTCGATCTGTTTACTATTTATTGATTCCTTGAAAGTTCTTAATTTTTATAATTAAAATTAATCATTTTGACAAAAAATTAAAAATTAAAAAAAAAGCCTGGTTCTGCCACTTACTAGCAGAATGACAGTGGTTAGACCAATCCTCTTATTAAATGGGGATTATAATGGTAGCATGTATCTCATAAGGTTTATGAGAATTAAACATTTAACTAGTATCTGGCAGGTGGTGAGCAGAAAAGCTTGCTGGTTGAGTGCAGTCTCCAGAGCCAAAGTGCCTAAATTGTAACCCTAGCTCTTTAGCTCACTAGCTGTTTGACCTTAGGCAAATTGCTTAACCTCTCTGAGCCTTAATTTTCTCATTTACAAAATGCAAATAATAATAACACTTGCCCCTAGAAATGTTTTAAGGGTTAGATGAGTCAATATACATAAAGTGTTTAGAATAGTGGCTGGCACAAACTGCCGACAAGTATTAACTATACAGTATGTCCATGTTATTTGTAGTTTGCTGCATATCGTTTCAGCCTTTGCTACAAATGTTTGGTAATCTAATATTTAAAGATCCCTCATGAATTAATTTCAAATGCATTAAAATTACAGAATTAAATCCGGTGGCGGGGGGGCCAGGAGAAAAGCAGTAAAGCATTTCCATACCACAGTGTCTGGTGATATGAAGGAAGAGACGTCCTATCCTACACGTTTACTAAAATCATATTTGCAAGATGCTTTAAAGCTAAACCAACCAAATGAGCATTGCACTCTTTCAATTAAAAGGATATACTATATATAAATAACATGTGGATATTTCTACAATTAAATTAACAGCAATTATTCAGCACAACCTTAAGGCAAATACTAGTTTCAAACACTCAGCAAAGCATTACCATCCATTAGCAGCCTCCTGCTAGCTGAGTCACTCGATGACCTCCAGCTGCTCAGCAGAGCACTTAAAGGTTCTAGGGAATCGATAGCTACAAAAACTCCTTTAATTTTATCAGGAACACATTTTGGGGGGATCTTTATCTTTGGTACTAGGGCCCCCTTTTGGCTGGTTTACTTGTGTCTGAACTGTTTTCTCCTTTGAGCCAGGAGTAGGGCAGGAAATGCCCTGAGACAAAGAGGGGGGTGTGGGGACAGGTAAGCATTAACCAACCAGGAATGCCGAGGCAATAACCCAGTGAAAGTACACAGCATACCAGTGATGGGCTTGTTCTATTGAAGAGAGAACCAGGAAACTGCTAGGGTTAACTCTGCATCCCTGAAAGCAGGCTCCTGCCAGATTCCTATAGAGGGGTGTGGGCCTGTTGGTCCTGATGGAATTATGTTGAGTCAGTCATACTTTTTTGTTTTATCACCATACAAAGGTCACTGATGAGGTTTTATTTTTCCCTGTAAAGCACATTGATTTACAAAGAAAGAAAGAGTTTTGGTCATTGTTTAGATTCCTAATGCCTTCCCTGTGCCTTGATCACAGGAAGTGCTAAGTCAGAGTAAATTGAATAATTCAATTCTACACTAAATCAGATGATACCTTGCCATTTTATCATCCCTTGGCAACTCATAATTCTTTATTTTTGAATGATGATATATTTAAAAGAAATTTCTACCGATGTTCAACTCATACCATGGAAATTCTTATACAGTGGGAATGATGAAACTGAATCAGATGTGATTCTTTTATTTATTGAAGTATAGTCAGTTTACAATGTTGTGTTGATGATGTTGTGTACAGCACATGCATATACATACATATATTTGTTTTCATATTCTTTTTCATTAAAGGTTATTACAAGATATTGGATATAGTTCCCTGTGCTATACAGAAGAAATTTGGGTTTTTTTTAAATCTGTTTTTATAGTGGCTAACATTTGCGAATCTCAAAGTCCCAGATTTATCCATTACCACACTCTTTCCCCCAGTAACCATAAGATTATTTACTATGTCTGCGAGTCTGTTTCTCTGTTGCAGATGAGTTCATTAGTGTCCTCTTTTTTACTTTTTTTAATTTCTACGTATGAATGATATCGTATGGTATTTTTCTTTCACTTTCTTACTTCACTTAGAATGATGATCTCTAGGTCCATCCATGTTGCTGCAAATGGCATTATTTTATTCTTTTTATGGCTGAGTAATATTCCATTGTATAAATATACCAAAACTTCTTTATCCAGTCATCTGTCAATGGACATTTAGTTTGCTTCTACGTCTTGGCTATTGTATATAGTGCTGCTGTGAACATTGGGGTGCATATATCTTTTCAAATTAGAGTTCCCTCCAGATATATGCCCAGAAGTGGGATTGCTGGATCATATGGTAAGTCTACTTTTAATTTTTTAAAGAATCTCCATACTGTTTTCCATAGTGGCTGTACCAAACTACATTCCCACCAACAGTGTAGGAGGATTCCATTTTCTCCACACCCTCTCTAGCATTTACCGTTTTTTCACTTTTGAATAACGGCCATTCTAATTGGCGTGAGGTGATACCTCATTGCAGTTTTGATTTGCATTTCTCTGATAATTAGCGATATTTAGCATTTTTTCATGTGCCTTTTGGCCATTTGTTTGTCTTCATTGGAGAATTGCTTGTTTAGTCTTCTGCTTATTTTTGGATTGGGTTTTTTTTGTTGTTGTTGTTGTTAAGCTGTATGAAATGTTTGTATATTCTGGAAATTAAACCTTTGTTAGTCGTATCAATTGTGAATATTTTCTCCCATTCTGTAGGGTGTTGTTTTGTTTTATTTACGGTTTCCTTTGCTGTGCAAAAGCTTATAGGTTTAATTAGGTCCCATTTGTAAATTTTTTCTTTTATTTCTGTTGTCTGGGTAGACTGCTCTAGGAGAACATTGCTAAGATTTATGTCAGGGAATGTTTTGCCTATGTTTTGTTCTAGGAGGTTTATCATGTCTTGTCTTATGTTTAAGTCTTTAAGCCATTTTGAGTTTATTTTTGTGTATGTTGTGAGGGAGTGTTGTAATTTCACTGATTTTTCATTATAGCTTATTACAAGATACTGAATATAGTTCCCTGTGCTATACAGTAGAAACTTGTTACTTATCTACTTTATATATAGTAGTATCTGCAAATCTCGAACCCCCAGTTTATCCCTGGCCACCCCCTCAGATGTGATTTTTGATGGGAGAATCAGGAAAGTTCTAATGGGGAAGAGAGACATAAAGGCAATACACTTTAATGCTGGGCAGAATGAAATCAGCTCTGTGATGGAACTTGAGCCATAATTCTAATTGAGCAAAGAGGAAGATGTGATTCATCTTAACCAGGAGAACCAAATTTCTCCAAAGAATTTAAAATTTAACATGTGCTCATAGGCCCTTATCTGCTCTTCACTGAGCATGTGGGCATTCTCTATAGTAACCATCAACACTCAGCCAGCTGGCCTAAGTAGCCTCAATTATGTGCATAGAATACAAAGCAGCTAGATGTGTTAATTAATTTAGTCCTTCAGTGATTCAACAAATGTTTATTAAGTATTTATTATGGACTTGACAAAGACCCAGACAACAAGGATTCACAAAGAAAACAGAGTTCTTGCTCAAGAAAATTATATAGACTGATGTAGAAAACACCAATCGTATAAATTGGGAAACATGCTGTAAATGAACGTAAAAGATTGTGTTCAATTAAATAGTGGATCAAAGAAGACTTCCCTGAGGAAGCACCACTTAAGCTAAATTTTGAAATATGAATAAAAATGGAAGTTAGCTGGGTCAAGTGTGGAGGGGAGTATCCAGACAGAAGTAAAAGCATATGTGTATGAAGACCTCAGTGCAGGAAATATTTTGGTACCTTCCCAGGAACTAAAAGAAGTCAACCATGACTGGAGTTTAGTGACAAGATAGTGAATGACAGAAAAGATACCATCAAAGTAAGCAGGGCTCAGACAATGCACAGCTTTGTTGACCATATTTACAGACTTGTTATTTTATTTCAAGTGCCATGGGAAGTTCTTGCAAAATTTTTAGCGTGTGATAGGATCTAATTTGTTGTTTTTAGAAGATCATTCAGTTTCTGTGAAGAAAACACACTGAAGTGGACAAGAGTGGGAGCAGAGATCAGTTCGGGGTCACTTGGAGAAGGTAGAGAAAGGTGGATGGATTCAAGCTCTCTGTTGGAGATATAACTGATGCCACTTGTTAATAATTGATAATTGTGGAACATGTCTAAGGATGAGGCCCACTTTTCCAATTAAGCAGTCAAATGGATTGGGGTGCCATTTTCCAGGTGGGAAAGACTGTGGACATGTTGAGAAGCCTGTGGTGCATCTGAAAAGGAGATCTCAAGGAGGCAGAGCAAGAAAACATCTGTCTGAAAACCCTGCCAAATTAATACTCTGAATTTTTACTACATTTTTATCAAATATTTGGAGTTGGAGAAATATCTGAATAATTGACTTTCTTAGTTCTCACCCATAATCTTTAATATAAAAATTATGAATATGAGTACTTTAGCTATTTTGAACAGTTATAAACATTTAGTAGATCTTTTTTTAGACATTCATTGTGCGCAGACTATTTTTGTTTTGAAATTGTTTTTGGTTTTGTTTGTTTGTTTTGACATGGGACAGAAGATAATCAGTGTTATTCCTTCTTGTTATGTAGATGCAATATTATGGAATTCCCTGAGAAAATAATTTGAGGTAGAATTAAATTTACAGTTTTTCAGTTTATACCCTTATGTTTATTCCATCTATTGTAAAATTACTAATTCTGAGATGACCTTTGATATATGTGATTTGTCTTTACAGCAGTGCTAATCTTCCCAATACTCAATTAGAATCATCTGTCTGATGGTTATGGCCATGTAGCTCAGTAATGAATATTCAGGTAAAGTCCACTACTGATTTAGAATGTCTCTTAACAATATATAAAAATTTCCCTGACCTCACAGTTATAGATTTGGTCACTGCAAGCAGCTGGGGTATCTGTGGGCAGTCAGTTGAGAGAAAAAAAAAAAAGGGGGTAATGATGTATAGGAAATAGTGATTAGGCAAATCTATTTAGACTTGCCAAGCAACCAAAAATATGCAAGGAAGAAAATCTGAAGTGTGCATGTGGTTTCCCAGGAAATAGGTTTATAAGAGAAGTCTTTCTAGTGACTTTCCTAAGAACACTCTAAGTCATAATTTCTCAGGAACTGTATAATTAAACACATGCATACTATTGTTTCTGTGGCCTTAGCTGAAGAAGCCTAAAGCTATATAAGAAATGAGATGCCTTCTAAGATGTTCTTGTTGCTTAAAGATGATATAGCTAGTTTAAGGTCAAGTTCTGAAACTGAAATGTTAAGGCCATAGCACTGTTAAATCCAAAGGTAGACTTGCTGTAGCTTTATTTTAACCACCTTATTTTTTAATAAAAACTCAAAGAGTGGTAAAGTCTATCTAGCAATAAGTTTTCAGCAATTTTACATTATTTTATTAATGTTTTAAAACATCCTTTTTAATTTCTTCATAGTATATATATATATATATATATATATATATATATATATATATATATATTTGCAGTTTTGAATGTCTATAGCAGTGCAAACTGCAAATGCAGTAAAGAATGCTCTCAGCTTTGTATAAGAAGTAAAGATAACTATACAGTACACTGGCTATAAAGGTCACCCTACTAATGGCCATGTACAATGTGTATGATTCAATCATTAGAGCATCTGCGTATGTAGGAGTGAAGTTCCTGGACATCTCTAAAAGTAGCTACGGAATCTAGAGTAAGTGTCTCAACCTCTTTGTGCCTCACCTTATTCACCTGTAAAATAGATGTAATTTGGGTATCTAATTCATACAGTTATTTTCAGGATAATAATTACAAATTCTTAATACATGTTTATACTATTCTTACTCTATAATCCTGATTGGCTAAAAGCTGAATAAAAAAAAGCACATACTCATTCTGGTGCTTGAAAGGCACTTCTCACAGTATTTTACACAATCTAGTCCTTTATTACGAATTAATATTTCTTGAATTAATGAACTGAAAGTTAATTGAGTTTTTAATATTCAGCAATTTCAGATGGAGCCAATGTATATTTTTGTGCATTAACTCAGATTTCTACATGTATATATACACATGTATATAAGGTATATTGGCGTTAGTGTCTGCATGTGCACATATAGCGTATATGCTGCTGTGTTCTCTCTGGAGCTATATAAATTTACTTAGAACAAGTCTGAGTTATGATGTGGTATATGAACCCATGTTTTAGGAAAATTTACATATATGTTTGAATGTATGTATTTTTCCTTAGTTTTCCGTGGTTTGGGCATGTATTTCAGTAGGTTCCCTGTGTAGCAATATCTTCTAAGCGTGTTGAAAACTGACCTCAAGATGTCTCCTCAGTGCCAGCCTCCACCACCTGTCCTTCCCCAGGGCAATCTGCTCTTCTCTCTGACCTCATCATTTAGGTTAAAGGTTGTGCTACTCACCCAAATTAAAAAGCTCAAATCAAAAGCTTTGCTTTTGATTCTTATTTCTTCTTCACTGCCTTTATTAAACTAGGCATCATGTCCTTTGGAAACTACCTCCAACATAACTAGCCTTCTCTTTAAAATCTCCACTGCCATTATTATGGTGGTCATATCTTCATTATATCTTGTCTGATCCACTGTAATAGATGCCATTGCCAATCCCTCCCTTCCATGCCTACACACTTCTTGATCGATCTTCCAGAAATCACAGTTCTGTTCGTTGTTCTCTGCTCAGAAGTTTCTAGTGGTTCTTCACTGGCACTCGGTAAAAACCTAAATTTCTTGTTATAGCATTACACACCTTTTGTGATGTCCCTCTCCAACAACACAATTTGATTTCAGCCTTTCCTCCTCTCTTCTCTGATTCATGTGTCTTCTTACCCAGGTAAGCTGGACTGTGTTCAATTTCTGAAACACATGCCATACTCCCCTGCCTCTAAGCCTTTGCTCATCCCATTCCCACCTTGAGAATGCCTTTCCTTACCACTCTGATCACTGCCCATCATCATCATTCCCATCCCCAAGCGCCAAGCCAGTTCAAGTTTCTCTCCTCCTCAAAGCTGTCTCTAACGGATCCAGTCAGAAGCAATCTTTCACTTCTAAGAGATTTTAGAATATGTTATTCTTTCCTTTTCTGTTCCTTTTTTTTGTTACCAGGCCATCCAAGCAATTCATAGGGTATAGAAAATACAGATATCACCAACCCAAATTAAGGAGATAAGCTGCAAATTCCAACACTTAAGACACTGAGTATATCTCTACCCTGGACTGTGCTAAATTTGAAGCATTTAATGAACACTGAAAATGGAAGTCCAAGTCCTATGTTTAGTCTGTGACCAAACTCTGCAGAGTAAATGGGAGGAACTGGGGTAGAGAGATAGACTAGAGTCCAAGACAGACCACACCCATCACTGCAGTATGTCAAGGGAAGAAAGGAGTGGCCAGGATGGAAGCTGAATAATTTGACTTCCCAGAGGAATTCCTAATGAAGAAAACCCTTGCATTGGCCCCCTTTTTCCATACCTTACAGAAACTAGCCATTCAAGAGATTGGGATAAAAAGTATCTGAAGCATCTAGCACTTTGCTTAGCAGGCCAATTAATCAAAAACCAATTTCCAAATTGTTAAGGATTTTTATTTCATTTTTTTCTTAATAGCCTACATGACAGATTTACCATCCAGCTTGGTTAAATATCAACTTGGCATGCATCTGATATTACAGACAGATGATTTCTCAGATATCTGACTTGAGTGAAGTTTATGACTGGTCTTCATCTCTGCGTACTCAAGGCTGTCATCTGTCATTGTTCTTCCATCTGTTCTTGTCTTTTGTCTGTCTGATGCTAAAGTGGCCAGAGTCAGCTTTCTCAGAGTTGACGTGAGGAACTCATCTCGCAGTTTTCAAAGATGGTCATTTGGTCAACTGACTATTTTACAACTTGATTTTTGGTATATAGGCATAGAGCTGCAGGTATTGAGTGCTCGATCAACATTAGAATGGACTAAGATTTTAATTGAAAATGGAATGTGCCCTCCTTACACATGGTACAGAGGCTGCCTGCACTGAAATTTTTCTTTTTCCCCTCTGTCCACGGGTAATTTTGCTGACAGCATTCTCTATTAATTTGGACTACTATCACCTGACCATGATAACTTGGGAATGTTTAGGTTAGCACAGTTTTCTGTTGTCCAGAATACAGCTGTTCATTCCAAACAGGTCACCGGACCACTGGGTAAAAACTGAACACAAAGATTATGCAATGGTTTTGATTACTGGCATCCAACCATTTACTGCGTCAAGGGACGCCATATCTTCCCCCTTTCTTGCCATGGGGTAAATTATAATGTGTTTTCATTTTTTAATGCATATGGAAATGTACCTCTGAACACAAGGCACCATTGGCTCTTTATTGAGGCCCCTGTCCCAGGCTCTAAGTTCTAAGTGGTGCACAGACCTCTTTGTGGTGAAAGACGATTCTGAATAATGGTTTGACTCTTAATAAGCACAAATGACAAATTCAGCTGTTTGGCATATGGTCTCAAAACATACATTTTCCTTTTAGTGCTAAAATTTTTTCAGTCCTTTTGAATTACCCAGATTGTTCTCTTGAGGACACAGGGGAATATGCTTGAGTGCAATCTTTTACTGAAATATAATATTCAGAATCAAAAAGAAAATGCCTATTTGTGTTAAGTCAGGGAAATAATCATTTTAGAAATAAATTGTGGCCTAATTACCACTTTCTGTCCCCTTAAAGAACAAATACTTTTTTTTTCAATTGGACAAAGGATAACACATTTGATAAGTTCACCTTGTTCCCAGGTACTTTCTGTAGAATTTTTTGACTATGTACATGATTAATTTCTGATTATTTCTGGATAAAAGATATGTGCTTGTGGGTTGGGAGGTTCTTTCTCTAAGCTAATATTCAGTCAGTCTTCATAATGATATCTGTAAAAAAGCTCCCTCATGAGGCCTTGTAGCACATGATTTATTCACGAAAAAAACAGACTACAAATATTGGCACTGTCCTCCTCACTGTTCTGTACAGTATAAAATTATAGGAGAGTAAAATAATTGATTTCATTTGCTAAATCTTTTGGAAAATGAAGGAATTCCCTCTCATTTGCCCTTTGAGGTTAACACATGGCCAGTGTTTTTCTTACTTTACTTCTTTGCTGTATAAATATATAGTTCATGATACTTAACAGAATTTAGGATCAGTGACTCCTTGAGCACATCTTTAAAGTCAAAATTATTTTTACCATAAAAACTTCAGATTTTTAAAATGCATTGTACTACATGACTAGATGTAGTTAGGTTTCTGACATTCAAAAGTTTTCTAACTCATGTAGAAAACACTGTTTACCTAGCTGTGAGTATTTGCTGAGGAAAATAACTACTTGTATAGCATTTTTTTCATTTTTTTAAACTGAAGTATAGTTGATTTACAATATTGTGTTAGTTTCAGTTGTACAGCATAGTGATTCAGTTATCTTTTTCTGATTATATTCCATTACAGGTTATTACAAGATATTGAATATAATACATAATATAATTCCTTGTGCTATATAGTAAATCTTTGTTGCTTGTCTATTTTATGTACAGTAGTTTGTATCTGTTAATCCCATACTCCTAATTTATTCCTCCCCCTTTTAGTAACCATAAGTTTGTTCTCTAGGTCTGTGAGTCTGTTCCTCTTTTGTATGTAGATTCATTAGTATGTATAGCATTTTTTAGAGTTTTAAAAGGAAAAGTGTTGCCGTGGTAAATACGATGACTATAAATCTTACCAATTTGTGATCAGCAGTGAAGCAATTTTGTGAAAAGATTTTAGGATTTGGACAGCACCTCAGTTTAAACCCTTGTTTTGCCTAACTGTTAAATGGGCATATTAAATAGCCTTGATCCTTATGGAGGAGGTATCTATTACATCTCAGTGCCCAATAGTTTTAAAGTGTCCTCCTTCCTTGTTTACATTTTTAAGAAGCAAATGTGTGCAGAAAATAATCATCCATTCACTCAATACATATTTTATTTCAAAAACATTTATTTAACCCTGCAATTCTAAGTGCTAAATCAAAGGAAGAACAGTAAATAAAGAAGTTTTGCCTTTTCTCCCAAGTACCTTCTTAGAAAACTGGCATTCACCTAGGCTGAAATAATACAGTCCTTTTCTGCTTGCTGGCGCTGACTTCATGCTAAATTCATCACGGTCCCCTAACTAAATCTATTTTGGTTCCCCAACTCATCAACCAGTGTACATTAAATTCTTCTCCTTCTCTGGAACATTGAGATCCAATAAAATTAAAGATTGCAGTATTTTTTATTTATGGACCATGACTCTAAGTGCCATTAGCTGTCAGTCAAAAGCCTTGTACTACATGGACTTTGTCTCTGAGCATAATTCAGTTGCAGCTAGATACACGCATCATCCTTTACAGAAAAGTCAATAGGAAAGATAAAATACAATCTCTGTTTGCAATATCCATAACGAAAGCCAACTTTAGAATTTTTAAACATGGAATATGCTATGGTTTAGCCAGTTACGAGATCCTACCAGAAATCAAAAAAAGTAGGGAATTTTCATAATAAAAATGATACTAGGAAAAGTTGAGAATGATCAGTCAAGGCTAAAAAGAGAGCAGTTAGGAAAAAGGAAAAGTAAAAACAGCAAAAGAAACAAACAAGGCACATTTTTCTAGGTGAGTCAGTGGCTTGCAGTTGTGAATGAAGACACATATAACTTGTTCAATATAGGCCATGAGTTTTGGAAGGAAAGAGTTCAGTAGTTGTTTCCTAGGAACCTAAAAAAATACTCATTGAATATTCATGAGTAGCTGAGTCGTATGGGAAAATGTAACCTTCATTGATCCATTCATTTGAATAAACTGTGCTACTAGTTTTTAAAATTCATAATAATTTCAGTGTACAACAATTCCTATTTGTCAAATATTCTAATCTCTCAAAATACACACATTCACTCATTTATTTAGTAAAGATTAATTGAACACCTCCTGGCCATGTGACTTAAAGCTGGAGATAAAGACCCCCTGTGCTCTCAAGAGAGATAATGGCTTCAGCATAGTGTATGAAATGTACATATATGTAGATAATTACAAGTACTGTCAGATAGATAGATAGATAGATAGATAGATAGATAGATAGATAGATAGATAGATTGATTGATTGATTGATTTTACAAGGAAGTCTTGTAAGACTTCAACTTCTGCTTTAATGCTCTGGGAAGAAGCAGCCTTCCAACACTGGTGATAGCTATGCACTTGGGAGACTGCCCAAATCATTGGATTTGTTTCCCTATAATTGAGCCAGAAGTTGGAATTTGAAATTTCCCGTCAGTTTTATTTCTGCCCTTTCCAGCTATGGTGACAACTCTTCACAGATGAGCCCTTCATATATTTATAGGCCCCTGTCAAGTCTCCTCTTTGACCTCTCTCCTTTAGACTAAGGAATTCTAGTTTATTAACCATTCTTGATACAGCATGATTTTTCAAACCCTTTACTTACTGTTTCCATCCTATGAATTTTCTCAAGATTGGGAACATCCTATCCAAATAACAATACACAGAGTTATGTAGAGAGAGCCTTTGGTATGCTTGTAAGTATAGACCATAGTGAATAGAGTTTTTATGTGAACTCCATACTCTGATGATTTAATATCATGTAAAATTGTGTTAGCAATGTTTTTAAGACTCTTTTTGTTGGTTTGTTGGTTCGTATCAAGATTATAGACAGTTAAATACTTCATATGAATCACTCGCTATCAGATATTTTACATTCTATTTTAGAATAATTGATTTTAATATAAACTGATAAATATTAATATTTAAATACAACTTAATATTTAATAAAATATAAATTTTAACATATTATTAAATATTTAAATGTTTAAAATTTGTCTCTATTAAATATAATATTGTTAAACTAAGCTTAGTGTCCAGAGCTATTGATACCATTCTTAATATTAATTCAGCTGTCCCTCATATTAGCTACCCTGTGCTCACTTGTGTCAGTTACAGGTGACCTGGAGGTAGATGGGTGGAATTCGTAGACACAGGATTTGGCAGGGATGCAAGTTGCCCAGCACACATAGATATGAAATGAATCCCACAGTTGTAAGGATAGACTGAGTACAGAACTAATAGAAAGATAAAGATAAATGTAAGGCCTGTGGGTACAGTTTTCCACCAAGCAGAATGTATGTACTCCTAAAGAACTGGTTTCCAGGTTTTGAGAGCAGATTGATCTTATCTGCTTATAGAAATTCTTTCCTTCGATAACTCACTAAATGAACAAAACATACAGAAAATCAGTAACAATAATGACAACAAATGTTTGCTAACAGTGATGAAAGAAGGCATGAAGTACACTCGATGCGATACACTTAAAAACTGCGATGAAGGGAAGAGACAAGCAGAGAGGTTAGAAAGGCTCAGGTTCTACCCCACTCCCATTCCCCTCTGGAAACTAAGTCAGTAGCTAACAAAATCCTGAGACTGCTCACTGATACCGCTAAATCTTGGAGAAGTGGACACTGAGCTGGTAGCCTTCTCTTTTTCAGAATAGTTGAACTTGCTGTTGGGAGAACCTAACATGGAAAAAGTGAGCAGCAATACTGATCTTCTGTAATGGAAGTTAAGGAAGTTATCTTCTCTATGAAATTAATTAAGATGATTAGAGAAGTTATCTTTGCTAGTGGAAGTCTAGCCACACCTTGAATCAGAGAAATGACCCAACTAGATGCATTTTGGTAGAGGACGTAAAACAAGATTCTCAAAAGACAGCAGAATTTGGATATTCTAAGAAAAATGGCACACTTGAGTACAGACTCTACTGACCCCTCCCCCAGCTCCTTCCTCAGCAATTGCTTCAGGTGCAGAAAGTGATTAAACTACAAAAGATCACACATTGTAACTTAGAAGGAAAAGCAAAATGATCATACGTAGGAAGGAAGAGGGTAGACTATAGTCACAGTGTCTGACTGAGGTGCCCAAGCATGAGTGGGATGAATAAATTTAGTAACTCTAAACATACCAAAATCAAAACCAGAGCAAAACATCATCATTGTAATCTAATTTATTAACCACTTACTATGTGTTAGGCACTGTTCTAAGTCTTCTATATGTAATTCTCTTTAAGTCCTTGTAAGAGTCCCTTTAAGGTACTTTTATTACATATACAAATATGGAGGTTCATAACTTGCCTGGAATCACACAAATGGTGTCAGAGCCAGGATGCAAATCATGGATATCTGGCTCCAGAACTCATGCTATTAACCCTTTGTGATCTTGGTCCTTGAAAAAGAAGAGGAAGAAAGAAAGAAGACAAAAAGCTCAACCTATAATTCAAGGTACAAAAGAAAATGCTCATGATTCATTCTGTAGAACAACTTCAGAAAATAAATTCAATAAAACAAAGGCTGAGAGGCAAAATGATAAAACTTATAGACAGCTGCAAAGAAAAATTGCAGACCTAAGGAGCCCACTAGAGGGCCTAAATAACACCATCAAGAATTTATGAACATATTGTAACAGTAAGAAAAAACAGATGTTACTGAGAGTAGTGACAAAGAGCACAGGTTGAGGTAATCATGGTGACCATAGACTTGAAAAAATAAAGGAAGAGAGGAATATTTTGAAACTATACTAAACAGGAGCTACAGGACTTTGAGAAAAACAGCTATGGCTTAAGGTATCTAGACTCAACCAGAGGTTCAGAAAGTATCAGCCATGCAGCCTTTCTTAAAATATGTCCTTTATCACAGCTATTATTTACATTGTTCTGGACATGTTTGATTATGAATTGAAAAGATAAAAATACTAACTTTATATGTGATGATAAACCAAGGGAAATTATCCAAAAATTATACCAAATAAAGAATGTAGTAAAGTAGCTAGGTATAAAATTAATATACAGAAGTCAATAGCATGAATATATATACACATATATAAACACAGTAACCAATTAAAAGATATAATAAAAGAAAATATATCATTTACAATAGCAACAAAAATTATAGACACTTAAGATAAACATGTGAGATTTATATAAAAGTAACTTTAAAAGGCTATTAAGGGATATACAAGAAGGGGACACTATGTATGTCATTGGGAAGAAAGATGCAGCAACAAAAATTGTCAGTTTTCATTTTTATGATAAAAATTGAAAGCAAAACGCCAGTGAAAATAATTTTAAACAGGAAAAGCTTATTCTAAATTTCATATGGAAAAGCTAAGCAATAGCCAAGAAAATTCAGAAAAAATAATATAAATGAGATAGGTCTTAGCCTACCAGATATTAAAATATTATAAAGCTATAGTAACTAAAAAGTGAAAAGATATATTAGAGACTACAAAATTCAAAAATAGACAAGAAAGATGAAGTAATTTAGTTATACGATAAAGATGACATTTTGAATAAGTAAGGGAAGATGGATTGCTTAAAAAGTCATATGGGGAAAACAGCATCTATCTTAGAAAATGTAAAATTCGATCCATATTTCCTAATGTAAATCCAAATAAATTAACAATCAAATTTCAGTTTTATTTTTTTTATTTTAAAAATTAAAGCATACAACTATAAAGGTAAAAAGGGTTAAATTGAACTATATTAAAACTAGGAAACTTTTGTTCATCAAAATAGAATGGAAAAGGAAGCCATCACATGGAGAAGATGCTCCTGGTAAATGTATAAGACATCTGTTTGATGCTTAACCTTACTCATAATGAAAGAATTGCAAATTAAAAATACAGGATGTTATATGTTGTCACTTACAGGTGGAATCTAAAAAATAGTAAAAATGAACTTATTAAAAAAAAAAAACAGAAACAAATTCACAGACATAGAAAACAATTTTATGGTTACCAAAGTGGAAGGAGGGGGAGAGATAAATTAGGAGTATGGGATTAACTGATACATACTAGCATATATAAGATAGATAAACAACAAGGATTTACTGTACAGTACAGGAAACTATATTCAATGTCTCATAATAGACTATAATGGAAAAGAATTTAGGAAAGTATATATATATATATATGAATCACTTTGCTCTATTCTTGAAACTAACACAGTATTGTAAATCAACTATAATTCAATTTAAAAAAGACAATTTTTTTAAACTACAGTATACATTTTTTCACCTATCCGATTGTCCACATTCAAAACCTGTGACAGTGCCCTGTGTTGGCAGGTGTGGTGAAAGAGGCTCCCTCACATATTGCTCCTTCATCTTGGAGAGCAGTGTTAAAACACCTGTAACATTTTTAGGTGCTTAAAACTATATTGATTCGACTTCAAATGCCACTAGAGTGCTTCTACTAGGAATTCAACCTGTAAATGAACTTGGATATGTGTGAAATAACTAAAGTTAGTTGCAAAAATGTCTCTAGAATTTAAAGATTGACAATCTAAATGTCAAAAGAATGGCTACAAAAATTTCAATACATCCGTATAATACTATTTCACTGTAAATAATAATGAGGAGTTCTGTATTTATAGACATGGCACAAAATCCCATATATGTTGTAAAACCATATACATGATGCAGACAATATACATAAGGTTTTTATCATTTGTGTAAAGGAGACATGAATATAAGTAATTGCTTATATATACATAAAACATATAGAAAAATAACATATAGAAAGACATATAAAAAAAAAATAAGTGGTTGCCCCAGAGAGAAAAACTGGGTGAGAGGAAATCTGAATTTTTTACTACGTCTTCTGTACTTTCTGGATTTTCTATCACGTACATATATTACGCATTTTAAAATTAAAAAAATAATTTTTAAAGAAACCACAGAAAGTTTAGAAATGGGAGGATAAGCAAATATACACAAAGGAAAACAGACTTGGCAACGTTAATACCAGAAAAATAGAGTTCACAGTTTTAAAAGTGCTCATTTTCTAGTTACAAAAAGTAAAAAGTACTGTGTACAATCAGATGATAACTAGTAATAAAAATAGCAATATTAACATTTATAAATTTAAAAGTGTTAAAAATGCATGATGAAATGAAAAGAAGTACCACTTGATACATATCTTGAAAGATGTTTGACTAGGAAGAGAAATGCTAAGTAGATTCAGCTCAATTTATTCAACAAACATCTAGTTTAATGTCTCTTGTCATGAGCCAGGGAATATGGAAATGAGTAAGACTTCCTTCTCCTTCAATTTCCATGATATAAGTAGTAGAGCCTTTAAAAGTACAATCCTTCAATCAGAGCTGTCTTGAACTATTGTTTCTCCATATTTAAATCAGTATACCAAATAAACAGTCTGTACATCTCACTTGAACCACGATGGATCAAAATTATTGTTTTCCCTGTCTGTCAAACCTACTCTTTCTCATAAAAAGAAATTAGACTTTTTTTTAATGGAAGCTGTCTTCAGAAACTTCAACTGTTTTTTCTTTGATAGTCTATTTTTTATCCCAGGTGTTTGCACTTGATTTTCTGATGATTGAAGTACTGTGAGATTCTTTTAAAAAGGAGAGAGATATTAGAACAAAAGGTGGCTAATTTTCAGAAGTGCCTAAATTTAAAATCAAATTGACATTTTTCTTTCTTCTTTAATAGGAAGCCGACTGTTTGAGACTTTGCACTGACATTAACTAATAAAAGGATCTTTTAGGTCTGCTATCCCGTGGATTTCTTCACTGCTCTAAATAGCTTAGCAGTATATTCATTTTCTTGATTATCTGTCACATACATTTCCACCCTAGATTGTTACTGGCAACAAGCATTTCAGATGGCCCCAGCAAGGCTGGTAGTGATCATTTCCTAATAGCTCCTTTAGATCAGGCTTCAGAAGGGTTATACTTTGGATGAGTGCTTGCAAGGGAAATACGACAGTTGAGTGTTTGGCAGCTCACCAACTGGTTGATGAAATTGAATCGCTCCCTTCTAAATCTTTCCTTTGGCACTTGGAAATTAGTCTCTATTCATTCAGAGAAGACACTGTGACCCACTCAAGGAGGAATCATGCCTGTTTACTTTGCTCATTAACTTAGCCGGTAGAGTTCCTCATTATTGTAATTCACAACTTTCAAAACTTAGCTGGGACTTTCTCTTGGAATTTTTCTCAAGAAAACTTTTGCAATTTAAGAAAACTTAAGAAAAACAAAAATTACTCTGGACATTAATGATAAATTCAATACAATTTCTCAGGAATAAAACATAACTGTTAAGAGTAATACCAGGAAAGAAGGGGAATAGTAAGTTGAGAAAAGCCACGGCTTTACTCCTGCCATTTGTATTCATAATGGCTTTGAGTTAATATCAGTAACAAGATTACATGGGACATCTGTTGGAGTAGAACACTTGATACATTAGACAATGTTTTAAAAAACAATTTGAGGCTTCTGGCTTGTTTTTTCTACCTTGGTTCTCAATTCCTAACATTTCATTTTCATGAGGAATAGTAGATACTCTTCCAGGAAAAAGTAACTTCGATTTTCCAATAATATGCTCTCAAAATTTAACTGTGAAGATATATAAGAATAAAAGTTTAGGGAAGGAACTTATAGAGGTTTTCAAATATTTTATTTCTTTAACTCTAAAGCCTCGAGTTCCCTAAGACTCAGTGCTGACACCTTGTAGGCTGTCCAGCAAGCTGTCCTCCTAGGTTTTCTCATCCAGTCCTATGTCTTTAAATTTCATCCCTATACAATGTACTTAATGTGGTTATCTTCATGCTATACATCTACCAGGCATTTCAGGATTGAGATATACAAAACCCAACTCTCAATTTTTCAAAACCAGCTTTTCCTAGAGTCTTCCTTCACTTATTAAATGGTAGCCAGTTGCTTTAAAAAATGTAGTGTGATCCTTGATTTCTCTTTCTTATCCACACCCTACATCCTGTTCATTAGCAAATCCTGTCAACTATACTCTCAAAATAAATTTTAAATCCAGTCACTCTTCACCAACTCTGCTCTTGCTGATATCGTCCAAACCACCATCCCCTCTTGCCCAGATTGTTGTAGTGGTATTCAAACCAGTCTCTGTTTCCACTTTGCCTCTTCTGCAGTCTGTTCTCCACACAACAGATAGAGTGATTTTTTTTTTTTAATTAACCAGAAAATCTACTCAACCTTCTGCTTCAAACTATCCACTAGCTTCCTTTCCCACTTAATCAAAATTAAGAGCCTTACCATAGTCTGTAAGCCCCTGGTTACCTCTTTGACTTCATCTCCTCTCAGTCTCCCTTTCCCCATGAGGCTTCAGTCAGGCTGGCTTTCTTGCTGTTGCTCAAAAGTTCTAAGCGTATTTTTGCCCAGGGCTTTGTACCTGCTGTTCTTTCTGCCTGGAACACTCTTCGCCCGATGTTCATTTGGCTTTTCCCCCCACTTTATTCAGGGCTTTATTTTCCCCCATAACATTATCACCAGCAGGCATTATATTAAGAATTTATTCATTTGTTAATGCTGGGATATAAGCCAGCATTAACAAATGCTTTGTTCATTGCTGTCTCCCCAAGTACCTATAAAAGCAGCTCTCACAGAGTAGGTGCTCAATATATTGTTTGCTGAATGAATGAGAAAATTAATAATGAATTGTGATACAAAAGAGCTTTGTCCATCTAGAAGGCAAAAGTAGGGAGAGTAGGTATTATTGGGTAGCAGACCTTGGCTTTGTGAAAAGAAAAGCTTGAGAACGGTGAGAACTACCTGATGCTAGAGCACAGAGCCTTGTAACATGCATGGTGAGCTCTTTGTTGCCACAGGGTTCAGGCAGAACCTATAAGGGGCCTGTTCTACAGGGAGATCCAGCTGGGCCATCTCTTAAGTCTGGTTCACCTATGAGAGTCTATGTCAAAGGGTGGGAAGCAGAGAAAGAAGAGCTTGCATTTGATTAATTGGAGAATATGAGCATAAGGTGATCTATTCAGATACAACCACTTCAGATAACTCTGCAAAAAGTTCCCTAGAAAAGACACTGGGGGGTCTCCCACCTCATCCCTACTCCATTCCAGGATGCCAGACAGGCCCATCAATGCACCTGCGAGGAGCCTTTCAGATTTATGGAGGACACCAAGCCTCTGACCGTCTTCCTGCTCTCTGGCTACTGGCTCTCTCCTGCTGGATGGTGGATACAGCCCACCAAGTGCATATGCACATGCTCTTGTATTTCAACCTTTAGATGAGGAAGCGTCCCAGAACCTCATTGCTCTTCTATCCTAAACCATATTGAGAAAAACCCATCTAGGTTTTTATTCTGTAAAGGACTTAGTGAAAGTTATTATGGGTGTGAAATACTCAGTGAAATATTCAAAGAACAGCTTCAAAATTATTCAAAAGCATGTGCTATACTTTTGGGAGAATTTGTCATTGGAAAGAGAGAGCAGAGAAGTAATCTACATCAAGTACCTACTGTGTACCAAATGTTTAGATCTTTGCCATTCACTGAATTTCAAAGTTGTGTGAAGTATTTTGTGTACATTTATACCTAGTTTGTTGAATGAACTAGATTTAGTAAGGTGAAAGCAGAAACCAACTTTATTGTTTTCTCCCTCTGACGTCCCACAAAATCCTCTGAGGATAAATTTACCCCTGCTTTTGATACAATCTCAGACAGGTCATTTACAACAATAATCAAGGGTGACTTCAGGGACAGTTAAATGTAAAGGAATACCTCTGAGCTCTTATCTGATTTAAAATGTCTCCAGTCTCCCAGCTCCATCTTGCTTCAGGCCAAAAAAAAATACATGTGATAAGCCTTTTTGCTCAACATGGGAAGCAGATAGTCATGAGAAAAGAACATAGTTTTCAGGGTGAAATAATTGTAGTCTGGTTTCAATACTGTTAGGATGGCATGTGTATAATTTCTGATGCCTTCTCCTTCCTGAGGCTTTTGTGGGTTCCTCTGAGCTTCTGCTGGCAGACTCAAGTCTGTGTTTCTCTGAGTGGGAACAAGAGCTACTCTAGATGGCCATATTTAACTCACTCTCAGCCCTGGGTGTCCAGTGGTCCACCCCTTTATTGAGCTGCGGAGTCCCTTAAGTGAGGAAATTTGACCAGCTTCCCACGTCAGGACTCACATCTAGTCGATGGGAAATATGCAAATTTCTTTTGTCCAAGAAATTTCAGCTCTCTCCCACTGCAGCACCCAATCTTCACTCAACTCCCAGTAGGAGCAACTCCAGCTACAATCTCTACATTTTTCAGGTGGAGGGAACATCCAGATTTTTCACCCTCGCAATCCAGGAGACACATGTCAAGAGCTCCAAGTCCACCCAGAGAGAGAGAACCTCTCTCTCTAAACTTAGTTGAAGGGAAGGGCATAACTAAGACTAAGAAAACCAGCTTGGAATCACCCCCTTGTCAAGTCATGTGTGGTAGCCTAGCACCTTAATTCTGAAGGCAGGATAATTTTTGGAGTTCTTCCAAAATATAGGAAGATTTGTACTTAAGATTCTATTTCATATTAATTTTTTCCAAACAACTCTGTAAGTTTTTAATTTGAGAATTTAAGAAACCAAATAATTTAAGAAACTAAATCTTAGAAGGTTTAACTTACTTACCCAAGAACACACAACCTATGTTGGTGAGTATAAAGACATTGTCCCTGTTCTCACAGCACTTATTTCTTTGGTGGGAGAGGTAAACTAACATACAGGGAAACAGATGCACACCTGCTCACACATACATGCATACAAATTAGGAAGTGCTATGACAGGTAAGAATAGTGTGCAGTGAGGGAACTTGACAGGGAGGTCAGAGAAGACCTAAGAGGTGATCATTAAACTGAGTCATTAAGTGTAGATTTCCTTATGTATATAGATTTCTTACGAAGCGTAACAAAAGAACACTCCAGGCAGAAAGACTAGCAGATGCAAAGGGTAGAAAAGAGCTTGGTAGGTTAAGAGCCTAGTGAGAGTGGGAGGAATTGCATAAGCCGCGCTTGGACAGGTAGCTTGAGTCAGAAGATCTGGGCGAGAGTCCTTTGCTCCGTTCACCTTGTACTGTAATAGAAGCCGTGAGGACAGCCTCACCAGGACTCATTCCTCATACCTTGTGACACTCCTGCTTTTTGTCCCTATCATTTTCTTCCCTCTATACTGTGTCTTCTCTTCTTAGGTCTGTTCATGCCAACATATATGTCCATAAGTTCAAGTAGCTCACTCCTCAAATCAGGATCTCATTTCAATTTCTCCAGGAAATCTTTTGGTTAAATTTAAGAAATAGAAAAAAATTCTGGTCTTATCTCTATTGTTTTGTTCTGTTTTGTTTTTCCCTTCTCCCCAATTCAACCCTTTCCTCTCTCTTGCCTTTGAAACATGCTGTCAAAATGATAGTGCTCACTCATTGAAGCTTAATAGGCAACTACCAACCAACCCACCAACCAGCCTACAACTAAAAGAACGTGTGAATGACAGAGCAGTTGAATGACCACTTACTTGTTTCTGATGCTGCTAGGCCAGAAGGGCTGTGTCTTTTTTTGTTGCTCCTCAATCTGAGCTCAAGATGAATAAGGACCTTTAACTTAGATGTGTTTCTAAGAGTTTTAGCTGCAGTTCAGAGATTTGGATTCATTTTTAGCATTTGTGAGGGTTAGAAATGCAAATCTTTCTGACCACTGGAGATCTCTAGAATTCTCCTCTTTGTTGAAAAGGATACACTATCGCATAGAAATTGAAAGCACAGTTAAGCCTCAGTTTTCTGTTATATAAATAGAGGTGATAGAATCTACCTTGTTTAGTGGTTTGTTGTGAGGACTAAATGAAGCAACTGTTGTTCAATATTTGTCTTTATTACTGTTATTACCAAGCAAAAGCATAATGATTTGGGGGACCTTTGAATATGATGGCTCAGAAAGTGTTAACAGTTAATATCCTTCAGAGAAATATACAGGAAGGAACTGACTGACCATAAATTTAGGAAGCCATCCTTTTTCTTGGTGGTCTAGCATTTTGAAGATTTTGCTTAGTCGGCAGACTCTCAACAATTTTACAAGTGATAAAATATCTCATTGAATCGTCTAGTTTTTACCGCCCCCCGCCAAAGACCTGCAGGTTGCATTTGTAGTAGTTTAAAGAAAGAGAAAAAGAGAAAGAGAAACAACGTTCTTATTGTGTGCCCAGTGTTTACATTCTCTCCTTTATTTCTCAAAACAACTTTATTTTAAAGATGAAGAAGCAGCCTCCTCTTCAAATAATAGCTGTTTGCCTCTACATCGTGTCTCTTTGTTGCATCTTGGATTGCACCAGCAAAAAGCAACAAGAGAGTTATTTACTACTGCTCCTTGGGGACTTGCCTTAACATTTTGGTCACCACCTTTGAAAGCTGCTTATCCAATAAACTATCTTTAACTCTCAGATGTGTTTTTTAAAAGCATGTTGGGCCGCCCACTTCCCACCCCCATCCCCGCAAAAAAACATGTTTCAGATGTTTCCTCTTCAGCTGGTTATTCTATTTTTTTCATTTTCTAAAATATTATTTCAACAAGGACCATCATTTCAGTATTAAAAAGATACTTCTGCTTTTGCTCAGAAGTCAGAATATAATGCAAAATGATTTCTGCTTCACTTAGGTTTCTTTGTTTCCTTTGGCAAAAAGGAGAAAGAAGAAGAGGTTTTTCCTCTCCTGCTAGCAGCTGAGTCCTTTCATTTGCCTGGCCCAGTGGGGCTTTTGTTTCTATCGTAAAGAGCCCTGTTATTTTTCAAAGGCTTTTATGTACAACGGTCCTTCCTGTGGTTCTGCTCACCCAGCACATTTTGCAGGAGTTAATGTCAAAAAGACAAGTGTTGTTGAGTTTGGGTTTGTTTTATGATGTTGTTCTCCCTCAAATCTTTCACAAACAGGGACTTTATTCTGTTGCTAAAAGAGTGGATGTGTTGGCCATTTTGGTAGCTTGTTTGATTTTGGTGTTTTGGGGTGAGAGAAAAGAATTTCCTGGATATTTTTAACAAGCTTTACCTGGAGTAATACTTCTTCAGATTCTATCTGTAATCTGACCGAAGAGCATCCCTGGGTGTAATCATGGTGAAACTTGAACGTGTATTTCACCTGAAGTTTTGCCTGTATTCAAGGTTGCCTCTCCACTGATGTGTTCAATAACAAGTGCTCATGTACATAGCTAAGAGCAAACAACCATGTGAAGAAAGTGAAATTACATATTGATAGGTAACAAGGTTTTCTCTAAGTGTTTAGCTTATTGCCCCAAATTGATTTACCAGCTATCCAAGGTATCTGGATGGCAGTGATTTCTCTACCTGGAGTTCCACCTGCAGGTCCTCTAATGAACTCATGCTTCCGAAGCAGTTGCTGCTGACGGGCTTAAAGGAGAATATCCTCCCATTAGCGACGGCTTAAGGACCAGACTGATGGAAGTTCCAAACCTGTCAGCTCTTCCTGTTGAGAACTACTGCAGCAGCACGACCAGGGGCAGCTCTTCTGTCAAGAATAGGTCGAAACATGAGCTCTTAGACAGGAAAGATTATATCTCATAACAGACTGTAGTCCTTTTGGCTTTGTCAGCATGGCGAATTGGAAAAGGTACAGGCTTGGATGGCAGACCAGGTTCAATTCTTATATATGATTCTTGTTAGTAGATGTCCATAAACACAGAAATTCTCTGAGTCTCAGCCACTTTTTCCATAAACTGAGAAGAATAATATCAATGTCAAAGTGTGGTTTCCCAGTTGAAGTAAGATAATAGCAGAGGTAAAGTTCATTGACATCCCACAAATGGCAACTCTTATCATTTGTGTTCTACAATTAAATATTCATCTCGTATGGTCCCTTTTTCTGTTTGTCAAGTGACTCTCACTACCCATTTGCTGATTCAGGACAATAAGCTACCCAGAGCCTCCTGATTTCGGAAGAAAGTGCAGAAGCTGTGATCTCTTGACATGAGGGACCCAGGAGGTACTATCCCTGGTGAGAAGTCACCCTCTCATTGCCCCTGTAAGTGGCTCTAGTACATTAAAGCTTGGAAATGGAACCAACAGGGCTGCCCACACAATCACTTAATAGCAATACTGATAATTTATGGTCTTTATATGCAGAGGAGCTGCCTGGAGAGGGCTGAGATGGGAGACGTTATTGCAAAAGGGTCTATGCAGATGGCAACACAAGTGTCCTTGCCCACAAGGCATGAAAGACAAACCCTGGAACTGAGAAGAAAAAAAAAACAACAACAACAACCACCAAGCAGTACAGTTGCAGAAATAACTGGTGACTTCAAAACATTAAAAATAAAACCACTTTCCTTGTGTTCCTGTCCTTGACAGTGATTTCATCTTTTTAGTTGCCTTTCAGCTTGTTTTATTTCTGGCTGCGAGGGAGAGGAGCCTCTGAATGAACAGTAGTTTTTCTTTTCCTCACACTGAAACATGTATATATTCATGTTTTTTTCTCTAGACATATTTATATACAAACAGGTAAACGACTGCAAAGTAGGTTTACTATATTCAAAATCTTATAGTAACGTATAATGAAAAACAATATGAAGAGGAATCCACACATGTGTATGTATGACTGAAACATCAATCTGTACACCAGAAATTGACACAATATTGGAAACTGACTACACTTCAATAAATTAAAAAATAAAATAAAGAAAATGTGAATAAATAGAAAAAATAGGTTCATTACATGTTTAATATATATAGATATATACTTCTTCAGTAACACACATACCCCCTCTTATCTGTATAAATGCAGTTGTTTCTCATGTATACATTAATAAATATAAATAGTACCTAAACACTTGCTATCCTTAATATATGCCTGGATTTAGAACCTTTATGTCACAAATCTCTCTGTCCTCTGGAATCACCCTTTCCTTTAGTATCTCAGTAAGTATCCAGGCCCTTGGCTTGCATGCTGTGGGAAGTCCAGCACCCACCTCAGCATTTCAGAGGATTGTTTCTGGGCTACCTCTGGTCTTAAAGTTCTTCAGCAATCTCAGCACAGGGAATTCCTCCCTGATGCCTTTCCCCGTAGTCCAGAATTTGCCATCATTTGCCCCAGCCTGCTCTTTCTGTATTCATTTACCAGAGCTGCCCTAACAGTACCACAAACTGAGAGATTCAACAAGAATGTCTTGTCTTACAGTTCTGGAGGCTAGAAGTTTAAGACCAAGGTGTCAGTCAGCAGGGTTGATTATTTTGAGGGCAGTGAGGGAGAATCTGTCCCATGCTTCTCTCCTAGGTGCTAGTGGTTTGCTGGCAAACTTTGGCATTCCTTGGCATAGAGACATACTACCCCCATCTCTGCCTTCATCTTCACATGATATTCTCCTTATGTATATGTCTGTTTCTGTGTTCAAATTTCTCCTTTTCATAAATTACATTTTAATTTTTATTTTTATTTGTCCATTTATTAATTATTGAAGTATAGTCAGTTTACAATGTTGTGTCAGTTTCTGATGTACAGAATAATGTTTCAGTCATACAATACATACATATATTCCTTTTCATATTCTTTTTCATATAGGTTACTACAAGATACTGAATATAATCCCCTGTGCTATACAGTAGAAACTTGTTGTTTATCTATTTTATATAAACTTGTATATCAGTAGTTAGTATCTGCAAATCTTGAACTCCCAATTTACCCCTCTCACCCCCTTTCCCCCCAGTAACCATAAATTTGTTTTCTGTGAGTCTGTTTCTGCTTTATAAATAAGTTCATTTGTGTCATTTTTGTTTGTTTGTTTGTTTGTTTTTTAGATTCCACATATAAGTGATATCATATGGTATTTTTCTTTATATTGGATTAGGGTCCACTCTCATGACCCCCCTCTTAACCCAGTCACCTACAAAGTCCATGTTTCCAAATAAGGTCATAGATACTGGGGTTACAGCTTAAACACCTTCTTGGGGACACTATTCAACCCACAACATACCCTCTCTCAAAAAAAAAATTCTACTCACATCGTTCCTCTCTACAACTACCAGGGAAACATTGCAAAATTCCTGGTCTGTTATTTTGTAAAAAATATAGCCCTATTTTTGTTACATCCTCTCCCAACTAGTTCATTCTGAGACCTATTTTGGCAAAATTAAAAGTCCACCTGGGAGTTCTCTCTAACAAAAACTGTTGTTGGCCTAACAGGAAATTTTACTTTCTGCTAAAACAAGTTCAAACTAAAGTCAGCATTTAAAAGATGTTTTTTCTTTCTCTTCCCTAACCTGTACATGATCTCTACAAATACACACACACACAGAAAGAATAGTGAACGATAGATTGTGCATCTGTTTTACCATATTTTTGTGAAACCAAACACAGATTCAGAAAATCACACAAAGTAAATGTATAGCTTACTGAATTATTTCTTTCTAATTATTATAAGGCAAAAATCCTATAACTACCACCTGGAACAAGATTAGAACTTTCCCAGAGAACAGAAACCCTTCTATGTGTCCCACTATAATTATAGCTCCTTTTCTCCTTCCAAAAGTAATCACTAACCTTACTTTTATAATAATCACTTCCTTCCGTTTCTTTATGTTTTTATCATCCATTTCTTTGTTTTTTATGCATCCCTGGATACTCTGTGTTAGTGTGGTCCAATTTTTTTTAGCTTCATGTGTCTTTTAAGTCTCTTTCAGTTTATACAATCCCACTCCAACATTTTATTTTCCTTACAGTTTATCTGCTGAAAAACCCAAGCCATTTGAGCTGTGGAGTTTCCCAGTCTACACATCTCGAATACCTGGTGATATAATTTGACATGTCTCTCTCCCTTCTGTATTTCCCACAAATGGGCAGCCAGATCTAGAGGTATAATCAGATTCATGTGTGATCCTATTGGCAAGGCTGCAAGTGATGGCATGCTCTTTCATAAGGAAGCAAGTAATAATAATTTTCACTCTTTTTTAATGTTAGCAAGTATTAGTGTTCAATTCTTGATTGTATTATTTCATTAGAGGTGAAAATGATAATACTGTAGTTCTATCAATGGGTTTTTATTTATTATCTACAATTATTTTATTGAGTCTCTTCTCATCTATTAAAGAGTTAATATAGAAAAGGCAGGATAATATAACTCAATAAAATAATGTTAAAAAAAAAAAGGCAGGATAAGTAATTGATTCCTTCCTACTGTTCACCCAGTTCACACGACAGTGAATTAGTTCCCCATCATCTTCAAAAGGTGACCAATTAGTTGTATTATTATCATTTTTGTTATTACTATTAGTATTGTGAACTTAACGGATTTAAACATAACTGAAACAAAGAGAAAAAAAATCTAAAAAAAATAAACAGAGCCTCAGGGGCTTGTAAGACAATATTAAGCAGTTTAACATATGTGCAGCTGGAATTCTATAAGAGAGAAAATGAGTAAGAAAAGGAAAAATATTGGCTAAAATTTTTGCAAATTTAATTTGTTATAAAATTAACACACAGATCCAAGGGGTTCAGTAAACTCCAAACAGGATAAATATAAACAAGCAAAATAAAATACTGTAACATAGACACAGAGAGAGTAAATACATTACATATAAAAGAACAAGGATAAGAATTATTAATGACGTCTCATCACAATAGAGGTCAGGGGGGTAAGGTAGAGCTCAAGTGGTAGAGCACATGCTTAGCATACACAAGGTCCTGGGTTCAATCCCCAGTCCCTCCTCTAAAAATAAATAAATAGACCTAATTACCTCCCTTTCTCCACCAAAAAATAAATAAGTAAATAAAGTAAAATACAGATATTAAAAAGAAAGAGATCAGAGGTGAGTGGAAATATTTTTAAAGTCCTGGAATATAATATGTAAAGTTCTCAGACCGGTGCCTGCATATAGGAAGCGAATAAATAAATTGTTATCTTTATTGTCAGTTTCCTTCTTAAAAGTGTTAGGGACCACTGAATGAATGCGGTGTCCTTTTTTCAGTACCTAAAGGACAATTTAAAGGGTTACTTTCTGATAGGAAATATAATCTCCATGTGAGATCTCTAGGCCACCTGGGGCCATGGTAGTTATTCCACTGACATTATTCAAAAATAACTAGTTGGATAAATGAAATGGAAAGATCTGCATGAGATTTGCTTCTCTTTTTATGCTTGGATTTAGAGCCTCCACTTTGATTAGATACATAGTATGCAAGACATTTTTCAAATATTTGACCTCAGAGTGTTAATTAGAAAAGTGAAAAAATAAATGGATTTTCACTTAAATATGTGATAAAGAACATCTTTCTAATTGTGCTGGTTTAATTTATATGTAACATAGCTTTAAAATTCCCTGTGAGTTTATTCCTGCTCATTTCCTTTATTTGTTTATAATCTTCTCTGAAGTTGTAGGAGAGACTATGCTTTATTAAATTAATGCGTTATTCAAATAGGCTAATATTTGAGAAGCCTGTGCTTATTTACGAACTTTTCAAAATGCCTCTCTTTCAAATCTGTTGGTTCGATGTTCTCACTGCTCCTTCCAGTTTAAAATTACAATTCTCTGCAATGCTGAACTGACATACTTGCTTCTTCCAAAGTGCCATTCTCTTTCTTTTTCCTTTCCTTGGGACCTTTGCATACAGTGTTTTCTGCCTTGAATTCCTCCTAAATACTTTTACCTAATTAATTGCTAACCTTCCTTCATAATCCAGTAGAAGAAGTCACTTCCAGAGGGGAATACCCTCCTAGCTGGCTTCTGAACATAGTGTACTTCTGTGAATCTGTTTGTTTATTTAGGCAGCAGAGAGTAATGATTAAGGCTCCAGGCTCTGGATTCAGATTATGTGAGTACAAATCCTGACTCCACTGCATTCTTGATACATAACCATGACCTTGGGAATGTTTCACTTGATTTCTTGTGCCTCCATTTCCTCATCAACAAAACAAGGATAATAATTGTACCTTTCTCATAGGGTGATGAGACAATTTTTAAAAGGCTAACACACACAAAGTTCTTAGAACAGTGCCTGGCATATGATAAATGCTGAATTAATAAGCACTAACAGAGCTTTCACATTTCATGATCATTCTACTTGGCCCATGTCTCACAAATTAGGTGATCATCAATAATTATTGTATAAATTAATAGAGCCATAGTCGCCTCTGCTTCTGAATTTTTGTTTTGTAAAATCAATCTAATTAATATTTATTGAGTACCTAGAACATGGCTTGACACTTAGATGTTTATTGAATGAATAAATAGGTAGATAAATGATTGAAATGGTAGGTAACTGGATAAAATTCAGTATTGGATGCCATTCTATAAAAGTTAAAAGTAGAAGGAAATGAATATGACTTGGTTTCCTTTGTAACAACTTCTTGGGAAAAATTAATGAGGAACTAGACGTGAGAGGATATGTATTCATATAGGCGAAGAGAGGAGGAAGTCCTTCCAGCATAGGAAACAACTTTTGTGATGATGGAAATAGATGGTGCAGAAGATGTCAGCCTTTCTCATCTCAAAATTAAGTGAAGAGAAAACAGACTGTGTCAGGATTAGAGTGTACATATGCAAAAGTATGGTGTGATTTTACATTACATGGTGAAAGAAAAAGTATATTTTGTAACTGTGCGTTTTGCAAGCTCTGGTTGGAATGCCATCATTCCCTTTTATCAGCTGTGGGATTGTGAGCACGTTATCAAAAATTGCTAAGATTCCTAACTGACTTTTAGACTAATAGTTGGTCTAAGGATTACATACAAATCCTTCAGAACTGTCCCAGTTGCTAATTTGATTATCTTCCACTCTAGAATGGTTTGATTATCTATATGAGTTCCTCAATGTCACTTACTTGTCTTCCTTGTGAAGCCAGTCCCTAGCCCACTGCAGGAACTGGGAGCTATCTGGAATAGTCGGAAGTCTAGAAGCTACATTGCGTGAGAAAAATTAGAAGAAACTGGTGTGCTTAGCTCAGAACAGAGAAGACAAAGGTGGCTGTGATAGCTGGCTTCAAAACTTCTTTTGGAGTAACCCAGCCTGGCTTCTAGTTCAAGTTTTACTATTCAACAGTTTTGTGACTCTGAAAATCAGTTCATTTTTAGAAGTCTTGGTTTATCCAGTTGTAAAATTAAGGAGGTAGAACAGATGATTAGGAGAATCCCTTGTAAGTTGTTCCACTCTGAAGGGCCATTATTCATGTTCATAAGTGATCCGACTTACTCTCTTTTCCTTTAGAAGACAGAAATGGAGTCAGTACCTAGAGCTATATAGCATTACAGCTGTTTGATTCACGTAGAAAAAAAGTTTTAATGGTTCCATTTTGGTTACGAAGTATTTAAGGAAAGACTTAAACCACCATATGTGTGAACCCCAAGTGGAGGTTGGGTTAGATTAACTCCAAGGTTCCTTTCGATGATAAAATTCTTTGATTATATAAGTTAATGGGACAAATGAAGCAAGACACTCAACTTCTTTACTCTTTAACTTTTCTAACTGACCCTGCTTTCCTACGCTCTGGTCATATGTAGAGGTTTACAGAGAGTAATTTTAAATTTACTATTCTCCCCTTCAGCCTAACCACAGGCCCTGTTTTGAGACACATAATATTTTGACAGTAAAACTGAGACAAGCCACAACTGCATAGTCTTCGTGATGGGCTGGAGAGAATCCCAAGTGCGTTGGCCAACTGTATTCCAAAGCTCTCAGTGGTAATGCCTCCATGCAATACGTAAATGCCACAAAGTGCAGCCATTGCATGAATCAGTGACAGTCAAGGCCAGTGATACTGGAATTCTCACAAAATTTTCCAGAGTAAACAGGAACCTAAGAGTAGCTTGACTCCCTGCTTCTCTCCTACTTTGTGCATTTCTTGCCAAAAATTAGAGCGTATATTTCTGTTCTTTTACAACTATTGCACAATGGCCTGGAATATACAAGAATACTTGTAAATGGCTAAGAACAGAAAATAATAACTAAATTGTTTCATGGCAACTACTATGTTGAGGAAATTGTTTATTCATAGATGCAAGTTAATCACCTTCAAAAGATTCTCTTAGCAGATTTTTTTAGCCCTAAAAAAGCAAGTGAACTGTTCCTTTAAAATCTAGACAATGTATTTTGTTACTTCCTATATTTATATATCTTACAGAAAATATCTTGTCCTTAGACTTGACTTCAATCAGAATAAGGAATAAGTTCCATCCAGCAAATTACTGCTCCAAAATCCAATTAACTGAAACATTTGGTGAAAACACAACCTATGATATATTTCACTTGTTTTCAATTAAAACTTATGTGCTATGAACGTGCACTTTATTTGATGAACAGAAAACATTAGCACTAATGGTTGGCACTGATTTTTAATGCCAAAGTTTTAATAACTATCTGTTGCATTCATAGAGCATGTCCAAATGTATTTGAACACATTCATCGCCTCATTTGGTAAGGGGGCTCAGCTCTCACTAGAGGACTGAGGTTTTTTTCTCACTCTCAAAAGTGTTAATTCAAATTATTTTTCTTCTTAGACACAAAGCCTTGTCTTAGTGCTGGAAAGTGTCCTGAGGCATAACTGATTTGAATGACTAAAAATGTTAAATGACAGTAAAGAATCTTATCAAAGAGCAAGAAGAGTGAGTTTGTTTTAATTGGCTTACTGTGTTCCTTAAATGCATATTTAAATGAATGTTATCAAAATCAAACAATCTTTTTAGGTTCACTCAATTTATTTTATTTTTTATTTGTTACAATGGCCATAAATATTCTTCATGCTTTTCAAAGTAAATAAAATAGTGAAAGAATATAATTTATAAGACAGGAATAGGAAGAAAATTATACAGTTTCATGATCAGCAATAATTTGAAATACAGGAAAGTAATTACTTGGAATTTAAAATCAATTTTTAATTTGATCAAGTGCAAGACTTAATAATACAAGAATACCCAGGTACACATTAAAATTAATTGATTGAATCAAGACTTCAGCAATCACTAAGTACCAAGACACAGCATATAATTCATAATAATAACATTCAAGTGTTTACACTGAGCCAGTAGGTGTTTTGATTTCTCTCATTTTGGTATTTATGTCAAATGAAAAATAAATTATTTTGAAATTTGTGTTGGCATACTTCCCTTGGTGCAGTATTTAAGAAAGGAGATAGGACTTGCCTAGCATATCAGCTTTTTTTTATTGAAATGCACGTTACCAATTGCATCATACGAAATAAATGTCAGTGGTCATAATTGTTGCTGTCATTGCCTGAAATCTTTAAATAAATTAAAATTTTAACAACACGTATTATAGTTAAAGCTGAGCTTTAGCTAATATCCAATGTGAGAAAGATTAGTATTTTCATACCTCTCTGTTTAGACTTTTTAAGTTTTTTTAACTTATTTTTATTGCTACTTTTGCTAATAGTAGTGCATATATATAGACTGTTTTAGAGTTTGTCAAAGTGGAGCACAAGGCTGGGAGGCAGAATGAAACAGCGGTTAGGAGCAAAGGCTTTGCTGCTACAGTCTTGGGTTCATGTCCTGATCCCATGATAATTACATTTCTGACCTTGAGAAAATTACTTGACCTCTCTAATCTTTATTTTCTTGTTTGAAAAATGGTATAATGCTTCCTTCATTTTTTTTAATGAGGTTAAATGAGATATGACATAATATATGAAATATGCTTACTGTAATGCCTGGTATATAGTAAGTAACAAATACAACTATCATTATCGTTCCTCACAAATTTATCTTATTTAATATTCATCTTCTGAAAGGAGTAGTCTTTAAAAACTCTGTGCTGTTAAGTGTTCAACCAGAGAGCATAATTTATTGGGTCACCCACCCAAGGACCCTCTACTTAGCTGCTATCTGTTGACCCCTGTAGGAATCAAGTGAAAATGCATCGTTGGTGACACTGATAAAGAGCTTAGATTTCCTTGCTAAATTAGTCCTTCAAGTTACACATCCCCAAAACTGAAGAAAAGATCAGAAGGAAAAATACACTATATAAATGACAGGATAAGAAGTACCCCAGTATGTTCATTTTAGGATGAGAGATTTGGGGTCTTGAATTAACATTTTTATGGATATGTTTGTATTTTCACCTTTAGAATCATTGCTTTTGTATTTTTTTTTTGTCTCTGCAATGCCAAAATATCATGACAAATGTAGAAGAGATTGAAATGAAACAGAAAGATCACCATGATGCAAATAAGCATACTTCTCACAATTTTAATAAGCAATACCTGTATCTTAACATTTCTGATCTTCCAGGCATGTTGTACCACAAAATTCCCAAATCAGGGCCAGTAGAATATAGCATATGCCCCATTAAGATGAATTAAGATATAAAAAACTATAGTTAAGGGGTAAAAGAATCAGAAATCTTTTAAGACAACTTGTTTAATGAGAAATTAAAGAGTTACAGTCCTGTTTATTTATTCATTCAGTCAACAGATATTTATTGAGTGTCTAATAATAAATTCTAGACACAGAGCATCAAGAAGAGAGGTAATTTGAGTAGTTCCTGCTTGATTCCTCCTTTAGGAAGAAAAACTCTGTATTAAGACAGGACCACTAGAAGTGGC
The DNA here is from genome assembly GCF_036321535.1 of Camelus dromedarius. NCBI lineage: Eukaryota > Metazoa > Chordata > Mammalia > Artiodactyla > Camelidae > Camelus > Camelus dromedarius. Next base: position 56,524,174 of record NC_087447.1, on the reverse strand, counting down.
TGCACATTAAAAAAAAAAAGAGTGATCTACCTTAATAATAACATGTCCATCCTAGAACCTCTTATTTGAATGGCTCCCCATTCATCTTAGATCTATATTACTCCTTGTTTTGTGATACCCAGAGTGTAAACTTCATGCTGGAAGACAGAACCAGCATGCAAATTTAATTTTCACATTATAGTTTGAGTTTACCTGACTTCATTTGTCAAGCTTTTTAAAAAAAAATTCTCTCTCTTCTATTTCTCTTAAAACACTTAAAGATCTTACTGTATTACCTGTTGTGTCATAGGTATTATTGTGCAGCTGTTTCTTTGATCTTCTCCAATGTACTTATAAAAAGTATATGATGATCTATCTGGAGGGTGAGGAATCTAGAGCAGTGATTAAACCAAATCCTCATTAAATCTCCATCTGCCCAGAGCTGTCTGAAATAGACTCATATCTCCAAATTCCTGAACATGTATCTCCAAAAGCTATGAGCTAGTTGTGTCAATTATTGATACATATTCACAATTTCTGAACATTTGGAATTTCTTTGTCAATGCCAGCACAATTGCAGATGTATGGACATTATTAATTAAATGTTATATCATGTACATGTAGGGCAAGTTAAGGAACTCACAACTTAAGCTAAGTGTAGAGAACTAGAGAGGATTCACTAAGAAGGTGATAGGAGAAAGGGGTTGAACCCAGATCTGTAATTAATCTCATTGTCTTCCATGGGGTTAAACCCAGTTGTAATGATGAATAATAGTATTTTAAGAGATTCTAGGAAATAAAATATAAGATGAGGTAACTGACAGTGATCTCAACAGTTGTGTGTCTGATAACTCACTTTATTTTCTAGTATTTTATCATACTTTATATGTTAATCATATCTAAAGTTTACATAAGCATAAGTGATTTACAGTTTATGAAGAGTTATCATCACATTTGACTCTTACTACAATCTTGAGACAAAGGCAAAGGGAATGGATATTTTTTGAACATCGGTACTTAATGCGGTGTGGTTCATTCTTACACATTATCACGATCAATTCTGCTGTGATATTATGAGGTAACTATTATCCCCCTGGTAAAAATGATACTGAGAGAAGCTAAACAACTTGTTGCGAAGTCACACAGATTTTAAATGATAGAGCCAAGGTTTGCGCAGTAAGCTTTTTACTACACCGCACGGTGGGTGTGGCATATATAATTACATCCGTCTTACATTTTAGGAAACAGACCTATTGAGAGTAAGTGACTTGTTCCAAAGATCCATTTATTATTGTTATCACATAAATTGTTGCATATCTTTTTTCCAGATTTATTGAAATATAATTGACATATATCAACTGTACAGGCTTAAGGTGTACGGTGCAATAGTTTGATTTGCATATATTATGAAACGATTATCTCAATAAGTTAGCATCCATCATTTCATATAGACACAGTAAAAAGAAAAAGAAAAAAAAAGTTTTCCTTGTGATGGGAACTCTTAGAATTTACTTTCTTAACAGCTTTCACGTAATGTCATACAGCAATGTTAACTATAGCCATCATGTTGTACATTACTCCCCCAGTATTGACTTATTTAACTGTAAGTCTGTACCTTTTGACCATCTTCTTCCAATTCCTCCTCCCCCTACTCCCCACCTCTGGTAATCTGTTTTTCTATGAGTTTGTTGTTGTTGTTGTTCTTAGTTTCCACATCTAAGTAAGATCACACAGTATCTGTCTTTCTCTGTTTGACTTATTTCACTTGGCCAGACCCTCAAGGTTCATCCATGTTGTCACAAATGGTAGAACTGGCTCACATATATGCTACAACTTTTTTATCCATCAATGGACGCTTAGGTTGTTTCCATGTCTTTGGCTATTGTACATAGTGCTCCTATAAATATGGGGATGCAGATATCCTTTCCAGTTAGTGTTTTTATTTCCTTTTGATATATTCCCAGAGATGGAATTGCTGGATCATGTGGTAATTCTATTTTTAATTTTTTGAGAATCCTTTATACTATTTTCCATACTGGCTATACCAGTTTATGGTTCCATCAACAGTGCACGAAGGTCACCTTTTTTTCACATCCTTGCCAGATTTATCTCTTATCTTTTTGATGGTGGCTTTTCTAATAAGTATGAAGTGATATCTCATTGTGATTTTGATTTGCATTTTCCTAATGACTAGTAATACGAGCATCTTTTCATGTACCTCTTGGCCATTCATCTATCTGCTTTGGAAAATGTCTATTCAGGGCTTTTCCCCATTTTTTAATTGGAGTTTTATATGTCTCTTTTTTGTGCTGTTGAGTTGTATGAGTTCTTTAGATATTTTTGGATGTTAACTCCTCATCAGATATATATGGTTTTCAAATTTTTTTTCTTCTTCTATAGGTTATATTTTCACTTTGCTAATTGTTTCTTTTGTTGTATGGAAGATTTTTAGTTTGATTTAATCCCACTTGTTTATTTTTTATTTTGTTGCTTATGCTTTAGTTGTCATAGCCAAAAATTTCATTGCCAAGACCCATATTAAGGAGTTTTTTTCCCCTTAAATTTTCTTCTAGGAGTTTCATGATTTCAGGTCTTAAATTAAATCTTTAATCCATTTCAAGTTACTTTTGTGAGTAGTATAAGACAAGAGTCAAGTTTTACTCTTTTACCTTTGAATATCCAGTTTTCCCAGCACAATTTATTGAAGAGACTGTCTTTCCTCCATTGAGTTCTTGGCTTCCTTGACTGTATATGCTTGTGTTTATTGTAGGGCCCTCAGTTCTGTTCCATTGATCGACTTGTCTGTTTTTATGCCAACACCATACTGTTTTGATTACTTTACCTTTACAGTATAGCTTGGACCCAGGAAGTGTAATGCCTCCTGCTTTGTTTTTCTCAGTTTTGTTAAGCAATCCTTAAGGAGGTTCAAATCCATAGCAGGATTTCTTTGTGAAAATGAAACCTATTTAGGTGAAAGTATGACGTTAAAACAAAAGGCACATGCTGCATGCTTTGTGCAGTTAGATATGCCACATAAAATCGTTGTAAAGATTAAAAGAATTGATATAAAAGATTATTAGTCCCAATGAAACAGATTTTATGGCAAAGCAAAGGTACTTTGGTTCAATTGTTGTGTAATTGAAGATTTTAGCACTTGTCACACATAATGTAACAAGGGAGCCTCTGTTGCACAATGGTTTCAGACATCTTCTCTGGCATGTCTGAAATCATACAATAAATACTGGAAAGATTGGTCAGCCACTTCATAAATCTGAGCTGTGATAAGTCTTTCATTATTTCATAGTGAGCAAAATGTCCTTGCAAAAAGAGGTACTTGTATCATTATTTCAATTACATAACTCTCATTCTTTCCTAGGACTCAAGATGAATCCAGATTTTCCAATTATCCCTTTTATAAAGAGCCCCATAAGGATGATTAAGTGAAGTAGTGAAGCCAGACATCTGCTGAAAATGCCCATTTAAAATCTTTGGTGAATTACAATATGCTTGTAAATGAATTTATGAATTTAAGGTTAGCTCTTTAGATTCTTAGCAGATTACAAATGCCTGTTGATGTTTTAGTTTATATTTCAAAGTTTGGTTTTTATGAGAAAGCTATGACAAACAGAACACGGGAGGGGAAGGAACCAGGAAGAGCTAACACGTCAAACTAAATCATGAACATAGGAATGAGGGGAAAAACTCCCCGAAGTGAGTTTCAATGAATGATAACTGAATACAGTGAAGTAAAAAAGGCCAAAATGTAGGAAGGGGAGAAAATTACACTTTATCACAAAAAAATAGAACATCTTCCCCCACAGGATATAATTTGATGCATTGTTTTTAAAACAACAGCAAACACTAATGAGGAAGACTGGGACAGACCAAATCTTACCATGTTATTCCCCTGCTCAGAACTCCTCAAAGGCTTCCTGTTGCCACTAAGATAGGGTCCAGACTCCTTAACACAGCACCTCTGGACCTTCGTGAGCCTCTGTTTCTCCAGCTTCAATTCTCAGTATTTCCTCCTAACCCCATTCACTCCTCTGACCATGAGATCAAGGCCGTATGTACCTTACTACAAGACATTCCCTCACTTGCTTAGAGTTCCTGGCTGTCTCTCTTCTAGCCATTCAACAGGGCTCAGCTCAGCCGTCACCATCTCTGAGAAGTTTCCTCTGACCCTACTATCTGTCTTTTCTCAAAAGCACTTGTTTATACTCTGTTTACTTCTCATTTCTTCCACCCTGGTCTGTGAGCTCCTTGAGGAAAGGAACTGTGTCCTCGTCATATTTATCTTCCCCAGTGCCAGTATTCTGAGTTGAATTGTGTCCCCACCAAAAGATTTTGAGGTCTTTACTCCCAGTAACTATGATTGTGACCTTAATTGAAAATAGGAAATATGCTGATGATCAAAGCTTAGATGAGATCATTACGGTGAGCCTTAATCCGACATAACTAGTATCCTTATAGAAAGAAGAAAGTTGGACACCAGGACAGACACATACACAGGGAGAACATCATGTGAAGAGGAAGGCAGAGATCGGGGTGATGCAGCCATAAGCCAAGGAATGCCAAAGATTGCCAGCAAAACGCTGGAAACTAGGAGAGAGGCATGGAATAGATTTTCCTTCACAGCCCTCAGAGGCAACCACCCTTGCTGATGCCTTGATCTGGACTTCTAGCCTCCAGAATTGTCAGGCAATAAATTTCTGTTGTTTAAGTCACCCAGTTTGTTTCACTTTGTTCCAGGAGCCCTAAAAAACGAAGACAGCATAAAGCTTAAAGTTTCTTTAAAGAATGCGTGAAGTAACCCACCACATTATTTTACCAGCCTGAGCCCACTCCACAGGTCACTGAAGGATTCAGTGTGCTGATGTAATTCATTAATTTTATAAATTAGTTTTGGAGTATCTACTTTGTTCACAATGTTCCTGGCGAACATGAATAAGAGAGTTATTATTTCTTCTACCTTCAAAATGCTAACTCTCCAACCTGGGAAGAATGAAACGTTCCTATCGCAGAGCTGACAGGTAGTGCATACCGCTGTAGTGATTTATGGCAGGGGTCTGTTCTGGTGGGTGGGTGCCCATGCTATACCAGCTATTAAATGTTCAAAAATCAACTCTTCCTATAAATTACTAATTCAGTGTAGAAAGTGATGTGTTATGAAAAATGGGAGAGAGAAATAGCATTATACGTGATGATGGAGACATATTACTTTTAACTTAAAAGGCTGGGGATTAGGAAGGGCTTTGCAGAAAAGGTGATACTTGATAAGAGCCTTTGTGGATGGAAATTTATCCAGACCCATCCAGTTAACCGTCAGACTTTCTGCTGTGCTTTCCCAGCAACAACCCTGCCAACTGGGACATTCCCTTCAAACTACAACATATGCAGTGATTTTTATATCTCTCAAATAATCTGTCACTTTTGATGTGTTGGCTCCAAACAGTCTGGACAGTATTCAGAGGTGAATGTTAATCACTTTGGTTTATACTGGCAGCTAGAATTAACCTGGAAAAGACAGAAAGATGTGGATGAGAGGTAGAGGCAGTGCCTCTCACTTAGTTTATATTTTAAAACTGGAAGCTTGGAAAATATTCCATCTCAAGTACAATAAAATAGACTGCAAGCCAGTAAGAGAACATCTAATCACACTTTGTCATACTGTCCCAGGAGCAGTCAACTGTGTTCGAGCAAGGTGTTTCATTTGTAGGGATAAAGGCAAGTTAGTCAGTGCTGATCATTCCAGGAGTTAATAAAGAGTAAATACGTCTCTCATTGCTTATTTCTATTGTTTCTTTAGACACAATTGACTCTTCATTAATTACCCAGCCCACAAGACAGTAGTTAGCACATTAAAATGCTCAGTAAGAATTATTTTGGTCACTTTTTTTCCTTAAGCTAAAGCAGTCAGCTAAAGAATACACATATCTGTTGTTGTAGGATGCTTGATATTTAAAAGTATACCTGTGCCACATGATCATCCGATCTTTGAACAATCCAGTCATTAATTTGTTCAGCAGATACGTATTGAACAACTACAATATGCCAGCAGCGTGCACAATATGGTCTGCTTAATGCAAGCCCTGCTGTCTAGGATCATACGATTTTGTTGAAGAGAGAAGATCAGTGCAAAAAAGAGATTTCAAAGGTGATTTTATCTAACTGCTTACACTTTCTGTGCTTACACCTAGACTGCTGAGAATTGTTGAAGGAAAAAAAAATACTAGAACACTGCTATCTTTAATTCATAGTCACTAAACCTAACTAGACAGTCAACAGTTCCTTGCAACTTTTCTGCATTGCTCTAATCAGTTATTTCTTCCATCTTTCCTAATAGCTATTTCAAAACTTCTGTACTTTCTTAAAAACTCTGACCTCATTACTTCCATCATCTTGTCTGATGACCACAATTTCATGTTATCAGAAAAAATTAAGGATGAGAACTATTAATGTACTACCATTAAACCTATCATGTTAACCTTTACCTATACCATCCTTTTCTCCTTCCCTCCTAATTCAATGGGAAAAGTGTCCTTCTGTCTCCATTTACTCATTTATCCCAAACTATTTATTATGCACAGTATCAGGGGCAAACAGGACATTGGTGAGGACAAAAGTTACGGTTCCTCTCCTCCTGCAGCCCGTGTTCTTCCTAAGAATACTTGTTGCTTTCATGTGAACTATTTAAAATTTCTCAAAGAAGCCATGTTATCTCCTAACTCTGGGCCTTTGAGTGTGTGTTTCCTTCCACAGGGATGTTCTCTCCCCCACTCCCTTTTTCCTGGCTCACTTTCTTCTTCCAGGTCTCAGGTTGGATATTGGGACCTACAGTTAGCCTTCCCTAACCCCCCTCCCCAAGCCGAGGCAGGCAGCCCACCTGTGTGCCCGGAGCCCGTGTTCCTCTCCTGTCAGCGCTTACTACACCAGGTTTTCCTTGTCTCTTTACTTGTCTGACTCTCCATTAGAAAACAACCATAAACTCTTAATTCACTGATAAGACCACAGCATATATAGGGCAGTCCTTGACACATGAGTAGTTATCAATAAATGTTCACTGAATGAGTTGACTTGGTCTATTTAAATAGAAGCAAAAAAAAAACTGATACAGATAATTGGTTCCACTGGAGTTCAACCTAGAAATGAACTACTCTGAGTTGGCAAAGATTTGAGTGGTCTTGAAAATTAAAGTAGTGAAGGCATTTCAGATGGGGAAACAGGAATAACAATTTTAAAAACAGCACAGCAAGATCGTCTTGCTTGGGGGAAGCTTCGTAGCAGAGAAGTAAGAAGTAGTGAGAAGAGGATATGCAGCGTTTCTGTAGAAAATGAACAATGATGGGCAATTTCCAATAACAGAGTAACACAATAAGTGTTGGATTTTAGGGGAAAATAACCTGGAAAATATTTGCAGAATGGAGTGGAGAATCAGGCAGGGAAAGACCGAAATCGGAATGTGGTTGTGAACCTTTTACACTAAAGCAGGCGTGATTGGATCAGCACTTGATTTAGTGAAATAGCAATAAAAAAGTAATATATATTTATTTATATTTGTAATTATATTTATATTTATATTCTTAGGGCCGTTCTCTCCTATAATGGAGATGAGTGAGGTAACTACAAACCAGCCAGTTCTACCAGGCAAGAAGCCCAGCCAGTCACCCAGACTTTTCCTCCAGAAAGGCAGGAAATTTCTGATGGGCCTCGTTTTTTCTGCATTACATAGAACACTACTGATTACTTTTACATTCCTACCCCCATCACCTGTTTCTTCTCTTATTTCTTTGACTGCTTCTCTCTTCGTTTTATTTCTCTTTATTTTACTGCTCTAAAACAGTGCTTCTCAGAGTACGGTCCTCCTACCAGCAGCGTTAGCATCACATGGGAGCTTGTTAGAAGTGGAAATTGGGGGCCCAAGCCAGATATCCTGAGTCAAAAGCTCTGGGGCCACAGACTAAATTCAAAGACCATTTCTCTCCAGTAACAGTTATTCCCCAAGTCACATCTCTTTCTTGTGGAGAATCCATGTTCATAGTTTCAGTTACCACTGCTATATAAATAAATACCCAAACGTTTGTGTGTGTGTGTGTATGTGTGTGTGTGTGTGTGTGTGTGTTATTTCATTAGAAAGAAGGAGGTAGATAAACATACTGTCGCTCAGATCATAAGGATTAGAGGCTGCGTTAGTTTCCTGGGGCTACCTTAATGAGTGACCACAAATTGGGTGGCTTAAAACAGCAGGAATTTGTTCTCTTGCAGTTCTGGAGCCTGGAAGCCTGACACCAAGACGTCAGCGAGATTGGCTCCTTGTAAAGGAGAGTTTGTTCCATGTGTCTCCTATAGTTTTGGGTGGTTGCTGGCAGTCTTTGGCATCTCTTGCCTGTAGATGTGTCACCCTGATCTCTATCTCTGTCATCACACGCATTCTTCTCTGTGTGTGTCTGTGTTACTGGGTCCAGATTTTGTCTTGTTACAAGGACACCAATCATTGGATTAGGGCTCATACTAATCCAGTATAACTTTATCTTAAATTGATTGCATCTGCAAAACCTCTGTTTCCAAATAAGGTCACATTCACAGGTAACAGAGCTTAGGACTTCAGCCTGGCTTTTGAGGAGACATAATTCAACCCATTACCAATTTCATGTGAGTAGATTGTGGGCTATGGAGCCAGACGGAGGGTATGTGCAACATGGAAATGGAATTAGTAACTATAGATCACTGTTGAGAAATTTCAGCTCTTGCAGTAAGAAGGCTGCAGCAAGTTCAAAAGATCTTTTCAGGGTAGGACAGAAGCATGGCCAAAGCCAGAATGGAAGAAAAGCGTAGATGGTAAGAGACTAAAAATTCTAGAGCACAGAAAGGAATAATGAGTAAAATTCTAAGATGATGGGGAAGATTTAGGTTTAGAAAAGAAGAAGAATGCTTATTCCTTTTAGAAAGGGATGGAAACTTTTCGTAATAAAATGGGCATTGAAATGATGTCCTGAAAGCATGGGTGGGTATTTTTAGTTACATAGAGAAGAAGTTTGGAAAGTTGACCATGTGAAGTTAATTAGGTCATCTGTGAGGATGGAGCCTGCCTAGCCAATGCCTTAGGAATTTTAACAGAACCACTCCTTTCAACTCCAAACTTTGTCTTTTGCACCCAGGAAAAATCCAGAGAGTAAGAAAATAAAGCTTTGACTTTTAATTAATCATGTCTGCAGTGCCCAGTGAGATTAATTATTCCCTCAAAATGAAAGGTACATTTTTGGTATTTTTATAAGCACTGTTTTTTTTTTCCTAAAGGAGAAGGGATATCAAGTAGTCTGTTACCTGTGTAGACCAGACCCACAGGCGAAGTTTTTCTTTTGTTCGTCCACTGAAATGCATGCATATTCAGAAATTGCCTATAGAAGTGGATATTTTTCTAAGAAAAGGCCAGCTGGGTTTCAGAATGGGCTGTGCATTTCCTTTAATGAAAACATGGAGTCAGAATGTACAGGCTCCCACTAGTGTTTTTTTGTAAAGCATTAAACACCCTATCTTGCAGATTCTTGATAAACTGTGACAGAAGCAGTCTGCTTAATAATATTGAATTTTTGGAGATACCCCAGAGTGCCCTTCTAGTAAAGTCACATAAAATGAAGTTGAACCAAGTTATTGAATGATTATAAGATACCATGGGGGGAAAAAAAAGACATCATGGGGCTTAGTTCTTTACACCCATGATGATTATATGGGGCCATTGTAATCACATGACTCTTTCAAGCATTGGAGGTTTTATTCTAAGCTTCTCAAGCACAGTATCAGTCAGTCTGTGTGCCCAAGACGTCTGCCTTCAGGTCTCCACCTCATTGACACCTGCTTCTCAGCGTAGTCAGGCAGCAAGGGAAGAGGATGAACTGTGACCGGTCCTCATGTTCTTTTTTCCAAAGAGGACAAAGGTTTTTTTGTGGGAAAAGGTTAAGTTACAGGCTTCAACAAGGTTCAGACATTCCTTTCCCTACGCCTGCATCTCCTGTGGTAACGGGAGGCTATACAACTTGGGACCAAGCAGGAGATATGGAAAGAGGAACCCAGCTCCATGCCCTAGAAGTAATCCTGAAATTGTGTTTGCTCATCACATGTTTGTCAAAGAGATCAGTTTTTTAATTGTTTAGCAAATTAAGTGTTTAAATTTCACATGCTTTTTTCCTTTGCCAGAGCACAGAAATAACCACTGATTTTACTTCCTTTTGTGATTTTGATACTTATATTTTTCTGTGTCAGCTTTGTTTATTACTGGCACATGCATAGGCTTGTTTAGTATTAATCTTAATAGCCAAACATTCCACTTTGGACAGGGTTAGGGGTCAGTGTTTTAGGGTGAGACCTACCCATTCTCATCACTGAGGGGTTTTTTTTTTTTTTTTGGAATTGATTAGTCTGCCATCACCTGATGACCCAGGGCTATTTGTTTATCATGGACACATCTTTTCAATATTATAACCAATTCTCTAAAATGGTCACTTACCAAAAATCTGTGTTCCTTACTGAAATCTTTATAATATTCATTGCATTTATCCTATTAGGAAGCATTCTAGCTTATTGTAAAATAAATTCAGGTTGTGAGTGTTTGCAAGGCAGTTCCATCTCAATTTCCAGCACAGGGGTGAACACTGTGTGACCTAAATCAGGGCAGCTGGTTCTTTAGTCATCTGGTCAGTCTGCATGTATGGGTGCCAAAGGGGCGGTTTCTCTCGCACGCTCTCTCTCTTTGGTGCATTCTCTTTTATCAATTCTAACTTAACATTTAAGATCCAGCCCAAATGCTTAACCTTTTCAGGTTGGATTGGTGGTTCAACGGCAGAATTCTCACTTCCCAAATGCTAAACCTTTTCTTGATCCTCCTCCTCCTCTTCTAAGACATCAGTCATGGTCCCCTCTGGGCTCATATAACATAGTACCATTGCAGAACTTATCCTAGCCGGTTAAATTATGTCAAGGTGTTTAGGTATCTGTTTTTTTCCAAACGACTAACAGCTTACTAAAAACAGAATTTTTATTTATCAAGAATCTATTTTTGTAATAACTGTAAATCGAAAGCAACCTTTCAGAATTGTATAAAAATGTTTAAAAAGAATCTATTATATGCCAATTACTATAGAACATAGATATACTTATTCCCTTGTTACAGATGAGGAGATTTGGACTTCAGTTTACACAGTTAGTATTTGAAAGAATCAGGATGCAAATCTGGCTCTGCTGTTGCCCTACTGGTGCCCACTGGCTGGCGTAAACCCTGTGTAGCCTGAGATGGAGAGCTAATCAGAGTGCACGGGAGGCCGTGCGATGCCTCACACAGTTATTGACTCCAACTAACAGCACTCACTTTTTCAGCTTCCCCTCGCTCTTTAAAGCCACCAGCTTTATCTTTAAGGGGGTGACTTTCTCAGTCCTCTCATATTCATCTGTTTCTTCATTCTTTCATTCAATGCATGTTTATAGAGGTAACTATGTACTTGACCTTGTTCTATTGCAAAGCATGAAACAGATCAAACTCCCTGTCAACATGGACTTCATGTTTTCACCAAGGAGACAGACAATAAAAATAAATAAATAAAATATGTAGATGATTTATATAATATATTACCATGTAGTAAGTGCTACGGGACACTGAGAAACAAACCAGGATAAGGAAGTGGGTGCATTGTTAGGGGACAGTATTAAATAAAGAGGTCAGGTTCAGGATCCTTGAGAAATTGAAATTTTTTTTATTTTTATTTATTTATTTATTAATTTATTTATTGTAATGGAGGTTCTGGGGATTGAACCCAGGACCTTATGCGTGCTAAGCATATGCTCTACCACTGAGCTATACACTCCCCCTGAGAAATGGAAATTTTAACGGCGCCCTGAAGGCAGGGTATTCCCGGCAGCAAAAACCGCCGAAGCAAATGCCTTGAGATGGAAGTGTGTCTGGTATGTTCTTAGGAATACCAAGGCAGCACACATGTGTAGAGCAGAATGAAGGAAGGGAGGATTAGCAAGTGAGGGGAGAGAGTGGTCCTGTAATGCAGACAGACCACCCCTGCTTGAACAGAGTGTTCAGCAGGCAAGGAACCCAGTGTCTCCAAACTAATCATTTGGATTTGGTCTTTTTTTTTTTTTTTTTTTTTTTTTTTTTCAGTTCTTAATTTTAATTGAAGTGTAATCAATAACCTTGTATTCTGGATGTAAACATAGGCTACACATTTACTTCTCATGTTGAATTGAATATCTAGAATATGGCTGAATGTTAATTAAATGTTGATTATTTTTAAATGTATCCGTATTCCTTAAAAGTAAGAGAAATCAAGGAAAATGTTTAGTTCTGTACCTTCAGGCCATTCTCTGGCTCCTATTAAAAATAGTTCACTTCACCTGAATAGAATTACCAGTTAAAAGGAGCACTTAAACCTAATCTTAGGGAAAAAGTTATCTCCTTTTTAGCTGATATATTTATGTCTACAGTATCCATAGTGATTTCATTGTCTTGGTAAAATCTTTAACTTCAAATGTCAACTACATAGTTATTCTCTTTGTTGGACTTAACCTTGTTTACGGTGGTAATTTGTTTCCTTAGCTCTTTTGCAACTCAGACTGTCTGTGGTATTTACTGTTGGCGTAGTGGATGTAAATCAGAATCCTGGGATTTATTTTAACCTTTTGTCCACAGTTTTGAATGACTTCTGTACTATTATAAATACAGTAGATTGATCCTAGCATGTGGTTTTGAAAGTTTTGTAAATATGTTTTTTAAACTTCCCTATAATCTTACATAATATGAAGTAACAGTTTTGGAAAACATGAGCTGATATGTATTCTAAATTTCATAGGATAAGCCGATTGGGAACATTTTATTTACTCTTGGTCATCTTTCATTTGATAAATAAATTCTTTTTTTATAGTTTATTTTTTGTACATATATATTTTATTGCACATATTTTTTGTACATATATATTTTATTGAAGTATATAGTCAGTTTACAATATTGTGTCAATTTCTAGTTTACAACATAATGCTGCAGTCATACATGAACATACATATATTCATTTTCATATTCTTTTTCACCATAAGTTAGTATAAGATATTGAATATAGTTCCCTGTGCTATACAGTATGAATTTGTTATCTATTCTATATATATTAGTATCTGTAAATCTCGAACTCCCAATTTAACGAATTATTTAAATATGAGTCAAACACCTTTACAGATCTATGCAATGTCAAAGCATCAATAAAGAATAATTACCCACTTCAGTAGGAAATTAAATAACACTTACTTTAATTGCCCCATTAATTTAAATCCATTTTCTGTTCATTGTTAATAACTATTTTGGTTAATTTAACAAAAAAAATCATTTTAAATATAATTCCAGAAGTGTTACTTTATAATTTACTATGGCATTATTTTTCCATTAACTAATCATTTATGCTGTCTTAAGAGCAGCACATGGCCCTACTCATTATTTTTTCAATACAAGCATAGTGAAATGGGGTGGTTTTTAAGTGTTTTTCATTGTTGTTGAATAAAGTGCCAAAAATCTTAACGATTGTTTTATCATAAAACAAATGGGTGGTTTTTTAAAACTAGGTGACTGGAGTGAGAGTGTGTGTGTGTATGTGTGTGTGTGTGTTTTAATTTCCTAAGCCAAGTGAGTAATAGAAATTCTCTTTAATAACAAAATGACAAAAGTTTTCTATTTATATCTATTTTCTGAGTAATTTGCACATTAATTATTATAATTTCAAAAAGCAATGAAAATATATGCTCCAAGTATTGTACTGAGTCTATATTCAATCATATTATGAGAAGTATTTTTTTGGTTCTTACACTTTTAAACAGTCTATCAGTCGTTCTTTTAAAATGGCATCATAATTTATTTTTCTTTAGGGGGTGGGAGGAATTAGTTTTGTTTGTTTATTTGCTTATTTATTTATTTTGATGGAGGTACTGAGGATTGAACCTAGGACCCTGTGTGTGCTAAGCACGCACTCTGAGCTATACTCTCCCCCATCGTAAAAATGTTTAATACCTTTATTCTTATTATCATTCCATAGTTTAATATAAATAAAAGCTTGTGAAAACATGGATGGACTTGGAGGATATTATGCTGAATGAAATAAGTCAGATAGAGACAGACAAATACTGCATCATTTTACTTATATATGGAATCTAAAAAACAAATGAACAAGTAACAAAACAGAAACAGTTATAAATACAGAGAACAAATAGGTGGTTCCCAGAGGTGAGGGGGATAGGAGAAGAAAGACATAGATGAGGGAGATTAAGAGGTCCCAACGTCTAGTTGAAAAATAAATGAGTCATGGGTAAGAAGTGTACAGTGTGGGGAAATAGTCAATAACTATGTAATATCTTTGTATGGTGACGTATCATAACTAGACTTATCATGGTGATTATTTTGAAATGTATAGAAATACCTAATCACTATGTTGTGTAATAGGAACTAACATAGTATTGTAGGTCACTTAAACCTCAGAAACAAGCAAACAAACTCACTCATAGAAAGAATTATGATTACCAAGAGGTGGGGAATGAGGAGAGGGTGAATTACATGAAGGCAGTCAAAAGGTACAAACTTCCAATTACAAGGTAAGTAAGTTAGGGATCTAGTGCACAACATGATAAATATAATTAACACCCCCGTGTGTTATATGTGAAAGCTAGGAGAGTAAATCCTAAGAGTTCTCATCACAAGGAAAAAATTTTTCCTATTTCTTTAATTTTGTATCTGTATGAGAAGACAGGTGCTCACTAAGCTTATGGTGATAATCATTTCATCATGTATATAAGTCAGATCATCACGCAGTACACCTTAAACTTACACAGTACTGTATGTCAATTATATCTGAATAAAACTGGGAGGAAAAAAAAAGTTTCATAAGCCATAGCATAGTAAAATTCATCTCTCAAAATAGAAAATTTCCATGTTTAAAATGATTTGATATTCTGTGGTTTGTTATGATAATAATAAAGTCAAAGTGTATAATCTATTTCTTTACCCTTTAGACTGTATACAAGGATGATTTATTTGTGTGTGTGTGACTAGCCTCACTGTGAGTTAATAACAGGAAGTGCCAGGAGGTGGGACAATATGACAGGGTGGCCAGGAAACAAAACATGAAGGGCAAGCATTGAGCTTCTTTCCCTTATCTTCTCCCTGAAATTATTACATAAATATCCAGCGTGTCTTCCTTGTGGCTCTTATCTCGGAATTTGTGGGATGTTCTATAATGGCTGTACTTTTCATTCCGAAATGTCAAAAATATCTAGGTCTCTACCCAAATGATTGACAGTGCTTCTGTGTTCTGTGCTAACAGCACCAAAGATGAATCCACAGACTCAACATGAGCAGAGCTGTACTTGTGTTTGCCTCATTAGCATTAATCAACAAGCTTTCAGATGTTTAAAGATGAACAAAATCTACTGACGTAGAACCTTTACTGTTATTTATTACTGTTGTAAAAAAATGAAGATTAATTTTTGTTAGATTGTTAAAATGTGGCTAATAGTATTTTCTTTTAAAAACACAAGGCTTTTCTTTTTCTGTTCCTTTCACATAGGTTTAGGCTTCAGTATTGCAGGAGGTGTGGGGAACCAACACATTCCGGGAGACAACAGCATTTATGTAACTAAAATTATAGATGGAGGAGCTGCACAAAAGGACGGGAGGTTGCAAGTAGGCGACAGACTACTCATGGTGAGTGTGACTCAAGCAAAACTATAGGTCTGTTTATAAAACTCTTGTTTCCCAGTGTTTGATGGTCTTAATCACTTCAGGCTGCCATAACAAAATACCCTAGACTAGATGGTTTAAGCAGTAGAAATTTTCTTTACCCACAGTTTTGGAAGCAGGGAAGTTTAAGATCAAGGTTATGGCCCATTCAGCTCCTGGTGAGGTCTCTCTTCTTGGCTTGCAGACAACAACCTTCCTGCTGCATCCTCATGTGGCCTTCTCTCCAGGCTTGTACTGAGAGCGCTCGCTCGCTCGCTCGCGCTCTCTCTCTCTCTCCTTATAAGGCCATCAGTCCTGTGAGATTAGGGCTCCCCCCTTAACTCATTTTAATTAGTAACCTTAATTACTTCCTAAAAACCTTACCTCCAAATGCAGTCACATTGGAGATTAGAACATCAACATATAAATGGGGGGGGCACAATTCAGTCCATATTAGTGACTGTGGGCAGAAATAGAACAGAAGGGAGAGCAGATTTTGTGGTAAGTGATGTCAAAAGTACAGGTACAATTGTGTCTGATATGTTGACATTTTAAAAACAGAAATCTAAATTTTCACCAGTTTTCATAGATATACAAGGCACAGAGATTATATGTTCTTCTTTCAGTGTAATCCACCTTCTATCAGCCAGAGACACCACTGACTCCACCCCGGTGGAGAGGTGGGCTTTGCATAACAAAGGGAACAGCACCATCTGGTTGACTGATACGCACATTTCTATGCCTCACTGTGTTCCTTTGTTCAATCAGTGCAGCCGCAGTCCCTCACTTCCAAGAATTCATAATCTGAGTTCTGTCACTTGCAAAGATGGATCCCTTCCTCTTCTTTCAGACAGGATTACAACTATTTTAGTTGCCAGCCGCCCACAGGCTTCAGGAGTCCTGGACAATGATTGACACTCAGCCACCCTTTCTTAGCCATGGAGTTGTATGATAAACTAAAGCAAAATTTAGGCAATTTTAAGCAGGAAGAAATTGAGGATTACACCTAATAAAACTGTTTCATGTCCATTTACTGTTTCATACCAAACCTACAGGATAATAATCAAATACTGAAAATTAGTAGAAAATAGCTCTCAAGTAATATAGGTGTATCTAGTCATATGTTTGGCCTGATAAAACAGTCTTGAATCTGTGTCTGCAAGGAGCTATTATCCCCAATACTTTCATGAGAAATGTTTGGGAAAGCTCAACCTGTACAATTTCAACAGAATACTAATTTCTAGGACGTGCAAGTTTTGGAGGTTGAAACATTGAGGTTTATTGTACCCACGTGCCTGGACTCTAGACAGGTTGTTTTTCAGTCCCACTGGCCTAAATTCATAGTTGTCAATGATTTTTGTATTGATTTATCTGGATGAGATCTTTATAATAATCTTGATAGCTAACATTTATTTGGCACTTACTATGCTCCTTGTACTTTTAAAAGTACTTTTCTGTAATGTAGCTCATATTTCTTTGTTTTATGTAAGCAAAGGGAAATTGAGGTACAGAGCAGTTTACCAACTTGACCGTGGTCATATAGTTAACAGTGGACAGAATCGGATTTCACATCCAGGCAGTCTGGCTTGTATCCATGCTTGCAATCACCAAACGTGGTCTTTGCATTTGTTTCCTAGAATTTGTCAGTCAGTTCTTTCCTTCCTTCCTTTAGTTAACATTCAGTCATTCATTAATTCCTGTATTTAACAAGTAATATATTGAGTACTACCATGTCCCAGGCAGTAGCCACTACTCAGGAAGGAACTCTGTCAGAAGAAAAAGTACGTTCAAACTTAATGGGCAAAAAAAAGTGTGGTTTTAATTACTTTAGTCAAAGTTGCAACTAAGAGTTTTTGGCTGCTTTACCACTTGAAGTCGTTACAATTTTCTTTGCTTAAAAAACCACTTTGTTGAGGTATGGTTGACCTATAAAAAGCTGTACATATTTAATGTGTACAATTCCATGACTTTGGGGATAAGTACATACCCTTGAAACCATCACTACTATCAAGGCCATAAATTTATTCATCTCCTCCCAAAGTTTCCTCCTCCCCCTCCCCCCTTCCTCCTCCTCCTTCCCTTCCCCTTCTTCCCCTTCTCCTCCTTCTCCTCCTCCTCCTTCATTATTATTTTTTTATTATTATTATTATTATTATTATTATTATTATTATTATTATTATTATTATTATTATTATTGTGTGGGCATGTGGTAATAACACTTAATGTAAGATCTACCTTCTTAGCAAGTTTTAAGTGCACAGTACAGTATTGTTAGCTATAGGCGCCATGCTGTATAGCAGAACTCCCATTTTCATTCTAGAGACAGTCTGATTTTTTGTTTCTTTGCTTGTGTTTTTGCCTTTGATGTGAAAGTTGGTTCTTATGATGTTGTGTCTTCTGAAACAGAATGGTGTCATTGAGATATAAGACCTTCTCTCAAGAAGACAAACTTTATTGTTTGTTGACTTAGGAATTAAATAAACTGCGATATCCATCTTCCTCATAGTGCTAAATTGAAAAATGAAGAGGACAGTTCATTCTAAAGTAATAAGTGTCATAGATGGTGACTGATTTGACCTTTGACTCATTGTTCTATGAGTTTGGATGTAGACAACTCTTCTGGAACTCTTTTGATGTTTCTTCAACTGCTGCTATTGTAATATGCTAGATGTTGTGTGCCAAATAAATTTTTAACTTTGTATACACTTCTTGAAAAAAACCTTGAAATCTGCATAATTCTGTCAAAGGATTTTCCAAACACCATGCTATTTTTCCATTATCATTTTCTTGATCTTCATTGTAGGTGTAACGATTTTAAAAATAGCTGTGCCATAATCCTTAACTGTTTTGAGTTTTTAAAGCATAGTTTGAAAAAAAAGTGAACCTTCAACAATAATAGGTCTCTCTTCTCTTATGTAAGGAAAACATAATTAGTACTTCCAAGGCAACTGCCAGGCTGAATCTAGAAATGAAAGAAAATGATTCACTTTATAATATTCTGAAAGAAAAATGACCCTAAGGGAGAAAATAAGGGAAAAAAAATCCCAGAAGCCACCCAAAAAGACCAATTATCTTGCTTCAACCAAAAATATTTATCAGTGCTCTCCTGTCATTCCTTTCCACCTCCTCTTCCGTTTACTAGCCTACATTCTACCTTCTTTATCTTTCTCCTCTTCAACCCTCCTCCCCCAAAGGAAGTATGAATAATTTAAAATCTGCGATTTACCAGCTGTACCACACTCTATATTTTTCTCTAAATAGCTATTCTTCTTTCTAAAACATTTTGCACCACTCCCTTCTCTCACTTCTTAGGAAAAATTCCTCCATGTATTATTCATTCAGAGTTCTGCAAGTAAACTAGTCTAAAATGAAACTCCATTAATTTCTTTAGACTTTTGTGGCTAATTCACCACAATTCAAAAAGTCTCTTAGCTTCTGCCCTGAGAACCCAATTTTTTTTTTTTTTGGACCTTTAAGTTTCTCAGCTGAAATAGCTGTAATGTTGGGCACCACCTGAATCATACCATATATACTGGGTACTTTTTTTCCCTAAGTACTTTTTATACTTCAGAGTTGAAAAGTAACTATCTTAGGTGTTACCATATTCCAGCTCTCATCTGGTACATCAAAATCCCACAGAAAAGCAGCTGTATGAAGTGGTCCCTCACCTCTGCTAGAACCCTCTAAGGATGGAAAACATAATGCCTTCTCAAATCTATTCATTAGATACTAACCATCATTAAAAATGTTTTCCTTAAAATCATATCAAAATATATTTTCCTATGCATCTCTTCTTTTATTCGTAGCACTCTCCCTTGGAAACAGAATGATGAATACTAATTCCTCTTCCACATCTTTGTGAAAAGTTACATCTCGTCAGTTCTCCACTTCTCAGTCTTTTAAGATGTTTTGCACATTTACTCTCACTCTTGAAGTGAATTTTACCACACATCCATTTATCTTCTGTAAATAGATTACCCTTTAACAAAACTTCTTTTGATTCTTTGAAATGTTATTCCCTCACTTTAAAAAAGATCCAGTCAATGTTGTAGCATCTGATCTTTACATTTTTTCCACTATAAGAAAAAATTATCCCACCTGTCACCTTTGCAGTAAGCCTCTTAGTGTTTCAAGTAAGATGACTTTACTGTCAGACCTCTCTGATGTTTCATGGGTCACCCAGATGTGTGATGTATGTTTTCCTCACCAAAATAATAATTTTTTAAAAATTTCCTCTGCTACTTTGCACTTACTATTATTCACTAGAATTTTGTTTATTTTGTCTTTTTATTTTTTTCAGATGACAATGACATCTGATTTTAATAGATTGTACTAATAGCTTAGTGTTATAGTCACAGACTGAACAGATTACCTCTTGGCCTTGAACTTCATGGGACAGATGACTGGAGGTTAACAGTGTTGATAATTTTCCAGTTCTTTCATACATTTTTACAGAGTGGTTTTTATTAAGCCTTGCCAAGGTGATACAGAGAGCCACATGTATTACAGAAGTGTGATCTTCTTCATTTTTTTCTACATAATACCAGAAACTTTGAATCCAAGGTCATATAATTGTCTTCTCTCCAGGGACAACATGAACTGTTAATTGGCAAATCCCCTTGTCACATTGTGACTTAAAGTTGATAATCTAAGTCTCTTTTTTCCATAACCCTTGCTTGACACTGAAGAAAAAACTGTCAGTGAGAGAACTTTTACATCTTCTACAAAGAAGAAGTCTGTATGTTTTCTTTGCTTAAAGGGAAGCAGTAGACAAGAGGAAAGGTAAGAGGGTCATTGAAGTAATGTGAAAAGACAGTGGATTCAGAGAAAAGATAACTGGATTCAAGTCCCAGGCAGCCAGCATTTACTCCACCTTCTGGACCTTGGGCAAGTCATGTCCATCTTTAGTCTTTTGACCTCAATACCACGGCAGTATTGCCTTAGATCGGTGTTTCCCAAGTATGTTTTAAAATATTAGTCCCATGCCTGTATCACATGAAAAGGATCTGTAGTCAAATAAGTTTGGGAAATTCCACAACCTGCATCTTTGCTCTCTTGTAGATTCTCAGTAAACTTTAGCACATTAAAGGGTCTGTAAAGTCCTGCAGTCCTGCAGTCAAGGAACTAACTTAACTTTGATTAATACTAGAACTTCCAAATGTATTTTATTATGGAGTTTTTACTTAAAGTAATGCTTATGAAATGCCTAAAACTAGTGTTCAGTGGAGCACACTCTGGGATGTGCCATGTGTGGGCATCTCTTAGTTTTATTTGAAAATTTATATCCTACAGAAATGACATTAAATAGATTTAGGGAATATGAGTAGAAACAATACAATTTTCTGAATGAGTATTGGTTGTGAGGACCTAAATTATTATGTTTGGTAGATCTAGTGTATCCTCTAGTTTCATCCAAATATTAATACGAAAATCATCTTGAAGATAATGCAAATATGTAGAAATTATCTGAATAATGAGGAGGACTTTTAAGCACTTTCATTGGTTAGACCAGCCTTAGATAAGTACCAATGCTGATGGCTCAGTGGTACAGTGTGTGTTTAGCAGGCACGAGGTCCTGGGTTCAATCCCCAAATACCTCCATTAAAAATAAATAAATGAATAAACGTAATTACCTCCCCACTAAAAAAAAACACTTTTAAACAATTAACAAACAAGAACCAAAAGCTGTAACTGTCTCTGCACATGACTTTCCTACCACCAACACGCTGCTTCCTCCTCAGAAAGATCTTTCCCTCACAGCACCTCCCTACCCCTCATCGTACTCTGCACTTCAACACTTGAGAGATGGATGGGGCAGCCATTAGTCTTATTCTTATTCTCCAGAAGAGAAAGTTGGAACTCAAAGATGACAAACAGATTTCCAATATTATATGACTAACAAATTGTGAGATTGGATTCAGACCTAGATATCAATTTTCGAAAGCCACATTCCTTTCAGCAGTTTACTCAACCCTTCTGGTTCTCAATCTTGGTTGCACATTTGGATTTCACTGTAAGTTTTTGAACACAATGAATGCCCAGGTCTCAGTCAACCCTGAATAATCAAGAACCACAGTCCTACCTTGACCTAATCACATCCTGCCCCGCTCTGCGCCGCTCCACTGCTTCTCCTGAGGGTGACTTCAGTAATAACACTCATTCTGTCAAGCTGGTACAGCATCGTTTAGCAATTTCCAGTAATGAACTGAAAGGCATTTAGAAATAGTTCACCCTTCAGACTCTGTCCCCTGTAGTTAGAGCACCTTCTGAAATGCCAGGGGAAAACAAATCTGGATAATTACTTCTTAAACTCCTTTTTAATTTCTCTCAAATGCCATAAAATTACAATGCAATGCAAATGCAATGATTTATTTTATTAAAGGGTTAAAGGGCTTTACGTACAAAGGGTTTTTATGTAAATGGTTAAAGCCTTCCATTATATCATTTTTTATTTCTTTTTCTTACATTCAGTTTCATAACCCAGTTTATAGAACCTACTCTGTAGTCGTCATATATCGGTGCCTACTATGGAGTGGTGGTTTTAAAATTCTTTTAATAGCACACCTCATCAGTAAAACACAAAAAGTTGCCTCTAATGTATGTATATATCTCTACTTTAAATTGTATACATACACCACTATGCTACTTTATTATGCACATTTTAAGCCATATACAAAAAATAGAAAGCTGAAGATCAATGTGGTAAATATTAGAAGTTCAAATATTTCTTCCCATACCCAGCGGATTGCCCTGGTGTTCATATCATACTTAGTCCATTTTGGTGACCGCTGCTATAGAGGAAGCTGGAATCAATCACAATATCACTATCATTTGTACTCGCTCGCTCGCTCTCTGAAATAAAAGGTTAAGAAATGCATCAGTGATTAATGCAGGAGGAAGAAATTCATACTGCTGGAGCTTTGATTATGTCCATTATAAGCTGGTGTGACCCGGTGCTCATATTTTGTGCCAGCCTTTCATTCTTACATCCCATGCCTAACGCAGAGTGAGTGTCCAGTAAATGTGTATTGTTGGTTGAATGACCTTCATTCCTTATCCTTTCCTCTCTGACTCAACACAAACGTAAGATAAAAACTCAACACAAATGCTTCATTCTTCCTATTAAATAGGGAACCTTGATCACTTTTCCTTTGCTATGCCACATTATTATTTTTTTAACTTACTTAGCCTATTAGTTCAACATTTATTAAGTGCCTACTATTTACAGTGAGGCAGCTGTGGGAATACAAAGATGAAAGCGATCTAATCATTGCCCTTGAGAAGGTCAGACTTTGAGACGGAAAGAGGCGCTGAGGAGTCAGTGTTGTACGGGATCATTGTCACAGAAAGAACCCTGAACGGGAAGAGACTGTTTCCATCAGCAGGATCCACAAAAGCACTATGTCTGATAATGGTCTTTGATAGCTATTCATATACTGCTTTGTATTATATCATACAGTGAGTTTTCAGGTTCCTGGTATCATTTCTTTTCCATAAACACAAGTAAATTGCCAAATAAATCAGTATTATCCCCGTTTCACATATAAGAAAATTAGTGCTCAGTAAATATGTTAACTGACCAAAATTCATAAAACTAAAAATTGATAGCAGATCTGAATCTCCATTCAAAATTACTCTCCTTATGCCAAGTTGCCTTCATTTCTAGAAACACCTAGGTTTAAAATATAGCTATTATTTCTCATATATTTAAGTAAATTCACCAGGCATGAGAAATCAACTTCCTTCTTTCCCATTCCAGTTTTCCATAACTCATGTGATCTTGCTTCGTGTGTCTCATAAAGAGGCCACTGCACTTAGTTTCTTTTCTCCCTTATTTAAGATTTTTGTTCTTGTTCATTTGGAAAAGAGTTAATTTTCTTTTGGCCACAACTAAGGCATGCTCATTGCTGAAAAGATGAAAAAGAAGAAAATGTTTATTATCCAGAGATAACCATTATTAACATTTCTTATATCTTCATAGTTATTATTTTTAAAACAAATTTTGTTATAACAGTTAATTGAAATGCACTGCAGAGAAGTCAGTCTCTGGTTTATGCATCTGTATTTTTCATATCATTGACATCACTCCATTAGATTGGCCCCCTTTTTAATTTGTCTTCCAGTATAGTGATCATCCCTTCTGTCTTCTTTTTATAAAGTTAACTTTGGAGTTTGTGATTTTTTTCACAGCGTTTCAGAGTCTCACATTTCCTTGTACCACGTCTCAGTGCAGCTTATGTCCCTCATACCCCTCAGTGTGTCCCACCACATTGGTGTTCCTGCTTGAATAGGAAGAGGTCAGAGTCGTACGTTGCTCATTTCTCCTTATCACACCCTTTCCTGCCCGCACACTTCCCACCTTTGTACCATCACATGTGTATTTGCCAACACTCATTTGAAAACCCAGCACGCTTGCATGTTCCCTTCTTGCAAGTCTCCTGTCACCTCTTCCTTCAGCTGATGTGCCCTCTTCTGTGCACATCATGCTGCAATTCAGTGCTCGCTCTACCATTTGAGAAAATGAATCATCTCACCTCCAACCTCTCCCTCTTGGCCTCAGTCCTGGGTCCTTTTGCAGATACACGGCCAGGCTGCACATGTGTCCCTCTCTGTGTAGCCCACCCCACGTAAACACTTCATTCAAATGCACATGAATTTGTTTTCCCTGAAACCAGGCCAGTTGCTCAGTGTTCGCCATTAGAGGCAGATACTTGATGCAAAAGGGAAAAAAAGGAAAAAAGAAAAAGACAATGAAAGACAATGACAAGAGCAACTAGCCAATCAGTATAATGTCCCTTCTCTCTGTGAACAATCAGCTCCAGCTGTAGGTCCTTTATCTTGAGAGTTCAGAGGATAATGCGCACATATAATTAACCCAAACAAACCCACTTCCGTGAAAAACATTTTGAAGACTTCAGCACAAAAGAGCACTTTCTGGTCCAGATCCTGTACTATTCTGAATTTTTTAAAAGACCACACAGAAGCCTCACCAACAGTACTCTAATTAAACTCATCAGTTCACAGATGTTTACAGGAAAATGCTCAGCGAAAATTCTTACCGAGAGTTCCTGTTTCCAGGGAAGAGAGATGGATGATGACAAAAGTAATAGTAACAAGAGTATGTAACCACTTTACATATGTCAATACATTTAAATCAGTAACCCTCTGAGGGGGTGATTATTATCACACCTATTTTGCAGATGTCAGAACTGAGGCTAGGTGGGTTAAGGAAGTTTCCCAAGGTCACACGGATAGGCAGTGCCAGGGCCAGGCTGAGTCCTGGCTTACATGACTCAAAAGCATATGCTCTTAATCACCACATTTTGCTGCCAAAATCGTACCACCTGTTTCAGAACTAAAATCTGTGTAAATTTTCCAACACTTCGTAGTCTCCAAATAGAAACTGACTGAATTACCAGCTATTTTAAACTACCAGTATTTCCCCTAGTCATCTCTCTTTTCTCACTCCTCACCTTCATCCTTTCCTCAACTTCTGTTTTCTGGTCTAAAGATTTTCCCGGTGGTCTGCAAGTCTGTGAAGGAAGTCATTCTCAGAAAACACACTTAAAGATAACATTTTCTGGGTTGTTTCAATGCCCAACTTAAAAATGGGGAAAGTGCAATTTAATAAGCACTGCCACATCTTTTATTTTCCACGGATAATCTGATGAGCTGTGTGCTTTCTGGACCCTGGGGAGAGAGGCAGTGAGCCCTTGTCAGAAACAGCTTTGTGCCACTTGCCATCTAATCCAGGTGGTTTCTAGCCTTCAGGGTCTTTATCCATTGGCTTATCATCCCCTCTGCTTATGCCAACAAACTCCTCTTCTCTTCTGTATTTTCAGTAGAGGTCTTTCTGGGGGGCATGGTCACAATATTCAGAGCCACCTTGGGTAACCATCTTTTAAGAGGAAACACCCATTTCCATACACATTTTAAACCATCGTATATGAGTGTTGTTTGTAAATATTCATTATCTAGGTACAAGTGGTACTGCTCTAAAAAAGTGATTAATCAAATATATAAGAAGGTTTTGAAGAGACAGATAAGCTACTTTCCATTTTGCTGACTTATTTTTTGACTATGTCAGCGTATTTGGCTGATGCAATATATTGTCACCACTGGATTAAGCAAGAACTGTGATGATTACTCAGCCTTTTTAACACTTAGGAATCCACACTACTTCTATATGTGAACTTGGAAAGAGACTCTGTTCTAAAGGAAGAAAGAATAGGTGATGTAAGCCTGAAGTTTCAATGAACCAATGCCCAAAGGCAGTCTCCTTTTCATCTTTTCAAGAGGACTGTGATCCAACTGATGGCTTTGCCACTTGGGGGCTGTGTGACCTCTTTGTTGCAATTTAATCTCTTCAGATGTCAGTTTTTCTCACCTGTAAAATGGGTCTAATTATTAATGTCTAACACATGGAGCTATACCGGGATCAATCATATGATTTATGTCAAAGTATATACATAGTACTTCCCCGATGTGTAACATCTAGGTGTTAAGTAAATGTTAACCCTTGTTATTGTTGCTATTGTCTCTGTTATTTCTCTGTCTAAAACCAAGGGCTGCCATCATGAGCTATGCTTCCCACACCTGTATTCCCTCTGCATTCCCACTCAGTATGGGTCTACTTTTCTATACATTCATTTCATAAACAACTACGTTCTATTGGAATGTGAGTTTCATGCAAGCGTGGGCAGTGTCCATCCGGAAGAAGCAGTATAGATGAGTAGTTAAGAGCATGCCCTCTGGAGCCAAACTGCCTGGCTTTGAGTTCTGCCTCTGCTACTCTTAAATCCCTGACTTTGGGCAAGTTTCTTAACCCCTTGGAGACATGCTTTTCTCATCTGTAAAATGAAGGTAATTATAGTAGCTAGCTCATAGGTTATCATGAGGTTTGATTGTGTTAATATATGTAAAATAATTTAGAATCATGCCTAATATGTATTAAGGCTGTATAAATATCTGCTGTGATTATGATTATCATTCTTATTGTTTATCACTGCATCTATAATATCTAGAACAGCGACTGACAGACACATAATAGGTAAGTGATAAATGTTTTATCAGTGAATGAACAAGTGATAGACACTGGAAATACAAAAGGATTTAAGAGAATATCACTTCTCTAGAAGAAAAATGTAAGAACCCATAGAGAGGCTTACAGCTTAATGGAGAACTCGTGGTCAGCAATCAGGTTCAGTTCCCTCCAGTTCCAGGGTCCCTAGCTTGGGCTACACCACCAAGGATTAACTGGTATATAGAGTTTATGTAACAACATAAGGCAAAAAAGGGAAAAAAAAGACAACACCAAAAGGTATTATATGACTAAAGTGCTAATTAGGTAGTACAGAGAATATGTAGGAATCCAATCTATTTTATTTATTTACACTTATATTACATTTATTTTACTTCCCTATCATTTCAGCAGAAACCAGCTAGAGAATTGCTCCATTAAAAAAAAAAAAAAAAAGAAAGGAGGGGGGAGCCAAAGAAGGCTAACTTAGGTCTTTAAAATACTTCCTGAATATTTTTAAACCATTTAAGAGAAGATTCGCAGAGCTCCACTGTAAGCCACTGCCATGAAGTAACAATGGCACTGGTGTCACAGGCTTTTCTGTCCAATAAAGAGGAGTTGCTGTTAAAGCCGATGGCAGTAAGGTTTTCTCGAACTTGTTCACCTGAAGAGGTCTGTGTTCCAACTTTAGCACTCTTTCCTTAGAAAACAGACTCACGTTAAACGATGATTTTTAAAGTGAGAAAAGCCAAGTTTAGTGAAGCAGTGGAATTCTCATCTAGTTGTGGTATAAGAGAAAAACGGGTTCATGGTTCCAGAGGGCACTTTGGGAATAGGTATCAGAAGCTTTATAATATTCATATAATTTGGTCCTGAGTTCGCTCTTGTGAATCATCCTGTAGAAGTCATTAAGTGGTGCGCAAATGTAGAAAAAGAATTATTGCAACATCATTCATAATAGAATAAAATTAGAAGCAAACTAAATGTGTTTTAGTTAAGAGATTAGTTAAATCATTATGTTATGGCCATGCAGCACAATGCTTTGTATAAAAGAAGATTCATATTGCTGAAGTATATTCATAATATAGGCAAATCGATGTTAAAAAGCAGGTTCCAAACAATGCATAATACAGTCACAACTATTTAAAAGAAATATATTCGTATAGGGAGGTTATGGATAATTTTTATTTTCTTCCTTTGTTTCTGTTTTCTTCAATGAATGTGTGTTACTTTTGTAATCGCAATCACCATAACACAAGAAAGACACCTTGACCACTTTGTTCCTTTTTCCACAAAGAGTATTTTGATTTCCATGATAATATATTGCTTCCTAAAAAAGACAAGAGCAACCTTGTTTTTTAGCATTAACTACTGAACCTTATCTGATTTGGCTAATGTCATTAATCCATCTAGACTGTTCAAGTATGACATAGGTACTGGACTGTAATTACTGCAATTTAATCTTTACATAAGGTCCTAATTTTGTATATCTTCTTGCCTAAATATTTCTCTTTGCCTGCAGAGATCTGGCTCTAATAATGATTTCTTTTTCCCCTTTCAGGTAAACAACTACAGTTTAGAAGAAGTAACACATGAAGAGGCGGTAGCAATATTGAAGAACACGTCAGATGTAGTTTATCTAAAAGTTGGCAAACCCACCACCATTTATATGACTGATCCTTATGGTCCACCTGATATTACTCACTGTAAGTACCACTCTCAGTGTCATCTTCGAATAGCATGCCAGATTTGCAAAATTGGAATTCTACAAAACTTGGCAAAGTCCTCTGCTTGCACCTTTACTCTTGTTTAGCTTATGGAAATACTTCAGGGGGATCCTGTGCTTTACTTCTTGATTGCCTTGGGGGCCTTACTAGGTTCACAGTTATAGAAAGGCTTACGGATGTGTGTCATGGACAGTGTCATTACAACAGCATAGGGGCAACATATTTTTAAAGGCTATTTCTGAAGCCCCTGAAGCATGGTAGCTCTCATGCCATAGTAGTCCCTCTTCCTAGTTCAGATCTATACAGTAGCAGAGCGGAAAAGAGGGACTGGCAAAATGAACTGAAGATGGCACTGTTCTTCTTCCTGGGGGAAAGGACCTTGCCCTCAAATGGTGAAACCATGATCCTTAATCACCATGATACTGTTGTTACCTTTACCTGAATGTGTTAGGTTGGCAGGGAAGCCAGAGAAAGTTGTCAGTAACTGTGGCAGGAGAGATGGGTTGGAAGTGCGGGTTTCTAGGGCAACAGTTAACTCTGAGATGCTGGGCTGGGTCCCCACAAAGTCACTGCTACAAAAGCCCCATGTTTTCTCCTTTTTTTAATTGGTCAGTAAGATGATTCTGTCTTTGGGGACTAGATTTAGAAGCAATTCATTTTTTGATGTGAGTTTAAGGGGCAGTTTCATCCACATCAATGTATTTGCTCAGTCTGAAATTTCAAGAAATCAGTTGTGAGATTGGGAACTCACAATGTCTTCAGGACCTGTCATTAATTAGTACTGTGGTCTTAAGCAAGTCATTTAACCTCTCTTAGACTTGGATGTTTCTCTTGAGAGAAATTTAAAGGTTGAAAATATATAATTTTGTTATCTGCTTATTACATTAGCTATTGCTTTTCTTAATGATGATTATAAAATGACTTACCCCCAAATACGTCTTTTTTTTTTTTCCAAGCAGGCAGTAAGCTGAGATCAGCCTTACCTTAGGATATGAAAGAGTTCTTCAAACCAGATAAATGTAGGAAAATCAGTCTTGAGGCTCTGTGAGCCTCTTCTAGAAGGGCCTATAAGGTCAGTGTCAACGATAAAAAAAGGGAGAGAGCAAAATTGCTGTGCAATTCAAGACATATGTATTGAGTAGTTTCAATATGTGCAAGACACCTTGTAAGGTAATATATGGGATACAAATCATGGCCCTCACTGAAAGGAAGGCTAATTTAGATATATAAACAGCAGCAATATTTGGCAAAATGAGAGGGAGGTATATGCCATGAGAGAGGTAAAAATAAATGTCCTTTGGGCACTCAAAGAAAAGGGGTATCACCTATCTTTGGAATATTAGAAAAATCTTTATGCAGAGGGTGGCAGTCAAATTTTGTCTTTAAGAATGGGTGAGATTTCAGTATCAGCGGTGAGGGAGGAGACAGGATTTGCAGGTAGCTGGTAAAGTGGAACAAAGGTACAGATTTGGGGAAGAACGGACTTTGTTTAAGGACCACAGGATGTGTGTAAGGTGGGGATATTGAAATGAGTCAACCTTGTAAGGATGGGGAAAGGGAGAATTTATAGTCAATACAATAGTGGCACTGGAGAGCACTTAAGCAAAAGAACACAGTGTGATCAGACCTGGATTTCTCAATGTATAAAATGGATTTTGGAGAGAGTAGGGGCAGGAGACCCAATTAGGAAGATTTTTCAGTCACCCAAAAGGGCCTACATTAGGGTGGAGGAACAGAAAAGAAAGGCCAGAGTTCTTAGCCTTTCTGGGATGGGAAGACAGCATGTTTGGGGATTAAAGTCTTATACAAGAACTTGCTCCAAAGAGCCTTCTGCTTTTGATGATTTGATAATAATTATATGTAAAGAATGTGAGCTCTGCAATTAGAAAGCTAACATTTTTATTTCAATGGAAAATTAATCATCGTTCTGAAAATGAGTGCTAGGTCTCTCCTCCAATTTTTCTCTTCATGTAATTACACTAACTGGGCTTACAGATAAAACTGTTACTACATCTTTTCAACCCTAAAGGTCACCATGTGCTAGTACATATTAAATGCAAACAAACAGCAACTCCCCCTGTTGAAGGACAAGGAAATTCTTAGCATGTAACAAAACCTTTCTAGTTTTAACAGAACTGTAGCATGACACATTGAATCACCCACTTAACAGATTTCTTTTCTTTTTTTTTTCACCCCTTAGCTTATTCTCCACCAATGGAAAATCATCTGCTCTCTGGCAACAATGGCACTTTAGAATACAAAACCTCCCTGCCGCCCATCTCTCCAGGAAGGTACTCACCGATTCCAAAGCACATGCTTGTTGAAGACGATTACACCAGGTCAGATATACTTACTGCTTAATTGGGTTTGTGATCATTACTGGGAAGAAATTGGGTTTGCCCAACATGGCCACTGTTGATTCTGCACCATTCAAACCTGTTATAGTCTTACCTCAAGTGGAAATCTGCCCAGACTTGTAAACATGTGTCATTGTCCCTTGTTGGAAGCAAATCCACAAATTCTTTCTGGAGACATAACACACGCATATCCATCGCTTTTCAATTTATTAGGACTTTCGATACCTAACGCTATTTGAGCTTCACAGCAGTACTGTAACATCGGTATTATTACTCAGAGAAGGTGGAGTTGAGGTTCAAAAAGAAGGAAGTAGCTTACCCATATTACGTATGTGGTTAGTGAAAGAGTCAGAACTGAAAAACCCTGGGGTTTTTTTTACTCTAAATTCCGTGTTCTTGCTTTCAATGGCCACCCCCAATTCAGTGGAACTGGGGAATCAGCCAACCCTCCCCCGAGTGCAATAACTACAAGTGGAAAGGAAAAGAGTGAAATTAACTCCAAATGGTTTGAATTTAATATATCTCATTAGTCCCAAGGGGGGAACAGGGCAGGATTTTAGGACAGAGCCCAGAACCACATTGCTAATCCCACAAAGTAAAACCAAATTTAGCCAACATGCCTCTGACAAAGTCAGGTCTGACAGTTCAGAGAAGAGCAACATAGTTTACTTCATGGTCACCGGTAAGGACTCAATAAATAATGGATGTTGAGCGAATGAATGAATGAATGAATGGGTGGATAAATCATAAGAGATGTACTTTTTTTTCTTTTTTACCTTTACATGTTTTTGCTCAAGTAATATATGTTCATTGCATTTGGTGAAGTAGTGCAAAGATGTTCAAGAAACAAAAATCTCCCCCAAACTCCCTCCAGCACAACCTGTCTTGAGGCTCCCAGTGTGGCATTCTGGCTTGAACCTTTCATACCTTCTCTGTATTCATACAAACATGTACAAATGCAATCTCAGATATAGATGGGGCTTGACACTGTTTTTACAAAATAAGTGTGTATTTTACACATTGCTTTGCAACTTGCTTTAGTCAGTGAGGACCACTTTTGCCCAGAATGACATTACATATAGATTCCATTACACGTCTTTTCTGAAAGTGTTTGCGTGTAAAGAGGATAGAGATGCAGTCTTTGGCTTTTGTGTGCTGCCTGTCTAATGAAGTCAGTTGTCAGCCTTTAAAAAAGTTGACTCTCTTTAAAAAAGAGACTTCCTGCTGCTTGACTTTCCTCACTGGTGCCCGTGTATGCTTTGGTCTTTTCATTCCTTTGCTATTTCTTTTTAAACGATTAAGCATTTTCCATTTATTTGGCAATTTCAGGTTTGCTGAAGTGGCTTGTTACATCTTTAGCCAAGGAATGGAATGTTTAGATGCTGCAAATGTGCATCTGTGGTTTAAATCAAATATAAACCTCTTCCTATGCTGAAATGCCTAATCTCTGTGCTCTTAATTAAAATGGTGGCTGCAGCAAAGATAATCCTCATGGTTCTCTAAAGATTGTATAAAATAAGCACCTTTATTCACCAGAGCAATAATGTATTTGCTTTCCTCCTATAGCTAATATTTGATAAAGATTTTAATTTGAAAATGTCATTTTATTTTACTAGGCCCCACAGTGAATTAAAATTTTTTAAAGTTCTTTATGGTCCAAGCCCTTTGCTAAATGCTGTACTTAAGCTATCCACTTAATCCTCCCCAAAACACAGAAAGAAGAGCTTTCATACCCATTTTAGAGATGTAGAAATTGAAGCTCAGAGAGGTTAAGGAACTTGCTTGTGGTCACACAGCTTTTAAGTAGAGAAACTGGGTGCCTTACAAGCTTTAAAATTCCAGCTAGGAAGAAACATTTTAATTTTCTCCTTATTTTTAAAATGAAAACCAAGTCATATAAAACTGTTCTCGTCATAGAAATATGTGGCTAGAAAGGGATCCAAGAGTTTTGATGGTTTCTAAGGACAGCTGGATCCAGTCTGAGACCTACTTCTACCACTGGCTAACAGTGTGACCTTGGGCAAATCTTTTAACTTCTACAAGCTTCAGTTTCTTCATCTTTACAATGGGAATAGTAACCAGATCTTTCTCAGTAGGTTGTTGTAATGATTAAATGAAATAATACATACAAAGAACTTACAGCGGAGCCTCATATATAATTAATATTAAATGAGTATTATCTATTTATTATAAGTATACTCATTATAATTCTTAATCCACCTAAGATGGCTTTTGGAATATTTTAGATGGTGTCCAAGGAAAAGAGTCCATCTCTTCGTACAGTGACATGCCTCAGTCCCTTACTTCTTGCCTGTTCTCTGGCAGGACAATCTTAACATTGCATAAAGTCTTCTGAATGGCTAATGCCTGGGAAATGTGTGAAATCAATTATATCAGTTTACACACACACACACACACACACACACACACACACACACACACACACACACACACCTCCCACGCTCTCTCACCACCACTGGCTCTTCTCACAGGTGCTCTGTGCTGTAAGGCATCACCATAGGTCTCAGAGATATGTGTTCAGAGGTTAATTCACTGCCTCATTCATACCCATTGTATACTTCCTACTCAAAGGTGGGCCCTGCGCTAGGAATGCAAAATTAAATAAGAAACAGCATCTCTTAAGAACTGTCAAATTGGGACAAAAACATATGTGAAGCCAGTGGATTCTCCAGTACCTGTTCCCTGATTATGCAGATCCCCTCCATGCAGTTTTCTATAAAGCCTATCTTCATTTTATTTTAATCTTGAGCTTTTATATTTTGTATTCAAAATGCCAGTTCTTTTGTGGTACTCAATGGCAGTTACTTAATATATCCTTACCTAGAAAATTAAAAGTTGGCAACTTTATTTTATATCAGTCCTCATTTTGTAAATGTAAAATTTCTGTAAAGTCCCAAAGTGTGGGAACTACTAACAGAAACAAAATTAGATCAGTTCAATGAAGTGATTGCTCTAGCAGAATTCCCCAGCACTGGGCACTTAGTAAGTATTTATAAATGATTTTTTTTTAATTGAAGTGAATGCCACAGGAACAGCCTATTGCATCAAATAAAGTTTTAAAGAGGAGATAACTGTAGCATTTGAGCTTGAAAAAATGTGCATTCATCAGAGTCAAGAGATGAGGAAGGGCGTTCGTGACAGGAGATAGCACGTGCGTGCTCGAGGAGGAAGGTGAAATAGAGTAAAATGAATACATCTATTATAGTTTGACCACAAGGCTCATAAGGGAAAATAGTACCTACCTTTAAATTATCCTTATATTTCTAGCCTTTCTCTCATATGCAACCTAGTTGTAAGTCTAGTCTACTACATAGAGTAGTAAGAATAAAAGGATTACTACTATGTGCCATGAACACTGAGTGCTTTAATATATATTATTGGACCTATATTATTTATATGGTATTCTTGCTTTTACAGCTATCGAAAAATGAGTTTAAGTAATTTTCTTATGTCCCACAGCAAGCAAATAGCAGAATCAAAATTTAAATTCAGGTCAGTCTATCTTCAAAGTCCTTATCCCCACCCCACCCCCTACTCACCATCTCATGCAGTCTCTTTCCATGGAAAAATGTTGGGTAAAGAGGACTGGGCTTGTATCAGGAGACTGGTCCTACCACTTACCACCTAGATAATCCTAAACAAGCCATTTAATCTTCTGAGTCTTGATTTTTCTTATTTGTAAATTTGGGGTAAAGGGTCTTCTAATTCCTCTTGGAATTGTAAGGTTTTTATATGATGGTATGTGTGAAGGTTGTCATCTTTAGAGGGCTGTATAAGATTATTATCCTATTATAGTAGCTTATATTTGGGGCCTACTTTTTAATTTTTCTAAAATAGTAAATCAAGGGAATGAATCTTTAATGATGAGACTTGGGCTGATGGGGATACACTTCTGTGAAATGGGAACCTTCCAACAAACTATTAGATTATGTCAAATTGATAGTCTTCTGTTCTGTATCCTCATAATATCTTTGTCTGTTATAAGAAATATTTGCCTATTTTCCTGACTCATATTCACTTTTTCTGGGGAAATACAGTAAGAAATTTTGAAATAATTTTGATTAGAAGAATACCTAAATGACTTACCTGGAATTTTTTTAGAAAATCCCTTTCTTACTGTTTAAGGAAATGTGTACCTGAGTAAGCTGGGAGATTTTATTTTTCCATTAATTTATAGAAAGGAAGCATAAACAAAAAGACCTTGGATAAAATTCTCTTAGTAGAAAGCCTACTGACTCCCCTATAAATCAAAATTATTACCCTGTAAACACCCTGTCTTCAACTTTTGGGAAACAAAGCTATTACAGAGATGCTGAGATGTTTTTCGGCTCACTGAATTATAGACTATCAGAGCCGGAAGGGCCATAAATGACCATAGAGGCTAATATTCCTCCATTTGGTGTATAAGAAACACAAGGCCTAGCGTGATTTGTTGTCTGCCCGTCAGTCCCGTAACTTGGAGTAGAAGAATCAGATATAGAACCCACGACCTCAAACACACAGTCCAGTGCTCTTTCTGTTTCTCTAAGCTGATTTTTTTTTTTTGGATGGAGTTAGAAGGTAACAGTTACAAAAAGCTATAATCAACAATGCTCACCTGTGAGGAGTGCCCACTTTGTACATTACCTACAACTATGGATTCCCTCTCTACTCAGCCAAGTCTTCCCTGATCACCCAGAAGAGATGCAAACCACACACCCTCACCGTCTGGCTACATATTCTCAGGATACACAAACAAATCATCCAAACTAAAATGAATCCCCCAAAATTGAGGGTGCAAAGTAAAACTTCTCTTTAAAGATGTGGGGGCTTAATTTCCTGAGTTATGAATGTGATAAATGCCATTATGAAAGCCAGGGACCTAACCTATCGGCTGTGAGCCATCTATTTCCCAGTGATAGAAACCAAGTTCACCTGGCCCTGAACTTACTATACCCAGATGTCTTTCCAACTGGCTCCATATAATGTTCCCTCATGTAATTTGATCAAAAAGCAGAAGCTAAATAAAGCCTTCAAGGACCACTCCAAATTATGACTCTTGATAGTCACAGTATGACTCCCTTATTACTAACCAGATACAACCCATTCAACTAGTCTCCCTCCACTCCACTCTCGCCAAATACTAGAACAGTGGCTTACTGGAAATAGTATCTAAAGTGTGTTCCAGTTCTTTTCTCATTCATTCATTCATTCACTCATTCAGTGAATACTCAGGCTTCTACCATGTGTCAAGCACAGTTATTAGCAACAAAATTACAATCATGAACAAACCAAACAAGGCTCCTTCCCTTATGGACTTCAGTTCTAGTGTGTTGAATAGGAGATATAGAGATAAGAGAGTTTCAGATAAATAAGTACCATAAAGAAAATAGTATGATAATGCCATAGACACTGTTGGGGAAGACGGCAATATTAAGTCGGATAACCAGGGAATGTCCCTCTGAGGAGATAGCATATGAGCTGAGACCTGAATAAAAAGTGGGGAAAAGTGATATAAAGATCAGAGAAAGAACCTTCCAGGAAGAGGAAATAACAAGCCAAAGTCCCTGAGGCATTAATAAGTTAGGTGTGTTCCAGAAATATAAGGAAGCCCAGCTTGGCTGGAAGGAGATGAGCTAATGGGAACATAGCAGCAAATTAGGTTGGAGAAGGAGTCAGGAGCCAGATGATGTAGGGCTTTGTAGGTAATACTAGAGAATGTAGGTTGAATTTTAAGTGCATTGAGAACCAGAGAGAAGTAACCAGGAGAATGAGATTATCTGACTCATGTTTTATAAAAGAAAAACCTCTGACTGGTGTGTGAAGAAGAGGAGGGACCACTGAAGAAACGAGGGGAGAGACTCTGACAGCCAGGGCTGGAAGGACAGGTAGCGGTGGAGGAGAAGTGGGGAGGAGGGATCCGAGCTGCGTGGCAGGGCTAGATGCAGCAGCCGAGCGCCACGGGAGGAGCCGGTCTGCTTTAGTCAGGTGACTTTCCTGTGGCCTTTTCTATACTTGTTATCAGCTATGCCGTGATCTTTCAGGAACAGCATAAGTGTTTGCCACTGTTGTTAATTTTTTTTCCTTTGGTGTTTAACTTTGTGGATCAGAACTAATTAGAGGTTAAACAACTGTTTCTCAAATATTTCTACCCACATGCCCTTAGGCCTTGAAAAAGAAATTTGTTCTCCTCAGGATTTGGGGCAGAATGTGAAGCTTTCTGTGCAAGCATGAAACAGGCAAATCTTAGATTTTGTCATAAAAGCATGGGAAATATCTTTGTTTGCATTCATGTGAAACTATTTTTATTACAAATTAAATTATTTTCATCCAAAATCTTAAAATAACAACAAGAAACCAGAAAGTAACATACCAGAAAGGTTTCTGGGGATACTAAGTCCCTGTCAAATACCACAAGCCCCAGGGTGCAGATGAATACCCACATTTGAGAAGCACTGAGCTAAGTTACAGAAACACGTCAGTTATTAAGTCTGTGTTGTTGAGACAGCCCCTTAATTATGTCTCAAGGCTTATGGTCTCCGTGATGGACCGTTTCTCAAAGGATCAGACAACAGTTTCCATCAGAGTGAAGTCTGGTCATGTTCTAGCGTCTTTTTTTTATTGAGGTATAGTCAGTTTACAGTGTTGTGTCAATTTCTGGTGTACAGCGTAAGAGTTCAGTCACACATACACAGGCATATAGTCCTTTTCATACTCTTGTTCCTTATAGGTTACTATAAGATATTGAATATGGTTCCTGCGATATACAGTAGAAGCTTGTTGTTTATCTATTTTATATATGTTAGGAAGTATCTGCAAATCTCGAACTCCCAATTTATCCCCTTCTCATCCTGTTTCCCGCTGGTAACCATAAGTTTGTTTTCTGTATCTGTGAGTCTGTTTCTGTTTTCTAAGTAAGTTCATTTGTGTCCTTTTTTTTTTTTTTAGTTGCCACATATGAGTGATATCATATGGTATTTTTCTTTCTCTTTCTGGCTTACTTCACTTAGAATGATGATCTCCAGGTCTATCCATGTTACTGCAAATGGCATTATTTTATTCTTTTTTATGGCTGAGTAGTATTGCACTGTATAAATATACCACAGCTGCTTTATCCAGTCATCTGTTGATGGACATTTAGGTTGTTTCCATGTCTTTACCCTCTCTTCTTTTTAATTTGTATTTACTGACTTGAAACCATTTCTGGGTAAACTGAAAGTTCCTTCTTTTGACACAGGAAATAAATCTTTTTAAATGCCTTTAACCAAGTATAGGAGAAAAGAACTGGGAATGTCCTGGGCAGGCAACTATGCCTGCTTTCAAATCGGGGCCCGGCTCACACAGTGATGAGGCCGGTGTGCCCTGGAGCTGCCCTGCTCAGGGTCCTGCCTTGACTGCTTCCTAGCTGTGTGACATTGACCAGGTGACATAACTACCTTTTGCCTCAGTTTTCTCACGTGTAAAATGAGCAGAATAATATTTCCCACCTCACAGGCTTATTATTTCCAATAAACGAGTTAATGCATGTGAAGTTCTTGGGAAAAAGTAAGCACTTGATAAATGCTGTTATTAATACTACTTAAAACAAAGATTCAAGGTGAACTACTCCACCAAATCATTTTTTGGTGGAATGGAAATGTAGCCAGCGTTACTCAGATACTCAAACAAAATTGACATACATATTTTTCAACTAATTCATATTGCAGAGAACCTTAAACATTATATTACAGGAAGTCTTATAGTATTAATGCTTTATTAATGATCTTTCTTTTTATTAATACAATGAGTATCAACTACCATCTACGCTGAAAATATAGTATTCAGTGGAGTTGAATATGATGAAAACTAGACTATCAGTCTGGCCTGTGTGGCTAAATACAGTTATCCTCTGTGTAATTTATTGATTTTGCCCCCACTTTATAGTACCGCTCAACAACTAATCTCATGAGCTTTTCCCTCAAAGATATTCTGCAAAACATGGCATCGGACTCCTCATAGCCTCTGTAAAGTGCATGATAAAACTTAACCACGTCAGAGATTCCCAGTGATGTCTCTAGATTACCTGTTTTGCTCTGTGCTGTATACTTGATTTCTGCTGCATGAAGTCGGGTACTGTTGTGTCTCTTTTAAAGCAAAGTATAGTTGGGTGGGGGGGCCGAGCAGGTGAATAGGGCAAAACAAGTGAGACAGATGGAGGATAAACCATTCAATGGAAGCCTCAAGGGGAGTTTTCTCTTTATTGCTGGTGGCCCCACATAACCATTTAGGTTTACTTACATAAACTTTGAGGCGTGATTGATAGAGCTCTCCTGTTAGAAACAGAGGGAGTGAGCATGCTAATGGGAAGCTGACAAATCTTAATTAAAGGAGGATATCCAAACATGTATTGGAAAACATGTTATGCTGCTGTTTGCTGTCAGGGAAGTGAATTTAATGATAGGAAGAATGAAACAGTAATGGGATTTTGAGACTGTCTTGTATAGATATTTGTCATTTTGCATGTACCTAATAAATTATCCAGGCATAAACACACAACACTAGGCCTTATAATTTTATGGAAGATGGTTATTGCACATCTATGGCTATTATCATTATAGATGTGAAATTCAAATAGATAGTTGTTTAATCAATGCTGCATTACATTTTAATAGAGTGAATTCATCCTTGGCTTCCAGGGCTGGTTGAGACAAAAAAGGATTAATGGTGGGTGATGGTGAATTTTGGAGGGACCACTGTAGAAGCAATCAACTATTCATTGACCCCAGGCCCTTTACATTGCAAGTTAACTGCTATCACCACCAAAATGTGCAGCTTATTTCTGGCCCTTACCTGTGTGACATTGAAACAGGGGGTATATTATAACTTAAAACAAGTAGGCTTAGCCTCTTCCTCTAGGAGTTTATTTTCACATCCATGTGTCAGTAAAGTAATAGTAGACTGAAGACAGCTGATTCCTAATTGTCCACATATGAGTGTATCCTTGGAAAATTATTCTATTCCTTGCCCCTTTTATTGCTTTATAGACCTCTTTAATGGTTTCTTTCCAGTAAGTTCTATTTATTATTTTCCCTAAGCATAAAAGTAATGTGTATTTGTAGAAAAGTTACAAAATAACTAAAATATTTTTTTAAAAACTCACACTGCAGAGAGATAGTCATTATTTATATATATATTTCCACTAAATTTTTTCTCCATATATAGTAAGTAGCAAAACTGGAATTTGAACACAGTTCAGTCTGGCTCCAGAATCCATGTCCTTGACTTTGCTGGTAAAGGTCATGCAGCTGGTGTATAACAGGATCAGGACACAAACTAACTCCATAGTCTGCCTCTTTCTGCTGTACTGCATGGGTTGCATTATTAGTTTTAAGATTTCTAGAATTTTCTCTGTGCTTCAAATTAATCTCTCTCTGGTTTTCCTTTTATCCATAAAGGTAGAACTGAACTTTTATATCATTGCTTCCTCCAGCAATATTTACAGCCTGTTCAGGGAGGGCAATCAGGTTTTCTCAAAAAAGAAGGGAGGCCTTCTGGATGGTGCCCTACTGGGTGGGGTCAGTCCTGCTGTTCCGGCTATGACACCAGACCCCAGATGGTTGTCTTAATGAACGTCCTCAGT
Organism: Camelus dromedarius; assembly: GCF_036321535.1. Classification (NCBI taxonomy): domain Eukaryota; kingdom Metazoa; phylum Chordata; class Mammalia; order Artiodactyla; family Camelidae; genus Camelus; species Camelus dromedarius. The sequence goes on along the minus strand of NC_087447.1, from coordinate 56,483,724 downwards.
CCTCATGAAAGAACTTAGCAGTCCCTGTGAGTGTATGTGCCTCTGTGTGTCAACATTTAAATATCAACCCTCATTCTAGATTTTTTTAGTTAGACCAACCTTGAAGTAGAACAAGGTGAGTCCTTTATTACATAGGCTGTGTCCTAAATGGAAATGCTGTCAACTGATCCGTTAGAGCTTGATATTTTGTTTTATGTTTTTTTCCTTCTAATCTTTTTCTAAAGTCTCATTTACCACGTTGAGACAGGGGATGAGGCAGAATGAAATAAATGTGACAGCCAGAGATTTCAAAGCCAATTATGTGGGTCCTGGCTCTGAATTTATAACAGTACTGGTAAACCCTGATACTGTCCATTACAGCCCAGATGCTTTCCTGTTTCTCCTTTAGTTCCTCTAACACCATGCAAAAGGAGCAGAGTGATGTTATTATACCTACATAACAGATTGAGAGTCTGAGGCGGTAGAGATGCCATAATTTCCCCATTTTCCCCTACAACAAGTAGAGAGTAAGAGGCAAATCCAAAACCCGGAATCTAGAGCCAGGGTGGCATCTTGGTGAAGAGCTCAGATTTTGGAGTCAGAATAACTCTGGGTTCACCACTTACTAGCTGTTTGACCTTGGATGAGTTACATAAACTCTCTGTGCCTGTCTCCCCAATTTTCCCTCTTTCATGAGTTATTATTAGGATTAAATGAAGTAATCTATGTAAAACACTTGGGACAGAGCCTGGGACAAAATAAGCTGCATTCAGATTTGCCATAATTATCATTATCATTATTATTATTAGCTTTGACCTCTAGTCCAGGGCACCATGGTGATTATAGGACAGGGTACAGTTATGATGATAGCAGTGCTGGTTGCGGATGGTGGAATGAGATTAGTGAGTAAAGAGGAAATATGCTTCCAGTAAGCCTCATAAAACATAGATTTATACTTGCCTTGAAAGGGCAGATTTTGAGACTTTATGTTCATTTAGTCATGTTTCCTTTTACATTTCCATTTCTTTAAAAAAGACATAGAGCGATCCTGATTAAGAAGACTTTATTCAAAACCAAGCCTACACATTAAAGTTATATGAAAAGTCTAAGTGTTAAAGAAACTGATTTTTAATTCAAAAACTCTAAAATTAAAAATTCTATGGGGGAGGGTGTGGCTCAGTGGTAAGAGTACGTGCTTAGCATGTGTGAGGTCCTGGGTTCACTCCCCAGTACCTCCACTGAATTAGTAAATAAACAAACAAACAAACCCAATTACCTCCCCCCCAAATAAACAAAAGTAAATAAATAATTTTTTTAATTCTAAAATATTAAGTAAACACAAATATATACTTTCCCAAATGCTCTGATTTATGACGCAGGCGTCATTAACACTTTTTATGTAAATGCAGTGATTCCTTTTGCATAGCTTCACGATTTGAGCACAGAAATCAGTTTTATACACAGCAGCACCTCTGGTGAGACTTCCCAGTTCCCAGGGGTAGCATTAATCCCATAGCTTCACCGTATAACATGAGATTGGACCAGGCGTGGTTGGATAAAGTTTCACACACAGTATATATCCAAATCCCTGTAATGCTGAGTGTAGTGCTAATAAGATTATGCTGAATTTAAAGTCATGAGAACTAAAGGAAGCTTTGTAGGAGTTGCAAGCGAGAGAGGGGCTCATGGTGTGGTTGTGGTCTCCCCAGCTAAAGCAAAGTAGGACCTTCCCGAGAACCACTGTGCTGTGCAGCTTAGAGAGAAGTACTTAGTTAAATCCTGCTTATAAAAATTAAATTTTATGTATCTCAGTGGTGAAATAATGAAGAGTAGTATTTCTTACCTTCCCTTGAAAAAAAGAACTTACCAGTTATACTCTACAGATACTAGCATTTATCAGCTGAATATTATCAAGTCAAAAAATTTTGAGCAATTCTATAGTACTGAAAGAGATAATGCAATTTAAAATGTGACTGATTCCTTCATAACTTTCTCAGAAAGAACTGGTCTACTGTCTAAAACTGGTTCCAAACTCTCACAACCAAGCGGTCACCTGTGAAACCTTTGTAAACACAAGAGTCCGGAGTCCCACCCCAGATCTACCAAATCTGTGTGTCCAGGGATAGCACTGTGGTGTTAGTACTCAAAACAGAACAAAAACCCTCACAGGTCATTCTGATGCAGGCAGGTGTGGGAACCACTGGCTTAAATTCATTATGTCTTTGACTTCAGAAAAATCGTGTCATCGAAAATAAAAGCAAAATGGAGCACAGTAGAAGAAAACATGGTCAGGCATTTCTCCCATCAGATAAGTTTTTATAAAAACATTAGGTGACCCTAAACTACTGACAATATTAGTGACCCCGTGCAAAGAAAGGGCATTGCTCCTGAGAAAGTTTCCAATCACAGAATTTGTTCAGTGGTGTTAAGATTTTATAATTAAAAGTGCTAGCTATTTAAAGACACCTTTAAGGTGTGCATTTTACTCTATAAACACACACTCTTTTAAAAATATCACGTGACTTTATTTTCTTTAAATCAAATGACGTCTGATAGTACTTCTTACCTACTTCTCTAAACCCTCCCTGAACATCAATCTTTTAGGGGCTCAGAGTTTTGGCGAACAAAAACTTGGAAGAGAGTTTCTTCAGGAAAATTCTGCTTTCCCTCTTGTATCACAAATCTCCAGTGAAGCAAAATTGAATATGAGTTTATTGCTATGACAGAATATCTGCTTCAAGCTTGGGGACGAAAAAACATATTAAAGTTCCAAACCAAATTAATATTTCAATAAATTATTCTAACCCTCTCTTTTATTATTTACATTGCTTCAGGAAAAAACAGGTTATGTTAGTCAAATTCGGAACTGCCTACTCCCTAGTCACTACTTCCCTTTTCTATGAGATGCCTGTTTTTACAAAGGAATCTTAGGTACTTCTAGGTCCATTAAATACACAGCTACCACCTCACAGCAGACCAGGCAATGTCCTTATGGCTAAATGCATATTTGAGTGAAGAATAACTGTTGATCGTCTTACAGACCTGTCACACATGCCAAAGGCAGGAAAGTAGAGGCTGTGGGGAAGTGAATTGAGAATTTTTTCCAGAAATATATGTTACTTAACATTTCATTTACTTTTTTTTTAATTGAAGTATAATCAGTTGCCAATTTCTAGTGTACAGCACAATGTCCCCGTCATACATATACATATATATATTCATTTTCATATTCTTTTTCATTAAAGGTTATTATAAGATATTAAATATAATTCCCTGTGCTATGCAGAAGAAATTTGGGGTTTTTTAATCTGTTTTTATAGAGAAAGGTTAAGCCAGAAAGAGAAAGAAAAATACCATTATGATATCACTCATATGTAGAATCTAAAAAAAGAAAAAAAGAGGACACTAATTAACTCATCTCCGAAAAAGAAGCAGACCCACAGACATTGTGAATAATCTTATGGTTACTGGGGGAAACAGGGTAGGAAGGGATAAATTTGGGAGCTTGAACTGAGAGTTCTAATCCCACTTCCACACCCATATTAGGCTGCCACCAAACTGCCTTGGGTCTGTTGTGTGTAGCTGGATGCTCTTTGTAGGAACCCATTGATCTAGGTGCCTCAGCAAACACAAGAGATTGAACAGTGCACACAGCTACCACACACACTATGGCAAATTCTTACCTTGCTTTACATTTCTCTACTTAGTAGTTTTCGGTGCAATATTGCATAGTGAATGTTAGAGTCAAAACAAACTTGCATTCACATCTCGATTTGACCATTCCCTTGTTAGTATCACCTTATCCCCTCTGAACTTCAGTTTCCTTATCCAAAAACTATAGGTAACATCCACTGTGAAAGTTTGAAAGTTTGTTGCTGTGAAGATTGAAAGTGATGATCTGTATGACCAAATAGTGACAGACAAATCTGAGGATTCTCTGTTATTACTTGAATAAACTTACATTCAACCATTTTCCTTCCCTACCCCACCACTCCAGAAATCCAATTCCAGAGCTTAGGCAAGTCATGTAGATTCTGCAGAATGTTTCACATGAAGACAAAAGAGAAGATTGTAGGATGACTTTAAGCTCTACATTCTGTATTCCACCCTGCTGGCATTCAGGTATCCTGAACTACACAAGTTCTTGACACAAGCCTGTGAAGTCCACTAGCTCTTTGATGTTTTGACCCCTACTTTTCACTGTGTCTTTTTTTTTTTTTTAATTATAACCCGTATGTACTTTTGCTGCCCGATACCCATCTTAGCTGTGATCAGAATGTATTGTTCTAAAATTTCTCCCATCCGCTGAATCTCTTCCAGAGTGATTAGATTTGGTAGATGGAAGGTTCAGCTCTACTGATAATCTTAAAAAGAAAGAGAAAAAATTTCCTCTATCTGGTTTCCTTATTGCTGTATCTTCATTTCAATAGTTCATTTAAAAATAGCTTTCACTTCCATTGGATATACTGGCCTAGTTGGGGTTTCCCCAAAAAAGCAGTCTTCTCTGCATCCTCCTGATGGGCCAGGAGTCCTCTTTGCAGATGGACTTCAAGGCCCATTATTTCATCCCTCTATGTGTTTTGCGCTCTTACTCAACCTGCTGGAAATACCTTGGCCGACAGTATACAAGGAGAGATTTCTTACTGAAAAGTCCTCAGAGCATGAGCAGGAGGGCCATACGTATGATTGTCCCAAAAATGTGTTTGGCAGGGAGGGAGAGGAGGTTTGGGAAACGGTGGGAATAGTCTGGTGACTGTTGGCTGAGTTTGGCCATTGTCAAGCATTCTGATAAGTCATTCGGATTTTTTTTTCTATTAATTTTCACAGTAGTTGTCACGTGCTCTCTGTCACAATTGTACAAGACTAAAAATCGTAACTTGAAATCTGCACAGCTACTAGGTAGGAGAGTTGAGACTCAAACTCTCTGTGTTACCACCTAGAATATTAAATAACCGTAAAATTCCTCAAATATACAAAATCCACGTAATGTCCCCAAGATTTAGGAGAGTTCATTTTGTCTATTAAAATAGAAGCTCTGCTGTAGATGGGTTCCTGTGTTGTACCTTGCCATATTCTCAGACACATCTTCCACTTTTCCCCTTCATGCCCCCATGACCCAACAAACTTAACCAGATATCTGGCTTGACCAGCTTCCCTGCCTGCTCTTGCAACACTGTCAACCAAACGTATGCTTCTCATAGCCATCTCTGTCTTTATTTTCACATGTTCAAATAATGTCCATTTTTCATGTCCCAGCTCCAGTGGTGCCTCCTCATAAGATTCCCCCTAATTCTTTCAGCAGGATATCATTTCTTTTTATTTGAATTCTCAAGACAGTCTTATCTTTCCTTCCCAACACACGTAGCCAGTTTTAGCTTATTTTATTAAACACACGCACATAGGCATATGTACATCCTCTCTCTAGGACATATTGATGCTTGAGGGAAGAATCTATGTGGGATCAGATTTTTATCTTCCACATCCCCTAGATTCATACATAAAAACAGAACATAAATACAGTTATTTACTGAGCTCTTACCATATGGCAGTGATTATTTAAGGTTTTTCATATTGCATCTCATTTAATCTCATAGCAGTCCTATAAGGAAGGTCTTAAGGTAAACCATTTTCTAGATAAGGCAGCCAAGATTCAACATAACTAACTTCCCCAGAGTCACACAGCTGAGTAAGTGGCAGAACAGAATTAAAAGGCAGGTTTTCTAGTCTGAAAACTCATGTCCTTTCCACCATGTTCATAACTCCCTGTATGTTTTCCAAGTGTATAAATATATATCAAATGAATGAGTAGATGCATTAGTGAAAAGACTACAGTTGCTGTAAATATGTTTTAATTGTCATCATTTCTGTAAAAGGATTCTAGTTAGCACATAATTTCCCTGAAGTAGACTAAACCTTAATTGGACTCTTCTTAATACCTAGATATATTTGCATACCTCAAGACATTTGAGATTCTGATAAATTTAAACGGCAAATATGGCGATGTCCATTAGGCCATCCTGTTAGTTATAACCAATTATTCCTAATGCTGCACTACCACTCTCGTAAGAACTTGTTAGTACCTGTGCATCATACAGAAATAAAAGTAACTCATTATTAAACAAAAATTAGCCTAGTAGTGGGAAAATTTATATTTTCTATTTCTGCTGTTTCATAATATATAGATCTTTGGGTCCGAATTGAACAAGACCCAATACAAACCTCTAACAGAGGTGTAAAAGAAAATATTTTTTAAAAATAATTTTAGAGTATAATTTAGAAAATCAAAGTTGCCTATAATTCTACCACTTGGAGAAAGCACTGTTAACATTTCAGTGACTTTTCCAAGCTTCCATTTAGGCACAGAGATACACTTCTCACAGAATTGGCCTCACCCTACATATAGATTTATGGCTTTTTATATCTCAGCTTATATGATAAACAGCTTTTAATGTCATTTAAAAGTCATGCAATACTGAGAGAAAATTAAAACTTTATGTAGACGTATTTCCCAGATATGATATTCAGCAAATTCCCTGGCATTTGCTTCCAAACATTTTTTTCTTGATATCTATTATATAAAATTGGGATCATACTTTTATATTTCTGTTACTTGCAAAAACCAGACCAAACTATATACATACTATTTAACCTGCTTTTTTCACTTAATAATATGTTGTGAATATTTTTCCATGTCACCAAATGTTTTCATGGCAATGTTTTCAATCCCTACATGACTGTTCAATACTGATGAACACATATGTTTTTTCCAGTGTTTTGCTTTTGCAAGCTTTGTGACAATGACTTTCTATGTATACCTATTGTAGTCAACTTTTAGGACAGATTCCTGGAAGTGAGATTTCTGGGTCAGAGGTTTAGCAGTTGGTACCATCACCACCGATATAGAAAGAGGGTAGCTGTTAGGGTAGCTGTCTGTAGATGTTAGAGAAAAGGTAGATAATGCTATGTGTACTGACTCAGAAGGATGCCTAATATACAATGTAAAATTTGAAAATAAAAGCAATAGCATAATAATATGTATAATATGATCTAAATCAAAATGTTAATCTGCAACTTATGTGTAGATTTGAGTATAGATAAGAATTCGGGCATAGGCATGGAGATACAGTGTTGCACACTGGGAATGCAAATCAAATTAAGAACATCTGCAGACTTAAAAGAATGCAGCAAACCAAAAGAAGAGTGAGAGTAAACAAGTATATTATACCACAGTGTGAATGTATATGCTGGAGGGCAGAGTACTGGCAACACGGGAGCTTGTGAGGCAAAGGGCCAGCTGGCTGCCAGAGAAAATAATGATGCCCAGTTAAATCTGAATTTAAACACCAGATTTCAACAGTGGTAAACAATTAATCCTTTTCAGTATAAATATGTCCCATGCAATATTACCATATTTATATTAAAATATATTCATTGTTTACTGGAAATTCACATTTAACTGAGCATCCTATATTTTTATTTGCTAAATCTGGCAATCCTAAACATGGCCAGAAATGTGATTTTGTCATCCGAAGAGGAAGTCATCTCTTAAGAATGAATTCATATCTGTGAAAATGACTAAACGTACGAACCAGGTAGCTGCCAGATTTCCTGTTTAAATACCCGTGGCAGTCATGACATTTACCAAATGCCAGTCAGGCACTGTGCTAAGTGCTATTCAATCATCATTTCATCTAATACTCATAAGGTCCTAAGAGGAGATAAGTGCTATTCTTAATTCCTGAGAGAAGAAACTGAGGCCCGGAGATAAACAAATTGCCCAAGATCACATGGCTTCTAAGTGATGGGGCTGGAATTCGAATCTAGAAGGTCAGACTCACAGCTTACTCTTTGTTCTATTCCTTATTGCCTTAAAAAGAGGAACTATAATTCCCAAGATGACCGAGAAATACAATTAGACCCTGAGGAGAAATATATGCTAGAGTTTTTTTAAATAAAATATAATGATTACATGCCCAGGCTCTGCAGCCAGGTGACCAGGGTTCAAAGCCCATCCCTGCCACGAACAAGTCAGCTATGTGAGGAGAGGCAAGGTAGCGGTAAGTCTTACAAATAATAAAATTGTATGTGTCTTAGGATTAATGGGTGAATTACATAATGCATGTTATAGAAAGCAAGTGTAGCACAGCACCTGGCTTGTAGCAGGTTCCCGAGATGTAAGTACTTACTTATAAGCAGTTGTTGATGTTGTTGTTGGCATTATTACTATTATTATTTAAAATCCATCAGGGTGCAAAACCAGGGGGCAGTCATAAAGAATATGCTGTATGGGAATTGGTAAGAGAGAAAAATCTGCAAGTAAGTAACTTCAGAAGGCTTTCTGGAGAAAGTAGGAGTGAGACTGCTAGAAACCAAGAATAAGTTATACATACATTCATGGGAATTTCCTAAAATATGCAGTTGGGAGAAAGGAACAACACGTGTCATTTTAGTTGGTTGTGAACCATCAACTCAAGATCTCTTAGTCTGCAACCTTAGTAGCAGTGCTTCTTAGCAAACAGTCCTCTCCAAAGAGCGGAAGGCAGTGGAGCTACAGCAATCTTTTGTTGTTATGGATGTCTTGTCCTTCATTCCTGGCCGCCAGGCAGTCTTCATAACCTGCTGCCAATAACAGGCCCAGAATGGTAAATGGTAACAGCTGCATGAAATAGAGGAAAATGTACCATTTCCTAAAGATGGGAAAGAAATCCATTTAAGTGATTTAGTTAAAGCCACTTCATCCTGCCTGTAAGCAGAGAGTATATCTGAACATCATCTTTCCTACAGGGGAGCTGCTGTTATACTCCACCTGAGCTTTCAGTCAGTTAAAGGCATAAGGGGTTTTCTCTCCTATCAAGTCTGTATTACTAACGTAAAAGCACCACGCAGAAGTATAGAGCTGAGTTGACATACTGCATTCTGCTTTAGAAGGCATGATTTGGCTAAACATATTCAGAAATTCATATGTAGGTGTGAATTTTAAAACTCAAGATCTTACCAGATTTGGAAACCTTAAGTTTCAGTGTTACAGGTACAAGTCATCTTGGAGCCTCTGAGAAAAGAAAATGATTATTGTAGAAGTAGAGTTTTTGTTTTGTAATATTAGTTTTAATATCATGATAGACACTTTGGACCTTCTTTGGGAGGGAGGAGGCTTTGTGAAGCTCCCCATATTTTTCCATCATTAAAGCTCTTCTCTTTTGTTGTTTCCAAATTTTTCTCCCAGAGGAATGGTTTTGTTTCCTTTATACCATCTTCATACAGTCCTGGCTGAAAATACAGAGGTGTAGGTAGTCACTCCACAGGCCAAACCTTAGACTCAGTGAATGCCCAGCTCACCTCAGACGGTGGTGTCCCGCCTACAGCTTTGCTGAAAGGGCAAACCCAGAAGGATCAGGTGGTTCTTCTTCCAGCCAGATTTGAATGGACAGGGTGTGGACTTGGCCCAGAGGATGCCAACCCAGATGCTAGCCAGTCACCAATAATGTGGTTTACTCAAAAAAGTGAACTAGGTCTTTCAAGTCCTTAGGAATTTTTCATTGAAAAGCAGGCCAAAGGAACAACTCTCAGTGAAAGGTGAAGCTAGTAGGTGATGATGTAAAGGAAGCCAGAGGGGCCACCCTGAGTCGTGTGCAAGTTGATGTTATTGGGAAACAGAAGCTAAGAGCAAGCAGAAACTACGAGGTAGAGAGCGTCTCATTTAGAAATACCAGTTAAAGAAAGGGGTGGGTAGCGAGAGAAGAAACGTAGCACAGAGAGAGAAGGGGTTATCTTGATGGGAAAGCTCTGGAGTAAAGACCCAGCTCTTGAGAGCTCATCTTTCTGATCTCGGCCAGTTCAGCTTTTTCTGACTTCCCTTCTGCATATGTCCTATCACCGGAAGTAGCTCAGACAAGCCTCTGTGCCCTGCAGTTAAATTTCCTTGCAAACAAAATGTTTGCTCAGTGAGCAGAAGGAACGATTTTATCTTATTCACTGTCAATAATACCTCTCTCTGGGCCTGGTACAAAGTAGGCCTTTAGTAAATACTTATACAAATGAACAGTCACAATGATTGAACCCGTTTAATTGCGTTCAGTGCCTGCTAATCTCCATGGCTTCCAGTCGCCTGTGGATATTAGACTTGTACTCAAGACATGCCTACCTTTTCAAGTCTGTCTCCTACTCAAGCCTTTAACAAATTTCCTAAATGGGGCGTGTTTTCAGATTCCTCTTTAGCTTTGCACATGCTGTGTGTCACCACTTCCTAGAAAGCCCTCTTTCATCCCACCCCAGCCCTGCACCCAAATCCTACTTCCCACTGTGCTTTCTTTCACATCATAGTTCAAGTCTCTTTCCCAAGTGGTAAGAGAATGAGGTGTTTTCACCCCCCCCCACTCTTCCCTACAACCCCATATGTAACTTTGAACTCCACTTTATCCAGCATTATAAAATATTTTCTTATATCATTAAAATATTTCATGAATATTAACTCTAATGGTGAAACGTGGATGTATCTTATGTTCTATGCCTTTGTCTCCTTGCTGGACATTTTCATTGCTTCCTTAATTTTGTTTTGTTCTTATAACAAATCACAATGACTTTCTCTCTGTGGAAGCCTTTGTTCCCCTTTTAAAAATATTTTCTTCTTAAGATTGCACACTAGAAGTAGAATTGCTGAACCCAAGGGCAGGATTACTTCTAAAACGCCAGGTATATATTGCCAGATTGCTTTCTTGAAATGTTTTAAGGGGGTTTTACACTTCACAGCACCGGAAATTTGAGTGTCTCTCTCACCATACCACAACTAAATTATGATTTATCGATTTGAAAATCCTTTATTATTTTTAAACAGGCAAAGCGGGCATATCATTTAATTTGTATTACTTTTATTCCTACTGAGGTTAAACATTGATGTTTGTGTATCCGTTTGTCATTTTTTTCCTCTTTTGTGATTGGGCACTAGCAGCCTCTATTTTCTATTCAGAGGTTTTTTTTTTTCTTTTTTATTGAGTTGTAGGAACATCTTAAAAATATTGATAAATATATTGAAGTAGATATTTCCCCAGCTTATTGCTTGTTTATAAGATTTTCTACTTCAGTGGTTTTAAATTTTTATGTAGTCAAATCTCTCAGCTGTTACGTGATTTCTTCGATTTACTGTATGCTTAAAAATTTTTTTTTGCCATCAGGATGCTGTATAACTAGTAACCTGCTTTCTTCTGTAGATTTATATTTTATCCTGTGAGTTCAGTTTAAAAAATTATTTTAAATCTTAAACAGTAGATTTACAAAAATATGAGTTCAAACACTCTGATAGGACATACAAAACCTTCCATCAGTAATTCAAATCCATGTCTCAGAAGCCTTGGTCTGGCCATACTGACCTTATGTCTTAGATAATATTTGTTTCAACATCTTTCAGAACGCCGCAAAGATGATGTTGTAGCTGTACACACTCACCCAGCACCACAGTATTGTGACTCCTATGCTCTTTGGAAACATGCCTGTTAATAGTCACCATTGTCAAGGTCATAGACTTACAACCACTTATTCCAGTAAAACAGTTCATGAACCATATTCCCAAAAGGGGCCAATTTTGCTGAAACCCAAGCATTCTTTTGAGGAAATAAAGCACTTAATAATTCAAAACTTTTTAAATGACTTTAAATGGTCTGCCATTTCTCTTCTCAATAAGCAAACATAGTAAAATATAACCAAGAGTGAGGTTTATGTAGAGAAAATGGAGAAATTGATCCTAATTTCTATTTTTAAAAAGTAAATATTTACAGATTACGGTACATAGACTATGATTAATAGCAAATTACTTATGGCCCAACAGTTTGATATGATACCACAGCTGTGAGCCACACAGGAAAGCAAATCATTATGCAGGTACAGGCACACATTCAGGGTTAGAAATGGGGATGATATCTTGTTAGAGGCAAGGAAAATAATTGAGAGGTTCAGGGAAAGTGAGCATCAGCGTCACTTGGCTCTGATGCAGGGTCAGGTACCTTTCTAATCAAGAGCAAAAGTGAGGATTTAGAAGGCACCAGTATGCAGTGCCTTTTGTGGTACTAAAACACGCTGATTGTTACTTGCTTCCACATTACATTACAGTGGGAGCAGCCTTCTCAGAGGCTTTGCTTCTCTGTGAAGGCGAGTGAATGCCTGACAGTCTGGCCACTGTGGGTGCCACCCGCAGAGGGAGGTGCTTTCCCCGCAGTCTTCCTGTGTTACTCGCGGCCACCCTCAGGCTCATGTTGCTGTCCCCACTTTACAGATGAGGTTGCTGAGGCTCAGAGAAGTTCAGAAGGTCACACAGGGTAGAACTTGGAGAACCAGCCTCCCAGCCTAGCTGTTTCCTTACCCTCACTACACGGCTTCATGACAGTTTAATTCCGTGTATAATTTTATAGTTTACAACTTTGCCGGTATACAGAGAAGACTTTTTAATATCATTAAAATGAGGAAGCTAAGTTCTGGGAAATTTACGCGAGTATGGGGCAAATGGGCATCTACCCCAGAGGCCCCGGGGGAGTCCTTGGGGGCCCAATCTGATGATGCTTAGAATCAGGGAGACAAATAGATTCTTACAAATCGTCTGGCCCAGTCTGTTCCCAGACCTCTCCATATCATACTTGAGGTTCCTGATGGTACCTTCACCAAATGGCTAACACTTCTCTGCTCCGAATTCAGTGTAAAAACAGTCAGCCTCCTCCTTAATCCTTATCATTACAATGTCAGAGTCACACGGTGAGCCATGTAGTTCACCCTTGGATCCTACATGCTCTTTTATCCCCTAATTACTTTTAGTCTTCCCAGAATTCTGCCCTTCAGACCTATCAGCCCAGGCCTGGAACTCAATCCTCTTATGCTTAATTATCTACATCCTTAGCTCAAAAAACAATGTGTTATTTACAAAGAAGAGTATGAGTCACCCTTTTAAGATTTAGAAACCTTTTCCTCCACATTACATCAGGCAATACACTAGATGTTTAGGCATCCACGCCCTCAGCGTTCCAACTGCCATCTTTAGCGTCATGTGGCTCTATGTCCTGCTAATGTTGAGCATGGGCCCGGATGCCCCCTGCCCACTTAGGGCAGCCAAGAGAGGTCACAGCAGGATGAAGAGTGGAGAATCTGAATGGTCTACAGATTTATCTGTGGCAGTCTGTATGACAGAGATTTATGGTCAAAGGCATAAAATACATAACCCATTTCCTCCCTGCTGCCATGTCAGGCTCCTGCTTTTAGTTCTAGCTCAGGAAGAGAAAAGTAGAAGTACTGATCACTTCTTCTGTCGCAGCTGTATTTCTTTTCTATGATAGTGTTTTATTCATATGCTCTTACCCTTGGCAAAGCTATGGGGAAACAAAAATAAATGAGATTTGATCCTGATCCTCTAGGATATAATAGTCTAGAGAAGGAAAGAGCCCAGTACACCAAATCTAACAGTATGATGAGGAGAGGACCCTGCCCGAGAAGGCCTGAGGGCTTTGCGAGCAGTCCTTTTAATGGAGACGTGGAAAACTCAATAAAATGTAAGTCACTCTTCCTGTCCCTCTAAGAGAAGTGAGTCTTACTCCTTTGACCTCCTATCTTCAAGTGCCACACAGATGAGCATTTACAGTCACCATCACTGTCATCATCATCACTGAATTGAACATTTACTGTCTGTGGTACATGGCTGGGACTTAGGGTGAGGCAGGTAAGGCCCACACATCAGGTGCAAAACTTAAGGAGGCACCCAAAATTTCAGTAATTAAAATAATAATATTCTAGTGAAGTATTTTAGAAAATAAAATTAATGCAGAAGAATCCATGGTGAACAAAATATCAAAAGTTTAAAGACAGGACCAGTGTGGTATGTGTCTCAAGTGAGATAGGATTACATAGGAGTCTAAGCTCTTGACTCTTATTTCTGAGTGGCCTAGTCTAGCTGGGGTGAACTGAAAGGCACAGTAGAAACAAAGTGCGTTTTTTATTTCCACTTTATTAATTGCAAACAAAAGATCTGATTTGAGCGCCAGTAAGGGAATATGGTGGGAGGTGACAGTTGATTTCCACTATACAACTAATGTCATATGCGAAGCAGCAGAGAAATTCAGTAGCTTGAGCCCTAATAGCCCCACCTAAAAAGGAACCCAGACTGTTAGTCTAGATTCAAGAAACCTCTGGATACTTTCCAACAAAATTTGGTAGAGCTTCTCTCTGGTGCTCTGTAATTAATGGACACAACTACAGCTACCCTCTACATGTCCGCATCTTTCCCTTCTGCTACCGGTTTTTTTTTTTTTTTTCCTGCCCCTTTATTCACACTCCATAGGAGGATCCAATTGGCCTAGTCTATTTTGAGCACCACCATACAAGGCATGATTGCACAGTTGAGGCCCAGTCCTGGTCCAAGCAGCTTCAATCCGGGAGGAGACTGGGCTGGGTTGGAAGGGGGCAGTTGCGGGCCAGGTAATTGTCCTCAGCATCGGGGTAGGTGAAGCACCTCCCTCTAACGCACCAGCATTGTGGCTTAGCGATTGAAAATGCCGAGAAAGCAGAACAAATAGCAAGAGCTAATGGAATTCAGAGAAAAGAGAGATCACCAAGGGCCAGGATGTGCTAATTATATGCTCTAAGAGCCGGCAATTATAAACCCATCGATATGCAAGGAAATGCTGATGGCTCAGCGCTGGAGACTACAAAGCCATTTATCTGTGCCCCCTGATAAACGGGCAGCAAGATAAATGATCTGTTTATAAAGTCACTTAGAGATTACACTAATATCTCTAACTAATTTCCCCCCTTCTGGGGGGGATCCACAGAATGAAGAGAGCCAGTAGGTACCTTGGATTAGATTCCCATATTCATTACCTTCTGACCTAGGCTACTCTGGAGGTTTGTAATAGGATTAACAGGCCCTTTCGCTTGTCACTGACTGAGTCACTTCCCATGGCACTTCTTCACTGAATACATTGGAAGTGATGGTGGCATCTGTTCCTGCCACCCAGATCCCAGTGACGGCTCATAAATTGGCATTTCTTGTCTATCTGGCAAAGAGGTAACAGAGAATACAACTGCCTGGAAAGGCTAAGAATGCTGACTGCTGGCACTAGGCCTCCTGGAACTCAGGGCTAAGAAGTCTTCCAAGGGGCCCCATGCTTGTGGGGTGACTCTCACAGGGAGAGCAGGCATCGCTGTGGTCAGACTTGCCGGGCCGTGAAGCCCATCCCTCTGAGAGCTGATGAACTGTGCACACCAAGTACTTAAAGCCATCAGTTTCTGACAGTGTTGGAGTTTCTGTCCTTCTTTATAACCTGTAATTAATGATAGTCTAAAACCTTTGAAACCTAAGTAGACAATTGGGAATAAGTTACGGCTTTTTGAAAGACCCAAAAGTCTTTTTCATTTCTCCCAGTGGAGAATGATTTTTTAAAATCAATCTATCTATCTCCATCCATTCATTTAAAGAGACATTTCTCAAGTACCTACTGTGTGCCATTCCCTGTGTTCAGACAGTAACTTGTGTAGTACTTAACATAGTATATACCTATAAATACTATATACTACATATTATATATATGCACTGTATACTATACATTATAAGGTAATATTTGTACTCTCATATACTTGTGTAATACATAATCCAGGATGGAATCTTTGGACTGTAATAAAGCTAGCAGACAGAAATCTTCAAATGTGAACCCCATTTTTGTGTCACTTGGAAGGAGATTCTCACTGATATTTTTAATTTAGTTGTTTCATTGCAAGGAGACATTGTCAGTATTTCAAGAAGTCTTTGTCAAGTCTGTCAAGTGTTTTGTTATGTTTTGGTGTTTTTTCATCTAGCCATCTCTTAAGATACCAAGTGTTCTCACAATAAAGAAAAGAAGCTGCATTTCATATGTCTTTTTAGCCAGTGACTGTGCAAAATAACACGTGAAAAAATAGGGAAGGAATGAAAGCTGAATGATAGGTAAAAATGAGCCTGCAGTATCAGTAGCTGTGTCTTCTTGATCTTTGATAAAACTTTGAATCAAGAGGAATTAAGCTTAAGCAAGGAGTCAGCCCACAATGAAACAATTCTGGAAGTGACTTTCTAAAATACAAGATATTTAAGCCTGCCCCAGACACCAAATGTACCAGATATGTGAGTTGTGAAATAACTCACATATTTATGATCGTAATACGGTTCTAAAAAATATATAGATAAGAAAATCTCAGGAGTTCAATACTAATCAATGTACTGGGCCTCATTTTTATCATCTTGAATTTATGTAGTGTTCAGAGAATAAAATTTCTTCCCTAATTTAGGTGAATACAATAGAAAGATTTTTTTTCTTAAGGTATATATGTATTAGCCAGCTCTGATTCTGATCATTTGTCTCAAAATATAGTGCTACTGAGGTAAAAAGACTAGCATAAAATAGGTAGCATCATTTTCTTGGTCTGTGGAGACAACACCAGATTGAGAAAATTGAATAAGCCCTCTAGGCAGAAAGTACAATGTTACTGAAATGACTTCATCATGAAAATGTTTTATGGCCTGAAAGAAGTCATTGATTCCTTTATTCTTAGCCCTGTGCAGTTTAGATCAGCCACCATTTTATATATGGTTTTTTTTTTAATGAAGATGCAGTGAATTCTCTAAACAGTCATGGATTTTCAATTCTAGAGTCAGAAAATAGCATTCTTTAAATTTTTATGTGTACACAGAAAGGGTTACCTGGACTTCTGACAGAGTTAAATGTATTAGCACCTTATGGTAGGCCCTTCTATAGTCATTTCTTTTTATTAGATAATCAGCCTTATGTTTTATAGGGGTATATCTGTAATATTAGGTCCTGTTTATATAACAAACAAAAATCACCGTAGCTTAAACAAGATATTTTATTTTTATCCTCCATTAAAGAACTCCATGTCATCAGTGACACAAGCTCTACCATTACGCTATACTGTCTGTATTGTTTGCCTTCATCCTCAAAGTTGCTTCATTGTCCAAGATGACTTCTGAAGCTCCAACCATTGTATCTTGGCTCCAAGTCAGCAAAGGGAGGAAGTGAGAAAGAGCAAGACTGCAGGGGTCCCAGCTAAATCAGCCTCCCGTTAAGCAGCCGTATCAGGAGGCCCACAGCCACATCTACCTACAAAGGAGTCTGAGAAATAAAAGTCTTTATGACAGGGAAAGTGACCAGTGGAAAACCTGGTTCCTATTAATAAGAAAAGGGGAATGCATGAGTGTTTGGGAAGCAGTCCAGCCATCTCTGCCACAGCGGCTCTACCTGTGGCAAAGCTGGAGGACAGCAGCAGGTCCTCTTGTGATAACCTACGCAGAATAGTTCCCATACAGCTCATACAGGCCTCTTCATTTCTTACTTAATTCGTATTTATGCAGCCTATTAACGAAAGGTTTTTCACGAGCTGAATGTTTGTGTGGACAACATATTTTAGGTACAAATAAGACTGCGATCTCCCTTCCTTAAAAAGCTAAAAATAGATTTACCATGTGATCCAGCAACCCCATGTATCTGGAGAAAACTCCAATTCGAAAAGATACATGCACCCCAGTGTTCATAGCAGCATTATTTACCATAGCCAAGACATGGAAGCAACCCAAATGTCCATCAACAGATGTTTGGATAAAGAAGATGTGGTATAAATATACAATGGAATACTACCCAGCCATAAAAAAGAATGAAATAATGTAATTTGCCTCAACATAGATGGGCCTAGAGATTATCATACTGAATGAAGTCAGGCAGAGAAAGACAAACATCATAGGATATCACTTATATGTGGAATCTTAAAAAAAAAATGACACAAATGAACTTATTTATAAAACAGACTCACAGACATAGAAAACAAACTTATGGTTACCAAAGGGGAAGATGAAGGGAAAGATAAATTGGGAGCTTGGGATTAGCAGATACAAACTATTATACACATAAGTAGGTAAACAACAAGTCCCTACTGTACAGCACAGGGAACTATATTCTATACCTTATAATAACCTATAGTGAAAAATAATATGAAAAAGAATAAATATATATACATACGTGTAACTGAATCATGATGCTGTACCCCAGAAACTAACACAGTATTGTTATCAACATTACTTCAATCAAAAACATCAACAATACTTCAATTTTTTTAAATTGAAAAAAAAAAAAAAGACTGTGACCTCCCAAGGCGACTTGCTTTAGCTAACCAGAATCATGCATCTGTCTCCAGAACCATGGGCAATGTACATTAATCTTCATAAAGCTGATTGTATCAATGGAACAAAAATAGACGCCCCAAATCAAGAACAGTATTCAGTCTTGTTTTATAAGGGCTGTATTTCAGTGGCTAACTGAAAGTGCCTTTCCTTTTACATCACTTTCCATGGTGGGAATTACTTATAAAACTGATAAAAACACTTTTTAAGAAAACTTCGCAGCTGCCTTTTTTAAGGGCTGGTGTTTACCATTATAAATTGTGTACATGTATAATCAATAAACAGAAATTCACAAACTTACTAGATTTTTCTCAAAATGGAGCACTTGTCTTAACTAAGAATAGATTCCCTAATGTAGGAAAAAAATCTGGCTATTTTATCTCAAAAACCTTTAATTCCTCTTGGCAATGTTACAGTATTAACCCCTGGGATGGAACAGGCCAACTCCATCGTCAAGTACTTCCTTTTACCACTGAGATATCTATTCTGGAGGACAAAATAGACCTGGATTCCTCCCACCTACGCCTCAGCCCCTCTACTGTGTTATACAGAATAGACAGATCAGGGCATCTCTCTCTACGCGATAGAAAGCTCTGTGTTGGGGAAGAATCTGATTCTCTAGATAGCGTGTCTAAGCTAAGACTGGCCCACGGCAATATTATAAGTTAGGTAGTTTGTTTTAATGCTTTGTTTATTCTCTTTTCTCCCCTGTTCTCCTTCCTCAGTCAGTTCAGGAAACATTGATTGAGCACCTATTACATATTAAAGGCCATGTTGAGGGCTGGAGCTACAGATACACAGACAGTGCCCTGACTGAGCTGGCCGCCTACACCTCCCGTACCTCTGCTCAGGCACTTGGCCACCACTCGCTGTCTCTGGTGTCTCGTGGCCCTAATGGGCGCTTTCTGCCTCCGCTGGGCGTGGTGTCTTGGACATCACCCTACGTACTGATTTGCTGTTTACCTTCCCAGACAAGCTCACCCTTCCTGGGTCCATGGGCCAGACTGCTAGCTGGTAGTTGTTTCATTTAAATTCTGCTCTTTCAATCCTTACCTTAATGAAAAGACGTTGGTAGCAATTTCAGACCATGTGTTAAAAGGGTAGGGGATAGAGTTATGAGATTTTTTTTTTAATAACCTAGGACTTTGTAGTACATGGATGTTTCTTTGACAAAAAGTCATATATGCACATTTGTAAATAACAGCTAAAAAAAGTTGCTATTTTCAATAATGTTTTAGTATCCCTAGATGAATTCATTTAATAGAAATTTTACTAAAATTATCATCCTCTTTGTAGAAAACTCTCTGAAATCAATTACTGAGGTGGGGGGGAGCCATTAATAAATATATGGAGGAGCCATTCAGATCAAATAATTAGATTCCTGGGTAAGGCCAACCCCCCCACAACACACACACACCAGCACCAAAACAAAAAGCAACATAAATGTGGGAAGTTGTGTTCATTTATTTGTCCATATACACATTCAACAAATAGTTACAAAATACGTACTGTGTGCCAGACTCAATTTTAGGTGGTTAATAAAATAAATGTAGTCTCTCTGCTCACACAGTGTGTGGTATAATGAGAGTGACAGTAATAAATTAAACAAATAAACAAAAAGGATTATTTCAGGCTGAGAAAAAAATATGGTGAAAAGGTGCTATGAAAAATAATATGGTGTCCTGGCCAAAGCGGTCAGGGAAGGTCTCTGAAGTTCACACTTAAGATGAGACTCAGGTTTAAGAAGGAGCCATGCCTTGACTGGGACATCATGCTGTACACCAGAAACTGATACATTATTACCAACTATACTTCAATTAAAAAAAAAAAATGAGCCATGCCAGAGGATCCCAAAGTTTGGCATTTCAGGCTGGCTTATCCAAAAAGGTTCGGCTTTTAAAGGTGGATGATGACTCTGTTGAGGTATCTGACATAGGAATTTTAGTCATGCCACGTGTCAGCCAAAGTGCTCATTTCTAACAGAGAACTTGTTTCCTCCAAAGACTCTCAACTCAGGCCTAATGGAGGCCACGGCATTGCTCTGGACGTTCGCTGTTGCAGAGGGTGAAATGCTGCTGGGTGCACGGGTGTTTGGTGTGTGCACTAACCATGCATCTCTTTCTTCTCCTCTTTTGTCACCAGGCCTCCGGAACCCGTTTACAGCACTGTGAACAAACTGTGTGATAAGCCTGCTTCTCCCAGGCACTATTCCCCTGTTGAGTGTGACAAAAGCTTCCTTCTCTCAGCTCCCTACCCCCACTACCACCTAGGCCTGCTCCCTGACTCTGAGATGACCAGGTACTGCATGCGCTTCCTCACTTCATCTTCTTGAATTGCATGTGCTTCCACGGGGAGGAATGGGTAGAATCCGCCTCTGCTCACTTCTCTTGCACTCGACATCCTCCTTAGGGTGGAGAGATGTTCTGCTCCCCTGGTGCAATGGGAGAATTAAGAACATTGACTTTTTTTTCTTACCGTGATCACAGAGCGCTTACATGTGATCACATGATGCTCCAAATGTTCTTGGTTCCCATGCATTTTTAATAAGGTATTCATTATATTTTCCAGAGAATTAATTTTGGAATTTAATTAGCACTATATTCCTCATTCAGAAGGGCGAAAGAGAACATTTATTGGATACATTTTTATTAATACATTTTTGAATAATAATACTGTGCTCTGTGCATAACATAGCCTAAGAAATAGATACTATTAATGCCATTTGATATTTTAACTAAAATATTAAATTAACATCACCATTTAACTGATTCCTTGAGGTATTAAACGACTCACCCAACACTGCAGAACTAGTTGGCTCTATCTAACCTTGACAGAGTTAAAGAATAAAGTCTTTCCCTTGACAGTATATTATAATGCTAGGTGTTTCCATCTGCTAACTTACTTAGTTATTCCCATTTTATATAAGAAAACTGAAGTTCAGAGAAGTGAAGGCATTTCCCTCAGTATGATATTGCCAGCAAATGTGGAGTCCAGATTTGATCTTAGAATGTTTTGAGTCTTTCACAACAGTTTGCAAACAAAGTGTTTTAAGTCTAAAAGTGGGACATAATTCTGCATATGTATAACAAATAGTAAAACCCCATCTTCATGTAGCACCCTTCAGAGAGAGAGAAAGAGAACATAGTGTTCCATAAGGTAGTAAAGGGCAGCTTAAAACAGGGAGATCTCAGCTGTGACATTTCTACGTGTAATGGGGTGCTTGTATTGTTACGTTTTCAGGTAGAATGTCTTCGTATGTCTTCATGATATTGTTAGGGCTGAGAAAATGTAGATTTCAGAATGATTCTTAGTGGAAGTAGATTTCTCAGGTGGGTCTCCTTAGAACATCATCTCTGCTTTCTGTGATTGTCAAAGAATAAGTTTAGAAGTCAATTAGTTGCCTTGGTAGGGGAGTTAAATAACAAATTTCAGATTATATCTAATATTTCTAGAAATAAATGAGAAACATACTTTTGGCTGTGTAATCAGCTGGGACACTTTTCATTAATTTGCAACAGGTTATAATAATTTTGCTTTTTAAAAAAATTCTTTATAAATATTAAATCCTCGTACATTTTTAACAAATCATAAAAACTACTTCTTGATACTTTGAAGCTAGGAGGGCAAAGTCACCGTAGCCACAGGGAAGTGAGAAGGCACACCCACCTACCACGTCTTTCTAGTAATGATGCGTTTGTAAATAGTCAGTTACATAAAGGCAGCTAACATTTATTGAGCTCTTCTTCTGTGCCAGGAGTGTCGTTAAGCACTTCGGATGAATTATTTCTTCTAACCCTAACAATCACCTTACAAGGTAGATATTATTATTATCTTTGTTTTACAAACGAGAAAATCAACCCTTGAGAAGTTACCTGATATGCCTAAGGTCATTCGCTACTAAGTGGCAAGGCTGGGATTCAAACCCAGGTGACCATTAGCACCTGCAGCTGCATAGGCATGATGGCAGAGACATCTTTGCTTGCTGGAAAAATCCTCCACTCATTTCTCTTTGTCTTCCCTTTCTCTATTTTTATCTGCCTTCTCATCTCCCTTCTTCTGGCTCAGTGTCCATGAATCTTTTTTAAACCCATGTTCTTTTCTGATGAACCCAAAAGTTATATTCCTTGCATCCCATTGGGGATTTTGATGATTCCTTTCCTAAAAATGCACCAATAAGTGGATGACAGGTCTACCTTTTGTGTGGACCCACCAGATAGGATTCTTCCCCATTTACTTTCTTTAATGTGTATTATGAAGACCATAGAGGGTTTTCCCAAATTAAAACAAAATTACAGTATAATGTTGAACATGTATTTTTCATATTATACACCCTCAACAGTCCTGATACGCACTAGTCCCAACTCCTATCTTCCATCTTTCTTTTGGACATTCTATTTTCTATTTATTCTAATTCTGTCCCCTTCTTTTTCCGTCTTCTTTCTTTATTATGCATATTTTTCTTATTTATTTCTTTTTTAAAAAGTCATACATGCATACCCATTTTAATGGCCTTGTCACTAGTACACTGATACGGAAATTCTGGACTTCACCCCCACTCTGGACCCCTTCCACACCTCCCCAACTCAGTAAATGGCATGTACATTTAATTTACTCTATTGCCCAAGCCCAAAACGTGAAAATCGTACTTCAACTTTGTTTTCCCTCATACCCTTCATTCAATCCATCTTCAAGTCCTGTTGATTCTACCTCTAAAATGTATCTCAAATCTGTTCCTTCTCCTCTACTTCTTTTTCCACCACTTTAATCCAGGCCTCCATCATCTTCCACCTACAGTAGCCTCCTGATCGGTCTCACCCCTTCCCCTGTTGTCCTCCTGTTTTATTGTCAGTGAAGCCAAAGCGATCTGTTAAAAATACAGATCAGATCTCTCTTTCTCCTTTGCATTTGGATAAAATGCAAAGTCATTAACATCTTATCCAGGCTGTGCATGATCTAGCCCCTGCCTGCCTCTTAAACATCTCATTTCACTCTTTCCTTTGCTGACCACACTGTTCACAGCAGCCTTCCTTTTCTTCACAGGATGCACTAAATCTCTTCCTGTCCCAAGCAGTTCACATGTGCTCCTTCCTCAAACTGAAAAGCTCTTCCTACACTTTGCCTGATTAACTTCTGGTCATCTTAGATCGAAGTTTAACTTGTACTTCCTCAGAGAAGCCCCGTGAAAGAGAAAATCAGGTCCCCTACTGTATTCTCTCTTTTTCTTTTTCCCCATATGTCTCAAGCAATTTATATTTAATTGTATGTTTATTTATGTGATTTGTAAACCAAATGCCTGTCTCACACTCTGTGTTGCAAGGTCAATGAGTAGAAACTGTCTATTTTGTTCCCTGCTGTATCCCTAACACTTAGCATGGTGCTGGCACAGCCGGAGCTCAGAATTATTGAGTGACTACTAAATACACGTGGAAATAAGATCTGCAGACAAGCAAACAGGTACCTGTTTCAGGACCGGTTTATGGCTCAAGCTGCGCTTTACCCAATTTTTCGTAGGTGTATAAAATACCTCCATGAATGAGTGAATCCAGCATGGGCACGAATAGCAATAGACTAGAACTCATTGCGTATATTTCACTTTCACCTTAAATTACCTTGATGGTCAGTGTCCACATTATAGATTAAGTAGCTCTCTGTTCTTCGTGAAGATTGGGCAATTCCTTTCAGAGATTATTTACTTCCTCTCCAATGGAAAATGCCTCTCCAAGCAGATGTTTCTTGAAATGCAGCCAGTAAATCAGGAGACAAGTTCAAAGAACCTAGTTCCATTTATGATGCCATCACTTGCTTTTTCCACTGTGACTTTGAATAATTTATAGAATCTCAGAGGTAGATGAGAACTTAGAGTTAGATAGATAAGCCTTTATCCAAGTCTGATAATGATGAGAAACCCAATTCATTGTCTTCATGGGTCCATGTCTTACTTCTACTCATGGTAACATAAAAATATTTGGGGATCTTCTGGCCTGAAAAGGATATTGTAAGAAAATATCTACCAGTTCATTCAACCACGATTTATCAAGGACTGACAAAGTGCAAAATATTGTACTAGGACAATTTTTACAAAGGTGTAAGCTGAAAAAGCCAACCAAAAATATTGAAGGAATGGCTAATCTTTAAGTTGTAATATGTGGGAATGTATATTTTGCAGGGCATTTAAGAATTTCCCATGGTCTATTTCAGAAGCCTGCACATATTGATACAGTAATTACAGTCTCAGATGAGGATATGAGCTAGTTCTGGAAAGTTAGCATGTGAAACCACCCTTCCATGTGTACCAATTAATCTCTAATCAGCATTCAGAAAAATGGAGGCAAGTCAGCAAAAGCAAGGAGAATCAGTCATCTGTATTCTCTGCATTTTGAATACCCAACTTCTCAGCTCTGTGAACCGATGGCAATCATCCAGGGATGAATTAATTGTATACACAATTTACTTCTATAACATCATCTAAAAGAAAACAGAGAAGTTACAAGTTTTCCTTAGCAAAGCACTTTAAATTACTTGGCAAAGTGTCAGCTCCTCAGGCTGCAGATTATGTTTAGAGTAATTGACTTTTCAGACCTTGCAAGAGCAAGAAATGGGCCGAGCCTAGAATCAAACTAAAATTTGGAGCTCTATGAAATACAAATGGGGTTGCTGTGGGGCTCCTGCTTATCCAGGACATCTTTTTCTTTAAAAAAAAAAAAAAAAAGTAGTTTTTGATGTTGTAATTGGTTTTTCTACTTTGGAAGACTGGGAAGTCACTCAGTTTTTAATACTCCCGGGGCAGGGAAAATCATATTCTTGCCTGTTTTCTCAACAGGTATGACATATTTTCATTTGTCCATTTACATAGATAGTCCTAATTATTGTTATTTTGTAGTTGATAAACAGAGGCTGAGATAAACCAGATGAGGGCTAGCTAAAGTATACTGGCAGATTTTGGATAGGAAATGGACTCTGAAGCATTATGTGATCATAAAACATCTTCACTCCTTGATGAGTATGTATTTTTTTAACTGAAGTATAATCAGTTACAGTATGTCAATTTCTGATGCACAGCATAATGTTTCAGATGAGTATGTATTCAGGGGACTTCTACTAGGTAACCTGGCATTAGCCTGGATGCTAGGGATCCAAAGGTGAAAAAGAACTGGTCTGTGCCCTTAAGCAGTTCAAAGACATATAAATGAAGAATTCATTACTGTGCATTGCAGTATACATCTGCTAAAGGCCCTCAGTTTCTCCAGTGTCCTTAATCTCTAGGTAACCAAAACCAGACTATCATTACATAAGAGATGCTGATGGAAGCAAGCATGCTCTTAGACTGTCCCTTCTGTGGCAGCATGAACATACACATCCAGGAATGTTCCCTACTCACACCTTATTTCATCAGTTCCCAGTCATTTATAAGCAGCATTCTTTATGAGAAACTTAACCTTACCTTCTTATGGGTTCATCTGCTAGTCTGGCTTCTAACAGTTTTCCACAGAATTTTCCACAGAATCCATGTCTGTAATTCACTCTTTGTAGAAATCATAAAGTTGGCAGCCTCAAGCCATCCCTAGTTTGGGGACACAGAGCAAGATCTTACAAGACTTCATCCCTTTGTCAAAGTTATGGTGGGTTGGCTTTGGCAAGCATTCTCTCCTTATAAAATATTAGAAAACGTATCTGTAATGTTTAACTGTCTCCAAGTCTATAAATGCAAAATCAAATATAACTTCTAGACATAATAATGCTATAATAAAAGTACACGTGAGTCTCTTAAGAGTAAACAGAGGGGGAACCATCTAACTGTTTCTATTTTTCTTAAAGTTTTCCCAAAGACAGTGAGCTGATCAGTCAGATGAGGGAAGAAATGTGGTCCAAGTAGAAGAAACAGGACAGAGTTAAGCCTCATAATGTGTCAGAGCACAGGCATTCTGGGGCACCCAGTCGTTCTGTGTGGCTGAGGGTTATTGAGTAGGTGGTAAAGTTGGAGGCACAGGGAGTTTCAGATCATAGAGGGCGTACCTTGCCAAGCTGAGGATTTTAGACTTGAGCCTGTAAGCAGTGAGGAGCTGTTGAAGAGTTTTAAGGCTGAGCAAAGACATAGTTCGATTCGTGTTTGGAGAACGATCACTCTAACTGCTGTGTGGAAAGAGTTTGAAGGCAGGGGGACTGGTTAGTATATCAAATAAGGTTGAAAACATGAAGAACTAAACTGAAGCGATGGAGATGGAGAGATACAAATAAATACAGAATTAATCATCAAATAGACTGGGTGGTACTCAGTGACCGATTCAAGGGGAAGAATGTTCTGACTTGGAGTAGTCACTAGGGGGTGGTTGCAGTCTCCTCTTGGAGACAGGAAGCACTCTTTCATGAGAAATAGATTCAAACATAAAACTCTGTAGAAGGAAACTGGCAGGAAGAGGAGGCAAAGTATATGAGAAGGTCTCTTGTTCCGGATGATGGCAGCCTGATGTGACAGAGGAGTCAGAGACAGTGTACAGACCCTGTACGTTTGAGGCCTGCCTTTGGCCATTCACTCGCGGGAAAAAAAAGGGGGAAATACGTCTATGTGTGCGATTCTCCTTTTAGGAGTGTCGTGAGGATCCAGGGAAATAGAGCAGATGAATTTTCGCTTAGGCACTACCTGCATTAGTCATTATTATTTCCATATGCTTATTTTATTGTCAAGCCTTGAGCTCATGTATATTTATTTTCAATGCTCTCACACATCAGGTGAAGAATATTTACTACCCCAGGGATATCCCCGGAGGCCATAAGAAAGCTGTGGATGCAAATGACTTTTATCATTCTTAACAGCAGCGAGTGTCCTTGTCACCACAGGCAGAGTCATATATCTTCCCTTTTACGATTACATGTACAGTCTCCCCGCAAAAGGTGGCATGTTTCTGAAGTTATATGCAATGTCACACATACATAATTTTCTTTTTTTTTAACCTACTCATGGAGCAGTATTTCTATCCCATGTGTACCTTTTTAGGAATATGGACAGAATGACAGCTCCTCTGTGGAGCACAGAGTAGCAGCCAGGCACTTTCCACCTGTGCCTTCTTGTTCCTAATACACCCAGTGACATTGCAAAGGGTGGATTTTGACGTAGCAAGTGGAAGAACCAGGACTCCAGCCGGGGCTTTCCCACAGCCAGGCTCCTGCTGTCCCGGAGCCTTAATCCCCTTCTCGCATGCTCCACCGCCTCTCATTCCTTCCTCCATGTCTTATATCCTCTCTGCCCTGGATCTGTGGCTCCTGCGAGAGCGTTCCAGCCTTGTCCACATGATGTAATCTGGGAAATACACCATTAAAAGAAGAAAGAAGAGGCTTAACAAATCACTGACCTTCTTATCCCCTTAAAAGGCTGATATAATCTGAAAGAATTCTTAATTTCGTTTTTAATTAAAACCAGGAGAGGAAACCCTCCGGGCACGGCTCATAAGGCTCGGCTCCTGCCTGAGTTTATGCAGCAGCTTCTTCTTCAAAGGCCTCCACTGCCTTTTTGAAGTAGGTGATCACTAAACCCAAGTCGAATTAAGGAAACTAAGGAGAGATTAATTGACTCCCACAAAGTCACAGAGGCAGTTCTCGCCACATTGCGTCTTATAGCTTCTTCTCTGCACAATGAGATATATGCAGGGATTCACACGGAAAGAAACGCCCCTTGCTTTGAAATTAATGCATTTTCTATAGAGACACTTTTTTTTTTTAACATGCCATTTACTGTTGGCTTTCACTTATTTTGTTTGTGTTTTTCTTATATTAGAGAGGAGATGTCCTTTCATTAAGAATTCAGGAATTTTTTTTAAAGCACCTTTACAATGACATTGTATAGTGTAAAGGAGGAAGGAAGACAGGGAACTCACCCTGTTCCTAAAGCTCTCATTTACTCTTTGTAACAATCCTGGTGGGTTCGGAGAAGGAGTCTCGGAAGAGCTAGGAGATGAACCCAGACTGGTCTTCTTCCAAACTTCCTGTTCTGGGATATTCAAATAATTCTCTGTGATGCCACAGTCTAAATTTAATAGACGTGCGGTTTTTAAAAAGCCAGATAACTTATCTACCTGAGATATTTGTTATGACTGTTCTCCCTTAGTTTTAGTATATTTGGGGTGGGGGCAAGCAATCTTTATTTTTACTTTAGTAACCACTGTTTTATTGAGCAGCAAATAGAAACTGAAGAATTAGCATGATTTCAAAAGTAATCCTTTATGGAGGCAAAGTAGCTGTGAGAAAATGCTATGCAAAATCACTATGGTAACAAATTATAGGAACTCAGAAAGCATCAAGACAGTAACGTTAAGCCATAACACCCACAGCATGGATATAAATTAAAACTGCTAACGTGTACTGAGTGCTTTTATGTCCTAGGCACTGTTCCGAACTTCTATATGTACTCACTCATTGTATCCGCATGACAGCCTCTCGGGAAGGTATGGTTATTCCAATTTTATAGAAAAATAAGGTACATATTTTAGGTTTGTTGGGGCGGGGGGTAATTACTTTTAATGGAAGTACTGGGGATTGATCCCAGGACCTTATGTGTGCTAGGCATGCACTCTATCACTGAGCTATATCCCCCTCATGGTGCCTATTGAACTAACAAATGGAAACAGTGGGATGAGACTGTTGAAATTGAGTATGTATATCTGGACTTACACTTAGAATATTAATTTCATTAGAGCAAGGTTCTTGTTGTTTTATTTACTGTTGTATTCCTTGTGCCCAAAATGGTTCCTGGCATGTAGGTACTAATAGTAACAGTGATGATGATGGTGATGAAGCAGAAAAAGGAGGAGAAGAAGAAAATAATCACTGTTATTTATGTAACCTTATTACTTGCTGGGCTGAACTTTATACAAATTAGCTCATTAAACCCCATAGAAATCCAAGAAGGTATGTGCTGTTATTATTATCCCCATTTTGCAAGTGAAGAATCTGAGGTCTGGACAGGTTAAGTGACCGGTCTAAGGTCATGTAGATAGGACGTGGATCTAGCAAGCTGGTACCATAATCTGTTCTTTCACATGTGCTCAATACATATTTATTGAGTGTTTCTCTCATCACACATACCACTCCTCAAGTATTAAATTCTGAGAAAAAAATATACATCATTTAACCATAGTCACATTTTAATAGCCAGGTCGCTAGCTAGATAATGAATATACGGTTAAGAGCGTAGACTCTCGAATCAAGGTGTTAAGGGTTTGAATCTTGCCTCCACAACTTTCCAGTGATGTCAGCTTGAGCAACTGGCAGCTCCTCTGACCATCTGTATCCTCAGTCTGTCTAATAGCGGTAATTGTGGGATCCATTTCCTGGGTTGCTATAAGGATTTAATGAAGAGATAAGTGAGGTGACAGCTATAAAGTGCCCTGTCGCTGCTGGCTGTTTAAATGTGTGTGTGTTAAATGACCTATGATGACCCGCTAAATAGATACCTCGGGCTGAAGTGGGAAGGAATTTTTATTAAAGGACCATTTATAAAGGGCTATTTTCATTCATATCCTGATGGTGAGTCCAGTGAACCGTAACAGGAGATGAGTGTTAGGGTTGGCAAGATGGGAGGAAGGGCTGTGCAAGACGACTTATATTTATAGAGAGATCTAAATATTTTAGAATGCAGAATTTTGTTTTCATTAAAGGATCAAAATTTACCTCTCAAAGCAGAGAAAGTAAATCTCCCATTTCAATTCTTTAGTTCAGTTCTGTAGACCTTACGCTTATATGAAGTTTAAAGGATCCCTTGAACAGGGTTTTTAAAGTCAGCAGGGATGCGTGTTCCAAACTGAATACTAACCTAAGATCGCTCTATTCCAGAGAAAATGAATACATTAGAGAGGAAAGAGGAGTTTCATGGTTTGCTTTAAATGGGGGGGGGGGTATACTGGGCCTCGCTACTGCAGCCAGAGCCTTTGTCTACATTTTAAAAAGGCTCCCCTTCTTCTGCATGAAGAACAGAAAGTGCCAGGGCCCCAGTGTGACGTGTAGATGGAGTGAAGCCCGGATTTCCAGCCCCAGCTCACTCCCTTGGCCGGGGGTTCGTGTGAACAACCGACCCAGCAGAGTGGACTGGCCCAGACTGAGGACAGGGATAGAATCACGTTTCTCTTTTCTGGTTCCGTCTCTCAAATTCATTCTGATGTTCTGCTTCCTGTCTTATGCCTCTGACATAATTAGGAGGATATCATTCTGTCAACCTTAGAGGTTGACAAATAACTAGTGGCTAATGCAAATTCAGAGGTGGAAGACACCGTAGCAACAATTCAGCCCAAACTTGACGTGCTCAAGATGAGGAAACTGTCACTCAAATCACAGATATGTATTAAATGCCTATGATGTGGTTGGGACTTCTGGGGACACAATCCAGAGTTGAGCACTACTCTCAGGAGGTTTTGGGACCACTGGGCCCAGAGGATCTTTTTTGTGAATGTAACTGACAGCTGTTGGTAATGTTTAAAAAAAATGTCTAGCAGTTTATTATGAATTGCAATTTTTCAATATATGTCAATTTTACTTAGCTTTCCGCCTGATTTATTCTGGATCCATCCTGATTTCACCTAGATAATGCAGTTACAGGCTTGTAGTTTCTAGGCATTCTGACCTTTTTCATGTGAAATCTGAAGGTCAGGTAGACAGCCCAGATTTCCTTCCATCTCTCCCCACTCTTGTGATAAGTTCCTGGATAAATTCTCACTCTCTTGCTAATACTGGAATCTGTGTTCCTTGTAGGGAGACCTTAGGCTACACTGGGCATGAGGGAAGGGCTGTGAGTAAAAACAAGAGCCTCTGACCAAATTTCCACCAGTATAATTGCAGGAATTCTGAGACTCTCCCTTCCTTCTCTGCAGGGCCCTCGGTGACTCATGTGTTGTCCTCAACAGCCATTTCCACGCTCTTCAATACAACCTTTCCCATTGTTCTCTGGTGGGACTCTCCTCATTTGTAACAAATTACTTGGTCTTCTCCCCTTTGGCCAAGTCCCAACCCCTTAGAATGAGGTTCCTTCAGATGTATATCTCCTCTTCTACCATTGTCCACACTGGCGCTCCATGCCTAGGCTGGACTTTTAGGAGCTAGGCAGTGTCTGGCAGGGGCAAGATGAGAAGCCTTTCCTTTCTCCCCCAGACTGGTGCCCCACAACTGGGAGTCTTGTGTTACAACACGGGGATCCAGGCTTCTGTCTCCTGACGGCTGCCGTGTGGGACCTGTAGTCGGCTGGGGCTGTACCCCTCAGGCAGGGTCTGCAGCCTTCCCTGTTTCTCTTCCTGTCTTCCATAGCCGCTCTGCTCCTGTCCTAACCAGCTTCCCTGTCCTGATTTTCATATTGAAACCTTTTCCTCTGGGGTCCTTATGACCCATAAACACAGCCTCGAATCCAGACTCTTTCCCAGCAGAGAAACAGAAAAGACAGACTTTTCCTTATTGAGCAGGATGAATTTTCAGTTTCCAGAGCATCCAACCTTTCTTGGAAGATGATCTACTTTTTAAAACCACAAAGTTAACACAACTACAACAGGAGGGATGGCAATAGTGACCGTGGGAAATCAGGATGGGTTGGGTGGATGTCTTGTCCAATGGTGCCTCAGGCAGCTGCTGGCATCCGGTAGGTCAGGGGTTCCTGGAGACCTCTGGTCAAAGGCTTCACATAAGTCACAGATCCACAGTGTGAGTTGTCTTTCCTGAGTCCTCATCTGAGCATGTAGTGCTGGTTTCTTCTCTCCCTTGTCTCTAGAAGGACTCCTAATGTATCCCGTGATCTCGCTACACCCCTCAGTGAGACCTCCTTCATGGAATATCATGGGGTTCCTTCTGTTTCCTTAGGTCAACAAATGGAAATTCACATGTTCTCAAGACTCAGAGTTTTGTTTTGTTTTGTTTTTTTAATTTAAGTATAGTTGATTTACAATGTGTTAGTTTCTGATTTAGAGCATAGTGATTCAGTTATAGAAATATATATATATATATATATATATATATTCCTTTTTATATTTTTTCATTTTGGGTTATTACAGGATATTGAATATAGTTCCCTGTGCTATACAGTAGGATCTTGTTGTTTATCTATTTTATATACAGTAATTAGTGTCTGCACATCCTGAACTAGACTCAGGTTCTTTCTCACCCTGCATCTACCCCCTCAAGTTGTCACAATCTTTAGATCCTTCCTTTTTTCTTGCTAGGTCCAAAGTCAGCTACGGAGGGTGCTTGCAAACAATCTTCAGTTCTTCTTCATGCACTGCCATACCATAATGCCCAGTGAACCTCAAGAACAGACCAAGTCAGTCTGCAGATTCCCCACTAGTAATGACTCTGTTACTGAAGACAGGGTGTCTCTCTGTCACCCCTTATGGAGAGGAACAAGTGCTGTGTGTTGTCCACATGACACAAGAGCACAGAGTAGCAGTCACTCGACGGAATGACAGGTGGTAGGTGTTCACCTGAAACAGTGACTCAGAGCTCAGAGGGGGAGCTGACGTTTGGCGGAAGCGCTTCTCCAGGCTGAAGGCGCTGCATGGAAGGGTCAGTGTTCGAGAGGGATCCTTCTCTCTGCGTCCTAGTTCACCCTTATTCTCTTGGCAGAAGGTGATGCATAGAGTTCTTCCTGAGATTTCTGAGCTAGGCCACAGAAACGGGTTTTCTTCTTCCTCCCTACTGTGTGTTGTAACAGGTAATGTCTACTTTTCGTTAGAGTGTTTTATTTGTATTATACCAGATACTCTGGAGAAGTCACGTCTTATGTGGATTCCTCGAACGTGTCTTAGAGGGTTGGTTCATCGTAATGTGCGTTGCTAGACTTTCAAAGGTGGGTTCAAGGTCCAGAGTAAGCAAACCTCTGATTGACCCTGTGAAGGGTAATAAAACAAAAATCAATTCAACAAATTTAGAAGATTGAAAAGGAACAGATTAAGACATGCAAAGGACTTTATTTTCGGCACCAGTCACTCTGGAAGTTTGCTTAGCAGACTAAGTAAATGTCAGTGCTTAGCAAGGTGAAGGTAATTACCGTTCCCTTTCTCTAATGTTCCTGCTATAAAGAAAAAGTTCTCTATAGTTCCACCTATAAAGAAAAAGAATGAAAAAGAAATGTGTTACAAATAAGCCTAAAGCTAATAGTATATCCCTAAGTAGCATTAAATCATAGAATGCTTGACCAGAAAGAATTAGGGAAGATTGCATTCAAACACATTTTTAAAAAATTGAGAAAATAAATCCAGCAAAATTAAGAGACTTAACCAAGATCCTGCAATCGTACAAGCAGTTTGTGGCAGATAGAGGACTTGGGTCAGAGATGTCAGGTGCTTATGCTTTTTTTCCCATGCCAGTTTGAAATTTTAACTAAACACAGTATTTTAGAATGTTTCATGCTAAGAAAGGTTACATATCATAGATCAAGCCTGGAAGAAAACAGAACTGTTATTTTAGGATAACAGTGTTTACCTCAGGGGAGTATGACTTGAATGGAAATGAAATTGTTATCTTTTGCTTTATGCAATTTTAAATTGTTTTAATTGTTTATAATCATGTTTAAGTTTTATTAGTTAAAAAAAAAAATAAGAATCCCCCATGTAGACCCAGCAATTCCAGTGCTAGGCATAAACCCAAGAGAAATGAAAACATGTCCACACAGAACTTGTATACAAATATTCATAGTAACGTTGTTCATAATAGCCAAAAGGTGGAAATGACCCAAATACCTCTCAACTGATGAATGGATAAAGAGCGTGTGGTATATCCATACAATGTAATACTACTCAACTAGAAAAAGGAATGAAGTACTGATACATGCTACAGCACAAATTAACTCTGAAAACATTCTAAGTGAAAAAAGCCAATCACAAAGGACTACATATTGGATGATTCCATTTAGATGAAGTGTCCACAACAGGTGACTCTATAGAGTCAGAAAGTAGATTAGTGATTATCTAGGGCTGGATAGGGAGGTGTGGCAGGAATTGAGAAACTGATGGTGGGTATAGGAGTCCTTTGGGGACTTACAAAAATGTTTTAAAATTAGATTTGAATGATGGTTGCACAATTCTGTTGATATACTGAAAGCCACTGAAGAGGCACTTTAAATGGATGAATTTATGGTATGTGAATTATCTCGCAATAATGCTGTTAAAAGTTTCCATTTAAAAGTTAAATAATTTAATAGCAACAACAAAACTAAGATTATGTCTTTATGACATCAAATATTCAGATAAAATAATTTTTTAAAAACCACTTAAAAGTTTAGATGATTTTTCTATGCTATTGATGCAGGAAAATGGATGTGGGGCATGAGGAGGGCTGTGTCCCAGGCTCTGGTTGAGCCCCTGGGACGTGCCCTGCCAAGCGTGGGTCCTTGGCTTCACGCAGGAAAGAATTCAAGAGCAAGCCACAGTTGAGTAAAGGTAAATTTATTCAGAGAGATATATTGAAAGGCAAGAGAAAGGCCACGAGGTGTGGGGGTTGGGTGCTCAGATTAAAAGTAGGTACACACTCCATAGACAGAGTGCGGGTGGACTCCAAAGAGGGAGAGAGAGGCACGGCAGTGAGGCGCTGTGTTGCTGCTGTTTATGGACTTGGTGGCTTCACATGCTAATAAGTGGAAGGACCAGTCTAAGTAGCCTGGGGAAGGGGCTGGGATTCCCAGGAAGTTGGCCATTTCCCACTCTTTGACCTTTTGTGGCTAGCCTTGCCACTGCCATGGTACCTGTGGGCATGTTATTCACCATGTTAATATGTTACAATGAGCATATAATGAAGCTCAAGATCTGCTAGAAGTTAAATCTCTCATCATCTTGAGCCTGAGCCTCAAGGCCTACTGGGGGTTGAATCTTTCACCATTTTGATGTTAACTGCTGTAGCATTCCTTGAATGGCTGTGCCCTGCCCCCTTCCTGTCTCACTATGAGATTATTCAAATAGTAAATAATTCAGAAGATTTAGAGGTCTTCAGGCTTTTCCCATTTTTAATAAAGCTATAGTTCTCATTTACTAAGTACCAATTCTTTGTTAGGTGTTCTACAAACATAATGTTCTATGAACATAATCACTAATCCTCACAATAAATCTACAAAGTAGGTATCTTTATCCCTACTTTACTGATGAAACTAATAGCTGGCAGGGCTGAGATTTAAAATCCAGTTCCATTTGCTTTTTTTTAAATATATATATTTTTAATTGAAGTATGGTCTGTTTACAATGTTGTGTCAATTTCTGGTGCACAGCATAAATTCTTCATTCATACATGAACAGTTATGGAAACAACAGGCCAGCCAAGAAGCAAGCACCACTGGGAGGGTTGGAGTACTCAGATGTATTACACCGGTGGGCTCAGAGGGGCTTCTGCTCCAAAGCTCTGAGCACCTCCAAGACATGTGCATGAGGTTTTATAGGGTAAAGTACAAGCTTGGGGTATTCGGCCAATAGGCATGGAACAGCTTTAGCAGCATCATTATCACAAAAGTGGAGGCAGGGAGGCAGCAAACCAACATTCCAAAGCCAGATGTATCTCTTTGAAAATCCAGCTGGCTAGCAAAAAACATGAACAGCAAACCAACAGTAATTAACTTAGATTTAGGAGTTAGTCCAGCAGAACTCAGTTCAGTATTCCGATACTTAGATTTGTGAGTTACCTTGTTAGACCAGCCCAGCCTCTCCTTCACACTCCTAGACTTGTGAGTTATCTTGTTAGACCAGCCTGGCTTTTCCTTCACAGAACAACATATTCATTTTCATATTCTTTTTCACCATAAGTTAGCACAAGATATTGAACATAGTTCCCGGTGCTATACAGCATAAACTTGTTGTTTATCTACTTTATACATATTAATTAGTATCTGCAAATCTTCATCTCATTATATAAAAATAATCCTTAAAACTCTCCTTCCCAGCTCAAAAAACAGTCAACACTCTCTCCTTTCCTTTTGTCCTATTCACTCTTCAGAACCACCCCCAACTTTCTCCTGAGACTGTTTTCACCAAGGTCACCAAGATTCTTTCTGTCTATATTCAATGGAAGCTGCCTAGTCCTTCTGTACACTCGCCTCTGTTGCTTGCTCCTTCCTGAAACCTTTTTTCTTTTTTTTTAATTCCTTAATCCCACTTTCAGGCTTATGATTCTCCTTGCAGCTCTGACTTTCTCTTCCCCATCTCCTTAGACATCTCCTCTTCTCCTCTTCTCCTCTGTCCACTTCACCCAGTGATGCCTTCTCTTTCTACTCTGTACACCCTCCCAAGGAGAGGACATCCATTTGGTTCCCAGCTAAGTGCTTATGTCTCCCATCTCTTTATCCACAACCAGATCTTTCCTTGACTCCAGACTTAGATATCTAGATGCCTACTGGACATCTATCCTCAAATGCCTTAAGGCACATCAGAAAGCACGCTCATTACCTTTACCTTTCAGACTGTTATCTCTGGTTATAGCCTCGGTCTTTTTTTTTTTTTTTTAATTGAAGTATAGTCAGTTTACAATGTTGTGTCAATTTCTGGTGTACAGCACAATAGTTCCATCATATAGAACATACATATATTCATTTTCATACTCTTTTTCACCATAAGTTACTACCAGATATTGAATACAGTTCCCTGTGCTATACAGGATAAACTTGTTCTTTATCTATTTTACATTTATTAGTATCTGCAAATCTGGAACTCCCAATTTATCCCTTCCCACCCCGTTCCCTCTCTGGTAACCGTAGTTTGTTTTCTATGTCTGTGAGTCTGTTTCTGTTTTGTAAATACGTTCACTTATCTGCTGTCTTAATGACCATTAATAGTATGGTGTTGTATTTGGGAGCCTGTGCTTAAGTTCAGATTCTGGCTCTACTTCTTAGTACCTGTGTGATCTCCCTACATCTTATCCATAACGTGGAAATAATAAAAGTATCCACCTCACAGAGTCATTATGACGATTGAGTTTATATGTGAAAAGTGCTTGCCACCTAGTAATCTTAGTACTTCTGTGGTTATAACACCAGTATGTTTTCCTGGATTCCTTCTATGGATTCACCTTAAGTTGATCTCTAAGTGTCCTGCCAACCAGTATTTATTTAATACCTCTTGAATAACTCCTGTGCGGTCTTTCCATGTGACTTCCACTCTAGATTCAGCTAGAATCATTGCTCATCTGGAGCACTTACCAATTGGTCTTCACAAGCTCTATGCACCTTCTATCCATTCTTCCCATTATAGCACATGCAGAGCCTTCGAAAATACACATCTGATTTTGTCTCTACACTGACTAATCCTCTACCCACCACATCAGCTACCTTTCATCAAACCAGTTCTCCTTGGAGTTCCCAAGAGAAAAAACAGTGTCTCTTACCTACAGGGTTTTGCTCCTGCTTCCTCCGTTTGTAAACTCCTCCTCTCTAAACAAGAAGCAAACATAGTATTCACTTGCTTATCAAATGTCAGCTCTCACTCACAGATCTCTTCATCCGGGTAACTGCTAGTAAGCCCCGGTACTACATATTCTGTGGAACCACTGGAAACCCCTCCCTGAGGTTCTCAGCCTTGTGGGGAGCCCTCCCCTATCCTTCTAAAGTTATAGAACTCAGCCTACTGTGTTATTTTTACTATTTGATTTTCTTATCTGTCTCATCAACTAGACTGAACCTCTTTTCTTCGGATTTTTTTAATTTGAAGTATAGTCAGTTACAATGTGTCAATTTCTGGTGTGCAGCATAATGTCCCAGTCCTACATATACATACATGTATTCATTTTCATATTCTTTTTCATTAAAAGTTATTACAAGATATTGAATATAGTTCCCTGTGCTATACAGAAGAAACTTGGGGGGGGTTAAATCTATTTTTATATATAGTGGCTAACACTTGCAAACCTCAAACTCCCAAATTTATCCTTCCCCACCCCCTTTCTCCCGGTAACCATAAGATTGTTTACTACGTCTGTGAGTAGACTGAACCTCTTGAGATCAGAAACTGTGTTTCAATAATTTCCTGTATCCCTAGTGCCGAGCAATGTACCTGGCAAATACGAACTCTTGACTTTTTAAAAAAAGATAATAAAATTATTTAAATTATTATAAATTTACTTATTCCAGTAAATATTTAGAGACTTCTATACTTAGCCTGTGACAGACCTTGTGCTCTGCACTGGGAATACAAAGACAAGTTAGAGGTAGGGTAGCCCTTTCCCAAAGGTCTCATTCTAATAGAAGAGAGGCTATCAAGAAAGGAAATGTGTTAATTTACTAATACGCTTAAAATGGGAGAGAAGTTCAGGAATGTGTACACACACACACACACACACACAGCGATATTCAGAAGTCTGCAGGATATTAACGAATGGGGTCAGTGATTACATTTAATTTGAAATGAAACAGAGAGGCCTTTCTTGAATATAACCGTAGCCCTTCCTGTCTTATTCTTTCCACTATTAAATTGCCTTGTTAAGCTATTCCCCAACCATTGACAGAGCCACAGACATACTATAAAACATTCTATTCTACATAATTTCAGCACTTCGGGATGTACTTTAAGTCAGTGTTTTCCCAAGTTCGAATCCATAGACTGGAGATGGTTCATGGCCAGATTTCTTCTGGTGTAGGGCAAAATGAGAGGAAAGTACTTTGCAAGGCACATATGCACACATCAATATCAGATTGCCCTCCGTCCTTCCTTGGGAAGAATCCTTCCTGAGATTATGATCTCCTTCTGACTTTGGTGTCAGATATATTTTATTTTATGAAATTATGGTGATAGTAGCTATTGTATTCATAGCCTCAGTTTGAGAAATTGAGGTGGGTTTGTGTCCAGGATTGTGTATTTAAATTGTTCCTGGTCAGCATCTCAAACCAGCTAGCACTGTCTTGGCTGTGCCTTTGTTTGGGACTCCCATCCGCAACCTCTGGTAGGCGCTGTGTTTGGATATCTGGTTGGTTCTGGCCTGCAGTTTTGCCTATGGACTCTCCCTTTCCGAAAGCCTTTGGATCTAGGCTTTGTGGCCTATAGGCCAGACACACTGAATGCCTAATCAGATAGCTCTTAAATACAACAACTGAGTCAAAAGTTTGGTAACTGCCATACATGTAAGTCATCGTTAGTAATGGTACTTTAGTGTCCCTTTTTGGTTTTTGTGATATGTCATTGACAACTTTTCACATCTCTCAGTTTAACAAAGTGAAATTCACATAGTTCAATGACAGCTTTAGTTTTTCCCTCTTTTTTTAGTATAGCCGTAGTACATAACTGCCTTGATCTGCTGTCAGCTCCCCCAGCAATGACATTATATGAATGAAAAATGATTGCCATTTTTGCTTTTGTGCTTTGTTTGTTGCTATTTTAGTAATTCTTTTTTTCCACTGCTCTAAACTGCTTATATTATAACCTTTGGGGTAGAAATGACCAAGTTCTCCATAAAACTTTTAAAACACTAAAATAAGAAAATATGTGTTATAATGGCACTGCCCAGAGAAACCTTTCCTTTTTCCTTTTTCTTCCCTAAAGTTTTTTGCTCTAAATTGATCCCTCAGTATTTCAGTTGATTCATTATATAATGCTAGCCTTATGAGAGAAATTTTTTTATAGCTTTATCCTGTTAGATAGAAAAGTAAAGTGACTAATAGCTCTATATTATTAAACATTATGAGGCTCACATGTTGGAAAGTGAAGTTGAGAATTACAGTGGCAGCAGAGGACAGCAGTAGCACATGGAGCGGATAACTGCGCTGTGAAACCTGCATTCTCAAATGTCACCCATTAACACTGTGTTTGCAGAGGAGCTGGTCTGAAATACACAGGAAAAATCCCACACATTTAAAAAAAAATGTAAGAGAAAAACCTTAATTCACGAAAACATCCAATCTAAGACAAGGTGCTGAGGAGTAGAAAATTATAGGTTTAGCCTCATAATTCTGCTAACATGAAGCTATAACCTGGAGAAAAAATAACCATGGTAAAAGCAATATAGAATTGTAAGAGAATTCTATTTTTTTTTTTAACACTAAGCCTGCATCTTTGTTTTGAACTACCATTAGTTGACTCTCAATTCAGGCAGTTTCTCTGGTGTCACTTTCATCGTCCCGGGCCTTCTTTCTGTACCCCTGCCCATCCTAAGCTGGGCTGCTTTCTCCATCCTTCTCTGAGTTTCCAAATTCAACTGTTATACCAAAATCAAGCTCAGGAATTTACCACTTCCATGTGTCCCTCCCTGAAAACTCCCATCTATGTGCCTTCTCTGAGGATA
The DNA here is from genome assembly GCF_036321535.1 of Camelus dromedarius. Taxonomy (NCBI): domain Eukaryota; kingdom Metazoa; phylum Chordata; class Mammalia; order Artiodactyla; family Camelidae; genus Camelus; species Camelus dromedarius. The sequence continues at coordinate 56,443,349 of NC_087447.1, read as the reverse complement.
CCATATTTTCCTCACGGTGGGTCACATTAACATCACTCGGTTCAAGATTGTCTTGTGTCAGTTAGAAATCATTCATTTCATTTGTTCATGTATTCTTGTCTCACTAACTGTATTGTAAACCTCTTGCATATGGAGGCCCTTGATACTAATTTTTTAGTATTTGCCAAACCCTAGAAGAGTGGCAGATATTCAGTGTGCTACCTTCAGTAATCACTGCTGCCGTAACAGCCGGCCAGGGGATCAACAGCAAGTGAAGTGTATTCTCTAACTATCTGTAAGAAAACCAGATTTTGCTTTATGACAAAATCACTGTACTTTTCCCCTGAATGCTTTTTTGTAGCACAAATTGAAACAGTAAAGAAAAGTTCCCTATGCTGTTTCCAGGACCTGTTGACTTGATGTTCATGTCTCATAGGACTTTGATCCCTTTCAGAAGGAGAAAAGTTGAACCTTGGTGAAAACCCTGACTGACCACTAACCAAATATTCTCTTAGTTGCCACCTTTGAGGTTGTGGGGTGGGTTCCTCGGACAGCTCTAAAATTCCTCTGCCTTACAACCAGACTCCTTGTCTTGTGTGACACCCCAGCGTGGGAGCCTTCTGCAGTGCTCATTAAGTTCTCCAGTAGCCCGTTTCGGGGCTCAGCAGCTCCGGTTCTCTGACAGCTTGGACACCTTTTCAGTGCAGCCTGCATTCCACTTCACTCAGCTGACGTACTCTGTTGGGTTTATTACTGAACCGTTCATTTAATTTAATGACTAACAAAGGACTTAGGATACAATTCTTTGTCTCATTTTTAGAGTCTAGCATAATTAGTCACATCTCCCACATCTTCTGATAGCAAATTTAATTAGAATCTCCAGTGGATCACTTTCTAGGGCACAGACAGTACGTGGAGACATTGAGGGTTGCTTTCCTGGAACAGAGGAAGAGTCTTCCCAGGCTTCCTTGGTATTGACCTGTATCAAATGTTTCAGAGGAACGTGGGACTAGAAGATAAACCTGTGCTACATTCAAAACTTTGTGCAAAGTTATCCCCAGGGATCAAAGTCCTTTCCCCTTAACTAGTGATCTGTTGATGAAACATCACAATTGATGATCCTTGTCATTTCTGAATTGGCTCAGCTTAAGTCTCTCCTTGCTCACATATTTATTTCCTTGTTTCTCTTCATCAGAAACTTGAAATTTGAAATTGACATTAATACATTTGAAGAGTTAGTTCAACTTTTCTTTGATTTATGACAAACAATTTAGAGAAATTCTCTTCTCACTTTTTACCTCCCCGTGCTTTCCCCTAAAGGACTCTGTCTTCTTGCTCTTCACCAGAATGACTGTACACGAGGCCTTGGACAATTTTTCGTTGTCAGTCTCAGTGCTACATTCTGGCTTGAGATGGTACTCAGCTGACTGCCAGAAGTTTTTATATTCATTCCTCTGATTAATTACTATTCTTGGAGCACCTTGGAGCTGGACAGAATCATGGGGACTTAGCACTGAAAGGAGTCCCAGTGATTGTGTTTCAATCCTCCTTATTATATAAATGGGAAAATATTCCCAGAAAAGGGAACATGGCTTGCCTCAGGTTGTGTAACAACTTAGTAACAGATGTCCTACTGGAAGAAAGATCTTGTTTCCACTCCAGCTGTCATTCTAGGACTCTACCCTAGAATCCCTTGAATATAGTATGACACAAAACCCTGTATTTCCTTTAGTTTCTTTACATTGCTAACTCAGGTGAGGCAAGAAAGTAAAGTCTGCAAAGGCTGAGAAGCTGCATATCGGTCCCTTCCTCCGGCCAGTGGCCAGCTCCCAACAGTTGGTCATGTGCAGTGATCTTCCATTCAACAAATGCTTGTTGAGCAAATGTGTATTTACTGTGCTAGAAATGGCTCAGTTAAATGAATATGGAAAGGTAAAAAGGACATTGTCTTTCATCTTCAGGACAAATTCTAATGATGAGTAGGAGGCAGAGAAAAATATGTTTTTGTGTGTGTGTTGATATGAGCATGTATGGGGGAGAAGAGAATGAGAGAGAAGGGGGGAAATAAAGAGAGGGAGAGAAGAGAGAGACATGTAATCAATGGACAGTGCTACAGAAGGTTCTGAGCAGAGAGAGCGCTCAGATAGTTAGGAGAGCAGGAGAGGGTCCCGTGGGAAGACAAAGATGTGGTGTCCAAAGCTGATGGAAAAAATAAAAAGGGTGAAATGAATGAAAGGAAGAGAGAGCTAAGAAAGCATGTTGGACCTTGTTCACTTATTCATACAGTCAGTAAATGATTGCTAAATGCTCTTCTGCCAGACATTAGGAGAATCTGGGATAGAGATGAAAACATGTGTTTCCTAACCTCAGAGAGTTCCTACTCTAGACCAAACTTCTCAAACTGTAATGTTTCTCAAACTTTAAAGGCCGTAAGAGTCACCATTGCCAACAAGTTCCAGGAAGATGCTGGCACAGCTGGTACTTGAACTACACTTTAATTATCAATAAACTTGCTTTTAAAGGATCATTAAAATCTGACAGTTGCCATCATGGAGGCAGGTCTGGGTGCCAACGGGAACAGAAGGTGGAGGTGCCGGCAGCTGTTGCGTAGGTGGGCTTAGAGATGAGGCTCTGAACGGCAGTAGTAGGCAGGTCTGCCGCCACGGGCTGGAACTGGAGACATATGGAGGATCTTAAAAGTCAGGAAGGAATTCAAAACTTGCTTGTGACCTTCTTACCATTGCTCTCGAGTCATGATTTTCTTCCTTTTATCAGTAGTTATAGGCAATGCAGATATTATTAATAATAATAACTGATCATTATCGAGCACTTACACTGGGCAAGCACCGTGCTAAAATATGTTACATGTGTTAGCGCATTGGATCCTCACAAGGCTGATAAGAAATAGGGGCTTTTTTTTTTTTTTCAATTTCCGAATAAAAAACAAAGATAACTGAGGGTTAGAGAGCGTATCTGGGTATTTAGAAGTAATTCTTATCCACTCCAGGAAAGCTGTCATTCTGATTAGTTCAGTATGAACCAAAGAAAGACCCCATGATCACACGTTCTCTATTCTGTCTGCTATTATTTTTGCATCTCGTGAATACTTGTTACGACACTAAATTATATTATGCTTCCTTGCCCATATCACTCAGTATGTTGTGTTTTATTCATATTTTACTCCCAAGTGTCCAGGATGTAGTAGGTGTTTGGTGAATGACTATATTTTCTACTTCTCTTCTAGAATGATCCTCCTACTATCGTTCATGCCTTCTTTGTCAAGCTGTTTCTCCCACATTAAATGTTCTCTTGCAATCTCTGCATCTGAAATCGCAGTCCAAGATCTTTAAATGCCAGCGCCTCTGTGTAGCTTTTTCTGGTTCCTCCTCTGCAGACCTCAAGAGAAACGGGGCTCTTCCTTCCTGGCTTTTTCATAGATTGTCTGTTCCCTTGCTATTGCACTTTTAGTTTTCTATATCATATATGTAGTTACTTCTGTGCACATCCTATGTCACCACTAGACTCTAAAACCCCTTGTAAGAGTGGTTGAGCCTCTATGGTGTGGTTATTAAGTGGTTAAATTTTGGAGCCAGACTGAACTGGGATTTTTTTTTTGGAGGGGTAGGGGACTCTAGTTTTGGTTTGGTTTAGTCAGTTTTGGTTTCTGTTTGTTACAGCATCTCCGCTCATTGACCCAATGATGTTGGACAAGTTTCTTAACTACCATGAGATTCATATGCAAAATGGGGAAAATAACATGTACCTCTACGGTTATCTGGAGGATTAAGTGGTTACATGTGAGGTGTTTTGCTTTGCCTACTGAGTAAGCACTCAACACATGGAAACCCTTACCATTTGTGTTCTACATGCACCACACTACTCTCTCCGAAAGTAGAAGCCAGTAATATTTTTGAATGGATGAATAAATGGTCAACTTTTTTATAAAGCTCACCCCCTCTACCATATTGTAAACAGTTCTATTATATTTTGCCTCTACTCCTCTCTCCCCCAAATTGTGCACATGATACGTCTGTATTAAATATCATCATCTTAGATGGCAACCTTCCCATGAGCAACCTGGTAGCTTTAACTTCTAACAAAATACAGCTCTTCATGAAACTGTTTCCAGTTCCTATGTTGTGGGCTCTCAAGGTGCAAAACAATATAATTTTATTAAGATTGCTTCCTTAAAGGGGAAATTTGCATATCAGAATTTATTTGGCCCACCCCATCTATCACACATCTGCATAACAGAATGTTGATAATGTACAAATGGCTTGTGGCAAAGATGAATGAGACCATTAAAATGTAAAAGGCAGCAACCCCTGAAAAAATGACAATGAAAGCTCAGTAGGGCATTTAGGACATTTAGTGAGTGGAGGTGCTTAACAATCAATTGGAATAAAATATTTCAAATGATGCCGTTCTCAGTAAGTGGTCCATAAAATGTATACGTGACCAGGATTGTCCGTGGTAATCATGTCTGCTTGTCCACTACATTCTTTATTACCCACTCCACACTTTCTGTTTTCTGCAATTCTACCTGCAGTCCACAGACTCTGAAAATGCCTCCAAAATTTCTCATGAAGACAAGACGTTTGAGTTTTACTTATTTTAATAATATAAATGTACTGTTTTCACAATTATGGTAAAATAGCTATACTACAGAATATTGTGGAAATAATCAATGCCATATAAGTAGAATTTTAGGTTATTTGCAGTCCCTTATCATATACAAGTCACTAATCCATTTACTCATTCCGCACATACATTGAGCATTTGTTATGCTCGAAACTTTGGAGGGCAGAGTAAACTCAACCCCTGTGCCCGGGGTCTGTGTAGAGGGGAAGACAGAGGGTGTGTATAAGCCATCACAGGGTCCCTCAGTGAATCATAACAATTAACATAAACTATGAGAAAATGCTACAGAGAAAAAGAGCATAGTTCCACGGGGAAATAAGACTAACGGAAAAGTCAAGGGAAGGCTTTTCTTTTTTCCTTTAATGGAAGTACTGGAAATTGAACCCAAGACCTCATGCACGCTCAGCATGCGCTCCACCGCTGAGCTGCACCCCTGCCTGCCCAAAGGAAGGCTCTTCTAAGGAAGCTCTATTTAAGCAGAGATCCAAAGGATGGGTAAGAATCAGACGGAGAACGAGTGAAACTGCTTTCCAGCTGGACCAGGCCGTGTAGTGACCCCTGGGCGCTTCTGAAAAACTGAGCCTCTGCCTCAGCTTCCTGGCCTGCTAAGTGGCGATACCCACTGTAGTCGCCCTTCAGGGGGCCTGGGAGGGCTGTCTGGCGTGTAACATGCTTAGGTCAGTGTTTGGCCCTCATTCAACGTTAGCCATTATTGTCGCCGACGTTGTTGTTGGTGTTGTTAGCAATTGTATCCTAAATGCAGTGGAAAGCCACTGAAAGCAGTGTAAGTAGGTTTAAGCGAGAGAATGAATGTCAAGAATGGTGAAGGGTCTGAGATTGTTTCCTTACTTGCAAGCTAGCAAATTAGCCTTCTGTGTTGTCATGGATACTGGCAGAAGATTCGAGATTCCTGAATAAGAGACTTTATAGACTCATAATATAGTTGTAGCATTTTCACTGGCTCCCTGAGCCCCAGTTTCTTCAGGGCAAAACAAGGGAGGCCACGTGGTGCCTGCACACGCAGTGGGTTGCATTACAGGGCAGAATCCCAGCCTGGGGAACCTGAATCCTTACAGTGAGCAATAAGCCTGCCAGGGCTGTGCCTCGAGAAGGACATTACTATGCTGGACAGTAAACAAAGCCACTCATGGCTCCAGAGAGAGACACTGTCTTTATCTTTTAAGGCTCTTCGCTATACCAATATCCCTGAAAAGATAGTCCAGAGCAAAGGAAATCAGTATTTCTGTTGCAAGATGTGTAGAAATGCAGGAGACTCAGAGAACTGCCTCCCAAGAATTTTATGATCAGATCTTATTTTTTTTATAAGATCATTCTGGCAGCTGCTGAACTCATAAGTATTCATACAGTTTTATATCCTTTACTTCATTTTTTATATCACGAGCATTTATTTCAAACTGCCACATCATGTTTGTAACACTAATTTTTAACAGTTGCATAATGTATCAATAATACGATCGATAATAATGTATTTAGCTATTCTCCTAATACAGGAGGTTTAGTTTGCTCTTAATTTTTGGCAATTTATCAAGAAACATTTATTTTAAGACGTGGATTGGTTGAAAATGTAAAGTGACAACATTTTTTGCTTAAGTAACAATACAGATGATTTCGGAAGTATTGGGAGAGAGCAGAAGCTGATGTTACCAATTTGCCTAAGCCTGCAGTTTCCAATACGGAGCGAGTGCTGATAATGGTACATCTTCAGACTAATTGCACAGGTTTACAATCTATTTCAATACAATGGTCAATATCTGCATAAAATGGATGTTGCTTCCACCAGAAACATTTTCTGAGACTGAGAATCAATGAATACTATTGATAAAACCTTGAGAACTTCCTTCTATGAAATCTTACCCAGAGAGGGAGTGAAGATCAAGAGTATTTTTACATCACATGAAGCCGTATGCATCTCCACCTCCCAATATTCTCCATATAAAGTGGATCCAGTGGGCTCTTTCCATCTCATTTCAAAAGTCAATTTTTAGAGTAGTATTCGTGTTTTTTAATTATTACAAAGTAATCATTTTTTAATTATTAGAAAGTTTATTATACAGATCACTAAGTCTAGAACTCTTGTTTACTGCTAAGGAAGCTCATTAAAAGGATGAATGGACTGCCCATGGACATAAAATGTAATCAATCCCCATTATTGAGCATCTTCTGTGTGAAAAGAGCTGTGGTTGGCACCACGAGGAACAAAAAGCAGATGACACGTTTCCCATCCAGAAATAACTTCCATCACAGTGGGTGAAGCAGAGATGCAATCTGTTATGTGGAAAGCGCTATGATAATGGTCACAAGTGCAAAGGAAAGTAAGAAATGTGTGTGAATCATCCTGACTGGGAGGGCGAGAAAAGGTCTCATTTAACACCACAGTGCATCTCGTGCACTACCTATTGGAGCTGTAAGGCCTACTTCAGCGTCTCTTCTGGTCCCCTAGACCCTGCTTTATTATCCTCTGGGGCAGGGATCTCAGTCTCTTTACACAGCCCAGTCTGCCTTCCTAACTCCTGTTGATCATTAACGGCTTTGGGATGCCTTCCTGTTTGACTCTGTAACTTTGCCTGTTGGTTTCAGTCCTCCCCCTTGGGGCCACGCAGTGGAAGTGCACTGCCTTTTCCATATGAGGGGACTGCATGTGTTTATAATTGGTTTAGAGCCTTCTCTTCTCCAGGTTAAAGGTTGCCAGTGCTTTCCATAGCTCCTCATGCAGCATGATTTAAAAACACTCAGCATCCTAGTCCTCTTGGATTGAACACCTCACTTTGTCTCTGTTTCTTTTAAATGTGGTTTCCAAATTCGAAACAACCCTCCTAGTCTAGTGGCCTGATTGGTGAAACATAGAATGTGACCATCCCTTCCCTGCTCGTGATGCTGCTTTATCAGTGTAGCCCAGGACAGTTTTTTATATCCCTGTGAGATTTTGGATTCATTACAAGCTTATTATGAAATGAACCCTCCAAACTTATTTTCCAGTGAAAGCTAGTAATTCATGGTAGGTACTGCAGAATGATGATTATACCTATGACAAGAAACAGGAGATAGGAGGAAGGCATTCCAGGATGCGGAGAACCTCGTGTAAATGCCTAGTGACATAAAAGAACATGACATTTTGGGAAAGGCTGAGTAGCGCAGAGTGAACATGTCATGGTGTATGCAGAGGCACATGGGGCTTAAAAAAAAAAAAAAGACTTGAATTGCATCATTGAATTAGTGCTTTAAATTACTTTGATAGAAGCTTAAGGAGTGAATTGGAGAAAAAAGGCCTTGAAGAGTGAGAAGTTAGTTAATAATCATGAAATTAATAATAGTAATAACATCTAGAAATTGAATACCTACTATATTTTACAAAATATATTCTACATACATTCATTACCTTTGATGTCACACAACTCTGGTGAAGCATTATTATTCCCACTTTATGGATGAGGAAATTGAGGCTTAGTTAAGTGGACTTATCAAGGCAACCCAGGTCTTCGGTGGAGCCTGACGCAAATCCAAGTCCGCTGACATTGCACTTAGCTCCACTATGGTGATAGCAGGCGTACTGTGAGATAGAGACCAGTGTGAAAATATTCTGGAAATAGAAGCAGTATCACTTTACAATGAGGGAGAGGAAGGGGAGGGAGGAGTCCAACACAACTGAGTTTTCTACCCTGGGAGGCCAAGAGGATAGGTGGTCTGAGCCAAGCTCAGAGTGTACTACTCAGTACCGGAACAGTCTCTTTAGAACTGAGACTGGTGACTGCAGCCAGGAGTACAAAGTTACCAGGGAAGTCTGAGGCACAATGAATATGCCCTTAATGACAATTTCCCCTGGCCCAGAGTTTGCAATGAGAGTTAGCCAAATATTCTAAGATGATTACCTTTGGTGCTACTTTATCAAATGATTCAACTTGAAAATATCCTCATTCATTGTATATAAAAAATACACCACTCAGTGCATAAATTCAACCATCTGACAATTGGCAATGGAAACTATGATTTTTAATCCTCACTTATCAGAACAGAAACATTCTCTTATCTATTTATGAGACTTGGTAAGGTTGTTAAAAAGTTAGACCGTATTATCGATGTTATACTATGTTCATATTTCTTCTGACTTACACAGGGATATGAAAAGAAATATGTAAGGAGAGCTTGAAGAAATAGCAAAATTGATAGGAACTTGTCATTAGTCTATAAATATTTAAAAGGTGTTAGCATCAGGGAAAGACAGGATTTATTCAACCAAAATGTATTGAAATGGATAAGTCATGTTACAAGAATGTAGAAGTAATTGGAGAAAAATAAGGTCAGAGAAGACTAAAGTTGATTATTGGGAAAAAACTCCTGTCTCTGAGATTTATTTTTTTTAAATAGTATCTTATGGAAAGTGGTAATTTTTAGAAAATGAAAAGAGAAAAGAAGAAATAAGTGGTCTTCAATTCATTTGATCAATATTAGCAGAAAAGCCTGAAGACTTTCAAAAGAAAAATACTCCATCATCAGTAGGCTTATAACAAATGACACAAATTATTATGGCCTTTTTATGAGTGTGAATTAAACAAACTCACAACTTACCGTCTTAGACCAAAATAATAACTGAAGCTTTGTAGCCTGAGGAAATCACTCATTTTTAGCTTTCTTGAGTAGACAGAAATTTATTTTCACCTGAAAGTAAGAGATACATTTTTATATTTGTATATATGTATGTGTATGTCTCCATACCTAGATGTGTATGGATATATATATATATTTATAAATGCATATAAATATATATTTATGTATAATTTAGATTTTTGATTATGATTCAACCAAAAATTCTCAGATTTAATCATAGATCTCCGTTATTTCTCCTAACCCCTAAAGAGTACTTTTATCTGCAAATTCTGAAGGCAGTCATTTTTCAACTACTGATAGTCCTCAAGGACCTTTGTATAGGCAATATCTGTAGTAGTTAAAAGCAGTCTTTGAGAGACTGGCAGAGAATCCTATCTCTTACTCATTTTTGTGTGTGGAAGCAAAGCATCTTACCTCTTTGAGCCTCAGTTTCTTCATCTGCAGAATGGAGATAATGCAATGTTAAGAGGATGACATGAGATAATATATGCAAAGCAATTAGCAAAGGGCCTTGGACATAGGAAATTCTAAGTAAGCAATAGCCATTTTCATTGCTATTTTGTTTTTTACCCCCTCCCCACTCCTAACATGAGAGCGTAAGCTGAATGAGGGAGGGATTTTTTTCACTTCATTCAGTGCTTTATTTCTCAGTCCTAGAGTGTGCTTGACACGTATTAGGTGTGCAGTCAAAACTTGTGGAACAAATCAATGGATGAATAATTGAATGAATAATTTGGATATAATGATATAATATATAATATACTAATGACATTAATATATTACATAATATATAGTAATTATAATAATCCAGGATGGCCTGGAGAAACAGGTTATTCCTTTTGCTCTCTATAATAGCAAATAGTATTTTAATATTCAAGTAAATTTTAAAGGCTGATTTGAAGAGTAGAGACTCAAAGAAATAGAAGTTCAGAAGGACAGATATCATTGGAAATATGAGTATTTTTATTGAAGACACAATTTGAGGTCTGGTAGTTTAACTTAAATATCAGTTTATACTCAAAGGGATAACTAAAGGTTAAACATCTCCTTAGGTACAGTTTATGTCCTTTTCTTTGAATCTATGCTTTTCGATTTTGCTTCTCTTTTGCTTGTTTGTTGATATTTTCCCATGCCACAAAACTTCAGATACAATGATTGTGGCCCAAATATAATGGAATTTACCAGCGGCCAGTCAGCAGCTAAAATCAGTATGTCCTGGTGGATGCCCGCTCCTACTGAGCTCGGCACTACTGGCCTTCAAGTTGTGAATCCTCTGAATAACCACTTCTCTGATTTTAAGGCCAGAGAGGAAAGCGTGACTAAACATGAATGTCACTGTCAGGTGGCCAGCTTTCTATAAAGGTGATGCTTTCTGTTTGTGTGGGATTAGATAAAAAGTTTAGTAAAGACCCTAAAAAGTTCCAGCTTAAAAATGTAACAATAAGTACTCAGTGACACATCATTAAAAAAAAAAAAAATCTTGCTATACTCTTCAAGCTTAGTATTTTGTCAAACTTTTTTTGAAATAATTCCATGAGGCATAGTTTACATATCATAAACTTCACCTTTTTCGAGTATAAAGTTCAACAATCTTCAGTAACTTTATCCAATGGTGTAACCATCCCCACAAGCCCATTTCAGAATATTTTCATACCCCCAATAAGATCCTTTGTGCCCATTTACAGTTCATTCCAATTCTCACCCCAGTTCCAGACAACCACCAGTCTACTTTCTGTCTATAAATTTGCCTCGTCTGGAACAACTTTTGTGTTTTTTATTGTTCATTAATCCACAAAAAAACTACCAGTGGTGAGAGGATGTGTAAGGAAGACTTGTTTACAGAGGTCAAACTTTTTTCTTTATTTTTCTTTTTTGTTTAACCAAAGCACACATCCCATCTTTCACAAAACTAACTTTACAGTGACATTTCACTGTAATCACAGCGAGCATCTCCACGTGGGCAGATGAGGAGTCTGTAATTTCATGCCCAGCTGCATTAATGACTTTCCGCCTCTTTAAGCAGCGCCGACCACAGATAGCAGTAAACCCGGCAACGCCCTGCCATGGCCCATTGCTTCAATCTGTATCTCTGTAACTTTTATGACTGACATTCCAACTCAGTGTTTCCAACAGGACACAAGTTTATTGGAGCAGAACAGAATTTATTGTCATTTTCATATATTAAACTCCACCACATATTTTATTCCAAAATTAAAATTCACCGCTGTGTTTGTAAGTCACAATAGACAGATTTCCCCCTTATTTGCATTGTCCTTTTCCATGAATTTGAGATGGTCTACCAGAAAGTATATTTTCATTTCCCACTTTAGTCAAGGTTGTTCTAAACATAGAAGATCCCTGGCATATTTATTTGGCTTCATTAAAAGCAATCACAAATGTTTTTGCTTAACCAAATTGAATATTTTTGCCTTGGGAATCTCAGTGGAAATGGCGTAAAAAGCACCCGAGTGCTCGTGTCAGCAGTCAGGAACTGTGCTGGCAAGGAGTGAGGCGGGTACAAGGGTTAATTCACCACGGTTGCTGCCTTTAAGGAGCTTATAGTCTCACTAGGGAAGCAGCCATCTCTAAAATAGTGCTTTATTGTAGTGTGGGAAATGCCTTGACAAGTGTATACCCTGGTGCAGAGGGAACAAAGTGAGCAGTTAGGAAAGGTTTCCAATCTGGGTATGCATGAGCTAAGTCCTGAAGGATAAACAGCAGCAGACTGGGCAAAGAAGTTTTCGCAAAATAAAAGAAAGACATTTGGAAACAACTCCTCGTTCAAGGTTCCATTTACCTAGTGAAGATTTCCACTATGTTAAAAGAGACAACAGCTCTTAGTAGCGTGATGTTTCCTAATACAGGTGTGTCTGCGTTATTTATAGTTTGTTTTATTCCTAAAACTATCCTATGGGGATATTCAGAAATTTTAAACCCCAGAAGAAAAATACAAAAAATTCAAAGGAAATGATTTCTTAAAATGTTAGGGTAAACAAAGAAACAAAAATCCTTTTTGAAAAAAGTGCCATTTATCATTTTTTTTTTTCTGGACCTCTATAAACTTCTAGGCAAGCATGAAATCTCTGTTATGGTGTTCAGTTTAGTTTTGCTTTTTTCTCCTTTTTTTTTTTTTGGTTAGTTGATCACTTAGTTTCCTCTCTATATAAATTATAAAATCCTTGTTAGAAGGAACTGAGTTTGCTTCCTGTTTGTTTCTCTCATCACCTAGTACTGAGCACAGTACTAACTTTTAGTAGACAAAGTAAAGAAATGTTTGATGACTGAATGTGGGATGTTACAAGAAAGCAACAAAGGGAACAACTTAGTAAATGTAAGGTGGTAATTTAAGTAAATTGTGGAACAGGTTGTTGCCTGGCACATATATGATACTCGGTAAATACTGGCTGAATGAGTGTGCAGAAAAACAAGGATACACCTTGATAAAATTCAGAGGTGGATTTGGGGCATTTATAAGCCAGTGGTGTGCTCAGTACAAGATGCGACATGAATTTTGGGAATGCAGTAATCCCCAACAGGATTCGACTGGGTGCTCCCACTGAAATAAAGTCAAAATATTGTTCTTAGGTACCTCAAAGAAACAAGGCAGGAAAAAAAAATGTCGAAGAGAGCGTTACTTCAACAAGATACACAGTATGCATTAGGTGATGTTAAATAATGACCTTTGATTTAAACCATGGCATTAAAGAATCCTAACTGAGTTTACCCTCTCCCGACAGAGCTAGGCCACGTGCTAGGCCTTTCTTGCTCTTTCATTGAGTATTACAGAGATGGGAGAGAGAGATTTTATATATATTTCTTGTTCCTACTCATAGAAGCAACCCTCTTCAAGAGAAAGTAAGTCAGAGAACACAGAAACAAATCAATACACAGATAATTTCAGGGAATAAGAAGTGCAAGTGCTGTGGAAGAAATGAAATCGTGTAAGACACTGTCCAGTGCCTGGGATGGGAGTGGAGTGCCTTCAGCTGGAAGAGCAGGGAAGGCCTCTCTGGGGAGGTCACCTTTTAGTTGAGACCTGAGTGAGAGGAAGATGTTGGGAGAAGGCCCAGAAGCAGAGCAAGCAACTGGATGCAGGTGCCCTTAGAGAGGAAGTAGTGGGAGTTAGGAAGAAGCCAGGGTGGCTGAGTCTTGGGGAGTGACGGCCAGACTGGTGAGCAGTGGGCACCAAAGGGGGACAGCGACCACGGAGTCTTACAGCCCTGGGCATGACCGTGGATTTTCTTCTCACTGTAACGGGGAATCTTTGGGAAGTTTTCTGTAAGCAGAGGACAAGATGAGCTGATTTCATTCTGTAAAACAAGCCGTTCGTAGGCCGCTGTGAGAAGTGACTGGGACAGGAGGAAAACCAGGTGAGAGGCTGTTGCAATAGTCTACCAAGAAAGGGGTCGTCTACGTTAGGGTGGGGGCTCTGGAGAATCAAAAGAGCTTGTTAGTGAATGGCTTGTGGAGTATGATGAGAAGTGAAGAATCAGTGAAAATGCCTAGAATTTTGGACTTAATGTGAGCTGTGCTGTTGTTCACCAGAAGAAGAATGAAAGGAATGAATTGGAATAATCAAATGAATGGATGAAGTTTTCTCCCAACTTGCATTATAAATGCTTGAAGATCACAGTCCTTTGTTGTAGAGCCTTTGTTGTTGTCACTACATCAGGCACAGTGCTTTGCCTTTTGTGGGTGCTAATGACTGGGGACTGGCAGATGAGGAGACTGGAAATCAAAGTATGGAGAGTCAATGTCTGAGCCTTCTAATATGTTAATGAACTATACGAAAACTTTTGGCATCTTAAAAAGAGATGATTTTTAAAATTCGTTGTAAATCATAAAAAATGTGAAGAAGAAAGCTATCATAGATTTAAATTTTCACCCTTACGCCCTTTCAAACCGCCTCACCTGCACCTTCACAGAGTTGTAACTTGCATCCAGTTCAGCTGCTAAGAGGTAGTCGTTCTTCATTAATGAGGGTAAATATCGAGTTTCCTTTGTTTGGAAGCTTGTCATTAAGATCCAAATGCAAAAGCATTTTAGTGTTTTGATACTTTCTTGACATCGGTATTTTACATTTGAGATTTTTCTTACGTTGTTTGTTCAATGGCTGTGAATACCAAATATTATCAAGCTGTTCTCAGCCACAAAAACTTTAAAGAAGAGTTGCTTTGTGTTGGAAAATTAATCCCTGAGGAAAGCAAGAATTCATTTAAAAAGAAAGGGTTTGCTGTTGGGGTCTAGTTTCACTTCACTGGACTGAATTAAAAATCCACATTAAGAGACTTAGGGAAAAAAGTGACTTAGAAAGCACTGTACTTTATCATGTTGGGTTTTTATGTCCAGATTTTCATCTCTTCAATACTAGAGTTCTGGTAATAAGTAGCTTAGCTGAACAAATCACCTCCTGGCTACTCTGTACATATTCAATCAAGGGAAAATATCAGAGGAGGAAGCAGTTCTTACCTTGGGAGTATGAATAGTGAAGAGTGGAGGGAAATGAACAACTGGCCTTTTACTCATGTCACTTGTCACGGCGATGACTTCTCTATGGTAACCGTTGTGTGGAAGACTCAGACTACAGATGTTGAGCGAAACAATTTCCCTTTCACTAAACATCTGTAGCTTTTCCAAGACACTAATACATACAAACTAATAATTTCCACCAAGCCAAGCGGCCCACATTTATTTGGATGGTCCCGCTGTCTGCATGAAAATCAATAAGGAAGATAATTACAGAGTAAGAGCAATTCTTCATTGAAAATAGAACCCAGCAGTATCATAGGAGGCAAGAGTCTCCATTTGTTGCCTTGGTACCTACACAGCTTTGCCAGGGGAAAGGTTATTATTCCATTTGCTCTACAGAAAGGTTTTCTGAGGCCGCTGATACAAAAAAACTTTGGTATTCACATCTAGTCTTCTTAGGACAAGCTTCCTCTTACAGCTTCTTGGCTTTTTCCGTCCCTTCTCTGGCTGTTTTATGTATCTGGGTGTCATGGAAGGCTCTTTCTACTGCAGAGGTGGCTGTGTTTTAATGTTGCTTAAAATTGTTTATGACCTCCTCATTGCATACAGAAGATAAATCCAAACTCCAGTGATCAGTTTTCCTTCTGCTGTAACCTCTTTCAAGTCTTTGGAAATTGCTGACCAAGGTCTCCTTCTTGAAACACTCTCTGCTCCCATTCTTAGCTGACATTTCCTCATAGTCTCTTGGTTTTTCTCCTACTTCTCCACTCATTTCTCCTCAGTCCTCTATCCAGGTGTATTGTCCCTCGCACATCTGCAGTGTTGGTTATCGCCAGGTCTCCATCTCAACTTCCAGTTCTTTTCGTCACAGTCTTTTTAGGAGCGCTCGTGGTGTCCAGCACACCTACACTGTGTTGCCTCCGGAATGTACTTCTTCGCGCCAGAATTGCCTGTGGAGCTCAGACTCAGTATCCATCTTATACCTTGATGTCACACAGGTTCCCCAAACTCACCATATATAAAATGAAAACAACTATATTCTCCCCAGATCTATTATTCTCATACTTCTTTTTCAGTATGAAGTGCCACCACTAACCCAGTCACCTCAACCAGAAACCTGGAAGTTGTCCTAGACCCCTGACTCACTCACCACATGCAGTTGCCAAATCCTGCAATTCCATTTCCTTGATGTTGGTTAGCTCTCGCCATACTTCCCTTCCCTGGGCCCATTGGTTAGTTCAGATTCAGGTCACTATGTTCAGACCAATTATGACCAAACTGCACTGCCTCCCTGGAAAGTAATCTCCATTTACTATTCCCCATGCTTCCCACTTTATGAAATTTCTCTCACATAGGTAGCTTTATTTCCCTTCTCAGAGCAATCTATGGGGAGGCACTATTATCTAGGTGATACTGATGACAGGACTAGAGATGAGTGGGTTCGGCCTGAGGTTGGCAAGTACCTAATTAAGAAGAGTAAGAAATCTCTAACCCAAGGCCATTGATCCCCAAGCCCATGTTCCTCTCCCATCACGGTACTGTTTTCTGTCTACACCCAGTGAAGTAGATGGGGAGGGCAGGAACAATTCTTTCCTGTTCAAACTGAAGAAAAAAATCCAAACAAGGCAAGTCACTTAACCTAAGGCTGTTGAACTCATTAGGATCACAGTAAGAAAACAGACATTTCTCACTTCCAGAATTCTGATCACTTTTCCACACAACTCTGCTTCCTAGATGTTGTCAAAGAATAAAAACCAGAATGTGTTATCCTGAAAAACTTATTTTCTGTGTGAGATGAAGAGTTACCCAGAGTCATATTAAATAAATGCCAAAAATCCCAACTGGTAGACAAAAATCTTCCAACTTGTAATTCTCTAATTCTTGGTAGCCATATTCATGGAACTAGCTAGCACTTCATTTAAGCTATTATAAATTCAGTTTTTCACTTTCCTTGTCAAAAACAGTCTGTATGGGAAGCTTTTTGATCCATGTTAGTACATCACCTCCTGAGATGCGGCTGGAATGCAACAAAAGCCACAAAGAATGAGGCAGTCAGTCGGCCCTCTAAAAACAAAATGAGTAAAGGCAGCAGTATGCCTGCTGTGTTAAAACACTACATTTTGCTCCTGATATTTCAGGCTCTGAGACCAGTCATATGCCATTTGGTTCAGTCCAGAGGGCACAATACTGGGATTTCTCATTATTTCTTTATGGAGATTGAATCACTGTTTGAGTGCACCTTCAGAATCTTCTGACTGCTTAACAGTGATGAGCAGAATTTTTTTAAATAGTCAATATTTTGGCTACAATGTTTATCACTGAACTGTTGTCACAGAGAAGAATATGAAGAAGCCCCAGTGGCATGAGACGGGGACAGCTATGAGCTAGGAGTTGGATCTGTGTTCTGATCCCACCTTAACCTCATTCTGACCATGAAATGTAACCTCTCTACATCTCCTCTTTAAGAAGACTCTTAGGTCTCCCATCACATTCTTTAAGTATAAGGAGAGAGCAAATATCTAGGTGATAATCCTACTAGACATTCATATAATAGAATTTCTTATAACTAACCAATTAATAAATTAATAATTTATTAATTTGTTAGTCAAAATATCAAATACAACAGTCATCATCTAGGGTAAAATAATTTGCATGCATTAATTATTTCACCTTTACTTTTAAAAATATAACTGTATGGCACAATAAAATCAATTGTTTAATGGTATTTAAAAAAAGAAATGGCATTTCTCCAATAAAGCCCCTCCAATTTTTTTTTTTTTTTTCAGTAACCATGTCATTACTCACTGTTGACTGAAGCTGTTCAACATAAAGTAAAACCACATTTCTAGCATCTCTGGCTATGGCACAAGAAATTTGGGGCCCTGAATTTAATATGGTATTTTTCTTTATATTTTGATCCATCCATTTGTCCCAAATGCATGGTTTCTTTTTCTCCACAGTTTCTGTTTTCAACAAATCACCATTAATAGTCCAGTGTTATACACTGTCTTAAATTATCAGACCTTTTAATTTATCTGAGATCAGTTAATAAATTGTGTTCTTCATTATTTTGGGGGAGGGTTATCTAAAAAAACCATTTTATTCTCTTTCCAAATTGTTGTCTGTTTCTTTTTCATCAGGTAATTTTTTTTTAATTTAAGTAGTCAGTTACAATGTGTCAATTTCTGGTATACACCACAATGTCCCAGTCAAGCATATACTCATTTTCATATTCTTTGTCATTAAAGTTTTATTATAAAATATTGAATATAGTTCTCTGTGCTATACAGAAGAAATTTTTTTTAATCTATTTATATATATAGTGGATAACATTTGCAAGTCTCAAACTCCCAAATTTATCCCTTCCCATCCCCTTTGCCCTGGTTACCATAAGATTGTTTACTGTCTGTGAGTCTGTTTCTGTTTTGGAAATAAGCTCATTTGTATCATATTTTAGATGCCACATGTAAGTGATATCATGTGGTATTTGTCTTTCTATGTCTGAGTTAATTTAGTATGCTAATCTCTAGGTCCATCTATGTTGCTGCAAATGGCGTTATTTCATTCTTTTTTATGGCTGAATAGTATTCCAGTGTGTGTGTATATGTGTATACGCCCCATATCTTTATCCATTCATCTGTTGATGGATACTTAGGTTGCTTCTATGTCTTAGTTACTGTAAATAGTGCTGCTATGAACATCAGTGGGAATGTATCTTTTTTATTAAGGTTTCCTCTGGATATATGCCCAGGAGTGAGATTGCTAGATCATATAGTAACTCTCTGTTCAGTTTTGAGGGAACCTCCATACTGTTTTCCATAGTGTCTGCACCAAATTACATTCCCACCAACAGTGTAGGAAGGTTCCTGTTTCTCCACACCCTCTCCACCATTTACTATTTGTAGACTTTTTGATGATGGCCAAACTGACTGGTGTGAGATGGTACTTCATTGTAGTTTTGATTTGCATTTCTCTGATAATTAGCAATATTGAGCATTTTTTCATGTACCTGTTGGCCATTTGTATGTCTTTATTGGAGAACTGCTTGTTTAGGTCTTCTGCCCATTTTTGGACTGAGGTTTTTTTTTTTGTTGTTATTAAGTTGTATGAAATGTTTATATATTCTGGAAATTAAACCTTTGTCAGGCACATCATTTGCAAATATTTTCTCCCATTCTGTAGGTTGTTTTGTTTCACTTACGGTTTCCTTTGCTGTGCAAAAGATTATAAGTTTAATTAGGTCCCATGTGTTTATTTTTGCTTTTATTTCTACTGCCTGGGTAGACTGCCCTAGGTGAACATTGCTAAGATTTATATCAGAGAATGTTTTGCCTTTGTTTTCTTCTAGGAGGTTTATAGTGTCTTGCCTCGTGTTTAAGTCTTTAAGCTGTTTTGAGTTTATTTTTATGACTGGTGTAAGGGAGTGTTCTAACTTCATTGATTTACATGCTACTATCCAGTTTTCCCAACACCACTTGCTGAAGAGACAATCTTTTCTCCATTGTATGTTCTTGCCTCCTTTGTCGAAGATTAATTGACTGTAGGTCTGTGGGTTTATTCTGGGCTCCCTGTTCTGTTCCATTGATCCATATGTCTGCTTTTATGCCAGTAACACACTGTTTTGATTAGTATAGCTCCACAGTATTGTTTGAAGTCTGGAAGGGTTATTTCTCCAGCTTCATTCTTTTCATTATTTTTTATATACAGTTTCCCAAAGCCCAATGTACGTGATAGATTTGACTTTGAATCATTTGATGTTAAAAATATATGAGAAGTTGACTCTAAACTTACCAATATAATTTAGAAAATTTTAAAAGTCCATATGATCTTGAGCTGTGCTGGCAGGAGTATGGGATCCAGATGGAGGCAAGTCAGCATCTCGTGGCACTCAGCCCTGGCCTGAACACATCTGGAATTCTGAATTCATTTCTAGGTTCTGCAGTTTAAGTAGAAATCAGAAGGAAAAATTAAGAGTATACAGGCAAAGATAGCTAGGAATCTTGAAACCATCATATAAAGAAGCAAGAGTGTTAGCAATATTTATTTGAAGGAGAAGATGCAAGGAATATCTCAGACATTCAGTGCCTACCCTGGGTAGGCAGGTGTTACACCAAGAAAAGGAAGAACTTTCCAATAATTATGGCTGGCCCATTGCAGATCGTATCTCCCACATGTGTACCGGCCACATCAAGTTAATCTTGTGCAAAGCCAAACTCAGTTATATTATCCTGTCTACAAATGCACTTTCTTATACACACGTGCTGTTAACAGTGTGATCGTCCGCTCAATGACAGAACTCAGTTCATTCTTCCTCACCACCACCCTCCTTCTAATACCAAAGTCAGTCTACCTTTGAAGGTCTGAAAGTTCTAGAAGAGAGCACAACTACTCCTGTTCCCTGGCAGGAGCAAGCCCTTTCTGTCTAGGAGATTTTAACTTTGAGAACAAACGCCCACCCATCCAGATTACTAGAATCAATTCTGGAGATCAAAGTGCCCTCTCTGTAACCTCCTGTTATTCATTGCTGGATACTTCACCTCCACATGTATTAAAAGTACCCTCTTTTCCTAATTGTAATAGCCATTATTGAAGTTTAGGCATTTATTAGTTTTCTCTACTATAATGGTTTCCCTATAGATTTCCTCTTCTTTCCTCCATTGTTCAGAGTATTTCTGAGTCATAGATACTACCATCGTGACCCCTTCATACCCATGCTTAACGATGTTGGAGAGCTCACCACTATCATCAGGATAAAGTGCAGACCTCTTGGCATGGTATTCATTGCCCCTCGTGATTCATCCCTCTTCAGCTTCCTGGCCTCACACGTGGCCACTCTGATCTGGTTAAGCCAAACCACTTCAGGGTCCCAAAGCACAACACATACTTTTGACTCTTAATAGTCTTGAAAATGCTCTTCTAGCTTCTCAGAAAGTCTTCTCTCCCTTTTCCACCATTTAAAATACTTCTACAACCTTCCAGATCTAGCATCTATAGTTTGTCTATCAAATATACCTAAAGACTTATTGAAAAATGTTATCCAAATGAAAAGAGGCCAAATGGTTTATTTGATTTCACCATCTTCTTTATTAGTAGTATTTATGGAATACTACACTACTAAGGAATCAAAAAGTCATCTGAAGCACCTAATACAATCCTTAATATGTAGTCAGTGCCCAATTAACATTTAGATGTTAATGTTAGATGTAAACAGAACATACAATTAATGACAAAGACAACCCATGTTAAGTGTCAGTGAAACAACAGGACTATCCAGCTTTATGGAGGAAGGTGATGGTGTTTTGATTTTGTTGCATTTGAGATACTGGTGGGATAACCAAGAAGACATACTCTCTTTTTAAGAATAGTGGCAACTTAATAAGTATATATGGAGAGGGAAAGTAGAATTCCCCCCCCCAAAAAAAAGAGTTGGGGGGGAGAGAGAGGGAGAGAGAGAATAAAATAATGAAGACAGATAAATGATGGATACAAGTATTCAAGAGAAAGACGGAGAGTTAAATATAACAAGAAAAGTAAATTCTTCTGAAATATGAGTGAAGAACGAAATAGAATATTGAAACTACATCAGGAGGTATTTGAGTGACGGATGGGACCTGACAAGGCACATTAAATAAGTTTGTCAGTTAATAAAAGACACACAAAAAACACATGTAAATTCATCAGAAAAACAGGCACGTAGATAAACGATGGTGAGCCTGAGCCCTGGGTGCTATTGTGGATGTGTGGGAAAGACGGGCCCGGGGCAGAGAGCGGGGCAGCTGTACTGGGGACGTGGGTAGGTCTATCATAGGATGCTTCACAGAAGAGGTGTTTGACACTGTCTAGAAAAATGATAGATGCAAGGAGAAGGATGGCCATTTGTGGGGAGAGTTTTGTTTTTTTCCCCCAGACAAACAACATTCCAAGCACTTTGCCCTCCAGTGTTGAAAGCTTTTAAGTTATAGCTGTGTCTCCTTCCCTCCCTTGGTTCTTTCCACTACACTTCTCAGGATTTCATCTGGCCGGCCTTCTGCCTGAGGAGATAAAAGAGCCAGGCGGTTGTTACCTATAGTTTCTTAATCACGGTGGAACTAGCAACATGCTATGTATGTAGCCAGTAATATAGAAAGGATGGAACCTACTTGGTCCCAAGGGGAAGACATTTGGTGTTTGTAAAGTACCACTTATTATATCACCATCAGGTAGCTTGTAATACCGTCTGCAGGTACTGCTTAAATGTTACTATCAGGGAATAACAAAAGTTCCCTTGCATAATAGGTCTTGACTGTCAGATAATTCACTGTATTTGTCTTAGTAGAGTAAAAGGGTAATTACATGTTCTAAAAAGCTCTGTTTGTTCCAGATTTACATGCTTGGAGAAACTGGTTGACTTTGCATGTGTAATATAAAAGGAGTTAAAATTCTGTAAGCACTTCATGGTACCTTTTGCATTTAATTTAAGTGTCACTAAAACTTTAAGAGGGACATTATTGGAATACTTTAAGGCAGAATAATAAAGTAATTAGTTTAAGGTAGTGATAAGTAAAGTGAGATTATTGAATATTTCTTTGTTTCCATTATATGGGCCAGATTAATGGTGAGGAAGCCATCAGGGATTGCAGTTACTCATTAATCTTGGTTAGTAAGCATCATTGATCGTTACCCAAGAAGAAATGTCGGTACTTTCTAAACCAGTGGAAGATAAATGGTATAGGAAAAGATTCAACAGTTTAAACAAAAGAAATTAGCAAATACGCATTTAGAAAAAAATGGTCATTCTCACTAACACTCATAAATCTGAAGCATCATTTTGTACCTATTATCACATTTTCTAAAATTGTAATGTCAGTGCTTTTTTTAAATTGAGGTATAGTTGATTTACAATGTTGTGTTTGTTTCTGGTGTATAGCAAAGTGATTCAGTTATATATTTTTTCATATTCTTTTCCATTATAGTTTATTACAAGGTATTGAATATAGTTCCCTGTGCTATACAGTAGGAAGTTGTTTATCTATTTTACATACAGCAGTTTGTATCTGCTAATCCAAAACTCCTAATTTATCCCTCTCCCTGCCCCTTTCCCCTTTGGCAACCGTAAGTTTGTTTTCTGTATCTGTGAATCCGTGTTTTGGAAATAAGCTCATTTGTATCATATTTTAGATTCCACATGTAAGTGATATCATGTGATATTTGTCCTTCTATGTCTGACTTGACTTAACTTAGTATGCTGATCTCTAGGTCCATCTGTGTTGCTGCAAATGGCATTATTTCATCCTTTTTGTGGCTAAGTAGTATTCCGTTGTGTGTATATATAAATATACATGATATCTTTATCCATTCATCTGTTGATGGACATTTAGATTGATTCTATGCCTTGGCTATTGTAAATAGTGCTGCTATGAACATTGGGGTGAATGTATCTTTTTGAATTAAAGATTTCTCTGGATATATACCCAGGAGTGGGATTGCTGGATCATATAGTAGTTCTGTTTTAAGTTTTGATGGACCCTCCATACTATTTTCCAAGGTGCCTGCACCAAATTACATTCCCACCAACAGTGTAGGAGGGTTCCTGTTTCTCCACACCCTCTCCAGCATTTACTTTTAGTAGACTTTTTTTTTTTTTTTAATCTGAGTTATTATTTCATTTCTGTTGGGTCCCTTATTGGTGACTTACACTTCAGTTGGAGGAGTATAAACCTCAGTAGTTAGAGAAGTGAACTAGGTCAGCAGATAGATTTCACCCATGTTACTGAGACTCCAAAAGATGCTCCAGTAACTTAAGATCTGTTAAATTCATGGACATTTAAAATAGGGAAGCTTAATTAAAAAGTGGTGAGCCGACACTTTTCTTCCTTAACGTCATGAAGAGTGTATGTTCACTGTCCATTTTGAGTTGTTCTTTGTCTTTTCAAAGTGGAATTTTTATCTAGAATTTACAAAAGGTCAAAAATTGTAACTGAAATACTGATTCAGTAATGCAACTGTTTTCTAAATTTGATAATGCCCTTTTCCTTTTCCAGTTCTGAAAGCAAGACTATTTTTAATGTTTTCACCAGGATCATCAAAATTACCTTTCACAAAATCAACTTTTTTTTTTAACATTTTTTTATTGAGTTATAGTCTGTTTACAATGTTGTGTCAATTTCCAGTGTAGAGCACATTTTTTCAGTTATTATTAGTAGACTTTTTGATACAGCCCTTCTGACTGGTGTGAGGTGGTACCTCGTTGTACTTTCAATTTGCATTTTTCTGATAATTAGCAATGTTGAGCATCTTTTCATGTACCTGTTGGCCATCTGTATGTCTTCTTTGGAGAAATGTCTATTTAGGTCTTCTGCCCATGTTTTGATTGGGTTGTTTTGTAGTTACTGTTATTGAGTTGTATGAGCTGTTTGTATATTTTGGAAATTAAGCCCTTGTCAATTATATCATTTGCAAATATTTTATCCCAGTCCATAGATTGTCTTTTCATTTTGTTTATGGTTCCCTTTGCTGTGCAAAACCTCATAAATTGGATCAGGTTCCATTTGTTTATTTTTGCTGTTATTTTTGCCTTGGGAGAAACTGACCTAAGAAAGCATTGCTGTGATTTATGTCTGAGAATGTTTTGCCTATGTTCTCTTCTGAGAGTTTTATGGTGTCACATCTTATTAAGTCTTTAAGCCATTTTGAGTTTATTTTTGTGTATAGCATGAGGAATGTTCTAACTTCATTGGTTCACATGTGGCTATCAAGCTTTCCCAATACCAGTTGCTGAAGAGACTGTTTTTCCTCCATTGTATATTCTTGCCTCCTTTGTTGAAGAGTAATTGACCATAAGTCTCTGGATTTATTTCTGGGCTCTCTATTCTGTTCCACGGATCCATATGTCTGTTTTTGTGTCAATACCATGCTGTTTTGATTACTGTAGCTCTATAATATTATCTATTACTATAGCTCTGTAATATTATCTGCAATCTGGAAGGGTTATGCCTCCACGTTTGTTCTTCTACCTCAAGACTGCTTTGGAAATTCTGGGTCTTTTGTGATTTCATATAAACTTTAGGATTATTTGTTGTAGTTCTGAGAAAAATGTCATGGGTAATTTGATAGGAATCGCATTAAATCTGTAGACTGCTTTGGGTAATAGGGTCATTTTAATAATACTAATTCTTCCAATCCAAAGCATGGGATATCTTTCCATTTCTTTGAATCACTTTCAGTTTTTTTTTGTTTTTTTAAATCAACGTTTTATAGTTCTCAACGTATGTCTTTCACCTCCTTGGTCAGGTTTATTCCTACTTTATTAATTTTTTGATGTGATTTAAAAAAATTTTTTTCTACTTTTCCTTTCTGGTATCTCATTGTTAGTGTAAAGAAATGCAACTGATTTCTGTATGTTAATCTTGTAACCTGCTACCCTGTTGAATTAATCCGTTCTAGTAGTTTTTATGTGGAATCTTTAGGGTTTTCTATATATAGTATCATGTCATCTGCATATAATGACAGTTTTACCTCTTCCCTTCTGATTTGGATTCGTTTTATTTCTTTTTCTTGTATAACTGATGTCTAGGACTTCCAGTACTATGTTGAATAGAAGTAGTGAGAGGAGAGTAGTCATTCTTGTCTGAGGTCCAGATTTTAGCGGGAAGGTTTCTGGCTTTTCACTGCTGAGTGTTATGCTGGCTGTGGGTTTGCCATAAATAGCTTTTATTATGTTTAAATATGTTCCCTCTATACCCACTTTGATAAGAGTTTATCATGAAAGAATGCTGAATTGTCTCAAATGCTTTTTCTGCATCTTTTGAGATGATCATGTGGTTTTTGTCTCTTCTTTTGTTGATGTGGTGGTCACATTGTGCTGAATCACCCTTGTGACCCTGGGATGAATCCAACTTGATCATGATGTATGATCTTTTTTTATGTATTGTTGGATTCTGCTTGCTAACATTTTGTTGAGAGTTCTCAACAAAATAATGTCATTGCTTATAAGATTGTGGTGAAACTTGGCCATACATACATATATGTATATATTTTAGAGGCAGTAAGAAAGATGATACAAATTTTTGAAAAGTGATAACATAAGTCATAAAACACAACTTAATGTTTCTATTTTAGGGATGCATTCAAAGGAAATTGTCAAGCTGAAGAAAGTAATTGCTATCCCTGTGTTTATTGCAGCATTGTTTACAGTATTAAAACAATAGAAATAACCCAAATATCCAACTGTAAAAGGATGGCTAAGTAAATTACATCTTCAGAGGGACTTATCATATAACACCAAAATAATAATTATGGAAACCCTATCAGAAACGATTAAGGAGGAAATACAGAATATGAAGTTGTATATAGTATGTGTATATATAAAATAATATGAAACACATGTAGACATACAGGGAGTCAGTAGCATAGAGTGGGGAGTACATACACTTGGCAACAAGAGAGGCAGTCATTTGAATTCTGGCTCCACATTTGCAAGCTGTTGGTTTCTGACACAGTAAGTTCTGTTTTGTTTCTTGTACATAAAATGAGGATACTTCTACCTACCTTATAGGACATCTCTGAGAATTGAATTAGTCTGTAAAGCCAGAGGCCAGGGAATGGAATTATATGTGATTTTTTTTCACTTTCTCTTATTTTGATTTCTATTAATTTTATAATGTTTTTACAATAGAAAACATACTTCAATTTGATCTTGCTCACCAAAGTTATAGTACCCTCACAAATCCACGTCTTGTGGCACTGACTGTGTGGCTAATTGAAGTGCTCTCAATAAGTATTCTTGTTTAGTGCTAAACAGCTCAAAGTGAACACTCTGCTAAATCACATAGATTTATTTAACAAACACTTATGTAGCTTTTACCATGTAACAGACAACACTGTTCTAAACACTGTATTCATTGAATCATTATAACAACCATGTGAGGAAGGTACTGTTACTATCCCAATCATATGAGAAATTGACAGAGAGAGCTTTAAGAAATTCCAGCAAGGTCACACTGGTATATGTGGCAGAGCTCGAATTTGAACTCAGGCACTCTGGCTACACGGTCCAGCTCCTGAATGCTATGCTGCTTTTCAGTTGATCAATCAAAACATGTTCAGTGGACACAAGTGGTGCTTGGCACTGTAGGGGATGCTAGGAAACAAAGGACACAATCTTTAATTTGAGAATCATTCTCTAAGCTTAGCTGTAGTCCCTAAATTCTGCTCCTTCAACCTCAGATAAATGACATCCATGTCACAGTTAAATGCACACAGAGAGACATCTCTTCTCAAATCCATAATAACCAAAGTTCTGAACAAAAATCTGGCTCTCTGTGGTAATGTCAGTGTTTTCCGAGTATCTGCTGAGAAGTCAGAGTTGTGTGAAGGTGCCTCATGTTCTGCAAACATTTTACTCTAGTTTCTCTTTATATATATATATATTTATATACACACACCTTCATTCATTACATGTATATGTAACTGTTACAACTAAACTATTAAACATATTCCAAACTAAAATTACACATTGAAATACATTTTTATTGTACATTGTAACACATAGGACACTCCCAATCCATTACTTTTGGCTGTGGGATTGTCATTGTGCATATCTCAGATGGAACATTTCCCTTTTTCACCTTCTGACTGAAGAGTATTCTGAAGTTGCAAGGCAAATTCTTACAAATCTGAAAAACTGTTACCATTTGGGAGATATATAACAGGATGGTTAAGAAGAATGGCTCTAAAATCAGTTTAGTGCTATTTAAAGCACAGGTATTTACCACATGACTTTGGACAAATTTCTAAATTTTCCTGTACCTTCATTTCCTCATCTGTTAAATAGGACAGTACATACTTACAGGATTGTAAGAAATAGAGAATGTAAACATGTACTTAGAAAAGTGACTCAGGCAATATAAGTGTTCAATAAATGTTGGATACTATAATTTCTATTGCAACTACTTTTCCATAAAAATCAATCCTTTCTTGTTACATGCAACCAAAATAAATACAGAATCACATTAAATTCTAAGATCGATATGCAACTGGAAATCCCATTTTTCATGTTTTTGTGTTCATCCAACAGTTGAATCACTGTTGATTATCTTTACAAGTATTACAAATTTGAACTAATGTTTATAAAAATTAAATACTACTCCAATTAGCAAATTTGCTCTTTGTAAAATTTAGAAAAAATGTTATGCATTAAAAAAATAATGCTGCATCATAATGAAATTTATGTTTTTATGCTCTGTTGTCTTATTACAAGGGAAAGATAATTACCTATTCCAAATTTTTTTTTCACGTCTACCCTTCATTTAAAGCTACTTTTGCATAATACAAGTTGAAATCAAGTTATAAAGAAATATTAACCCCTTACCTGATAGAGTTATATTTTGGTGGATGATTCTGCTTATCATCAAAGAACAGCCATTTAATCTCTATTTCTTTCAAGATCAATTTGCCTGTTGACAATAGGACTGGTTAGAATGTGCAAAGATATTTTAAATAAATGATCTGTGTTTGTTTTTTCTCTTTTCTTGCAGTCATTCCCAACACAGCACTGCAACCCGCCAGCCTTCAGTGACTCTCCAACGGGCCATCTCCCTGGAAGGGTAAGATAGGAATTATTATGGAGTCTTCTCTTAAACCAGACTGTGCAGCCTCATCATTTTGAGCAAAAATTCCTTGTTTCTTTTCTTCTTTCCTCCCTCCCTCCCTCCTTTCTTTCTCTCTGTTAGCAAATATCTATGAAGCTTATGTTATATGCCAAGCACTATGCTAGGTACTACATTTAACAAATAAGATCTCTTCTTTTCCTTCGAGGGCTCGTTGTCTATTGAGAATGACAGAAATATGAACACATACCTGCGTACAGTGTAAACATCACGCAGGAGATACATGTGAGGGATTAATGGAGGATCCAGGAAGGATACCTAGCTGGAATGGGTATCCGAGAAGGAGGGAGGAACAGGTCAGGATGGTTTCAGAGAAGATATACCTTAAGCTGTGAACTGAAGCATCTGTGGACATTTGCCTGACAAACACCGGAAGGAAGGGGACTCTGAACAGGAGAAAGAGCACGTGCAAAAACGTGAACCCCTGAGCAGATGTGAGGTGTCTCAAGGCCACAGAGTGAGTTAGTGTTGTGGCAACAAGAGTGTAAGGCAGTGGGGCAGGAGATGAGAATGGAGATGTTGGCCGGGAGGCTTACATGTAGAGGACTTAGTATTTTGTACTCCAGTCAGATAAAAGCTGGAGGGGCTGAGAAGGGGCTAATATTTCCCTCCACTTGCTTTATAACTGCAGCTGTTTTGTGAACATTTTAATAATTGGCTAAAATATAAAATTAAATCTAAATCATTTTATTTTTTCCAGTACCTGTAACCAACTATGCTTTTGTTCAATCCTATTTCCCAATGATGAGTGGGCTTCCTTAATAGCATTTCAATTCAAATCTCTAACTTTATCACTTATTAGCCCTCCCCGTTTTATTTTTTTATATTTTTATTGAAGTATAGTCAGTTTACAATGTGTCAATTTCTGGTGTACAACACAATGCTTCACTCATATAGGAACACTCGTGTATTTGTTTTCATATTTTTCACCATAAGTTACTGCAAAATATTGAATACAGTTCCCTGTGCTGTACAGTATAAACTTGTTTATTTATTTTATATATATTAGTATCTGCAAATCTCAAATTCCCAGTTTATCCCTTCCCACCCCCTTCCCCCTCTAGTAACCGTAAGTTTGTTTTCTATGTCTGTGAGTCTGTTTCTGTTTTGTAAATAAGTTTTGTTTTTTTTTTTTTCAGATTCCACATAGAAGTGATATAATATGGTATTTTTCTTTTTCTTTTTCTTTCTGGTTTACTTAGAATGACAATCTCCAGGTCCATCCATGTTGCTGCAAATGGCATTATTTTATTATTTTTTATGGCTGAGTAGTAGTCCATTGTATAAATATACCACAACTTCTTTATCCAGTCATCTGTTGATGGATATTTAGGTTGTTTCTATGTCTTGGCTATTGTAAATAGTGCTTCTATGAACATTAGGGTGCATGTATCTTTTTGAATTAAGGTTCCCTCAGGATATATGCCCAGGAGTGGGATTGCTGGATCATATGGTAAGTCTATTTTTAGTCTTTTGAGAAATCTCCATAGTGTTTTCCATAACAGCTGCACCAAACTGCATTTCCACAAACAGTGTACGAGGGTGCTCTTTTCTCCACAGCCTCGCCAGCATTTATCGTTTGTGGACTTTTGAATGATGGCCAATCTGACTGGTGTGAGGTGACACTTCATTGTAGTTTTGATTTACATTTGTCTGATAATTAGTGATAGCATTTTTTCATGTGCCTGTTGACTATTTGTATGTCTTCATTAGAGAATTGCTTGTTAAGGTCTTCTGCCCACTTTTGGATTGGGTTTTTTTTTTGTTATTAAGTTGTATGAGCTGTTGATATATTCTGGAAGTTAAGCCCTTGTCAGTCTCATCTTTTGCAAATATTTTCTCCCATTCCGTAGGTCATCTTTTTGTTTTGCTTATGGCTTCCTTAGCTGTGCAAAAGATTGTAAGTTTAATTAGGTCCTATGTGTTTATTTTTGCTTTGATTTCTATTGCTTGCGTAGCTTGCCCTAGGAGAACACTGCTGAGATTTATGTTGGATAATGTTTTGCTTATGTTTTCTTCTAAGAGGTTTATAGTGTCTTATGTTTAACTCTTAAAGCCATTTTGAATCTATTTTTGCATATGGTGTGAGGGAGTAGTCTAACTTCATTAATTTACATGCTGCTGTCCAGTTTTCCCAACACCATTTGCTAAAGAGACTGTTTTTACTCCTTTTATGTTCTTGCCTCCTTTGTCAAAGATTAATTGACCAAAAGGTTGTGGGTTTATTTCTGGGCTCTCTATTCTGTTTGACTGATGTATGTTTGCTTTTATACCAATACCATGATGTTTTGGTTGCTGTAGTTCTGTAGTATTGTCTGTAGTCTGGAAGGGTTATTCCTCCAGCTTCATTCTTTTTCTTCAGTAATGCTTTGTCAATTCTGGGTCTTTTGTGATTGCATATAAATTTTAGGATTATTTGTTCTACTTCTGTGGAAAAATGTCCTGGGTAATTTGATAAGGATCACATTAAATCTGTAGATTGCATTGGGTAGTATGGTCATTTTAGTAATATTACTTCTTCCATTCCAAGAATATGGGATATCTTTCTGTTTCTTTAAGTCAACTTTAATTTCCTGAGTCAGTGTCTTGTAGTTCTCTGCATACAGGTCTTTCATTTCCTTGGTCAGGTTCATTCCTAAGTATTTTATTTTTTTGATGCAATTTTAAAAGGGATTGTTTCTTTACTTTCCTTTTCTGATATTTCATTGTTATGTAAATAAATGCCACTGATTTCTGTATGTTAATCCTGCATCCTGATACCTTGCAAAATTCTTTTATTAGCTCTAGTAGTTTTCGTGTGGAGCCTTTAGGGTTTTCTATATATAGTATCATGTCATCCACATATAAGGACAATTTTACCTCTTCTCTTTCAATTTGGATCCCTTTTATTTATTTATTTGTGTAGTCTAGTTGCTGTGGCTAGGACTTCTAACACTGTATTGAAGTGGTGAGAGTGGGCATCCCTGTCTTGTTCCAGATTTTAGTGGGAAGGCATTCAGATTTTCACTGTTGAGTATTATGCTGGCTATAGATTTGTCATAAATAGATTTTATTATGTTCCCTCTGTGTCCACTTTGGTAAGAGTTTTTATCTTAAATGGGTGTTGAATTTTATCAATGCATTTTCTGCATCTTCGGAGATAACCATGTGGCTTACGTCCTTTCTCTTACTGATTTGGTGTATCACATTAATTGATTTGCCTATGTTGAACCATCCTTGTGTCCCTGGGGTGAATCCAACTTGATCATGGTGTATGACCTTTTTATGTGTTGTTGGATTCTGTTTGCTAATATTTTAGGATTTTTGCATCTATGTTCATCAACAATATTGGCCTGTAGCTTTCTTATTTGGTAGTGTCTTTGACTGGCTTTGGTATCAGGGGGATGCTGGCTTCATAAAATGAGTTTGAGAGTACTCTCCTCCTCGTCAGCCTTTTGTAAGAGTTTGAGGAGGATTGGTATGAGCTCTTCTTTGTGTATTTGATAGAATTCCCCAGTGAAGCCATCTGGTCCTGGACTTCTGTTTGCAGGGAGGTTTTTTTTTAATTGCTGATTCTATTTCACTTCTAGTGATTTGTCTGTTCAGATTATCTATTTCTTCTTGATTCAGTTTTGGTGGACTGTATGTTTCTAGAAACTTGTCTATTTCTTCTAGGTTGTCCAATTTATTGCTATATTAGTTGTTCATTAGTTGTTCTCTTATGATTTTTTTTGGATTTCTGTGGTGTTGGTTGCACTCTATTTTCTATTTTGTTTATTTGTGTGCTCTGTCGTTTCTTCTTGGTGAGCTTGGCTAGAGGTTTCTTAACTTTCTTTACTCTTCCAAAAAAACCAGCTCTTGGTTTGGTTGATTTTTTCTTTTGTTTTTTAATCTTTATTTCCTTCCTTCTGCTGACTTTGGCTTTGGCTTTTGTTCTTTTTTGAGGAAGGCCTGTGTTGCTATGAACTTCCCACTTAGGACTGCTTTTGTTGCATCTCATAGATTTTGTGTGGTTGTGTTTTCACTGTCATTTGTCTCAAGGACCTTTTAAATTTCCCCTTTGATTTAATCATCCACCCGTTGGCTTTTTAAGTGGTATGCTGTTTAGTTTCCATGCTGTTAGTTTTTTTCTCATTTATTTTTCTGTGGTTGATTTCTAGTTTCATGCCATTGTAGTCAGAAAAGATGCTTGAAATAATTTCTATCATCTTAAATTTGTTAAGGCTTCTTTTGTGCCTATGTGGTCTATCCTAGAGAATGGTCCGTGAGCACTTGAAAAGAATGTATATTGTTTTTTGGGGGATGTAATATCCTAAAAATATGAACCAAGTCCACCTGCTCTATTGTGTCGTTTAGCATCCCTGTTGCCTTACTGATTTTCTGTCTGGAAGACCTATCCAGTGATGTTAGTGGGGTTTTAAAATCTCCTACTGTTATATTCCCATCAGTTTCTCCCTTTATGTCTGTTAATACTTGTTTTCTACATTTAGGTGCTCCTATATTGAGTGCATACATGTTAATGAGTGTAATATCCTCATCTTGTATTGCTCCTTTGATCATCATATAGTGTCCTTCTTTATGGCCTTTGTCTATTTTGTCTGATATGAATATTGCTACTCCCACTTTCTTGTCATTTCCATTTGCATTAAGTATCTTTTTCCATCCTCTCACTTTCAGTCTATGTGTCCTTCACTTTAAAGTGGGGTCTCTTGTATAGGCTTTTATTATCTGACTCTGTCTTGATTGGAGCATTTAGTCCATTGACATTTTTGACATTTATAATGATTATTGATAGATGTGTGTTTATTATCATTTTGAACTTTGTTTTCCAGTTGATTTGGTATTTCTTCCTTGTTCCTTTCTTTTTGTTTTTCTTTTTGTGGTTTGGTAATTTTCTTTTGTATTAGCTTGGTTTCTTGTTGTTTTTTTGTGCTTTTGTGTGCTCATGATTTACGGCTACCCTGTTTTTCAAGTACGTTAACCCCTTACTATATCTGTTTGCTTTAGACCAATAGTCATTTGGCTCAAATACATCCTAAAAAGAATGAAGAAAAAAACAAAGAGAGACCAAAAAATCTGTATTTTCTTGCTCCCCTCTCCCACCTTTTATGATTTTGATATTCTTTATTTTTACATCTTCATGTTTATTCTCCTGCAACTCATTGTAGTTAACACATTTCCAGTTATGGGTTTCTCATTTCTGTAGCTTCCTCTTTTACTATAGGTTTAGTATTGCTGAATTCTTTTAGTTTTTGTTTGTGAAATTCTCTCTCCTTCTACTCTAAAGGACAGTCTTGCTGGATAGAGTATCCTAGGTTGCAGCTTCTTCTCATTCAGGACTTTAGCCACTAGTGTGTGTTTGTATAGAGAAATCAGCTGAAAGCCTTATGGTGGGGGGGGGTTCCATTGTAACTAATTGTTTTCCTCTCGCTGCCTTTAGAATTATTTCTTTATCCTTAACCCTGGTGATCCTGATTATAATATGCCTTGGTATGGGTCTGTTTGGGTCCCTCTGTGCTTCCTGTACTTGGATATCTGATTCCTTTAGGTTTGGAAAGTTTTCAGTCATAATTTCTTTTCAACCCCCTTCTCTCTTTCTTCTCCTTCTGGGACCCCTTTTATGCTTTATATTATCCCATAGGTCCCTTACATTGCTTTCATTAGTTTTTACCTGCTGTTCTGATTGGGTGGCTTCTGTGATCCTATCTTCTAAGTCGCTTATTCATTCCTCTGCCTTTTGACTGCCTTCCACTCACCTCTTATCTCAGCAATTGAGTTTTCTGTTTTTAATTGGCTCTTTATAGTTTCAATTTCCTTTTCAAAGTATTCTGTCTCTATTCATAGTCTTAGTTCCTTCAGTGCTTTGATCACTCCCTTTTTGAAGTCTTACTATCAATCAGTCTATTTCATTGATTGTTCTTTTAATTGGGAGTAGTTCCTCTACTTCATTTTACTTCTATCTCTCTGGCTGTATGGATTTAGGAGTATCAGTTATCTACTGTGGTCCTGAAGGGCTGTAACGCGGGAGCTTTCCTGTGTAGACTGTGTGCATCTAAGTTTTGTTGTGATGGCTGTTCGCCATGTCTTTCTTCTGTGAGTGTTGGCTGTTATCCCTTTGATTGGGGGCGTGGTTGTTGTGGTTTTTAGAACCTGCCCCGATTGTTGTTGAGCCCAGCCTCCTTTTTTGTGCTGTGGTGTGTAGTAGGCAGGGCTGGACTGCTTCAGCTGGGAAGAAGAGTAGGCAGATGTCCACTGGGAAGTGCCCTCTGTGGTGGTGTCTGTTACTTGTTATGTCGGCTTACAAGGTACTCTTTGGTGATGCTGCCATTGTCGCCACCTGCTCTGGTGCTCCTCCAGGAGCCACCAGTGCAGATCCTCCAGTGTCAGGCACTAGGACCTGCCGTAGCAAGTGTGCAGTCACACATCTGAACCTGTGTTGTGCCACACGGTCAGTGCAGACCACAGCCCTGCATACATTACTGTACTCTGGCCTGTTGTAGATACCCATACTCACCCCAGCTGTGCATCAGAACTCCGCTCACTGCCTGTTTGTCCCAGAGGCGTGGGTCCGTCCACAATGGGTCCAGAAAATTGCAAATCTGCCCTCTCGCTGCCTGGAGCTATGTTGTACCCCTCCCCCACACACACCCCAACAGTGGTACTATTTTATGTGGGTCCCAGGCTGTTCTGTTCTGCACGTACCCCCAGTTAGAGCTCACACCACCCTCCAGTCCCCAGAGGCTGCCTCTGTGCAGTGGGCCCCAGCCCTCTGCCTGGGTTCCTCACCAATCTCTAGCAGCCAGTCTAGCTCGCGTCTGGACCAGGGATTGCAGGGACCCTCCCTGTCAGTTTCCCTGACCTCCTAGCTGGAGAGGGTGTGTCCCAGAGTGAGGGTGCCACTCCCTCCCTACACCGATTTTTTTTTTTTCTTACCAGATTTTGTGAGAATCCTCCTGTATTTCAAAGTGAGAGACACTCTGCCAGAGTCCAGTAGGTATTGCGTGCGATTCAGTGGGTTTGCAGATGTAATTCTTGGTGTATCTGTGGGACAGGGTGAGCTGTGAGTCTTTCTACTCTGCCATCTTGGCTCAACCCCCATCCTCCCCATTTTAAAGTCTTAATATGTTTTATTCAGACCTCTGTCTCTCCTTCCAAGAAAATTAAGACTTGAGTTCCACCCAAGTATTCTAGAGTTGACAGAGCTGTGGTCTGCTCTCTTTCTCTTAACACCCTCTAGATCTTCCTTCCTCTTAGATTGCTCCTCTGTCCACTTCCTATTGGTTATCACTGGTGATGTAGCCTGGATTGGGTGGAAGACCAAACAGGCACCACTGTAAGAGACTCAAGCAACGCGTCCGGTCCCCTGGGAGGCTCAGCCAGCTCTGCTGCCCGCCCCCCACCAGGGGCAGCACACTAGTCTTCTGATGCACTAACCGCTCTACCCAAGCTGCAGCTGGCCCTCCTCCCAAGCCTTCTTCCCCCTTTCTCATCTGTCCTCAGCAGCTTCCAGTGGGAGGCCTGCAGATGCAAGCAGCATCTTCCTATCCCTCCGGGGAGCTTACCAGGGTTAGTCCTGGCCTCCGCCCTTCCTGTGGGACCTTCTCATCTTCTCTCCCCTAGGGTAAGTCAGCAAACTCCAGGAGTAAGGGGACATTTGCCTGGGAGGGAAGTTAATCTTTCCTTCCTGGAATAGCATAAACACTTTTCATGGAGTGTCCTTTCTTGCCTTCAGCTAAGGAAATCCAGTGAATGTCCCTAAGCCTATATGGGAAGGTATGTGCCCTCTCATGAACACTGCCCTTCCCGCAAAAGGATACCTCCTTCTGCTAGTCCTCCTCTTCTGTTCTTGATGGTAAATCTCAAACCACTTCACCTCCTGTATTAAAAAAGAAAACAAAGATAGATAGGAGTGTTCAACTAAATAGAAACTTAGCTCAGGAAAATTAAGTAACTTTTTCCTCAACAGTACACTGCTGTCTCCATTGCAACATTTATTAAGACACACACAAGAAGTTCTCAACAGTACTTCATAGCATTTGGTTCTGTAATAATATACAAACGGTCTAGATCACAGATCCTCGCCAGACTCTGAGTTAAAATCCGGCCTCAGACACTTACAAGCTACGTGACAGCAAGTTACTTGGTTTCTTTGTGCCTCGGTTTTTCAATATGCAAAATGGAGATACTGATGGTATTTCCGTATTTATATATATATATAATTTTAATTCTTGAAAGAAAGAACTCTCTGTATACATACATACGTATAATGCCAGCTAGTAATGGTTGTTGCTATTGCCGTTATACATAATATATACTTAGTTTAACAGGCGTCAGAGTTTCTCATTTATAGTAAAGATTTGTTAAAACAGTCAGGGACTGGTATCTTTGCTATATTCTGGAGAAGCATATTATATGAGCAATAATCATTTATGGAAGCAATTCAAATCATTGAGTTTGCCTCATTGCTAAGGTAATATTTATATTAAAAATTAAAAATATAACACAGTAAATAATAACCTAAGCCTTTTCTACATATCCGCTTATCCTTAGCTCCAAAAGAAGGAATTTAGGGCCAGAATAAGAAATGCTCTTACGTTTCTAGTGTATGTATATAATCTGAAAAAGTTAAAGCAAAGAGACCACTTAAACACGTGAGGGGACATAGTCTCGGATCCTGTGAGCACAGCCGTCAGCCGGCACCTGCAGTGCATCCCTGTGACTGCACCTCCAGTCACCCTCCTCGGTTTCCTGTCTAGAAAGGCCCATAGTTTAGAAAAACTTCCACAGAACCCAGTTGCTTATCACATCTTCCAAAGGACTGCGATTAGTTTTGAATTCTGCATGTTAAGTTGGGTACGTGGGAAAGACATCCAAAGGGATGGGACAGCATTTTATTAAGAAAACACTGCCAGTGTTAGGAGTCTGTAGCTTCATTAGTGCTTAATGAGATTATATTCAAAATGTGCAATTTATCAGGAATAAAAATAGAACAAAATTATGGATATTCCTTTAAGGGGAAAGAAACTGACATTTATTCAGTGCTTATTAGGCGCCAAGCCATCTATCCATCCATCCATATTATCTGATGTTGTTTCCAAAATAGTCTTATGAAATAGGCATCATTTTTTTTTTCTTAAAATAGATTCTCAGAGAGGTTAAGTACTTTTCCAGAAGACTTAGAAAACAGCACAGCCTAGATTTGAAATCAAACGACTTCACTGTACACCACCATCTCCTATAATGTGGCAGCATTTATAAACTACATTCATTTATAACTTAATGTCTAATGTTAAACTAGACATAGTGAAGCATTTCCTAGGATAAAAAATGATCAAGAACTAGAACTGACTCTAAGCCTAGAAATCCCTAAGTAGAATTCCCCGCCCAGCACTCGGGGTGGCTCTGGAGGCCCACAGTGAGGTGGGTTGTGGTAGGGGCGAGGGCACGGAGCTTCCTGCTGGTGCCTACCTCACCTTCCTCATTGCGTATAAAGACCTCCTAGGGCAGCACACTGAGGGGCTATCATTCCAGTTTAGTCACTACACAAAGAAGCCTTCCTTCAGCTGTGCTAAATAATGACATCTTCTAGAGCTGTTTCCAAACCTTTTCTTTCTTCTTATTCACGAAAGCTTATTAGCATTTTGCCTTGTTTTCCAGTTGAATAAAATGACCTCTGTGATAAATGCAATCACTGATTCTTATTCTCTGCTAAGATGAAGCCAAAAATGTGAAGGCCTTACCCTCACATCATAACACAGAGCGACTCCTTTTTTTCTAAAAAACAAGAATGGTATTCTCAGCTATGCCCATTGTTCCAACTGGTATGAAGCAGTATGCCTCATATCGAGTGAATAATGCACTCTGAAAAACATTCTGTTCCCTGCAGTCAGAAGAAAAGTGACTCTGCAATCAAGTAATTAGTTTTGAATCCTGACCCCTCTGCCATCTGTGGTTAACAGGACCCATTCTCTCCCTACGCATGAGCTTCTTCCTCAGCCAAAAGGGAGACAAGCATAGGGCTCCCCAACTTTCTGTGAAAGGAACAGGTACCTATTAGACCCTCAGTAAGTACCAGTGGAATATATACCTAGTCCAAGTGTTCTGAGAAAACAACTTTTATTTTTAAAGCCTAGACTCGTCTGAGGACTGACGTTGAACACTTGTTATTAAATACATATATATGTATCCATTTATGTAAAACACTTCTGGATATAAAATAAAATATCTGAGGTAGAAATAATCTTGTATTGCTGGATTATTTAGAAGGGGACACCTGAGTCACTCTCTACAAAGCCTGGAACACGAAAATTTATGCTCTATGTGCCCAGCTGGCCATCAAAAAACATAGATAATATGGCATACGATCATTGTCACTGAACGCACAGTGGGAGAGTTATTTTTCATTCTGCACAGGCCAATGGGCCCTTAGCAGGTTTCCCATCAACGTGTTACACCGCAGAGTGTAGGCAATCAGCTGAAACTGGAAATTTCATTATTTCAAAACTCTCCTTCTAATGCTTTAGTGAAAAGCCACTACAGAAGATACTTATACAAATGAATGTTCTTTAACAGGCCATATGTTTATACATTTTTCACCAAAGTTGCTATTTACTTGACATAACATAAGTGGAAATATTTCAGATTTCCAGTTAATTTGATCCGGGGAGACAACAAAACTGTCTAATTGAGCCTCTACCTAGAATTACTGCTGTTTTTTAAATTGGTATCTGAATCAGCTACAAGTATGCCAAACATAAGCAGGTAGAATAACATCCCCATTAACAGTGTGAGCACCCTGCTTCAGGTTCAAGTTGACAGACGCAGCCCACACCTTAATCTCCTCTTCCTCCTGAGACCCCATTAAAAAGAAGCTAATGGGATTTAAAAAAAAAAAAAAGACAGTCCAATCACAGTAAAGAAAATAAGAGAGGGGGCGTCAAAGGCCAAAAGAGTACAGCACACTTGGATGCCAGGAAGCAGCTGGAAGGGTACTGATGGAAGAAGCAGAACAAAGTAGCCCCAGCTTTAGACCTCCCACAGAGGAAGGGCATGCACTGTAAGGCTCCGGGGGCACCTTACACGGTGTTCTGAGTGACTGCAGTCTCCTGGAGATGTGTCTCCAGGGATGCCACCCACAGAAAGGCGCACCACAGCGCAGCCCACATTGTGTGGAGGAGCCCACAGCTCAGGAGGGAGCAGATCTGCTTAGCAGAACCTGGGAAACTCGGAAACTTCAGAACAGTAAAGACAGATGGGACTGAGA
Source organism: Camelus dromedarius (assembly GCF_036321535.1). Classification (NCBI taxonomy): domain Eukaryota; kingdom Metazoa; phylum Chordata; class Mammalia; order Artiodactyla; family Camelidae; genus Camelus; species Camelus dromedarius. The sequence continues at coordinate 56,403,749 of NC_087447.1, read as the reverse complement.
GCAGGTCTGAGCCTGGGAGAGAAGATGCCCCGCTCGGCGCGCACAGCCCTGCACACGGAGCGGCTGCCAGGCGAGTACCCACCGCCAGGTGGAGAGTGAAGGTTCCGCTCTAAAGAAACAGGATGCCTTTTCTGAGGAACCTAGAGAAGCTCATTTGAGTGAGGCCCCCAACCAGAGCCCTGCATTACCTGCCCGTTAGGGGCACAGTTTCGGGTTTGCTCCCCTAACCTGAAGTGTTTCAGTGAAAGAGCTTTGCCCTCATATGCAGCACTCTCCAGTCCTTTCTACTACCTCCATCTTAAATATGAACAGACAGCCACAGTTTACCAAATGTTTTAACCCACCAAAGTGACAGAAACGAGATTAAAACACAGAACGAAAACTATCCTCAAGAAGACAGAGGTAATTCTGGGAACAAAACAGAATTGAATGAAATGCAATTTACCCTCCAACAATGCAGATTTGAAATGTGCAGCCCCATTTATGCATAGATATTTTTCAGTAGTAAATACCACAGTACTGCCCTATCCACAGCTGGTTGAATCCACGGGTGCAGAGGAAACCCAGCTATGGAGGGCTGACTATAAATTATACTCAGATTAACCCCCGTGTTCATTCAAGGGTCAGCTGCTCTAGTTTAAGCGTACTTTTATCAACAGGGAAGAAACTACTAGAATTAACATTGAAATGGTTAAACATGACTACCTCTGGGAAACCAGGTAGGATTCTCAAGGGAGAGGACATAAATTACATTTTGAAGAATATATTAACTAGGCAGAGGTTAAAAAACAAAAAAGAAAGAAAGAAAATCACGTGCAAAAAAACCTAGAAGTCCTCTGCCAATACTGCAAAGACTAAGTATTATCAGCTACTCAAATATCTTCCTTTCATCCAGCAGAGGGCACACACTCCGTTTTATTTTACCTTAGATGATCATTTTAGCAGAACTTTCTAGAAACTAGCATTTTCACAGCAATAGAGTAGTTGTCCCAAAAGGTGTTGAGCACCCTCTATGATTAGAAGGAATTCATTACAAAACAGATGTTCTGTCTAATTGACCCCAACTGCACATCTCTCCCAAATCCAGATGTCATTAAGTACCCCAAGGAGAACCAGTCAGCGGCCCTGCCTGTAAACAGATGTGTCTGAGAGAAGCCACCCTCTTGGGCTCACGGGGCTGCGGTGATGTTATTGTCTTCCCTGCTCAGTGGAACAGGCCTGTCCCTACAGGGACAGCCACGCATCTCTGTTCAGCACAAGAGGCTCGCTCTCTACGCTGGAAGACCGTGACAGGCTCTTGAGACCATGCAGGGATGGGGCTGGGGCAGGGGCCGTGGTGCCCTCATACTGGGGCCTTCACCGGAACACTCTGGGAACAGGACCCGGACTGGCATCATTTGCTCTCTTGTTCTCTGCCCAACTCCCTTCACCTTGATGGGAGAAGCCTTTTTATAGCTCACATATTTCACTCACATTACCCAGGATGATGCTGATTTAAAATACCCAGTCTTCTTAGTCTAAGGGCCTACTATTTAGTTCCAAAATATATGGTCACCGTAGAAACTGGAAGCATTATTGACCTGAGAATCAGGAGACCCGAGTTCTAGGATCAAGTCAGCCACCTCTTACTGTGGATTTTGAGCAGATCTCAAGTTACCTTGTATACAAAGTGATGAGGTTGAGTTAAATACACGACGTTTTAGGTTCCTTCCAACTCTAACATTTTATAATTTTGAGAATTTTGAAGGATATAAAGGTTTGGCTTCCAGACTTCTGGAACTACTTCCAGATATGGAGCCTTAGGGACCACTGGCCTCCAAACAGCTGGCCCTCAGGGACAGTTGGCTGGAGTTACCTCTACCCACCCACACCCACACCCAGCCACCTTTCCGGATTCTAATCAGTATGAACGCTCAACTTCCTCCAGCACATTTCTGCACCCTTCCCCTCCAAAGCTGTGCTAAGCAGTGTTTCCCAGAGTAACTGAGGGGGCCAGTGTACTGACAGCATACTGAACTACTTGTAGATCTGAGAGAGAACCTTCATTCAGGCTGTTAGTTGCTGGGGTCAGTGATCAAAAATCTTTGTTGACCACAGAAATGTCAGTGACTTCACCAAAACAGAGGGGCAAGTTGGGTTACTGAAGAGGCTTTTTGTATACTTTTAGAATGTATTAATACAATGTATTTATGTATAGTTGTTAACCTCTTCATTATTTCTGCCCTCCGACCCGCTGAAGAATTTATGTAGGGATAATACAGGAAAATTAAGGAGACAAACAGCTAGAGATTTTTATAAATGCTTGAAAGAAATCAAACTCCACTCCCCTGACCAAAACAGCACTTTTGCTTGTGACTTACAGTCCAGTAAAGACAGACCAGCTTCTTGGGTGAGAGTCCCAATCTTACTTTTGCCCAGGTCACCTGTGGAAGGATCTTAGCCACCTGGAAGGATTAGAGAAGTTTTCAGTCCCCTCCTTCCATCCCAGAAGGGAAGAGGGACCTTTGGAGCTTAAACCTCAGGGGATTTATTAGGAATTCATCAGAGCAGCAGATAACCCAGATCATCTGTTTCCCCCAGTTCACCGTCATGTGTTTTCTTTACATTTCTCCTCGTGTCCCTGCAGTTTCCACCTCTGCTCCTAGTTGAGCTGTCAGCTCATTTTCCTAACCCCGTTTCTGTTGGCCTATTGCTTCTTTTTCCATTTCTTTACTCCATAAGACATCCTTTCCTAGGCCTTGTAATCTTTCTTCCTTACATGCGTAGAGCCGAAAATATAAAAGATGTCATCACAGCAAACTTTAGCGATTGCCAAAAATTTATCAGTGTTTTAAAAACGCTGAGGCCTCAGAGAGCTAGGAAACACTTAACCGCTACCAATACACGCGATTCTAATTCTCTCCCAGGGCTTGGGTTTCTAACGCCATCTGCTGTTGAAATAACAACTGCGTTGGGGTTTGTTTTTGTTTTTGTGTTAATTTGTCCAAGTCCTTGTAGAAGACAGAAGTTTCCAAATTTGGAATTTCAAGTAAAATATCAAAAAATATTTTATAAGATGACATTGAGAATCTAGATTATATTTTTCCAGGTAAAGACTTTTATAAACCTTAACCACTATCATTATTCCATGGAAGAAAGCCTTCTTTAAAACGAAGAAAATAGGAAAAGACATAAAATAAGGAATGTAGAACACACTGCCTTTTAAGCAGGCAGTTCAGAGACAGAGACAGCAAAGTTCAAAAAGGGTATTTTCTATATTCAAATGTTAAAAATGTAACATTAACTGCTGTATATTTAACAGCAACAGATATATTGTAAGTGCTTTATGTGGATCTCATTTGTTCTGATGGCAATTATTATTATTATATATGGGGACACTGCGGCTGAGAGAAGTTAAGGGTGGTGCCCAAGGTCACACAGCCAGTAAGTGGCAGAACTTGGGATTTAAGCCCACATTTCTAAGTCACCACCCTCTCCTGCCTCCTCAGAATTACATGTGTCTTGTTATTACAAGTTGGCCAATTTGGAGGCCTAAGTAAGACCTTGAAATGCAATGTGGGGCGCAGGATGATCTCTGGGGTTTTGGGAGTTTTTGTTACTTTAGTCCTTGTCAAAAATCCAGCTTCAATATGACAACAATGACAAAAGTAGAATGGCCGCCTGATGTGATTTCACTAAGCTTAAAATGTGCTGAATTAGAAGTGGAGGGATAGTCTTTCGCCACTGCTGGCATCTGTTTTACCCTGCAGAACTAGGGAGAAACCCGGAAGTGACCCGTCAGGAGTCTGGTCATCAAGAGGTGCTGGGCAATCCTGCTCAGTGGCCTTGCACAAAGAGGCTGCTCGTGGCCAAGCAGCTGGAATTTTTCTTACAGGGATGCCGCAGAATCCACTGGGGAGTTTGGTTTAGGGTTTTCCCATAAATAGTCCTTATTTTCCTTGCACAGTTCGATGCCAGCATGATTACTTGTCCCTGAATATCTTCCTTGAAAACTTTTTATTTTTTAATAAACTGGTTTAATAAAGGACTCGAAGTAAATTGTGGGAAAAAAAACTTCCTCCTTGTTATTATATAATTAAACATACATGAAACAGTGTGCTGCAGAATATTCAACCAGAAAATTGCCCCTCTTAATCAATACTAATAATTAATGCTAATAATATGCTCACCCATGACACTGATAGAGATGGCACCGAAAAGCTAGTTAATACACTGAAAGAACCATGGAGGAATAAAGAAGGCACCCAGTTGTATGTTTATTAGATCAGTAAAAATGAATACAGGGAAGATTATTCTATGACAGGATTGAGCTGCCAAAACTGTCAGAAAGTTTTATCGATTACCAGCCTCTTGTCTTAGCGCCCCCCGCCTTTTATATTTGCACCATTACCCCTTTTTGAATACTGTCCTTTTTTTAGTATCTTTCTAGTATTAAGGCTGCCCTTGCAGACTTGAGTCTGTTTACGTTTTATCAGTCAATTCAACTGGTATTATACTGATGAGCCACATAGACACTGACTCTGCCTTCAGTCAGTCTGGTGGGAAGAAGCAGACATTAATTAAATAATCGCCCAAGTAAATATAAATCTGTAACTGTGCCAACTGCTGTGAAAAAGTGGCCTGAGATGCTCTGTGTGTCTGTAATGGGGACCTGACCTCCTCAGGAAGGTCAGGGAGGTCATGGAAGTCTCTGAACAATGAGTAGGCATTAACTAGGCAGAGAGAAAGGGCCATCACCAATGGCGATACAAGCAGTAACTACAAACGTGTCAGCGTCTTTCTGAGCTGAGCACGGACCAGAACAACACAAACTTGGTGGAACTTGCCACTTAGAAATTTATAATAAGGAGGCTGACTCATGGGTGACGGTCTCCTCTGGAGAGGCCATTTGATGGAGACTGCCAGTGCTTATCAGGGGTACGGTCTCTGCAGAGATGTGATTCTTGAAATCCCATCTCCAGGCAATTCCGCTGTTCTGTTTGTTTGCTTGTTTATCTGACGATGTGCCGGAACCTTGAGCTCCTTCCTCGCTGCTGCCTGCTTCTCTTCTGCTCCCCCAACGTTTTCCTGGCCCCTTCTATTTTCCTTTTTCCCCATAAACTTCCTCCTCCTCCTCCTTTCTTTTCTTTTCTTTTTTACTGTCCATTCATTTCTTCTTCTTTTTATTCTTCTCCTCTCTTGCTGCTCACCCTGAAGGCACTAGGCTTATGTTTGTACAGTGTATTGCCATTTACAAAGGCATCTGAAGGACCTTATTACATTTGGCCCCAATAACAATTTTTTAAGGGAGGCTGAGTAAGAATCATTTATCCTCTTTTCAGATGTGTCAGAAGGTAAGTGGCTTTTTCAAGATCGTGTGTCTGGGAAGGGGAAGAGCCTTGACTGCAACCCAGATGCCTATCCCCCCATCCCATGCTCTCACCGCTAGACCATCTTGCCTCAACAGAAATGTCAAAGACATCCCAATCATATCTTTTAGTCTGATGAACAGAGTAGGTCCTTCTCTGTCTTATTATTACCAAAAAATGAGTCCAGGCAGAGTCATGGTTGGGGGCTTTATGGTTTTATCCATCACATGAGTAGAAATAGCCTCAGTCTAATCTGATGACTATTTACTGGACATTGCATTTGATCTTGACCTGAACCACTTATAAAGAATGGTTTTCATTATATTTTTACCTTGCCTGTCTATGACCTGGGAAGTAGCATGGCTGTGGAGAGCAGGGAGTGAAGAGGATTGCTTTAAGCATCATTTGTCAGCCCTTATTAGATTACTCATCTCAAGACATCCGTCTTGATATATCCAAACTGAATCTGGTGTTTTGCTCTGCATGGACTGCTAATCCCCCAGAGACCCTCAAATTTCATTAGGATTTCTGTTTACTTCCTTCTCCTGGCCAATTATAAAAGAGTTTAACAAAAGAGCGCATCCATATCCCATGCCACAGGCCAGATGCCCCTCTATTACCAGAAAAACAGTCAGCAGACTTTATCCTTTATTTAATCTCTCTGCTGACTTCCAGTCCTGGTAAATGTTTACTCCCCTGAAGTATGCTTTTAAGATGTGGGTCAGCAGCCTTTATTGATTGATGGATTGTAGTCAGGAAAGACTCCTGCTTGTTACATGGAAAAATCAGACTCTTCCAAGAGACCCATGTAGGAGACAAGCACCACCCATCCATTCATTCAGTCAGTCAGTGATTTGGTTGCTGTTTCTCTCATTCATTCTTTGAATCAACTAAGTGTTCTCTAAATGCCCAGCACATGCCAGACGTTGTACTGAGGCATTTGAGAAAATTAAGAAGAAAAAGGCCCCATTCCTGCCCTTGAGGAGCACACAGTCTGATGCTGGTGACAAAGCGCTGAAAATTGTAGTGACTCACTGAGCTTACATCTGTGTCATTTCAGGACAAAAGAACAGGCAGCTGATTTGGGGAATGCTAGCAGCGCTGTTCAGATGTGGGTTCAGTGATCTTTATTAAGTGACTACCAAACCCGAAGGGAAAAGCGCACCCTCTCAGACTGAGGAGTTTTCATGCTCATAGTATAAAAGCCACATAGAAGCACAGAACAGAACCATGCTTTTCACAGGCTTCTCTATTTTGCAGATAGAGAATTCCCCGTGGTTGAGTATTAATTATGCACATTAATAGGAAAACTGTATGTCAGTATCAGTTGCATGATATTAAAATGTGTCAACGTCTCTCCCCTCACAGTGCTTTTTCTGCACCTCTGAGATACTTGCTTGTCTTCAAGCCCCTCTCCTTGGTATAGGAGCCTGCTGTAATTTAAGCAACAGCCTCTTGCTTTAGCTCTACCCTCATTTAAAAACTGGCTTGTACTAGCTGCCTCACCTTGAGCTGTTATTGAGCTTCTCTAAGCCTGTTTCTTTCATTCATGGAGTGAGGATTAATATCTACTTCATAAGATTGTTTTGAGAATGTAGTCTTGTAAAAATATTCAGTAGGTTCTCAGTAGGAATTAGTGCTCTCCCTCTTCTCTCTACATTCCATCTGCCCCTTTTCTCTCTGATGTACTGGAACCTCTTCCCTCTTCCTCCATACTAGGAATCAGTTAACAGTCGGATGAAACCTCCATTCATAGTTCATTTAACAAACATTTCCCATGCACCCCGCTCAGCTGCCCTCAGGGAGATGTAGTCAGTAGTGTGGAAGACAGAACACAGCACACAGCAGAGAAACAAAGGAAGAAGAGAGAGTATGTCCTTTTAGAAAGAGACACCAGGAGTTCAAACACCCTTCTAGACTGAAAGAAATGCTTTTTTTTTTTTTTAAGAAATGTATTTTTAATGGAAGAATTTCATAAAGTCGCAGATGTGGAAAGAATACTTTGGGGAAAGTGTCACCTTATCCCACCTCATTATTTTACACGTGGCAGAATAAGTCCAGAGCCCACACACGTGTGTTAGCTCACATCCATGCACACACATGCTCCTTCCATGCCCCTGGGTCTCCACTGATTATCATTACATTAAAAGGGTTTCTAGGAAACTTGTACATACATGTCCCTGGGATCCACATCCCCAGGATCCCTTCTTGATTGCCTCTGTAGCATTAAATTTCTGCCACACAACCTGATGCTCGCAGTTTTTCCCTTGTTTCGTATATAAGAGTTTCTCTGCCGTTTAGGTGCAAATCTCCTAAGGGTGGCTCCTAGGGTCTATCCCATCATGTCATCATGAAGCAATCTCCCAAGCTTGGACTACGTTTAACAAATGGTGATTTGTTCAAGTCTCTTCTCTTACTATGACCTAAGGAATCCTGGATTCACTTTCCTTGGATGACTGATTTTCTCCATTCCCAGCCTTTTTTTTTTTTTTTTTTTAAACTAGAGAAGATAAGCCAACTGATCATTGTATGAAGCGTAAGGTAGGTAGTTACATAAGGAAAGCAGCAAAGGCTTTTGTAGGCAGTTAGGAGTATGACTGCTGCTGCTACCACTTTAACTGGTTAACCTTGAACAAGAATCTCAGCCCTTCCAAACCTCAGCTTTCTCATTTTAAATGAGGAAAATAGTACCTGTAGCTCTTAATAAACATTGGTGATTATAATTAAAACTAAAGCTCCTCTAACTAACCAAAAAAGTCAATGTGTATTATGTTCAGGTAAGAAAAAGACCAAGGCTGATGGTGGCGGTTTTATTCCCCCTTACCAATTCTCTGTGCAATTCCTGGCATATTTAAGTGGGTCGAGTGTGCTACAGCTTCCAAAGCTACAGGAGTGCCAGATCACCCTACGTATACATCTGTTTCTCTATGTATTTCTACATGTAGATATGTATATATGCTGAAAATGATGATTGGGACACAAGGAAAAACTAAAACCTACATTGACACCTTTCACCTTTGGCATGGAACAGAACCACTATCAAAGGTCAACCTTGTACTTAATAGTACATGTGACTTTTGCAGAAGGAAACATCATTATGATTCCCTGGCCTTGCCTGTCAGCAAAACCCACATCTCTGTGGGGAGCAGCCTTGTAATATTCGCCTAACTTTAATTTATTTGGTTGCCACCCTTAATTTGGGAAAAGGGGGATAATATGAGAATTAGAGTTGCCAAGTATCTAAAATATTGTCACGTCCAACCATCTACTTTCCATATGGAGAAACTATCTGAGGCCAGAGACAGGAAGGAGATTTTTCAAGGCCACACCAAAGTCAAGACCACAATTTAGGCTCCTGATATCCTGGCCAAGGACTCCTCTCTTTCCAGAGAAGAATGAGGATGAAGAAGAGGATTCATTCCTGGGGTTACTCCTTTTTCCCTTTCTCATGCCTTATCTGCTTTTATCCTCCATCTAAGACTTAGATGAGGTACACTGGCTCTTCTAGAAATGTATGACTTTAGTGCTAATAGGTAAAGATTACAGCTTAAGTGACACATTCAAGCACCAGGAAACCCAGATCAAACTGAGCTGCAGTGTGGCACCACCGTGAGTCCTACACAGGGTTTGTGAGCTGAGCTCCTGTAACACCCTACTGCAGATGCAGACAGACCAGGATGAACAGGCAAATTCACTTAGAGCTTTTTCTTGGCTGTTGTTTTTGTTTGTTTGTATAGGGCTTCTTTTGTCTGTAGAAGGCATGATAATGGTGACACAGGAGTAATTTTAGGGGAAAGATAGTGGGAAGAGATGTAAAATATAAGAAAGCATCTTGCCCTGTACGACGCTTACCCTGTGACACACCCATGAAGCCATTTCTTGTCTGAAAAGAATTTCTTCTGCATAACCTACTTAGGAAGAATGCTAGGGTGCCTTCATAGAACAGAAGTCAGACTCAGCAGAGGACAGGCAGGCTGTTTTTACGTGCCTCCTCTCCACTCCTCCTTGGCGGTTCCTCTCATCCCTCAGCCACCTCCCTTTGTCTTTGTTCCCAGTGTTGCATTCTGCCTTTTATCACGACCAGCTCTTAGGATCCATTCATTTGCACTGAGACATGGATGTCTGCTGGGTTTTTGTTTCATAATCATTCACTGAGCATGCTCTTTATGCCAGGTAATTTACCAGATGCTGGGGACACAAGGCCAGAGGAAAGAGAGTGCCCACTTTTCAGATGTCAGATACTAAATCACAAACTGAATATGGCACTCAAGAATCTCAGAATCAAGTGAGAAAAACAAGCACGCAAGTACATTATTATCATTGTAGGAGATTACAATCTTAACTTACTGGTTGATAATTGCCAGTTTACTCTTCTGATCTACCACTATATTGTAAACTCCTGGGAGGCAGAAATTATCTGCTTTATGGTTGTAGTCCTAGACCCAGCAGAGCCCTCATGAAGAATAGTGGACTCTCAACAGATACTCATTAAATGGAAAAAAGAGATCGAGCATGAAGATTAGGATAGTCCGTATGACTCTGGTGCCGTGGAGTCCCACAAGAGCTAGTGTTAGAGCTAAGGAGAGCACATGTTCCAACGGTCACGAAGAAAGAGGGGGACCTTCCCAAGCATACAGAAGGGAAGGGGAGAAGCCAGCTAGCTGCAGCCACGGGGCCTGTGCAAGCAAAGACCAAGAAGGGAAGAGTCAGGTGTCAGGAAAAGCTAGTAATTCAGAGAAAATCAAAGAGTGTTAATGTGACTGGAATTCAGAATATTTCTGAGAGTGTCCTAGGAGATGAGACTACACACGTTTGTTCGGGGAAGATGTTGATAATTCTTTTAAAAGCACATTGTGTTAATGTCAATGTCCAAAGTTGGCTTTCAGATTTCACCATAGCTAAAGAAACTAGTTAATGAATAACTTTAAGAATGCCATATACAAGGTTTTGAACCAGCCTTTACTTTTAAAGGTAGGTGTCTGGACAGAAGAAGTAGGTCAGGGAAAGAAATGAAATTTCTCAGTTGGAAAAGCCAGGATGTGAGACAGTGATCTTCTACTACTTTTCCTGATGAGGAATAAAAAAGGAAATCAGAAAATCCATTGGGGCTCAACTAATTGTTACATAAAGCTTTCCCTGGAATCAGCGGAAAACAGAACTAGAGCAGGAAAAAGCTACAGGAGCTTTTGTACAAGCCAGTACCTGTCACACCCCCAGAGATGAGAACAGCTGAAGGTTTTTTTTAAGAGAAGAATTTTTAAGTGTCCATCTACAGCTAAAGGTTAGTGAGATGTTTATTATTTCCTTATATATTACTTTTGAAAATGCATTTCACTAAGGGTAATTAATGATGTGTTTATGTTAGTACTTTGTCATTTTTTTCTATAGCAATTCTTACACAGATGTGTTAAGTATGTGGAAACTTCTGAAATTCTGTTAATGAGGTTTATGAGCAATCTTGCTATTTGCATATCAAGGTCGCAGCCCAGGCACCTGGTGACAGCCACCCTTTACTAACATTACTAGCCTTTTACTTCAAATCCATTTTCTACAGTGACAGCAGTCGTGGGGATTGGGTCAGCCTCAGTGACCACCCCTCTTGCCTCAATAAATAAACAGGTTATGCTCACATCAGTCTGTGCCTTGGCTCAGGCAGTCCCTACCAGAGTGTACTTGCTTCTTACGGATGCTATAAGAAATTACCACAAACTGGGTGGATTAAAACAACAGAAGTGTATTGTCTTACAATTCTGGAGGTGAGAAGTCTGTTATTAAGGTGTTGGCAGAGCCATGTTCCCTCTGAAACCTGTCTGGGAATCCTTCCTTGCCTCTCCAAGTTCCTGGTGGTTTGCCAGCAATCAGGGGCATTCCTTGGCTTGCAGTTCACACACACTTCCTACCTCTGCTCCCATCTTTACATGGCATCCTTCCTGTGGGTCTCTGTGTCTTCACATAGCTGTTCACCTATCAGAAGAGCAGTCAGCCTGGAGAAGTGGCCTAGTCTACCCCAGTACTATGCCCTCTTAATTTAAATACATCTGCCATGACCCCATTTCCAAATATCCTCACTGGTACTGACAGTTAGGACTTCAACATATCTTTTTTGGGGGACAGAATTCAGTCCATAACACAGAGTATAAACCTCTCAGGGACAGAGACTGTATCCTGTGCAGTTTTGTATGTCCAAGGCCCACCCAGTGTCTGCTGGCTACATATTTCTTAAACAAATGAAGGTTTGTGCAAACATTCGCTCTGTTCTCCTGAGAACTGAGAACTGAGTCTCTGTTTGCCTACTATCTAAGAGCATCCTCAGGTCCGGTCTCTGCTTGCAGGTCTCCACTGCAGCCCTCCTAGGACCTACATTCCTGTCAAGCAAGAACACCTCCTTGTCTCCCAAAACCGCACACTCTCTCGCTTCCTTCACGCTTTTCCTTACGCATCAAACATCCTCCCCACCCCCACACCTCTGTACCAAAGCTGTGGAACTTATCCCAAATGCTAATGGATGTCTGAATGTTATTATAATTGTTATTTCTACATACTTCTTGTCCCACTAAGATGAGCGCTCCATGAAGCCAGGAGCTCAGTTGTGTTCATAACTGTATTCCCAGCACCAAGCATAATCAGAAGTGAATTTACCTTGAAACTCTAGGGCCCCTCAATTACCTAGGCCACTTCCAGCCCCTGTACATGGTGCCTGGCACTTTGCTGGGTACTGGAGACACAGAGGCTGGGGGAAAGGGAGCTCATATTTATTAAGTTCTTCTTAGATGTCAGGCACTGGCACTCTGGGTGAATAAGAAGAAACTCAAGAAGTGTAATATTATATGTGTAATATTATTTTTTAAAGGAGTAAATTGTAAAACCATCAGACCCCACAAAACCTGCATCTGTCCCTGCCCAGCACCTATCATGCTGAGTGATGTAATTCTAGCCATATTTTCGTGTGTAATTTAAATGTAATTGCCTTCATCAAACCTCCCCTAGACCCCATCCAGAAAATATTTATCTCCATTCCAGACCCTCATTGCACTTTTAATGTGTCTCTGTTATTACCTATTATATTTTGTATCAAAATATAATTTTGTGTATGTGTCATGTTTCCTCCACTAGACTATAAATGCTATAAGGACCAGGTCTATGTCATAGTAACCTTCATCTCTACCACAGTACTCTGAAAATAGTGTGCTCAATAAATGTTTGTTGAGTGAATATTAAGAGCTACCAACAACTTACGTATTAGTATGGTCCAGGTATTTACATTAATTACCCCATTTAATACTTACAAAAGCTATGTGATATGGTCCAGGTATTTACATTAATTACCCCATTTAATACTTACAAAAGCTATGTGATATAAGTACCACATTATTCCTATTTTAAGGATGAGAAAACTGAGGCTCCCCAAGATGAAGTAAATTGGTAGATCTCACAGCTAATAAATGGACATCTGAGTTTCAAACTTAGGTGAATGTCTGAAGCCAAAGCCAGGCTCTTAACCACTGCAGAGGAATAAATCATTCTGCAGGAAGCTGAGTGAGATATATTTCTTGTGTGTGAAGAATCCCACTTGGTGGAAGAGTCAGAACAAATTATATGTATTTTAAGTGGTGAATGTTGTAATGCCCCCCAAACCAAATGCTTTGGTAATACTACCCAGAGGACAGCTAAGTGTGTCTGGGAGAGTAGCTGAAGGATAAGCCATGCAGTTGGGGTTGGGCATTCCAAACAGAGGAAGAACACATGAAAGGCACAGAAGGGCCTGGCCATCAGGGCCTCCAGGAAGTTCTGTGTGATAGGAGAGGGTGGGCAAGGACATGGCGAGGGTTGATGCTGAAAGAGTCCACAGAGCCCAAAACATGAGGGCCTTGCGTGTGACGCAAAGAAAGCTAAGGAGGACTTCACCCCTCAGGTGGCAAGACGTAACGGGAGCTTTGAAGAAGGGGAATGGGGTGATTGTGTTTGTTTTTTAAGAAAACTTCTCTGAGAGCCCTGTGAAGGAGAAAGTGCAGGGGTGAGTGGCCATCAGGAGGAGCCTAGTTTGGAATCACCATCATCTTCATCATCATAATCGTCATCATCATCACCATCTGTATCATCATCATCACTCCCATCATCACCACCATCCCATCCCCATCATGATCATCATCTTCATCCTCATCACCAACCCTATCATCATCATCAGGTCCAGGTGTGAGATTCTGTAGGCCTGAACCAAAGCAAGAATGCTAAGATGATTCAAGAAGCATTTCTAAGGTAAAACTGACTGCATTTGTTGGATGATTAGAACGGCTACATGAGCAGTAGAGAGGCAATGCAGAGGTTTCTGATTGCAAAATTGGACAAACGGCATTAACCAAGATAAGGAGTAAAGGAGGAAAAGAAAGTCTAGGGAAGATAATGAGTTCATCCTTAGGCAGTGAAACAGAAATCTGGAGTAGAGGAGACTATACTATAGTCTGAGCTGGAGATATGGATTAGTGAATCATCAACAAGGGACAGGAGGACCATTCATTTACTAATTCATTCAGCAAATATCAAGGTCTTAATATGTGCCAGGCACTATTCCAGGTGCTGGGGGCACAAGATTACATTCTAGTGGGAGACAGGCAACAAACAAATGACTTCATTGTAAGCTAAATATCATGAAGAAGACATCGAGTGGGCTCTGTCAGAAAGTAATGGAGTGGGGGACTAATTTGGATGGAATGGTCAGACAGTGACATTTCAACTAAGACCTAAAGGAAGAAAAGTTGCTCTGCAGAGAAGAGCTAGAGGGAAGGAGTGAGAGGCAGAGGCAGCCAAGGACACAATTTTTAGAAAACCATATGTGGACATCAAGCAGGTAAGGGGAGCGCTTCAAGGAGACTAAGAAAGAACGGACAGAGAGGTAAAAGAAAAAAATAAATTCTCTTTGATGAGAGAGATTCTGTGGTGTCCACTGTGCTGTCCACTACAGTAGCCACTAGACACATGTGACTATTTAAACATAAATGACTTAGAATTAAATAAAATGAAAAATTAGTTTTCTCAGGCTCACTAGCCACATTTCAAGTGCTTAATGACACACCCGGCTAAAGGCTACCATACTGGACAACACAAACAAGAAACATTTCCTTATCACCCAAAGTTCTCGTAACGGTGTTGATGCAAAACAAAGTTCATAGCATCGAAGCTGAAGAGAGGTCAAGTTGGAGAGGGATAAAAATGAAGCCATTCCTGTCCTCTCTAGTCTCTCCAAGGTGACGACTAAATACATACTGAATAATCAAATGGAACTGTGGTTTTAGAAGTGGGAGACTCCATTTCTGGTTTTCATCCAGCAGGCAAGGCTAATGCTGGAGCTGCAAGGGGTCGTGGCAGTTCTGATTTGCCGTCCTCACCACTCCCTGTGTTGTGCAGAAGGGAAACTGTTCTTCAGAGGGGCTGTTTTCAGGGACGGTGGGGGTTAATGTTGGAGTCAGGACTAGGAAACAGGTTTCAGTGTAAAATTTTTCTACAGTATAATGGATATAACCAAATTAGAGTCAAGAGAAGACCTATAAAACTTGAATCCAAAAAAAAAAAAAAAAAAGTTTAATTAACCCAAGCCGGTCACCCCATATCACACTGATTGCAGACACTTTGAGCATTTGGTAATTAATTGGAATTTCATAATACTATAGAGCTCCAGCTCAAAAGATAGTTTTAAAAATCTTTCATAAAATGTGCTTTGCCTTTAAGGAAGAATATGCAGGGTTTTTTCTAATCCTATTATGAAATATTAGTTTTGCTTATACCCCAGCTTTCATAATGTTTTTAAACAGTATTTCACCAGTCACAAAAGCTTGAGGGCAAATGATGCAACTATGAAAGATAACTCTGTACAATGGTTATGATTTTCTTTTATTTAATGGAATTGCTCAAATTATTCTTTTTATGATTACCTGCTCTTTAAAAATTCAAAATGCAGCAGGAAGCAGAAGCAAATACCTGTCATCAGGGATAGACAGTACATGCAACTTAATAAGAACACTTTCAGCCAAAATATTATGAAATAAAGGAAAACAAGAAGGGTAACCTGTTTTCTTTTGCTTTTGGAGATGAGATGATGATTAGAAGGTAAGATTATGAAAAGTGAGAACAAAATTTATTTCCTTGTCTTTTTGAGAAATTCAGACAAAAGCAAATTGAGAGACATGGTTATTACATCATTATATTTGATATGTAAATAAGCAAAAACCCAAAATATTTCAAGCTAATCAAAATCAGATTGATACTAATCTATGGCTGATTCATCTTTGTGGGAAGAAAATTATTTCTTTTGTCTGAGTCCTTTTACCAGGGATATTATATAGGATCTCAGATGTGTAACTAACTCCAAGACTTCTCCCTAGAGAGGAGAGCTAAGAGTTTTACAAAGAGTACAAACTAGATGCTGGCAGCTAAATCCAAGGCCGTATGTTACAGCCTCAACCAAAGCTCCTCACTTTGTAAGCAAGGCTGTCTTTAGAATGTTCAGTTAAGCTCCCTGCAAGTAAACTTGGGAGGCTGTAGACACAGCACAACATGACGTGAACACCTGAGGCTTACAAACAGAAGTTACTACATTCACAGAGTCTCCCCTGGGTAGAGAAACACTGAACGCCTTCACCCAAGTATAGTGTCTGAATTCCTTAGCTCGGCATCTACATTCCTTCCCAGTGTGCCTCAGCCCTCTAGTTTTCCTTGACACAGAACCTACACTCCATTGAAGCTGTGATATTCCACATTCTCCAAACACATCTTGCATATGCGTCCCTCTGGCTCTGGGCTCATGCCATCTACTGAAACACCAACTACTTTCCTTTCCACTTAAGTAGTTTCTACCCACCCATCAAGGTCTAGCTCAAATTCTGTCTTCTCCATGACTTAACCATTTTTCTTCAATGAGATTTCTCACTATCCACAATACTCAGTTGGTCCTTGACAATGTGGCCTTGCATTGTTAATTTATTATTTTATGAATGTCTATCTGTTTTCCAAAAATGGTAACTCCCTGGAGGGAAAAGAAGTGAATTTGCATTTACTGAACACTTGCTGTGTGACCCTAGTACTTTATAGATTATTTCAATTTATTCTTAAACTGCCATAAAATAAGATATTATTGTTCATAATTTACAGCTAAAAAAAAAATGAGACATCAGAAAAACACCAAGGTGAATCAGCTATTAACTGACAGGACTGTCTTCAAGCCTAGATCTATCTAGCCCCAATGCCCATGGTTTTCTTCCAGTGTCACAGTACACACACTACCCCCATCTAATAGAACTCTTTCCATCTCACACAGTACCGACCACGGTACACTTAGTATATACTCAGTATCTCTGTGGCGCCTGTACGCTGAAGTCAGCCTGCCCCCGACCGCAGAAAGTCTAGAGCGTGGATCCTCCTCTATCATGCCAGATTTCTTGTATATTATCTTAATATCATGTCCTCATAACAGTTCAACAAAACCCTTTTATCTTTCTGTATCTATATGACATTCAATAATCCACTCAACTGATCATTTGACTCACTGACCGAGTTAACTAATGAGGCACTGAATATGAGGCGTACACTGCACGACAGTCTTCTGAGGAGCTAGATCATTTAGATATAAGACATCACTCATAATCATTCAGCAGCTTTGAAGCCTTCTGTGGTTGACTTCCAATCCATCGCGTTCGCTATGCCCCCTCTTCACGCTGAGACT
Source organism: Camelus dromedarius (assembly GCF_036321535.1). Classification (NCBI taxonomy): domain Eukaryota; kingdom Metazoa; phylum Chordata; class Mammalia; order Artiodactyla; family Camelidae; genus Camelus; species Camelus dromedarius. Next base: position 56,386,688 of record NC_087447.1, on the reverse strand, counting down.
CATACACCTCTTCCTATCCTGTTGAAAAGTCTATTTGATCCCCGGTCACTATTTTTTCCTTAACAGCACTGCTCACATGAACACAGCTGAGTTTATAGCGAAATTAAGAAGAGAGGGTTCAGGGAGACTAGCTGGCTCTTAACACAGGACCTCAGAGGGTCATAGTCCTTTAGTGGGTTATCATGGTACTAAATCTGGACCTTAAGCCTACACGCTCTGAAACTCAGTTTTTGTCAGGGTATCCAGAAGTGATTGAGCTTATATGCCATAATGCCAGGTTATTAATTTCTACTAAGAAATATATCTGCTCAAGATACCAGAATGTGCTATAAATAGCACATTCACTCCTATTAGGAAAAACGTTACAGAAAAACACAGTTTAATGAACATGTGACTTGGTGAGCCTAGACTCCTGAGACTCAGCCAGACAACCTTAGTGCCCACTGTCAGAGAGCCAGGATAGCCGGATGAACCCATCTGGTGGGCCCCCCGAACCAGCCATCACATTCATATCAGCAACCTGCAGCCAGAGCTGGAGAGCATCTCTGCCCTGTAACACTGGAGCTACATTGCCACGTTCCTTCTCCTCGCACACAGGAGGACTCTCCCTCTCTTCTTCTCCTAATTTATTCAGTTTTGTGAATTAATATTCCTAACATACAACTTCTTCCACATTCAAACATGCCTTGATTAACATGCCTGGGAAAAACAGACCCTTTTGTCTGAGTCAAGGTCAGGTCAGACATGTATCCTTGACGTTGTCGAGGGACTCATACTTCTGTGTTTTATCCTTTTGGTGAGGGTGGGGCCTTTCAGGGTCCTGATTTTGTGCAGGGGTCTCTGATCTAACCCCCACCTCAGGGCCCACACAGCCCTACTCTCCATGCAGCAATCAATTCAGGACACTGGGAACCTGCAAAAGCTCTTCTGTCCAGTGCTGGTCTTGGTCCTTATCTTCTCTGAACTTTCCCCTATTTTGTTTTTGACCTCTAAGGATTTCTCTTACTTACAAGCTTAGCCAGTGATTTTAAGGTATTTTATAGGCATTCTACTCAGAATTTGTAGCTGCTTTGTAATGGGAGAGGTTTTTAGGACATCTAATCTGCCAAATGGCTGGAAATAGAATTTCAATGTATACTTTTCTTTCATACTTTTCTTTTTTCTAGATACTTCTAAGCTCACTGTCCACTCTGAATTTCATCAGTCACCCTTGATACAAACATTATTCCCTACCAAGTTATTACTCAAGAGAGAACCCTGCCCCACAGAGGGCATGGCCAGGTTCTCCCACATCCCTAGAGAGGTGGAACTAGAATTCAGTATCATTTATCCCACACACCCTCCCAGCACTTTTTTCTTTGTTCATGCACTACATGTTGTATATATAGTGTGGGGGGAGTGTGGCAGGGGGTTATCTTACAGGCTCAGCTGGTACTAGTTGCATTACAAACACGAATAAACCATGGTCTTTGTCTATTCTGTGAATCTGTATGGTCCTAAAGGATAAACAGGTAAAGTAATTTCCTAACAGTAAAGGCAACAATAGTGGTATGATCAACAAAAAAAATAATGTGGTTTCAAAAAAGGACAAGTGGTCAGTTCTTCTAGAGGCAAGGATGAATAAGGAAATGGAGAGGAGATAGCACCAGGCCTCAGTCTTGAAGGCTAAGCAGTTCATTATATAGGTGGGGATGCAGGAGAAGACATCTTTCTAGACAAAGAGAACAGCCCAGCACCGGAGAACAGCCTGGGCACAGACTAAGACATGCAAAAACCTGGAGTGGGGGTTGACTTTGTGGTTGGTAACTTTGTCTGACTGGAACATGTGAAGTCAGGCATTAGAGCGGCAGGTGAAGGCCAAATGATGGGGAGCTTTGAATGTCATGTTTACAAGTTTAGACTTTATCCCAAGGGCATCCAGATCCCTGGAAGACTTTTGAGCAAGAGAATAATATGGTCAGATACGTATTTTAGAAAGACGACTAGAAACATTTTCAAAGCTTACTTCCCACTACACCACACAGCCTCCCACCATAGATGTTTTGGGAGTTGCCTGGAGTGGCCTCACATACTTCAGAGGTTTAACGCTCCAGGAACACCCCACCAATGGCCATGAGAAAGCCTTCTGGTTTAAGCAGTCACTTCTTTTCTTGAATCCTGAACCCTCTTAAGCCATCTGCTTTCAGGAGAAAGAATGAGCCCAGAGCACCCTGCTTCCCCGTGCTGAGCACATCCCAGCTGGCTGAGAGCACCTGCGGAGACCGCAGCTAATATAGCAAGAGAGCACTGGCGCTGATCTGCCAGGGCTGGGAGCAGGTCAGGCTGGCGTCTCCCCAGCTGTTTGGCAGCCAGAGGGTTTTATAATTATAAAGGCTTTTTACGTCACATTAAGAGGAAAATAAAACTGCATAAGTGAATGTAGCATATTTCATCTGGGTGATGATAAAAAGACAAAAGCTTTTCAGAAGCAGACTGGCTGCTCTCTGCTCTCGGCTGCTTCAGTTTACTGCGCAGGTGTTTCTGCCCAGCCCTGGCCCTGCTCCTGGGCTTCTCTAACAGTCCTTATGTGTGGCTCCTCCCACTGCAGGCTTAACCTCTGTATTCACAGTGCCTGACACAAAGTCAGAACATGTGGATGTTTGTTTGTTGAGAGTTTGGATACATAAATAAAATGTATTTTTTAAGTGGAGAGGTAAGTTTTTTTTAGTATGTATATAGATATTATGACCAACCAGGTTCCACCTACTATAGATTCCAACTTAAAATCTAATATTAAAGCACCTACTATGCACCAGGTATTGGAGACAAAAACCAAATGACATGCTCCCTGCTCTCAAGGCGATCATTCAAGCTGGAGAGGGAGACACGTTTGCCAAGTCCGTGTAATAAGCGCTATATAGATACGCGGAGAAGATGCTAGGGGAGGACCCATCGCAGCCCCCAACGGGGAGGGCTGAAGAGCGTGTCAGGGACAATTTCCAGAAGATCGTGATCCTTGAGCTCAATCCTGAGGAACAAGAAATAGAATTTTGTTCAACTGTTCATGTCTAATTATGTATAATAGTGACTACTGGGGGGCCCCAAGGCCATCTGAACTCTGGATGATGAATGATGAGAAAACTAGGGCTCAAATCACTTCAGTGTGAAAGGTATTGCAGTTCTTTATAAACTGGCAGTGCATGCTCATTTATTCAATCATCAGGTGTTTACTGAGCATTTTTCTAGGCTTATTGGGGGTACCTAGAAATACAGACCATGACACCACACCTTCAAGACATTATCTCTCTGAAGGCCACATTGTCCTCACACACGGAAAAATTCATGGAAATGCAGGGTACAATATTCATCAGACACAAAGTCATTGGCCAAGGCAATAAACATGTAGAAGTGAGAGCTCAAAGTGGCTCAAATGTTTGGAAATGGGCCATCAAGAGAAAGGGGGGACCTCAAGCAGGTCTCATATAAAAGGAAAAAATAAGACAAAAGGGAAATAATAAAAGAAAAGGATATTTCAGCATGAGAGAACTTGGAAGGGAAGAGAAGACTGAGTGTGGAATATTAAATCAGCTTAAAGTTACAGAGAATGACCAAGAGCCAAGTACCACACTGAGCATCGTGGAGGAGACACACATGGAGCAGACACCAAATGTGCCATCAAACCGTGAACAGTGCAGTCTCACATGGCAGCCCAGAGCTGGATCCACAACGAGACACGTGGGTGTGACCTGCACCATACTTTTTTTTTAAATCATTGTCAGCCTAAATTCTGGAAATTTCACATTAAATCCAGATTCTTATCTTTAGAAATGGGAGAATCTGTCAGTACTAGTCGGTGTTCCTGCCTGGAGCAACTGTCCAGAGTTGAGCAGAGGCTTCCCTCAGATGGAACACATCCACAGTTTGCTCCAATCCCTACTCAGCCTGCTTCACTCACTCCTCTTATCTGCCCTGTCCCCACAGACTTTAGAGTTTTTCCATCCCGAATGAAAATCTAGCAAAAATGAAAGATACTTGCATAAATAATTATAATATGAAGTAGAGGGTAACATGAGGTCTAAATCACTGTGGGAGTTGATTCATTCATTCAATAATTATTTTCTGAGTTCCTGCTCGTCAGGCATCTTGCTCCTGCTGGAGAAGTACTGGTGCCTGGATTCCCAGAGTTCACGGTCTACTGAGGGAGAAGGACAGATGAGCAATCAATCACCACACAGTGTGGTAAACGCTACAACAGAGTTAGTGTGTAAGACACAATGTGGACCCAAGGAGCAAGTGACCGCCTGTAGCTGGAGGGTCAGAGAAGTAGCACTTGAGCTGAGTCTTGAGCTAGCCTGAGCCCAGGAATGGAGATAGGAAGCAATGTGGCAAACTCAAGGAAGCACAGGAGTTTGATGTGACTGGAGCACAGGACAGCTGGTGCCATTTAAGCAGGGAACTAACAATCAGATGGAAAGAATGTGTTTGGAACATTGAAGCTAGAATCAAAGAATCTTCAAATTAGGAGGCTATCCTCACAGTCTGGGCCTGGACTAGAGAGAACGGAGAGGTTGGGCGGATGCCATGACATTTAGAGAGAGAAGAGTGCAAGGCAACATACAATGAAGTCCTGAAGTCTGTGGTTCAAATGATAGAAGCTAAGGGCAGTGAAAGTGAATCTTTGAGTGTCAGTAATTCTGGAAACTATATTCTGTAAAAATATTGTGATCCCTTTTGAAAACTCAGGTCCGTCTCTCGCTTTATACAAAATATATTTTATTTTAGTGTTTTAAATTTTCATTGTTTAAGCTCGCTCTCCATTTAACGGACAGAACACTTGTAGTAAGAGATTAGCTCTGTCAAAACAAGATACCACTACACACTGATTAGAAGAGCAAAAATCTAGAACACTGTCAAGAGAATGAAGAACTCTCATTCATTGCTCATGCGAATGCAAAATGGTGCAGCCACTTTGGAAGGCGGTTTCTCACAAAACTAAACATACCCTTACCATATGATCCAGCAATCATCCTTCTAGTATTTACCCAAACAAACTGAAAATTTATGTCCATACAAACACCTGCACATGGATGCTTATAGCAGCTTTATTCATAATTGCCAAACCTTGGAAACAACCGAAACGTCCTTCAGTAGGTAAATGAATAAATAAATTGTGCTGTATCCAGATCATGGACTTATTGTCCAGGCCTCAAAGGAAATGAGCCATCAAGCCATGAAAAGACATGGAGAAATCTTAAATGCATATTACCAAGTAAAAGAAACCAATCTGAAAAAGCTACATACTGTAGGGTTCCAAAAATATGGAAAAGACAAAAGAATAGAGATAAATACAAAGATCAGTATTGCCAGGGTTTGTGTGGAGAGGGGCTGAATAGGTGGAACACAGGGGATTTTAAGGACAGTGAAACTGCTTTGTATGATACTATAATGATGGATACATGTCATTACACATTTGTGCAAACCCACAGAACGGGCAGCACGGAGAGTGAACCCTAATGCAAACTGTGGACTCGGTGATGATGACGTGTCAGTGCAGGTTCCTCGCCTGTAACAAACGTACCCCTCTGGTCAGGGATGCCGAGAGTGAGGGGGGCTGTGCGTGTGTGGGGGCAGGATGCATATGCAAAATCTCTGTACTTTCCTCTTAACTTTGTTTGAACCTAAACTGCTCTTAAAAATTGTCTTACTCATAGAATAAGAGATCAGATTTGTGGTTGCCAGAGGCAGAGAGATGGAGGGAGAGGGAATGTGGTGAAGGGAGTCAAAAGGTAGAAACTTCCAGTTCTAAGATAAATATGTACTGGGGATGTAATGTACAACATGACAAATACAATTAACACTACTGTATGTTATATGTGAAAGCTGTTAAGAGACTAAAACCTAAGAGTTCTCATCAGAAGGAAAAAGTATTTTTTATATAATTTCGTATCTGTATGAGATGATGGATGTTTACTAAACGTACTGTGGTAATTATTTCATAATGTATGTAAGTCAAATCATTACGCTGCACACCTTAAGCTTATTCAGTGTTATATGCCAATTATACCTCGATAAAACTAGAAGAAAAAAAAGTCTTTAAAAAAAAGAAGACTTGCTCTGATGTTTACTAGCTGTGTGAATGGGCTAGCTTAGCAACTAGCTTAAACGAGTTGACTTATCTAAGCATCAGAAAAATAGAATTAATTTTTCAAAAGATTTTGATCCTCTAACAAGAAAAATATGCATGAAAACACTTTACTTTTAATTTTTTTTGAAGTATAGTAGACTTACAATATTGTATTTGTTTTTAGGTGCATAACACAGTGATGCAATGTTTTTATAGATTATATTCCATTTAAAGTTCTTATAAAATAATATATCCTTACAGCCTATTTATTTTATACATACTAGTTTGTATCTCTTAATCCCAGACCCCTGTCTTGCCCATCCCACCCTCCCTCTCCCCTCTGGTAACCACTAGTTTGTTCTATCTGTGAGTCTGTTTCTGTTTTATGATATTCATTCATTTCATTTTTTACATGAAAACTCTTTAAAATCTACCATTTAATGTAATAGGTTATTAGTAATAAGTTTAAATTAGAAAAAGTAAATCTTTTGGAATGTGCTTAGGACACGTTATTTGCATACCATTTTACAGATTCCTTTCTTTGCCATCTCTCCCTACTATTAAGCATCATAATTCACTGTGATATAAAACACTATTTTTAAAAAGACATTAAACCTCAAAAGTTGAGAAATTTCTGAATTATTTGGTTTAAAAGACTTCTCCAAGGAAAATAAATAAAAACTACCATCACTCAAGAATGATGTGTTTTATGCAGAGGGGTTACTAACAGAATGCCCCCGCCTGGGTTACACAGATGTGTAATGGGGTCTGATGTTTCATAATAATCTTTCACAGCTGTATTCTTTCTGCAGCGAGCCATTTTGCATATTAAACATGTAAGGATAATCCTTACTTCCAAATGAATTTTGTTTTCTCCATTTTTCTATTAGGCTTCTTCCATAAAGCTTTCATTTTCTCATTTTTGATGGAACCACGAATATAAGAAATATTTAACTTTCCTCAACTTTGCAAGAAGTGCAAATGTGATGCAACTTACAGCCTTTTTGTCTGAGAAACATGAGGGAGAGGCGAAACTATGGCAAACTAGAGAACGAATGCTCCATCTACAGAGGGCCATGTTCTAGACAACTGTTGCTGCGCAGCAAGATTAAAAGCCGGTGTTCATAGTGGCTGTTTTTTCCATATGAAGCCATAAACCCACTTTTTATGCAAATTTTCCTGATTTTAAACACAAGCAACTAACCCCCAAATTTATAAACACTGTAGGTCAAACTAAGCCTTCAGCTTGCCAACTGACAAATCTCTGGGATACATCATACTTGAGAGTCTGAGATTTTGAATCAGAAAATCTGTGTCTTAATTCTGCCTTTACTACTGACTAAACTCAGTAAAAACTCAGGCAAGCAGTCTTGCTTCATTAATCTAAAAAGTTATCACAACAATTTCTTCATCAGGTTACTTTTCTCAATATTTTGTGGTAAAAATTTTCAAACATGAAATAATTTAAAGAATTTTACAATGAGCACTCATATACTTGCCATCTGGAGTCCATCTTTAACATTTCACTATGCTTGCTCTATTCAATCTACTCAACCATCAGCCACTTTTCCTTGAGGCTCAGTGTCAGAGTCATTGCCAACCTCAGCACACATCCTTCATGCACAGAAAGCATCAAGCACAATATCTATCATACAGACAAACAGAGTCACAGGAGCCCCTTCCTTCCCTCCACGTTCATCATCTGTGGCTTGTATGTCATCAGGCCCACTAAGAGTGTGTGTTTTATGCCGGGGGAATAAGGATATCTTTATAATACCCTTTTTGTCCAAATCCTTTTGGCTCCCACCTTTAAAATGTATCTAGAATCTGGACTGCTAGTTTCAGCCAAAATAAGACTATCGCCATTCCTCCCTAGTTCTCCCTCTTGTTAGAAAAGCAAAAACAATTTTAGACATAATAAAACAAACACACATAGCAACACTCTAAAAGCTGGAAAGAAGTCAGGCTGGCTCGGAGAGAAATGACACTGGCTTGAGTTACCCGGATTTTTTTTTCTGCTTCCCCTCTATCCTGGATGCGGCACTGGAGAAGCCTGTACTCTGGAACTGCAAACAGGCACAGATTTTTGAAAAGCCTCAAGAAAAGCCTGCTCCCTGTAACCAAAGGACTGGGAAAAGGGTAGACTAGTAGAACAGGTAAACTTTTGGTAACACTAGCCCTACGCCAGCCAAACACCAAAGGAAAAACTGTCCACTCACCATTGTGGTACCAAGAGACCGTGCAGATAGCTAGACTTCTGGTCCACCAGAGAACGCTGGGAGAAGCAACTAGATGTCCCTCCATTTCTTCCATTGGGCTGGTGTCCGTGGGCCAAACAAGAACTGAGCTTCCATCCCCATCCTGCAGCAAAGAGACAGAGTAAGATGGTATGAGGTGCTGGAGGTTGACACCCCACTTCCTAGTGGGAAGCAGAACGTGCCTCTTTACCCAGCAGCAACTAGTAGGAAAAAGGTTAGCATTCTATCCCCTACTCCTGGTATTGGTGGGGACCAGCCTGGAGCTGAACCTCCATCCAGGGCAGTGGGAATAAGGTAGAGGGAGGAAAAAGGAAGCAGTGCTCACTGGGAAACCTCTTTACCTATCAGGGTAGTGTCAGTGGGGCTCAGTGAGAAGGCTGAACTGCTAGCTCCACCCTGATGCAAAGGGGCAAAACAAGGTGCTTCGAGCTGCTGCTAGTCAACATCCCATCACGTCCCTGCCATTCGTGTCAGTGAGTCCAAAGGGACCTGAGCCTCTATCCCCACCAAGTGGCAGGCAGGTAGAGTGAGTAGAATGCTAGCTGATATCCCACTTTCTCTCCTCCCTGGCATCCCCAGGGCCAAGTAGGGAGCTGAATATTCATCTCACTTGGATCTGCATGCTATACCTAAACCAGTCTACTACCTGGGAAGAACTAAGGTTGGATAGGATCTAGTACCTCACAACGTAACATCCCAAATGTCCCGTATACAATAAAAAAACGCTTATCATACCAAAACCAGGAAAATCTCAACTTGAATAAGGAAGGACAACCAATAGATACCAACAGTGAGATAACACAGATGTGGGAATTACCTGTCAAGGATTTTAAAGCAGCCATTATGCACCAATGAGCAATTACAAACATACTTGAAATAGATTTTTAGGAAATACAAAGTCTCAGCAAAGGAACAAAAGATATAAAGAAAAATCAAATAGAATGGTAAGGCTTTAAAATATAACAACCAAAATTTAAAAATTCACTGGATGGCTTCAATAGCAGAATAAGTATGACAGAAGAAAAACAATCAGTGAATCTGACAATAGAAAAACAGGAATTATTCAATCTGAACAGAAAAAGAAAATAAACTGGAAATGCATCCACTGTTCACCACATCCTCCAACACTACCATGGTCCAAGGCGTTATTATATTTTGCCTAAAAAGAGCAAAAGTCACCTAATTGGCCTCACTTTTTAAACTTTGGCCCCTCAGATCTATTTTATACCAAAGTAATCATTTTTATATGTAAATCAGGTAAGTAATTCTTCTCAGTGGCTCCCCATTTCTCTCAGAGTAAAAATCAAAGTTTTAAAATGGTCTACGAGAGCCTTCAGGATTTATCCCGTTACCTCTCTGCCTGTGGTTGTCAAAATTCTGAGATGCCCCATGATCTCCACCTCCTGATGTTATTCCCAGTTAAATTACCTTACATGGAAAAGGGATTTTGCAAATGTAATTAAGATTACTAATCAGTTGATCTTAAGGTAAGGAATTATCTGTGTGGGCCTAACCTAATTACATGAACCTTTGAAAAGCAGAGAGTTAAATCCAGCTAGTTGCAGAAGAACAAGTCAGAGAGATTTCAAATATGAAAAGGATTCAATGAATCATTCCTGGCTTGAAGAGAGAGGCCACACGAGAAGGAAAATGGGTGGCCTCCAGAAGCTGAGTGAGATCCCCCAGCTGGCAGCCAACAAGAAAACAGGGACCTCAGTCTTTGGGATGGTCAATTTTAGGCTACAGGGTACACAGATAATTGGTTAAACATTATTCTAGGTGTGTTTGTGAGGACGTTTCTGGATGAGATTAACATTTTAATCTGTATACTAAGTAAAGCAGATTGCCCTTCTCATAAGGGTAGCCCCACCCAACCCACTGAAGGCCTGAATATACCCACAAGGTAGAGTAAGAGAGAACTTGCTCCTTCTTTGACTGTCTTTGAGTTGGGACAATGGTTTTCTCCTCACTTGAGACTAAACTTGAGCTAGAAATTACATTTAACACTATCAGCAGGGTCTCCAGCTTGCTGACTGTAGACCCTGGAATTTCTCAGCATCCATGACTGCATGAACCAATTCTTCACTTTAACTATCTATCTACCTATCTATTCATTTATTTATTTACTTTTTGTGTTTATGTATGTATGTATGTATCTATCTATCTATGTATCTATTTATCTATCTATCTATCTACCTATCTATCTGTCTATCAAAGCTCTTATTGATTCTGTTTCTCTGGAAAACCCTAATACAGTCCTTACAACCACAATAAAGTTTGGTCTGGCTGACACCTTGATTTCAGTCGTATGAAATCCTAGGCAGACAACCTAGACAAGCCCACCCATACGTCTGACGTGGGTGTTGTTTTAAACTACTAAGTTGGTAGTCGTTTGTTACTCATCGGTAGACAACTAATACAATGGCTTCATCGTTTGTCATTCTTCTTCCCTTATTCATTCACGCAACCACATGGGCCTCCTAGCTCTTCCCTGGCAACACCAGGCACCCTCCCACATTAGGATCTCTGCATTGGCTGTTCTTGCTGGAATGTTCTTCCTTTAGATATCATATGACTAGTTTCCTCACCTCAGATGTCACCTTCTCAATAAATCCTACCCAGGCCCATCCCTGCAACCACCTATCCTTCTTACATTGCTCTGCTTTTTCTTTTTCCCCAAAATATGTACTGCTGTCTAACATACTATATAACAAACCTGCTTACTGCATCTATTACTTATTAATGGCCTATTCCTATCAGAATTTAAACCCATAATGGTAGGGATTTTTGTTTTGCTTACAGACTTTCTGAGTACCTGGAACAGTTCCTGACATAGAAGGTGCTTACAAAGTATTTGCAGAATAAAATGAATTAACTCTATGTCAAGTTACCTTTCAATACATCGCATTGTTATGTATTATTGTCCAAGCTATGATGTGTACACCCTTCCTCATAATAAGGGTAACTACGGACGCAATGCATCTCTTTGTACAAGACAATGTGATAGCGGATAACAAACTGCGTAGTCATTAGTATAAAAATATATTGGATGGCTCTTTGCCATTCTTACATCATTAAAAACAGGCAAATAGAAGAGGACTTTTAAGGACTGGAGCTAAGATATTTGGGAGAGGAGGGTAAGTGAGACAAAAAGCACCTTGGTTAAACCTAAGGCTTGCAGAATAAATTTTTTGAAAATACTGATAGAGAAAATTCAGCTAAATGACTTCTAAGATTCCTTACAAGTCTATGTGCCATAATTTTCCAGCCTCTACACAAACTCGGTGAACTGTTGGCTTAAGATGTGATCTTTAGTTCCATGGGTTTGTAACCAGAGCAGGTGAATTCAGATGTGACACATGTATCCTGTCCACTTATAACTGTAGCACAATGTTAATTATTTAATTAAGGAATATTATTGAAGATGTTCTTTTTGAACAAAAAAATGTTATCACTGTTTCTATTTGCCGTGGTTGCTCCGAAGTAGAAAATAAATCAGAAATATGTTATAAAGTATCCTCCCCTGAATTTTGATCTCTCATTGTTTTATCGATGACCTTCAAATCTGCATTTGCAGTCCTCTCTGAGAACCTAAATTCCCAGCCTTTGTCTCTACCACTTCTGAACATCTCCCCATGGATGTCCCTCTAGTACCTAGAACTGAACATGTGAAAATCCTACTCATCCTCATGACCCTGTATTCAACACACACCCCTTTTGCCATTTACTTGGATGTTCTTCCTCCTCTCCTCCTCCAGTGCCCAAGTCAATCTCTGGATCCACTGTTCCTCCCTTCACATTTCCCCCCTCACGTTGCCCTTTCTTTTCATTATCACTGCCATTCAGGCTGTCACCTCCTCAAACCTGGACTACTCCGTCAGCATCCTCACTGATTTTCCTGCCTCCCATCGTCATATCCTTGCTTCCCTCTCCATCATTCCTCTCCGTGGCCATTTGTTAATCTTCCGAAAATGGATTTTAATATTCTTCATGGCTCAAAATCTTCCAATGACTCCCCACTACAGAGTAAGTTACAAACAACAATCAAACAAACAACAAACCCATAGGCTGGCACGTAAGATGGTCTCATCTATTCAGTCTAGTCTCTTGTCCCCCAAATTCTCTCCCTCTTTTTGGACACATCCATCCTACTGAATACACTGCGGTGCTCAGAACAGATGTTTTAAACAAAAGAAAACTGGAAGTAAGGCTAGTTTACAAAAATGTTTTGGAATTAAGGAATACATTTGCATGGTATTTTGGCATTTGCTACAGTGAGGAATTCAGACACCTGCCCTGATATTAGCATATTTTTTACATGCAAACTTAATTCGGGAAGCCATTTCCATAGGTAGTGAATTGCTGGTATCCTGTATCCCAGTGAAAGCAAAAGCAACCTAAATCCTGGGAGGGCCGCCCTCTGAGCTGTGTTCTCCACTTGTTTCCACAGGGAGCCCCGCAAGGTGGTCCTGCACAAAGGCTCCACTGGCCTGGGCTTCAACATCGTGGGCGGGGAAGACGGAGAAGGTATTTTTGTTTCCTTCATTCTGGCTGGTGGACCAGCAGACCTGAGCGGGGAGCTCCAGAGAGGAGACCAGATCCTGTCTGTGAGTACTTCTCTTTAAACGTCGTTCCCTTCATATCTGACACCACTTGAGAAAAAAAAATCAACTTTAATTATTATTCATTTTGTTTGGAGGGGTGGAGGTCATTAGGTTTATTTATTTATTTTCTTAGTGGAGATACTGGGATTAAACCCAGGACCTCTTGCATGCTAGGCATGCACTCTACCACTGAGCTATACCCTCCCCACCAATTTTAATTACTGACTTTCAATTATGACTCCAAACAGACTTTAATTACAAAGGAAAAATGGAGGAGCACATTATGGCTTCGGATGCATGTTGTCATTTAAACAGTGTGCAGGTGTTTGATGCTTGTTACTTAGCTCCCTCAGATTCAGGGAAAGGTGCTAGTGTTTTTGCTTGGATTTTCTGAGACATATTTGCATGCAAGAGAACATTGAAAAGCATGCATTTTGGGGGGAGGTATATAATGTATTTTTCAAAATGCCAAATTTTTTTCCAAATCCATCACTACACTCAAAAAAACTGCATGTTTATAATGCATATAGTTTGTTGTGTGTAGCTATGTAAGAATAGCGTATAAAAGTATGCTATGTACAATTTGGTGACATTGGTAAGTGGTAGAAGCATCACCATTTACCTCAATACAAGTATTACTGTCAATGAGTTAATAAGCACTTGTTATTTCCCAAGCCATTTTATAAAAGTAATTTTTAATTCTCACAAGCACCCTGAAAGGCACTGCCCCATGTCCAGATAAAAAGAGTGTTTCAAGGGGGTGGGAAGGGATAAACTGGGAGTTTGAGATTTGCAGATACTGACTGGTATATATAAAATAGATAAACAAGCTTATACTGTATAGCACAAGGGAACTATATTCGATATCTTGTAGTAGCTTACGATGAGAACGAATATATGTATATTCATGTATGACTGGAGCACTATGCTGTACACCAGCAATTGACACAACTTTGTAAACTGTACTTCAATGAAAAAAAAAAAAAAAGACTAAGTTTCAGAGAGGTTAAATAACTTGTCAAAGTTTACCTAGATAGAGTGAGTCAGAGCCCAAATTTAAATATTCAGTTTTGATGCCCATCACACCTACTCTCCCTCTTCCCTCCTTCCTTCCATCCACCTTTCCTTCCATCTTTCTTCTCCAAGTCCTTCCTTTCATTCAAATATCTATTGACAGCTTCTTTCCTCTATATCAAGCTACCTCCCTGGGACAAACTCTGTAAGTCTATCGTGAGTGTTCATGCTCATGCTGGAATTTTGGTACTCATGCAAATAATAATGGAGCCCAGTTCTTATGGCTGAGGTCATGGTTCATAATTCAGTGAAGCCCTCAGTTTGTGGTTTTCATTGTATACTTAGAAAAATTTGTGCATTATAGCTATGGTTGATAGCTAGAATTTTTGAAATGACCTCATATTGTTAGCCATCACTCCAACCCCCATCCCCTCAACACGATTTACCTATATAACATAGACAGTGGTCAGCACGCATGGTGCTGCCTTGTGTGTTCCTGTGGTTCTCCCACACACGCGGGCTTCTGCTCACTCACCAACTAGCATGTGTCTGGGAGGACTGCCCCATGCCAGGCCCTCATTCTGCCATCCAGTGTCACCCCTTCAACTACTCCTCCACCACCCACTTCTTCTATACTTATATGACATGTAAGATAAAAACGTAAAAGGTTTATTAATCTATTAAACCTCATTGCCCGTATTTATTTATATGTCTGTCTTTCTCTACTAAATTACGAAAAGCTCCCTGACAGCAAATTCTGTGCCATGTATGATTTTCTACCCTCAACATTTAGCACAGTGTCTGGCACATAGGAGTCTCAAAAAATGTTTATTGAATGAAAAAGTATTAAATAAATATTGTGGTGCCTTAAAAAGTCACTGTAGCCTGGGACACTGACTCTAAAATTCCAGGTCAAAATCTGTAGACTCAGGGTCCACTCTGTCATTTCATCACAGTCAGCATCCACATTGTCAGAGCACTTTCTCAGACACAAAGCACTTACACATGCATTAGTTCTGGGAATCTTCAAAGAAATTCTGAGTGTCAGGAGGTGTTATAATTACCCTCACTTTCCACACCATGGAAATGGGATTCATAATGGCTAAATGATCTGTTCAAAGTTCCACAGCTACCAACTACGATGCTGGACTCAAAAGCAGGTCTCTTAACCCAAAATCAGTGTTTTCTCCTCACAGCACAATCTGTCTTTAAAACCTTGACATTGGTCTCATTCAGCACCTTCTTTGGATACATTGCTCTGCGTGCACATCACATTCAAGAGCCCACAGAGCTATAAAGAACTAATATTTATCGGGGGAGGGTGTAGCTCAGTGGTAAAGCGTCTGCTTAGCATGCACAAGGTCCTGGGTTCAATCCCCAAGTACCACCACTAAAAAAAAAAACAATAATAATTAATTAATTTTAAAAGATTTGAAGAACTAGTAGTTACATGGTGCTTTTCAGTCAGTCACAGTTATAACTAATTTAATCTTATAACAACCGTATGCCTTATGCTTATTTTAAGGGTGAATAAATAAGAGATATTAGACTTTTTAATTCTGTTTAAATGAGAAATCCGCTAAGCCATGGGTTTTTTTCTGTTTTAACCTCTATGCATGTGGCAGAAAAAGGGATGAGCTAGTAACCTTCTTACGGCTCAGCAGAGAAAACTCCCAAGTAGTTCTGCTTTTAGCAGTCATGTATCCATTTAACTATTATTGCCAGGACCCCACAGTAAGTAAGGCAACCAATGAGAATGATATAATCTTCTTAGAGATTACAATTCATAGAACATAGCAATCCTGGAGTTCAAATATCTTATCCTTTTTTATATAAAACACTTGTAAAAAATCGTTCAACAAAGAAAGTATCATCTGCTTTTTGCAACTGAAAAGGAAAAGGGAACATTTCTCCTTTTTAGCTTGTGAAAATTGATATAAACTGTGGGTAGAAAGTAGCTAGTTTAAAGGCTCAGTATCAGAATTTCATTGGTTAACACTGCAAGGAAAGAATAAACAGACCTGAGACGCTCAAACAATATGGAAAGAAAAACGACAGACTAGGATTATTAACAATGGAATAAGGAAAATAATATTTTTCATCTACAGCTTGCACTGGACATGGAAGGACAAGCTATACCTTCCTGGAAAACACAAGAACAAAAACTCTAAATGGAAATTCAATACATAAATTACTAAATCATCTAAGATTAATTTGCAAATAAGTTATGCTAACAAGAAAACAGCAAGTTTAGAGAAGAGAAACAGAAGCCCCAGGGAAGAGAGCTGAAGGGTGTATCTCTGCTCTCAACTGGTCTTCCGACAGAAGGAACTTGTATAACAGACAGTCACCTTTCTAATCAGGGATATAACGCCCTTTCCTATTTTCCAGAATTGTTCTCCCATACAGACTATAGAATCTTCTTAGATCATTTATTTTATTAACGGCTTACTGTGTGCCAGGTTCTGTACTAGGAACTGAAATCTCAAAGGCAAATGAGATAGAGACTGATCTCAACATGTTCACTGCCTAAAAGCAGAAACAGTTGTCCTTCGGTATCGAGGGAGATTGGTTCCAGGACACTCGACCGATACCAAAAATCCACTATGCTCAAGTCCCTTATGTAAAATGGCGTGGGACAGTGTATACAGTCAGCCCTCCGTATCCACAGGTTTTGCATCCCCGGATTCAACCAGCTGCAAATCCAGGGCCGACTGTATATCAATGTATCTAACGTGTGTGAGCACATACTGAGGAGAGGAGACAAAACGCTTAGAATAGAGCGTGTCACATTGTAACTACTCAATCAATAACTATTACTACTAACCACTCTGCCTTAAAAATGTGTCTGATGTTTCTTAAAGTGTGTCAGAAAACCATGTCTAAGGAAATCCTTTTAGATAGTTTGAGCTATTCCTTCTTCGGGGCAGGGTTTGGACTAGACGAGTATTTCCTAAAGCTAGTTCAGACGACACAGGAACAGCAGTATTGTAATAGGTTGCCACTGAGAGAAAGGGTTCCCTAGCGATCAGGTCTCTTTACTGAGGAGCCCCCAAAACATCTGTTTACCAGGTGTTCACTGGGAATCTCCTTAGAGGCAGATAAAGTATGTGGTTTTTCCCAAACGTATTTGACCACAAAACCTCTCACAACACCATTACTGGGAAATGCTTGAATAGATATGTTTATAGTTCCCATAACTGACTTTTCCTACAAGGTAGTCATATTTGCCTGTGAAGAAGGGCAGCTAGCCTTTCACTATGTTTTAAGGTTATGGGCACCATCTAGTGTTCAAACATTGTCTAAACACATTACAGGGCAACCTGAAGATGCAAGGTTCCCAAGCTCCACTGCAGGGATTTGTCCTGCACTTCCTCCTCCCGACCAGAACTACAGAACTACAGAACTACAGAACTACAGAACTAAAGTAGTTAAGATGCTGAAAGATAAAGAAATCATCACCTGAGGCTACATTCCATACATGTATTGTGAGGGATCTTTTCTCTCCAATTTCTCCTTTATGTATTCTGTCTCTCAGGGATTCATTATAGCAAGTCTTATCCAGTAACTGAACCATCTTCTTGCTGTATTTGTGGAGGAGAATTTAGGGCATTCAGCATGCAATCATGTTAACTAGTGCAGTAGCCTCCTCAGGCATTCTTTGTGTAGAGGGAAAGATAGAAATGCTTCTGTTATTATTTGTTTCAGTGCTTTGTTATGAAAAAAAAAATGCGGAGCAGAGCATGCAGAAGCAATACCCCTATAAAGAGATTCTTTCCTGTCTCTCCAAGCAATTTTAGTATGTTCAGTTCTCAAGAGTCTAAGAAAGATCACCTCAGCTGACTTCGCTAATTCTAAAGCTCACTCTTAATGGACTTTAGGTATTTAACTAACTGCATTCCAAGATATGTGGTTGGGGATATGTGTTGCCCACAGAGTGAAATGTGTGTAGTGAAATATTGCAGCTGTTGAGCTGACGGTAGAAGAGGTAATTGTGAATTTTCAAACTGAAATTGCGGATTTAGTGAGTGAAAATGAGCCACAGCTCACCTGGGTGTTTCATTAATTCTCAGGTTTCCTTCTTTTCATGTTTAGAGCCATGCAGAAGGGAAGGATTTTATTTGCTAGATCCTTATTGTCAAGTTACCAAAATGGAATCTGAGCGCTATATACACTATTCAGCATCGTGGGGTACTAATAAAGTCACCCTCACCTTGTTACCTCAAGTGACAGCTCTTAATTCCTTCTAGTGTTATACCAGTAATCCAGCCCTCTTCCTGCCCTCTGCAAAAAAAACAAGTCCCAGATTATGTCTTTGATTCCCTGAAGTGGTCCACTTAAGAGCTGACCAACCCCATCCCTTCCAGTGACCGTGCCAAACAGCCATGTCCTTCCTCTCCAGTTCTGTCCCCAGCCCCATGGAGGACCCTTGCTTTCACTATTTTCAGTGCTTGAGGGTTTGTGTGGAAGGAACGGTTTCTCAGTGTTCCTGAAAGCCACGTTCTAGAGAGGCTCTGCGGACGGTGCAGCAGTGGGGACAAGAGCCACCTCCCAGCTCTGTGCAGCTTTGTCACCTTGTTCCCCAAAGCACAACAGTTTACACTAGAAATTTTACAGTCTCTCACCTCTTCAGCACATTTAGTCTCTCTCCTCTCATCCTCAACCCGTGGAGTCATCCGAACTCCAGCAAAACGTCCACCCTTCCCTCAGGGACAAGCATCAGTCCCAGCTCTGGTTATCCGTGGCCTGAGAGAGGTTTTTCTCTGGTTGACTTTCACCCATGCCACATCCCCCGACAAAAGAAGAGCAGCAAAACTCAGAAACCAACACTAGTTTACACACAGCAGTGTATATTTCCACACTGAGACAATTCAGCACCTGCATTTGGTGATAGCACAGCTTCCCCCAGGAAAACGGGTAGATCTGGCCTTTATAGCCAAGGGCCTGCCTTATAATTTCGCTCAAAGGAACAGTATTTGCTGAAGGGAACACAACCTCTTTAGCTTAAAAAACACTAGACAGAGTGGGAGGAGGGAGGTGGAATCCCCCAGGCACCACGGTTGTGGGTCACTTGAAAGGGCTCAGAACAGCAGTTATCTGCTGACAATGCACACAGAAGTGTTTCCCTGTTGTGACAAAAGGAATGGCCAGATTAATGGGTGTGGACTCTCATAATGTACTGAATTTTCCCTACAAAGGAACGTAGAGTGAACCAGGGCCTTCTATTACCTAAAAGGGACCAGAGAACTGACGGACGGCCCCAGGCTCCACTTACGAAGCGTCCCCGTGGTCTGACATATAACCTACTAGTGCAATGCGTGTCAAATGAGTAAACTTCATGTGCACAGTAGGACAGCAAAATCAATATGCTGTTTTCTGATACATTGCTTAAATAATGCTTATTCAATCATTAACACACTATCATAACTTGTAGACACGCAGCAAAAATAGTACATTGGGAAACGTGCTTAAAGGCAAACTTCTAACTGATAGCTCACAGGACAACTACTAAAGAACTCAGCTTTAAGCAGCCTTCAAAAGTTTGAAATTCAATTTGGTGATACCAGTTGCAGCTTTTCTCAAAGTGGTATTTCTACAAATGTGTTTTACATAACACCAGATCTGTGAAAAGCTTCATGATCAAAAAGAGGATCTGAGAAGTCCTACCACAATAAAGAAATACTATTAAAGCATTTTCTAACTTTATTTAAAGAATTTTCCCCCCAGAATATGAGTTACTATCTAATGGAATATACTTTTAGAAATTCTGCCTTAAACTATTCTCCAGAAAAAGTCATGCAGGTGTTTTATTTGGAAGAATTACAGCATTTTCATATTAAAATACTATTTGCAGAGAAAGATAAATATCCTATATGGCACCACTTAAATGTGGAATCTTAAAAAATGATACAAATGAACTTATTTACAAAACAGAAACAGACTCACAGACATAGGAAACAAATTTATGGTTACCAAAGGAGGAAGGGGGGATAAATTAGGAGCTTGGGATTAACAGATACACACTACTATATACAAAATAGATAACAAAGTCCTACTGTATAGGGAACTCTATTTAATACCTTGTAATAACCTATAATGGAAAAGACTCTGAGGAACTGAATCACTTTGTAGCACACCAGAAACTAGCACAACATTGTAAATCAACTATACTTCAAGTAAAAAAAAAATTATTTGCAGAATTCAGGGAACGGGGGTGGGGAAAGTGCAACCCAAATACCTAAGACCAAGGAACTCTCAGTCTAGAAAGAGCCTCCTCAGACAGCAGTGCAGACCAGAGGGGGCACGGAGCATCAGATGAGGGATATTCTTTATGTACAGCTTATTAACCTATTCACATAAAACCAATCCACAATTTACTAAGCATTCACTAAGCAGCAAAAACTACTAGACACTGAGGATACAACATGAAAAAAAAAAGTGTCCTTAGTGAACTTACAGCCTCACAACAGGAGATGGATTATATATATATAATTTCCAATATAACATGGAAAGGTATATGGTAAATTCTGGGCACATGGGCACAGAGGAGAGGCCGTCGTTAGCCCAGCCTGGGAATGTGGGAAGTTTTCTGGAGGAGAAGCTTCCCGGCAAAGAGGGCCCTGAAGAAACTGGAACAGTGGAGAATTAGGGATAAAACGCCTCATATTTTGGGGTATCTGCTTACCACCAAGTATTGCGCCAGATACCACATTATGATTTCACTGAATCCTAACAACCACCTTGTCAGGCTGGAGGCTCAGAGAAATTCAACAATCTGCCCAAGATCACACAGTGATCACTGGCAATGACAGTGGTATTTGAACCACTACGGCTTCTGATTTCAAAGCTATGCTCCTTCTGCAGTGCCAGCCTTCAGACAGAAAATTGAATTTGGCAGTTTGCTTATGTCTGAGGCTGTCTGCACTCTAAGTCCAGTTAGTGAGGAAAACATAAATGCCTGAAATAATTGAGCTTTTACAGGAGAACTAGGAGGCACCACGAGAAGCCACTGTACACACAGATTCTGAGACTGAGGTGACTTAAAGGCATCATCTAGATCCTCTGAAGCTTCCCTTGAGGGCAAGGACTGGGTCTCAGTCATCTCTGCATCCCCTACACTGACACAGAGCCCAGCTACGGGACACACGCTGATGAGTGAAGGAAAGGCTCATCTTCGCCCACTTCTCTGAAGGCAGCTGGGAATCACACGGCTGCCCTCAGTTGTATTCATCTGAGCCCTCAGCCCAAAGAACCCCTTCTGTCCTGAAGATTCAGAATATCTCGAAGCTTTTAGCTTTCTGGTCAACGGAATATATTTTCCAAATGAGACACATTCTAAATGACAAACTCCTAATTGACAAATATTCCCATAGATCAGACAAATACTAAATAATTATTCCATTACATACTAAATGCTAAATACACGATGTTTATTTAAAAATTTGTTTATAATATACACTCTTCTTCCAAAAAGATGTTTAGGTGATAGAGCCCCTATCCAAGCCTCAAAGGGAGAACCAACACTTGACCCTGAGCCCTCTCCACGTAAACACTGAAGATGCTCTTGCCACAGCTGACCCCTGATCAAGGGGAACCCTTGCAGAGACAGCTCAAGTTGTGAGGAAGGACTGACCCCCCAGCTAAAAGTGCACTGATTTTTAGCTATTTGTTTTTGCCTCTGAGTAACCTACTTTGCTAGCTAGTCCCTAATACCCTGACATTCGCATCACCACTTCTGTGTACGAAGTCCTGACTGTAGACGTCACCTCACTTGATTCTCATAGCATCCTGTCAAGATAGGTAGGAAAATAATCACTTTGCCATTTTCAACAGTAAGAGCCTGAAGGGTTCAGTGATTTTCTAACTTGAAGCCAGTCAGACTCCAGGCAGAGGCCTCCTCCTATTACAGCCAGCCTCCTTGTCTGCAATACTGACTGCTCCAGGAATGTGCCCTGTGGGAGCTTGGCTGGTGAGTTTACCTGCCAGAGGTCTGAACTCCTGACAACAGACATCTGAGTCACTTAAATGGAAAAGGAATTTATTAGAGAAATAACAAATAGCTCGCTGAATCCCAGGAAGGCTGGGGGGACCAGGCTCAGAGGCCAGGAAGTAAATTCTGCTGAAGGTCTGTTAAGGATGCTGCTCTGAGGTCAGCACCACGGGTGCCTTACAGCCAGGCCACACTGCTAGAGGCGCTGTGAAAAAACTCTCTCTCTCCACAAGGCTGACACCTCAGTGTGGAGATCCTAAGTTCCCAGCAGGAATGTTTGCTTGGCCTTCTGATGCTGAGGAGCGGGGAAAGGGAATGTCTGTCCCCCTCCACTTTTATTTAAATTTTTTTAAAACTGAAGTACAGTCGGTTACAATGTGTCAATTTCTGGTGTGCAGCACAATGTCCCAGTCACGCATGTACATACACGTATTCGTTTTCATATCCCCTCCACCTTTCTAATGGGGTGGGGGAGGGGGGAGGCTGTGCCTCCTTCCTGTCTTGGATTGCCCCAAAATAAGAATGATATCTGGACACTGAGCTGCTCCATTAGAGATCATCTGGTTCACTGAGTTCTATATGAGGGATTTTTTAGATCTAAGGTCTTGAGAATCATACTCACTTCTTAAACAACAGAAATGATTTCTGGGGAGGGGCCTCCACTGGGAGGGACCCAGGCCTGCATTTGGGCAGCTGGCAGTGCCTTCCCTAACTCTGCTTATCTAAGCATGCCAACAAGAGATCCAGACAAGGACAGGCTATCAGCTTTGCCAATGTCTGTGGACCATGAAGACTTTATTTCTAATGGTGATTTTCTGTTTCCAGCACTTTGTGTCCCAGAGTAATTAAAAATATCTTCCTGAGATAAAGGACTTTACAAACCAATGTACCTTGACTTGAAAAGTCTGCATAGCTCTATTAAATAGCTACAAACACCTTCTAATAAACTAATGAATAAATCATCAGTTCTTTGGTGGTGAATCCACATTTTGGTCTTTGAGAAAGATGAGAATCAAATTAAATGGGGCATGTCCTCCAGTTCTATTATTTTTACTTTGGTTGGGGAACAAAATAGAGAAAATTATTGAGAAAATATTTAAGGAAAACATATGTAGAAAAAGTATTAAAAAAAAAAAAATACTGTCCTACCCTGGACAAGACACAGTGCCAAGGGTCAGAGACACAGCGGTGAATATGATAAGCCCCATCCTGACCCTCATGGAGTTTGCAAATTTGAGCTCTGAATGTGCTACCACAGGGGAGCCACAGGTGCTGGGGAGCACACACAGGGGGGCCTGACCTAGACCAGGGCACCTGAAAGATGTCTCTGAAGAAGTGACGTCTTACCTCAGCTTTGAGAGAGGGGGTGGGGTAGAGCTCAGCGGTGGAGCCAAGCAAGGTCCTGGGTTCAATCTCCAGGACCTAAAGTACAGTACAACACAATACAATGACATAGAAAGTACAGCCAGAGCAAAGGGCAGGGCAAGGAAGGAAAAGGAAAGCAGGGGATCCGCACATCCCTGGCCCAGAAACAAGGGAGAGCACACCATGTGTGGTACGGTTTAGATGTAGAGAGGAAGAGGGAATATGGAGGTGAGATTAGAGAGGAAGGAAGCACCTCATACACCTTCTAAGGCCTTAAAGTGGAGTGAAGATGAAAGGGCAGCAGAAATTTGCGGAAAAGTTTGAAGCAGGGTAAAGGTTCTGGTCACCAATTTCAACAGGCGGGTGTGTGTATGGGTGAGGGTGGGTGTTCCCCACACCAACAAGCAATTCTCTGAGACCAGCTCAGTGTCCTACAATTAAACTCAGTTCTGATACAATCTACCTGGAGATAGCATCAGACTCCACAGGCTAAGGGCTCAGTCCTACAAGCCTGTGCCTAACCTCACCCCACTACTTCGGAAGCAAGTTGCAAGTCCAGGTTGTCTGCTGTATTTCTGACCATCTGATGAATCAGCTATAGATTGGAGGTTCCAATGACCCCTTCCTTGGGTTCAATTAATTTGCTAGAGCAGCTCACAGAACTCAGAAAAATATTTTACTTACTAGATCACCAGTCTATTATAAAAAGATACAACTCAGGAAAAGTGATGAAAGCAATGCATAGGGCAAGGTATGGGAAAGGTGCAGAGCTTCCGTGCCCTCTCCAGGCAAGACACTCTCCCCTCCTCTCCACACATTCAACAAGTGGGAAGCTCTCCAAACCCTCTCCTTGTAAGCTGTTACAGAGACTTCATTACAGAGGCATAATTAATTAAATCGTTGACCTTAGGAGACTGAACTCAGTCTCCAGCTCCTCTCTCCTGGGAGGTCTGGGGGGTAGCACCAAGAAAATTCTAACAAGGTGGGTTCTCCTGACAACCAGCGCCATCCTTAGGTTGAGTCCCAAAGTCACCTCATTAACATGACAAAAGATTCCTTTGTCTCTCCCATCACTTAGGAAATTCCAAGGGTTTTAGGAGCTCTGTGCCAGAAACAGGAACAAAGGCCGAGTGTATATTTCTTACAATCATGATATTACACAGGGAAACAGCATGATTAGAGCTGATAGAATTTGTGAGGTTGGTGTGGAAGGTGAAAAAAATACTGCCTTAGAGAAGTCAGGCAGACCTAGGGTCCCATCCTAGCTTCACCTTTTACTAACTGTATGGTCTTGATCAAGTTATTTAAAATTTCTGAGTCTTGGAATTCTACTCTGTAGGATAACAGAAATAAAGACCTACCACACAGGAAGGGCACAGTAAATATCTCTTACCCCTTCTCCCTCCTCACCCAAACGCAAAGTCATTTTTCCAGGACTGACTACCAGGGGCTTGCTGAAATAGTCTCTTGGAAGAATCCAGGGAAGAGTTCCAAGAAAATTAACAGTGGGTTGTATTTTGAGAACAAATAGGAATTAGTCATTTGGTGAGAACAGCTATCTATTTCCAGTTACAAGCAGTCCTGGCTGTGGTTATGCTGAGGGTTTCCACTGCGATGCCCAGGCCACATTCTCCCCACCTCGACCTGCCCTGCCTAATATCCTTCTGCTCATCATAGTCTTCTCCGTCGAAAGGCTCTAAAGGCCCTAAAGAATTCTATTTACCTTCCTGCCAATTAAGATGCACTTATGAATGGCCTTATATGGGTCTAGCACTGTACAGAGCAGACACACGTAGACACACATATGCACACACACGCATTTCCCATTTCACAGCTTCTGAGAGTGATTCTGTAATGATCCACGTTATCCACTTTGAAAGTGCAGCATCACTTCTACAAAAAGGATGCTCATGGGAGCCTACAGTTAGGAAGAAGGGAGGGGGTTCAGGAAAGGACAGGATTTTCCGGGCGGGCTCCTCCCCTCAAAGCCTTCCCTCTCACCTTCCTCTACCACAAACAGGCACAGGTCCTAAAGGTGCTGTGGGTGGTGCCCCCACTGTACCGGGTTCTTCCTGTAGTGAAGCCCCTAGAGATCCTGCCCAGAGTAGGCGAATGATCTGTTCTCACGTTGGTTTCTTCCAAACAAAACCCAAGAACTTCTTCAGGACAGAGACTGTGGCCCTAGTGCCTAAAAGCCCTGCTGCTCAAGAACATTCGTTGCCGTGAATTAAGGAAGGCGAGCCTGCCGGTTGGAAGGAACAGTGTAGCAAGGGCACAGAGGCTGGGTGAGCTCTTCCGGTGGGTGCTGAGAAGGGGTTTGGACATGGAAGAACACAAAAACCCTACCGTTCTGGGGTGTGAGCAGCTGCACGTAATACATAAACAATCATGGTTTGGAAGTCACAAGCTTAGCTGGGAGAAAGCTGCACCATGAAGATCCAGTTGACATGTAAAAATGAGAAGTAGGCATGTGTTCACTGATGCACGGCCGTTTGCTGGATGGTGTGGCGACTGAACGTGGAAAGGCAACAGGATGGAGTTGAGAAAGGATGACCTTGAAAATCAGACAGGCTGGAATTCAAATCTCAAATCCACTACTTCCCAGCTCTGTGAGCTTGACCTGGTTAGTCTCGTAAGACACTAATTTCCTTACCTGTAAAATGGGGATGATAACACCTGTCAGTCTTACAGGGAGCATTAAATAAAATAATATATTTAAGCCATCGGCACAGTGCTAATAAGCACTAACCATTCATGTATTCAATCATGCAATAATAGTTTATTCAGCAGCCATTATATGCAAGGCACTATTCTAAGTGCTAGAAATAGAAAAAAAAAAAAAAGGAGGAAAATTGCTGCCTCATGGTGCATGCATTCTAGTAGGAAAAACAATAGTTTTTTAAAGTCATGGATAATGAAATTATATAACCTATTTGGAGGTGATAGTGCAATGAAAAACCAACAGAGGAATGTAAGGTGAATTTGAGGTGCCGGAAGAGGAGGTGAAAGTTTAAATAAGGTGGTCAGAGCAGAGCTCACTGAAAAGATGACATTTTAGCAAAGAATAAAGGAAAGGGAATGGGCCATGCAGATCTCCAGGGCAGTTCCGCAGGGAAGAGCTGTGTGTAAGGTGCACACCTTGTGTGTTTGAGGTGAGACTGGAAGGAGAGGAGGGAAGGAGAAGATGAGGGCAGAGGAGCCATGAATGGGTGGGTCACAGAGAGCACAGCCTCTCAGCCTCTGTAAGAGCTCTGCTTTCCTCTGAGAGGAGGATGGGAGGGTGATGAGCAGTGACACGACATGATTTCACTGACACTAAGAGGCCCATCTGGCCACTGTGTTGATAGCAGACTAATAAGGGACAAAGATGGAACAGGAAGCAAGCCAGGAATCTGCCTGAATAATCTGCATCAGAGAATGTGAAGGGTCGGACAGCTCTGGTAGAAGAGGACGAAGCGAGGAATGACTCTGGGTATAGTTAGAAGGGACAGTTCGCAGATTTCCTAGAAGCCTGGGTGTGGGGTAAAAGAGAAAGGAAGGTGTGAAGGATGACACTAAGGTTTCCTACTATTAGCTGAGGCAGAGATGCTCCTACAGGTGGAGCAGGTAACAGAGGCAGAGACAGACTGCGCCCTGGAGTGCGCCGGGTCCTCCCCGGGAGGAGAGGAGGATCCACCCAGGGAACTAAGAGGAACAACCAGTAAGGCAAGAGGAAATCAAGTAGGACCCCAGGAGCGAAGAAGGAAGTACTTCCAGGGAGTGGGAGTGATTGCTTTCAGTGTTGTTGGGAAGTCATGTCAAATGGGAAGTGAAAATTAGCTGCTGAATGTAATCACATGGAACTTACTGACCAAATGAAAAAGCAGTGTCTGCAGCGTAATGGGGTGAGAATCTGTAGAAGTGGATTTCTAAGATAATGAGAGGAGAGAAATTAATGCCAAGGAGCATAGACGTTTAGTTTTTCTAAAAAGGAGAATGAAGTAGGATGATCACTGGAGGGTAGAGTTTGTTTTTAAAACAACAATGTCTATGTACATGTTGGTGGAAATGATCTAGTAGAGAGGGGAAATTGGTGTTTTATTTATTTATCTAAATATATGTGTATATGTACACATATATACATATACACGTATATACATATATATTTAGAGAGAAGGGAGGAGACGAGGTAGAAAATACTTCACATACATGACTGGGAAATTCTCATTTTTTAATTCTTTGATTTTAAGTATCTCCTATTGATTCACTTTATTTATTGCTGTGTTCCCAGAGCATGAACAGGGCCTGGCACTTCACAGGTGCTCAGTAGTGAAAGCATGACTGTCCCATGCTAGGCTAGGTGCTACAGGAAAGACAGGTGAGTCAGACCTTGATCCCACCCTCAGGGGGTGATAACCTAGTGGAGAAACAGGACATGAACATGGTCATAATGCACAGCTGATGTGATAGAAAGGAATAACCACATTGTTTGTTTTAGTCTTCTCACCCTGCTATTTTGTTGTTTAAAATCAGTAAGTTCCTTGATAGAATGTAAATTGGGGCAGCCACTATGGAGAACAGAACGGAGGTTCCTTCAAAAACTAGAAATAGGACGAATATATGTATGTATATGCATAACTGGGACATTGTGCTGTACACCAGATATTGACACATTGTAATTGATTGTACTTCAATTAAAATTGAAAAAAAAAAAAACTAGAAAGAGGTTTACCATATAATCCAGCAATCCCACTCCTGCACATATATCCGGAAGACAAAAGCTCTAATTCAAAAAGATATGATGAAGTGAGTAGCCATGGTGGAAGCCCACATGACAAGGGATTACAGGTGATCTCTAGCACCTGCAGACATCGTCTAAGACATGAGAGTGGCCCTCAGCCAACAACCAGCAACACACTAGGGCTCTCTATCATACAACCATAAGGACATTACATCTTCCACTAACCTTAGTAAGCGTGGAAGTGATTCAACTTCCTATCTGAAGTTGAGCCTCCAGATGAGAACATCCCACAAACACCTGACTGCAGCTTTGTGAGACCCAGAACAGAGGAGCTCATCCATGCCTGGACTCTCAACACACACACATTGTAAGATAATAAATGTGCACTGTTTTAAGATGCTAAGCTTGTAGTACTTGGTTATGCAGCAATAAGTAGCTAACATGGTACCTTCAATTCCACTGCTTATCAATAAAATCTCTTAAGAGTCTATATTAAACCTATTCTTGCTTTTATTTTAAGACCCTAATGGCCATGGCTCCTGAAAAGTGATTCTGATTATCAATAATGGTGGCATTAAATATTACAGAGATAAAACCACAGATCCTAAATTTTCCTTGACAATCTCAATTTGATTTGTCTACAATATTTTCAATAAAGGCAATTTAAAACACACACACACACAAAGACAAGAAAAGATACATGAACCCCCAGTGTTCATAGCAGCACTATTTACAGTAGCCAAGATATGAAAGCAACCTAAATGCCGCTAACAGATGACTGGATAAATGTCCACTGACAGATATGTGTGTGTGTGTGTGTGTGTGTGTGTGTGTGTGTGTGTGTACACAATAGAATATTACTAAGCCATAAAAAAAACTCAGGAATGAATGATGCTTAGAACATGTTCTTAATTTATATATATATATATACCCACACACCTGTGTGTATGTGTGTGTGTGCGTGTGTGTATACATATATCTCAGAAAGGAAGGAATGAAAATTATGTTTGAAGCCATAACCTGATTATCATTTATAAATGACATTTTAATAGTTAATACCAAATTGCAGGTAGAGAAGCAAGGCTAAGAGACTACTTAAGTGAAATCTAACCAGGCAAAGTGCCTGAGATGAGCAGCAGGTGAATGAGTTATTCCAGTTAAGAGCTTCAAGACATCAGAGGAGGGAGAAATTTATTAAACATGGAGGAAGGTGAATTAAAGGCCCTACAAAAGGCCCTTAAGAAGGACTCAGATACAGGGAGAGAAGGCCTCCTGCCTCCTCCCAACCCTGTGTCTCCGCAGATCTTTAGTGACATCCTGTGTTCTCCTTTTGGTCCTGATTTGTTTTCATGAACATTTTCCCAACAGACTGGGGATTCCTTGAAAACAGAGGTGTGTCTTGATTATAACTGCAGGCAGGGCCTAACTCAGCAGCACGAGGCACACAGCGTTGTTAGTAAGTGGTGAATAAATCAGCAAATGAGAGAACTTTTAGAAGTCTCCCCCAAGGGGAAGGGAAAGCCTTTAAAGCCTTTAAAAATTTGTTCCCAATTTTTCCCTGAAATGCTCAGATGTTTTTTTAAGTCACCTCTGCCATCTATGATCCAACATACTACCTTAGTTTTCTGGTTGATGCAAAGCTTACAAGAGAAATGAATGAAGTGTGGTTTGGTGGATGATATCCCACGGGCAGCATTTTATTTTTCTGGAAGAAGCTCTTCCTATACTCCATATCTGCTGAGCTTATGGGATGTCAGAACCCCTGTGCACATCAGTAAACTAGTTAAAAAAAAAAAAGAAAAATACCCCCTTCCTCAATCCCCAGGCCCACATTACTATCTGCTCCTGGAGACATAATCTTCATGGATTCTTTTCATTGGGAACATCCACTCTCTTGTCCTGAGAGCCTCAAAAGATAACACAAATCACTCTGAAGGCCAGAGAAATTAAACAGTGCACCCAAAGTGATAAAATTAAATGGAAACCTGAATATTTAGCTGCTTTTTTTTTAAACATTTTTTCCATTTACCATATTGTCATACACTGTGCCATAAAAACCTAGTATCCCCAGAGAGAACAAACAGCATCTTCACACTGAGGTCTGATTCTTCAGTCTGAATCATCCTGCCCTTGTTACATACAAAATGCTTAGGTATCATCAATCAGGTAGTGCAACATGATAACAAGGAAAATAAGCCATTGTTTCTGAAGAGTACTTTCTAATTTACAGAGCAATTTTATGTTTAATTTTCAAAGCAAACTTGAGACAGAAAAAGGATGGACCGTTATGTATAATACCCACTTTTCACAAAAAAACCAATTCACAGAGAATTTAAATAGTGCATCCAAAGTAATAAAATTACTCTTTTCTTAGACATTCTCCTAGTTACTTTCATATACTGTGGTATTTGAACCTAGTAGTCCAAGGTACAATAGACATTGCAGCTGGGGTTATTCCCTGAGAGTCCACAAGATGGCAGTAAAAGACTTTTGCACAGAACTGTATACTCCAGTGGTGTCTGGCCTGTTTGCAGTTTTTGTACTGCTGATTGTATTTGCATTAAAACTGGTCGTTATCTTAATGGTAGGCTTTTAAAATATAATTCAGGGAATAAAAAGTGAATTAAAATATGGAAGTAGAATTTGTGGCTTCACTGCCTCTTTTTTCTCTCTTTTTATATTGTGAGTCCCATTTTTGTAAGTAGCAGAGCACTAAGAATCAGCCAGAAGCCCTAAAAGCCAAGACTGCTGGAAAAGCTCAAAATGAAAAATGTTGCTCCTTCCTGAACATAAACTGATCGATGATTCTCTTGCTTGAAGGGAAGAAGAAGAGGGGTCAGTGAAAGGCCAATAGTTAATCTCCCATATAATTTAATTGCTTGTTATTTCACTCTGGTCAAAATCTACCCTGGAGGCAAACGTTCCTGATGGACCATGCTGAAAATGATTCTGGGATCTAAACTACAAAAACTTTTATTGCCTATCTCTCATGTTTTGTGTGCAACATAAACTGTGCTAAACTATGACCATTTTTTCATGTATTTTTTTATTATTTTATTTGTAGATTTATGATAGGATTCAGGAGAGTAGAATCTACATTTTTCCTTCATTTTTCTTATCTGCCTTTCTGTTCAGCATATGTAGATGTAAGTCAGTTGTGCCAGAATTGCAAACATCACAGAAAAGGATACTTCCTGTATCGAACGTAAATGTCATTGAGTGCTTATTAGCATCGCCTTTGTGTAATAGATGGTACTTAAAGTTCAAAAAGATGACAGTGAGTTTGCACTAAAGCTGTAACATTTTTAAGTATCAGATGTCTCTGGTTTTAAAGTCCTTTGGGCACTCTCCTGTGCTGTCCAGATTTCTCTCTTCTCTCCTTTCCTGACCTCTCTTCTCTTATCTCTTATTACCTTCCAATTCATGGTCTTTTCACATTAAAAACACAGCTATCATTTTGCTTGCCTGTAAGACTCTCCTTTCACCTCAGATGGCTCATCACTTTATTTTCTAAGCTCATTTTTTTCCCCTGAGAAAAATTCTGATACAAGCTATTAAAATTATATATTTTTCATTCCCTTACCAACATCTACTTAAACCTTCTGTTAGGAAATAAGATATCCTGCCCTGTCCATTTATCCACCCATCCCTGTCTACAGCAAACTTGACAGAGGTTTTCAGAGCTCACACTACCTTGCTCTGCAGGATGCAGTGATGACTAAGCCATGTGTCATGTCCTCCAGATGCATGTGGTCTAGGGGAAGAAGTGGGTAGGTCCCCCCAGAGTTATGCCATAAGAAAAGTACAGAGAAACAAGGGAGTTCCAGAGAAGAGGCAAAACCAGACCAGGTGATCTGGGGAGGATTCATGCTCTCCTTAGACATGAGTAGACCTCCCAGAGGCTCCCCGCAAGTCTGAGATAAACCATCTTTCCATCAAGCCACAAAGGAAGATGGTCAAGTCCAATGCAGAGGAGAAAGGCTGGTGGTGCCCAAGAATTCTGCACAGTCCAAATCAGCAAGACAGGAGACAGAGGACACTCACCAGATCTCTGATGTGGGGTGAGGGGCTTGAGGTCTAGACTGGTGGGAAAAGCAAGCAGTTCCCAGGGGCAACCTGACCAAGTCCTGACCACCTGCTCCCTCAAGTCTCTGCAGAGTGAAAGGATGGAAACTTGTGACATCTGAAGGTCCTTCCAGCTGCAGCATGCTAGGAATGTACGTGTTTGAGAGAACTCTGGGTGATAAAAAGAGGCACTGAAGGTTCCAAACAATTAATTTATGACTAATAAGTAAAGGTTTCCCCTTAAATAATAAAAGTTTAAAAAACAAAAATAAAAATTGAAGGCATGCAATCATGCTTTTTTTTGTCTATTGGTTATAATTTAACCATCAGAATAAAGTCAAAATTCCTCAGGATGGCTTTTTTAAGCTTGTCCAGCCTCATCTCTAAAACCCCCTCCCTCCTCTATTCTCTACCATATTTAATCCTTCAAACACGCTGCCTGCCTCACCCTCTCCTCCTGAATAAGTCTCCTCTATTCAACCTGTAGATCTCAGGTTACTTGTTACACTCTCTGAACACCCTCTCTGACAAATCCCACCTCACCCTCTCAACACCCACAGAAATGCCCCCGGGTAAGGCATCCCTTTTAACGGGCTCATATACCCAGTACGTCACCATCACATTTCACCACGCTGATTTGTAAGGACAGATTTAATAC
Organism: Camelus dromedarius; assembly: GCF_036321535.1. Lineage (NCBI taxonomy): Eukaryota > Metazoa > Chordata > Mammalia > Artiodactyla > Camelidae > Camelus > Camelus dromedarius. Next base: position 56,353,911 of record NC_087447.1, on the reverse strand, counting down.
TCCATTTCCCTCATCAAACTGCAAGCCACGACAATATCTCTCGTTTGCCTGACTACCTATAAATATTTCATGAATGAAGTTAATTATTTTAAGTCAGTAGATTCTGAGTGAAGACCTAGTAAAATGAAGCATGGCAGTGTATATCCACATTGTGCTGGGCATGTCAGAAACTGTCCCTGCAGCTTGACTCTAAGGATTGCCAACTGACAGGAACATGTGTAACCTAACAGTGTTTGAAGGATGTTTTAAGACTGTGCCTAGTATCTTAAAAATTAAAATGTAAAAATTATAGCTATGTTTTCCGTGTAACAACCACTAGAGGGCAGTGAAAGCCAACTTAGAACATGTAAGAAAAAAAGAACTGTAAAAATGTTTTCCTTGTTAAAAGCTGGACAGATGATCTTGTTTGGGATAGTTTAGGACTTGTAGGCTACAGTTTCTGTGATTACAGCTTTAGCAGTTATAATTACCTTCCTGGTGTGGTATTAAAACCTAGATTATCTGTGATAATAACATCACATTACATTTTGTGCGTTATCTCATTTGAACCTCCCACAACATTAGCAGGGAATATATTCTTTTCCCATTTTCCAATGAAAAAATAACTGAGGTTCAAGAGGTGTTAATCTAGTAAGTAGCCATAAGAAAGCAAACTACTGGCACAAACCCTGTAAATACTTGTTGGCCACTTATATTTACCACACGCACAAAATTCCTTGCTCAGGCAGACAGTCTGGGAGAACACAGTTCCCAAAATTAATTGCACCAGTTTGTGGTTTGAGGTGACCACAAGGTAGCCATCTGATGATGATGTCAAAATATTTACCTGGAACCTATTTACAGAAATATGGTGCTGGTGCCTAGAAAAAGGACAAGCTTCTGGCCTCACTGGTTAGACCCTTGTTAGGGTTGGATGTTCTATTCTAGTTGCTGCATTTTTATAAAGGACTCAAGAAGCAAGAGACCAGGATTAATGCACAAGATACAGCTGCGGGTGAAAGGGAAACTGGGATGTCCTCAAGAGGGTGAGATCAAGGGAAATGGAGTCAGATATAGTGACGCTTAAGCACATTGGCTCTGGAGTCAAAGAGTGGGACTGACTTGGCATCCACACTACAAATAGAAGTCAAGTTAATTCCAGGGACCTGCGTTGGTTTATTATGCAGGTTTGTAAAATGGTCACTCCTGGATTCACTAGAGAAAATCCTTGACTGCCTTCATCTGAGCAAATGGGAGAAGTCCTTTCTGGAGGCCCAGGGGAGACTCAGGCAAGGGCCCGCACATTGGGCGTGGCCTTGAACAGTAACAAGATGAGGAGGATGTCGAACTTCCAGCTCAATGAGCTGGCCTCCCATCTTTTCCTTCACCTTTGGCGTGAGCAGACCTGAGCTGGGCCCAGGGAGCCCTAAGGGCCAGCTGGAGAGTGGACACTGTGGGAGGAGTTTTTCTTCCCCCTAGGGATGTCTTGGTGACCCCTGCAGGTCCTTCACCCCCACTGCCCGTGAATTTATGATGAATTTCACTTCCAAGGAGGTCATTCACCACAATAAGGTCTCCATTATGGAGCTGGATCAGTCAGCATAGCCTGTGCTATCACCATTTTATTAGAAGGCTTAAGTGATGAACTTGTCTTTGTGGCTGATGATAAAAGCAAACTGAAGGGTGAGACAATGGATCTTCAACATGGCAGTCCTTTTATGAAGATGCCAAATATTGTTTCCAGCAGCGATTTTCCTGTCACTACAATCCCCAGCTTAGTGATTATCACAGCAGGTACGCACCAGAAAAAAGGAGAAACACACCTTAATTTAATCCTTCGAAACGTGACTATCTTTAATGAGTTCCCATATGTCCAACACAGTCCCCACTGCAACTGCTAGTTGGCTCTAATTCAGTCAATATCTTAACTTACGTAGCCTGGAAACTGAAATTCTCAAAAACTGTGTTATTGGAAGCGGCTGTAATCTGGACACTACCCATTTCCCCTCCTTGACTGGGCAGAAGCTTGATAACCACCCTGAAGGCTGTCATGGGTAGATCCCCGCAGAGCACGTTGACTCAAGTGTTCCTGTGTGGGGTGGAGTTAGCATGGCTGGTGTCCCTCTGAGGGGTGTGAACTCAGATATAGGAACTGACAAAGATCATAAGCAATAGAAAAATACGTGCAAAGAAGTGACTGCCAGTGCCCATGGTTATTAAAATGAAAGGCAATACAGTTGACCCTTGAACAATATGGGTTTGAACTGTGCAGGTCCACTTATATGTGGATTTTTTTTTCCCGATGGTAAATACTACAGTACTACACTGTCTACTGTTAGTTAAAACCACTGGATGCAAAACCGAGGATGTGGGGGAACCACAGACATACAGAGGGCCCGACTGTAAGTTACAGGTGGATTTTCAACTGCACAGAGTGTGGGGTCCCTCAATTCCCCTCACCCCCGTGTTATTCAAGAGGTAACTGAACTTCTCTGGCCACTGGCCTTATCTGGAGCTGATCTAAAACAAAGTATTTTGAAGACTCTTAGAAGAGGGCACCCGATTTCTACCATAATTAAAGACCTTTATGGAGTAACTGAGGCAGTGGTCCTCAGTGTCCCTGGTACTCTGGGAGAGAATGGTATCGCAGGCCTTATGAAGGTAACGCTGAACCCTGACGAGGAGGCCCACTTAAAAACGAGTGCAGAAACACTTTGGGAAAATTCAGAAGGAGCTCAAGCTTTACAGTTTTTTCATGCTACCTTTCTAAAGTTATGGAAGGAGAGAGAGGAGGTAGGGAGGGGACTGTGTATGTGAAACCTACAAATAGACCTGAAACCCTAAACGCTGGAAACAGGAAAGTGGGTAGAGTGACTCCCCTATGTATTTAGCCCTCCAGCTCTTTTATTTAGCAGCCAGATGTCGGATGATTTTTTTTTTTTACAATCCTAAGTGACTGCACTGATGGAAGTGTTTTGGGGACCTCTAATGTATCAGTACTTATTTTCTATATATATGTAGTTGCCATTTGGCTCAAAAGAATCTATGATGTAGGTGTTTAGTGTGTTATAGAAATATTCTAAGCTGGAAAAAAATAAAAATTCTAATTCCTTTAAATACATCCTAATTATTTTGTTCTGGTTAGCGTGTACCTATGTTTGTTTATATAATATTAAAAAAAAAAACTGTACCCACCTCTACAATGTAAAAATAAAAGTATATACACAGAAGGGGAAAAAGTGGATCTGGATCCTGACTCTGGACTACTCTGCCTCAGTTTTCTCATCAACAAAATGATGACTGTGTCTACTTACAGGGCTGCCAGGGGAAAGAAACAAAATAATGCATGTATTATTAGTGTCACTTCTGGCACATGGAAGGATTTAATAAATGCTGACTGTTGTTGTTGAAAGTATTTGCAAGGCTTTTCTGTAGAATGCAGACTATTTGTGTTGCCCCAGAAAATGTATCTGGACCCAAAGAGGCACTAGCTCAGACCAACAGTTTCTGAATCTGATAGGTCTGTTTTCAAATCCTGTTTCCACCACTAACGCCTAAGTAACCTTGAACAAATCACTCATCCACACTGAGTCTCCATTTTCCCGTGTTATGAAGCATTTACTGCAGCTCTTTGCCATGCTAAGTGTGGTGGGTGGAGTGATTAGGTCTGACCTCACTCCTTTGTAGTTAGTCAGCAGGCGTCAGCTAACTATCCACAGGGCTTGGGAGAGGGAATTCCTGCAAAGGATGGGATTTTTTTTTTTAATCAAATCTCATAGGATCCTTGAAAATGTTGGAAACAAAGTTTGTTCTCACGTTCAAGTTGTTTTCATCTGGTATGTCTTAAGCTGGTCCTCAAGTGGACATTCATTCAAAATTATATCCCTTCGAAGTACTCTGATTTGCTTTAGTTTATTATTATTTGGCCTTTAAAATGGACTCGATTCCTTTATTTCCTAAAGAGCAGGAAGAAGGAAACATGTTGGCTTTTGGAACCAGAGAGATAACTCAGCCCTGCTCTACTGCTAACTAGTTGTGAGACCACTGGACAAAGACTCAGCCTCCCTGAACTAAACCTCCTCATCTGCAAAACAGGGCTGACTCTTACCTCAAAGGATTGTTACGGGGCTTAAATGTGCCAGGGTACAGGACACCCAGCATGGTGCCTGACACAGAGGAGGTAGCGGGTGGCCCCACCTTCTTAGGCAGTGCAACCAGCAGCCCCAGGGTCCACAGCTCTGTGAGCCAGCCTCCAACTGCTCTGAAAGCAGCAGGCACTGGCCTTCTGGTGATGAGCCCACCTCAACCCAGTGACACTGCTCTTGCCAGGTGAAGGCTGACCTCTGGTCCATTTCCCACACTTTTGGTCCATGAACTCTACCTCCTCGCACTGTGTGTGCACCTAGGGTTCTAGTGTCCTCATGCTCATTCTGTCCTCCTTCAGTAAAAATCTATTTCTTCAAAGAAATTAGATACAGCAGTTCACACTGAAGTTGAATGTCAGGAAAAAGGCAAAGTTTAATTCCAACTATATCAAGATTTTAACAGCATAACAAGCCTAAAGCGAGAGCAATGAATCTCAAATGGTAGAATTAAAGGATTCCCAATATCCCCGATGAGGAAAGAAATTCAGAAACATGATAAAGTCCTTCATAGCATGAGTACAATTTTGCATTTCAAAGGTGACTGCCTAAGGCTGTGATCTCTCTGATAGCAACCTCAAACCTTATTTTTATTGATTCCAGCACCTGGCACATGATAGGCATTCAGTAGGAGACTAGATGGTCTCAGGGCCATGTCAGATGTACAAATACATCTCCTAGCCCGCATATCCCTCCTAGACACAAACATAAATCATTTACAGAACACTTGGGAGGAGGGAGTTAGAAGAAATAGAAGTACTCTCCTTTGCCTTAGTTTTGAGGATAGAGCAAGTAGATTTCCTTTACTTACTAGGGAGAGTTTCATAGAAGAAGCAGGATTTGAATTGGGCTTCCCAAGGCAGGGTGACAGGATGACTATGGAGAAGAAAGAGTACTCCCAGCCCAGGAGACAGCACAGATGGAAGTTCAGAAGCTACTAGTAAAGAGTGCTCGTGACAACACTGGAGGCACTTGTCTGAATAGCTGGTTTTGGAAACCTTTACCCCAGCGTACATTTTCCTATCTTCATTTGAGTTTCCTTTGAACATTTTAAACGCTTCTTCTCCCACACATCCTCTCACACTTCTCCTACGCACTCCCAATCCTCCGACTCTCCCACATATATAGCAAAAAAAAAAAAAAGGGGGGGTCTCTCTGTTATACTAATTTCCTCTAATCTTTTGTTCAGTAATGTATCACAGTCAGAACAAGTTTCAGCTCATTAGTTGACAATCTCAATGTCATTCTCTTAAAATAGTCAAAGATTTTCTCTTGTCTTTACTATCCAACGATAAATAAGGATTTTAATGTCCCTTCCCCCACTGCCCGAGGCTGAAATTTTCCCATCAAACTCAATTTTGAACCTTCTAAAACTCCTCTGGAGAAAAGAACCAGGCAGATTTATTTTACCATTTCTTCTTTAATCTAAAAAGCGAATGACATGCATTTTACTCATTAAATATTTTTTAACCAGGAAATAACCCAAAAGAACCCAATTTTTTACATTTTACATGTCATTTGCATTAAAAAGTACAAAATGGAAATTTGCTTTTAGTGGTATCAGTAGTGGTATTAGGTTGAACCGTACACATTGCCACTTTTCATGGACTCCTTTGAACATTTGTTCATTTATTTGTTTAATAAATGAAGGAACTAAAGCACAAAATTCAAAAGCTAATTGGTAGAAGGAGCTAGAGCCATATCCACTGAGTATTCTTTAAAATATACTTATCCCTGGATTTTGCCACCTCCCAGGACACAGAAGCACTAATTTAAAATAGTGAATTAAATTATTTATATTTTGATACATAGGACATATATGTGAATATACATATATGGATGTAAATCTACATATACACACATAAAAATAATTGCAAACAATTTACTTTAAGAAAATATTAAAGTTTACTCTTTTTTTTTTGCCCACTGCAGGTGATAAAGATCAAGATTAGACAGGAATTTCTAGATGACAAAAGCCAAGTAAAAGTTTCTGCTTTGAGAATCCCACCCACTTACTAACCCTAGGTAGATCTGTGCTGGAAAGGAAACTTACATGGCCAGACACCCACAAGCCAGTAAAAAGAAAACAAAAATGTCACTTTTCATACCTACAACAGATATTTTACATACATTCTCCTGAAGAACATGTTATACAATTACACATACTTTTTCTTAGTGATTTATGCTTTTTGCACATTTATTTTGTCTCCTATTCATCAAAAAAACTTTTTTCCTAGTTTACCTGACTTTCTCGTTATACCTACTTTCAGGAGAAGCAATATTTAGAACTGACACATTCCCTGCAAATGGGTGGCATGCATGCATAATCATCTATTATCTAATATAATATTCATGGTTATCAGTCATTTCACATGTCACCAATGTGACTCTTCCCCAAATGCTTCTTTGACCCTGTGTTTTATATCTGAGGTTTATACTAAAATTATATCTATGCAGTGATGTTTTCATGTTTTTAGGAGGAAATGAATTATTGGCAAAAGATGGGTAAGAAACGAAGGTTATCATGGAGGTGATGTAAACTTTGAGTTATTCACATGCCCAAAGCCCAAATTTAGGCTACTGTTGACAGGCCAGTGCTAGGAAACAAGGGGCAGATGGGGAGGCAACCTTGGAGTCTAGGACATTCAGCTCAGCTCGTAATGACAATTTTAAGGAGGATGAACATTCAGTCAGTTCCCATATATACAGCAGGGTTCTACATTAGAGAAGAACAAGAGGGTTTTTAAAAAAATGTTTTACAGCAGCTCCACAGTCCTATAAATCGTAGAGAACTCCCCCAGAAGCCCAACGTGGAAAAACCCTAAATTCTTGTCTTTGACTTAGTCACAGAGCATCAAATATAAACAAGATAGCCTGAGATGGTATTTCAAAATGCAAGCAGAGAAAATTTTGTCATTTCAGTTTGAGAGCAAGCTCCTCTGGTTTACCTGTATTTGACAGTTAACCCAGTGTTTCAGTTGTATTAATGGTGGAATGAGAAAACATTTAGTTTTGTATTAGCATAATTACAGGGTTCTCGAAGCAAATCAGTTTAGACTTCAAACGGTCAACTAATTCCAGAAACTGAGCGTTAGGTGGTAAACACGGTAAGTCAGAGGCGGTCCTCCCAACAGAGCAGGAGAAATAGAGGGGAAAGGATGTAGCGAGAAAGTGGAGGGAGGTCGGTCAGAGGGAGGGGGTGGGAGAAAGGCGAGAGATCAGCGGCAGGAAGAGGGAGCAGAGACAGCGCAGAGGAAAGGTGAGGAAGCAAGAAGCGCTGTCGCAGATGCAGATGCAGAGAAATCAGGAGAGGACCTCGTAGGTGAGACCCAGAGCGGGGTGGGAGGGAAAGCGGGAGGGGGAGAGCAGGAAACAGAATCAAGGGAGCCCACCTCTGCGGGGCAGTGGCTGTGGTAACACTTCCAGGTGGCTAGGTGTTTGGCAAAAGAGAAAACTGCAGTAGAAAGCTGCATGCAATGCTAAATTGTAAAGGGAAAAGACAGAGGAAGGAGATTTTAAGGAATTAAAATTACATGTCTGGGTTCCACGGAACTCCCAGTGCCAAGAATAGCAAGGGCTAGTTTTGTATATTTTACTCTGATGCTGGAACTGTTAGGGCTGTGGACGGAGTTTGAGAGCTCGGATTTCAGCTCCAGTGCTGCTTCTCCTCCTGCCCACCCCCACCCCCTCACCTCCAGTCCCTTATTGATTTAATGCTAGTCATTCTCACGACATGTGGCCGAGCCTGCGACAGCGGTCAGCGCCTACAGCCAGCCTTTCATGCAACTGGCCCAAGTGTAGAGTGAAGTACAGTTCAAGGAGTGAGCTGGGTGGGGAGGCACTGAACTTGGCCATAAGAATACAACATGCTTGGACATTGATTAAGATGCTCAGCGGGTGGGGGACGGATATAGCTCAGTGCTAGAGCACGTGCTTAGACTGCAGGAAGTCCTGGGTTCAATCCCCAGAACCTCCACTAAAAATAAATAAATAAATAAGCCCAACCCCCGCCCCATGAATAAATAAAAAGAAACTGCCACCTTAAAAAAGATGCTCAGGGAGATTACTGAGCTCTCTGTAATGCCCGAAATGGGGGAGCTGCTAAGGGGGCCTGGCCCCTGCACTGACCAACTGGGGCTGAAGGGAGCAGCCCCTAGAGACCAAGGGCTGTGACAACATGCCTGAGGGGCTGTTTAAGGAGATGGAAAGGCAGAGTGACCCACAATGAGGACAGGCACTAGCCAGAGCTGGGGCTGCTGTTAGAAGGCATCCTCTTGTGATAGCAGTGAAGGGGATGGTGGGGAGGGGGAGGTGTTCAGGCAACAGCACCCGGCATAGGTGCCGGGTCAGAGACAGTGTCAACTGCAGCCTGAGGCTGGAGGCAGCCAGTGTGGACTGTAGGAGGAGAAGGCAGAGGAAGTGGAGGGGAGAAAGCACACAGTCTGTGTATCACAGACTGGAGCTCTTAGCCCAGCTCTGCCGGCGTGGAAGCTTTTAACATCTCTGTGCCTTGGTTTCCTCACTTTAAAAGTTAAGCTCAGCGAAGTTCTTGGGAGGATTTGCAATAACAAGCCCAGCATAGTACCCTCTTGTTCAAATTCCGTTACTAGTATTATCTTTATTAGTAAACTCCTTTCTTCCACATTTAAACCTCTGGTCACAGACAGTTTAAGGAAAGCCAGTTTCACTGGATTTCTTTCCCTCTTTTCTAGCTTATCTCCTGATTCTCTTTCTCCCTCCTTCCCATTACTTACTGAGCATTTACTTTGTGCTAGGAACTGCACCATGGAGGTGAATGCTGATTTCTTGATGTTTTTTCTCTAACCATAACCATGGGAATGTGGCTTTTCAGCTCTGTTCACATCCAGAGCTCCAGCAACTCCATGGAAACTCAGACTTCGCTGGGGAGTTGATTTCTGTAGGGAGCTGTGTTCTGTGTGCTAAATTGGGAGGGCTGGAAGGAGGGAATTAGTAATTAGAAAAGATTTAAATGACTGAAAATGCCTCCCTGACTGTGTAAATGGAAAATTTTCTGATGCTTACAATATTCACTTGGGATTGATGGTAAAAGACTGCACACAGCCTTGGCTGACTTACGAAGCTCTGATACATGCTTAAAGGAACAAAAGCAGTAAGGAGGGAGAGGTCGTTCCAGAAGGGGGCAGTTCTTCCTCAGTCCTTTGATTCTATGCAGGTGGTCTTTTCAGAAGAGTTTTGAACTGGTTCTGTTGCCGCTCCCAGTCCTCCAAATGATCAGAGAGAGACTTCTTTAGGAATCACTGACTCTTGGAGTTAAGGCTATCCGTTGTGTGGTCCAGCTAGCACTTCCCAGAAGAGGCCACATTCAAGGCGGCAGCCAAGCAACGAAAACCCCACCCTTTACGGAAGCTGACTGCCTCCTGTCAGGGTCCTGCGTATCTCCTCCAGCAGTCCTCCTCTCATCACTTTCTTTTCTAGTTTGTCTTCTTTTCATTATTAGCCATTGGAATTGGCCACCAAATTTTTGGTGAGCTGGTTAATAATGCCTTTTTTTAGAGGAATAGGAGTTTTAAGGCCTCTTTAAAGTAGAGGAAGAGATTTATTAGGCACATGTAACTGCAATCAGTTTCAATAATAATTTGTGAGGATGGGACTTTGTGCCACATCCTAGGAATGTAAGAAGACTAAAACAATGAATGCTGGGACTGCCCTCACAAGCCTTACAGTCTAGTTGGAAAATTACCATTTTCCAACCCTCAATAATTTTTTCAGACAAGCATAGTAAGTAGATGCTAAAAAAAAAATTGAGATGAAAATTTATTGGATAAAGCAGAGTCACATGGTTTTAAACAATCACTCCACAGATTTGTGTTTATAAAGGTGCCTTTAGAATGGAGAGATCTGTGGTCCTTAACCAAGTAACCAAACTTTGTATCACCAGTAGTGAGACAACCTCACATTTTCATCCTGGTGTGATACAGTGAGAAGTAGACAATATCACTCACAAGATTTTGTGGGGGGAAAAAAAGTTTGATCTGATTCTGATCAGGAAGAAACAATTAGACAAATCTAGAATGTGGAACAGTCTATAAGCATCTGGCCTGCCTGAACTCTTGAAAATAAAAATATAAAAAAGGAAGGAAAGAAAGAAAGGAGAAAGGAAAAAAAGGAAGAAAGGGAGGGGAGAAGGAAGGTAGAGAGAGGAAGGGAGGGAGGAAAGAAGCGAGAGGAAGGAAGGGAGAAAGAAAGGGGGAGAGAGAAAGAGAGGTAATTTTATTAAAGAAAAAAGAAGGTAGTGTTTCAGATTAATAATTACTGAAGACATAATAACCGTCAAATACAATGAGTAAACGTTGCTTCAATCCCAAATTGAAGGGAAAAAAATCTATATAAGACATTTTGAGGACAATTGAGGAAATTTGAATAGGTACAGTATATTAGATCATACAGAATTATTGTTAGCTTTCTTAGGTGTAATAATGATAATGTGGTTATATAGCAAATATCTTTACACTGAGGAAATGCCTTGCTAGTATGTTAGGTTTGAAATGGCCTGATGACTGCCACATATTTCAAATGGTTCAGAAAAAAAAAAAAGTGTGTGTTTATGTGTGTGTCTCTTTTGAGCAGACAGAGACAGATCAATTGAAAGAGAAATGTCAGCAAAGAAACAGAGAAGGAAGGAAGAAGAGAGAGTAAATGTGCCAAAATATTAGCAACTGCTAAATCCTGATGAAAATATGGATTTTCATTGTACTGTTTCTTTAAATTTTTCTGTAGTTCAAGATAAATGGTTGGAGGGGTTCTGTTGCAATAGGTCTAGATCAAGGCTTAGGGAGAGGGTAGTAAATTAGAAAAGAAAGAACAAAAGTAAAAGCTATTTTGAAGGGAAAATAGATTAATAAATGTCATTTCTCAACAAAAGTGGTAAATATAGTTCATTTTTCAGCATCTGTGTCTGTGCAGATCGCCTCCTTTTGATTTGACTGATGAAACAATTGGAAAGAGAGGATTTAAGAGTCCTTGACACAGTTTGCCTGAATGCAGAAAAACTGTTTCTGGGGAGTTTCAGGCAGTGAGATGATGGCCTTATTTTTGGGTAAGGGGAATAAGATAAACGTTAAGATGTAATTAAGGACAACAGACAGATGCCAAGATACACATAAGCCCAAACACAAAAGACTGTTACTATCTTGAGAACCAGCAGTGAAACAAGCATCAGGGAAGCCCTGCGTGTGCAGTAGCCAGTCTGAGTTTTGTATTACTGGGTTTTGATCAAGATTAGGACTTTATTGCTACTCAAGCCTTCAGATGCTCTAGGAACAGACCATTTGACAGGTAGGTCTCTGGAGACAGTTTTTTCTTTCCTTTAAAATTGATTTTAATGCTTATGAATGAGGTCAACTGAGCAAGGGGGAAAAAAAAGAACCAAGAACCTCTTTCACAGACACTGTAATCTCATTAAAGTTCATTTGGAATTAGCATATTTATGTGAAAAATAGTGTTGATCCAGTATTTCTTACTGCAGGTGCCACTGCATTTTTGGAAGCAGTTTTTCACTGTGTATGGCAGTGCCACAGTCTGCAGGACAGTCAACCAGCCCGAGCCTTGCATGATTAATGCTAATGCTGACCCCAAACGCTAACATTTTTAAAAACCAAAAATACCTGCCCCTCCCTCACATTTCCACACCCAGTTGAGAATTTCTGGTAGATTCGAGGTCACTGAGGCCAGAGCCATTGCTTTTTTTGGCCAGTGTGTCCCAAGACATAGTACAGTAAAGACACTCAGTAAATATCTATTGAATGGATTTATGTATAGTTTGAAAATTTGATTATTCACATTTACTCCGTTTTCCTATAAACACTACTGTATTTCTAATCTGCCTTGTTAGCCCTTTTTGTTTTTTATTGTCAAAGTAACACAAATCTCAAATTCAATAGTTAAAACTTTTTTAAAAAACTTTAAAAATTGTTCTCACAATACGTGTTCACTTAAAAATTATTCAGATTCTACTAAAGGCTATAAAATAAAATGCAGTCCGTTCTCTCTTCAGTATTTCACCCCATCCTCAAGGCCTCAGCCGTTTAAAACCTCTATTAGCACTTGGTTGTATCAGCTTTCATGCATTCTCTATGAGATCATATATTCTTTTTTTTTCTAACAGGGTTATATATATATGCAGTTCTGCACCTTGTTTTTCTTTAATTTAGTGAGGTATCATGGATATTTTTTGGTATCAGAATATTAGACATGTACATCACTGCTTTTCATGGCTGCATCTTACTCCATTGTGTGGATATTTCATAACTTATTTAATCAAGCCCCTATCAATGGTGTGTTTAACACTAGATTAAATTTAGTGAGAGTTTAATATCAGAAACCCCAAAAACAAAGTTTTTTTTATAGCAGAGTATTTGCAGTCAGTGCACTGATTTCAGAGAACATGCTGAGAAGCTCAGGAGGCTGCTTTTATTACCACCATCCATCTAAGAAAGGCCTCAGCTTCAAATTGGACACTAGCCTAAGGGAATCTGTCAGCCTAAAATCACACACACATCCAATCCCAGAAGTAAGGTCTCAGAGGGTGAGGTGAGCAGCATATCTTTGAGGGCAGGAATTTAGCCTCATGCTCCAGAGTGTGACCCTTTGCCTGAGCATTTTTGGCACTTAGCTGATGTGTAGGTGAGTGATTCTTCAGCAACAGTGTTTTCAAGGGCATTGAGACAAGGAAGGGGGGGCTTCAGGGACACCTGCACCATAATATCTACAGGCCAGCACTGTTCTGAGAGACACTAGTACCAACAGAGACCCGTGAAAGTGCAATATGGTGGCCAGAGCCCTGGAATGAAGGGAATGGTCAGCTGTGGGTTGTATGGGTCACTGTTCTCATGTCCATGTATCCCTTCCCAAAGTATATCTTAAAGGAAGTTCTTGAGCCATCCTGCCAAGCCTTAATTGGTCACAGAGCCCCCAAAGGGCCAGAGAGCTTGTAAATCAGCAACGTCACACCACAACTTGAGACTGAAACCAAATTTAGGCATGAATGAAGAGCCAGCAAGAGGCCAAAGGAGAACAAAAAGCTACATCTCCACCAGAGGTGCCCACACCTGACTGATCACCTATCACTCGTGAGCTTTTCAAAAATAAAGATTCTCGGGCCTCACCCACAAGGACTTTTATTCAGCGAGTCCAGTTTAATCAGCCATTCTCCCCCTAGATGACAAATTCCTTCTGAAAAAGACTCTGGTTATTACCTGGGCTCATAATAAGCATGCAATAAATGGCTGTCAAACATTTTTTTGATTTAAACTTTAAAATGATGTGATCTGTTATAATCATTGATTAATTCGAGAAACATCATGAGATATCTGTGTAGTGTTCCAGGTATTAGAGGTATGGACGTACAAGAGACAAAGTCTCTACTCACAGGAAGCTCTTCTTGGAGTGGGTGAAATAATAAGCAGGCTAAGTATCAGGTGAGCCTAAGTTCTCTAAGAAATTAAAGCAGGATGTTAAAAGACAGGCTGGAAGGCTACTTTAAATGTGGTAGTAGGCAAAGAGCTCTCTGAAGAACTAGCTTTTAAGCTGAGACTTGTGAAATGAGGGAGCAAATGTGAGAGGAACCAGGGAAGAGCACTAGTCAGAAAGACACGGATACAAGTGCCCCAAGGCTGGAGGGAACTTGGGTTAGGTGACGCAGAATGAAGGTCCCTGTGCCTGGAGAACCGAGAAGGAGGCAAAGAGTGGAAAGAGATGGAACCAGAAGGACAGGTGGAGGTCACAGTTAGATGTTTGGATTTTATTCAAAGTACAAGAAGCCAGTGGGGAAAAAAAAATAGCAGGAAAGAGGCATGATCTGATGTACACTTCGAAATGATCATTCTGGCTGTGGGGTTGAAAGTGGATAGAGAAGAATAGGGGGGCCAGAGTGAGAACAGGGAGCCTAGTCAAGAGGCTACTGCAGCATCGCCGGGAGAAATGGCTGCTTGGACAACGGGAATGGGGTGGAGCTGGAGAAAAATGGTTGGAATTGAAATACTGCTTGGAGCTAAAAAAAGACATGCTGATGGATTACATGGGGAAAGTGGAAGGGAAAGAGAATTAAGGGTGTTTGGCATGGAAGTTCTTGGTTGAGTGGTTTGAGTGGTGGACAGTGGTATTAGTACTTGCTGAAAGTGGAAAAATTCCCCGGAAACACGTTTGGGAAAAAAATTAAGAGACTGATTTTGAGCATAATGAGTCTGAAAAATCTCAGATATTCAACTGGAGATGTCACGTGAGCAGACAGATTTATAAATCTAGACTAACAGAAAAGTCAGAGGTAGAGACACTAGTACCATCCTATATTTGTATAATTTATTATGAAGCTTCAACTATTTTTGCTTACATATTCTTATAAAGATAGTTACTTTGTCACTCAAAACAGATGAATCCTGAAAGTTATTTACTGTGTTTTGGCCTAGAGTAAGCTGGGTTTGGATGCCAAATTATACCTTATCATTTTCAATTAAAGACTCCAAAATGATCAGCCCTCTACAAATGCCCTGGTAAATCAAAACATTTTTAAAGGTTTCCTTTTTTTTTTTTTTTTTTTTTTTTAATATATGCCTTTTTGGATCAGAAAGCCAAATTTAAAAGGGATGTTAATTTTAACTAAGACATGTAAATATCTGGTATCAGTTTTGCATTCTGCCTCTGCTCCGGGAGGACTCTGGTCTTGAGCTTTCATGCAGCAACTGTCAGAAAAGTTATCACTCGCAACCAAGTACAACAGACTCCAGGAGGAGAAGTGAATTTAATCAGAAATTTCCACTTCAAATACAATTTATAGTTTATTCACTCTGAGACGTGCTGGAGGGTGTTTGAAAAGTTTAATGCTGAATGAACTTGTTTTTCTCAAGCTGCCAACAAAATACATATCAAGCATAGAATATATTTGTTTATTAATCACTAGACGGGACCTCAGTGATTTTGCATAAGGCTCTCCTTCTAGACAAAGAAACTGAGGCTCAGTGAGGCAAAGGGACTTCCCAAAGTGAAATAAGCTAACAGTAGGGTGGGACTAACACTCAAGACTTCTAACTTCCAGGACACTGCTTTCCAGAGCACCATACTTCTTGTTTCAATGCCTAGAGCCTTAGCACTTCTCCTTGGCCTGCTAAGTCTTTGAGATACTTTGACACTGGTCTAGGTCATCCTCGTACTTTGTGAGTATCAGGGGAGGGGTAAGTAATAGTTAATAATTATGTGTCCTTACCATATACCAAGCACTGCTGCAAGTATTTTATACATATTTACTAATCTACCTTAGAAAAGCTCGGTGGAAGTGGGTACTCTTATCACTCCCATTTTGCACAGCAAGCCTTTTCTATCTCTGGGTCAAGTCAGATCAGGGTACTGAGCTTAGGAATACCAAGAATAAAATGATTATTAACATTAACTATTTCTCTAAGCTTCAGAGAGATATTTTCCAACTGCCTGTAAAATTGGAGATGTCCAACAGGCACAGTGAACTCAACACGTCTAAAACAAAATGTGTTATTCTCTCCTAGACCCATTTTCCACCCTGTGTTCCCATTTTGATCAACAGCATCGTTGTTCCTCTAATCACCCTTCTCCTCTCCCATTTCCAATACACTCAACACTATAAATATTATTTAAACTCTACTTGGTTCCCGGAACTATTTGAGAATAGCTGTATAGAACCTCCCTCTGTGTCCTCTCTCAAGTCTACGCTCGTTTCCTACCCCCAATCCCATTCTCATTGTTCCACATCAGGCCTTCGTCATCTTCCATGTGTAATACTGCCATAGTCTCCCAGCTGGTTATCCTATTTTTGATCACCTAGTTCTCCAACCCCAACCCTTCACTGTTGCCATTGTTATCCTTCCCCAAACCCAACTCAAACTGTGTCAAATGCCTTTTTAAAGGCATTGACTAAACTTCTTAACCTGCCTGCCATTCAGGGTCTACCTCTGCGGGCACCATTTTTCCTTTCTCTTTCTCATGCTCTATGCCAGCCATCCCAGGCCTGCTCACAATTCAAAATTAAGTGGGATAGTTAGTTTCCTTGCTTCCTTTACAAGTAGGTAATAAGGATCACTTAACACATATAAAAGTTTTTATTATATTTGTTTGTTTATATGTCACCTTGTTCAGTTAAAAAAAAAAGTGAGGTGGGAAAACAGTTTACTAGCTGTAAAATACTTTGAGATGTTATTTTTAAGCCATGGAAATCACTGAATTTTGAATCACAGGGGACCCTAGAGATGGTGGGGTCCAGCACCTTCTATTGTCTTCAGTGGCTCATTAGCTGGCCTGAATAAGCTACTTGCAGAGTTAGCAATAGAACCCAAATTTCCATCTCACTCTATCACATCACTTTACGAAATTAAAAATAGATTTTTTCTCCCCTCTTGAGAAAAGATGGAGCCTTCTGCGTTGATTTAATTCACTGGTAATATATCTACTTATTTTACTATCCCTGTTCTCTCTGAATAAAATAGAAATTGTTTGGATTCTGCCCTAGTTTCTTCCCTGCTGCCCCCTGCCACATACCAACCAGACCCCCAACTGTGAAATAATTTGCTTGAAACAGTCCCTGTGTTCTGCTCCTGACTAATTTAAATTGAAATCTGGTGCCAATTATCTAGCCCTTTCCCACTGGGTCACTCCTTTGTATTTTTTTCACAATTAATAATTCAGTTAAATGTATAGCTCTTAGCTACTCTTATTCCAAGACAATCTTATAGCAAAGCTATTCCTTGGTTGTATTATTGTGAATAAAAGCCATTTAGAAGTCCTCATTTAGTAGATAATGACTATGTACCTACCCCGTGTGTGCCAGGTGTTCGGTTGAGTGCTCTATTTGCATTATCCTAATCATCCTTACAACAACCCAGCAAAATAAGGGTTAATATCTTAGCTGCAGATGAGAAAAGTGAAGCTCAAAGGGGTTAAGTAACTTACCCAAGGTCATAGAGTTGTTAAGTGATGGGACCAAGATTTGAATTGTGGGGCTTCCCATGTCCAAACCCAGGGTTCTTCCCGTGACACTGTTTTCAGAGCAGGTGGATGACATGAGCTGGGATTGAAAACCTCAGCAGCCACGAGCAGTGGTGCTGCCTCCTGAGAAGCATCTCCAAAATCGGTTCCACGTGGGAGGCTCTTAGCGGGGCTGGAGCTAGTACAGGCCTCCTGCTTATTCTCTGTATTCTCTCCAGCTGTAAGCACTCCTGCACTACAGGAGTGACCGGGAGATACTATTCCTCAAGTCTAAGTTGAGGAATGCCTCCCCATTTCAGGCAAGAGAAACTGTAAATTCACTTAAATGGCTTAATATGCCCTGTACCGCCAGATCCCTGAGAGGCCATAATATGTCATGGTTAGGAATACTGACCCTTAAACCAGATTGCCTGAGTTTAATTCCTGGCTTTGCCATATATTAGCAGTGGAACCTCGGGCTTTTTTTTTTTTTTTTTTTTTTGGTATATGTGCTGTTTTCCTGTTAATTTGACACGTGTATTTAATCTTTTGCCCCAGTGTCCTCTATAAAATGGGCAGTTTTATATGTTCTCCCTTCATAGAGCTGTTACAAGGGTTAGGAAATTTGATTTATAGGAAATGCTCAGAACAGTGCCTGCCACACTAAGTGTGTACTTGTGAGTTCTCACCACCACCATCTTCATCATCATCACCACCTTCATTTCTCCTGCCTCACCTCTCATCTCCTTCGCACTCTCCTTTCTCCCCTTTCTGCACTTTAGTAACAACTTCTTTCTTTTCTTCAGATGTGCCAGACCCTCCCACCTCCCAGACCTTCCCTCTCTGCCTGAAATACTCTTGCTACTTCTATGCCTACTCCTCTCTCCCAGAGCCCTCCATGGACACCTCCACCCATCTTCACCTGAATAACTCACTCACGTCTCATTTCTGATGTCACTTCCTCCAGAAAACCTCACACCTCCTCACACCTTGGTTGCTTCCTAACCCCGACCCGAGCATTCTGACCTCATCTTGTCATAGCACTCACCACTCAGTTCTTGATTGTGTTAACCTGTCACTGTCCTCCACTGAATAGTAAATAGATTGACAATGGTTATGTGTCACTCTAGTTCACTCCTTCCATCAAGTTGGAAAAGGAAATGACAAGAATGGATATTTTAAAGAAATGAAATTTGTATCAGCACGGTGTTTAGCTCTAGATACTACACAAGGTGCACATTAAAAAATATTAGCAGAAAGACAGCGTCCGAGTTGCCCTAACTGACATCACATGCACTCAGCTGAGTCTCTGATGAGGCAATAAATAATAAGATGCTAGAAATCACACTCATAAGACCAACCCCAAAATAAAATAGACTAGAAAAAGAGCTCCCTGTCACTGGAGGCATGCAAGCAGAGGCAAATGCTCACTTGGTGAGAATGTTAGGGGAGGAAGGGGAAGAGAGTGAGGCCATTTAACCTGGAAAAGGGAAAACCATCTTCAAACATTAGAAAGAAGACCCTAGAAAAGTATTCCGGGAGCCCTCAGAGTGCAGAACTAGAACCAAGAGGTGGAAAGTACCAGGAAGGTTATTTAGATTCAACACAAAGAACTTTCTTTTTTTTTTAATTAATAGAGCTGACCCCAGGTGGGTTTTCCTGAAACACAGTGAGTTCTTCATCAGGTGTGGTCAGTGTCAAACAAGCCTGGATGACAATTTGCCGGCATACTGTAGTGAGAATGTATTATTCACTCACTCACCTCTTCAGTTATCACACCCACAACCTCCCAGGCACTAGTGACTCAGGTTCCAATGAAACAAGCTCCTATCTTTAGGAGCTCTCAAGTGAGCACACGCCACAAGTCCATGCAGACCTTCAGAGGATAGCAGCCAAGGCAGCAGAGCAGAAAGCCCCTGAGCTCACCTCCTCTCACGAGCACACCAAGATCACAACTATCTGCAGAACAGCCATTGACGACAAAGCCTGGAACCTACCAGAAAAAATCTTCTACAGCTAAAGACAAAGAAGGAACCACAACAAGACCAGTAGGAGGGGCGGACTCAACGATATAATCAAACCCTATACCCCTCCCCGCCACCGTGGGTGAACCACAAACTGGAGAATAATTATATTTCAGAGGTTCTCTCACAGCATGAAAGTTCTGAGCCCCACCTCCGACTCTTCAGCCCGGAGGTCCAACACCCCAGAACGACCAACCCAGAGCATTTGGCTTCGAAAGCCAGCGGGACTTAAGTGCAGGCGCCCCACGGGACTCGGAGAAATAGTTTTACTCTTAAACAGCACACACAAAATTTAACATGCACTGGGACGCAGGGCGAAAGCAGTAATTTGATAGGAGCCTGAGCCAGACCCACCTGCTGGTCTTCGGGAGTCGCCCGGAGAGATGGGGAGCGGCTGCGGGTCGCCCAGGGACACCGACCCCAGCGGCAGCCATGTTGGGAGCTCGTCCCCGGGGCAAGCCGGGAAGCCTTGCGGGAGCATCACGTGGGACCCTCCCTCTAGCTCGTTAGCGCCAAGACCTGGCCCCGCCCAACAGCCTGCAGGTGCCAGTGCTGGGAGGCCCAAGGCCTAACAAGTAACTGGGCGGGGACACAGCCCCACCCGCCAGCAGACAGGCTGCCTAAGGACTAAGGAGCTCACAGCTGCCTCTGGGCTCGCCCCTAGACACGGCCCAGCCCACCAGAGGGCAAGGACCCAGCTCCACCCACCAGTGGGCAGGCACTGGCCCCTCCCACCAGGAAGTCTGCGCGGGACTGTAGCCCAGCTTCACCCACCCACCAAGGGCAGACACGAAAAGCAAGAAAACTATGATCCTGAACCACAGGCCCTGCCCATTAGCAGGCCAAAGGGACCTTTATGGGACACCCCAGCCCCGATATCCAACTGTATCAGGAACCGCCCCCATCATGATCTAAAACGAGCTCTTGGATCCCTGGGCCCTGCGGCCAGACTCCGGAAAACAGCTCTGCCTGCCAGGAGTCCAGCACTAACTCCAGGATCTGATGTCACCTGCCAGTAGGTGGGCAACAGCCCTAGATCTTTGGGATCCTGACTCTGCCCACTAGTAAGCCAGCACTAGCGCCAGGGACCCCTACAGTTCTACAACCAGCCACCTGGTGACCAGGCCCCACTAAACAGCTGCCAGCAGCATCCACACAAGGCAGGGCCTGGCAGCCAACCAGAGTAGGGGCCAACCAAGCCTACCAGACCACCCACATAGCCTGCCACAACAGAAGGAGCCACACAGCCCTCGCAGGGGGAGCACGCAGCTTCTGTGATGAGAAGGGAGTGCCCTTCTGGGACACATAAGATGCCTCCTATAGAAGGCCACTTCACCAAGGTCGAGAAAG
This sequence comes from Camelus dromedarius, assembly GCF_036321535.1. Taxonomy (NCBI): domain Eukaryota; kingdom Metazoa; phylum Chordata; class Mammalia; order Artiodactyla; family Camelidae; genus Camelus; species Camelus dromedarius. Next base: position 56,333,450 of record NC_087447.1, on the reverse strand, counting down.
TAACTAACCTACCACATCCATAAAAATCCAAACCGCAGCTTAGACAAAATGAAGTGGCAGAGGAATATGTTCCAGATGAATGAACAAGATAAAACCCCAGAAGAACTAAGTGACGTGGCGGTAGGCAATCTACCCAAGAAGGGGTTCAGAGTGTAAAGACGATTGAAGAACTTGGGAGAAAAATGGATGCACAGAGTGAGAAACTGAAAGTTTTTAACAGTGTTAGAAAATATAAAAAACAACCAAACAGAAATGAAGAATACAATAAATGAAATTAAAAAATACACCAGATGGAATCAATAGTAGACTAAATGATTCAGAAGAACGAATCAGTAAACTGAAAGATGGAGTATTGGAAATCACTGCCACTGAAAAGAAAGAAAAAAGAAATGAGGTCAGTTTAAGAGACCTCTGGGGCAACATCAAGTGCACTAATATCCACATTTTAGAGGTCCCAGGAAAAGAGAGAGAGAAAGGGCCTGGGAAAGTATTTGAAGAGATAGATGAAAACCTCCCTAATCTGGGAAAGGAAAGTCACCCAAGTCCAGGAAGTGCAGAGTCCCAGACAGGATTAACCCAAAGAGGAATACACCAAGATGCACTGTAATCAAAATGACAAAAATTAAAGAGCGCATACTAAAAGCAACAAGGGAAAAGCACCAATAACATATAAGGGAACTCCCTTAAAACTATCATTTCAGCAGAGACTCTGCAGACCAGAAGGGAGTGGCATGATACATTTAAAATGATATGAGAAGAACCTACAACCAAGAACACTCTACCCAGCAAGGCTCTCATTCAGATTGGATGGAGAAATCAAAAACTTCCCAGACTGAATCTTTAATGACTAGAAGTTTTCCAGGTGAGGAAGAGAAAAAAAAAAATATGTTCTAGATAAGGGAAAACAGCACGTGCAGAAATGCAGAAATGCCTGAATCAGAGAAAAAAAGTCAACAGTGTAGTTGAATCACCTTAAACGTGTACATCACACATCGGGGATTGAGGAGGGTTGCAAAGGTTCTCCCCATTTCTGGAATTCCGATTCTGATGTCGATGTCACCCGGTCTAAAATACTAAGATATAGCCAAATATTTCTGGAGAACATTGAGTCATGTATCCAGGGAATCCCTGGAGCCCCAGGCCAGGGGCCCTGGTGGCTGAAATAGCAAACATAATGGTCATCTTTTAAAAACAAAAAGAAAAAAGACTGACTCTGGACATAGCCCACCATTCACTTTCACATTAGCACCTGAAAAAAAAAAACCCTACAACTACTTGGTATTTTAAAATGTCATATCAATAAGGTAAACTGTTTTTGAATGCCTCTGAAAATGTTATTTGAGCAAAGATTACTGATAAAAACTCAAACCTCAGAGATAGAAATAGAAATCAAAGTGACCTTGAAAAGTTTGAAAGACTAGAGTTAACCATGTTTGCTAAAACCTGGAGGAAGATCATCAGGAACGTGGTCAGTGTGGTATTGTGCAGAATAACAGCACCATCAAGGGCTCTGCAAATGTGGAGCCCCAAGGTGAAGAAGATTTGATTATCACTTGCCCAGTGGAAATCAAACACACACACACATAATAGGGCACATCTGCTATAGTGGAAAGAAGCCTGGGCTGAGCAAGAGAAGCTTTGGGCTCATCCTAACCCGTGCTCGCTCTGATGTGACTTTGGGCAGGTCCTTCCCCACTATGGAGACCATCTCAAATGTGAAAGCGCTAGATGAAGACGTTTTTAAGGCTCTTCCAGGGCTAAAGTTCTATGTTCCTAAAAAGAAGGAAGGGAGGGAAGAAGGAGAAAAAAACATGAAGTAACCCATACATTAGTTAATTTCCATTTGATTTTATTTCATCACTTATAGCCACAGCCCTTTGAAGAAACACTCACAGCATAAAGATACTATTTATTTCCTGCATGCCTATATGCACCAGGTTCCGTGTTAAGGGCTTTACAGATATTGTCTCATTTATTTCATGCCACAGCCTTGATAAGTAGGGAGATATTACACCTTTTTTACAAGTAAGGAAGCTGAGGTTTGAAGAAATTCAATGACTTTGCCAAGTTACTTAGGTTTAATTGGTGGACTCAGGATTCAAAGCGAGTTCTCTCTGACTCCAAATCTTTCGTTCCTTCCCACTTTTTCAGGTTCCCTTAGTGTACTAACTAAGAAAAATTCAGAGGATGATTAGAATATTGAAAGATGTAGAAGTCTGATGCTATAAAGGGAAGTCCAAGAAAAGGTGGTTGTTCACCTGATTTTCACTTCAAATGCCAAAATACATTCCAGTAGAGCAAAGATTAAATGGCTAAAATCCATGGTTGTCCCAGAAGAAAACATGGGCAATCTGTTTAATATCCATCAGAAAAGGGAAGATGTAATAATACAAAGCTCAAAAGCTAAAAAGGGAAAAAAAAATGTGACTATGTAAAACACTTTAAACTTCTATATGGCAAAAAACAGTATACAAGGGAAAAGTTTACTTAAAATACAATACAAAATACAAATACCAAACTAGTAAGACTATTTCAATAGTTATCTGAGACGAAGCACTAATATTCTTGATATGCAGATGAATTTTTAAAAGAGCAAGCTAACCAAACAAACAAACAAAAAAAGTCAAAATAAGTGAACAGGCATTTTATACAGAAAGAAATTTAAATAACCAACAAAAATATTAAAAGATGTTTAACCTCATTATTGAAGAAATGCAAATTTTAGAAATATAATTGTCTACCTATCAGAAGGACCAAAGTCAAATGTTGGGGTATGAGCAGTTTGGGATTAAGAGATACAAACTACTATGTATAAAATAGACCAGCAACTAGGATATATTGTGCAGCACAGGGAAATACAGTCATTATTTTGTAATAACTTTAAGTGGAGTATAATCTATGAAAATATTGAATCACTATGCTGTACACCTGAAACTAACATAATATCATAAATCAACTATACACCAATAAAAAAAGAACTCTATGATATATTAGTAAATGGAAGAAAATCAAGGTATAAAGCAATATGTAGTATATTATCTTTTTTGTGTAAAATTTTTAAATTATTTATAATTTCATAAACCTGCTATATTCATAACAGAAATTATTGGTAGTATATACAAGAAGCCATCAACATGGTTACCTCTGGAGAGAAAAGTAAGAGGTAGAGGGAGCCTTCAATTCTTATACTTTTTGGTGTTGCTTTGATTTTCATGTATGTGCATTATGTAAACAGTTGTCCCTTGGCTGTTCCAGGGACAACTCTCTCCCCCCCACTCCACTGCAGATACCAAAATCCACGGGTGCTCAAGTCCCTTATAGAAAATGGTGTAGTATCTGCACATAATCTATTCACATCCTCCCATATACTTTAAATCATCTCTAGATTACTTATAATACCTAATACAATGTAAGTACTATGTAAATAGTTGCCACATGTGTAGCAAATTCGAGTTTTTTTGCTTTCTTTCTGGGAGTTTTTTTTTGACGATTTTCAGCCTGAGGTTGATTGAATTTACCAATGCAGAACCTGCAGATATAAAGGGCTGACTGTCTATTAATGATATTTTTATAACAATGTATTATTTGGGCAAAGAGATTATGGCCTGCTTTTTCCTTCATTATTAGTTTCTGTTTGTTCAGTGAATAAATAATTATTTTTTACATGTACGATAGCAAACTGAAAGAAACAAATCATGCATATACCTTATAACTTAGGAAATATACTTCCAGGGAATTTAGCCTTCAGAAGCAGCTTCGTAAGTGTTTGTAGTAGCAAAATGCTAGACACAGCTTTAACCACATCAATAGGGATCATATTGAAAAATACTGGTATGGCCAAACCATGGAATACTAGGCTCCCTTTAAAAGGTAGAATGATACGAGCTGATATGGATAATGTCCCAGACATAGTGTTAAATGAAAGGCTAAACAAAAACAAGTTATAGAATTACGTGTATGATATGATTCTATCCATTTAAACAGAAAGTCACTAATATATTATAATATATGTATATATTAAAAAATGAATATAGAGCCATGTGTTTGCACGTGCATATAACAGACTTCTAAAAACATATGCAAGAAACTGCTAGCAGTGATTACCTCTGGGTGTGAAGACAATGAAGAGACTTCCTACTTTTCTTTTTATACCTTTCTGAAGCATAATAATTCATTACCATGATGACATATTATTTGTTAATAAAAAGTTCACCCTAATTGTTTGACAAAAGAGATCATTTGGCCCATGACACTTGTGCATTCAGCTTCCTGTAGGCAGAAGCCTAGCTCAGATTACTTTTTCTGTCTCTTCCAGCTCTCTGAGTCATACTTCTGACTCATCAATGCCTAGACAGTCTCTGAAATGACTGTCATTTAACAAGGATTAAGTCTGGAATTTTATAATTCAAAGGGACTTTAGGCCCAAAGAGCCAAACAGTCCCTTCCCCCTGAGGCAAGAGAGAACTGAGGCTCAGCTAGTAGGGAGTAGCCCAGCCAGACCCAGACTACTCAACAGACTTCCCAGTGTGACAGTGTAATCAATGCTTTCAGTAAGACTAGAAAGCCAATCAATGCTTTCACCAGAATAGAAAGGTAGGAAATTCATAAAAGTGAATAAGGGGACTTTAACAGTTATAATGAGAGGACCAGCACGTAGAATTGAAGATTACAGATGTTCCAGGTCTGATAGGGAAACACAGTGGCAACCCCCACCCACCACCCAATATCATTTGTCAAAGAAGATTGATGAGAAATAAGATAAGCTGATCCGCTCTTTTACTCTTCTTCATGGCCCCTAGCCATCTTCCCTGTAAGTAAAAGGAAGCAGAATTCTGATATCAGCTGCATAGCTTGGAAAACTGGCCTTACTGTGTGTTCAGTTGAAGCAGAAAAGCTTCTTAGGGGCTTGTCTTGATCACCTTTGTTCCTGACCCGCCATCCCTCTCCTGGGGCAGACACAGAGCCCTGTCACTGGAAAGCACGCAGTAATTATATTGTGTTGGCTTAGCCTGAATTGGCTCAAGAAAGATTTTAGCCTTTGCTTCTTATTAAATTTGACTTCAGAGTGATTTTTCCCTCTCGGCAGAGTTTTGTGCTTATTTTTTAGATGCTCTGTTTCTCTTCTGGCACGGACCCCAAAATGGGAGTTAGCAAGAGCAACAGAAACTCCTGGCGTTCTCTATTTCATTTTGTCACAATTCATTCTGGGATTGTACATAAGAAATGGGGCAGTCAAATTTATTTTGGAACAAGGCTCAGGACTGTCTAACCAAGCTCAGGATGACAGGACCAGGCATTTGACCAAAGAGAGGGATTTGGCAGGCAGCCAGCCCATTCCATACAGTCTCCCCAGAATCTCATATGAATGTATTATTCTGTCAGCATATACTTGTCTACATACATTACATGTGTCTCTCTTTATTACCCTGCTTTCCCTCTAATTTTGAAGGTTCCTCTCTATCCCAGAAGTCTAGGAAACTCATAGAAGCATATTAAATGCACACACTAAAATCTTAGCGGACATGGGTAGGCAAAACTTGCAACCCACTGAGACCATGGCACAAGCACCCGAGGGGAAATTTCACGTCTCTGCTAACTAAAGTTATCAGGAGCACGAAATCTGATAAGTGAACACTCAAATGCCTGGGTAGGACATGAAGGGTTTTGAGGCAGGTAACAATCTCAGACAGCCTCTCAGTTTGGGGAAACTTCTTCCTTCTGTCTATCAGAATAATATGCCTTAGGAAACACCAAAATTCTCCGGCTTCCTCTTTCAGGTGAACGGCATTGACCTTCGCGGAGCATCCCATGAACAGGCTGCTGCAGCACTAAAGGGGGCTGGACAGACGGTGACGATTATAGCACAATACCAACCTGAAGGTCAGTGAGAACGCAAACGTACAGTGTTCTGATGTGCTTCTGTGTGAATGGATACCCGCATTTCTGATCACCGGTATTAGCCAGTCACCACGAAGGTGTTTTGAACTAACTATGGTGAAAAGTTGGTGGTTCATGTCCAAAGAACATGAGGCTTTGTTACTCTTAATCTTCCAAGGAAAACTTCCTACAGTTAGAAAGCCCTGTTTGAAAATATGAATTTAAACAAATAACTAGCATCAGCTTTATTTCATTTACGTTCTTATCTGGTACACAGTTTTGGTCAGCAATGGGCACTAAACAAAACAATTAAGATCTAGGAAGCAGGGGGGAGAGAGCTCATCTACAGAAACTGACCGTGACCAGTGGAGACCATCTTCTCTCCCTGTGGCATTAGCTTACTCTCATTAACACTAACACGATTTTTGAACGTCCTTGATGTGGATTTTTTTTTTTTTTTTTTTTTTTTTTTGCCTTTTCTGCCACACTATCCCTTTGGGGACACATTACTGTAAACCCTGAGACTTGGTGAGATGTCATAAGCTGAAGTAGCCAATGGAGCCTTGATGAGATATTCTAAACTGGATTGGCCAAACCCTGTTTTTTGATTTGTTTCAACATCTGTTTTTGTGGTCAGAATGAGGCTCAATGAGACAACTGGGATGTTACCTACTGTGGAGTTGATTTCTTAGCAAATTTATACATAAAAATCACTCTTTTGTTAATAAAATGTAGTTGCATGCACCACTGTGGATTGGACTTGGTACAAAAAAACAGAGGAATATGGTTCTGCCTTCAAGAAGTGTAGTTAATTGTTTTTGGTCCACGTGGCTAGCAGAGAGGAGTATCTGAACAGCTGAACATAAAAGTACAGGATGCCTTCAAGGAAGAACCTTCGTGCATATGGGTATAAAGTGCTTCTTTGGCCTTTTCAAATGATTCTTTCTTAACATCAATTGGTCTATTGCTGTTTGGAAGATTGAGGTTTGTGTCTTTCCTGTGACATCTTAGGTTTTGCCATTAATAGTAAACCAACCACATGTTTTCAAGAGAATGAAGAAAACATTCCGCTGTATGTGTTTTGGTATGTTACTTTCCCTTTGCCCGACTTTAGAATTTGCAATTAAGTTATACCAAAAAAAAAAAAGTATTAAATGCTTTTTTCTATTGGCTTAGCCTAGATATGGCCAGAGAGCCATCTGGAAAGAGAGATTTTGTGTTTGTCAAAGATGGATGATGTCAACACCAAAGAAACATGTTCTTCCCAGACAGTTTTGAGAAATCTTTCTACTTCTTAAAAATTCACAGATTCACAGAATGACATGTCTTCTAATAGGAATAAACAGCTCCAAAAGCACCCACTGTAAAACAGAAAATTAAAAGATCTGGGTTTACACAATTTGATGAACAAATTCTACTTTGTGCAGATTAAGAACCTGTTCATGGGCTTCTTCCATTTTCTTGATAGCTGTTTTCTTTGGATCTCAGACTCTATGCCCTACACCAGAATCTGACACAAGGCATAGATATCCCTGTCTACTTTCCCATTTCTGAAAAATTTCTTCTCAAACAATTCTGCAGATGGTCAGAATTATAGTTACACTAATTAGGAGCTCTTGATAGTGAAGACAGCCATTTAAATAACCTTGAACAGAATGATTTCAAGCTTTAAAAGTTACAATAAAGGACAAGCACGTCCTCGTTCTATCAGCATAAATCTTCATCTTAAACTTCCTTATAGCTTTGTTTCCTTTAAGCAACGTACTCATTCTGGATACTATGCTGTACTTTATCAAGATGCCTGTTCAAAGCATATCTTATAAATCACATAAGTCGATTTTTAAAGTGCTTCTAAAGAAACCCGCAAATGACAACAAGGTTAGTATTTCAAAATGCCAAAGTACAGATCAGATTCACAGAATGACTTCTTGATTTTAATAGTCTAACTGCATTCTAATTTGTCGTGGGTTTAAATCAGTTAGAAATGTGGTCATGCAACATCAAGCAATCATTTTTCCCCCTTTGCAAATTTAATGTGTAAGTGAGCCTTAATTTAACCATTGTTTGAAATGGAAAACTGATTGGATTGTTGTTTAGATCATTTAGGGACATTTAAATTATACAACATATTTGAGAAATAATGAGCAATTTACCTTTAAAGAAACAAGTGAAAAGAAGAGTATGCTGTGAGAGTCCATTAGCACATGCTCACCAAGTCCCTTCGTTTGCACCTGTATTCTGAGGTATCCATGCTAAAACTAATGTTATTGACATCTTTTTTGGTATGGTCAAGAACCAGGCTTTGGGTAAATTCAAATTACATTCAAATCCTTTTAGCAGGAATTATCCTAGATGCCTTGCTCAGTATTACTAGCTATTCAGAAAATTCCACCTTTACCCCCCCATCCCAGGTCTTTGTCTTTAAGGAATTTTTTAAATCTTATTGAGGAGAAAAGACTGACACATTTAATAGAGATCAGTTCCTAATGACACATGACTAAAATTATATGATAAAGGCACCATCTCTAAGAATTATAGAATGTCAGAGGGATACGCCTGCAGGAGCCAGACAGTGCAAGAGTACCTCATGGAAATGGGGAGATAGGACCAGACTTTGAAAAATGGGTGGGAATTATATTCCAGAGAGCAGGGAGCAAGAACATCTTGCCAAGTTATATAAGATTGTGAACTCTAAATGTGCAGACACCAAAACCTGTATTTTGTTCACTGATAAATTTACCTTCAGTGTTGTACATATAATTGGTATTTCTTAAAAAGTTGTTGAACTAATGAAGAGAAGTTTACCGTTCTTCAGTACTTGAGTTTCCACTTGATGGTAATGGAAGATTGAAGGGACTCATTTTTACTACTTGCATTTTTTCATTTTTGCTTCAAAGCAGAAAGTAAGTGCTAAACAAGTGTGTATTGCAAAATATAAAAAACATTTCCAACTGTATTTTTCATAGTACTGAGTGCATTTTTTGAAATAATGATAAATAATTTACAATTATTATAATGTAGCAACATATGTCTTCCTTGGTGAGTTTCACTGCACAGGGTAAAGCCAAGGTTGCGACACTCACTTCTGCTTAAGATGAGCTTGGGCTCACTGGCCAGTTGTCTGAATTACTCTATCCATCATCAGTCTTATTCAATGTTTAGTTCTAGATGGTGGAATTGAAGCCAAGTTTAGAGTCACATACAAGCAGTATTTCTTTCTGATGGTGTGACTGTGATTCATTTTTATCATTTTTTTAATCCAATTTGTATCACATGCTTACTTTGAAATTAACAGGTGTTATATTAATAATAGAAAGAAAATAATAGTTATTTTCTCTCTTTTTAAAAAGAATCATGTCTGATACTTCAGAAAAAATTCTATTTAAACAATACAAGAAATTAATTCTCCTAACAATTTCAATTACTTATATTCGATTTGTGAAGTCACTCCAACGCTACTTGGAAAAAGGAAACATAATGCCCAATAATGCCCACCTACCCCCTACAAACACACACACACCCATTTCTTTATCGTTCCCAGAGATCTTGCTCATTGCTTTCAGAATTACCATTCCAAAAGATACAACCCCAAGATGCCTGTATACAAACTCCTTGCCTTTCACAATATGGTCCCAGCCAACCTCCAGACCCCCTCCCCCTACCACCACCCACCAGAATCATCCTTTTCCACCATTTGTCTGCTGCACAGGACTGCTCCCTGACCCTGCACCTAGTCCTGAACTATCATATTTTGAGGTCTTTGCTTATGTGGGTTCCTCTGTCTGGAATTCTTTTTTTTCCCTTTCCACCAATGCATTGCTGCTTATCTTGAAGGCCCTCAGATGCCAATTCCACTACAAAGCCATCTTTAATCTGCTGAATCAGTGTTGATGGAGTCTTTCTGGGAGCTTACTAGACCTGTATTCAGACACCTGGTGTGTCCCTTGTCATGATTTGCACATTTCTCCACTCAAGTAAGCTTCTAGAGGGCAAGGACCTCTACCACTCATTTTATCTCCCATGCTAATTTACTCAATATGAATTTGATTATGATTTATTAAAGAGTTACCAGATGGGTCTTCTTTTGTTTTAGAAGTGCAATACAGTATCTTCAGTGTGTTGGCAAATATTAGTATCAGATGCTTAAGAAGTATTTGCTGTGTGAATATTGAATGAATGCCACAAAGTTTTGATATTAGATGCAGAAAATGGTAAATAAATTCCTCGATAGGACATTTGGTGTTGATACTATTTTTAGATGTTGTCTTTTTGTTTTTTGTTACAAAACCTTTAGCAACTCTAGTGGATAAACTCTCTTTCTCCTGCCTTGCAGAAAACCTACAGCTGTTGCTCTGTAACATGAACAAAGGAAAGATAATTAAAGCTCTCATATTTTTTAGAGCTCTGTTACTCAACTTTAACACCACTGATGAAGGAAAAAGGCATTGATTACAACCTAATTACACATTTGTCAAAAAGAGTCTAACACAGCATTTCCTTTGGTCAGATTAGGGCAAATCTTCCCAGCGTTTGTTGCCTTCTCACTAATATAATACCACCTATATTTAGTGTGAGATTACTGACTGAGTTGAAATAATAAACCACTGGATATTCACTAAGATAATCAAGTGAACAGTATAAATTGTTGGATAAAGCACAAAATGGAGACAATTAATTGCTACGCTGTCCCCTTGAAAGCCACCAGTATCCCCTTGCCTTTAATCTGGCTACTCAGGGCATCCTGGGGACACTGCAAAGGCTTCAGAAGGGTCAGCAAGTAGGAAGGAGGAAATCGATAGTGGTCCCCATCAGGGAACAGAGACTTGAGCAGACAGTGGAGGGGCCTGATTTCCTCCACTTTTTATTCTTTAACAGAATACTTAACTTCCTAAAGGAAAATCCCAAAGGACAGAGTTGATTATTGCCTAGAGACTCATAAGTGTGGGTCTGGCTTATGGAATTGTGGCAGAGTGGCCATTTTCATTCAGTTAATAGACTTTTTTTTCCCCCACTAAACACTTACTATGCCTCAGTCACTATTCTAAGGAAATGATAAAGCAGTAAACCAAAGAGCCCTCTCAAAGAAATATAAAATTTGTCAGATGGTGATAAACAGTATAAATAAATAGGAAGACAGCTAAACATGACAGTAACAGAGAAATACATGGTAGGTACGGAAGGCATTTCTAATAAGGTGATATTTCAGCAGAGACCTAATTGAAGTGAGAAAGTAAGCCATGTAGGAAGGTGGGGCAAGAGATAAATTCTTCTAGAGTCTTGGTCTACCAAGTTTGGTCTGTGAACCAGTAGCGCAGACATCAACTGAGAGCTTGTTAGAAAGGCACAATCTTGAGCCCCAACCCAGGCCAACTAAATCAGAATCTGCATTTTATCAAGATCCACAGATCCACATTTGTATGTACATTAAAGTTTGAAAAGTACTGCTCTAGAATACTTGGAGACCCTGCAAAAACTGCCATTTAACACTGCTGGGTGGACTGCCTCCACCTGGAGTAGGGGGCAAAGTCACATGAGGTTGTATCCCAAGGTTTGATCTCTGCCATGTGTCACTCAATAGTTGATCATACCTCAGTGGTTTTACTACAGACAGATCCAGCTGCCGGGGGGGGGGGGGGGGGGGGCGGGGCGGGAGGGAGGGGTCTAAGAAGTTCATGTGTCAGTCACCTCTGCCTTGCCTGTCCTTACCCTCTAAATACAAATTATCAAGCACATTCATAAATCTTGCTAGAACTCCTCAACTAGTGACACAACAAACCTGTTCAGGCTTCATTCTCTTTAATTATGGCCCCTACCACAGGTGAGTTAAAGAAGCAGTGAGTTGAGATGAGGTAAGGCTGAATCCCATCCTGATGGGTGGCTCTGTGAACAACAACAAAAAAATCATCCAGCCATCACTATAACATTTCTTTCAGTAACTTACTATATTTTAGAGCAGAAATTAATTTAAATAATCTTTTTTGTTTCTATTAAATTGTATAGCTAATGCAGAAAAAAAAGTATATATTCTTTTCAGCATAAAGTGAAGCTCTGATCTTCTTTAGAGTAAGCACTCCGAATTAAGTCACCGAGCTTAAGCCAGAGGTGAAGCCTATGGTGCATTTCTCTATAGGGTCAAAGATATGAATAAAGCTTGAAATTAATTTAAACTTGTAAAAATATAGACATCTTCTATAGCTGAAGGTTCTCAGAAATCAGAGTATATACAACATCCAAGAAGCTTACTTGCAATGCAAACTATATTTCTTTATTTAAATCAATGTCTACATAGATTTATGCATATGAATGAACAGCTGTGGCATGTTGAAATATTTTCTCAATGCAAATAAATGCATCATAAATGCCCAGGCAAGATTTGTAAGGTCCAGCTGTGGGTCTTGATCAGAAATTGCATCAGCATCATCAGAGAAAACTTAAGATGAACTTTGGAATGGAAAATACCATGCAGGACTCTGGACTGCAAAGGGACAAGTATTCTAGTGCCAACTCTAATTCTAGCTGTGTGACTTTGTGGTAGTTATCCACCTTTATGAGTCTTACCTACAAAGAAAAAAGGGTTAGGATGGGTAAGATATTATCAAAATAACCCTTTAGTCATTAAATTCTAAATAAAAAACATGACCCTGACCTTAGGTGGTTAAAAAGCATAAATTCTATTACTTGAAAGTTTTGTCACTAACATAACATCCTTTTTCTTTGCATTTTTTGCATGATTTAAGAAGAAATGAATGCACAATCTAGTTAACTTGGTGCGTTCTGTGTGGTGTAACTAGAATCATTGAGAAATAGAAATTAAGAGTTGGAGGAAGCCTTTAAGACCATCTTGTCCAGCTTCCTTCTTTCACAGATGGGGGAGCTGAAGCTCAGTCAGCAACCAAGATAGGAAAGCAGTTCAATGTCTTAAAAGTGGTCATAGCTACTAAAGCTGAGGCTAGCTGAGCAGCTAGTAAATTCCTTAATAATTCTTTTAATTCACTGTAGTAGCTCATGATGGCAGATGGCTCAAATAGCCCAAGGAATCATCCAATAAGATTATTATGGTTAAATAGACATAAAAGAGTTTAAAAAATTGTCATGGCATCTCAGGGCTTTCTCATGTACACTTCACTTTCCTTTCTAGCTCATTACTGTTGTTAATTACTGTCTTCATATATCACAGGTAAATGATGAATATGAAAGCTTTAGAAGTATAAAAATTGTTTATTTAAAAAGCCACCAATCTTGAAAAATGGATAGTTCAATAAATAGTTCAAATATATTATGATTTTCCTCTTCCTCATCCTAACTTCTTTCTGTAGCACCCTTTATCCATCCATCTATCCATTCATCCATCTATCCATCATCGGTCAGTTCATCCTTAGTGATCGTCTGTATTGCCACATATCAGATTTCTCCAAATATACTGCATTAAATATATTTTAATTAATCTGGTTGGTATATTCTAACTTTTACCAAGATATTAGGGAGGAAACAAAGGTGCATATGACTCTAGAATTTGTACTGCTTAGCCATGTCTTTCTCTACAACCCTCTCTCATGTATATACACATCTTACTATCAGATGTTGCCACCTCCTGCAACTAGAAGTCTCCCTGGACTCCTCAATGCATCCGTTTCCTACCCTTCTCCTAGTTGCTTTGTTCCCTCCTCATCCTCCATCTAACACATAGCACCATAGTATATGACCAGAAATATGATTCTTGCAAACAGAGTCTGCAGATTCACGGGAGGTTCTCTCCAGATGCTTTCATGACTAATAATGCTGCATCCCTCTCTGCATGCCCACACCCCAGTTTGGACCTAGAGAAATGTAATGAGGACAAAGGGAGGTACCATTTCCTGCCTCATAGAAAACTCTCCTGACCTCATAGATTATCCTGAGAATACAACATTCCAAATTCATATCAAAGGGATTAAAAAGATTTACAATGCTAATTATAGGTCACCCCTCCTCCAACTGTATCATCCCTCTTTCCATCCCCACAGCAACTCTCATTCCATAATTCAATATTTTGGTCTTTGTGTGTATCATCTATATAATAATTTTATATTATTTTGGGGGGGTCTCTTGGCATCTAGTAACATAAAGCATTCACTCCTTAGTACTGAAAGAGGCTAAGTAAATCCTTGTGCTAGAGGCATTTTGACAGCCAAGAAGATCTCTTAGATCCATACTTGTCTTTAACAACATCCAGATCAAATACAAGGAAATAAAGAGGCTTAATCCTATTCTTGACTATACAAGTATTGCAAAATGAACACAGATCCTTGTTAACCCTCAGATGGGAGCGTTATCCTAGGTAACCCTCCCGTCTGCTACAAAATTACTGGATTTAGAGAACTGTTTCTACAGAGACAAAAAGAATACAAACCAAGACAGATATAAAATACCTACTAACTTAACTCTGTATTGCAGGTTCCCAGTCTAGTTTACCCTGACATCTGTTTGAATATCCCCCTATTTAAGCCAATCCTCAAGTATAATAATGAGTAATGGGGCATCTTTCTTCTCCTTTCCCTGACTCTGCTGCCTATGCTTCATTGACCGCATCTAAACCACATCACTTTTCTGAGCACTGACTGCCTTGTTTGTTAATTAAGATGGTTAGAGAGATTATTTTTACGGCTCTTTTCAGCTGACATTCTGTGAAATTTAGTTTACCGTGTCTTCTAATTAAAACTTGTCATCAAAGAATAATAATTACAAGCAAGTAACTTCTAAATGTTCTCTTTTTATTCCACATGTTTAAAAACATGGAAATTCTGCTTTCACCCACTTGTGGAAAGGGGAAAGATCTTTATCTGTGGAAATTGCTCTTTCTGTGTTTAGTAGGATTTCAACCCTCCAATAATAGTTTTAAGTTTAATTTAAGTGGAAACTCTTATTGCTTTCAAGTGGGAGCTTTCAAGATTAACAACTTACTGTACATAGTCTCTTTGTTTATAGACCCACTGTAGCCTAAATCTTATTTGTTTAATGAATTAAATTGTAATTACCAAGCTCACAAATAGATTTATTGAAGCTGAAGGAAAGTACTATGAAAGAAATAGGAAATCAAGTATGCAGAAAGCTGAAATATGATGATGTCTTAAATTCTCAGAATCACAAGTAGTAGCAACTTTAGGATGGAAAAACGAAACCTAGGAAATATAAAGTATACCTCTTTAATGTGCTTTGTAAATTCCTTATCCAAATAGGATTCCTGGTAGACTCATTGACTAAGTCTATAAAAGGCAAAAATATCCAAATTGCACTTCGGTTAGGATAATCTTCTCTTATTCCTTCTTTCCATTTCCTCATATTCATGTTCCCACCACTAAGGATAATTTGCTTTCTTAATAAAGAGCTGCTGATGCATTGTGAAAATTAAGGAATAAAAGAACAAAAATTCATTCATTCAGTTTTTATTCAGCTAATGTTTGTTACATGTTTCTGATGAGCGACATGCTGCCCTGGACATTGGAGCTAGAATGATGAGCAAAACAGACATGGCCCTTTCCCTAATGTGCCTGCAGTCAGCCAAGTAAAATCACACAGTGGTCTATACTAGCTGGTGAGTGCTCTAGAAAAAGAAAGGACCTTGGATCTAGACTCTCAGAGTCTAGAAACTCAAGTATACCCTTAAAAATACACTAAACCAGATCAAACCAAAACAAACAAAAAACTAGATGGAGGGTTAAGAAGGCATCTCTTCAAAAGAGTAATTCTGAAGTGTGAGTTGGCATTAATTCGTCAAAGCAGAACAGAGGAAGGAGTTGTAAGGAAAAGGAGGGAAAGGTGTGTGAAGCCACCTGTGGAGGAGAGAGGACAGTATTATGGAGGGACTGGAAGCAAAGTGAAGAAAGTGGGAGAAACACTGTGCAAAGTGGTGGAAGCTGGAGTCAGACGCAGATCACACAGGACTTTGTTAAGTCTTTGGTTCTTTCTCCTGAAAGAAAGTGTTGAAAAGTTTTAAGCTGGAGGCTGGCAGAATCAGCTCTGCTTTTCATAAAGACGGATCTGGCTGCTGAATGGAGAATAGGACAGAGAGCTCCACGGGGCCTGGGGAGGAACCAGTCGAAAGGCATCCATCATGGTGGTGGGATCAGTATAGCAGCAGAACAGGTGCAGAGAAGTAGGCAGACTCGGGGGAAAACTAGGTGGCAAAACCAACTGACATACATATTGGCTTATTAAAATATGTAAATGCATCCATTTTATTAAAATATGATAAAGCATTTTTGACTAGTTACAAGACAAACAAACCCCTCAAGGAAAGCATGTTTTATTCATCATTAAATCGCTAGTCCCTAGCACGCTGCCTAGCCCATAGCAGGCATTTAATAAATGTAGACCAGATGAAAAAATAAATGAATGATGCCAATGAACTAATGTATCTATTTTATAGAAACTCTCTGTTCACTTTTTAATTTTAGCTAAAGCAGAACAAAATATTGAGGATAAGAAAAGAAAGGGAGAGAGAAAGGGGGATGATCACAGGAAAGAATAATTAAAATTAGTCTCTAGGGAGCATTCACTACATGCCTGATGGCATTCTAGAATCTCTGCATATGTTAACATATGTATTTACACTTCTCAAGAACCTATGATGTAATTTCTATTGCTTTGCCCACTTGCACATTTACAACTGGGGAAACTGAGATGCAGAAAATATTAAGTGGCTCTCCCAAGGTCAGACAAGTAACCAGTGGAGTAAAACCAAGATTCAATTCTCAGTTAGAAAGACTCCAGAACCACCCCTGCACTAGACCACTTCTCATAGAGAAAGGAAAAGGAACCAGATTCATGTGGTGATAAAAGGGTTGGGAGGGAAGAATGGGAAGGGAGAATCCAAAGAAGGAAAGATGCCATTTATCCAGAGAGAGAAAGAGGGAGGTACAGAGGAGACCGAAACACGTCAGATGGGGAAACAGAGGTGGGAGTGTTCAGGTTAGGCAGAGCCTGCAGGTGGGCGGGATCCTGGAGTCTAGAAACCAGATGTGATGGAGAAACGTGCCAGGCAGGACTGGCTTGGAGACCCTGAGCCCTGGAATAGATTCAGGCTAGGAGGGTATTGTTCTCTCTCTTTTTGATCTGTTGTTGTTCTTTTCAGGATGTTGGAGGTGGGGTTCTGAGAACAGTTGTGGCCCCAAACTGGCATAAAGGCAGGCAGAAGGCTCATCACTTACTACCTGTTGAAGCTTAAGTGACTGACAACCTCACTGAGCCTGAAATTCTTCACCTATATCAAAGGCTGATCATATTTACCTGCCAGAGTTGAGGGAAGAATTGGAGGAAATGGTGTAGAATGTCTGGAATGCAGTAGGCCGTCCATAAATGACAGCGAGGATCACAGCCCTCAACAGCAGGCTTGTTTTAGTAGACACTGTGCTCCTCTGATCTAATCAGAGCTTGGCACTGTACTTAGAAGGATCCCTGAGAGGGTCAAAGAGCCTCATCTCACAGAACGTGGGAAGCGTTAGTGGTTTAGAGTTTCTTCTATGAAATCAGATGGATCTGGTTCAAAGGCCAGCTCTACCTCCGTGTAATTGTGACCTTAGACAAATTACTTCACCTCTCAGAATATCATTCTTTATCTGTAAAATGGGGGTTCACACCCATGACACAGGATGATTTTGAGAATTAAGAGAATCAATGCAGGTAAAATGCTGGACACAGTTCTGACAAACAGCGTATCTTCACTGAGGGATAACAATCACTATTATGGGAATTATGGGAAAGACCAGAAAGCCTATAATGTGGTTATTATGTGGAGACAGAGAGAAGCAGACCCAGAGAGGGAGAGGAACTTGAGAAAGCCTTTGGGAGACTGTGGATACAGGCTTTCGAGGGCTTTCTTCAGGTAACAGAATTGATGAGGAAACTCCCTGAGTGGAAGTGTCAAACTATTCTCTGAAGAGTCCTGGGCTCCAGAGAAGGAATAGAAGGAACAGGGGGTGGGGAAATATAGGAGGAAACAGCCTGGGTCCTGGTCTCACTGCCATGCCAACCAGAGCCAGCTTCATTTGTTTTTCATGTTTGGTCTTGGATACATAAAGAATGTGCCACCCAAAAAACAGTTTTAAGCTGTTTTAGCACAAGGCAAGAAAAGCTGTTCAAATCAAGATGTGTGTGGTTAGGATCTAAAAAAGCTGTAAGTTCAGTCAGTTTTCCACTAGAATATGAACTCCATGAGAGCATCAAGTGTTGTCTGTTTGGATCACTGCTGTGTCCTCGAGGCCGAGAACAGGGCCTGGCCCACGGTGGGTGTTCAATACATATTTGTAGAATGAATGAATGAATGAGCTAAACATGTGTTCATGCCTTGCAGTTTTGAACTGTAGGTGGCAGAGCAAATGCATCCCTGCTGAAAAGCCTATTAGTCATCACACCAGTTAACTAGAGCTCCCAAACATTGATTTTGTGAGCTAAAAAAATAGTCGATCTCTGAGAGTAGATTTTTGGTCCCCAGACTGATCCTGGCATCGCTGCTAACCAGGCTGCCAAAAACAAAGGCACCTTCCATTTTACTTTCATTGTTTGGTGTATGAAAACAAAAAAATTAAGGAAACCAAAGAGGCTCTTCCCCCAATGAACTGAATAGTGGCTTTGGAATATTAAATAAATTATAAAATATTAACTAGCACATATATGAGGTTTTGCAATTTCTCATCTGATGTACAGAACAACTCCAAGAGAGGGACAGGTGATATCATCATTCTAATTCACAAAGAAAGAAAGTGAAGCTCAGTGAAGTTCTGTGACTTGCCCAAGGTCATGCTAGTAAGTGCTGTGAGCTGAACTTGCACCCAGATTCCTGTGATTCTATTTCTCATGCTTCAAGTGTTCTTCAGTTGTCCTTCAGAATCATACTGCTTTGTAATTCTTTCATCCAAAAAAGGATAGTTGAATCAATCCAGAATGATCAGGCTTTCCATAAGTCTGCTAAATAAACATATTTGTAGAAAACTTATTTATGTTTTATTAGTGGGTGAATGTTTGATGGTCTATCATTTTAACTTTATTTTAAATAGTGATATAATTATACAAGTTCAAAAATCAAAATAATATTAAAACTTGAACACTGAAAAGTTTCACTTCCACTTCGTCTCCATCGACCTCATTTCCTTTTGCCCTTATAGGCAGCCATTTAATGAGTAATTTATTTAAGTGAAAGCTGGAACTAAGACCATAGAGGAATATAGGTAAGTCTTATCTGCAGTGTTTTAAAGGAGAAAAAAAAAAAAACTGCTTAATAGGAGAAAGCTCAATAGCCCAGGGAATTAAGGAATAAAAAATTGTTATTTCATAGTTGGTTGCCATTTACATAAGCTCCTCATACATTAAGATATTTTCTCGAATCAGAAATAATTTTATAAATATTACATTTTCTTTCAGTGTGACTACTGCAATACCCTTTATGCTGTGTAAGTTGTCAAGGGACCACAATTTCTAAAAGAAACCTTCATGTAATTGTACTTCATTAGCTTGTATGGGTTTTTTCTAGAAAAATTTGGGACACTTAATATCCTCTAAAGAGGTCACTGGAGTCTAAAGGGATCTGAAATCAGGGTTGAAGGCAACCCATTCCCTTGAAAATACATGCAAGAGTTACCTAATTTTGTGTGCAAGACATTTTCATATAAAGATAGTAATCTTTCTTTGTTCTGGGGTAGTGAATATATAAATTTCTCTTTGTTTGAGATCACTCAGAAGATTCTTTATAAGTGATTGATTTCTTAGTCATGAAACTAATCACACCCTATTTTATCCAAATTTTAATATTTTTATTTTCTTTTAAATATTTAAATTTCCTAAAAATAGGTATCATTCAATGTGGGAGATTTTTCTGAAAAGCATAAGGAATGTTAGAGTTTTAGTGATAATTCCCAGCTGTTGTGACTTAGCAATGAGTAACAAATATACAAAGGATATTTTAAAAGATACACAAGTATCCATAAAATGGCAGACAAATAGTTGCTTCCAGTAACTATTAGTGAGAAATAATGAAGGTAGAGTATCTACACATTCATCACAAAACACAGCTGATACAGTCAAAAGAAATGAAGAGGCGAAGACTGTTGAGGCTGGGAGGAGGGAGATAGGGAGGACACGTAGAGAAAATGCTGAGGAAAAAAATGTTTTCAACTTAGTTCCATTTACAGTTCGGAACACACTTTTCCCTCATTCCAGTAGATTCAAGAGAAAAGATTTTCAATAGTCTTCTGATAAATGCATATTTAATATTTTTACTGGAAGCAAAGAAAGTGGATTTTCTTGTTGGTTTTTTATTTGACCATTTTGTGGTTGTTGATGATACTGAAATACTAAATATGCATTATTTTAGTTTTTTTTTCCCTCCGAGATATTAAATTTCTCTCACAAATTGTGTTTCCTCATTGCAATTCTATCTTTGCCTTTCTTAATTATAAACTCTATAAAAGATTTACAGAGAGCATGAGACTACAGAACAAGCTATAAAGAAGATGCAAATATGATATCTGAATATAAAATACAATTCACTTATTTTATAAAATGAGAGCTGGTCTTTAGAATAAAATTTAAATGCACTTATTGAGCTTTATATGCCTGCACAGTTTTCTTAGATACTTCTCACCTAAATACATGTATGTAAATGTATGTCTCCTCTCACATCCCCAGCCATACCTCTCCTTGTACTTTACACTCTGATGATATCAAATTGCTTATCATTTGCTTAACTGGAATTGATGTTTCATCTTCTTAGCAATTATTACTCTCTCTGCCCAGAATTCCCTTCCTTCTTTGTCCACTTGAATTTTTTTTTTCTTTCAAAAGACAAGCTAGAAATTATCTCCTCCAGGAAGCCTTCCTGGCTTCCACTCCATCCCTGGTAGAGTAACACTGCTTCCTCCATGTTACCTCAGTTTCTTGTATTGTTGCATTCTTCTCTTAGGTTTGCAATTCATGTAAACAAACAACCAATCGCTCCACAGACTATGAGCTTCTTGGGGAAAGAGATACCACAGTAGATAGTCAATAAATGTTTGATGAATGAATGAATCAATCAATGAAGATTTGAGTGCTGGTGATATTTTTACACCTAAGCATCTTGAAAATGGTTTGGACCACATGGAGAAGCTGATGCTGGCTCTAAAGATAATAATAAAAGTAAACGGTTGTGAATTTCTTCTTCCTACCGCCATGAATTGTCCACATATTAAGAAGTGAACCAGGTTCATGAACTCAAAAAAAGTCACAAATGAACATGGGGAGAGTAGAATAATAATAATAGTTATCATTATGCCTAGTATGTTTCAATATTTATATGTTGTGCATTTAATCCTCACAAACACTGTTGCATTATTATCTCCATGTTTCATATGAGGAAACAAAATCTCAGAGAAGTTACACAATTAAGTGATAGAAGTAAAATTCCAACACCATGTCTCCCAGCGGGGCCAACAGTCAGATTTCAACTACCACTCTGTTTCCTCACCTGTCCCTCACTTATTTAGAAAGGAGAAAAAGTCCATGGTCACATAACTAGTGAAGGGTAAGTTCATAGAGTTGATAGCATTTCTCTTCAAAGCCTCATTAAACATGCTATATGCATAGTCTTAAATCTGCAAAGCTACATTGTATTGCTCACTCCTAGGGCTTCAGAATTCCCCTTTGCTCTGAGTGCACTTTTCTTAAACCTAGCAAGATGTTGCTTAATAAAATACACACCAAGTGTCTGAGCAATTGAAGGAAAAAATGTAGTGATTATGGTTTAAAACTGGATATAAAAAGAAAGCAGATTACCACTGAAGTGAGGATTTCTGCATGTCATTTGGTTTAAATGGAACCGTGATTAGGAAGAGAAAAAAAAGACATCTGAAAAGGTCATGAAAAGAAAAAAAGTACCAATTTTGAATTTCAACTAAATGGATAAAATCTGGGGCATCACCAATGGAAATACTTTTTAAAGCCCTCTACACTAAAGCATTTAATCTAAAAAGTACAAATGCCATAGAAAACTATTCAAACCTCAACATGTATGATTGATAATTAATTCTATTTGAATAAAATCAAATGTATGTAAAATATGTTGCTAAGATAGCAAACAGCTGAACTTTAGGCAGCAGCAAAACAAAGGCTTATAAAAGGAAAAAAAAGTTCAAAATCAGAAGAGGAAAAAACCTAAGAAGGATGAATTTTATTATCAGAAAATATATATTACTTTTCTATTCACAAACATGAGATTACAAATATAATGAGTTTAATTATTAAGCCAATGGAAAGTAAATATTTGAGAACAAAACAAAACTTATAAAGATAGAGAAAAAGATGTCTGAGGACAGAGCAGAAGTCAAAGACTGAGCCTACTGCCTTCGAGCTGCGTGACCTTATGAAAGTTATCAAGCCTCTTTAGCCTTCTTATCTGGGAAAAGGCGTTGATAACACCTTCTTCACAAGGTAATTTTGATGAGCAAGTCTAATCATAACTCCTGGCTCAGAAAAAGTGCTTAGAAACTGTTAACCACTAAAATAATGAAAACAAATGTTACAAAGTGCCTAATACCTGCCAGACACTGTTCTAAGTGCCTTCCATTTGTAACCACATAATCCTTCCAGAAACCTCTGAGATAGAGGCTATGCTTGTCCCCATTTCAGAGATGAAGAAACTAAGGCACAGTAAGGTTAAATAATTTGTCCAAGATCACACAGCAGAGTACTGTTAGGACTCCAGTGTTCCTGTTCTTGACCGTCATAGCATGCTATCTGTTCACACTAAAATGATAGCATGTTTCAGTTTCTTTATAGCACTTATCACTGCATACAATTATTTTTTTGTTTGCTCGTGGTCTTCCTTCTCTTATTTGAAAAGAAGCTCCATGAGAGCAAGAACATGGACTACTTTATTTTTTAGTTTATCTTCAGCAACTGGAATAGTGCTAGGTACAAAATAGGTATTCAATAAAATTACTTACGGTATGTTGAACTATAACTGTATTTACGTTGATAAAGAAGACTTTGAGAAACCATAAAAGATGATGAATCAAGTAAAAAAAACTTTTAAAACATATATAAAAATTAAGATTCTAAGAAATAATAATATGCAAAATTATTGCTAGTAATGAATCAGAAATATTTCCCCAAATTAACAATGACAGTTTATTTACAAAAGATAGCCTTGGCCAAATGCAAGCTGCATGTGTTTTTCCTCAATTGTTGATAACAGAACTAAAGACAGGCACACAGTCTCATGTTTCCTCATTTTCCAAACTGATAAGAAGAAGGAACACAGTAGAATCCAGCATTGCCAGGGAGCACAAAAAAGGAGGACCAGACACAAATAGGCTGAACTCATGACTCATTGTAAAAGAAAGCATTCAGTGAAATATCCCCAAATTCATCTTACCCGTTTTATTCATTAGAAGAAAATATGAATGATAATAGCATTTGAACAATATCCAAGTTACTGAACAAAGCACAATGTCAGGGAAATAAATTGGACATTATCTGCTGCCCAGTGCTCTCAAGACCGGGCCTACTTTTCTTTGGTATCCACACCCACAGCCCAGGCAGGCATACCCCACATTGTGTGTGTTTGAGTCGTGACTCCGATGCCTTTGCTTTCCATGATGAGATGAGGCAACACTTTCCTACAGCAATATGTGTGTTATGACTCCTTTGTTCTAGCCCTTTGCTAGACCCTGGGAACAAAGACTCCCCACTCTCAAAGGCTGAAAAAGCAAAGTCTATTTGACTACCAGCTTTTCCTGAGGTATCTGTCTACAGACTGGGTCCTAATCTTGTATTTGGGAAATTTCTTCAAACCTCATGTTAGAACTGAAAGCATGTTGTTAGTGGCAAATACCAGGGCCCAGATCCAGACGTCTGTGCACAGATAATTTTGTGATTTCTGTTCAGAGCCAGGCCCAAATTCAAAGACTTTTTCCTTTCTGGATATAAAATAACAATACAAGACCCAGCACTTTAAATCAAAGTAATATATTAATAGTGTGGAACTTTAAAAGATAAATCTCTTTTTCAAGACAGAAACTAAGATGGCAGGAGAATTAGCAAAACAAATCTGCTACCTGTAAGTGTTTCAATTAATTCCTCTATTTAACAGTAATTTTTTAAAAAAGGATTTGTTGTTGATTTTGTGTCCTGTTAAGATGTTTACTTTCCATCCTGGAAGTCTGAGAGAAAATGGAGACTTTTTTAAAATTGAAATACCATCAGTTATAATGTGTCAATTTCTGGTGTACAGCACAAAGTCCCAGTCATGCATATACGTACATATATTCGTTTTCATATTCTTTTTCATTAAAGGTTATTACAAGATATTGAACATAGTCCCTTGTGCTATACAGCAGAAACTTTTTTAAAATCTATTTTTATATATAGTGGTTAACAGTTGTAAGTCTCAAATTCACCCCCAAATTTATCCCTTCCCATCCCAAAAATGTAGATATTTTAAAAATTGTTTTAAACATTCTGATAAAAGAATTAAGTTGACATGTAACTCTGAAATTTTCCCTAGAGATTTCTTTAGGCTACATTTTTACAACACCAGAGGAGAAAAAAAAAAAAAAAAAAAATGAACAAAGAAAGTCAACACATTTTCCCCAACATTAATTCTTTCCAGCCTAGAAAAGGGGCAGCGGGGAAGGAGATGTCATTTTAATACTCTAATGGAACAGGCAGTTTGGGAGTAAAGTTCTGAATGGTCTTTCCAGAAACCTGGATCACGTCCAAGTCAAATCCAGGATGTGTGCCTTCCTATCTGCCAACACCTACAGGGCAGACTTAGTAGCCTAACTTCTTCCAGCCTGAGAGCTGACTTTGTCTCTTCCCGAGGCTGGGACAGACTGCAGAGATCTGGCCTCAAAGGAGCTGTGATTATAGTGGCTAAAATATTTAGAGAACACCTGCTGGGTGAATAAAGAGGCATTGTAGTGGTGGGGGTCAAAGTACAGATTCTGGAGCCAGACTCCCTGTGTTCCAAATCTTAAATCCGTCACTTTCTAGCTGTGAGACCTTGGGCAAAATATTTAACCTCTTGGTGCATCAGTGTCCTCATTAGTAAAACAGAGTTAATAATAGTGGCTATTTTATAAGATTATTATGAAGATGAAATGGGTTAGTATTTGGAAAGCTCTTAGAATAGTGCCTTGAAAGTAATCAAGTCCTAAGTATTGATAGATAGAGAAATAGAGTGACTCCCATCCAACATCTCAATCAAGGCAAGGTCAATGACATTGGCCTCCACTCCCCCTACACATCCTTCTAGGGCAACAGGCATTTGTGATTTCCATGTCTCTTCAGTACCATTCAGATTGCTTTAATCTGGGGGAGGGTAAAGCTCAGGGGTAGAATACTTGCTTAGCATGCGTGAGGTCCTGGGTTCAATCCCTGTTACCTCCGTTAAATAAATAAACCTAATTACCTCTCCCTAAAAAAAAAAAAAAGCTCCCAGATTGCTTAAATCTGATTTGCCTCCCTAGATGTGGTCATTTACACAACACCCATATACTGAACATCTGTTGGACATCAGCACTCTCCAGGTCAAGGAGCTGGGGGTAGTAGGGCAGCAAACTGCCCCTCCAACCATCACGTCCAACACCATCACCCCTGCTCTGATTTTTCCAACTCTTCACCTGTCCTAGGAGACCCAGTAGCCAATGCCTAGTTATATATATGCTTCTGGCCATGAGATAGTATTATTGTGATTTTGGGATA
This sequence comes from Camelus dromedarius, assembly GCF_036321535.1. Lineage (NCBI taxonomy): Eukaryota > Metazoa > Chordata > Mammalia > Artiodactyla > Camelidae > Camelus > Camelus dromedarius. The sequence continues at coordinate 56,307,860 of NC_087447.1, read as the reverse complement.
AACTGATGTGAGGCACGCTCCTACTCATTTAGAAATGGCCTCTCATCCCTAAACAACTCATCTACAGTCACGAATCCACCAAAACAGTCCCCAGAGGCTCTTGCTCAGACACCGGGTCATGTTGGCTTACCTCCTGTTCTGAATGACCTGGGCTAGATGCAATGTCTATTTTATAAATGGAAATACTTTATAAGAATATGAGACCTGGCATAAAACAGACACTCAGTATTTTTTTTAAATGAGTTATTAATATGAGAGAACTAGAGAGAGAGAAGACTATAACTCTGGGGCAATACTGTAGGGACTTATGAGCCTGACTAGAGAGAAATTTCAAAGTATGGAGTGGGATGTAGGTCCTGGAGTAATTAAGCTTGAATGTAAAATTCAACTAATGTAAGATGCAGTGTCATTTTATGCTCCATTTAAAAAAAAGAAAAAAATCTACTTATTACAATTATAAGACACCACTAACTGTAAAATGCATTCCCTTATTCAGAGATGTTAAAATGTGAAAAAAAATTACACTTTTCAATTGATGAAATATGGTGATCATTCATATTTTCCCTACAACTCACACGGTGGACAGTCGTCACCCTGGGCTTTGGCATGAGTGAGATGGGCTGTGGTTCTGTGGGCTTCTCCATGTATTCATGATAACTTCACCCTGTGCATTCCTCATCAAGAAGGCAATCTGAATGCAGGTGACTGAAAGAATGAAGTTATTATAGAAACAATCTTGATTCACACTAATTTATTAAAAATCAGTCCTAAATTTCAGTTCTTTGAGTAAATTACTAAAATGTTACTTATGATACATCTCACCACCAATGGTGATGTATCAGGATGTAACTACACCATGCATGAGAACTGAGGTCCCAAGCTAGTAAGAGGTTATTATTGGAAACCCTTTGTAGGGGGCTTTGCCTTTGTGGTTAGACAGGAAGGTGGCTGCTCAAAAAGTCAACTTGGTGGATGGGAAGAAAAAGAAAAAAAAAAAAAAACTACTTGTTCTAAACCGTATCACAGACTCTGACCCAGATTCAAAGTTTCTAAAAAGCTGCCATATGACAATACTTAATCTCTCTACTTAAGTTCACCATCATCATCTTGAAAATTACTACTGACCTCCTGAACTCATGACACAATCTAGTATAGTATAGTCAATAAAATCTTCTGAACAAAATATAAGGTGATGGTAGCTTGGTTGCCATTTGCTCCATAATTTTGTTGGAAAGCTACTGACATTTGAATAGGATGACCCAGCTACACCATGGTTTTCCCTGCTCTGCTGAGTATCATCAGACAAGTGCCTTCAAGAACCAGAGGCTTAATAAGAACATCTTAAGATTGCTTTTTGAGTCAGCAATAGCTAACAGATTTTTGGTAATGGGCAGGAATAAAGGATCAGACATTTGGTTCGCCAGGGAAATCTTACACTTAAGATAAAGGAGTCTGTCTTTATAATGTCTTCTTCAAAATAATAACTAATATTTGGATCTATCTTATATTTAAAATACAGTTTTACTTATTTATGATTTTATTTGAGCCCTTAAATAGTCTGTGAGGTAGACTGTGAACTGTGAGCTTCTCAGGGATTAGAGCAGTATCCTTTTCACGGGTTTTTGGTACTTGCTCAGTGCCCAGCATGTAGTAACTCCCTGGGAGATTCCAGGGACAGTTTCAAGCCAAATGAAAGAACTCGACATGCAAATAAAAATACATCTTATTAAAATAAGATCTGTTGGGCAGCTACCATGTCCTAGGCTCTGTGCAAGGTGGTCAGTTTATAAAAATGAATGAAACACAGCTCCTGGACTTCAAAGGCCGTGTCCAGTAGGAAGCTCACATCAGTGCATTGTTAGGGATGGTACAAAAGTGGGCAGCACAGGGGGCTAAGAGACCTCTAGCACAGTCATTTGCATTCAATTGGAAGGAGGCTGGGAGTGATTAGTAATTGAAGTTGAGACCTGAAGGCTGGGGTTGGGGACAACAGGAAACTGGGGAGAGAGAATGCAATCTGAGCGTGTCCATATGCTCATGTCTTGAACATGTGAACTTCAGGAACTCACAAGGTCCTGATGCCATTGCCTAGCTAAGGGGCTTAGAGGCATTGACTTTGTTTATTAAGCAATTTCACAGTCAATGCCTTAGAGTTTATGAAAGTGAATAGAAACTTCCTAAGCAGGGAAAGTCAGCATGTCCTCTCTGCCCTCCCAAAATCACAGACCACGCTTGATATCATCCATGCTGGGATGATTTAATAGAACATCTTCAGGAACATCAAGACTACTTTTCTGATGCCTTACTTGTGAGTTCTGGGATCTGGGACAGAGCTGGACTGAGCTGGTAACTATTATCAGTGTTGTAATGACTAATTTGGGTTCCTGGGTGTCCTTCATAGAACCTTCCCTAGTGAAGAACAGCAGGTTGGCTAGTCCACCTCAACTGCTGGTATAACATTTTACTGCTGAGATATTTATGTATCTTAAACCACTACGAACACAAAGCCCGCCTTGGTCCTCTCTCATATTGTATAATCTGGGGACAAGAGGAGCCTCTCCAAGAGAGGGAAGTTACTTCTTTAAAGTAACAGGTAGTGGGACAGGACAGCAGCATGAGTGTAACTCATTGAACAACGAATCCAGGGAGGACCCACTGAAAATTGAAGTCCTACAACCAAAAATCAATAAAAACAGCTGGAAAGAAAAGGCATTTACTGAAGTCTCCGAGGTCATAGTTGTGTTAATTAAAAGAAAGCCTGGGGGGTCGAGTGGATTTTGAAAAGAGCTTTTATAGGCCCCTATTTGATTGATGTCCTCTTGCTGTTCACCATGGGTAGCTGTTCTCTCCAACCCCAAGCCTATCCTCATGCAGGTGCCTTGATTTGGAATGTGCCCTCTGCCACTCAGCCACCTCCTTCTCATCTCTGAGTTCCCAGTCACCTCATACAATCTGTCCTGCAAAAACAGCTCTTCCTCAGTAAAGCTTCCCAGGGGCCATCTTTCTATCTTTGGAACCATCACTGTGCTTTATCCACAGAGACACTTGTGACTTTTTACTTTGTGTCATAGTAATTTATGCACTTCTTTTTCTCTCCTTTAAGAGAATCTTTCTGATTCATCTTATGTCTGGAGTACATCAAATACTCAATGCATATCTATTGAATAAATGAATGAAGCAATCAGTTAACCACTAAATCAATCAATGAAATAAAATAAATAGACACATCCTTTGAAGTGTACTTCCTCTGTGGTCATTGAAAACATCTATTTTATGGTTTCTTCTCCACCAAAAGGTCAGCCCTCATATCCATAAAAATATTATGTTGCTAAAGGATAAACATTGTAAGACATTATATAAATGATACAATTGCAGGTAGTATTATGAGTAAAGAAGAGAGATGATCGAAACCTGAGTAACCAGCATAGGAAGTAGGATTGGAACTATGATATTTAGTTTTTTTAAGTTACTTTTTTAAAGCTCTTACTATATGCCAAGCACTGGGCTAGGCAGATTACCCACATTGTTTTATGTAATCTTCAAAGCAAGCCCATGAAGTACATCGTTGTATCGTCTCCATTCTGTGGATTGGGAAACTGAGACTTGAAGAAACCAAGTAATCTGCCCCAGATCACCCAACCAATAAGTGGCAGAGCTGGGTGTCATGTGTACTCATGCATGACTTCATCTATGCTATACTGTGCTATGGAGACCAGTAGGATTTGGATAAATGTGACTAGAGAGAGTAAGAGGGAGCAGCCTGACCCCATATCTGCAAAGGTGAGAAATGGGAGCATGCCTGGCAAACTTAAGGATCAAGGGTTTTAGTCCACTGATGGGCTGGCCAGGGGATAATAAAATATGATGTATGTGATATTGGGGATTATAATAAGAAATATAAATTTGGTCTTCACCCCCATTTCTGGCACAGGGCTCCTAAAAACCCCTGGAATTTCTTCTTTTGTTATGTTAATGAGGTGGCTTTTGGACTGCATCTAAGAATGGGGGCTGGTTACCAGTGGAGCCAACCCTGTGATTAGAGGATTGGAATTTCAGACCCACCCATGACCTCCAGGGAAGAAAAGTGCGCTGGGGATTGAGTTCAGTTCTCAGTGGCCAATGATTTAATCAATCATGCTTTTGTAATGAAGCCTCCATGAAAACCCCAAAGGACTGGGGATACTTTCAAGGTTGGTGAACCAGAACACTTCCACGTGTCATTGTGCTGTGCCCCAAACTCTACCAGAACAGAAGCTCCTTTGTTCAAGACCTTGCCTTATGTATCTCTTCATGTGGCTGTTGATTCACATCTTTTAATATCCTTGGTAACAAACCAATAGTCTAGTGAATAAACTGGTTTCCTGAGTGCTGTGAGCAAATTAATCAAACCCAAGGAGGGGGTTGTAGGAACCTTTGTAGCCAGTCAGTCAGAAGTATAAGTAACAACCTGGACTTGACTTGTGACTGGTTTGGAATGGAGGGTGGTCTTGTGGGTCTGAGCCTTTAACCTGTGAAATCCGATGCTATCTCCAGGTACAGGGTTAGAACTGAGTTGAATTGTAGGACAGCCACATAGTGTCTGAGAATTGCTTGGTGATGTGGGGGTAAAAAACCCCACATATTAGAGTTAGTGACCCTAATCTTCAATGTGGATAGGAGTGTGGGTCCTGAAAGTGAACAGCATTAAATGACAGACTAAGAAGCCCGGACTAGATCCTGATGGAAATGAGTGGGAGAGTAACCAACAGAAACGGCAGTTTTGGATTGGAAGACTACTACTGGCAGTGGCAGGCAAAGCTGGTGGGAAGCAAAGAGACTAGCCAGCTTACAGAGTTTTCTATTAAGAGCTTCAGAGTCTTTCTCCCAAAAAAGAAAAGTTTACAACCAGCAACAATTTTATTTGAACTTAGATCTCTGTATGATTACCCCCACAGAGCCATTTTCATATCCTTATGTCCTAATTATACCCTTGACTCATAGCTGGTGGCCACAGATGTTAGCTTCCTCTTTTGTGTTGACCAAAGTCAACAGTGGCAACAGACATGATGATCGGTATTCAAATACAGATGACCTGACTCCAATTTTCTGTCTGATGAGAAAGGAACCAGTGTGTGAGAGTGTTATATGAGTGTGAGAGTGTGTGTGTGTGTGTGTGTGTGAGTGTGTATGTGGTCAGAGAAACTCTCCAAGAAGCCCTACAAACCCTTCATGAAGCCATCTCCCTTGAACAGCTCTAAGATCAACACGAGGCATAGAATCCCTGGTTCTGATACCCACAAATTACTTAAGGTGTCTGCACCTTTGTCCCCAGTGTCTGAAAGGCTTCATTCACCTACTTATTTCAGCCTCTATTTAAGGACACTTTGCTTTCAAACACAGTAGGATATCCCTACCATTATTCTTTCAGCAGCTACCTTGGATCCCACTGAGTCCCTAGCTCACCTCTAGAACACTTTCAGGGCCACTTTGAACCATAAAGTAGTCATTCGTTAAGTGATAACTTTTTTTTCTCTTCTTTTCTTTTGTAGGTTTATTTTTTTTTTAATTGAGTTATAGTCAGTTTACAATGTTGTGCTAATTTCTGGCGTACAGCACAATTCTTCAGTCATACATGAATATACACATATTAATTTTCATATTCTTTTTCACTGTGAGCTACTACAAGATATTGAATATATTTCCCTGTGCAAGTGATAACTTTCTAGCTCTAAAGAGTTTCAGTATGTGAATAATGTCTATATTTAATCCAAATTTTTTGCAATATGTAAATTCATTGGAATTCAGGCAGGAAGAGCCAAGAAAATATCAGGAAGCAGAAGAACCACAGCTTTGGAATCAGACTGACTTGAGTTTGAATTTCAGCTCTGCCATTTACTGTGCAGACCTTAGGAAAATTGCTTAACCATTCTGAGCCTCAGTTTCTTCAGGATGAAAATGGAGATCATACAAGTACCTCAAAAGTAAGCTATGTAAGTGAGATAATGCAGACAGAACCTCCTGATAGATAACCAAGCACTGAATAAGCAACTCAATGAATGGGAGAGATGATGGTAACTATTTTCATAGGCACATTTGGCACACACACACTTGATATAACTAATACAGCGTCTGTGACTGACATTTCCATATTAGTTCTTTACATATCTGTAGTGCCTAAGACATAGTCTGACACATAGTGTACATTCAATAAATATTTGTTGAACAAAGCTGAAAGGCTAAATATAACGGTTACTTTGCCATACAAATGTTATTTTTTATGGTTAAGAATAAACTCTAAGACTCCCTTAGGATGCTGACTCTATGATGGTCCCAGTATTAGATTATAAAGATAAAACATTTCTCTATGTGTTTCTATGTTTTTTCAGAACTATTTTGGATCACATTTATTGAGTGCTTTCTACAGTGATCTACATTGTTCTAGTGCTTTGCATGTATTAGCTCATTTAATTCTCACAAGAACTCTGAATGCCAAGGGTCCACTGTCCAGCAAAATACAAAATCTATGGCTAGAGCTGTAACTGCAGTGCAGTTCTGGTGTTCACTACTACACCCTCTTCTGCTGATTGCTGGCACGACCTGCTGCTTCGAGCTGGGCATCAGTCATCTTTGCCTTGGTTCTCGTCTGAGGCTGCCTCTCCATTATTTTCCTGCTCCTCTTTGGTCTCTGCGCTGGTCTATTTCCCAGACACACGCGCTACAGAGATTTCTCAGCTTTCACGTGTGAGATCAGAGGACATAGACTGAGCTGGACTTCACTGCCATGTTTGCATAGCGCTGACTGTTAGGTTTCTATTTGCTATCCCACGAACTGTGCAGTCTGGGGAACTCAGCAGTTATAGCCTTCTCTCCTCTAGTTCTGCTGATATTTCTGTTGTAACTCTTCACAGCAAAACACTCTCTTTTTCCTCTGCCGAGACTGTGGGAGCAAATGCTGTATAGATAATCCTGACTGCAGCTAGGAAGACAACCAGTTCCCTTCCGCATGTCACTCACGCGAAGACTTCTACACTTCTTCCTTACCTAGACGTTTCTCTATAATCATTTCCTATGACTCATTGTCTCTCTCCTTCTCAGAAGCAGAGCTGTATTTTAAATGGTCTAACACCTGACCCCTGGGATTGTGTGGTTAGCCATCTCATTTCCACTTATATATTTACTGCAATAGCTCAGACTCCTGGCCAGTAGAAATGTGTGCCCTTTATCTAATCAGTGACTATTGGATTTTGAGACTTTGGAAATCAAAACAATGTTTGTTGAGTCTGGAAAGCTAATAGAATATCCTTACACTTACCCTCTGTTTATAAATTTCAATATACTTTCTAGATGCTTAGAGCCTATCACATATACATATACTGTATATATGTGCATGTATGTATTTATATTTATATATGTAAGAATATTAAGCTGAGAACACTGTTGTCATAATAGTCATAGCTACTAGTTGCTGTTTGCTTACGGACATCATCCACTGAGCTCTGACAAACATATCTCACATTCTCAGCATCAGATTGGACTTGATTTTGAGTCGTTTAAAAGAATTTTACAGTCACTCATCTAATGCATAATTTATGCTGGATAAGTGAAAAATATTAATTGGTAACAACATTAACTTGTAGTCTTTTTTAGTTAAGTTTATTGCATTTATTTAATTTAGCAATCTATATTAAATAAAATATTGCTTTATTTACATAATCTTCTTTGAAATAAGGTAAAAGTAGATAAGCCCTTGCAACACAGCAGTTTACCTTTTGAATGTTAATCATGGGCAACATTCATTTACATTTTCTCAGAAACAAATGGATATGACATTTAAACTATCCTTGTATTTAGCAGCTAGAATTTTTCCAATACCCACCCCAAAATATTACACCTTTCTGGAAGCAAGTTAACTTTTCCCCCCTTTTTATTGAAAACCATGATAGCAATTAGAAGACTATATAATTATAAGTTAAATTATCACTGATGTTAATTACATCTTTTCCATCCTGGATCTTATGTTTGTCAACACTGTCCCTATAACCATCTTACATCAATCCTATGCTTTCTTATTAGCACTTCTTTTTCACATGGTGATTTATTTTCCTGCGAATCTTTCCTTCTGTAGCTTGTATTTCAGCAAAATGCTCATCTCTCTTGCTTGACAGGCTTTAGCAATCACAGATAAGGCCCTTAATCCTGATTTCCCACCAGGATTCTCTAATTATCAGGTCAGAGGCCAGAAAAGCAGGCAGCAAAGTGAGGAATAGTAAATGATCATGCTCATAAGCCCTTATTTTATTTAATATCAGCGAGGACAAGAGCCCTTAACCCTCTTAATGCAAATGATAAATGTTGTTCTTGCAATTTATTCACTTTAATTAGCAGATTCACTGCTTCTCCATAATGGGTGTCCTGAACATAGGAGATTTTAACACAATACATTAAACATAATTAAGCAAGATGGAACTCAAATTCATTATTTGTAATTCCAATCCTCTTGTTGAATATACTTGACATTTAATGTAATGTAGGAACTCCACTGCCTTCCAATGAGTATTTATAACATAGTAGATGCTCATCGAAAGGTTAATGTTAAAAACTCAACCCTCCCCCTGAAAAGTAAGTCACCATCGATTTTAACAAATGTTTTTTTCTACTAATATTTTTCTAAGATAATCTACTAGTAGAGAATTAAGATTGTTACTTGAATAATTCAGGATAAATTTCCCCCAATTATAAACCCAGCATTTTTAACTAAACAAGCTCCATGTTTAGGACTAAGATATCTTTTATGGGGTGGAGGAGGAAGGGGAAGAATTGAGCAGAGCCAGGATTTGGTTAAATTTTGTACTACTGTTTTCTTTCTCTATTTCACTTGGTGCATAACTCCATAACTTAAGGCTTTGAAATAGACTCTAAAAATATAAAAACACTGATGACTTCTGCAGGACTGAAATAGACTTTAATTGTACTTGGGTATGAAAATTTACGTTTCTACTAGAAACTCCCTAAATAAACATTTATCACTATCAAACATATATTTTATTTATCTAACATATTTGCTCCCTCATTAGAATATAAGTTCATTAAAGACAGGGAGTTTATCTATTTTTACTCATTATTAAATTTCTAATGCCTAGGAAAGTACCTGGTATATGAGGAAGGGAGTGATCAATAATGCTGATTAAATACATAAAGAAATAAGTGAACTCTGTCCACTCCATACCTGGACTATTAGCTAGGAGTTATGCGACTCCAAGGCACAGTAAGTCCCAAAGTAACTTTTGAATCATTATTGAAAAAATATATCATATTTAGTAGGTTTTGTATTTTTAATTTTTTTAAGATCAATGTTGGAGATTTAACTTTCATGGGACTCTCAGTTTTCTCCTGAGAAGACAACACAGTGTGTATATAAATATCATAAAATTATTTGTTCAAAGAAAGTATTATTTGAAAGCCCCATTACGTAGAACAGGGATGAAAGAAGAGATGATTATATGGTACAGCAGGGAATAGAGCCTCTCTCAATTGCTTCTATAACCCCTCAGAGCAGAGTTTAAAAGCAATGGGAGTCTACAGTCACTTATTAAAAAAAAAAAACCTATTATTTTACATATAATAATTCTTATTATCTGCATAATTGATTAACCAGAAGAACCCTTTCTTTAACTGTCTTAGATATCACTGTTATTAGGAATGTTAAGGAAATATTGCTCATAATTGTTAATAGAGTTATTTGTGGTCAGTGGTTCCAGCTGCAGAATACCGACTAGATTCCCAGAGGGACTTCCCATAGGGAACATGGAGAACATTAGGCAAAGTCACATTCTTTATCCCTAAATGCGTTTTGGCCTTTAATCCTCGGGACAATCAGCTGGGTCATGTGAAAATCTTAGGGGTTTATCCCTCTTGATGCTCTAACTTAAAAACTAGAGCAAAGATAAGCTTGAGCATTTTTTTTTTTTTTTCTGATGACCTCTCTTGGACTTTGCGCATGATTTTTTCCTTAACACAAATCAGACTTCTTCCTTCCGGAGAGTGAAAGGGAACGTGGGTCTAGTTAGTTCATGACCATCTGATCCCAGAGAATCATGTTTATTCAGTAACACAGATGGTTATAAGTAGGGCAGTCTTTGTGATTAATAGCAACACAATTCTTACTAGGAAGCAAAGAAATGCTTCACTTATTTCATCTCACAAGGTCAGGCTTTATGGCCATTGTCTCTCTGGAATAAAACTGCAATATCTGCAAGACATGCCTATATTAGACAATTTAAAGGTATCTGCCAGTTTCCTCCACATAGGTCCCTACATACGCATTGATAAGAAATGATCTTGTGTCAGTGAGATAGAGGTGAACCAAAATGAACTTATCGGATTCTCTCCCAGGATTTGAAATTGGGTCTTAGAGGTGTTCATCTCTGTGTGTTGTTAGTGCTTAAACTCAAAGATGACATAAAGCTGGGAAAGGGACTAGAGCCGAAGCTGCTGTGTCTGGCAGTGTGTGTGGAGAATGTGGGTCCTAAGAGGGAAAGAAGAATGAAACTAACACAGGAGAGAAACAAGAGGAAACCGTATGGCGGGGAGAGAGACAAATGGTGGAGACAATAACTGAACACTCCCTGTTTCTAGACTCTTTCAAAGTTGGGTTCCATATTTTTCAGTTAGAAATGGGTTCTTAGAGATGACACCTATATCATGACAATAAAATTCCCACTTTAGCTTAAGCAGTTTGAATAAGTATCTGTTTTCACAATGAAATTGTTCCTGAAACAGAGAGGATCATGACTGCACCTACAAGAAGAAAGGCAAAAAAGTTGCCTCTGTGGCAACTATAACTTGATTCCCTAGTTTCCCTGTTAATCATCACTGCCGCCTGTCATCACCGTCATGCTGCTAGTATTTCAGTGTGGTAGCTGCACATGTCTAGAGGGAGCTATCTCCTGTGATGGTCAACCCCACAAAACATGGAGCCGTGACCAGGAATAAACTGGCCTGCAGCTGTTGCAGTGTCAGGCAAAACTTCATGATTGCCCAAATCTATGCAGTATTTTTCCCATAACAGTTTAGAGTATTAGAAAACATTTTAAAGATAAATGAAACTGATCTTTTCAAAGCATAAAGAAAACATTTTCTTTCATTTATTTCATTTCAGATGAAAAACAAAAACCACTCATAATTGCTATTCCTTCTTATTTGGGGGAGCGGTAGGGAGTAAAGAGGGTACAAAGTTGTAGAAATTTCATTTTGGAGATGAAATGAAAAATTATACATTTTCGAATGCAAATATAAATAGTGCACCTAAAGGATATCTCTCAACTATATGCAAAAGAAAGGAGAAAGACACAGGCAGAAAATTACTTTGAGATAAACATTACCTTCTTAGTGAAGCTGTCATTGACCCTTATGTCTTAGGCAGAGTCACGTCTCCTTCTGGGCTTATTGGCCTTGTGGACATACCCACGTAATGTCACGTGCCCATGGTAATGACTGGTTTCCTTGCCTTTCTCCCCCAATAAACAATGAGCATCTTGAATGGTAAGTAGAGCCATTAAACAAGAGACACAATAGAGTAGGAAAAGTAGGCTTATTGAGATAGGGGTGGAGTGGAGGAATAAGGAAGTTTATCTTATAGTTCAGTTTAGGTTGAACCTGAGACTTGCAGGTGAAAACGTCCAGCTGACTATATGTATCATGAGAACAGGATAATGCTCTAACCTACAGTTGGAGATCTGGAAATAATCAGGGTGTGGCTGGTATTTTAAACTGCAGTAATCCATGATGTTATCCTGGGAGAACATACCAAGTAGAAACAGAAAGAAAGCCAAAGGCAGAACCCTGGTAAATATATAAATATATCAAAGATAGACCACGTACTCTAAGGCGCTACTTCTCAAACCTTAACAAAGTACAGACTCATCTAAAAAGACTCACCCATATGGTTAAAGGAGGGGCTCAGGAGCCAGCCTGCCTGCTCTGGAATCCCAGCTGCGTTTCTTACTAGCTGTGTGACCTCGGGAGGATTATTAATCTCTTGGTGCCTCAGAGAGGCCTCCTCAGCAAAGTGGGGTTAATAGTAATACCTATGTCACAACGTTATTACAAGAGTTAAATGAGTTGATACTTAAAACAGTGTCTGGGTATATAGTAAGCTCTACAGGTGTTTACAAGAAAAAAAAGAGAGAGAAAGAATGCTTAAACCCAAGTTGGCTTTTTGGTTTAAATTTATATAAATATAAATTATACTTACAGCACTAATACAAAACATGCTTAGAAATTGACTACAATGAAATTCTAAAACAAATTAAATTCAAGCTTATTAATTTAATACAATAGTGTCAGTTATTTTGTCAAATTAAATAACCATTCTCAACATGAATTACAGTACTGACTACCGGTTGCGTGGGGTTTGGTACACTTCTGCTGCCATGGGCTATGGGATGACTCAGTCCTCCTCCTACTTTTCCACTTTTTGTATAGTGCTCGCAAGACGCTATTTAACCTTATGTCCACCCCTGTTCTTTTCTCCTCAGTTCAAGACAATTAAAGTAATACTATTTGGTGTCAAGGTGTTCATCTCTACAAAGGTGAAAAGCACTGAAATCTCATGGGTCTACTTGGTTGTAGGGCAGTCATCCAAACAATCTAAAATGTGTCTACATTATTATTCAAAATAATCTTGAAAATGAAAACATAAGCTTCATATTCTTATAAAGAACTCATGGACCTTAGTAATATATCACCTGACCCCAATCTAAGAAATAAGGTTCTAAGGAGTTGCTTTGAAAGATATAGCAAGGGAGCGTAGTGTTACAGACTTTTAAGAAAGAAAATACTTGAACACTTTTAAAAGTTGATGAAGGATCTAGGAAAGAGGGAGAGGTTAGATATAAAGTGAATGTATAACTGGGAGAGTCAGACCTTGGAAGAGACAGGAAGTTTTGGAATCAGAAGCAGAAGTGGAATGATTAGAGCAGAACAAGAGAAAGCTAAATCCAATGCAAGTTTGTAAATTGGGTTTAGAGATAGGACTGCACATCCTTCTCTCCCATCCCCCAAACACAGACAATTCCTAGCAAGCACATTACACAGCATGTAAAGAATACAACCAATAGAATCTGTTCTGACAGCATCTAGCCAGGCTTTCATTCCACAGAGTGCCTCACAAGCACTGAGAATATATGTACACATTAAATCCTGCAAAAAGAACTTCAGGATTAGTAGACAAGTTGATCAAGCTACATGGGAAGCTGACTCCAATGTCGTATCCAGAGACTTTGGGAACTAAGATTAGTATTTTCAGTTGTTTTTGCTAATTGTTAATAACAGGTGTGTGTATTATAACATCCCAAGAAGACAGCTGGCACGAAGCCAACCTGAATTAAAATTCTAAGCAAGGGAACTGAATTATTTTTTCCTTCAATATAAAAGGTTCTGGAAATTAATCATTTCACTTCAGAATAAAATCTGATGTCTACAGGGCAGGCCTGGGCAGCTGACTTAACATAGTTGTTTAGCTGCTGTGTAGGTGGAATAAAAAACTTCCTGAAACCCTTGTTTATACTAAAGCCTGGTGCCAAACAGGTGTCCCAGACTCCCAGAGATGATGAATCATAAACATTCATGAAGCATTTTCTGTGCCAGTATTTTCAGCTATCAAATTAAAGTGGTAATGGATCCAGAGACTGAAAGGCTGATTAGGACTTCCAGAATTCTAAAAGCAGATGATCCCTGGGTCAGGATTAAACCGCCTGGGTCCAGAACACACTGTAAAATCACTCTCTGATTGTGGTTGTGATGTGAGGATGACTGACGAGGGGAAGTGTATCTACGTGAGTTGGTCATTTCTTGATAGCAGAGGGTGGTGATGTTGAACTTCCACATTTGATATAGGAAATGAATTTGTGTATTTGCCAAAATGTGATGTCTTACAAGTTGAATTCCTTGTAAAGCACAGTGCTTAATTTGTGTCCCAGTCGTGTACTTATGTGTAGAAGAACCACAGGTCGCCATGTGATTCAGTCAGAATTCATACGGAAAACAGAAACCATCCCGTGAAGTTTAAAAAGAATGCAATTCAATACGGGGAATTAAATGTAGTATCATTGAAGAATTGGGAGAGTAGGAATTAGGAGGCTGTCGCTGGATTGAAGTCAAGACCATACCACTATGCTTGCAATCTAGAGGCAAGGGGACAGGATTAGGAAGCAGTCGCTGGGTCTTTCCCCACCACAGAGCTGCCTCTCAATACTCAATCCTGGATGATCTTGCTGACAGCAGGTGAGCAGAAAGGCAGTCTCCTTCTTAGATCAGCCTTCTAAATCCAGCAGAAGGGTATCTAACACGAGGAACTGAATTTGCATCGTGAACCCTAGCTGGAAGGGAGTCTAGGACATGTGGTATTTAGCTTAAATTTCATAGAAAGAAGTAGAAATAGATGCTGACAGCCAATTGATCACACTCTGTACATCATGATAAAAACAGCCAACCTTTACTGAACACTCACTGTTTTCTGGGTACGCTACCTATTTTCACTCATGTAGTCCCCACAGCAGCCTTATGAGGTACATACTGTTTTTAGCCCCAATTTACAGATGAGGAAACGGAAGCACTGAGAACTTGTTAGCTTGCCCAGGGTTATACACCCAGTAAGTGGAACACCTAGGATTCCAACCAGACAATCTAGCTCCACTGATACCTCACCTCCACAGAATCCTCATTTATATTAAAAAAAAAAAAAGCTGATATTTTACCTTTCATAAAACATCTAACATTTTTCTTAAGTACTTTGAACAATAAAACCAGTGAATCTCTGAATAGTACACACAATCCTTATGCCTACTTTCTAGCTCTTTGTAGAATACTATAAAGGTTCTATAGTTCAGATCCTCTTGACTGGGCTCACAAAAACCAATGGGGTACACACCAGCCCTTCTGCTTTGTGCAATTCCCTCTCTTCAAGTCTCCTTCAATCTTTAAACAGAAGAGAGATGCACCGACAGAAGGACTGAGTGAAAGCATCAGCAGAAACTCGTAAGTTGAGTATAGAGGGGCAGATTTCTGATTTCTTTATTTTTTTTGTGGGGGGAGGTAATTAGGTCTATTTGTTTATTTATTTTTAGAGGAGGTACCGAGGATTGAACCCAGGATCTCATGCATGCTAAGCCTGTGCTCTACCACTTGAGCTATACCCTCACCCCAGATTTCTGATTTCTAAGAGAAGAAGTTAGTATGAGTAGAAGTGCTGCTCCTTTGGTCCTGACGTGTGCACTATCTTGTGTGCTCCCTGAGCTGTGCTCACCCCCAGCACTCTGGAGCTTACGCTACAGACAGCGGGTAGCTTTAAAGGATTCTGAGCAGGACGTGTGTATTGAAAGTCTGCTCTGACAGCAATAAGGAGAATGGGTCAGAATGCAGCAAGGAAGTTCCTGTCACGGTCCAGGTGAGAGACAATGAAGATGAGTTACAGTCCAGCCGGAGAAGTTCTCAGGAAGTAGGCTTGACAGGACTTGGTAAATAAGAGGTGATGCCCAGGCATTTAGGTGGGTAGAGAACCTCTGAGTAGATGAGGGATGAGGAAGGTGATGACAACCTTAGTGACAGCTGATGACTCAGAATTCTGTCCTTTGTACAAAGGACAGCTTCCCAGTCTGACTGTCTCTGCTTTGAGGCAGCAGGAAATTTCAAAGCTTTTCTGCCTAATGCATTTAAGAAAACAGCCAACCTAGCTAAACTGTCCTAGACAGGTACATTTTGTGGGGACAATAATGCCAAAGGTCCATATGTGACTAGTATGTGCTTTTAGGGAACAGCCCTCAGAGGTAAGCCTGCCTTCTTTTAAAATGTAACAACTAGGGTAAAAAAAGTCTTGGCTCTGTAGCACTATTTACAATAGCCAAGGCATGGAAGCAACCTAAATGTTCATCGACAGATGAATGGATAGAGAAGATATGGTATATAATTTATATATATACGAATGATGGAATACTACTGAGTCATAAAAAAGAATAAAATAATGCCATTTGCAGCAACATGGATGGACTTAGAGATTATCACTCTAAGTAAAAATAGTCAGACAGAGAAAGACAGCAAAGAAAAAATATCATATGATATCACTTATATGTGGAATCTAAAAAATGATACAAATGAACTTATTTACAAAACAGAAACAGACTCATAGGCATAGAAAACAAACTTATGGTTACCAAAGCGGAAAGAGGGGAGGGATAAATTGGGAGTCTGGAATTAGCGGATACAAACTACTATATATAGAATAGATAAATGACAGGGTCGTACTGTATAGCACAGGGAACTATATTCAATTATCTTGTAATAACCTATAATGAAAAATAATATGAAAAAGAATATATATATGTATAACTGAATCACTATGCTGTACACCAGAAACTAACACAACATTGTAGATCAACTATACTTCAATTAAAGAAAAAAAGTCTTAGTTCCATATTGCACATCACATCACATCATCCCTAGGCAGTCTTAACTGGTAAATTATAGCATTAATGTGGAGAGTAAACAGTTTGTTAATGTAGGTTTTGGTAAACATTGTAATGGGAGCTGCCTGGGGTTAAAGAGAAGGATTATAATTTGTGATGGTGTATGTTTAAGCCCCCGGAAAACACAGATCCTTTGCAAGCTGAACTTGACATGAACTTCCTTTTCTCACAGAAGGGTCAGAAGGAGGAGTTGGTATTATCACCAACCTTCTTTCATAAGCTACTCAATGCCATTCTCTCACTCCCTCTACTGTCTCCTCCTTGGGGCTCTGAATATGGAGCTGAGAGCAGAGAGAATAGAGCAAATGGGGACAGACATGGAAGTGAAGAAGGGAAGAGGAAGATTTTGTAGGACAAATAAGAGAAGATGGGAAAATTATAAGTCCAGAAGAATACCTTGAAAACCAGTTCAGTTTACCTTGCCCTTTTAAGAGATTTACTACGTGTCCAACAGTAAGATACAGGAGATAAAATTAGGACCAGTGGGGAGACGTTACAGAGAAGTAGATGTCAACTCAAAGTGAAGAAGAATTTCCTCATCTATGGAATTGTTCAAAAACAGAAAGAACTGTCCTGTATTATAATGAGGCTCCCATAATTTAAGTTTCAAAACAGGATTGTTTCAGAGGAGACCATTTTATTGGATGCAAGTTGACTAGCTGACCTCTAGGTAGGTAGCCATTTCAAACAGAACACTCAGAACGTAGTTTTTGTTTAAAATTGAGCGTCTATCAACAGCCTGGGCTTCCATGGGAAGGAACTGAGGTTAGAGACACTAGCCTTGACATTTTTCCTACTCTCCTCTGCCCAGACCATCGACACAGAAAGTGGAACAAAGATGGAGGAGGAGCACTATGTTCCAGAGAAGGGAGAAGCGTCCAGAGATGAGCCAGCTGGAGTCCTCAAAGGAGGACCAGGAAAAGTCAGGGACAAAAAAGAAGGAAAGACCTATCCAAGGTCCCCTGAGACATTGCTTAATCAGTTGTGTGGACGTATTTGAGAATGCCTTTATACAGACCACCCAGAGCTTAAGATCACTGAAGTTGGTTTCTAGAAATTTTCTGTGAACAGTACTATTAAACAATCTGCTTTGTAAATTAAGCGGTTGCCCTCTCTATTCACTTGGCTCCAGAAATAACAACAGCAAACATTTATTGAGAACTCACCAAGTGCTAGGCACTGTTTGAAGTGCTTTAAACAGATTAATGTAAATAATCTCGTAATAACCCTATGAGGTCATGCCAAGGAATGAATCATGTGTCCCCCCACCCCAAATTCATATATTGAAGCCCTAACCCCCAGTGCGACAATATTTGGAGATGGAGCCTTTGGGAGATGATTAAGTTTAGGTGAGGTCATGAGTGTGGGGGCCTCACAGTGGGATGAGTGCCTGTATAAAATGAGACACCGGAGAGCTCTCTCTCTCTGGACATACGCACTGAGGAAAAGGCACGTGAGCACAAGGTGAGAAGGCGGCTGTCTGCAAATCAGGAGGAGAGCGCTCAGCAGAACCTAACCAGGCTGCACACTGATCTCCAACCTCGAGCCTCCAGAACTGTGAGAAAATACGCTTCTATTGTCTAAGCCGCCCAGCCTACAGCAGTTTGTAGGGCAGCCTGAGCCACTAATACGGGTCAGTAGTATGACTGTTCTCTTTCCACATGAGGAAACTAAGGGATGGAGAGGTTGAGTAGCTTGCCCAGGACAGCACCCCAGTGACTGGAAGAGCTGGGGTCCCAGTCCAGGTAGGCTGCATCCAGAGGCTTTGCTCTTTACCACAGTGACCTGCCACCAGCTTATACATAGGTGTGCTTACTACTTTCAGTTCCCCAGGTCATTTCACAAACTGGTTTCATCATTCTTCATGACCTTGTCATGAAGATAGAGCAGACGTTTCTGTCCTATTTTTGTAGATGAGAAAATTGACAGATTAAGTGGAATGGCTAAGGAGAAGACTCCAGGGATCAAGAGAACCAAGACTAGATTAAAGGCAGCTAGTAGTTTTCTGAACTGACACTGCATGAATGTCATGAGATCAGGTATATCCACCACCTAGAACGATGCCTAACATGAAGAAAGTACTAAATCATTATTGAATGTCAAATAAATGGATAAAAACGTGATTTGAAACCCCAAAGTCAGAGCAGTGCTGAGTAGAAGAAACTCTTATTCCTAATCATGAGTTTATTTATGAATTCATTCATTGTTTAGTTAATCATTTATTTAACAATTATCTAGGGTTGACTATGAACCGAGCATATGGTTCTATTGGTTATCTATTTACAGTCGGTGTTCCCTGAGACAGTGCCCTTTGAAATACCTTGTCACTGAATATACTGGTACTTGAAATGCATCTTAGGTAGAAAATATGTCTTCTAAATCCAAGAGAAATGGAGAGAAAAGCATAGACCCAGGAGAGGAGAAAAACTTATACCACTAAGTCAAAGCATGGTTTAAAACAATAGAATCAATCAATACGAAGTTCATTTCTCAACAAACCCTCTCATCTTTTCTTGTCTGATTAATTGATTTTCTTCTGCTCTATCCATTTTTTTATTCATGAGAATTTGTGTTTTTGGTAGGAAATTGTAGGAGTCTAGTGAAAAGTAACCCCATAAATAATTCATCCAATAAAAGAGTCATATTAACTTTATTCCAGCCCCACACCTAAAATCTGGGAGGTAATGAATCTTCCCCAGCATCACTGTAACATCTCTCTTCTAAACCTTGTTCTAAATCCTGTTCTGAAGAGGCACAAGCATGTCAGGTTTTGGGGATCCTAGGAGTGGGGCCCATTACTTAATTGCAAAATGAGATTTTGTACTTACATTTTATTTCACCTAATAAAATGATGCTTGTAGATGGACTATTTCACTTTTTGAGTTATGCAGATGTCATGGAATTGTACCACCCACAGTGTCCCACATTCTGACATGCACAGATGTTCAGTAAATTGAACACCGCCATCTATAGAGAAGTAATTAGCCAGTATCAGGTCTCATTGGAATCACTTTGCTGCACTCTGATCTACCCTTAAATTGCTATTTTTTTCTCTACATCATGAGCTAAACAAAGCTATTTTTCATATTTGGATACTTCTTTTTTCTGCTGCTTCTTTCAGGTGATACTTTAGCTTAACTGCCTGCAGAAGAAATGAGCACTTTAAAGAGCAACCATATTTTCAAAAATAGATGAAGTGAAAACAGAGCAACAAATCATATACACAGTTGATTTCTGTTGCTAGGATGTTTCAGCCTCTGTTTTTTTTTTATTAACCCATGCTGTCTGCAGAGAGAAATAGGACCTTTGAGAGAACTGTTGGAAACTACAAAGCTAAATGCCACTCAAACAAATAAATGACCAATCTTGCCAAGGAAAGAAATTCCAAAATCTCTGTCTCTACAAAAGACTTCTGTGCCTGAAAAACATTTTTCAGAACAGGTGCATAAAGCTGCCCAAACTTGGCCAGACCATTTGACTAACCAGTGAGTATGTTGAGTGTTAGGAATAATAATAATAATGATGATGATGATAATAATAACAACAAAAACAACAACAATAATAAAAAATTATTATTATATATAGTATTATTATATAGTATTCTGTACTTCTTTGAGGACTCTGAGAGACAGAAAATCTGAGTTACCTGGCTCAGGGCACATGGCCAGGCAGTGTAATATCTGAGTCTTGAACTTGGGCAGTTTTGGCTCAAGTCTTAAATCTGAACAAATACACTGTGTTACTCCTGTAAAAATCAAAATCTCAGAGTGGCAGAGGCTGGAGTTATTAAAATAACACTGTTTAGCTTGAACCATATGAAAGTGCCAATATTTGACAGTTTTTGACCTAACAAATCTGTAGTTTAATATTGTTCAACTTCATAGCAGATTAAAAAAAAATAACTAAACATATACTTAGGAGGCTTCTGCTCCAGGTCAGGCTCTTTGTTCTGGAGTATACCTGGAGTCTCAGTGATGGTAGAGAGAAAGGCTCTGGAGAGCTGAGTTGTTGTCTAAGTACATTTACTAATCTTGATGAGTCAAATCATATTCCGGGACCTCAGTCTTTTCATCTGTAAAATGGGTGGATCTCAAAGTTTTTAGACTTTAGTCCACTTAGTCAAAAAATAATCTCTGTTTCATTTACCTCAATCACTCTCAATTTCCAGAGGCAAACAAATCTGCTGGTAATGAAGAAGATGACTGTAAAAACAAATCGTGTGTGTGGGGAGGATTATGTTTACATATGCTTTAGCAATAGCAATATATTTATCCCAATTTAGAGATGATTTATCTTTAAGTATATGTATGACTTGCAGCCTAATTATTGGAAAATGTTAGGCCAAAATATATTTAATGCAAATTATTAAGGGTTAACAAAATTGTTAATAGCAAGTAGAAGGGATAATGGTAAAACTAAACTAAATTTATAATTAAAAGCAAGAATAGTGTTAAGTGACGATGATGACCAACTCAAGAAAATATTGATGCTGCAGTTGCTTTTTTAAAAAAGCAACTTGCCCTCAAATTTCTGAATTTCCACTTTTCTGCCTGTGCAGTAGAAGCTATGTGACATGACATTACAAACACATAATGGTAGCCAACCTTCCTGGAGGAATACCAAACGAAAGTGCTTACTAAACTCTAATAATGCACTAAGTCAAGCATCAAATTAACAATCCTTAATAATTCACTCAGCAGCTACTGGTCCACAGCTCTTGGCTGAATGTGAAAATGAATATGTATGAAACTGCAAATAAACCAGAGAGAGTTCTTATGTGGCATGACTGTGACGCCTTCACCTTTCGTTCATAACTCTCTCCAGTTGACCAGTGTTCATATCTATTTCCTTAAAGTCTCAGCTTACAAGAGGAAATATATTTACTCTAAAACTCAGGATGGGGGAAGGTATAGCTCAGTGGTAGAGTGCATGCCTAGCATGCACAAGGTCCTAGGTTCAATCCCCAGAACCTCCATTAAAAATTAATTAACATAATTACCTCCTCCCCCAAAATAAATAAAATAAAATACATATATTTAAAAAATACAATAAATTAAAGAAAATTCAGGACACACATACACAAAGTCGCCTCTTATATGGATGCAGTTTGAGCCCTTATGCAAAGGTGCCAGGACAAGCAGGTGAGTAGGGGCTAATATCTAGGCCAAATTCCATGCACCTTGTGGGATGCCCTACGTGTATGTGTGTGCATAACAAATATGCACACGTATATTAGTATATATACACAACATAACACAGGCACCTATAGTTAGAACATTGAAATTAAAATTTTATTAAACAACACTCTTACTATGTGCAGTACCCTCCAATATTTCCTACTCTATTTTTTAAAGCAAAATATTGATCATGATATACTAACTTGATTTCACAACCCTCTTATAGGTTGTGAGTTGCAATTTGAAAAATACTACCCTTAAAGAATGTTGTCCAGATGTGAGTTCACCGTGTCCTCGCAGACAGCATAGGAACTTTTTCTTGTTTTAGAGATCTAAAGTGACATCTTCCCTCTTGAACAAACAAAAGCACATTTTGAAGTTCCGTGGATGATTGGGTTTGAAGCTGTGGGCTATAAGGAAAGATGGCAGAAACTGGGGATAGTTAGCCTGGAGGAAAGAAGTGATGGCGGTGGAGGGGGAGGAGGAAGCTGAGAGAGTACATGGCAGTCCTCCAGTGTTTGAGTAGCTACCAGGGGAACCAGATGTTAGAGGGACTAGGCATTTATCTATGACCCCTAGGGATGAACAGTCATTCAGCCAGCCAGAGTATTTATTGAGTACCTGCTACTTGGCAGCTTCTGTGCTAACGACTGCGAATAGAAAAATCACAGCAAATACAGTCAGGTAATCTCTATGCAGAGAAACTCTGCTTTTCCAATGATGTGACAACTGAGCATGCCTGATGGCTAACACCAATCTGTAGAGATAAGATCATGGTATTGAGACATGGTGCATGTTGTTAAGTTTGTTGAGTAGCTTTTGTGACTTATATAGCCCCTTGTTTACCAAGGTTGCCATTTGATGACAATTTCTAAATACTTTCAAGCATTCACTTCTGTTGCCAAAGTGGTTCCGTTATGGAGAAGTAGATTCCCTCAGAAGATGAGCTGCAAGCTTCCAAACCCAGCCAAAACCTGTCCCAAGGCTGCCCCTCCCTAACTCTGCTCCCCAGATGAAACTTGAAACTATAAAGGAGCTTCCATCTGAACTTCAAAAAAGCCTTTTTAGAATTCTAGCTTTAGAAAATTTTTCCCCAAGAAAAATCATTAAGCTTTCCTTTTATTTTAGATTATTCAATTTGCAGGAAAGCATACATGATAATGAATATATAAATCTTCTCAATTTCTCACTAAGTCTGAGTAATGCAGTCTTGGTTGTACTGCCTTTGGGCTCTCACCAATCTCTTTTAAACTCTGAAATAAATCCATTAGATGTTGTGATCCCTATCGCTTCACTATATTGAAAGTTCAATGTTAAATCTTGTTGGAGGTGATCTGTGAGTTTATTATTAATATATTAAAGCTACAGAAGAGACATATTTTGGTTCAATATAAAATAGAATTTCTAAGTGTAAGAGCTACCCGGTAAGTTCCCCACTGTGTGAGATAGTCAAGAATAGTTGAAGGTCACCGGGTCGGACTGAGGGGAGAGACGTTAAATTATCCTTTAGCTCTTTACCAATCTTGAGATAGACTGTTTTGATTAAATAGACATTTCATCAGCCCTTAACTGGGTTGTTTTCCAGAAAAACGCTTTCTGTACCTGCCTTCTGAAATCACATCCCAAAATACAAAATGACTTTCTCCTTAAGTGAGTATGTTTTTAAAGAGTTGGTTAGATCTAAATTAATCAGTAAGTACCATTTGGTCTCTTCTGACAACTTTGCCACAACCTAGCAAAATCAAATGATTAATATAAGTTACTAATAACAACAATTACAAATAATAAATATCAAATAATAACAAAGTACTAATAACATCAATCATTGTTCTTAAATAGCTAACATTTGTTGGCTGTGTGTGGCAAATGCTGTGCTAAGTGCTTTCATGACACTAATTTAGTGACAGCCCTATCAGGTGGAAAAATTCATTCTCCCTTAGTGGATAAGAAAACTGAAGCAGGGAAGTTACATAACTCAGAAAGGCACTGGGATAAGGCAGAACCAGAATGTGAAGCCAGTGGGTATGCTAACTCCAAAGAATAAACCCATAACCACTAGTCTATATATAATGACTATTATTTAAGTGTTTCTGACTCTTGCTAATATGTTTAGTCATCTAAATTATTGGGGGATATCATACTGTATCACAAATTTTCAACAATGGGGAAATGTTAAGTAATTTACAATACATTTACTCAGTAAAGTTTTAAGGAATCATCAAAATGCTCTAGACAAAGCACCTGTTAAAACACAGGAAAATGTGTGCAGTTACAGCATATGAAATAGTAAACTGAAAATTTTTTCATGCAGTGCAGTCTCAACTTTGTTAAAAAAATTCATAAAAGGAAATAACCCAAATATTTTCATTGATTGACCCTGGGTGGTAATATCTATTTTGTTCTAATATTTTTTCTCTTAAAAAAAACCTCTCCTTTTTTTCCATATTCAATTTTGTATTGTTTCTGCAATTTAAAAATTTTTTTTTGTTTTATTTTTGCTTCTAAAAAGCAATTTAATTTTTAGATACAAGTTGCATGGTTTCTGATCTGACATTTTATATATAAAGTATCATGTTCTCTCTTCTTTTTTTAAATTTTTATTTACTTATTTTCTATTGAAGTACAGTCAATTACAATGTGTCAATCTCTGCTGTACAGCACAGTATCCCAGATGTTCCCTCTTCTTAAATGAAGATATATTTAAATGGTCATATGTTCATTCAGCAATAAGTGAGTCTGTATAGAAATGGGCAACGCAGCTTCACTGTAAAACATCCAGTGGTTAAGGTGCATCAAGTCTGCTGATTCTACTTTGCCCAGAACGGTGTCTGAAGGCCTAGAAGCTCCACTGAATTGACTCCTGCTGAATTCCTTATCAGTAGCGTTGAGAAGGATGATCCTGTGTTTTCCAGCTCACAGAAGATGGTGGAGACTGGTTGGGCTGGTTTGGAGGACTTTATGCAAAGGGATGTGCTATATAGTCAATTTTGGCAAGTCCTTCTAAGTGTAAACTGTCCCCAGACCCCAGGGTGTCAGTGCCAGCTTCAGGGTCTGCCGAAACGTACTTCCTGTATGAGTAAGCATGCAACCTGGGGAGGCTTGGGTGGTTCTTTTGCAGGAAGGCTTAAGTTGTCCTACACAGAGGTTGTTATTGTTTGACATATGTTTTTGGAAAACTCTACCTACCTTTGTTGTAGATTGATTAAGTGTCACTTAAGTGCCCCACGAAACTTATGCCTCATAAGGTCCCCTTTCCCTTTTTGGCTTTGGATTTGAAAAGAAGTTACCCAGCATCAGATTTTGTATTTATAGTCATTTAAACAATAACTTTCAATACTACTCTTTATAGCATTAAGTGAAGAAGACGAGGACAAAACATCAGGAGAATTCAAGCCTTCTAACTTCGCCTGCTAAGCAGTTGGTGCACAAGAAAGATATGCTTATGCACCTGTCTCCTGGGTGGAACTGTTTCTAACTTCACATTGTTTAAAATAATTTATTCAGAGATCTTCACAGTACAATAACCTGGAAGATACCTAGCTAGAAGTTACAATGATTATCCCTGCATTGTAGAAGGAAAGAACCCAAACCAGGGCAACAATATTCTACCAACCTTAATTTACTCCTGGGCCAGGTAATGATGTAGTTCTACTTTGCCATCACTGATATAGAAGCTCTGAAGTCCCTGTTTCGTTCAGTTTTAAAGTGGAGGAACCAGATGAGTTCCCAGAAACTGAATCTGTTTAGTGGAGGAGGAGTCTGTGATTCAGGCCTAAGCCAAGGGTGTTGCCCTTATGACATAGGTCATTACCGAAAGTAGGGTAGGGATGGCTCCTTGCCTCAGAGCTGTCAGGTGTCTCTGGGGATTTGTGCTGAGTCCTTCATGATTCCAGAAAACCAGACCATCAGAAATGCTCCACTGGGTTATACCAATGGTACCTTCAGCCAAACAAGGATCCAAAACATTACAGGGTGATGTGAGAAATGCTGAATAAGAGATATGTAGACAGCACTGTGCGAAGAGCAGGGTGGTCAGTAATGCAGTCTGTGAAGTTCAGAGGGATTCCCGGTGGCAAAAGCATTTGAAAGTGTTTTAGAAGAATGAATGGAGTCCATGGACAAAAAGAAAGAAAGAGCTTATCTGTGCAAAGTCACCATTTCTCCAAGAAGAAGGTAGTGAGGAGAGAGGCCGTCAGGAGAGCAAGTTTGTGGAAGGAGTAATGTGCTTCACTACGAACACGGGCTTCATGCTATACTCGATGAGGAGTCAGCAAAAGATTTTGACAGACGAGAGACATCATCAGGTGACCATCTTAGAAAGAGCTTTTTGATGGCTAGTGTGGCTGGTGCACTGAGAGGAGGTAAGACTAGAGGGAGGGAACGAGTTTGGAGAAAGCCTCATTCATACTAATGACAGTGGTGACAAAGAGGAACATGCGTACAGATTAGAGAGACAGTCTGGAGGTAAAACTGATGGCAATGGTTGATACCTCATTAGATGTGCAAGCAAGGTTTGAGGCTGAAGTTTCTAATGTAGATCACTTGAAGGACTATGATGCTATTAAGTAAACACTTTATGCCCTCTAAAATCCATGATTGTGTCTGAAACCTTCTCATAACTGTAGTATGAGTTCTACTGTATAACAGTTGTGTGGCATCTGACATTCGTACTAAATTGTTAACTTTCTAGAGCCCTTCCTCTTATTTGATCTCATGAAATATGCAGTTTGACAGATGAAAAATTTAATGTAAGTGATTTGACGAAAATCATCCAGTTGGATTTGGCTGAGGTGGGACTAAAACCAAGCCTCCAGACTCCCTAATCTTAGGCCTTAAATCAAATCCCAAATCTGATAGTCTTGCACCTTATGACCCTCACCTTTTTTCCTATGTTGCATAGAAGATACTAGAATTGGAAAGACTTTTGAATAGAAGAGGAAGCTGGAAGCTTTGAGAAAATCACAAAGAAACTTGGGAGCTTCTGGGAAGGATGAGGCAGCCAGGAGAAAAGCAGAGGGCAGCAAATGACAGTGAGCGTCCCAGGCCTTCTAGATGTCAAAGTCTGCATCACTCATAGCACAAAGGCATCCTGTGGTACTAGTTCCCCTATAAACCTCATCCCTGCAAATCATATGAGCCCTAGGAGGTGGGGAATAGAAGGTGGGGAGGAAAAGCTGGTAATGGCTGTGAATGGCAATGACAGTAGCCTCTACTTAGGACGGTCCCTGGGTCCGTCAAGTCTGCTCAGAGGGTCCTGTGTGGCTTACTAATCAGCATGACACTCAAAATTTGTCCCCAGGTAATCTCAACCAGGGAATAAGTAGATGTGTTGATTGTGTTAGGGGAGATTGTCTAGGCAGAGGCTATAAAAATAAACCTGTTCAGTGTGAAAGTGGACTCCCCACCTCAGTAAGCAGAGAAAATGGACAGTCTTGGTCCCTGCAAACCAGAATTTCTCTATTAGAAATAACAGAATCATTTTGGCATGGTGGAGAGTCATTTTGCAATTATCTCCTGTCCATGTCAGTGATTGGCAAGAGGCAGAACATCCGTCTTAGACAAGATGGACATTTGTGGGCAGGAAGAGAGTTTTCATCTGCAGGGGTGAAACACTGTCTGTTTCTAGGAGCCATAGAGGGCAACTGTTTTAGGACGCCTGGGGAGAGTGAGAAAGAGAGAGGATTACTGATGAAAACTCCTCAACGCACTGTTTTAAGGTAGGTGTGGTCTCTCACAGGATCTGCAGTAACTGACTTGCCCTAGTGATCACCTCCAGCTTGCGGGTGACTGTCTTGAGAATGGTGGCCAAATAATTGTGCTTAATAGAGACGCGATCTGTAATTGACAGCCCCCATCCTTCTGGGGGTTTCACTGATTATCTGTCTCTCTGCCTGGACTCCTAGCTTCAGCCTCAGGGACTCATCTGATTTCAATGTGCTCCTTTGTCATCTAGAACTATGATTGATAGTCAATAACTAATTGTAAAATAAATAAGGAAAGTAGTGCTTTTAAGGAAAATTTTCTTCTTCTCGTTTTTACTTTTTTCCCTAATGTTTTTGTGTTGGGAGGGAGAGAAGTCTATACAGAAGAATACTTCCATACCTATAGGTGTGGTTTAAACAGACCTTATTTCATTTTACGACTCAACCTAAAACCTCTGAGACTCCCATAGCTTTCAAGCCCATCAAGGCAGCCATTCCGTCAAGACCAGTTAGACGTGTCAGTGATAATCCCATTTTATCCCTGAAAGCCACTTTGAACATCTTAAAAATCTCCAAGCAATTGAGCCAATTCAACCCCTTAGTTTCTGTTTTCCTAATGGTAATTCATTTCTGATGAACATGTTTACAACTGATTTTGTAAATAAAACATTTACACTGAAATGACTCCCCATCTTTGGTAAGCTTGATTGATTCCTATTTAAGTTTTTTTTTTTTTTAAATCATAGGTTGTCTAGCCTGTGCACTTTAAGTTTGATAAATGAAATAACCGGGAGAAAGAGTAGGTGGTTACTATGGTGACCACAATATCTGATTTGAGTAGCAACAGATAGGGCAGGGAAACAGTACCACGCTCAACTGAATTGCAATGATGATCAATAGTTGAGAGAGGAAATTTAAATGTCTGGGCTCCACTTAGCAACTGATCAATCAATACTTGAGTAGCAATATCTACACCTTAGCCTCACACGCATATACCTTACAGATCAAAACAGAAAGAAAATTGCAGCCTATATGAAAATTGAGAGTCCTTAAGCATATTTGGAAGATGCTTTTCAGGGAAGAATAAGAATCATCTTGATTTCCTAATTTTAGCTATTTAGCCGGAAATATCAAGATAAATTTAAACTACAAGGTCGTGACGTTAGCATTAGGAGATTTCAGAGTTTAAAAGAAATGAAAGGAGGAGTTGATTTCTTAGATTGGGGGGGGGGCCTGATTTCTCGACTGGATGTTGCCATACAAAAAGGTGAAATTAAAAGTTCTGCATCCCTAAGCCATCCCTTTCTGAATATCCTTCCTGCCTGAAGGCTGATGTAAGCAGGCATTTCCTGGCCTAGGGGTAGCCGGCGGATTCCAGCCTGCCAGCTGAAGAATTAACTCTACAGTGTGAATAACTTTGTTTACTCTCTTCTACATTTTAAAAGAAGATACCGGACTAACACTTCAGTGTTGGAATTTCAAACACCAGCGGCTAGCTGGAGGGTGGGATGGGATTTGAGAGTAAGAAGTTTTCCGGGCTCCCTTCAGCAGACTCCCCTGCCACCCCCACCCCGGCAGGCATTCACGTCCTCCACCTTTCCTTCCAGGGCTCAGGAGCTTTTAGCTGAGAAGAGAAAGAGGTGAGTGAAACAGTCAACATCTGGAAAGTGATTTGTTACTACTTTTAAAAGGGTGGAATGGAGAAAGTAATCCCGTCTCTGAAATTGGCCCTTTTGTGTTGCAAAGCATCTCAAACTAGCTCTGCCACTGGCCCGAGAAGGCAGCCCCACCTGCTTCACTCCTCAGAGGCTTTGGCCGCAACTCAAGAGCGTCAGGAGTGTGTGCTGGCGGGTGGAGTTGATCCACTGAGACTCAGCTCGGACGCAGGGAGCAGAGCAGAATTTGGGAAGCAGCTGCCTGCTATGCTGAAAACCTCTGGAAACTGGCTAAGGAGCTGTGGTGAGAGTCATCCTGCTTTTCTCAGACCCATTTCTCTTGACTGACCAGTGGGGAATCGCGGCCAGGAAAATGAAAAGAGGACGGCAGAGTCCCCTCCCTTTCCCTTCCTAAAACTGCAGTGCCTGCCTTTTCTTAGCACCCACTGCTTGCAGGCATCTTCTTCGGACTGCTTTATTTTCCTGTCTGTGGTTACCTCTGTTCTGCGGGAATAGCAATCAGTGAATTCCTCTCTTCCTCCTCCTCTGTGCTGCCCAAAACCACACTCTATCAGTTTGATTCACCACTGGCTTCTTCATAATAAGTTTTGCCTCATGGGAGCTGCTGGACTGTGAATACTCTGTATCACAGAGATTTAGGAATGGGAAATTCTAGCCGCTGACTTAAATGGGTTCCAGATATGCCGGGATCCACATTGATTTCAGATCAGATATTTGATGTATGCAAGTTCTGTTCAAAGAGCCAGAGCCTGCTGAGAGAGAACACAGTTCTTATGCAGAGGGGTCTGAAAGTTTCAGGCCCCTAAGACCCCACTTATGGGTCTGAAAGATCTGACAGACTTAGGGATGGAATCTGGCTTTCACCAAATAGAAGCTGTGCAACCTTGGGAAACCACTGAACTTTGTGCCTTCAGTTTTCTCATCAGTAAAATGGGAATTATATTACTTACCTAGTAAGGTTGTTTAAAAATTAGTAGTTGTATATGGAAAGCTGGACTCCAGAATCCTCTGAGGGACAGGGACCATGGTTACATTTTTGGGGGCCTATGGTTAAGTATCCAGAATTTATTTATTAACAATCTTATCGTCATAGTGAAGAATGCCAGCTCAGGTCATTCTGCCTGATTTCGGATCCCAGCTCCCTCAGGGCTGGCTTAAGTTAGCTGAATAACATAAGCCTGTGTCCAAGTTGTAAAATAGTAACAATAACTATTTCATGGATCTGTGAGGATTTAAAGAGACAATGCTTCGTATGTAAGGCTTTCAGGACTGTGCCTAGCACCCAGTACTCAGTAAATGTCGGCCGTGGTTGTTATGAGGCAGAAATCTGACTGTGGAACTAGACAGTTGGCCTCCTTAGACTAAACTCACCTCATCTGGTTTTTCTGTTTAAATGCAGAGGCTGGACGAGATGAATCTTTAAGAACCGTGCAGCTCTTACCAGCTGTGCTTCTAGGAGCATCCACGTGCCTGCCTCATGGCCCTCCATCTTCCTTGGTAGAGGCCATACATTAAAAATTCAAACGTTTTACGATGGAAAAAAACCCAACATAATATACATTTTGGACTTAAAAAATCATAGCCGGTGACTAAAACCAGATGTATCATTTCATAGACTCCCGTGACCTGATTTCCTGAAGAACATCTATTTTCATAGCCCCAGCTGCTACTTTGCATGTCCATAGCTTTGGGGACATAGGAATCTGCATCCAAATAGTGTGCACTGGTTTTAAGAAGCTATTCACACAAGTTGGCTGAGAGTAACACTTGGTAGCATTTCCAGTTTCTGTATTATTTTTGAGAAGGAACCTTAACCTGTATCTCTGCATTCTGCTGTCAGTTAACATGTATCTGGCATTACGGTTGAGCTGTTGGCAGCCAGTTTAAAAACCAGCCCAGAGTCACTCCTCACCAGGACCCTGTGGCAGGAAGTAGACTTGCTGGGCTGGGGGATTTGTCTTCTCAGACTGAGAGCTCCACCTACTTAACATTTCCTTTGCTCCTTTATCCTCTCCATCCCGCCCCCCGCCCCAATTAGCTTCTCACAATTCCTCGAAATCCCTTATGGGTCCTCTGAGCTAGGCCAGAACTCATTAAACAGAGAACAATTAATCACAGATTTTTAGAATTAATTTGTTTGATGTAAGACCACCAAGAGGGCAGGGACTGTGTTTTCTGATGCCTGGCACATAATACAGGCAGCCCATGCTTTTGCCTCATAGGGTGAAACCATAAAAATGACATCTTAATAATCGATGAGAAAAAATACCCATCTCAAACCTTTCAACATTTTTGTCAAAACATTAAAAATTCTTTTTTTTTGATTACAAATGTAGAGGGAAAAATAGTAAAATAAATGTTTGTTTAGTACACAGTTATTTAAGACATTAGACACATTGAGTATTAAAGTGTTTTATTTCTTTGTGGAAAAAAAGAGTAGTGTAAAGAGTGCTTGCCTTGTTCTTGTCGGTCATGAAACTTAGGGCGATACTGAGCAAGCACCTTTTCTGTGACTTACTGAATTGTCACACTCCTTTCTAGGTTTGTTTCAGCACCCAACCTTTTATCCCTTACACCTTCAACGTTATGAAATACCTCTAAGATTTCCTTTAAAGTGCAGGTTTTTGCCAGTGTTATTTCCTCTGGGATATCTTCATCCTTTTCATCCCAACCACTTTCCTCACTTATGTTCCTAAGTTTGCCTTTTACTAAGTTCCTCTGACTGCGAATCTGGTCTTTCTCAAAGAGTGGCACTGTCAACATTCCCATGATCAGCTGTGTCTTCTATGATTCTACTGCTCATTTGAATTTCACTTACAGTATTATCACTTTTTGTTTCTATGCTGCACTTTCATCTTTGTTGGCAAATTCCGTCTTTGTATTATCTACATCTTTGGAATATCATATAATATCTGTATATAAAATGTCAGGTAGGTTGATCACTAGGAGATAAGGAAGCAACACAACTCCACGCTTTGCTGTCTGTGTATAAACTGAACAATAGGTCTGCGGTCACCCATTCCTGACTTTGAAAGGAGGGATATCATGAGATCATGATCTGCATCTGTTATTATGCAGTGATTTGTGGACTAAAGAACTAGTAGCAAGTTTATGCTTTACTCACTCACTTGCAGTTAATATAATGTGGTAATTGAAATTTGACTCATGTTGTCAGGGAACCGGCGTTCCTTAATTAAACCATAGTAATGGAAATTCATGCATGTTGGAACCATGCAAATAAGAAACCACCCATGGTTGCTCAATAATAAATATCTGTCAAAGGAATGAGTGGACTTACACCTTCACACTGATCTCAGTTTTGCAGTCTCAGTGTCCTCACAGCCTTGCCCATCACTATTTCCCTTCTCTTCCTTCCTGGACATAATAAAATATCCCAAATAGCAGGTAAAAGGATGCCTGCCTAAAAGGCTTTGAACTCTGTTCCTCATGTCTCATGTGCTAAAGGCCCAGCTACTTTTCTTATCAAAATTCTCCCTAAGTGCCCAGTTTTCCTTCTAAAAGGAACTAATATGATCAACAGATTCATACACTAAGTGTACAAAGGACTCTCAGACTCCCAGGGTAGTTTGTTTTCTTCCCTTGAGGGAGCAGGCTCAGCATTTGGCTGAGGAGACCTCTTGAATGCTGCCTTCACTAGGGAGGTTCAGACCCCGACCCCATGGGCAGCAGGACAGAGGGGACTTATGTCAGCAGAATTTCCCTGACCCTCTTCTCTCACTGTCATAAAATCCTAAAAGTAATTAAAAAAAAAAACCCCAAAACACAGTGGGGGAGGTCTAGGGGAGAGACCCAAAGACAACCCTAAATTTTACTTAGCACTAGATCTCAAGGAGTTTATATTCCAAAGTGGGCTTTGAATCCTGGAGACATGTAAGCAGTAAGAGTGGGGGTTACCAGTACTGGGTTTATCTGATCCGGGTTCAGAGCTGGATCTGTCACTTCCTAGCTCAGAGAGTTACTTAGGCTCCCAGAAACTCATTTCTCCATCTGCAGAATGCAGGTATTATCTCCCAGGGTTTTGGAAAATCTTGAACAAGGTAAGGAATACAATGTACTTAGGGTAGTTATTTTTTCTAGAGTAAGAGTTTGGGAAACGACTTTAGTTACTAGGACTTATTTCAGGTGGATATCATTCTTTTCACCAAGAGTGTCTCGTCCACAGTGTGCAGAGTTCTGGTTCCAGAGTCAGAGTATAATAAACAGATGGAACTTAGGGAAGTTACTCAGCCCCTTCGTGGGGAACTAAGGCTAAAACCTGGGTTTTCTCCTGCCTTATTAATGGTCATTGGGTGATTGAGAATCTGCATTATATTCTGCCTTTCTAGAGTCAGCCTCCTAAATTCTTTTGAAACATCTCCTTTGGGTGTTTTCAGAGGCATTTTCAAAGCTTTCAAGAAAGAATGGTACACTCAAGTCACATAGTGGCAGGGCCCTGCCTGCTCCTCTGCTGACAGTGCTGCCCCCCCTGAAATGATCAGCTTGCCCCGGGGGTATCCCCAGCTGGTTACCGTTAGTCCCCACAACCAGGCGCACACCCTCGGAGACTGTTTGAGAAAGGCACTGAGTAAAAGTCACTGTTGTGCCTGACTGCTAACTGGGCTGTGGCTCTCGGTTCTGGCTGTGTGGGGCACTTAACAAGTGTGGATCTGCACAGGGATTCTGATTCAGTAGGTCTGGAATGGAGCTGAGGGGCATACATTAAAGCGGTTCCCGGCTGAGGTGCAGGCAGAGGTGAGAAGTGCTGTCCTAGTGCCTATAGGTTCCAGGCTCTAAGAACCAAACCAGCCCTGGCTGCAGCTGGCTGGACATGAACGTGACCTCACTAGCCCAGAGACTGGCCTGGCCCAGGAGGCGCACGCTGGCCTTGCAGTGTGCTAGAACCTGGTTGTGGCTGATTCTTCTTACCCCAGGGCAATGTTTCCTCCTGCTGTCCCCTCTGAGGGTCGTCCCACTTGTCTTGATGGAAATTTTTATAACCGCTGCCTAATTGGCCTTCTTGACTCCACCTCCCTCTCTTAACCTTTCAATCCACTACTCTCCTCTCTGCCAACAAAGTCATCTTGCTAAATGGAGAATTCCATTGTCACTCCCCTTTCTTCTAGTGACAAAGAACTGTTCCTTGTTTCCAGCCTGGAATGCTCCTTAATGCCTTCATGCCTGTTGTTTCCCGGCAAGAACACCCTGCCCTGGCCCAATTAATAGTAATAGTGTTACTTTCATAAACAACGAGCTATTTCTCTATTTGAAAATTTAATCTTTTTTAGATCCTGAGCTTCTTGTTCTATACGTACATACGTTTGACAAACTCTTACTGACCTTAGAAGCCCAGTTCTAAGGCCTGCTCTGAGAAGACTTCTCTACCCCGAAATGCCCAACAGCAGAGTGTGTGCTTCCTCTGGGCCCCAAGAGCACCATCAGAGAATTCAGCATATTGCATTGTAGTTTGCTGTTTATGATCTATCTTTCCTCCCAAGGGCATGTGCTGCATTTGTCTTTCTAATGGCTGGAGCAGAAGGGCCACCAGCAGTCATGGGCCATCAGGGGGTCTGGGGAGCAGACTTCAGGGCAAATCATCTTCAATCCTAAAGAAATTGTTTAGGATGCAAATTGTTCGCTTGACAGTAGATCGTTAGCCCTAATTGTGTCATCGTTTGTAAGACATTTGGGCACGGAAAAGAAGTATCCCAAACGTTCCTCCTTTCTACACAGAAGTGTCATTGATGTAGCACTTAGCTCCCAAGACAATCTAAACCTCAGTCAGCAAGGCTGCCTAAATTTCTGTGCTCAGCAGACCAGACCTCCTACCACAACTGCCACATCATCGAGTTCACTTTGTTTATCACCCAGGAAGGGCTGGGTTGCACCGCATCATCTATTTAGAGGGTATTTCACCAATGAACCAATGAGAGGCAGCCAAACAAAGCTGTGCGTTTTTGTGTGTGCTTTTTTTTTTTTTTTTTTTTTTGGCCCTGTGTTTTTACAGGCAGACACTATAATCAGCTGTCATGATAGCTATAATCAATTAGCTTATGGGCTGTTTTTCTCCATCTGGACTAATTGAATAGTTGCTTTTGTTTTTATTTTTGTTTTTCCTCTCTACTCATTCCCAACTGTTACTATTGGACTGTGTGACTAAACCCCCAGAATCCCTTCAGCTGCTCCTTTCTCTAGTAGCCTTCTTTAGGACGTTGCAGTAACCCATGCATTTCCAGAGGGATTTGCATCTGTCTGCACTAATATCTAGGAGTCACTTATTTGAAAAATATATTTAGGTCCTCTATGTTAAAGTGAAAAGCAAAAAAAAAAAAAAAAATCAGAAAATATTTAAGTTTCTTTTGAAACTGAGATTTTTCTTCAGTAAATCACAGGACAGAGATGCTTTCCTGACAGTAAGCCTAAGAACACGACAGGCAGAGAAATTTTAAGAACTGGGCCAACATTTCAGCAAATATTTTTTGCATGCCTGCAAAATTCCAGAACCTAAGCTAGGGACAAAAAGAAAAGTAAGACCTAGCCCCTTCCTGCAAGGAGCTTAATTTCTAGAAAAAGAAAGATTTATAAAAAAAACAAATACAATAAAGCGTTAAAGATGGTGCAAGAGAAGTCTATATGATAGCAAAATAGAAAAAGTAGGATTAGAGAAAGAAAAACATCCCCTTTACAAAACCTTCTGTTATGTGCTCAAAAGAAAATCATCCCTGACCTCTGTCTCTAGGTTTCTATCTGCAAAATGGGTATAATCCATGCCAGTTACCTAATTCTTTTTGGAATTCATTTTGAAGAGCAATTGGAAAGAGATTTGAGCAGTTTGTATACCCCCAGGAATAGGCATTATATAGATTCCATGTAAAAACAGAACATTTAAAGCAATGCCCATTGAACTATTAATTAAAGTTTGTCACCAGCTCCATATGAAATTTACTGAGGAACCTTGAAGTTCTAATAGAAATGAAAGACTTAGTAACTGGAATTAATTCCACTGGCTAGGTAGGGAAAGCCAGATATGAGGGTAAGAGACCCAACCTAAAACCTGGGAACTCACTGCCAGGGCTGTTGACTCCTCGGGGTCACTTTTAATGACCTCGCTCTCTTCACTTCCTTGTCTCTGTGCTTGGGGCTTTGATTATAGATTTATTGATGCATGGTTTTCTTCAACAGAGAATTAAAATTTAACAAAAGTGAAAAAAAAACCCACCAAAAACAAGTAACAACAACCAAAATACTGTGCTCCTGCCTTTGGGGATAAAGATTTTTTTTCATGGAGCTTTAAAATGTACTCAGATCTTTACTGAGTACTTGTGATGTGCCATGCATGGCACTAGGCATTGGAGGACAAATTAGGCATGGTCTCCATCCTCACAGAACTTAAAATCCTGTTACAGGGCAATTGCGATGCAATGTAAGCAGTGCTTAAGGGGGTCTTACAGGCTGCCTGGGGAGGAACCTTAACTCAGCTTACAGGAGGATCAGAGAAGGCTTCCCAGAAAAATATCAAAGCCAGGATGTGAAATTCTGAGAAATTAGCCCTGAAGAGTAGAAAGGAGGAAAAGCAGTAAATAGAAAACTAGGGCAGCAAGAAGGAGCTCTTGTCCTTGGAAGTGAAAGTAGTTCAATGGGCTAGAGTTTAGACCAGTGTCTGCTGGAGCCTGGACTGCTAAGGAGGGCCCAGATCATGCAAGGATCTTTATGCCCGACTAGAGCTTGATCTCTAGTCTGAAGGCAGCAGGGCCAGTTAAATGGTTTTAAGCAGAAGAGTGACAGGATCAATACTGTCATTAGAAAATAATCACTTATTGCTGCTTTGAAAAGATGGATAGGAGGGAGGACAATCATTAGGAAGACTGGGAAGAGGATCCTTAGTCTAAGGGGTGGAAAGGTCTGATGTAGGTCTCAGCTGGTTGCTGTCACTACTCTCCTCTGTGTGGAATACGATAAAGGTTTCACCCCTGGTCATTCCCAGGGTTTTTGAACACAAGACCTCCCTTTTTAACTCCCTGAGAGTGGCTGTATTTTTAGATCTTGTTGCTAGAGATAATA
The DNA here is from genome assembly GCF_036321535.1 of Camelus dromedarius. Classification (NCBI taxonomy): domain Eukaryota; kingdom Metazoa; phylum Chordata; class Mammalia; order Artiodactyla; family Camelidae; genus Camelus; species Camelus dromedarius. The sequence goes on along the minus strand of NC_087447.1, from coordinate 56,270,748 downwards.
CTTAATGATATAAGGATACATGGAATTAAACTTAAATTAATGTATATTTAATTAGTCACAGTATAAACTATGTACATTTAACATTTAGTTGGATGCATACACAAGGGATATTATTGATTCAGTCTATGGAATGTTTGGTGCCTGATAGATTTGAGGACTCTTTGCCAAAACACCAAGTATTCCCGAGAGAGTTTTTAATCCTCAAACTTGGACCCAGAGGCAAAGAGGGTAGTTACCAGTAGTCCATATGTTTTTTAAAAATATTTTTTAAAATTTATTTATTTGTTTTTTGTTTGTTTGTTTGGGGGAGAGGTAATTAGGTTTCCTTATTTACTTATTTTAATAGAGGTACTGGGGATTGAACCCAGGACCTCATGCATGCTAAGCATGCACTCTACCACTGAGCAAAATACACCCTCCCCTCTCACCTTTCTTATATTTTTGCCACTGTAGTCTTTTTTGTTTTTGGGGAGAGGGAGAGGTAATTAGGTTTATTTATTTATTGGTTTATTTATTGTTGTTACTGTAATATAATTATTAATTTACTTACTGGTTTCTTTATTTATTTATTGTTAACGGAGGTACCAGGGATTGAACCCAGGACCTCGTGCACACAAGGCATGCACTCTACCAATGACCTATATCCTCCCCACAGTGGCCCATATATTAATTAATCTTTTTCAAAGGGTTGATAGCTATTATTTGTTGAGCTTAGTGTATCCAGTAGCTTTACAAGTACTATCTCATTTTACAGATGGGGAAACAGATGTTAAAGACATCAGTAACATGGTTTGGCTTCTGACTGACATTACTTCAGTACCTCATGGGGGTTAAATGAATTGATTATTTGAATTCCAGTTCTACCACTTACTATCAATGTGATTTTGGGCAAATGACTTAATCTCTAGTAGTATCCGTTTCTTTTATCTGTGAAATGGGTATAATATCTACCAGATGGAGTTAGATCATTATTACAGTAGTCAATGGATATTAAAAACCTTGATAATTTTCAATAAATTGTCTTCCCATTGTATCTTTTCTCCTCTTACTCCTTCTTTATCTTGTCTTCCCATTTCCTCTGCATCTGCTTACATTTTCGTCCCTTCTCGTTTTCTCATTTTTCCTTCCCCTTATTTCTTTTCTTTTTCTTCATCTTCATATTTTATTAAACTGCCTTTTTTTAAGTGTTTATACAGTTATTTTATGTTTCTTGCTCTTAATTTAAACAGCAAACATTTATGTTTTGTTAAAATTGCCCAGGAATCAAGTTGCTCTGTATATGTGACCCTTCACAGAAAAACATTCTCACTGGCACATCACTGGACTAATAGTATATTTTCAGGTCCACTCTGGCAGCATTACTTACTCCACATTCTTCTGATACCCTGGAGATGAATCATCCACCCGACGCCCTACTTAAAAGACAATCTGTGCTCCTAGCCAATGCTCTCCCCATCCTGCACATTCTCGAGAGCTCTGGCAAATCCTCCATGCCCCTGTCAGAAAGCAGTGATGTCAGGTCTCCTGGGGTATAGCCAGCAGTTGACAAATCAGGTGCAGAATTACAGAAGGTGCAATTTCCACGTGCAGGAATGTAGCAAGAGTTTTCTAAAGTGTTCCTTGGAACTTATCCATCTCTTATTTTTAAAACATATTTATCATTGCATACTAAAACCTGCAAGAAAAGCCTAATGAATAAAACTGGAATAATTAATCTTCTGAAAATACATTCCTTATGCTGAGTTACCAAATAGCCACACCCTTTGGCCTAGCTTTCCAGGCCCTCCATGGTCTGGTTTCTATCATTATTTCATTCTCTCTTCCTGTTTCTCTGGTGGGGACATGACCCCTACATTTAAATATTTTCTTCAGCCTTCCCTGAAAAGCTCCTTCTCCTTTCACATGCCAATCTCCAAATGCCTGGGCACCAGCTGTTTCTCTACTCTGGAAATCCTTCTTTTCTGCAAACCTCACCCATTTTTCAAATCTCAGTTCAAGTCCTACTTTTTCTGACCATTCCAAGTTCAACAGATCTTCTGAATTTCTCTAATGAGGTAGTGTGATTTACAGGGGAAGATCCAGAGCTGGGATGCCTGGGTTCAAGTCTTCCCCTAGAGCTGGGATCTTTTTACCTTCTTTGGACATATATCAGGAAGAGGATCCAGGAGATAAAGGTTGTTAAAAGGAGTGAAGCAGAAAAACCACATGAAAGTATTGTGTAACTAGTATGATAAATTTGCCTAGTATATTCAATTATTTCCTTTTTATGTGGTAATTTAGTTTGCAATTGAACGTATTTAGTAAACACTGAATTTTCAAAAATATTTTGTTTTATTTATTTTGTGTTTGTTTCTTTTGTTTTGGAGGGGAGGTAATTAGGTTTACTTACTTATTTTAATGAAGTTCCTGGGATTGAACCCAGGACCTCGAGCATACTAAGCACGCACTCTACCACTGAGCCATACCCTCCCCTTCACACTAAATTCTTGAAAGTAAGAATTGTACGTTTTTATATCTGGGCTTCTCAAATATTAATGTGCATATGAATCACCTGGGGATCCTTTCAAAATGCAGATTCTGATTCTACAGCCCTGGGATAGGGCCTGAGCTTTGTGTTTCCAACAAGTTCCTAGGTGAGCTGCTGCTGCTGCTGCTCGTCCACGGACTGTACTTTGATTAGCAAGGCTCCCTGTAAACCCAAATACAAACGTGGTGACGGAGACAGTGGTGCTCCCTGCCTGGAGACTAGACATGGTATTTGCACAGCGACCTTCTTCTCGGTGTCCAATTGTGGTCTTCTGTAACCTCACAGCTGCAAAAGCTAGCTAGCTCAGTGCTTAACTTGGTCACACATAGATATTAGTCAGCCTAGGGTATAAACACAATTACTTCAGAATAAATAGAAAATTCATCAGGAAACTTGCAGGGCTCCCACGGGGTGAACCTGATCTACACTGAGGTGCCTGATATATTATGACAATGAAATGACTCACTTGACGTCAAGTCACAGCCAGACGTCATCTCATTATGTGGGAAGACCTCCTTCTGCAGCAAATGAAGCCACAGGGGTGTCTACGTGAGGAGAAACGCTGAGAGGTGGGTTATCTAACCCTCCACAGGGCAGAGCCTCTATTAGCCAGAGTGGTCCCAGCATCTCTAGATCCTGCCCTGTGTGATCTCCCTTTTAAACAGTTTATTAGTGACTTCATTTTGACCTTTGATGAGTTGTCATCTTCTTTATCTAGTTCTCCATGTGAGCAGAAGACAAGAAGGAACATGTATCTGATTTTGAATTGCCTACTTTGATTGCACAGTTCAGGAAAGGAGAAGTGCTGTGGGAGGTGACCGCTGAGGCCAAGGTTTACAGTCAGGCTGGCTCACGCTCCGGTTGTGTGGGACCTTAGGCATGTTACCTAATCTAAGCTTTGCGTTTTGCATTTGTCACGAAAGGGCTGTTAGAATAAATGAGATAGTCCGTATTGTATGTTCCCAGCATACAGTTAGTGCCCCATACATATCAGTTATATTTATTATATTATTGATGATAGCTGCTGGCACATTTATGTTATTATAACACTTGACTAATATAATATTAAATCTCAGGGTTTTTTTTCTTGTAGTGAAAACACATAACATTAATCTACCATCTTAACCACTTTGAAGTGTACAGTTCAGTAATGTTAAGTATATTTGTATTGTTGTGCAACAGATCTCTGAACTTTTTCATTCTCCAACACAGAAATCCCATACTCACTGAAAACAATTCCCTCACCCCTCTCCGAACAGCCCTTCACATTTCAGTTCTCTTTCTCGAGTATACGGATGCCAACCCACTCCACATGCCTTCAGCTTCCTGTCACTACTTCTTGTCACTAACAGATAGGATTTGAAGTCACAAAACTGAGACAGAAGACTCAGCCTTGAATTACAGTAACTACATGAATGTCCTTGCACCTGTTATAAGCTTTGATTACATCATCCATATCTACAAATAGGTCCATGTTATATGAACTGTATATTATTATTAATTAGTCTCTGGTTACCCCCTTCTCCTTCCAAAATCCCTCCTCCGTGTTCCTAAAAATTGTTCATCTTAGCATTTTGCATGTTACACTGAAATGTGTCTTCCCCTGGAGTAGATGGAAAGTATCTTGTGGGCTGGGGGCTAGGCGTTAATTCAAACCTGATTTCGCATGTGTTTAACAGAACAGTTCAGTGTATTCACTTTATATTCCTCTCTCATTTGCTTCCATGTGCTCCTAGGGGGCCCATTTTCATCCTGTTACACCTCCCTTTGTTTAACCTTCTTCTCTAAAACCCTTGACAAAATGTCCACCCATCACAGTAATTGGTAAAAGGGAAGAAGCCAATCCAGCAGAGTATGAACAGCAACAGGGGAAAGTTAGAAAGAGTTTGAAAAAAGAAAGCTTAGCCTGATTTTTAGACTGCATCTCTCCTTTTAACGACGACCTAGTTATGCTTAGAATGTTTTTTCTCCTGCTTCTTCTGCCAAGTGTCTAGAGAGTACAAGAGCCATCTTGGTACCTTCCAAATGATTTGGGGGGAAATCGCTTCCAGGTACAAGCTCTGCTCCTGAGGAGTTAATTTAGAGTTAATTTAGAGAGTCAAGGTTCACCTTCTGAAGCAGAAGCCAAGACAGTTATGTAACCTGAAGTTCTCTGTTGAAAACAAAACCTACCGATGCTCGAAAGCTAAATTAAACCCTTGACTTGCAGCTCAGCCACCAAGCATCACGGGCAGTCTAAAGAATATTATCAGCACCAGGTGGTAATTGTTAATGATGCCAAATGAAACACTATATTCATCTTTCCAGCCAATGTGATTTAGAAGTCTGCTCAGATTAGCTAGCCAAAAAACACACTGAGGTTGAGCTGAACTTTACAATGTGGTTTGTTGCCTAAGGAGCCACCTTATTAAAATATACATATATATATATATTTTTTTTTTGCAAAATTGGGTCATATGCACTTCTGATTTGAGAAAAGTGTTTACTTCTCTTAGGAAGACTCTTGATGAAGGATTGCAAACCCTAGATTGACAGGGGGGGCCTAAGAGAATGAATATTATTGGTAGCTACCCCAAGTTTCATGGTCATCTTTTACCTTTAAGAGAGGAAGGGAATTGGCAGTGATTGAATACATGCCTGCATATATCTTTTCAATAAATGATCAGGTGAAGTCAGGGAAATGGAGGCACCAGCAACTTTGTATTAGAAATTATGAAAAAGACTCAGAGACAGGAAATAATTTGTCCAAGATCACTCAACTAGTACATGGAAGAGCTAGGATATGAAGCATGGTCTTTCTGTCATGACCTGGAGAGAGTATCCACTATCACCACATCACCTTGGGCATTGACCTTCAATCATCTAATTTCACCCTTCGAATCTGAGGAGCACATTCCAACAAATAATGTCTCCAAAATAGATCCTAAAGTCTTCAGAATCTAAACTCAAACTGTAATTAACTATTACTAAGAAGCAAGTACTTAAAAAATATAAATATATATATATATAGTTCTGTAAAAAAAAAATGACAGGAAATATTGCAAAGTAAGAAATTTTGGACCATAAAACACAAGTGATATTTAATTTGGAGGGATATACAAGACCAAAATTTTTTTAAATTATGATCATATTGTTGAGAATGAGTCCCCAATTTTTGGCCGCCTTTCATCGGGTCACACCTTCCATGGGTTATATAGCTGTTTCTCCTGTTTGTTTATAGTCAGAACTTGGGACACTGACATTTTCTCCGTCAGATGTTAGTTAGCAACCTTTAATGCATTTACTCATTTTCAGTGTGTGGGCTGATGGTTCTTGCCAAAAGTGTATGTGGCTCACTTCTTTATATAACATTCAACAAATATTTATTGAGCACCAGCTATGTGCTAGATATTGTCCCTCTACTAGGTTCTTTGTGTTCTAGAGCTTTCCCCATATGTGCCATAGTGGATATTTCAAAGGTCCTTGAATCTAGTTTAGGAACTCCAAATATCTCATAAACACGAACGGTATGGAATTTCCAATAATGATAATAACAGCTAATGTTTATTGCATGTTTGCCATGTGCCAGGTTCTATGATAAATGTTTCTGTATGCAACTCATGTAATCTTCACAACAACCCAGTAATGTAATGTGTTCTGCCTTCCAGCAAATTCTTTTCTGTTAAGAGTCAAGAACCGTTGCTGGGGGCCACAATATAAAGACGAATAAGGCATGGTTTTTGCTCTGAAGAAGCACCAGTTCACCGCAGGGAACAGACACACAGCAAGCCCTGTGCCCTGTTACAGTTCATACACTGCCGGGCACTGGGGACAGGCGTGAGTAAGGCAGAGTCTCTGCCCTCGGGGAACTCACCCTGGTCAGAGGCAGGTCCCGAAACAGGAACTCTGAAGGGCTGCTGACTCCAACTTCCGCTTTCCCTTCCCGGAGCGCTCTGGACGCTCACGGGCATGGAGAGGCGGTATTACCCGGGGTTCTCAGCCCCATCTTCAGTCCACCACGTACTGAGGACCTCAGGCAGACCGCTTGGCTTCTTCTTGCAACATGTTTCCTCATATTTAAAAAGAAGGTGAGGTGTTTCTGCTCTAAATCGCTGGTGGTTGCTAGAGGCGCTCGGAATCCGAGGCGAGTGGTGCGAGTCCAGTTTTTAGAGAAGGTGTGAACCCGTCCGAAGACTGACTGGCAACTGGGAGAACTCGCGCGGAGACTTGGGCTGTCTGAACCGGGACTGGATAGGCTCCTCGCGGGTTCCGCAGTCCCCTCCGAGCACGTCAGTCCCGGTGCCTCCTCGCTCTCACCGCCCCCGTCCCCCCACAACCCCCGGCCTTTCCCGGGATCCGCGCTCCGGCCTTGGCGCGGGCTTCCTCCGGGTGCGGGCTGTGGGGGCTCCAGGGCGCGCTTGCGGGGTGATGGGGTGCGCGCCCGTGCGTGAGTGCGTGCGTGCGTGCGTCTGAGCCGGCGCTGTGGGCGGGTCCGCTCGCTTCCGCACCCCCTCCCCGCCCCCGCCTCCCCGCCCCGTCGCGTGGCTCGTTGTTGAGAGAAGTTGGTGGGTTTTAGCCAGCATGAAAGTCTTCAAGTTTCCGCATGGCCAAGGTAATTTTACTAGCATTTCCTTCCATTCCTTTCCCCCCAGTTTGCCCCCAGTTCAGGTTTTCAACCTGGTGACCCAGAGCTCTGGCGCCGGGATTCAAATTGTTCACTGCTTTTTCTGTTGTTCGTGAAAAATTAGCTGATGGTACCATCTTTTTTGTGCTTCTTGCATCCTTTTTCTAAGGGTAGGAGAGCAACTTCGCAGTTTCTTAGAGAGGCTGTAAATGAATTATTTGTTCAAGAAAGATAGCCCGTGAAGAAGTCATTTAGTGGGCACTGTATAACTGAAAGGGAAATGCAGGGTTCCGTTTTTCGTTAATGATACACTATTGGTCAGGGCCTTAACCTCTCCAGTCCTTTCTCTGTCAAATCAGGTTCATAACTTCGCCCTAGATTTGGTTTGTAAATGACAAAGGCATCTCATGGAGGGGGAGGTAATTAGGTTTATGTATGTGTGTACGTATTTATTTATCTTCTATCGGAGGTCCTGGGGAATTGAACCCAGGACTTTGTGCATGCTAAGCAAGCACTCTACCCCTGAGTTACACCTTTCTGCCACCCAGGACTCTTCTAATGGGCAGCTTTGGCTGGAGGCTTAGCCATTAGCCCTAGTTTGAACTTTCTTCAAACCGTGCTGCAGTCTGAAACGCTGCCTCCTCAATCCTTTCCTTTCCCTGTCTTTCAGGGGTGTCAGGCCTGTGTCATAGTTTGCAGACTCTCCCACCATCCCTTGCTCCCTTCCCTTTTCTCTTTCACAAACATTTCCCCTAGTAACTAATCTCTTGCGTGTTGTTATGGACTGAATTGTGTCCTCCCCAAAATTCATATGTTGAAGCCCTAAGCCCGCAATAGCCTAGAATGTGACTGTATTTGGAGATGATCGCCCCTTTAAAGAGGCGATTAAGTGACAGTGAAGCTGTTAGTGTGAATCCTAATCCAGTGTGACTGGTGTGCTTATAAGAAGAAGAAATTTGGACACACAAGAAGACACCAGGGGTGTGTGCACAGGAAGGGCCATGTGAAAATGTAGCTGTCTCCAAGCCAAAGACAGAGGCCTCAGAAGAAACCAAATCTGTTGACATGTTGATCTTGGACCTCTAACGTCCAGAATTGTGAGGGGTAAAAAAAAAGTGAAGGTAGAATCTACTTCATAGAGTTTATTTGGAGGATTAAGTGATAAAACGTATGCAGTGTCTATATATGCTCGGTGTATGTTTGTTACCGTTGTTGTTATCCTGCCCTCATATGGCCTAGAGGAACCGTCTAGGTGGTGCCACCTCTCTGCTCAGTGCTCACATCTTTGCTGCTGCAGCCACCAGCTTCACGAAGGTGTAACCTGACACCAGCTTGCCTCAGCTGCCACACCTGTCTCTGCTTTCTGCCACAAGTCCACTCACCAGTCTGGCATGCACAAAACTGGAAGGGCAAGGGAGTTGACACCCCATGTGGCAACTCTTGACAGTTGGAGGTCTGGGGGCGGGAGGGAACTGGTGGATAGAGGCTCCCCTCCTCACACCTTGGAGAGAGAGTTCTGAATGGTGTGATGGATGCTTTTCGGAAGGTCCTGGAGGATTGACTCCCAGCCCACAGCAGTGAATAGCCCAGTGAGACATCCTGGTATTTGCCTTTCCCTCCTCTGTTCAGTCTCCCTGGTTCTTCCCTCCTCTTGCCTGGGGTCACTACTCAGAATGAACTATCACATGCCAGCCTTTGAATCAGACTCTGCTTTCTAAGGGATTGTGGAAGTGGGCATAGGGAGAGAGGGAGAATGGGTAGTGGGAATGAGAGTTTTCCAGACTAAGAAATGGCCATCTAGATCATTGCCACCTCACATCTTTGTCTCCTTTGTCATCTTTGCCAAGTGATCATCCAGCCACTGCTTTAATATGTCCTGTGACAGCAACACGTGGTCACCAGTCCCATTTGTAGACACCCTTATATCCTTGGCACCTAAAACAATACCTAACAAGGAATAAGAGCTTAATAAACATTGTTGAATGAATTTTTAAGTAAAGAAAATTTTGTGGTTTGTATAGACTGCAAATCTAACTTCCTTTGCCTTTTAAGCATTAGATCTAGTTTTCCATGTAAAGTAAGCCTTCATATGCTTTAGACTCTGTGTGTGTGTTTGTTTTTTCACAAAGAGAATTAATTACCAGAGGATTTGGAGGTCTTTTAATTATGCACTTTAAAAAATAATCGTGGAATTAAGTTGCTACTTTATTTAACTGATGTAGGCATTTTTTCCTTAGGTTTACATAGTATTTTTTAAAGTGTTAGCAGTACGGAAAGTAAAATTGACTTGGAGTCAGAGGATCAGAAGTTTAGTCTGTATGACAATACTTTAGTGACTTTAAGGTTAGGTTAATTTTTTTTTCTGCTGAGTCATAACTTTTAAAAAAATAACTTTTCTAATTATGATGGCACTACATGTTTATTGTTAAAAATTTGGAAGAGACAGAAGCATGTTAAAAAAAGAAAGGACAAAAAAAAATGATTCATAATTTCTACTACCCAGAGGCAACACTTTAATATTTTGGCTCATTTTATTTCAGTCCTATTCCTGTCCGTGAAAAAATATATAAAGTGGGTTGTATGTAAACCTTCCTATCCTGGTTCACTTTGGTTACATTATAGGTAAATGTTTAACAATGGTATTTAACATATGGTACAAACATTATTTTTAATGTCAGCACAATTGTCCATGTTTTCAGATGCATTCTTTTCCACACTTCCACTGCCCACCAAAAGTCTTATTTAGAAGATTTAATATTTTAAAAGAATATTTTGGGAGGATTTTCTAATTATAAAAATAAGTACAAAAAATAGAAAATAATACCTATTGATTTTGTTGTGGGTCTTTACAACTTTTTTTTACATTCTGTGAAATTGGAATCTTACGTTTACAATAAGATGATACCTTTTTTTCATTTAATGTTTTGTGATCATTTCTTCATGTCCTTACTTTTTACTTTTTTTTTTGGTAAAAGTGAATTTTAATGGGATCTAGGATTCCATTATGTGGAATCGACTAATGGTTTAGTCAGTTTACCATCATTAAACTTTTAGGTTGTTTCTGATTTTTTTCACTACTCTTAAGTAATAGTGTCATGAAGAGTATTAGATGAGTTTGTTATGGGTTACTTATGTCAGATGATATGGTTGCATTTGTCACTCTCTAAAAATCAAGGTGTTTCAAGATAATTGGCATGGAAAAGACAGATTATTTGGAATGCAATTTTTTTCCTGAGATTTTCATATGTATGATTTCATTAAACATTGCAGTTCAAGTACCTAGGTTAAAAAAGTACCATTTTGTTTCTTGGTCATTATTTGTTTTCATCAGTGAGTTTATAGGATCCAGATTATGGGGATTCCTGTGATGTGTTGTTGAGAGAGATTCCCTTTATAGTCCATCATCAGTGACCTTCATTATAAACACATTTGTAGGCTACAAAGGTAATGAGTTTTACCAGTTAAAGATACTGGATTAAAAGCTAAGAGCCTGTGGTTTTCCTCAGGCTAGATGAGAGTTCAGTCCTGTGCATGAAATGCTTGAACAGCACAGATGTACCATGGAGGATAATGTATTCTCCCCACTGGGGCCTGGATTGATGTATCATTATATTATCATTTATAGATATAAATATATAAATATATAAAAAGGAAGAACTGCAATTTCTTACCAACAGCGCATTTGCTCTCTTTCCATCACATCCTCTCCTAAGTACATTGGTATGGACTACAGAAAAATTGCTTGTATTTAGCAAGCCTCATCTGTTAACTCTTCTTACTGCTCCAGCTCTAGAGACCTGAAGTGACTTGAAAACTTCTAAAGGAAAATACTTTGGTTAACCTTTATCATCCATGAAGCTCAGCCTAGCTAAGGAAAGATTCATTGTACTGAGAAAGACAGGGATCAGAGGTCTCCAACCTCCGTTCAACACACGGCAACTAGAGCTTTCACTGGGTCCTGACTAGCCAGAGCACAGCACAGCTTAGAAGTGCAAGTTGACCTGCCTTCCTCCACCTCCACCCACACCTGCCATCCTTCTGCCCTAACAGACTCAGATTTCTCTCAAGGCTGCTGTCCAGATCACCCACTTTACCTTTTACAGGCAGTAATAATAGCTACCATCTGCGGAGCTGTGTCAGGCAGGCTTGGTAGTAGATACTTGGCATTAATTATTCCATGCCATGAGATGAGTCCAGTTCTACCTCTTTATAGATGAAGAAATGGAGAGTCACAAGGATTAAAAAAAAAACCCAATTTGACATCATTGTTAAGTGGCAGGAGCTTTTTGAAATTATATGTCTCAGACCCTCCATTTCACATCCCCTTTCAAAAAATATATTTCTTACCCAATACTGACACTGTTATATACTCAAGTAAACTACCTATGTAAGAGAGAATTTGTAAGCAAATTGAAGTGGGGGTGGGGGAATTTGCTGACATGACCTCAAACCAGCAGGGTTTGCATAGAAGAAAAAGTTACTGGCAAGATCAGGCAAGACACTCTTTCAGCAGATAAATTCTCAGGCTGGCAAAGGTAGTACAAAATTATCTTTCCACCGTAATAATACGAAGCACTCTTGAGACACTGCCTTGGCAGGGCAGGGTTGACTGTCTCTCAGCTCCTAATTAAAGAAGAGTTGTCAAACACACCAAATTACAGAAACTGTATACTCAGCCCTTTGTGATGGTGAGCCTCCGGGCCCTCTCTAACCTTAACCTCTCAGCCTGGCTTATTCATTCCCCAGAACCTGTCCACACCATTCTTCTCCCCGCTCTCTGCCAGTGTCTGTGCCCTTCCATTGCTTTTGTCCCAATGCCTTGTACGTAACATGCTTTAAGCCCTACATCAAGCATCAGCTCCTCCTTGAAGCCCCCTCCTCATCCTCGCAGTTCTTCCTTTTCATGCCTCAGTTGGCTGTCGCTGACTTCTATCATAATGTTTCCTACGCTATGTTGCCATCTTTTGTTCATCAACCTGTGCTAGGCTGAGAACTTCCTGTGTTCAGGGACTGTGTCTTGTTCTTACTGGATTTTCTTTGCCTAACCTAAAGCTTGACCTGAAGTGGTCCCTCATCAGTAATGGTTTAGTGAATGGATGAATGAATGAAAACATAGGCGATAACAATAAGGGCTAACATTTACCGAACATCTACGATATGCCAGCATCTTAAATACATTATCTCTTTTGATCCCCTAAACATCCCTATAAGGTAGAGGTTATATTTATCTCTATATTACTGATGGGAAAATTGAAGTTCAGCAAGGTGAAGTAACTTGTTTAAAGTTACTCAAATAGTGATTGATAGAATTAGGATTTGTGCTCAAATCTGTCTACTTTCTGAGCTGGAATTCTTAACTACCACAGCTTACAGTATGGCAGCTTCACAAGGGGTGACTCATCACCACCTCCCAGACCCCAGCCTGCTTGCTTCTTTAATAGAACCTACTTAAAGAACTCAGCCAATAAAATTAAGATATCCTGTTGTGTGCTATTTCCCCAAAAGGTGCCAAAAATGGTACTTTTTGTGTATTCTAAATGCTGTGTGTCTTAATCCTAAAGGAACTAAGGTTTAGAGTCTTTTTTTTTTTTTGTCAGTCACTTAACATAACCGTAGGTAAAACAGGCAATATTAGGATAGTTTGGGTTACAGTATCTGAATACTTAACGATACATGATACTTTTCTATCTTTTGTATCTGATTATTAAATCTTTTATAGTGCAGATGGAGCAAAAAAGTGTAGATTATTAATTTTTTGACTGTATAAAGGGCCCTATTCACAGATTGTTCTTTATTTTTATTACTCTCATTCTGTTGTGGCATTTCCGATTCATCCACTGAGATATGTGCTTTTTAAGGACATTGGAGCTTTTTTTAGCAACATAGTGGAAAAAAATGACATTTCATTGACATCTGTTCATCTTTTCCTTTGTTTTGTTCTGAGGCATGCCTGTTTTAAAATCATTTCTAACTCTTGGAGTCACAGACAGGTCTGGTCTGTGTTGGAGTTGTAGTTGTCTATTTTTCCACGTTTTAGTCCACTGTGTTGTCATTCCTGGGTAAAGGCTCCATCTTTATTTCTAGGTGAGCCTTTTGCCCTGAATCCTGGGCAATAGGACTGGATGACCAAGGAGGAGACCAGGTCATTGTCACCTTTCTCCTCCTTAAGCCCCAATGAGGGCCCCAGCAGCTGGTCTCCTGCTTGCCTTTGAGCTGAAAGTAGAGGCCAAGGAAGGGCTCCCTCCTGCTCTCTCAAAAGAGATGGTAATCCCCGCTAATGTGTATTTAACACTTGCTCTATGTTAGGCTCCATGCTAAGCTCTTTAAATACATTAATTCATCTACTTTTCAAAACAGTGTTATGAGGTATGTACTAATTGCTATCTTCATTTTATTATTTAAAATAACTTAAATATTTGATTTTTCTAAAGTATTTGTTGCAAAGATTTTTCTTCCCCTGTTCCCATCCACCTCATGTAGCTGACCACTATTCTTAGTTTTTGTGCATCTTTTTGGAGTTTCCTTTACAAGTACAGTAAATTATATACATAATGCATCCATGTGTATTTTTCTTTTACACCAAAAGGAGCATCCTATACACTCTGTTCTGCACTGTTCTTTTTTTACTTATTGATATTCTTGGGTATATTTTTATACCAAGATAGAGAAAGTTTCTCTTTATTTTTTTACGAGTATGTAATAACCCAATGAAAATCATGCCATAATTTTATTATACCTATTTTAGAGCTGAAACTGGAGCCCAGAAGGTTAAATAACTTTCTTAAAGTCAAGGGAAAGATGGAATCCGCCTATGCCACTTACCTCTCTCCCCAAGGGTCCCAGAAACCTGAAGGTCATTTGACAAAGAAAAAAAGGCTATGGTGTTCCCCCAGTTCAGCAGCCCCTGCGTCTTCTCCCTTCCATCCGTCCTCCCCAAGGCCCTGCTCTGAGTCTTCTGAGCACTTTTGGAGCGGAGCAGGTGGATGTGCTTTGTTTTTTTCTCCTCTTCCTTTCCCTTCGACTTGACATATTTGGGGTCCTGTCCCTCCCCTCGTGCTTGCCTTTATTGGGACCCTTTAGATGTCTGTTTAGACATCCTTGGGAGTAGTTATTTGTGATAAGCCTTGGAAACTAGAGGTTTGGCTGCAGGTCCCAAAGTGTCTGATGTTTGTGTACATTCAGAACTGTTTTCCCTGCCCTACTGGACCTCTGTCTGTGGCCCACTGCCCACCTGTCAAAGACTGGGCTAGCCTCTAAAGCAGCAAGAGCTACTGATGTTTTGGGTCATCACTTAGCAGCCTTCTGCCTGTCAGCGGAACTGATCCCACCTGGCTGGTTCTGAACCCTTAGCTGCAGACTCTGACTTTACAGTCACGCTTCTGGAAGGCAACATGGCATGTGGTGAGTGTGAGCTAGTTTAGTAAAAGGCTGCCAGAACTTGGCACAGAGCAAAAACTCAGTGATGATGATGATGATGATGATGATGATGATGATGATGGTGATGACCTCATGTAATTCTTTCAAATCGTGCAGACTATAATCATTATCCCTATTTTACAGATGTGGTCACAGGTCCCAGAAGATTTTTGTTTTGCTAGAGCTCACATAGTCATTGGGTGAAAGAAGGGAGATTCAAATCAAGGCCCTTCCTGGCTAATATTCCTTGTATTATTTCATTAAATAGACTTAATAAGAGATCCATTTTGCCAAATGGCACGTTTCAGTACATAGTTATTAAGGCACTGGACATACAGTCCAGGTTCACTCACAAAATAATGTTACTATGAGAAAGGGTTTGTGATTGGCACAAGATTCTGCTGTGTTCTTCAGTACATTACAATTATATTAAAATGAAACGCCCACTCTCCTTTCTGCAAATCCATCATCCATGTATTTTGTTTCAGCCTCAGAAATGTTCGGAACAAGTTTTTTAGCCAATTTTGGAAAGAAAATTTCCCTTTCGATAACCATAATTATAATACTAATAACTAACTATAATGTAAAACTCTAGTAACTAATAAGAGTTACCATACTTCTTATATACCAGTATATAACTATGTGCTAAGCTGTTTACCTCTATTATCTCATGTGCTCTCCATAACAACCCTGTGAGATAAGCATTATTGTTCTCATTTACAGATGGGGATTGAGTCTTAAGGGAAGTTAAGTGACTTGTCCAAAGTCTTAACAGCTTAGTAAGTGGCAGAAGCCAGATGCCAGCCCAAGCCAGAAGTGACCAAAGGCCCTTAAGTGAAATTGTTCTGTCTCACCATAGCTTTCTTTCCCTAGTGGTAGGCAACAGGGTGGCCACCTCTGCACCTGTGAGAGGGTGCAGAGTCCATGAGCTAAACCTATAGTGAATCTTTTAGAATCATTTCTTACTGGTCACAGATTTCAAATTACATGTTGTAATTCTCACCAGCTGGATCTCAGTGTTCTGGGTCTCTCTGTTTAGGAAAAAAATAACACAATGTGGTGCATGTTCTTTTTTAATCCCACCTGCATTGTTAGCACCTTTCAGTTTTTTCAAAGCTTTTTACATATGTTATCTCATTTGTCAAGTCACTAGCTTTTCTTAGCCAAGCTCCTAGTGGAATTCTCCTTCCATACATCTAACACACTCCATTTCTTTCTAAAACAAGACCATTCCCAAGTGTGGTCTTTCCAGATTAGATATGTAGAAACCACATATTTTATTTAAGGGGTTAATATCTCTTAATGAGAGATTCAAAAACTGAACTCACCCTGGCTGAAAGCACCAAGTGTGGTCATTCAAAGCCTCTTAAAGCAAATTAGATGCCATCTGCTTCCCAAGACTGGAAATGTAGACCTGCTGCTTAGAAATCTTGTTGGAATTAGTATTAAAACAAGGCTGTTGCCTGTCATTTGATTAATTACTCATGACATCTTACGTAAAAGTAATTTTTTCCTAAGTGAATTTTTCGATAATTAAGTGTCAAGTATGTGTTATTATTTTAGAGTGAACTTCTTTTTATTTAAATAACAAATTTGATCTTCACTCTAGTTGAATGTTTATTGAGCGCTTACTGTATGCTCGGCACTATTCAAGGCATTTGGGTTGCCTGGTGGAAAGATTAGAATCAAACCTTCTGATTCCTCCTCCTACAACACAAAATATTATGTGCACTGACCCATGATTTCATTGAGGGCAAAAAGCATGTCTTATTGCTCTTCTATGGAATAACTGAGACAGGACCTCACCTGTGGAAAGGTCTTCTTTATTTAAAGTGAAGTGAATTACTTCTTGCTTCATCTGCCTTCATGAAGGGCACTGTTAGCAGTCTTGGATCACAGAAAGGGGCATTCATGCTTCTGTTCTCTGTGATGAAGATCGAAGATGGATTTAGGACAAATTCTCTTATCTCTGGGCTCCCACAGTGCTTTGCAGCTATTGAATAGCAATATCACTTCTTCCACTTGTAACTGTGAGCTCCTTCGTGTCAGACACCCCATCTTATTCCTCTCTTTCCTTACGGTGGTAGACATAATACTCTGCACATAGGCCTACAGTCAGTATTTGCTGCACTGAACTAATTACAGGCTGCTTCATTTCCCTCCCAAAGAACGGGGTCCGTGCCTCTGATATTTCCATTTACAACTTCACTATAGCACATAGTGACGCACATTTTGCACCTAATTCATGATCAGCAAATACTCATGGACTTCAAGTCTCATCTTTCCCTTGTTTGAGTTCATTGTACTACCATTTGGCTTTTTCATAGCAAGACCCCCAAAACTGAATCAAGGAATGAGTGCCTTCTCTGACTGATTACCCAATGAATAAACAATAACCAAACACATGGATAACGTGCCTTCTCCTACAGCCACAGAATGTCTCCCCCTCACCTGTCAAGTTGGGTAACAGGGCCCTGAAAAGGAAGGACTTGTCCAAGGTCACATAGAGAGATTGCAGTGAAGCTGCGACTGGAATCCAGATTTCATTATTTCCAGATTTCTACCTACTTAACATCTGCCCTCTTTCCCTTACTTTCCATCCCCACCGCTGCTGCCTGAGATCAGGCCCTTTCCCTCCCACCTGGACTGCTGCTCTCGCCTCCTGACTGTTCTCTCGCCGCCTGCCTCTACACCTCCAGCTCGTCCTCCACATGGTTGCCACGGTGATCTTCTAAAGTGCAGATCAGATCATGCTTACTCTGTTGTTAAAAGTCTTTTAGATGCTCCCCTCAAAACGTAGGATAGGGTCTACACTTCTTCACATGACCCTCAGGGCAACGAAGGCTCCACCGTGATCCCCCTGCCTGCCGCTCATTTCTCTCCCTCGGAGCCCATTTCCCAGCCAAGTTCAAGTGTCTCCAGTGACCCTAACTTTTAGTTGTTTCATGCCGCCGTGCACAGCTGCCTGCGTTCCTCCTGCTTTCTCTGCCCAGACCACCATCTCAACCTGACTCCTTGGTAGACAGCGGCTTCTAGGGTCTTCTAAGTGGGCAGACAGGGGTCTCTTTGATCAAACCCCATTCTTTGTCCTCTGCCTCTCCCCACACATGCTCCCTCCCACATTAGAGCTGATGCCTAAGCACTTGTAACACTTCTTTCACTTCCTTTTTAAAAATTTTTATTTTTTATTGAAGTGTAGTTGATGTACAGTGTTAGTTTCAAGTGTATAACAAGGCAATTCAGTTATACATTTATATACATACATATTTTTTCTTTTCAGATTCTTTTTCATTATGTTATTCCAAGAAATTGAGTATAGTTCTCTGTGCTATACAGTAGGTCCTTGTTGTTTATCTATTTTATATATAGTAGTTAATATCTGCTAATCCCAAGCCCTTAATTTATTCCTCCCCCACCTTTTCCCCTTTGGTAACCATAGTTTGTTTTCTATGTCCGTGGGTCTATTTTTGGTTTGTAAATAAAATTTGTATCATTTTTTTTTTCAGATTCCACATGTATTTCACTCACTTTTTAAACACATTCCTTTCTGAGGAGGCTGTGAACTTTTTAAGGACAGAGACGTGATCCGACTCAGATTTGTGTTCCCAGAAGCTGACAGTAGGTCAGGCATATAATAGAGACCCCCTTACACAGCTGCTGACTCTGGAATAAATATAACTTCCCTAACCCTTCACAGTGAATTAACTCAACTTATGGTTTCCTTTAAATTAAGCCTCACATGGGATGATAGTTGGATTATGTAAGACCTAAAGGAAGGAGAGTATATTTAAAGAAGAGCCGCACTTGAAAATGTCTTGCTTTTATAGGTGGTGAACGAATATTTCCCTGCAGCCATGGGAAACTGTATCAGCATGTTGGTCACACAAAGCGGCCAGAGGGCCACTGAATATTTCTGTGGGACCCTTTGTAACTGCCTCCCCACGGCTGAAAGGAATCCATGTGGTTACCTGTTGGGTGAAGAGAACTTGTGTCGCATTCAGATCTTTCATCAGGGAGTAGATTTTCAGCTACTTTTCCAGCTCAGTTGTTAAACTCATCCCTGCCCAATTTACCAATTGCTGAATTGTTCATTTGCTTATTTATTTATGATGCGAGTCAGGAAAACAGGAAGCAGAGAGAAATTCAGATTCTTTTTCTCTTTCTTGATGAGTTTGTGCTGGGGGAGGGAAGCTATTTTCAGCAAAGAGATGTCCTTTCTACCTGGAAGTTCACATTTTTACCTGCAATGATCTGATATTCAATGTCTGTGAGGTCTGAGTTCATGAATAACTTGATGAATCTGGCTAGTTTCTGGAGCCAGGACAGGAGCCTTTGTTCTTCCCTCTTCTTCTCTGTTTCATTATTCTCTCGGGTACTTCAAATGCCTGAACGCAGGTGGCCTTGTGGCACATTCTGTGTAGGCAGTAAGCTAGCATAGGCATCTTGGCTTGGGGCATCCATTCTCTGGTAAAAGAGTCATTCACCTTGATAATACGTGTCATTTGCTCAGAGGCAGGAAGGGTATGGTGAATAGACATGTGGGCTTTCGGCATCTATCAGGTTCCAGTTAGAGTCCCAGCTCTGCTGCTCACCGCCTGGGCCATCCTGGGAATGCTGAGCCTCAGCTTCCTTACCTCATCGCTTATGTAAGAAGTTTGTTAAAGCTTGTTAAGAAGATTAAACAAGCCACATAGAAGGACTTCACAGTGAATACTTGGGAGTCATCACCTAGTTTTATCAGCTCTGAATGCGCTTTCACTTTAATTGCCCCTGGTGCTCACAGTGTTCCCTGGTGAGAAAGACAGGGAACACCTTGTCGGCCCCATATGACAGAGGGAAGAGGGGAACCTGAGAGCCCCTCGCCCCAGCAGTGTTCCCTCTCCACTCTGCCACCTTTGGGTTGTGGTTGCGTATCCTCCGTTCACCTTTTCTAAAGCATGACTCAGAGCTCTTCCTTCCGACAGTGAGTCTTCTGAATGAGAGACAATAACAATCAAATGTTTTGGCGTTATTCACCAGGAGAGCTAATAGCTCTGCCTTCCACATTTAGAGCATGAAGAACACTGCTTTAGGAAACACTGAGCAAAGGTGGTACATGGTCTGATTTGGGTCACGTCTTTGATCTGTATGGTTTTCCCTTCTATCAGGTGAGAAGAGAGTGGTATCAGGTCCTCCATGTCAGAGAGCAGGGGAGCAGTGCAGGCTGGCAGGCACAGGGCAGCCTGAGTTCTCTCCACCCCCATTGCTGCTCATGGTCTGATTGCATGTTGCCTGCCATTCATGGACAGACTGGAAGACAGAACAAGGGTTCGGCTTCCCCACGTTGGAAAAGCTAGTTAGAAGCCAGGCACCCTCTCCAGATTGTCCAATTTGACTATTTTATTTTGGCCATTAATGTTGATTGACTATTTGACCTTTCCTGTATGCCCTCAGGACCCCGTGCCCAGCAAGGTCAGCTAATCCACAGTCCATTTGTTTCAGACAGTTTGGAAGAGTACGTGTAACAATATGTATTGGTTAGAATAATACAAGCTCTTGTTGCAGTCAACTCTTACAATGAATAATGGTTTAAACACAATAGAAGTTTATTTTATTTATCATGAAGTCCAAAACTTGTCTC
Organism: Camelus dromedarius; assembly: GCF_036321535.1. NCBI lineage: Eukaryota > Metazoa > Chordata > Mammalia > Artiodactyla > Camelidae > Camelus > Camelus dromedarius. The sequence continues at coordinate 56,250,582 of NC_087447.1, read as the reverse complement.
ATCTCCCCTCTGAGCAGTGATTCAGGGACTTTTGCCATGCTGCGGCCCCTCCATCTTCAACATCTGGCTTCCAAGGTCAAAGGAGTCATTTGCATCAAGCTGGTGGGAGGGAAAGAGAAGTTGAATGCTTGCTGGAGGAATGTTGTCCCTGGCCAGGCTCATTCCATTTGACTGGCCAGAACTCACATTCCCTTGGCCAGTGCTCAGACACATGGCTGCACCTAATTTCTAGGGTGGAGTCTAGTTTTGTGCTCCAGAAGAGGAAATGAGTTTGGTGAACCAACCGGTCTCTGCCTCAAAATAATTATGACCAAAACTAACATTTATAAAGCATTCACTTTGTGCCGGGCGTTGTGCTAGGCACTTTATCTAAATTATTTTTAAATCCATATGCTATGTTTTTCACCCATTTAAAGTATACAGTTAATTGGTTTTTAGTATATTCACAGTCATGCAACCATCACCACCATCAACTTTAGAGCATTTTCACTGTCTTCCCCGCAAACTCCCTTACCCATTAGCAATCACTCCCCATTTCCTCTCAATTGCCCTTCCCCCAACCCTAGGCAACCACCAGTCTACTTTCTGTCTGGTTGAATTTGCCTGTTCTAACATTTCCTAGCCCCAGGAATGCTTATATTGTTTTATATTATACTCACAACAGCCTTACAAGGGAGGCAAGTTGTTATTCCCATTTTACAGGTTTATAGAGAATCAGGTTGCTTAAATGACTTGCTAATAAATTTAAACCCTACCTCTCACTGAATTCTATCGTACTGTGCTGTGTCCCAATTATAAAGAATAATCACACCATGATTTCGGGAAAGAGAGTGGAAGGGGTGTTAGTTTGCCTGCTTTTTAATAAATATCATGGCAAAAAAAAAAAAAAAAAAAACCCCAAAACCTAACATCTTCATTGAGGGCTCCTTTTCTGAAGTGACAGATACTTAAGAAGTCAGAGAACTTAAAGCCCAGACCTCCCACTTACCAGGTGCGTACAAAGTATGCACTGCTTAATTCCTCTGGAGTCTTAGTGTCTTTATCTCTAGAATGGGAATAATGAATCTCTGTTTGCTGGGAGGATTGAATGAGATTAGCCTATATGAAAGCTGTTGCTGCAACTTTGCATAGTTGATCCCTTGCCAGTGTTAGTTGTTCTTGCTTCGAAGCGAAATTCTGGCTGTAATTGGGCAGCCACGGAAATTATGTTAATGTATCTGGGCCTCCAGGATACTGTCCGGGAAGAAATGATTGTGACTTCACTTTTTACAATATTCAGATTACAACCCAGAAGTGGCTGAGATCCTGGGAGGATTTCTAACAATGAGGGTTAAGAAAAAGGGACATACTCTCCAGGATAGAAAAATATATGTGGATTCTGGTCTGTCAACTCCTGATCTCATCTGGGCAGAAGAGCTTGTTATAGGCACCTGGAAAGAACCAGCTGAGCCAGCGTAAGTTTGAAGTTCCTTGGGAGAGAAGATAAGCTGGTTGAGTTTCTGTAGGCAGAGAGCCAGTAATGAGGTTTCCAGCATTCCGTCACATGTCCTTTTCATCACTTTCAGCTCAGCCAGAGACGGCAAAGCCTCAGACTCAGGGGCCAAGTGTGTCTTTGAGAGTCTCAGGGAGGTAGTTACGAAGGAGTGAATTGTGCTTTTGTTCCACTGACCCATTCCCCACCCTACCCTGTCCTGAGCCATAAGGATATTAAAACCTAGGCACGAGAGCACGGAGCAGGCTGTGGAGCCAGTGGGGAAGTTGCATTGGCAGTAGCTGGCTGAGTCATACAGCCAGAAGAGACCGTCAGAGACAAGGTTCCTGAACTCTGGGTAGAATCAAGGGCATATTTCAGCCTTAAAAATTTGCCCGAAAAGCCTCTGGTTCTGCTATTTCCTAATTGCATGGACAACTGATTTAACATCTCTGAGCCTCCACTTCCATATGGGATTGTTACCTGGACCATGACTTACAACCATGGAAGCTGCAACCTGCAGTTCCAGGGGCTCGATTCACATACTCTAGGGGTCAGCAGATTGTGAACACGGGAAAGGGTCAGACACTAAATATTTTCGGTTTTATGGGCCACACGGTCTCTACGGTAACTAATCAAGTCTACTGTGGTCGTGCAAAAGCAGCCACACATACTACGTAAATGAATGGGGGTGGCTGTGTTCCAATAAAGCTTCACTTTGGGGCACTGAAATTTGAACGTTATGTAATTTTCATGTGCCACAAAGCATTATTCTTATTTTGATTTTTTTTCAATCAATTAAAAATTTAAAAGCCATTCTTGGCTTATAGATGCTACAAAATCAGACAGTGGGCCAGGTCTGATCTGCAGGCCGTGGTTTGCAGGCCCCTAGCATACACTGAAATACATTCAGTGTTCTCTGGAGAGATGCAGTGTGGTGGTCTGATTACAGCAAGGACCAAAATAAGAAAGTACATGTGGAGGGTTAGCATAGTGTCTGCCCCTTATAAGTGCCTTGCAAATGGTTATTATTACTGTTTGCCCCCTAAAAAAGAAATACATTAACTACTTGCCACATTTAGAATGGACATTTAGAAAGGGCGACAGTTACATTTTGGTTACTTAACATTTCCCCTATGTTACACTTTTATTATTAATAAAGTATACTTTAAAATTAAAATGATGAAAACTGGTTTGGACAGGTGGTGACATTAGGAGGCCACCCAGTTTTTAAATTCTTTCCTAGCACCCAGCGTTGTCACTTTAATTTGTAGACATCTTTTAGTACAGTCATCAGTTGGTCAGAGGATTGGTTTTAGGACTTGTGGATGCCAAAATCTGAGGATGCGCAAGTCCCTCGTATTAAATGGAGTAGTGTTTGCGTATAACCTATGCACATTCTCCTGTACACTTTAAATCATCTTTAGATTGCTTATACTACCTAGTTCAATGTAAATACTATGTAAGTAGCTGTAAATACAAGGTAAATGGTATGTACATAGTTGGCTGGGGTGGTAAATTCAAGTCTTGCTTTTGGAACTTTCTGGAACTTTTTTTTTTTTTAATCTGCAGTTGGTTGAATCCACCGATGTGGAACCACAGATGCAAAGGGCTGACTGTACTTGGTCTGTGCTGCTAGGTGCTACATGAGTAAATGACTTTAGGTCTTTTCCGTCTAGGAGCTCATAGTTTTCTCCACAGCGGGTGTATGCATGCTAAGGGTATGCAAGATGACAGCCCTTCTCTTTATATTAACTTTTCATCTCAGCCGTCAGTTTCTGTTTTGGTATAGGATTTATTGTGTACTTACTGTGCCACAGTAATATGGTTGTACCTCCTACAATTTATATATATATATATATATATAAATATTCAGATAATGGAAAGCGTTCTCATAATTTTTTTAAACGGTGATGTCGACAAAGTTTTGAGAAAACTGGTTGAGAAGGAAAATAAATTAATGTATCCCAACGGGAAACAAGAGTTGGTTTGAGTGATGTAGGTTCTTTTTCAGAATGACACTAGTGTTTTTAAGACATAAAGTAACAGTTACTCTGGTGTCTATTTTGTCACAGGTCGGAAGCAGTATATTTCATATTTTTAATTTCATAACACAACAGCTGTATGATAAGTACTGTTATCTCCATTTCATAGATGAGGAACCAAGTTTCAGTTCAGAGAAGTTAAGCAACTTGTAAAGGTCAGCTTGAATGAATCAGGACTGTCTAACTATACAGCATGACATTTACCACTTCAACCTTCATTGCATTGAAGAAGTTCATGAAAAAGGAATGATTATTCTCTGGTATTCCTAAACTCTGAAGTTAGTCTTTTTCCCATCACGTGTACTTGGTTTATTAAGTAGTAAATGAATAAAATTCCACTCTCCCAGGGATCCGTGGTCAACCCCTTACCTCCTGACCTTTGCACATCACATGCTTCTCACTCTGATTGGAAATCTTCTTAATTAGATCTCCTGGTCATCCATCAAAACTCAGCTTAGACACCACCTCTTCCAGAAAGCCTTCTGAACTTCACGTCCCAGACTAGGTGAGATGCCTTTCCTCTAGACATCTGTAGCACCTAAATAAAAAGTGCTTATAAAATATGCCATGCAGCTGTGTTGGTTGCTATCTGCTTGTTACTCCCTGGACTGAAAGCCCCTTAGGGGACAAAGTCTGACCCTGGGTTCATTGACTGTCTGCCGTTCAACATAATAATAAAGTGCCTGGGACATAATAGGCCCTCCATGAATATTCATGGATGAAGAAATTCTCCCCTCATTGATATGGAGTCTGAGATAACTTTGGCAAAGAGATGGGTTGAAGATTGTCTTTACTAAGGTTTCCCAGGATAGGACAAATTTGTGAACATGAATTAAATTACAGGGGACCAGATAAAGGTAAAACAAAGGAAGCAAAATTTTATATGTGTAAAGGCTTTTTCCTTCTGGGTTCTTCAGAAACTGAAGCAGGTACACACACACACACCAATCAAATTTATGCTGATGTATATGATTTATCAGTATACTCCGGTTTCTCTCTCTCTGTGTGTTTATGTGTGTGCACGTGTATGAGCCTGCACATACTCAAGAACATGAGTTCATAAAAATAATTGACCGCAATTTCTATAACCTATCTCATGGGTCACTGAAAGCTCAACAAAAGGATAAAAGAAGGTTCATTAACACTTCAGGTTGGCCGATCTTGCCGCCATTCAGCTGCTCTAAGTCTCCTGTGGTCCTAAAGCAGCTTCCCTCTTGGATGCGTACAACTTTACCTCTTTCTCTGAAGAAAGCGTTTTGTTGAGAGCTTTTGCGATGTTCCAGATATTCAACAGAGGTGATCTCATTTAACCCTCAGACGTTTGCACGGATCCACAGGTCCTGAACCCAAAAGAAATGGATTAAGTCAAAAGCAAGTCAAGAATTTAGTGAAATAGAAAATCTTCACTAAGAAAGAAGGAAGGAAGCGGGGTAGTGAGGGAGGGGGTGATGTCAAGACTGAGAAAAAGTCTGAATTTTGTTGAATTCAGTTATGAATGTTGTTAAATTCTTATACAAATTTGTTACATAGGATTATATCAAATTAATTTATTGGTAATAAGATGAGTATTTGACCATTAGCATAGACATTTTATATCTGAGCGGGGAGGGGCCTTTTCAACTGACTGAGAGAAAAGCTTTCTTCTTCCCACCACCAAATGTGGCTACACGTGAAGAGCTTTCTTACTTGCTGAAAAAGAACTGCATTAGAACAGTTGTTCCAGATTTTTACGTTTCATAGACCAGAAACTTTTCAGAATAAACTTTTAAAGGCCAAAAGAATTGCCAACTTTTATTTTGCCAATAAAATGAAGGACATTAAGAAACAGGACAAAAAACTATATATTCTCATCATCATTTTAGAAATAAAAAGACAATTTACTAGCAAAAACAATAAGAAGAAATAATAAACAGTAGAAAGGACATAATCTCCTAATAAAGGAAGGTCATTTTTGCTTAATGAAACATCACTGCATTCTCTTTACTCTTCTCATACCGCCTGGACCAACAGGGTTTGGGGACCAGCCTCTGGGAACCACTGCTACTGCCATGAGCAGGCTTTGAAGTCACATGGATCTCTATTTAAATCCAGGCCCTACTAATTCGTAGCTGTGAAACCTGGGGCAAATTACTCAACTTTTCTGACCTGCTGTTTCTTCATGTGTCAGATGAGGATAATAATCTGACTGTATTAATTTCCTAGGGTTGCCATAGCAAAGTACCACAAACTAGGTGGCTTAGAACACCAGAAGTTTTTTGTCTCACCGTTGTAGAGCCTAGAAGTCTGAAACCCAATTGTCAGTAGGACCATGAAGTAATGCTTCTGAAGGCCCTGGGAAGTTTCATGTTTCACGCGTCTCTCCTCGCTTCTGGTAGTTGCCTGGCCTTTGGCACCGTATCTCCAACCTTCACATGCTGTTCTCCCTGTGCGCATATGTGTCCCGTGTCCCCCTTTTGTAAGGACACCAGTCAGTCACAGTGGATTAGGGACCAACCCTACTCCAATACGACTTCTTAACTAATTATGTCTGTGACAATTCTGTTTCCAAACAAGATCACATTCTGAAGTATGGGGGTGGGGTGGTTAGGACTTCAACCTATGAGTTTAGGGGGAACACAAGTTAACCCATATCACTAACCAAACTCATGGAATTGTTGTGTCAAATTCATTCACAGGAGGGGCTGAATACATTGTAAAGTACCAGAGAATGTAACAGTTGTTTGTTTTTAAAGAAAATTTATGATTGAGGAATTTATGCTTTGGGGACAGTAAGCAACTTATGCAAGGCCATATAACTAAAAAGTAGTGAAGATGGGACCCTGAGCACATGCATAAAACATTTTAAATACCTGTTACGTGGTGGGCCCTGTTCTAGTCCTTCCATGAGGAGATGTGAGCAGAATCCTGACTGCAGTGAAGGAGCAAATCCTCAGGGAAAAGGGAGCCACGGAAGGGATCAGAATGGGGAGTGCTGGGGTTGGATTTTTATTTGAAAAGAATCTGGCTGTTGTGTAGACAGTGATTTGTGGCAAGACAATAGTCAAAGCAAAGAAGCCAGCTAGGAGGTGATGGCAGTCGTCCACATGAGAGGGGATGGTGGGAGAGACTAGGGACCAAAGGTAGAGGTGGAGAACAGATTTGAGGTCTATTCTAAAGACAGAAGTAACAGCATTTGCTGATGAGCAGGATGTGGGATGTAAGATTTTTTTTTTTTTCCCAAGAGCCAAGAATGACTCCCAGGTTTTTGACCAGAGCAAGTTGGTGAATGATTATGCTATTTTTTTGAAATGTTGCATGTTGGGAGTCCAGCAGATATGGTGGTGGGGGAACCACAGGTTTGGTTTTGGACATTTTAAATATGAAAGCCTGTTAGACAGTCAAGTGGAGATGCTCGGACATGGGATGCAGCTGGATGTGAAAGTCTGGAGTTCAGGGCACAGGTCGGGACGAGACATCTACATGGGGTTGTCCTTAATCCATAGATGACATTTAAGCCTTGATACTTGATGTTCAATGGAGTCAACGCAACAAGAGAGGTCTAACGATGACCCTGGGGCACAAGAAGGTTGAAAGATCAGGAGGTGGAGAAGGGCTCAGCAAAGAGGACTCAGAAGGATGGATTAGTGAGGTAGGAGAGAAAGCAAGGGGGTCTCAGGAACCACATTTAAAAAGTGGTTGATTCAGGAAGATGTCGTTAATTCTGTCAAAGAGCCGTGGAGAGATCAAGTAAACCGAGGACTCCTCTCTGGCCATTGCTCCTGGTACTGAGCACGTTACCACTTAACAAAAGCATCTCTAGCGGAGTCGGGAGGGTGAAGCCTGACTGAAGGCAGTGAAGGAGCGAGTGGGATGTGAAGAGGTAAAAACGGTGAGAACGGACGCTTATATTTTATGTTCTCTGTCACCTCAGTTTCTTGGAAGCTGTGGATTTAACATTTAGGAGAGTGGGCTCTGCAGTCTTAGACTTCAGTCCTTATTCTGACTGAGCCATTTATTATCAAGTCCCCGAACCCCACCAGCCACAGAGTCCTCATCTGTAAAGTGGAGACAATCGTACTACTCACTTCAAAATGTTGTGGGGGTTGAATGGGAGACACGACTCAAGTTTAAACACATTGCCAGCCCATAGTAAGTGTCAGTAAGTATTAGCACCATCACTCATGTAAGCAAAGTACTGGTACAGCTTCCCGGCCCCACGGAGTTCGTTATGTCGGGAGTATTGGTGGCAGGAGGTGGCAGTTGTGACAGAGTATGTGTTGTGATTATTATCCTTGACAGGGGAACAGAGTGAGGTGTTACGATATAAAAACTATATGAAGGCTCATCTATAGCAGTTTTTCACGGGGTGTGTCATGATGGGGGAATAGCTAGGCAGCAGGGGGAAATGGACAGAAAAGAAAGGGCTCTGGAGGAGGTTTTTGGGGATCATGGTAGACCAAGGAGCTGGAAATCACGGGAAGACTTGGAATAGACCAAGCCACGTCAGACCACGTGTGGGTAACCCGCGCTCAATATTGGCAGTAACCGTTAATCTTGTAATCATAGTTATCATTTACTCTTTGCCACACATGGTCTTTATACCTGGCTTTTCTTTCCTGTTTAGAAATTCAAGTCCCTTTCCCCTCTGACCCCTTCAGCTATGTCACATTCCTCTTCTCCTCCAGTGCCTAATATTAAATACAGTCTTGAAGGAGGGGGTACCTCCTCCACATATATTCCATATCCCCTAATAAGATGCTTAGAGTCAGAAATAAACAAGAGAGAGTAGTCTGTATGTGAGCAAATTAAGTTGGCCACTCAGTCATTCTCTAAAAACACAGAGCAAGGAAAATCTCTCATGTTTAAAGCTGCATAGCCTGGAAAATTGTAGGATCACCGTGTCTCACAGAGGGCTACCTCTCATGTCTCTCAAGGAGTGTTGACTGTGTACCTTCAAGACGGCGGTTTCTTATATGGACAAGCTCACCTGACTGGGACCTTGTAGGTGGACAAATCCTGGTTTATACTGACTTAGGACAGGAGTTTGCAGTGGAACCTTTCAGACAGAGATACCTGTTTCCTTGCTTGGCACACCTTGACTTAATGGCAGTAGATGTATATCTGTGTGCAAAATTTCGTTGTTGTTAATGTGGCAGGTGCTTGGTTGAAACAGGTGAAGGAAGCCACATTGGTCTCACTGTGGACAGCAAGCATGCTATATTTCCTGGGCTGGTGAGTTCATTTGACTAATAGTGCAAATAAAGTAGAGAGAAGCTAGGGAGCTGAACTGGCAGCCAGAGAAGAGTGCCCAGACCCACCGTTCTCCGGCAGAAAGTCCCTGTATTCCTAGTGATGCTCTGCCGTCTGGCTGATGGGCCTCTCTGGGGTTGTCTTCCCTTCTTTACAGGCTGAGGATTAGAAGACTCCTTGGCAAATACTAGTTGGCATTTTTAAAAGACAGTTTTAAAAGAAGGTGAGATAGAAATCCATTTTCCAAAAAGAAAAACTAGCCAACAGTGTGGGAGTGTGCATTATAAACCAGGCACTGCATTTCCTTGATATGCTTTACTTACTCTTGCAAGGTAAAAATTAGCATACCCACTTTATAGATAAAGTCAACCATGGTATTACCGTATGTCAGCGGCAAAGGTAGGGTTTAAACAAACAAGTTGATTTGGGTCCCAAACCTATGATCTTTCTATAATTTCTACTAAAACGCATAGTGAATACATTTCCTCACATTGCTCACGTGCCCCTACAGTTGAATGTGAAACACTGCCTGAGATAGGATGATAGGTTTAAGAGTATGGGCTCTGAAACCAGGTTGCCTGGAATCGATTCCAGTCTTGCCCCTGAGCAGCTGGGATCCTGCTTGAATGTGTTAACCTCTCTGAATCTCAGTTTTTTTCATCTGCAATATTTTGTTCATGATAACACCTACCTCATATGAATGTTCTGATGATTAAATGAAGATTACATGAACCTGAGCACCTAGAACGCTGCCTGGCACATGAGAAGTGTTTGATAGTAGCCATTATTATCAAAAACATGATTTCTGGTGTTGATATTCAGTGACCCTAAAGAGGTTATATTGACCTTGTCAGAGAGGAAACAAAAAACTCGGTCACTGCTCCTCCATGCTGCCTGCCTGTTAATGGTTTTTGGCCAGTCAATGATACTGTTTCCGATTTCTGCGTGTCCTCCCATTTTCAGAGCTTCCATGCTCTAGAGGTAGCACAGTAGGATAGAGATGCACCTCAGAAGACCTGGATCTGGGTCAACCTCAAATCACACTTGGAAACCATGTGACCGGCGCAGGTCACTTTCTCTCTCTTGCTACGGGTTCCTCATCCACACAGTGACCAGGTTGAACTCCTGAACTGCTAGGGCTCCTTGCATCCCTCCGTTTCTTTGAGCGCTGGACAAAGTCACTTAACTTCTCGGATGGCTCATTTATACTGTAGCGCTGCTGAACCTTTCCTGGTTGCTGAGAGGCTCAGGGAGAGTGAAAGTGTTCGGTACACTGTGACAGGCTATGCAAATGTGAGGGCTGATCTTTACAGAACTATTATGAGAATTAAACCTGAGTACTATGCCTTGCTATGTGTGCATTGGAGATGCAGGGGGCTTTCCTCTACGTTTTGCCATCTTTGCCTACCCCACACTGGGTTGGGTGGATCCACCTTAACAAGGTGTAGGGGAACACAAGTCAAGGATGGGGATGCAGTACTGATGGTGGGAAAGCATCTTATTGGTTAATGCTGGTACATCCCAAACACCAATTACTGTCACTGCTTCTAAGGCTGATATATTTATCAGGATGAGTTCCAAGGAAATATATGTACCCAGGGAGCAAGGACGCTGCATGGTCACCCCCTGTGATGTAAAATATGAGAGTCTAGGAGGGGCTGTTTTATAATTCATCAGGTTTCGCTAGTGAGTTCTGCTGGAGTCTTAGTTATAAAGGCAAGTGGGAACCGGACGGCAGACAGGAGAACCTGGCACCAAGGAGACGGAGAAGCTGCCTTTGGTGCCTCCTGCCTCCTCCCTGCTTTGTTCCAATAATTTTGTGCTCGGTAAGTTCCCTAGCTTTGCAGCTAATCGTTGTTGAATGAGCTTGGCAAATGAATCTGTAGTTTGGAAAATGCACTTGCTGTCAGAAGTGTGTGTCAGTGTTTGGGCTTCTGACAAATTCCACAATTCTCTTTAATGAGCAAAATAGCTTAAAAGATGAAACAAAAGCCGACAAATCAATTATTCACCTTGATCCTTGGAAGGCTGCTTTCTTTGGTTGCTAAAGTTTCTCAGGTTTCATTCTGTCAGTTTCATTTGTTGGGTGAGCTTTGAAAAGAACAAGTCTCTTTGTCACGAAATTGTTTTTCCTAGCTGCCGAAAGGAGGTATGTACAGGGCGGTTTGTCCATCCCCACCCCCCCAGCTTACCCTCCCCAGCGATCGGTAAATCTTAAAACAGACCGTTTGCCTGGTAACCAGCTCCGACAGAGCTGAACCTGTACAAGGCAAGACTCAAATCGCAATCTTTTGTGTGAACAGAACTGAGGAGCTGTGAATAATTGTCATTGTGGAGATGACTGTGAAACTCGGTATGGGGGTAGCCCCTGCGTTTTGCCGGAATGGGGTCAGAATCTGAGCAGATTTGCATTTGGCATGCCTGTTGGTGGTGCGGGAGAGGGACGGAAAGAAAAGACTGAATCGTTATGGAAAGAGCTGTACAACCCTCCCACCGGACAGACAAATGCAGAAAGCATGACCATTATGTTTGGGTAACTTGGGGCTGTTTTCTCTAGTTTCCTATTCCCATTAATAATTACCTGAAGCTGTGTTTTGGTCCGCATCTGGGTGTGCTCCAGGTCCTGGCTCCAAGCAGGGTGAGTACTGACTCCTGGTCAGCTAGCCAGAGGAAGTCCTTTCCTCCTTACAAGGAAAGAAGCAAACGCTGTACCTTCTCGGACTGTTTTCTGCTGTGTTGTTTGCCTCTGTCCAAATCTCATGGAAACTAACAGCTTGATGTACTTTTTTTTTTTTTTTTTTTTTTTGCAGTAGCAGATTTAACTGTGGTGTCATATGGCATATTATATATGGAGAGGAATAGCAAGACATTTTTCTGAATGTTTCAAGTGTGTCTGGCTTGTTGACATTTGCTTTAATTTCACCCTCAAGGAACTACTGTCTTCTGCACCCATAACTGTTTGTCTGTCCTAAACATTTACTTTATGCGTAATTGTACTTTCTCTTTGGAGGTAGAATCTATAGATCTGACAAGAACATCCTCTTTATCCTAAAGGAAAGCAACTACTCATTTTAGCATCTCCTCGAAAAAGTATGTTTTTTTCCCCCCACCGGGTACTTAGCTTGCTCTTTGTTTTTTCCGGATTAATATTTTGTTCAGTACCACTGTACTTCCAATAAAGTTGTTTCTCTTTTCCTAGTACACTTTCCGATTGCAACAAAACTTGGCAAATTTGAAATATGGAATATATCTTTTTTTTTTCAGGAACACATTTTCCAGGCATACTTCTTTTGTCCATAAATAGCTTTTCCATATTTTCCATTTCTCTGAATAAGTTCTGCTTAAAGAGCAGAGGAGTGATGTATTGTGGTTGGCACTGAGGGGTGTGTAACCTGAGACTTGGTTTCTAATCTACAAACGGCTGCCCCACAAGGGGTCTGTAAAATGTCTTTTTGTCTTATGTTCAGCGCAAATCCTCTGGGCTACAGCAGTAATGATTAAGAGGAAATTCAGTGAATCATTGCAGGTACAAACCAACATCTGTATTTGACTGTCCAGCAAGCACACAATGCTGTGTAAAGCTCAGGACACACAGCTGAAGGTTCCTCAAAGTGTTAATGTATCTTCATGCCAAGAGCAATGTAGTTGTGAAGTATTTGCGATGTATTGTACATTGAATGTCACTGTACCACATTTTTTAAAAAATGTCCTTCCAGAGCCCCTGGTTTATTTTGCAGCAGTATCTGAGTTTTGATTCAGGATGGTTTTATGGAGAAATAAGCCAATGTACCAGTCTCAATAAATAGAGCTTTTTCTTGTTTGGTGGTGGTTTTTCCATCTTCTCCACCCACCAAGAATAAGCTATTTATAGCAACAAAAGAAAATTTAGCATGAGTTATTCTCAATTAAATTTACAGCAAGACAGATACAAACTGTGACAAGAACCTTCTGAGAGAACGCATACACACCGAAAGACATGTCTCTCAAAGAAGGATTAAAAGCCAAAGAGGCATTCACATTTTGCCTACATGACACGTGATTTTCTTTGAGAGGGGTTGGAGGGCAGAAGGGGGAGAGGTTTAAAGGAGCTGTTCTGAGACCTGGCCCCAGCGGTGTGCGGTGGAAAGAGCAGGGCTGTGCTCTGCTACGGTCTCCACCTCACTCTCCTTATCTGTAAAATGGGGAGGGGAAGTAAAGGCGATTACATCAGGTAGATGGGGTACGTATAGCAAACGGTGCCCTGTTTGGCACAAAGGGGACCCAGTGAAAGGTAGTCGTTATTGGTAGAATTATGTAAAATACATTAACTCATTCTGATGTTGGTTTTGAAAGAACCAACCAAGCACAGCAAATCGGAAGATTATCAAATATTTTCTTGTTAGTAAGATGTACTTCTTTCAGTTAGACTTTTTGTTTTTGCTTTTGTCTTGGAAGCCTAGTAAAGACAGAATTATTACCTTTCGGTTCACTTTTCACTAATCCTTAAAATGGCATCTGAAGTCCTTACATAATTATTCAAAGAATAAACTTGATTTCAAATGGAGGAGTGTGGAGATAAACGGATGCCAGATAATAGAGCGTAGCCTTCTAAGTTATTTGCGAAACAACGATTAGGCCATAATTCCAGCCCTGACATTGCACTAAAGTGCCTGATTATAATGGTAAATATCATTTATTACACCCCAGGCACGGTGCTGTATGTTTTATGTGCATTTTCTCATTTACTCCTCATCACAGCCCTGCCGGGTGGTTACTATTTTGCTTCACATTGTCAAATGAGGAAACAAGATTAGAGAAAAGTTTATTTCAGTACTACCAGTTTAAATGGCATCTGGCAGTGCTAGAATTTGAGCTGATTCCAGAAGCTGGACTGTAACCACCATGGTGGGGTGATCCAACAGAATGTTCCCAGGTCTGCATGGCTCCCTTTGGGCTCCCTTGATTCTTCTCCCCACATAGTTAACGTCTATTAGAGTTTAGGGAGTACAAAAAAATATGAAGTTGGAGACTTCCATGTCTCCCAGTTTTGATCTGTGCCAACCAAGGTCACATTTTCCTGAGCCATTTTTACAATTCTCACCAAAGTATATACTTTAGTATAAAAAGACATGAAATTTTAAAAGATCACAAATCTACCAATTCAAGGTAAGATCTAAAGGTTGCCCTGAATTAGTATCATCCTTTGACCTAGGGAACCTTCCTCTGTGCCTCTGGCTTTAGAGGCGTCTCTGGGCCAAGAGGAGGGGCCCATTTGGATCTTGATTTCTAGACCACATTCAGGGTAAATAGGACCCCAGAATTTCTTCCCCAAACAGTCCTAAGCTCACTTCCAAGGGTTGTACTGTGTGCCTACCCCGGGCATGAGGAAACCCAAGAGGCTGCTATTTGCATGGGGTTAGGGGTGGGGTCAGGGGGTGGGATGCTGTTGAGCACTGCTTGGACTTATGAGTTGGGGCGTCCACGCATCTGCAGGAAAGGTCTTTTGTGGTGCAGGAGGAACTTTGGAAGAGAAGAGGGGCTGGCTCAGGTCTAGGGACCCCAGAACTGTTAGGGACAGCCTTGCTCTACACTGAAGGATGTTTACCTGTACTTCAGAGTAATGAAGCTAAAATTCCAGTGGGTTGGTTTTGTGGGGCTTTTGTTTGTCTTTGTTTTTGCTTTTGACCTTTTCCCCATTGAGCCAAAAGAAATCACTTTAACAAGAAAGTGGTCAAAGCTATGAAAATCTCAGACTAAAAGCTTTTTAAGTTCCATTTTGGAATTGACAGCAACCTGGTCTATCAAGGCTAGACATTCGCCTTTCTTCCCATTCAGAGGCATAGGCTGACTTTGGAAGGTGATTTTTGGGTCGGCTGGATAAAACTCTGCCGTTTATCCTTTATGCCATTTGAAAATGTAGTTGCTCAGAGTGTCTATTGCTAATTTCAGGTGCCCTTTTTTTTCTCTAGTCTTAAATTGCTATGGTACCCTTAGTGCTGGGGACTGATGAAGGCTGCCTGAAGGAACCCAGTGAACCCTGCCCTCTGGGCTGGTATGAAAAGCAGAAATGGCGATCAGTGGCTTTGAGTGGGCTTCCATCCTTATTACAGCACCTTCTTCCATCCAGCACCTCATTCTCCCAGTGGCTTCTTTCCATCTTCTTTTGTATTGGAGAGAAGGACCCACCTATGGAGAACTAGCAGCCAGGAGTTCCAGGCAACAAAATCTTTGTAGTTATTAAGAATCTTGAGGGGTTTTGTGGCTTGATTTTGTTTTGTTTTTAATGCAGTGAAAGCTGTTATGCAATTAACAGAGTGGTTTTCGATTTTGTTTTTTGTTGCTCTTATCTTCATCAAGTACTTTTCTAGGTGAAAAGGCAGAGTGCATCTTGGGATGTATTTCCTACTTCCAAATCTTCCACCTTTCTTTCCTTAGGTACGAAGCATGTATAGTAATTACTGTCTCAAGGCTGTTGGGAAAATGTGAATGAGATAACTCATGTCCCAGTAAATAGCTATTTCTTCATCCGTGTGAAGGCATCTGGCTCAGTAAAATCTTAGCACATAAGTGTGCCTACATCAAATGATCCTCCAATTTGAAAATAACAGCAGTTAAACTGATGATTCTGTGATGACTAAGGTCACACATTTGTTTTGCCTAGCTGAGGCAGTGGTAGGGATGGTACAGGGAGATTTTTTTTAAATGGAACAAAATAAAATTTATTTAATCTCTGCATTGAAAACTATTAATAGTGTATGCCTTGGGTAGTGGTAATCCCACTGATTTTTACTTTCTTTTTTATGCTTTAGGTGTTGTTTAAACTTTTGTGGTGAGCATGCATTGTTTATATAATTAGGAGGAAAAAGGAGAAAAACATTTTTAGGGAGCTGAGTTAGAGTAGGACATGGTTATGGATACATTGCAGATGTCTAACTCTGTAGGAAGAGTCCAGTCAAACTTTTTTTTAAGATGCAGAATACCTAGGGAAGGGTTGTTTTCTGATTGGAATAATCCAGGTTAGCTTGTTTTATTTACTTGTTTGCTTGTTTCTTTGTCTATTATTAATCACTTATTAAGCACAGACTAGTTCCACATTTTCTGCTAGTATTGTATTGAGATTACAAAAGTGAACAATCATAATCTTTGAACTCAAGGCATTTATAATCCAAGGGAAATGGGCATATGAGCCCACAATTCTAACGCAGTGTGATTCTTGCTGTGCCATAACAGGCTCTTGAGTTTTCTTTCTATTGCGAGGAATAGACACCATGACTCCAACTGACTTACTCAGTGAAGGGAATGTACTGGTGATGGTAACCTAAAAGTACAGCAGTAAAGCCAGCTTCAAGAGGTCTGATCCTGTGGGTTACAAGGTTGTCAGGGAAACTGTTTCCTATGGTTTTGTCATGCTGCCTGTTCCTTTATTAGCTGCATCCTAAGGCTAACTGCCCCCATGGTCCCAGAAACGATTGTCAGAGGCTCTGGGACAACTTGTTTTCTTAGTCACATCCAGCCAGAAAGAGATCCTGAGAATGGTCCCTAAAATTTGAATGGACTGGCTTACCGATGAACATAGAACCGGATTACCAGCCTATTCTGTAGCTTAGACATAGGCAGCCTCCCCATCACCTCATGAGTCCCAAACAAAGTCTGGCCACTGTTGCTGTTAGGAAGGGACGGTGGTGATGATGGATGCTGTGTTCTTCCACTTGTGATATGTACAACACGTAATGTACAAATGTCCACTAGAATTAGTACATAACATAATTGGAAGAAGGCCAAGCATATGATGGCGCATGTCTTTAAACTGACTTCCACGGTGAGAAAGGGTTTGCCAAAAGATAAGAAAGAGGGAAAGGTTCTGAGGCAGAGAAAAAAGCTTTCTACAGTCACAAAAACTAACCAGGTAATTGTTTAACTCTCTGTTTGTCTTTATATTGGCATTATTTCAAAAGTTGCCAGCCAGAAGCCATCTGCCCAGTGGTATAATTAACAGAAACCCTAACGTATCAGTTTCACCAAAACTTGCTGTTGGATGATAGCAGCTGGGTATTTAAGCTAAACCACAGTCACATGTCTTTTTTTTTTACAATGTGAGTACAGACTTGAACTCAATTTAATATTAACCTTTAAATTTAGGTCCGTTGCTTCAAAAGTATAGTATTTTAGAGCTAGACAATACCATTGTCATTGTTTTTCTGCTTTTTTGCTTCTGTGAAACCTATTCAGGAAGTTTAATGACTCACCCAGTGCCTCAAATATATTTGGATTTTGAACTCATGAAATCTGTGATGCTAAAAAATGGTATAAGACAAATGGGGGTACCTTTGAATAGATGTGCTTACTTGCCAACTGTGTAGTATATATCACATTGAGAATGAAATAGACTAGAATAAAATAATTGTTAGCCAAATATCAATGTACCATAGCAAAATTAGATTAAACTTTGGTGTCTGTGTGATTCACAGTTTATATAATTTCTCCATTCTTCAGTTCTTCAGCCTTAGACAATACTTACTTTTTCTTTCATTAAAGAAGTAAAATACTTCTTGGATAAGATGTACTAGATGGGTTTGGTAACAGTTTCTACTAAAACTCCTGACTCCAAATTTAATTAACTATGTTTTGGATTTTTTAAATTTTTTCAGTTTTGCAGCGTAGAAGAAGTGACAAGACTATTACTTTCTTTAGGAAGTGTGCTCATACTTTTCACAATTTTCTGCCATCTAAATGCAATCATAAAGCACCCTTTTGTTTTTTTTACTCATGAAGCTTGTTAAATGTTGTCAACCTACCTACTTAATGAGCATGGCCCTAGACAGTCTTTCATCTAGCTTCTTTCCAAAGAACATTCAATAATGGCAACAAACAGAATCAAAGTATATTTTCTCTTGCCATTTGCTTCTGGTGCAGCAAATCTGTTCAGAAAACCTGGAGCCAGACACGGCACTGGTCACAGCCCAGCTGTGTCAGTGAGGAACCTGAGGCTGACTCGGAAAACAGGCCTGAGTGAGAGAAGGCAGCAGTGATCATGTAGGAAATGCTCCCCAGGGCACTGATTTCTTCTTCTTCAGATTAGACAGCTCTTCAGTGCAGAGAAAGAAGCAACTAAAAATAGTGGAAGGCTGATGGATAATGTCGATTTAAAAGCACATACATCATCCCAGAATTAAAAGGTGCCATTATCCTGTGACAAAGCTTTATTTCCCATAGCACAAGCCAGATAAACTCCTCTTTGTTTAGTTTTGAGGTTTCCTTGTACAAATAGGGAAATGGCAAGATAAATTGTTTTTTGGCTGAATTTTTCACCTCATCAGTAAGTTTGACAGTAATTTGAGTTCCTGACAAATAGGGGATGCCAAAGAGGCATCAAAGAATCCAGGTCAGATACTCAGGCTGCATATGGTACTCCTAGTCCTTAGACCATTGACACCTATACATTCTTGTTGGTTACGTTCTTCTGCCCTGTGCCTTTTGAGTACCCCTCCACCCTACCCCAGCTGCTTTAGACCTCCCCCGGCTCCAGTCCCTTCCCCAGGCCTTTCACACATCTCCGTGATCAAACAGCTAAAGAGCTAATTGATTAACTGATGATTAACTAAAGAGTTCATGCCTGGCACAGCCAGTTGTTAAATATTTTGACATCATTTCTGTTAAGACCCATCTTATTTTTTAAAAACTTATGGCTACAATGGGGGAGAATAACATTCAGACACAGAAACCGTGTATAATTCAGTGCTAGAATGTTTGACAGCTCTGTAGAATTTTTAAAAGAGTGATAAAGGAGATATTATTTGAGATTGTCTGGAAAGATTGGCCAGGAATTGGGGTTAGGCAGGAATAAAGGATAGGACAGAACATACATTTTTTTAAAGTTCATTTATTTAGCAAATAATAACAAAATCTCCCGTGTTTTTACTGCCACTTGGCACACATTAGCTCGTTTACCTCTCGTAGCGGCACCGTGAGGAGAGCGGAGCACACAAGGCTTCATCACACGGATAGAAAGTGGCAGGAAAGCCCACGAGTCGCCCACTCTTGCCCCTTCTATGCAAGACTCTGTGTTAGGTGCTGGCCTGGTGAATATGAAGGTGCATTTTTTACTTGTAAAGGCCAAAATTTGCAAACCCAAGGAAATACTGACAACCCTTAAGTGAATAAAAGAGTGTTCTTGGGCCTTTCCCAATCAGGAGCATCATTTAGAAACATGGCTGGGTAACACATTTTTATATTGCTTGCTTCGGTTGCTTCAACAGCAGTATAAAAAGTGGAAATTTGAGCCACAGGGAAGTAGCTAAACTCATCATAATTTGATTATCTAATCTTCCAATGTTAGTTGTCTTATAACCATTGCATAACATAGGAACATTAGAAAAAGCAATAAAGCACGCAGTCTAAATATTTAGCCTATTGACAAAGTCTTGCTTTCCATCTTTAGATGGAAACTGAAAGAGCAAGACTGTTTATTATTGATTTTCTAGCAAATCTAACTTTTCCTAGCTCTGCTTCCCAGCTTATGCCGTACACAACAACGAGCATGTACTTGCTCTGACTAAATTATATGAGGAAGTGTACCTTTATGGGCCAGAGTATGGCATTACCTCCTTTCTTGCCAAAAATACCCCCTAGAGAGTTTCTTGAGGGCAGGAATTTGATTTCAGTTATCCTTGTGTGCCTGGCATCTAGCATGGTTAATTGATAGACACCAGATAACGCACCCTTCGAGGGAGGATGGAGGCAGTGTGGGACTGAGAAGCTGGGGGATAATTTCTGGAGCTGAGACTTGAAGATGATGCAGGAATTTACTAACCACACAGGGAAGGGCATTGTAAGAAGATAGTATAAACTAAGCAGTGTTTCTCAAACAAAAATGAGCCCAGAGTTTGTATGTTTAAGGAAAGCAGGGAAGCCCTCAGTGCCTCTGCAGTATTGTTTGCCCCTGGCATCCCATTTTTCTAAACTTTCCCTACTCCCTTCTCCTTTGTCTCATTCCCCACTCATCCTGTAAAATTCAGTCTTCTTCAACAAACAAGTAACAAAGAAAAAAGAAACATGGGGAAAGCACTTAAAAGACAAGTCAATTAATTGTAATCAGTGAACCTTATCGGATCCAGATTCAAACAATCTGTAAAAAAATTTCATGACATCCATGAGACATTTGGAGATTTCATTGCCAGCTGGATATATATTTCAGCTGATATTTCACAATTGCTGATATTGTGGTAATGTTAAAAATAGGTCCTTATCTTTTAGAAATACACGCTGATATATTCACAGATGAAATGATTTACATCAAAATAATAACAGGAGAGGGAAAATGAGTAGGGATATAAACAATAAATAAAATAATAAATACACAAATTAGCATTAGTTGTTTGTCTTGTATCGTTCTAGAAGACGTTCTTCTTCTCCCCACTCCCCACCAGTGGGTTCCACCTCATCGTTACATCCCAGATGCTCTGGGCATGTTTCATAATTATCTGTTTACGTGGGTCGCCATCACCAGAGGGAGCTCATTAGTAAGGACAGAGATTTTTCTTTGTCCTCCCATTGCCTGGCTCATAGGAGGGGCTCAGTAATGTCGGATAGAAGGATGGAAAGATGAATGAATGGATACAGACCTCCAGGTTCTACATCAGGGTGTGTGATTCAAGCAGTGGGCTCCCCTTCATTTCCCCTACTTTTATCAAATTCTTAAGAAACAAATCTCGATTCATGTTCTATGTACAAAACAGTCTTTGCTCATAACCGACAGCCAGGAATGCAGCAGCCTAATTGAAACGAGATAATTCAGACATTTGCATTTAATATTCATAGAAGGCCATGTTGTGAGGCTGTGTTCTTAATTAGTATAAGATAGCATTGTTCCAAACCTATTTCGTCGTCATAGAGATAAAATATGAAGAAAAACATTTCCTTCTATTTAAAATTGTTTTAATTAAATTATGGTTATCTGAACCTGATTTTTGCATATAAATTTATAAAACTTCTGAGCAGCCCTTCCTCAAATTTCTTATTACAGTCTTATGAACACTCTTTCAGTCCTTTGCAGGTGCTTGTTTTATATTAATAGAAATCATACCTTAAAAAGTATGGAATAGAAAGACTGGAGAAGGCTCTGCCAGGTGATCTAGTCAGTCCTCTTGCCTTTGATCCACACTATACTGAAGCAGCCAAGACAAACAAAAACTTGCCTCATTTTTATTGTTTTAAGGAGAAGATTTTAATCAAGTCACTCCTCGATAGTATACTATTACTGGAAATATTTATTTGCTTTCATTGCCAATTTTTTTCTCAAATAAATTTTTGGGAATATATGTGGTTAACAATAGAAAGGAATCCATCTGTCCCTCAGAATTCTTAGGTAATCAGTTACCCACCCAGGAGCAAGCCAATGGGATGAATTTGTAAAAACATGCACGATATCCCCTAGATAGCCTGCTTCACAGACCAGATGGAATTTGCTGAGTTTTTTAATGAAATTTTTTCATCTATGACAACATAAACTTAGAATTTCATGAATATGTGCGTGTAAGAGAGCCCAAAGGGATTTGTCTCTGTCTGTGGCATAGATGCACTTTCTGATACTAAATTACAGATAAGGAATGTATATACCAAAACTCATTATGGTGTCTAAGAGTAAATATTGAGTATTCAGATACAGAGCTTTTGGCGGAATGTGTTATTTTTCTTTCTGTGTGTTCAGAACCTAGCACAGGGCCTGAAAAAAAGTAAGAGCACAGTACAAATTAATAATTGGGTGTTGCTTTGCATGAGTCAGAAGGCCCTCCACTCTTTTCTATGAAAATCTTACCCTGCTTCAATGTCTACCACATCTGTGATGCCAGACATGACCAGTGCTGTCCATTTAAAGCTCTTCTTCTTCCGTGGACTTCAGCTTGAGCTTCATCATTCTGTTTTCTCACTCCGTTTCCTTAGGAGATTGTGACGTGAGTAGGGGGCAGGGGCCATGTCTCTCTCTCTCTCTTTAATTTCTGCACATGCCTAATAGAGGACCCTAGACCAACTAGAAGTAAGTTAGCTACTTCTGGAGAAAGCAGCACTAATTTTCCCAGCATAGACCCTAAAATTTTTGGATAAGCTGGTTGCATTTTTGGACTGACTGCCATGCGATCAACTTCGTATTCTGGATAAGTATTTGTAAAGACCACATAGAAATGCCCCTTTGTGTCCTGGGGACTAGGAAACTAAAATTCAATCCAAACCTCAAGATTGATAGAAATGAAAACAGAAGTCTGCCTACAGGTGAATTAGAGAATGTGGTAACATCATACCAGCTCCGCGTCCTCCAGCAGTGTACAGCAGCCTGACTGTCACATACGTAGATAGCTGTAAAAAAAAGTAGGTATGACAGAACTTACATGTCACCTTTAAATGGCGATAATCCAATTTCAAAGGGCAAATGAATGAAAAATGCACTTGAAGTTTCATTGGATGCGCTGAGAAAAGGTTATCTAATCTTCAATGTAGAAAAAAGACAAAAGCTTATTTTAAGAAATCTCTTCTTAAAATAAATCTCCTGATTCATTTTGTTTATTTTATTCTCTTGATTTACCCCTATCAATACATGCAGCTTTAACTGTTAAAAGGCAGATGTGCCTGAGGAAATATGCAAGGGTGACCATACCTCCCAGGTTGCCCAGGCCAGTGCCAGTGTATGTCTGGATTCAGAAGAAGATTACTGACCGTAGGCCAACAGGACTGGAATGAGACTATTGCATTGTCTAAGGTCAGGCAGGAGAGGGAATGAAAAGGACTGTATTCTTCATCTGTATTTATAGGCTGGATGGGAACTGGCATCGAAGCCTGAAGCTCTGGCTTTGAATTGTGCCCATTCCACCTTCACCAGCATGACTTTGGGGAAGTCACGATCCTCTTTTGGATGTCAGTTCTTCTCAGCCCATGGTAGAGTCTTGTGCTAAGTACAGGGGTCACTTCTTAGAAAGTTATAATTAAGTTGATTCTAGAGATAACCACCTGGGGAACAGAAGTCTGGAAACCTTAACAGATAAAGGTTAGTTAAAGAAGCCGGGATGCTTACGTTCACAAATAAGAACAGCAAATGCAGTGACAACGTTATTCAAGCAAAAGAGCCTTTTAAGGAGATAGGAGACTACAAGCTTATATAACTGCAGAGGGCAGAAGTAGGTCTCATGAGAGGAAATTAAAAGAAAGAGATTTCAGTTCTCTATAAGGAAATTTTTGATAACAAGACCTGTCTAGCAATGATCTAAGAAACAGTGCCAGTGAAGGCACGAAGCAGAGACTCTGACATATAACTGTTTGTACAAATCATAGGGGAGGTGGTGGGTCAAGTTGGGCAGGAGCCTGAGAAAAATCCCAGTGAAATGTGGTAGCACTTGACTTGTCTCCCAACACATGCACCCCTGGGCTGCCCCTTCTTTGTCTTCACTGCTAAGACCTACACCGGTCACAGAACTCCAACCCCATGTTTCTATGGCAATGCCCTCCTCATTCTCTAAAAAACATCCAGAGAACCTCTAAAAAGAGCAATAGAGAGTATTCATTTTCTTTTAGGCAGGTTATCTGATGGTTGAACAAAGGCGTACCAGGTCTGAGTTTGTCTTGTCTAGGGCACAAGATGGTTTGAATTTTTATTATTGCAGGTTCAACAACACATGCCTTTGAAAAGATAAAAGAAAAATGGTAAACTCTTTAATCTTGACATTCTCTCGGATCTCTCCTTCTCTGAGCTTGCTTAACCCCCAAATCACGGTATCTGTCACATGTCTCAGGTCACCCTCGGCAGGGACAGAGAACCCAGGAGCTAATCTGATCTTTAAGTGTATCCCCTGTTTGTACTCTCATTCGATTTAAGCTATGTTGTAGCTGTATCCTTGTTTTATTCCTGCAGCTTAACATCTTTAAGAGCCATTACTGTGCCTTATTTGTTGTTGTATCTGGATTGCCTATTCCAGGACTTGACCTAAGAAGATAACCCACGAGTGGATGAGGAAAGAAGGGGAGCCCATCTCTTCTCTCTCAAAACCAACTCTGCCAGTCTCTTCCATGCAGGATTCTCCCTCATACTCCAGTTCTACTTTTACCAGTAGCTCAGTGCCCTCTTTCTGGTTCCTTAAGTCTTTTCTTCTCCAAGCTGAGCACAGTTTATGTGCATTCATTTTATCTTTCAACACTTTTAAGGTTCCAAAGAATTCCATTTATTTCTTCCCTCTGTGACTTTAAAACTAGTTGATTAATCAAGCACTAAGTCCCTATTGATTGAGAGCCTGGTGGCCAAACACCCTGCTGGACACTGAGGAGTTTCCAGCTATGCAAAAAAAAAAAAAAAAAAAAAAACCCCAAAAAACAAACAAACAAACAAAAAACATTTTCTGTTCTCAAAGTCTAGTTGGATCTTAGGCTCTGTAAGTGGGATAGGAAAACTCACAGTGCCCGCCATTTCTTAGGAAAGTGAGAATATTAGTGCTGATTGATGGACTTTCAGAAGGAGACTTTTCTTTTTTTTTTCTCTCTCTCTCTCTCTTTTTTTTTTTTTTTTTTTTTAAGTGGAGTTACTGGGGATTGAACCCAGGACCTCGTGCATGCCAAGCATGCACTCTACCACTAAGCTATACCCTCCCCCCAACAAAGAAGGCTTTTCAAACTGAGAAACTCTGAATATTCAGAAAGTGCACATACTTCAGTTAGCTTTTCAAAGGTAAGTTGAGTCTGGATCACCAGAAAAGGGAGGGACATAGGCATTTTAAGGAAGATTGATATACTTTCCAATCTGATATTTATTTACTGACTCAACAAATGTTCATTGGGAATCTGCTGTGTGCCAAGCACCAAGCTAGAGACTGGTACTGTGAGTTTCCTGAAGTCAAGTGTGGTTCAGTTTTCCCTCATTTACTCCCAAACTATTCATGACCTCATTCATTCCTGCAGCTTTAACTATGACTCCTTGGCATGCAAAAGGCACTCAATTCTACCTGTCCACCCCCAGAATCTTCTAGGGGGCCTAATCTTGGATCTCACCTTAAAGGAGAATGAGGTGTGATGGTTCTGCTCCACCCATTCTGTGCCAGCCGTTCCCACTCTCCCCAACCCAAAGGCACCAGACACCATGAAACCTACAGAAGTTATAATAGGGAGACACTCAGTTCTTTGTAATTATATAACCTCTCTAGGTAGTATAGTTGTAAGTGTGAAAAACATGTTTTTAAGTGCTCATCCACAGTACTGCTGCCCGTGTGTGCCTGGCGAGCCTTGTGGACTAACACGGACCAGCCTGCAAGATAGTAGCCTGTGTATCAACAGACCCTTCCTCAGTATTAATCATGATAATACTGTTTTCACTCCCTGAATCTACATGTATGGGCCAGATGCTGTGCTGGGTGCTTTCTGTCTGTAATAGCTCTTCCTTCCAGTAGCTCTAGAAATTTCACTATTGCCATTATATAAGAGAGAATACTGAGGTCGCAGAAACAGCTCGCCTAAGGTTTCGGGTGTAGCGAGTGTTAGGGGATGGTCAGTATGAGAAGCCAGATCTGTTTGGTTCTAAATGCAATGCTTTTTCTACCACATTGCAACAGAAGTAGGTCATTAGTTTCAGTGCCTCAGTCTTTCATTTGGAGCTTTCATTTGGAAAGTAGGGACAGATTCTTGTCTCTATCTGCCTCAGAATTATAATGCTCTTAACAAGTGAAGTTCTTCAAGGAAAATCAGAAGCCTAGGAGATACTGTTCCCGTGCTGAACAGTGGGAGGGATCCAGGCATTAAGGTTAATCGAATTACCAGCCCACAAGTGGTTTATGACCCAAATGACACCTGAGTCAGAGCAGACACTCTGCAAAGGAACTTCTGGCCAAGAGAAACCAGTGAACTTCCGTACATTTATTCAGTCACTCAATTAATGCTTTGCAAACTTCCACCATGTGCACACACACACAATATCTGTACTGATAATGCAGATACAATGTACGTTAACAGGGCATCCTGCTGGGTCTCATACATATTTAATAGACAGCTTGTCTTGGGGATTAATGTACCCTTCCAATTTATAGGGGGGTTTCCAGCCACAATGGTGCACTAGCAGGAGGAACGATGAAAACAGCAGCTCTTAACTTCTGAGATAGGATTTCAGCAGCCACGTGATGTGTTGTACCTACTGAGGGCAGTATCTGAATGGAAAAAGCAAAAGCGCTTCAGCATCAGACAGGGCTCAGCTCTCAGCTCTGACGTTTAACAGTTGCTGTGTAATCTTAAGTCATTTCATCCCTAGGAGCCTCTGTTCTACAGCTGCAGGTGGGGCTACCACTGCCCGCTGAGTTGGTTGTTTTTCCAAATGTTTATGGAACGTTAAATCAGTCAGGAAAGCAGACGGCACCTTGTGTGTTTTAAGCAGACAGGGATGTAATTTAGGGTATTAATGTGCTTAGAAATTGCTGGAAGGGTTGGAGGACTGCTAGTCCAGGGTGGAGGCAGATACACTCAAACTGGGGAATTTCAGGAAGCCATTGCCTGAGCCGTGGAAGCCATCGCAGCCCTGAAGCTGGAAACCATCAGTGAGCTGCGGAGTCTGAGGAAACCACGAGAGGCTATAGCAACGCAACATCCCGTGCCAGTCTGCCACCGCCCTTCCACCTCCCCAAACTCACGCAGGGCGCTCTGGTCGGAACAATCTAGACTGCAATCCTGCTGACAAGAAACTCTAGGAAGATGGTTCTCAGGCTTCTCGCCCCTGTGATTCGGTGGGGAGCATCGGGGTCAGGGGTTAAGGAGCCTGTATGATAGCCAGAGCAAGCACCTCCTATGTGCCAGGACTTGCTCTGTAAGTAAGGGGGTGAATGAAGAGGCAAAATGTTCCCCTCACAGGGCTCACATTTCGGTGTGAGAGATTAAGTCAGTTAGTGCATTTACACGCTTAATAGAGCCAGGCACAGTGTAGATTCTTTAGAAATCATTGTTCCCTTTTAAGCCCCGCACTGGCCCACTCTGTCTGCTCTCCGTGACATGCCTGACAAGGTAGATAATTCAAAGATGAGAAAGGGAACAGCAGAGGATGTACCTTTGGGGCCAAATAATGATGTTTTAATTTACAGTGCTTGCTTTTTGCAGATAGAGCCCCATTTTAGCTTGTATTGACTTTGAAGGCCACTTAGACATGCTTCAAAGCATACATTCTCTCATTAGATAATATAGACCATTTTAAAAGACATTTATCAGTAGAAGTTAATATTAACCTAGTCCAAATATATTGAAACACAAATGTCCCACAGAGACACAAACATTGCCTCCATACAGGAGATGCAAGGATGAGAAATGAACACATCAGGGCATGCATCATTGCATTCACTTACATGGAAGATTCACTTACTCTGTCTTGAGGATTTGCTGGTCACTGTCATATCTGCCTCCAGCAGGAGATCACTGTGCTTTGTACACTGTCTTGATCTAGACATGTGAGGGACAGTTGATTCCTTAACCCCCCGTGGAGGCAGCTCTGCAGTGCCCTACAGAGTCTGGGGTGGGAGCTGTCTCAAGCACTTGTGGTTGCTTTGTCCTGGATCCAAGCTGTGAACCGCAAGGGGAAGGACATGAACTCTGGAGAAGTCAAGAGGAGCGTATGGATATGGAGAGATGAAACGAGGGAGGGAGGTCAACTAGTACAATTTTATCACCTTTCTCTCTATCTTCCCATCACTCCTTTCCACTGCACCTACACGCACACTTATGTACCTCAGTCCTTTCTCCTCCCGTCAATACTGCCTTGATAATTTTTATGCATGTCACCTAAATGTCAGTGCGTGACTTTATCCGTGGTCACATGCGCAGTGTTTCCAAGGTGAAATAGTATATCAGATGTGCTCCTGGTAGAAGATGTCTTAGGTAACTCTCCTGAAAATTGTTAGTTTAAAGAAACATGGATCCTTATCTACAAATATAGAGGCACACCATCCTTGGAGGCAGCAGCTACTGGGCTCAGGTTGATGGTGGATGAACGGGAATCAGAGCTCAGTGTCATTAGACTTTTCACTTTTGTGGGAGCCACAAATGTGAATTTTGAAATGAAATTTCTCAATTTTTTAACTGTTAAGCCCTTGATTCATATTCTGAAAATAGCACAGAGTCAAAGAAGACATGGTGGTGGTCACACATGGTTTGCCTGCTCCTGATGTGTGACGTGCTTCATAACATCTTCTGTCGTAGAACTGAGCGGGATTCTTACACATTATTGTTTTTGTGTTTACTCCCCACTGGCCTAAGAGTGCCTGAAGACCTAGATTGTGTCTTATTTCTCCAAGACTATTGACTACTGTGGTTTCCAGGACATAGTAGGTGCTCAAAAAACAAACACACAGCCCTATGCTTTTGCAGATTTTTTTTTTTACAAGTATCAGCTTCTATTCACTCTCTAGAACAATCTTTTTGTCTCAGTTATCTCAGATATATAGGATTTATTTGGAAAGTCTCAATATGAGTCATCATCAGTTACAATAGTAATAACTAGTACTTGCAAGTATTTTAGTTTGGAAACTTGATAGTTAACACTTTTAAGGAGCGTGTAGTCTACCTGATGTAAGAAAAGTAAGCAAAACTCATTATCACATTTTTTTGGTCCTGCTTTCAGATTTGGTTTATTTGGAGACAGTATGGTATAAAAAGAGTGCTTATAGGCTGTAAAGGCAAATATGAGTTTAAATCCTGTCACTGTCATTTGTCAGCCATGTGAACTTGGGCACTCACTTCATTCGTCTGGGCCTCGCTTTACTTATCTGTAAAATGGTAATAATAAAACCTACCTCATAGGCTAGTTGTCTGGATTACATTAAGTAATATACCTGTGACCTGAAACGCAATAGAAATTAAATTAATGTTTATTTTTTGAGGGGGAAAGAATGTCTCACTTTCTCGCTTTTTTGGCTCACTAAAGCCTATATGCACATAAGAAGTAGGGATGTACATTTGTTTTTTCAAGCAGAAATAACATGGATTATCTATTATATGTGGAGAAACAGAAAACTTTTCCATATTTGGTTAATTATATTGGCCAAAATTAGAAAAACCAAATGGAATGTATAAATTTGATATACAGCCTTGGTGGTTTTTATTATTACTAACTTTAATATTAGGCCTTTGACACAAATTTCTAAAGCTGCTCCCTGCTGATGGTTTTGACTTGGGAAACTAGGAGGTCCACAGTCCATTCCAGGGGCAGGAACAAATTTCTGGAGGTATGAGTTCAGCCTTAACACCTGAGATGCCTGAAGGACGTTCGGAAGGAAACGTGGTAAAGTCGATAAAGAAGAGGAGTGCGGGGAAGATGGTAGGTGAATGAGAGGCGAGTGCCCCGGGAAGAGTGTATGTGTGGCAGGAGCAGGAGCAATAGAAGCCTTAGGTTAGCACTTGGGAAACTCTTCCTAGTGGGCTGGAATTATAGGAATCTTCTGGCTCTGCTTGAGCAGACATTCCAATGTGAACTTACAGTGTGGAATTCAGCAAATAACAAGTCCAGCATTGAGAGAGGCTGTCTCAGGGCCACAAAAGGAAGGGGACGGCATGATCTCCTAAGTGGACTACGATCAAATAGGCCACATATTGACAGCAATTACATACCAGGACAACGCAGCATAAAATCAGTACAATGCAGTACAATGTAGATCAGTATAGTTTAGCATGGGATCTATATTGGCTGACTGCAGTCTTTGGGAATTTGAAGAAGGGAGAAAGGGATTCATCCCTGATCTGGCAGCGTGTGGAATAAAGGCCAGGCTCTGGAGCCACGTTGTCTATCAAATCCCAGATCGGTGACTAACTGAGCCTTCCTGCTCCTCCGCTTTCTTGTCTGTAAAATGAAGGCAGTCCTTGCTATACAAGGTTGTTGTGTACAAGGAAAGACAGTTAGAGCCTCATTGACATGCTGAACTGGATGGGTCAGGTTGTGAGAAGAAAACCAAACCTGCCAGGCAGGTAGCCTTATAGCACCTGGGAGAAATAATTTCCTGGAGGAAATATTTAAGAATAGAGCAGAGAGGGGTAAAGGAATAAACTCCAGAAAGTGGGATAGGAGTGTATACTTTATATCTGAGCAGAGAGGATATTTGAACTCCAGACCCTGTAGTTTGGGTGTGGATCAAAGATAGATAAGGGATAAGAGGTTGGGGCTGATCCTCTCTCATTAATTAATCTCTGTGTACCTCAGTTTCGTCATCTATAAAATGGAATAATAGTACTACCTCATAGGTTTGTTAGGATTGAATGCATTTATACATGTAAAGTTCTTAGAATGTTGTCTAGCACAAGTAAATGCTTAGAACATGTTGGCTATCACTATAACTATTATCCATATTCATTAATTTTGTTTCTAATATATACCATGAACTGTGACAGGCACTGAGATGTGGCAGTGAAGACAGCTGTGGGCAGGCAGCCAGGGCAGTACAGGATATCAGCTGAGAGTGTAGCATCTGGACACATGGACCTGATTTCAAATCTGAGATCCATCATTTGGTTTCCACCTGTATTACCTGGAGCAAGTGTCTGCTTCTGTAAACCACGGGTGATGCTAACACCCACCACAGGGTTGTTGAGGGGATAAATTAGATTAATCTCTACATAAGGCATTCAGTATAGTTCCTGGCACATAGTAAATGCTCAGCCCTGGAAAAATCAGTGAACACATCAGAGAGAAGTTTGGCAAAACTCAAAAGTGCACAAAATGTGGAGAGCTGGAGAAGATATGCAGTCTTAGGGCTTTCCAAGGGAGAAGATATTTTTTAAAGTCCTTTGTCACATTTGTTAAAGCAATGTTCCCAAGCATTAGAGCAAACTGTGAATGAGAAGGTGGGTCACACTGGGCAAAGGTGACTTTCACTAGCTAAAAGATCTGTTATTTCAAACAAGGAAATATATTGCAAATCATTTAGCTTACCAAAAAATGAAAGTCAAATGGTGTCAGTTACAATCGCAGAATGTACTTTAGCTACTAAGAATAGCTATGTTTATTATCATTATCATCCTGTGAAGCTGAGAACAGACTTAACCTTTGATCTCTTTGCTGGCAGTTGGATAGAATTAACATAATTATGGTTGGTTGGACTGATCATTTTTGGCAAGAATTTTTTGCTTATCTCATGTGTCTGTAGGAAATTTAGATTATCACAGTACAGCTGCGTTTTTCAGAAATAATAAGATATCTCTTTGTGTTTGAGGTACAAACACATACTGGGACATTTCACATCAAAATCCACCCTTATTCAGAAAGCAGGAACCACAAAAATAATCTTCCAGAAAGTCCTGTAGACATAGAAAGTGTCCAGTTTGAAATCTGTTGATTCACTATCAACAAGCAAGAATAAGGAGGCACCGTGCAACTGGACCATAGTGAAGAACTCACACGGAAGTACTAGGCATAGCCAACGTTTGGGGGGTGCCTCTTGCTATGCGTTTTCCAGACCTTAGCTCTTACGTGCTCGTAATCATACCATCTTGGCGGGTATGGCTGTTGGGCTTATTTCACAGAGGTGTCGGGACTTGCCCAGGGTTGTGCAGCACAGGCACCTCTGCTTTCCTCTGCAGCCATGTTCTCACAGGTATGTCTGTTCATGAAGAAAATCTGAGTTTATTTTCTGTAGGCAACCATGAGTGTTCTCTTGGCCTACTGTCTTTGGTAGTGAGAAGCAGATCATAAGGGTAGAGGGTATGTGAAAACATGGATACTATTGGTAAACAACATTGGAACAAAGACAAAGTTTACTGGTAAGATTTACTGAGTAAGTAAGTGGTAAACCAAAGGTTAAACATGATGTGAGCTCTGAGGAAAATGTTAGTGGCAGACTGAGATTAGAACCCAGGTCTCTTCGATCCCAGGTTAACAACCAACTAATGGATGTCAGCCTTGAGGCATCTGTACAGCGTCAGGTGCCTCACCCATGTGATTTCTCACTTCACCTCTAATAGTGGGGTTAGTGCACTAGGGGAATTCATTCAAGAGGTCTGTCATTTTCTTAAGCCAATTGTCTCACCGTGCCAGGCACTAGAAATAATGTTTATTTCCTTTTCACTGGAGTTGTAGCAGCAAGAAATCACAGACAGAATGAGACAAATCCCAGTCTACATGCTGTAAGAAAGAGCTATGGGAACACAGGTGAAAGGCGAGCGCAGGTGAAAGAACAACTCTTGCACGTTGACTAGAAGAGGGGGCCTTTGTGCGGTGTCCTGAAGCATGAGTAGGATTTCGGGAGGTGCCATGGGGGTTATAAGTGGAAGCGGCTTTTAGAGAGAAGACCTGGAGGTATGAAAATCTGTGACTGTTGGAGGTTCTACCTCTTGGAGGAACAAGTGGTTGGGTTTCTATGTCAGTGAGCACAAAGCAGCCTGGAATCGGCGACCTAAGAATCATTACCTAGTGCCAGTATTGTTTTCATCTGGCCTTAGTTTCACATATCAGTATTTTGATTCATTCATGGCATGTAAAGTACAACAAAATGCAGTTTTACAGCCTGCAGTGGGCTTGTTGTGTGCCACTAGGGAGGAGGAGAGGGAAGAAGGGAATGATTTTCCTTGAGAAACGAGTTAGGAATGTACTTGAAAAAATGTGAGGATAAATAAATTCCCACTCTGGAGCAGGTTCTGACCTGTAGAATAACAGGTTCCTCCATGCATTCTTCTCTACTTTCTCCCCGTTGCCCCCTTCTGCTGGGGAAGGAAGGTAGGCAGGGTGATGAGCATCAGGATAGGGAGGGGACACCTCAGTTCTGAGTGCCACCTGACTTCCGGTCCCATCCACAGAAGTGAAGAGAGAAGAGGTGATCAGGACCTATCCCGGAGGAAAGGATGAATGGAAGGTCCCTGAGGCTCGGAGAGAGTCTCTCGTCATCTGCAGAGCTTCAGCCAGGCCTGGCATTACAGTACCTGTAGTCACTTTTGCTGAAGCAGATTGATGGTCTAGGGAAAGTGATATTTCACTGGAAAGGGATTTTACTGAAAGTGGGTTCAGAAGTGATTCTTAATGAGTGTCACCCTGCTGACTGTGTAGGGTTGTGTTTTTCGTGCCATCTGTTAACATTTCTGAGTTCTCTGCACAGCCAGCAAGTGCTGCAAATTGTTCCCTGGTCTGTGTTGTCTCAGGCAGGTTCTGGCTAGAGGAGCTGGGTGCTGACCATGGTGCCTTTGTGGCAGAGCCTCTCCTAGAAATTTCAAGTCACATCTGCAGAATTCCCGCAGCACTGTTTAGGCAACTGTGAGGAGATGCCAGGACTTGGATGAGCACAACGTCCTCAGAACACTATGATGCCAACAGTTCCCTGCTGAGACAGTAAAACAGTAGGTGATGGCAATTTAGGAAAAAAAATATACATTGGAGCAATGGATTGGATCCTTTTAGATTTGAATTTAGGCAGTGAGATTTTGGCAGTCCAGGTTGGGGAGGAGTGATAGGCCCAGGTATAGAGATGTGGAGAGCTGCTGCGTGGTCTCGATGACCTACACGTTGTCAGTTTTCTCTTTTCTTTAAATGAATGTGAATAACAAAATCAAATCTCTCAAGACTGTTTGAGAATTTATGGTTTTGCTTCTTTTAAATCTACACACTTGAGCGTGCCCCCAGGGTTAAGAGCAGTTGCTGTGAGCTCTAGGCAGGGAATGGGACATCCCCCTGCTCCCAGAGCACGTCCCAGCTGACCCAGGAGGAGCATCCAACAAAGCCTCTCCCAGCAGCTTCGCTTTTTCTGCACCGGAAATGCTGGGTACCTTGTGGTGAAGCCAGTAACAGTGTCTGTCCCACCAAGCTCAGGATCTCCACCACTTTTCCTGAGAAGCTGAACTGGAAACGTCCACGTGCATGTCTGTTATCTTGCCTTCTTTTCTTCCTGATTTTTCCCTTTATTTGTTTAACAGACCTTTATCTATTTATTTAGGACTGATTTTGTGCTAAGTACTGAACTAGGTGCTGAGACTCTGGTAATGGTCACATCCTGGTCCTTAGTGGCGAAGGACAGAGTAGTCACCCATTACAGCACAGTTTGATGGCAAGTGCCAAGATGGAGAAGCACTGGATGGCTGTGTGGGGGCCACAGAGGGTGTGCCAGGCCACCTAGGCATGAAGACACCATCCACCCTCACACGGACTGGGATCCTACAACTCCCTGCTATAAAAAGTATACACGCTTGTCTGGGTTCATTGTTCCCCTTGTTCTGGGCCTGAACCAATCCCTGAGCCATGTCACCCATCCCTCTCATCTCAAGTTGCTCCAAGCTGACCTTGCAAGCCAAATTCTGGACCAGGTTGTCATCCTCATCTCGAGGAGATACTATCATACGTTAAAATAAAGTGATTTATCTTATTGCAGTTTCTGCAGAGCTTTTTGAATATCCATTAGATACAAATCTCTGTGGGGGCGTCAGTTGTTAGAGGGAGAGCCAGGACGCTGTCCTGGTGTTGTGCAGTGGTGTCCTCCAGGAAGGGGGAGAAGGCACATGTACGCAGCAGGGTTCAGAGCAGGGCTGACGTATCACGACGGTGTGCTCCGTGAGGGAGGCAGTTTCATTGTGACCAGGGGAATCAGGAAATATTTAGATGAGGAAGGGGTCATTTTTCTGGGTCATGAAGATTGGTTAGAATGTCAGCAAAGAGAGAAGAAGCATCATTGTAAGGGGAGGAAAAATTAGAATTAAGAGCAACAGGAATAGGAAAGTACAATGTATGTTCTGAAAACACTGGGACTCTTGTGAAGGAGGGTCATCAGTAAGAAGAAAGGGAGGCTGGGGGCAGATCACAAGAGCCTTGAATGCCAAGCTAAGGCCTTTGAGGTACATTCTCTGCTATTCTAATTCTCATCTAGAGACCCAGCCCCAAATGGTCCTTTAAATTAGTTGGTACAAATTGCATCACATAAGGGTGAGAGGTGGCAAAAAGGATGGAAAAAACACAGTCACTGCTTTAGGAACTCCCAGTCTGATGGACACCTGGCCTTCTCCACATACTACGATAAGCGCAGCTTTCTAAAGTTTCATGTTCACCAACTAAGAAAAATTTCTCAGCCTCCCCCCTCATGTGGTTTATTTTCCTAGTCCTTGGATGTGCATGATCACTTTCACTAATATATTTATTTCTTTGTGAAAATGGCCCCCCAAAGACATTCCTCCTATGATGGAAATGGAAAGAAGTGACTAATATTTTACCAGGTTTCATGAGTGGATGTGGCAGGTATAGTGATTGATAGTCACCAATCTAGGAATTCTCAGGTGGCCCAAGGTGAAGCCTTCTTGGATTTATGGACAAAATATATTTAATTCAGAAGAAAGAAAAAAGTAGTGGCAACATGCACAGGAAAGATTTATGCTGATTGAAAGAATTGTGTATGGACACTTGGGAGACAGAGAGGAGAGGCTGTCACTGGCATTAGTGATGGTTCATTTGTGAGTTGTGTCTTCCGTCTCTGGAGGAGAAGATGAGCGCTAAGGAGATGTGCTGCAAACCTACTGATGTTATCGGCACCGTCTCAGGTTTTTTCAGTTCATAGCTGTTGCATTGGAATATGGTGTAGCCCACAATGAATATTAAATCATAGTAACTGGGCTTGTGATAGAAAAGGTATTGTCTTCTCTTTGTTGCTTAGGTAGTTTCTCATATTGACAGTCATTTTGTGTCCACAACTAAAGCAGCAAGCACCCCTGGGAAGTTACCAGATTGGGGTTCCACCTCTTTCACCACCGCTTTCCAGCTGTGTGACTTTGGGCACATTCTGTAACTTGTCTGAGCCTCAGTTTTCACATGTGCATTGGGATCGGAACATCATTCACACAGAGCTTCTAGAAGGGTTAAAAGAGAGCACATAAAAACTCACAGATGTGGGCTTGTCACGCATGAGTTTGGTGGGATATGAAACTCAAAAAAAGGGTCTGAAGAAGGAAAATGAAAACATAGTCGATTAATTCTTATTAAAGGGAGGTCATCCTGGAAGGAAGTGACAACTCACCCGTGATAGATACGACACACAGAAGGGCCGCCCTCGGGTGGAGTTCATCTTTAATCAGATCGCAGTTATATTAAGACAACACACTGAAAAAGCACACAACTACATCTCAAGTGTGCCCTTGAGCACTATCCATCTTAATAATCATATTTCAAAGTGAGTAATTAGCTTTTAAAACTTGGTCCTTTCCCTCTTTTCAGTAACAGGTGGAGAAATAAAACAAGCGCAGACTGTCGCCAGGTAGATACCCTCCTATGTCATCTGCAAGCACTGCCTTGTGGCTCCAGTCAGTGGGGTTCAACTGCACTGCAAAGATTCGAAAAAGAACATAATAACACCACTTATGAAAGCTTTTAGCTTTTTGGAGTGAACCCTGATGCGTCTGCATTTCAGCTGAGGAGAAACCATGCTCTTCCCTGCCATGAGGAGTTCGGTTCTCTGAAAGGGAGATTTGACTGGGCCAACAGAGGCCGGCTTAACTAATGTGTGTTGATTTCAGGTGGTTGGTTTCTTGCTTTCTGCAAAGGGGCCGACATCTCATGATACTTCACCAGGGCTCTCTCCAACCAGAAGAAGTTGTGTCCTTAGATTGCCAGTGTGACCTTGGTAACTCTGAGCCAGGTGGGGAGCAAACTCCAAACATGATCGAATCCTTGAAGTGTGTTTTGGAAACAGTATTTACATGTCTCCCTATTAGATGCCCTTTATTTAGAACCAAACAGTATTATAAATTAGACTTCCTGGGTCATTCTCCTTCTGGTTAGCAATTTCATTAGAATAAGTTGAATACATTGGATGTTCTCTTCTTCCTCGCCTCCTCCTCCTCCTCCTCCTCTTTCTCCTTCTCCTCCTCCCCCTCCACCTCCTCCTCATCGTTGTTCTTTCTTCATCATCACCACCACTATCAGATATTGATAACAGAGCAAATGTACAGAAGGGTTACTCCAAACATCATGTTGTCCTGAATTAGCTTAGAAGCCCCTGCTAAGCCCTGATTACACACAGGGCATGAACACTTTGGTCAAAGATTAATTTTCAATTTAAGATGAGGAGAGTAGGCATTTTGGGGGTCCCACTTTGTGCAGCTCTTTCCCATGTGTTATCTTCGTCATCCTCACCATAGTGCTGTCATTGTAGTTGGCATTATTTCCAACTCAGAGAGGGTAAGTAATTTGGTCCTGGTCGCCCTGGCAATAAGTATGAACATTCAGAGTTCCTTCTGAGATTTTTTTTTTTTTTTTGCCTCAACTCTGTGTTCTTACTTAATTCAGTTTATTGAATTATTTATTGAGCACCATATTTATTATACATTAAGGACTCTAGTAGTAGAGCTGAGAATACAGAGTGAAGTAAGACAGTGCCTTCCTCCATGCAACGTTCCACTAGCAGGGGAGCCAGTAAAACAAACATACTGACAGTCGTAACAGTGTCAGACATGCAACAGTGACTACATATGTGAGAAACAGAGTAAGATGAGAAGGGGCATGATGAATTCCATTTAAGGGGGCAAGATTAGAGAAGACTTACTATTAAAGGGAACACTGAATTTTAAAGAAAGAGAGCTTGCCAGGCAGATAAGGATAAAAGATAAACATGGTAGGCCATTTACCAATTAAAAGAAATAGAAGTGTAAAGAACTGAGTTATTCTAGAGAACTGTAAGTGATAAATACGTATTACAACAAATAATTCTATGCTGATTCTTTGGGGTTCAACTATGTCTAAGCCAGCTCTCCTTCAGGTGTCTGTTCAGCATGGAAAATAGGATTCATGCAAAAGTAACTACAATACTGGGGACCTGATCACTACTATAGAAGTAATAGAGACCCTAAATACATAGACATTTGGAGGCAGGAGATATGTTTCTGTTCAAGGTGATCAAACACTCAAAGAAGATAGCATTTAAGCTGGACCTGGGAGGAAAAATGGAACAGGAGGAAAGCATTCCAAGTGGAGGGACTGTACATGAGCAAAGCACTGATGTGGGAAAGCTCCTCGCAGAATCCCGAAAAGATAAAGCCCAGGAGAGCGGGAGCATGCCTGGGGGAGAGGATCAGGCCATACACGATTTCCAGGGAATGGGGATGTTCCTCCTGCGTATTCAGCAGCAGCATCCTCACCTGCCCAGACCTTGCCCAGTCATCTTCCTCAGCAGTCAGTACAGAAGTGCTCCTTATACTGTCTCTCTTAATCCTGTCCAAACAATTCGTACTCCCGATAGCACAGAAAGACATGATGACTGTATTCCAACAATGCTGGATTCAATTCTAGGCTCAGCTCTTCTCCAGCTATCTCGGTTAACGTCTCTGAGCCTCAGATTCCCCACCTGTAAAACTGGGATAACAACAGCTATCTCAGAGGGCCGCAGTAAGAAAGCACAGTGAACGATGGCTCATCCCGTGACCTTGTACAGCTCCTTAACGAACGCCAGTGTTCGGTAGACCCATCTCTGTCCCTGTCCTGCCGCTGTCTTCCGTCCTCACTCCCTAACTCACGCTGCACCAATGACCTCTGCTGAGGGAGACTTTGTGAATGGCCACATTCTCTTTTGAGAGGATCTTGCATTCTTATGTTATCTTTTAGTTTGTATTATAGGAGAGTGGATTGATCATCATCTGCAGATATAAAGAGAAATTTAGGGCTTTTGACAAAATAGAGATATGTCAGTTTTCTGGATTGGGCCCCTGGGGAAGCACACACACTCAGGGGGAGACGGGCAGGTGGGAGATTTATTGGAGAGGGCTTCAGAATCAAAATGCAGAGGAAAGGAGGATTGGGCAGAAGGAAAAGTTGGAGGTTGATATAATTTCAACAGAGACTCCTAAAGGAATGGCCCTTCAGTGTTGTCCTAAGTTGGGATAAAGGGGCTGGGCTTTGCTCTCCTTCACTGACAGGTAATATGCAGGCTGCCCCCCAGAAGGAGGAGAGACTTAGGGTGACTGCTTTCTTCACCCCCTTCCGCTGGGGAGTAAGTTCTTCAGTCTTGAGGGGAGATCTGAGAGGCACATCGTGACATCTACTGTGATAGCTGAGGCGGGGAAGTTTTATCTGCTTCTCTTAAGGATTTTTATATCAGGCTAGAATTCATGTATGGCTTTTATTGGTAGCCAAGATGTGGCATTTTTAAAACAAGAATAATCTGTACACTTTCAGAGCATTATATTAGTTTCCTATTGCTGCTATAACAAATCGCCACATATTTAGTGGCTTAAGACAACACAGATTTATTCTCTTACAGTTCTGGAGGCCAGAAGTCTGAAATGTGTCAGTAAGCTAAAGTCTAGGTGTTGGCAGGGCTGGTTCCCTGTGGAGGCTTCTCCAGGAAATCCATTCCCTTGCCTTTTCCAGCTTCTAAAAGCCACCTGTGCTCTTTGACGTGTGATCCCTTCCTCACATCACTTCAAACTCTTGCTTCTGTTGTCTCATCTCCTACTTCTTCCTTTGGCAGTCCTGCCTACCTCTTACACTAACCCTTGTGGTTACATTTAGGGCCCCCCAGATAGTCCAGGATAATCTCCCATTCTCAAGATCCTTAACACAATCACACCTTCAGAGTCCTTTTTGCCGTATAAGGTCACATTCACAGGTTCTGTGGGTTAGTACGTGGATAATTGGGGAGGAGAGTGTTATTCAGTCTACTGCAAGCATTGTAGTTAAACACTTCTTGCACTGGTGCTACCTGCTGAGTGTGTTATCTGGTGATTTTAGAGTGGCTGTGTTAACTTAGTCTTGTCTGCCTCCCTTAACATTCAGATCACTGGGGCCAAATAATGTATTCTCCAGCAAACCCCTAACATGTTTAAATGAAGTCAGAAAGCTTTTCTCTGTTCTGATAAAAGAAAGCCAGAGCAAGATCACACTGAGAAACCTTCACATCTATGCTAATGGAAACCTGAAATAACATCTATAGAAATCATGGAGGAAAAATAGACACTCTCGAAATGCTCCCTGAAACAGAAAGAAGGGAGGAACGCCCAGGCTTCTCCCTTCTTCCCATCCTCCAGTCTCCCATCAGTGGCCTAGGAAGGGCACCTAGGCAGTGGGATTTGCACAGAGTCAGCCCTTTTGATATAAAACAGAGCAGGAGAAGTGTGGGATTTAAATATGAGAGAAAATGGTCAGCACACAAACAATCTCAGGAAAACGAGGACTGAAGTTCTTGCTGAATGAGTTTGTATTGCTTATTCCTGCCTCATCTCTTCAGTTTTATCCAAATATCCAGGTACTCTTTTGCATAAAAACAATTTCTCACTCCACAGGTTCCTTACACCCCGAGTCGTTAATGATGGCATTGTTCATTGTGTGTGATTTTGAGACTGCTTTCCCGACTGCCTTGGAATTTCTTACCATCTACCTTCCAGCACCAGGGACGCATAGGAGCTGGGAGAAGCTGGGGGACATGTTTGCCCACCAGTGATCAGGCCAGATAGCAGAGCTAGGAAATAGAATGTCCAGGAGGAAAAACACCTTGTTTCACAGGGGATTTTGATCAAATGCTAACTATTTTCAGAGTACATTTTAAAATTGTTACTGTAGTTTCTA
The DNA here is from genome assembly GCF_036321535.1 of Camelus dromedarius. Taxonomy (NCBI): domain Eukaryota; kingdom Metazoa; phylum Chordata; class Mammalia; order Artiodactyla; family Camelidae; genus Camelus; species Camelus dromedarius. The sequence goes on along the minus strand of NC_087447.1, from coordinate 56,210,354 downwards.
TGCTTAGAGGCTGATGCTTCACCTTCCCCACTCAGCCTCCTTCCACTGAGCCCCAGGGTTGTGCCAGGCCTCTAATCTACCCTTCTGCCAGGCCCTTGTCACCGTCTTAATTGGATTTTCCATTTCTAGTGACCTGCAGCAGTACGCTGAGTTCAGTTCCTTACAGCCCTGAATGGAAATGCAGACAAAATGCTCCCCATCTTTGGCCTGGAAAAGCTGCTTCTCCTCTCCTCCTCCTCCTCCTTCTTCCTCTTTCTTTAGCTTTTAAAAGTTGTAAATGGAATTGCACAAAAATGTACAGGGACGTCCTGTCCAGCCCCCCCCCCCCAGTGTTGACATCTTTCATGTCTGTCGTATGATATTAAAACCAGGAGGTTGCCGTTGCTCCATTCCATGGAGAAGATGCTTCACTTTATAAGTTGTCGAGGACGCCTCAGGGCTGGGGGCGGTGGTGGTTGGCATTATGGTAGTAATAATAATAGTCTTGTATACTCACACTGTGCTTTTATACTTACCAAAGCTCTTTTATCCTTCCCTACTAAGGCAGGGGTTCTATGAGCAAGTTTCTCACTCAGCCGAGAGTTGCTGATACCGTGGTTTTACTTGGTAATTCAAGAGCCAAAGTGCTCATTATAAGTGGACTGCTTTTCATTTTCTCCTGGAAAGACACTGACATCAAGTTACCTCATCAAGACTGAGTCCCCTTTGTCCCGCACTTGCTATTGATTGAGAGAAATTTCTCCTCCTTAGAGGCAAAATAGGCACGAGCCTTTGCCTTGACACAGCTGCTCCTTTTGCTTTGATCTGCCTTCTGCCATCCCTACATCTGGTCTTCTTTGCCTACCCAGTGCTTCCTCATCCTTTAAGGACTCTTCTCTAAGAGTGTTACCTCCTCTCAAACACCACCCTCTTTGTTCTTCTCACACTGGGTTAGGACCTCTCCTCTGTACTGATACAGCTCCTGGTTTATTCCTTACCAAGCTTATTTGCATTGTCTGTTTTCTTGCCTGTATCCCCTAATGGATAGTGAGTTCTTTGAAGGCAGGGATTTATTTATATTCCCAGCACATTTTTTAATGTATGGATAGATGGATTCCTGCAATGATTCTATGTGAATATGAAAAGAAAGAAAAACTTTAATAACAACTAAATGAAAGTTATGAAAATAAATGAAGCCTAGCTTATCTCTGAGGTCTTCTGTACTTTTTGCAGATGTTGCATTGTTTGGAGATACAGTGTAATGTAATGACAGACTGGGGTCCATGTGATCATGAGAAGATAGATTGATGGCAAGAAAGCACCAAGATTAAATTTAATAAAGTTGAACATACATTTTGAGCTTCCTGTTAAATGTGGCAGTTTGAATACCTGTATATATTTCTATTCCCTCCCAAAATTTCACCAAAGTAACAATTAAGGAATTTTAAAAGGTATAAAGCTATGAGATCATGAAAGAATTAAGTGTTGACAACACACATAAGAAATATGAACAAAATTTTGGAAGCCGGAAAGAAGATGGGCGAGCAGAAAATGACTTAGCAAAGCTGGAAAAAAAAATGAACTGAAGTACCAACAGGGGTGTAAGGTAACAGAAAAAAAAAAATGTATTGGTCTCGGCCCCCAGTTCCTGGCACAGAGCTCCCAAAATCCTTGTAATTTTCTAAGTGGTAAGAATATTAAGAGCATCTCATTCTAATATTAGTCTTTGACCTCTGTTCCTGACATAGAGCTCCTCAAACGCTTATAATTTCCTGGGTGAAAGTAGTGTCTTCTGTTCTAACGAGGTGACTCTGGGTAGGCTCCTGGATGAGGGCTAGTCATCAGAAAGAACAAGCCATGACAGAAGCTTAGAATTTTCAACCCCACCCACCTTTCTCTTGAGAAAGGACAAGGCCTGAAAATGGAGTTAAGAATTGATCATGCCTTTGTGATGAAGCCTCCATAAGATCCCAAAAGGATGGAGTTTGGAAAGCTTCTGGGTTAGTGAACACATGGAGGTGCTGTGCCAGTGGCTCATCCAGAGAAGGTACAGAAGCTCCACACCCCTTCCCACATACCTTTCCCTACTCATCTCTTCCATCTGGGTGTTCAACTGTATCTTTTATCGTATCTTTTTATAATCAATGGAGGAAAAGTAGGGAAAATACTTCTCTTGAGTTCTGTGAGCCACTCTGGCAAATTAATTGAACCTGAGGAGGGGGTTCTTGGAACCTTCAATCTATAGCCTGTTGGTCAGACGCACATGTGATAAACCAGGCTTGTGATTGACGTCTGGGTAGGAGGGGAAGGGAAGCAGAGCAGTCTTCTGGGACTGAGCCCTTAACCTGTGGGATCTGATGCTGTTTCCAGGCAAACAGTGTCAGAATTGAGTTGAATTCTTGGGTGTCCTGCTGGTGTCCCAGAATTGCTTGTCGGTGTGAAAAGAACCTCCGCACACTTGATGATCAGAAGTGTTGGGAGTAGAGTTCTCTGTGTGAGGGCGGTGGTAGTGTGAGTTGTAAAGGGAACTCAGAGGGAACGAGCACACCATAGGGAAGAACGGGTCCCCCACACAGGTGGGAGACCGGGCTGATTTTCTTTACAGGGGGTATGAGGCCAATGAGAAGTACATAATCCTGGGGAAATTCAGGTATTAAAGGCCTTGGGTATCTGAAGGCAGGGATGTCGGGAAGGACTGAAAACAAAATTGTTTAGAAGTCTTATAAGGAGCTTTGCAGACCCAGATCCTCCCTCTACCTGCCAACCAGGCTCACCTCAGCAAATTAAGCCAAAGAATCTCTGGATTTGAGGCATCATATATGGATCAGGGTTGGGGCAAGACACTGCACAGGGGACAAAAGTATTAGGTAAAGTATGTAGTAAATGATGAGGCCTTCACCCCCATCTCCATGCTTCAGGTCTCCCTTTCCTTTCCTTCCAGAACTCAGCAACTGGGACTTTAACCTGAAAAAACAAAAACAAAAACAAAAACACAATGTTACGGCATTCTGAGGAAATGGAAATGGCCTAAACGTAGAGATTTCCGGTTCCTGATATTTGGGTATCTCCAAAATAAATTAGTCCCCAGCTTATCACTAGGAAGTGATGACCACTAGTCCACAGTCCCTGCCTGTGCACACAGAGCCTCCAGTCAGCATCTCTGTGCCTCCTTCATTTGGGTTTACAAACAGGGATCACCAGGCATTTCAGGGCATCCTTAAAACAAAAACAGAACTGAAAAGACTACGGAAAATCTAAAGATAATGCAGGGAAGAGAGGAAACCTGGAAAATAATAGTAATGAATATACTTAAGGAGATTAGATATTCATGAATTAAGAACAGGGGAATGTTAAAAAAGGAACCTTTAAAGAAGAAACACCTCTAGGACATTTAAATGTATTAAATTATACCTGGTCTATCATGTTCATTCTAGGGAGAACCCATTGCAAAAAGGGCAGGGAGAAAGCAGGGAATACTGAGGAAGTCAGAACGTGGATTTATCCATTCATGCACACGTTACATGTACATGGCAGTCATTTCTCATGCGCTGTCATGAGCCAGCCAGACACCCATGAAGAAGCCAGAAATGAGTTAAGAAGGGGCTGAGCCAACAGGAGCTGGGGTAGGATGAAGACAAATAGTACCACAAAAAGAAAAGAAGAGAAAAGAAACCCGGTGATGACTGCTGTGAGAGAGGGCAGCAGAGACTGGTGGAGGGTCCAGAACTGCCCTGAGAGGAACAGCTGAAGGATGTGAGGGGGAAGAGGTTGTTTAACCTAAAGAGACAAGGAAACCAGGGGAAATGAGAGCTTTCCTTCCTCCTGCCCCCATACCCCTCTTCCTCTCTTCCTATTCTCTTCCGTTTTCTTCCTTTCCTTCCTCCTTCTCTTCCTTTCTTTCCTTCCTTCCTTCCTTCTTTCTTTCTCTGTTTCTCTCTTTCTCTCTCAAGGGTTACATAGGGGAGAGGATTTGTTCTATATAGCTTTAGGAGATAAAACTTAAAAAGTAAAAAAAAAATAGAAGGAGTTAGATAACATCTCAAAATGGAAAAGAAACTAATCAGGGTGGGCAAGGCTCATCAAATTCCTGTTCAGAACTGGCTTCTGTGTAAAAGATGTCCTGTTCACACATTTTCTGTCCTGATGAATCCAGAAGGGGCCAGCTAGAGACCTGCTGGTCTGTTGCAGTTCTCTGTGGGCCAGAGTGGGCTTGGTGAGTTTTTGTGGATCTGTAAATTCATTCTACAGTAGGACAAACATAACTAGATGATATTTAAAAGCGCAATTTCTTGGATTGATCCATAGAAGCCAGCTCTGAGTTTAAATAAAGAGGAGACTTATTGGAGTGCGTTGATTTCTGGTTCTTGAATTGGAAGCAGAAACACCATCCCAAAGCTGGTCCCACGGATATTTTCCAGGCTCAGACTAAAGGCGACGAAGAGTGAATTTTTCAGCAGGTACTAACTGAAAGACCTTGTCATGTGACTGTGCTGAAGCAACCCCCAGAACTGGGCTTCAGTCAGTCATCCTACATCTTCCAAAGTTTTAGCCTTTCATTGTGCAAGTTGCAAGGAATTGACACCAGGCTGAGTCAGCTTTCTGATCCTCACCCTCACGGTTCAGATTAGAGTCTAATTATAAGAGCTACTCCTACATCTCCAGAAGCAGCATGCCTGGGATTGCTTCTTAAATTATTAATCAAGAGAAAGATAAATCTGCCTGATTCAGTTCTACAGGGATCGATTTTCCCATAGCATATTTTTATTTATTTGTGCATAGAAGTCCCTTTTAATGGTTACTTACGTTTATTATTTTCTCATTTTTTCCATGTGTCTAGAGGATAGAAATGATAAGATTAGTATGTGTTTCACACAACCCTGTCACACTGGAACTGCACAACAACCTTCATCTATAACAGTTCCATAGAGGGGAGGGTATAGCTCAGTGGTAGAGTGCATGCTTAGCATGCACGAGGTCCTGGGTTCAATCCCCAGTACCGCTATTAAAAAAAAAAAAAAAGTTCCATAGACCCAGGAAAGCATCTAGTTTATAAATTGCTTCACTTGTTAAAGATGTCTCTCCCTGTACTCCTAGTCACTGGCACGAGAATGCTGGGCTGTAATGACGTCCCCTCAAAATCAGTGTGCCAACATGGACTCTTTTTCTTTACTTTCCTCAATGGCACCTCCTTTTCTATTCTCAGTCAGTTGCTCAGGCTGGAAACCTGAGGGAACCCTGGACTCGTCCACTCTCTTTCTTATCTGCCACATTGAACTAATCAGCAAAGCCTCTTATTTACACCTCCCAGACGTCTGTACCCTCTTCTCCACTCCCACTGTCCTCGCCATCTCTCACTGGGCCATTGAAAGAGACACCTCAATGACTTCCAGGAGGTTTCTGATCTCTCTATTGTCACTGTCCGGCCTCTTCATCAGAATGCTGCTAGCTAAGTGACAAATACAATATATCCCTTAAAAGACACCCAGTGGTTCCCTATTATCTTTGTTTTAGAGTTCAAATTTCTTAGCAAGTGATACTGTGCAGAGGACATTATAGGGTTACACTTTGTCTGTACTTAAATGACAATTTCAACTTCATGTACACCCAGGGAGTTCTTTACTTTTCTTATAGATCTTTTGCCAAAAATCAGGGAAACAGTTTTGTAGAAAAGAAACAGTGAAATAAGCAAAATAATTTTTTCTACGCCATAAAAATAGCTAAACTGAGCACAAAATTGTTACCATAAATTGAGCCGAAGTTCTGTTCAGCTCTTGTTTGTTTGTTTGGGGGCTGTGGGTAATTTCCCATTATGTGATTTTTCTGGTTGCATGCCATAAAATACTTGCAATATTAAGATAATAAATAGGAACACATATAGCATCTCACGAAGTAAAAGGGAATCTTAGGATTGGAGAAGAATCTAGCTATTTTAGGATTCAGAAATAGATAATTATGATGGGAAAGAAGTGAAGGGTAAATAGTTCTTTCGATCCATATCTTTGGCAATTCTTCCTTTTGCCTCTTCTTTTTAGTGGGAGAGCCATGGAGGAATAGAACACATTTATCAAATTCTCGCCATTTGCAGAATGGCTAGGTCACTTTTTCATCAGGACGAAGGGGGAACAGTCACACCAGCAACTCCACTCCATCAGATATCAAACATCCACCATGTGCCTCACCAATAATAAGCAAGTCCTTACAGATGATTAACTAGTTTCCTGCAAGTGGAGTTCTGCAGAGGAGAATTATCAGTCATATTTGTTGGAAGGACCTATCATAGGCCTGGGAGCTGTCTGAGGAAATGATGTTGAAGACAAGAAGGGAAAGCTAGGTGAAGACTGATGGGAAAGGTGTTCCAGGCAGAGGGGACAGCATGGATGATGTTTTGCAGCTAGAAAAGAATGGGACTGAGAAAATCTCAAAAGCTAGAGTCTGAGAAAACCGAAAAGGAGGGTTAAGAAAAAGATGAGCTGGGGAGTTCAGCAGGGACCTTCTTGCCTTTACTGAGAATTGTAGACAAGAAGCTCGAGCTAGTCCTGGAATTGCCATCACTGTGGAAATCAATGTAGACATTAGATCACAGTAATGGGAAGTCCTTATGTGCAAGGACCGCATTTTAACATCTTATCACTGGTGTCTAGCACAGAGCTTCACCATGGTTGATGTTCAAGAAATGTTTGCTGATTGAACAGAAGCATTTGAGCAGCCATTTCATGGCTGTTACCTCAGTGAAATCTCAAAATGATGCCAGGTCTAGGTGTACTATACCTACTTCACTGTGAACAAACCAGGGCTCAGAGTGACACACTTGGGGGCACGTGGGGGAAGAGCCAGGAGGGGCCAGGTCCTGTCATCCCAGCCTACTGTGCTAGTGAGGAGGACTTGACATAGTGCTGTCAGCTTTTAAATTGTATCAAATTAAGATGTTTACTCTTTTACAAAAATCAATTTTTTTCTATTTTGAACATTTTCAAACATACAAAAATAGAATTTTACAAAGAACGCTCATGTACTTGTCACCCATATTCAATAATGGTCAAGTTTGCCAATTTGCTTTTTATCACTTGAAGTATTTTCTTTGCCAATATATTAAAAAAAAAAATCCCAACAGTATCTCTTTTCATCTCTACAATATGCAGGAACTATAAAGAAAAAAACGACAACATGTTCTTATATTACCACAATGCTATGTCATACCCCACAGAATTAAAAATAATTCTTGGTATGATCTAATGTGCAGCCTGTAATGACATAAAAATTTCTTTTTCCTAATCAGGATCCAAGCAAGCACTGTACATTACATTTGGTGATTATACCTCTAAAGTATAAAAAGGACATTTTAACAACCAAAAAGTAAGAAAAAATACTTTAAAGTTAAGAAAGAAAAAAAAAAAAAACCCAAAGTCTATTATGTAAGTTTAGCTTTAGGAAGTGCTCCCACCCTCAGCCTTATTTATTTTTCATGCTGTAACATGGCCTTGCTCTCTGCAGCCTCTCCGGGGAACCTCTGCCCCAAATTGTTGCCGATTCTGTGGTATCACAGGCAGGGCTGCTTGCTCTCTCTCCTGAGCATCTCCTGCCTCACAGCCCTATGAGTGCCCGGTGTGTGCTCTTTGGAGCAATGTGAACCTGGCCCTCAGCCCCAAGCCTGGAACACCTGCACCAACAGGAATCATGGTTTCCAGCTGACTTCAAGCCTTAAACCCAGAATCACCCTAACGACATATTGAGAACCTTTCATTTGGGAAGCATATTGGAGAGACCAAACAAAGCCTTTTCATTTTGATCTTACCAACCTAGCTTATAGAATTCATTATAAATATGAGTCTGTAGCTGTATCAGAAATTGGTGGTTAAACGGTCACTTAGGGTGACCAGGCCAGACAGTACATGTCAGGAACGAAAGACAGAATAGCACAGTCACTTGTAGAGGGGAGTGTAGAATCAACGTCGTGAAAAAAGCACTGAACGAGGCCAGAACTAGAATATCTGGATTCGAGTCCCAGCTCTGCTGTGTGACCTAGGGCAAATTGTCTAGCCTCTCTGAGCCTCTATTTTCTCTTAGTTTTCTTCCCATTGTGCTTCTGTTTATCTAGGGATGGTGGCTTATCCTCCAACACAATATGTAATTTCTCAAGATGCTATTAAAGGGTAAATCTGATAGGAATGTCATGGAGGCAAGACAGATATTTGTTCCCCTTATGTCACATGCAAGGGGACGGCCAACCTGCCTGCCTCTAGAGCCAGACTGCTTCATCTTCTCTCTCTGCGCAGGTCTATAATTAGGCAAGAATATCACCCTTTTCACTGGGCAAGACCTAACTGATTATTATTGCAGTAGAACACAGGAAGCTTGAACATTATTATTTTAGCTTCTAGCTCCATGATTTTAATACAAAAGAAGGAACAGGGCAAATCCAGCAAAGATTCAATATTTGTATTTGCCAAGGAAGGCTTTCTTATCTGGTTGGATGTAATCTTAAGCATTTTGCCTTAAATTTGGAAGCACAGCTCCTTCTTCTGATGCACCATTAGCTACAGATCACACCAATTAAACTACAGCCTGTGCATCTCAGCTCTGAGCCTTTTGCCCAACCTACCAGCAAAATCTTTAGAGAAAATTGCTATTGGCAGCTAGGCCCTAATGATATCAGAATTTTCCATTTTCCCCTCAGAGTTTCACATTTACTCTCTTAACCATGATGCCCTATTTAGCTTTATTTCCACAGCCAAGACAGAAATCTGATTCTACAGCTTTTGAGACAAATTTCAGGTGCTGAGGAAATAATCTTCTAGGCAGAGTGGGATTTTTTAAGAAGGCTGTATTGATATGATTTGTTATTATCATCACTTTATATGGTGCAATTCAGTTTATCAAACATTTTTATATCTGTTTCTTCATTTGATCCTCACAGCAACCTTGTGACATAAGTGGGGTATTAATATTTCCTTTTTATGATTGAGGAATAGAAAGCATCAAGAGATCTTAATCTTTCTTTTCCATTTATTGAGCACCTAGTTTATTCCTGGCACTGAACTCTGCCATTTACAAATACTATTATTGCATTTAATCTTCAAACAATATGATGAGGCACATGTTGTTTTTCTATTATTGTATATATGAGAAAACCAAAACCAAGTCTTCTCCAGGTTGAATAATTTGCACAAAATCCACATTGTGAATCAGCGGTGAACTTAACATTTAAAGTTGGATCCTACTTATTTCAGAACCTTTAAAAAAAATAGCATTACACCAGGCAACTCCCAATTGCCTGAAGACACAGGCTTTGCCAAATTCAAAAAGTTTCTGGGCTGACTCCACTTTGCAATATTCCTGATAATCAAAGAAAATCTGCTTTTATGAATCCATAAAACAAAGCTTGCATAAAGCCAAACTGAAATTTGACATATCTAACTTTCAAAGTTATGCGCATATTGTACAAAATAGCTGGTTGGGGATTCAGACTGTCGTTTGCCTAAAGAACTTACTTCATTTCACACATTAAAGAATTCCTGAGTGTTTACTGAAACCTCCTTAAAGGGTCTCCAGCCAGGCTGCACAAAAAAATTGTTCTAGTCAAAACAAATGATCCCTGTTCTACTGAGAAAGAGAGAAAAGGGGAGAGAGAAAGAGAGAGAGGGAAGGAAACAACATATCTTAAATCAGACTATTATTAAAAATTATTCTAAAAGATCTGATCTACTTTGTAGTAGGTTTGGCAAATGAAAGGGTCAGTGTTTTTCCCCAAAGTCTTTGTTTAGCTTGCCCAATTCAGCACATTTATATTAACATTTGTTGACTGATTATGTCACACTCTGTTCCAGATGTTAGGGATACAGAGAAAGTATGACGTTGTCTTGCCCTTAAGGTGTCCATAACTCAGTTCTTAATGCTCAGTGCCGGAGATCTCTTACCTTGTGGGATTCAGAAAACATAGTGGACTCACCCTATTGTCTGGGATTCTCTGTTATAGTTGGATTTTGGTGAATTTAGTTTTTAATCTGTGTATCTCTCTCTCTCTCTTTGTCTCCCCCACCCCCCACCCCCGTGTCACACACAGACACAGACACACACACACAGTAGTTTGGATCAGAAGTTAAACCACATAACATCTGTGAATCTTTAGCAGTGAAAAATTCCATGTCACTACTTTAACACAGAAGCAGGTTGGCAACCTGAGAAATGAGTTAAGTCAGGAGTTGGGGTAAAAGGCCAGTAAGATGCTTAGGCGGAATAACCAGCCTGGGGAGATCCACTGAAGATCCTCCCCGTGGCCAGAGGTCAGCTCTCTCGAGGGCAGGTGGGCATGTCCATACACATGTGGGAGAGAAGCCCATCTTCGCTACTAGTCTGGAAAAACAGCAGCCCTCCCAGCACGACTACCTGAAAAACTGCCAGAGTCAGAAAGCTCTAAGGCTGTCTCTAAAGCCTGGTGTAACCTGGCAGGGGCCCTTCTGTGCCTTTCTGGCTCTGAAATTTCAGGACCACTAAGAAAAGAAGAGGTGGTGAAATGTGAACTGTCAGTTCTTTCCTGAGCTCCAAGTAAATAGAATTATTTTTGTATCATTCATTATACAAAAGAATTTTCACAAAGTATTGCTTCTTGGGCTTGAGACATAACGAGTATTCTCTGGCGATCCTCCTGCGCATGCCTGTTTGGGGAAGAGTCTAGTGGTGAGGGAGCACTGATTGATTTGTCGGGAATTGTCTAGTGTTAAGCACTTTTACTTATCATATTACATTGATTATAAGGCTAACGTCTTCCCCCTTCTACACACATACATTCCAACTTGTGATATCTGAATGAGTCTCGAGTTCACCCTCTCCAAAAACAGTGCTGTTATTAGTAATTGATGCTGCTTTTTAAAATCAATACTGCTTAAAATGATGCAAATGAAGTACACTGTATTAGATGTTTAGAACAACATTGTATAGGAGCAGAGAAGATGTCCCCATTTTACAGAGGAGGAGACAGCATCTCTGAGAGAGTAAGGGATTTTCCCAATATCAACTCAGAGCCAAGACTCAGATGCAGCAACTGACTCCAGGCTTTCAGACCCTAGTTGCTCCTCTCACTCTACCAGCAACCGTATGGTCTTTTGCAAAGATTTAACCTGCCTCAGGTTCTCCATTGTAACATATATCTGACTGTATTGTCTCTTCCCACCATAGTGCTATCTTGTTACAATTTAGAAAGTGCCGTATCTTGTAGTAACTTACGGTGAAAAAGAATATGAAAAATGAATATATATATATGTCCATGTATGACACCAGCAACTGATACAACATTGTAAATTGACTTATGTTTTCATATATATATAGAAAGTGCTTGATACTCATATAGGAGCAGATATTTAAATGGTAGGTGCTCTTTTTATATTTACCCCAAGAAACCAGAAAATTAAATGCTGTGCACCAGCCTGTGAGCCCCTGGAGTCAAAGGTCTGTCCAGTGGATTCAATATCCCTAGCAATTAGCATTGTGCCTAGCGTGTAATAACGTTTGCTGAATAAATAAAAGAAAGTACTTCCCCCAAAGAAATGGAAGCATTTACCATTGCTTACCAGTATGTCATCCCCAGAACAGTGATAAGATGCTGTGCTAAGGATAGATGTAAACTATTCCACCTGCATTTTCCCCATACACCCTTCTGGACCCTGGTGACAGCAAGGGTCATGTTCAGGTGAACAATGTTGTGTCACCAGTAGACTGCACATTATTGATTTTTGCCCCAGCCCTACTGGAAGGTGCTCCAAAGCTCGGGCTTCCTTAACTTATAAGCCACCGCAGTCTTCTCTCTCAGGTTTGTCTGTTAAAAAGCATCACTTCTTTACAATGTTAGTTTCAGGTATACAGCAGAGCGATTCAATTTTACATATACGTACACAGATATTTTTTCTTTTCAGATTCTTTTCCATTATATGTTATTACAAAAAATTGAATACAGTTCCCTGTGCTATACAGTAGATCCTTGTTGTTTATCCATTTTTTATGTAGTAAATCAACTACACTTCCACAAAAAAAATGTTTTAAAAAAAAGTACCACTTTATGGGTGAGCAGCAGGTGATCTTTTCAGACTACTTCCCCTGGAGTGTGGAAATGGATAACTCTGCAGGAGAGCAGCCTGTTCTGCTTGGATGTGCAGAATCTTCCCAATGATTTACCAGTTGTTGTTAAAGCTGCACACACGTCCGTAGTGAGCATGTAGGAAGAGGATGCTACTGTCCCCATTAGTGGGACTAAAGCCTGGATATGCATGTGTCCTAACAGGAGCCACCACAATAGCAACACAAGCAACTCTCTTACATTTACAAAATGCTTTGCGTCAAATCTCATTTTGATTCTCAAACCACCGTGTGAGAGGAATCTCACAATGTACACCAGAGCAGACTGAAGCTCAGTAGCATCCCAAGGCACCATTGGTAGTAAATGACTGGATTGAGACTGAAAGCTGGTCTCGTCACCTAGAGTTCCCAGTTCTGCTCTGCTCACTGCTTCCTCTGGGGACTGACAACGTGAGTCAGCTGGATGAGGTCATAACTGTGAAGGGTACACTGCCCCCCAGCTCACCTGGGGGAGGCCAGGCCTGTGACGTCAGGCTGTCATCTTACCCAGCAAGATTATTGTTTCCTTCTCTCAGACACAAGACTGGCCATCTGAGCCATCTCTAAAGACATAAGTAGTTGGGCAGTTTCAATCAATGCAGATTAAACCGATTGCATTAAATAACCCCTACCTCCTTTCCTGTGTGGGTCATGGAGTGGATTTGCCCCTGGGTCTCCTTGTGCACACTTGACAAATTGCAGAAGAAGCAAGTGTATGGCAGAGACACCAGCCCTGCCCCCGCTTCATGTGTAGTGTGTGACGTTCACATCTTGCCCTTGCTCCATCCAAGTGTCCATCAATATCTCACAGCGTTGAGATGATACTGATGGGCGAGGTCACTGATATTCCTGGAAAAGGCAGCAGCTTTGGAATTGGGCATCATTCTCCTGGCCTCTATCACTATGGATTGGTGAGAGGACCCCAAGAAGCCATTTAATGATTGCCTAACAGGTGAGTAGTTCCATCCCGGTGCCAAGTGTCCCAAAGTATGGCCATCTGTGATTTATTCCTCTTTGTCCTGGAGGAGACATCAGTTCATAACAGGCAGAGTAAGGCAGTATTAGGGGGCTCTAAGAGCAGACACAGGTTTCTATTTTGCCCAGTACAGAAAGGGGTTTTGACTTTTGCAAGCAGTGAACAAGAGTAGGTGTTGAATTACATGTGAACATTAACAAGAAGAATTGTGTCATTACCAACAGCCAACCCTTTAGGTCCGTCAGCTCTCTCTCATAATCTTCCCAGCGTATCTCAAAGTGGGTACAATTATTCCTATTCTGCTTATGAGGAAATTGAGCCCAGAAAGGTTAATAACTTTCATAATGATGCACAACTAACAAATAGCAGAGCCAGGATTCTGACCCCTGCATAATCCAAATCTTGTACCCTCTCAACTGTCATCACCCACCATGTCTAAGTGAATGAAAATGACACAATCCCAATATGAATGTGTCTAGTCAGTCTAGATTTAGATACCTAGGAATGTGGATTTTTTTTAACCTGGCTTCTCATTTATAGAGGGGAAAAAAAGAACTAACCAGAGGTAATATTTCTTGAAACTCTAGAACATTTACCTAGAAGTTGGTTTTAGTGGTCAGAAGAAACAACAGATAGATGACTTGTAATTTAAAAAGCATTTGCCAGCCACCTATTTCATGCAAAGTAAGACAGAATAAGGTGCTGCTTCTTTAATGCAGTTCCCCACTGCAGAATTATCCTTAGTTTTCATGTCAGTGTCCCATTCAAGAAGGAAATGCATTCAGGTTCTATGTTTTTCAAAATTATATGCCAAGCACCTGATACCATCCTGTGTACAGGGAAGGAGGAATGGTAGACCTTGAGGTGAGAGAAGCAGAGATGAGTGGGGCATACACACTCTCTCAAGAGTTTATAGGCCGATAAAGGAGAGGACCAGCGTGCACATAATTAATGCAGTAGGTGAAAGGAAGGAGAGCAAGATGTCAAGAGGGAGTGATAGAGAACTGAAGAGGACTTGGGTTCTAAGGAAGAATTGTGGCATTATAATAGGTCCCATGATGTGATGAAAACAAACTGGCCTCACGGAGATCCAGGGTTGAATGCTAGCTCCGTGTCCAGTGAGCTCTGTTTCCTAGAAGCTCTGTGACTTCGGTGAAATAGTTAACTTCTCTGAACCTGTTTCCTCATCTCTAAAATAATATACCTACCTCAGAGCTTTGTTAGGAGAACTAATATAATTTTTAAGTTTGTACCACAGAAACTAGTCTATTGCAGGTGCTCAGTAAACATGAATTTTCCCTTGGAATATGTAAAGACTGAGCACTATTACATCTCATTTGAATGGAACATTTGGGGAAAGGAGAGGGAATTAAGAATAAATGGATGTGATGGTGTTAGGTCTTTGTTTTAACTTGTTGAAAATGTAATTTTCAGCACTTTTATAAAATATAAAGAAGACATACTTCACACTTTATGCATACTTTCTTATTTATTTCTGGAGCCTTTCTAACTATAAACCTGTGGACATAGCCCCTCTCCTCTCTGTCTCTCTCTCTCTCACACTCACACATGCACACATACACGCCATTTATATTTGTAAACTCAGATCTTATTGTTTTTGCTTGGATGAAATTACTTGTAAAGCTTTATTTTTCAAAAAGGAGCAGAGGGATAAACACTTTTGAACACAGGATTTGGATGAACATCATTGTCCAAGTGGAGAAGTTGAGAATGAGATGGGTTCCAATTAAGACGAATACAATACAATAAGCAATATAATAGCTCCCTATCCATAGTGGGGAATGTAAACACTGTAGAATATGATATAGAATAAACATGTCAAAAGCATGGCAGGAAACATTTGGGGGATCTAATGAGCCACAGAGTAAGGAGAACACGGTGAGGAGGAGCCCAACCAAGTGCTGATGTTCTCCAGGTCACACATCAGGGAACTGTTTCCCATGTGACACGGCTGAGGTGGGGAGAGCACAGAGGCTGCGAGAGAATGGTGAAAATAACAGTGGGCTTTGGGAGTGATTAGACAGGAATAAAGCCTTGACATTAGACAGAATAATTAGCCTTGAAAAAAGAAGTCCTAGGGAGAAACATCTTGTCTTTCTTCATTAAAAGAACCATAATATTGAAAACAGGCAATTTCAGTACCTGCAGGCATTTTCAAACAGAACTCATTTCATGATTCTGCTCACTTCCTCATTCATTATTCATCCATTCATTCAGAAAATGTTTATGATCACCTATTTTTTTTTGAGAGATGAGATAAGTAGGTCTATTTATTTACTTAATGGAGGTACTGGGGATTGAACCCAGGACCTTGTGCATGCTAAGCACACACTCTGCCCCTGAGCTATACCCTCCATCCCATGATCACCTATTATTAAATGCCTCCTGCATACCAAACACTGGGTTAGGAACAGGGAAAGCCTCAGTGAGCTCAGTGTAATGCGGAAGATGGGCAACGGCACAAATGACTGTAATTTGAGGTGATAAGTACAGTGAAGTAGCCAAGTAGTCATAGGGGGTTGAGGACTGGCACTTAATTAGGTGTTTAGGGGGGACAGTTAAAGGTGGGATTTCAGGTTTTTGTCATGGCTGTGAAGTCATCCAAGTGGTAAAGGCAGGAGTCCTGGGAACAGATGGGAAATTTAGTGATTCTTAGGGGTGATGCATGGTGTTTAGCAAGTGACAGTGTGGAGCATGGCTCAGAAGAAACCAAGAGGTCCAACTCGGTGATCCTGGCTAGATTATTTTCTCTGAAAAATACTAATGGCTGTGTGATGTCTGTGCAAAGCTTTGACTGAGACTCGTGTCACAGTGCTCTACTGACCTGCCGTGAACGTGCTCCCGTGCACCAAATCCCTGTCTGACAGCAATGGCTGGACGGGCCCAAATGTCTACCTATATGGAAATTGTTAAATAAATTACAGTCTGAACAGTGGAATGTGATTAAGAGTATTAAGAAACATGATACTTATTGTTTGAGAGAAGGTAGGAAAAGATCCAAGTTACACTGTTAAAGGAAAAAGCGTTAGCATAATACATAATTATGATCTCATGTGTGTGGGTATGTGTGTATGTATATACTCAGATGAATTGAGAAATGTCTGCAGAAGTCCAGCATCCACCCTCTATGTACCTGCAGGCAGGGCTGCAGGGAAGGACAGCAGTGAGAGACAAGAAGGAGGGAGTTTTTTATTTTGTGTTTTTCTATATAGTTGACATTTTTACAACATCCATGTACTTTGTTTTATAATTTAAATAAGAAATGAAATAATGTCCTTGAAGCCCTGAGCACAGCATCTGCCATGTGCCCAGCAATAAAGATTAATTGGTTTTTAATAGGGTGGCAAGAAAATATGACTGTCTCAGGATGATTTAAATCTGCATATAGCATCATACAAATGGTTGTAAATAAGTGTTTTCTCTCTCTGCTAAAATGGAATGAAATAAATATCTTAAATTATGGATAATAGATTTTAGATTAACTATGTGTTCTGCTTATTTAATCACTTAGGATTTAATTATTCAAAGCAAAGTTTTGAACAGGAAGCCTTCCAAATCTAGACTTTGCTTAAGCACTAGAAATTTCCCATCAGCTAGTAGGGTTTTTATCTTTAGAGCACTAAACCTTAAACATATTTAACGTTCAGAATTAATTGTTGTCTGTCATTGAAAACCAAAGTCAGATGTTTTCTTTTATGAAATTCTACCCCACAGCAACCAATAGATGTTCAGGTAAATTGAATTTAAATTTAATTTTGTGGAACTTTTTATTATAAAGAATCTGAAATACACTGTAAATAGATAATCCTCAGTTACATTCAGTCATTCGTGTTTTTATGAAAAGTTATTATATTCATTTAGTCATTCGTGTTTTTGTGAAAAGTTAAAAATAAATTGAATTGAAAATCAAATTATTTTCTAAAATATATTAAGAGCCCCTGTTAAAATTCTTCAGGATGAGTTTTGTTCATAATTGAAAGGACCATTTATAATTTCAATGAACATAGTTATCATGTGGGTAAATTGAGCCTTTCACCTACTGGATTTTCCTAAAGCAAGACACTGTTGTGACAAGGAGATGACAGAGCAAGTTGGGATCAAGAATATTGAATTATGCTAATAAATATCTCAAAATCTTTTTTTATTTTTATTGGATTGACATAACAAAAAATTTTTCCTGTGATAAACTAGTGTAATAGTTTTATTTCCTTGATTTTTTTAGACCCTTTTTTTCTTTCAATGTTTCTAAAATAGATTTAATACTTAATTTAAATATATTGTGTATCTTAAAATTAATGACGTGTGGTATGTGATGTTTTATATTAAAGCTATAGGGTAAAGCTGAGGTATGATGCCAAGTGATCAGATTCTTACAGCCTCCCAGCAGAAAAAACTTAGCAAAATTAAATGATGTTTTCTACACAGTTCATCATCAAGCACTTGACTGTCTGGTCTATCAGGCCGAGGGTAACTGGAAACTCACCTCAACCCCTATAACATCAGTAATTCCATGGACTTCTGCAATTTTTTTCCCTCTCTTTTCTAAATCAAGCCTTTTATTTTGAGATAATTATAGATTCACATGCAGTTGTAAGAAATAATACAGGGAAATCCTATATACTTTTTATTCAGTTTTACCCAGTGGTAACATTTTATATGTCAAGCCAGATATTGACATTGATGTAAGCCATCAAATTTATTCCGATTTTCTCATTTTACTTGTAGTCACTTATGTGTGTGTGTGTGTGTGCGTGGTTAGTTTTGTGTCATTTTATTACATGTACAAGTACCTGTATCCACAACCACAGTCAAGACAGAGAACGTTTCCATCACCACAAGGGTACCTTGTATTGCCCATTTATAAAAACCTCCACCTCCTCCCCTATGGACTTTTCACATCTTGGGAATTTGATGGCAGTATGTTTTAGAGTTACTTTTGGGGAAGTAACTGATTTGCTCCTTTCCTCTTGTGAATGTCTGCAAATAAATAATACAGAAGCGAACCCTCTGTGTTCTACCATTCCTGAGTTGCGCATCTCCCTGTTGCTCGACAAAGAAACCGACAACAGGGATGAAGGGCTGCCTTGTGTGTGCAGCATTTCTAACTTGCTGAAGGCACGGAACCAAATTTGCCACCTTTGTTTCCATTCACAGATTACGCTCGATTTGAGGCCAAAATCCATGACCTACGAGAGCAGATGATGAACCACAGCATGAGCTCCGGGTCCGGGTCCCTGCGAACTAACCAGAAACGCTCCCTCTATGTCAGGTAGGCAGCCGCGTGTTTCTCACTGTAATCTGCGCTTGTGAGTGATTAGCTTGGGGAGACAAAGGCAGCGCCTTATAGCAGTGGGACAAGTGTTCTTATTAACCCCACTCCTCGATGTACCACTCTAAGACCTTAAGTTTAACCATGTTGAGGAAATCATTGAAATGTTATGATGTTAAATTAGTTAAAAGCCTCTGCTTTTAACAATTTCTTTGACCATGTTGTGATCCAGGGTAAAGTTCTTGGCACAGGTTGCAATGGAAATAGTGAGAAGAAACATTTTCAATTCTGACACATCTAAAATTGAATATGTGAGTCAAAGCCCTGGACTTTTGCTTACTTACCATCAGTATGGGAAGAAAATATTCCCATAGTGCTTCCCAGTCTGCATCATATCTGTTGTATTAACTGTGGTGTATTGATTGAAAATCAGAAGTACTCTCTCAAAGAGTTACGAGATTTTTTTTTTCTTAAAGTTTTGGTGGAATGACTGTCTTCTGTGGCATCTTATTACCAGTTGTTTCTCAAACCACAAAAAGCCACAAAAGGTTACTTGTTCCTTGCCTGACGAAATTCATTAATTTACCAAGAAAAAACAATGATTGATTGAACTTGAAATGCCTTCCGGTCTTTCATCCCTGTAGTTAACTCTTGGGTATGACCCATCGTCACTCAGCTGTAACATGCCCCTCTTCTTAGCATGAGCCTCCTATATTCCTTCCAAAACATACTGCATCAGTGCTGACTATACTTTTAAAAAAACAGAAAACTTATTCTTAAAAACTCAATGAATTTGAAATATCCAGTTCTTTCTCAAAAATAGTTCATCATATTTCTTTGAGGATTTTATATGAAAACATTATTTCCTTTTTTTTCCATAAAATCTATGAAAATCTTCCTAATTCCAATTGGAAACTATTCTTCATTCCACTACCATTCAATTGAAAAGAAATGATGACTAATAAAAAATAATAATATATGCATTAATGGCCAAACTGGGAGAGTGATGCCCAATTGATGAAGAAAATGAATCCAGGTACCAGTGGAGGAACCACACCCATCCTCACTGTATTCTCTCTCCCCCAGTATCTGGTCTGACTCCCACCAAGGGTCATATCCTCATCTGAAATTTTACTGTCTTTTTTTTGGCATGAGGTGCATAGTATACATATTAATTTAAGTACTTGAATTGACTTGTCCTGTTGATTCCACTTTGGCTATAAAGTTACCTTTTGTGTGCATTAGGTGGGCACAGCAGGGCCAAAGAGAGAGCAGGATTCCGAAAGGTGGCAGGTTCTCGAGGGTCTTGATTTGCTGGCCTCTCTGACAAGCATAGAGTCCCTTCTTATTCCAGAGAGTTCTAGTACTTCAGAAGCCCTGAGATTTTAAATTTGAAAAAAAAAAAATCAGAATATCAATGTCCCAAATTTGTTCAGCTGCATTTTGGAAGATTATTTTGGTACATTTACATGTAATCTGTGAAAGAAACATTGAGAACCACCCTGGAACATGTCTTAAAGTGATGTAACAAATATGATGAAAAGTGGCTATTTCTGTTCTCCTTACTCCTGTTGTATTGCTGATCTTTGTGATAAGAAATATTTTTTAATCTTGAAATGTTTTAGTCTTGGATAGCAAATTAGGAAGAGCCAAATTAGGTTAATAAGATAGAGATAAATCAGCTAATGAAAATGAAATGGTTATATAGAATAAGACTGGAAAGAAAAATTACCAGTCTTGGTATCTTGTTAAAAAAAAAATAGGATGCATAAAACTGTTAATGTACTAGGAATTTACTGAAAGTATACTGTAATAGCTTAGTCCTTTTAATTAAGATGCGGAAGATTAGGAAAATTAAATGAAGTGATACGATGATATTGTGTTAAAGTAATAGACTTTTTTGAAATAGTAGTGTTAACCAGAATCAGACCTTTATTATTTGAAATGGTAAATAAAACCATAACATACAAAAGAGATGAAGACTTAAGGTAATAAAGAATGTTATCTTGTTAACATTCTAATAGTTGGAGGTTATATTGAAAGGAGGAACCACCTTTAAATGGGACCCAAAAATAGCTGACACCTCATGGGAAATTTCCCAAATTATTTCTGTGCAAGATACCAAAAGTACCTTGTAGAGGGCTGACCTCAGCATCTAAATGACTCTTAGAGGTATAGACTTGGAAGTGATATGGACCATGAAGAGAGTAAAATCAGAGGGAAAGGACTTACAATATCCCCTGGCCTTGTTCTCATGCAGTATGATACATTAATTTAAATTAATTAGTTAAAGCTAGAAAATGAAATGAAATAGCAAGGCCTAAGGGGAATCCTTACTCAGAATGATTTGGTATGTTTGTACCTTTGTCGTGTGGGATTTTTTTTTAACACCAATTTTGGCTATAGGATTTTCACAGAGATGCTTATTTCTTCTAGAGCACTTGAACAGAACTAATGCCAGTGGATTGTACTTATTTAGGAAAGTCAACTAGTTGCTCTCTCAAAATAAATCAGTAGCAGACTTCCTCTTACTATATAAATACCAGATGATGAGCACGTCTCTTAGGTTTAAAAGTCTCTAATCTGAGAATGACATCCTGGAGTATTAGTCTCTTCATTCTGCTTAGCTTTATGTAATTCTGGGACTGCAACCTTAGCTATCACCATACTTACTGTTTAATTTACCGAAGAGGAGACTGAGCCCCAGGACCCCCCAGCTGTTGGGTGGCAGAGTCAGAGCTCCTACCTCCCAGTCCCATACGTCACTCCGCCCGCCTAGAGCTGAGCTGTTGTGTATCAGCAGTTGAATGCACTTTGGCTGTGAATCCCAGTGTGCTGCTGTCAGCACAGCGGCCAGCTCTCGGCTTAAGGAATAGATTAGCTGAGAGGAGAAATTCAAACGTAAACCTCTTTGGGGTTTTTACACAGGATAAACTGCACTATAGGGATTTCATATGGGATTTCTTTAGTACTATTCATATTTTTCTATGAAGTCAAAACCCAAACCAGAAAGCAAGCAGCTTCTTTGTCCTGTAATAAACAATTTAGCTGACTTAGTCGAATATTTGTCTGCACCACGAAACCACTCTTTCCCTTGGACTTACCTCCTCTTCCCCTACGCACAGACACATACAGATACACACACACACACACACACACACGCATGCACGCACGCACGCACGCACGCACGCACGCGCTCCCAACCTTACCCCTGCCCTGGCCGTGACTCAGAGGATGCATCTTCTCAGGAAGGTGCAGAAGCTGGCTCCATTCCCCTACTAGAAATGATCCTCCCAGGTGGTAGCGCTTTGTGTGCCTGACAGTGCAGAAGGGAGAAGGAGGGAACTAGCACACCTGGGCCAGGCAGTGGTGTAAACTTGAGCCAACCCTCCCTATTTTCCAATCTAGTTGCAATTCTTTTCCTTTTAATCTTTGGTGTAAGGTGCTTGAAGTGCTTTGACAGTGCTGTGCAAATGGCTTTGATTGTCCCCAATGATGATGCATACGTGTTCCCCGCAAATCATTTGGGTGGATTTGATTTAGTGGGCTCTGTGCATTGGGTATCTCTTGCATTGTGAAACATATATAGTTGTAGAACCATCAAAGTAAATAATGTTAAAAATTTGAAGGAAATATTTTTCACAGTGCTCCACAAGTACATTACCAATTCTTCAGTCATAGATGCACTTGGGCTCGTGAGCCACTGGCACATGGGCTTTGTTGCATGACCTTGGACATTCTCCATATGAGCAGGTTGAGGTCTCATTGCCTCTGAAATATGCACTTCTTTTCTTATCTATCAGCTGGTAAAAGCATCGGTATGACAGAATAAGGCTTTTCCTGCTGCCAGTAGGGACACACCTTTATCTCTGAAAGCTGCTGAGAAAGGTCAGAGATAGAGGGGGCTAAATTTACACAAAAGTGCAGATGGCAAAGTTGAGATCCCTTTTTTGATAAAGAGAGCAAGAACACCCAGGACACTGGGAGAATGGAGGAGGGAAGAGAAAAAGCTGGTAAGTCTATCAGTGGGGAATAAAAGGTCACAGGAAAGAATGTAAAAGAGAAACTCGGCCCATGTTCATTTGTTGGTAAAACATAATTGATTTTGAGAGTTCAAGTGACTAACCTTTCTGTTGTGAATTTAGGTTTAAAAGACAGTTTCTGTGGTTTATTTATGCATTCATCAAGCGTTTTTCGAACGTATATTCCATGCCAGGACCTCTAACAGGCACTGTGGACCCAGCAGTAAAAGTCATGTCTCCTGTCTGTCCCCAAGAAACTCACATCCGACAGGGGAGGCAGACTTGGGGAAGACGACCGCAATGCAGAGTGACATGAAAAGTTTGCCCTAGAAAGGCCAGGAATCTTTTACTGCTCCCTCATGCAAGGACATCTGAACTGATTCTTGAGGATTTTATACGAGTTAACCCAGAGGCCTTCAAGTCTTTCTACTTAATGTAAGAAATACATTATTCACTATGACTCAGTAAATACATACCCACATAAAGCTGAAAGAAAAATTTCATTACATCGTATCAACATGTCTTATGTATAGTAGAATTTGCTATTTTCCATTTTGTTTGTCTCCCTCTTTTTAAAAAACATGACGGTCACAACTCATTAACTTGATTTTATAATCTCTCAGGGGTTGTGATCTGCAGCTTGCAGAAGGAATACTCTGGGCAGGTGACACAGCACACAGACAGACAGCAGAGCGCCTCTTCCCTGCATTACAGTTAGTGTCCCTGGGATCCCAGACCCTTGGAAGGCAGTTCTCCCTGGTACAGATGAGGAAGTGAAAGTGGAGGGAAATATTTGTCAACCACCTTCTGTGGGTCACCCATTATGTCAGTACTCTGCATATATGTCCCCTTGTGATCCTCCTGGCACCCCACAGAGTCGGGGGCTATTTCCTCCATTTTACAGAGGGAAGAAACTGAGACTCAGAGAAGCTAAATAGTTGCCCCAAGATCACAAAGCTGGACTGGACGTGAGCTAGACATTCAGGTCCTGTGTGTGAGAGCAGTGCTTATTTAAGATCACAGTTGCTGGATTGTGCCAGACATACTAACATGTGAATCTTGGCTCCGCCACTTACTAGCTCAGAGATCTTGGAAACGTCAGTCGCTCTGATTTTAGCGTCCCTATCTGTGGGATTGGAGTAGTAATGGAACACCATAAAGCGGTCATGAGGATTAAATACAATAGTGAATTTAAATATTTGGCACATGGGAAGCAATTGATTAACGGTGGCGGTATTTATCACCATATTAGAAAGACAGCCTGTCAACTGCAGGACAAAGAGAATATAGAATTGTTTGTGAATGAGACACTGTTTTTTCAGCTTTCCTTCAGCAAGGGAGGAGGACAGACTTCCTGGAGCACCCCACTTTTTTTTAATTGAAGTATAGTCGGTTTACAATGTGTCAATTTCTGGTGTACAGCATAATGTTTCAGTCATACATACACATACATATATTCATTTTCATGTTCTTTTTCATGATAGGTTACTACAAGATAGTGAATATAGTTCCCTGCGCTATACAGTAGAAACTTGTTGTGTATCTATTTTATATGTAGTTGTTAGTATCTGCAAATCTCAAACTCCCAATTTATCCTTTCCCACCCCTTTTCCTCCCTGGTAACCATAAGTTTGTTTTCTATGTCAGTGAGTCTGTTTTGTAAATAAGTTCACTTGTGTCTTCTTTTGTCTTTTTTTGGATTCCACATATGAGTGATATCATATGGTATTTTTCTTTCTCTTTCTGGCTTATTTCACTTAGAATAATGATCTCCAGGCCCATCCATGTTGCTGCAAATGGCATTATTTTATTCTTCTTTTTTCAGTTTTAATATATTTTTGTTGAAGTACAGTCAGTTTACAATGTTGTGTCAATTTCTAGTGTACAGCACAATATTTCAGTCACATAGGAACATACATACATTCATTGTCATATTCTTCTTCACCATAGTTACTGTAAGACACTGAATATAGTTCCCTGTGCTATACAGTATAAACTTGTTTATCTATTTTATATATATTAATTAGAATCTGCAAATCTCAATATTTTATTCTTTTTTATGGCTGAGTAGTATTCCTTTGTATAAATATACTACGGCTTCCTTATCCAGCCATCTGTTGATGGACATTTAGGTTGTTTCCATGTATTGGCTATTGTGTATAGTGCTAATATGAACACTGGGGTACAGGTATCTTTTCAAATTAGAGATTCTTCTAGATATATGCCCAGGAATGGGATTACTGGGTCATATGGTAAGTCTATTCCTAGTCTTTTGAGGAATTTCCATACTGTTCCACAGTGGCTGCACCAGACTGCATTCCCACCATCAGTGTAGGAGGGTGCCCTTTTCTCCACACCCTCTGGAGCCCTTGTACATTGCTACTCCTCTAGACCCCAGGGAAGCTGAAGGGGAAGCTGGGGTTCTACAGCTCCAGCGTGCCCAGCTCTGACAACTCACCAGGTGTTTCTCATCCCCCACAAGGGTCTACCCAGAGGTAGAACCTGAAAGGAAGTCAGTTGGAGACACAGCTAAGAGTAAGGGGCCACTTTGCTTACACCTGACCCTTCCAGTTCTTCATGGGTGTTATGAGTGTCCCTGTCCCTGCAATTTCTTCCACTTTCCCTCTGCATTTTTCAGCCACTCTTAAGCCATGTGCTCACAGTTTCTGTTCTGGATTTGAAGGACTTACTTCTTTTTACACTGATTCTAAGTCCTTATTTTATTTTATTTTATTTTATTTTATTTTATTTTATTTTATTTTATTTCATTTTATTTTTGGTTGAGGAGGTAATTAGGTTTATTTATTTATTTTAGTGGAGGTACTGGGGATTGAACCCAGGACCTCATGCATGTTAAACACATGCTCTACCGCTACCATGCTATACCCTCCCCCTTAAGTCCACGTTTTGAACTAGTAACTCAAACTTTCTTTCTCTGACAGTTTTTGCTTCCAAGGCTATATAATATGACAAATGCGCTTAGGTCTGCCTCCTGCCCTGTTGTTTAACATAAAGTTTTTTCACTCTGAATGATCAGTACATTGATTCTTTCATTCAGCAGATGTGGTTTCACGGACTTAGCACCAATGTACCAGTCTGCAGTAGATGTGAAAGATACAGAGATGAATAAGAAGACAGATCTCCTTCCCTCAGGAGTCTCAGTGTCCATATCTGTAGGCAGTTCGAATAGTATGCAGATCATTATTGTAACTGTCCTTTCCTGATACCTCATGAGTTATATGCCTTGCAATTATTAACCTATTTTAATCTTTACAACATGCCTATAAGGCTTCCTATGGTGAAATCTGCCCAGAAGACTACTGGTATTTAAAACTCATCTGTTAAAATAGTGATCACTCTAGTCTTTATTAAGGCTTCATGGTAAAAGCTCCTTGAAATGGAAATACTGGTTCAAAAATGGTTCAATACTGAACCTGCAAATCCCAATTAACGTCTTAGTTTTATTATATCCTTAGTGCCTTACACCACAGTCTTGGCATGAAGAAGTCTCCTTAGTAAATATTTGTTGAATGAATTAATCCCTAGACAGTTTCCTATACAGATGTGAAAGAAAAAAATTAGAATATAAGGCAAGACCTTTGAGCAGTCAGTTCTATGGAAGTCCAATACCAAGTGCCTGGAGTCTGGCTGTGTCCTGAGGACACAAGCGTGACCTGCTGGTGCTGGGATTTCCAGGACACATCAGGCTCTCAGGGCCATTCAGGCTATTTCATTCGCCTACTGAACTCTGTGACCTGCTTTCAACTGGGGCTAAATCAATCAAAGATTTAGACCATGACACACAGCCTATACCTTCCTAGTGAGAGGACCTGGGGTAGAGGCAGGGTTCAGGGTGAGCCTCATCCTGGTTCTTGTACTCAGCACCTTAGTCTTCCTATTCCAGGGACATACAGCTACAAGTTACATCGAGGACAGTTTTGCACAAAAATCTCACCCAGGGTTCTTCATCCTGATGAGTTCTTATTCTAGGGGAAAGATATTCTCACCTGATTGATTTTGGTGGGAGGGGAAAGAAACATTGTCATGTAAGTAAGAGACTCTGGTCCTTCTCCTTCTCCTCTTCCTCTTTCTCCTCCTCCTCCTCCTTCTTCACAATAACATATCCTTCCCCTCTACTTCCCACTCACTGGTCAGTAACCTGGGGATGCTAAGGAAGAATGTAGAATTGGAGCATGTCAGGGGACTTTGCACCAGTGCAAAGCTGTTTCCAACTTCACTTGTGTGCATTTCTCAAGATCATTTAAGGCAAAGCCATGGCATCTGTGGACTTGATTACAAATCATATTTTTATCTTCTTCCTTTCCAACCTTGGACCCAATACCCTCTCAGCAGCTGTCCCCAGAGGACATGTTACAGTCAGCTGTTTGCGTCCCCTGCCCAGGGCTTGTTTGGCACAGCACTGGCCAGTGATGGCATTTTTAATGCCTCCTATTCATTCACTCATATATTCTTATTTAGCAAAATCATCACTTATTCTTTCAGAAATACGATGTATTGCAGCACCTTGGATTCAGAGGTTCCTAACTCTCTTAAAATCTTACTGGGGGAGACATGACCAGGTACCTGAAACAGCTGAACAAGATGAGGCAGAAAGTCTGGAGAAAGTCTAAACTTGGGAAACCAGAGTAATCTGGAGAGGGCATTGCAAAGTCAGGGTGGGCAGCCCCAGCCACACTGAGGGGCCAAGGCTTATGTGTCTGAGCTTTACTCCTGACTTCATTTAAACCTCAAAAGAGTGCTGTGACACAGATATGATTATTATCGCCATACTACAGAGGAGGAACCTTCTAGAAGGCCAGAGAGGTTTAAAAATAACCTACCCATGGTGCTTGTAGCCAAGCCATATTCTCTACCCAGGTATGTCTCTCTCTGAAGCCCATGCTCATTGTACTGCAATACAGTGCAGAGGAAGTTAACCCTGTAGGAGCCGAGGTTACATTCATATTGATAGACCGTCTATTTGGTTTTTACTCTATACAGACTTCCTCCACATCGACCTGACTTCTGGTCCAGACTTCACAGCTTATCAGTTGCTGCAACTTGAGTTTCTCATGTATAAAATGGACATAACACCTAATTCACAGGCTTCTTGCTAGGATTAATTAAACTAAGCCTATGAAAGAACCTGCCAGACGGGCCTCGTTAGGTAAAGGGGAAGTCCCTTTCCCCCTTTGAGTGCTCAAAGTCTGCCCCCTAAGCTGGTGCCTCCTGTAAAGCAAAATAGATTTAGATTCTTCCTTTATGTCTTGCAACTCATTAGCATGATGCTCACTCTTTCAAGCATTTGCATTTTTAAGTGCGTCCTTAATTGTGGAACAAAAGGCTTTGTCTTCAGGCAGCTAATTTTGTGCTAGAAATAGAAAGGAGGAGGAGTCACTGGAGACCTAGTGGAGGTTTCTCCTTCCCCTAAAATCACAGGCTGGCCCTGATTTTGGAAGGTTTTTAATTTTTAAGTTTCTATAGTAAGAGGGACAAAAGTACCATGGATGACCCTTCCGTTGACCATCACATTGTTTTCTCTATCCCTCCATTCCAAGTTCTAGAATCCAGATATCATTTTCATTAATAGTGGACCCTCTTTCATTCACTCACTCACCCACTTGATCCTCCAGAAAATTTTTTCAGAGCCATAACCATCCACCTTAGACTGTACTGTGCCTTGGGGTTAAAAAGATTAGTGAGGCATCTTGAGACACTCCACCAACCTGGGTCCTGCTCTTCCCTCTCACCCCATGGTAATCATATTTCCAGAAATTTCACATCTCCAGAGGAGAGACTTAGCCTCTTAGCCCAAAATTACTACTTCCAAGAACAATCCAAACAGCTCTAACTAGAAAAGAGGGAGAACAACAAAAGGCAAGGCATAGAATGTTGACAAGAGAGAACAGGTGAGAGGTGAGCACATGGGAAAACTGAGGGAATCTTCACCCTCAGTCACGAGATTAGGTTAAGAGCAAGTGACTAGACTCAAGGCATTGGTCCTTTCATCTCAGCGTTGGAAACAGTGCCTAACATGTTAAGAGTTCTTTAAATACTTACTGAATGAATTTTTGGAATAGCAGTTAACTTGACAGTGAAACAGAACAAGGTATTTGGAGAATCACCAACGGTTGATAGATGCTGGTTGAGTTAAGCACGTGCTCCTCTGTGTGCCTCTGCACCATATAAACTCCCTTCTAACCTTCACACCCTCTCCACCGCCCATCCATTGACTCACTTGTCCCCTCCACCGGATGGTGAGCACCTCTCGAATGGAGATTTGCCCGGTTACAGTCTGTATCAGCACTGCTGACTCAATCAAGTGAATGAGCTATAGATATTACTAGATTGGAGAGCATTTAACTTTTAATTAAAATTTTACTCAGTTACCTCATGGCTTGCAAATTGTTCTGGGCCTAACAGAAGTCCTTGTCTCTTCTTGATCAGGTGAGTAAGCTGTCCTGTTCAGTAATGATAATTGTTTCTGTGTTTTTTTAAAAACTCATTTAGCCAAATTCCATATTTTGGGGGGTGGGGAGGCAGAGGAGGTAATTAGGTTTATTTATTTATTTATTTATTTTAAGGGAGGTTCTGCGGATTGAACCTAGGACCTCGTGCGTGCTAAGCAGGTACTCTACCACTGAGCTATACCCTCCCCCACCACAAATACCATATTAAAAATAGTATAGACTTCAAATCCATTTTCCTTTTTATTATAAATCAGTAAGAACAGAAACAAGGACATTCACAAGTTTTTAAAAAATACCTCATAATAATAAACAGCTAATTATAATTGTATCCTATTCAATGCCAGGCCATTTGCCAAGCACCTTATGTGGATTATCTTATTTAATTCTCATAAAAGCCTATGAGAGATGGCTATTTTTAGCCTCATTGTAAAGAAGAGAAAATGGAGACCAGGTTTGAAGTTTGCCCATAAGAGGCTAGCCTGGGCCTAGACCCTAAACCAGATGTCCCATTCCCCCACCTACAGTGTCATGTGGCTTTATTGAAGGACTTTCATATATTTTATTTCACTTGATATATATATTCAGTAGGTATTGTTTTCCCAGTTTTCAGATGAGCAATCTGAGGCTTAGAGTATGAAATTATCTATTCTTATCTCCAAGCATAGAATGGTGCCAAGCCCTTGTCTTAGTCCACTGTCTCTAAAGATATGTCAGCAACTCACAGGTCACGTGTATCTTTGTCTAGTGTTTCCTCCTGTTTCACTTACTGCCACGTTACATACTGCATGACTCCTGTAGGACTACTTCTGTGTTATTAAATGTTGAATGGGCAGCTGACCATCATACAGTCACCCTAGATCCTGTCCTCTAGTTGGAAGATGCCCAGAGCACGTGGATTTGTGGCTAAATTAAGCGAGACCCCCTGAGCTGCAGCCATGACAACGGCCTAAGCAAATTCTCTGCCCCTCTTCAGCCAGCAGGTTCTGAGCCTGCGCAGCCCTGTCCATATAAAGCCCCACATCAAAGAACACAATGGAAGTGCCTGTCACACATAGTGCCCCACACATGGGGGCACATGCAGCCTGAGATCCATGACCAGCTACACAATTTGTGGGGCCCAGTACAAAGTGACAATGGGGCTTCATGTTCAAAAATTGGAATATCAAGACGGGGAGAGCAGAGCATAATATTAAGTGTGGGACTCTGTGCAGCCCCACAGGCTCACATCCATGGTGCCAGGCCTTCTGATGCCTGGTTTTAGGACTGTTTGCTCAAAACTGAAATCATGTGTGTTTCCCTTAGTATGTCATGTGGCAAGTGTAAGAAACACGAAATGGGCACTGGGAGCATTTTCAAGGAGCCAAGCTTTGTCTTTTACCTGAAAGAGTACTTTATATCAAGGATCTATAATGCCAGCTTTTGTGATATGTAGAAACATTACCTTTCAGCCCTCTTAGGGAGTGAGAAACTTGAAATTCCCACTTGCTCTCAGCTTTCAACTACCTACTTTTAGTCGGCACTCTCCACTGCAGGAAATCTTCCAAAAGCTAAGTGGTGTCGTTATTTCATATTTAGTTAGCACCTGCAGTGCACTCTAGTCTTCCTGTTCTGCAGAAGTTTCTGTCCCTTCTTCTTGCTCCTCAGGTCTAAATTTTTAAGACAATGAAGAAAAGTGCCTCAGAGGACTTAGGAAATGTTAGAAACCTGTTGGCTGTTGGTGTCCCTTCCACGTGTGATTTCCTAAATGCAGAGCCTGGAAGAGAATAGATTTCCTTGACCAACATTATTAGCATTAAAAAAGATCAGGCACCTCGCATGGGATTGACAACTTAATTTTACCAAGTAAGGAGTCTAAAAATAATAAACGCACGTAGAAATTTTAGTTTAAATTGATTGCTTCTTATTATGGCCATCATTTTACATAAGAGAGAGCATTTTAATGCCAAAAGAAAATGAGGAGTGTCTGAGCATCAGGAATAGTTCCCAAAATTTTTAAATTTGTATTTTTAAAACCTCACTAAATGCATCTCCATCTTTCTTCTAGTCATATAATCCTACCTTATAGCTAAAAAAATTAAGGCAAACATTGTGATGGCTAACTTGTTTAAATTCTTAATCCTAAATTTTTTGATTTTAAATGATTATAAAATGCCTAGGATGCCTTTTTTCACTTTGGTCCTTTCTTGACAAAGAAAGCTATCTTTTAGATTTTCTTTTTCCTCATATATGTTTTTCATTTTTCATACCATTTTCTCAAAAAATAGGAAGCCCAGAAACCATCCTGTGTGGTAAACTGATGCTTTTTGGTGATACTTATTAAAAGGTAAGAAGGAATTTTCTATTATAAAAATGATTTTTATGATTTTTAAAAATTGTACTTTCAAGTATTTTTACATGTATGGCATTCCTGACTTTAAAGACAGACTCTTTTAAAAGGTATCATACATTATAGTGTCTTTCACTGTATTTTAAAGCATTGTATATGCTGTATTGTTTCAGAACAGATGGCTTACTTCAGGACTTTTTTCCCCCTTAATTTTCTTAAAAAATGCAGATTTGGCCTTTCAGATGAAGGATCCCATACTTTTTTTTTTTTAATCTGATTCCATGGGTAAAATAGTGAGAAAATGTGATGTGAACTGAATGGAACTTTTACAATAAACAAGATATTTGGTAGCTTCTAGTGACCTCTGTCACAAAATGTAAGTTCTCATGTAAATTAACTTTGTAGTTCTTACTCTCCAGACAAAGCTCTGAAACCAATTCCTGTGGCTTCTGACCCATTTCCTCCCTCTCTTCCTGTTAAGGGGGCTCTGAGTTAGTCATCAGGAAGGGTCTCTGTGTTTCCGGTTGCTCTGAGTCCAGAGTTTCCCCATTCCTCAAAGGCCTGTGTTGAATGTACCCCACTGTTGGCTCTTTATAACACTTTTCTCTTGTCCTAAGATTCCCTGTTCCTGCCCGTTCCCTCGTAAATGGATGCCCCCGTACCACCCCCACCTCCACAACACATTAAAATCTAATGAGTCCTTGATTACATAATGGATTCAGGGTTCCTGAGGACAAGAAGGTGGTGATGAGAATTTAAATCTCATTTAAGAGAGAGTATTATTATTATCCCCATTTTACAGTTAATGAAATCAAGGTTAGATAGTTCATGTTGTTGCCCAAATTTCCACAGCAAAGAAGAAGAGGTATAAATCAGTCTGTCTGATACAAAATTCCTGCTCTTAACCTTAATGTCCAGGGTTTCTGGAAATACCACATTTTCTTGGCTCTGCTTGATTTCATATATGCTCCCTCATTCCTATTGGCACTTGTAATTGTTATAGAAAGTCCTATAAGTTTTACTCTAGAAAATATAGTGGTTTAATGTATAATGTGTCTCCCTGAATAATAAATGAGTACCTTAAAGCTGGTTGGTGAGTGGATCCTTGACTTGGAGTTGTCATGGCTCAAATTTAAACCATGGAGTCACACCTTTCGTTGACCAAGCATCATCAGCAAAGAGGCAGGAACTTTCCTGCCATGTAAAGGATGGGAAGATTGCAAGACCTTTAGACCAACCTATAGCAAGTCTGGTATAGTGGAAGGGATAGGGTTTGAGTTCTTCTTGGGTGACTATTAATTATAAAATGCTATGTAGATTGCTGTCAAGGAGTGAAAAGGTGGATCAGATATGCCCCCAAGGATGCAATTAAAGCTAGTTAGAAGAAACAAGTGAAAATAATAGTATGTTATTCTTAATCGAGACTCTGCTCCAGGATCTGGGGGTGGGGCGGCTAAGAAATGGATACTTGAAAGTTCAAATATGAGAGGTTCCAAAAGGAAAGCTGTATTTTTTCCTTCTTTTTTTGATCATTTTTGGCAGTGTACTTCCTCTGGGTAGGAAGTAATTAGGCACTGTCATGGAATGAAACACTAACTCCCCTAGAATGCCGACTGACTCAGCCATTCATGTATGAGTCCACAGCATAATGGAAAAGGCAAAAAGCCTGGGTTTTAGAGTCACAAGTACCTGGATTTGAGTCCTGGTTCTGCCACCTATTGCTTGTGTCGTGACCTTGGCAATTCATTCTCCATCTGGGCCTCAGCTTCTTCCATGAAATGAGGCTAGTAAGTACACAACTCAAAAGGTTTTATGAAGAATAGTGTCTGTAAATCACCTAGCATCTGACACAAACTCTTCCAGAAATTAGAAGAGAGAGAAGACTTCTTACTCTTAGCTTTTTCAATGTTAACATAACCTTGATACCAAAACGTAACATGGTAACTATAAGAAAAAAAATTATGGTCCAATCTCTCTTACAAACACAAAAGCAAAAGTCTAAAATGAAATATTAATTAACAAAGTGAACTCAGTGATATATAGAAAGAATAATTTACAAAATGCACTAATCTTAAAATAAAATATTGATAAATTGAACTACATTAAAACAAAAATTTCTATTCAAAAAAGATCCCATGGGTAAAATAAAAGTGTAAACAGAGCATAGGAAAAGATTGGTAATACAGAGATCTGGAAAAGCAATTATAACCAGAATGTGTAAATAACTGTCACAAGTTACTAAGAAAAAGAGATAAATTTTTTCTAAATGGTTAAAAGACTTGAACAGGTACTTCATGAAAGAGGATATGTAGACAGTGAGTTCACATATGAAATGGTGTTCAGTTGATTGGTCATTAGGAAAATGCAAATTCAAATCCTAATGCCACTATCTACCCACCAGAATTACTAAAAAGACCATTCATTTCATGTGTTAGCAAACATGTAGAGACTCATGGGTGTCTAATAGGTTGCTCATGGGAGGTAAATTAGTATGACCACATTAGAAGACTGTCACTATTTACTGTTGTTGAACATATTATATCCTATGATTTGTTCCTAGGGTACACACACACACACACACACACACACACACACACACATACACACACACTAGAAATATTTACATATGTTCAACAAAAATACATACAAGAATGTTCATAGTAGCATTGTTTGTGATAGCTTAAACCTGGAAAGAACCTCAAATGTCTATCAACAATAGGATAGGTAAATAAATTGTAGTATATTTATGTAAGGGAATATTATACAGCAATGAAAATTAGCGGCTGCTACATGCAACAGCAGATAGGGGTATTGCAAATATAATACTGAGTGAAAGAAGGCAGACACTCACACAAACTACATGTATATTAGTTTTCTGTGCTGTTGTAATAAATTACCATACAAATTTACTGTCTTACCATTCTGTACATTAGAAGTCCATCATGGGGCTCCCCAGACTAACATCAATGTATCAGCAAGCTGTGTTCCTTTCTGGAGGTTCTAAGTGAAGATCTGATTCTTGTTTATTTGGATTGTTGGCAGAATTCATTTCCTTACAGTTGTAGGAGTGTCCCTACCATCCCTGCTTTCTTGCTGGCCATCAGCTGAGAGGTATTCCCATCTTCTGGAGGCTGCCACAGTCCATGGCAGGTGGCCCTTTACTTTCGTATTTTTTTATTGTTGTATCTTTATTTTTATATTTTTATTGAAGTACAGTTGATGTACAATGTTATGTTAATTTCTGGTGTACAACATAGTGATTTAGTTATACATATATAGATTCCTTTTCATATTCTTTTCATTATAGGCTATTAAAAGGTATTGAATATAGTTCCCTGTGCTATACAGTAGGACTTTGTTATTTATCTACTTTACTTACAGTAGTTAGTATCTGCAAATCCTGAACTCCCAGTTTACTCCTCCACCTCCTCCTTTCCCCCTAGTAACTATAAGTTTATTTTCTATGTCAGTGAGTGACTCTGTTTCTGTTTTGTAAATAAGTTCTTTATGTCATTTTTTTTTTTTTTTAGATTCCACATATAAGTGATATCATATGGTACTTTTCTTTCTCTCTCTGGCTTACTTCACTTAGTATGACAATCTTCAGGTCCATCCATGCTGCTGCAAATGGCATTATTTCATTCTTTTTTATGGCTGAGTAATATTCTATTGTGTATAAATACCAACTTTTCTTTATTCGTTCATCTGTTGATGGATATTTAGGTCTTGGCTATTGTAAATAGTGCTGCTATGAACATTGGGGTGCATGTAACTTTTCAAATTAGAGTTTCCTCCAGATACATGCCCAGGAGTGGGATTATTGAATCATACAGTAAGTCTATTTTCAGTTTTTTAAGGAATGTCCATACTGTCTTCCATAATGGCTACATTCCCACCAACAGTGTAGTCTATGGCCATAGCA
Organism: Camelus dromedarius; assembly: GCF_036321535.1. Classification (NCBI taxonomy): domain Eukaryota; kingdom Metazoa; phylum Chordata; class Mammalia; order Artiodactyla; family Camelidae; genus Camelus; species Camelus dromedarius. The sequence goes on along the minus strand of NC_087447.1, from coordinate 56,175,264 downwards.
CCCTAAACATGCCCAATCTCATCTTTCATATAAAAAATCAAGTACTGCTACTCCTTCACTCCTTCTCACTTGCTTCTCTGTCACCTACCTAGGAAAGATTCTATACTTTTAACACTTTTAAAGACTGATGTGATTAGATGGGGTCCACCCAGCTAATCGAAGATAACCTTCTCTCTTAAAGATCCTTAACCTTCACATCTACAAAGTCTCTTTTGCAATGTGAATAACATAGTCACAGATTTCAGGGATTAGAGCATGGACATCTTTGGGGGGCCATTATTCTGCCTACCACAGTATGATTCCATTAGTATAACATTCAAAAACAGGCAAAATTAACCTTTAGTGATAGAAAAGAGTGAGTAGTAAACAAGAGTAATAATATCCATGTAAAGGGTTGTTATGAGCATTAAATCCAACCAAAGTATTAATTGCCTCAAAAAGTATCTGCCACGAAATAGACAGTATTTGTTAAGTCCTATTTCCTTCTCTCTCCCCTCCCCAACGTTATCTTTTCATCTGTAAAAATGCTGCAATCAGGAATTTGCAGGATAAGGTATCCTGAAGATTTACAGACCCTCTGTGACAGTGTTTGCCTATCCCCTAGAAATCATAATTTAAGCAAGAATTCCATGTGCTGCTTGGGATAAAGGAAATTTGGAAAATAATGCTCTTTAGAGTTTATTTGAAACACTGCTGAAATCACAGAAAGTGCTGAATGATCTACCCAGCCCCATCCAAAATACTAGTTGCTGCACTTTTTAAGCCACTCAAACGCAAATCAGCCATGTTATACCAATGAAAACATAGTTTAAGAGTTCTTAAAATAGTGGACTAATCACAGATCGATAGAGAACCAGCAGTCAGTGCTTCTAGATCTTAATCTTTTGCTGGAAGTCTCAGTCTATGGCTCTTAGAGTATAGCACAGAGTCTGAGCACAGAGAAGTTCATAAATATTTGTTAGATTTTGTTGAAATTACAAAGGGCATCTGGTTATTTTTTTGTTTATTTGTTTTATTTTGCTTTTCGTTAAAGCAACTGTTGTCCATGCCCCTGACTTACTGAATGTGCTAAGAAAGAAGTCTGGTGAAAATTACGTCTAACGTTCATTTCGTTCACTTGTGCCTCAAAGTTTTCCATTCATTCATTTTATAAACAACAGTTGATAGCCCATATGCTAGACATTTAGATGGATTCAAGGACTACAAGGATAAAAACACTCAGTCCTTGCTTTAGGGTACTCCCGATCTAGTGGGTAGACCAACAAAAGGATGTCCAACCCCTCCTCACCCTCTGCACTGAATTTGGATTGATCTGTCTTGATTAAGAGGGATTTCTCAAGCATGGGAGTGCCTGCCAGGGTAGGTTATGTCCCACTGTGACCAGTTCACACTGGATTTCTCTCCTGGGAAGGGCCAAGAAGAGTCTCTAAAGTAGGTTGGTTTTACTAGTCGGCTCTTTGAGAGCTTTCTTTCAGTGTTTGTCAACAGTGGTTGCATGTTAGAATCACCTGGGGAGGGCAGGAAAAAACTTTTGTTTCCCTTTATACTATTCACTGAATAACTCACTACAGCCACCAGACATGTGGGTTTTTCTCCACAGCGACCAATTCTCCAGCACCAGCTAGGTGTCCCACAATTTAACTCAATTCTGACACTATCTATGTGGAGAGAGTGTCACATCCCACAGGTGAAGGGCTCAGTCCCACAAGACTGCTCCCACTTCAGGTGCCAGTTGAAAGTCCAGGTCGTTACTTATGCTTCTGACCAGCTGGCTTTAAATTAGAGTTTCCCACAATCCTCTCCTTGGTTCAGTAATTTCCTAGAGCAGCTCATAGAGTTGAAGAAAACAGTTTACTCTGTAGGTTACTGGTTTATTAGAAACTAATACGACTTAGGAACAGACAGGTGGAAGAGATGCCTAGGACAAGGTATCGGGGGAGGAGGCTCCGAGCTCCCATGCCCGTGCCAGGAGGATCACCGTCCCAGTGAGGGCCACCCTCTCAGGATCTCCATGTTTGCAGCAACCCAGAAGCTCCCTGAGCTCCACAGTTTAGGATTCCTATGGAGGCTTCATTACAGAGGCATGACTGATAAATCATTAGCCATTGGTGATGAATTCAACCTCCAGCCTGTGTTCCTTCTTCAGAGGTTAAGAGTGGGGCTGAAAGCTGCCGTCCTGTAATCATGTGGTTTCCCAGGCAAGTAGCTCCCATCCTTAGGGACCTTCTAAAAGTCAACTCAGTAACAGAAACTGAGGCATGGTTGAAAGGGGCTTTTATGAATCACAAGAGACACCTTCATGACTCTTGGGACATTCCAAGGATATGAGGAGCTCTGTGCCAGGACTGGGACAAAGAGCAAATCTTATTATAATTTTTACAATATCACAACTGCTCTTAAAAACCCTCATGCCCAGGGCCCAGGCCACACTTCTTGAGTCAGAGTCTCTGAGAATGTGTCCTGGGCATCATTATTTTTATAAGCTCCCCTAGTGACTCCAGTATGTAGTAGTAACATTATGAACCACTATTTATCTTTCCTTTTTCTTTACCTTTTTTCTTCGTCTTTTTTTTTTATCTTTTTTCGTTTTTTTTTTTTTTTTTTTTTTTTTTTACTGTATTTACTTCCTCATTAACCTGAGAACAATAGCTTTAAAAGTCTTAGATTTCTTGCATGGAAGTCTGGTTAATGCCAACCTGCAACTAATGGGAAGTCCAGTTCCTGGGGTGGCTTTCAATTTTGATCACATTTCAGACTCAGAATTTGGAAACCAACCTTGAACTTGATGCTACCACTTGCTAACACTTAGCAAAAATAAAATGTCCTAGTTTAAAACGGAGGAACTTTTGGAAAGCAGACTGAAAACATTGGAAAGATTCCTTGAGAATCAGAGAGTTTTAACATTCATATTTTGATCTCTAGTGAATAAGAAATGAACTGATTAGAAGTTCTTAAATTGCATGAGGTCCCTTTGAGAATGTTCAGAGTACAGGTGGGCACCAAAAAACCTGTACTATAACCTGTTTGAGTGCTATCTGTGTGTGTGTGTGTGTGCGTGTGTGTGTGTGTGTGTGTGTGTGTGTGTGTGTGTGTGTGTAGTAATGACCAGGCAATAAATTTAGGTACCATTAGGTTTACCGAATCCTCGTTTCTGGTTCTTAGGGATCCCCCTGAAACGCTCTGTAGTGCACTGCCCCCCATTTTCTTCCCAGCCCACCATCACCGTTTGACCCTGGCCTTTCCCCTGCACTGTCTTCTTTCCCTGCACTACTCTGCACCACTCCCCGCCTTGGGGTTTAGCCTATCCCAGGCCTCTGCAATTGGTTGGCATGGAAACATTAGATGATCCTGCCTGGTGGGAGAGATGTTCTGTTTCCAAGAGAAAATGGAAAAGATTCAAGTGTGATTCACTTCCAGCCATTTTAACTCTTAAGTTCATCCATCTATTTAAACTGTATCTGTGGCTCCAGATCACCTACTAGGTAAAGGAGATTATCTTGGTCTCGACTTTGCCTCCCGCCCCTACTTCCAGTTCCCCTAACCGTCTCTGGGCTGCGGCCTCAGGGAGCACCCTGCTCTTTCATTTCTCCCTGCCTTTGCACCAGCTCTTTCTTCAATCTGAGTGCAGGCTCCCTGACTTTGAATTTCTGTCTAAGAGGTTCTCAAAGGCCTTTCAAGACCCAGTGCAGGCACCACATTTCCCTGCCCCATCCTCTCATGGCACTCCAGTTATAGGGATTGTAGGAAACTCCATGTTTAGGTAACTGTTTTTTCCCCGACCTTGAGCTCGTTAAAGGAGAAGCAGGCTACTCTGAGCAGCGTGAATGTTTCTCACACTCCCAGAGTGTAGTCTTGGTTCCATCACTTACTAGATCTGAGATCTTGTACAAATCACTTACCTTTTCTGAGCTACAGTTTTCTCACACCTAGAATGGGAGTGCTGCTGCCTGAAACGCCTGCTGCTTACCAGACGCTGGGTACGTGTCAGGTGCTTTATCTTACTTAATCTCCACACTAATTCAGCGAGAGATATGGCAATATTATTGACCCCCATTTACAGTGAGGAAACTGAGACTCAAGAGTCAAGAAACCTGCCCTAAATCTACACAACTTCTATGTGACGGAGCCAATATTCAAGCCCAGGTCTGACTCTTTAATACTCTGCTCTAGTGCCTGGGTATGTCCCTGAAGCACCTAGTCCTGTGCTTGCTCTTGGGAGTTGGGAAGGGATAGATGGACAGATGGATGGATCGATGATAAATTGCGTTGGACAAGCACAATCTTATGCTCTCTCTGGGGATCCACATGGAAAATTAAACCTTCTCCTGTGGTTTAAGTCTAATGTGCTCAATTTCTACAAGCTTGCAACTAAGGTCAAGAATATAAAGTCATCTCTCACCTTTGTTTACACCTGTGCACTACTCCAAAAATATGCTTCCTGCCCACTTGAACCACTACCCCTCAAAATAACCTGAAGGTGAACTGGTGCCCTGAGAGCTGGAAAGCAGAATTTAAAAAAAAAAAAAAAAAAAAAAAAAAAAAAACCTTTGAATAGCTATTAAATCACCTCGACAGCTGCCACTGCCGCTGGGAAAGGAGCCCTTCAGTGTCCCATGTTGCCATCCTTCAGCTCAGAGTCACAGCACATCACTGCCTGGGGGACAAAGAAAAGAATAGTCAAGTGAGTGCCACTCAAGGAGACATAGTTAAGTTTTATTGCACATCATTCAGTACCATTCACTGAATTTCTACGATTTTCTTTTCTAACCAGTAATTTAGCACAAGCAAAAAATACATGGTCTTATTCAACTATTTCTATTTTTACATGCAGATAAGTGTAAAAATCTTTTTTAATGAAGGGATCCTGTATTTTAGCTGAGTGTATGTAAATAATGCCTTGGGTTTCAAAAGAATAAAACAAAGCTTGTCAGTTTGTCTGGGACCAGCCACCACACAATGTTTCTTTTTTTATAGCATGCTTCAATCATAAGCTTAGTTTCCAGGGCTACTGATTCTTAAATCAGTGCTGAAATTATTAAACTGCATGGTCTCCTACAGAATCCTAGAAGCAGTGAATAAATAGTACCTCCTTCCATTATATTCCCCTCCCTTCCTCCTTCTCTCTCTCTCCCTCCCTCTCTCTCTCTCCATGCATTAAACCCAATTCCCTTTCATTCAAAAGGGCTATGAAATTGTTTCCCCACTGTTAAAACACAGGATTTTTAAAATGACCACAGCCAGTAACAGTTCTAGATATAATGTCAAAACTGTGATTCGCTACAGCTTGCAACAGAAATAGATGAGACAATTAGAATATTCTTTGAATTAGAACGACTTTTCTTTTGGAACTAGCTTATTCTTGAGGAGAATAAAAAAGAATAGGGGTGTTGATGCAGGAAGAGTTTTGTGTTAATTTGTAACCAGCCTGTTTTTGCGAACCAGAATATTGATGCGCTTAAAAGCTTAAGTTCTTTGATCAGGTGACCTGGATTTTACTTTGGCTCCTCCGTTTTCTGGCTGTGTGACCTTGGACATGATATTTATACTCTCTAAATCTCAGTTTGCTCATTTTTATACTATGGAGAAAAAGCTTATTAGCATGTTGTATAAATAAAATCATATACTGTTTATAAAATGCTTAGCACAATATTCAGCCCATATGAAGGGATGCTCAATAAATGGTGCCACTATTATTTTTCATCATCATCATCATCATCATCATCACTGGATTGTTATAAGGATTAAACGATATAATGCATTCCTTCTAGGACGATAGGATGTGCTTAATAGAATCAGAGATCATCATGGTCACCCTTGTCTGTTCTCCTGTCACTGTTCCATAGATGGTAGCTATACTGCTGTTCCCCAAGTTCTCTTCTTTTCTCTCCTTGCTTTGTTTGCTTCAGTGCCAAGAAAATAGCAGGGCTCCATAAATGTTTAATTACTTTCCCATTTTTCTTTTATTCTGTTCCCAGTCACAGCCCACATTGTAGGGACATTTCTTTTCCCACCTGGATACAGATCCATGCAGCCTGGGGAAACTGGAGGACCTAGGTTTAAGTTGTATGACCTTGTACAAAGTACTCCCATCTCTGGTCCTTAGATTTTTAGATGGAAAACAAGGTCATCTCTGAGATCTCTTCCTGTCTGACATCCAGTGGCTTTCAGATTCTGTTTTAAACAGAGTCTTTTAGGGGATCTACATAGTATAGAAGTTCAGATCTTAGAGAACTGCTATGTGCAGTGAATTTAAGGATTGGACATGAAAAGAATAGACTCTCAACAATGTTATTTCAATTCTTTAACCTAATATGGTATCTGAGGAATGTAGCCCTGGGGTTACATTCAAAACTTGATAGCATGAAAATAATCCCCAGCTTTGCCAAAAGTACAGGCATGTGGGTTCAAGCACCAAACATCTTGAACTTGACCATAAATCCTACAGAGTCGTATCCAGCCTGCACCCATGTGACCGTCTTTGCCCTGGAAAGGTTAATTCTGTTGCACACGAAGAGATAATTCTGGATTAATAAAGAAAATTGAATAGAAACCATAGGGCTTCAATATGGCTTCTTTAGAAACAAACTTTTCCAGTAGAATTTTCTTTGCTTGGGCATAGAAAGAGACTGCACTTTATGAATTTGAATTTTTAGCTTATTTCAACTCCAGGGTGGGAGGCAGGAATTGGGGAGATGGAGAGTGAGAAGAAGAGAATGTTCATGCAAAGATCTCCACATGCTCTTATACACAATGTGTTGTGGTCAGTAATAGGAAAATACATATTTTATTTTGGGGTTTAAAGTCAGTTGTTAGATCATGTCCTAAAATCCAATTCATCTATTTTTTTTTTCTTTTTTGTATGTTGTGGGCATAAAAATCAAGCCATCTTAATGGGAAATTTCAAAATTCTGCCATCACTAGCTCCCAGGGCTCCTCCATCTGCCCTAGTTGTGCTTGGAGCCAGAAAGGAGCCCAGAGCCAGATTTCTCATTGGCAGTAAACCTGTTGGACAGTGAGGTTGCAGGCACATGGAGCCCTGTGGAGGCGTGTTGGCTACACGGCTGGTGATAGTTCTCTTGGGGCTCTGAAGCCCATGAAGTCTTTGCAAAGACTGTGTGTTGAGTTAGCAGGGCATGTCTGAGATTAAGGGATTGCCTGGCCTAGGGTATTTTCTAAGTTCATTACCATGTAGGCAGTTTGTGTCCCTGGTGGAAGAACTTGGACTAGAGGAAACACCCTTACTCTTGCCAGCTCCTTTTTGGTCATTTTCATCTCTGATTTAACTCATCCTATGCTTTGATGTAAATATTAGATTGAACCATATGAGATTGTCACTGTTTCATATGGTTTCACCTAATACTTTACTCTGAAAGGGGACTTCTGTTTGAACATGCTGGCTGCTTGCTGTCACTTTGTTGGCAGGAAAGAAGGTTCTTGGACAGCAGGGGATTCAAAGTGGGAATGTGTACCTAATTGCTATCTGCGTTCTGTGAACAGTCTGTTGTGTTGGAGGAACTAATTGGAGACCCTTGATTGTGTAACAGAACCCCCACCACAGTTTGTTAGGTTTTAAATCATAATAATGGAGCTATAAATAAAAGAAAAACACTTCCTTCATTAGCCTGCCACCCAACAAACAGCATAACCAACTCTGCTTTCCGCTCTTGTGTTAGAAGCCGTTGTGGTACCTGAAGGTTCGTGTGATGTCAGGTTGACTGAAGACTACTGAGTCAGTTTCATCGCTCAGAGAGATAGAAGCCACGTGCACTATTTTCTTTAAGTGCTGTAAAATCTGTGTGAGGCTGAGCTTGGATATAAATGCATGGGAAGGAGAAAGGAGAGACTAGAGTCCTTGCGTGCCCACCTTTCCTGGAAAGGTTGGCCTCTGCTGCTTGCTGCCTGATGTTGTCTGTTGCCTTTTGAATTGAAGGTATCAGAGGTGTTGTGAATAAAGGAGTAATTTCACTTGGTAAGAAATATGTTGTAGGTACTCTGAACCTTTTGTGAACAAGGCAAAATACATCTAAATGAATGAAATGCCAAAATCAAATACGTACACACTCAATCGCTTTCTTGAGGTACAGATCTCATCTTCCTAAGAAAGTAATAGTGGCTAGAACTTATTGTGTGTGTATTACATTCTAAGGCCTCTTCATATGTCCACTGCAATGAAATAATGCACAAAGCAACAAAAGGTAGCAGACCACTGAAATACAAAACAAAATTGGAGACTCTTAAAAACATTATGTTTAGCCAAAGAAGCCAGACATAAAAGACCACAGACTACATTGCATATATACAGAATTCTTTTTTTTTTTAACACCATAATGTTAATTTTTATTACGTAGGATTTGTGACAAAATTATTTTGTGGTGCAAAAAGATGACATTGTTCATATTTCAAAACCTACAATACATGTTTTCTTAAAAGATAAACTCAAAAACATTTTTTAAGCACAATTCTGCTTCTTGGCTCAAAAATGTTACCGTGTTTTTAATGTCATAGTAATTGATAGGCTCATTTTACAAATGAATCATAGCATACAATGATTCCATCTGTATGTAAAAATTAAAGATTATGAAGCAAGCGCTTCATGTGGCCATGACCCAAGCTCAGCTACAGGACACTGGTCACAGCCCTAAAGCCCTCAGGTGCTTCCAGTAACATCCCTTGCACACCCAAAGGTCTCCGCATCCCACTTAGCCAGTATTCTTAGCGACCCTAGGAGTTAAAGATTATTACCCCATTCTTCAGATGAGAAAGCAGCCTCAGAGTCAGTGACCTTAGCCAAGATCGCGCAGAGGCAGAGTCAAGAGCTAAACACAAGTGTTTCTCTTATCCCCTTACTCCCAAGTTTGTGACATTCAGGTGGGTGCACAGATTCTTTTTCAGATTTTTAGAGAAGTTCGAGGTTATTGTTGACATGTTATTATACCCAGGCTCATTTTAACCTTTAGTTGATTTTTTTCCCAGCTCACTACCAGCTGGTATATGCCAAAAACAAATAAATAATTTAAATAAGAAACAAGTCATAACTAGGGAGGAGGCACAAATCCCTCCTTTAAGCCTTGGTAGCTTAATAACTGATTGCCTTAAAAAAAAAAATCACATGTTTGGTATTGGTTTTAAATACTACAGAGAGGGTTTCAGGTTGTGCCCAGTGACTGGGACTCCCAGGGTGTGTCTCTCTCTCTCCCCACCCCCAGCTATCTATTTAGCTGAAGTACAATTAAGTGCACAGATCAATGAATTTTAATGACAGTATACATCTGTGTAGCCACCACCTATATCAAGATACAGAACTTTCCAACACTCCAGGTTTCTTCATGCTCCGTTCTAGTTAGTGCTAGGCTTCAACCCCCACCCTGAGAGATAACCCCCATTCTGAATTCCATAACCATCAATTAGATTAGCCTATTCTTGAACTTTGTATATATGCAATGTAGTCTGTGGTCTTTTATGTCTGGCTTCTTTGGCTAAACATAATGTTTTTAAGAGTCTCCCATTTTGTTTTGTATTTCAGTGGTCTGCTACCTTTTGTTGCTTTATGCATTATTTCATTGCATGAATATAATATGGTTTGTTTATCCATTCTTCTGTTGAAGGACATTCAGATTGTCTCCAAATTGGGGATATTATGAATAAAGCTGCTATAAACCTTCTTCTACAAGTCGTTTTAAAGAAAATAGGCACTCATTTCTCTTGTGTATATATACCGGCGTGAAACTGCAGGGTCTTAGGTAGGCAAATACTTTAAACTGTTAACAGTTTTCTAAAGTGATTGCAGGAAATGTCATCTTTACCTGGGTATACCTTCCTAAAACTCCATATTGGGTGGGCAGGAGGTGTTGTATCCCTGAAAGAGAAAAGGGGGAAAATGGATGCTCAAGGACAATTAGTCTCTACTGTAGAGTGCGTGACTATCTCATGAATACATTAACGGAAGTGGTTACTTCTGTGAATGTTGAGAGTATGAGATTCAGACACTTAGCTTTCAAGTGGCAGTACCTGTCTTTCTTGAAATGGAGGCAAACTCAACTCCATGGAGACAATGACAACCGTGGTGGGCCGATGCTTCTAAAGGGCAGCTAAAATGGATTCTTTGATTTCAAAGATAATGAGAAATGCTAGTGAAGGTGTTAATGGCTTTCAAGAGACCTCTGATCAATGTCACACTTTGATAAGGTTACGTTTTTTTAGCTTCTGGCCACATCCAAGGCTTCCCTCCTCTTAGCAAAACAGGAAGTGCCTACTGAATTAGATAGATGGATATGGATTATCAATTTTTTTGCCTATTCTGTTATGGTGTCTTTAAATTTCTTTCCTGGCTATGAATTATCTGGTTCTTAACAAAAAGGTTAAGTCCACTGTGGATACCAAGTTTGCATAATTCTCTTAGTACACGAAGATAACTTACGTTTTCACATAGTAGCAGCTCTGTTTCTTGGAATTAAACTAAACACCACAGAGCTCCTGATGACTGGAGAATGACATTTCCAAAGGGCAGCATAATATTTAGCAGAATAAAGACACTCAACAAATATTTCCCCCTTCCCCCTAGGATGTCCAGTCCAGTGAAGTGCACAGATAAGTAGGTCGTAATGACAGTCTAGGGTAAATGCTATGCATAACACAGATGCGAGTGTTTTTATTACTACCTTTCATGGTTTGATATCAGAAAAATGCTAACTGCCCTGTGTTGACCTAAAACAGATAGACCTGCTAGATATTTCTCCAGCATAGATGGGTTTATTAGGGATCAGCAGAGAATTGCAATTCAGGGTCTGTGACCATGGTGAGCCATGTGCAAATCCCCTCAACCCTGGGGGGAAGGAGAACTCTTACAGAAGGATAAAGGAAGTTGGAAGGGCTACCATAAACAGTGGGTCCCAGGCTTTTCATTGGCTGAGTCCTTGCTAGGAAAGAAGAGGAGTCTTTCTTCTTCCTCTTGGGCTCTGTAATTGTGGAAGAGCATGAGAGCTCCCCCTTCCAGTCTCCTGACTCTATTTAATTAAGGTTGCTGTCTATTAATTTTTACACGTGAAATGCAAGAAACATGAAGTTCTCACATTTATGGACCATAGTGGAAACTTGAACTTTAAATTATGCTATTACATTCAGTACCTGCTCACATACAGCTCTGTGGAAGTACCCTCGGGTGTACTGTTCTGTGATCCATTCCCTAGCCTGGCTCTGCACCCCTCTTTAGAAGGTGAGTGGTGACACAGGAGTAAGAACAGCAGAGAGCAGCCCAGTGAAATCTCCCAACACTTAGAGTTGCTCCACCTTTAACTGGCTCCGTGATCTTGAACCTGTTCTCAAACTTTGAGTTTCAGTTACTTCGTCTTCAAAAGGAGTGTAATAACAATTCTTATCCCATAAGGTTCTTGTGAAGATTAACTGCATTTATTGAAGTAGAACTCTGTGGATTATTGCCTGGCACTCAGTAAGCATTTGCTGTTAGCTGTTACCATTGTCTTTTCTGTAGTTATTATTTCCCTGGTGCCATTGCTTTACACACTAGTTGTGACTTTTATGTTTGCTGACTTGCCGCCCCCCCCCACAGTATTCAATACTACTTCTTAGTAGATCTTAGAAAGTTCATTTCTCCCTGCATTTAAAGTTTTTTTTTTTAATTTAGTTTTAATAGATTTTATTTTTAGAGTAGTTTTAGGTTCACAGCAAAATTGTGCAGGAGGTACAGAAATTTCCTGTGTATCTGCTGCCTCCACGTATGTGCAGTCTCCCCAACTATCAAACTCCCACACCAGAGCTGTACATTTGTTAGAACTGATGAATTTATAATGACTCATCATTGTCTCTCAAAGTCCATAGTTTACATTACAATTCACTCTTGGTGTTGCACATTCTCTGGGTTTTGACAAATATGTAGTGATGTACCCATCATTATAGTATTATACAGAGTGTTTCACTGCCCTAAAAATACCTAAATTTTCAGTAGAGTGTATTCTTAAGTTCCTCATAAGCCCAAAGATGAGTTGAAACTAAAAATATGACTCCAAGACAATTGTATTAAAGTACAAAATTATTCTTAGAAGTTTTACACCAAGACCACACTTGAAATTCAGTTAAGATTTGTCTGTGCTGGCTAAGTGATAAATGCGCTAGAAATAGACAGAATGTCTTACGAGTAAAAGAAGCCGTTTGAAGTGTTGTCATCGTGAATATAGGCAAACTATTGAAGATAAATTTTTAGTGTATTCAGAGTCTTGACATGAAAGCCTTCATCATCACAGTGCTGCCTTTTTGTTTTTAACTTAGTTTGGTTTATTTTAATAAGCTCTTCAAGCACCTTCTGCAAGTTTGAGCAAAGATATTCATGAATATATTTCTTTTAAACCACACTAATGAATTATTTAGCTTGAAATCTGTCTATATTTGTAGCTATTCGTATCAGTAGTTTTAGAAAGATGAAAACCTTTGGATCCTGTGTCTGACTTTTCTGAGGTGAAATGTGATAAGAATTGAAAATAGAAGGAAACAGATCTTTGGATCATGCAGAGCTGATAAAAGATCACTATTTAGAACACTATATATAGAGAACTATAACAACAAGAAAGGGGCAAACAGCCCTATAGGAAATGGGCAAGGACTTAAAAAAAACCATAGATGTAAATGACTTATTAGCATATGAAAAGCTTCTTAAAATCATTAGTAATCAAGGAATTGCAAATTGAAGTACAATAAGGCGCCATTTCATAGTCACCAAATTGACAAAAATTCAGAAATCTAGTCAATTCCAAGTGTTGGAGAGGATTTAGAACTACTGGAACTCCATCCACTGTGTCAACTGGAACACCTGCTTTGGGACACACTTTAACATTATTTAGTAAAGTTGCAAATATAACCTGGCAACTCATTTGTTAGGTATGTACCTTAGGGAAATTTTGCACGCATACATAGGAGATGTGTAAAATATATATTTATACCAACACTTAATAAAACCTAAAGACAATCTAATGCCTAGCAGCCGGAATGGACATATAAATTATGTTATATTCACATAATGAATATAAAATGGGCTTCGAGAGGCAAGTCATAGGAAAATATATACAGTGTGATTCCATGTCTATATCCATACTCCGTATATTATTTAGGGATACATATGTATGTGATAACACCATAAAGAGAATTAGGCAATGATTTGCCCCAAATTCAGGAGAGTTGTCTGTGGACAGAGAATGGTCAGGAGGGACATGCTATTGTTAAGAAACACAAGCGGAGGGATTCTGAGTTATTAATATTCTTTACCGTGGTGGATTATATAAAATAGTCATTTTATTTTTCTTTAAATTCAGTAGAGAGATTTTATACAATTTCTTGAATGTGTGATATTTCTTTCTCTCTCTCCCTCTTGCACACACACGTTTTTGTCCACTAAAAAAAAGCAGAGTCTGGGCCTAGATTGACTATATGGTCATAGAAAATAGAAGCATGAAAGGATCAGTAAGAATGTTCTTTAAAATGTGATCATATTGCCTTACTTATTTAAAAATTATATATAAGTCAACAAAATTGGAAGCAAAACATGGCCAGCCAGTTTTGTAACTTGGTCAGGAATAATGCAGCCTTCGCACTATTCACAGAGCACTTAGTAATATTTCAGGCACTCTCTCCACTTCCCTGTTCCTCAGGGTAGCCCCATGGGGTAGGTAATAGTGTGCCCAAATTTACAGACAAGTGCATTGTGAATCAAAAGGGTTGAGGAACTTGCCCAGTCCTAAGGCTGGAAAGTGACAAGTGGCTGCCCTGAAACTCAGATTCATCATCTCCACTCCGCCTGGCTCCCCCTCTCGGTTTAGCATTTTCCCCTGCAGGGAGGTGGTACTGGAGACAGAGTGTTAGCCCGAGTCTTAGGACAGATGATGTCCTTGTTGGACTTCCATCCACACTTCCCTTGCTGTAACTTTCCACAGAAACGAGGAGCTCATATTTCCATGATACCAGTGCACTGTCCACTGCCAGCACGGTGCTGTGCTTTACTGAAAAATAATAGCTCAGCAGGACTAATCAGTATGAAGGCACATGCATTTTGCAAAGTGTTGTGTCAGAGCACGGGTCAAATCAATTATGTTTTTCGTAATGACCAGATTTTTATCCTGGAACATGTTAGATAATTGGCTGCAATGAAAATGCTGGGGAGAGTTCGTAAGAAAACTAATTAAACTGGGAAGGCAGAGCGACTCGTTCGTGTCCAGAAATGCTATTTGAAATCAAGAAACATGCTGTTCATTCATTTCCTCCATCCGTGATTTATTCCCACTGCAGCACATTAATCTCTCTGCTGTTTTGCAAAAGTTGTGCTCAATCCTCATCTTTCTTCCTTAGAGAGAGGGCACGGTGGCAGAACTCTTTGGGATTGGAATCTGACTCACCAGGAAGAGGTCTGGCAGGTCCAGGATCTCAGCACAGGCAGGAACAGGCCTGATTTCCATGGGCAAGCAGGACTCAGAGTTTGGGGAATTGCAAATAAAGATCTCTGATGGGAGTAAGTCATTCCTCTCCTTAAGAACTTCAGTGGTACCATATTAACTTGCAGCTGTAGTTCCCAAGTCATGCTGATCATACAAGTTGCCTGGGGAGCTACCAAATAGTTAAAACAGACAAAAGCCAGAGGATCCTTGACTCCGCCCCACACTTATCAAATCAGAACACCACAAGGTAGGGTCAGGCATCCTGTTTATACAGAGCATCTTAGAGAATTCAGCTAAGTCTGGGAACTGTTGGCTCATATAGTATAATGCCTTCAACTCTCAGCATTCAGGACTCTGCAAAGTGACCACAGTGTGTTCACTTCCCTCATTTATTGTGGGGGAAAAAAGAACTCTATCCTTCTTCTAACATAAAGCCAAAGAATTTTGTGTTCGTTTCTTTAGTAAACATTAATTGAGCACCTACTATGTGCCAGACCCAACAGATAGACTGTTTCTCACTCTATCATTGTATGCTCTCAGCTGAGTTCAGGAACTAGAACAGACTCCTCAATTAAGTAGCATCACAGGCTGGCTGATGCTAAATGACAATTGAAACTTTTACCAAAGATGGTAAATACAAGATATGTGTCTCTCCATCTCAGCCCAGACATTGTTCATCATTCCCAGCATTCTTCCCTGTGAGTCTGGAGACTACTTCAGAATCCTTCTCAACAGCCACTGTAATGCTGTCTGCTTTGGCATGTGAGGCAAAGCCTGTTTGCAGTCTCTACTGTAGACTACACTTGAGAAGCCCGGTCTAACAGCCCCCATCTCCATCCTTCAATGTGATTAAGCTTGTACACAGACTTTAAGAAAGGTAGGATTTGCCAGAGGTAGCAATTACCTGTGGGATGGGTCAGTGGGCAGTGCTGAGCCCCAGGACAGATGCCCCAGTCTGCACCTCTCCCTCTGCTAGAAGGCTGTGTGCTTGCTGGACTGAGAACAAGAATAGCTTTTGACATTTCAGACTTCTCTCTCTCTCCACCCCCGTCTGCCCTGCTCGTTCATATGCAGCTACCGTAATAAGTCATAGCATCAGAGTAAGTCCCATTAACTTCAGGTCACCTCACTTTGCGATTTGATTTTATACATTCAGGAATGAAAAGTTGAGTTGTGATAGGAGGAATGGAGATGTAGAAAATTTCCTGAGAGAAACATTGCATTCCTGTCACCAGAGGTTAGTTCCAATAGAAAGGGGAGAGATAGTAAAACGACAGCACAGCTGGATGCAGACAGACCTGGGTTTGAGTATCGACCCTTCTCCCACCATAGCTAGTTGTGTAAACTCATCTTTAAAAAACTAGAGTGTGTGTGTGTTAATAACATCTATATCACAAACTTGTTTTAAATGGTATGAACAATCTACAAGAGTCTCTTAGATGCCTTACTGACCAGCCCCTTCTATCCTCAGTTTCTAACCCAGAACCTGGAACACTAGGGAAGGTTACAGTAAACAGCCGCCACTATTATATTACACTTCACTTCCCTGTGGGCAGTTTATCTGTCCATCTCAAGGATCCAGAACACCACTAAGAACTAACAACCAAAACAAATGTCAGCGGGAGCATGAACTTTCCAAGCTCATAGATTTGCCTGGAAAAGATCTCTACAAACCCTCATGCAAAACCTATTTAGCGTCAGTTTAATTCTGACTGTAGATTACAAGTAAAATAGTATGAGGAATGGCAGGGATCTCAACTAAAAATTAACCTGACGGAGGGAGAGACAGACAACTAAAGACTCAGTGATTGTAGAGTACTTACTCTGTGCCTGGGGAGGCAGCATCATGTCCTCCAGAGGCAAAAGTCTGATGGGGGTGGGAGATACCCAGGTAATCCCACAACATGCCGGTGTCACGAATACATACCCAGGGCTCCATGCTGTCACAAAGGAAGGGGTGAGTGGTCACTTCTTCCAGTCAGAGAATTGGGGAAGGAAGGGCCAGACAGGTTGCCCAAAACCTAAGATGTTTCAGATATCTTTTGAAAGATTTGTGAGTCTTTATCAGAAAACCAGGGTTAGGGAAGGAGGTGTTAGTTTTCCAATCAGAGGCAGCCACATGAGCAAGAGCGAGTGTGGTAAAACCCAGGAATTTGCCCTCAGGAAGCTGCCACACAAGACCCTGTTCAACATGACTGGAGTAGAGGTTGTTGGGGGTTAGGCACGAGAGGTTGTTGGAGGTGAAGCTAGAGCCAGGATAGGCCAGTCCAGGGAGGTGTTTACATCTGCACCATGCTGAATTCGAACTTGAGTTTGCAGTCCTGGAGGGGCCATTGGTGCTTTTGTGGTTTGGGGGCAGGGGGCTGGTTTGTTCATCTTGTTTTGTTTTTTTAAACAAGCAAATGAAGTGGTCAGATTTGGTTTTAGAAAAATTACTCTTGCAGAGGAAAGACTTGGGGATGATGAGACTGGAAACAGGGAAACTGCTTATGCTTTGGCAGTAATCCAAGCTAGAAATCCAAGCTAAAATAAAGCCAGTGCAGTGCAACTGGAGAAGATGGGGTGGATACACACCAGTCCAAAGAGGTAACACAACAGGATTTAAGTGTGTGGCAGATTTAGGGCAAAGGCAGACAGCTCTGTACAGCTCAGTAGCCTTGAAGACATCACTGCATTATGCACAGGGCAATAAATGATGTGTTGAATGAAAGTCATGAGCCTTCAGGAGAGTTTAAATTAAGTTTAGCGTATTCTGTTTGCTAAAGCAGGGAAGTATGACATCTATTTTAGAAAGAGCTCTATCTGAATAATTCATTTATGTTTAATGTTTGATTCCCCAGTGATTCTAATAAATGAGTTTTAATGTGTATAAGAATCTAACATTTATTGAGTAACCAATATTTGAGGGTCTCTGTAGGTCTGTCGCCTCATTTAAATCTCAGAGTTACCCCGTTGGGAAAGTATTATTGAATCCAAATGCAGATGAACAGTCTAAAGCTCGGGCAGGGGAAGTAAATGTTGGAGGGTTACACAGTTAAGTGTTAGTGTCATTTTGATTCCAAAGTCTGCAGTCAAAGTTGTACTTAAATATGCTTTCTTTTTTTAATTGAAGTACAGTCAGTTACGATGTGTCAGTTTCTGGTGTGCAGAACGACGTCCCCGTCACGTGTGTACATGTATATCAGACTTTTCTACTACATTGTCACTAACCTGATTTTATTCAGTGAGCAGTTGTATTCTGATTGAAATGAGAAGCTATTATATATCAAACAGATCCAAATATGTGCTTGGAGTTTGCTGTTCCATCTTTCACTTTAAGATGGTGCTCAAGAGTTTCTGAGATGTTTTTCACAGGACAAAGTAGAAGATGATAACTTCTCTGAACAAACAGCCAAGGAAAACAGTCCAGGTATGGAGCTGAGAAAAGTACTGCAATAACAGCTGATCTAATTTATTCCCTTCTCAGAAATACAGAATTAAACATGCACCATCTTGTCCATGCAAAATACATGTCTCCTGAATTGATTTTGAGACGTAAATTATTTCCCACCCTGGAGCAAACATTAAATCATTACAGACAACCTCGTCTTCTAGACGCAAATAGAAGACGCAAATAAGGAGCGTCAGACCATGGCTCCAGGCTCTCTCAAGCTCTGGGCGAACTTTGTGAGTCTAGTCAAGCCGTTTAATTGCTCTGTGCCTCAGTCTCTCCAGATGCAAAAGGAAACCAATACTACTTTCCTTCTTCGGGATGTTATACAGTTCAGCATAAGAGATGTCAGTGCTTTTAAAGGTCAAATATTCTGTACAAGTGCAGAGTTCATTTTTATTCTATCTGTCTGCTGGATGGAAATGGAAATGTTTATCTTTTTTCTTTTATTTTCTTCAGCAAACATTCATTGAGCACACAGTGTGTGCCAGTGGAGGGGAGGCACAGAGGTGAATTAGGCATATTTCCACTCTCAGCTCAGGATCCTGCTACCCAATATGTGACAAGCCTATAATGCTCTCATTTATGTCATCTAAGTTAATCTTTATTTAACTTTATGAGACAGGGATATGTCCATCCACACTTTCTGGAAGTGACTGAAATGGGACACCTCAAACTTGGCTCTCTTTCCATCCTCTCAGAATTGCTTCACTATCTCAGCAGAGAAAACAGATTTATTCATAACGAGCTTCCATATGAATATGATTAGTACAAACTAAGAGCTATGGGAGTTAGAGAGGAGAGCAGTGCATTTTAGACTAGGTCCGCATCCCCAGAGTGTATTCTCAGAAGAAGAAACGTTGGAAATAGACTTGAGAATAACCAAAACAGATAGAAAAAGATGGTCATCCTAGATAGCAGGCGGAACATGAACAAAAGTGTGGGGTTGGGCAAGTACACAGTATGTCTGGGAACAGTGACTATAGTGTGATTAAAATATGGAAACCGTAGATTAAGTGTTTTTTTAAAAGGAAGCTTGGGCTGATGTGTGAAGGATCCTGAATATCCTCTTAACTAACCTGGGGCTCCCTCTAAATAGTGAGGAGTTTGAGCGGAGCGCCAGATTAAAGATGGGCCAGATTTCAGGAAAAGAAATTAGATGGGTTCCATGCAGCTGAGCTGAATTCAAATGGAAAGGCAGATCTGCCCCTTCCTAAACTATAGTAACTGATGGAAATTCCTAGTCAGTGCCTTTAGATAGTGATGGTATTGAGTTTCTCAGCTTTTCATGCTATAAAGGTATTTAGGCAAATTCTTTTATTGAAGTATACTGGATAAGGGCCCCGTCTAACTAAAGGAGATGTAATCATATTGGTGATTTAGAAATTACCCTAATGCAGTAGGGAAAATGGATTATAGGTGGCTGAGATCAAAGGTTGGAAAAACCAACTGGGGGCTATGACAGTAAGTAATGTAGGCAAAAATTAAACAGAACCTGTATAAGGGAAAAGCAATGGGTAAGGAAGATTCAAGCAACATTTATAATTAGATTCAACACTAGTAGCACATTAGATTTGAAGGAAAGGGAGAGATCAAAGATGAGCTTCATAAAATGCCTACCTTAATACCTGCAAATTTCTCTCCACCTGAATAGCATTTTGATATATTCTCTTATAATGTGCTTATTACAGCGTTATCTCTGCCTTATCAAGGGCATAGCTGTGAGATCAAGGGCCAGCAAATTGATAATGGCAGATTTTTTGCTTTTTGGGAACTTCTGTCATTCATTGTTTTCATTAGCTTCTTCTATAAAATGATACCAACAGTATTTTATGTGGAGTTGCACTTCAGTTAGATAATGAAGAGGTGGAGAAGCAGCAAGGTAAGCAGATCAAGTCTGGGAAAATGTGAGTAATTCAACTGGCTGTAGATCAGCCTTAGACCACATTAGTAATCGCTCTTCCTAGTTCCCTGCAAAGTAACTTGGGTGGGGAAAAGAGCCACAGCAAATCAGACCAAACAGGTCAGTGTAATTGTGGTCACAGAGCCCCTTGTGCAGTAACATCAATTAAAATGCTTGTCTTCGCCATGAATTTGGGTCCTTGGATGGATTCTTGAAGGTGAGAAAATGGAGGAAGACACCCAGTTCGTCTCACCTAGTGCCCAGAACTTAGTAAGTTCTCAACAGTTGTCCTCAGTTTCCTCATCTGATTGCTGTGAATGATGACAGTCCTTGCACAATAAGATTTTGAAAATTGTAAAAGAAAGGCACACAAAACATTCAATACAATGTTTAGCACAAAACCATTTAAAAATGCTTTCACTAACAGTTGAAAACTATGTGTGCAACATGTTCTACTTCTTTTAGTACCCCATAGCTGAGGGAAAACTTACCCCATACTGCCACTTACGTTTGAGAAATCGGAAGACCTCGAGAAAGGTGATTGTTTCTGTAAGTAAATATATTTATTGCTTCTCACGTTTTCTTGCTCAGAGGCAATTTTAAATATATGATGTAATTTGTATGAGAACTTCTATAGTCCAAATGAGCCCTTATCCAATATACCTCGGTAAGAGAATGCTAAATACCTGAAGAGCAGGAAAAGCTGAGAAACTCAATGCCATCACTATTGAAAGGCACGGTGAATCTCATCAGTCACCGGGGCTCAGGAAGCAGCAGCTCTACTTTTTGATTTAAATTTCGCTCAGCTGTGTGGCGTCCACCTAATTTCTCTCCTGAACTCCAGCCCAGCTTTAAAGTAGGAACAAGTTATGAAAAATCACAATGGAAGCCCACATGCTTTCTCTGAAAAACTCCGTACAAACCTTCCGAGACCAACTGTAGCAGTTCTTCTGGGAACAGACATCCCACAGTTCCCTTGGTAGCAGCTCTAGAGTTAGAAGCAACCCGAAGACCATCTCTTCTTGTGTGAGGCTTCCTTCCCATCCAATCCGTAAATCCTCCCCTAGTATCCTTTACAGATGGTTTCCCTTTAAGAGCCCCTTTTCTTAGGGAATTTTCCCAGTATCTAATATAAACCTCGACTGCTTCCCTCTAAGACAATATAACCTCTAATTTTATGCTCTTTGGACCAACTGAATGTTCTGTAGCATTTTGCCAGCTTAAACACGACCATGCATTTGCAGTATCTGTGTAAACTGTAGAGTGGTGTATAAAATTACTTATCTGAGACTGCATTAACCAGGCTAAGACCGTGATGCCGTAATAAGCAATCCTTAAACCAGCCTAACACAACAAAAGTTTATTTCTCACCCACACTACACATCGAATGGGGCCTAAGGCACAGCCCTGCTCCCTGTAGTCACTCAGTGCCCAGGATGATAGAGGTGCCACCGTCTTGTAGCTGCACCATTGGGAACAGGCTGCTTGATAGTCACGGCAGAAGAGAGGGTTGCATGCTCGCACATTCACTCACAGACCTTGACCGGAACAAGCCGCAGGGCCCTGCCCAACTACGAGGGGCCTGAGAAATAAGAGGAACTCATAAATATTTAGTGAGCCGTGAATGTCTTTTTCAGAGTATTTTGTCCAGACTAATAGAATCAAAGAGCCTTAAATTTTTTCACTTCCTTTTTTAATCCTTTGATTACTGTTATGCTTATCTAGGGTTACCTCTGGTGTGTAATTATATTTTATTTAAGTGGTCTTTTGTAATGGAATGTATCTAATTTTTTTCCAATGTCTATACCTCTTTTCTTTTTCTCCCCCAGCTTTATTGAGATATCATCACATATAAATTATGTAAGTTAAAGGTATACAACGTGATGATTTGATATACATATGTATTGTGAAATGATTACCACACTAAGGTTAGTTAACAGCTGCATCACTTAATTACCTTTTTGGTGTGTGTGGGGAGAACTTCTAAGATCTACTCTCTTAGCAATTTTCAAGTATGCAATACAGTATTATTAACTGTAGTCACTGTAACTGTACATTAGAGCCCCAGAACTTACACATCTTATGACTGGAAGTTTATACCCTTTGACCACCTTCACTCATTCCCCCAACCCACCCCTGGCAACCACTAATCTACATTCTGTTTCTATGAGTTCACATATAAGTGAGATCATACAGTATTTGTCTTTCTCTGTCTGACTTATTTCAC
This sequence comes from Camelus dromedarius, assembly GCF_036321535.1. NCBI lineage: Eukaryota > Metazoa > Chordata > Mammalia > Artiodactyla > Camelidae > Camelus > Camelus dromedarius. The sequence goes on along the minus strand of NC_087447.1, from coordinate 56,153,269 downwards.
TTAGCATAATGCCCTCAAGATTCATTCATGTTGTCACAAATGGCAGGATTTCCCTTTTTTATGGCTGAGTAATATCCCATTGTATGTATATGCCACATTTTCTCTACCCGTCCATTCATCAGTGGACACTTGGGATGTTTCTATACCTTGGCTATTATAAATAATGCTGCAATGAACATGAGGATGTAGATATCTCTTCTAGTGACTTCATTTCCTTGGATATGTACTCAGAAGTGGAAATGCTGGATCATATGGTAAAATAGTCCTAACAAGGACTTATTCAATGCCACATGTAGAAAGGGGGTTATTTCACAGTTTTCCTGTCAAATGAATGACTGCACTGTTTTATTGTTTCTTCCCTAAGCAATGGGGACATTAGGACCTAAGAACGTTCTATTCGTATCCTTATATCTGGGCAATTTTATGTTTGTGCTTTTACAAATCTCAACCTCAGACTTGCCAGTACTGAATTTCCACCTGATTTTCACAGATTATTCCTCTGTATTAACTACCAATTCTAATCCACGATCTCCTAGTAAAAGCAGCAAATTTAATGTAGTGGATGAGAGACTATTAGAGCTAAAGTGGCTGCTTACAGCCAGAGAGTAAGAGAGAATTAAAAAAAGAACCTATAAGCAGCAGATTTTTTAAAAATTCAAAGCGTAACAGTAATAACAACCACATTCTGGAATGGCTGCTTTGTGTCAGGCACTTTACAGAGATCATTTTGTGTAATCTTCCCAACACCTTTGATGAATAGGTGTAATTGTTCCGAGCCACACAGCTCGGAGTAGAGAAGCCAGGATTTAAATCAGACCATTCTTTTTCTAAAATCTAATTTACTCGGGCAAGAAAAATAGCTCCTATGGGCATTGCCACGTTACCACCTTTGATAGTCACAGCCCGGGTGTGAATTCATGATAACAACACTGACTGGGGGTTAGGGAGGCGTCACAGGGCAGGGGGTAAGAGCACCAGCTTCGGAACGACATTGCCTGAGTTTGTGGATTTGAGTCCTGGCTCTGCGATTTCCTAGCTATGAGAGCTTGGGGGCAAGTTGCTCTTTAGCTTCTCTGTGCCTCAGTTTCCTCCTCTGAAAAATGTGAACAAAAATAGTATCTTCCCTGTGGGTCTGAAGTGCAAATTACTTAGTTACTACAAGTAAAGCATTTAGAACAGTGTGTGGAACTCAGTGAATACTGGCTGCTAACTTTGAACTATGACCGGGTACCTTGAGGACATGGGTGAAAGGAAGGAAAGAAATAGTATTTTTACGGAGCCTAATATGCCAGTGTTAGATACACACAATTATTTCATTTAGTCCTCGTGGCATAGAAGAGCAAAGCCTGAGGCTCAGAGAAGTAAAATAATTTATCCCAGTGACCCAGCTGGTAAGTGGCAAAACCAAGAGTTCATTCCAGGTCTGTCTGTGTTGCAGCAGGAAGAAAACAGGGAAGTATATTTACTATGCTGTTTTTAATACAGCATGAAAATATTTCCGTCACATCAGCAAGCATAATGGGCACAGAATGAAACTGAAGTTTAATCAACACAAATACTAAAAGGCTGGCAAAGCCTTTTTCAGGCTCCTGACCCTGCTGTGTTCCTGGCCCAGGCAATGCCAATGCCCCACTCATGACTGAAGCAGAAGGGCGTGCATCCCCCAGGCTCTGCAGCTGTCCTGGGCCCCTGTCGTGATCTGGCCTTCCGCCTGATGCGGAGCAATTACTGAAATGCCATGCCCACTCTCGAACTCTTATTTCTTGAAGAGCCCTCTCTGGTTTCACTAGGGGGAGGTTGGTCTTAATTTACCCCAGTTTCTTTCTTTACCTCTTGACATTTTCTCATTTCTCCTCACTTTTCCCTTTTCTACTCAGGCACTGCGGGCTTCCAAAGCGCCACTTCCATGGTGCATAACTCTGCCATGGTCATGAGTTACCTTATTCTCTTGAATTTTCAAGCCTGGAATGTTGACTTTCCTGTTTCTTCTTGTTTGATTTGATAGCAGTAGATAAAGCTTCAGAATTTTAAAAACACAATCAATGTAGTAATCAATGCTTAGACATTCTCGGGGCAGGGTTGGGGGGGGCGTTGCCTTTTTCATTTGCAAAATTCAGCAGAAAATTACCATCCAAGGAATGATTTCAATCAGAAAAACATCCAAACGTTGTTTCTTAATTCAACCAAGCTTGTATTTCTTTGGCCTTGAGTCCTAGCTCCATGTCACAAGAGAAGATTGATAAATGAAATAGGAAGTAAGTAGAAACTAGTTCATACTGAACCATAGGGCAACAATAGACCCAGCTGAGATGCAGAGAGAGAGAGAAATCATAAACAGTGCAAGTATGTGGCTGCATCTAGGTACAGTTATAGTCAAGCTGATAAAGCTATCTGTAAACAGACCAAAAGTAGCAGAAAGGATTGAGGGTTGTTCCAGTGGTGCCTCCCCTGGCCTTGGTTGCGAGTTGTTAGTAACACCCCAGTCAATGTCTTCATCCTGTCAGGAAAGTGATCTTAGTCATTACTATTTTTAAAACTTGTTTCAACATTTATATCTTCTTTTAAAATTCTTGCTTTATTCTTTACTACTGCTGTTGTCATCATAGTGGTAGTTGAAGAAGAATATACTTTTCCCCTATAAGATTTTATGGTTATAAAGCACCTCTACAATAACATTACCATTTTATCTCCAAACTTGGCTTCACAGTGAATAATATCTTCACTTTACAAATGAAGAATTCAAAACTAGTACATGATGTTCTTGTTATTTCTGTCCTAAAAAGTAGAGGAGCCACCTCACTGTAAACTGCTTAAAGGCAAGAATCATGTCTAACTTGCAGTTATTTTATTTCTTATAACATCCAGTTCTGCGCCCAGCACCTGTTTTTGACTGAATAAAGGAACAAACTACCATAACTTGACCTTTGCCTGAATTACTGATTTTGCCACCATCCCCTGGCCTCCACGCCTCCTTTCCCAAACTCTGCTTTCTAGCAAAGCTTAGTCTTAGAGCAAGACACAGTCTCCGGGGTGGCTCAGATTGAGGACTGTCCCATCCTGCTATTTCATTTCCATGCAGCAAGTTCCTCAAAAATCTTGCCTGTAGAGTTACATTTCTGTTACCTCTGATGTTTTTTTCCATTTGCAACTGGGATCTATCAATTTTCTATGATATTCTCTTATTCATCACACAAGCCTCATTTGTCTGTGAACATTTTTCCAGGATGATGGTTCCTCGTCAACTGAGGAAACTTCCAGTATGTAACCTGACATTTGGTCAACTTCAGGAACCCTGCATTCTCAGAGTTACTGCTCATGGCTTAAGGTATTCACTTAGGATTAAGATTCTTCTGGTTGAATTCAATACCTTTAGAGTGAGCCCTCTTTTATGCTAGCAGTGTTGTTATATGGAACTAGATCACTAACCCCTTTCCTATGTAACATGTCATATAACATATTCTGAAAGCAGTGTAAATTCAGTCCTGTAGTTAGGTATCTACTCATAGATTCATTTACAAAACAGCTATTTTTAAGCACTACAGTGTGCTCAGTACTATGTTAGGTGCTAGGAATTAAAAAATGAGTAAGATGGGGGAGGGGTACAGCTCAGTGGTAGAGCACATGCTTAGCATACATGAGGTCCTGGGTTCAATCTCCAGCACCTCCATTAAAAAGACAAAAAACAAAAGAGAGGAAAAAAAAGTTTAAAAGTAAAAACTGAGTAAGATAGTCTTTTCTATCATAGACCCTTGCTTACTCATTGTGATTCTGACCCATCGTCTTAACACCTGGACAAGTGGCTCAGTGTTCAGAAGTCTGTGATAGGAAATAGAGACCTAGTTCATTTTGTGTTCTGTTTATCATACAAGTGGCCTGATGCTGTTCTTCACAAGTATTCCAGAAATTTAATATTAAACACAGAAAAGTAAGCCCACCTTTTCATTGTAGACACTTCCTAGCACTAGGATTCAATTGTAAAAATAATTACAGATTTTTTAAAATGTTTCAAAGGCATCTGACCAGGCAGCCAGAATTATTATTCTTAAACACTAAATCAAGAAGTAGATGTGTCAAAACATCTGAGACACTGCAGACACATTTCTATTGACTTTTGCTTTTGAAATCTTACCTATTTTCCTTTAGTTTATAAAGCGTTGTTATTCCTTTATTAATAAAAATTGTCAGTTGAACTATTCTATGATAGGTATTTTGGTAGAGGCTGCAAGAAACAAGGTTACATAGGTTTTGTTCTCCAGAAACTTAACTGTTCACAAGAGGAGATGACTTGTCTTTAAAATCCCTACAATAAACCATATCATTTGGCTCGTTTATGCCCATTCTTAACCCCAAAAATGAGCCATGATATATTGGCGCTGCAAGTTACCTTTGGGATAAACCACTTTAAAACTTCCATTTTATGGGTAAAGAAGCCAAGGGTCAGAAGGGTTGAAGAACTAATGTCAGACCCTAGAGAGTAAGAGGCAAAGGAGGGTCTAGAATCCATTTCTCAGTTGTGTGGTTCGTGTTCTCGCTGCACCTCGCTGCCCCTGCTGATGGCGCAGTGAATGACACTGCCCAAAGCTGCCCTGGCCTGAAAGCAGGCTTTGATAACATTTGCCCAAGTGAATGTGCGCATGTGCAAGAGGGTGGCAGGGCAGGCCATCCTTTCTGAAACAGATCTGCTCCATCTGACATGGTTAGAGGTTAAGAAGTGATGTCTGACTTTTCAACATTGAATATTTAGCATTCAAGGGACATTTCTTGTTGTATGCCAAATAGTGTCTCAACAACTGGTAGCTGAACAGAATGGAGTATTTCATCTTTATTTAATTGGTGTGCCTTGCTTAAATGGAACTCTCAAATGAGAGATCATGCAAATTAGCTTCTGCGCTACTTTCTGGTCCAACTGCACTGGAGTAAAAAGAGCTTTGGAACTAGGCCCCCCTGGGTTGGTGCACTAGCTGTGAGACTTACCTAAGTCACTTTGCCTCTTTGAGCCTTAGCTTCTTCCTCTGTTAAGTGGAAATATTAGGACTTCCTTTGCTGGATTGTTATAAGCAATAATGCTAATAGTGCATCTCTGTGCCAGTCTCTGAGCTGGGTGTTTTCCAAGCATTATTTCTCTATGGTTGTATAATAAAAGTAAGGCACATGGCAGACTGTGTGGCACAGAAGACTATCACTATGCTTCCTTATTACTAGTTACCTAATCTTCCCTTGGAAAACTGGCATTATCATCCCATTTTCTTTGAAAATCAGAATTTTATTTACTAAAGCCTACAGCAGATTTACAAATCCAACAAATACAAGTGATCTGTTGATTTTATTTCTGGAGGAAGTGGGCAAGCAGGGGTGAGTGGTAGCTGTGAAGCAGCCTGTTATTTCATAGATGAGCCGTGGGCATCCCTCCCCTTCTTGTGAGAACCCTGAGGGCAGTGACAGTGTCTTAACCCATTACTGCATTCCCAGCACCAAGCACCATGACAGGGACCTGGTAGGCATTTGGAAAGTGTACAAAGACTTGAGTTGAAAAGTTTCTTCTTGGCTATCAGATCCTCATCCTTGGATCAGAAAAGTATAGAGTCTAATTGGTGATAAAGGGTGATATTCTAATAACCTGGATCAGGACAGCCTTGGAACCAAAGCACAATTAGCAGAGGCAGTAATCCATGTGGTTGGCGAGGTCCACACCTTGGATCTTGGAAGAGTCCAAAGTCAGAAGACCAAATCCAAGCACATCAAAATGAGAATTGGAAGGTAAAATGGAGTGCCTAGTATGTAAGACACTCTAAACCTAGTTTCACTTACTATTCTTTTAGGGTTTTCATTTGATGTTAGCAGCCTTAGGCAAGACCAGGCTAGGATCAATACAGGGGGCTCATTTGAAAGAACAATAGCTGTTTTCTTGAAGGTGCTTTTGTTTTGAATCACGCAGTCTTACTGTTTATAGGGAGGCATATCCCAAACTCAACTTTATATAATTTCAAAACTTCCACATAGGGCTTTTTTTCCTTTTCAATTTTCATTTGAATTAAGGGACAAGGTTGGCGGGGGAAAAACAAAAAGGTCCCTCTCTATAATCATTCTTATTTCCACTTTTGGTAATAAATTATCACCTGTAGTAATAAAGCAAGTTAATATTATCTGTTAAACACCTTAATTCAAATTTAAGGCAGCTCTTGAGTGTTCTTGCAATGACGTATTTTTTAGCTGAAATAATGTTGTTTCCTCTGGACATTAAGAGTCGATTCTTCATCATAAAACAGAGCATCTTGCTTACAGAATAATTATTAAACTCCCTAACAATGTAAATCTCTGTCCTTATTCTCCAATCTGAGTTTTTCCCATGGGGAAGGATTCTTCTCTTTAAGGCAAGAGTTCCCAGCCAGATTGTCACAGTTCACTGGTTCATGTCCTTTGTTTGCAAATGATTTAAAAAAGAAAAAGCTCAATGGGTTTAGGCAGAAAGTGAGCTGTGTGTCTCACAGACCAGACAGAAGGGCAGGATTGAAACTGTGTGTCAGGAACACAAACCTGGCATATGCATGCCAGCAAACTCTCTCAGCCTCCCATCTCTGCTTCTTTTCACTTGGGCGCTTGATTTCTCTAACTGTGGACAGATTTGTCCATGAATTAGGAAATATTTCTCTCAGAATTTCCAAGTTGCACCTTTTTGCTTTCTGCCACAAGAGAAAGGTTGTATTCTGCTCACTGTGATCCCAAAATGAAAGAGAGAAGAAATAAGACAAGAAGGAAGGAAAGAAGGAAGAGGGGAAGGAAGGAAGGAAAGAATGAAGGGCAGGAGGAAGGGAGAAAGATTCGTGGGAGAGAAGGAAGTATGGGAGGAGGGAAGGAAGGAGAGGAACAGACAGAAAGAGACATAAGGGGAAAAGGAGCTCTTTGATTCCCTTGGCCTTGGCCCTGACTGGGTGCCCTCCCACAGAAACCAGGGTGCAGATCCAGATAAGACACAGCAATTCCTGTGAGAATTTTAATGTTGAGACTTGGAGAGGGGCTCAGTATATCATCCAATGTAATGTGTTACTATTAATGAAATAAGTTTTATAGGTTTACTTTCTTTCTAAATTGGTTCAGATTTGAAATTACTCTTCTACTGATAACCTTTTCACTTGTTTATTCTCCAACATGGCTCTCTCAAGTAGGCGAGAAAAGGCAGTGCCTACCTTCACCGCAGGGCTATGATGACCTGGCCTCAGGCTTCATGGAGACAGAGTATCTACCTTTATTTGCTCTAAAGCCTATCAGGGAAAAGTGCTCAATAAATGTTTGTTAAATTAATTGTAAATCCAGAGTCACATTTCAGCCTATGATGAGCAATTTTTTGTAATAGCTGTGGTATTTAGCAGTTGTTTTAGGGGGTTAAGAATTATTATTTTCATAGTAACTACCTCTTCTTTTAAATTTTAACCATTGGCATATGTTTTAATCATGAGGAAAATAAATGTGAAGAATCCAATTTCATCTTTTTGTTTTGTTTCATTTTTTTTTAACTGAAGTGTAGTTGATTTACAATGTTAGTTTCAGGTGTACAGCAAAGTGACTCAGTTATACATATACATGTACCAACTTCATCGTGTATATATATGTACAGTATTGCTGCAGCTATTTCTATTAGTAATGACATAATAAAAAATTGCCAAATAGATATGTTAACACAAATGAAATCTGCAGGAATGATACTCAAAAATAACAACAAACATGGAGAAGTTCTATGTATTGTCATTTTAAAGGCATGTAAGTTGTAGCTGTTTCTCCTTCAGTAGCACATGCTTGCCATATTTATTTTCTTTTTAATTCTTGTTTCTTGTAAAATAACCATTTTTTTAATCTTTAAGTATCTGCTTTCACTTTACATATGCTTATAAAATGCTTTATGAATAATACAACATATTTAAAAGTGCAAAAAGTCTGCAGAATAAGAATGAATCATTTGTATTATTTTTGTCTTTCTTTTTTCATTTTGGTCAAAATTTGGATACAGCCCCTGGAATGTGACATACTTCTGAATGTCATCCATTACACTGGTCTTGTCAGAAACAAAATTGCCACAACTACATGGTCTAAGGAAAGGATCATGTCAGAAAGAGGTAGTTTGACAAAGATCAAATAGGAAGTGAGAAAAGTTGAGCAAATAGAGCAAAAATATTATATAATTGCACCAGTTTTTAGAAGTGGAGTCATTTCTAGACTTGAATTAATGTATGGAAAAAATGTAACTTTTTCCCCCACAATAATTTACTGGCATCCTCGTTTTATTGCATTTCACGGGTATTGTAGTTTTCACAAATTGAAGGTTTGTAGCGACCTTGTGTTGTCAAATGATGGTTAGCATTTTTTTAGCAATAAATTATTTTTAATTAAGGTATATACATTTTTTAGACATACACTATTGCAAACTTAATTAGACTACAGTATAGCGTAGACATAGCTTTTATATGCACTGGGGAACAAGAAAATTTGTGTGACTCACTTTATTACGATATTTGATTTATTGAAATGGTCTGGAACCAAACTTGGAGTATCTCCAAGATATGCCTGTACTGTCCTAAGTCTAAATGTCTTACATTAGGCATTTTACTTGCCACACCGTGTCGCTTCATTAACTGAGCATGAAGAAAGTGCTTATCCTTGAAGTTTTGTGGAAGAGAAGCGAGAAGCCTCTTTCCTGTGAGATCACTGTTATAGTTGAAACAGGGAAAGAAGCCCAGGACCATGTTGGTCAGAGAAAAATCGAAACATACAGGAGGCAACAGGGAGGGAAAACACAGCAGGGAAAAACAGAGATTTGGGGTGCCGGGCAGGTTTTTGATTGATGCTAACTCTACTGCTAACTGCTTGCGTGGTCCAAGAATGTTCTTTGTATGACTTGAATCCTTGAGACTTGTTTTATGACCCACACTATCATCTTTCCTGGCAGATGTTTCATATGCACCTGAAAAGAATGTATAGTTGACCCTTGAATAACATGAGTTGAACCTGCGTCAGTCCACTTATACGTGGATATTTTTGAATAAATATAGTACCTGTATTTTCATTTTATAAATCTTTAACTAAATGCAGGGAAAGCTTGTGTTCAATTAGAGATACAATATGTGGAATCAAAAGGACTAGGATTTGAGTCCTGATTCTATCCATCCTATTTCAGCTTCCTGCCCTTTGGAGAGTCATTTATCAATTCCTTTGTTTTTGAGGCAGAGGTAGCAGTGTGTGTATTTTTGACTGCACAGGAGGTTAGCACCCCTAACCTCCGTGTTGTTCAAAGGTCAGCTGTATGATGCTGCTGTTGGATGGATTATTCTATAGATGTTAATTTAGTCAAGTTGGTAGTGTTCTGGTTTGGTTTTATGTGTTTTGAAGCTCTGTTATTATGTGCATAAACATTTATGATTGCTGTGTCTTCTTTATGATTTTGCACCATTATCCTTATAAAATTATCTTCTTTATTGATGGTAATATTCTTTTCCCTGAAATCTACTTTTTCTAATATTAATATAGCCACTCCAGCTTTTTTTTTGTTCAGTGTTAGCATGATATACCTTTTCTTATACTTTTAATTTTAACCTATTTGTGTCTTTAAAGTATGTTTCTTATAAACAACATATAGCTAGATTTTGCTTTTGTATCCATCTGATATTCTCTGCCTTTTAATTGAGATATTTAGAACTTAACATTTGATGTGATTATTAATATGAATAGGTTTGTCCAGTCATCTTGATACTATTTTTTGTTCTCTTTTTTCTCTTTTTCTGCCTCTTTTGGGATTTATTAAATAATTGTTATAACTCCATTTCATCTCCTTTGTTAATTTATTAGCTAGGACTCTTTTTGTTGTTGTTATTTTAGTAGTTGCTTTAGGGTTTATATTACACATTTTTAACTTATCCCAGTCTAGTATTACCATCAAGTAATATTATACTATTTCATGTATAGCATTAGAACCTAACAAAGTATAGTTCCACTTCTTCCCTGCAAGTTTTGTGGTATTGTTATACATTGTGTGTGTATGCATGTATGTATTTATGTGTATAAAATTTTAAACTCCTTGATACATTGTTAGTATTTTGGTTGAACCAGAGATTTAAAGAGGTTTGAATAATAAGAAAAAACACTTACATATCTATCCACATGCTTACCATTCCCAATGCACTTCTTTTGTGAAGTCCCAGGCTTTCATTTCATTTTCCTTCTGCCTGCAGGACTTCCTTTACCATTGCTTATAGTGTGCATCTATTGCTAATGAATTCTTTTAGCTTTCTTGTGTTTGAAAACTTCTTTATTTTGCCTTTATTTTTGAAAGATATTTTCTCTGTATAAAGGATTCTAAGTTGACTCTTAAACTTTGAAGATGTTACTCCACATTTTCTTATTTGTATTATATCTGATGAGAGGATCATTGTCATTCTTATTTTCTTTGTTCTCTCTGCATAAATGTGTCTCTTTTTTTCTGGCATAAAGATTTTCTTTTTTTACTGGTTTTAAGCTATTTGATTATGATGTATCTTGGTGTATTTCTTTCCATAATTCTTATGCTTTTATAGTATTGAGTTTCTTGGATCTGTGGGTCTATAGTTTTCAATAAAATGTGGGAAATTGTTGGCCATAATTCCTTCAGATATCTTTTTCTTTCCCTCCTTCTGTCCTCTTTTTCAGGGATTCCAGTCACATGTGTATCAGGCCACTGGAAATTGTCCCACTGCTCAGTGATTTTTTTTTTTTAAATCTTTTTTCTTTCTTTTCTTTGGATAGCTTCTCTTGCTATATGTTCATGTTCATTAATCATTTCTTCGACAGTGTCTAATTTGCTGTTAATCATATCCAGCATATTTTTCATTTCACACATTGTTGATTTTATCTTTGGAAGTTCAGTTTGAGTCTTTTTATAAATATCTTTCATGCCTCTGTTTAACTTTTTGACCATCTGGAACATGGTTAAAGTACCCTGATGTTCTTTTCTGTTAATCCTGACATTTATATCACTTCTGGGTTGGTTTTGATTGGTTAATTTTCTTCCTCAGTGTGGGTTATATTTTTCTACTTCTTTTGCCTCCTTGGTAATCTTTGACTGGATTTCAGATATTGTGAATTTTACCTTTTGGGAGCTGGATATTTTTGTACTTCTGTAAATACTGAGCTGTGTTCTGGGATGCAATTCAACTATCTGATCCTTTTAAGTCTTGCTTTTAAGATTTTTAGGAGCAACATTTAGTCTAGGGCTATGTCCCACTATTGAGACAAGACCCTTCTGAGTATGCTGCTCAATGCCCAATGAATTGTGAGATTTTCTAGTTTGGCCGGTGAGAACTGGCATATTTCTAGACCTTTGTGATTGGCAAGTACAGATCACTCCAGTTCTTTCAAATGGTTCTCTCCATGGCCTCTGGTAATTTCCTCACACATACATATGCCAATCAGTACTCTGGTATATACTCAAGAGTGTATATATTTCCAGAATTTTCTGCATATTTCCGGAATTTTCTTTCTGTGTCACTGCCTTCTTTCTGGTACTCTATCCAGCAAACTCTAGTCATGTTGTTCTCCACAGAGTCTCAGTTCCATCTCTTCAGCTGATAGAGTCTGCCAGGCACCTTCTGGGTTCTTTTCTCTTTACCTGGTGGCCTGGAAACTCTCAAGGCTTAGCAAGCTGGGCAATTACAGGGTTTATCTCATTTGTTTCCATGTCCTAAGGATCACTGTCCATTGCCTGATGTCCAGTGCCTGGGAAAATAGTATCATTTGTCTGATTTCATTTCCTTTGGGTTATTTGAGGCAGGAGGTAAATGTAATTTGTTACTCCATTCATCTTTCATGGAAATGAAAGTCCCTTCTTATATCCTTAAAGCTGAAAGCTACACACCACATATCGCATATGCCCTTGCAGCTGCCATGTTTCTAGGCTGACTATCAGATGTAATTTAGGCTCAGCCAATTATATGCACTCAGCCAAGCCTTGGAATATGGAAATGAGTTGGAAGCTTTACTTCTTTTGCATATTCTATTTTTTTCTGGCAAGCGCAGTGGTCATAGAGATAAGTTGCGTTTTCTCAACTGTGTTATCAGAATTTCCATGGTTTTGTCTATAACTTCATGTGTGTCAAGGCGCGAGGCTCAGGGCATCCACTTTTCTCTTGTGCTGATCTAGGAGCTATGTCATGTCCCTGGAGCCAAGGGCTTCACTGGTGATCTCCTGATTCCTGGAGTGTAGACAAGATGGTGTATTCTTGGAGACAACAGTTCTGGTGGTGGGTTCTTATGGCAGAGTAGCAGCTTGTCCATCAGCTTTGGAATCACAAGAGTTTGATTCAGTTCGAGGTAAAGTGAACCTATAACACCCTGATTGTTCTGCTTGTTCAGGGCCACATGAGAGTGTACAAGCACTTATAAAGGTGACTGGATCTTATTTAACATATCCTCATGAAGCTATTCCCACAGAGCTGTCCTGTTTAAACAGATGGCCCTGCTCTCCTACAGCTTGAAGAATTTTTCAGACAGGATGAATTTTTCTGACTGATTTGCCCAGTCCTTCCATGTGACCTGTCTTAGCAGAGATCTTCCTAACATCTCACTCTGTTAAGCCAGCCTCCTCTCCAGGCAATGTTTTCTCCTATTTCAGGTGATGTGCCCTCTGTTCACCCCGAATCTCCATTCTCCCCTGTCTTGCTGCCTGGCTTACAAGGATGAAAGGAAGCAGCCTTGGATTTGGCCCTTTCTGCCCTCTTTATTGCATCACACCCTGGAGAAAATCATTGTATAACAGAGTTTGTACCCCAGATCAGCGTTTCATCCAGAGTCTCTTGTTGTGTGACTTAGTCAAGGCACTTCACCACTCTGATCCTCAATGTCCTCACATGTAGAATGGGGATAAAAACATGAGGGGATAAAATGAGGTACTACAGGTAAAGAACCTGACATCTAGCAAACTCTCAATAGGTGGCCATTATTGTTTAGACTTTTTATTCTGATACCTAATCCATACTCTTTCCACTTTTCTGTACTGTTCCACTTGCCATGTACCCCCTCATATAAGGTTTCTGACAGAAAAGGTGTCAGAAAGAAATAACATTATGATTTATAATAGCTTTTCAGAGACCGTCTTAAGAATTTAGATGTACCTCATTCTTTAAACAAATCAAATTCAGAACAAAAAGCAGGGAGTAGAAATCTTTCAATAGCCACCTATATTACTGTACTTAAAATAGATTTTTAAAAAAAGAATTTATCGGTGACTTTTCAGGAATATTACTGCTCAAAGATAAAAAAAAAAACCTGTATTTCAGATCTTTGAGTAAGTCTGATAATCACAGTTGAAACTGGGATGTTGTGAAAACCAGCGTTACTCCTTTGTGACAGCGGCAAGCAGTTTAACGCTTTCTGGTTTGTTTTCTCATTAATAAATAAAAGAAGCATGAAAGGAGGATGATGATAGAAGTGGGGCTTCTGCTTAAACCTCTCAAGTCCTCCAGTCATCAGCTTACTTGTTTGTCTTCCCCGTTAGACTCTGCCTTACTTATCCTCTCAGGCTCAGCACCCCAGCACCTAGGACAGTGAATACTTAGCCCATGGAAGATACTTAATGTTGTTTGGATGAGATAACATTTATAGTTGAGCAAATCAAGACACAGAAAGGCCAAATCTTCCCAGCGATATATGGTGGAGACAAAACCAGATCCCCAGTCTTCCAGCTCTTTCTCCACCATTCTTTTCACTCTGTTGCTGCTTCTGAAAAGGAGTGGCCTCAAACAGGAAGTTTGAAAGCACTTTCATGAAAACTTTAGCTTTAAGCCCATGGGGCCACTGCAAAGAAAACCGATGACTTGGTGAAGTCAAGTAAATATTCTACTTTGGAATCCACTCAAATGTGACTCATCCTTGCGCCTCCCTTCTGAGGTTGTACACACTGAATTATGTCATGCCTAGTTTGCTCCAGGCTCACAGTGAGTCACCCAAAACTTGAGAATCAGATGGCTTCTTCCTGTTTATGTCTCCCTGTTTCCATTTCTAGAAGGTAATACTTTTCAACTGGATTTGCTGTTCCTGGGCAAAAATCACTAGCCCTTGAGATAGAGTCAAGATAAGGCAAATAGCTCTTCCAAAGTATTGGCACAGCAGTAAGACACGTACATACTTTATAGTGGTGATAATAATGGCCCTTACTAGCCACTTAGGCACTGTTTTCAGAAATTTGTGTACTGCATTTCATCTTCTCTTATATAAGCCCCACCATTTGATGAAATAAATTATGAACACCTACTGTGAGATGTGCATCAGTTACTAGGAGGCATTTAATACATTGGGGTTTTTGATGAAAGAATGTTCCCAGCATTGCCCTTAGCTGTTAGTCTCGTTGGGCAGACTGGTCTAATATACAGGCGGTGAGACAGAAAGAGAATGGTTTCTTAACACTGTTGTGCCAGGCACTATGTTAAGCATCACATTGAAGAGTGCGTGTGAGTGTGTGTGTGTAGCTCCTCACAGAAACACTGTGAGGTTCTTTAGATGATCCAGTGTAGACAGGCTAGAATTTAAGTCTGGTCTGCTTGGCTCTTCCAACTCCATCACATGGCAGTTCAGCCAACTGAGATCAGAAAGGAATGTGGAGGCCGGGGGACAGGACTGAAATTGTCAGAAGACACTTGGTAGGAAAAAAAAAAATCAAAGATGAGTTGGACCTTGAAGAATGCCATTGGGATTAGATGGGCAGAAAGGAGGGGATTCTGGACAGGTCAGCTGGTGCTTAGGCTACTGGACAGTCACCCACAGACAAGACAGAACCTGCCAACCTGTTTGGAAATAGACTTCACTCCTCTGTGCCCAGAATTCTTTATCATTGTACCCAAGGTTTTTTATTGGATGTTGCTGTTCAACAGCTAAGCAATTATCCCTCAGTTATGGTATAATACCCAAAAGGTGAATTTTAAGCCACACTTCTCTTGTGTACCCTTACACTGAGAAATTACATTTCTAGGAAAGTCACGTTGTACTAAAACTCAAGTGTCTCAGAGATTGCAACCCACAGCGCTAAAAACACCATTAGAATTATCTTTATGCATTTGTTTGTGTATGTATACAATATCTCTGCAAAAATATAGAAACTTCCATCGGTGGCTCATTCAAGGAAGGAGAACTAGATGTTTGAAAATTGGGGGGAGGTGGGACAAGACAAGGATGCCCACTATCACCACTCCTATTCAACATAGTCCTGGAAGTCCTAGCCACAGCAGTCAGGCAAGAGAAAGAAATAAAAGGGATCCAAACTGGAAAAGAAGAGGTAAAAGTGTCATTATATGCTGATGACATGTTACTATATATAGAAAACCCTAAAAGGTCCACACAAAAGCTACTAGAGCTGATTGAAGAATTCAGCAAGGTAGCAGGTTACAAAATTAACGTTCAAAAATCAGTTGCATTTCTTTACACTAATGATAAATCAACAGAAGAAGAAAGTAAAGAAACAATCCCCTTTAAAATAGCACCCAAAGTAATAAAATATCTGGGAATAAATCTAACCAAGGAGGTGAAAGAATTATACACAGAAAACTATAAACCATTGATGAAGGAAATTAAAGAAGACTTTAAAAAATGGAAAGATATTCCATGCTCTTGGATTGGAAGAATCAATATTGTTAAAATGGTCACACTGCCCAAGGCAATCTACAGATTTAATGCAATCCCTATCCAATTACCCAGGACATATTTCACAGAACTAGAACAAATCATAATAAAATTCATATGGAACCATCAAAGACCTAGAATTGCCAAAGCATTACTGAAGAGAAAGAAAGAGGCTGGAGGAATAACTCTCCCAGACTTCAGACAATACTATAGAGCTACAGTCATCAAGACAGCATGGTATTGGTACCAAAACAGACATATAGACCAATGGAACAGAATAGAGAGCCCAGAAATGAACCCACAAACTTTTGGTCAACTCATCTTCAACAAAGGAGGCAAGAATATACAATGGAATAAAGACAGTCTCTTCAGCAAATGGTGTTGGGAAAACTGGACAGCAGCATGTAAAACAATGAAGCTAGAACACTCCCTTACACCATATACAAAAATCAACTCAAAATGGATTAAAGACTTAAACATAAGACAAGATACAATAAACCTCCTAGAGGAAACATAGGCAAAACATTATCTGACATACATCTCAAAAATTTTCTCCTAGAAGAAATAAAAGCAAGAATAAACAAATGGGACCTAATGAAACTTACAAGCTTCTGCACAGCAAAGGAAACCAGAAGTAAAACAAGAAGAAAACCTACGGAATGGGAGAAAATTTTTGCAAGTGAAACTGACAAAGGCTTGATCTCCAGAATATATAAGCAGCTCATACGACTCAATAAGAAAAAAAACAACCCAATCCAAAAATGGGCAGAAGACCTAAACAAGCAATTCTCCAAGGAAGACATACAAATGATCAAAAAGCACATGAAAAAATGCTCCATATCACTAATTATCAGAGAAATGCAAATCAAAACTACAATGAGGTATCCCCTCACACCAGTCAGAATGGCCGTCATTCAAAAATCCACAAATGATAAATGCTGGAGAGGCTGTGGAGAAAGGGGAACCCTCCTACACTGCTGGTGGGAATGCAGTTTGGTGCAGCCACTATGGAAAGCAGTGTGGAGATTCCTCAAAAGACTAGGAATAGACTTACCATATGACCCAGGAATCCCACTCCTGGGCTTGTATCCAGAAGGAAATCTACTTCAGGGATGACACCTGCACCCCAATGTTCATAGCAGCACTATTTACAATAGCCAAAACATGGAAACAGCCTAAATGTCCATCAACAGGTGACTGGATAAAGAAGAGGTGGTATATTTATACAATGGAATACTACTCAGCCATAAAAACTGACAACATAATGCCATTTGCAGCAACATGGATGCTCCTGGAGAATGTCATTCTAAGTGAAGTAAGCCAGAAAGAGAAAGAAAAATACCATATGAGATTGCTCATATGTGGAATCTAAAAAACAAAAACAAACAAACAAAAACAAAGCATAAATACAGGACAGAAATAGACTCACAGACAGAGAATACAGACTTGTGGTTACCGGGGGGTGGAGGGTGGGAAGGGATAGCCTGGGATTTCAAAATTGTAGAATAGATAAACAAGATTACACTGTATAGCACAGGGAAATATACACAAAATATTATGATAACTCCCAGAGAAAAAAATGTGACAATGAGTGTGTATATGTCCATGAATGACTGAAAAATTGTGCTGAACACTGGAATTTGACACATTGTAAAATGATTATAAATCAATAAAAAATGTTAAAAAAAAAAAAAAGAAAATTGGGGGGAGGTAAAAGATTTTTTGTTTTTACTATATACACCTTAAATTTATACCATATGAATGTATTACTTAATTTATAATTAGTAGCAAAATTTTACGCATTTCATTTGTAAATAAAAAGCATTCATGTTCTTTAAAACAAAACAAAACAAAACAAAAACGTTATTAATTACTGAGCAACAAACAGGGCTTCATGAGATGGTGCTGTTACTGCAGAAAGTTCTCTCCTTGGCTAGTAGAGGCCTGCTGTGTGGCCTCGTGGAAACAGGTATCCTCTTCCGGCCTGGAAACCAGACTAGCTGAAAGCCAGTCCTGCTTTACACTAAGTAAATTGAGTATCCTTGAATACGTCTTCTGACTTGGTAAACTACTCAATAGTACTCCTACCTAGGAAATGTCCGAGTTGCACTAAACCAGTGTTTTCTAAGATGTGCTCTTCAAAGTCATTTGTTACAAATGTTTGTGAAACAGTTGCGTATTGTGCACCCTTCTTGTAGATTCGCAATGCAAATTGCTATTTAAAAGGCTCTGAAGGGCCCCGTAGTAAACAAACATTGTTTAATCCAGCATTAAAATAGTTATTCCATGACAGAACACACTCTGGGGAATGTTCCACTATGTGCTGTGCATTGAACAGAGATTCCTACCACTTATGAGAAAATTCAGTTTGCTTTAAATATGATTTGTAGGTTGTATCTATCATATTCTCAAGGTTCCTGAAGATTTAAAACTGCATAAGGACTTCGTAAAGACCCTGTTATACTGTCTGCCTTTTTCTTCTTCTCAATCTTCTGGATGCAGGTCAAAGTGTTTTATCTAACTCCAAAGGCAGTGAGGTAGGGGAGGAGGAGGTACCATGTCTTTGTTCGCTTGCTGAATAACCAGTTTGAGAGGTGAGTTAAGGATGCAGCCATCAACCCTTCTGAAGGCTTCAGATTGCAATCTGAACCGATTCCTCAGCACAGTCATAGTAATGTAACCTCTGATGAGACTGAGTACTGAAGGTGACCTCTGGGTTTCTCAAGATCAAATAATAGTTAGAAATGGTTAATATGATCATTCTATGATGAGGGATCTGTGCCAGGAAATACGTTCGTCACTGGTGATACCATATTCATTAGGATGGATCCCTGCCCTTGAGGAGCTCCCAGGACAGTGGAGGATACAGATACCAGCACAATTACAACTCAGTTATGTAAATTCCTTAGATTAGAGTGGGTATGAAGAGCAATGGCAACTTGAAATGAAGTTCCTTGTGACTGAAAGATATTTAATCAAGTCGCTTTCGTCGATCCAGTCAGTTCAGAAGCAAATAAACTGTTCTTGTGTTTGTAGCCAATTACCTGTCTTGGCTACATAATGATGATGATGGTGTGGAAAGGGAGGCATTATGAGTCATTGTGAGAGATGGAGCTATTTTGTTTAATCGTTGTGGAAAGATAATCGACCCTCTCAACACAAGTACATAATCCACTAAAAATTAATGCAGACAATCTTTCACTTATATCACTGTAAAAAAATTTTATCAGTAAGTGAGAGGATAGGTCCTTCAGTAAGGTCCGGAAGCACAGGTACCAGGCTTCTTTCCTTTCCAACCCTAATATTACCTGCCAAATGGCAGAATTTACCCCAAGGGATTCTGGTTCATCATGTCAGGTTAAAGAAAAAGAGGACTTAGCTGCCAGAGTATAACGTCCTCAGTTTCCAAGTGATAACCTTGAGAAGCAGCGAGGCTTGAGAAAAGCCACCCCAGTGATCAGGGAGAGAATTCTGTCTGAGATCTAGGACTCCTGAACCCCATCCCAGGGCAGCTGTCTTACTCCTGCTTGGGTGTCTCAGGACACTTGTTTACAATTCTCAGCTATTGAATTTCATGTTTTGCGGAAATAAGTGGTTGGGTGGAAGTTAAAAACAAGAATCACAAACTAACATCTCATCTTGTCACAAGAGGACAATCATCCACTTTAAGATTACAGTACCCAACATAAATATAGCTGCCAGTGATTTTAGCATAGAAAGCCCCCTACCACACACATGATTTGGATCACCTTACTAATTTCCAAGCAGTTTCCAAGAATGTACTGGAACTGGTCCACGGTGAGCAACCAACAAATTCTGGCCAATGGACCAAATATCTACTGTCTGATAAATTAAATCAAAACAGTGAATCATGACACTATCAGTTTTCTCTCAGGCAGAAGTATTCCAAGAACCCAAATGCCAAGGAGACAGTGCAATGCTTGAGACTAATATTGAAAGGAGGTGTCAAGATAAGATGAGTATTAATTTAAACAGCAACCCTGCACTGTGCCAAGCAATATCTCATTTAATCCCCACAACCTCTCTATAAAATAAGCTCTCTTTTTGATCAGATGAATCTGGACTCAAGATGAATAACCTCTCTAGACTTTAATTTCCTTATCTACAAAACAAGGGTAATGATAAAGACCTACTCCCTTGTAGGGTTCTTGTGAGAATTCAAATAATGACCATGAGCTGCATAGTAGAGAGACATCACATACTGATTGCTTAAAAAAAAAAAAAAAAGTAACTTTTAATATGATTGTTACTCACCGGACCCCCTCGTCAAGTTTTACAGAAGGTTGTATTTTAGAATTTCTTCTGCAACTGTTACAATACAGAGAGCAGGTAAGATGAAGCAAGAACTTTCAAAATTGGATGAGACTGCCAGGATGGCAGGGCAGAAGGATGCAGTGCTCACCCTCTCCCACAAGGACAGCAAAACTACATCTACACAGAGACAAAATCTCACAGAATACCTACTGAACTTTGGCAGGATATCTCTTACAATTGGAAATACAGGGAAACCCTCACAGAACTGGATAAATAACAAGTTTCTACTGTGTAGCACAGGGAACTATATTCAGTATCTTGTAGTGATCTATCATGAAAAAGAATATGAGAATGAATATATGTATGTGTACGTATGACTGAACTATTATGCTGTACACCAGAAATTGACACAACATTGTAAACTGACTATGTATGCCTCCATTAAAAAAAAAGAAAACTGCTTTCAAAATCCTTACTTACAGCTATGTTAACACTTTAAGTGATTTTTCTTTGTAAAGAAACTACGTCAGAAACATCCTAAACTTTGGGTTTATTTAAAAGGCCTTTCACAGCTTCAAAGTTTCAAAGTTAAACCCAGCAGTAAAGAATTTGGGGAAAAATTACTGCCCACTCCCCATGTGGAGGGAACAACCCACCAACAGGATCCTACCGACCAAATACAGATTAGTAAGATGTTACAAGAAATGTGAAGAATTGGGGTCTGCTATGCAGATTTAGTCCACATTAGTTTATCCTTGATTTCTAATTAGAGCAAAAAGGAACATGAAAGAACACAGTTTTTGGAGAAAAGGAAAAAACCTGCTTAAACGTCACCAAACTAAGGTCCTCATGTTTTCCTTAGTTATTTATTCTTTCAATACACTGAAGGCACAGATCGAACAAAATTGTGCACTCATTTGCACAGAAACAGTTAAATAAATAAAACAATTCTATTGGCATAACAATAAAAATAAACTAAATCCTATCATTTACCCTGCTCTTTAAACATTCTTCTCATTATTCAAATAAAAGCCTTAATAGTGATCGCTAGTTATAGCTTGTATTTCTAGCACAGGCTTCTTTTAGGGGTCTCAGTGAACTGAGTGTCTGATCTAGTATCTTCACCATATGACAATTCCCCAAGGCAGAGAAGGGTAAGTGACAGCTTCCTGGGGCATCATAGGGTCAACTGTGATATTTATGTGAAGAAAAATGTTGCAAAGGGTTAATTCTCAGTGTACCATAAATGCTCCCTAGTGCCAAGTTCACTGTGGTCTAGGAGAGAGGCCCAAGGCTTTAGAGCCAGAAGACATTAGTTTGAGTATTAACTCAACCAATTACGGGCTGTGTGACCTTTAAGTCACGTCAACCTTTAGAATCTCAATTTTATTATTAGAGTTCTCCATCAATTTGAGCGAGAAGGGTGGAGGGCCACACATGGCTTCAGTGATCAACTCTGGGCTAATAACTTAAATTTGTCTCTAAACCTGACTTGCTTATAAATATAAATTCTCATTTCCAACCACCTGCTTGATTTCTCCACTGACCATATCCAAAGCAAACTTCACTCATCGAATCCATGCATAAAGAATAAATGGCAACTGTTGCCCTCACGTCTACCAAAAGACACAGCAGTGTTGTGAGAATTTGAGAGTAAGGCTCTTCACCTACAGAATGACACCCAACCTCCTCATGAGGGCTTTCGAATTCCTCCATCTACTTTTCCAACCTCATTTCCCACCACATACCCACGCAGACTCCGTAATCTCCAGGAGTTCTGGACAATGGATATTCCTCTAAACCCAAACATTCTTTTGTAACCTGATGCTTTTGTTTATTCTGTTTCCTCAATCTCTAATGCTCTTTATTTTCGTCTCTTTTTCGGCCAAGTCATATGCATTCCTCGAGGCTTGCTGCAAACACCACCTTTTCCATGAAGCCTTGTCTGGCCATTGAAATTAATGTTACTCTTTCTTCAGTTTGTTCAGTAGCATGTTATTCATCATTGTTTTATGCACCCCTTACATTATGCCTTGTCTTGAAATTATTTGTACACATAACTCTTTCACACACTAGACTAGTATCTCATTGATGGAAGGGGCCAGATTTTACACACACACACACACACACACACACACACACACAGCATCCAGTACTGGTTTTTTGCATGTAGTAGGTGGTTATCTCATGCATGTTAAGCATATGGATGTTAACGTGAAAGTAGGTGCTTTACTTGGTCAATCATCTCCTGAGATCTAAGGATGTGATCTTTCTCTCTGGGACAGAAGATGCCCTCAGAGGCAGACATACAGTGGACAGTGTAGTCATGAGAGACAGACGGATCTGGGTTCAATTTCTAGCTCTGCTGTTTGCCTTCTGGGTGACATGATCAAATGACTTAATATCTGTGAACTTCATTTTTTTTCAATATATAACCTGGAGAGATTAAATAACAGATTCATGGCACTCTTATATTCAATGCCTACTGTAATGGCTAGCCAATGGCTGGTGCTCAATAACTGTTAATTTCCATCCTCATTTTTTTCCTCCTGTTGAACCCAGTGCTATCAGATATGGATAGACTAAGGCTTCTTTACCTGGGGGAAAAATACGTAACTGGTATTTTCAAGTCATATGTCAAAAAAGACTGACAGAAGATAGTAATAAAATATTTAAATAAAATTTAAATGAAAGAAAAAAAAACTTCTAACAGTTTTATCAAAATAACATTATTGGCTTAAAGCCACCAAAAGAGTTATTTATCAAATGTATCATGTTTTGAAAACAAGGAAGAGACAGAGAGAAAGAAAGGAAACATAATAAATCCCAGTGGGAGACATTGGACTAAGTAAAGGACTACCTCTTGAGCCAGTTTAGAGAAATCATGAACTCTGTGACTTTACCATGAAATCACAAAAGCCTACGTCTCTGTGGATTATCAAACAAATTACTTCACCCAAATCCATGTTTCTTCCCCTATTTTATAGATTTCATATCCTTTCCCTGCTTGATGTCAGTAACTCCATTTTCCCTAACTGATGAAATGAAATTGAAAAGGGCCCCTTGTGGATATTCCTTCCTGACAGAATTGATCTAAATCTGTCCTGGGCTATGAGCCTCTTCCTTGCCAGACAGTCTGCCTTGATTAACTTCACAACAAGTTGGTTCCCTTAGGATGCTCACCCATCTGTAAAACAGAAAATTCTTCTCCCCACTACCCCAAATTACCAGTCTGCAGGGCATTTCTTCAAAACCCAGTACCTGCTTTGTTTTGGCAGTTTTGATGGGAATCAAGCATTCATGTTGCCTAATTATTCCATTGCCAGTTGCTGTTACGCCTGAAACTCAATGATGAAATATCTCTGAGCAACCTAAGCCTGTTGGTGGGTTTCGTTTATCATTTCTAAACATTGACTCAAGGCAAGAAGCATAGCAGCCAACTGTGTGGTCGTGATGCAGAGCCTAGAGGATTAATATTTCTTTGATGCTTGTATCAAATATCCCTGCTAAAATCAGAGGTGATGTGAGGTTCCTAAAGACAAATGAAATTTTTGCTTTAAAAGTTATTGCCCAGCACTTGGGTTACAAAACCTTTCCTCTTGCTCTGTGGTTCAACCCTTGACACTCTCAGAAGCAGCGTTGGTTCTTACAGAGTATGAAATCCAACTAGTCCATTAGAAGCAGGTGGATGAATGGATAAACAGCAAGTTTCTTCTGTATAGCACAGGGAACTATATTCAATATCTCGTAGTAACCTATAATGAAAAAGAATATGAAAACAAACATATGTATGTATATGTATGACTGAAACGTGATGCTGTACACCAGAAATTGATACACTATTGTAAACTGACTATATACTTCAATTAAAGAAAAAAAAAGAAGTGGGTGGCTGCAGGAGAGGGTCCAAGTGGGCCCTTGGTTTCCTCCAAAAATTGTACTGTTTCTACTGTTGCATTTAATAATCTGAATATAATTGATTTGCTGACAGTGTTTTCTTACCTACTAGACTCGTACACTGTGTGAGAGCAAAGATACTATCTTACTTGTGTTTACGTTCAACACTAAGCACAGTATGAGGGGCCCTGAAGAAGCACTTAATAGGTAATGAGACCCGGGTGAGAAGAGAGAGCAGACACAGAAAAGTAAAGGTTTGGGGAGTTTGTTCCAAGGTGATCCCCAGGCAGCATTATGATCACCAAAAATGGGACTGTGGGAAGGGGAAAGTCAGTCATGGCCTCACGTTACAGCTGATGATGACAGCTGTGGATCTCGATGGCTCAAAGGGCCACTATCCAGGACTCAGTCTGGCAGCCTACATGGTCCTCCCCTCTGGTTCCTCAACCAGACATTTTCCCCAGCATCAACCTGCTTACCTTCCCCTGGGTATGACTATTCGAGGAATAACTGTCATGGCCAAGTTCCTCTCATGATTTCCTGCCCAGTTTACACACACTTATCAGACCTGATTAGCCAATTTCAAATTTCCCCATTGGCTTCTTTGTCAAAGCCCAGCCTTGGCTAACATGAAAAATGGTATCAAGCAGCAACTTCTCATTCCTTCCTCCTCTCATTAGAAGAAATGTTTCTCTACCAGTCAAATTGCTCTCAGTCCATGCACACAGTTCACTGGATGTGCCCCAGAGCTTTCTCTCGTTCTCTAAGAAAGTGTTGACATTCTAACAAGATTTTTCTTCTTCTAAGGAACTGTCTTCTGCTTGTCAATAGAAACAACCTCTGAAGACAGAAGAGAGCCCCCTAAAAACACATACGATAAGTATCTGTTGAAATGTGTCCCATTGAGTGGTGTTCTCTACTCTTTGGGAGAACGAATCACAGCTCCATCCTGCAGTGTTCCTGCAATCAGAGTTTGAAACACCCCAGTGTCTCTGTAGTTATCTCAAGGAGGCCTTCTCACTTCTCCCAAAATGCTCCAAGGAGAATTTTTATCAAGTTTCTACTTTAAAAGCAAATGGACACCTTGTGGGAACTGGAGGTGGCTTTAGGGGTTTCATAATATCAATAAGAAAAGAGAGAGCTTTCTTCATTTTGAAGTGCTTGGGGACTAATGTACTAGTTGAAGATTTTCACTCTCTGATTTAAGGAGCCTCAGGGTTCTTCTTAGGGGCCTTTGGGCTCCTGGGCTGTTGGAAGAGAGGCCAGAAGTTCTGTTTTCCCTCTCTGTTTTCAATCAGAGGTTTAATTGTTATGTTTCTAGAAGCCTTCTTTTAAGGGGAAAAAAAGGTTCATTCTGGTGATAAAACTGAAAACATTGCACTCAGATTATAGTGAGAGAGATGGACAGACAGACAAATACTGGAACCTCTGTCCACCCCACTGCCATCCCCTACTCAAGCCATCGTCACGTGGGTGAGCTACCTGGGGTCTCGGCATTGGCTCTTGCCCAACATACTGCTGTCCACTCACTTTCCACGTTACATCCAGAAAGATGTTTTCAAGGTAAATCTGATCAACTTACTATCCTGTTTAAAATTCTCTAATGGCCCCCAATGCCATGAGGAAGAGAAATGTGCACTTCACTATAACTGCAGGACCCTCCAGGGGATTGTGGGAAACCGGCCTCTCCTTCATTCTCTGGTCTCATCTTGGGCCATCCAGGACATTGGTCTTCCTTCAAGTTCACTGCCTGCTGTTTCTTCCTGCAGCACTTCTGAACTGCATATTCCCTCTGCCTACATCTGCTGATCCTGCAGATCTTAGAGTAGACAGCACCTCCTCCTGGAAGCCTCCCTAACCCATTCTCCCTGGAGTAGGTTCTTTCTCTCCACTGAATGCTCTCATAGATTATTTGAGATGTCTCATACTGGTAATTATGTCTTCTACATCTGTCTTTCCTCTAAATTCCAAACGTGGCCCTGTTTTTCTTGTTTACCGCAAAACCCCCAATACTAGCATAATGCCTGGCACATAATAGGTGTTCATTAACAGATAACTGAAAGAATGAATGCATGGCTTCAGGCACCAAAAAGTTATAGGTATTTGCTGTCTGGGGGCAGTCCACAGGATGATATGATCATTTTACCAAATGGAAAGAGAACTGCACTGAGGAGAGCAAGCCGGCTGCTTAGTGACTCCAGCCCACATGAAACATCTGTGCTCCAGGCTCCCCTAGCCCTTACTGCCAACAGAACCACCAGCCCAAAGCCTGGCACTTAGGAAGAGCCCGATAAATGTTAAATAGATAGATTGATATTAAAAAATGAAAATTGGGACTAAATCATTCTTGCACCCCATAAAAGCTGAGTCATGTCATAGTTTTCTGTGCCAGTACGTATTATTCTTGCAGTTTTCCAAGTATTTATGAACCAGGCGTTATGCTATAGGAGTTTTACAGGTGTTACCTCATTTCACCCCAACAACGCCTATTAAGCAGTGTCTTTAGTCAGTTCAAGCTGCTACAACAAAGAACCATAGCCTGGGTGGCTTGTCAACGTCAGACATTTATTTCTCGCAATTCTGGAGGCTGGAATTCTGAGATCGGGGTGCCAGCACGGTTGGGCTCTGGTGAGGATCCTCTTCCGGGTTGCAGACTGCCAACTTCCCTTTGTATCTTTCCATGGTGGAGAGAGGAAGAGAAAGCAAGCTCTCTCGTGACTTTTAAGGGCACTAATCCACCCTCATGACCACATCTAATTCTATATTACCTCCAAAGGCCCCACACTGGAGGGTAAGGTTTCAACATATGAATTGTGTAGGAACACAGAAATTCAGTCCATAGCAGACAGAAATTAGAATTTAAGGACCCTGCCTGCAGCCACAGAGCAAGTCAGTGGCAAGTAGATGAAGTCTCCCAGGTCTGACTACCACTTTTCATTATCCTGGTGCCTGACATGTAGTTCAGGAGGTGAATGGATGGATGGGTGGATGAATGACTTAATACTAGGTGAATATTAGGTGCATGGGAAATGCCCCAGCAAGAGCACTGTCGTGCTAAAGTTTAAAGATTGTGCTGTTGAAATAAAATACTAATAATATCCACAGACTCTATAAACACTAAAAGTACAGACATGAATATTCCAGACATTGTTAGTTCCTTTTTCTTTCTATAAATTCCTGAAATACTGGCCAGACCTGGGACATTCCCTACAGACATTTTATTCAATTAAGCAGAACCACTGAACAGAGCTCTTCCTGAGCAGGTCAGGCGGCAGCACCGCATTTGGCCTGTCAGCACTCTTTGAACAGTCATCGAGCAAAGAGTACCACAGGGGTTTGCAAAACAAATGTGTACAAGAGGAAGAGAGAAAGATGGGGTGACCCTGTGTGACCCACGATATAACAACACAAGAGCGGCATATGTATATGCATATACTAATCCCAGGGCTTTTCATCCATAATTAATCCTCACTACACCCTGTGAGATCGTTCCTACCGTATTTCAGTGAATCTAGGTTATCACTGATTGTAAGATGCTAAGAAAGGAAAAATGCTCTCTGTGTGTCACCATGAAAGGAAAAATGCTATTCATTAAATTACAATATGGCATGGATGGTAAGATACAACCTAACTCTAGAGACATGAGGATGGAAAAAAAAGTGCATTGTAAAATTGATAAAATATAGTATTTTAAATCCCATTTTACACATGAGGTGACTGCAAGAGACTCAGAGAGATGAAGTAATGTTCCCAAGGTCACAGAGTGTGGGTTTTGAATTTGGTTCAGTTCAATTTAGCCTCATGTAGTAAGCACCTCCTCCTCTGTGCTCTGTGGGAGAGACACAGAGACAAATGAGATTCAGTCCTAACCATGAGGAGCTGAGCCGTCCAGCAGGGAAATAGACCCACAGGTAAATCAACTAAAATGCTGCCTGCTAAGTCCAAAAACAAGACCAGGTACAAGGTTGTAACCTGACACAGAGAGGGGAATGGATAGGCAGGCTCTCTGGATAGGTTCAGAGGATTCCTAGAGAAAGTCATGCATTTCAACGAAGAGATTAAAATTTGCAGAATGATTTCATGTTTATTTCTTTATATCCAATAAATGCTTCAACTTTTTAAACAATGTTAAGAAAAATTCTTGGCTGACAAATTTTCTCTACACAGTGTGAGTTGTAGTAGTGTGTCCAAGAGAAGAAGGGAAAGCCTTCCACAGCCCAACTCATGTGCGTGCTTCCAGGGGGCCCTCAGAATGTGAGATCACTGCTATTACAGAGGGGGTTCCCTTTAGGGGAAAGCCTGAAGGGCCTGCCTGCTCAGCTGGGTGGGGTGGGAGGGGTGCTACCACCTCTCAGCTAGTGGATCTGGGAGAATTGTCCCTTTATTCATCAGCTTCTTTCTGAGCACCTGGTGGGGGTCCCTGCTCTGCAATCCTGTGGTACCCCACACTAACTTTATAATATTATATATTGCACTTAGTTTTAACTGTATTTAGGGCCTTTGCATTGGCTCGTTCCTCTTCTTAAAACATTTACCTCAGATGCCTCTGTGACTAACTCCCTCACCTCCTTCAAGCCTTCCCTCAGATGTCTGTTTCTCAGTGAGTCCTCCCTTAACCACCCTATTTACAATTGCAACCTTCACCACCACCACAACTCTACTCCGTCTCAAAGTCCTGATACCCCTTAACTCTGCTCTATTTTTAACTTGTTCTATAGCAACTATGTACTCCTACTCTAACATACTGTCTGCTTATTTATTAGGTTTATTATTTTTTTGCCCATCTTCTCTCACTGGAATATAAGCTCCACAGAGGCAGGAATGTTTGTCTACTTCCATTCACTGATAGACCCCAAGCTTCTAGAATCATCATTGGTACATGATCAGTATATATTTGCTGGATGAATAAATGAATAAGTGAGTAGCTGAATGAATATACCCCTTACTGGTATTCTCAACCAAACATCAAACTCCATGAGGACAGGAAGCAAACCTTGTTTATTGCCAAGCCCTCAGCAAATAGCAAAGATTGGCACATAATAGGCCCTCTATAAATAAGATTGCATTTAATATTTAAATGACTACTATCTCTTATCCATGTGTGGAAGTTAAATCACATCCTGAACTCAGTGTTTTTACCTGGGTGAGTAAGGAACCATCTTCTCTCTTCTCTATCTGCCCTCATTCAATAGGTGATAATGGCTGTATAGCACTGGGAACTATATTCAGTATCTTGTAGTAACTTATGGTGAAAGGAATATGAAAATGAATATATGTATGTTCATGTGTGACTGAGGCATTATGCTGTACACCACAAATTGACACAACATTGTAAACTGACTATACTTCAATAAATACATATATAAATTCAAAAAAAAGGTGGTAACAGGAGCCTTTATGGAATATGTGAGATGTTGAGGTGAAGTTTTCCCTGATTCCAGATCTTGTCTTGCCTCAGTCTAGTCGGTAGTTCTCACCCAGTCTTCTGAAGAGTCATAAACGAAAAAAAAAAAAAACAAAAAACAAGCTCGGTGTTGGGGGAGCTGAAGTGATCATCCACCAGTCTGGTTCTGCGGTATGTGAATTTCATCACTGACCCTGATAAACTACTACTAAGGATTTGGGGTAGTTTTGTGGACTGTACTTGAATGTCTTCCTCCCCTTTTTCATTTAGTCATGAGAGAAATGAACTTTCTCCAGCATCTTCTTCTAAGCCAGGCCGCATGTCAGCTGATACCACTTGTCAGTCAGTAAATACGTAGAGAAACTGTTGTAGGAAAGCAGTGGGGGGGTGGGGTGCTTTGTTTATACTCCAGTGAGCAACATTAGAAAAAAGGAGACGGGATTTACAGGGAAGAAATTGAGATTTTAGACTCAATAAACAAACACTGAGCACTTTCTAGGTTCTCAGAGCTCTTGTATATGTCATTCTCATAGGGACTCTGTTGGACAGGGATTCTTGCTGCTCATTTTATACCTTTGGAGACCTAGGTACAGAGATGAAAGTCACACAGCTGCTAAAATGGCAGAGCCACTAGTTGAACCCAGGTCTGTCTGATGTCCATGTCTCATGACCTTGACATGAGTCTTCCATTCTGTTTAGATGATAATTGTGTATCAGCTATAGTGAAATTCTGCATCAGGATATTTCTTCTTTGTCTCCACTGAAAGCTTACTAATTTGTGCCAGGAAGACCCTAAAAAGTAGATACCAGGATTTGTTCTACATTTTTAGCTCAGATCAGAAATAAAAGGCTACAGTCAGGGATTTGTCAGTCTTTCTGAAACATCTTGATTAATGTACCTTGATTGCCTGATAAACAAGTCCAGAACATAAGAGCTTTCAGAACTGTCATAAAACCTGGGCTGTTCATCCTGGCCATGCTACTTTCCCCATATTTCATTTCTGAGTAGCCAGCTGATGGCATTTGGGAGAAAAGACAATGACTCTAAGAGGATTAATCTTTACAGCCTCACCCAGCCCTGAAACCTGAAGTACCATTTGTCGTGGTCTGTCGAGTCTGCCTTGGGGTAGGTTCGGGTTTGCCTCTGCTTCCCTCTGATGGGGGACCTGTCAGTCGGCGCTGCAGTGTAAACTGACCTGACAGATTGCTAGGACACCCTGGGAGAGAACGCAGCCTGGAATGGGCCCCCTCCTTGGAGACCCTGATAATGAGCTGCCTATAATGATCAACACTCAGACCTCTGGACATGTGAAGACGGCTCACGCTATGTCCCTCAGGGAATTGAGAGCACTGGAGACTCAGGAGAGACTGAGAGAGAGAGAGAGTTGTTGCCCCCGGAAATGATACTTCTTCCCTGATTATAATCAAAATGCCACAGCTGCAGAGAGGCCAGGCTGCAAGGACGTCTGATGGGTGCCCAGTTAGTTCCATCTTCAGTCATGGCAGTGACTGCCCGGCTCGTTGGGTCCAGTTGAAATTGACATTTTCCCAAAAACTCTCTAACATAAAAAGAAACACTGGTGAGAAGAGTGTCTTGAAAGAGTACAAACCTACTTTATAAGGTTATTAATGACTAAATGCTATAACCCATGTGGTAACGCAGTCCATGGCATATAAAATATTTATCCTCCTGTAAAATAGGAACAATGCCTGCATTTTAAGGGGTGTCTTTAGAATCACAGATAATAAATACCCAGAACAGTGCCTGCCATGTTGTAGACCTACTGTGTGCTCGGCAGTCGTTGAGTAAATGATGGCATCTTGGTCATTGGCCTCTTAGCAAGGATTGACAGAAGCTAACATGTTCCCATCCACTAAGACTGATTTGGTGGTGGCTGGAGCCACTGTTTTCACTGGGGGTAATTCATTATTGAAATGAATGGGGAAATAAATGGCCTTGCTAGATCTCAGTAAGTTTGGACATGATTTGTCCATGGAGGCATGTGTGTTACGGCTCCTCAAGTTGACATGAGAAGTAATCGGTATAGAGCTGTGTACAGTCCACTGCCCTGGGATGGATACGTTCTGACTGGAGAGACAGGAATGTTACACATATGTCCATCATTTCCTAAGAAAAACAGGGAAGCCTATGCTTGGTGTCACTCAGGTATTCATTACCTGTTGTTTCCAACTGTCTGGGCTTTTACAGGAAAGAAAGTAAACTGTTGAATTCTAGGGCTTGCCTGGTGACAAGCCTAGGTGATAGATTGAATAACAGAAAATAACTTTTTTGGGGCATCTGTTATGTGGTAGACTCTGGGGATAGGAGGAATAGGAACCTTCTCCATCCCTCATGCTCATATGAATGAGAATTTGCAAATGTGAAAAATCACAATACAAGGGGAGATAAGAGTATAGGTGGTGCTCTGGAATTTGACACAACATTGTAAAATGATTATAAATCAATAAAAAATGTTAAAAAAAAAAAAAAAAGAGTATAGGTGGTGCTCACTTAACTCCCAGTGAAGTTCTGGGATTGATGAGAGCGATGACACAGAACGACCTTCACAACACAAACACGATCCTATGAGACACACATTAATATCAGCCATATGGAAGGTTTCCTCATTTCCCCCAAGTGTCTTGAAGGCACCGGCCTAGAACATGACAGCTGAAACACACCTTAGAGAATTGTTTTGACCTGTTAATTACATAGAAGCTGAAGCCCAAAGAGGTTAAGTAACTTACTCACAGTGAGATTATGTTGAAGCCAGAACTAGAACCCCAAGCTTCTTCCAACTTCCAGCTTGCCTTCTCTGTTTTTGGAAACATATTTATCAAATTTATGAGTGGATGAGTGAATGCTTTCAAGAAGAGAAAACAATGAGAAACTGATGATTTTTAAAGTAAGAGTAACCAAAGTTCAAACCTCTCTGCTCCCAGTTCCATATCCTTCCCCTCATGCTCCTGGTAGGAAAATGTTTTGAGGAAGTTTACTATATATGTATTTTTATGTTCCATCTAAGAGACACCATATTGCATTCTCCCTCCGATACCTGTAGCCATAGCTTTCATTTATCTCTACAGAAGGGGCAAAGTTAAGGAGCTTTTGGAGTTATTGTGCTAAGTGTTTTTCCTGTGTCATCTCATTGAATCTCTGCAGATATGCCAAGATTTAGGAATGACGAAGCCCACTGTACAGATAAACTAAGTTTCTTATTAGTCCACTGATTTTCTCAATGATACTCAGCTAGAAAGAGGTGGACTCACATGAATGTGCCTCCTCACTCCAACATCTAGGCATTTTGCACTGTCCTCAGCCACTTACCTTAACAGTGGGACATGCCCATCCGAGCTGGGCATAGTGGGATGGAGCAGAAAGCAGACTTTACCTTCTGCTGCTTTTGTTCTTTCTCCGGCTGCCTAGAAAGGTGAGAACCAAGTCTCCTCTAATCAAACAGAGGCCTCAGCTTCAAGAGACTAAGGAAATGGAGTCGAAGCACTCTGCTTCTTGGGTCTTCAGGTTGTCATGGAAACAAAGGCTTCTTCAGCTCAAACAAGTTGACAACACAGGTGGGAGGAACTTGCTGGTTCATTTCTTCATTTATAAATGCATTGGCAAAGACTTTGTGCAGAGTCTGGACCTGGGAGCCCCTGCCCTTCGGTAGCTTCTGATCTAGCAGAGGAGGCAAGACACGTTCCCATCCAAGACTGGATGTTGTTCACCTCCCAGAAGAGGTACAAGCAGACTGCTTTGCAACTTAAGAGAAGGAAAAGGCTGCTTTTTTGTGTAGCTCGGTTTCCTTATTTGAAAATAGAGATAATAATATTTATCTCATGGAGTTTTATGTGAGAATTGGGTAAGGTATAAATGTAGGAAATTAAAGCCTTCAGTTGATAATTTGCAGACTAGAAATAACCATACCTAAATCCCAGGCTACTTACAGGGGATACAATAAGACAAAATTATGTAAAGGAAAGGTACTTTGCACATGGCCTAGCCAACACCAAGCACTCAGCAAGTAGGTTGTTGTTATTGTTGCTGAGAAGTTGCTTTTACTCTAAAGAATCTTTGACGCGATCCTCATACTGGTGGCCTTTGCCTTCTGCTGACTTTCTATTATATCATTAAATCGTGCGCCTCTCTTCGTTTTCTGTTGCTGCTATAACAAATTCCCTTCCTCCAGCAACGGCAGTCAAGTCCTCCTCTTGTGGCATCTCTCTCACCTGTTCTGCCTTCTCTTCCATTTTTAAGGACTCATATGATTAGGTTATATGAGACATGCGTTTTTATCAGCCATATGGAAAGTTTCCTCATTTCCCTCAAGTGTCTTGAAGACACCGGCCTAGAACATGACAGCTGCATAATCCAGGATAATCTCATCTCAAAACCCGTAACCTTAATCTCATCTGCAAATCTCTTTTGCCATATAAAGTAACATATTCACAGGTTCTGGGGATTAAGATGTAGACATTTTGGGGGAGAAAGAGTTAAGGGATTGTTTTTCCTACCATATCCTCAGTAACCATTAGACACATCATGGAATTTTTCCTGCTCTTAGTGGCATGGTCTCTAGGGCTTCTTTCCACCTTTGTCGTATTATACCAACCTCAAAGTGGTTCCACCAACATCGATCTGATTCTCTGACCAACACAGAAACACCCAAACTCTTATGGTTCATGATTATTAACTAAGCGCGTTAGAAATTGTGGGTATTTTTGGTTGGAGAGGGTCACTTGCAAAAACAACACATGGGTTGGCATAGCAGGAAGTTCACTGGCCTCAAAGACAGGCAGATTTGGAGTTGAGTCCAGCCCTACCACTTGATAGCTGGTGTGACACTGGACATTTTGCTTAAATTTGTCCAAGACTGTATTTCCTCATCTGCAATAGGAGGCTAATATATGCACTGCAGGGCAGTGTGAGAGTTGAATGTGTGCTTAGTAAACTGCACTTGCCTCTCTC
This sequence comes from Camelus dromedarius, assembly GCF_036321535.1. Taxonomy (NCBI): domain Eukaryota; kingdom Metazoa; phylum Chordata; class Mammalia; order Artiodactyla; family Camelidae; genus Camelus; species Camelus dromedarius. Next base: position 56,119,097 of record NC_087447.1, on the reverse strand, counting down.
CTGAAGTCCAGTTCACGGCGTCATCATCAAGGTGGTCATCAGATCATGAAATCTTTGAGATAGAGCTCTGAGTGTGACATTCCTTATCAGGAGTTCCAAGCTGAATTCTACAGTCAGGAGTACAGGCTTTTTTGTGTGTATATTTTTTTTAATTAAAGTGTAGTCAGTTTACAGTGTTGTGTCAGTTTCTGGTAGGAGTGCAGGCTTTTGATTCGAACACATCTATCTGTTTGAATCCTGGTTCTGCCACTTACTGGCTTTTTCCATTTCAGCTCTTTGAGTCTCATCTCCTTTATGAGATCAAAAATGCTTACATGGCAAGATTGTAATTAGAAATAATAACAAAGTGGAATTCATTCTATGTTGGTGTTGGGTGCTCTATAGGCATCCCATAGCTTTATCTCCATAACCATCTTGTGAGTTAATGCCATCATTTTCTGCATCTCATCAGTGAGGGCACGGCCATCTATGGTTGAGAGATCATCTAAGAGGTTAAGTCACATGCCCAGAATTCACAACTAGGAATGACAGATTTGGGACTTAAACCCAAATCTCTTCTCCCTTCACAGCTTGGCATATAACCCATATGCAGTAAATTGAGGGAGACAATGAATATAAAGTCTTTAGCATATCACAGGGCACTTAATAAGCACAATTTTGATTGGATACTTAGGTATTCACAACCAGGTTGCACAGCCATGAGGATGAGAATCACCCTTCCCTTCCTAGACTATCCCAGTTGGCAAAGGGCCACCACATGTTGAAATGCAGGAGGGGCAGGAGGGATGGGAGAGTCCTTGCATTATTCATGTCTAATTCTACTTGTCTAATGGACTTGTTAAAAGCACCCTGGGTAGAAAGTCTGAGTCTTAATGGCATTTTATAAAAGTTACGGTGATGAATTAGCACATAAAGCAAATTAAAAACAGCTTATCGCTTTTTAAATTAGGTGATGGGGCACTGTAGCTTTCTTCCCAGACGTGAGGCTCCATTAATAGCCAAAGGAGCCAGAAGCTGCTGAAATGTGTCAGCTGCTTGTTTTTAGGGACCTGACAAGTCTGAATCAGTGTAGTCCTAGAGGGGCAGATTGTCCGAGATAAACAGAACTCTGGAAAGAGTGTGTTGCTGATCCCGAGAGTGGGAAATCTCCCCTCAGGAATTCTTGGGAGTAGACTGGAGCCCAGTAGAACGAATGTCTGATCTGCGGGGGAACTTCGGGATTAGCCTCTACCCCCCTCCCCTTACATACAGGGATGCTGAGGCTTGACAGAAGTGGGACTTTCAAAGGTCGTCTGAAGCAGTCCCACAGACCTTTCTGAGAAACTGCTTTGTGCCCAGCCCTGTACTGAGTCCTGAGGATAGAGCGGTGTTTTCAATGTCTTTGTACACAGTCCACAAGACAGCTACTAAGTGGCACAGTTGGGACCCAGATCCCCTGATTCAAATCCCAGTGAATTTTACAGAATAATAATTATCATAGTAATAATAGCTGACATTTACTGAGCACTCCCTGCTGCCAAGCTGGTGTTACAATACTTTACCTATATCATTTCATTTATTCCTCACCGCAGTTCTTTGAGGTGGCTGGTGTTATTACTATGACAATTTTACAGTTAAGAAAACTTGAAACCCAGACAGGTTAAGTAGCTTGTCCAAGATCACACAGTTAGGGGCAGGGGTGGGTGTAGCTCAGAGGTAGAGCACATGCTTAGCATGCACAAGGTCCTGGGTTCAATCCCCAGTACCTTCATTAAAAAAACAAAACAAAACAAAACAAAACAAAAAACCCATGCACACACACACACAATTAAAAAGTTGCAAACCCAGGCAGTCTGATCATAGAGCCTGCCTTCTTGGCCACCAACTGTCAGATTTTGTTTATGGGTTTTCTACCACACTTTACATCCAGAAGGAGCCTGGAGCCGAATCAGTGGTTTGAGGACATTAGGATAAGGAATACTGGGATCAGAACTGAGCAGTAAGGGAACTTCAGGGATTTGGGGGAAAGAGATAGCAGCTTGGAAGGGAAGATTAAAAGTTCCTGGTACTAAGTTGTGAGCACAGCCAGAGGGCGACAGGCTGGGAAGTTGAGCCTGAGAATGAAGTGGCCAGGAATATGAATTTTGAAGTCAGACAGACCATATTCTACATTCAGTCTCTAACACGCCTGTCCTTGTGAGGCTTAACTTCCTGAGCCTCCCCTCTCATCCATAAATACAAGGATACTAGTTTTTGTCTTTCAAGTTGTTATGATGTCAAATAAGACAATGAAGACAAAGTGCCAGGCCCCCTAGTGGGCGTAAGTAGTGGTTGTCATCACGATTATCGTCCTTGCCACCTTGTCACCACCTTCACCACCTCCCAGATTGAGTGGGGGGACAAGGTGCAGAGCATTGAACTAGGACTTGGGAGCAGGAGACCCACCTCCAGCCCCAGGTTGCTACCACTAAGCCATGTATCCTGAGGTTAGTCAGTGGGCCTTGCTAGGTATGCCCCTTATCTGTAGAAAGGGGCTAGTAAGTACCATATCCATTACACCTTCTCTGTAGGAATGGGTTGAGTCACAAATGAGGAAGTGTATGTGAACGTGCTTTACCATCTACAGAGTGAGTGGTGGGGCCCTGAAGACAATTCCCTGGGTCGATGATGCACTAAGAGGGCTCATAGGGCTCAGCAGAGTCGTCCTCATGACTATGATTTAGTGCAGAAAATGGATACAATGCAAACTCAGCAAAGGGAAGGGAGCATGGGACAAAGTCTAGAGGAACCTCGGTGCAAGCCTCCAGGAATCCTCCCCCGGTGGAGTCACACCGGACGTGCCTAATTCCTCCAGCCACAAACTGTGACAAGTGTGAAGTGCTGTCTACACAGGGAAGCTCCTTACAGACTCAGGGTCCAGGGATTTTATTGGGGGCTGGCACCTCTGCCTGGCACCTGCCGCAATTCCAGACTCCCAAGGAAAAAGCAAGTGTTCAACTTAAATGATATTGTTTATACAAACAGTTTGGGCACAGTGAGCCACTCTTAATAGGAAATGGTAAGGACCTTCCCAAAAGACAAGTTCCCAGATGTCAGCCAAGGGCTACCCTTGTAAGCAGGCCTTTTTAAGGACAGCAGTCTCAGGAAAGCTCTTTTTTGCACAGAGTTGAATCTATAAAAAGGATTTTTATGAGTATTCACTCAAAAGGGAAAGGGGAGATAATGGTAATAGTAACAACAACAGTTTCTACTCACCGGTGGTCACCATGCGCAGCCACTGTTCTACATGCTTCGCTTGTGTTACCTTCAGTGGCGTTTCATCCATGCCACACTTCCATGGCGGGGGCACTGGTGTCATCATCACCATGTTATATACAAGGGAACTGAGGCCTAGGAGGAGCTAAGTCGCTTGCCTCGGTAACCAGCTGTATGACTAGTAAGAAGTCAAGTAGCAGGACCAGGACACGGCCCTAACAGTGTGGCCCCTGAGTCTGTGTTCCTAACCGCTACCCTACCCTGTGTGGCGCTGCACCCACCACGTGCCAGATGCTTCCTATCTGCTACTTCATTCATGCTCACAGCGGCTCCAATGTGAATATAGCTACTGGCCTAATTTTGTATTTAAAAACCTGTGGCTGGGGAATGTTAATTTGTGTCCTGTCACCCAGCTAGAGAAGTGACAGTGTCAGGAGTGGGTGGGTATCTGCCTTCTCTCAGCCCCCTTTTCCTGTCTGGGGTTTTGTGACGTCTTTGGTAGGGAAGATGCCAATGGTCAAGGCGGAAATGAGTCATTCTAGAAGCTGAGACCAAGAAACTGCCCTATTTTCTGTCACTCAGGGACAGAGTTAATGGAAGAAGGGGCTGTGTCGCAAGTAATTCAACTTTTCTTGCAGTATTTGAGAGCCGTAGATGCTGTCTTCAGCTCTTTTTGGTTGCCATGACAGCAAATGTGACATTTCTTTCATGAGAGGAAAAAGAAGAAGAAAGAAAGGAAAAGAATCACACTTCGTCCTCAGTGACTTTAGAAGAATCTGTTCGCCAGATCTAGTTAGTTGTGCTTGCATAGTGGTTAAACTCGAAGGGAATTCTTAGAATGGAATTAAAGGGAATAAACAGGGAGGTGGCAAAATCTGTTTCTTCGAGGAGATCGTGTGTTGTTATGTGTGTGGTGGTGGATTGTAGGAGTGGAGGACACAGGAGGAAGCAGACAATGTGGGACCTGAGACACACTGTCAGCTGCTGGGGGCAACAGCTAGTCTCGGTCATCATTGTAATGCTGCTTCCAACTCTATCACCCCACCAGTCATACATATTACAGTGCACTGGGCTTAGCAAAGGCTCAGCAAAGGCTCAGCAAATGCTCTTTAGTGGGGAAAACATGATACATAAAGCAAGACTTACAATTCAGAGTGATAAATGCAATGATGAGGTCGGCTCCATATTCTATGTCTTGTTCATGCATATCATTTTGAGCTATGTCTGTGAACACACACAGACTTCAGTGTATTTTCATTATCACATTTTGAGCATATATCCATGTCATTAACTTCTGCAACTGTCCGATTTTAGTAATGGTCCGATATTCTAGTGAGTGGAAGGACCAGTCCCCTGTGAGTGGACATTGAAGTTGTTACCATTTTCCTCTATTAAAACAGGAAGGAGTTCCACAGACTGATACATCTGAGAGGATTTGTTCATAACACAAAATGCTGCATTCAGAAAGATGCCCGTGTTTGTCAAATGAGGAACATCCTTCTTTCTAGCGATTTTTAGAATTTGGTTGTAGTGAGAGAGAGAAAGAAATCTCAATTATGTATTAACCTGCCTTCATCATCTTCCATTATCACTTTGTCACATATGATGAGCTCCAAGAAAAGAAGCAATTACCTGGTTCTAGAGCTCTTTAAGCTGCCATTACAACTTCTAAGGAGAAGTAAGAACTAACCTTGATTTTGACCAAAGCAGTGGGAGTGTTGACTGTGATTCCGGGTGTTAGTCCTGGCAGTTGGTATTGAAAGGACAGTAGGTTCTCAGGGCAAGAATGAGTAATCAGAATGATGACCCCCTAGATCTGAGGTGCCAGAGGTTCCTAACTGTGCTCTTTCTCTCTTGTCATTTCCTCCAGAGCCATGTTTGACTATGACAAAAGCAAGGACAGTGGGCTGCCAAGTCAAGGACTCAGTTTTAAATACGGAGATATTCTCCATGTTATCAACGCCTCTGATGATGAGTGGTGGCAAGCCCGGAGAGTCACGCTGGAGGGGGACAGTGAGGAGATGGGGGTCATCCCCAGCAAACGGAGGTAAGAATGCCTTTTCTGTCTCAGAATATTTGCTTTTCAGCTCTCCAGGGAGCGGAGGTGTGGAAAGATGAAGATGTGGCAAACTGTTCACAAAATACCTACTTGAGTAGGACTGTCACCCTGTGGGGAGATTGTCAGTGGTGACAGGTGACACAAATTAAATATTCTCACTCTCCTCAGATTAGGGTTTTATGAAAACTGGTGACTGTGATGAGGCACAAAGGAAGAAAGAGGATCTGCTTACACTGCCTTCCTGAAACTTACCAGCATCCACAAGTCCAAGATTCGGCTGAACAGCTTGTACGCTGACTTACAAACGCAGAGCGGTTATTCCAGGGGTTCCAAACTTAACAGATAATTTTATAGAAAGGCCAAGCCAAATAAAGCAGGCTGTTCACTAAGCTGGGGGTCCTAGCCACATATTGCCTCCAGATATCGTTGGGAAAAGATGAGAAACCTCCATTCCAAGGTCAGAGGCTTGGGATGTGAACTGCCAGACATCTGGTGAGGTCTGAAGACTGGGATCACAGTTCTTTTTTACTGACTTAGTTACTCCTTCCCCACCTCACCCATAACTCCCACTTTCATTCAGATAGTTAGTCCTACGTGCGTTGCCCAAGTCGAGAGCATTATGCTCTTTCTCTTCAAAGTATCTCTTCGACTCTGCTTCTGAAAGGCAGGAACAGACTTCAGAACAATCACCTTCTTCATCTGCCCCGGAAGCTTCTGACCATCACCACCAGAAAGGAACTTTCCTTCCAAGAATGTTCTCTTGGCATCAAGAAACAAGTTATCTAGCACAGGGAACTATATTCAGTATCTTGTAATAGCCTATAATGAAAAAGAATATGAAAAGGAATATATATATATGTATTACTGAATCACTCTGCTGTTCACCAGAAATTAGCACAGCATTGTAAACTGACTATACGTCAATAAAATATATATATATATAGAAAGAAAGAAAGAAAGAAAGAGAGAGAAAGAGAGAAAAAAGAAAGGAAGAAAGGAAGAAAGAAAGAAAAAGGAAACAAATTATCTATACCCTAGGAAAGAGATGGTATGAAATCAAAGTCTGGAATAATGCTTATTCAAAACAGTCACCAACTTTTCTTGAGGTGCAGGTTTTTCAATGGGCTCTCCTCCTCGTTTCCGAACACCCCAAGAACCGTTGTAAAAAAATGCTCATGACACTGAGTGTTCAAGTGCACAGAGTGATCCCGTGACTGAGCTAGCACCAGCCATAGTAGGAAGACGTGCATTCAACCCGAGAATAACTCTGTGGGGCATTTGCACGCCAGAGAAGTCTGGTCCACCATCTTTCTCTCCCTGTGGCCTCACAGCCTGGGATGTGGGAAGAGGGCAGCTGGCTGGCTGTTCCACAGCTGCTCCCTCCCCACCCCTCGTGCTCAGACCTCTGACTCTGCCACCAGCAGACAGGTCTTTAAACCTCTGGGCTCTTGCATAATTGCCTGATGTTGTTTTGAGAGGACATTCTGAATTTGTAGTTTGTAGTGTTTTCTGAAAGGTTATGTATTCGAAACAGTAACTCTCAGGACCAGTATGTATTCTATGTTTCTGCATTCCCATTTTCTTAAAAAGAAAAGTCAGACCAGCATGCATTTTGGTTTGCTTTGACATAATTAATCTGAGCAATCCGAGGGGCTGTTCTGTAGAAGAAGGAGCCATCTTGTTCAATGTGGCCCTGAGGATAGGAATGAGGTGGAGAGGGAAAGCTATGTGGGAGTAGATTCCAGCTCATTTTAAGGAAATCCTTTTACTAGTTGGAGGTGTGGATTACCTGGGAAGACGGTGAACTGGAACAATGGTTTTCACACCAAGGGAACATTATGAAAACTTATGTACACCCCACTCTCTCGCTCCCTGACACCCACTTCGTGCGTGCGCACACACGCCCTATGATCCTGTTTCAGTCCATCTGGAGTAGGTCCTGGAAATCTGTATTTGTGTGTAAGTTCCTCCAGGTGATTCTGATAATAGAAGATTCAGTGGCAGGAAATATGAAAAAAAGGAATTCAAACTTTGGATGGGAGAGTTGAACTGTATGATTTTCAGGCACTGCCTAACCCTAAGGTTATGTGATTCTAACCAATCTTGTCAATAGTCTTTAATTTGTTCAATGACACATCATCTCCCTCCTAAGGAACATTCTTAGTGCTAGTCCTCCTGGGGTAATTGTCTACTGGGGGTCATTCTTGAATAGGCTCTCTCTCCTATTTTGAATGAAAATCATCTTAACAGCCATTCTACATGCTACGACTAGCCTGGAAGTCTGTCTAGTGACGCTAATGTTGGTATTTGCATTCTCTCTCATGAAGGGTGCAGTAGCTCTCCCGACCATCTTGTGCGTGTGTCTGTGTGTGTGTGTGTGTGTGTGTGTGTGTGTGTTTATGACTGTAAATGAATTTCTGTCAAGTTTTCTCCATAGGATTTTAACTCTTTCCAAAAATGTTACTATTTTTTTTATGTGTTTATGAAAGTAGCACATTTCACTGAAGTGGGAACATTTTTAAAAGTACAAAGAAGAAATTAAAATCATACCCCATAAAGGGTTCTTTGGCACTTATTTTAATGCAATTCAAAATCTGCCATGAGTCTTTCCTCAGGCTGCACTTTAATACCTAACTTCTGAAGGAGGCACTCACATTTCACACTGCGTTCAGCGTCTTACAACTATAGCTCAGACTGAATGGTCGCTGGTACAAATATGATTTATTATTAGGTTAGGGTTATTCTTTCAATCCCTTAGCCCCTTTCCTGATTATAGTTCAGCTTAGAGAGCTGGTCCAGAAAAATCTCATAATGGATAGCATCAGTGTATGACTTTAGCCTTTACAAAAATATTTATTAAAATGTTTCTCTATTGATGATTCCCTTTAATCATCCCAATGAAACCATAAGATGAAGAGTACGAAAATCATTGCCTCTTCCCTCCTTCTCTTTTGAAGATGGGAAATTTAAATTTAATTTAAGTAAATGCTCTTAGAGCATGCTAGACACTGTTCTAAGCCCTTAACAATTAACTTACTTAAACCTCATTACAACCCCGTGGGGAAGGTAATATAATTATCCTTATTTTACAAACCAGGAGGTTGAAGCATAGAGAGGTTAATTTACTTGCCTGAAATTGCCCAGTTAATAAATGGCATAACTGGGATTTGAATCCAGGCTACAGTGCTCTTAACTCAAATGCAGTCCTTCCTCCCAAAGTTACAAAAATAAGAATTGACAAAATTCAGTTCAGCAAGCATTGCTTGAGCAGCCTCTGTGCACAGGTGCTGTCATCAGGTCACTGCCTGGAGCCCAACATTTGTGGGACTAACATGTAAGTCTAGCACAGCTACACTGTGATGAGAGCAGTGAGGGTGCTGTTGGAACTAAAGGTACCGTCTTAGTTCGGGCTGCTATAACAGAATGTTGTACACGGGGTGGCTTATCCAAGAGACATTTATTTTTTGCAGTTTTGGAGGCTAAAGAGCCCAAAATCAAGGCACTGACTGATTGGGTCCCCAGAGAGGACCTTCTTCCTGGTTTACAGATGGCCTTCTTGCTGTATCCTCATATGACTGAGAGAGAGATCTTTTCTCTCCTGTCTCAGATTCTTTTTGGCCACTAATCCAATACATGAGGGCTCCACCCTCATGACCTAATTACCCACCAATGCCCCACCTCCAGATACCATCACACTGGGGATTGGGGCTTCAACATGTGAGTTTTGTGTGGACACAGACATTCAGGGGAAGTGAACGGGCAGCAAACAGAGAGATGAATTCCATCTGAGGATAGCAACGACCATGTATTGTGCCAGGTGCTTTCAAATACAAGATATCATGTAATCTTCACAAAAGCTTCATAAGGAAACTAGGATCAGAGAAGTCAAGTAACTTGGCCAAGGATGCACAGTCAGCCACTGGCTAAACCCAGGTCTCTCTGGGAGAAAGACCAGATGGCTTTTCACTACCCCAAAGGTATATTAGAAACGCATGCCGATTAAGGAGTTACTACATTTCAGATACAGTGTTAGCCAATTTTCTTGTATTGTCTTGTAATTTTTCAGGTCTGTGTTAATATCCTAATTTCACCAACATGAAACATGAGATCCTAAGAAGTTGAGGGACCTGCCCTAAGACACAGAGTTAATAAGTTGCAGATACAGAATTCCAGCCGAGACTTTCAAAACCTGGGCTCTTAGCACAGAACCTCTGTTTTCTGAGATTACATAGTTCCTGAGGGGCCAAACTGGGATTTGCTCCACTGTCTCTTCATCCAAGTCTCTAATCATTGCCCCTCAGTGACTGTCACCTGGGCTCTCACCTGGGCTCTCAGATGGCAGCTTGCAGCCAGCATTGCATAAGGGTTTACTAACCGAGCTTCCCGGCAAGCCTGTGGCCAGTAACATGTATGGCTTCTCAAGTCTCCCTGCAGCAGGGTCCTGTGGAGCACAGGCAAAGGGATACCCAGCACCAGGTGATGCTCCCACAATCCAGTGCTCCAAGCCTGACCTCGTTATGTGTTTGGCGAGAACCTGAAAATGCCAGATGGGAGATGGGTAAGAGGGCAAAGGGAGACAGTTGGACTCATTAAAGCATGACCATTTGGAACTCTCTGGAGATGCTAGATGTCAGAATTGATTGCTCAAGTTTTGCCATCCAGTTTATGTTTTCAGTATTTTTGGTCAGTGACCAAACTAGGGCGGAGAGGATTATTTCTGCTTTAACAATCTAATTAATTGCTTGCCTCTTGAGTAAAAGAGAAGTAGGGCGGTCTTTCTCTTCACGATTCATCCTTTCTACACAGGTGACCCACCCTTTCCTTAGGTAAAGATCTGTGGATCTTAATATCATCTGTTTCTGCCAAAGAGTCCTACTCAGGAAAATACTTTTGTATAGATTTTGTATAGATCCTACCAAGTAAAAAAGGCGTGAAGTGGTCAACAACTTTGATGAATGGTCAGAAACACTGGTTGTTTGGGCAAGTCACTTAAGCTCTCTGAGCCTTAGTTTTCACATCCAGGTCCAGAATTAGTAGCCTCCTTGACGATTCATTCACTCATTCATCATTCATTCAGCAAAGACGCGTTAAGCGCCTACCATATGCCCAGCTCCATCTTAAGCCCTGGATCGTTGTACAGATTATAAATACTTTAGTACATGCTCAAAGGATATGTATTTCCCTTTCTTCAGATTTTGAGCTTTTGGTGCTAAAGAAAAACCCTATAGCATTATGTAGGGCCCTGTTTCTCAACCCTAACTGCTTTCAGCAGTAAACTATCCACGTGCGTCCCAAGAAGCACGAGGAGAGGGTACAGGGCTGAGGCAGGTGAGGAAGAAAAGGTAAGCCGCACCCTCTGCTACTCAAGAGAGAGGTTTGCAGAAACCCCCAAGAGGCAATCAACATGGGCTTCTGGGATGAAAAATCACAGCTCTGGTTGAGGATACAGAGCATGGAGAAAGAGTGCTGAGAACATAAATCAATCCAGTGTTTGTGATGTATTGTTGCAAATAGACATTTAGCTAACATGCATTTCAGTGTTAAGCAAATTTATTCTGAGTTTTGAGGACAGCCTCTCATAACAGGCATTATCTCAGTGACTCTATACTTAAATTTGGTTGTGGTTTATTTAATTCAGGACGTTCAGGATTTGGGATGCAAGGGAGAGCGATGGTTATCATTTACGAAAAGCTCAGCCCAGACTTCTAAGGAACTGTATGGGCCTTAAAATTACGTGTGACCCATCTAAAATCTCATGTTTGTTGAAAATCCCATCGGATAAGGGAGGCCTGGAAGGTCCTTAAATACTGTTTCCCAAACAGAGTGGATGTGGCCAGACACTGAAGTTAGATGTTAGAAGATGTGAGCTCAGGCCCTGTTTCTACCACTTTCTAATTGGGCTCAAGTCTTAGCTTTTTCAGCCATAAAATGGGGCTGAGAATACCCCACTGGGTTATTGTTGGGACCAAATGAGCTGATGTAAATGTCAAGGAATCTTTCATGGATAATTATATGTTAAAACTTCATCTACCACTTATGTCACCATCATTATTATTATTTATGAAACTTTCAACCAAAGTAGAAATCAAAACTTTCTGACTTCCTGCTTAAGTGAACCAAAACCTGCCTCCTATACAGTAAGGCTTTTTTTTTTTCTTCGCTTTTTTTTTTTTTTTTTTTTTTTTTGCCTGTTTAAAGATTAGTGATAAACCATAGCAAATATTAGGTGTTTTTGTGTGTGTGTCTGTCTTTCCATCTGTTCATCTGACTTTTTCTTTGCGACCCTTTTAAGATTTAAGTGATGAACCACTAAAATGGCCTAATGGAAACATTTCTTGAGAAATATAAACAGGATGAACTTAGAAACCAGGAGGGTGGGTAGTTAGAATGCTCTGTCTGAACAATTCCTAGAATAGAATATTGGGTTCAGCCTAATAGTACTTACGTGGGGCCCCTGTGAGTTCTTTCACTTTATGCAGCATTTTTGCAGAGTCTAATCAAATAACCATGTATTCTCTGCGTGCTACAGTCATTTTGGCATCATCTGATGTGCTGGTGTCTCCCATAATTAGCCTGGTTGATGCAAAGAAGCTAGGATAAAGTCAGAGCTTTAACAACAGGTTTAGAAGGATCTGAAGAGATGAATATGAATTAACATTTGCACTTGGATTAAAACTGAGAAAAGCTAGCTCCGAGTAGGCATTTTCTCTATGAGCATCTTTCCTCTTGGCAGGTTCTCTTATCTGAAGTCTTCCTTGCTCTTCTCCCAACTGTTGTATGTTGGGTGTAAGTAGAAACTCTCAGTGGAACGTACTGCTTTAATAGCTGAGGTTAGATTTGAAGAATTTTGTTCATCTGTTTCCACTCAAATATTCTACTCTCACATTGAAGTAAATATATTCTGGAACTCCGTTCTGTCACTATAGAAACTCCGATCTTCCCTGTGTTTCAGCTGGAAACACAAAAGAGTTCTCAGTTAAAAAGGAGTATGTTGTTAATTATTGATCTCTGACTAGCTTAGATCTCATAAACCATAAAGTTTCTGTAGATTTAGAGTTTTTCCTCTCTTTTTCCCTTTCCCCAGTTTTGAAATTAGAGCTAGCCCTAGTTAAACAAAAACTGATTCTAAAAGAATACAATGAATATTATTTTACTTCATCTGTTATTTATTGAGGACATGCTGTAATACACTGCAGAGTGATACGTGGACATGCCCTCAAGGAACATACAGCCTTATATGCTAGATGAGAAAATAAACACAGGAAACAATAATACCGACATAGACATACAAGTAAATGCCATGGGGGCTTAGAGAAGAATGATCATGTCTAACTGGAGAGGCTCAGAAACTCAGAGATATTTAACTTCTCTTTCTCAGCCCAATCCTTCAACTAGGCACAATTCTACCAATTTTATTTTACTTATATTTCTCTAACCCTTCCCTCTGCTCTACCTCATTATCACTCCTCATCATTTCTTGCCTGGATTATGGCAACAGCTTCTAAATAGGCCTCCTGCTGCCCACTATTTTGTCCTCTTCTAGGCTGTCTTCCTCCTCCCCTAGAGTCATTTATTTAAAATGCTAATCTGGTCTGTCACTTCTCAACTTTATAGCCTCTAATAATTCTTGAGGATTCCCCAAGGGAAAACCACAGGTCCTCAGTGCAGATGGATCCCATTTATAAGGAGCCCCCACCACCTCTCCAGCCTCATGTCCCCATCCTGTATGTCCCCTGTACCAGAATCTTCCTGAAATCTTTAACTTGATTATACCCTTGGACCATAGTACATGTTGTTCCTCCAGTCTGGGAAATTCTCCGTGAACTTTTCCTATTGACAGGCTCTTTCTCATCCTTCAAGAATCATGTAAGTTGACACCTCCTCCAAGAAGCCCACCCCACTGTTTTCCACCTCTCCTTATTACCCTCCAGAGAGATAGATGTGCCCACATTGCTATCAGCAGTCTTACTGGGCAACGCTGTCAGTCTGTTTATGCTTCTGCTCCCACTAAGAGCACATTGCTAGCACAGGGAACTATATTCAATATCTTGTAGTAACCTATAATGAAAAGAATATGAAAACGAATGTATGTATGCATATGTATGACTGAAACATTATGCTGTACGCCATAAACTGACACATTGTAAACTGACTATACTTTGATTAAAAAAAAAAACACATTACTAAGTGTTCATTGCAGTCATGCTTTTTAATAAAATTTTTTGTTGTTCCCCAGCACCTTTACTTGATACCAGGTAGGCATTCAATAAATGTTTGATGAATGAATGAAGTGGCAGGTAAAATAATGAAATCTGCAGAGATGGCTGGAGAAGGACATTGGGGAAAAGGAAAGATTCAAGATTCTCTATAACATGTTTGGTTTTGAGGTGAAGATAGATACCATGGTGTTCTTGAAGAAAAGGGAAGAAAAAGGAAACAAAAAGAAAAGGGAGGCATTATTAGGAGAGGAGAGCAGAGGAGAGGAGAGAACTTTACTCAGTCTCCACTTTAGGTGTTTATCTCTCTGTGATTCCTTGAAATAGATTTTGATTGATTGATTGATTCAGGCATTTAAGTAACAAATATTGGGTTTTTGTTCCTTCCAAATACTGTGCCTCTCAGTACATGTAACACAGAAATTGCAAAAGATGTGTTAGCAGCTTAGAAATATTATACCAAGACTTTTTATACTGAACAAAGGAACAGAAATATTTTAGAAGCATATTTTATTTGAGCTGTAGGATAAGAAGAGGAGTTGTTCTTTATCTGATACGGAACTTCATCATAAATGCCTTGCCATGTGACAGACTCTTTATTTTCCATTTTCTTTAGGGTGGAAAGAAAGGAACGTGCCCGATTGAAGACAGTGAAGTTTAACGCAAAACCTGGAGTGATTGATTCAAAAGGGGTAGGTACAAAGTAATTGAAACACTAAGTTCTCTCGGTTGCCATGGATTTAACTGTAATTAACATTTAGACTTTCAGTAGCAAACAAATTATGGAGCCACCAGACGGTAGAGCACTGTTATAAGTGTATTGCTAAATGCAATGATGTAATTTCTGGTGAAGCAGACTTACGGTTAATATATTAAATATTGGAGGGTAAAGCTGCTAGTGGTCAGCAGAAATGATGTGTTATGAAGGTGATGTAATGACTACAATGAAGAAGAAAAAAGATAGTTCAGGTGTTTTTATTTCTTTAACTTTTGCTTTTAAATTAAATATTTTAAAAGGATAGGTTTCATAAAAGATACCTGCTCATCATAAAATATGCCTAGTCATTTACACATTATAAAGCTAAAACAGTGGTCATGGAAATATACACATGAATCATCTAAGTGAATACGTGGATTGTTGTGACAGACATAGAAAAGAAGAAAATGAACAAATGAAATGTAATCACAAAAATTAAAAGACTTAACTGCTGTGCACATCTTTGTAGATAACAAATTTAATGAGATAAAACTGATATGCCATACAATTCACCGACTTAAAGTATGTAATCCAAAGATTTTAAGTGTATTTAGAGTTATGCGACCATCACCACAATCAATTTTAGAACATTTTATTGCCCCATAAAGAAATCCTATAGCAGTCACTTGCCCCACTCCCAGCCCCATTCCATCCCCACCCAGCCCTGGGCAACTGCTAAATCTACTTTGTCTCTGTAGCTTTGCCTAGTCTGGATATTTCATGTAAATGGAATTATACACTACGTGGTCTTTTGTGACTACTTCCTTCACTTGACATGATGTTCTCAAAGTGCATCTATGCTGTAATGTCTATAAGTACTTTCTTTTCATTGTCAAATAATATTCCATTGTATGAATATACCTCATTTAATTTATCCATTCATCAGTTGATGAACATTTGTGGGCTATTATGGATAATACTGCTGTAAACATTTGTGTACAAGTTTTTGTGTAGACATATATTCTTATTTCCATTATGCATAAACCTAGGAGTGGAATTCCTGGGTCATATGATAACTCTATGTTTAACATTTTGGGGAACTGCCAGACTGTTTTCCAAAGTGGCTGTATCATTTTACATTCCCATCATTAGGGTATGAAGGTTCCAATTGCTCTGTGCCTTCACCAGTACTTGTTATTGTATGTCTTTCTGCTTATAGCCAACCTCTTTGGTCTGAAGTGGTATCTCATTGTGGTTGTGATTTGCATTTCCCTAGTGACTCTTGGTACTGGGCATCTTTTCATGTGCTTGTTGACCATTTATATATCTTTTTTTGGAGAAATGTCTATTCAGATCCTTGGCCCAGTTTTAAATTGAGTTGCTGTTGAGTTGTACAAGTTCTTTATCTATTCTCGATATTAATCTTTTATCATATATATGCTTTCCAAATATTTTATCCCACTCTGTGAGTTGTCTTTTCACTCTCTTGGTTGTGTCTCTTGATGCACAAAAGTTTTTAATTTTGACAAAGCCCAGTTTATCTATTTCTTCTTTTGTTACTTGTGCTTTTGGTGTCAACTAAAAAACCATCACCTAACCCAAGGTAGTGAAGATTTATGTCCCTATTTTCTTCTAAGAGTTTTATCGTTTTAGCTCTGACATTTAAGTGTTTGATCCATTTTGAGTTAGTTTTTGTAAATGATATCAAGTAGTGTTCCAGTTTCATTCTTTAGCACGTGAACTGTTTCCTTTATTTTTTCATTGTTCATCACAAGTGTATCGAAATATAATTAATTATGTATACCAATCTTATATCCTGCTACTTTGCTGAGGCCATATATTCATTCTAATAGTTTTTTGACTGATTCCTTGGGACTTTTTGTATACAAGATCATGCCATACGTAAAAAGAGAGAGTTTTACTTCTTTCTTCCCAATCTGGATGACTTTTATTTCTTATCATACTTGACTGCCCTGGCTGGAACCTTCAGTACAATGTTGGATAGAAATGGCAAGAGCAGGCACCCTTGCCTTGTTCCTGACTTTCAGGGGAAAGCATTTAATCTCTCCTATTAAGTACAATGTTAGCTGTGAGTTGTACAGCTTTTTAAATCCATTTTTAAGTGATAGCACTAGTATCTTACTGCTATGTTGTAAAATACCTTTCCCCATCTTCTGTCTTCCTATTCTTTCTCTTCATCTCCTTTCCTTTACCTTTCTGTCTTAATAATTTTGGTTGTGAGCATCACATAGAACCACAAGGTATGGTTAATAGATGTCACCATGAAAAACAAGAGGAAGAAAAGCTAACATTTCTCAGGACTTTGGAGCCCTAAACCACAACACTGCCCTTTGTATTTTTAAGTAGAAGTGTCATTGGACACCCCATCATTGACATAATAATTTATTTTCCCCTAAAACATTCAGGTGAAATGGGAATTTATTTAAACATGGTGCCACTCTGAAAAAAAAAAATGAGGGTATGTGTCATCATGCATGGAGTCCTTTCAAATGAATACTGCATATGTACAAGAGAGTAGGATGTTTTCAGTGATTCCTGGTGAGAATTTAAGGATAGATTTCCTATTTGATTCATATGTGTAGTTGGATATATATCAGAGAATTTTTGTTGAATATCCACCATGTGCCAGACGCAAGACTAAAACTTGTAAAAGATACAAAGTGTAACATAGGACCTTCCCCTCAAGAGCTTATGACATCAGTGAGAGCCCAGATGTTTTTGTGACAAGGCCAAAACTTACGTGTCGTGCCCTTTCATCATATTGTTAAATACAACTAGGTATGAGCCAATGAATATAAATTCTAGGACTTGAATGACAATTGAAGGAGAGGCAGTGAGCATGTGGGAAGGGAAACCCTGGAAGGTAAGTCAATGGGAGGGAGTAAGGAGCCTGGGTTCTGGCTTCAGTTCATTACTCAGTCCCGCTGTTCTTGGGGCATCATTACTACATCAGGGAAGTCAGACAAGATTCATCTCCTATGTAAACTGATGAATTGATGGTTTCTAGCTAGAATATTGTGTTGAAAATGATTCTGAGGCCACGTATGACCTCAGCAGGATCCCCCCAAAAAGTGTCCTGATTGATTAGTCTAGCACAACATTGGGAATTGACCTCTATGTGAGGTCCCCAGATTCAATGACTTTTAAGGTGTCTTCCAGCAGTAATTTTCCACAAGCTTATAAATTCAGAAATCACAAACCAAAGTTTTCCAAATCCTCATGAGAGCAGTACATCAATGAGCAGACTCTCGCCCAGAAGCAGAAAGCAAAGGACAATTAAGAGAAAGTGCACTGAAGAAAAGGCAGACCAACTGTGTGGACAGTTGGGGAAGTCAGGAGATGCTACTCACTTTGAGCCTTGGGCAAGGACTAAAGAAATAAGTCATTGTTACAAAGGCCTCAGTCTCTGGGATTCTGGGAGTAAACTCAGCATAAACTGAAGAGGAAAACTGTTTGGGAATGAGAAAGAGAATGGGCTAGTTTAAGTAACTTTATCACTAGCCGGCATTCCCAGAGCATTGTGAGATGTTGGGAGTTCAGAGCAAAAGCCATGGCTGCTGCTCAGGAGGACCTTAGAGTCAATCCGCATGTACAAAGCGGGCTGTGACAAGAGCCTCAGGAGTAGTATATACAAGAGCTGTGGGAATTCAAATTAATAGAGATGGGGGTGACCAGAGAGCACGTCACAGAAGAACTTAGACTTTAATTGGCCTATCAGTGCTTGAGTTACTTTTCCAGAACTATTAATTGACTTTTAAAAACTGAGTGCTACAAAACACCAGGCACTGTGCTAGGTGCCAAGCAGGACAGCAGAATGATGAAAAAGACAGTCTTTCATACCGAGGAGCTCACAAAGAGAAATGTAAGCGGACAAACAATGGCAATAGAAGATCGCTGATAATCCCCATAAATTTAGGGAATTCACCTCTATTTTAAATATCAGGAAATTGAGCCTCAAAAAGATTAACTAATTTACCTACAATTGCACAGCAGTAAGTAGAAAAGTCAGGTTTAAGTTCAAATCATTTTGACAGTAGAACATTTGCCCTTTTCATTTCTTCACACTGTACCTTAATTCTGTCGGAGTTCAGAAGAAAGAGAGAGTTACTAATTATGCCTTGGGTAAGAGAGAAGACTTCAAAGAGAAGCTGATATTTGAATGAGATCTTGAAGTTTGAGTAAGAGTTTGCCACATACAGGAAACAGCATGAAGATGAAGATGGAAACTGTAGGCATGTTGGGGTCAGGTCAAGCAGACTGGGAATATCAGATGGTTGGTGTGGATGCTGTGGTGGGAGTTGTAGCTAATGGAGCTGAGCTGGCAGATCTGGAAAGTTGGGAAGCTTGTATGGAAAGCCTGGATATGAGCTTTGAGGCTTACTGAGTTTGGAGAGGCTCCATGAGGAAACCTGAGGCTCTCCATTCAGAAGTGCCAGTTTGCTACAAGTGAAATGCCCAGGCTTTCTGTCCACTCCATGTGCCTACACAAAGTCTGTGTCTACATCTGCAAAGACAGGTAGACAATTGTGTCAGTAACCCAGGTGTTTCCAGCCTCCCTAGACCCAGGCTCAAAGTGGCAATCTGTTTGGATGAATCTCCCTGAGAACCATCTCAGTTCCCCAGATTTCAGTGCACCCAAGCTTTCCTGAGAATGTCGCTAAATTCCTAACAAGTCTCCATTCAAATTAGCCCCTGATGAAACTTAATTGCCACCTTAATTTCTTTTATTGTTCTTCTAATTTTTTAATCAACTTTCTAATCAGCCCTTCTATTATTTATTGAGACATTTAAGAAATTGTATAATCTTCAGAATCAAGCTGTTTTCCATAGAAAATCGGTGGTGTTTAGTGATTTGTGCTAAATTTTCTTTCATTTTTGTTTTAAAATCCCTACAATTTAAGGAAGAGAAATATATGTCTGAAAGAGTCTGAGTGAATTATTAATATTCTTACTAAATGTCAGCAAAGTGCAGTGCATAAGGGTCCCCTTTGCATTGTAAGTCCTTTTCAAAGTAAGATAAGCTATAGACAAATAAGTAGTTCTGTTTATCCACAGGCTGGTCTAAAACAGCGGTGATAGGTGTTATTCGAAGTAGTGGGAGTATCCATTGTAAAAGCCTAGACAGCCGCTTACATACATCTCTTAATCGCCACAGCAAAGCTTGACGGGAAATTGCTTATTCCTTCTTTACAGATGTAAAGAAACTGAGGCTTGGGGAGGTGAAGAAATCTAAACCCATGTCTGATTGATTCCAAAACCCATGATCTGTTTACTGTAGCTTGCTCTCTTCCTTGTTAAAACCAGGTTGCACTCATGCATCTTAAGAAAAATGAAGAAATAAATTGAATTGGTTTTAGCTTTGTCAAAAACTGACTTGGACATAAACTTAAATTCTGAAAGGGGGAAACTGGTTTCCTCGATGATGCACATATTTCTGTATGAGAACATCTCTGAAGGGAGCTTGGGGGCTGCACACTCTCGGGTGTGATCTGCCCAAATAAAATGAAGTCTTTACTCTGTCTTTTATTAAACCTTTATCAGGTTCCTATACAAGGCAGCTTCCTAGGTGGTGTGGACCAGGATGAGTAAGTCATGGTCACCGCCCTGAAGGAGCAGGGGTGCTAGGGAAGCCAATGGGTCCCTGCAGGGAGGAAGTGATTAATACCAAACAAGAGGGACAGCAGACTTGCTCTGAAGTTCAGGCTCCCCTGAAGTTGATTCTGGCTTGGAAGCTGGGAGAATTTGAATTGAGGGTCCTTGAAGGAGTGGTAAAAATTTGCAAGGAGCAAACAGTGGCACTGGAATAAGATATAGGATACACAGGAAGTAAAACATGGTTTGCTTTCAATGCTAGCAACAGTTTATGAAGAATGAAAGGCCTCAGAATTGACAGATTAGACTCAAGTCAATTCTGGTGCCTTAAATTTCCCAGGAGACTTGTACTGTATCCTGCAGACAGTGACAAATTTTAAGGGTTGTGACCAAACCCAACCCAATGATTTCCTCTGGGCTCCACCCTTAATGTACCTGGACTGCTGCCCAAATGTCACTCCCAGGCAGAGGTCCCAATTTACTCATCTTTGTGCCCCTAACACCTTGCAGTGTCTACCAGACACACATTTGCTGTTCAATCCACCCTTCTTAGGGGAAAGTTAAACGAATGATCAGAAGTAGGTTTCCAAGAAATCAGTCTGGCAACCATGGGAAAGATAGATTGGACGGGAGAGAGACTGACAGTGGGAGATGTTGAGAAAGCTATTGCAGTGTTCTGAATGTGAGATTCTGAAAATCTGAATTTAAAACAGAGGCAAAAGGAAAGGAAAATAAGAGACTGTTGCTAAAGGGATCAGAGAAGACCGTCATCCTTGGACATCTGACCTGATGTTCTGTTTCCTTTTCTAAAGCCTCGTGCTCCCTCTCAGAGGGGATGTTGACTCTGAGAAAACACGTGGGGCAGAGATGATGCTACTGGTGATAGGATCCTGGCATTCTCCCTGAATCGGACTGGAGCCAGCATTAAGAAGTCTCAGTTCCATTTCATACATTCTTAGAAATTTCCACATAGTCACTAGGTCCTACTATGTCATTTACAGATGAAGAAACTGAGAATCATTTTTCTGGGACACACAGAGTTAGTGCAGAGCCTGCCATTGAAACATTTATCAAAAAAGTGACCTGACAGTCAGTGTTTTGTTAGGAAGATAGGAATTATGTTTGCTTCACCAGGATGAGTTATGAGGATTGCTTTTGTGACAGCTTCAAAGGGACATTTTGAGTTTCAAGGGAGAAGTCCCTAGTGCCCTCAAAAGAAACCTTCATGATAAAGCTAGTTTTAGGGAGGCCAGAGCCCAGTGAAGGGCTCAGATGTCCAGAGGTGATGTAGACTCAGGGAGGAGGGCTGGAAGGAGGGCCGTCCTGCCCGACTCCACTGCCGCCAGGAAGTCAAGATCCTCTCCGAGCTCATAACCTCAGAAGAGGCTGTGTCTCACGTTCTTTATCATCACTTCCCTCCTGCAGGCCCCCTGCCCCTGTCCTGAGTGGTCTTCTTGGCTGTAGTCTTTCCCCTCTGATTCTTTCCCCAGACCGCATGCAGGGCAGTTTTATCCAGACTCAACATTTTTCCATAAAAAGAACCAAGACAGAGCTGTGTCCAGGGGATTCTGCAGTATTACCAGCCCAGCCTGGGGGAGAGTTGCTGAGTCGCTACATTTTCTTTAAATAGGGTCATCACACTTGTCCAAACCTTGAACTCCCGTGTCCACTGAAAGCCACGTGAGCAGCTCACAGATAGTTCTCTGATTAAAGAAGTGCTGGTGGCTTCTCCGCAGATGTTTCTCAGAGGGGCCTGCAACTGAGTTTCCTTCTCTCATACATGTAAGGAGAGTCCCAACCTCAACCATGAACGCCAGCTGAACTCAGTAAACACTCTTTGAATGAACAAATATACGTTATTTCACTTATTCCGCATAGGATATATATTTGTCAAGTTACTAATGAGGAAACTGCTGGTCTGTGTAATGGAATGGAATGGAGAATAAATCACGTTCCTTATGTATTTCTACGTGTGTTTGTTTCTTGGTAGTCACCTCCCCCCAGGTCTAAAAACTACGTCACTGTTGAAACAACCAAGTTAATCTGCAGCCTTACATACCAAATTTAATATAATTTATAACTGACTATATCTGTCCACTACACACATACACATATTCATTTTTACAATATGTTTTAGTTTGTTCAGTTCTTCTAGCTTAATTATATTTTAAGATGCTTTTTTTTTTTTGTTTGGTATATGTTCACTCTTGAATGTGTTTGGTCAACCTCATCCCCAGGAGAAAAAAAAGTACAAAAGTTGTAAATTTTTTAGAATAACTTTGAAATCCAATGTGATTTTCATTGCCTAATTAGGCTAGAGCTTTCACTTAACGAGTGTTGGAAGGAATATGGTCAATTGAAACATAATAAATACACCTGCTCAAGGTGCTTCCTCCTCTCAAATGTTTTAGTTTTCAGTTTTTTAGGCTTCAGTTTAACAGACATTTTCTGAGGCCATACTATGTGCCACCTACTGATTTAGGCAATGGAAGTACAGCATGAGTAAGACAGGGTTCCAGCCTGAAGGAATCATAAAATTATCCGCAGAGATAATATATTAGCAAATAACAAATAGGGTCTGCTCAGCTGAGTGGGAAGTGAGGCCAAGATACTATCTGAACTCAGACCTGGAATACTGAAGCCTCTCTTGGGGTTCATCAGAAAGCTCCTAGAAGAGATAAGGAAAGATCAATAGAATCTCATGTAAAAGGATGAGAAAGACTGTTGCAGGAGCTGGGAGGGCATGTAAAGACGGGAAGCAGCCCGGTGTGTGCAGGGAAGCCAAGGGAGCTCTATGTTACTCAAATACAAGGGCTTAAGTCCAAAGCTGCAGGTGTCAGCCGAGAAGGCAAAGGGGAAGTCGAGACCCGGATCACAAGGGCAGTGAGAGCCTCGGGAGGATGTGAGCAAGATTAGATTAGAACTTGAGCAGGTCACTCTCCTACTGCGTGGAATAGATTTCCAAAAAGAGGCAACCCTATACAGCTGGAGTCCATTTTACTAACACAGGTGAGACATGGAGAAAGCCTGACCTTGGGCCACAGGATAGCGACAGAGAAGAAAGAAGAGATCAGAAAATGTTTAGCAGAAAAAGAAAATGTGTAGCCTGGAGCTCCAACATCAGCATCAGTTGAGGTTCTTTATTAGAAATAGAGATGCCCAGGTTCAAAGCCAGCCCTGCGGAATCAGAATCTCTAGAGATGGAGACAGGAAAGCTGCATTTCTAACAACGTCCCCGGAGAATCTGATAGTCTTGCTAAAATTTAAGATCCACGGGAGTAGCGAAAAGGTTTGATATCACACAGAATGACCAACTTCTGTGAGTTATCATAATGTATCTAAGCCTCAGTCACCTCTTATGTAAAAATAGAAATTGTATTAAAAGAGGTAATATATGTAAAGTACCTAGAAATATTACTCAGACACACACACACACACACTGTCATTGGAGAGGAAGAGGGAGTTGGCACCACCTGCCCTTACACCTGTTGGCACTGTTGCCCCAGGGGTGTTTCTGACTCTGTGCTCGCAGACTCTGACTGGGCAGGAAGGTGAAAGTAGCAGCAGACTGATCTCAGTCCTTGACTCCTGCCCCTGCCGTTGGCTGCAAACCAGGATTGTTTCTGAGTTCTCTGCCGTATTATGTAATTACCTGTGGAAAATTCCAGAACAGGCTTAATCAGTGCTTATCGCATTGGAGAACTGCAACATTCTATTCAGTACGCCAGTTACTCTGAACGTCTGTAGAACACCTTATGTTCTACAGGTTATTTTTACAGGCATTGTTCATTTGCTCCTTACAAAATTTCGTAATGCACCCATTTTGCTGATGAGAAAACTGAAGTTTAGAAAGGTTGAATAACTTAACCGAGCTCACAGAGCTAGTAAGTAGCAGAGCTGGGCTCTACATGATGATATTGTGTGAGCAAAATAGAATAATTGATTCTTTAAGGCACTTTTACTTATGAACCCACTTGAGTTGTTATTAGCATAGCTAATTCTAACTATTTAATTTGGTGATGCTAGGACTAAAGTCATATAAATAGGAGATGTATAATTTGTGGTTATATAAATAACAAGTATAGTTTCATCAGATGAAAACACTGAGCTTTTGTTCAGTTTTTTTCCACGCTATTAATTCAAGATGTTAAGTACTATGCAGAAAATTTGGCTCAAACTCATCTCTACTTTGGGAGTTATTCATGAATCAATTCTGATTCACTACAGGGCTTCCTTTAACCTGACTCTTTAAGGTAAAAGACCCAGAGTCACACCTTAGCGCTTGCGTGTTTCACTTTGCAAAAGTTTTAACTCACTAAAAGCTAAGCCATCAATACTGAAAGATAAAGAAGTTGCAGAAGTGACTGTCCAGTCATCTGACTTCCTCACTGTAGTAATTATAGCCAGAGTCTCAGCAGGCACACATGGTATGTCTTGCCTCTTTTCAACTGTATACTGTGTTTATATGTGGGTAAGAAAGACTTTTCTTTTTAATGACAGATCATGGAATGTCTGAAAAGTTTCAACAACAGCTTCCAGTATGTTCCTAATATTCATTTAAAAATACCTAATTATTTTGCCCTTTTATTTAAAAAAAATAGTCTCTGAACTTGGACTGTCTGGGATTCTGTTCTTATCTATGTGATCTGGAACCAGTAGCTTCTCTTTCTGAGACTCTGATTTTTCAACTGTAATAAAATCTAGAGAGTAGATTGCAAGTTCCTTGAAGGCAGGGAATGTGCTTTATTTAAAGCCAAAATAGTTCATGGCACTCAACCTATAATGAGTGAATTAAGTATGTGAGACTAGAGGGTGATGTATGAGGAGAAAAGGTATATAAATTAGAAGATACAGCCTATACAAGGTTTTTGCTGAAGTTTGTGAATGGAGAACTGAACAATTTATTGTTGCCTTTAAAGGCAGTTTCTCTTAATCTGAGTGTTATTTCCTTTCATTTCAATAAATAAATTTTGAGTGTTGCTTATGTACAGGAAACTGCTCTGGCCACTGAGTGGGGACATGGATAAGCAGGGCCCCACCCCTGCCATCCCAGAGCTTACCTACTAGCACACACACACACACACACACACACACCACACAACGTAGCATAAGGTGGGAAAGAGGCACACAGTCTTAATGCAGATTTAAAGGAGAGAAGAGAGAGCCAATCCGACTGAGAGCACTTAAGAAAAGGTTTCAAGAAGAGGTAGCATCTTAGCTAAGTCTGTGAGGATCGAGTAAGATTTTAACAACTGTAGACTGAGGGCAGTTTTCACACTCAGAAAATAGTAGAAGCAAAAGTAAAGAAGTAGAGGTTGTGTGACAACCAGCAAGTACTACATTTGACTGGAACCTAGAACACACACAAGCGGGCAGTGGGGAGTAAGGTTGGAAATGTAGCTTGAGGCCCAGTAACAGATGGTATTGAGTATTTTTTTTTTTTTTGAAGTTCAAGGAGGCTGTTCTTTAGGCCCTGGGGCACCCTGAAAGGTTATTTGGACAGACTAGTGACAGGATTTGTTGGTGAATAAAGACGTTGATTCTGGCTGCAGGGAGGACTGGTCGGGGGTGCCTGGGAGGGACTGGAAGAGAGAGGCACCTTGGCGGAGGGAGTTGGAAGGACTCAGGTCACAGAGGCCTCATCGTAGCAATTGAAAGGTCACAGATGGCAGTGGCAGTTAGCAGAGAATATTGAAAATGTCATCTGAGAACATGTGGAGGATCACAAATGAGTTACTAATTGGTAGAGAAAGGGGTAAAAGGCAAATCGTGCAAAGGAACTGCACCCACGAGGATGACAACGGAAGGGAGAACGAACTTGGCAGAGCCCAGACTAGAAATTTAAATTGTGCATATACTTTTAGGCCTGGCCTCCAGCAGATCTCTCCCTCAAGACATTTGCCTTTCCTGCCAATGGAAGCCTGCAGCTCTAGGTAGTTCTTACGTGCTCTTAGAAATCGGCGTAGTTTATGTGTGATACTGAAATAACCCCTGAACTGAACTGAAAACCAACCCGAGGCAGATTCAATAAAACTGTCACTAAAATAAACTTTTTAAAAAAATGAAACCAATTTTAGACTGATTGCCAGGTTAAAAACACAAAGGTGTTATAATGGAGTCACTCTTCTAGGATTAAGAAATTCTTCCACAGATACTTGTAGTAAGTCCTCCTGTCTGCACAACACTTTGCTATGTTGTCCATTCACAGATGAGGAGGCAGGGTCAGAGGATTAAGTGACCTGTCCACAGTCCCACAACCAAGTTCCATCCTTTGGAGGCGCATGAAGACCATGTCAGTTATTTAGCAAACGTTACAAGATGTCTTTCATGTCCAGCACTGTGCTAGGGCCTGGGGAAAACAAAGATGTATGAGCTTTCCTTGCTTCTGGCAAACATTGGATGGTCTGGGGAAAATTGGGATTTCCTTGGAAGTTGGCACTCTTGATACATAATACTCCTCTGAGGGGGAAGGTATAGTTCAAGCGGTAGAGTATGTGCTTAACATGCATGAGGCCCTGGTTCAATCCCCAGTACCTCCTCTAAAAACAAATCAATCTTTTTTTTTTTTTTTAAAGCTATGGTCATAATACTCCTCTGTAAAATGGGACTAGTAAGAGGGCTGTGGTAAACCTGCTTCATTAAGATGTGAGATTGACCTAAAGAGACATAGTATGAAGGATATTTAGTCAAATCAATATTATACTTTTCAAGAAAAACAACCATGTGTAGCCCACTCATTCTCTCTATGTATCTGTGTATCATAATGTAGTAAGTGCCATGAATCTCCCACCTAACATGAAGAGATGAAACAATGAAAAACATATCATGACCACGGATTATGATTTATCAAATTCTGTGCATCTGAGGTCCATTTAGGGAAAAATGGGAAAAATAACTCTCTCCATGAAGCAGGGGCGATTGGTGCACACAGGTAGCAATAAGGAAGCTAAGGGAAACACCCTTTGTTTGTTAGTAGTGATAGGTGCGATGCCAACAGTTTCCACTCATTTACAGGGTTCTGGGGCGTTTGGGTGACACAGCTACCAAGTGACAGCGTTCCCAGTGGCAGTCTCAGATTTACTGCAGGCACTTGTCAGTCTGAGTTAGAGCCTGTCTCACTTGAAAAGAAGCAAAAAGCTTGCAGAGCACTATCCGCCTTTCATGTTTTGACAACTTCATTAATATTTGTAAAGATTTCGTTGCCGCTTGTTGAAACTGGTGTTCAGGCATTCTTGATGTGAGTGGCTGTTTTTCCTGGAGGGCCCCACCAAGCCACCGTTTCTCTCTGAATTGGCTTGTGCTCACCTGTCATGAAGAATTAACACCTTAATGAATTCTGAGGACGTGTTGGATGTGAAGGATAGAGCTTTATGGAGAAAAGCATTCTGTGAGCACCTCCCATGCCCGCAGGCCCTCGTGGAGGGGCGTGCTGGGACACGAGCCCAGATTACAGTCAGAAAATAAATACGTGAATGTATGATCGCTACTCAGTGCAATCATTGCTTTGTTAAAGATAAGGAGCTCTGCTTTCCCCGAGCTGATCCCCAAGAGCTGACAGAACTTGTGTGTTTCCCCTTGTCTGTCATAGGCAAAGTTCCCATTTGGTAAATAAAGAATTTGACTTCGATTAGTATTTCTAAAACATGATAACTAAGTAACTAATATTTACTTATAAGTCAGGAATTTTGCTAAATAGGTTATAAGGAGTTTTCTCATTAAATCCTCACAAAAACTGAGATGAAGACTACGTAGGGCCCTTTTTTAAATAAAATAATCCTTCCTGCCCCCCCACCCCCACCACACCAAGTGTTGACTAAATCCTTTTATGATGATGCTCCCTAAAGATATATAAACATAAAATTAAATACAAATACTTTATGCTTATCGCTCTTATCTAGAAAGTTAAATTTACAAATTAAATGCCATCTATATTTAACATTTGTATATTATAGCAACAAAATTCAAAATCACAACATAAATGTGACCGATGATGCTTTAGTAGTACAAAATCTCCCCCCACAACGTAAACATGGTAGTGGCTGCTGTGTGGAAGTTTCTTTGGAGTTGTACTTGCCGGTGTTCAGTGAAGGCTCAGTTCTCTCACCCGTTTCTCAGTACTACAGTCCAGGAAAAACCACTGCCGAGGTCACAGGCTGGCTCTCACCCCTCCCCGTTTACCTGGCCCCTAGCTCTGACACCTTGGGAACTGCTGAATGAGTAGGTACAGACCTCATTTTTCATGGATCCCTTCCATGGCGGAATCTGAACCAGTTTTCCTCTCCTGCCTCCCCCTGCAGTACCCACGGTGCTCCTTGCACACTGTCTGCAGATACGTACCTGGGGCAGCACCTCCGCCCAGCCCCCATCCAAGTTGAACTGTGCTATTTTTTAATCTACTGTGGGCTGAGAAACCCGAGGAAGAAGCTTTTTTATTTTTTTCCATTTGATAGTAAGCAGGCTTTTCCCTGTGATGAAAGTGCCTAAGGCTTTGATCAGTAGATTTTGACTTCTCTGTCAGCTGCAAAATTCTCCTGTAGAATTTATAATCCAGATCCTTGAAGTGGTTAAGTGACAAAAGAATGGCTTCTGGACTCTATATGTGATTTCTGTAGAAGAATGTGTACTGTTCATTTAATGCTCAATTATTTCTTTTTAAAATTTTTTTATTTTTTAAATTGAAGTATAGTCAGTTTACAATGTTGAGTCAATTTCTGGGGTACAGCATAATGTTTCAGTCACACATATATATATCTCTATTCCTTTTCATGTTCTTTTTCTTATAGGTTAGTACAAGGTATTGAATATAGTTCCCTGTGCTATAATTTCTTGAACAGACGTGAACACTCAGTAGTACCGCGTGTAATGGCAAAGTTCACACTGCAGGCCAGAGCTGCCTCTTGACTGTCCTTCCTTCCATCTCTCTGAGGTCCACCCTCCCCCAAATCCTCCACTCCATCCACAAAGCTTCTCTCCATTCCTTGGTCTCACAGAGCTGGGGAAGGGTAGAGGGGAGAAGAGGTGGCCTTCTACCCACCGTTGGGCAGAACTTTCATCTGCCTGAACTGAGTTTTGCTGTTTCTCTACCTGGCCATCTCCTACTTGGTCTTTAAATCCCAGCTAGAACCGTGCCCCTGAGCCTTCTCCAGCCTCCCCAGCACGCTTGCACTCTCCTCGGTGCCCTCTTGGCTGGTTTACAGACCTCCGTAGTAGCAGTTGGAACAGTGCGGCAATGATGTGCTGAGAGTGTGAGCTCCTCATTTTGCATTCCCAATATTTATTATGGCCGCATTGTTGCTGAGGGGACACACATGGGGTCAAACTCACCCCACATACCATTCGGTAGGAGCCAGCCTGAGAGAGTGAGCTTTTGCAATTTCTCTTCCCGGAGAGGGTGCCGTTTTCTCATTTGCACCAGACACTTTTGCCCCTGAATACAGAGTTTGGCAGAAACAATAAATGCTTGTGGAGTAAAAATAATTATGATTTATTGAGCACCTACCATACAGGCCTGGTTGCCTTTACAACTACAGTAGCTGTGATGGAGGCATTAGAATGCCACCCCTTTGTAGTCTTCTAGCAACAGCTACTGCTGTCAAATGTATCTTCTACTAGAATATGCAAATATGCACTCTTCAGCCCTTGAAACGAGGCTTGAGGATGGGTAAAGAGTAATAATTGTTTATTAGATACTCTTTCCTCAGCAGTATGCTAAATGATTCAAGTGTATTTTCTCACAAGTGGAACACAATTGTGACATGAATGGTGTGTCCAAACAAGGTGCAAAGATGCCTCCTCTTGAACCAGGCCAGCAGCAGGCGGGATGGAGGAAAAAAAATGACAGAAATACACAAGGAAGGGATTAAGGATGATGGCAAAGTTTCTGGTGGATGCTTGGGGAAAAAATTCCTCCCCACACACAAGAAGCATTCTCTTTGGCTTTAAAGTGACAATCAGTTATAGTGGCAGACTCACTCAGTGATCCCTAGTGTCTAGTACAGAAATAGCAATGAGCCTGCTGGGCTGTGACATGAACATGAATAGGAAAGGGGTGTGTGTGTGTGTGTGTGTGTGTGTGTGTGTGTGTGTGTGTGTGTGTGTGTGTGTGTGTGTGTGTGTGTGTGTGTGTAAGAGAGAGAGAAGGAGGGAGGGACGGAAAGGAAGAAAAAGAAGTGCTGGGGGTTTTCAAGGTGTTTTTATTCCCTTCAGGTGTGTGTATGTGTTTACATGGTTTTTATCTCTGCACTCTAAAACCTTAGAGGAATTCAAATCTTAGCCAAGTGAAAAATCTGCTGCTGTACAGAGTTTAGCAAGCAGTGTTTGATTTTTCTCTCCCCAAAGAATGAACCATTGAGAAGCCCTTAGGCCACTCACATCCTCTCACATTAGAACTATGATCCATTCCTCTGATGACCTCTGCTTGTCTTAGAAAACACAGTTTGCTAGCATACAACACGAAATGCACCTTAAAGGAAACGTGTAGATGGAAGGAGCAGTGAGGGCTAGATAAACGTGCCCAAGACAGAAACCACCTCACTGCTCTCCTGCCACGTGACCGAACTCCCAGTGAGAGCCCTGATAATCCCTGTGACTCGTCCTGCTAAGTGGGGCTACAGGCTGAGGGCCCGCAGGCTCAGCTGTAATGGATTTGCCTCCTTTTGTAAGTCACTCCTCCTTCCATTCAAGCATGAAGTGAGAATTATTCACTCTGGCACAGCTTTACAAAGAACACTATTTATTATCGTACTTCACTTACTGGTTAGCCCACAATTACTCCTGAGACGTGAATGCTGCCAGTGACCTCGTGCTCTGGGTCTGGAGGTGACATCAGACAGTGGGAGACAAAGAGCGAACCATCAGTTCCTGAAACTGAATCATCGTCCAGGAAGGTGAAGCTGAGTACCTCTCCTAGTTAAAGGAGGGAACAGGCAGAAGAAGGAAGAGGAAACGTCTTCAGAGCATAAAGGACCTTCAGGGTCATCTCATTGCTCTCCCTGATTGACCGACAAGGGAACTGATGCTCAGGGAATGGAAGTCACCTTCCTAAGCTCGTGTGGAGTGGAGGGGCGGGGGCTTGGAGTTTCCATAGCGAGTGTAGCCTGAGTTTGCCTATGGCCGGCCCCTAGACGGTGAGCCCCGCAAGCAAAGCAAGTTACCTCTCTAACCCTCCCGTGTTACCGTTGGTGATGATGATGATGAGATGTAGACATTGGGTTTTTTGGTTTTTTTTTTTTCATTTTTCTTATTGATGTGTAGTTTATTTACCATGGTTCAGGTGTACAGCAAAGTGATTGAGTTAAACATATATATAAAGCTATTATTTTTCAGATTCTTTCCAAGTATAGGTTATTACAGGATACTAAATGTAGTTCCCTGTGCTATACAGTAGGCCCTTGTTGGCTACCTGTTTTATATCTGTTAATCCCCAGACTCCTAATTTAGCCCTCCCCCACCTTTCCCTTTTGGTAACCGTAAGCTTGTTTTCCATGTCTGTGGGACTATTTCTGTTTTGTAAAGAAGTCCATTTGTATCATTTTTTTTAGATTCCACATATAAGTGATATAATGTTTGTCATTCTCTGACATTAGTATTAAATTCCTGGTACAGATAAGGAACATAAATCCTAGACGGGTTAAGTAACTTGCCCCAGGATCACACAGCTAGTGAGTTGGATCAAACACATTAGCAAGGAAGACTCTCAAAAAAAAAAAAATGTATCCAGCAGAGAAGGGACGCGGCTGGACCTGTCTGACGCCAGTACTGGGCTCTCTTTCCCGTGCACACTCCTCCCTGTACAGATACCTGGGAGGCTCTAGAGATGCTGGCGTCGCATCACATGCCTCCATTTGAACAAACCAGACTGTGAAATGAATCATCAGTGCCTGCCTGCCTGCCTGCAGTAGGACAGAGCACAGATTCCCCTGCCATGGACAAGTAGCTGCCAACCTGGTCTTCCCTCTGCCAGCGCTGCTTGGGCAACTACTCCGTACTCAGCCCTGGAAAAGTGGAAACAGGAAATAAACTAGTAGTGAAATTTTTGACCCTGGAGTCTGAGAGTGCTGAGTTTGAATCCTCTTTTGCTCCTTGTACCAGCTGGGCAAATGAGGTCACCTCTCTAAGCCTTAGTTTTCTCATTTGTGTATGTGTAATAGTGCAGACACAGCGGGGTGAGTGTGGGGGTCGGGGGTGGGGGTGATGGAATAGCAAGGAGGAGTCAAAGAGGTAATTAGTACACAACATCTAACAAGATGTATACGGACACGGCTCAGAGAAAGAGCTCAATAAATCTTACTCGCTGTTACTACTACTCATGAGTTTACATTCTAATTGGAAAAAAAGACACACTTTGAGTTGTCAAAGAGCAGTCAGGAACTCTGCCTGACTCCTTTTGCTGGTGGAATAACCTCCCTCTCTCTCCCTGTTCCACATTCTGAATGATGGCCCGTCCTTCAGTATCTAGCTCACAGTCCCTCTTGCTCCCCTCCACGGCAGGACTTACTCTGCCTTCCGGATGCCTCTTCAGCCTTGCGCGCACAGTCACATTGTGTTAGTAACCGAGCAATCTCTCTGTCACTGAGCTGGGAGGTCCTCTGGAGTTTATCGCAGCTCCAGTTCCCAGCACAGCACCTGGCTTGTACACGTGCTCAGCATATATTCGGTGAACGAATAAGTGGATGTAACTGCCGAGGATAAAGGGAGCTGGTGTAGTTTGAAATGCTGTCTGTTAGGAAAGGTTCATGAGAGATGAATAACTTCAGAAGTGCTTGGACAGATAGCAGTGGAAACAGGAAGAAAGAGTATTCTGTTACTTTCTGTGGGTATAAATCAATATATTGATTTGAGTGAGGGTCTGTTCCTCATACAGGTAAGGGTAAATGAGCTTACTGCTTCTCTGCTGGCCTCCTGGCTTCATCTCACCCCTTCAGGGTGGGTGTGTAGAATCAGACTGTGAAGACTAGCCTGAAGGTTTACCAAAGAGGAGAGGAGCCTTGGGGGATGTTGCAGGAAAACCGTTATTCCTGGGAATGAAGAAATGAGATTGAAGAGTGACGTCCTCCCTGCAAACGAGTGTCTTATTTCACAAGAGTAGAAGCATTCAGTGTTATCATGATCTAGGGGACCCATCACAGAAATCCCATTGTCTGAATCATTTGAAAAGAATAAAGTAACAGAGTTTATGTTTTAGAAATAAAGTATAAAATTCCACAGGAAGTAGTTTGCCTGGAGAAGATCTCAGCAATGGTTAATGTGCCTGTATGCTGCCTGAAGGCAGGGCGGGCTGCAGGCTTGGAATCGTGGCACGCCATCACAGAAGGGCAGTAGTGCACAGTGGTTAAGCGCTCATATCTGGAGTGAACTGCTTGGGTGTGAAACCTGGTTCATGACTCACAGTCCTGTAAACCCTGAGTGAGTGACCAACCACTCTATACCTCAGTTTCCTTACATGTAAAATGTGGACACAATCTGTAGCCACTAAGTAGGAGTTTGTGATATGTGAAAAGCACTTAGAATGGTTAACCCATGTAAATCACTTTAAAAAGTCCGTGCCCCAGGTGGGAAGGGTATAGCTCAGTGGTAGAGTTTGTGCTTAGCATGCATGAGGTCCTGGATTCAATCTCCAGCACCTCTGTTTAAAAATAAATACGTAAATAAAAATAAATAAACCTAATTACCTCTCCCCCAAAATAAAACAAATTAAAAAAATTTTTTAATGCTTTAAATAAAATCATCCTGGACACAAATAACTAAAATCAGAATTGAAAAGGGGGACATTACTATCAACCTTGCAGAAATAAAAAGGATTATAAGAAAATGCTATCAATAATTGTATGCCAACAAATTAGACAACCTAGATGAAATGGACAAATTACTAGGAGCACACAAATTACCCAAACTGACTCAAGAAGAAATAGACAATCTCAAAAGACTTATAAAAAGTAAAGAGATTGAATCACTAATCAAAAAAAAAAAAAAAAAAAAACAACAGTCCCAACAACCAAAAAAAAAAAAGAAAGAAAGCAAGAAAAGTGCCTGCCCCACGGGTAAGCATTCAACAAATGTTAGGGGACAAAATGCTATTATGATTACCAAGTCCCTGTTATCAAATTTGCGCCATTGTTCTGGACCAGTGTGGGAAATGCAAATGAAAACTTTAAGACAAGACCCTGGTCCTTCCAGAGTTAGGCTGAAGATGAAACATAAAACTAAGACGGGGAGGGTATAGCTCAGTGGCAGAGCACATGCTTAACATGCACAAGGTCCTGGGTTCCATCCCCAGTACCTCTATTAAAATAAGTAAATAAACAAACAAACAAACAAACATCTAATTACCTCCCACCCTAAACACACACACACAAAACAAAACAAAACAAAAAATCAGTAAGGCAGTTAGAGATCTCAAATTCCAAACTTGATGAACGTGGGTGATGAGGAGGGAAAGGACTAGAAGAGTCAGAGAATAAGCCTGAACTCACAGGTGCTTAAGTCAGGTTCATTGAAGAAAATTAAGATGGGATTTCATTCAGGTTAGGATGTTATCAGCTATTTTTTCAAACTCCAGATTTTGGAGAACAAAAAAAAAATCATAGGAATAAAAGAACCCCCTCAATTAACAATGCATCTGGAGAATGCTAAAATAGAAGGAAAAAGGAATTGTTTTTAACTTGGCCTTGAGCAAGGTGTCAGATTTTGTGAATGATCAAGTTGAAACAAACCCCAGAGATCAGCTGGTCTGAGCACCTTGCTCTACGAATGGAGAAACAGGCCCAGAGATGTGAGGTGACTTACCCAAGTCACCCTGGAAACCGAGGTCTCCTTCTGCCTCTCAGTCCGATTCTCAGCTTCCCATGGACATTTGTTGGCTTCTCTGTCTCCTGAAAGGCATTCTTCCCGCCCGACACCGATCAGCTAGTTGGACCCCCACTCCTGGACCTTCTCCTGCTGGCGCTTGCTTGTGGCTACTTGTACGCTGACAGCACATCTTGTAGGCTTAGCCCTCCAGGCTTGGACAAGAACCTTCAAGTTGTAGCAAATAGCAATCAAAAGAAAGGAAGGGAGGGATGGAGGGAGGAAAGTAAGGGAAGAGAACAAAAAACATTAACAAAGAAATCAAGAGATAAGCAGTGTACCAACATCTGATCCATTCAACATTCTGATCCTCACTTTTCTGCCTAACACATGGAATTTAAAATCATTCCAGTGAGTCCCATTGATGAGAATATCTTGAAAATGAGTTAAGTCGGGAATGAAAGTTTTGGAGTTTTTTGCTTAGTTTTGTATTGTTTTCAGATCCTGTGGGTTGTTGCATGAGCCATTAGTATTTTTGTGGCTTAATGATGAAATGCTGGACGTTTCTAGAATAATGAAGCAATTAATTGGAATTGCATTGCCTGGCAATTTCCTATGGAGTTTACCACACAAAATGGTGTACAGATTGACAAAGAAAATGACACATTGTCAGAATGCATTACTGCATGTTACCATCTCTTGCACTAGTCACAGATACCAGTATCTATTTAAGTGAAGACCAAATTGCTAAGGGCTCCCAGAGAGCTTGGCACATAGAAGGATATAGTAGCTATTCAGTAAATAACTTTATTAATGAATAAAGTGAATAGTGAAAATTATAAATTTATTATAAATACAGTGAATAAATAAATGAATGAGTAACCCCCTTGCTGACAGCAGCATGAAAGTTCCATAGCTGCAGTGAACCTGAAGAAAGCCGTTTTGATTTTTTCCAAAACTCTACCTTTGGTGCAGTGATGGCACAGTTTCAAGTTTGCGAGACAGGATGGACTGTGGAAGAAGCTCAGTTGTACTAGACAAGTCAGTGCAGCAGCACCATCTCTGGTATTTGATTCTCTGATACTTTTATTCTCCCAAATTTGAGGTCATGTCCACATCCAAGCTGGAATACTTTGAAACTTGGCAAACAGATTCATATTACACCTAGCGCCAAAGCCCTATATCCAGAATGACAGCCTCCCGACCCCAACCTCGCAAAAAAAAAAAAAAAAAAAAAATCAGGAGCAAGTTTGAAAGTCTCCAGGCCATTTAGAGAATACTGTTAATACGGTAGATCAAACTCTTCCTTTAACCAGTTATTTCAACATGTCTCTGGATGTAATGCCCTGAATTGTAAATACATTATTTTCATAATAATTTTATTGTCTCATAGCTTCATTTAATGTAAAGTTTATCTTTTGTGACAAATAATTTCTCTTGGAAAAGTTAATCTTCAAGGAGAGAATTTGATAACTTAAAAAAACAGAACTTAATTTTCCAGCTGTAGGATGTATCCGTGTTCTCTTTCAACTTGACTAAATAAATCTTGCTCTTGGCCTACAGATTTAAAACAGCTGTTTCATAGAAGCTTTACATTGCAATGGGGTAATTAGGAGTGTGTAGGGGGTGTTTGAAGGGGAAAAAAAAAGCAGACAGGACACATCATTGGGACCAATTATAAATTAAGAATAAACAGTTGCTAGAGGAGATGTCAGTTAGTACAGATCTTGTTGAAAGCAATTTGGCAATGTGTCAAAATTTTTTAGCTATCCATAATTTTTAATTCAATAATTCAAATTCTAGAAATCTATCCCAAGGAAATAATTTGAAGTACAAAAAAAAAGTTATATTCATTGCAACATACACTACTTAAAAGTAGAAAACTATAGAAGTGTCCATTAATATAGGAATGTTTAAGCCAATTGTGGTAAATTCACTTGATGAAATATTAAGTTGTCATCATGTTTATATGTCATCATGTTAGAGCAGGCAAATAGCTAGATATGAGCAGAGAAAGGGGGACACAGACCAAAAGGCAGAAATTGGGCAGAAAGGAGGGGCACAGGCCAAATGCAGGAAACCATACATCATGTAAGTACCAGGGGTCCCTGGGCAGAGAGAAAAACAGGAACCTCTGGGCTGATAAATGTTCACACCTTTTAGGGTGATAAGCAGCCTGGAGGCTGACAAAGAAATGTGGAAAGGCAGGAATCTACAGTGTCCGAATGTTACCCTTTGCTCATTATGCCCTCATTTCAATAAAATTAGCCTTGCAGATTAGAAGTACGTACCATCATGCACCAAGGCAATGACACTTCCAGCCCAAACTAAATAAGGACAAAAATCCCTCCTTCCTTCGGGAAGGTGGAGTTGGGATGAAAATAATGGAATGCAACCCCAAACCCTTCCCTCCCCAGTAAATATTCCACCTATTCATTTTTACGCTCTATGTAACCAACTTGCCAAAGAAACTCAGGGCAGCTGCTCACCTGAGCCTGCCCCTCCTCCCCTTGAGTGTATTATCCATCCCTTAATAAACCCCTACTTTACTCGCTTAACCACTGTGTCTTGTCTCTGAATTCTTTTGGGGACGCGACAAGAACCTGAACACCACTGGTTATATCTACTGACAACAATTATATGTCATTATATTTATGTATTGGTTTGTAGTCTTCATTTATTGTGGTAGATTTTCTAATTTTGGTATCTGGTAATGGTGGCCTCATAGAATGAGTTCTATCTTTTGGAAGAGTTTGTGAAGAATTGATATTTATTCTTTTTTAAATGTTAAGTAGAATTCACCAGTGAAGCCATCTAAGCCTGGGTTTTTCTTTGGGGATAATTTTTTTTATTACTAATTTAATCTCTTTATGTATTATAAGTCTTTTCAGAGTTTTTTCCTTCTTGAGGCAGTTTTGGTTATGTGACTTTGAGGAATTTGTCTGTTTCATCTACTAAGTCATCTAATTTACTGATACACAACTGATCGTAGTATTCCCTTATAATTCTTTTTTTTTTTATTTCTGTAAGGTCAGTAATAATATCTCCTCTTTCATTCCTAATTTTAGTAATGAGTACGCTCTTTTTTTTTCTTAGCTAGTCTAATAGTTATCAATTTTGTTAAACTTTTCAAAGAACTAACTTCTGGTTTGTTGATTTTTCTCTGTTATTTTTTAGTCTCTATTGATTTCTGCTCTGATCTTTAGTATTGCCTTTTTCTGCTTGCTTTAGGTTTAGTTTGGTCTTCTTTTTCTAGTGTATTAAAGTGGAAGATTGACATTCAATTTGAGGGGTTTTTTTGGACATTATAGCTATAAATTTCCCTCTAAATATTGCTTTAGCTGCCCTAAGTTTTGGTATCTGTGTCTTTATTCTCTTCATCTAAAAGTATTTTCTGGCTTCCTTGTAATTTCTTCTTTGACCTACTGGTCAGTTAGGATAGTGTTTTGATCTTTTTTTAATTTCCACAAAAGTGAGGGTTTCCTAAATTTCTTTTTGTTACAGATTTCAAATTTCATTCCATGGTTAAGCATTCATTAAAGCTGATGCCTCCAAATACTCTCTAATGATGTGGGAAAGTGTTTGTCACAACTTAAATAATTGGCTCCTATTTATTAAATGTCAGGCACTATGATAATAGCTTCTTATACATTATCAAATATAAATAATTTGCAACTGAGGCTCAGAGATTAAATAACATTCCTAAGGTCATATAGCTAAACTCCCAAGCACTTTCCCATAAAATCTTAATATATATTATAATAGTAAATAAAAACAAATCAGAATTTCTCTTGAGTACATTTCTAAGGGTGAATTTCTGGGTCATAGGTTAGCTATATGAAAAACTTCATAAGAAACTGCCAAACTATTTTCAAAGTGGCTATACTACTTTGCATTCCCACCAACAATTTATATGAGAGTTCCACATCCTTGCCAACACCTAATACTGTCAATCTTTTTACTTTTAGCCACTCGAGTGGGGATGAAATATTATCTTGCTTTGGCTTTAATTTGCATTTCCCTGATGACTAATGATGTTTTTCATATGTTTACTGGCCATTTGCATATCTTATGTTAAATATCAAATCAAGTCTTTTGCTCATTTTTTATTGAATGTTTTTTCTTTTTATTGTTCAATTGTAGGAGTTTTTAAATACTCAGAATAAAAATCTTCTGTCAGATACATGTATTGTAAATATTGTTTCCCAGTTTGTGGCTTGCTTTTTCATTTTCTTAATGACCTCTTTTGAAGAGCGAAAGTTTTAAACTTTGATGAAATCTAATTTACCATTTTTTAAATTTATCATTTGTGCTTTTATGTTTTATCCAAGAAATCTTTGCCTACCTCAGATTACAAGTACATTCTATGTTTTCTTCTAGAAATTGTATCACTTAAGCTTTTAGAATTATGCCTGCAGTCTATCTCCAGAAAATTTTGGTGTATGTATAAGTTTTGTGACAAAGTTTATTATTATGAAAATTTTCAAACATAAAAATGTAGAAAGAATAGAGTTATGAACCTCTTATACTTATTAGTCATCTTCAACAATTACCAGCTCATAGTACATGAGATATTTATAGATAGCAAGACAGATAGATAGATAGAAAGATAGATAGATAGATAGATAGGTAGATAATCTCCCCTGAATGATTTTGAGAGGAAGTTGTAGAAATTATGGCCTGTTTTTTATTGTTGTTGTGATCCAGAATTTAATCCAGGATCGTGCATTGCATTTCATTTGTCCTATTTCCTTATCCTTTAATCTTAGAATGCTTCCTTAGCTTTTTGTGTTTCTATGACAATGACATATTTTAAGAGGATGTTTCTTAAATTTAGTTTGCCTGATTGTTTCCTCCTGATTAGCTTCATCTAATGCACTTTTGGCAAGAATGCCGTATCAGTGATATTGTATACCTCTCAGTGCTTTCCATCAGGAGGGACGTGGTGTCAGGTTATCCCACTATTTGGTGAGGCTAAGATTGATCACATGGTTATGGCGTTATCTGCCAGATTACTCCACCATAAAGGCAGTTTTACTCACCTTTTTTAATAATTAATCTGTTAAGAGATAGATACCCTATTCCTCAACAAATTGTTAATCAGTGGTTTTAGTAACCACTGATGAATCTTGCCTGAATTAATAATTTTTATGGTAGTTTAAAAAATGATGATTTCCTGACTGTATAATTATTAGCATCTACGATAATAGAACTTTCTCTTTCTACCCATTTTTAGTTAGTTAATTTAGATATTTTGGGTCATCTTTATGGACTCATTTTTTTCTTTTTTAATTAAGTTTGCTTTACTCTGTTATTGTCATTATTCATTTTAATATTCAAGTTGTCTGGATTTGACTGGTGTGTTACCTTTTAAACAGGCTTTGATGTCCTTTTGACATGCTACCACCATTAGTTATCGGTTTTCTAAATTCTGTGTAATTTTTGTGTTTATCTTTAGTACTTTTTACTTTCCAGTCCAACAAAATGTTTCAGATCCACCGTATACTTCCCCTGCTCATGGAATCAGCCATTTCTAAAAACAAACAAACAAAACAAAAAAAACTAGTTATTTTTTGTGGGAAATGGTATTTGGAAAAGAAAATCTGAGTACCAGGAATGCTTTTTTGCTCCCTGGGTATCTACATCTAGGCTATTTTAATGGACACAGGGAAGAAATACAGTTGTTTAGAAAATCGTAAGTTTATGTCAGATGCTTCTAATTACTGCTCACCATCATAAGATTTTTTTCTTCTCTTCTTACCTCATCTGTGAATATACCTCACTTTTCTTTCACAAGGACAACCCTGTTTTCCAACAATATCAGTGTGTTTACTCACTTGCTCATTACTCACACACCAAATAGTTTCAGAATTCAACTGACAATAAACCTGCTAAATGAAGTTCAAGACTTCTCTACAATTCTATCTTTAAAATATATTCCAAGGGTAAATAGAGTACTATCACTTGTTCCTCCCACATTTTTTGAAGCAAAATCAATTTGTCAAATCATTTCAACTATAACTATTTCAATATGACATGACCACAATGCCATTTATCACATGTAAAATTTAATAATTACTGGATTAACAAATATTCCATCTTTTTCAGGTCTTAAATTGGCTCATAAATATCACAAATGCTTTTTTGTTGCTTTGTTTTGTTTTACAATTTCTTTGTTTGAACCAGAAGTGAAGTCCATTGCAATTGGTTGATTCTTCTAATTTATATGTTTTCTCCATTTTTTTGGTTTGTTTTCCTTCCATTTTTATATTTAAGAAACCAGGTCATTTGTTGTATAGAGTTTGCTCCAGATTTTCTTTGTGATATAATTTAGCAGGTTTTTCTGTCCTCTTTATTTCTATAAACTGGTAGTTGGATCTGGAGGTTTAATTAGATTGAGATTTATTGGGGAAAGGAGGCCTTTCTTTTCTTTTTATTTCCTTTTCTTCTCTTTTGAGAGTAGAGGTTTACAAAACTCCTTTGTAGCAATATTTTGTTCTCCCATCAGAAAGCACATATCATCTGATTGTCTTTTTATGTGTGTGATGTTACCAGCTGTTGATGCTCAATGCCTAGATCCATTAACTCATTAGACTTGAAAACAGAACCCTTTTTGAATTGGACAGTGTCATAGACATATATGTATATTCACATCCATTTAGACATATTTCTGGGAAGAGACACCTCAGGCCAACTCTTGGCTTTCCTTTAACAACCTCTTTGTCTCATTGTTACTTGTCCTTAGACCTCTCTTGTTTTAAACTTCTCTCTTTTTTTCAGTATGAAAATATGATGTGTATAATACAATGTGGTGGCCCAAATTTATGGTAATTTTCCAAAGGAAACATAATTATTTTAGAGGAGGAGAGATAAGAATGAATTAAGAGGAAAGAAGCATTCATAAAAGATAAGATCACCAAAATAAAAGGTGTCCCTGAGCTCAGTATGCATTTAAATCTAAATTCTGTGCAGGGAACATTCATATCATGAAGATGACTTTTTGGAACTATGAAACATTTGAAGCTTGAAAAATTAGAACAGGAAGATTAGGAGAAAAACTTAAAATGCCCCTCATTTTAAAGTTTTCTGAATGAAAAGGATAAAAACACATCAAGATTCACTCATATGTTTTTAAGAACATGGCATTTGAGTGGGAGAAGGAGCAATTTGTGGTTTTTGTTTTGTTTCCTTTCTTCATGAAGCATATATTTTATCTTAAGCCAGGTCAGCAATGCCATTACATCTCGGGGTCAGGCTGGGCAATTTCGTGCCATTTGACCTAACAGCTTAGAGACTTTTGAGTGACAGTGATAATATATTGCCTCCTGGAATGAGTTTCCTTATGTCTGTCACAACATGAAAGGTATTCATTTAACAGAGACACAACAGAATCAGATAATCAAGGCATGGTTATCTAATTGATTAAAAGAGCTGGGGAGGGTGACTTCTTCTCATTCAATTAAAGATAAAAAATATTTACACCAAATAAGATTGAAAACCTGCTGTGATTGTTTTCCTCTCATCCCATAATGTGGGCGTTAGGGAGAGATTTGGGGGTTTTTTAATGGCCTTATTGAGATATGATTCACATAGTATACAATCCACACACTTAAAATATACAAGTCAGTGTTTTTTAGTATATTCATAGGATGATGCAACTATCACCACAATCTAATTTTAGAACGTCTTCATTTCTCCTAAAACTAACCCTATACCCATTAGCTGTCACTTCCCATTCTCTGTATCCCCTAATCTCAGCCCCAGCCAGCCACTAATCTACTTTATCTATAGTTTTACCTCTGGGGGAAGTTACCTTTTAAATGTCATTCATAGCCTGTCCTACTGAAATTCTTTTTATTTTATTTTTTTACATTCTCATAAGAACAAAAACAATAGAATAGAGCCCTCAAAAACATGACAGGGCCTCAAAAAAATTATAGCAGGATAGCCCACAGAAATATTGTTGAAACCAACAGCATCTGATGACTTAAGTAAATAACTGCCAAGCAGTGAAGCTTTGGGTATAGTATCCCTTAAGAGAGTCAAATACTACATCAACTATACCTCAGTTTCTAAAAAGAGAGAGAGAGTCCAATGCTAATGATTTTAAATATAAACTTGAAATAGGCTTGAGCTGCAGAAACTTTCCTTATTCTAAGAACAGCGATTTTTGCAACCAGGAATATTTGCAAATTCTAATTCTAACTTCACTGCTCACCAACTGTGTGATTCTGGGCAACTAACAGAAGATTTGTAAACTTCAGTTTCTCATCCGTATTATGAGAATAATGACGCTACCGACCTCTTGAAGTTAGTGTGGAGATTCGCACAGGTAGAGCTTTGAGGACCAAGCCTAGCACAAAATAAGTTGCTCAATAAATGTTAGTTGTTTTCTTTTTAGCACTTTTGTTCATAAGAACTCAATAATTCAGGTCATATTCCACAATGGAATTCTTAGATATGCCAGCTTTCCACTTGCCATATGTGATTGGTATTTTCAAAATCTCTACCGAAAGAGGGTTTCCGCCATGAAGACAACGAATTGGAATTTAAAATACTGTAATGTAGGGGAAAAACAGCTTTGATCAAGCACGATTAATAGAGCTGTAGATTACCCTTCAGTTGCTTTAGTGCCATGTGTTCTATGAATAGTAAAAGTGCTAATTTATTATTCTCACCTAACACTCGTGTAACAGATTTTCCTTTTCTAAATTAAAAGAAAAAAGATTAACAGCAACAACAACAAAAAGCTTATATAATGGTATTATACATGTCTAATAAAATAAAGAATAGGTTAGAGGATTATAAAACACACATAACCTCTTCTAATTGAAATGTTTAACTCAGACCTTAAATGTATGACTTTTAAATCTGTGCGTGTGAACGAACGTTGTGATTTGGTTTGTGTCTGTAAATGTAAGGCAATGTGACCACCAGTGAATGATTCCATTACCTTTTCTTTAACACCAGTACAAAATGACTTTGAGTAATAAGACTGTTAGATAATTTTATTTTTGAGGAATTATTATGCGTTTTCTGTTCTTTTAAAAAGTGTGGTGCTAAATATTATGATGTCCCAATCAGATGACTCATGATACACAACATTTTCATACTTGGGATATGTTAACACATTACAGTCCTTGCTTAAAAAAAGATAAAAGAATGAATCACAGACAACACATTTTCATTTTCCTTTGATCCCACGAGACAATTTAAACAATGTGGTTTGCATGTGGCCCCATATGGCCCTCAAAGGCCTCCACATTGTCTGTTTGTGTCTACATTTTAACCCCAGGCTTTACTCCTCTTAGTGTTGTTTTGTATTTGCATGAAAATTTGTAAGTTTTTTTTTGCATGACAAGTCACCCATAATGTTGAAGTTGAATGTCTAACATATCTTGCAATATCACGTGTCATTAATTCTTACATGATATTTTTTTCTTTTATTTTCAGTTACTGACGTTTAAATATGCTTGAAATGTAAAAGTGGCATGAAACTGGAGTGATGCAAGAATATTTAATGTTCCTTTAAGGACATACCATTTTTTAACT
Source organism: Camelus dromedarius (assembly GCF_036321535.1). Classification (NCBI taxonomy): domain Eukaryota; kingdom Metazoa; phylum Chordata; class Mammalia; order Artiodactyla; family Camelidae; genus Camelus; species Camelus dromedarius. The sequence continues at coordinate 56,074,942 of NC_087447.1, read as the reverse complement.
GGGAAAATTTGGGGAGAGTTCCCAGCCTTGTCTTTGGACACCAGTCCTCAATTGCAAATTATGATAAAACTATATTGAACATAAGTGCTGTCAGCAGAGTAATAAATTCTGAAGTGATACTTTTTTCCCCTGTTTTTAGTTCTTGAATATGAAATACAAAATGTGTCCCCTGATTTCAGAATTTACTAAATATTTGATTTACTGTTTTTCTTAAAGCCTTCTTAATGGTACATAAAATTAAGCTCAACTAACTTTGATGAAATTCCCTAATAACTAAAAAAAGGAACGAATTACTGAAAGACAGCACCAATATTTTAGTACTTTAATGTTTCCTAAATGAACATGACTACCAAAATGCATGAGTATACAAAGAAAAAACTTTATGTATATCATTTCGTCAAGCATCAGATCCATAAGGGCACATAACTGTTTCCTACCAATGGGCCAAAATACATCTATCCAAACAAGTATTGTTCCTTCCAAGTAGTCACCTTGCTGGCTCTACGTGTATTCCTACCAGCTGTCATTGCTAAAACTGTTTTAGAATACCCCTTGTCAAATTACCGGAGTCTCTGGCACATTCATTTTAATACCTGTGTGGTAACAAATCTTGTCCCTTGGAGACAGACCCTCAGAGCCAAAGAAGCTGGCAAAACATATTTTTTAAGTTGGGTGTAAATATGAAATTACCAAGACTTGCATGGCTCATAGCTTATAAAATGACAGTGAACACATTTCTCAAAGAAGAGCCCCAGAAAACATTGGTATGACAGCAACAATTGGGAATCAGTGACATTTTCTTGAGGAGTCTTCTAGGCAAATATCTGATATTGACTTGAGTGAATAAGTTCTAATATATGTATTCTGTTACGTCTGTCTGCATTATTTTTAACTCAACCTCATTTGAGCTAAGGGAATGGTTTACATTTTTAAAAACAGTCTTTCTTCCATTATTTCTTATCAATCAGTATATAGATAAGTAGTTGTTATATCTACTTGCCTGAGTAAATATCAAGTTAATAACTCTTTAGCAGAATTTTTAATAGATTTTGGTTGATGGTGTCCTGACTGTCACCAACTAGCTCTGCAATATTGGCAAGGGACTCAACCTCTCTATGCCTCTGGCCCCCTGTCCACAATTGAGGGCTTGGAGCTCAATTATCTTTAAAATCTCTTTTGAATGAAAATATAATACTATAATTATCTAATATCTGTGTGTGAACTATAATTATCATATATCATAATTCTACACATATCTCTGTGAGGTTTTCATTAAATTCAAGCTGAAGTAACTCAAATTCAAGTTATTTAAAAAGACATCCAGGGGAGTGAGGGTAGGGCTCAGTGGTAGAGCATGTGCTTAGCATGCGCAAGGTCCTGGGTTCAGTCCCCAGGACCTCCATTAAAAAAAAACAAGTTTTTAAAAAAGATGTCTAGACACTGATGTGCCTAGTGTCTCTAGTAAAGTCTTTTCTACCTCCTGATAATGATGATGATAAAGATGACCTCTGTATAGCACTTTCTGTTTATACTGCTTGAGATGAGTCTCACAACCTAAGATCTGATAGCATGATTCTCATTATGCAGATGAAGAAGATACTGAGGTTCAGAGGATTCAGTTACCTGTCTAAGGTGATAAACTAGCAAGTTACAGAGCCAGACAGAGACTGAGTCCTCTGCTTCCTAAATTTAATACTCATTTCCTACATTGTAATTTATCTGCAACTAGTCTTTTAATTAGGAGATAATTTTTCCAAGGTGTCATTATTCAGAATTTACACTCCTGGAAACCAAAATCTGCCTTTAGGGACCCTCCCACAGCCCTTTAGACTACCCACTTGCGTCACTACAGCTCTCTCTGCTTTTACAAACTAGTTGTTTTGTCAGCATGAGTGTGACAACAATTAGACGTCCCCTGTTTTTGCCCCATGCCTTTTCTCCTTCACAGTCATTCAATGACAAGCGTAAAAAGAGCTTCATCTTTTCACGAAAATTCCCATTCTACAAGAGCAAGGAGCAGAGTGAGCAGGAAACCAGTGATCCTGAACGTAAGTAGATTCTCGAAGAGAATGTCACCTGCAACACAAGAGAAAAAAAAAATCCTTCACGGGCAACACGCATGATGTAGGCTCCCCCACGCCACACGCCTAGGCAAACAAACACGGCAGGCAGGCAGGTCAGGGCTTACTACTGTGACCAGTGTTTGGCTGCAGTCTGGATCCTTCCCTGGATGGAGCTCTTCTTTGCAAAACGCATTGGAGAGGGACCTAACCAAGTGGGGACTTTGCGTCCAAACAGCACTTACCTGTGACCAGGACTGGGTCTGGTTTGCCTTTTCTATCGTGCAACTCTCTTAAGGGCTTGAGACAAATTCTTTTCTGGACAGAAATATTGGATTCCATTGCCACAGATTTTTTTTTTTTTTTTGAATGCTAGCTAATTGGGAGCAAGTAAAGTTCCTGTGTCGCTTACTAGCATTTGTTCACTCCTTCCCTCCCAGCAAATATTAAACACTTACTGAGCAGCGAGCTTGTATTGGGTAGATGCTCAATCTAAGAATTGGCCATGAAACTCGGAGTGGATTGTTGCTCTCCGTGGTATGTGGCTGTGGCAATATTGACAGTGGGCAAAAATGGCGTTTGCTGACTTTTTCTTTTTCGGTAAAAATCTTCTGCTTAAACCTTGGGAGTTGCTTTACGAAGCCTTGAATCTCAGCCCAGGAGTTTGGGGTGAAAGTTGTTTCTGAAGAAGAAAGTGCGGGATCCAGATTGCTCAGGCAACACGGTCTGTCATGGTAGTATCCATTTCAACTCCACTGACTTCTTCCTTCCTCTTCCGTGGCTGTTCTCCCTCTCTCATTGCTCTCTCTGGGGACTTCCATGCAGGACATCCCCGGATTAGGTGACGACGGTTATGGAACAAAGACTCTGAGTAAGTTCCCAGGAATGGTCACTGTAACTTTTCTTTTCTTTTTCTTTCCTTTTGAGTTTGGCTTTTGTTCCTTTTCTTGAGGGCCTTTCACTCCTAGCATGCACAAGATACGAGTTTTATTTGTTACCTAGCTGTGAATGCTCCTACAAAGTAATTTTCAACCGTTTTGTTCTGCATGTCAGCATTGAAAAGCAAACTGTGTCAGGCACTGTAACTTCTGTTGCAGTTCACACCTTCCCTTTCTGACCGTGTGCTATGACTGAGCAAACATGGTCCCAGTGCCAACCGTGGCATCCCTTGCTCTGCCGCCTAATACCTCCCAGAGAGCAAGAAGCCATGTTGAAAGAAAGGGCGAGCTAAATGTTCTACAACAGGAAAGCAGAAACGTACTTTATGTTCTTCTGGCTTTTCGCCCAGACATATTTAATGATCTTGCCAAATTCCGTAACTGGGTTGTACTTTGCTATTAGTAAAGGAGCTATTTTGTCGTCAAAAGGAACATGCATTCTCAAAAAGTAAATATTAAGCTCTTTGATCTTCCATGAATAATTCTTTGCTATTAACTTTGAACGATTTTTTTTTCTGACTTGCAGTGATCCTGCTTGAAACGTTTGTATGATAAAGTTTTAGATATGTGTTAATATGTTTTTCCATCAGTGATTTGTTAGCTGCATTGCATAATCAGAGCTTCACTTTATAGTGTAGAATGGGACGTTAAAAATATATTAAACTTTTGTAATTTCCAGTTATTAATGCCTTTAGTCTGTCTCATTGCACTGAGTATTAAAAATAATAATCCTGTGTATTAATATACTTTAGTATGATTTTTCTCTTTAATACTAACTCCACCTTATAGGCACCAATGAAATCAGAACAGAGCTTTGTGTCTTTTGCAGCTGTGTCACATGTGCATTTTTCTTTGTTTTGTTTTACTTTAACAGCTATGGGCAATATTTTTAGAAGCTGTTCATTCCGTTGCTATAAAGCAAAATAACATTGAGCTGGACTTTGTTTTCAAGAGCTGGTTATATAACCCTGCATAATGATACCCTTCATCCTTCAAATTGTTAATTTGGACTTTTTTTTTTAGATATGCATATTTAGAAAAGAAAATCTGATCAAGAGTAACTGCTGATCTCCTTAAAGATGAAAACTTTATCTTTGAGTCTCTACATGGAATATGTCGTGAGATTTTTCCTAAATTAGTGGCTGAAGTTCAAATATTGATTTCAACATTATCTGGATAGTATCAAGTATCACCAGAGAGAATTTCCAAATTTTCAACTGAGTGGGGATGAGTAGTATTTTAATATATTATTAATAAATGAACATCACTAAAAGGTAGTTGCTACTGGACAGTCAAATATAGAAGTGACCCCCTTTTAAATCCAGAATGTGCAGAGGTTTTTTGCTCTTTAAAAACTGAGCAGATTTCACTAGGTAAAGTGATTTGCCAATTAGTGCTATTGGTAGCCATAATTTGGACTTTAGCCGGACCATATTTTAAATTTCTTTTTACCTACAAAACACAAAAATTCTGTTAAACAATATCTTGATGTTAAAAGAGATTGGTCGTTAAATAAAACACCACATGGTTCTAGATTTTTCTATAGTATAGCTTCATTTTAGATTATTCTTAGTAAATAATAAATAATAATATAGTTTTTATAAAAATCAAAAACAAGAAAAACCTGTCATCTTCATTTCAAGGTACCTGATAATCACTCACACGAAGATGTACCAATATTGGGTGTGTACTTTGACTTTTCAGTAACTAAAAACAAATTTGCACTGATTCATCCACACTTCTTTCCCAAGTGCCCCTTTGCACTTGTAACTTGTGTACCTAAATGAGCAATACAGTTCTGGTCAAACACCAATACAGAGAAAAATGATTCGGGCGAATTTAACCCATGCTTTGGTTTTCATTAGTTTTATGTTATAGAACTAATCCATCCATTAACTAACTCAGTAGTGAGAGTCCTTTCACAATCTTCACGTGTATCAACAGATCATCACATAGTTCACTTTAAAATACATTACAGTTTCATTTGTCAGTTGTCCCTAATGAAGCTAAAAAACTAAAACTAATCCATCCAATTGGCAAAAATCTATAATAGCAAATACATTTTAAAGCACTCTTTTTTTTTTTTTTTACCGTTAGAGAATAATGTTATATATTCTTTTCCTTTTTTCTAAAAATGTCTGATAGTTGTCACTTTTTTAAAGCTGAAGTTATTGCTAATGGGCTTCAGAAATCAAATAGCCACATATTCTTTATTCAATTAGCCTGATATACAAAGAAGTTGATAAGTTGATGAATTTATCTTCTATAACTTAAATAGTATAAATGAAAGGAAATGATTTGGGAAATAAAAGCTCCAATTCTGACACATAACCAATATATCTCTGTTATGCTAGCTAAATTGTATTTTTATGAAAAAAACAGTTTGAAATATCACTGTATACTTGTACAGTCATTCAACATGAATTAAAAACATACTTCGTGCCAGGACCTGCACTGGGTATCAGACCATTCATCTCCTGCCTGTTCCATTCCTTCAGAACCTAATTGCTATCCAAGCAAGAATCTTAAATTAAAGCAAAGAAATATTGAACTGATTCATCAAACATTTTTCAGTGACTCATTTCTTCCTCCAAGAATTTCTCCACATTCATGATGCAGGACAGATGTTCAGCGATATCTTCCATCTTGCCAATTAGTTTACAAAGTATTTAAATAGAAATAAAATTCCAAGGATTCCAAGGATCAACTGGCAGTTTGAAACGCAGTGTTCCTGCAAAACACCTAAAGGCAAAACAGAGAAACAAAAAGCCTGCAAGAAAACATCCCTCCCTGCATGTCAGAAGCTCCTGAATTCATAGTCAAGAGCATCCAATTGAGATAAATTGACCTCTAGTAACAAGAATCTGGAAAATCAAAGCTACATGAATTAGTCAAAATATTTATGAAAAGAAAAGTACTTAGATGGACAGTATGCATTTTTTGTAATTAAACATACTTTCCTGTTTGGGAAAAAGACACAGCAGTCAAGTAGTAGCTTCCTGGAAAATGGAGATAAAGTTTTCATCTTCATCTTACCCGAGTTTTCTTAATGCGTCTCTTCTGCGGCCTCTTAACTTGCCTTCGCTCACGTTTCTAGTAGCCTTGCATGGTGTTCCTTTAAGTTCTGGCTGCTCTCCAATGCTTGGTATCTCTTTAATTTGCTGTGCTGTTCTTGCAGAACATGTGTCTTCTAATGCCAGCGATAGCGAAAGTAGCTACCGTAAGTTATTGCTTTGGTTGGTGGTTCTTTTCTTTGCAATTGCCCCCTTGCCTGTGGTGGTCATGTCAGATTTTTGCTGTCATTGTTTTTCAATCACTGCCCTTTACCATCCTCATCCAAAGCAAATGGCTTGAAACGAAATCATCATTTGATGTGGAAAGATACAAAAGACACTAGAGCCATTGGTGGACTCATGATTTGTGCGAGTGGGCACATTCTTGCTAATAAATGATTCCAACCTCAGCTGGCTGTGACCTGGTGGTGCAATTCTCCCAGAGAAGGTGGGAGGAAAGTTCAGCCTGGTGGATTTTGACATTGTGTCCCTCAAAATAATTTAAACTTCTTGCAGAAAGGTTGAAAAGTCATCATGGTTTTATTTTTCTTCTCATTTTGCCTTTTCCTTTCTGTTCCTGGTTCCCCTTTACAAGAGAAATCTTGATAAATTATTGTGTTCCTTTTAAATCGAGCATGAACCTTGTATATCTCTTCTCTCCCTGATTAGTATTTTAAGGTAGATACTATGTTATATCTAACTTTATATTTTGATGGTTGGGAAGAGATGAAAAAGTTTCATCCTCTAATGTTGAAGGAACTCACTTTTTGTTTAAAAATGAACAAATCATGGATCAGAAAGCTTAACTGAAAAGGTAGGTAACTATTTAAAATTTATTTCTGGTTTTTGTTTGGTCATCTCAAGCCATTTGCTTAGAGTATAAAAATATTCACCGAATGCCAAGCACATCCTTTTTAACTGCTCTTGTGGTTTCTTACCACTTACTGGTTTTTGGTGACTAAAATAAGTACATATTACTGCTGGGATCCTTGCAATTTCTGTAATATTTATTTGTAGTCTTTAGTGAAATGGGTTACTCAAAGAGCATTTGCTGAGGATATTAGAAAATTGCAGGCCCAATACCTATGACCCTCTGCTACCAAAGCAGAAACTGATTGGAGAGTTTTTTGTGTCTTTAGGGGGTTTTGTTTGTTTGGTTTTTGCTTGAATATTGTACTAATTGAAAACTAGAATAGAAAGATAGACTAGCTTTTGTTTGTTTTTTGTTTTGGTTTTTCTCCATTACAGCATGGTACTTTCCAAAACCATGCCTTTTTTGAGGTGAAGTGTCAGATCCTGTTCTTGGAGTATGACAAATTCAATTTGAATCTTGAGAAAGGCTTTGGATAATCAGATTGGTGGAAAAATAGGGGGGAAAAAAACACTAAGAGGAAAGATGACAGATGGAGGAGGTAGGGGCCAGAGGAGGAAGTTGAAATACACCACAGAATGAAAGGAAAAAAATTGTGGTGAGATCCTTGATCAACCAAATAATATTAAAAACCCCTTATTTTCTTCCTCAACAGAGTGGCAAGTCCTATTGACCAAAAGAATAAAAGGGATCTTGTCCTCAACATGATCTCTAACATTTTTACATTCTTCCGACTCTTAAAATTATGATTATCCCAAATTGGGAAAATGTTTGCCTCCCCATCTTTCATTTGTTTTTAAAACAAAGAGACCTGGTTAAGAAGTGACCAAAGATTGTCTTCCTGATGCCTGAGATACCTGTAATTTAGTGTAAGGAAAAATATAACTCATTTGTTGGGTTTCATGGAGATCCATGGCACTAGTTTCTTTGATGTTCAGTTTTTGATTTTTAAGGGTTACACTTCCATTTGGTACACCCAGGTACAGAAAGGGAAAACATCTTAATCTTGTTCTTTCAATCCTTTTTATGGAAAGTACGTAAGAACTACCTTTTCCTTTGGAAATCCTTTTTAGAATATTTCAGAGGTCCTTCTCTTCTCCTTCAGAAATGGGAATGTTCTTCTCAGGATTATTAAGTTACAAAAATTACATCAAGGCCCTCAGCTGCTTGACAGGTTTTTGATTACAGTGCTCCAAGATGACATCCATAATTCTTTTCACTCTCAAATAGTAGGTACCTTTGAATGTTTGTTGAATGAATAACGGAAACATTGCAGGCAGCTTGAATTATCTATGAGAAGAGAGAAGAGTTGGAACTGGACTCTACAATATTCCTAGAGAAAATGTGAGGCCTGATCATCTCTACTGGTTTGAGTCTCATCTGAGGGAACAGAAAGTCAGCCACTCAGATTGCTTTCTTTACAAATGAAAGAAAGTAGAGCCTTAGTCATAGCTTAGAGGGAAAAAATGGTATTTCTTTCTCCAGGATGGCAATATGCAGAATTACAGAGGAATATGCATTAGTTCATTCAGCATCCACTATATGTCATGCTCTCTAACAGGCATCTTAAGACCCAAGATGAATCTCAACAAACTCTGGAACTCAGCACACATACAATGAGAGAGACAGAGAGCCACCCATTGGTGGCTGTTTCTAGAATAAGTCTGGCCCAAGAATGGTAGGGCTTCAGAGATGATTTCAAAGAGGAAGGAGGCTTTGAGCTGAGCTTTGCGAAGATGAGGCACTGGCCAGCTCCATAAGTTGCCTTTCCAGTAAGGGCAGCAGCATGACAAAAGACACAGAGGCCTGGGACAGACCTGATTTCTAAAAAGTGCCATTTTGAAATCAAAGCAGATTGAGATTTGCTATTGAATTCCTGGCTTTTGCTATAATTATGACTAACTTTTATGTTTTGTGAATAGCAGTAGAAACAAATGCAAAAAAGGCCCTTTTTCACTCATGTCCAGGTTTAATTTTTTACTCTTAGAACCATTCCACGTGCATTTGGGGACAAATGGCTAAAAAAAAAAAATGATCAGCAGTTAGAAACAAAAGCCCAGGCTCCTGTGTTTCACAGCTCCAGAGGGCACCATTCACACTGCATTCTGGAGTTACACATTGTGCCAGCCTTACCTGAAAGCCTCATATGTTTTCCGAGTTAGACACATACGAGTTTACCCAAACCTCTATTTCTAATAAATAGCTCAGACCTTTGCAGCACCATCTCAAGAATTACAGAATAATTTTCTCCTAATTTCAGCTATATGGGGTTCAAAGATGCTCAAAGTCCAGCTACACTGAGGTTCAGAGTGCGCTAGCTAAAGTGCAGTTTGTGGTTGTTTTGTATCCCTTTCATTTGCCCTTATATACGGAGGCAGTAAGGACCAAGTAGCTGTAATGAAGACCTTGCAAATCTCTACAAGCTGAAGACTTGCCTTCCTGAAAGCTCAGTAAAGCTTCTCATCTCATTATAGATATAGGGGAGCTGATGATTAGCCTTCTAACCCATTGGTGCTCCTCAGTTAAGTAGGATTTTTCAAAACAAGAATCTTGAATAAATGATCCAAGTGTAATTGAGGTACTGAAACAAGTAGACCTCAGACTTCCCCTCTGGAATCAGTCAAAATGGTGCCCATCTTCTCCATTCTCCACCCTTCTCAAGTGTAGCCCTTATATTTCCCTTAGTTCTTTAGCCTTTACAAAGCAGTTTTTATTATATCTGTTATTAGATAAATTAAAATACGAGACATACCTGATATTACTACCCCATTCCACAGTGAGGAAGCTGAGCTACAAAAAGCTACTTGGCTCACTGATATGATGGCAATGCAAGTCCAGCCGAGATATTTTAATTCTGAAACTAATGCGTTTTCACTCTTCCCTATAGTTTGTAATCCAAGTGTCCTCACATTTTATCCAGCACATTTCAAGCATTTCATACCACTTATCAAATTAATACAAGCAGCAACATTTATATAGTGTGACTCTGTACTAGGCCTGATTTTAAGGGCTCCATGCATAGTAAGTGCTTTCATCTTCTAAAGATCCTATGAAGACACTGAATCACTAATTCACTATGTGACCGTGAAGGAATCACCGAGCATCTTTGAACCTCAGTTGTCTCCTCTGTAAAGTGAGTAGCTTGAGTTAGAGCAGAGAGATGGGAAACTGATGTTAATCCAGATCGCACCTTGGGCCATCTGGTATTAGCTGCCTGAAGAACCATATTGAAATGTGTTGAGACCAAGTGAGGCTCAGCAGCAGTTCAGGCCGTGCTGGAAGCGTCATGCGTGTGGAGGGGGCCGCATCGCGTGCTGCAGGCTTTCCACCTCTGAACCATGGGAGCTCCAAGCCCTTTCTTAGCGCTAACCTTGGGTGGCTCGGGAACTAGGTCTAGTTTATTCTGCATACTTAGCCGATGCAGGCACTGAACGTTACATTTAGAACATTAGACGTCCTGCCACTGGTCTTCAGTGCCCTCCTTTCTCTTTTCTAGTTTTGAAAAATTCCTACAGAACAACCACCTGTTTTTCCCTCTCAGGAGGGCCTGTTAGGTTCTTACTCCGAGCCCCTCTCCTGGTGACTTGCCTCAGTGTAAAGGCGGCGTTTGGTGGAGAGGCCTCCAGTGGCCTCCGCGAAGACTCGGCAGGCCGCAGGCGGCCGCCCCCAGCGCCGCTCTCCCGCCTCCTGCCACACGGCTGCCAAAACAAGACCAAGTCATCATTTGTCCCCTGTGTCAGCTGTTATTTCTAGGTGCCAACACCTCCTGGGTAAAAAAACAGAGAAACTAGTAAGGATGACTATTTTATGGTGATGACACAACAGCATGTTAAAAAAGAGAGAGAGAGAGTTGGTGTTTGCAGATGGAGCCCCTTATGGCCTGTCAGTGAGCTGACCCGGGTTCAGCTCCTCCCTCTGCCACCCACCCTTTGCTCGTTTGTCAGTTCTGCCGCTGCGTCTCAGCCCCCACAGAGAGTCCTACATCTCTGGCGTTTTTGAGACAGTGCCATATACTCAGCAAGGAGTCCAAAAAGATGTGCTTTTAAATCTTGACTCCACTACTTACTCACTGAGGAAACAGGCCCCATCTTTGAGCCTCAGCTTCTTCATCTGTAAATTGGAGATCATCAGAGCACCTGTCGCCAAGGAAATGGCTGTGAAAAACAGGAGGCGGCAGCCGTGAAAGCCTTCTGTTGCCTGTAAGGTGCTATACAGACGCAAATTAGCTTTCCTCCATTGCTGTGACTCTGTTCCCTCCCCTTCTTAGTCTCTTTCCCACTGCTCGTAGGGCTTTTTGTTCTTGAACGTGAAAGTGAAAATTGGTTTGAGGCGCTGGGTTCGCAGCTATTACGTAATGCCAGCTGCCGTGGCACCTCTGCGGGCTTCCTCGCACAGTCCCTGGTTGTCACCAGGTCTTTAGAATCAGGATGGGCCTTGCCGTAGGGATGCCGTCACTGCTGTCTGCCAGTCTTACTGCTCTGAGCAAGAACCAGCGCCTCTTGTAGGTTAGAAAGTAATGCAAAAGGCAGTGGCTCAATGAAGAACTACGGAACTCCCTAACAAAGTTAATCAAAGCTGTGTTGCTTTCTCCTAGTTTCCTCAATCACAAGTTGTACATACTGGCACCAAATAATTTATTTAAGGTTTGCTTGTAGAATGTCCCATCAGCATGATTTGCAAGGCCTTTGGAAAGAGATTTCTGTGGGAACACGAGGTGTTACATTTATTTAGAGAAAGCCACTCTTCTGGAAAGGAAAGCATATAGACAGAAACACAAAGTAGAGCCTATCTTTGGCTTCGCTGCTCATTCTGTCTCCTGCCACTAAAATCAGAATGCAGATTCACTGGCCTCTTTATGTTTAACACCAGGGACACAGTGGTAACTGTGGTCTGGGGTTCCCAGGCTAGAGATGAGGCCTAAGTATCCCCTGATGTTTAAACCCTCTGTTATCCCAGGGTCAGGATTCTCCTCTCACATGTTAATCATCCCATGGGGACTGCCCTGAAAGTTAGTCTGACTTTGCGGTGTCGGTCTGCCGTGCTTCGCTCTCTAAAGCTGTGCTTTTACCCCAGCCATTTTTATACTTAACTTCAGAATTCCTATGACCACTACATGTCTCAGGGTTTAGATGACAGGGGCTTAGCTATCAACTACCTTTATTATTTTTTGGCCCAGCCTCTATACATTTCAGTAGTTTCATTTATTAAAAGAGAGTCTTTTTTTTCCTGTATAAAAAAAAAAATCATGAATCTGATTCCTCACATACCAAACCCCTGCCCAGATGTGGGAAAATCCCCTGAACATTTCTGGAGCCTCCATAGTAGGTTCCACTCAGATGGAGCACCAGTGCCCAGGCTCCATGGCTTTTGGAAGTAGCTCAGAAATAGCCTCGCAGTGCTTTTCGGAGCGTGGACCCCGCCTGCGGGTGACATAGGATGTGATATAGGCCTGAGGCCATTTCTCATGCTTGAAAAAGGCAAGACACTCCCCCCGGCCCAGGGAAGGCATCTGTACTGCACAGTTCTATCCGTAGAGTGCTTAATTTCCCAAAATCAGTTGTCATTGTCAAAACTGTTGGTCATACTAACTCCTTTTATGAAATTAACTCACCCTCCTGAGGCTGTGGCTGTTGGAGGAGGAGCACGTGACACTGACAGACTGTGAGTGTATTTTGGGGTGATGAGGAGAAAAAGCAACGAGACCCCTTGCCCTTTGGTTTGAGGAAGAACTACCTCCTATCACGCTCCTCTGTAGAAAAGCACAGAGGTGGGGAGGTGCTGCCCCACCAGGAGACCGTCGGCCCTGGGCCCAGAGCAAATGCAGGAGTAGAGCCTTCGAGGTTTGCAGCTGTAGACGGCTCGTCTCATGCCTCGATCATCAGCTGGGCAAAATTGATGACTGAGAAAAACAACTGCCTAAAACCAATGTACTTTCCACAGTTGTGTGTTGACCTGAGGCTCACCACGAATCAGGCTTGTAGCAGGTGGCACTGGAGGGGCTGACCCTTCTGCTGCAGTGTCTGTCCTTCTCTTTCCAAAGTTTCAAGGCTAGTTTAGCAGCAGTTATAACTAGTGATTTAGGGTCTTCCTCAATTTTTTATCTTCTTCGTTGACCCAGCATTTTCTTGATGAATTAGCATTAGAGTAAAATCCTCAGCACCCTGGAGTGTGTGCTGAGGATGTTTTTTGTCTCATAAGTGAAATGAGCAGAACAATGTGCTTCTTTAGGGAATACAACGGAAGATGATAGAAAGGTCCAGAAGTTCTGGTAGTGTAGCAGCCAGCTATTGGCTGGACCCTCTCCTTGAACTCAGCAGGTTCCTTTTAAGTAGGAATGCTGGGGGGGAGGCCACAGTGCTCCGTTTCTCCATGTCAGACGGAAGGCCGTCTCTGAGGTCACCGCCCTGCAGAACTGCGGGCAGCCAGCCTCCAGCTGCTCCTCAGAGATCTGGCCATCGATCACCCGACACTGGAATAGTGTGGAACAGTTTTCTGAGGCTGAAGTGATTTGGGGAATGGTTCAAGGAGGGAGAGAGCAGGGAAGATTAACCTTGCACTGGGTCTATTTCTGGGGTTACAGAGCAGGGCTTGTAGCTGGGGTATATGACAGGTTGTTAGTCCACTGTAATTTTCCTTTCTTCTCTTCTCAGGAGGCCAAGAAGACTTCATTCTTTCTTATGAGCCTGTCACAAGGCAGGAAAGTAAGTTTCCCAGCGTACTCTGGTTCCTGCTTTCCAGGCCATAACAGGTGACACCATTACAGGAAGGCAAGAGTGAAGGAGTAAGGAAAGTAAACTGCTTAATACTCAGCAGGCCCCAGACCAAACGCCGCTCTCTCTTTGACCCCGTGACCAAGCAGACAACTTCCCTGCTGCGCACGGGCAGCGGCAGCTCCCAGGAGGATGGCACTGCCCTGCCGATGCGTGGTCCTTACTGGGAAGGACCACATGTGAACCACAAAGAGCCCCACCACCAGGATCCGTGGATAAAACCTCCCGGGAGGTGGACATCAGCTCAGGATTGAGAAGGGCTTTCCAGCAAGTCGTCTCCTGGGCTGCTCCAGAAGCCAGGGAGGAGTTTATACAGAGCCTAATGGCTACTGACAAGGGCATTGCCGAGAAAATTCAGGCATCAGAGGAGGCGTTTGTACCAAATGAACTTTAGAGTTCCTTCCAACCCCCTGATACAGAGGAATTGGGAAAATCCAAGCAGAGTATGGAGAGTATTTTGAGCTGAAGAAAAGAAATTATAAAAACATAAGGTGTCGTTGCGGCTAATGATTACTTTTAAAAGTCATTGTCCCAACGATGGGCAAATAGCTACTTCGGAATCTTTTTTTCTCCCACTCAATTGACGAAATCCAGTAGTTTTGACATTGTGCAGGCATAACCGAAGACTAAGCAATGCTCCTTGGAATGTTTCTTCTCGTTAACAGACACTGCTGTTGCGGTTCCCTGTTAGTAAATTCCAGAAAGTAGGCCCAGCCAGGATACTGAGTGTTAAACATCTGTTTCCCTGTGCAAGGCTGTATGGGCAGTTCATCCACCGAAGTAACGCCTTCGCAGTTCTTAGCGTTAGGCAGTTTTGCCTTAAGAATCACAGTGGTTTCCAGGCTTTTCTCCTCATCTGCATCTTCCTCTCTGTCTCTGCAGTAAACTATACCCGGCCAGTGATTATCCTGGGCCCCATGAAAGATCGCATCAATGACGACTTGATATCTGAATTCCCTGACAAATTTGGCTCCTGTGTGCCTCGTGAGTATCATTTCTCTTTTCTCTGGAAAAAAAGCTCGGCTCCTTCTGAGATGATAAAATGTAATTCTGTTCCTCCAGTATTCTCTCCAGTGATTCAAATACCGTCAGTTACCTACTATCTGAGCATCTTATTTAATTTTCTCTGCCAAACACGTTTCATCTATGCTGCCATGTATTGTTCTCTATAGTGAGTATAATGAGGTTCTCCAAACTGACTGTGGTCCCGTAGAAGGCAGGGGTGAGTCCTTTGTAACTCCCATAGCATTTAAACTAGCAAAGGATCATTGATAGGCATCAGTGTGCTCTGACAGATGGGTTGAAATGCCACTGAAGCATCTTTTCCCATAGAATAATGTTACTGAACCAGGTTTGTTTGCCCAATGCACAGCAAGCCAAATGCCAGGATGCCGAGGTTTGCAACAGAGAAAGGATTCATTCACAAGGTGGCCAAGTGAGGAGATGGGAGAATGAATCCCAAATTCACCTCCCCGAAGGCGAGGGGCTAGGAATATTTATGGGATAAAGGCGCAGGGTGATCTGAGGTGTGGGAAGCGTGGGGAAGGGTGATTGGAAATAAGGAAAAAATGAGATAATTGTCTTTCTGTACAGGAGCAAGAAAACTACAGGCTTCTTCATGGGATGCATGTTCAGAAAATGGCAGCCTAGCATGTTCTGAGGGTGGAATTTTTGGCCCTCTGGTGTCAAAAGATCACCAAGTGGACACTGGCACATACATGCCCAGTTGGAGGGTCAGTGGTCTTAGCCAGTCTCAGCCAGCTCAAGGTCGAACTGGACACAGCTGACTCCGAATTCCTGAAAAACAGTTCAGCCAAACACCTTATCGTTTAGGCCACGTGACGCTTGGAGAACGTGTGATTGGTTTTTTTGTAGCAACAATTTGAGCAAGCTTGATCAGTGAGGTCATGTTGCAGGTTTAATGGATCTAACTGATGATCACCCTGGGTTACCATAAGAGCGATCAGAAACAAAGCCATGTATTAAAATCATCTCAGGATGACATAGGGCCATGTGTCAATCCAAAACATAATAGCCTGTCCCGAGGGGCTTAACAGTCTCGGACGTTGTGGGGGATGAAGACCGAGATCAGAAGGATGTAACATTTTCATCTGCCCTCTAGGCCACTGCAGATTTTAACCTGCTTTCTTGTCACTGTGGCCAATCATCAGGTCTCCTGGTCCCTCTGATACACCCAGGGCCTCCCGCCCTGTGAGGTTCTGTCTGCCCCACTCCCCACTCGCCCACTTCCGTCTCCACTCCCACTGTGACACACAAAAATGCTTTGATGCTTCCTGTGCATGAAGGCAAACCCACCAGGAAATTTTCATTTATTAGATCACTGAGCTCTTAAATCTGATCTCAACAACTATTTCTTTCTCATTCTGCATTTTTCAAGCTTTATGCTCTGAAGTGTCTCTTACATTTCAGGACTGCAGATGTCACCAGGCACACAGAAAAATAACAAGAATTGCACATGTGCAAACACATGGGCAGGAGGAAATTAGGACTATTGCGTTATTTCGTGAAACTGTCCCCAGCAAGGGTTCTGGGAAGAGATCTTGCCACAGAATATATCCTGAGAGAGACTCCAGATAGAAACCATCAAGGCAAACCCTACTCCATTCATAGCAGCTCCAAGCTTATTCCTCCACTTTTGAAAGAAAAGGAAAAAAAAAAATCCTTAAGCACCGTTTTCACTTCCCCTCCACCTTACACACTCTCCTCTTTCTCTTTTTATAATTAATAGCACTGTTTAATGAAAAGCAATACATGTTCATTGCACAAAACTTGGAAAATGCTAAAAAGAAAGTTAAACAAGCAGACAAAAAATACACAGAATCCCACACAGTACCCAGAGATAACATCACTGTTAATATTTTCATAGATTTCCACTTGTACTTTCTTTCTATGCATGCATTTTCTCCTGTGATTGGGCACATATTAAATACATACAATTTTTTGTTTAGTATTATTTAACATGTTATAAAATATTTGAAATTATTATCTCATATTCATTCCTCATTTATGAGTATTTTGGTTCTTCTCTACCTTTCACTATTGTGAATTATACAATTAGAATACAATTATAATTATTTATCATTTATAAATTAATATAATAAGCAAATTTAAGGATAAAAATTCATCTGAAGTTTTGATAATTTTTAAGATAGATTTCTAGAAAGAATACCTGAGTCAAAGATTGAAAATATTTTAACTTTTGTTGTTTATAATGATAAATTGTTTTCCCTCCTCTTCTTACCAAGAAGTTTTGTCACCCCTAACTATGGTCAGAGTTGACGACTTTTAGTCCCACCTTCACTGTGATGGTCTCATTTTACATCTTTTGAAATCCCTGAATATATTTATACTGTATATCCATTTTTTTTTCACATAAGACTTTTTTTTTTTTTTTTTACTTATTTGCTTATCCTGTAGTCTTTTATTGTGTGCTAGACATTGTGATGTGACATTATTGAGCATCTGGATTTTGTTATCTTCCTTTATAGAATATTAAGTTTCTGTTTTGGTAGGTGGTAATATACTAACAGATCAGCTTCTTCCAGTTGTGAGTTGGTTTTAGACTTTGTAAAGGTGGGTCTAGAGTAACTTAGGTGTAACCTCCTAAAATGTGGGCTTTCCAGGGCCTCAAACAAATGTGCAGCCTGGCACACTTCAGAATCTCCTCACACTATATGACCTCTAGACTCTCCATTTGGAAATGGAAGTAGAGTGAATGCAGAGTCCCCTCATGTGTTTCTGTTCTCTCAACGATCACAGGCCTGCACTGCATGTCATCTGATACCTGAAAATAGCTGTTTCATGTATTTTGTCTAGTTTTATAGTTGCTTACAGTGGGAGGCTAAGACTGGTACCTGCTACTATGTCATGGTACTTCATGTTACATATTTTTATATATCTATGTTAGGCTGTGTAAAAAATGTAGGTGTAAAGGAAGTCTATGAGGATAAAGTGACCTTATTTTCATCCTTTGTCATTCTGTAAAGATACTACGAGGCCAAAGCGTGACTACGAGGTGGATGGCAGAGACTATCACTTTGTCATTTCCAGAGAACAAATGGAGAAAGATATCCAAGAGCACAAATTTATAGAAGCCGGCCAGTACAATGACAACTTATATGGAACCAGTGTGCAATCCGTGAGATTTGTAGCAGAAAGGGTATGTTCCCCAATCATCTTACATCTCCCCCTGGAGAAGGTTCCCTGGGTGGCAAACTGCATTTTTTGGTCATTACTCTTTCCTGATTTCAGCTGTAAATTTTGATTAAATATTCCTTATAAGACCTCTAAGCAGAGAATCACTTTAGAGCAAGGTCATTAATCTTTGTTCTAATCGCGGTAAAGTATGCTGACTGACCTGGGATGGGGCCAGGAAGAGGGAGAGGGGCTTATAAACCTAAAGGCAATTAACAGCTTGAAGTGTATGGAGATTCACTTTGTCCAGGACTCAGTTATCTTTGGCACAAAGTTGAATTTATTTAAAAAACGTTGTCACTCTGGGTTGTTTAGTTGAGGATCCTCAATTCTTTTCATTAGCAGGAGTGAACGTTTTATTCCCCTGAAAACTTGCAGTCCTCATGGTGAGAGGCAGACAGATACGGAGGCCTGCCTAGCCTGTTGCCAGCACATAGTCTAACTTAGGGGAGGTTTAGATGCTGCGATTCCCCTCCTACTGATAATTTCAAGGGCATGGAAATGAGAAAGTTGTTCAAGAGAGAATAGGATATGAGGGCACTTGCATGTGGCTTTAAGATCTGCCTAAAGAGAGATCCTAATCTCTTGTGAACACAGAGGACCAATTTCATAGAAGGAAAAATAAAAAGGAGTTAAGAGCCAATCATGTTTGTTATGTAAGTGATATTTGTTGGGTTGATTTAACACAGCATTGCCCCCCTTTTCGATATACTGGTTTAAAAAACTGAACAAGAAATTTTAATGTCTGTCTCAGAATATAGCATCTCTTTTCCTCTCTCTCGCTGGAAAGTTAGCTTCCTTAGCTATTTCATACTGTTTCCAATCAGCTTCCTGGAAAATTGCATCTGTTCTCCTCTGTGAACACAGAGACCCAACTTTGTTGACTTGAAATGTTCTGGCCAGTGAATAATCAAACTGCATTTTGACATTTTATGTAACTGCTGCATTTCACAGATAGCAAACTTGGAATTTATCCCTTGAGTGATAAAGGCTTGGGCCATTTTAGTGTGTTTCTCCTGTAAAAGCTCAAGTACTCACTGGACTCTTTTCATTTTCATGTGGATATTATGGAGGAGCTTTTATCCCTTTTTATTGATTTAGGGCAGTTTCTATCTGCATAGTATGCTTTTTCTTTTCTCGGGTAAAGTTTTCTGAGCCTCAGAGTAATGAAGCCATTTCTCTCCAGGAGGTAGAATATGATGTGTGGCAAATGTGCCTACTTTTCCAGAAACACTTTATAGAGCAAACTCTTTGCTCTGAGCACTCATTGCAGTGGAAGCCAAGTTAAATGAGGTGTGCTATAATGTAATAAGGTTTTTATTTGTTAACAAACAAATTTACATACACTATGCAAGCCTCTCTCTCAGCATTTAAGATAAACTATTTAAGGGAACTCTCAGGTGTCTGTCCTTGCTCTTCATACTAAGCTGAGCATATCGAAGGCGGATACAGATAAACAGCCAGCAGATGTTTATGGAATAATTCTAAATGCACATGATCACCATTCTTCCAGATTTGACATTGGTCAGGATGAGACAATGAGGTATCTGTCTATTTATCACAACCAACAATTCTGTCAGTGCTCAAGACTTGGGTTTGAGTTCTCCTAGCACCGAGACTTTGGGCAAGTTAGCCTTAATCTTCTCTTCTGTAAAATTCGGTTGATAATACGTGTCTCATGGGTATGGAATTTCTTCTCTGACAATTTCGGAATTCCTTTGTGACAATTGTTTTCAGAGACAGCTCGTGAGAGTTTCATGAGCATGGAATCAGTCATACTACATCTGGCAACATAGCTTCCTTGTGCAAAGCATCAGGTATTTATTTAAGGAAAGAAAGTTAACTGAGATAACACAAATGAAGTGTCTATGAGCGTGGCAGGCACTTTGTAAAGGACTCATAAACATGAGTTATTGCAAGCATTCAGTGATAACCCTGTGTATCAACTTCTATTACGCTTTGCAAAGATTCTTTTTCAACATTTAGAAATCCGGTATCTTTTACCTTCCTGTGAAATATACTTAAACTTTTTTTTCTTTTGGTTGGATCCTGATCATTCTTTCTGGATTAACTCCATATTTTCCTTCTCTTTCTTCCAGGGCAAACACTGTATACTTGACGTATCAGGAAATGCCATCAAGCGGTTACAAGTGGCCCAGCTGTATCCCATTGCCATCTTCATTAAACCCAAGTCTCTGGAACCTCTGATGTAAGTGGAGGGCACATCACCAGCCCTGTTCCATACGACACAGCAAATTGTTAGCAGCTCTTTGTCATAAGTGCTTACAAATGGGAACTGCCGTGGATGATATTTTTTTAAGTATTCCCTTTTTTAATGATATTTTAAGTTCTTTTGAACCACTAGAGACATGTCAGGAATTTCTTGAAATGTCTTCACTAATGTTTCTTGATTTTTATTTTCATCTCACAAGTTGTTTGAGTGTGTGTGTGATTTTTTTAATTTTGTCTTGTTTGGAAGGTAGATTGGTTTGTTTCTGTTCGGTTTTGCTTTGTTTTCCAAATGATAGGAAGCAATCATCTTTAAATTGTCTCTTCTGAGATTAATTCCATCAGTAAATCTTTTTAAATCTGTGGGTTTTCTTAGCGGGAGCAGACAATATTATAGACTGTTTCCTTTGGCATTTCATGTTGGTCTAGCATAGAATTCTTATGTTCCTTAATTAAAACCTCATGTATTTAAATCACTATCCTTAATAGGGAATTTCCTTAGTGGCCTAGCAGTAAAGTATGTACAATCTTTTTTTTTTTTTTTTTTACAATTCTTTTTTAAACACATGCTTTCTTTTTTTCTTGAAAAAAAAATTTCTGGAGGGAGATAATTAGATTTTATTTATTTATTTTAGCAGAGGTACTGGGAATGAAGCCAGGACCCTGTGCATGCTAAGCATGGCACTCTACCACTGAACTATACCCTCTCCCCAAATAATTTTATTTTACTTTCTTATATATTTATTTATTTATTTAAATGGAGGTACTGGGGCTTGAACCCAGGACCTCATGCATGCTAAGCATATACTCTACCACTGAGCTATAGCTCCAGCCCCTTCTGTAACCTTAACAATAGCTCCAGACCTGTGCACATTTATGAACAAGGGGAAGATGCATGACTTGGATTTTTTGTTTTTTATTTTTGAGAGGACTTTTAAAAATATCTTCCTTCAGAAATAAGTAAACAAATTGGACAGATCCTCATTCAGGATCTGGATATAAAGTAACATTTTTTGTGGCAGTCTGATAGAAATTGGTGGCATTGTTTTATAGACAATTTCCAGTGAGGCTGCAGTAGCCAGAAAGGAAGTAGAGCAAAACAGGCTGAGAGCAGGGACCTGAGAATCGGTCCGGCTGGGCGTGGTTGCTTCCCTCGCAGGTGCTCAGTCAGGTGAATGCAGGCAATTTGTTTGACCTCTGTAAGATTTAGTTCCTCACCTCTAACTAGGCACGTTGATAATGCAGACCTCGCAGAGCTGCTGTAAAGGGTAAACAAGGTCTTGAATGTAAAGTTCTCCGTGCGGTCTTTGGCATATAGTCAGGAGTCACTAAATGGTAGGTGTGATTACTATGAAGGATTTCAAGTTACTTTATTATAAAAGGAACAAAACTATTTTATCATTACAAAACATCTCAACAGTACCTCTTCCAAGACGCCACACGAGAGAGAACACATGTGTCCGTTGTGAGAGCTTTGCTCGAATATGCCTCCATTTGGGCTTTAAGACATTGGAGCTTTTGTCAGGGTTTGGAAGTGAACTACAAAGGGCTGGAAAACGGTGTCTCTGGAAAGACCAGAGAAAATGACATCCCTTCATCCCAGAAGTGAAAGCAGTTCCTTGTAGAGAATATCGACCAACTGGTCGACGCCTTCTCGGGGAGAAAGACGCTGCAGTAGCTGGGATTGCAGGGGAAGGGCATGAGGTTAAAGACAAAGTCGATCTCTGGGGAAACTGCCAGAGGCGTATCTTAAAAGCAGAATATACTCCTGTAAATAAAAGATGGACAAAGGTTCTTACCAGGATGAAGAAATAAAATCAAAGGTCACGCTTAGTACCTTCCGCCCTGATTTTAGGTATTAAATTATATCAAAAAGAGCTTTGCCTGTAGCCAGCACATGGAAGAATATGTGTTGATGATAAAATAATAGTTTTTAATAGTATTGTCCCTGATAGCACGTATTAAATTCCTCTTCATGTAGGCTACTGTCGGGCATTGAGCAAAGTGAATTTCATTACATAAAAGTAACTTACACTCTGTGAGGAGCCTCATAAATGTTATTAGTAATGCTCACATTAACAAGAAGAATAGAAAAATGTCCCTCACCTCCTGGGAACAGCATCTTAAAAGCCCATTTCAGAAAAGGAAAAATAAGTTTTCACACCATAAACACGCAACGCGGTAAGCGGCTTCCCGGGGAAGGGAGGCCCGCAGGAGAAACAGCAGCTGCGCGTGTGGTTCAGTGCGATGTTATGGGACATTCCCATCTGGCGCTCAGTAGGAGAAGATCTACTTCCTTGCACAACGATGAGATGACTTATTTAGTTTTGCCTGAGGGCCCTGTCACAGCCACTTATCACCAAGGGAAATTAAGCACGCCGGAGGCGGGATCCCACAGTGAGACGGTGAGTCTGGCTTGGTTTGCTGCCGCTGTCTTCGTGGGCCTCGAGTGCAGGGATGGCGATACTCAAACCAAAGCGATCTTCTTAGGAAATGCCGTGTGATTACTTTCCAGTTCACTCTTTTCTGAGGGGTTGACTGCAGGAGCCAAGCTAGCATGAATTGTCCATTCCCCACGGAGGGGTGAATGCTAGGTCAGCTGAACAAAAGCTTGGCAGCTGTCACATTTAGGTGCGGATACATCATCGCACACGTTATTCTCAAGTGCACCATCCACATCAAACCACAGTGCTTATTAGCACATACAAAGCTGACTCTTCAGAGCGAAAAATCCAGGGCGTGTGTGAAGGAGACTTTTTTCGTGCTGGGCTGCCATGTGCCTTCTGTTCCCCACCCTCACCCCATGGCAGTGAGAAGCTTTCCTGTGTCTGTGGACACCGCTGCCCCAATCTGCTCTTACCTTCTCACTCCTGTGGTGGCCCCTGTTTACTTCTGTCTTCAGCTGTATCATAATTATGTTTATTTGTCTATCTCTCCACTCATTTGCTCTTTCACTTATTCATTCAACAAACAAATGTTGAGTCAGTTCCATGCCATATGTTCATGAACAAGCCATGATCTCCGCCCTCAAAGAACACTCAGGTTGGGCAGGGAGACAAACAAGTTCATGTCTTAGAGGATAAAAACCTGAATTCACTCATTGCTACAATAAATGCAAAGGGGATTCAGAGAAGACAGACCAGCATGGACCAAGGAAGTCAAAAAAGATCCAGAACTACATGGTTTCGTGACCTCTGGAGCAGAACACTGTCTTCTGGGAGAAGTATTCCTTGGTTTAGCCCAGTGACAGCCACTCAGAGCTTCTAGGGCTCAAGCTGTTTGAGAAGAGAATTATAGATGCCATCCCTCAGACAAGATGAAGTTATTTCAACAACAAGACGTCAGGCAGTTCCCACTTCTGTGTGTTGCATCCCTCAACATCAAGTCCAGAATCATGTGAATGTCTGATCCAGTTTCATTTTGTTTTCTCCTAAATAAGGAGCTCTTCTGATAGAAAGTCTCAGTATAAGGGAAAATTTGTTTCACTAAAAATCAGTTTTAAAAAAACAAAAACTTTGAGTTCTTACATCCAATTCACTCTTTTACCTTAGGCAAGTCCCTTTCCTACTTCAGGCCTCAGTCACCTGCTCTGAAAAAGGAACTGACTGAAGACTGCATGCTCCAGACCCACGTCTCTGGCTCCCTAAAGTGCCAGGCAAAGGCGTCAGTGCCTTCAGAAGTCTACCTGCACTTGTGATGCATCCCGACGGACCAACCAAAATGTCTTTGCTCTTGGCTGAACTGTCATCAGCCCAGTGCAGTCACGCTGGTATTCTTATGATGATCAGAGGCAGTGGTTGTCAGTCTTTGATTAATAAAATGACTTTGATTAAGTAAAAGTGAGACGATAAAAGAATTCTTATTTAATAAGTGCAGTGTGTTTGGTTGGCAAGTAACACCCAGGGGACACAGGAGGATAACATTGCCGCTGGCTGGGAATCAGCAGATTAAGGTATTCCCCGTTTCCCTCCACCTTGACTTGTCCTTGAGACTAGGTTGGATTTAAATAATCTTACAGTGATTAAGTAGCCCTTATGTACAGTTAATGATACACCGATTGACAGACTAACAGAAAGGATAGAGAGTCCCAAGCATAATTCCTTTACAGCCCATTCGCCTATCAGAACAAAAATAGGAGATTCCTTCTTGGCACGCTTCTCTCTCCTGGCTCACTATTTGATGTGACTTGCTTAGGGTCTCTTTGAAAATATTTGGGTCCCAGTGCTTTTGATTATTCCATTCTCTCTGTGTCCTTAATTCAAGTCATCTTCAGCAGCTCCTTGAAATTCCCTTTGATTATAAAAACAGAGAAAGTTCAGGGCTCTTGTTGCTGTAGACATGCCCCACCGAGGGGAGGGCAGGAGTTGAGCAGTGCGAGCTACAGAATGCTTTTTCGGGCTGAAAGATACATGCACCAGAGGGACCTGTCATATTGTCTGTAACTCTTTGGAAGTGCGATCTCTGTTTCTCCACGCCACATGTCTCCTGCTCACATTAAAGATGATCAGCAGCCCTTGGGGAGGACGGAAGAGTTGAGACATCAAAGCCTTCTGTGAGATCGGGACCCGAGAGCAGTCAAGCCTTGTCCTCTTAGGTGTAATGAGCTCCAAAATGCTGTGATGTATCTTCCCTTTTCTCCATCTCCTCTCCTCCCTCCAACCACCCTTGGAAGTTTGTGTCCAATTCTGTGTCCCACATTTAAGAGAGGTCGAGATCAGCTAGAACAAAGGCTAAGGAAGGGTGGCCAGGAAAGTTAGGATTTAGAAATTATATCCAGTGAGAGAATAGGTGAAGGATGCAGGACAGTTTTTTTCTGGAAGAGTGGAAGGGACCCATCAGCTCTTGACTTCAAGACCCAAGGGCCTGTCATGGAGGAAGTTTAGTCCTACTCTGCAGGGCTGCGGAGGACAGAACAAGGATCAGTGACTGGAAATCAGAAAGAGACAGATTCCGCTTCAGTCTAGTGTGGGACCAAGAGACTGCCCTCCGAGAGGGTGAGCCCTCTGGGAAGGAGTCCTTGTGGCTGAAGTCATTCCAGCACAGAGGCATCCCGATGAGGATGAGGAAGCTGCTGCTCAGACTTACACTAGGGTTCCTGCAGGACTCCTTCTGCCATGCATTGTAATTTTTCAAGACTTGGTATGTTCCCCGTGTGTTCTAATACCAAACCCTCATTTTCCCAGGGAGATGAATAAGCGTCTAACGGAGGAACAAGCCAAGAAAACCTATGATCGTGCAATTAAGCTAGAACAAGAATTTGGAGAATATTTTACGGGTAAGTTCATTTATATTTGTACTGTCAGAAAGGAGATAAATTGTCTGACTTGGCACAGAGAGGGCTCTGGGCCTGGTGCACCTGGGCCCTAAAACCTTCCTGCTGAAAATCCCTTACTTCCATCTGTTTTTCCACTTTGATCCAAAACTCTGGATTCTTTCTTTTGAATTTGTTTCCAGGTTCCCACTGGTCCTACCCAAAAGCATGAATGACAGAAGCCCCTGAGCTACCTCCTGCTATTAAGGGGATTTTAAACATTGATACCTCATTAAACTCTCTCCCTGATATCATCAGAAAATTTTAAAAAGAAACCTTTAGGGCTCAAAATGTGCATCGTCCCCTGCAGTTACTCTTGAGAAGCAATCCCAGGGCCTCCATTCTCTGCTTCAGGGACCTGTGAGTCTGTTCCCTATTTAGCAGCCCTTGAAGGAGGTGCTTGAACCACTTCCTGTGTTTCAGTTCATTTCATGTCAAGTCTCAATGCAAAACTTTTTTTTTTCTTTTTAAATATTTCCTTGGAAACATGATTTGGGGGGATATTTTGCCCTGGGTATCATGGGTTCTCTATTCTTCCATGCTTTTGTGAAACACTGATCAAATCCAAAGAGTAATCCAGCTTTGTGGAATTTGCCTGGCAACAGGGGGTTTAAGAACAAAAACTTTTCTCCTGAGTTACCTTATATGAAGCTGGGTGTTTTCTTTTTCTTTTTTTTTTTTTTTTATCTCATTCAGAACATGAAAATGCCAGTGGCTTAGCAGTTTGCACATATGTTGAATCGAGGAAATCTTAAGTAAAATTTCTATCAATAACAAAGATAAGAGTTATGTTTCATCCTAAAAGAACGTCTAGGATGGAACATTAAGTCAAAACAATGCACATCTTGACCAGTGCTTTAGATTCAGGAATAAAATATAGAAACCATACATTCTGAGGATTGTTTCTAAGTCCTACTGTCATACGACAGCACTGAGGTGTTTGGGAGATCTAGCTACAAGATAGCTTTTGTTCAAGGGAGATAATAACGTATACTTAAATCTACCCTTAAGTAATTTGGTGTTTTAAGTAATACACAGTTTTTTTTTGTTTCCTCCCATTTATGTTTTTTACAAGTAGTTGCCATAAAGTATTCTCACTATTCACAGCCCTGTATGGTAAAATCTCAATTTACCAGATTATTTGGAGAGTGAATGGGGTTTCCTATTGAAGGTTTTGGGGGTTGAGGAGGTTAACTAAAGTTTCTTCTAAAATCTTTATTACTTTTTCTGTGTTTAAAATATTTGAATTTCTTAATGAAAAAGAATATGACACAGAGAAAAAAATGTGACAGTGAGTGTCTATATGTCCATGAATGACTGAAAAATTGTGCTGAACACTGGAATTTGACACAACATTGTAAAATGATTATAAATAAATAAAAAATGTTAAAAAAAAAGAAAAAATATGAAAATGAATATAAGTATATGTATGTATGACTGGGACATTATGCTGTACACCAGAAATTGACACATTGTAACTGACTATACTTCAGTTAAAAATATATCTATATATTCAAAGGGAACTTTGAAAAAAAATTTGAATTTCTACCCCTGACAAAATAAATTCAGTACAGAGAATGTAAGTCCAACCTTCCTTATGGAAAGCTCCAGAGAGCTCTCAATCTGAAAATTGATCATTGCCTAGCTCAGTGCCTGGCCCAGAGTTGACACCCACAAAATTTAAATAAATGAATGATTTGTTATCCAGAACTACAGAAAGACTTGTAGAAAGTAGAAAGACTATGGTGCATTTATTACCGTTCTAGGTCATGCTATGAAAGCATGTTTTTAATCATTGATGTGACCTTGCTTAAGAGAATTTCTGCTTTTTTTTTCCTAATGAAAAGTAATAGTAAGCTTCCAGATGAGTTTGTCTGTCACTGTTTGAGCTTCTGCTGTGTGCTTGCTGGTGGTCCTTCACCAGCCAGGGAATGCTTCCTAACTCAGGTGTGTTCGCTTCTGTTCTAGCGATTGTCCAAGGTGACACCTTAGAAGATATCTATAACCAATGCAAGCTTGTCATTGAAGAGCAATCTGGGCCTTTCATCTGGATTCCCTCCAAGGAGAAGTTATAAATTAGCTACTGCACCTCCAACGACAGAAGAGCATTTAGAAGAACAAAATATATATAATATACTACTTGGAGGCTTTTATGTTTTTGTTGCATTTATGTTTTTGCAGTCAATGTGAATTCTTATGAATGTACAACACAAACTGTGTGAAGCCATGAAGGAAACGGAGGGGCCAAAGGGTGGGACGGAAAAGACATTGCAGTCTACGGGAAGTCTTTGGTTTGCTCAGAGGGCCAGGTGTAGGGATGAACCTCGAACAGGCTTTGTGCCCAGGAGATGGGCAGCCTCCTCACCCAGCAGGTGTCCAGAGCTGATTTAGCTGCTGAGCTCTCTGTGTTTTTTGCTTTAAAGAAAAGTTGCCAGCACTTGAACTTCACCAACCTTCCCATTTCCCACATCTGTAATTGGTACGCTTCGAATTTTATAACTATGCACATCCTTTGATTTCTTAACAAGCAAAAGAAAGAATGAAGGGGAAAAAAAGGAGTCCCTTTGCAGACGGCATAATATCAGGGAAGGATAAGTATGTAGTTTCTCTGACTGGCATCTGCCAAGATGAGCATTTCATAAAATTCGCAAGTGTGTGGAGGACTGACCTGACTGAGAGGAGGGCATTCCACCTGGGCTTAGCTGTGTGGTTGTTTATTGTCTATTTTGCCATTTATAAACTGAAAGAAGGCACTAAAGCTGAGAATAATTTATACAATAAAAATATATTAAATGTATAGAGACGAATTTCTATAGGTTAAAAAAAGTTTTGTGAAATATTTTGTAAAGACTAATTCACTGAAAGACTAAATGTATGCACTCTCTGCAGACGATCCAATTCAAGAACAGAAAGTTGCACTCTCCCTTTTGTTGCCAATGATCCATTAAGAGAATCTGACTTCCTTTTGAAGCCTGACAAAGACTTCTTCCTTCCTCAACTCCCATGATCTCCCTTTCACATTAGTGATACACTCTCATGGAACACATCCCTTAATGAGTTGCCCTCATGGATTTTTTTGGAGGACATTTGGTTATGCATTTTTTTTAAGCTGATGGCTTTTAGAGACAAACTCATGCAAATGAAGTAAAGGGAAGTTTTTGCTTTTCTCTTGTTAAACAACTGAGCCTGCCATGCAAATAGCTGAATAACGTTGTTCCTAGTGATTTAGATAGAATTCTTAAAGGATCATTTAGTATTTTGGCCAATCATGAATAATTAGGACTTTTTTCTTGTCTGTTTCACAAGTAACTGAGGGTTTTGTAATAGCCAGAGATGGTATAGAGCCATGGAGAGATCTGTCCCAAGATGCACAATTTCTTTGAGGAAGAGAGAGAGAAGTATCGGGCTGCGGGGTGAGGGGTGCAGACTTTTGTTTCTGTGTACAGGACAAAGAGACAGAACCATAAGGAAAGACCATTAATGACTTTGAGCTTAACCAATTGAACTGCCTTTCTTGGGGGCTGCACCTGGACCAAGTTTATTTTTTGGCAATTATAATAATGGTGACTTTAAAAAAAGAAACCTCCCGAAGCCTATATCCCACTTTAGAGTTGATGGTGACATCAGCACTGCTTGTGCCCAAGGTATTGAGGGAGAGGCTCTTCAGTGATCTCAATAACTACTCAACTCTGGGTTCTATGCATGCCCAGACTAAGCCCCGTCGCCTTATTTCTGGGGTACATCCAGACCTGGCAGGGATTCTGCCACACTGTGCAGCAAACCAGCACGCAGGCTGGGATGGGAGAGCAAGAGACAGAGCCATCAGCAGTGATGGGGCTTCTTCGCAGTGAGAACATCAGAGCTCAGAACGAGGGTCTCTTTCCAGAAACAAGCGTTACTCATCTTACACTAGAATACCACCATCTGCCTGGCTGCAGTCACCAAAACAAACACAAAAAAATGCAAAACCCTGCATCTACCTATAGTCTTGAGGCTGCCTCTGCCAATGGAAGGGCTAGCGATGCGTTTTCTCGCTGATCAAAGTTAAATTTTCCCCAAAACTTCTCAGAGCGCTCAAGATGTTAACGATGTGTCCATGTCTGTAATTCGCCAGTTTCAGGTCAAGGCCTACTTTCATCAATCTTGCTCCCAGAAGTTTTCTGCCACTAGAATGCCATTCCTGATCCCAGCTCTATTTTTAGGCCACCATGATAACTTCCTTGGTTTCTCAACTGAGCATGCAACTATTTATTTAAAGGACTGTCATTAATGAATAGATGTTTCCGCGGGTCGTGTGATGTGCTTTCCATTTAATATTAAGTATTGCTGTGGCTGAGTACAATCAAATTGAACCACCAACCCTTGGTTTTGTAGTAATATAATTATTTATTTTCCTAGTGTAGATGCTTTCGGATTAGAATTGGCATTTGCACTGATTTTTTTATGTAGATTTATATAAATATATATATACATATATATTTGCTTGAAGAATCACCAAGCCAATTGGTGAGAGGGTCTTTTCCTATAGAATTAACACCTCCATTTGTTGTGTTGTCTTGCGCTTCCCAATGTTGAGGTCTCTATGGCTCCAACAACCGGTGTATCTTGCAGCAAATCTGACAACTTGAATGGAAATAGCGGGAAAGTGACCCCGATTACAACTGGTGCAAATGCACTTGGAGCCTGGGGCCAGACTGGTGCTAACACTGCAAACTTTGTCGAGAGCTCTCTCCAATCTGAAGGCTTGCTGGGGGCGCAATGTCACCGTCACAACGCTGGGCCCTTTCAGAAAAGTGCCAGATCGTGTCACTGGTGCTATTTTTCATGCTCTGGTACAATGTGTAGCACCACAGGGGTCTCAGCTTTACCAAAATCAAAATCCCGTTTGTCAGCTAATTGCAGGGGCATTTGGTTTTTTTCTTTTTTTGCTCTCCTCACCCAGGATTTGTTGGCCATTTCTTTGCAGGCCTCTTCTCCCAGCCCTGCGCTCTCGGGTTGGCTCTGTTTAGTGAGCCCATCTTTATGAAGCTGCACTCAGGTGCCTGTGAGCTGTCTTAGATCCCACGCCAGCCCTTCAGGACTGCGAGCCAGGGAAAAGCTCTACGCCCCTATGGCTCTTGCCTCTGGTTTCTTCCCTCATTCTCTTCCTCTGTTCTTCCCCTCCTAGTTCCAGCTCATTCCATTTCTCTTTTTGTGTACCTCTCCTTTCTCCTTCCTTCCTGTCCTCTCTGGTTTTCTCCTACATTCCCTTTTCACTCCTTCCCCTGCACTCCCCCATCTCTCTGTCTGTCTCTCCTTTAGTCTAGTCTCTTCCTGTTCCTTTCTCCACCTTTCCTGTCCTTTCTCTTCTCACGTCTCTGATCATATCCTCTCCCGTCACCAACTCCTTAATTTTCCTGTCCTATAAGGGCTCACGGCTGATTCAGACAGCAAGTCCGTACACTGGACTCATGACACAAATTCTTTGGGTCACCGTTTTATCTAGGCAGCCCAGAAAGCCAAGCTGAGCATGAATGAGGTCCTGCCCTGGATCCAGCTCCAGCGCACCTCACTGAGCCAGCCTGCACCGCTGCCCTGGCAGTGACGATGCATGTGCTCTGGGCGCTGCCGGCACCTGGGTGCCTCTCTGCCTGAAGCCTGGTCCAAAGTGAGCCCACGCCTGGCACCATCCCACGGCTCTGAGGACACTTCTTTTCACTAAAGGCAGACTCTGGCCCCGACAATTATTCTGACAGCAAACCTCTTCCTTCTCCTGGAAGCCATGCCATCACCTTGGTTTGGAGAGAGAGTTTTTTTTTCCCATTCATAAGCTTTCTTTTTCCTACTTTCATGTGAGCTCCCTCTGCTTTTCAGCTGGTGATTGCTCTGGTGAGATTGAATAGACTTGCTGTTGAAATTACATCTCTTTTTTCCTGTCTTGGTCCTGCCTAAATTCCTACAAAAATATTAAAGTCAAAGACTCAGGCTAGTTCCTAAGTTTATGATAGTAACTTGTCACTCCTAAGGGGACAAAAGGGGATATTTCCCTTAGAGCATGTGGAGTACCTCCCATGACAACTGATTTGAAAGAGGACTCCCTACAGAACTCTGTGGATACCCATTTTACTTCTGTGTCTGTATGGTCTATGTGGTATATGTATCATGTATACACATACTACATTGGGTACAAATGAATGTGGATGGAAACCCACACACACACTTTAGTCTGTAAATATCCTTCCTCACTGAAAACTGTGCTTCGGAAATCATTTCTTGTACAGCTGTGCAGTTTCTTGTAGCAGCTGAGGACAAGCTGAGACAGGTGAAGGATTTAGACAAAGACCATCTGAAAGGTAGAATACAGAATCTCCCTAACAACTCATGAGGACAGACAACCAAATGGCAAGGTTGACTCCCAATGAGATGGCAAACTTCTCTCCTTTTTGAACCTGTGTTTCCTAACCATGTCTTACCTTCTGAGTGCACCAGGCTGTACGCGTGAGATCTGTTCAATATGACAGTTTTGTGCTTCTCTCTGACAGGATGCTTCTCCCTCGAGCTGTTGTGCAGGATGGGAGGGAGGGGGGCATACTCCTTGCCTGGGCTGGAGTTTACAGAGATACTGCACAGCTTACACTCCTGTTAAGTGTAAATATTCCACACTTCCATTCCATTTGTGTAAAAAATAAAGCACACACGGTTATAAAATCAAGATGTATATTTCATACTCAGTGTGTCTTTGCATCTTTTATTGCGTTTCCAGTTGTCAGTGGTGGCCCCATTGTAAAAATGCTTGATAGAGTGTTTATAAACATGTCATGGTTTTATTATAAGATATAAATATTAAAACATTTTATACTTTATAGCAAATTATTTTCTCCCAAAGCATAATTTGTCTTATTTCACAAAGAATAGAATCATTCATTTCTATTTTTATCAAATTTGTCTGATTTCAGAGCTAAAGTGTAGTCAGAGTAGGTTTGCTCTGAGAAGTATTGGCACTGCTGAAAGGAGCTGGAAGTGGTGCTTTTGAATATTTTTAAATATTTGATTACCATCTTGCCTGCTTTTCAACAGGATTTTGCCAAGAGTGAACAATGTATTTAATGATCGTTTTTAAAAGACCCTCATATCTATGTGAAAAAAAAATCAATTCTCCAGTTTCAAAATTGTGAGATTCCAGAAGATACTAAGAATAGAGAAAAATAATTTCTCTTATCTGATACTGATGATGCAAAGAAAGATATAAATTGAAAAGGAAGTATCATTTTCCATATACAGTGGGGCCAAAAAACACACCAGCTCCAAAGAGCTGAGCATCCCAAAAATGTCAGTTTTGAAAGCTGAATCTGCCAGATAATTAATCCCTCCAGGTGAAATATATACCTGTCATATAGACATTCAGACAGCACAGGTCCGACAGCTGTGGGACCAGAACAAATTCCTCCCGCGGAAGGGGTGAAATTTCACCATCGAAGTGATCACTTTGAAGTAAGTTTTGCTTCATGATAAACTATCATGTAACTGGATCAGCCACTGGGGAAGCCAGACTTGGTCATGCCAACCAGACCATCACCATGAGCCCACAGGGAGTCCCCACCAGGTGCCCTGTCGCTGTCACTGGTGCTAGGCGGCAGTGAGCCCAGCTGATGAGAGTCACCGCAAGGAGGCACTGCCGGAGGCTGCACACCCGAGGCAGCCTCACATTCTGACAATTACTCAGTTTCTAACGTTTACGCAGTCTCACCAGGTTTAATATTCATGGTAACACTACACACAAGCCAGATTCACTCAATCATGGGTGTGTTTATTCGGGGGGAGGAGGGAGCTGGAAGAGCTTTTGACTTTTCTTTGTGTCCTATTTCATTCCTTTGAAACTATTTTTTTTTCAAATGATCATTCTAGAAGTCTAAAAATTTAGAAGTGGACTGCACATCTTTGAACCTAAGAGGGCCTAGCTATGAATCCATGGACTTTGTAGATACTCTGAGACTAAAGATCCAGTGACAGAATTTAAAAGCCTCAGTGGGGCACAAAGCCAAGGAACATTTGTAGAGGGGCCACCAGCTTTCTCAGCACAAACCAGACCTAGAGTCTCTGAAGTTGTCAGGGGACAATGTCTTCTATGGGTCTGGACTGCTGGGTCTCATAACCCCAGTTGTCCTCTCTGACACCTTTCCGTCAGGGACGTCTCAGAAGGCGCTACTGCTGTGATGAAATTGATCCCCTCCGTCTTCCAACGTTGCAGCCAGCGTCAAGTCCAGACCTTGTCCCTAACTGCCCTTAGGGAGGACAGTTGGGACAAAGCTACAATACTCGGGCAAACTTGGTAAAGACAGGGTATAACAAGAGGGAAATAACAGATAATCTGACTTATGAGATGGGCTTAGTGCCCTGGTCCTGGCCAGCTGCCGTATGATAGCGGCCCATCTCCCCCCACCGCCCAGGGGTCCCTCAGACAGCTGGACCTGAGGTCAGAGCCCTCGCTCTGTTGCAGCAGTAGAGAGACACGGAACCCAGGCCTGACTCAGCCCTGCTTCCCTAGGACATCAACTACCAGTGAGAAGTGCCTGCTGTCTCCATGCCCTTCACTCCCACATGCGACAGTACAAATGCGATTGAGTCACAGGGGCTCCCTTCAATTCCTCTTTCATTGTAAAATTGCCTTCGATGCAGATTCTGATGCAGTAGGTGTGGGGAGCAGCCAAGAGCCCACATTTCTAACAAGCTCCCAGGCAATGCTGACCCTGGAGTCAGCAGGCTCTAGTCCAATCTAATTTTTTCAAATCGCTGCTGACCACCCACCAGTGGGTCCTAAACCAGCAGTGTTCTTGTTATTGTTGTTTTTAACGAAATAGAAACTAGAGTGCCTCACAGGTCGTAACGGCTGATTATCGTTTCATGTTATGTCAGGGATGAAAAGTATCTCTTACTGTAAGTCATAGTCCCAGTACAGTGCCCTGACCTGCACTCAGCCAGCTTCCAGGGGCTTCCTCGCCCCCTGAAGATGAGGTGCCACTACTGAGAACTGCGGGATACAAGTCCTCCTCTGTGCCACCTGCCAGCTTTTCCTCACTGGTCCTAGTTTCAGAGCTACACAAGCCAACGCACAGACCCTCATCCCCCACTGAGACAGCTAGTGAAACTGGAAGCATCCACCTCAAACTTACCAAAGATGACCCCTGTCTAAGGCAAGACCCCAAACCAGAGTAAAGCAACCAAAGGACTGATGGTTTTTTCCAAACTCAGACACCTTCTCAGTTTCCAAAGCCCTGGTCCCTATCCTTCACAAGAAAAATCTAAATCTTGAATTAAATTTGCCACAGTCTTTTATCTGATTATTTTAAGATTCTAGGTAAAATCAGCATGGCTTGACGACCCATGGCTTAAATACTGTGTAGCCTAGTAATATTCCTGTACCAAAATAATCCCTTTTTTGCTTAAAATAATTCTCACCAATAGCATGAAAATTTTTAAGGTAATCTTGCAGATGATGGGGGGGGGGGCGGACCTAAAAGACAAATGATTTGCAACATAGCTTGGAACAAACACCAATCCATCAGTGGAACATCTCTGGTCTAAACTATTCAAAGCCAAGAAAAGCAAGGCCTGAGAGAGATGCGAGTTCTCCCCCACCCTCCTGCCTAAGACCTGTCTTCCTGGCTCTGGTTCCTCGTCTTGTCTGGACAGTTGACTCAGGCACCATCTGCTCTTCTAGGCTTCAAAAGGCTGATCTGTGTGAATACAGTACACAGAAATCTAACGTCCAAATAATGAGACAAGCACGTAGACTAGGCTTCATTTCAGCAAAACACAATGGACTCTTCTATCCGAAAGGAGAAGGGAAGAAAAGTACTTTATTTTCAGAGGGACACTAAACATTTCAAATTCCTTGAGGTTCCAGATAGCAAACTAGAAGTAACCATTCCTTAGTAACGGAACTAGAGTTCCTCAGAGAGAACAGTTGATTTCTATTCAACAAAAATATAGAACTAACAAGTTAAGAGTTTGAATCCGATGGAATTCAGGGCAGGCTGTCCCAAGGTGTGCTGGTACGGCACATAGATTATTTCGAACTGAAAACAAGCAAAGCTCAAAGAACTCAGGAAGAACATTTGAACTTCTCCCTAACAGCCTAAAAGGTATTCAAGATATATAATTTAAGATAGTCCTGTTTCAGCAAGGTGCTATCACCATAAATAACTTATGAACTAGGTGTGACAGACAGAAAGAAACCTAGTAAGCCTCTTTGATCAAGGTCCTCTCTGTGTCCACTGTCTCTAGAGCCAGGCTCTGTTTAGATGCTAGAATGAAAAATAAATGCACAGGGCACAACGTGTCTTGTAAAGGAATGCAAGCCAACGAGCAGAGATGGTTTTAAAAAGAGAGGGAGAGAGAATTAAAACACAGAAGCTCTAAAGCAGGCCAGTGAGTGCACAAAGACTGGAAAGGTGATCTGGACATCTAGGAGTCCAATGTGCACCTGTTCACAATTTGTCCTGGTGCTCACGTCCTGGGGAAAACTTTTATGGCAAAAGTGAGTCTTTGGGCTGGCATTTCTGAGTCTGTCAGCCCCCAGATATTCCACCCTGTGGTGTGAGCCCTGGCAGTCATTGTTCTTTTTTATTGTAATACAAGTGCCTGGCATTAAGCTTTTGATTGCCGAGGACTCACTTCAAAGACTGCTAACTCCAATAAACACACCGCGCCAGCTACTCTGCTAGAGAAAAGGCCTGACCATCCACCCGTGTTTCTTTCATCTCAGGCTTCTCTGGCTGACTCCGATAACTCATCCTTTGACTGCTTGTTTTTCCCTTTCGTCGTTTTAATTCCTTCTGTTACGTTTTAAATTCACCAATAAAGAGTGAATCTGTGAAACGCTAGGTCCCCTCACCCTTGACTTCAATAAAAGCAGAACTCCAGGTTCTCTCTCTCTCTCTCCACCCACTCCCTCCCTCCCCACACCGGCAGCCTCACTGTGTGGCCGCAGACATGCTAGGTGCCTTCCAGGATCTGTGAGTGATAAACCTGTCCTTTCAAAGTTTCCTGGTGGTTATTGCTGAGGGCGTTTTGCAACCATAGTCAAAACCACAAGGGCCAGTCCAACTATAGTGTTGGTTCTAGAAAGGGAACCGTCTGCGGGGGCTCCCTGTGGGCCAAGTGAGTGCCCAGAGGGATTTGTAGCGGACAGCACCACTATCCTTAGGCTGAGATCCACACAGAACACTTCCCCATCCATCCCAATGGCTACCTGACCGGCTACCTGCATCCAGTGAAGAGGGCAATCAGTACAGACT
Source organism: Camelus dromedarius (assembly GCF_036321535.1). Taxonomy (NCBI): domain Eukaryota; kingdom Metazoa; phylum Chordata; class Mammalia; order Artiodactyla; family Camelidae; genus Camelus; species Camelus dromedarius. Next base: position 56,038,219 of record NC_087447.1, on the reverse strand, counting down.
AGCTGGCCAAGTGAATGAGGAGGGACAGGGAAGACTGGCATGAGGTGTGGAGATTAGTCTTCCAGAACGGATATGCCTAATAGGGAACAAGAATTTTCAGCAAACAAGAAAAAACTTGTATGATTAGTCAAGACCCAGCATAATCCACATGCTTATCAGGGAGATCTGTAGAGACAGAGAGCTTCCATTTTCTTTGCAAAACACTGAGTATTTGATGCATCAAAGATCTGCTTCAAAGTAAAATGATACAACGAGGCCCTCTTATGTGATTACAACTTTGGGGCATTAAAACATTCCTTAGAACTATATGCAGGGTTTTATTCCCTTGGAAGTGGTAGTTTCCTGGCCTGGAGCCTTGAAAACGTTCTGTCAGAACTAAATGGTAAATTAAACTCAACTTTTTAAAAAAAGAGTAAATGTGGAGCCTAAACCTATGAGATAAATGTGTCCTGTTCCTGCTATTTCTTTCTACCCAGGAGATATTTTACGAAGATTTAGAGACAGTGGTGGCTGGAGGAGAAAATTAATGTAATACGCCTATAATTGCCTTGGCATTTTGTAGAATAAATTCTCAGTTATTTGGTGTCAGACATGACCTTGATATTGAAGCCTGTCTCCAAATTCCTTGTTAGTTCCTCACTTTATATCCCTGAAGTTTTGGCCTCAGACAAAGGGCAATATTGTCAGACATGTGGCTCAGCACTTCTCCCGTGTGAGGGACAGTTGCACAGTGATGAATCACAGGCAGCAGAAGGAACTGAGATGGGACAACGCGACACTGTGGGTCTGCCCCTGCTGGTGTCGTCTACTTCACCCAGTAACCTCAAGCAAGTAAGTTTGCAGGAAAAGAATTCTGGTGCCACCCCCAGTCACTGGTTGGCTGGAACAGACCCCCTTATCACACTGCAGTCTAATGAACACAGAAAGCGTGCTCCATGTATGCTGGGCCAGGAAAGTTCTGTTTTGTTATTGTGTTCTGCTGACTTAAAAGGAAACACACAACATAAGAGAGGTGAGTTTAAGTTTTATTCATGGTCTTGCTGAGGACGGGAGCCTGGGCGACAGCCACTCGGTTGGCACTGAGGAACTGCTCAGAAGAGGGAAAGGAGAAGCTAGTTTCTATATGAATTTTTTGGCTGGAAAATACATGCAATCAAGCACACATCTTGGTATCACAAAGAACAGATATCTCAGGTTAATTTTTTTTTTTTGGTGCTTTTCTATGTATGGATGCAACATGCAAGAATCTGGGGTCACTGAAATTTCCTGGATTAGGGATCACTGTCTAGGGGCCTGTTTATCCACAGCTCGGAGGGCCCCATCCTACTTCTCATCCTGAGCTCCTCTCAGGGTGCACTGTCGGTGGCGACTGCAGTGGGCTGAGACTTAACCCTTGTACAACGGGGTGGTGAGCAATGCTCTTTCTTCTTCTTTTTCTTTTCCATTGGAAAAAGAGCAACACAGAGCAGTAACAAGAGCTGGGCTTTGGTGCCAGCTCACCTGGAAAGCCTGTAGAGGGCTACGCCCAGACTCCAGGTCCCCCTCCCCTCTGTTAACAGCTCACAGAACTCTCTGCAGCACCAGAAACGTCAGCCAGCCCTGTGCATCCATGAATGTCAGGCTACAATCTTCTCCTCCAAATGTATGGTGGCACCAGAGCATTAACATCATCCAGAGCTTGTTGTAAATGCAGAATTTCAGGCCCCATCCCAGACCTACTGAAGCAGAATCTGTATTTTGACAAAATTCCCCAGTGATTCCATTCATGTTAAAATTTGTGATGCCCTGGTTTACAAAACTGAATCCATGTGACGAAAAGGGCATTGGAAAAAAGATTTCCATATAAGCAAAGTGAGTTACTAACTACAATGGTGAAAATAAAAAAGCAAATAGCAGGAAAGGAGTGTAACCAAGCAGGATCCTAAGGGGCCTTCCCGGGACAGACCCCCCCCCCCCCATATCCTCGGCTGTTGCTCCTCTCTGAATAGTACCTCAGGGGTATTTCCTGAGTTTTTCAGATGCTAAAAACCACCACCAAATGGCAAAAATTAACTACTAGATGATCATGAACACGTAGCCCCCAGACCTTCTGGTGCCTAAAGATTGATCACCGTCACCAATCAGAAAACTGAGCGCAGCTGATGAGATACCCTGGGACGCCCCGCCCTCCCTCAGCTCGCCTTTAAAAATGCTCAGCTGAAAGCCTTCAGGGAGTTAGGGTTTTTTTTTTTTTTTTTTTTTTTTTCAGGCACGAGCTACACGCTCTCCTTGCTTGGCCCTGCGATGAACTTTTCTCTGCTCCAAACTCGGTTTCAGTATTATTTGGCCTTGCTGTGTTTCAGGCACACAAGCTTGTGTTCGGTAACAATTTTGGCCATGCTAGCCCAGGAGTCTGCCTGTGGCAGGTCGACCCTGGCCTGGGGCGGCCCCTTCCCTGGGTCCCCAGCAGTTGCCCGAGCTCACTTCGCTCTGGGGAGCTGGGAGATGCCGGCACGAGGCTGTTTGGAGCAGAGAAATGTCCAGAGCTGCGGTCCACATTCGGTGTCACCTAGGGGTGAGTCACTCCAGCTCGCACAGGCTGGGAATTCTCTCCACTCTACCTGGGCTCATTCCCTTCTGGGAAATGAGCTGCTCTGGGCTCATAATGAGCCACTCTGGGTCAGAGTCTTTCGAGAGCTGGGACAGTCTGTTTGGAGGCCTCCGTCTAGGAGCGGAAGTGGAGTTTTTAGACTACACCTCTGATTTTTTTGTCTGTGCAACTGTAGCTGAATGCAAGGCATGTGAACATGAGCAAGTGATATCTTATTGACTAGTGGGTATTTAGGAACTGAAAAATAAAATCCCTGAAAATAGCCATGATGGTTGGGTTTTGTAAAAGCAGTTACAGTAGGAATTTGCATTTAGCTTCCTGTGCCTTTGAGGTGTAAATGATCTACCTGGCCTATCAAGGCAAGGAAAAAAAAAAGATTTCTTAAAAAAATTCAAGCGGAAAAACTGAAGTCTCTGATCCTGTCTGTCTTTGACTTACAAGTGTTTACAAATACTTCTAAATATAAAAGAAGCTAGACAGAACAAATTTCAGGTTAATGTGATCTAGGGAATATTCAATATTGAATTGATATCTGATATTAAAGCTAGCTTAAGCATGTTAGTATAGTCAATACAGACGTGTTTTATTGTACCTAGGGTTACTGAAGGTCAGTAAGTTGTTTCTGCTGCAGACTTGTCAGCAGAAAGAAAAAATTAACTTGGCATGATGAAATTCTCCTAAGCAAATAAATGCAAATGAGATAAGAGCTTTTGGGTGAACTCTTTAAAAAATGATTATGTTTTAGGTATGTCTACTTAAAAATGATCTCTCCAGATACTTGGTAACTTAAAATTTTCGGCTTGTGCTGAGTTTAGGCTAAATGATGGAAGTTCGTTAAATAGTTGAATAGCTAGGTCGCTTCCCAGCGCTGTTTGCTGAGCACTGGCTTCCCTTGGCAGAGAAATTAAAGTCATTTAGGGTGATTGATGAATATGTTTGGTGCCACTGTGAGATATAGTCTATAAAAAGCACAGAGTTTTAGAAATTATTGTTGGTATTTTTGTCTGCCAATCTACAGAATGCTATTGTAGGAGACAGTTCATAATTGCTGGCTTCTTGATTTTCATTAGAAATTAAGATTTTGAGAGTTGAGGATTCTAACTTAGGTGTGTAATTAAAGCTACTGAAAATAATGGGGGAAACATTTCGGTACACAGTAGGAAAGTAGGATACATGTTTTGAATAAGAAAAGGTATGAGGAATGGAATTATATTTTCTTAATAGAAAAGAAAGTGATTGGGTCCTAGAGCTGGTTGTTTCTAGATTGGGGGGGAGGGGGAGGAATAAGGGGCAAACTAATATGGACACAGAAAGTTGTGGAAAATTTGTAGAAAGCGGGCCCTAAAAAAAAGAGTTTTGTGCACGAGGTTACGGTAAACTTAATTAGGTAAAAGGATTTTGTTATTAAAAGCAGGCTGGTGCAGGACTAGATGTGGTTCCTCTCTGTTAAGACAACAAGTTTACTTAGAATGCTTCTGATAACAGATTGTGTGAAACTTTTTAACATTTTGACAAACTTTCTATCAAATTATTAAAGTCCTTTTGACATCAGCTAACTTTCAGATGCTTCAGAGAGTCCCCAAGGCATCTCAGAGAAAAATATTAAACTAACTGGATAGGATGGTATGTTAAATTATACAGGAAGCATTGATAAATGAGTGATAAATCTCCTCAGATTATACAGTATGGATAAATGTTATTAATGTAGGCATTCTAAAAATTTGGATATGCCCCAGTATAATGCTGTCAGTCACGATGCTGGCTGTTACCTTGGAAGGTTGTACGCCACGGCTACTTGATTCAGCTCCTTTGTCAAGAACATTGTAATGGGAGGCTTTGCCTTGCCGTCTTGGGTCCTCTTGTCATTTATGAACAGTTAAGCTGATACTTTGTGGGACTGTTTCACCTTCAAGGGGATTCATAAAGGGGACTTTTTGCCAAGTGCAGGTTTCTTTTAAATCATATGCTGAGCTGGGTAAGATATTTTAAAAGTCTAATGAAAAATCTGATTTCATAAAACTGTCAGTAAAGAGGATTGATTCACATAAGGATTGAGTGAATTGATGAATATGGTTGTAATGTTTTTGATTTTGTCTCCAATGTTACTGGCGTTTGATCTACATGTTTTAATTGAACTATTTACCAAATGTTTGTCTCCCTATCAATATTCCTCCAGTGTTTAGGATAGAAAGAGAATTTTCCAATGGAGTTGTCACAGCGTATAATCACTCATGATGTAGAACAGTGCTTGCTTTAAGTCTATTGCTAAACACGCATGTGCAATGCTTGTGTAACAACTGAGTAGAAGTAACAAAATATATGGCCTATAAAGTGTTTCTCCATTAACATACCTCTGATCCTGTTTACAATATCTGATTAGTTTCCCCAAACGTGGATAACTAGGCAAAGATAAAGGAGGCCTAGCAGCGAGGAACATGATCTAAACCTGGGGCAGGAGCTACCACCCCAGCATCAAGTGACAGGCCTTTTCGTCATCAAGGCTTTCTGTTGAGAGGTTTATAATCTAAAGGGGAAATAATGGGAAAATCTGCATATATTAAGGTATGGGGAAGTCATTCTGGTTTATGTATGGTTTAACTTAAAATTTACTGACCAAAGTAGCCTGTTCTATGGACTTTTGAACATTTATTGTACATCTGCTTTGGCCATTGAGGAGGGTAATGCATTTGAAAGTCAAAAGGGAATAGCTGTGGTTCAGACATCTGAGGTAAAACTGGGAACCATTATGGGTGTGATTTCAGACACATTCCTGTGTTGTTGAGAACTCTCATTTCCTGAACTGTGTCATGCTCGAGATGCCACCAGCCATTTTCAAAGCGGTGTCTGCTGGCAGATGGCAGCTGCAACCTTATAAATTGTAGACAACAAGATTGCTTTAGATCAAATGTTAGGAAAGGAGACATGTGCAGTGGCCAATAGCTCTGTTATATATATCTGTTAATACCACGTCAAAAGTTAAAACCTGCTCAGATAAAAGTAGACAATTGGCTGCCTGGTTACAAGGTCCCCCAAAGTGCCAAGTCCAGACTGGTTTTCAGGCTTATTCTCAGGCTTCTCCTAAATTCCTCAGGAAATGAGATCTTAATCATATAAGACTCAGATCCAGAACATGGAACTCGGTGCCCATTTCCCAAATCGAGGTAGAACTATACCCCTTTTCAGCAGAAGTAGCCAGAGTGGTCCTCACCCAATTCCCTGAAAGGTGTTGGGGGGGGGGATGGAACAGAATTAGAGATTGAAACCTAGCCCCTCCGCCGAGTTACGATTAACCTCTCTGTCCAAAACATCACTCTCTTTGTTGTCCAATACCTATTCTCAAGATTGAGAAGGATCAAACAAAGGGGGGAATTGTAACTGAGCGGTACCCTATGGGGCCTTCCCCATATCCTCTGCTGTACCCCCTCTCTTAAATAGCCAGATATAGCATCTCAGGGATCTTTCCTGAGTTTTTCAGATACTAAAAACCACCACCAAATGGAAGAAATTAACTACTTGATGATCATGAACATATAACCCCCAGACCCTCTGGTGCCTAAGGATTGATCACCATCACCAATCAGAATTGTGCACAGCTGATCACATACCCTCAGACGCCCCTCCCTCAACTGGCCTTTAAAAACGCTCAGCTGAAACCCTGCAGGGGGATATGGGTTTTCTTCGGCGTAAGCCTCCCTTCTCCTTGCTTGGCCCAACAATAAACCTTTCTCTGCTCCAAACTCTGATGTTTTGATATTGTTTGGCCTCACTGTGCATCAGACACAGAAACGTGGATTTCATAACAGGAGAAGAGAATGCTTGCTTCGGCAGCACATATATCATAACAGGAGAATAGATCTCTTGGAGTGTGCAAATATCTTGGTGGCATTATCCCTAAGTGTAGGAAGCCAGCCAGTCTCTTACTACTCATGGGCACAGGGTGGGGATTGCAAAAGTCATATAGAGAAAATACTTGATCCATGGACTCAACTGACATTTAAATCCAGGACTGATGATTTTCATGCACCGAGGAAGCAATCCTAAGCATAAGCCTCTAAGGAGGGCAAGATGACAATCCAGCCTCATGGGTAAGAGCTCCGACCTGGGACCAGCAAACCTGGGTTCATTCCTGGCTCCACTCTTTACCAGCCCAGTGGCACTTGGCAGGGGACCTAGCATATCCTAGGACAGATTTTCTTACTGATAATAACAGCACCAGCCTGGCAAAGCTGTTGTGAGAAATGCATGCAAGTTGCCTGGTGTGCTGAAAGCATTCAGCAAGTCTTGGCTGTCATTGTTATGTTTCTCCACTGGTCCTCAAACCCTGTGAAAGAGACAAGGCCACTTCAGCATCTTAGAGGTGAATAAATCAGGGTTGAGGGGAGTGGAGACTCGCCCAAGGTCGCAAGGCTGGTGGCTGAGCTGGGTCTCCAGTTTCCTTTGTTCAGTGTCCTTTACTGCTTGCTACACTGGACAGGCTCCATGAATATTAATTAAGGATCTGCTTTAGGGCAGTGATTACCAAGAAAGGGCCAGAATGCTGACCTGATGGACAAGCAGACAGCCATCTGCCTCCTACCTGGGTCATCTGCCCCCACACTGAAAGTTAGGGATGAGTCACTCTCAAAAGGCAAAGATGTTACCAGGAAAGGACCTCTTAGCAAGCATGAATGGAAGAATTTGCTTATCAAATGACATGACCAGAACAGAGGACCAAGAGCAAGAAAAGGAAGGCTTTTAAAAGTATGTGGGCTACTCTCAAAGTGAGGTTACAGAGCACTGGATTCAACCCCTTGTGGCATGGTAGAGGTGGGGGAGGCAGGGAGAGAGAAAACCTCACATGTATTATCTCATTTCACCGTTGCCACAATTTTGTGACCCAAGCATTATCACCCCCATACAATAAACAGGCTTGGAAAATTAAAGGACACACCCAGTTATCACACAAGAAGGACAAGAAGTTATTCCAGTTTATCAGTAATTTTTCCACCCTGCCACATGTGGCAATGCCAGTCATTTTTAAATAAACTCCCTATTTTAGAATAGTTTTAGTCTTATAGGAAAATTACAAAAATTGGACAGAATTCCCATATACCCTCCAACCAATTTTTCTCTACCAACTACTTGTCACAATCAATGAACTGATATTGATACATTATTAACTAAAATCCATTCTTTATTCAGATTGCCGTAGTTTTCACCTTTTTCTCTTGGATTCCATCCAGGACACCACATTAACATTTAGTCACCAGGTGTCCGTAGTCCTCTTGGCGGGGACAGCTTCTCACACTTACCTTGTTTTTGATGGCCCTGGCAGTGTTGGGGAGAACTGGTCAGGGGTTTTATAGACTGTCCCTCAGTTGGGATTTGTCTGATGTTTTTTCATGATTAGACTGGGATTGTGAGTTTTTGGTTGGAAGGATGCTCACAGGGCTGAAGTGCCGTTCTCATCACATCATATCAAGGGCACATGACTTAGTCACGGTTGATGTTAACCATGGTCATCTGGCTGAGGTAGTCTTTTTCATGTTTTTCCACCATAAAGTTACTTTTATCCCCCCTTTCATCCTGCATTCTTTGGAAGGAAGTCCCTGGGCACAGCCCGCCCTTCATTAGAAGGGAGTCATGCTTCAAGTCCTTGAGGGCAAAGTAGCAAGATTCGTCTATTCTCCCGTATTTATTCAGTAATTTGTTTATATCAGCAGGGGCTTGTGGATATTCTGTAATTTGGGTTATAATCCAATAATACTTTATTTTGTTACTCAGATTGTTTCAGATTTGGCTATTGAGAGCACTTTCATTTGATTTCTGTGTTCCTGTGACATATCCACATCATTGTGTGTTTTTGTTGTGGTTTGGTTTTTTGTTTTTTAGCATTTCCTTACTTTCTTGCTTTACAGGAGGCCCAGACTCACTATGTCTATTTCCTGCCTGAATCCTAGAATAAGCCATTTTGCCAAGGCACCCTGGTTCCGTTTATTGTAAAATGGTATTAGAAATTGAGATCTGGGGGCTAGATGCTCCCATGGTTCCTGGGGTGTCATTTCTCAGGCTAACAGAGCAAGGAAATAAATGTACGTATATTAACTCATGTAATATAATACTGAAAATATTTCTGTATGTAACCATCTGTATCTATATTAAGCTAAACCTGAGTTCATCCTGATGTCTCTACTCTAATCCATTACCACATAGATCGCTCTATGCTTCTCCCTTTGTCTGTAACCTCCCACCACAACAGCGAGAAGCTGGACGCCAGTCATTTTTCATGTCTTTATTTCATTCTGACTACCTGATCCAGAGCAGGACCCTCTGCCCGGGGAAGTCCTAAAGAACCTTCACATCTTTCACATTTTGGCTTTTAATAGTCTCTTGATTATCTTGGATTCTTCCCACATCTTCCCAAACTTGATGATAAACATCTTCATTATAATTCTTTCAAGATTTTACACACTCAAAGCATGGAAAAATAGTAATTGTTTGAAAGGGCAATAGATCTAACCTCATATGAGAGAGATCACTTTCACAGTCAAAAATGTCAGAGTTCAAGTTGCTTCTTTCTTTGCTTTATCTATTTCCATTTTTAACTTATTAGCTCTGAGTCCTCAACTTGCCTCTATCCTAATCATGTTTAGTTAAACTCAGTCAGTTTGAGTTGATTGATCCAATGATCTAGAATCATCAGATCTCTTGCCCCTCCTCCCACAGCCTCTGCAGACGGCATCTGGCTTCCAGGGTGTTTTGCATCACATCACAGAACATGAGGAGGGATGGGCTTCTGCCCACCAAGCCTGACCTGAGACTCCTGGTCCCACTCTCTGCCAGTATGATGGTCCCCTCTGTTTCTGTTTATACTCTGTATCAACTCCCTGTTGGGTAATTCTCGGAAAAGTCTTAGCAAAAGGGAAAGATTAAATTATCCACAGGGAACTGTGAATTGTGTATCATGCTGCTTATAGCAGTTAGGGTTCTTCAGTCAAGGTATAAGAGGAAATATTTGGAAAATATTAATGTAGATTTACATGCACATTACCTGACATTCTCCATAGTCAGCCAAGTTACACACCTTTCTTGGCAGCAGGTGGGGAATGGGGTGGACAGAGGGGAAATTGTATTCTTAAAGAAAAGATGCAGAGAAAGGTAATAGCTGCTGACATTTTAAAGCAAAATAATAGGTTTGGAAGTCTAAATTTCTTTTGTTCCCATTTTACATGTCAGCTTGATACAGAATTTTTCCCATCATGTAAATAAGATAGCCATAAAACTAGAGGCAGAAAGGAAAGGATAACATAGAAGTAAAAGAGAAGCCCACCGTTCATTATCTTAGGCTACTGAAGACAGCAGGTAGTCTGAAGCCAGAGAGAAGAGAAGAAACACAGATGGAGAGGTAGGCAGTCAAACTCTGCTCGTTCCTCTCCCTGGGCTGAAACCCTGGCAAGTTGAAGAGAACAATTAGGGCAGGGAGGTCCTGGTCCCTCTCCCTGTTTGGAACCCCGGGAGCAGGTTGCCTGATGGGTCAGGCACCCTGACATGTCTGTAAGATCTTGGGGACTGGCCACATGAAAGTAAAGCTCAATGATACGGCTGTCTGAAAGGGACAGCCAGAGCTCAGCCCTCCCAAGCTGTCCCCTCTTCCCATGGGATATGTTGGAACCCAGGGGCTTCCACTGGACCCTGAAATGGAGAAGCAGAAAGTAAATGAGTCTGAGAGCCAGCTGTCCAACCATGAGATCTACTGTGGTGAAGGGTGACTCAGCAGAGAATGATGGACCCCACCTCACATCCCATCCCAAGCAGAAGTCAATGGAGACCATGCAGAGGCTCAGTGGAGGTTTTAGAGCCATCAGTGTTGAAGTGAGGCTGGCAACTAGGGCATACTGCAGCCTCTGCGAAGCCTTGAGAAACCAGATTAAAGTAACACCATCTTTGGCTTCAGACACAAATGCCAGCACGACCAGCATCCTTCTAGTGGACAAGGAACATTGTCATGGAAACAAGAGATGCTGTCATGGAAACCAGGGAGACCAGAGAATATCTTGTGAACCCAAAGAACCCTTTCTTTCTACCTGCATAGAGGACACAGTAAACCACAACCCTGTCCCATTCACTGAAGAGCCATCTTGGAGAGGAGCAGAACTGTGGTCAGGATTCTGAGGGCCAGATTTTTTTTTTTTTTAACCTAAGGAGGCTAAGCCTTATTTAAAGGGAATTCTTGAAAGTATTGCAAGGGATTAACACTTCAAGACTGTCCTAAAATAAAATTACATTTCACGTAGTCTCTCCAACCCATAAATCCCAGCCAACTTAGTCAAGAAAAGTGTTATGGGAGGCTCCTGGGCAGCTGGCAGAGTGGAGGGAGGAGCTGCAGCAGGAGCCTGGGGGTGGGGGGTGGGGGGAGGGTTCCAGAGGTGGGAATGGAAGAGCTGCAGGCCCTCGGAGAAAGGAGGATACTGTTACTAGAAACAGAGGGAAGGGATGCTGAACAGGCAACACCACAGATGTTCACAGCTTTCCTCTTAGTGAAAAAGGAGGCTTGCTTCAGGAAGCAATCAACAAATTCGTTCAACGAATATTTATTGGGTTGAGAGGACCAAGACCACAGAGTTGAATCAGCCACAGCCCATGGTCTCAAGAGTTTAAATGCAGTGGGAAGGGCCATCGGGAAAAGCTCTGTCACCCGCCTGAAGGGCAAAGCAATGGTAGAGGAAGAAGGCAGCTGTTCTTGTGTGAATGAGAGTGAAGAACAACTAATTCTCATTGGCAGTGACAGGAAAGCCTGGCATTTGAGATGTGCCTTGAAAATATATTAGCAAAAGAGAAAGGAAGAAGGAAATCAGGAAAGGAGGGGAAGCATGCAGAAAGGGACAGAGGCGGGGAGGATAGTGCACCGTCAGGGAAATGCCAGTAGCCAGGCATCGCTGGTACGCAGAACGCTTAATGAAATGTGGAAGCTAGAAAGCTGGAAAGAAAAGCCAAAAAGAGAATGTCTTAAATGTGAGACAAGTGAATGCAGCTTCATCCTGTGGGTGACAAGGAGCTACTGAGTCTGTTACAATCAGACGTGCCTTTTGGAATGTTACTCTGGCAGCAGCATGAGGGTTGAATTCGGGAAGGAGGAGACGTGAGACTCTCGTCTACGGAGAAAAAGAGCGATGGAATGTCAGAGTTGTTGGAGGAATTTTCCTCAGAGAAGAGCCTTGATTAAGTGTCCTAAACCCTCTGCAGCAGCCTGTCAAAGGGCGATTCATCAGCTGACACCCAGGATCTCTCTACACATGCCTTTGCAAGGACTCCAGTCCTATCATACCCCCTGGGCTCTTCTTCACCCACTTTTCTTCTCAATGGCTCATACCGACATGCAAACATACTCTGGTATCTCTCATGGCTAAAACTACTCTTGGTCCCGGGTCTACTGCCCAGTCTTTCTGTCCCACTTCCCAAACAGGAGCTTCTGTTTTCAGGTTCTCCTCATGGGGGCAATATGGCCAGTGTAGTTGCCACCATCTTATCTGCCATCTAAGCAGAAGACGGGGGAAAGAGAGCTGAGTCAGTTCCTTGAAAAGAGTTTTTTATAGAAGCTCTAATGCCTTCTACCTGTGTCTCATTGGCCTCCCCAAATAGCAAGGGAGGAAATACAGTTTGTTAACATTTTACTGCCCCAAGAAAAAGTTAACAAGGAGTACAGGCAGAATATGAGCTGGGCAAGCAGGAAATTCTGCTTTGATACCCTTCTAGTACACCCTTGTTTCTCTTTTCTTAATGTAATTTCTCAAAAGAGATATCAACAAACGTCCCCTCCACTTCTGCACCCATTCCTTCTTCCACCAATCCAGGTTCTATCTACATCCCACCGTGTTGCTAAATCCAATGATCAGACCCCTCTTTCTCATACTCAACTTCTCTGTGGCATTCAAATATTTCTCTTTGAAATACTATCCTTTCTCTCTTAGCTTCCCAACAGCATACTGCTTTGTTTGTCCTCCCACCCCGCTAGCCATTCTTCATGCTCTCACGGACTCCTTCTTCTATATTCAGTCTTTCTCAATTCAGTTCAAGGCTTCCTCCTGCCTTTCTTCTCTTCTCTCTCTGCAGTCTCCTGCTAAGTGATCTCATCCAGTCCCGTGGCTTTAAATACTGCACGTTGCTGACTCCCAAATGCATAGCTCCAGCCGCGACCTCATCTCTGATCTCGTCTCATATATTTAGTTACCTACCTGACGTCTCAAACTGGTTCTCTCAGAGACTTAGCATGCCCAAACTGAAAGTCTTAAGATCCTCTGACCCCCTCACCTCCACCCTGTTCCTCCTTCAATTTTCCCTTTTCACAGTAAATGGAATCTTTACCCATCTGGTTTCCAGACCAAAACCCAGAAAAATCCATTTTTACCCCTTGGTCTCTCTCAAATTCCACCTCCCATTCATCACCACATCCTGCCAGTTCAACTACAAATACCTTGTCAGTTTATTTTTATTGTCAGTGCCACCAGCGCCCCGTACACGCCACCACCCTCTCTCTCCTGGACTACTACAGTGTCTTCCTAATTGTTTCCCTTCTGCTCTTGCTCTCCTTCTGTCTAATCTACAGAGGGACCTAGAGTGATCTTTTAGTATTTTAAATTTGGGCATGTTTTCTCTATTCAGAATCCCACAACACCTTCCTATAGCAATTATAGTAAAATCTAAACTCCTTACCCACATTGTCCATGATCGTTCCTTTGCCAAGCTCTCCAGGCTTCTCCTCACCTTATGCTCCAGCCAAACTGGTCATCTGTCAGTTCAGGTTAAATTCAAACTCATTAAATTCCATATTGTGTTAGAAATTTGCCATTTGCTGTTTCTTCTGCCAGGAATGTTCCTCTATCTGCTCCTCACATGACTGCCTCCTTCTCATCCTTCATACTCCAACCTAAATATCAATTCAGAGAGACAGTCTTTCGTAACCCTCTCTAAGACAAGACCCTGCTTCCCACTGTTACCTATCATGGCATCCTGCTCATTTATTATGGCATTGAGCTGAGTACGCAATAGTTGGCAAAAAATTTCATTTGCAAATGTATTCTTCATCAGTTGACTTGAATATGGTTTCTTTTCCCTCCAGACTATATGCTCTGTGCATAGTATGCTGCCTGCCACTCCTTTGGTACAGTAACTAGATGTTGGCTGAATGACTGGTAGGAACAAATAGATAAGCAAACAATGTCACGTTTAATCTCTCCTGAAACCTTGCAATTTAGGTTTCATAGGTGAGTAAACTGAGGATCAGAGGACTTATGGAACTTCCTCGAGGATTTCCAAGGAAGAGAAGTAGGAATTCAAGCCCAGATCAGGCTCCCGAGCTAGTTCTTTTCTTCCTCAGCTGGCTCTTTCCACACACACCACCTGTCCAAGGCATCAGTCACCTCAGTGGGCCATTTCTGTGCTTCACAGTTGACCAGATAGCCAAGAAGACACCAGCAGTTGCTTACTAATGAGACAAAGAATTGGAGAGTCATCCCTGATTTTACTATCTTCACACAACTAATTGGAACTCATTAAAAAACCTGATTCTAAAGGCAGGAAGAAATCATTTTAATGAGCAAGGGGATTGACTGTTCCTTGGCAACAAGAAGTCCAGAATCTCAATTTATGCTGAAGGAGGCATTAATTAGCAAGAAAAGTGGATGTATCCACAAAGGATGGAGAAACTACTGAAGTTGGTCCAGGTTCTTTGCAAATTCCTGAAGACACTGTATATCTTCCAAAGATTGCCATTGTCTGGAGTAACCAGTGTAACCATAAATATTTACTGTTAGATTGGCTACATGGTATCCTCTTCTTGCTTTTAAAATTTTTTTAATTTTTTAATAGACTTTATTTTTTTAGAGCAGTTTCAGGTTTACATCAGAATTGAGCAGAAAATACAGAGTTTGCACATAGCCCTCCCCACCCACTCATATATATTCCCCTACCCTCAACATCCCTCATCAGTGTGGCATATTTGGTACAATCGATGAACCAACACACACACATTATTATCAACCAAAGTCCATAGTTTACACTAGGGTTCACTCTTGATGTTGTACATTCTATGGGCTTTGACAAATGCATAATGACATGTAGCCACCACTATAATATCATACAGAATACTTTCATCACCCTAAAAATCCTTTGTGCTCCATCTATTCATCCTTCCCTCCCTTCCCTTTCCCCAAACCTCTGAAAACCGTGATCTTTTTATTGTTTCTGTAGCTGTGCCTTTTCCAGAATGTATCCTCTTCTTTCACATTGATCTGTGTAAGAAAGTCAGGAAGGGAAAGTTAGGCTAGAAAGCAATCATTAAACTCCTCCCTTTACTTCCTTTTACACTTGCTCCTGACTTTATATCATTCTTGGCACTTCAGTTAGCATTTTAAGAAGTCTTGCCATTAAGAAACCTTTGTCACTGTGTTTAATCTAGATTTCCCAAACTTATCTGACCATGAACTCTGTTTGTAATGTGTCTAGTAGATGGTCTCCAAAGGCAGCTACCAACAATTTGTCCCATCCCTGTATGTACATGCTGTTCTTCCCAACAACAGACAGGCTTTCTTCTCTCCTCCAGGATCTAGAGCTGGCCTTGTGATTTACTTTGCTGAATAGAACATGGCTTGAGTGTGCTGTGCCCTTTCTGGGTCTAGCCCTTTAAAAGGCCTGGTGGATTCTTTTGCTCTCTGGGAAACTGGCTACCCTGAAAGAAGTCCAACTATTGTACTGGAGAGAGAGGTCCAGCTAGAAGTCCAGTTGGGAAGTGACTTTCCCAAGATCATCGAGCTACTTGGGCCATGAGACAGGAAGACAAGATCACAGCCATTTTGGAAAAAGACCAGGGAATGGCCTTGGGCAAAACAGGCCTTGCAAGCTGAAGAACAAAGACCCTGGGGCCTAAATCCCAGAGACCAAAACCAAGCTCACAGGAATAAACGATTAACTTTGTATCTCTGTTACACTACTGGAGGACACCTAGCTGCCGCAAGACAAGAAGCTCAGCTATAAATTTTAACCTGACCTGTTCCTGCACTTTCTCGCAGAAGACTTTCCCGCGTGTCTTTCCGTCACTGTGGCACACCATGCTCCTGACAGCCACCCTAAGCACCTGCTGTTGCTCAAAGCAGTTTGATGATTTCAGGAAATTATCAGTGATCATGAGACAAACCCTCCCTTTTGTTATGAAAGCAACTCGTCCCTTTTACTCAGGGAGCTGGCACTTTTTTCCGCCTTCTCCCTTGTGTACAAGTTATCTCTTCTAATAAAAAGCTCTGCTTGCCTAAGTGTCTTGTGGAAACGGTATTCATTTCTACAGTATTGCCGTCCAAGAATCTGGAAAGCGCCCTGTTACAGCCAGAGCTCTGCTCTCCTGATGCCCTGTCTGCTGCTCTGGCCACAGCAGTGCTCCCACTGACCTGCCTGTCAGAGTGACTGCTCCTCATCTCAGGATGGTTTAATTTAACATAGCAGGATTTTTAAGTTATTAGAGACTCTCAGAAACTTGAAACTACCTAGTTCAATTTAACTCATCATTGCAGTGTTATACTTTTCGTTTTTTTTTTTTTTTTTTCTTTTTGGTGGGGGGAGGTAATTAGGTTTATTTATTAATTAAAAAAAAATTTTAATGGAAGTACTAGGGATTGAACCCAAGACCTCATGCATGCTAAGCATGCACTCTACCACTGAGCTATACCTTTCCCCCTTTATTTACTTTTCCTACTCTTTCCATTGAGGATTCTCCCCTTATTTCTGTGGTTTATGTAGAAGCGCCCTCTCTTCCCCCAATGACAACAGTTAAGTAACAATAAAAGGCTCACATTCTGTCATGAATTACTCAGAGTTTAAGTCCCAACTCCGCTAACTGGCTTAAACAAGTTCATTCATCTCCCTGAGTCTCAATTTCCTCATCAATAAAATGAGAACATAAAAAGCCTGTCCATTAATTATTGGTATTTTTTGTTTTGTTCCCTTACTATTCTTTTACCATAAATGATTTTTTTTTCATTTTTTTATTAAGCAGAGTCAAACCACCAATCAGGACTTCTGATCATCACAAAATAACTGGTGTGAGGAATGTGACCTAAAATAATTTTTGCTGAAAGACAAGAAGATTAGTGTCTTGGTTCACCTGAGTGGACTCTTGTAGGAAAATGGTTAATGTTTTCTGGGTTTGAGGAGATACTAAAAGGATTTGTGGTCTCTTATTATTTACAGTGACCCCCAAGGAGGCACTGGTCCAGGGAACCCCCCTTCTGGCTTTGATGTTCTCAAATTCTGTAGACATCCTCCCTCCCTGCCCAATCCTCTGCTAAGGGGCTGCAGCTTCCAAAGAAGTCCTGTGGGTCCCCATCCTCTACAGGCTGTAAGGGACTCTCCCCAGTGAGATGACCCTGCAGGCATGGAGGGTGAAGGGCAGAATGCAGACCTGGGGCTCAGTTTCCAGGTATGCATGCATGTGATCACTCTGCCACCTGGGTCCATCCAGTGCTACTTTACTAGAGCTGAGCTTTGAGGGACAGGTAAGGACCAGTCAAGGAGAAGTCAGTATCTCAAGGATATGGGGTGAGTCAAGTCCCTGGTTGCTAAGTGTCCAATCAGAGAACAGGTGAAAAAATTCCTTTAACAACCCAGCCTTTGAGAATAACCTTTTAAAATGAAAGTTCACCCACCAACATCTCAATGCCTACATTTTTTCAGGAAGGAATAAGATTTTTTTCTTCCTTTGGGGCTCAAATGCCAGAGTGACGTACTCTCTGACATTTATGGGTTGGTATTTGTTTTCAGTGTCTTTTGCATTTCCTGTTTAAGAGATATTTTCTGACTAAGCTTGATGAGTCTTTTTTTTTACCCTCTGCAATTTCAAATTAAACTAAAATAACCTGGTAACCTCCACAGCCTCAGTTATTAACTTTCCGTTATTATCACCCTGAACTTCCTAAGTAGCCTCAACCCACTGTACCTAAATCTCCACGGAAATTCCTGCCTCCCTGCTTCTGCCCACACTGCCTCCTCCACCATGGTTTTCCCTCCCACTCGTCCTCAGTCCACATTTGCACAAGTCCTACCTGTTCTTCCATCTTCCATGTTGACTGTGAAGCACTTTTAAACATTCTGCCTTGTATTCCTATCACGGTAAAGACCACCAACTTTGGAATTAGCCCGGGTTTGTATTTCAGTTCCAGCATTTATTCCATGTGTGACCTAGAGTAAGCTACTTAATCTCTTTAAACCTCAGGTTCCTCATTTATCAAAGCAGGTAATAATAGCCTCTGACTCACAAAAATTGTTATAGAGGTTAAATTAAAAAATGATCCTAAGTGAATTAGAGTCCCAGTAGGAACCAGACCACACACTTGTATTAGGAATATTCTGGGAGAGTTTACAACATGAGGGCAGAGTGATGAGTGTTGTGTTGCCACCAGCTCACAAAATGATGTTTAAGTTTTCAGTAATTTTTTGCAAGGCAGTTATTAAACACAGCCATTGTTAACAACTAGATTGTATAAACTTAAAGTTAAATAAATTATATTTAAAACAAACATAATAAATAGTTAAAAATCATCACTTCCTAATTATCTTGCTACATTTTACTACCATAAATGCTCTTTTTTAAATTGAAGTACAGTCAGTTACAATGTGTCGATTTCTGGTGTACAGCAAGCGCAATGTCCCAGTCATGTATATACATACATATATTCATATATTATTTTTCACTAAAGGTTATTACAAGATATTGAATATAGTCCCCTGTGCTATACAGAAGAAACTTGTTTTTTTCTTTTAGTCTATTTTTATATATAGTAGCTAACATTAGCAAATCTCAAACTTCTAAATTTATCCCTTCCTACCCTCTTCCCCTGGTAACCATAAGATTGTTTACCATATCTGTGAATCTATTTCTGTTCTGTAGATGAGTTCATAGTGTCCTTTTTTTCTTTTCTTTTTTTTTCTATAAATGCTCTTGAGGACGCTTAGCATCTATTATATCTGTGTGGCAGGAATAGTACACAATGGCAAGCTACAGTGGATCTTTTCTCAACTTCATACTGAATGACACCCCAATGGCACTTTGAAGTCACCCGTGGTGGGAGTATTTACACCACAGAAATACGCAGTGCTACAAATCAGGGCTTTCGCCCCCACTTCCTGTCCCCAGAGATGCAGCTGTTAACATACTTACCAGCAGGAGCATGAGTAGGGAGACCACAGCACCCCACTTATGGTACCCCACGGCTGTTATTGCCTCGCTCCAAAAAGACAACGAGAGGGTGAAGTTACCGGATTCTGGAAGGAGAAAGCTGTGAAGAGAGGAGCACTTTGACAGGTACCATGACCCTTGCGGTCAAAGAGCACCACCAACCGAAAGTGGCACTGGAAGAAGGGAGCCAGGGGAATAAATCCCTGCCCTCACTGTCCTTCCAGACTAAGAGCAGGAACCATGATCAATAAATACCTCTTGAACGGAAATGCACTTATTTCCCCTCAGTGCCCCCCATATGTTTATTACAGAATCTTTTAAAGGGAGACAGTGGGGAGGGAACTAGTAATTTCTGAGTGTCTCTATGTTATATATATTATCTCATGTCACCACCAAAATAGAATGTAAAACAATATGTTAAAGCTGAAGTTTTGACTGAGGAGCCAAGATGATAAATATCAGATACTAAATCGTGCTAGTTGTGCCCCGAGGAGGAAATTTCAGAGTTGGTGACCAAGAAATCGTTAGACAACGTGCACACACCCAGGGCCAAGTTGTTGAACAAGAGACAAGACTTCGAATATTGATTTTGTGCAGAGGATTTTTGGAGTTATTGGAGTGCTGGGAGCCCCTTCCTTGGGGACACAGAGGGTGATCTCGCTCTGTCAACTCAAGTCTAACAAAGAGCTTCGAAGTATGACTACTCACAGATGCTAAGACACATCCTCTGCAGCTTAGGGGCACAGGGATTTGGTGTTTGAGTCCCACCTGAGGAATCTAGCAACCAAGAGAAATGGGCTGGCAAATGCCTTTGGTAGGAGAGATAGGAAGAAAACTGTAGCTTTTGAGATCAGGTTGAATTCCCTGAGGTTTCTGATAGGTGAGGAGTTCCTGTGAGTCAGAAATCAAATATATAGAAGATGCCATTCTGTATAAGTTACCCCACCAACCGATCGCACCGCTGGAGCTCCCAGAAGATGCCATTAATGGAGTCAGTCTAAATTCTGTCAAATAGACCATCCTGCTGGGTATGATGGGACCCACTGGTGAGTCTTTCAGAGTGTATCACTGAAGAACCAGAGACTGAGGATACAGGGCCTGAAAACAGGGCTGTGGTTGCAAGAGTCCAGCAGGAGAGCCTCCAAAGATACCCACAGAAATGGCCCACGAGAGAAAGAATCAGTAATTGCACCCCTGCAACTTGGAGGTGCCAAATAAAAGCTGTATCCATCATGTTCCCTTTTCCCTTGAGCCCTTCTCCTCCTGCGCCTGAGCCAAGAAGGGTTGGAAATAGATGCTGGAGGAAAATTGCAGTGGTGAATAGGAAAAGAAACAAGGCCAAGCAGCCACCTCAACCCCAGACTGAGCTGAGAGTAGGGAAGAAGACTTAAATTTAAGTTCATAGAATGAATATTTGATTGCGTGAAATTTTTTCACAACCCAATGATCTCTTGGGGTTTGGTTTTGTTTCATTGGTTTTTTTAGTTTAAATTTTTGGGTTTTTTTAGTGTTTTTTCCTTCCTGAGGTTCATTTTGGACAGTTTTTATTGCTGTTGCTTCAGATTCACTTATCTTTCATTCTGCAGTGTCTAATTTGCTACTCAGTCTATTATTGTATTTTTCAACTTAGGATTGTATTTTTCATCACTAGAAGCTCAGTTTGGGTACTTTCTATATCTCCATGTCTCTACTTACCTTTTTGAATATAGAGAATTTAACTGAAATAACTGTTTCAATGTCTTTGTCTACTAATTCCATCATCTGAATCATTTATGGATCTATTTTTATTGACTGATTTTTCTACGTCTTCCTACTGTATTGCATGGGTGGTAAATTTTTTAGAGTAATAACTGATTATAAAATATACCACTCACATTTAAAATGTACAATTTGATACATTTGTACATATGTATATATCAGGAAACCATCACCACAAGATATGTTCAAGGTATGAACATGCCTATTACCTACAAAAGCTTCCCTGTTCCCTTTGTGATCCTGCCCTCTTGCCTCCCCCATCCCATCCCTACTCTGTCCTGGAAACCACTGATTTGATTTCTGTCACTGTAGATTAATTTTCATTTTGTAGAATTTTATACAAATGAGATTTTATGATATTACTCTTTTTTTGTCTGGCTTCTTTCACTAAGCATAATTGTCTTGAGATTCATCTACACCACTGAGTATATCATTATTTGTTCTTTTTATTAACGAGAATAGTCTATTGTGTGGCTCTACCCTGATTTGTTTAATCCGTTCACCTATTGAAAGACATTTGGGCTGTCCCCACTTTTCACCTACTACAAGTAAAAGTGCTACGAACACTCACGTATGTCATTGGATGGGCACATGCTTTCATTTCCCTTCAGTAAATAACTAGGAATTGAATGGCAGCATCACATGATAAAGGTACTTTTAAAGAAACTGTCAAACCCTTTTCCAAAGTGACTGTTCCACTTTCCATTCCCACCAGCAGTGTATAATAATTGTAGTTGCTCCGCATCTTTGTCAACAAATAGAATCAGTCTTGGTCATTTTAGCCATTCTAATAGATCTCAAATGTCCCTAATGACTAATGAAATTGAGCTGCTTTTCATATACTCATTTGCCACATGTATCTTCTTTGGTAAAATGTCTATGCAAATCTTTCAACCATTTTTTTAACTGAGTTGTTCATTTCCTAAATACTGTGTTTGAAGAGATTTTTCTGTGTTGTAAATGCAAATGCCTTATTAGATAAGTGATTTGCAAATGTTTTCCCCTAGTCTTTGGCATAACAGAAACTTTTGGAGATGAGAGGTTCTTATTTTAGATGAAACATGATTCATCATTTTTTTTCTTTCATAGATTGTGCCTTTCGTGTTATGTTTTTAAAAAGCTCTGCTTAACACAGGGTCATGGACACTTTCTCCTCTGTTGTCTTCTGGAAGTTTTGTGGTTTTAGGTCTGCGATCCTCTGAGATTTTTTGCACATGGCATGAGGAGTGGATCAAGTTTTTTTGTTTTTATTTGGGGGATATGGATATTCAATTGTTACAGCACCATTTGTTTAAAAGATTAGTTTTTCTCTATTGAATTATCTTTGCCCTTTTGTTGAAAATCATTTGACCATATATGTGTAAGAGCTATTTCTGGAATTTCTACTGATATATGTGTTTATCTTCATGCCAATACCACACTGTCTTGATTATTGTTGCTTTACATTGAATCTTGAAATCAGGTAGTTTAAGTCCTATCCAATGTATTCTTCATATCAGACATTGTAGCTTTCATTTCTAAAATTTTCATTTAGGTTTTTTCTATCTGCATGTTACTATGTACTATGTTCAATCTTCCTTCTTGAACATATGGGATATAGGCATAATAACTTTTTCAATGTTCTTCTCTATTAATTCTATTATCTGTGTCATTTCTGGGTCTGTTTCTATTGATGGATTTTTTTAATCCTCATTTGTGTGTTATTTTTGCTTCTTTGCACACCTGGCAATCTGATTGGATACCAACCATTACAAATTTTACGTTGGTGCTAGATATTTTGTATACTTCCAGATACCCTTGAGCTTTGTTTAGGACATAGTTGAATTACTTGGAGACAATTTGATCCTTTCAAGACTTGCTTTTAAACTCCATTGGGTGGGACCAGAGCAGCCTGTAGTCTAGGGCTGAATTTTCTCTGCTATTGAGGCAATTAATTACCTGAGTACTCTGCTCAATGTCCCATCTACCCATTCTCCTCATAAAGACATAAACTATTTTAAGCTTTGTGTGATCATCGAGAATTTTTCCCTCTATTCTCTCAGGTGGTTCTTACTCCAATGTCATTTTATTTATTCAGTTTCCTTGCACATTCGTGCTAATCAGTCTTCAGCTAAAGACTCAAGGGGGACGCTGTGAGGATCTCAGAAGCTCTTCTGTTGGACAGGTCCGTCCTCTCCAGTAGTCTGACCACATTGGCCTCCCTGGATTCCCCACTCTACTTCCTCTAGTCAGGAAGACACTGGTTCTGCCTGGATTCCTCCTCCCTGCCTTGCTGACTGGAAACTCCAGGAAGCAGACTGGGGCAGTCATAATCATAGGCTCATCTTATTTGTTCTCTCTTCCTCAGAGATCATTTTTCTGCCTTGTCTAGTGTCCAATATCTGAAAACTATTGTTTCATATATTTTACTATGTCCTCGCTAATCCTCCATTCCTGTAAAATAACCTTTGCTACCCATCTACTTAGCCTTCACCAAATTCTGATTCTTCTTTATCACATTTGGCAATGGGTCTCTAATTTTACAAGGATCAAGGGTTAAAGCTTTTAGAAAAACTACAGGACAGAAATCGTGAAAGCATTAGACACGATAGACAAAATAAACAAGTTATTCCTTAAATTCAGGGATTTCTTAACCATCTGCAAGTACGTATGTGCAGGAGGAGGTTTGTAACTTCTGGGTTTTCTGTAGAACCCAGACTCCTTAGTGGAATATTGGGGTCCTAAATAAACTCTGATTTGTTGTCTGATTTTAATTTTGGCATAATACATTTTAATAGCCTTTAAAAGTTCAGGTAGTAAGTTAATAGTTATACATAAAAATGGAAGTCTGTGGAATTTAGTGTCACTTATCCAGTAGGAGTGAGAAATGACTGGCATGTTTGATCAGTTTGGGACCTCTTGGGAGTGCTTTTCTGACCATACTTTGGGAATTATTGCTCTGGGGCATTAGCTCTCAAGCACATCAACATAACTCACAGATATGAGATATGGCAGAAGTAATTTGATGTCATGGTTGTAATTGTCAAACAACCAAAGTTGCTGAAACATTGATTTTTTATAAATTTGAGAAGATGCTAAGATACAGCTATAACATACTGTCACGTTCTCTTGTTTGCTTTCATGTCTTCATGCTTTTATGAGTAGAGAAAAGGAGTTGCCTGAGATAGTGGAAATCTTCAATCCAGGGTGTCCTTGAAGAGCGTATTTCCCGCATGTAAACCATCTCTACTGAGTCAGAGCCAAGGGAAGGATGGGCAATAGCATCCTAGGAGATCGCACACCATGCCACAGTCATGCCGTGATGGGAAGAGCAAAGACCTTCCAGCTCTAACAATTACACTTGTACCGTCTAGCCCAGCAAGCTGTTCCACCTGGCAGAGCTAAGTTCACCTTTCTGAATGTCTGTGGTTTCACTGACAAAATGAAAATAGGATCTACCCTGAAGCTTATCACCTTGAGGGTCATTGAGGATGAGGAATAATACATGCAAAATGCCAATACATCCAACATATTAAATACATTTTGGTTAAGGGGATGGAGAAACAAATTAACTCTGGCTCAGGACAAGTCACAATAACTGAGTCATAATTATTTTTTTTTTGAAATTATGATTCCTTTAAGCTTCCCAGGTTCCTTCTTCATCCCTCACCTATTTCGAGATGGGCAGAAGGAACAAGTTGCCCGATTATGAATAAAGCATAATTAAGAAACGACCTTAAAAGAGGGCAGGTTTTCTCCTTGATTATATATTTTATAGTTGATTTTTTTCAAAAAATAATTTACACTCTTAACACCTAGCATTGCAAAATGAATCTAATCCTATAGATAAAAGAAATCTTAATCTGACTCCTTACAAATGATGCACACAGACACACATCAAAACCTCCATAAGCACTCAAAACTAAGCAAACCCAAATTTTGCAGCATTTGCCACATTTTGTTAAGTGAGCCATCTGTATTGCCAGATGGCAGACTCCCTGAAGGTTAGAACCATTTTTTATTCATCTTCCCTGAGGAGTCCAACTTATTTAATAAACTTAAATTTACATGCATGCCTGTCCTGGCGCACGGAGGGTGCTGGGATCTGGGACATTGATTGTGTGAACACAATCACTGGAATCAGACCAAACCGTATTCTCCCCAACCCAGCACTTCAAAGCTTTGTGACCTTGAAAATACCACATCTGAAAAAAATAAATACCACATCTGTTTGTACCCATTTCCTTATCTGCATCATGGGAATAATCATCATCTCTGCTTAAGAAGGTCATTGTAAGAGTAAGACTTGATAAAATCTGAAAACCACTTTTAAACTGCACTATCTAAAACCTTTAATAAGATTTTTATATGATGTCACAGTAACACTTATACCACTAGAAAATTAGGTGAAAAAAGCTCAAAAATGGGAGAAATAATTATACAAACTATAGCATGTCTGTAAAACTGAGGGGTCTGTTCTCTACACACATGTGTGTTCATGTACACACGTGCACACACGCACATCCCTCTCATTCTTTTCTCTTCGGCGTGCCCGCTATCGTGTGTACTCGTTTACCGCCTGACACAATTAATGACTGCGATCCTCGAACACTAGAGTCATTTGATTTCCAGCACTAAAGAGAGAGGGAAACTTGCTGAATAAAAATCAAAACATAGTTACATTAGAGTGCTTCACGACAGTTCAGCTTGCTACTGTCATCTAGAAATCAGATCAGTTGTTAGTCACAAGGACTTGCCACTGTCCCCAAACTCTAATTTTATGCCAATTATCTCTCTTCTTGGAACCATCAAGCCATATACTGTGCTGATGCTGAAAACATCTATCTTTGATGTTTCCTTGGGCCTGCTGTTGAGTGTTTCTGAGAAATAATATGTCAGGTTAGTTCACAGAGATATAAATTCATTTTCTGGAACATAACTGGAGTGTTTCTGCCTTCTCACGCCCCATTTCCTCTTCTCTGTCCCTTGTGTTGCCTTCCCTAGACCGTGTTAGTACCGCATCACTGTCAGCCTTGGGCATACTCATCAGAGGGTCATGAACACTGATTCTGATGGTTGCTCATGGAAGGAGTCTTACTTATGGGAAAGTTATGAAAGGAGGGTCATGGGTCAGGCCATCATGAAGTCAAGGGTCTTATCTCCTAGCACTTCCCAGCCAGCAGATATACCCATTCCTGTAGTCCAACCAAGAGAAAGCTCTAAGTATTGGGTACCCTGGTTCTGACAATTTTATTACATCCTGCTGGGCCTCCCTCAACAGTGTCACAGTAGACAGTCGAAAACCTCAGCTGTTTTTTAACTCCGCTTATCTGACTGGCCAGGGACTTCCCTGCCCCTCATTTCCTAGTGTGGTATTTATAAAGTTTCATGATTCACTCCTAGTAAAATGTTGTGAAGGAACAGTCCATGTTACTAAAAGTAATTTCGAAATAACTCGTCTCTTACTTCTTTATCTCAAACACTATGAAGGGAAACACAAAGTTGGAACCACATAATTCTTTTTTAAAATCCACATTCATTCTCTCCTATCCACTGCCCTCCCATCCTGAAGCTGTTCTCTTTACTTCCCTTCCCTCCGATTCCAATCAGCCTCCTTGCCACATACCTCTTGTAATCCCCTCTTCCTCTTTTCTCCAGATTCTCCTTTAGAAAGGCCAAGAACTGGCAAGTGGAACCCTGCTCCAGAGTGGAGGAGACAAGTGGGAGCTTTCATCCTCTGGCAGATGAATCTCATCATAGCAAGTAGGGCAGAGTTGTCCAGTTTGACCAGCGGGTGAGGGCAGCAGCCATCTCAAATAGCAGTTCTTAGCTCAGCAGAAGCTATGAAATAGGAATGCTTATGTAAACCTCAGAGCTGCATAGTTGAGAGACTAGGGTTTCATGTGGCCCATCAGAAGAAACTCGGTCTCCACTTGCCTCTCGCGCTGCAGTTCAGGAGGGAGGACACAGGGCCGTGGGGGCATGGGAGGCCAGGGCCACCAGCAAAGCCACGGGGATGACTACTTTGGAGGTAACTTACCCCTCGCTAGTGTGTCTCTTGTGTTAATCCTTGTTAAGTTTCCTTTTTTCTTCCCCATCTGCAGACAAACAGGTTGCAATTTTATTTTATTTCTGAAAACCATAGTGGAAGAGGACTAACAGGTCTAGGCAGGGATGGGAGATTAAGTCTTTTGAATAGTGTCCCTCCAAATGGCCGACACAAAATCACATAGACAGCCACTTAAAATGGTGTTTTGAAAAACACTGAATAACATGGGGAAACAAAATAAGCAGGATACAAATTGCATAGAAGTTTACAGCATAATCTTGCTTGTTTAGAGAGAAAGAGCATGCGCCTGGGAAAGAGAATTAGCCATGTTTATCTCTGGAGCCTGATGATCTTTTGTTTTTATTTGTTCCTCTCTGTGCTTCCTAACATATCATTATTTTAAGTGAAAGTTTTTAAAAATTAAGAAAAATCAGTAAAACATAACCCAGATCATGAGCAGCCCTCCAGTGGCCCACACAGGACATCACCATTGAGGCTCCAGGTGCTCCAGGGCATCACCACTCAGGCTCACCTATGCCCTGAGCTGCTCCTCTGGTTCCCGAAGCTTCACCGTGGGGTCCTCACCAGCTCAGCCCATCAGGCCCGTCCTCCTTTCTACTCAGAATCTGTTCCCACAGTCCTAAGTCTGACTACCCCCTGCACTTCCGGGGAAGATGCAAACAAGGGAGGTGGTTGAGATCAGCAGCAGCGATGCGATGTGGAGGACAAGGGAAGGGAAGCGAGGAAAAGCAAGCGATTGCACTCTTTTTATGTAGAAAACGACAGCGAGATGTTCTAGGTCACATCTGCCTCTGGGAGGAGGTAGAGCAGGGCATCTGGAGAAGCCTCCCCAGACACAAACTCAAGGGCATCTCTGTGCAAAGCTAAATCTGGCTGCTGTGCCTCCATGGGAGCAAATACAGTCCTTATCTTAAAGCCGTTTTTAATGAAGGGCAATTTGTGGGCACGTGATCATCTTCAGTATGTCTGTGAAAGTTTTCAGAAAACGAGACTGGTGGCCGGGGGAACTTGATGACTCGAGTCTTGCAGGTTTCTGCCCTGATTTTCTCAGCTCAGCAGATAGCACCGTGTCTCTGGCAGGAACTCACACAAATAAACTCATAAGAGACTGATCGTAAGGAGAATATCAGTTCACTGATTGAAAAGCAAAAATGACATCAAATAAAGTTCTGACCACATGACTTAGCAATTTCATTCCTAGGTACATTACCCAAGAGACCCGAAAACATATGTCTACACTAAAACTTGCACGTGAAAGTTCACAGCAGCATTAGCCACAACAGTCAAAATAAAAAATAACTCAAATGTCCATCAACTAATGAATGTATAAATGAATGTGACCTATCTACACAATGGAATATTACTAGGTGATAAAAAAGAATGGAGTAGTGATACATGCTACAACACGGATGAACCTTGAAAACATTATGCTAGGTGAAAGAAGCCAGACACAGAAGGCCACATATTGTATGATCGTATTTATGTGAAACGTCCAGAATAGACAAATTCATAGACACAGAAGGTAGATATGTGATTGTCAGGGGCTGGGAGAAGGGAAGAATTGGGAGCGACTGCTGACAGGAACAGGGCTACTTTGTGGGTTGATAGAAGAGGGCTGGAATTAGATAGTGGTGATGGCTGCACAGCCTGGTCAGTACCAGCTCCTGAATTACACACTTTAAAATGGTGATTTTTATGTTATGTGAAAATTTATGCTCTGTGCATTTTATCTCAACTTTTTAAATTAATTAATTTTTTTAATGGAGGTACTGGGGATTGAACCCAGGACACTGCATGCTAAGCATGTATTCTACCACTGAACTATGTTCCTCTCCCTTCAATTTTTTTTTTTTTTTTTAATTTAAATGATGACTGCTTAGAGGACAAGATCATCTGACTAGTTCTCCCTCCAGGCCCACAGATGGGAACTGAATATTTGACAAGCATGGATCTTGAGCAAGGGGTTATTTGTATGGTTTAAGTTCTTTGTTGTAACAGACCTAATGCCCATCACGTGGCGAGAACTACTTGGAGAGCATGTAGGTGCCCATGCCTCATCCCCAGTCACCTGGAGAGGTACTAGGTTGAGCAGAACGATCAGTTCTAGAACTTCCCTGCTTCTATTTGGTGAATCATCTCATGTATTAGAGCCTGGGCTGGGACTGTTCAGGCCGTAAGCATACAGAACTTGCAGACAAGGTCCTTCTCCTTTGTATCTAAACAGGAATGGCGAGCAGGACTAATGGAAAGGAGGTGGTGAAACATGGTCATTCTTGCAGTCATCCAGCAGGAAAGTGATGGCCAGTCTGAGGCCCGATACTCCCATTTAGTGTGGTCACCCTTCTGTGGACACCTGTGACCCATCTGGAACCATTCCAGAGCCTTGGCCTCTCATCAGGAACAGCCAACACTTGTAAGTGAGCATCTGGCTGCGTCAGGGGCAGCCCTCGGGTCGCAGGAGGTGGTGAGTGGGGAGAAAACCATCCTGCTGCCTGGTGCGCTCACTGCACAGCTGGCCCCGATGAGCCGTTTACTTGTTGACCTTGGACTAGTTGCTGAGGAATGATGAATGGTGAAGGCTCCTCTGGGGTGGCTAGGAAGGCAGTTTTCTCTCCTGAGTAATGATCTGTCCTTTCAACACAGCTGTGCTTTCAAGCCAGCTCTCTGACCCAAGTAGAGGCATCAGCAGCAATAAATATATTAAGACGCTAAGCCAAGACCAGATGTGTGACTTTCTCCGTGAGATTTCCTTTCCTACTTTACAAAAGCCATCTTCTCATTTTTTTCCTTTTAACACTTTTATATTTCTGGAAATGGTGTTTGTCAACTTAGGTGCCGTTCTTATCAAAGGGTTTCGCATTAATTTGGTTTGTATCTTCCCTGCTGAGTTCACATTGCCCACCCTCTCCCTGCACTCCCTTCTTGCTACGTCTCTCCATCTTCGTGACGTCTGGGCCTCTTTCAACAAAAGATATAGATGAACTGACTGCGTCTACATGTCCTAGGGGGGCTTTCAAAAGTTTCACTTTTTTTCCCTTATCAGTTAAGGAAATAGATTTTTAAACTATAAGGAGAAACGTATTTGTAAATTCTTTATTTTTAAATATTGACAAAACTTACTTAATATTGCCTCCAGAGCCAATCCCAAGCAGAGACAAAAATTGTTTAAATATGTCATTATTTTCTCCCACCCACTTCTTTTTTTTTTAATGTTTGTTTATTTTATAACAGTAAAATAGTTTTCTTGGTGACTACAGACATGTAAGGCTGCCTGGTAGTATTCAGAAACATCTCTGTCATAGTTTCCTGATTGATGTGTAATTTTCAATAATTATAAGGAGTTGGTTATTTGTGTGTCACTGCTATCAAACCGGTAAGACCGCATTTCTGCATCCGTCATTTTCAGGGCTGTTGGTAACCTGGGCATATTTTCCCCAAGTGACCTTGCCTCCTTGTGTCACAAGGCCCAACTCGCGCACGTTCACGTCAGTGACGGCACCTTTGGTGGTAGCACCCAAGCTTGTATATAGTCGGGATGAGGGCTTCTTCTTGCCACCAAGTACTGGCGGCCAAAACGTAGCTTTCAGTTCAGGGCGTGTTACGTGGGCCTTCTTGAAACCTAAACCCATTGGCCTAATGAATCTTTCATATTTAGGTGGTTTTCGAGTAAAGCCATCTCCAGCAAAGCAGGCTTTAGTAACCATCCTCTTCCTGGCTTTCTTCTTCCTCTTTCCTGTTCGGATAACTTTTAATACTTCTGTTTCTCCCTGGGCACGAACTTTGGGCAGCGGGACTTCCCACTTTCCCGCTTTCTCTTTCCGTTTTTGTGTAATCTTATTGGGAGGTACTTTAGCTCGGGACTGTCCCTCCCCGTCCAGGAGATATGCAGGCACTGCTCCTTGTGGGGTCTTTTCATCGTTCTTCTGTTTGGTGTTTCTCTTTCCGTGCATCTTGATAGTCTTTTTCATTTGTATTTTCTCAGCATGGCGCTGTTTATGGTGGAGCTTAGCTCTCAGACCAATCATCTTTTTTGCCTTCTTTGAACGTTCATGAGCCTCTCGGCCTTCCTTCTTTCTCTTTTTCTCATGGCAATCCAAACGGTATCCATAGCGCTTGAGGTGTAACTCAGTATATTCGTTTTGTGGCATGGTGACGGCCACCGAGCCGCCGGTGCGGCAGCCGGGGAGGGGAGAAGCTCTCAATTTTCGGGTCTCAGAGGCCCACAAGTCGACTACACACCACTCTCCCACCCACTTCTATACCTCTGTTCCCATCTCTGTTCGCTAGTGGGAAGCTAAGAAATTTTATTTTTGCTCTACAAAAACCACAGCCACCTTGGAGTAGTCAGGGTGCCGTTTTAGGCCAGTTACAGAGAATTAAAACATCATAAATATTTCATAACTGAATCCCTGTCTGTATTAAAGTATCTTCTACAATCCCTTCTTGATTCAGACCCATCTTGCATCACTATAACAGTTTATATCCCATAATAATCAGAATCTTTAGATGAATGGCAGGAGAGGCCTGTTTCCCTTTTTTGGGCGGGAAGGTGTGAAATGGGTGGGAATCAGTCAAATACATACCTTCTTATTTCATAACCTACATCCTGCTCATACAGACTCAGAAATTTCAGAGCCGTTTCTCTACTCTCAACTTGCAGTCACTGATGTGACCCTTGAAGATCAAGTTGCCCATTCCAATCACCCAGCATTTCTCCATCGGGGATCACAGAAGGCGTAGATTTTCTTATTTTAATCATCACAGCCTTCCCTGCACTCTGCATCTGTTCTAACAGCAGCTTGAACATTTTTCTACTTTCTACTTCACTATGGTTTAATGGTCTGTTTAGTTAATTACCTCTTCTCCTAGACTGAAATATCAGGAGGGTGGGAACCATATCCTATTTCTTGCTTTAGTCCTTATGCCTAGAAGAGAGCAGGTGCTCAATAAAGAACTATCGCCTGGAACAAAAGAATTACTGGAATTAGAAGGCATAGGTTCTGAGACTGTCAGAGGTGACTCAAGCTAAAAATAACTGTGAACTGGCCACAGCATTTGTTTTTTGTTAGTTTATGTTTATTGAAGTGTAGTTGATGTACAATATTATATAAGTTACAGGTTCACAGTGTAGTGATTCATAGTTTTTAAAGATTACATTCCATTTATAGTTATTATAAAATATTGACTATATTCCCTGTTTTCTACACTATATCCTTGTAGTTTATTTTATACCTAATAGTTTGTTCCTTTTAATCCTCTACCCCTATGTGGCCCCTTCCCCCTTCCCGCTTCTTGCTGGTAACCACTATATCTGTGAGTTCTGCTTCTTTTTGGTTATATTCACTGGTTTATTGTATTTTTTAGATTCCACATATGAATGATGTCATACAGAATTGGTCTTTCTCTGTCTGACTTATTTCACTTAGGATAATACCCTCCAGGTCTACCTATGTTGTTGCAAATGGAAAGGTTTCATTCTTTTTTATGGCTGAGTAGTATTCCATTTTTTATATACCACAGCTTCTTTCTCCATTCATCTGTTGATGGACACTTAGGTTGCTTCTGTATTTTGGCAATTGTAAACAATGCTGCTATGAACATTGGGGTGCATGAATCTTTTCCAATTAGTGTTTTTGTTTTTTTCGGATATATACCCAGGAGTGGAATTGTTGGATCATATGACAGGTCTATTTTTAGTTTTTTGAGAAACCTTCATACTGTTTTTCATAGTGGCTGCACCAATTTACATTCCCAGCCACAGTATAGGAAGTTTCCTTTTCTCCACATCCTCACCAACATTTGTTATTTGTGTTCTTTTTGATAATAACCATTCTGACAGGTGTGAGGTGATATCTCACTGTGGTTTTGATTTGTATTTCCCTGATGACTAGCAATGTTGAGCTTCTTTTCATGTGCCTGTTTGGCCACATCCTTTATAAAAATTAGGCACAAAGGACCTGTGCATTGACTGGCTAACTGGCCCAAGAAATTCAAGAGCATGGTGGAGCGACCACAGACATTTTTTCCTAAACTTTTTTATTATAAAAAAGCTCATACACAAAGAAACGTTACACCAAAAATAGTATTGTGGACACCTGTTTACCTATGAGCTAAGTAACAAAATGTCTACAATTGTTAGTATTCAACCATATTTGCTTTATCTATAAAGATTTGTAGATGTTTTTAAATAGCTGTCATGTTAAAAAAAAAAAAAAAAGACAGTCTTTATAAAGAGAGCATCTAAAGAAAGGCCTCTAAAAGGTTATTCCACTGCCCAGGGAATGAAGACCAGATCACTGATGGAAGTTTCAAGGCCTTTTGTGATCTGGATCTTGCTAACTTTCTTTTTGGATCTACTTGTTGCTGCCCCTCCACTTCGTCCCCTTCTCCAGCCAGGCTGAACTGCCTTAAATCAGCATCCAGCTTTCTGTCTCCTCCCTCGGGGTCTTTGCACATGCCATTCCCTTTGCCTGGTGCTTTACCTCCATCCACCTCCATCGGGCTGATTCCGACTTTGCTTCTCAACTTAAATGTGTTCTGCCTCCTTCCTTCCCGACACATTCTAGAAGCTTCTACCACTTGCTTTCCCAGCACTTCTAGCAGAGCTCTTAAAACATGATGTGACATAAGAAGAAATTGATATTTGACCTTTGCCCCCTTTCCTGGCACACAGCTCTGAAACCCTTGTAATCTCTAAAGTAATAAGTATTGTTTTGTATGCTAATGAGATAGCCTGGGGCTAGTGCTCCTGGATGGAGGCTGGTTGCCAGGGAAATGGACCATATCATTAGAGGATTGGAACTTTTAGCTTCGCTCCCCAACCTCCAGGGTGGGGAGAAGGTCTGGGGTTTAAGTCAGTTACTAATTGCCAATGATTTAATCAATTGTGCCTATGTAATGAAGCCTCCATAAAAGGGGTTCAGAATGCTTCCAGGCTTAAGGAACACATGGATGTGCTGGGAGGGTTGTGCGCCCGGAGAGGACATTGAAGCTACACCCCTTTCCACATACCTCACCCTATGCATCTCTTCCATGTGTCTCTTCCTGAGCTGTATCCTTTTATAATAAACTGGCAATCTAGTAAGTAAACTTTTTCTGAGTTCTATAACCTGTTCTAGCAAACTGTCAAACCTGAGGAAGGATCATGGGAACCCCCAATTTATAGCTAGTCAGTCAGAAATACAGGTAAAACTTAGGACTTGCAACTGATGTATGAATTTGGGGGTGGGGGGTGCACTCTTGTGGGACTGATCCCTTAACCTGTGGGGTCTAATGCTAACTCCAGGTGGTTAGTAACAGAATGGAGTTACATTGTAGGACACCTAGAAAGCTGTCTGCTGAGAACTGGAGAATTGCTTGGTGTGAAAAATCCACACATTTGATGTCAGAGTGTTGAAAGTAGTAGAGAAAAAAGCAGAGGTTTGCCTTTAGCTGGTGAGCAGAAGAAATGGGAGTTTTTCCTTTACTTGGCATATGTTTCTCTACATCATTAGACCTGATTTAGATGATAAATGTTACATTTCATTTATCTCTGAGCCTCCAAGCCTAACCAAGGCTTTTCACACAGTAAGTGCTCCATGAATATTTACTGAGAGAATGAGTTCCTGAAGTCACTAGACTAGGTAGGCATTACAGGAGTTGAGGAGCTGAATGCCCTTGGCAAATCTTTCCCTCTTTTGGCCTTAGTTTCCCCATTTGCGCTCAGCGTGCTCAAGACCTCAAACTCCATTATTCCATAGTGCCAAAAGGAGTAGATTTTAGAGCTACTAAATACCAACCAGTTTCTATGGCAACCACAGGTTCTATTGGCCCAGAGCTGCAGAAGTTCAATTGGAATGTACCAGGCAGTCGAAGATTACAGAGGCCCTCTCTTCTCCCAGAGGCCACCCAGAGGCAAATGATATGGTCTGTCTTCTCCCCCTTGCCAAATCCTCAATCCCAGACCTGTTTCTTATGTCCCTAGAGATGTAACAAATGGTTGCTATAGAAACAGCATCCCTCCTGAAAGCCTTTGCTCTCTCTGTGCAGACTGCTCCTGGCTATGTGGGTAAACTCCCAGTGATTGCAAGATGGGTCCTGATAAAAGCTGGCTCAAGGGGGAAAACCAGGAAAGAGCATCAAGTACAACACAGGGCCTCTGTAGTGAGCTTTCACTTATACCAGCTCATCTTATCCTAAGTCAGCTGGTGAAGTGATTGTTACTCTCCCTAGTGCACAGATGAGGAAACCAAAGCTCCTCTCAGAGAATTAAGAGGCTTTCCCCTGGTCACAGAACTAGAGTGTGAAAACAGTGATTTAAAGTCAAGTCTGATTTCAAAGCCTATGTTCTTAGCCATTAGGTGTTGCTGCCTCATAATTCAAGCAGGTAACAGTGAGACCTTAGCGCTATGTTTGGAGAAAAGAGGATTCCTGGAACAGACCAGGTACCAGGGAGTCACCAGCAGTCTAGTCTCCCAAATCTGGAAGATGATTTAAGAATGTCTGCAGCTGGTGCCAATGTCCAGTTGGAAGGACAAGGCAGGATATACCAGGCACTGGCAGAATTCAAGGTCATGGGACTGTAGGGAAATCACACGTCCTCAAAGTCTTACTTCTCTCTTTTAGTTCACTTAATTCTCATAAGACTCATAAGAAGCAGGTTATTGTGCCCATTTTACAGATAGGCACACTGAGGCTCAAAAAGTTGACTTGTCCAAAGTTAAGTACCAAGTAAACAGTTGAAAAAGAGCTTACTCTCGATCTTTTGATTATAATTCCTGTGCCCCAAGCACTAACATTTTAATCATCTCTAGTCACAGAGGGCATGGCCAGCATAGATGATAATGATAATGGACACCATTTTTTGAGACTTATGTGTTCAAGAAAGTTAAGGGACTCACCTAAGGTTTAATATTCTCTCCCATCCTCACTACAACCCCGTGGAGTAGACATTACTGTCCCATTTTATAGATTAGGAAACTGAACTCAGACAGGTAAAGTGTGAAATATAATAAGAAATGTATAATTGGTCTTCACCCTGGTTTCTAGCTCCTAAAACAAGTTTCCAAAGCAGTGAGAGTGATAAAGGTGTTTTGTTATGTTAGTGAGGTGACTTTTGGACTAGACCTAAAGATGAGGGCTGGTTGTCAGCTGAGTCAACCACGTGATTAGAGAGTTGAAACTTTCAGTCCGACCTCTGACTTCCAGGGAGGGTAGAGGGGCTTGAGATTGAGTTCAGTCCCCAATGGTTTATGACTTAATAAGTCATGCCTGTGTAATGAAGCCTCCTAAAAACCCAAATGGACAGGAATCATAGACCTTCCAGATTGATGAACACATGAAGATTTGGGGGGAGAGGTGTGTGCTCAAAGAGGGCTTGAAAGTTCCAGACCCTTTTCCCATACATTGCCCTGTGTATCTCTTCATCTCACTGTTGACTTGTGTCCTTTAATATCTTTTGTAATAAATCAATAATCTATGAAGCAAATCATTTTCCTGAGTTCTGTGAGCCTCTCTAGCAAGTTAATCAAACTCAAAAAGGAGGTGATGGGAACCTGACTTATAGCCTGTTGATCAGAAGTACAGGTAACAACTTAGGCTTGTGACTGGCATCGGAAATGAAGGGTAGTCTTGTGGGATTGAGCTCTTATCCTGGACTCTAATGCTATCTCCAGGTAGACAGCATCAGAATTGAGTTGAAATGTAGGACACCCAGTTTGTGTCAAAGAATTGCTTGCTGGTGTGGGAAAACTTTCCCCCACAAGCACACACACACACATTGGAATGGGTGCTCAGAGCCTTTTTATGAAGGGGCTTTCCCAAGATTATCAAATAAGTAACTTGGTAGAAGCTGAATTTCAACTCAGGTATATCTGATTATAATCTCCTCCACAACCAAACCGGATCTGTAAAAAACTGGCAATTATTTCATTTCTCTTTACCTTGCCTACTCTGATAGATTCCTCAGCTTAGAAAGCCTTCACTTGTCAAATCCAAGCCCTCTTATCTGTATCAGTGTTTTGGCTGCATGTGACCCAAAATAACAAGAGTTTAATGATGGAACATTATTTTTCTTTCACATAAGAAAGCCTCAGAGGTAGATAGCCCAGAGCTGGCATGGCAACTTTGGAATGATCAGGAACCCAGGCCCCTACCAGCTGTCTCTCTGTCATTCTTAGGGTATGACCTTCCTCCTCAGGGTCCAAGGAGTTGCTAGAATCACAGCCTCCATGCCCAAGTGCCAAGCAACCTGAAGGAGGAAGGAATAAAAGGTAATACATGTCCTTCCATGAAGAGACTTCCTGGAATTACTATATAACATATTTATTTACATCCCTGGTCAAACTTAGCCACACCCAGCTGCCACACCTAGCTGCAAGGGAGGCTGGTGACCATATCATTCGACAGGGCATTCTGTTACTGAGGAGGGAGGGAAGAATGGATGATAGAGCAAGCAACCAGCAGTGCTGGTCACATCATCCTTCAAGGATCAGCTTTAGTTTCACCTCTTTCTTGAAGCGCTTCTGACCATCAAAGCCCAATGCGATCTCCCTCCTCTGAACTCTCATTGCATTTACCAAGGTGGCTTTTGGCATGCACTGTACTAGCTTCTGTATGATTTATGTGCCAGATATGATAGGTAGAGGGATGATGTGGGACAGATATATCTGAGCCTGAAAAATGGATATAGGTTGTATACACATAGATACAGATGCACATGTGAACAAAGATTTAAACTTTCAGTGGGTAGCACAGTGATTCAGAAAAAGTACAAAGAGTCAAACAGACCCAAGTGTAAGCCCCATCTCGGCCCATAATTTCTATGCCAATTTGTAGGTTAATTAACCTAAGCCTCAATTTCTTGATCTGTAACATGAAGACCATAACTGAACCTAGCTAATAAGGTGGTTTTGATCGCTGCATAAGATAATGCATGTAAACAACTTGGCACTTTGCCAGGCACATAGTAAGTACTCATTAAATATTAGCCACTCTTATTTCTCCTTCATTCCTCACCATGGCCCAATGAAATGATGACATACTTTTGAAAAGAGGGAAGTGAAGCTCAGAGAAGTTAAAAGAACTTGCCTAAGGTAACACTGCTACTGGTGGTACTCAGACAGGAACTTGAACCTGCCCTCAAATCCTGAGCACCTAATTCAAGACCCCGTCTTCGGTCTCTTTTCACCCCTGACATGTCAAATACATAATTCGTCTGCTATAACAAAGTCAAATGAATCAGCTGTCACTCCGCCTTTTGCTTTAAGGCCTTCTAGGCTGTTATCTCTATGGCACAATGCAATACAGGGAAAAATATTTTTCATTTTCAAGATAAGGATCATTTTCATATGAAAACCATACAGGGTGGAAAATCTGATTAGAAAGCTTTTATTTAGAAAGAAATTAGCTCAAGGCAGCCTTTTTGGCTAGCAGAGGAATGACAAGGAGAAGCAGATGCATCTAAGTAAACATGCAGCCGCTCTCCCTCGGAGATGCAATTTGGCATTCCAAGCCGCGAACTTCATTTGCTTCAGGAACAAAACCATTTGAGTCTCCACCTCACTAAAAAATCAAGATATTTTCATAAGCGATAACTCAATTTTGAGAGATAATTGGCTTTGGGAATGAAAGATTCAGTGCACTCACATACATTTCTAAAAATTAGGAGGTATGCGTAGTCCACTGTAACGGATAACCGAAGTGGAGGGCGCTTCTACTGTCTGTCCTGAGCTGGGATCAGGAGCACATCAGATTTTTCACAGTCCTCTAAGGTGTATCCTTCTTAATGTGAAGACGCTCAGATTCAGTGTCAAAACTCCCGGGCTCTAGTTCTGGATGCTGCCGTGAGATAACTGCCTTTACATGCAAGCCACCCTCTCTCTCTGCCTTTCCATTTTAACTTCAATAAAATGAGAGTTAGGCTATGTGACCACTGAGGAACCTTCCAGCTGAAACCATGTTTTATATCTAGACCTGGGATTAATTCTGGACACTTGCAAAGAATTAAGTAAAGCATATGAAATGTTATAGGTCCCATTTTAATTTGTTTTGTCTGCTGACTTTTGTTCTTTTTTTTAACATTTTTTATTGATTTATAATCATTTTACAATGTTGTGTCAAATTCCAGTGTTCAGCACAACTTTTCAGTCATACATGGACATATACACACTCATTGTCACATTTTTTTCTCTGTGAGCTACCATAACATTTTGTGTATATTTTCCTGTGCTATACAGTATAATCTTGTTTATCTATTCTACAATTTTGAAATCCCAGTCTATCTGATTTTGTTTTTTATAAGGCATCTTTTCCCCTTCATTTTTTTGTTGTTGTTACCTTTAAGAGAATGGTCCTTCTTAGGATATGTGCTCTGTACAGAATATCGAATCGTGTTGCCATGTTGATGAATACTTTTTAAAAATCTAATATCTGTATAGCATTTCACACACTCCAAAGCAATTTCACTGTCATTATCTCACTCACTTTTCACAATTAACTCTTGAGACCAGAACAGTATTGTTGATGCATCAGAACAAGGATGGATTTGGGACTCAAATAGCCTGAAGCTAAATTCCAGCTCAACCCGTTACTAAGTCAAAAGAACTTGGGAAATTTTCTTAACTTTTCTGAACCCTCCGCCTTCCTTATCTGTGAAACTAGGAAGGTGGTAACAATAAAATGAGATTTTTGTCGAAAATGCCTAGCAGCCTCATGGCTTCATATTGGGAGGGCACTAGAAGACAAGATTGGTTGAGACTCTCGTAAGGTTAGGAGCTGCCATCTAACAGGAGGGAGTCAGGGAATTAACCAAATTTAAGACATCTGCAAAAAGGGTACTTCCGGTTTTTCCTGGCAGCCCAGTCATTCATCTTTGCATCCAAGGAACACTGACTGAGCATTTACTGTTTGCAGAAAGACCTGGGAGTGGGGGCAGGAATGAATAGATTTGGGGGTTAGAGCGAGGCCCTGAAGGCACAGAGTTTTTCTTTGTACCTTATTGAGGTGATGGTGTTGCAGGGCTGATGGTGGCCTCTGGGAGGATTCTTAGGTCACTGGTTTATTCCAACACTATGCTGGGTACTGGAGACACCAGAACTTGTCCTCTTCAAGTTGCTTCTGGTCTAGTACTATGCTGGGTACTGGAGACACCAGAACTTGTCCTCTTCAAGTTGCTTCTGGTCTAGTGGGGACACAGCAACAACCCCAGGAAAGATATGAGCGCTCAAATCGAGGTGTCACAGAAGGGAAGATGCTTCTGTGCGGGAAAGTCACGTAGGCTTCCCAGAGAAGGGAATGTTAGAGCTGATCTTCGAGTAAGGGCTTAAGAGGGGTGTACCAGACTGGCAAGAGGAAGAAACCATTCCAGGCAGAGGTGAGACAAAGCCTGAAGCACTCTGGGAACCACAGATAGTTAGGGATTTATAGGGGAGCAGAAGAGGTAAGACTAGAGACATAGGTGGCCAGGGGAGATCCAAAAGGCTGTTAAGGAACAAAATTCAACCAAGGAAATTTTAAAGATCTTATTAGCTTTGTGAATGAAAAATACTGCAAACGGTATCAGTAAACAAAGAATGCTGAAGCCATCAAGTCATCAGCCGCTGCCGCCACCCCCCAGTGAAGACAAGCCTGCAGCCCGGCCTCTGCAGCCACTTACAATGGTGCACTAGGAGGGGACTCAGAATAAGAAAGGACAGGATACTGGCCCTAGATAGCCAGGTGGTTGTCAAAGTAATGAATTCAGTGAGCCCAAATGTTTGCTTCCTCCCATACATAGAAAAGCACTAAATTCTTTAACTTGAGATTCCTGGTTTTCTTTAGTTAACAAGTAATCTTTTATTGTTCCAACTACCTGGTCTTTGTTGTAAAGCTCATATATGCTAGCTCCTCCCCTACCTCTTCGGAGCAGTCCCTCAGAGCCATATAAAACAACTCTCAACTTTTAGGCTGCGCATTTATTTTAGTCGACAGCTTTATTCAGCAAGTTTCTTACATTCCCAGCTTCATTCCATCATCTGTAAAATGGAAATAATAGTTCCTATCCTGCGGGGTTATTGCGAGATTAGGATAATGGGTACAAAGGGCCTCATGCTCAGTAGTTAGCTTGATAAATGTTATCTATTACTATACAAATGTTTTTATTTTAATTTTCTGAAGAGTCAGCCCTCAGAGTGTATTTAAATATGACTTAATTTAGAATGTTCGATCTATAAAAACTTGATTACACATGACGTACCAGGAACCTGCTTTTTTAAAGGAGGCATGCCAACATCTTCTTTGTAGTTCTCCTTCTATTCCTGAAGGTCAGATTCTTAAACTATTATTGGGTGGGAGAATGGAGAAGAGGGAAAACAGGCAGGAAACTGTTAAATCTTAAATTATATGTTTCATCTAAGTCATTTGAATCCTACGATGATACCTAACCTTTCTCAGTTTTCCTCTGATTTTTCTCTTTATATCTCTAGTCACCTCAGACAAACTAATTGAACTTCAGAAATCCTTGAAGGATTGTGTGTTCCCATCTCAGCCGCACTTAGAATTTCAAATAAGATGCCATCTTCTCGGAGAATACACAATTGTTCTTTTATCAACTCCTGTGATTTCCTAATGTCAGTCATTCAGCCAGCCTTTATTAGGTGATTTCTATTCTTGGTGGGTAGTGCAAAGAAGAGAAAAAGACAAGTCATTCAGATGCAGAATTAAGAGTCTTGGGCTCTCTGCAAAAGCTGCAGCAAAATGGGCTTTGTATACCTTACAGTTTACAAGGCACTTTGCAGTTTTTTAACGTGCTTTCACAGACATTGTAGTTTTTAATCTTCTCAAGGACTCTTGGATGTATTATAATCAGCATTTTGCAAATGAGGGACTATTGCTCAGAAAAGATTTGTGACCTAGTCAGGAGATACAGAATTAGTACGAGGCAGAATTGATCCTTCAATCCAGGTCTCTCTGACATGAGTCCAGGTCTAAGACACAGTGGC
Organism: Camelus dromedarius; assembly: GCF_036321535.1. Classification (NCBI taxonomy): domain Eukaryota; kingdom Metazoa; phylum Chordata; class Mammalia; order Artiodactyla; family Camelidae; genus Camelus; species Camelus dromedarius. The sequence continues at coordinate 55,996,667 of NC_087447.1, read as the reverse complement.
CTGAAAGCTGAGCCTGAGAAACTTTAATGAAAAGGCAAATTACCCTAAGTTTGTGTGATGTGTGAGCTACATCTTCCCTAGAGGAAATGAGAATAGAATTCTTCAGTGACCATGAAATATAGGCACAGTTCGGAAATGTGCCTCTGTGCACTTAACAACTACAAAATGTTTTTGTGAGTTAAAAAAGTATTCACTTAACACAGGTTTACTGAGTGCCCAGTAAGCAGCCTGTACTGTTGGATGTATTTGAGAATATGACAATGAGCAAAATGAGCAAAACTCTTGGGGAGCTTACACTCTAGAGGAGGAGAGGAACAGATAATAAAGAAGTAAATATATAAAATGGTGAGAAAAGATGTTGAGAAAAATAAAGCAAGGGAAAGGATTGTGGAGTGCTGAGAAGCTAAAGTCAGTCAATACAGACGTCCATAAGAAAGAGTTTTGATGTGCGTTCAAATCCAGGATTCACCACTTAGGAGCTTTGAGTTGTGGATGAAGAATGTCACCTGCCATATCAGGCAAAGGGTGTTGTGGCCATCAAGCCAACAGCCACTGCAGCTGTCCCCAACTGCACCCCTGAGGGGATTCAGGATGGAGAAAAGCAGGATGCCGGCCCTAGACAGTTAAGGTGCGTATCAAAGAAATGATTTCAGTGAGCCCAGAACCTTACACCTTCCCACACAAAGAAAAGCACCAAATTCATTAACTTGAGATGTCTGGTTTTCTGTCATTAAAAATGATCTTTTGATGTTCTGACCACCTGGTTTTATTGCCAAACTTAGGTTCGGCTGCTCGCTGTTCAAAAGCCAATAATCAAGAGGCAAGTGTCAATAGAAAGGAAAGGTGCTTTAATCAGAAAAGCCAGCAATCTAGGGAGAAGGTGGGCTTATGTCCTGAGACCAACTCGGAAGATTCTGCTCAGCCGTGACAGTTTTTAAAGGGAAAAGAGGAGGGAAGAATCTCAGTGAATCCTCGAGGCAGGAGGTTGATTCTGCATCCTTCTCCACTATATGCAGATTGGCTGACTCTCTTCAGGTGTTATCTTGCCCCTACGGGTCTGCCTGCAGGACTGCTAAGAGGGCTGTGGGAGGAGAGAGCTGGTCATTCTTTAACTACTTAGCTCTTCATCCTGACTTCTTTTAATCTAGGGAAAGAATCAACAGGTCAGGCAGGGCTTGGTGTGCATTCAGGAGACCGTAAATCAGGAGTTTCGTGATCTCATTCCTATAATTAGGTTCTCTCAGGGTTAGAGGGGAGCAGAAGTGGGCAAATAGGAAAGGGGCCAAACAGCTGCTTTCCGTTTCTGTTGCAAAACTCCTCTGTATCCTGGCTCCTCCCTTACCACTTCAGAGCGGTCTCTCAGAGCGATCTGAGTCCACCGAATAAAACATAATTCTCAATTTTTAAGTTGTGCTTTTTTTTAGTAGACAGAGTTTTGAGGAGTCATTTAATTAACCAATGTGAGCCTCCATTTCTTCATCCATAGTGTTGCTGAAAGATCCCTGACGAGCCAAATAACTGAGATCGGGTCTTGGAGCTTAGAAGAAAAGAGGCAGCTTTATTACTGTGCGGGGCAAAGAGGGCTAACAGCAGGCTGGTGCCTTCAAAACTGTGGACCCACCTTGGGGATGGGGCAGGGTGATTATACAGCCATCGCTTAAAAAACAAAGCATTGATAACAATCAACAGAATCATTTTCTTCTCATAAAACTTACAGTTGCATCATGGTGTCTCCAGGAGACCAAGTCTGTAGAGGCTAGTGGTTGTCACTCTTTCCATCTCTTTATGTTATAAGCTCCCAAGGTGTGGGTTTCTTGGTAATTCAGGCTATTTTGTAAGGTTACAGTCCTGTGTGACCTCCCTGGAGAGTGGCTCAGAGACGAAGCTTGATTATTGCTTTCGATTCCTGGAATAAAGTAGAAACAGTAAGATCAATAGCTTTAGAGTTAACAGTGGGCCTGGGGCTGTGCGTAGCAACCGGTCAGTCAGGGCAAGCATAAGAATAAGCCGTCTGTTAGCCTAAGTGGGGCCATTTTATTATTCCTCCTTCCACAGGGCCTCCCAGGGTTACTGGGAGACTCAGCAATGAAGGCAGTATCTCTTGCACAAAGAAAGCCCTCAGTAAACATTCGTGTCCTCCCTAACTCCCCTTTGTCATTGTTAAAGGATAAATTGAGGCATATTAAACATTTTAAATTCATTTGAGCAAAAATCAGTTCTAATTGTGCAGCACCAAACTGGAAGTTAGGAGCACCCACCAGTGAAGCCAGAGGAAAGACTTATAGACAGACAGTGTATGTGGGAGCAAAGAAAGGAAATTACCTGCTTGACAGTTGCTCAAAGCCTAGTTGGCTGATTGTGGTGGATGGTGTCGGAGAGGAGGACATTTTCCTTTTCCCTTCCGGGTTCTTCCAGCTGCTCTAATAATTAAATTGACATGAGACAGATGGACAGAAGAAAATTAAACAAAAGTTTAATAACATGTATACATGTTAGAGATCCAGGAAAACTGAGTAACTTGCCGGAGTAGCTGAAGCCCTCACCTTAAATGCCATCTTCAGCTAAAGGCAAAAGAAGACGTAGTGGGTGATGGTCTGGGACTTGAAAGGGGAGGAAGGCAATACACCTAAAGATGAAAAAGCAAATGTTTGGTAAAGCAATGTCTGCTGGGCCAGGCAGACACAATGGGACACAGAGTGGACTCTGAGGCCCGGAGTTCCCCCCTCACACCTGGCCCATATTCTTTGCAGATACCTCGGGTGATAGCTCTGTTCCAGGAACAGATCTTCTGTCCAAATTCTTTTAGGCAGTTTGGGGAAGATCAAAGTTTCTTCCTGGATCTTTGGGCCTTGATTGTTTTCAGCTTGAAATAGTCTGCATGCCAAAAAACATGATGGGGTGGCAAGTTTTGCCTACAGTTTTCTTTAGCATTTTGATTTTTGTAAGGTTGAGGCATTTACAGGCTTAGATTTCGGTTTGCGTTCCTAGGCCACCACGGCCTTAAAGTCATCTCAGTCTAATGGCCTCCTTGCTTAATCAATTTAACAGCATCCACCATCCTGCTGCCCAGAGATGCCAGCCTTATTATAGCTCACTCCCTCCAACCTGGCTTCCCCCATTCCCTAAAAATAGCATGCTACAAAATTAGCATATCTCTTCCTCATTTCTTTTTTTGAAAGCATGAAAAAAACAGCAAAGGAAATCAAAGTAATAATAAAACAAACATTCATGCATTCATGTACTTGCCACTCAGAATTAAAGTTTTTTTTTAATAAAGAAAACAAAGTATTACAAAGTTATTTTTATTCTCTATGCTCATCCCTTCCAAAGTAAATCATTATTGTGAATTTGGTGTTAATCCTTTTAGCTCATTATTAACACATTTACTAAAAGATAGAATCTCTGTGAAGTTGCTGGCCTCAACCATTTCTGACTTACAAAAATATTTGTAAGTCCATATAACTCAACTTACTGCCTGTTGACTGGAAGAAAAACATACAACATAAAGTTGTGAGTTAAGTTTTATTTAGGGACCTTACTGATGACCCAGGATACAGCTTCTCAGCAGCTGAGGGGACTGCTCCGAAGGGGTGAGCCAGTAGAGAGACATGAAATTTTTGGCTGGGAAATACGTGTAGTCAAGCATATATCTTGGTAAATGATTACTGCTAATCACAAAGAACAGATATCTCAGGTTAAAGATTTTAGTGCTTTTCTACGTGTGGGAGGATGCAAGAATCTGGGGTCAATGAAATTCTTCCTATGCATCTAACTGTCTAGGGGTCAACACAACATGCGTGAGCTTACAGAGGCTCCTTCCACAATCCAGCCTTGAAATGACTGCAGCCCCAGCCAAAACCTCAAATGCAGTCTTGTAAGAGACCCTGAGCCAGAGGACCCATAGCAGTTGTGAAATAATAAATATGTATTCTTTTGAAAACACTAATTCAAAAATATACGCCAATGTTGATAGCAGCATTATTTACAATTGATAAGAAATGGAAGCAAACTAAGTGTCCACTGACAGATGAATGGAGAGGAAATGTGGTATGCACCCACAATGGAATACCATTCAGCTCTAAAACAAGATGAAATTTTGCCAACTGCCACAACATGGTTGGACCTGGAGAGTATAATGCATAAGTGAATAGGAGAGACAAAGAAAGACAAATACTGAATGTTATCGCTTATATGTGGATCCTAAAAAATAAAACAAACAAATGAATATAACAAACCAGAAACAGATTCACAGATGTCAAGAACAAATTAGTGGTTACCAGTGGGAAGAGGGAAGGGGCAAAATAGGGCTAGGGGATTTAAGAGGTACAAACTACTATGTATAAAATAAATAACCTACAAGGATGTATTGTACAGCATAGGGAATATAGCCAATATTTTATAGTAACTTTAAATGGAGTATGATCTATAAATATTTTGAATCATTATGTTGTACACCTAAAACTAGTACAATATTGTAAATAGCTATACCTCAATTTTTAAAAAAGTAATGTGTAAGAGCACCTAAATGATAATTTAAATGCATCCATTCCTGTAAGATGAATTTTAAGTGGTTTTGTTTATTTAAATATTGTGGCTCACCTTAAAAAAAATCATATGCCCACTTGGTGTTATATCAAGCATCCATTTAAACAGAAGTTTGTCAAATGTGTATAATACTACAGAAACGTTTATAAATGATATGAAAGGAGCAAATTAAAATAAAATAAAAATATACGTGTAGTGTTTTAAGATGCAAAGTTTTGGGGTACTTTGTTATGCAGCCATAGAGAATCAATAAACTTCTTTTCCTTGGTCATATTTTATTCATCTTTTAGATATAAAAAAGCTAACCAAATTTCTCAGTGTAGTTTTTTATTTATTAGAATAGGTATCTGAAGTGTTGGTTTCAACATCTTTACCTGTTTTCATCTTCCCAAGCAGTGACGTGTGTGACTCAAAAAAGACCTTGCTAGGTTGTCACATGAAAGAGATCTTGAGTCTAAGAAACTTTCATTGTAAATAGGCCATATATATTTTTAAAGCAATGCAAGTACATGGCTTAAAAACATAGAGTATACAGAAAGAATTAAAAGCAAAAGACATTTTTTCCTGTTAATCCCAGTATTACTCCCCAGAAATGTTTATTAACACTTTTTTTAATCTTTCCAGGAAATAAATTTCTCATATATATACCACGCATGTATCTTTTCCATATTTACAAATAGGGATATGTTACTTATACTTTTGGTTACTTTTATTGACCTAATTTACCCTGGAGATCTTCCCTTGCCAGCCCATATATACCTACCTTGACGGTTATTTTTCTATTTTGTGATTGTAGCATAATTTAACTAGTCCCTTGCTTTTGGATCTTTAGATTGTTTCCTTCTTTTTTAAAACTATTAAAAGTAGTGCTTCAGTGACTTGCATATATGAATAAGTCTATAAAAAGACCCCTAGCAGTGAAACTGAGGTTTAAAACACACACATCTGAAGATTTTATGTATATTAATAAAGCCTCTTTTTTTTTTTAACACACCCTCACCACCACTGGGTGTTATCAAACTTCTAAATTTTTGCCCATCTCATAAGTGAAAACCATGAAGAATTTTCTAGAAATAACTCAGAGTCTTGGTTGGCTTCTGACCAGATGCTTTTATTTTTAATGGTTTTCTTCCTGAGCACCTTTGGGTATTTTTGTTTGTTTTTTATTGAAGTATAGTTTTACATGTCGTGTTAGTTTATGGTGTACAACATAGTGATTCAGTTATACATATATATATTCCTTTTCATATTCTTTTTCCTTATAGGTTATAACAAGCTGTTGAATATAGTTCCCTGTGCTATATAGCAGGACCTTGTTGTTCATCTATTTTATAAATAGTAGTTTGTATTTACTCCTAATCTATCCCTCCCCCACCCCCTTTCCTCTTTGGTAATCATAAGTTTGTTTTCTATGTCTGTGAGTCTGTTTCTGTTTTGTAAATAAGTTCATTTGTGTCTTTTTTTTTAGATTCCACATATGAGTGATATCATATGGTATTTGTCTCTGGCTGACTTACTTCATTTAGTATGATAATCTCTAGGTCCATCCATATTGCTGCAAATGGCATTATTTCATTCCTTTTCATGGCTGAGTAGTATTCCATTGCGAGATAGATATAGGTATAGATACAGATATAGATCTATCTCACAACTTCTTTATCCAGTCATCTGTTGATAGACATTTAGGTAACTTCCATGTCTTGGTTATTGTAAATAGTGCTGCTATAAACATTGAGGTGCATGTATCTTTTTGAATTAGTTTTCTCTGGAAAAAATCAAAAATAGAAAAGGTTAATGAGAAAAGACATGGGGAAAAATTTTTAAGTCAAGTTGGTGCCATGGGCACTGGAGCTAGACCCTCGTTGCTAAAGCTGGCACTGTAGACACGGACCACTATATACTTCAGATCCCACTGTCTCCACCCACCCCAGGATGAACTCAGCTCCCATACTTCTTTCTATCTCTTACATTAGACTCACAGTCCTAAGGCCACATCTACTCTCTGGCTACCAGGGAACTGGGAGCAGAATGTCTGCCACTTCAGCTTCCAGTCCAGGGATTAAAGAAAGGATTCGGATGTGAGACAGCATCAAGTGTCATAAATATGCATGATGGGAACTTAACCTACACATTTTTAGCAATAGTCGAGGGACCATAGACCAAATATTGTGTCTTTAGTCACTCCACCAAGGAAGAAGAGTGCCAGCTTTGATCTTGGTAGGTTCCACCAGGCACATTGCCAGAAGTCAGAGCATGAACACGTGGGCTACAACCCTGAGGGGAGAATGTGATGTGGAGGCCAGTGTGCCTGTATATGGAATTTATATTCTCCACTCGGAACACCTATCTGATCTCACACTCTGAAAATGTTTATTTTGGAAGCTATGTGTAACACCATGGAAAGAGCAATTTGTCTTAAAGAAGTGAAATTCATCCATCAGTTGACAAACATTTATTCAATGTGCAGTCTGGGCACTAGAAATACAAATGTCAGCATGAGACAGCCTTTGATCAGGAATTGCCCACAGTCTAATGACGGAGAAGTCTAGGATGTGAGGCGGAGAGTTCAAATGTTACAGATGAAGTCCAAGTGAAAGGCGTTGGGTGGGGAGGTCACCAGGGGGAGAGGACTTGTGAGTGGCAGGGGTTACAGAAGGTTGTGCAGGAAAGGCAGTCGTTGAGCTGGTTCCTTCACTCTGGTATCTAGAGAGGACCTTTGAACAATAAGGGTTTTAACTGTGTGTGGCCATTTAAATGCAGATTTTTTGACAAAACATGTCCTACATTACTACACCATCTGTGGTTGGTTATATCTGCGGATGCAGAACCGCGGATGTGGAGGGCCAACTGTAAAGTTATATGTGGACCTTTCACTGTGTGGGGGGTCAGCGCCCCTCACCCCCACATTGTTCAAGGGTCAGCTGTGCTTCAGAGTTGCAGCACGAGGGCTGACTTACCTCTCTTCCTTCATGAAAATGTTTAGAATATTTCCCCTCACACTTTTATGATAGTTTGGACAGTGAATCATGGACTATCATTTCTTTGAAGGCTGAAAATAGATCTAACTCCAACACCTCACAAGAAGCTAGCACATAACTGGTGCTCGGAAAATATTTTTCCAACCAAATGGAACTAGTTACAAGTCAAACCCCTCCCCAGATTTGCAACTCAGTTTTCTTCACAACGGAATAAAAGGTATAGACTAGACCAGGTGATTTCTGGGGTCCCTGCTAGTGTAAATGGTCTGTGACTCCACCTTGCCTACTTTTTCAGAATATTCAATTTCCCCGATCAGTTCAAGCCATTCAAGTCTTTGCAAATTAATTTACTAAAGACCTGTGGGTCCCGGCTGTTGAGAATTTGGTAGATGACTGGCTTCCTTCTGTCTGTAGCGGCTGAGGCCGTGCCTAAGAAATGTCAAAACAATGATTGAGCTCTGTCAAACCGCTCAGCAGGGCTGATTGAAGAAAGATCAACCAACTCCTCTGAAGAGAACAGGCAGTTCTGTTAAAATGCTCACTCTTACGACCTCAGGCAAATACAAATCTCATTCGCTGGATCTTAAATGTCCTCAAAGTCACGGGTTCAACATCCCCTCTAATCATAGGGAAAGGAAATTATGGTAGACATGCGTGCCTTGAGATCATTTCTGTAAAAGGACTTTGCAACTAGAGCATGCTATGAGAATGTGACTTACTACATTATTGTTCACAGTGATGATGCTATTAAAAAAATTGGGAAAAATATACAGCTAACAGTTAACAACATTTACATCTGAAAGGCGAGATTAAAAGATAACTTTCTTAGATTTGTGTTTCTAAGGCGTTTGAATTTAAAACAATCAATTCATGTTGATTTTGTGCCAGCAAAACCAATTAAGAGAAAAAAACAAGGTGACCTGCTCTGTGTGTAGTATTGCTTTGTAATAATTTTAACCCCATGTCCCTGAGCAGGGAGGTCACTTGAAGTCCAGATGCAGCCATGTACTTAGTAGGTAGGTGGCAATAGCCCAGCCACCTAACTTCTGGAAGTTTATTCCTTTATGAGTTAAATGTCCACCTCCCAGAACCAGTCAAAGGACTTCAGAGGTGAACTGAAAACAACATTGTAAATAAAATCAAGGAAGTATGACTATCTTACTGCATATGTCCAGCAACAGTGTTGTTTTGGCTGGATTTCTTATCTGCCCATCTATGAAGGCTACAACAGAGACCCAAACAGGTTAAGTAAATGGTTTGAGCAACAAGCCTAGTTAGCCCTGAGGTTTATTTCCTGTTTGCATGTTTTATGCATATGTTTTTATGTATCTGTTTGTTTGCCTAGGGCTAGGGTATCAGTTGCATATCATTTTCTGATACAATCCAAAAAAGAATACAAGTATAAAAGAAGAAAATCTCAGTTAACAAATCTACCATTAACAAAATAGTTGTCACCATCTTGGGCAGCCGTGAAGAAAGAACCACGCATCCAAGCCCAATTGAAGGCTGCCAAATGTAATTTTCTCTAGCTTTATTTATCTCCAAAAAGCAATTAAACAGAAGGCAGAAAAGATGCAAGAGGAAAAAAATAGCTCATTTCAAACTAAAGCAACCTATATTCCTTGGGCTGCCTCTTCCCCTCCCCCAAGCCCTCCTTCAGCTGCAGCCTCTAGAAATGCCTGTGAATTCTTAACATATTGAGGCTGCATCTCATATTTCACAGCTCCTGAAGTGACAGATATTGCACAGGTTGTCACTGTGAATGGCAGATCCAAAGACTGGGGGCTCAGCTGCCTCCCTCATTCAGAAGGGAATGGCTGAGAGTTATTTTTTACCGTCGCAGGCAGGCATGGTTGGCTCTGCCACCAGCCAGCTGTTTGAATCATTTAACTTTTTCAAACCTGTCTTCTTTCATCTGTGGAATAGATGCATTGATAGCTACTTCATAGGGTTGTTGCAGGAATTAAATGAGATAACGCAGATGGGATTAAATGACATTAATAGTAAAGTACCTAGCATGGGGCTTGGCATATGGCAGGTGCTCAAAAACTGCTTGCCAGCTAAGGTGCATTGTGGTATAAGGGCTAAGTGTCTGGACTTTGACCTGGGCAGCCTGGGTTTGAATCCTGGCTCTGCCATTTACTAACGTGTACTTAACAGTCACTGATCCTGTCTCTATAGAGTGGGGGGTAATGACAGTGCCCATTGTAAGGAACCTGAAATGCTCAGAACAGTGTTTGTTAAATAAATTGCAAAGGGCTCGTACATTATCTAAACTGCCATGTAGGAGGTAAGGAAGCAGGGGGAACCGCTCAGCCACGGCCACCTCATGGCACCACGACTGTTCTAACGGTCCAAACAGCACCCCCCACTTCTCCCTAAATCTGTTTCTGTGCCTCCTGGCAACTTCTTGTTCTCCACTCTCTCCTCAGTCAGTGGCTTCTGTCCCTGAGCTTCTCCACCTACTGCACCTACTGTGCCCTGCATTCACGCTCCTCATTTGACTCGTGTAGCCACCCACCCAGGCTGCCCCAGAAGCCAGTGGCCTCCCTCACGTGCATCCACGTGGCATTTAGTCGTAACCACAGTTGAAAAGTCATGTGATTCAAAGGCCCACAACGTGTGTCCTAGGAAGTTGGCCGTAAGAGTGGCAAATGATTTAAATTACAATTTCATAACAGTCACTGCAATTATTAAATCCAATGCTCTCATTTTATAGATGGGGAACTGAGCTTCAGACTGAGAAAGTGAGTTGTCCAATGGCATATACTGTGTTAAAAGGTAGAGCCAAACCAAGTCTTTCTTTTGTTTAAAAATATTTTATTTATTTATTTATTGCTTACCGTTGTTGTTTTGGGGAGGAGGTAATTAGATTTATTTATTTATTTATTTATTTTAATGGAGGTACCAGGGATTGAACCCAGGACCTGGGGCACGCTAAGCATGCACTCTGCCACCGAGATCTACTACCCACAAGCCACGTCTTTTTGACTCCTAGTCCAGGGCTGGTTCCGCTCCTCCAAATTCCTGCATCTTCCTCAAATGTTGCTGAGCCCAAACTGAAGACTGTGCATTTGGACAAGCGCACAGTCTGGGACAGCAGGGAAGCACATGACCGCCCTTGAGGGGCTCGGGTTCTGCTGGGGGAGACAGGCAAATGAAGCAATAAGACAGGCAATGTTCCGCAGGCACCCGTAATGTGCTAGGAAAGTCCAAAGGCAGGAGAGGTGAGCCTGTGGGCAGAGTCAGAGGAGAATGCCCAGAGCCAGGCTCATTTGAGTTACCCCGGTAGGATGGAAGGATGGATGCGTAGGAGATGATCAGCATGACAAGATGGGGGAAGGGGGAGGCAGAGGGAAAAGGGTGGGCAGAGGCATGGAAGGTAAGAGAGCATGCCTAGTCGGGAGGATGGTGTGGCAAGGTGGGGAGGAAGCAAAAATGTATCTGGGGGAAGAGACAAGGAGAAGAAGCAGGGTCCAAGGAGCACTAATTTCCAAATGCGTGTCTAGAGCAGCACGATCACAGTCGTAATAGTCCTTCATTTTGCCGCCTCCTCATTCCCACCCACTGGGCTACCTGATCAGCTCAAAATTCACCTCCTGGGAGCTTTCCCTAATCCTCACCCCCTTCTGCACCCTCCCAGGGACTCTGTACACGCCCTGCTATAGCACTGGCATGGCATCCCTGAGCCAGGCAACCCCAACCAGGCTGTGAACCCAAAGGCAGGGGCTCTGTCTTCGTTCCCTATTATGGTTGCATCAGTACCTAAATCTTGCACAACAGTAAACACCTGTGCACAGGGAACTGTATTCGATAGCATGTAATAACCTATAATGAAAAAGAATATAAAAAACTATATATATGCATAACAGAATCACTATGCTGTATACCAGAAACTAACACAACACTGTAAATCGACTATACTTCAATTTAAAAAATTTTTTTTTAAAACAGTAAACGTTTGTGGACTAAATAAACAAATGCATGGGGGAAAAAAACAATGAATGAACAAAGGCTGAGTAGATCTTAGGCAGAGAGTATGGTGAGAGAGTCCCAGGAAGATAAGTTATATGGTAAGAATATGCTGATCTAAGGCTATCTGATCCATTATCAGTCAGTTACAAAATAAAATAGGTCAAGTCAGAGAATTACAGAAGAAAAAAAAGCCGTATATATACTGTGGCAGAGGTTACCAGTTGTTTCCAATAACCCTTCTCCCAATCTTTCTTGAAGTGATGGAAACCCAGATTTTAGCAGGTCATGTGACCTTCTGGAATAAAGACTGCACATTTCTCAGCCTGCATCAGCCAGGCATGGCCATGTGACCAAGTTCTGGCCAGTGAGATGTGACCATAAGTGACACATGCAACTACCATCCCATCAGCTTCCAGTGGTTTCACCTACACCTCTGACAGCGATTTTTATAAACTCCTCACTTCTAGTGAAGCTATCCAAAAAATACAACTCAGCTTTTATGGACATAAATTCTATTTCACATTTTATCCATTTATATAACATTTTACTGAACTGTATAATAACAATAACAACCACCGTGGGAATAAATAGTTTAGGATCAAATAAAACTGACTCTCCGTAAGCAGAAACTAGCACTAGTAACTTCCTTAGTAGGAGTGAAAGTCCACACGTGAACCAGAGTAGCCTCTTCGCAGCCGAGGACTCTGCCTCCCTCAGGTGTCAATCAGAGCATCTACAGAGGAAATAACCCCAGCTGACCTGGCAAGGCGGTAACATGAAGTTAGTTGAGAGCTTCTGCTATAAAAACCAAAGGCACGGGGATGCATTTGGGGTGTTTGGTGGGGAAAGATGAATAGACTAGATGCAGCAGCACTGCCAGCAGTGACCAGGGCTGGATAGAGGAAAGCTTCTGGGGGGTCTTGTCTCCTCTGGGCTCTCCTTGGATGAGTGAGCAGTAGGCGGTCTCACAACCTGTCACCACCAGTCTGGCCCTCGCCTGTAAGCTTCAGCTTTCTTAAAGGGGCAGTTCCTCTGATTGCCTGCCGTCTGGGGTTGGGCGAGTACACAGCTCTTTGTATACCTGGCAGATAGAAGAAAGTTTTGCAGTTCATGGGAGAGAGTAGAGATCTCTGGGCTCCTTTTCCACGCATGCCATGCCTTCTGCAATAATACATACTCAAAGAAGCACATGAGGCGTGGCAGAGTCCCCTGGCCCTGAGGCCGTGTGCACACAAGAATAGCCTGTATTCTGGGAAGCTGGCCCTGCTCCCTCTACAGGATGTTTGCCCAAGAAAGGAGAGCAGACCTTGTCTGCTCTTTGGCTTGGAAAGAAGAGGGTGCCAAAAACAGGTCAAGCAACAGAGGATGGAGAGAACAAACAGTAACCTGGAGCCAGGGAGGCTTATGCCTCAACCAGAAGAGAGAGAGAGACATAAGTACTGAGCAGGAATTCTAGAAATGTTTGGTGACTGGATAAACGTATTGCCCTCCCGGGAGGTGTGTGTGTTTGTTGACCTGCCCTTGGGAGTCACCAAGTCTTCTAGCTTCTCATAGTGTGGTAACCTGTAATTGCTATGTTAGGATGAGTCACAGGGACTTAATTATGCACTTCCTTGTTGATACCCATATCAAACTGAAAGCCCCATAATCTGTCTCATCCATATATTCTCAGGGACCAACACAGCCATAACAGAAGTAATAATAATAATAATAATAACAACAACAACAACAACAACAATTTGGTGAATGAATGAATGACATGCTATACACTTCATAGAACATTTTTACAGTCATTGTCTCACTTGATCCTCCTAAAACCCTGTGAGTTAGGAGGAACAACTTTATTATCATGATTTTAGAGATGAGCAGACAGCCTTAGAGAAACCAAAGTCACAGCTAGAGTATGTGCCAAACCCTTTTCTCCAAGCAGAACATCAATCTCCTTCCCAGGGAAAATAAAAGAGAAAGCATCACCTCCTGATGTGCAAGAGGAGACCGATCTCTGGTCTGACTCCCTGGCTTTGTGGACAAGGACAGCGAGGCTGAGAGAGCCAGTTAGGGGCAGAACAGAGGCTGGAACCCAGGTCCCCATCTCCCAGCCCAGTGCACTGTCCTGTTCAGCATGCAGAGTCTCTCTGGCTGTGGGGTGTCGGTCCAGTTGTTTCGGATGTGACGGAGTGACAGGAAGGAAATTCTGGTAAAAGACCGTACCGGACAGCATGGCGCCTGAGTTGCTGTCAGCTGTGCCCCGAGCAAGGAGGCCAAGCGCTCACCAGCCAGCTGTGCAGTCACCGTTTTGGCCCCGGCAGCAGAGGGATCTTGAATCCAAAGGAACCAGTTTCCTTAGTGTCGCTTTCTCCTCTGGGGTCCTAGCAGCCTTTCCTTCACTGAAAAAGAGAGAGGCTTGAGGTTTATCCTCCACCACCCCACCCATGTCACGGTAGCAGATATCTGTCCCAATAATAGGAAAACCCAGCCCAGGACCAGTGCTCTGGCTGGGAGTGGCTCTTATTGCCTCCTTCCTACTGGGCTTCCCCACAAATATCTGTCCACCTGTATGGGACACCATTGCTTGACATGAAGTCACCATCCGTGAAGGGCTCACCTCAGCTGGAAAGTCTCCTGCTGGCTGCCTGAGGATGGGGCCTGAGGAGCCCACACCCAGAACCTCTCCCCAAGCCTCAGGGAGCAAGCAGGCTCTGGGCTCTGGGCACTGGGGAGGCGGGGAACTGCTGCCAGTTGTGGCTCAAGAGCCACTGTCCAGAGTTTGTGGGGTTCCCTGCTCTAATGGGAGGAAAGTCACCCATTTCCACACCACCCCTTCCAGTGCCTGGAGTGGCTGCAGAGGGACAGTGTGTGGAACCCAGATGCCCCGTGGGGACCTAGTCCCCCAGCCCGTGGAAGCAGATGAGGCTGTGCTTAGGGTTTGGCCGATTCCTGAGGCCCTTGCGCTCATGATGCAGTTCCAAGGACGGCGCGGTGGCCTCTGGTCTGCCCCACATCACCCCAGATGCGTGCCTCAATCCCTTCACTTGTTTCTCCAAGAAGATTTTGCGAGTTTAAGGGAGGTGAGAGGAAGACAGCCCAGCACAGAGCGTGGAATTCTGCCATCTCTTCAGCTCTGATACAGATCACGCCCTGTGACAGACACTACTGACACCCTTCGTCCTCCTCTGAGTCCACCAGCAGCTACAGTACACAGTTTCCAGAACACTGCAACTTTCCCCCTGTGTCTCTCTTCTGCTCCATCTGTGGGCTTTCTCTAGGACCTAAAACTTGTTCAACCCATCCAGGGCAACCCAGGGGTGCCAGCCAGGAATAATCCTCAACCAGTGAGCGACAAGAGGCTACAAAAAATACTCCAGCCTCCCTGACTCCAGATGGGATGACTCTGAGGTACATTCAGACCAGTTCTTTAGTCCCTCTGGGACTGAGCCCCTGTTGCCCACATGGAACCTTCTCGGCAAAGTGCCTCTGGGGCTCGCTCCCTTCCTTGTCACTTCCTCTCTCACCTGTGATCCCTGGCTCACCTTCCAGATAGATGGCCTACACCCAAGCCTTTGTCTCAGGGCTGGGTTTGGAGAAACCCAAAGTCAGATGCTCCTTTTGGAGCTTCAGAATTTCCTTCTCTGTTAGGCAGATGGTTCACTTCCCCTCTCCGGGGGCAGCACATACTCACGGGCACTCAGGTCCCCTACAGAGCCCAACGCTCTTTCTTCCCACAGCAGTTGCTCTCTCACTGAGAGGAATTCTGTTCCTATTTTTAGAAAACTATTTTCTCTCTCGTCTCTCTTTCTCTCCCTCTCCTCTCACTCTCATAGGCCTGGTTATTTCATGTGTGTTTCCTCTGTGAAGAGCATGTGCTTAAGATCAGCAGGGTAACAACAGGGCACCAGAAAAACCCAGTTTGTCCTCACCCAGCTAGTGCCCAGCTGCTGGAACTGGGAGCTAGAAGGCCTGGGCTCTGGTCCATTTGTCTCACTCACTCGTTGGCCTTGGGCAAGTCACAGACATTTCTGCCATGAGTTTCATTACCTCTTAAAAGAAGGAGGTGCCCCAGGAGAGCTGAGAGGTGTGTAGGTAGCCGAAAGAAAGCCAGGAGGTGGCAGTACTCACCAGAGGAACAAGTCCCTCAGTCTCCCCGGTTTCCTTTCCCTCTAAAACAAGGGAGTTGAACCGAATGGCCTCTCATCTCCTGCGGCTCTACAAGCCACAGAATTGAGTCCCTCCTCCCGGCAACTTTCAGAGGTAGTTGGAAAAACTACAGAAAGAGGGAAAAGTGAGTGCTATTGGGTCCAATTGATGTTGTTTTCAAAGTAGAGCAACCTGCCCTAAGATGAATGGATAATTGAGAAGAAAAGGTACCTGCCGCCTCTGAGATTCCCACAAGCCTCAGGGGAAGACAGAAGAAAAGGCACCCTGAGCGCCCCCTGACCGGAAATGCTGGGGTGGTTCCTGATGCCGCTAGCAACACCGTCCACGCAGTTCACAAGTCTGAACTTGTTCACGAGGAAGATGAAAGAGCTCCTGTTCCCCCAGCAGTAGGCATGGTCCCAGGGTGCCCTGGAGGCCACCTCCTACATACAGGTTGCCCACACAGCTCAGAGTTGACAACAGGGAGACGAAAAGGAGGAAAGGCCATTTTCTCAGCTTCAGTACTGTTTCTATAGCTGTAAAAGAATACGTGTTCACAGCAAGGAAATTTTCAAATGCAGCACAAAGGAGATGCTGCAGCCTGGGTGCTGCGGTGGGTGCCAGGCCAGGCTCTAGATGCTAACCTGCTGGGTGAATACCTTTGTCTCCCCAAGTCACAGATACCTTCCTTACAGAATTGTGGTGACGACACGCCCCTCCCAGAGCTGCTGTGAGCATCAAATGGGGCAGTGTGTGTGCAAGGGCTTTACACACAGCAGCCGTCTCTTCAGACTCCGGAAGGTCGATGTACTTTGCGGCCGAGTGCACAGATGCACAGGATCAGCTCCTAGCTGCCACTTGGTAATCATAACCCCTGTCCATGCCTGTCTTTGTACCTGCAAAATGAAGATGGTAATAATAATAGCGGCCTCAGAGAGGGTGTTGGGGGAACTAAATGTGATCATTTACAGGAGGTTCTCAGATCAGTATCTGGCTAAGATAAGCCCTTGAAAAAATAAGTCATTATAGTATTTCTCATTTAGCATAGGCTCCATGAGGGCAGGAATGTCACTCTTTTTTCAGGCCCTTGTACAGTGCAGGACACACAGGAATAGTAAATCAGTGCTTACTTCACCACCACCTCTCTCATCCACCCACATGTCCTCTTCTCCAGGCAAAACCTCCCTGGTGTCAACTGCATCTCAGCCAACATAGACTCTGAGACATGTCCCCACTCTGTTAGTTCCTGCTCATTGATGCCTCTCTCCAAACACAGTGACCAGCCCTGAAAAAGGGCTATAGGTTGAATGAAGTGTCCCCAGTTTATGGTCCTAATAGCTGGGCTCATTTTCTACACCATAAGTGTGGATGTAGGTTGAGTTGGACTACAGGTGGGTCTTATCCAAAATGGTGTGATGTTGCTGAGAGGCAGTGACAGTGGGATCCATTACCTCTGCCTGGGTTATGAGGCACCAGCCCAGAAGCTCTGTCTGCAACCTGGAAGCAGCTAGAGTGGCCCTCAGCCCAGGGAAGTTTCAGATAGATCTGCCTGTGCCTACAAAGGGCAGAATGAGACAGGCTGGGGCATGGGACCTGGGACCCTTTGCTTCCGTGCTTGCACCTGGAGAAACATCTCCTAGAGCAAGAGAACACAAAGAAACGATAAGGGACTAAAAATAACGGCACACATGCACAGTCGGGGCAAATTATGAGTAAGATACAAAAAGACCAAAACCCAAAGGCCACTTCTGAGGTGCAGGGAACAAAAGCACTGTGCTGCGCATGATCCCTGCACACAGCACCACCAAGGGGGTGGGCGGACCCACTGATTTGCCCCAACCCTCACCCCTTTTAAGGGACTAGCTCATCCTACCACAGGGAGCAAGCAAGAGAACCTGTTACTTGTTTTCACTCCCTTGTGCTGCAGCACGAGTCTCAGTAAAGCCTTGCCTGACTTTCCCATCTGGCCTCTTATCAGTTGCTATTGATTAAGGAGTTCAAGGACCCTGATCAGTAAAACAAGAAGAAAATGAAAACTGCCATTGAAGCCACTTGGCATCACATAGGAAATCAAGTGAACAAAAGAATTATTGGCTGAATTCAACAGTCATCATGCTTCCCTACTGAGAGCAGGAAGTTGCCTAGTGTACTGTAAAAGCACTGGGGTGGCCTGGGAAGTCTCAAGTTCTGCTCCATGACCTTCTGAGCCTCAGTTTCCTTATGTGGAAAATGGGGCTATTTCTTCTCTCACTCAAGGTGAAGATCAAAAAAAACAAAAACAAAAACAAAAAACAGTAAGGAACCCAAAGAACCTGGAAATTGTAAAGAGCTACATAAATTTAAGGAAAATAAAAATGTATTTTTGCATTTTCTTTTTTAGCCACAAAGAAGAGAAGTAGCAATAATGCCTTCAAACTTTTCAGGACAGTTAGTCATGTGAATGTTCCCACCATATTCCTACCTCCTGGCACAGGGCCTGACAACTGTTAATAAATATCTGATAAAGGAAAGAATTAATAGCTACCGCCAGCATTTCCACTTTCTTAATCTTTAGGACCCAAGGAACATTTTATTTAAATGAAAAAAGCATGACTTGGTGACTCTGACAGGCCTGAGTTCAAATCGAGATCCGACCACTTAGTAGCTATCGAGGGCTAATCAGCCCGTGACCCTGAACCTTCAGGAAAGTGTGGACCATGGGCCCTTATCAAAACAAGTTGCTGTGTGGGAAAAGAATGAGGTAACGTAGGTAGAGGTTTTAGTTAGCACTCATTATACCTCTGATGTCCTCTCAATTCAAGAAGAGTTACATTCATATGAACTTAGAACAATAAAGTTTCTTAAGAATGATTTATTCCAAATTCATTAGTGGAAACCTGAGGCCCAGGAGTTAGGATGACTTCCAAGGTCACAAAGCTCTCAGATGCGCTCCTTTAAGTTGCCTTCCATCTGGGCACCGGGTGCTTGGGGAGGTGTCCCAGCACACAGGGATCCCAGACAGCATGAAGAGCCCCGTCTTCCTGCGACCTCGTGATGAGCGGGCGTAGGAGAGCACTCTTAGGGGTGCTGATGACTGTGGGACTTTTGTTTAGTTTTCCTCCCTTGAGTTCCTCTGATCCGTAGATTTCTTTATAGATATTTGTAGCCGGTGAAAGAAATTTCAGATGTTTAGGACTAAGCATAAAACTAGAAAGTGTGACCCTTATCCTTGGTGGTTTGTTTTTGTTTTTGTTTTTGTTTTTTTAATGACTCCAAATTTTAATTACCATAATCTCCATCTGCTTTTTTTTTTTTTTTTTAATTAGGGAGACAGTACTGGAGCACATATCTTACAACACTTCTTTAAAGATGCAAAGCACTTGGATTCTGCATAGCTCATTATATTCCTTAGGAAGGCACTAATTACATTTACCCAGGCCATGTGCTCCCGTTCCAGTTGAGAACATCTACACTGGAAAGCTTCTGCTGCAGAGCAGAGCAGATGGAGAAACGGCTGATAAAAGAAGGGTTCCTTTGGGGAAAGGTGCCTCGGTGCCAACTAACAAAATTCCTTCTTTTCCTGTCACCATAGAGAAATATGGTGACAACAGAACTTGAGACCAAACAAGGTGGCAACTTATCTAATTGTACAGGCATCTTTGGGCAGCACATACACAACTTCCTGATGCTGGGAGCTCTGTGAGGCATTTTAAGTGTTTTCTCATTTAAGTGGTTTCTCATCTCTGAAGGTTCAAGCGAGCCATTTGGGAGGCTATCGTCATTCTAATGATGCTTCCTGTTACGTGCAAAGTATTCTGCATTTCTCACCTCTAGGTCTCACAGTAGCCCCGTAATAAAGATATTATCATTCCTCCATATTATAGATTGAAAACTGAGGTTTAGAGAAATTAAATTAGTTTAAATTTAATTTGCCCAAGTTCCTACAGCTGGTAAGCAGTGGAGCCAGAATACAAACTTGGGTCTGCCTGGCTTTGAATGAAGCCTGTGTGTTCTGTCTCTTAGATCCCAGATCATATTCCTCCACTCTGTGTTCCAGAGAGAAAGGCAGGTGCAAATAGGAACAGGGAGTCTAGCTTCAAGTAAAGCATCTTATGAGCAATATCTAAGGAGCCTTCCTATTCTGAGGTTCAAAGACTCCAAGAGAATGTTTCCATCCGTGTGCTTGTGATCACAAAAGTCCTCTACAAAGCCAAGCTGCTATTAGACCTTGAAATCTTCTCTGATTCTCAGTTTGTAGTGGTCCCAGTAGCTTGTTCCTATTTTTTAGCCCCCTCTTCACCTCTCTGTACCCCATCTCCAATGAAAAGAAGAATCAAAAATGTGCGATCATCATAAACTTTCTGGGAGAGGTGACTGGGTATTCTCTGTTTTGTTAGGGGAAGGGGGGGACGAAGCTTCCTAGCCCGGAGAGATGGAGCAGTAGGTGATTCCTGCCTGGACCTGCCTGAAGTAACACTTGGTTAAGAAAAGTTAATGTATTCCTTACAAAGTCCTGTAAGAAGAGTACTACTATTAACCCCTTTTTTACAAACCTCCATTCACAAATGAGAAAGTCTCAGGTACAAAGAGGTGACATAAATTGTCTGAGCTGATCAAAGGTCAGCCCACCCAAGATGGCTGTCCTCTTGCTCTCTGTGCATCCCCTGCTCCTCCAGCTCCTGCTTCACCTTCTCACATGACTGACCTTCCTACATACCTGCCCCAGGCCCCAGCTGGTGACTGTTCTTATCAAAGGGGTGGTGAGGGGTGTGCCCCTTTGCTAGCTTCCCTGGTAACCAGCGAGCCAACCTGTTATCAATTCCCCCTATAACTGCTAACCTCCCCCCAGCCCCTGGGAGCAAAGTCTGCCACACATGGTGGGGATTCGCTCCAGGACCCTGAAGACTTGTAAACTCCCCCATCCATTAACCATTGATGGCTCTGTAGCTGACTCCAGGCTCTTCTTTCAGTCTTGAAGCTGGGCAAGTACAGGACATGTAGGCCTGCAGGGTGCAGCCCAACACCTGGTAGGGGCGGAGCTAAGATTCAAGCCCAGGCAATCTGGTTCCCAAATTCAGATCTAACTGCTGCCATATACACCTGTTAAAGCCTGTCATAAAACACCTTGCTTACTAACACAATATCTCATTCTCTACTAGAGACCATCCCAATCTGCCTGTATCCTGATCTTGGACTTTCAGCCTCCAGAACAGTAAGAAATACATGTTTATTGTTAAAGCCACCCAATCTATGATATTTTTGTTATAGCAGCCCACATGGACTAAGATATCCATCATCAAGCGTCTCAGAAAAGAGAGAGAATGTTTTGGGGAGCAGAGAAAAACAGTCAAATGATAGAGCAAAGATTGACTTCAAAAATTCATAAGATTTATGCTTTGAGGCACCCATCTTCTCCAAACACAGAATAACGATAGATACAAGAAAAAAAAGAGCTTCACTCAAAAACTATAGATACGTCTCAATAGACCAAAAAAGGAGCAGAAATACAAGGAGTGTAAGAGGGACCAATGCCAATGGAGTCTAGTCTGTGAAGGAGGAAGCAGCAGCCAAGAGTTTGGCCCCTGAAAAGATGGTCCCTGAAGAGATACTAAGACTAAAATTGTTCACGCAAGACAAGAAATCAGAACCAAAGCTTAAAGGCACACATGCTTGTGAAAGAAGGTGAACAAAACTGGTGCCAATTCATGGCCTGGGGCTAAGGCTTTCAAGGACATAATGAACTGAGAAAGGAGAGAGGACATAGACCAGCCCAAGAACTGAACCACCAGTAATTACCCCTGTGATACTCTAAAACACACTACAGAACAGGAGCATCGAATTCCATCACATGGCTTGATTCTGAGCTGAGAGTTCCAGGGTACCAACTGGAAGAAAAAAAAAAGGGGGTGGGGGGATAACCAGTGCAATCAAAGTGCCAAGTCTACTGCTGAGATAGCCAACAAGATAAATCATTGAAACAAATTTCAGATTAATTTTTAAAAGTTGAAATTTTACAGAAACTTAAGATTTTAACATAAATGTTTAGAATGTTCAGAGATGAATAAAATGACTTTCATTTTTTTTTTAAAAAAAAGGACATGAAATGACATTGAAACAAGCTGAAGAAGGCTATGAAAAATAATCAATTAGAAAATGTGGAGAAAAAAATATACAGTCCATTTGGCTGCTACAATAAATTACCATAGGCAAGGTGGCTTATAAACAACAGAATTTTATTTCTCATAATTCTGGAGCCTGGGAAGTTCAAGATTGACATATCTGGTAAGAACCTATTTCCTGGTTCATAAATGGCCTTCTTCTTACCATATCCTCACATGGCAGAAGGGGCAAGGGACCTCTCTGGGGTCTCTCTTATAGGGCATTAACCCCATTCATGAGGGTTCTAGCCTTATATCTTAATCATGTCCCAAAGGCCCCACCTCCAAATGTCATCACTTTGTGGATTAGGTTTCAACATATGAAATTTGGGAAACACACAAAACATTCCATCTATATATATATATAATACTTATATATAAAGTATAGGAGAATATCTTTATGACCTCAGAATGAGGAAGGATTTCTTAATCCAGGCATCTATACAAAAAAGAAACACTGATTAATTCTGCAACCTAAATTTTTTTAATGATTATTTCTCAAGTTACCATTAAAAAAAAATTAAGGTAAACGACAGACTTGGAGAACATGATTTGCCACACATATAATCTCTTTAGAATGAATGGGTGTTTTCAGCTTAGGGGATGTAGTCACAATTTAGTACATAGGGAAAAGTCCCATTTTAATATCCCTTCCCATAATGTCCATAAATAATAATAATTCCACAAACAATATATCATGCTTTAAAATTTATGTAAGTGGTATCATATTTATTATTCTAGAGCTTGCATTTCCTCTCATTATTTTTTGATCCATTTAAATGTATACTGCTATTTTTAGTTATTTTTACCTGTCATATAATATTCCATTGTATGATTATATCACAGTTTGCCTTTTTCATTCATTCTTCTATTGATGGACTTTGAATTTTTCTTAAATCTTTTGTGACTACTAATTATGCTGTTAAAACAGAATAATGTGACTGTTCTACTTAGGAGTATGTTTCAAACCATATTATACTGTTACTGTTTATTTCTAATTTAATTATACTGAGATCAGAGAAATGGTCATTGATTATTGACTCTGAAATCTGATGAAGCTTTCTTTGTTTCTCTTATACGGTTAATTTTTTAAATGGCCCATGAATACTTGATTAAAATGTATTTCTTTATTTGTTGGGTAAGACTTCCTCTTTATCAGTTAGGTGAGAGGGTCTGGAAGTTATGGCCTTAGGGCCAGTTCTGGCCCACAGCATGTTTTGTAAAGTTTAAGTTGAATTTAGCCATGTTCTTTCATGTAGCTACTGTCTATGGCTGCTTTTAGGTGAGGGAACCCTATGTGGCCCACAAAGACCAAAATAGTTACTATAATCTGGTCCTTTATAGGAAAAGTTTGCCATTCTTGCATTAGATAAGGCTTTAATTCTGTTCTTCAAAATGTTCAACCCCTACTAATTTTATATCGGTTTAATCTGCTAGTTCCTAATAGTGGCGTGTTAAAAATCCCCCACTTACAGTAGATTTTTCCATTTCTTTTTGTAATTCTAGCAAATTTTGTTTTATACTTTTGGCCCAGATGAAAGCCTTGGAGGTCCAGAACCTTCACTCTCTCCCTCCCACTGCCCTCCAGCCACCCTCTTGCACTTGAAATTATTTTTGGACATGAGTCAGATATCAGCCCCTGCGACCTCAATCTCGATGAGACAATTGTTGTTTTCCAAATGTTTCTCTTTTATTTGAATTGAGGAAGCCATTCCGTAAATGATAGCTGTCAAAGCAAGGCAAAATAGAGCATTTCCATGTCCTGAGGACAAGCTATCAATTTCACTCTGCAAGCGCAGCCTCTCTCTAGCTCCAAAGAAAAAATCTTCTTGTCCTCTTAAAAAAAAAAAAAAAAAAAAAAGTCTAGCAAAACTAGTTGTAAGCACTATTGTGGGGAGAGGCCAAAGCCAAGAAATGTCAACAGTGGGTCCCACAAGGTGTCGAGCAAGCACATTTGGAGCGCGACTGCCAGGACTTATTAGACAGGAGGTCGTTTGCCAGCCAGAGAGACTGGCTGCATTCTATACACTACTTGTCTTTCTGCAGCTGCCGGAAACAAACGGGGGATTAGGAGTCCCACCACAGATGTCGCATTACTAGGGACATCAGCAATGACCCGTGTGACATGGTGAATAATGCGACCTTTTGCCCAGGACTGCTCATGGAGCAAACTATAGATCTGAATCTGAAAGAAGCAGGTTAAAGATGGAATTCTTTTTGAAGTATAGTTGATTTACAATATTAGTTTCTGGTGTACAGCAAAGTGATTCAGCTTTATATATATTGTGATCAACCCTAGAGAATGTTGCATGAGTCTAATATTTTCACTTGGTTTTGCCAAGGCTCTAAAATGGCTCTAAAAAAATTAAGTCTATTAAATTTTTTAAAAAGAGTGAGGGGTAAAAAAGGAATGAGCCCACGATAGCAGCCTCATTCTCCGCCTCTATGGGTTGTGGGAGCACGGAAGTCCACAAGCGCTGGCGGGTTGCCCACATGTGGAGGTGGGGCTGAAATCCAAGCCAATCTCCAACCTGCAGCTTCAGAAGCAGGGCTGACATCTGAGTGTCTCAGGGGCTGTGTGATCCACAGATTTACACTGCCACGGGCAATTTTGTAAACTCAGCGCCTGTGGAAAATCTGAGCAGATTACTGGTGCTTCGCCGGCTGCGGTGGGCCTGGCTGCAGGCTCCGGCCGTGCGCACGCGGAGGCGGGGCTGGGGTCTGGGTTGACGCAGCCGCTCCCTCGGCAGCTCCAGGTGCTGACTGCTGCCGGCCCAGCGCCCGACCCCAGCGGTCCTGCAGACCCAGCGGTTCTGCACCAGTGAGTCTGCGCTGATGGCTTTGTGAGCACAACACTTGAGAGACACCCGGACCAGTTGCCTGAATTCCCACGGTTGAAGCGGGGCTGAGGGTAGTGCCAAAAACAGTGTACTGTGTGAGCCTGGACAACGGGTTACGGACGGCTTCACAGGAGTATGGACGTCTTTGATGCACATGAAGCTCTGTGCATCCTCCCTTCCCTGAAAACAGCCGCCCTTGGCCACTCCTCAGGCCTAGGGGTGCACCTGCGCTTGTACAGTCCTCCGGAGGACGGGTCTGGGAGCTGGCTGTGCAGGCTCTGAAGGCAGGTGTGGTCCATTTGGACAGGAAATTCTGGGGTCTTGGGTTTCCGAAAGTGGGACTAGAAAGCTGTTCTCCCTATGGGGAGGGGCTTGGCCAAAGGAAAGCTAGAGTGGGGTGCCCTAAATCATTGGGTCCAGGGCAGACCCTTGGTTGCTCAGGTCTACAGGTGATACTAGATTTAGATAGCCATGGTCTGTTGCTTCCGGAATCTTACAAACAATATAACGCTTTGGAATCTGCATTTCAGCCCTACAAACACTAGTGACCTTAACACACTCCTTCTGAAAGACTTTGTAGGTTGATTCGGGACACAAGAATGACAAAGATGGTTTTTAACTGCTAATGCCACCAGCTGTTTTGCTCCAGCAGTGGCCCATAAGCAGAATCTGAAAGCTGGACTTCCACGTGAGTCCTGGTGGATAAAGTGGCTCTTTTTCTGGAAACAGCCGTGTTGCTTTTGCCGGCACCTAGGCCACCGATTTGCTACAGTCTCATCCTCCCTGGGTGAAAGAGGCTGAATCCGACTTCTCAGCCCCTCAGCTTTCTGGAATTCCTTTTCCTATTCACAGAATGGCTTATGAGCTACAGCTTTCCTTCAGCAAGGACCTTGTGCATCAAAAGGAGCTTCTCCATCTGCACTCAGCTCACCCCAAGTTCTAACAAATCTGGAGAAAGCTTCAGACTGCCCAGTTCTTTGCTTACAGACATTCATGTTGTCAAGGACATGGGACAAGAGGGCAAAACTCTGCCTCTTCATGAGGATTGTAGGGGCCTTAAAACATTGCTTGAAACTATTATCCCATCATTACAGAGACAGAGCATCACTGTCTTGAGAGTCTGTATTTTAAATTCTGGCACCTCTTAATCACTCCCCCCTCATGCATTCCACTGCAATTTACAAAGTGCTTTCACAGAAATTTCTTTTCTGCTGTGTCTTTTCAAGTCTAAAATCGGACATTGATTTCATTAAGTGTTCTCCCTTATTGTAAAAGTAAATGCTATAGATTATCTCTAATTACTGATTTACTGGAACCTCAGAAAATATTTTCATGGTCATCCTGTTTTAAATGCTTATTTCTGTTGTGGTTTCTTATTGAATCCATGAAGTATTTAATAATGAGGGTTTTTTTTTTAATGTTTCATATCAGTTTCTTTTTCTTTTAGGGCTTCTTGTATCCCACTCCTTCCTCCTAAGTTCAGTCTCAGTACTTCCTTCAGAAAGGGTCTGTGAAAGGTAAATTTTCTCAGCCTTTTTCTGAAATTGTCTTTACATTCCCCTCACTCTCTAATGAAAAGTTAACTAGGCATAGAATTCTAAGGTGGCTGTTACTTTCTCTCAGCACTTAGAAGATACTTATTCCACTGTCTCTTGGTCTTTATTGTTGACATTGGAAGTCTAAGAATTCTGTTTTCCCTTCTGGTTGTGTTTAAGACTTTTTGTGTTAAAGATTTCTCTTTCGCATTTTGCATTTTCACTATGAATTACCTAGCTGTAGTATTTATTTTATTTTTTTTTTTTAATACTGCTTGACACTCACTGGGCTCCTTAAATCTGAATGATGTCTTCAATAAGTTCCAGAAAATTCTCAGTCACTATTTCCTGAATGTCACCTGTTCTCTTTTTGGAGTGCCTGTTAAACCTATTAATCTTCCCCTTCTCTCCTCTCCATTTATTAATAGTTCCACTATGTTCTTCATATTTTTATCCCTCGGTTCTCATTTCCTCTGTGTTCATAAATTATACTCAGTCAGTGGTTATAAAAATAATTTAAAGAACCTGTTTTATTTACCCATCTACTGAAGTCGTTTTTTAAAAAAAATCATATCTTTCCTTTTAAAGGTCTAAATAATGATTTGTGTTTGTTTTTATAAGCTCTACTTAGTACTTTTCAAATCCACCTGCTCTCTTTTGCACGGTGTCTTTTTCTTAGTGTAGTGAGAGAGTGTTCCTCTGGGATGGGGTTATAACAAAAGGATTCAGCAACCAGCCTGAAGAGGCTCCCTTTGGACAAAGATGGGGCAATCTGAGCTTCAGTAAGAGCAATGCCTGCAATTGATTGGAATACAGTGTGTACACGTAAAGCCATGAGTTATGACACATTAAAAAATTTTATTAGTCACCTTTGGAAGATGCTCTTTCCCATGCACATTGTACATAAAGGTAACTGAAAAGTTGGTAAGAAGTGTCTCTTTATAAGAATTCCAGCTAATAGATGAAGAAGAAATGATACAATAAGAAATGATACAATAAGAAATCACCACTTTACAACTTCAAGTGATAAAATAGATGTAGTCAATGATCATCAACGGCTGCTAATGTCACAAAGAGAGATCAAGGCAAATGTACTTTTAGATAGAAACACATAACTCCATTGTAACCATTGCAACCCTTGCAGGAATGTTTAAATGCCACGAAGTTTCAGGTCTTGAATGGCAGAAGATGATTTTAAGCATTTAAACATGTGGATAGACCATTATGCTTGCCTTGAACGGAGTTATCAATATAAAACCAAACAAACAAAAAGCAGTCCTTGAGACTGAATCATTTCCCTTTAACATACAGTGACACAATCAAAAAATATATATCCTATATTCTAAATGACCAGTGATTGGTCACACCAGAGATCTCAGTGTGCTTCCTTGACGTGCTTCATAGGTAAGCACCATGCCTACTGCCAACTAAAGACTGTCGCTCGTCATTCAGTTCTCAGCTGAGGGTTGAGTCATTAGCCACTGCAGCTGCTGAAAAGAGTTCAGGGCAGAGATCAAAAAGGAGGCACCCTGTCATCTGGGAAAACTGGCAGAACAGGCCTTCAAACAGTTAGAAAATGTAAATGAACCCAACTTCTTGCATCTTTCCATACTTAGAAAAAAACCAAAGTCATTAACAAAGATATCTGTGCCTCGGACTGACAGTAACCTTCTACCAGGATGTGTGCTTGATTGCATGCACCCCTTCTCCAAAATCACCTATATGCTGACCTCGCCCCTTCTTCTTCTAAAGCAGTTCCTCAGAACTATCTGAGAGGTTGTCTCCTGGGCTCTAATCCTCAGAAAGTCCCCAGATAAAACTGAAACTCACAGCTCTCATGCTGTGTGTGGTTTTTTCTTAAGTCAGCACTCCTCATTGGGTGACCACAGGCTGCCCACAGCCATTGGGTGACAGCTTCCCTCTCTCATTGACTCTGCTCCCAGCTATATAAGCTCAGCCTTAAATGACCTCACACAGTTAAACAGGTTGAGAAGGATGCTTTAAAATACCCACAAACCTCCACAGTACTTCGTCCAGGCAGCAGTAGAATTATGCCGCCCAAACTTTCTATGAGCCCAAGCGTAATTTAACAATAGTAGTTTATCACCTATAGTCATGGGAGACTCTCAGAGCCACAGAGGGGAAGTAGCCAGGCCCTTCATGAAACATAAAATCGGCCACTTTAAGAGAGATATTCCTAAGAAAGTGTATTGCAAACATCCTTTTCTCATTACTGATATAATAAACCTTATTAGCTCCTTTCTCTTTATGATGTGGGGGCCCTAAGCATTTTAAACAGAAGCCCTCATTTTGAATCCTCTCCAGCATTTGTTTCTGGTACACAGGGTTCCTGGACCTTTTGTGAAAAGGCGGGGGATGGAATGGAAATTAAGCATGAGAAGTTATTACAGACCCAGCTGAACTGGAAATGAAATAAACAGTCACTATACCCTAAATAGGAAACCGCTAATTAGATTTTTGAGCTCAGCATACACGCCTCCCAAGCTGCATGTTAATACAGGAACTCACTGTATATTGATTCAATTTGCTTGAATCAAAGGATGCACTGGCTGGATGTGTCCCTGGAGGTTTAATTGCGCTGAGCATCCCACAGCAGTGGCTGTATTGAAATCTAAATAACACCGTGAGCCATCATTTATGTCTACAGTGTTTGGAAGCTGGTCATTCTAAATGATTATTTTTATCTTTTTCTCATCTTAGCTTTGGGAAAATGTCAAAAATGACTGGAACTCATTCCCAGGTCAAGCACACGCATACATCTAATATTAATTAAACACAAAGCAGAGGGCCCATACCTTTCAGTCCTTGCATCAGTCCAACAATTCTTTAATTAAGAAACTTCAGCCATCAAACAGTCCTCAGTAAGAATGTGAGGTCGACAAACCCTCAGGGTGGCGCCAGGTCAGTGACAGCTCTAAGAGCGTGCTCTGCTTTTGACAATTGCATTACTTCAGGAGAGAAGCAAGGAGCAGAAGAGAGCTCAACAAGGGCAGGGATAAAGGAAATAGGAAGAGGGGGAAGTCAGTGCAAAGTGGGGAATTGTTTGCTTGGTAGGAATGCAGTAGAGGACGTTGACAGCACTTGAAGACAGAAGACTAATTTTCCATCCTGAATTCAGTCCACCACCAGAGTAAACTGAGAGCCAATCGGACATACACCCAGAGCTCAGAGGACAGGGCAAATATTTACACACAGTCTGCCTCCCAAGATCTTCCGGGTTTGGAGGACAGTGGCTGCTGCCTGAGTTTGAATTTCCCCCACCCCACCTCCTCAAAACAACCAAAATTGACAATGAGAACAAAATCAACAGTGGAATAATGAGGAGGCCCTGAAAAGAGTAAGAGGCCGAGAGTAGGGAGAAGGAAGAAGGAAATAGACTCAAAATGAATAATGCCAGTCAAGCTTCTCCATCAGTGATTCTTTATTTTTTTAAGTATAGTCAGTTTACATTGTGTCCATTTCTCATGTACAGTATAATGTTTCAGTTCTACATATACATACATATATTCCTTTTTCATATTCTGTTTCCTTATAGGTTACTACAAGATATTGAATATAGTTCCCTGTGCTATATAGAGGGAACTATTTTGTATATAGTAGTTAGTGTCTGCACTCAATCATTCTTAAACCTGGTCCCTGGATTCTCAGCATCAACATCACCTGGGAACTTGTTAGAGATGCGAATTCTCAGGCCCCACCGCAGACCTAAATCAGGAACTCTGGGGGTAGGTCCAGCAGTCTGTTTTTACAAGCCCTCCAAGTACTTCTGAGGCAAGCCAAAGAGGGAGAACCACTGCCTTAAGCTGTTTTCTCTCCGAGACTGTGCCCCTTCCATAACGGAGCCAAGGAAGCCCCAGCAACTTTCAAGTTGGCTGCTTCTGTTTCTGACAGAATATTGTGAAAATGATGCTTGAATCTGACACCCCATTCCTGAAGCTTTAGGAAAGAAATTCAAATAGAACTTCCCCAGCAGCCCTCATCCTGGGACATCGACCCTCTCCCTCAGTGTGTTTGTGAACACTGTTCTTCCTTTAAGCTTGGGGTTTCTAATTTCATTTCTCTTCCTAATTTTATTGTCTTTCCTTAGAGCAAGGGTCTGTAAAGGATCTTTCCACGGAGTAACCAGGTTAACTCCATGCAGATTTCAGGTTTGAATTAAGTAGCGCATGGATGTGGCCACCAGAAAACTAAATTATCTCTCTGTCATCTCATATTCATAGCCATAGACACCATTCTTTCATAATTTATAAACATTTTCTTAAATCTCTTAAAATCTGTTTCTCAGTTATTTTTCCAGAGGATTCCTGGTCATGTGTATATAATTTTATATGCATATAAATGTAACTTTCCCTAGGATTCCTGGCTATTGTAAAGACTGTTGGTTTCCTCACCTTTAAAACTAAACAGTAATACTAAACTTTCAAGGTCACTGTGAAGACTACATATAATGAAGTGTTTGTCACCAGTATATGCTTAATAAATGGTATCTAATTTTACTGATATTTTCAGCTTAGTCTATTGTATCTAAACTGCCCAAATGGCCCAAAATAAAATTCTTCACTCTAATAAAACTATGAAGAACCTAGGAGAATAATGGGAACTTAAATTTTTAATTTTTAAGAAATTTTAAATCCTGGATAGAGCAAACACTGTAGAAGAAACTTTCTATTTCTCTTTTTCCCAACCATAACATACCAAGTAGGATGGTTCTTAAGGGCCTGAAAGTTGTCACTAAGTAAGTGGGCTTGGAAGAGAAGAAATCACTATCAGAATGGCCCTCGTAGAGGAGAAAGTGCTCAGAGTGAGGGACATGAGCATCAAGAGGAAATAAGTAATTTCCATCCAACCTCTTCTCTACCAGAGAGATGGTGAAGGCTGTGTGTGGTCTGTGAGCTCAGACTGCTTGCATTGGCATCTGCCTCTATTACTTCCTAGTGTTCTTGTGCAAGTCGCTTAATATCTCTGCACCTGTTTCCTCATCTGTAAAGTGGAGGCAAAAATAGCACTTGAATTGCCTGGCTTATAAGTCTAAAATGTGTTTGAGTGCTCGGTGGGAGCCAAGTACCAGTCTGCATTCTTTAGATGCACTAGTTGATTTGGTGCTCATAACAGTGCTAGGAACTATCACCAGCTTCCAGTTCAAGAAACCAAAGTACAGCGAGGTTGAGTGACACCTCCCACAGCTAGTCACTTGCAGGCCCAGGATTCAAACCCAGATAGCCTGGAGCCAGAGTTTTCTCTCCGTCTATGTAGCCCCCTTGCAACAAACAGGGGCAATTATTATTGCCACCACCACTGCTTCTACAGATGATGTCATTTGCTCACTCAAACTCTACAGAACTAACAACATTGATGAAGCACCCGCTGTATTCAGTGCACAATGTCAGGCACAGCTCTGTCCCTCCCCACAGCAATTTCTAATCTATTTGTGGAGACGACATAGACAGAAGTAGTGAAACCAGAATTTGCACACTACTTATGAGATGGGCAAAGGAAGAAGGGGAGGAAGGGAGGAGAGAGACAGGAAAGAAACTTTTAGCTCTCATTCCTATGATCTATCTCATCTTGCTCCCAAGCACTCATTCTGCTAATGTGATGGGGGAGAGAGAGTTGGAAAACTTAAAACCTAGAAGTTATGCTTCTTCTCCTTGTTTCCTTCCATCTCCAGCTGCCTCTGCTGCTGATAGGTCTGTGACTGGCCTCCCCTGGGTCTGTTCTCTCCCTGAAGTTCAGGACTGATGTGTGGCCCAACCCTGGATCTCACTGGATTCTCTGGTCCTCTGAGGCATCTGCAACTGCTTTGAGGTCCCCAGTGGGGGTGTCCTGCCCTGCCCTGTCCTCTTCTGTAGTACCTCTTCATCTCTGACTATTGTGAACAAGCTCCTTGGCCTTCTGAGCTCAAGAGCCAGCATCTTCCAAGTGCCTCAGTGCCTGAAGACCATGCAGAACTTCTGTATCCCCCAGGAAGCAGACAATAGAGACCTAAGGTTCATCTCTTAGACAATTGTTTTAGCAATTTTTACCCTACCACTTGGATACCTAGAGGTAGGGGTGTCATCCCCAAATCTGGGCTTCTCTGTGGGGTTTACAACTTGTTTGGGCCATATGTGAGGAAAGCAGGATCATGTATTTTCAGTCCTTGTCCTTCTGTCATCCTGTCCACTGGTTCACCACCATTCTCAATATTGGATTCCACAGAGAGGAAGGCAAAGTCATTGGCATCTGAGTTCTGTCTCACCTCTTCCACCCAGTACCAGAAGGTCTTCCAATGTCCTCTTCCCTCCCAGAAGGGACATTCCTTATATTAGAGCCTCCTCTTTTCTTCATTTTAGCCTTTTTCTTTTAATTTGGGGGAGTAATTAGGTTTTATTTTATTTAAATTGAGGTACTGGTGATTGAACCAGGACCTCCTGCATGCTAAGCATGCACTCTACCACTGAGCTATACCCTCCCCCCATTTTAGCCTTTTGATCTTGTCCTGTTAGAGAAAACATTACGGAAAAATACACAGAATTAATAAGAAGTGAAATTGCAACAAGAGTTATTTTTAAAATATTATCTATGTTATGCACATAAAACATTAAGCTGTCCAAGGGGATTGTGTTTAATTCAATTTTATTTATTTTATTTTATTTTTTAGAGGAGGTTCTGGGAACTGAACCCAGGACCTTGTGCATGCTAAGCATGCACACTACCATGAGCTATACCCCCCAAGAGGGTTGTGTTAAATACTTGATAAGGCGCTTCAGGAGTTCAGAGGAGTTCAAAGGCGGAGCAATCATCAAAGCTATGATAGTCCAGGGAGGCTTCATGAAACCAGTGGGATTCAGGCTGTTTGAAAACTTGATACTCCTTGGACAAGCAGAATAAACTGGAGTTAGCATTGCAGGAAGGGAAAACTAGGCAAGCAATGTGAGGCATGTGTAAAGTCTCCTGGGTAGTTCAGATAGAGCAAAGGGTTTGTTTAGGGAAGTGGTACAAGAGAGGCCACTAACAGTCAGATTATGATGCACTTTGAATGCCAGGCTAGGTCCTGTCACAAATGTTCCCTTTTTCACCCTCAGAACAACCCCATTAGGTAGGCAATTTTTGTATCCCTATTTTACAGATGAGGACCCAGGAGCTCCAAGAAATTAAGTGGTTTGTCTAAGACCAAACAGCCAGTTAGTTGCAAAATCTTCAGTCATCCAGTCTTTTTTTTTTTTTAAATATGTATTTATTGAAGTATACTCCAAAGTGTCATTAAAAATGCTCTGTAAGAGTGCAGTCCTTGGGAAGGAGTAAGGTCGCTGGGGCGTTGCTGGAGCTGGCGGGCGATCACTGCTATAAGCCCTGGATGGAAACCAGGCAGGGCCGAGAGCTCAGCCCAGGGAGGGCCTGCGGATAGGGATAAATATAAGGATTTGGGGGCGCTAACGGGCACAGGAATGGTGGATGAGGTGCTCAGAAGGGCCCAAGCTAAGATAAAACCCTCCTCGAAGGCTCTCAATTATCCTTACGATGAATAAAGACTCTCAAAGCAGTGCTCACTCCCTGCTCAACATCTCCACTTGGAAACTGATCCGGGTCTAGGTGTCTTTGAAATGTGTACATTCTAACTTTCCCTTAACCTAATTACAGTCACTTCAAAATTAGGCTAAGTGGATCTACTTTCAATCCTAATCAGCCTCTAGCCTAGAGGTGTGGATTTTTTGATTCACATTTCTACCATTTCCTTCTCAGTATCTATTTTCAGCCTCTTCTCCTCAACTTCCCTCAGAAAATGGGGCAGCGTTGTCAACGGACTCTGTGTCTTAATGGACTATTGTTTGCCTCTCTCTGTCTTCTTTTTTTAAGCCTATTTACTTACATTATATAATCCTAGTCATAAGAATAAGCCCTGGCTTCACTAAATCACGCGCCGGTGAATGTGAGACCATGAGCAAAGTGTATTAAATGTCAGTGCTTTTTAACAAACATTCGCGGTGAGATTCTGCCCCGGAGCGCCAAGTGGAGAAGGCCGTCCCAGTCATAGGTGCTTACGGCCAGGCCACCACGCGTCCTCAGAGCTCCCTCCCGCTCTGGAATTCTGTAAGGCAGGCCCGTGTTATCTGGGTCTGACAGGAGCGCTGTCTCGGTGTTTTGTTTGCCTTGTTTTCAGCACAGGACTTTAGTGCAAAATGAGCTCCCTTCTGGTCCTTGTCCCCAAGGAGAGTTTGTCTTTCCACAGCTGTGCACAGGCACATTAGTGCTTTTTCTTAAATTCTGAGCGTTTTGTTCCATTGCCACACCTTAGGTTTTTATTGTGTACCACTTCCTCCCGCACAGATGGTCCTCAGAATACATTCTGTTTTCTCACCCCTTTGGACCTTTACATACTGATCTCTCTGTCTGAGACACTGCTCTCCTAGGAAATATCCCCATAGAAAGCCTTCCCTAAGTGTCCCAAGATACATGCAAATGCATCTTTGTCTGTAAGATGTGTACGTGCAACTGACCTTTAAGGCAGTCTTCATGCTGGATTAGAATCACTTGTTTGCATGGCTGTTTCAAGAGACACAGAACAGCTGCTGTATTAGTCAGGGTCTCCAGAGAAACAGAACCAATAGGTGTGTGCATAGAGAGAGAGAAAGTGATTTATTTGAACGAATTGGATCATGTGATGGTGGAGGCTTGGGGAATCTAAAATCAAATGAGGGAGGCTGCCAGGCTGGAGACTCAGGAAAGAGTTGCAGTTTGAAGCAGTCTGCTACAGAAGCAGAAAGAGCCGATATTGTAGATGAAGTCTGAAGGTTGTCTGCTGGCAAATTGCCCTTTCTCTGGGGAGGAGGTCAGTCTTTCATTCTACTCAGGCCTTCAACTATTTGGATGAGGCCTACCCACACTATGGAGGGCAATCTGCTTTACTTGAAGTCCATCAATTTAAATGTAAACTTCAGGGGGAAGGGTATAGCTCAGTGGTCGAGCACTGTGCTTACCATGCACAAGGTCCTGGGTTCAATCTCCAGTGCTTCCATTAAGAAGTAAATTTAAAAAATAAACCTAATTACCTCTGCCCACAACCCCAAAATAAAACATTTATTTTAACTTAAAAATAAGCAAATAATGTAAACCTCATCCAAAAACGCTCTCATAGAAATACCCAGAATAATTTTTGACCAGATATCTGGGCATAGTGGCCCAGGCCAGTTGACATGTAAAATTAACCATCACAGGGGCTTGGTTTCATTTGTCTTTAACATCCTTAGCACCCAGCAAAAGCTTAACATACAGGGGGTTTGTCGAATAAATGATGTCCAATGAGGAGAGAACAAACTTTCTCAGAGGCTTGAAATACTCAGTTCAGTATGACCAGAATTTTTCTTTTTTACTTATCAGTAATAATTGCAAAAAAACCCCTTAAAACAGTGTCAGTGTCCCATTTAGAGACTGATGGACAATCTGGACCTGTAGGCAAAAATGATAGGAGCAAATCCTGTGACAAGAAAAATAAACCTGTGTCCAGGAATGAGAAAGGCTATGTCATGCCCATCCCTAAAGCTGAGACCATGTGGTATTTCCATTTATGGTCCTTCTCCTCTCTTTCTCCTCCCTCCTCCACTGGGCCTCTGAGTGGGAGTGGAAATATATCCAACAAGGACTTTCCGACTAATCCCTGGACACAGCCTACACCTTTTCTCCCATCCCTGCTGCTCTTAAGCCACAAGAGTCACAGGGAGAGATTGTAATAGATGGAGTGCAAGCTTTTCTCCCAGAAATTCAGAGAGGCTACTTCCCCACTTTTCCATCCTTTGGTCTATATGTGACTCTTCAAACCTGGCATGTGGCCCCTGAAGCCAGGGTAAGAGAAAGGAGGGGGGGGATGCCATGATGAATTGTACTAAGATTATACTTAAAAGTAATAAAATGTTCTTGAAAGACCTATAACATAATGATCTAGCAGAGAGACACATGAGGGCATTCTATCTAACCAGCAACAGAGGAAAATGAGCCTGGAGTTGCTTGGAGATTTTATTCATTTGATTTATTGCAGCCCTTTTTAAATGGCATTGGTGAATTAAGCTCCTACCTTGGGACTCATTTCTGTGGTTTTGATATGGCTCCATAATTTTCAAGAAGAGCAAAGTGTCCGAGCACTTACTCATTCATTCAAAGCACATTTATTGAGGCCCTGTGCTAAGCCATGAAGATGACTAAGACTCAGCCCCCGCCTTCGAAGAGCCCAGTGGGTGGAGGAAGTCGTCTAAGACAGTCTTGGTAGCATTATTTGTGATCACAGAAAGCTGGAAACCAACCAAATGTCTCCATCAAAGAGAGAATGGAGAAAAAAATAATCATGGAGCAGGCCCCTAAACTTTGGAACCTGAGAGCAACTTCATAACTTACTAGGCAGCAGAGCCTGACTTGAATTAACATGAGGCTATTGAGTATCTGTATTATTCCACTTAGCGTTAATGATTTCTCCATTTTAACCAGACATATTCATGTGTCTGATTACAACATGCTTCTCAATACCCAAATTGGGATGGAGGTGGGGATGGGTATGTAATTGATAGAACATATATCCTATTACCTTTATAAAAATAAGCAAAAAAGGCTATATTTGGAAACACCTCTGGCCCCAGGGATCTTTACTAAAGCCTCAAGGATCTGTATATTCATACAATGGGATTCCACCATCAATGAAAATGAATGAGTTACATATCAACTTGGATGAATCCCTAAAGCATGTTGAATGAGAGAAAGCAAGTCACAGAAGAAAGCATTCAGCATGTTTTCTAAAGTTCTGATGCTGACTTAACCCTCTGTTGCTTAGGAGTGCACACATTTTACCAGTAACTAACACTGTAACTAAAAGCAAAGGAATCGTAAGCACAGATTCTGAGTGGCGGCTCCTCTTTGCGGGGGAGGCTCCCACAGTTTAGCAGTGACAGAGCACAAATGCTTGCTGAAGTCTCTGCAGGCAGGGTCCCCACCTGGGGCCAGTAAGAGAGCATGCAGAGGAGCCCACTGGGGTGTGAGGTGTGGTTACGGGCTCTATGACTTGCAAGGCTGCTCGAGTCCTCCTTCAGTGACTTCTCTGCAAAATCATAGTATTGAACCTATGCCTAACAGGACTATGGGACTCCGTTCTCTAGATTTTCCTTCTCCTTTGTCCTAGATTTAACCTCAAATGCCCTGATTAGACTAAAGTGGAGTTGGTTCAGGTAGGAGTTACCAACAGGGGCTAAAAGGCTGCAGTTGTTATGGGGACCTCTGATGAGGAAGGATGCAATTAAAAATCTCCAGTCAGCAGGAAGTCAGGGTATAAGTGATTCATTTTAATTTGCAATCCCGACTTTATGAGCATTTCAAACAATTTATGAGAATTGCTAATGAGAATATAAACTAGCTTGATATTCAGAATGGTTATCCTCGTTAAAAACTAATCATAATTTCTACTCACGGTCCCCCTACCTCATCCTACTTCTGCACATAGAAGCTGCCTTATTGAATCTGGCTATGATGGGTAGAGCCTGAGGATGGAATTGCAGAATCCAAAAGTGTCATAAGTTTTACAGTCAGATGGCAGTGCCCTTAGTAGTACTAGGGGGAGATGTAGACATGATTGGAACCAGCTAGTGGTGGAAAATTATATTTATCACATGGTCCTGACTATATACTTTCATGCATCCATCCATTCATCTACTCATTTTTTTCCTTATACAATGTTCTAGGTACTGTGCTAGATCCTGGAGGTAGAAAGTTGATTATGGTCCATGCCCTTAAAAGAGCTCCCTGTTAGAAAGAGATACAAAAATGAAAATAGATGAACAATATAATGAGTATTATTATAGAGTAAATACAAGGGCCACCCACTGCTATTTATTTATAGATAAAATTTGCTGCTCCCTGGAGGTATGTGTTAAGAGGACCTAAGATGCTGCTGAAATACAGGGAAGGGCTAGGCAGAGACAGAAAAGGTGCCATTAGAAGGTGATATTGTGGCAGGGTATAGCTCAGTGGTAGAATGCATACTTAGCATGCACACAGTCCTGGATTCAATCCCCAGTACCTCCATTTAAATACATATATACATATATACATACATACATACTTAATTACCTCCCCCCCCAAAAGAAGGTGGTATTGACCTTAATTTTGAAGAATGAATAGGAGCAGGCCCTGAGAAAGAGGAAAAAGGGAGATATGCATGAAAGTACAGTTTTGTTCCTCATGAAATAAGGTTTATTCTTCAGCTTGAATCATTTAACCATGAAGATGTCATATCTGCTTCCTGTCAGTTCCCTCCATTCTTGAGAAATTTTTAGGTGTTGAGAATCTATAAATTCCATCTGGACAGAAGAAAATTCCACAAGGTCCAACAGACCAAGTATACATAACTCTCCTGGGGAATCTAGAATTTGAAAGCCTATGAAGGAACAAACAAACTTAAAGAATAGTAAAAATAGTTTCTATTACTGAGTGCAACTCTGCACAAGGCCCTGGACAGGGCAATTTACAAGTAATGTCTCAGTGAATCTTTGCAAAAACCATAAATGATATGTTTTACAGACATTGCAATTGAGGCTGGAAACAATAAATTTATCTGCCCAAAGTCACAAAGATAGTAAATGGAGGACCTAGTTTTGTTTGATCCTAAAGCTTTGCTCTTGAGAAAATAAAATGAATTAAGAAATAGTAGAGATTTAAGAAATCAAAGAAAGTGCTCCCTGTCCAGATCTCTCCAATTACAGTTTTGCAGGAGAATCTAATCTATTCTGCCAAACCCCACAACCCACTGAAGGACCCATTTCCCCTCTCAGAGGTGTAATAAGAGTAAATAAATAGTCTTGAACCTGTATCCTTTTTGACACAACTCAAGTGATGCACATTTTGAAGAAAACTTTTTTTAGAGATAAAAATCATCTGTATAACTTCCAAAGAAACCATCAGACAACTCTGGCTTAAATAAAATAATTAGAAGTTATTGTGTGTAGTGGATTTCATTACTGGTAAGGATTACACAAGTATATCTCACTGTCTCTAATATACAGCAGCCTAGAAGGGGACATACTGTCCAACAACTCAAAGGAAGAAATAACAACATTGATATTGAACCACAATATCCCCTGGCATAAGCAACAAAAATAAGCCTTCATTTTCTTTTTCAAAAATCCTGAACCATTGTTTCAGCAAAGCACTTCTGAGCTGCAAACTTGAATAAAAAGACATCCTCTGATGTTAGTCAAGGTTCCCTGGAGAAATAGAACCAACAAGATGTATATAGAGAAAGAGAGACTTATTTTAAGGGATTGGCTCATGCAGTTGTGGGTGCTGGCAAGGCTGAAATCCACAGGACAGGCTGGCAGGCTAGGGTCTGAGGCAAGAGTTAAGGTTGCAGTCTTGAGTCTGAAGGCCATCTGAAGGCCTCCTTCCTCATAGGATCTGTCTTCTCTCTAAGTTGATTAAATGAGGCCCATCTGCCTCAATTTTGGAGGGTAATCTACTCAAAGTCTACTGATTGAAATGTTAATCACATCTTAAAAAGACCTTCACAGCAGCATCCAGACCTGGTGTTTGGCCAGGGAACTGAGTACCACAGCCTCACCAAGTTAACACAAAATTAACCATCACATCTCCCAGATCCCAAATCTCCATAAATGGCAACACCACGCACCTGACTGCCCAAGTAAGGAGCATGGACTCTTCTAGAATCTTCTCTTCCCTCATCCCACAAACCCAAGTCCTGAAAATACTGACTCCCAAATATTTCTAGACTTAGTTCCTTCCTCTTCATCCCCATGCCTACTGCCAAACCATTGTTCCTTACCTGATTTATTTAAGTGGTCTCCTTGCCCCCAAGTTCATCCTCCTCTTACATTTCTAAACCATTAAACTCATGTTCCATCTTAAAATGCTTCAATGATTCTTCATTGTTTTCTAGATAAAATCTAAACTCCCTAAAACATGGCCTATGGGCCCTTCAAGACCTGGCCGATGCCTGCCTCTCTGCCTTCATGTCCCTCCACGTATCCTTACCCCAAACCTGGACAGCCCCTTGCAGGAGCCAAACACCCCAAACATTTTTCATATTGCAGTGATAGTTCACATGGGGCTCCCTCTGTTAAGAATGTCTTGTCCATCTGGCAAGTGCCCACTCTTCCATCTTCCCATCCCAAATTTCCCTTCTTCCCGATCAGGCTCACTTTTGCAACAGATATTTCATACAATACCGAGTTACGTTTTCCTTTTTCTGAGCTCCCATGGTATTCAGTTCATACTTCTATCAATCACATTCATTTATGCATGAAAAACATATCTATTTACATGCTTGTCATCACCATTAGTACGTGATCTTGTTAAAGGATTGGATTTTTTTCTTTGTTCATTTTGTAACTTCAGTTCAAAAGATAAAACCCAGTATAGCGCCCATCACTTAACAAATATCCCATACGTGTGTGCAGTGGTCTTTTAACTTACTTGTAAACACTTCCTTCTAGACTTATGCTCTTTAAGGAAAATAATTGTGGTTGGTTTACCCAGTGCCTGCATAGTGCCTGGTGTATAGGAGACATCTAGTAGAGATTTGGCCAATGAATGAGCACCTTAGCCATTAAATTTGATCATTTCTACCCCAGACATTCTCTCCATTTTTCTTGTCCTGAAGTCTTCAGCTAGGTAGAAAGGTTCTCATTGGCATAGACTAGTCTTCTACTTTTCTGTTGTTCTTTCTCCTCTTTGCCCCCACCCATCCGAGGACCTAGCATGGGACTGGATACATGCTAGGAACTCAGTTAATACTTACTGATTAAATGATGAATAGGTTTTATACCTATGTATTCTTTTCTTTGGATCAGAACTTCCTCATATCAAAATTTGTCCCTGAACCTATTGCAATGAGCTGGGGAAAATCAGGCTGAGTGAGTCTACCCAACAAAGTCAACTCTGCCCAGGAGAGACAGAGCAATGTCTTTTGTGATTAATCTGTACACATCTCAGGAAGGCACATGCCCATACTCTCCAGAAGGACTGTATTTCATCCTGATGTGCAGGTGAAAGATGAGGGAAGGAAGAGTCAGAGGGAGGAGAGCCACTGTTGAAGACGAGCACTCCATGTAGGTACCTAGGAACTAAAATGAAACCAGAGCAAACTGGAGTTAGTTAAGTCAGGGGAACTTGTGGCTTAATCTTGAACCAAAAAGCAATAAGCTCACCCTGAGCCAAAAAACTCACCTGTACCTCTTGGGCAAGCAACACCTGGAAGGTGACTAGACTTTTACATCAACAGTCTTTGAGTTCTGAGCATCCTCCCAACCACATTCACAGTGAAAACCCTGGACTCCCACATCTCATGCCC
Source organism: Camelus dromedarius (assembly GCF_036321535.1). Taxonomy (NCBI): domain Eukaryota; kingdom Metazoa; phylum Chordata; class Mammalia; order Artiodactyla; family Camelidae; genus Camelus; species Camelus dromedarius. Next base: position 55,955,183 of record NC_087447.1, on the reverse strand, counting down.
ACCTTGACTCCTCTCTCTTCTCTATTCTTTTTGACTGTGTCTTCTGTTTGTAGGTCCAAGGTCAAACTTCCAGGGCCTAAAAACAAATATGACTTCTCTGATGTGAATCTCTTGAACATGGTTTTATAGGATAAGCAGTGTATCAGAATGGAAAGAGCAGGGGTTTGGAGTTATTAGACCTGGATTTGAATCCCACTCACAAGCTGAGCCTCTGTTTCTTTATGGGTTAAAGCAAATTGAATAACCTATCCCATAGAGGGTATCTTAGTCCATTTGGGCCACTATAACAAAAACTATATAATCCATAAACTGAGTGGTTTATAAACAACAAACATTAATTTCTCATAGTTCTGGAGGTTGGGAAGTCCAAGATCAAGGCACCAGCAGATTCAGTGTCTGGGGAGAGCCCACATTCTTGGTCCACAGACAGCACCTCCTTTCTGTGTTCTCACATGGTGGAAAGTCTAGGGAGCGCTCTGAGTCTCTTTCGTAAGTCTTAAGGACTCCACCCTCATGACTTAAGCACCTCCCAAAGGTCCCACCTCCAAATACCACCACATAAGCCATTAGGTTTCAACATATGAATCTGGGGGGACACAAACATTCAGACCATGGGAGAGTAGTTTTGTGTATTAAATGAAATAAACAAGACTAGCATTTATCACCACTCGCCCTCTTTATCTGCATCTGTTGGTCTTCCAGCCTAGAGGCAGATGGGCATATAACCAGACCCAGCCAACTGTTCCATCCTTTCCTTCTGGCCACGGTAATTAGTTGATAAATGGGCATGTGACCCCAGCAAAACAAATGAGCTCAATGAGGTTTGAAAATGGAAGACAGGAGATGAGATCTCACTTCCCTTTGAAATTATAAGCTCTAAGAATAACATAAGACTCTAGGAACAAACTGTATAGCCATCTTTACCACCACAAAGAAAGGCCTTGCCTGAAAATTAAGCCAATAGAGGAAATCTAACCCAGACATGCAGAGACTGCATCTTAATGTTTGAACTCCAGAACCCAGCAGTAACTGAAGCTGGATGTGCTCTCAGATTTTCCAATGCATAAACAATACATTGTCTCTTTTTCACTTACTCTAATTTGAAGTGGGTTTTCATCACATGCAACAGAGCACAGAATGATACAGAAGAAGTGCGTTCCCTCAGATTCCAGCGGCCAGATTCCAAAAGTGAACGGTAAGGGGAAGTCCCCAAATCCCTACTTATTACTAATAAGGTAATCAAATCAGGTACTATCTGGCCTTTTTGAAAAACTATATATTCTAAAATTTACTAAATCATGTGTTGTATATCAGAAATGGGAAGAGGATAAGAAGCTTTATCTGGAAAGATCACACAGCACTTCTCAGTTAAATGATTAGAAAACCAGATCATGTCTCCAAATCCATTTTTACATTAGTCTGTCTATCTGTCGGAAAAACAGAAACCACTCTAACCATTTCAACAGAGGAAACTTAATATGGGGAATTGGTTAGATGCTGGAGGGCTCAAAGAGCAAAAAGGGAATATTTGAAGTACCCAGAGGTAGTAGCTTCAGTAAGAAGCTACTACTCCTAAAGCAGAGGGAACAGAGACTAATGGAGGTGCTTCGTGGAGCTGGGCTCAGATCTCTGGGAGAGGCAAAACCTGGCTGCTGCTGATACCACTGATGGGACAGGATGAGGCCAGATCTGGAAGTTCCAAAAGATGCTGGAGGCTAGAACCAACTGCACCCCCTGGGGCAAAGAGCTATGGCTTGAATGACAGTGACCAGAACAACAAGCAAACAGGAAATCACTTCTCCCCTCCTCCTGCCTTCCAACTTCCCTCTAGTGCCCCCTAATGGCAGAACCTAAAAAGATGCCAATGGACAAAGTAGGAAAATGTTATGCAGAGATCCAACACAAAGCAGAGCATAGAAAGTTGGATTTGGAGCTGAGTGATAATAATTTAACAACCAACACAATCCACAGTCTTAAATTATATTTCTATTTGATTTATCTCGCGTCTCAACAAGTTACCAGACAATTCTCTCATCAAGGGACTCTTCCCAGTTCCATTTGCCTTGACTGTTAAACACAGAGCTCAGATAATCCCTAAAAGTTTTTGTTTGCTTGCTTGTTTATTTGTTTATTTGTTTTTTAAGGGTGAACTAAATCTTTACAAGTTGTTTCTCAAGTAGCATTCCAAATAGAGAGCCTGTAGCCTGACAGAATCTTCTAAGAATAGTTATGAATGTCTCAGGATCTTCTCTTCAGAGAGTATCCAAGTAACCACTGTAAGATATGAAGAGAATAAAAATCAATCTAAGGAAAACTGCTATGGCCACTTCCCTCTATACAGGATAAGAACATAGGCTGTATTACTACTCACTCTGAAAAACTTTACACGTCCTTATAAACCCTTTAAAGTCCACCTTTCAATGATGTAGGCAGGTGTCATGGCATTCATTGCAGCCCATATGTCCCTTCAAGCCAATGGACTATTATAAATATGTGTATTTTAATATCTCCATTCTTTTCCACTTATCCCATAGTACACACAAATGTGACTTGAAGACAAGGTCCTAACTACTCTGCTTAACTTGGCTATTTGCCAGAGTACAGTGAATCCAGAGTATGGTGGAATGGAAAATAAATGGGCCCCCAAAATTGACCTCTAAAAATTGAAGTTCTGAAATTTCATGATAAAATGCCTGGAGTAACATTTTTTGAAATTCATTTTGCTGAGTCCTCAGTGAATTATTTATCTCTGCAAACTTATCCTTCAATTTTAGAATTTATGTTTTATCTATTGAATAATTTTCTTCCCTCTCCTTCCCATTTCTTACTGAAACATCAATTAATCAGCCATTGGACCTCTTGATTGATCCTCTAATTTCATCTCTTTTCTCCTCTGTACTCCATCTTTGTCTGACAGCCTGCTCTCTAGTAGTCCAGTGAGAGTAGGAGGGTTTGTGCTTCATTGTCCAACATGCAGATTTTCACTTAATTCTGCTACTTTCAGTAAGATGACTGCCCTCTGCTGTCTTTGGGGTCTTGAGTACAGAGCCTGTATGATTCAATTTCCTCAAAGAATAAACTACTTCCCCTTGCCTGCTGGATGTGAAAAGTGGTTGCCTGGTTTATTAAGGTGCAGAAGAGAATCTGGTGGTTTTCCTTTTCCCAATATAGTCCTGTTTTCAGCCTCATCCCTCACCTCTACCTTATGAAGCATCGAGTACTTTCAATTCCTGAGCCTTTCTGGAGTTCTGAAATTGAACCAACTTTGCTTCTTGTCATCTCCCTCTGCAGATTTCCAAAAATTGTCTAAATAATATAATAAAGCATATAAGAGCACAGGACCTGTGTCCAGATTACCAAAGTTTGAATTTTGGCCCTTTTACCTACCAGCCATTTGACCATGGGCACAAGTTAAAATCTGTGCTCTAGTATTTTCATTTATAAACAGAGATCATAATAGTACCTACCTCTTAAGGTTGTTATAAAGATTAACTAATTTCTTTTAAATATTTAGAAGGGTGAAAGGGTTGTACATTGAAAACAACAAAACACTACTTAAACAAATTAAAGAAGACAAAAATAAATGAAAAGACATCCATGTTCATGATTGGAAAACTTAATGTTGTTAAGATGTGAATACTACACAAAGCAATCCATAAATTTAATACAATCTCTATCAAAATCCCAATGGCATATCTTTTAAAGAAATAGAAACTTCATCCTAAAATTCACATATCTCAAGGGACCCCCAATAACCAAAGCAATCTTGAAAAAACAAAGTTGGAGTTCTCGTACTTCCTGATTTCAAAACTTACTACAAAGTTACAGTAATCAAAGCAGGGTGATACTGACATAAAGACAGACATACAGACCAATTGAATAGAATAGAGTCCAGATATTTTTGACAAGGTACCAAGACCATCCAGTGGGGGAAAGGGCAGACTTTTTAATGAATGGTATTGGGATGACTGATATTAAAATGCAAAAGAATGGCATTAACTCAAGATGGATCAAAGACCTAAAATTATAAAACTCTTAGAAAAAAACATAAAGAAAAACTTTATGATACTGAGTTTGGCAATGATTTTTTTGGTTATGATGAAAAAAGCATAGTCAACAAAAGTAAAAAGAGATAAACTGGACTATATTAAAATTAAAAACCTCTGTGCATCAAAGGATACAATCAGTACAGTAAAAAAGAAATCCATGAAATGGTAGAAAATATTTGCAAATCATACATCTGAAAAGTGATTAATAACCAGAATATGTAAAGAACATCTCCAACTCAAAATGACACCACTAAAACAGACAAGACACTTGAACAGACGTTTCTCCAAAGAAGATATACAAATGGTCTTTCCACATCTGGCTTCAGTCCCAGAGAGTCAGCCTTATCTTCCCAGGTATCCCTAATGAGGAATAAATCAGACAGGAAATTTCTCTGCTTCGGTCTTTTTCAGTTCCTTAAAAACACTCTCTAGCTCTCCACAAGAGAGCCTTGAAAACCTGAACACTTGCCTTATACGTCAGTGAACAGTGCCATCTGCCTTACAGCTCTTGAACGTAAGGTGAGGCGCCCTGCCCTCGGATGGTGGGCAAGAAGGAAGTCTTCACCTTCCCAGATAGGGCCGAAAGCCCAGGACAGCCTGCAGGTCACCCAGACTGAGAGACCCAACAGCCGCGCCCTCTCCACTGCTTAAATGACAGACCGGAGAGTCTGACCTTCCAGCTCCCCAGGTTTCTGGTGCTAAATCACAGTCCCTTAGAAAATCAACACACTTAGAGGCGTTAATCACTTCTCCTTCTCACAGGTAAAATGTTTTTTCTGCTAATCCTGTGCAGGATGCTCTCTCAGAAATAATGTGTAAAAGTGATTCTTCTCAAGCTTCCCAGTTCAGGGAAATATCTTACCAACCAGGATTCCAGCCTACATCCTGGGCACTCTGCCTCATGATCTGCCCTGGTGCTCAGAGATCTTAGAAGTCATGTAATTCACCCTGGACTTTGTATATAGAGAGAAACTGAGGTACAGAGTGGAGATAAGGCGTGACCGAGAGGCATGAACTGTCAGAGCCAGATTCAAGCCTAGATTTCTGTCCAGTTGTCTGTCCCACCAAGGGGGGACCATATCTTCAGTACCACCAATACCACATCTTCAAGGCCACCAGATAGTGTTGAGAGACTAGGCTTTAAGGATTCCCTTTTTTGGTACTATGTGACCATGAGCAGGTTACCTACCTTGCACCTCAAGATGTGGTCCCCTGACCGGCAACCTCGGCAGTCCCTGGGAGCTTGTTGGAAATGCAAAATCTCAAGCTGCAAGCAGGGTCTACTGAATCAGAATCTGATTTTAACAAGATACCCAGACAGTTTACATATACATTAAAGTTTGAGGAACACTACTTAAATTGTCTGAGCTTCAATTTCTTTATCTGTTAAATGGGATAATAGTACTTACCTTGGGAGATTGTACCAAAAATTAGCTGTATCTTGCAAGCAATAAGATGCCTTGATTTGAAAACTCAGAGAGTCTTCAAGAAGGTTTAAAACTCAGCCATCTGGCAGCATTAAAAGAAAAGAAATCTCCATGTACTGCTTCAATTCAAATCACATCTCTTATAACTTTTGGGTAATGATTAGAGCAGGAGCTGGAATATAATTCAAATTAAGAAAAAATATATTTAGCTTTTGGTTCTTGGGTGAGACATTCTGGGTTTGCTCCTTTCCTAGAAAGGCAACCTTGGGTGACATATTTACCTTCACTAACTTCGGTTTCCAGATCTGTAAAGTGAGGGTAAGAATGCGTCATATGGTGATGAGAATTCAGTGGGGTAATGCAGTGAGAAGTACTTAGCACAAGGCTTGGACATCACACGTTTCCAGAGAAGGTCAGCTATCTTCAGCATCAGCATCATCTTCATTATCATCATCATTCACAACTATGTCCTCCAGGATGTCACTCAGTGACTGTGACTTGGGAAGGTCTCAGAACCAATGCTCCTGATGAGAGACAGGACAGGAGCCTCTCCCTCTCTGATACAAATAATCAACTGCGACCTTCCTTTCCCTTCCATGAAGATCCGCTTATCCATGGCAAGTCAACACAGCGTTCTTATATTGAATGATACCTCTCTACCTCCTTACTAGCTCCCTTGGTCCTGAATAATTAAGTAGAATTTTCTTTTTGTCAAACATTTTGTGGAGAAAAGCTCGAGGTGGGTACATGCAGCCTGCTAAAAGTTTTTTTATCTCCTCCAAATGAGCACAAGGGATAGTATTTCAGTAGTTCAACAGTTACATTCAGTTCAGAGTCACTAACCAGATTTTTTACCAAGTTTTTGTACTATCTGTGAGTTCTTCACAGGGGCTTTGCGGGAGAGCAGAATTCAAGTTACCTCACTTATCTCCTACCCAACAAATTAAACAAAAAGAGCTGCCTCCATCTTTCATATCAGAACAAGTTCCAGAAAAGGAGATTCAATTCAGCCGGCATCTTGGCACACACACTATTACCGCAATACAGCCCCTGGGAAGTAACTGAGCCCCAGAGAGCCTTGGTAATTTAGTAAATGGAAACTCGCCTGAGGTCACACAGTCAGTCAGACGGGACAACACTCAGGTCTTAGACAGTCCCAAGGCTGCACAGTCCAGTGTCTCCCAACCTTTAGAGCCTGGTTTATTCTTCCCAGTGGTTGACCTAATCGCTCTTATCCTGCCGTCTGGAAAGCTCCAGGGATCCCCTTTTAAGTCCCACTCACCTTGCCCTTTGCACAGGTATCACCTTGGAGGAAATCTATTCGACCTCATTAGCCTCAGATCCCACCATCTTTGAATGAGAGGAGATGAACCAAAGTGTGGTATGTCCACTCCCTTGAGAGATGGGGTAAAGAAAGGCATGGCCTGTGCATTGCGAGCGCCCTGCAGTAACAGTCGAGGTCTCTGCCTCGGAGCAGCGGAGAGCACAGGGCGTCGTCAGAGGCTCTTGCTTGCCTATCACACTCGAACTCTCCAGAGCACATCCGCATGCTACTGAGCCTTCCAACCATCCCACGAGGAGGGCAGAGCAGGAATTACGAAGCCCCATGTTTTTAGGTGAGTAAGATGAACCTCAGAAAGGTGGAACGGTTTTTCCAAAGTCACATAGCTAGTGAGCAGTCAGGCCAGGACCAGGCAGAACCAAGACCAGGTATTTTTCCCAGACTTTCTCTCACACACATTGGAAAAGAAAGCTCGGGGTGGATCCTGTCTCAAGCTTGATTAGAAATGCTCTGATCATCAGTTGATGCTTTAATGAGGACGAGCTGGCAGTCAGCTGAGAACAAGAATGGTACAAACTTACTATCACGGGGAAGCCTGGGATGTGGTCAGATGGAGGAAAGGAGAAGAGAGGAGGGTTCCCAGGGCAAAGATCTCAAACTCCATTGTTTTATTGAAGATGAGATCTGACCAGGCCAAACCAACCGATTTGTAAGCTCTTTGGGCTCTGGTCCAAGACAGAGATTTTGTGTCTCTAATGGCCAGCATGCTGCTGAGCAGACTAAATTCACGTACAGGTTTGGTGAATGAACGAATGAATGAATGAATGAATGTGTCCACGCTAACTCTTGGTTTTGTCTTTTACAAGGTCATTGACCTCATCTCTGGTTTTCTCCCTGGCTCCTCTCCAATCTCTCTAGCCCAGGTCAGTGTCAGGGCTCTAATCAAGAAGGGAATTATGGCCCAATAAAGAAGTCATCTTGGCGCATTGCAGAGTGCAAGCAGCTCGGGGCCTGAGAGCAGTTTTCAGTTGAACCCAGCTAGCAGTTTTATTGTTCATTCCACCTGGATACATCAGATTTGACATTTCTCCCAGCAGAGGGATTGCTTGTTGCAAAACAAAATGAAATCAATACGGTTTTATTAGCCATCCAGTGTAATAAATTTGCCCCAGATGACAGCCTCAAGGCCCAATTCTTAGCAATCTAGGTTGAGTCTGAGATCACAAGGAATATGTTCAAATACTCTCCACTCCTCCTGCCCTCTCCTTTGTGTCCCGAGCAAAATCACCCCAGTCGCTTCCTTAATCACCCTCCGTCTCACAAACACTCTCCCAGACTCCAGGCTCTCTGCCCTCCAGCTTTTCTCCACCTGACCTGAACATTCCCTCCTTCCTGTGGTGTTTAGGGGCCCTCACAATGTGGCCCACCTCTCCTGATTGGTTTCTCACCTCTCCTCCCAATCACCCTACAGGTCAGTGGAACCACTCCCCAGTCAGTCCAGGAACATCCCCACCTTTGCTCACACTAGTCCCTCTCCCTAGAGTGCCCTTTCCTGCTTCTTTACCAGGAGACCTCCTACTCATCTTCCAGGACTCACTTCCTCTGGGAAGCCTTCCCCAGAGTTCCCCAGAAAGAGACATTTACTCCCTCCTCCACACTCTCTCAGCATTTATTCCTACTTTGATACCTGGCACATTATCTTTTAATTTCATTTATTCGTCTCTTCTCCTACTTGTAAATTCCTCTAAGATGGGTATGGTATGTTATTTAACTTTTAGACATCCTTGAATGCCCATCCCTATCACAGCATCCATACCATGCACCCAAAAGTGTACTGCACTGAAAGAGTTACCAAGGATGGTCCAAATCTCTGGAGAACTCAGGAGCTATCGATTCAGGCAAGTCATAGGTTGCACGCTGGTAAGAGCTATTGAAAGTTAAGGAACACCTCATAAGAGTATGCAAATTAGCGAAACTTTCTGGAGGGCAACTTAGCAATATATTTCAACATAGTAAATGTGTGAACTCTTTACATTCAGTTTCATCACTTTCCTCAGGGAATTGTGAGAAGCTATTACATCCTAAAAAAGAAACAACAAAAGATCCTGAAATAAATAAAATTACACATTAATAACAATGGGATGAAGAATACATATGGAGTTGAGAATTTTAAAACAACCTTTAAAATTACGCTCAGGTTAGAGAAGGAAAAATTAAAATTACAAACTATTCTAGAAGTAAACAGCAATGAAAGAACTAGATATCAAAACTTGTGGGAAATTGTCAATATGGTATTAGAAAAAAAAAAGCTATAGCCTCAAATGCATTTATTAGAAAACCAAACAGAAGCTACATGGAGAGAGAGAACAAACCCTCCCCCCCAAAAAAATAGAAAAGAGAAATTAATTTTAAAAATTAAGCTAATTACTAAAATCAAATCTGATTCTTTGAGAAGACGAATAAAATACATCTCTAACAAGTTTAATCAAAGAAAAAAATAGGACAGCAAAAACTAGCTTTTAGCTAAATGTAGGGAGATATACAGAGAGGATTGTTAAAATTATGAGAACAATATTTCTAATAAATTTGAAAATCTAGATGAAAGGAACTACTTTGCTAGAAAATGTAAATTGCCAAAAATGATGCAAGAAAAAGTAGAATTTCTGAATAAACCACCAATAACCAGGGAAGATATTCAGAAGGGTCTCAAAACATCCCCTTTCAAAAGATTCCAGGTCCAGACAGTTTTGCCAGGAGTTCTACCAAAACTTTAGGGAATAAATCAACATAATAACAACAAAGAATGATAAAATACCTAGATGAAATACCTATAAGCTTAATAATATGGAAAGAATCTTACTGAATGACAGACAAGGTGCAGACACACCATATTCTTAACTGGAAGGCTTAATGCTAGGAAGATGTTGATTCTTCCCAAATTGATCTGTAAATACAGTTTATTTCCAAGGATAATTCCAGCTGGATTTTTAAATGGAATTTGGATAGAATGAGGAATACACTGAAAATCTTTTCAATCCTCAAGTTATAAATGTCATTCCTGCTTATAATTTTCTCTATAAAACTTATGTTTTCTAGCTAAAAATCACACTTCCTTATTTTCTCTTTGTTTCCATAGGCACAGATAGCAATTGGATTGGGGGGGGGGGGCTACTACTATTGGCAATAACAACCAAAAAATTCATTATATTTATAAAATAAATATATTTAATACTTATAAATCTCACTCTGTGTGAATGCAGAAGGTATATCTTATCTCATATAATTCACCAAATACTGTGTAAGACACCTTGAGTTATAAGAAGTACCACTGACTTACAGACCACTAAAAGAGAAAAACCCCCACTATTTAATCTGTATCTCCCAATTTCAGAGCCAATAAAATCGAAAGAAAACATGTCTTAGAATCAATGAAGGATGTTATTATCCCCACTGTATAAAAGAAAACTGAAGCACATTCAGATTTAAGCAGCTTCTCTGTTAGTTTCTTCTGCGCTCTGCGTGGATTGTATTTCTCCTCACAACTCCATCCTACACTTAGAGTTGGTTTTGTTCATTCATTTATTTTTAATTAAGCATGTGCATAAAAACTACACCCCACTTATCCTACTACAAGCATACGATTTACTTGAACGACCCTGGAAAGGCCATTTCTCTTTGGAGGATGGGTTCTTTGTGTCTTAAGGCAATTCTAATGTTTCATATGACCTAAAGTCAGGACCCCTCAGACTATTGCATGTGTTAGATAGGGCTTTCCCTTTTATGGCAAGCATCTCAGGGTTTGGGGGAGGCTGAATGAGAAGACTTGAAAGGAAAAGCAGCATTCCTTAGAAAGAGCACTTAACAGCAATCCCGAGACCGCGTTCCAGTTCTGACCTGGCCTTTGGTCCACCAGCCTGTGAGGCGAGTCTGTGAGGAGCAGCAGCTACAGCCCCCCAGCATCTCCTCCTTCACCCACTCAAGTTAGAAAGGATCCTGGAGGACACCTGCTTCAACCCTCATGTTATAATGAGGAAACTGAGGCCCTCCTGGAGGAATGACCAGCCTTCATCACACACTCCATGGAAAGAGCTTGGGCTCTGGGGTCCATTCCAGACCTGCGCTGGAGCCCGGCTCTGCCGTTGGTTATCCACGTGACCTTGGGCAGGGCCCGTAAGCTCTCTGGAAAAGCTCTTCCCTAAAATGGTGAGGATTAATGGGTACCTGACACATGGTGTGGCATGAATCACATCATCAATATCACTTATTATTTACTACCTACCACTTCCCATCATTTACTCTGGTTATGCCTTCTCCACCTGTGCAGAGTAAGTCTGATTCCTCTGTAATGCAGTCCTGTCCCCAGGATCTCATCCAGATTATACTACACTGTCCCTTCAATCCTGTTTTTTGTGACATGATCTTTTGATACCTCGTGGATCCAGCTATCCTCATTGAAAGATTCCACTTGTAAATGTTTCTTTTAAAATGATACATACTACTAGAGTCAACACAGAAAAAAATGACAGACCATTAAAAATATTCACAGCATATATCAGAGGAAGGATTATTATCTCTCTAGTATACAAATGAAAAAATTCTATACCATATACTACATACATAATTTTTAAAAAATTTAATACCATATGGTATCACTCATATGTGGAATCTAAAAAAAAAGAAAAGAAAAGGACACTATGAACTCATCTACAAAACAGAAACAGACTCATAGACATAGTAAACAATCAATTTTTTTTACCTTTTTATTGAGTTATAGTCATTTTACAATGTTGTGTCAATTTCCAGTGTAGAGCATAGTTTTACATGAACATACGTATATTCATTGTCTCATTCTTTTTCGCTGTGAGCTACCACAAGATCTTGTATATATTTCCCTGTGCTATACAGTATAATCTTGTTTATCTATTCTGCGTATGCCTGTCAGTATCTACAAATTTCGAACTCCCAGTCTGTCCCTGTAAAGAATCTTATGGTTACAGGGGAAAGGGTTGGAAAGGGAAAAATCAGGGAGTTTGAGATTTACAAATGTTAGCCACTACATTATAGAATTTTTTAGAAGTTTTTGCTGTATAGCACAGGGAACTATGTTCAGTATCTTATAATAACCTTTAAAAAATATGAACATGAATATATGTATGTATATGCATGACTGGGACACTGTGCTGCACACCAGAAATTGACAAATTGTTACTGATGGTACTTCAATTAAAAAAAAAAATTAAGAGCCCAGTTGATAACTGGACAAAGGGTATAAGCCCCAAATTCACATGTGAGGATTTATAGCTAGTAAGTAAACATCTAGAGAAATAACCAACTTATTAATAATCAGAGAAATAACGTTTAAAAATGAGTATGAGGTGCTATTTTATGTGTAAAATTAGTTTTAAAAAAGAGGGGGAGTGTTTTGTCATGGTAATATCCAGTGCTAGCGAGGGTACAGGGAAACGCATGCTTCCAAAAGCATAAATGCTTGAATAAATTTATACGACTTACATATAAAACAATTTGGCAATATATCTGAAGAACAATAATAAGTGTTTATACTCTGATCCAATAAAATCAATTCTGGAAGTTATCTTAAAAAGTGAAAACATTTTTTACTGTTTATAAAAAATAAAAGAAGGCTCAAGTAGCCCACAGTAAGAAATTAGTTTAAACAATTCAATCTACATTCTCTAATGCAATGGTTTAATGGTCTCTGTACCCACATGAGAAAACGGTAATAATGCACAATTTATATTAAGCTGTTAATACTATATTTTTTAAAGTAAGCTATAAACTGTTGTAAATTGCAACTATGATCTAAAGAAAAGAACTCATAAGAAGAACGATTGTAAATAAATACACTAATATGTAAATGATTGTTTTCTTAAGACAGTGAAGTTATTTTGATTTTTCTTTTCACTTCAGCTGGAGGAATCCATGGTGACTGTACTCTGGTGTACTCCAGGAGGCTGCAGCCGCAGAAATACCTAACACCTCTGCAGGAAAATTCAGTTAAGTAAATCTTTGCTTTGACTAAGGAATTTTATCAAAAGGATTTTAAAAATAACAATAATGCATTTATTTCAAAAGCAAGTGCTGCCAAAAACAATTTTCCTAAAACCACTTCACTCCAGTATCTGGAGGCTGGTGAAAACATATCAGTTCGTGAGGGATGCATATATATTCGTATAAAAAGATGTCATGGCTATTTTCATTTGGGAACAGATCTTGCCGTTGAAATTATAAATCTGTGCTGTTTTTACCAGAAGAAGATAAAAATATTAAAAGGACAGCCAGGGTAATATCTTGTGGGGAATAACTTCCCAAACAGCTCCTTGAGAACATTTTGCTTTACTTACTTCATCTGCTGGCTGTGGCGGAGAGGGTCTGAGATCAACTGGGACTCTTGATTCCAATTCTGACAGCAGTTAATAAGACCTTGAGCGAGTTATTTAACGTCTCTAAGCCTCAGTTCTCTCATCAATTAAATGGGAACGAGAATACCTAGTTATAGAGGTATAGTAAGGAATAAACGAGAAAGGGAGTGTACTTCCAATGACCTACCAAAGCACATGGTTGGACACGGTATCCCATCATCCTACCAACCTGCAAGATTCCTGAGGGAAATATAAGTGTGGGGTCAGGCCTGGCAGAAGAATAGTCTTTACTGCCATGAGGGTTCTCACACTAACGCAGACTGAGCCACGGGGAGCACGCCTTTGTCCACCTGGCCTGGATCGTGAGTTCAAAGTGAAACTGAGCAGGACCCCGCAGGACTTTCCCAGGGACAGGACCCTGACGTCCCCTACGTCTTGTTTGTAAAAAAGCTTTAGCCACCTAGACCTTTCCCGAGTTACAAAAAGCAAATTTAATCAGAGAAGTGAGAAAAAGGGAGAAACAAAGGAAAACGGTCAAGCAAGACAATAATAAGGGTTTAACCATAAAACAAAGTCAAAGACCTTTTAGGTCCCCCTCGAGGGCTATACACAATATTCTGAGCCATATCCTTGAGTTGTTCTGCAGACACTAAAACCCCCACCAGGAGGAAGAAGTTAACTGCATGTCTGACCACCGGCACATAGACCCCGGACCCACTGGAACCAGAAGGCTGATAATATTGACTCTGGAAATACTGCCCGGCTACCTCACCACCAGCCAATCAGAAGTAGGTCCACAAGCTGATCGGGTACCCAGCAACTGTCTCCCTCACTTTGTCTTTAAAAACCATTCCCTGAAAGCCACTGGGGCGTTCAGGTCTTCCGAGCACAAGCAGCCCTTTCTCCTCGCCTGGACCCACACTGAGTGCCCCGCAGCCAAGGCAGCACTTTTTCTCACCACAACCTGGTAGCAGTAGGCTGGCTCTGCTGCATCTCAGGCGAGTGGACCCAGGTTTGACTCAGTAACAAGAGCTGACTGAGTGGCCTCCTTTGCCCTTTCCCTGTCAGCCCACATGAGAACCCCAGATCATACATCTCAGGTAGGGAGGACAGAGCAATGCAGGAAGAGCCCACATGCTCAGGAGCAGAGCAAGAGGGCCTCTATGGGCCTGCCCTCAGTAGAGCTGGTCTGGGCTTCACAGGCTGGGGCAGTAAAAGCCTCCAGGCTGTCTCACCTTCACGCAGCAAGGAACAAGATAAGACAACCTTCCGCAACAGCGGAGGACCGTTCTTCTTGGTCAAGGGTATATGAGTAGCTGTGCTCCTCTCCTAGAACATCCAAACAAGCGTTCAAGATGATAAAGGAGCACAAGAGAGTAAGAGAGAGCTGGTGCAGTGTTCCCTGAGCAAGAGAAACTCAGCCCTCTGGAAGGAAGAGGATCCCAAGAGATCAGCCCTATGTCAGCTCTGACCTATAAATGGTTCAACTCAGTGGATGCTCCCCATCCTGGTCCAGCAAAATGTGTTCTGATGCCAACAATCTGTAGCAATGCTCTTCCTACATAATGTGGAGAGAATGAGGCAGCAGCCAGGACTGGGTGAGTCTCCCCCAGCGACTTACATGAAGGACCAACACGTGGTCCATCATACCAACGTTATTTCCCTTTCTCTTCCAAGCTTCTGGTATTGTTGATGTGAAAAGGATAGTAAAGCTGATCTACTCTTGGAAGAAGGACTGGGTTTCAGGTATTAGGAGCAGAGAAGGGGTCAGAAGTAAGCCCTCACCAGCTCTTACCTGGAACTGACTCCAGAGGAAGGCTATGTAAGGTAGGGGGTATGGGTAAGAGCGGGAGGGGTGGGGAGTGGCCAAGGGCCAAGGGGGCAGGACTGAGCTCTGCTGCTTGGAAACCAGGGTTCAGGCACCAGTTGTCAGGTAGGAGCTCTAGACTTTAGCACCAGGGGCTGACCAGACATCCAGGAGCCAAGCATCATATTTCCATAATCTTTTGTCATGTCTACTAAACTAGCCTGATAAGGTCACAATATTTCTGTCATATTTTTTCTGAATTCTGGGGGAGAATATGGAACGATAGAGGATTCCTCAAATGCAGAGATCCCAAAGGCCTTGGTATGTACCCTCTGAAATGTAAGCATCTACTGGACATGGTGAGCACTTCCATGACAGTATCCGTCACCTGGGGGAGCTGGGGATCCTGCCTTCTCTTGCACTAGATGGACCAGGGACTCGGTCTTGGTGGTCCTTGTTGCTATCTATGGGACCACAGAGCAAAGCGGAGCAATCATGGCATTTGCCCACTTGACCAGGTTGACTGGTCCAGGATTGAAATCAACTTCAAGCTGGCTTATGAATCTTTTCCCTTCAGATGTTTGGAACCAGAGAAAACTCAGTCTCTCTCTGGTGGCCAAAGTCAGGATGGAAAACTTGAGAGCTGTCAGAGGCCATTTTCCTCCCATTTGGAAAAAAACAAGACTACAACTGAATAATAGTAATGACAGCTAACACTCTTTAAGCATCTTTACGTACCAGGCACCATGCCAAGCCCTTTATGTGCATTAATCCATTTCATCCTCACAACAACCCCAGGAGGTAAATAATATGATTATCATTATTTACAAAGGAAGAAATGGAGGCAAAACAAGGTTAAGTAAATTGCTCAGTATCACAAAGCTAGTAAGTAACAAAGTGTGAAGTGAGCTGGCTCCAGAGACCATCATCGTGAACACTACTCTTACAGAGCTGGCAGGCGGATAGGAGGGAAAATAAGAGATGGCCAAAGGCCTGGTCATGTTCTAGCCCCGGCTTGCCCTGGGTCTGTAGGGCAGACTGTGTGTACAGACAACACATGGTTGGTTCTCAAGGTGAATTTCTGTCACCAGCCACCAAGAAATTCCTGACAAAGATAGTGTCTGCCCAGCATGGAGCATGCTGCCCACCAACAACCTCCGTACTCCACATTTTACTCCTCCCAAAGTGAGATTCCAGTTCCAAATGAAATCACATCCTAAAACCCTCCAATACCCTCCTAGTGCCCTGGGACAAAGTCAAGACCTCTCTGTGTAACGTACAAGATTCTTCAGGGTCTTGCTCCTGCTTCATTTCTCACCATTCCCCCTACCCGCTTCCCACGACAATCTACAGCTAGTGGGGAGAAAAATGAATTCCTGGGCTCCCATGTATGGTCTCAATATCAGCATCATTTTATCTAAGCTCACCCCAGTTGCTTCCAAGTAGTTCTCAGGATTGGTGTCTGCTTTGGCTCCTGCTACCCGGACTGGTTTTTTCTGCTCACTTCTCCAGAGACAGAAAGCCAAAAATAGAAATCAAGACCTTAGCACTCCCAGATGAGGGCTGCTCACCTGGCTGACTCCCAAACACTGTATGCGCATCATTTCTGCCCACTGTGCTTCACCCAGCCGGGATTCCGCTGCCTAACTGAAGTGACACATGAGCAAGTGCCCTGCACAGTGCCTGGAACATGGTAGTTGCTGAGTATGTGATAGTCTCCTTCCTTTGTTCCTCTGTCCCTCTCATGGGACCCCTATTATTAAAGTGCTTTTGTCCTCATCCTGCCCCAATGAACGCATCTCAGGAGAGACTCCCCCATTCATCTGCCCTATGGTATATCGGTTCTATCAGGCCTCCTGTCCAAGTCCTAAGATCCAACAAGAATGGTTCAAGTCCTCGTGCCTTAGGTCAATGTGGGTGCTGCTTTGGGGGCTGGGTCTGTGGCTGCAGGTGGGTATGAAGGGCTTAGCTGTGAAGAGGAAAGAGCTTCAGAAGCTGACACCCCGGGAGACCCAATAGGACCTGCCCACACAGCACCTTTCCCTGACCCTGCATTCACTTTAAAAAGAACAAGCTCAAAGCAAGCTGTTCTGGAAGCTTGTTCCATCTTCATAGCAATTCTATTTGTGTCAGCAGAAGAAAGAGGGTGGAGCATCCCATTTGGGTACAATTGGAACAATTACCCCATTAAATGTGATGATTACAGTTTGATCATTCGTAGCCAATGGCAAGATTGGTTCCAAGATCTCCTCCGCATTGAAACTTTCTATAAAGAAACTACTTATTTTGCAGAGCCACAGCCTTCCAGTGCCTACCTTTCCAAAAGGACATAAATTCTGGTATTTCTCTTTGTGCTGTGCTGCTAAATTTAATGGTGACCCATGGCAATTCTCTGGATAATTTAAACCAGAACGACTAGACCTTTTACATGTGTCCATCAGCTTAAGAGCCTCTGTCTTGTCAGATGCCATGTGACATTTTGACATTCATTTGACTAAGGTGGCAGCATAAATAGTGTTTCTCTCAAGGCCCTGAATAAAAAAGCTATATTCAGATTTCATTTTGTATCTGTAAGCTGTGTAACTGATCTGCCCACTCTGGACATCAGAATCTTATCTGCATAATTCAAGGTTTGGAACCTTATCATGGCTGCAAAAAGTTGAGAATAAATAAATCTAACCCATGAAATAAACTATATACAGATTGCCATGTAAATTATTTAAGTGTAAGTACATAAAACCAGTTATAACCATCACCATGGGATGAGAAGTTATCTTCAGGGATGGTGAAGCCCTTTGATCCCTAGCCAGATATGTCTAAAGAAACATTTCTGCCCTCTTCCTGTCCAGAAGGTCTTCATGTGTCATCCCGAGTCTGCATTATAACTCCTTTTGGGGCCCAAAGGGCCCATGTTCCACACATATCTGCCCTTAATGGCCACCTCCTAGTCTTGAGGTTTTGAGAATTCTCAGTCTCTCCTTCTGTAGTAGTTCCAAGTTCATGCCTTAAGTGCTGACAGAATCACTAGATCAATATTTTTATGTTCTAGTGGCCACTACTCCTGAGGTACCAATGCAAATATCCACAAACGCTCCAACTTCAAGACGTTCACCGTCCTGCTGGCCTTTCTGCAGCTGCTTGAGGCCGAGCAGTGTTACATGTGTCGCTCGGGCTTTCAAGGGAAGAGCACAGCCTCCACATGAAGTGCCATCCTCGGGTGTCTCCTACCACCTGGAGGTCCTCTGCCCCCTCTTGCCTACAGCAGTTTGGAGTGTTGCTGTTTCTCTATTTCAAATGCTCTCATATCCAACCTACACACGTTCTGTTAATCTGGAGAGGATACCTTTGTCATCTCTGGGTCTTTCACAGGAAAACATCCACGCCTTTCATATGTATCTATGCCACAAGTTGTTTATCCATTTATCCTTTGATAGACATGTTTGGGCTGTTTCTATCTTTTGACTAGTATGAGTGCTGTTATGAACATGCGTGTATATGTACTTGCCTGATTGCTTGAGTATCTGTTTTAACACTTCGGATAGACACCTAGGAATGGGATTGCAGGCTCATATGGTAATCCTATGTTTAACCTTTTGAGGGAAGACCCATTTCTTTCTAAATGAATGGCCAATTCTTTATGAAAGGGGGGTGGATGTTTTCCCATGGAAGACCCAGAGATGACAACACATCCTCTACAGAGGGAAGGACTGTCTTATGTTTAGATTCTCACGGCTTAGCACAGTGCCTGGCACCATACATAGTGCCCAATAAGAATTAGCTGAAGAATCAATGAGCGACACTATCAAATATGATATAACATTGAGAAGTATATAATGCTTTAACAGTTATTTATTTTCTTTTTATTATTCTTTCCTTTGATTCACTGTGATCAGCCAACTTGTAGTGGGGTGTCATTGCCAGCCCTCTAGTACAATTAGGAAAAAATTTCTTCCCAGATCTGTGGAGGCCAGGGGTTAGTGATCACTTTCAAGCCATGAAAAATGTGATATTAACATAAAATAACATAAAGCTTTTGTGACAACGGACTCTTCTGACTCAAGGATTGCACAACAACTATAAAATTTGTTGCAGAAATAAGGGCAAAGGATGGTCTTTGGTTCAGTCCACACACTCCCTCTAGTGTTGAGAACTCCAAGTAAGCTAAGGAAGGACATGGAGTCTGTTGGGTCCCATTGATCTCTCTTTCAATGCCTCCTTTACTTGCTTTAAAAAAACACACTGGGATTCCTTCACATCACTTATTCCAAGAGAAAAGATCTGACCGATCTTTTGATGACCAGGCTGCATCCTCTCTCCTCAAAGTCACCAGAGCTACATTCACTGGCTATCTGGCCATCTCATGTGATTATGCCCAGCCTGGGTCCCCAGACCTCTGGGCATCAGAGGAAAGAGTATTGGGGTCCCCAAGAGGGTCCTGGCATTTCAATATGCCTAAGGAAATTGTACTGTTGCTGGAGATGAGATGGAAAACCACCAAGGAAATTGGCAGGTACTTTTGCCTTCAGCTGGAATTTATCAGCTTGGTCTTTGATCATCACTGCTTATCTCCCACTTGCTAAATGGCAGTCATCTTTGTCTTGAATTAACTGAAAATAGGAAAATAGGTAATATCTTCATAATGTGATTGGTAAAGAATGTAAGGTATTCAAATGTGGGGCGTACAAGGGTGAAAATGCAGTAACAGTGGTCCTTTTCCGTGAAAAAATCAGGACCCACCTCCTAGCTACCCTAGCGGCCTCTGAGGTATGGATTAACCAGACTGCTTCCAGAGGGGAGCATTTCTCACGGCCAGGTCCCTCATCAGATGTCAGGAGCAGCAGTGATTCATTAGCTTGTACTAGTGAATGGCAGGTAGTATTTTCTGGAAAGGCATTCAAACTTATCAGTTTGGGCTCAAAAACTTTTGGAATCTCCTGAGAGTCTACTCAAAATTCTACCTAAAGTGTTTAGTCTCTTTTTATTCTTCTTTATTTTGGGTTTTTTTTCTCCCCCAATTCCACCCAATCTTCCAAATGCCTCCTATGCCCCAATCTATCAGGTCTTCTCACCAAACTATGACTATATTTTGAATGTTTATTCATTTATTTGACACAAAGGCTTGTTATGGGCCAGGAATGATGTTGGAGAAGATGGTGACAGATGTGTCTCTACCATCGTGAAGGATACAAATAAGAGGTGCCATCTGTTTACAATAGCCAAGACACGGAAACAACCCAAATGTCCATGGACAGACGACTGGATAAAGAAGATGTGGTGTATATAGACAATGGAATACTACTCAGTCATAAAAAAAGAATAAAATAATGTCATTGCAGCAGCATGGATGGACCTGGAGATTGTCATTCTAAGTGAAGTAAGTTAGAAAGGAAAGGAAAAATACTACATGATATCGCTGATATGTGGAATCTTAAAAAAAAGGACACAAATGAACTCATCTATAAGACAGAAACAGACTCACAGACAGAGAACAAACATGTTACCAGGGGGTAAGGGGGGTGGGAAGGGATAAATTGGGAATTTGAAATTTGCATGTCTTGGGAAATGATGGAAATGTTAGCTATTTTGATTGCAGTGGTGGTTTTATTGGTGTACACATCTATCAAAATTCATCAAATTGTACGTTTGAAATATGTGTAGTTTACTGTACAGGAATCACACCATAATAAAGGTGTTAGAAGAAAAAGTGCCATGACACGGGAAGCTTGGGTTGCTATGGGAGTCCATAACAAATACACGAAAGCTCCATGTGGGGAGAGGAAGGACCCCACCCCCCTCACCCCACCCAAGAATTGTATTTAAACTAAGATCTGAAGGACAGGAAGGAATGCACCAGGTAAAGAGGAGGAGAAATTGCTCCGAATTGAGAGAGCACCATGGGCAGAGGCCCTGAAGTGGGAAGGAGCAGGAGGTTACTAAAATGTCCTTGCTTACTCCAATCCTCTTTCCTAGACCTCCTCCCTACAATCTCTACCTAACACAAACCCTTCAAAACACGGATCAAACCTTACCTCCTCTTGCTAACCGTGACCAAAAAGTATCATCCTCAACTGAACCAAAGAATTTTCTCCTGTAACATTTAGATGGCATTAATCTATTCCTGCTGTGTGTCGAAGTTATTAGCAGGGTCTGAGATCGTACCTACTCACAAGATAAGTTAGCCTGCCACCGTTGCATCGACGTTGGCAGAAGACATGAGGCTCCTTGGCCAGAGACAAAGGGTATAACTACTCATAGCACAGCACGCAGTCAAGCATCAGAATATTTGAATGATTCCCCTTCCCTGAGTCCCATGGTGGGGATGCAGATAGGCCCAGGTGGGTACCTGAGTGTGCAGTGGATTGCATTACAGAAAGGAACCCTAAGCTATAAAAACCCAAATCTTTTAGAACAGGCAATAAGCATGAGGCCTTTTGCTCCGGAGGGACAGACTATACTTCCCAAGGCTGTTCATTATACAAACTTCCTTAAAAAGAGAGTCCATAACAAAAGGCAGAGAGGGCCTCTGTGGGCAAGCTATGCAGAAGCATGAGTGACCCATGGCAAATAATCTCCCAACACTGAGCAAAAGGCAACAGGCATTAGTAATAAAAACAGCTACAGCTTTTTTGGTGTTTATATGTGTCATGTATTGTGCTAAGTATTTTATATGTATTGTCTCCTTTATTCCTCTTAACATACTTTTGAGAAAATATTAACAAATTAATGGGAAAATGCTTTTATAAACTAAGATTTTCAGCAAATAATTAATAGCAACAATAGACAGTTTAGAAACACAGGAGCGTTAGAGAGGTCTCAGGAAGCTGTAAAATCTATTAGCTGCATACCACCTAGACTCACTCCATCTACTGTCCCTGCTTCGGCCTCTCTGTCCTTTGGCCCACTTAGCAAAATATGGCTGTGCCGGCTCCCAAATTCACTTGCTGTGGTTCCACCCAGCTTCAGAAGGTAATTAAGAATCCCTGAATCCAATTGCCAATTACACAAAAAAGAATATGATTGGCCCACCATCAACACTGTGTATTTGTGTTTAGGAGAGTTTTACAGTAATACAAATAGCAATCAATATGTATTAATGTAAAAGAGGTACACTTTTTTCCATAATCCTTACTGAATTTAAGTAAGGGTTTTTCTTGGGGGGAGAGGGGAGTAATTAGGTTTATTCATTTATTTAATTTTAGAGGAGGTACTGGGAATTGAATCCAGGGCCTCTTGTATGTTAAGCCTGAGCCCTACCACTTGAGCTATACCCTCCCCACCATTACTGAATTTAAGGTAAGTGAAAATTTTGTGTTCCCAATTACTAGTCTATATATTCCAGTAGGCTGTGAGCTCCTCCAGAGCAGCTGGAGTTATTTTTATTAATAATGCCTGTTGACTTTACTTATATCATTTGAAGAATTATAATCATATTGGGGAGATAAATATATATATTTGCATATTTTATATTTATTATATTTATATATTTATATATATATAAATTAAGCATTTTCTTGTCACTAAGTTTTTTTTAATACTTAATGATTGTATAATATTCCAGTTTGGGACATTTCTGCAGTTTATTGAATTATTTTGAATATTTAGATTATTTTCAATTTTTCACTATTATAATTAATATTGCTAGAGTTATCATCTTTAAACATCTTAGCTACAGATGTGATTCTTATTTTAGAGTAGAATCTTGGAAGTGAAACTGGCTACTCAATTTTAAGTTTTATACCTTATTGTTTTCCAAATATGTTGTACTAACATACACTCCTGCCAGCAGCGTGAATGACTCTATCTGATGGTTTATTTGGAAGAATTTATAATTATTTTTTAGAAAAATTTTAATAGCTAAAAATGTTATTGCTTTATGTTTTTTTTTTAACTGATGTGATTAGGTTTTTTTCTTTAGTTTTTAATAACAATTTATATTTCCTTTCCATAAATTGTCTATTAAAGCCCTGGCAGAAATCAAGTGTTTTAATGTGCCTCAGTGCTTTGAATGGTGCTTGTCACGGAGCTGATGATGCTCACAAAGCTTTGAAAACAAATTCGTAGATTGAGTAATCTAGTGGTAACTTTTTACATCCTTGTAAGAATAATTAAGCCACTAAAATCTAACAACTGTAACCACTTTAGAATTTACAAAGACTATATTAGCACATTTGAACCCCACAAGTACTGTGTGTTGTTATTTTCAGCATTTTACCATGTGGGGCAAAGACTGCGGTAATTAAATTCTGAAAGGGATAAATGGGGAAAATCAGGTCCACCCTAGAAATTGAGAAATTCGGTTTCCCTGAAGAGAGCGTCTAAACCAAGTAAAGTACGTCCTCCTGTACACGAGAGGGCGAAGCAGCAGGATATGAAGCAGCAAGAATGAGGGACTCGCTGAACTACACTTCCCAGAGGTCTCTGCGCGATCCCCCGAGATGCTCAGCCGCCGAGGACTGCACGTCCCAGGTTGCCGTGCGGCTAGACGTGACTCCTACCGATTTAAGCTCTTAATGGCCGTTGGCTCTCCGTCGGGAACTGGTTGTTGAGCTGTACACCTCGTTGCTAGGCCCCGGAAGTTTCTCAAACAAGATGTCGCTTTCCTAGGGCGGTAACGGCGTATAGAGTTGGGGAGGGGTGGTGGGAGAAGAGGAGCCGCTCTGAACCATGCTAGGGAATTGTGGGTCCGTGTGTGAGGAGGCCCGGCTTTGCTGGACCGCGGTGCGAGCCCGCACCGGGAAGTGTGCCTGTGCCAGGCCGAAAACTACATTTCCCAGCATCCTCGCGGTGCTAGAACTACCTTGCCCGAAAGCGTGAGCTCATTCATCTAGTCTTTCGCCCCTTCCCGCCGGCCGGAAAACCGAGGGCATGTGGAGTCGCCGGGTTTGGCTGCTCCTGCGGTCTGAAGGCAGCGGGGGCCGCCGGGCTTCAACTCCCCGCGGGCGTTTCTCGCTGGCCCTGCCGAGAGGTGAGAAAAGGCACCGTATTACCGACGCCTGCGTGCTTTGTAGGGAGACGGTGCCCGTGGTTCTTGCCTGCTCGGGCGAGCGGGAGGCAATGGTGCCACGCCCTCCTCCCAACCCACTCCTGGCGCTGGCGACCCGGCTGCTGGGGCTCACCCGGTGGGGTTGAGGCGGGAGGGGCGAGGACCGAGCAGAGGACTGCCATTCTATTCTGGCTGAGCTTCCCACATGGCTCCATTACTAGAGCTGCCGTCAGCCTTTTTTCTGAGCCCTTGTTTTTTTTAATTAAATCAGGCTGATAATCCCTGCCCTTTCGTAGGTGTGTCAGGAAACCACAGAGTAAGCAGTGTTGGGGAAGTCCTGATTTCTTTTGCGCCCTGTTCAAACTTAGACTGTATTACGCAGGTGCTGTCCTCGACCCCAGGTTTTTAGTAAAACTACAGCGTACATTTCAGGTCAGGTCACTTGGCAGTCAGCTATTCGAACAACAACAAAAGAAAACGGCAATGCGGGGACCTACAGGTGTTGCCTGGCCAGCGCACCTGACAGCAATGTGTCCTAGTTATCTGGCTTTATTGAGAGATGCTTCCAGAATCTTTGTTTTCCCCAGTTTTTAAACTCTTTAAGGTTGTTCGCGGAGGAGGCACTTCATACTAACCTTAGCATTCTCGGTTCACCGTAAATCTAAGGTGCCTGGTGAACTGAGCCGCCTAGTACCACTACTTTGTTAAGCTGTTACCATATTGTTTCATTTTACTCACATGGCAAGAATATAGCTGTCCATCCCCCATCTATAAGACCGCTGTTAAGCACACAGGGTCCTTCACAAGGTACTTGGTTACATATTTAGGTATTTAGTATACAAACACATTATGATGGTCTTTACAAAAAGGACGTAGCATTTTTTGAACCCTAGGAAATCGCCCAACCTCAATCGTTTGTAAACTTGTAGAGCTATGCTTTTTTACATATGCAAATGAAAACGGAATATTAAACATTTTAAGAGAATGAACTTTGCAGTACATGCCATACATGGAAAATGCATCAACATAATTAAACAGTAATGTCTCAGCATGTTTGTTGATTTAACCTGCCTGAATCTGAGTGTTCTTAGAGAAACCTTAAGTGGCCCCTTGCACCTAATGTAATTGGGTCCCTCATCACTAAATACTTATTGAATGTTTACTGTATACAAGTAGTTTGTTTGCCTAATATTGTTAGTAATAAAGGAATTTGAAAACCTTGAGCTCTGACCCAGGGAATGAGCTTAATTATTGTCTAGTCCAATTCCCTTCTTAAAGAGAAGGGACAGAAAGGTGATGTTATTTGTCTTAAGTTTTGTGACCAGTAGTGCTGGGTTCATTACTACTTCCCAAATTTAGCAGAATATCAAAAACACTGGAGGGTGCTTTTAAAAACAGATTTTAGGCCTTCCCCTAGAACTACTGGGTCAGTATCCAGAGGTGGAGCCCAGAGAGCTCTGTGTTAGTTTATTATTTAATATATTGAAGTATAGGTGATTTACAGTGTGTTAGTTTCTGGTAAACAGCAAAGTGATTCAGTTTTATATGTCTATATTCTTTTCCAGATTGTTTTCCATTATAGTTCATTACAAAATATTGAAGATAGTCCCCTCTGCTGTACAGTAAAACCTGTTGTTTATCTAATTTGTATGTAATAGTTTATATCTGCTAACCCCTAACTCCTAATTTATTCTTCCCCCACTCTCCCCTTTGGTAACCATAAGTTTGTTTTCTGTGTCTATGACTCTATTTTGTAAATAAGTTTATTTGTATCCTTTTTTTTAGATTTTACATGTAAGTGATGTGATATTTATCTTTCTCTGTCTGACTTACTTCACTTAGTGTGATAATCTCAGGTTCCATCCATGTTGCTGCAGATGGCATTCTTTCATTCTTTTTTATGGCTGAGTAGTATTCCATTCTGTATATATACACCACATCTTTATCCAGTCATCTGTGGATGGACATTTAGGTTGCTTCCATATCTTGACTGTTGTAAATAGTGCTGCTGTGAACACTGGGGTACATTTATCTTTTTGAATTAGAGTTTTCTCCAGACATATGCCCAGGAGTGGGATTGCTGGATCATGTGGTAACTCTGTTTTTAGTTTCTTAAGGAACCTCCATACTGTTTGTCCATAGTGGCTGCACCAGCTTATATTCCCATCAACTGTGTAGGAGGGCTCTCTTTTCTTTATACCCCTCCAGAATTTATCATTTGTGTACTTTTTAATAGATGGCCATTCTGACTGGTGTGAAGTAATACCTCATTGTAGTTTTGTCTGCATTTCTCTAGTAATCAGCAATGTTGAGCATCTTTTCATGTGCCTATTGCCCATCTGTATGTCATCTTCAGAGAAATGTCTCTTTAGATCTTCTGCCCATTTTTTAATTGGTTTGTTTGGTTTTTTTGTTACTGAGTTGTATGAGCTGTTAGTGTTATTTTGGAAAGTAAGCCCTTGTCAGTCACATCGTTCACAAATATTTTCTCCCATTCTGTAGGTTGTCTTTTTGTTTTGTTTATGGTTTCCTTTGCTGTACAAAAGCTTATAAGTTTGATTAGATCCCATTTGTTTGTTTGTTTGTTTTGTTTTGTTTTTATTTCTGTTATCTTGGGAGACTGACCTAAGGAAACATTGCTATGATTTATGACAGAGAATGTTTTGCCTATGTTCTCTTCTAGAAGATGTATGGTATCCTGTCTTATGTTTGAGTCTTTAAGCCATTTGAGTTTATTTTTGTGTATGGCATGAGGGAATGTTATAACTTCATTGCTTTACATGCAGCTGACCAGCTTTCCCAACACCACTTGCTGAAAAGACTGTCTTTTCTCCATTGTATATTCTTGCCTCCTTAGTTGAAGATTAATTAACTGTAAGTGTGGATTTATTTTTCGGCTCTCTATTCTGTTCCATTGATCTATATGTCTTTTTTTGTGTGTGCCAATACTATGCTGTTTTGATTACTGTAGTTTTGTAGTATTATCTGAAGTCTGGAAGGGTTATTCCTCCAGCTTTGTTCTTTTGCCTCAGGATTGCTTTGGCAATTCTGGGTCTTTTATGGTTCCATATAAATTTTAGGATTATTTGTTCTAGTTCTATGAGAAACGTCATGGGTAATTTGATAGGGATTGCATTGAATCTATAGATTGCTTTGGATAGTATGGTCATTTAAAAGTATTAATTTTTCCAATCTAAGAGCATGAGAAATCTTTTCATTTCTTCCTTTGTCAGTAATTCTCAGCATATAAGTCTTTCATCTTGTCAGGTTTATTCTGAAGTATTTTATTTTTTTGATGCAATTTTAAAGTGGATTTTTAACTTTCCTTTTTTGATATTTCATTGCTAGTGTAAAGAAATGCAACAGATTTCTGTATGTTAATCTTGTATCCTGGTACCTTGCTGAATTTGTGTCTCAGTTCTAGTAGTTTTGTGTGGAGTTTTTAGGGTTTTCTATATATTATATCATGTCGTCTGCATATGTTGACAGTTTTACCTCTTTCCTTGCATTTTGAATCCCTTTTATTCCTTTTTCTTGTCTAATTAGATATGGATAGGACTTCCAGTACTGTGTTGAATAGAAGTGGTGAGAGTGGGCATCCTTGTCTTGTTCCAGATTTTAGCAGGAAGACTTTCACCTTTTCACTGTTCAGTATTATGTTGGCTACGGGTTTGTCATAAATAGCTTTTATTATGTTGAGATATGTTCCCTCTATATGCACTTTGGTAAGAGGTTTTTTTTTTTTTTTTTTATCATGAATGAATGTTGAATTTTATCAAATGCTTTTTCTGCATCTATTGAGATGATCATGTGGTTTTTGTCTTTTGTTTTGTTGATGTGGTGATCACATTGATTTGCATATGTTGAGTCACCCTTGTGACCCTGGGATGAATCTAACTTGATTGTAGTGTATAATCTTTTTTATGGGTTGTTGGATTCAGGTTGCTAATGTTTTGTTGAGAATTTTTGCATATATGTTCATCAGTGATACTGGCCTGTAATTTTCTTTTTTGGTAGTGTCTTTGTCTGGTTTTGGTGTCAGGGTGACAGTGGCTTCATTGAGCAACTTTGAGAGTGTTCCCTCCTCTTCAGTCTTTTGGAAGAGTTTGAGAAGGATCGGTATAAGTTCTTCTTTGTATGTTTGGTAGAATTCTGCAATGACACCATCTGGCCCTAGACTTTTGTTTACAGGGAGTTTTTTGTTTATTTGTTTTTTTAATTACACACTATTTCACTTCTAGTGATTGGTCTGTTCAGATTATCTGTTTCTTCTTGATTCAGGTTTGGTGGACTGTATGTTTCTAGAAACTTGTCTGTTTTTGTAGGTTGTCCAATTTATTGGCATGTAATTGTTCATAATATTCTCATTTGTTTTTGTTTTGTTTTTTGTATTTCTGTGGTGTCAGTTGTTATTTCTCCTTTTTCATTTCTTATTTTCTTTATTTACATCCTCTCCTTTTCTTCTTGGTAAGCCTGGCCAGAGGTTTGTCGATTTTTGTTTACTCTTTCTAAAAACCAGCTCTTGGTTTCATTGATTTTTAAAAAAAATCTCTTTTATTTTTTTCCTCTCTGATCTTTATTATATCCTTCCTTCTGCTGACTTTAGGTTTTGTTTGTTCTTCTTTTTCTACTTCTTTTAGGTGGTAGGTTAAGTTGTTTGGGATTTTTTTTTTTTTTTTTTTTTTTTTTTTTTTTTTTGGTTTTTTTGAGGAAGGCCTATATAGCTGTAAACTTCCCTCTTAGGACTTCTTTTGATGCATCCCATAGATTTTGTGTGTTTGTGTTTCTGTTGTCATTTATCTCAAGATACTTTTTAATTTCCTTTTGATTTCATTGTTGGCCCATTGGTTTTTTAGTAGTATATTGTTTAGTCTGCACATAATTGTTTTTTTCTTGTTTCCCTTTCTGTGGTTGATTTCTAGTTTCATGCTGTTGTGGTCAGAAAGATGCTTGAAATCATTTCTATCCTCTTAAATTTGTTGAGGCTTGTTTTGTGTCATAATATGTGGTTTATCCTAACAATATGTGGTTGTTCCATGTGTGCTTGAAAAGAATGTGTATTCTGGCTCCCACCACCGCTTGGGCTGGGGAGTACCATGAGGTGGCACAGATCCTCTGTGCCAGTCTCTCTCTCTTCTTCCTGCTGCAAACTGGCTGCTGTGTTCTCCAAACCTGTGGGGCTCCCTTTCTATCTCAGCTGATCTCCCTGCTGGTGAAGGGGCTTCCTAGGGTGAGAGAACTTTTCCTCTTTCACAGCTCCCTCCCAGGGGTACAGGTCCTGTCCCAATTTTTTCTTTTCCTATGCTACTTGATTACCACCTACTTGAGAAAGGTGGTAACTTTTCTCATCGTTTTCATTGTATGAGATCTGCCAGAGTTCAGTAGGTATTCTATGAGAATTGTTCCACATGTAGATATATTTTTGATGTATTTGTGGGAGAAGGTGAGCTCTGTGTCCTTCCATTCTGCCATCTTGATCCAAGCCCAAGGTGGAAATTTTGAAGATACTTGTTCCAAATGAATAAAGAAATCTTTAGATGGTTATTTTAAAATGGGGTAAATAAAATTGACATTAATAGGACTAAATCAAAGGTTTGATACTGTGCTACCTAAGGTTGGATGGGCCAAAGGAACCCCCTGCTGGCCCCAACATTAAAGGGCCCCAAACAAGTCTGCTCTATTTACCCCAGTTTAATACACACACTTCAAAAGCTGGAAGAAAATTACACTGAGATACCTGACCAGCAATTACTTGGAGCAACAGTTTGAACAATTAATCAAGTTAAAAGAGTGACAAAAGGGCCTGATTCCCTTGGCTAACCCCATACTGGGGACCCCAGAGCTTTTTATAAAAAATAGATAAAATTGTTAGGATAAAAAAAAAAAGGCTTCTAGGACTTCTTGTAAGACTAACACTTGTTGATTGCATCCTAATGGAAACCAAAGTTGATGGTGTAGTAGTTGATAGAATTGAGATGAAGGTCTGTAAAAGTTGGTATATTTAAATAGTCTTTATATAAGATGGTTACATCTGTTTTGCTGAATTATATTGTGGGATAGACATGTTTCACTGGGAAAGGCTTCTCCTGCTTCGTATTATAAGACAGGGCATATGAATCTGCCCCTCAGGATACATTAATGAAATACAGTAAAGGAAACCAATAGGGTTACCTGAGCCCATACAGTATAAAGTAATACTGGGAACTAATATTCAGAAACTGATCAAAATGGTAGAGACTTTGAGTCTAACCTGTGCACTCAGAGAGCCTTTGTTGAATGCTTTATGCAAGCTTTTGAAGACATGATAAATTAAAGCCCAAACATTCCAGAATATAGAGCTCTTGAGCTTCAGTTTGGTTGGAAATCTTCTCACTGATATAAGAAAGGAAATGAAAGAAAATAGTTGGGCAAATCAGTCTTTTAATATTATTTATGTGACAGACCAGTTCTTTGGCGAGTTAAAAGCAACTGTCGTTATCTTGCAAATCTCTACAAATCAGAAATGTAAAAACAGCCCACAATGACATGAGACTGAGCCTAATTTGCTCAATCAGGTAAAACCTGAAACCAAGGGGAGGGGAGGTAGTTTTCATTTGAACTCTTTAGTCATAATTATGTTTTGAGAATGTCTGTCTAAAATAGTTTCTTCAGATTTTTGGTAACTTGAGTTTTGCTAAGTTAAATGATGGGAATTCTTTGGATATCCAGGTCATTTTACGTAAGATAAAATATTGGATCATTAAATACTAAATGGATCCAAATTTACCTACTTTTGTCTCCTTACAAGAGGAAAACTAATGTGTTTGGCTATCACAATGAGGAAAGAAATTAAATTATAGGTTTCTAGAGGTTATGGGATATTCCAGTCAGGAAATGCTGGTATGACGGAGTGCAATCATTTGCTGCATGTAGGTTTTTGCTAGAGATAAAGGTTTTTAAGGGTTAAAATTGTAATATGAAATTAAAAGCACTAAAGATAATAAGGGAAACATTTCAATATGCAGGGAAAGTACAATGAGTGTTTTCTGCAAAAGAAGGTATGGGAAATGGAAATAGATTTTGCTAAGGGGAGAGAATGATTTTGCCCTAGAGCTGGTTATTTTTGGATGGAAAAATAAGGGACAAACTAATATGGCTACAAAAAGTTTTGAAAGGTTTGTAGAAAGGGAGCCCTGGAAAAGGAGTTTTGTACATGGTCAGGCTGGGTTTAGATTAAATTTAATTAGGTAAATGGGTTTTGTTATTAAAAGTAGGCTGGTGCGGGACTAGATTTGGTTTTTCTCTGTTGGAGTACTGTATTTGGTAACAGATTGTGTAAGTTTCTTTGCCTTTAAGTGATCTGTATTTTTCAACTTCTGTCACTTTGGTTAAGTGAGTAAGTATTGTTTCACAATGACCTATGATCCTATTTGAGTAAGTGTTTTGAAACCTTTTTAATATTTTTGACAAACTTCCCAAATAACTAAAGTTCTTCTGACCTCCAGCTAACTCTGGGATGCTTCAGAGTAACCCTGTGACATCTCAGAGAGGAATATTAAACTAATTAGACTTATTTGGTATGTTAAATAATCATTGTCAAGTGACATGAGATAAACCTTGGGTT
Organism: Camelus dromedarius; assembly: GCF_036321535.1. Taxonomy (NCBI): domain Eukaryota; kingdom Metazoa; phylum Chordata; class Mammalia; order Artiodactyla; family Camelidae; genus Camelus; species Camelus dromedarius. The sequence continues at coordinate 55,923,652 of NC_087447.1, read as the reverse complement.
GTAGTGTATGGATAAATGTTATTAATATAGATATTCCAAAATTTATATGAAATTCCTAAAAATCTGATACACCCTGGTATATTATCAGTTATAATTCTAGTTATTATCTTTTTTTTTTTTAACAGAGGTATTGGGGATTGAACCCAGGACCTCGTGCATGCTAAGCACACACTCTGTTACTGAGCTGTTACCTTCCCCTCTTAGTTATTACTTTAAAATGTTGTATGTCACAGAAATATTCAAGTTTCTTGTCAGTTGCATTGTAATCAGATCTTTAACCATGCCATTTTGTCTTGTCATTTATAGACAATCATTATTTTATTCTGTTGCTTCTATAAAATGAAGATCTTCATGAAGATTCATAAAAAGGACTTTTTGACAAATACACGTTTCTGATAGTATTTAGATCATACCACTGAACTGGAGAAGAAATGACAAAACTCTAATGGGAAACCTGATGACTACATTCAGATCATCAGGAATTAATTACATAAGACTGAATGAACTGATAAATGATTTATAATCTTAGGACTTTTTCTGAAATATGCTGACTTTTAATCTGTATATTCCAGAGAAACCTTTCCTCTTGTGATCTACAAGTTGAAAGCATACCTTTGTAAGCACAGATGAAACATGGATCTTTTTCTCTCTACCTGATCCTTCCAGAATTTGGCTTCTCCATCTGGCTCCCCTGTGGACTTTATGGTTTATTCCAGCCAGATTACGATTAGTTATACTAATCATTGTTTTAAATTGTTCTTTTGGTTTTCAGTTTCTTTATGCTTGTGTCTCTCACTGCTGTACTATGACTTTATTAATGTCACTTGCTGTATTACTTATATCCTGTTTTATAAGACTGTTGTCTCTTTCATTACCCAACGTGTAACCTGGTCTCCAACAAAACTGATGATGGCTAAAAGTTTTGAGACAGTTAATACATAATTCTACATAGAATAATTGTAACAGTGCAACTCTAGATACAGGAAGAAGCAATAAGGAAAAACATTTCCTGGATCATAATAGATTAGTTAGGGGACCCAGTTAATTTTAGAGTATCAACAGGGCCTAATCTAAAAATTAATACACTGAGTGGCCTATCAACAGAATCTTTTCCTGATCTGGGAATGAGCCTTCCTAGCACCGTAAGACAAAATTGGTCATGCAACGCCTCCCAAATGTTGGTTGAATTTATGACCAAGGGGAGACACCGTGGATGAGAAACGTTACTTGCCATATCAGTAAGCAAAGGATGTTGCGGCCGTCAAGCCTTCAGCCATGATGGAGAAAAGCAGGATACTGACCCTAGATAGTTAAGGTGCATGCCAAAGGAATGATTTCCGTGAGTCCAGATCCCTTGCATCTTTCCAGACAGAGAGAAGCTGTAAATTCATTAACTTGAGATGTCTGGTTTTCTTTAATTAACAGTGATCTTTTGATGTTCTCACTACCTGGCTTTTGCTGCAAAACTCCTATATGGCCTCACTCCTTCCTTACCTCTTCAGAGCAGTCCCTCAGAGTGATCTGAGAGGCTGTCATCTGGGCTTAAATCCCCTGAAAATCCTCCAAAAACATAATTCTCAACTTTTTAGGTTGTGCATTTGTTTTTCATCTGACAAGTAGGAAGCTTCTCTTTGTGGAAAGTATTCAAAGTTTGTTGACTGAACTCAGAGGAATTATGTACTAATCTGCCTCACTCTTGAGACTAAGCTCTCAGACAACTTACTTAGCTCCTTTGAGCCTCATCCACATCATGAGAATTTTAAGAATAAGTAAGAGGTGTGAAAGTAGTAACATGTTATAGAAATGTTATTACTGATTTTTTCCCCTCAAACTCCAAATAAAAGATGGAACTTCTAATCAAGGATAGGTAACTAAGGCTACCAATCATTATTCCTAATGTAGTTGTTACTGGAACTATTCTTGAAATCTGCTCCCCCTTTTCCTCTAATTTTTCCTTTTCTCTCCCTCCATAGGTCTAGTATTGACACACACAGGCCCGTTGCTTAACTCTACTAGATGGCACTCAAAGCCAAAGATGACTGACCCCTGTGCTAATGAGTGTGTGTGTGTTTGTGTGTGTTCATAATTTCACCTTTACATCTGCTTCCTTTCGTATCTCGTTAACTAGATAGAGTTCATCTGAGTATTTGAATGAATTAATGTATAGGACTGGATATTACTCTTTCATCATTTGAATTTAGAGTTTAAGTTTGATTTTTTCTTAAAAACCTCTGTTTCCTGCCTACTAGTCTAAAAAGTCAATGAAGACATAGCTTTGTCTGGTTTTGCTCATCATCTTCTGTGCCTAACACAGTGCCTGGCACTCAGATGTTTGTTAGCTGGAAAGACATAGAGGAAGCAATCACATTTGCCTTACACCGTACTAGCAGAAAGGAATACTTGAGGTTGCTGCTGTTTTAAGTACCTAGATGTCTTAGGTGGCTTAGGATAAAAAAAGAGAACATGGGGTGACAGAGCATGAGCTTTGCATTTGGAGGACCTGGATCTGAATCCTGATTCTGCCAGAGACTCTGTGACCTTAGACAAAACCTTAGGCTTTCCCTTTCCTGGGTCTGGCTTTTCTTATCTAAAAAGGTAGATAATACTACCTTGCCTTGGCCGTATGTAAAGTATCTAGCACCTTGTATTCATACTAATTAGCGGTTATTTTACTTAACACATGGTAATACAATAAAGTTGTATATGGACAAAGTTCTCCCCAAAAGAAAACAGTTCTTAATAAAATTTGATGATGAAAGAGTAATGTCCAGTCCTATACATTAATTCACTCAAATTTAATAAAATCAGCAGTAGATGGAAAAGGACCATGCTGTGTCTAGATTAAAAACTGAGAAATTATTATATAATAGGATATTTCAAAAATGAGAAAAATTTTGTGGGTCTTTTGTGTTGATAACACTAGATATTCCAGGATTTAAAATCCAATTCACTGATTGAGTCAACAGTAAAATACTGTGACCCGACTATTTGCCAAGCACTGTTTTAGATACTGAAGATACAATAATGAAAAACACAGTCCGGGCCTCATACAGCTTACAGTCTGGTTCAGAGAGACAAACAGTAAACAAGATAGTTTCAGACACGACTTGAGAACTATGAAAATAGACTGTGGATATATAGGAGAGTGGGAGTACAGAAAGCTACTTTATATGGGGGTGTATGTATGAAAAATTGTCATAGCTCTATGGAAGACTTCCTAGCACTGAGGAGAGGTGGGCGGTTTCTGCTCTCCGGTAATTAGAGGTGTGGCAGTGATACTCAATGCTGTTGAAGTATATTAAGACTGACTCTTAACATTTCAGAATACTAAAAGAAAGTAAACATTTATTGAATGTTTGCTGTGTATAGAATAATGTTAGAGACTTTTCAAATATAAGAAATCGGGCTCAGAGGAGTCATTTATCTAGCTTGAAATTATAGAATTCCTAAGTAGAAGAGCTGGAATGGTATTATAAACTGCTGGGAGGTGGGGGGAGATGCTATAGAAGCTAAAGTATGATGATGCATCTGTTAGTTACTACAAAACAAGTTGTCTTCTCTTTTCAGACTTCTTCACCACCACAACCAAGGAAGGATATGATATGAGGCAAGTGGACATAACTCCTTTAGGACAAAGGAAATTAACTTTTGATACCCATGCACTGGTTCAGGACTTGGAAGCTCATGGTAAGAAACACAGGTCCCTCTTGAAAGGGGAATATTAACAGCACTCACAATAGATTATCTAGTCAAGACAGTATCACTATTAGGAACAACTAAGAGTCGCTAAATACAAGAGCCATCCATACAATGGAATATTTTAGTCATAAAATGGTATAGCTAGAAGAGTATTTACTGATAGAAGAAATACTCAAGATATGTTAAGTGAAAAAAGCATTATATAAAATTGCATGTGCAGAATGATTCCAATTACGTAAAAAAATAAAAACAACAAGAGTTTCTAGGCTGATAGTGTAGTTCATGTGGAAGTACAAGCACAGTGTTAAGAATAGACAAAAAGGAAATCAAAGAACAGGCACAAAAAATTACCAGATGTCAAAACAGTAATTTAAATTATGTCCTACTACAGAAATAGAAGAGTTGATTTAATGGAGTAGAATGGCATTCAGAAACGTGTGTGTGTGTAAGTATGTCTTAGCAATAAAGAAGGCATTACAAATTAGAGAAAGGAAGAACTAATAAATGAGCTCTGATAAATGACTAATCATTGGAATGCAATAGATTAGATCCCCTTACTGAAAAATAAATCCTAGATTGAGTAAAAGCTAAATGTAAAAAAAAAAAAATGATAAACTACATAAAAATTATAATATAGATATATTATAGACTAATTTTAGAGTAAGGAAGCTAGACAAAACTCAAAAGCAATGAAAGTAAAGATTGACATGTGACTATAGAAATATTTACTTAAATCTCTGTATCAGAAGATACGATCCGTAAAGTTAAAAATGTTAGCAATACATATGAGATTATTGCTTTAATATATAGAGAATTTATATGAATCAATAAGAAAAGTTCAGCAATTTTATAGAAAAACGTCCAAAGGCATCCATAAATATGTGGCTCATAGAAAAATAAATATAAATAACCAATAAATATATATAAAGATGCTTGACCAAGGATATGCAAACCGTAAGTATAAATTAAAGTAACAATGCAATACCATTTTTATGTCAATTATACACTCAAAAGAGACTAGTAATATCCATGTTGATGTAGATGTGGGGAAATGGATCAGTGGAATTAAATGTGGATAGTGCTTTTAGAAAGTAACTTAGCACAATCTGTTGATTTTTTTAAAAAGACTGCAGCTGACCCTTGAACAAATGTGGGGTTTAGGGGCACCAACCCCTGCACAGTAACTTTATAGTGTAACTTTATAGTGTCCCTCTGTGTCTGCAGTTCCACATCCATGGATTCAACCAACCACAGGTCGTAAGGTACAATAGTATTTACCATTGACAAAAATCTGCGTCTAACTGGACCCACTCAATTCAAACCTATGTTGTTAAGGAGTCAACTGTATGACAATTTAAATGATGAAAGTTATCCTGTTTATTCTGAGAAGGATTTGCACTTTTTAAAAAAATATAAATACCTATTTGCTGCCTATAGGATTTGACAAAGCACAAGCAGAAACAATTGTATCAGCATTAACCACCTTATCAAATGTCAGCCTGGATACTATCTATAAGGAGATGGCCACTCAAGCTCAACAGGTAGTATTTTCATTTTTATCACTTCTAACTGTTTCATTAGACAGCCTTTTTCATAACTGCATCTCTGTCTACCCACCCACCTCCCCAACACACCTGTGTCTTCCCATTGTTCTTTCTAAAGGGACCAAAAACAAAAAATGGAAAACCTTTAGTAGAGTCAGTATCCAGAGAGATTGAGGAGTTGGAATAGTCTTCACAAAATTCTGGTAGCACAGAGAATTAAATTTTGTTAGATCTTTCATTGTGTAAAATAATTATATTATTGGAATCATGGGATGGTGGTAGGTTGTTAAGCAACTTTTTCCCCATAGAAAGCCCACCGCAGCCAAAGAGCTAATCACTTCACTGCAGTAATGTGTATGTTCTGGTTGATTTTCACAAACTTGGAAAGCTGGAAGGGACTTAATAGCTGGGAAGGACTTCATAAATCACCTGGCTGTAATGCTTTAATCCGACCAGATATTCAAATCCTTAAATGTCAGATAATACCATTTACTAAGAACATAAGAAGTGAGAGGCACAGTGCTGGGGACTTCTCATATATTATCTTATTTAATCCCTCTTAACAACCTGAAAAGTAGGCAGAATTGTTCTATTTTGCCACGGAAGAGAGGATCAGGGATGTTGAGTAATTTGCAAGAGTCCTCATTGTGGTACTATGGACAAAAAGCAATAATTTTATATAAAGGATGGAATAAGCTAGATGAGCTTAACTGTGGAATAATAAATCATAGTCTATCAATCATGAATTCACTGTGTTTAACAATTGTTTCCTTTCTATGGCTGTATTTTTTAATTTTAATTTTCCTCCTCAGATAAATACTCATATTTAGGCTTTCCTCCTCAGATAAAATTTCATAGCAGAAAGAATTAGGATTTCTTTCTTATATAAAATTAGGAGCTCTTGCATAAAATTTCATTACTTTAAAGGTGATGAAAGATTGAAAGCTTTTAAAGATCTTTACTGTAATCTCTAATTAATTATATGTTTAGAATTAAAAGCATTCAACCCCTAGATTTAACAACTTTCAATTTGTGTGTGCATTATTTTACCTAAATTTACTCAGGATCATAACAGACTACTAAATCCACCAAAGAAAAAGCCAGTTGTTTAATGGTCTCAAACACCTGAGCTATCCTGAAAGAGCTAATGACATTTTTAATAAAGTCATTTACTCTTAAATCAGATTTTTAAGTTTGCCTATATATATATATATAGTCAGTGAATTAAAACTGTTGTTTGAAGAATTATGCTGCCAGGACCATTTAGTCTTTTTTTTTTTTTTAATTCAGATTTAATTTTTCTTTTTTTTTGAGGTCCCAGTGTGTTTCGTGTGTGTGTGTGTGTATTTTTTTTTACTGAAGTATAGTCGGTTTACAATGTTGTGTCAATTTCTAGTTTACAGCACAATGCTTCAGTCATACTTGAATATACATATATTCGTTTTCATATTCTTTTTCACCATAAGCTACTACAAGATATCAAATATAGTTCCCTGTGCTATACAGTATAAACTTGTTTATCTTTTATATATACCAGTCAGGACCACTTAGTCTTACATTTAAAATGTAGGATGGGATGTAGGACTACTACTAAACTTTTGGGTTTTTTATGACTAGTGTGTGAAACTGAAATCCTGTTCCATCCTTGAGCATGAGCCTCAAGGCAAACGAACTTCACACTTGATCACTTCAGAAAGGGCCATGCTAAATCAAGTCCGCTCAATCTGAGAATTCAGTTATATTCTGAATTTGCTTGTAATCTGAGTTACATTCGTATTCTCTGGTGGCTCCACGATAGTTAACAATGATCGCACTTTTAATAGATTTGACTACTTAATGCTAGATTATATTTTTCCCCTTAAAGTTTTTGAAAATGGACATATATGCTGTTTTGTAGGCTTTTTGAGCCACAAACTGTATTTAAAGGAGGAAAGGAAAATAAAAAGAGGCTAATTAGGGTTACAGTACAATTCCTTATCCTCAGGTTCAGAGTCTACAAGAAATATGTAATTAAATTTTCAGCTCTTCTCTACATAGTCTTGGTAATAAAATAACATTTTTATTAAGGATTTGAACAAGGATAACATTACAGTTACTGTCTTAGAACTCCATAATATTTGGGGGCAACAGGACTAACAACCCCTAGAGGCCACTTCCATATGATTCTGGGGTAATTCTCATGAATGTTAATTCTCACGAAGCCTAACTACCCAAAAGAAAATAAACCCCTTCCCCAGTAATATAGATGAGGGTTAGGGAAGGCATTAGAGTCAAGGATGTCTGTTGCACACTAAAAAGTACTTTCAAATTTTATGATAGGAATAATATTTAAAGCAAAACTTCCTCCACGTCAAACCACTGGAGCTATACTGTCCTGCTTTAGCCATTAGATCCATATCTCGTTACATTCATTGAAGCGCTAACTGTGCACCAAGTATTACTGTAAGCATTTTATGTGCGTTATTGCATTTAATGCTCAAAATAACTGTATAAGGTATAGGTAGTTATTATTTCCATTGTACCAAAGAGGAGGTCAGAGAAGTTAAATGCCCAGAGTCTCACAATAAATGGCAGCGTTTGGATTCACCCAGGCAGCCTGACTCCAGAACTCACATTTTTTTAACCTCCACTCTATGTGGCTGTGCCATCTGAGAGTTGTTTTTGGAGAAGATGTGTGCATTCCAGACCCTTTAAAGACTGAGCCATTTCCTAGTCATGCATTTGGAACGGTTGTAGCCTCTGCTTTCTAAAAGTCATGTCAGTTTTGAGATAGCCTTTCTCACCCATGTTGGCCAGTGGAGGACCATAACCTCAACAATGCACCCCTAGCCACAAATTGTGACAAAAATGGGAGTTCTGCTGGGGATCCCGTTCTTGTTTGGGGTTTTTTTGTTGTTTATAAAACTTGTTACAGAGGGTCCTTTTCAAGGTTACACCTTCATCTGCCTTTTCTTTTGATAAAAAAGGATAAAAGATGAGTCAGCAAGCCACATGAGTTTGAGGTTAGTGGTAAAAGTTGTATTTTCTTTATTTGCTACAATTTCTACAAAAATGTGCCTCCCTAGGGAAGGAAAAGTTTAAAAATCTATCAAATACGGGCCAGCTTTTCTTTCACAAATTCTTTGTAGTGCCAAATATAGGAAAGATAACTCAGGAATTTAAACAAAGCTAATTATGTTATGCTGACAAGGGGTAATTATTTAAACCATATTTCTACCTATTTTGCTTTATTACCTGACTTCTGAGTCTTACCCATTATCCTAGAAATTTCCAATGGTAGAAAATCCCTCAAAATCAAAGCAATGAAAATTAAAACTTTTCCATGTAAATATTTTGAAAATAAGTAAATAAACAAAGAGGCATTATTTGTTGAGAAACTCTTAGAGGTTAAGTAAGCATTTTATTGGAATTCTTTCAGTGAAAAGACCTAGACATTTGTTTCTCTTCACTGGGAAATTTTTTTTTCCCTTGCATTTCTTGTTCCTTTTCATTTTGATATTTCAGGCATATTGGTTTCAAGTTTTGTTATTTTTACTTAGCCAAGCAACATTATACCTTGTAGCAAGATAACAGATTCTTTTTAAGTTTCATGAACAATTCCATGTAAGGGGATGGCAATACATAGATCACTATATTATTTTAATTTTGCTTTCTAGGAAATAACAGTACAACAGCTAATGGCTCATTTGGACTCCATCAGGAAAGACATGGTCATCCTAGAGAAAAGTGAATTTGCAAATCTGAGAGCAGAGAACCAGGTGATACAAGTTTTAATTTATTATTAATAAAATAACTTATTTTACAAATATTCTGTTTGGTAAAGAATAGGACCCAAAATGATTTCATGTGGTTATTAAATAATTATTAGCAAGTTTTTAGATGAAAATATACTACATGTTTAACCATACCTAATGTATATATAAATCATAGATTCCTGAAACTAGAGAATAAGAGTTGTATCTTCTATAGGTCACATAAAAAGGGAACTCTTTGAGCTACATATATTTTATAAAATTTCTAGTGTGGTTCAGTGTAATGTTCTCAGAGCTGACAGTAATGTGGCATTTTCCTTTTTTTCTTGATACTATAATCATTTTTGTCACATAAGAGAAAAATGTTTCTGTAATTCAGACCTTTGTTGTTATCCACTAGCTTAAATATTTTTAAATTTAGAATATCAATCTTTCTTTAAGTAAAATACAGTAGTGCCCCCTTATCTGTATTTTCACTTCCCACAGTTTTAGTTACCTGTGGTCAACTGCAGTCTGAAAATATTAAATGGAAAATTCTAGGAATAAACAATACACGTATTTTAAATTGCTCGCTGTTCTGAGTCGTATGATGAAATCTTTCACTGTGCCACTGCACCCCCCTGGTATGTGAATCATCTCTTTGTCCAGTGTATCCATACTGTATGTGCCACCCAGCCGTTAGTGTTAAGAAAAAACACGGTACATATAGGGTTCAGTACTATTTGAGGTTCCAGGCATCCGCTGGATGTCATGGAACATATCCCCAGTGCTAAGGGAGCTACTATAATAAAATATAAACACATTTTCTGATGTTCTAAGAATTGTTTTCTGAATAAGATGAATTTTTAGTTCTTTTTTTGTCTTTATTTTAAATCAAATTTTGTATTAGAAATCCATAGATTGTCTAATATTTGCTTATGCAGGGTTTCAGATTTCTTTTTTAGTAAATCATAATATGGACTTTTGGTTTAATGCCAATTGTGTATGATCTTTATACCTAGAAAATGAAAACTGAATTAGAACAAGTTAAGCAACAACTGATAGTAAGTGAAACTTTTTTCCCACTTCAGAGTATTTTATTAATTTCAGAACAAATATTCATTATGAGATCACTTTTTAAATATTTTTATTTTCTTTAAAGAATGAAACTAGTCGAATTAGAGCAGATAATAAACTGGATATCAACCTGGAAAGGAGCAGAGTGACAGATATGGTAATGTGCTTTTAAATGTACCTTCTTGGTCACTTATTCCTTTTTAATTCCTCTTTGTCTTTTTTTTTTAACCTCCTGATAAACCATATCCTTTAGTTTACAGATCAAGAAAAGAAACTTATGGAAGCAACCACAGAATTTACCAGAAAAGTAAGCTGCTATGTCAAAGTTTCTCTTTTGCCCAGCTCTCATGCCTTGTATAACTGCTTTTATGTGTAACATTTTGTAAGTGTGGACTTGAACAAGCCATCCCTATAGAATCCATGATCTCCTCAGAGCTACTGTAGTTACCTGTACTTGGGGGGAAGCCGCCGCCAAGTGGATGGTAGTGCCTGAGCTATGACCTCTGAGTCAGAGTCACGCTTCCCAGGTAGCAGACTTTTTTTTTTTAAACTAAGTTATTTTTATATGGGAAAGAACTATTTTTTTAAAAGACAGGGATTCACAATTAGTATTTAAATGAGTACCGAGGTTCAATTAAATAATTATCTTAAAATTTTTTTAAATAATAGCAAATAGAGTGCTTATTACATATTAGATACTGTTTTACTTATTTTTGTCTATTAATTTATTTCATCCTCTTACCCTCCATGTGAGGTAGGCACTCATTCCCATTTAAGAATTTGGAAAATGAGGCAGAGGGAGGCTAAGGTCACAGAGCTAATAAGCATGAAATGTGAACTTGGATTCTAAACCTCAAACTCATAACTACTGTTTACCTCTTAGTAATCCTATAGTGTAATCATTACTTAATCTCTATGACTGAGTGAAATCCAGCTTTCTGACTCAGTGTAGTCCTTTTCTTAGAAGTTAAGAGCTACTTGGTCTACCTTCTAACACAAGAGCCATCACTAGATTATAATTCAAAAGAAGCGAAGGTCCCATTTGCCTTTCCAAGCAGCCTATTCTCTTCTCTTACTTCTTGACCAAGATAAAGGAGATAAATACGGAAATCAACAAATTCTCTCACAGCTAATTTCTGAGCTCTAAATATCATCTTATTTCTCTTCCTACCCCTTAGGCCCTGTGCACATAGCATTCAGTGTTACCTGACAAGCATTTTTGCCATTTCCTTTAATACTGGTGTCAGCTTATGTTGTAAACCTAGTTGGTTTTTTCTTTTGCAAAATGTCAAGTTTCAACTATGCTATCTCAAGGACTTTATACATGAAAAGTGAGAGTTCTGTGACTAACATTTTTGCTTCTTAGTTTATCCTCTTACATATTTAGGTCTCAAATACAGGCATACCTCAGAGATATTGCAGGTCCCGTTCCAGGCCACATCAATAAAGCAAATGTTGCAATAAAGTGAATCACACAAATGCTTTGGTTTCCCAGTGCATATAAAAGTTATGTTTACACAATACTGTAGTCTGTTAAGTGTGCCGAAGCAGCATGTCTAAATAAACAATATCCATACCTTAATTAAAAAATAAGAGTCACTAAAAAGATGCTAGCCATGTTCTGAGCCTTCAGTGAGTGGTAATCTTTTTGCAGTAGTAACAGCAAAGATCACTGTTCATAGATAACCATAACAAATAGAATAAAAATGAAAAAGTTTCAAGTATTATGAGAATTAACAAAATGTGACACAGACATGAAGCGAACAAATGTTGTTGGAAAAATGGTGCCAGTAGACTCGCTTGACTCAGGGTTGCCACAAATCTTCAGTTTGTTTAAAAAAAACAAAGTGTGTTATCTGTGAAGTGCAATAAAAACAGGTATGCCTGTATCTTACTTACTGTGAGGCTGTTAATAGCGTGTGCCCAGAATGTGATAATCCTGTCTCCAATATCAACAGAGAAGGAATCTTTTTTGTCAGCCTGTAATGTTCATGTAATGTTATATTTTTTAATATCACTGTGCTTTTACGTATTTCTGCACTTAAAACTTCTGTAACACAAAATTAGCCCATAAGTGAGGGTTTCTAAAGTAAACATTTTGTCCATGATACATAGGGACAAAATTTAATTGTCTTATTAATTACTACAGGATACCACAACCAGAAGTATTATTTCAGAGACTGGTAACAAAATTGACACTGAAATTGCTTCTTTAAAAACGCTGATGGAGTCTAATAAGCTTGAGACAATTCGTTATCTTGCAGGTAAGGCTGTGTTTGTCATGTGATCTTCAGACCTGTTAGCTCCTACATCCCAAGGTAGCCATGGGGGCACGGAAGGAAAAAAGGAGGCACTGTAACAGGTTTCCTTTATTGTTTGGTCCCCTGCAGTGCTTGGAGAATGTAAGTTTAACAGGCAGTAAGTTTAGGATATAAGTTTAACAGGCAACTCTACATCCTCCTAATAGTATGTAAAGCATATGGATGTCAAGGATATACATAAACACAACTACAAAATGGCGCAAAAATAAACTGGGTATTCCACAGTGGGAAAAAAAGAAAAGTTTTAGACAAAGGTTGCTAAAATAGATACAGGCTATTGAAAACCATAGCAAGCAAAGGGGGGGAAATTACTTCCTGCCTTGAATTCAATTGACAGAGCTCCCTAAAATTAGATTGTCACACACTGAGTTCCTCACATACCATGTGACCTGACGCATGTACAGAGCCCCAGGAAGTTAGGAAGAATGCCCTATTCAAGTACTACTTTTCTTTTTCCTTTTGATAAAAGAGTAATGTATTTTCATTCTAAATTGTTTATAATTCAAAAGCAGTGTAGTAAAAGTGAAAGCCTCCTCCCCATTTTACTGTTCATAGTGTATGTCTTTCTAGGCTTTTCATTCTAGATATAAACATTGCAGATTTTTTAAATAGTAACTAGATGTTACTGTACAGACTACCACTTGTTAAAGTTTAACCAGGTGTCTTGACTATCTTTCCACATGAATACATATATAGACATCTTTTTACTAGAAAGCATAGCATTCCATTGTATGAAAATACTATTATGTATTTATCCAAACCTCTATTAACAGACATTCTGCTCCCAGTTTTTCATTGTTAAAAACAATATTGCACTGAATAGCCATATATATTTGTATGAATAAATTACACACACACAAATATCTTTATACCCTCATACTAATATTTCTATATAATAAGTTGCTTATGCACATTAGAATCTGGGATCAAAAGATATGCATATTTAAAATTTTTTATATTCTTGTTGTCCAAAATAAAATTGCTGGTTTATATCATCAGTGATTTTCTGGCAGCCACTAATTACGTTAAAGTGGTAATTGGAGTAAAGATGGAGACCCACACCCTCTTCATCTCCTCAGTTTGAATGGCTTAGTTTCTATTTTTTAAAATATTGGGCTTCTGCTGAAGATCCATTTGAAGAAAGGGTTCTAGGCTTTCAAAAAACAAGTTTTGAAAACCCCTATTCTAGCAAAGTCTCTGGAAGTGGAGATCTGTTGTTCAGTAGTAATGCTCAGGGAAGTTCCAAATCAGCCTTGTTTGGTGTGTGCATTCCCAGTTTCAAAATAGATCTCAAAGCAACCCAGGTTAGGGGAAGCTTTGTACACATAGTGTTAGTCCTGCTTCCACCACTTGCTGGCAGTACAGCCTTGGGCTTGTTGCCTCATCCACACGATGGGAATACTATCACCAACCTCATAGGGTTTTAATTATGGCTAAATAAGGTGATATATGGAATCCTTCAGCACGTGCCTGGAACATGGTAACTAGTAACAGGATCAAATAGGGGAATATACAATTGACCAGTGGCAACAAGACAAGAAACTCTTAGTGTTATTCTTTCTTCTTAAATGTCCAGCTTCCCACTCTGTCTTGGAGAGACCTAATCCCATTTCTTAAAATTAAGGAAATGATCTTGTCATTAACCAAGTTTCAGTAAGTAGCAGGGTCAAATGGGATAATGTATAATTAGATTTATACATTAAAAATAGGATAGAAGTTTACTCTCCATCTCAGAGTCTCTTCTAAAAGTCATGATTGTTTAAACTAGAATCTAGGGAGTCCCTAAAAGCCTCACCAACATTCACCTCCTTAAGGAGAACAGAAAGGTTTTCTATCCAGAATGATGTAACAATAAAGGTATTAACTATTTAAAAAGCCTGATTTTTTGCTGCCTTTTCTTTTACCTCACTGAGTTTTTTTTAAGGGTTTTCATTAAAATTTCATTTTTTATTTAAATTTTTAATAATTATGAAATTATTTTTAAGTACTGAAAAGGCAATTAAAATTCTTATGGATAATACAGATGTGTCTCGCTAGCTTAACCATGTAATTTTTTAATATAGGTAAGATAGTTTTTCACTTAATAAATTATATCTAAAATTAAAGTTCATAATTATTTAAAGTAGTCATTGTTAAGTGCTAATGTTAATGATGACAAACACTGTTCATAGATTCTGACATACAATCTACACTTTGAAATTACTGTCATCCTTATTCTGGTTTAGAATACAAGATTTTAAGAAGAACTGGTATTAATCCTGCCCTAATGGGTATCCTTTATCCTTAGCTTAATTTTCTAAGAAATGAAAAACCTAAGGTAGAAAATCGGTTGGATTTCCTGTGCTTTTTGCTTTTCATTTAAATTGAAGATATTATTCTGTTTGTCTCTGCAAGATACTCACAAATGCATGGCCTGTATGTAACGTGGTTTCTTCTTTTCACAGCCTCAGTGTTTACTTGCCTGGCAATAGCACTGGGATTTTATAGACTCTGGAAGTAACAGTGAAACTACTATATTGTGCTCCTACTCCTACTATTGACTTCTTAAAAAACACTATGGATTTACTTTGGACGTTGAAAGTTGCAGCAGAAACAACACAAGATTATGTAAAGTACATACGGACTGAAAGGAAATGTTTTAGAATGGGAAGGTATTTTGTCTTTTTTTTTATATACGTCTTTATTATGCTGAAAAGATGCCATTCAAAACCTGATTGATTTGAGATAGAAGGGCCTTTTGTCTTTATCCTTTTGATAGCTGGAACCAGGGTTTTCTTTTGTTAGCTTAAACAACTGTCAATCATATAAGATTTCTTTGGTATCTGCTGCAAATTTGAAAACTATTCCCAAGCCTACATACTTGTTACTGTATTCAGTTTTCCTGCAAACTGTTGCACAACTACCTTTTTATATAAAATACTATTATAACAAAGTTGTTTGCATTTTAAGAGCAACTTATCCTATAGCTGGAGTTTGATTTTTTTTTGTAATGAACTAAAACAATACATTTTAAAATAATGTGTGCCCTACTGCAAGTGTATGACACTCAGTATGAAATCTATAGAGTTGCTTAATCTTAAACTCATTACATATATTTTAAAAAAGCTTTTTTAGAGGACGTAATTAGACATATTTATTTACTTATTTTTTAAGTGGAGGTTCTGGGGATTGAACCTAGGACCTTATGCATGTAAGGAAGGCACTCTACCACTGAGCTATCCCCTCCCCATATTTTTAAATTTTTTGATTCACAAAAACCAGTTTATCCTTGCTTTTCAGGAACCCATTGTAAATTTATTACATGAAAGAAAGCTTTTGAAAATTCAGCACATGTCTTGATATATAATCCCTACTCAAGAAAATCATGGAAAATTTCATGTTTTCGTTTTGTTTTTACTGGCCCTATTTTTTTTTTTAGATAATAATGTCTATTAATAGTATATATGTAGTTTCAAGGAAAGTACACAATACTGTTTTCATCTCAGACATTCAGTTTTATCCAGATCAAGAAGCCAAGGCCAGGAAGTGCTAAACATTTCAAAAGATTTCATAATGCCTTGGCAACAGCTTTAAAAGTTTGATAATCCACAAGTTATTCAAAATGATCCCCATCATTTGTTTAGTAAATAGGAAATCTGAAGTATAGGGCAGTCAAAAGACCAACCTGTACAGTCCAAGTGAGAATCAGAGGCCTTCCAACTAAATTTTCTTCAAAGATCTAACCACTGAGTTGTTTTCAGAACAAAACTCTCTATGTTATAACATTATTTTGTTGCATTCTGATTCATTTTTATCTCAGAAGCTTTTGCCTAAGAAAATTCTTGGCACATTGTAGACTTTTTATTGGATTAATAAATAAAGACCAAAAAGTTTGCATTGTAACAAACTCTACAGTGCATCTGTTCATTCAATAAATAAGAATGCCTGCTGTGGGCCTGACAACATTCTGGCCCCATGTGCACAGAGCTGAGCATGGCTTCCTTCTCATGGAACTTAACTGAAGTCTTAATTGAAGAAGACAAGACAGCAAACAGGTAAGTTATTCATCTGCTACAATTTAAAATATGCTGCAGTATTGAGAGGGAATACTTCTTTCCTCCACGTGAAGAAAGCTTCAGTAGCATAACACTGTGATCACTCTTCCTTCAGCCACCCTGCCCCAGGTTATTAAGTGAGGTGAAAGGAGAAACAAGGCCCAAATAGCCCAGCCACTTCTCCCCATTCCGGTTTGGGATCAGCCTGTCTACAGAGAGCATTCATTCTGCTCTGCCCTAAAGGATCAAGCTCAGCTTCTGCAGGGTGAGGCCTGCTCTAGTACAGTGATGCTTGGGACAAGGTGAGTAAGTCTGTCCAATTCTGGGGTTCAGTGATGAGAAGTTTACTGGACTGAAGATATTAACCATATTCTCCAATATCAGTTTTTAACAGTAAAGAAAGGTACTATTTAGATCTTTACATCAGTTCATTTGTTTATTTTTTGTATATGATGTTAGAGAATGTTCTAATTTCATTCTTTTACATGTAGCTGTACAGTTTTCCCAGCACCACTTATCGAAGAGACTGTCTTTCACTCCATTATATATTCTTGCCTCCTTTGTTGAAGATTAATTGACCATAGGTGTGTGGGTTTTTCTGAGCTCTATTCTGTTCCATTGATCATGTCTGTTTTTGTGCCAACAACATGCTGTTTTGATTACTATAACTTTGTAGCAGTGTCTGAAGACTGAGAGGGTTATGCTTCCAGCTTTGTTATTTTTCCTCAGCATTGTTTTGGCAATTCTCCATCTTTTGTGATTCCATATAAATTTTAGGATTATTTGCTCTAGTTCGGTGAAAAATGCCATAAGCTGTAGTCAGAAAAGATGCTTGAAATAATTTCTATCCTCTTAAATTTGTTGAGCCTTGTTTTGTGTATTAGTATGTGGCCTGTTTTAGGGACTGTTCCATGTGCATTTGAAAAGAATATGTATTCTGGGTTTTTTGGATGTAATGTCCTGAAGAGATCAGTTAAGTCTTAACTGTTTTGTTGTGTCACTTAAGGTCTCTGTTGCTGTATTGATTTTCTGTCTGAAAGATCTGTCCATTGATGTCAGTGGGGCTAAGAGTCTCCTACTATTATTGTATGCGCATCAATTTC
Organism: Camelus dromedarius; assembly: GCF_036321535.1. Taxonomy (NCBI): domain Eukaryota; kingdom Metazoa; phylum Chordata; class Mammalia; order Artiodactyla; family Camelidae; genus Camelus; species Camelus dromedarius. The sequence goes on along the minus strand of NC_087447.1, from coordinate 55,906,143 downwards.
TCCCTTTATGTCTGTTTGTATTTGCTTTATGTATTAAGTTCAATTATATGGGGTGGATATGTTAATGACTAATATCCTCTTTTTGTATTGCTCCTTTTAGCATTGTATAGTGTCCTTTATCTTTATGGCTTTTGCTTTAAAGTCTGTTTTGTCTGAGTATTGCTTCCCCTGCTTTCATATCATTTCCGTTTGCATGAAATACCTTTTTCCATCCCCTCACTTTCAATCTGTTTCCTTTGCCCTACAGTGGGTCTCTTGCAGGCAGCACATTGTAGGTTCTTGATTTATTATCCAATTTGCTACTCAGTGTCTGTTGATGGAGCATTAGTCCATTCATATTTAAAGTAATTACTGAGAGAGAGGTATTTATTGCCATTTTAAACCCTGTTTTCCAGTTAATTTTGTATTGTTTCTTTGTTCCTTCTTTGTTTTCCTTTTGTGGTTTGATGGTTTTCTTTTGTATTATGCTTGAGTACCTTTTTTGGTGTTTGTGTGTGAACCCATTGTGTTTTTGATTTGTGGTTACCCTAGTTTTTCAAGTATTTTAACCCATCACTACATTTACTTGCTTTAGACTGGTAGTCATATCAGCTCAGACACATTCTAAAAGATCTACATTTTCTTACATTCCTCCCCCACATTTTGTAGATTTTGATGTCCTATTTAACATCTTCATGTTTATCCTTGTACTGTTCTTTGTAGTTTTAACTGCTTTCACAGAATGTTTTTGATTGTTTTTTAAACCTATGTACTGACTTATTTAACTGACCTCCATCATTTTATATATTTACCTTTCCTATTGTGATTTTCCCTTTCCTATAGGTTCTAGCTTCTTTTCTATTTAGATAAGACCTTTGAATGTTTCTTTTAGGATAGGGTTAGTATTGCTGGATTCTTTTAGATTTTGCTTGCCTGAGAAATTCTTTCTCTCTCTTTCTATTCTAAATGATAATCTTGCTGGGTAGAGTATCATAGGTTGCAGTTTTCCCTTTCAGGACTTTAACTATATCTTGCCACTCCCTTCTGGCCTGCGAAATTTCTGTAAAGAAATCAGCTGATAGCCTTATGTGGGGCCACTTGTAATTGACTTTGTTTTTTTCTCTTGTTGCACTTATAATCCTGTCTTTAACTTTTGGCATTTTAATTATGATATATCTTGGAGTAGGTCTGTTTAGCTTCATCTTATTTGGGACCGTCTGTGCTTCCTGTACCTGGATGTCTATTTCCTTCTTTATTTTTCAGCCATGATTTCTTCAAATACATTTTCTATTCCCTTTTTCTTCTTCTGGGATTCCTATTATGTGTAGATTGGCACGCTTTGTATTATCCCATAGAGCTTGTATATTGCTTTCATTTTTTTAAATTTGTCCTTATATTTTTTAAATTTGTCTTTATATTTGCTCTGATTGGGTGATTTCCGTTATCTTCCAGATCACGTATTCATTCTTTAATTTGCTATTTATTGCCTTTAGCTTGGTTTTCATCTCGGCAATTGAAAAGTCAGATTTTGGCTCCTTTTTATAGTTTCTAGTTCCTTGTTACAGTGATCTGCATTTCTGTCAATAGGCTTTCCTAATTCCTTCAGCATTTTTACCACCTCCTTTTGAACTCAAGGTCTGGTAGACTGGAGAGATCTGTTTCATTGTTCTAGGGGCTTTCTCTTGTTCTTTTAATTAGGAGTAATTTCTCTCCTTTTTTACTGTTCTTATATTTCTGTGACTTTATGAATTTAGGAGAAAATTATCTGCGGTGGTCTTGAAGGGCTGTTTTTATGTGGGCGGATCCCTGTGTAGCCTGTTTGCATCAGATATTTTTGGTGTGAGGGCTGTTTTTGGTATGGATGCCTGCTGCATCTTTCCTCAGAGTATGCTGGCCATTGTTCCCTCCATAGGGGGTGTGTTTGGTGTGGTGACCAGAGTCCCCAGTGATGCTGGGTGGGGCCTTTTTCCTCTGTGGATGTCATAGCCCTGTCAGAGGCAGGGTCTGCTCCCCAGTTGCTATAGTAGAAGTCCTCAGCTCTGGTTCTAAGCTGTTGTGTGAAGTAGCCAGGACTGGAGTGCTCCCTCTGGGATAGGAGCCACTCGTGTTCCTTCCTGGGAACTGTCCACCAGGACGTGTGATTCTGTGATGCTGCCTGCCCCTGGGTGTGCACCCGCATAGATCACTGATGCTGCTGTTGCCCTCAGGGGCCAGCTCTGGTAACGTCTCAGAGCATGTGCACTAGCAAAGCTGCCAGTGAGTAAACCTACAGGAGCCGAGTTTCCTGAGCCTGCAGTCAGCCCAGATGGCCCTCAGGCACGTGCATGAGGTCCTGTGACAAAAATCCAAGCAGGAACCTGCCAAAACTGCATCCTTGCACCCACAGTGGGGTGCCCACAATCGGCTCACATTTCAGCCCTGCCTCCATGTACGTGCACCCACAAAGTTTGCAGAACCTGCTGTGTCAGTAGTATCCCCAGGTCTGTCTGCTGAAGCCTGATTTTGAGCACCTTGTCGCTGCACACACCAGTAGGCGCGCGGTGCCATGGCCAGGCTGGTCTGTGTTGTTCTCTCTACCCTACAGGCTGCAGCCCGGCTCCCACACTCACCTCTCCAGCCTCTGAAGCTCCCTGTCTGTCCCATTGGACCTCCCGGCCAGTGAAGGTTCCCAGGGTGAGGGAACCTTCCCTCTTTCGCAGCTCCCTCCCAGCGGCACAGGTCTGTCCTGTTCCCTCTCCTCCCTTTCCCCTTCATCCTACCTGGATATGTGGGGATCTTTCTTGCAGCAATATAAAGGGGGAAAAAATGAGGCAGTGGGAAAGGCTACGGTCACCAACACTGAAATTAGTGATTGTCACTTAATAGAATAGCTATATTGACTGTATAACCATGGATGTACTAAGTAATATATATCAACTCACCAATTTTCATAGCAGTCCTCTTGGGTAGGCGGTGTAGTCCTAGTTGAGTTCTCTATCTCAAGAGATGGACAGTCTACTGAGGCATAGGGAAAAGCAGAGTTTCTACTTATATCTCTTTTGTTTTAACATCTTCTCTTTATTATGGTTTATTAACAAATGTGCCATGATAAACGTATATTTGGTCTTCGTCCCCAGTTCCTGGCACGGAGCTCCTAAAACCCTTACAGTTTCCTGAGTGATGAGCTGATTAGGCATTTCTGTTTTTCTGGTGCATAGCTCCTAAAATCCTTGGACTTTCAGGAGTGACAGGAGTATCTTGGACTGGCGGCTAGGAGCCCTTGCAGACCTTCAGAATGAGGACTGATTGTCAGAAAGACCAAGGTATGGCTGGAGTTGGAACTTTCAGTCTCCCCCACACTCCACCTCAACCTCTGGGGAGGGGAGAGGAAAAGAGAGGAGCTAGAGGTTGAGCTCAGTCACCAGTGGCCAACCTGATCAACATCAGGGTGCTGGGAGGGTGGCACACCTCCTACCCCATACTTTGCTCTATGTATCTCTTCCATCTGGCTGTTCCTGAGATACATCCTTTTAAGTAACTACTAATAGTAAGTTAAGTGTCTTCCTGAGTTCTGTGAGTCATTCTAGCAAATTACTGAATCTGCAAAAGGAGTTCTGGGAACCTCCATTGTACAGCAGATCAGTCAGAAGTACTGGTGACAACCTGGGACTTGCAAATGGTGCCTGAAGTGGGGTGCTCTCGTGAGACTGAGTGTGATGCTAACTCTGGGTAGTCAGTGTCAGAACTGAATTGTCAAACAGTTGCTGTCTGGAAAATCAGAGAACTATTTGTTAGTGTTGGAAAACACCACACCTAACATGACAATACATATACATGAGTTATACTTAAATACACATAATTTGACAGTTGTATTACAATTTAGATTTAGCTGCCATAATTAGACACAAAATAATAGTGGCTTAAATACAGAGGTTTATTTCTCGCTTACCTGCAGTCTAAGTAGATACATTACCAGGCTTATATGTCAGCTCCATTGTGTCAGGGTCCAGGCTTTTTTTTTCCCCATTAAAGTATAGTTGATTTACAATATTGGGTTGGTTTCAGGTGTACAGCAAAGTGATGTGGTTATGCATATATGTGTATATATATTCTTTTTAAAACTTTTGCATTATAGTTTATGGCAAGATACTGAATATAGTTCCCTGTGCTATACAGTAAATCCTTGTTTTATATGGCATTGTGCATCTGTTAATTACATACTCCCAATTTTCTCCTTCCCTCCGTCTTCCCCTTTGTTAATCATAAGTTTGTTTTCTAGATTTGTCTTTATTTTGAAAGTAAGTTCATTTGTACTATTTTTAGATTCCACATACAAGTGATATCATACAATATTTGTCTTTCTCTGCTTGACTGACTTAGCATGATAACCTCTAGGTCCATTCATGTTGCTGCAAATGACACTATTTCATTTTTAACAGCTGAGTAATATTCCATTGTGTGTGTGTTTGTGTGTCTTGTTTATCCATTCATCTGACATCATGACAAATATCAAATGACACTTAGGTTGCTTCCATGTCTTGGCTATTGTAACTAGTACTGCTATGAACACTGGGGTGTGTGTATCTTTTCAAATTAGAGCTTTTGTCTTTTCCAGAAATATGCCCAGGAGTGGGATTGCTGGATCATAAGGTAAGTCTATTTTTAGTTGTTTAAGGAATCTCCATACTGTCTTCCATAGTGGCTGCACCAATTTACATCCCCACCTACTGTGTAGGAAGGTTCCCTTTTCTCCCCTCTCTCTCCAGCATTTATGATTTGTAGACTTTTTGATGATGGCCATGCTGACCAGTGTGAGGTGATACCTCACTGTAGTTTTGATTTGCATTTCTCTACTACTTAGTGATACTGAGCATCTTTTCATGTATCCAGGCTCCTTTCTGTCTTATTACTCCATTATCCCTGGTGTTGCCTTCATTGACAAAGGTCCAGTGACTCACCAACACACCCACATTCCAGAAGAAAGGGACAAGATGTGGGGTAGGCCTTTCTCTTTATGGGCATGACCCTAAGGTTATACACACCATTTTTGCTCACACTCTATTGGCTATAACTTGGTATCTGAGCTGCAGAGGAGACTGGGAAGTCAGTCCTTATCTTGAGTAGCCACAAACCTAGGGAAATCATAATACTGTGGAGAAAGGGGAGAAGAGATATTGGGAGACAACCAGGGAACCTCTCACAAGGGTGCATGCATGCTTCTGTTACAACAGTCTTCTGGTGTTTCCTACCTCACTGGTACAGAGAGAGGCTAGAGATGTGGCCTTGAGAAAACTGGAGCAAGTATAACAAATTCCTCCCAGGGTTGGAAGGACCTTAGGGTCACCAGGCTAGAAGGAAAAAGGTTATAATCCTGGCTCCACATTGCTGTGTGACTCTCAGCAAATTTCTTACTCTATATCTAAAATAGTATACCTGCCTCATACAGCTGCGGTGAGAATTAAGAAATAATACATGTAGAAGACTTGACACAGATCCTACACATAGTAAGTGCCCACTAAATGGTGACAGCTATTTTTACTACAGATTGAAATACTACTAGAAACCACAGAAAAACTAACAATAATGACTATAAAGGTTATCAAAGGATAGGTAAGCCATTTTTGAACTCTTGCTTACAAGCTCTTGACCAGCATGAACTGGTCTTAGCAGTGAAATGCACTTATGTCAGGGCAAACTGGCCCTTATGATACTGGGCCAAAATGGCCTTTAGCATCCATGTAAGGTACCTGCCAGGGCCTAGAGGGTGGACAGTCTGATGTATGGTGAGAAGGCTGCTGCCTTCTATCCAGAGGAAAACTTTAATTCAAAAAGATACACGCACCCCACTGTTCACAGCAGCACTATTTACAATAGCCAGGACGTGGAAGCAACCAAAATGTCCATCGATAAAGAAGATGTATATATATACACACACATACACACACACACACACACACACACACACACACACACACAGGAATACTACTTAGCCATTAAAAATGAAATAATACCATTTGCAGCAACATGGTTGGACTTAGTGATTATCATACTAAGTGAAGTAAGTCAGAAAGACAAATATATGACATCACTTATATGTGTAATCTAAAAAATAGCACAAATGAACTTATTTACAAAACAGAGACTCACAGTCATAGAAAACAAATTTATGGTTACAAATGGGGAAAGGGTGAGGAGGGATAAATTAGAGTTTGGGATTAGCAGATAGAAACTACTATACATAAAATAAACAAGGCCCTACTGTATAGCACAGGGAACTACATTCAGTATTGTGTAATAACCTATTATGAAAAAGAATATAAATATATATGTATAACTGAATCACTATGCTGTACACCAGAATCTAACAACATTGTAAATCAACTGTACTTCAATTTAAAAGAAATAGTGTTGTATATAGAAAACCCTAAAAGCACCACATAAAACCTGCTAGAGCTGATAAGAATTCAGCAAGACAGCAGGATACAAGATTAACATACAAACATCAGTTGCATTTCTTTACACTAACAATGAAATAGCAGGAAAAGAAAGTAAAGAAACAATCCTTTTTAAAATCACATCCAAAACAATAAAATACTTAGGAATAAATCTGACCAAGGAGGTGAAAGACTTACAGAGAACTACAAAACACTGATTAAAGAAATTAAAGATAACCTAAAGAAATGGAAAGATATCCCATGCTCTTCAATTGTAAGAATCAGTATTGTTAAAATGGCCATACTCCCCAAGGCAATCTACAGATTTAATGCAATCCCTATCAAATTACCCAGGACATTTTTCACAGAACTAGAATAATCCTAAAATTTATATAGAATCATGAAAGACCCAGAATTGCCAAAGCAATATTGAAGAAAAAGAACAAAGCTGCAGGAATAACCATCCGAGACTTAAGACAACACTACAGTGTTATAGTAATCAAAACAGCATGCTATTGGCATAAAAACAGACATATGGATCAATGGAACAGAATAGAGAGCCCAGAAATAAACCCACAGACTTACGGTCAATCTTCGACAAAGTAGGCAAAAATATACAATGGAGAAAAGAGTCTCTTCAGCAAGTGGTGTTGGGAAAACTGGACAGCTGCATGTAAATCAGTGAAGTTAGAACACTCCCTCACACCATACATAAAAATACACTCAAGATGGCTTAAAGACTTAAATATAAAACAAGACATGATAAACCTAGAAGAAAACAGGCAAAACATTCTCTGACATAAATCTTACCAATACTCTCCTAGGGCAGTCTACCCAGGCAATAGAAATAAGAGCAAAAATAAACAAATGGGACCTAATTAAACTTAAAAGCATTTTGCACAGCAAAGGAAACCATAAGTAAAACAAAACCACAACCTAAGAAATGGGAGAAAATATTTGCAAATGATGCAACTGACAAAGGTTTAATATCCAGAATATATCAATAGCTCATACAACTTCAAAAAAATAAATAAATAAACCCAATGCAAAAATGGGCAGAAGACCTAAACAAGCAATTCTCCAGTGAAGACATGTGAATGGCCAATAGACACATGAAAAAATGCTCAGTATCACTAATTATCAGAGAAATGCAAATCAAAACTACAATGAGGTATCACCTCACACCAGTCAGAACGGCCATCTTTCAAAAGTCCACAAATGATAAATGCTGGAGAGGCTGTGAAGAAAAGGGAACCCTCCTACACTGTTGGTGGGAATGTAAATTGGTGCAGCCACTATGGAAAACAGTGTGGAGATTCCTCAAAAAGCTAAAAATAGACTTACCATATGATCCAGCAATCCCATTCCTGGGCATACATCCAGAGGGAACTCTAATTTGAAAAGATACACAGGCACCGTAATGTTCATAGCAGCACTATATTCAATAGCCAAGATATTGAAGCAACCTTAAAGTCCATTGATGGATGACTGGATAAAGAGGCTGTGGTATATTTATACAGTGGAATACTACTCAGCCATAAAAAATAATAAAATAATGCCACTTGCAGCAACATGGATGGACCTGGAGATTGTCATCCTAAGTGAAGTCAGCCAGAAAGAGAAAGAAAAATACCGTATCACTCATATGTAGAATCTAAAAGAAAAGAAAAAAAAGGACACTAATTCACCTACAAAACAGAAACAGACTCACAGACATAGTAAACAATTTTGTTTACCAGAGGAAAGGAGGTGGGAAGGAATAGATTTGGGAGTTTGAGATTTGCAAAGGTTAGCCACTATATATATATAAAAAAAAGACAAATTTCTTCTGTATAGCACAGAGAACTATGTTCAATATCTTGTAATGACCTTTGATGAAAAAGAATATGAAGGGGAATATATGTACATATGTGCATGACTGGGACATTATGCTGTACACCAGAAATTGACACATTGTAACTGACTATACTTCAATTTTTAAAAAAAGAAGAAGGCTGCTGCCAGTGAAGCCAAGCCCAAAGCCAGCAGTCAGATGCTCAGGGGGAGGCAGGATCTAGACAAACGCCCCAAGACAGTCCCACGTCTTTGCTGGCTCAGGGAAGAAATGGGTAGGGTAGGAAAAGTGAGGGAATTGCTTTCAGAACTGAAATGAAATGCCATAGTTTTTTGGTCAGCAAAGTCAAGGGGAAAAAAGAGAAGGAAAAATAATAAAGCCGCATGTTTTTCATCCTATCCCCTCCGTCTTGTCTCTGTTACTCCTTTTTTATGAAGCTTGCAAGACAGAACAATGGCTGAATTCTAAAGCAGATTATTTAAAGGCATATTTTTAGCACTTTTTTTTTCTTTTTACAAGAGCTGATTTTCATTTTATGTAAACTTTCCTGAGTGAGATACTTGGTTATTCCTGTAAAGTTGTCCTTTTCTAAAACTTATTTTCTTCCAAGGTTAGATGCTTTTTAAAAATCATCTGAAAAAATTGAAGAAAAAGCTATACCTACACTAGTAAAATGGTACTCTCTAGAAAGCAAAAGAAATATAATTCTACTGTGAAGCCATTAACAGAACTTTAATAATCTTTAATATCAATAACTAGGTATCTTTCGATTACTAGACTGTATTATCTTATATTTTAAATTTTATGTGAATGCTTGCAAATTACTCATAAATCTAGCCTTGCCTACATAAATATATAAGAAGTATATTGGGAGGGGAGTATAACTGAGTCCATGTAATTTTTAACCCCTTTGATAACATGTAATATATTTCTGCTTTCAGAATTGTAATAACACCATGTGAGAGTAATGCTGAGAAGAATTTATATAGATTTACATTTATATGTATTTAAGAATAAAAGAGAAAAATCAAGCAAGTTTATTTAAAGTTATTTCACTGATCAGTACTTAGTACCTTTTCACAAAAACTCCCCCAGAAGACACCTTTTTCTTCACTCGCCTCTTCTCTTTGCTGAACTCACAGGAAGAGTCGTCTTCCTACAAAGGAAAAGAGAGCCAAATAAGATTCTGTGCTAGATACATTTTCATCTTTCTACATTATCTGTTCCAAAAGAAAAAATTTAACCATACTAATATTTTCAATTCTGGCTTACATTTATTTTAGAATTTTGTGTAAATAAACTCTCACATTCGAAGTACCAGTGCATCATATTCTGCTGATTCATGAGACTGAGAGGCACCTTGAGAAACCATCCAGTCCTCCCTCTGCCTCATGTATCCCCCATACAGAACACCTTGTTATTTCTTCTTCTTTGACCAACATTTCACAACATTGCTAACACAAAGTGTTAGCATGCCATCCTCAGTTTTTTGTAAGCCCCATTGTTCTAGGAGTCACATTTCCTGGGACCTGCATTTCCTCCTCTGTTCACACAACATCCCTCAACTGCTTTTGTCTTATGTCCCACTTTGCCTTGCCACCCACTGTTTCTGTTTCTCATCCATCGTGGTATTCAGTACCTAGCACAGAAGATTCACTTAGTAAGTGCTATGAGAAGGAGCAAAAGAGGACTAGAAACACAGTGGATACTCACTAGATGTCATTCATCTTTGAATAATTCTCTAGTCAAAAAATACTCTGCACCCAGTGGGACAGGACAGAACAGATCTAAATGCAGTAGTTTCAGGAACATCACAAGGCATGTGTCCATGAGGAGAGCCCATGGCTGGAGTAAGTATTCCCCAAGGTGCTCCTGCCTACACCTTTGCTAATGAGGTCAGTTAGCTTAACTCCTATAGTAGTGTGTGAACAGAGAAGCAAGTGGCCATTATTCCACCACCACCCAGAAAAACAACCACACAGCTGTCCCTCCCCTACTCTCAGCCACAAACCTGACAGAGGAGCAGGTGGAGAATCGTCTAGCCCTTACAGTGGCCAGGCACTGGTGGGCGCAGGGTAATACGATGGTCCCTCCTTGTAAAAGCTTACCAACCAGCCTTAAGACCAATAGCAACAAACATTTCATTGGGGCTTAGCATATGGTGAATACTTTACATATAACAAGGTGAAGTAGGTCGTATTACCAGCATTTTACAGATACAGGGACAGAAGTCAGAGAGGTTAAACAGCTTTCTCCCAGGTCACAAAACTAAATGGCAGGATTTGAATCTGAATTTTGTCTGACACCAAAGTTCATGTTATAACCATTCCTCAATCCTATCTTTAGCAAAAAACTTGCTCGTTCAGTTCCTAGAACTGCACTGAATACTGTATACAGTATACTATCTGTACACAAAAAGGAATGAGGTATGGTTCCTACTCAGGAGTCTGTGGGGGAGTAGCCAATTAAAAGAAGTGCTCGATTCACCCCTTCCTCCTCACCCTCCCCAGGTTTCAGGAGGGACTCGGGATCATTAGGGGATGAAATGCAAAGATGGCCATGAAAGAAAAACACTGAGGTAGGGCAGGAGTTTAACCTCACCCAAATAGATGGAATTAGAGAAAGAACACGGGGAAAAAAAACAAAGCTACTTGTCAGAGGTAACTGAGTTTCTACTGCTTAATAGAGTTTAAGACTTTAAGAAACAGTTCTATTTATTTTCCTTTACTTTTCATATATGCTAACTCCTAAAGGTTTTTAACAATTTCAAATACTCTAGAAGTAGTGGTTAAATACCAAAAGCTCTACTAACAAAAAATATGTAACTTATTCTGTCTAACCAGGCCTTAGCGTAAACTAGTTCAAAAGAAAATACGTGCTTGGCAGCTGACAGTCCTCCAGTAAGTGTTCACTGAAACTGCCAAACCTTCAAATTCCAGAAGTTCCTGCATCTGGGGAACATTCTTTCACCAAGATTACTCATTTCCTCATCATGAATTATAGTCAGAAACATATTTCTCCCTAATATGTGTTTTCTCCCAAACTCGAGAAGAGCGCTACAATACTGAGATATTAAATGTGAATCCCAGTGCTTAGGCACCCAGAGCAATTCCAGGTTACATGCAGTCTAGTATTACACCAACAAAATTAGGCAACAACCCCTGTGTGAAAGGACTTCCATCTGAGAGAATTTACAGGTTTGTTGAAGAGATTAATACTGCACAGGAAACTTGACAGAGGGCATGGACCTACAAACTATGGCTTGGGTATATGGAATTCTTATTTTTAAAAAATTCCATGCAACCTGAGAAGTTCTGGGAAGCATATACAACTGAAAGGAGATAAATGCCACTTTCTTGATTGCTAGCACAGTCTCTTAGCAGAGTGTCAAGACAGTGTAGCCAATTTAGAAAGACAGAGAAATCACAAACTTCTAGAACTTCCCTAGACTAAAAGCTCAGCTTGGATGAGCTCACTTAAGCCCTCAGATTGTTCCAAGAGGACAGGGAGAAGCCCAGCAGAGACCATATCAGTGCCCAACCTAGTTCCAAATCCTTGTAGGTAGAAAACCAGGGTAAGTTAAACACAAAAGTAATGGAGTATTACCAATTCCAGGTTGGCCATTCTTGATTAGTAAGCATGGCCCCAAAGCTTTAGACCAATGACTTCCTGAATGATTCTAGTTTTGGAGATGGAAGCTATGAGGAGTCAGTGCTTCATTCTGTGGATATGCATCTCTGCCAAAAGGATTACAGTTCCCATCTAGTTTAAAAATTTTAAGTAAACATTTTAAGTATAATACACATATCAAACAGTGCCCCCCAAACTGTACAGTGTGATGAATTTTTACAAAGCAAACACACCCAATGTGGCCACAACTGAGATCAAGAAATTGAACATTACCTATATCCCAGAAGCCTCCATTTGCCTCCTCCCAGGCAGTATTAATTTGATTTATTTTACCTATTTTGGGACTGCCTGGCATCATTCAGTACTTTTTTGTAGTTTTGCTCAGCATTATGTTTGTGAAATTGATCCACAGTGATATGTAGGGCAGTAATTCATTCATTCATTTCCATTACTGTATAATATTCTATTTTATTATACCAAGATGTATTTATTCTTACTGTTGATGGAATATGTGGTTTTTTCCTAGTTTGGGGGATATCTATAGTAATCCTAGTATGAACATTCTTGTACACATCTTTTGGTACCTGTCTGTGTACATCAAGAGACGTGTACTCATTCCACTGGGAATTGAGTCACGGGTATGGATATGTTCAACTTTAACAGATACAACCAAACAACATTCCAAAGTGTCCAAAGTGACTAGAATTAATTTACACCATCACCAGTGATAATAATGTTACTTGCTCCACATTCTCATCAACACTTGGTAATGTCTGTTTTGTTTTAATTTTAGCCATTTTGGTGGTATACTGGTACCTTGTTGGGTGTTAATTTACATTTCTGATAACATTTGAGTACACTTTCATGTTTATTCGCCACTTGGATATCTTCTTTTGTGAAGTGCCTGATCATGTCTTGTCCAGTTTTTTACCAGGTTGCCTGTCTTTTTTATATTGATTTGTGTAAGTTCTTTATACTTTTAGATACAAGGAAGGAAAATAGGAAGAAAGGAAACACATTCTCCTATTCTTTGGCTTGCCTTTTCAATCTGTTTATGTTGTGCCTGATGAAGTGAAATCTTATTTTAATAAAGTTGAATCTACCAACTTTTTTTCTACCCCACGGTCACAAAGATATCCTACTGCATTATCTTTTGGAAACTTCATCACCTCAACTTTATATTTAAGACACATCTTGAAATAAATGGTGAATTAATGTGTATAATTCCAATGTAACACTTTATCAAATTACATTTTATATTTAAATTTTCATAAGTAAACTCTATTGACAAGCTACCATCAAAAGATTTTAAAGATCAATTTTTCAAAATAAATTTTCTTACAAGCACAGTGAGTGAGCAGGAAGGGTCTGCAGGCTATAATGGCAAGAATAAGTGTCATTAAAAGCACAGGCTTGGGGCTGGGCAGTTAGGTTCAACTCATGGCTACCCCTCTAACAAGCTGTCTCACTTTATACAAATTCCTTATTTTCTCTGAGATTTGGTTTCTTATTTGTAAAATGAAGATAATGACATCTTCCAGATACAAAATTCTTGGCACTGAGCCCAACATGTAACAAGTACTCAGTAACTGTTGTCAATGAATATGTTATTAATCAAGGCAAGTTAGACAATCTCACAGAACCTGACTTTCCAGCACTGGGGGTAAAGTATCCAATTAAACTATAATGCGGATGATGAGGTGCCCTCTGAGCAGTCAGAGCAGTACAAAGGGCTTGCTGAGAGAGGGAGAGATCATACATAATCATACATAATAATGAGGGAGGTTAGGATGAGGTGGACAAACCAGATGGCTCCTAGAGGATTTTGAGAGGCAGAGCTGACAGTGAGCCTTCAAGGCATATGGACAAAACAAAGGCTTGGGGGTGGGAAAGGGGCGGCCAAGTTCGGGAAAGGTAGGCTACATGTGGGAGAATAGGAAAAATAAGGCAGGTGAGGTAGGTTAATTCAGGCTGAGATAATGTGTGAAAGCACTATAAAAATAGTTACTATTATCAAAACTGATCATTACTTTAAAAAAAGATTTAAGAGCATTATGTCAAACTATCCTCAGAATTTTTTTCTGGCTAAAAATTACTCTATTATGGGTTCATTTACAGGGGAAAAGTTCTTAAAGATACAGTTGTATGCAATCATAGGTCCTTACCATAAGGTGGCAGGAGAAAGATTTAGTCAGAGCTTCTTCAAGAGTCTATAAATGAGCACTGAATCAAAAGTTCATTTTACTTATACTTTATATATTTAGACTCCAAAATAAACTAATTCCTCTTACTCTCAGATGCATGTGGCTCTACATGTTTATTCACCCACTAACAATGCTGAAACAATTCAAATGTAGAAAATGGAAAGGAAGGAAGGGAGGAAAAGCCATGAGGAAGGGAGACTATGGTACCCTGACTACTGCTAGGCAGAAAACACCTCAGGCTTTCTACACTGCTTCATCTAAGGTCAACACCATCCCATGAAGTAGGTCTTATCCCCATTTTACAGATTAGTATATTGAGACCCAGAAGCTTTTGCAGAACAAAATAAGCAGCTGCCATGAGAGGTCAGTGACATTTGCTCGTTTACAAAAACTGGTGTAACCTAAGGCAGGACTGCAGAACCTGGTGGGCCCAGGGTGCAGGACTTTGAGTCAGCTCTCCTGAGAGCCTCCGCATTGTAGGTAAAGAGCGAGGTTTTACAGAGGATGTGCTCAGGAGTGTGACATCAAACCCAACCCTGGGAACAGACGCTTCTGGGCAAGAAAAGAATATTTTTATATAGCTAAAAACCAAAAATTTATTAAGTAGACGATCAATTTGGATTGACTCAAAAGGGGTGCAGCTTGGTTGATCTCCAAAAGATCTAGGCAGCTAGCAAAGAACAACATGCGTTCCTGCCTCTGAGGAGACGGGGTCAGCAGAGTTCCTGCCATGAGGTGGAGAGGGAGCGGAAGTGGAGTGTCAGCGGCGGTTTATTAAAGGTGGGTGTCCGCTAGCCAACACCGCATGACTGTACAGGCTGGCCTCTCATACTGAAATGACCCAGGGGCTAAATGTAGCATAAGATGATTACTGTAAAAATGAAGAGAATGATTATGATTAATTATACCCCTTGGAAAATTGAGCACTGGTGAGATACCAAAACCCAGAGGAAGTGTTTGAATTTGTATATAGAAATATGTTCTTGCAGATGAACAGAATGTTGTCTACTCTGAGACATACCAAACTGTTAACAGTAGCTCCCCCTGGAGAGTGGAACTTGGTAATAGGGAGGAACATCTGCCCTGTTTTTAACATTTTACAACAAGCACATATGTTATTTTAATATTTTTTAAGTTGTTATTAAAGAGACTAATGATTTAGTCTGTACAAAATAAAAAGCAGCCAGGAAGCTTTTATTACAGTTAACATTTGAGGTCATGTAGATCTAGAACAAAATTAACTCACCTGCAAGAACTGAAGAAAAAATTTCCCCACAGAAGGAAAATACAAAACATATCTGACCCCCTACACTGAGTCACGTGAACTGTCCATGTGGGCCACATCATGGCTGTGTTCACTAGCAGAGGACAGCGAGGGGCAAAGTGCCCCCAGACCACTTTCCGCCTGCTCTCCTCTTGTCCCGAAATACAAGCACTACTGGCTGTCACTTTCAGTCTATTTTTTTATACTCCACTAGCTCTTTTGTATTTGTTCTTTGTATCTATTTCTCATATCACTTTCTTTTTAGCTTCCTTCTACATATTTGTCTTCTTTATTTGCCACTCTAAGCATTTTTCTATATTGTAGCACTATATTCTGAATTCCAAATTCATAATTCCAGCCAGGAATTATAAAAAGAACAAAGGCTGTGGAGTCAAAAGTTAGAGATTGAATATTGATCCCACCATTACAGTGTGAATTTAGACAAGTCACTTAACCTCTCTGAGCCTTGGTTTTGTTGTATGTTACATGGGAGCAGATCAAATGACACACTGTAACAGGTCAAAGAATTTTGTGAAGTGTTACAAAGGTTAGTTTTTATTACTGTGTAATCTGAACAAAGAGATGCTATGATGATTTTCACACCGGCTCCTTTCTACTCTTAAAACTGCTCTTTCTACTCAGCCATAAAAAAGAATGAAACCCTGCCATTTGCAACAACATAGATAGACCTATGCTAAGTGACGTAAGTCAGGGAAAGACAAATACAGTAGGCTCTTACTAAAAACCAAAATAAATGACAAACATAACAAAACAGACTCATACAGTGAACAGAGGAGAGGGGGTGGGAAGATGAATGAATTAGATGAAGGATTAAGGGATACAAACTTCCAATTATAAATAAGTCATAGCCTAAACAAGAAATTATCCATTGACACAACATTGTAAAATGACTATAACTCAATAAAAAAATGTTTAAAAAAGTCACTTAAAAAAATAAATAAAATAAAATTGGAAAAAAAATTATCTAATGAAGATATATGAATGGCCAATAGGCACATGAAAAAAATGCTCATTATCACTAATTATCAGAGAAATGCAAATCAAAACTACAATGAGGTATCACCTCACACCAGTCAGAATGGCCATCATTCAAAAGTCCACAAACGATAAATGCTGGAGAGGATGTGGAGAAAAGGGAACCCTCCTATGCTGTTGGTGGGAATGTAAATTGGTGCAGCCACTATGGAAAACAGTATGGAAATTCCTCAAAAAACTAAAAATAGACTTACCATATGATCCAGCAATCCCACTCTCGGGCATATATCCAGAGGGAACTCTAATTTGAAAAGATACATGCACCCCAATGTTCACAGCAGCACTACATACAATAGCCAAGACATGGAAACAACTTAAACTTCCATCGACAGATGACTGGATCAAGAAGCTGTGGTGTATTTATACAATGGAATACTACTCAGCCATAAAAAATAATAAAATAATGCCATTTGCAGCAACATGGACGGACCTAGCACTGTATAGCACAGGGAACTATAGTCAATATCTTGTAGTAACCTATAATGAAAAAGGATATGAAAACGAATACATGTATGACTAGAACAGATGCTGCACACCAGAAATTGATACAACATTGTAAACTGACTATACTTCAATAAAATTTTTTAAAAATAAAAATAAAAAGTCACAGGAATGTAATGCACAGCACAGGGAATATAGTCAATAATACTGTAATATCTTTGTATGATGACAAATGGTAACTAGACTTACTGTGGTGATTATTTCATAATGTATAAAAATATCAAATCACTGTGTTGTGCACCTGAAACTAATATAATATTGCAAGTCAATCATACTTCAATTAAAAAAAGAAACAAAACTGCTCTTTTGAGGATTTGAAGCTTTCTTACATGGATTCCATTCAAAGCAGTTTTTTTGGATATTTAAAATGTTAAAATATACATACTCTAGCTGTCTTAGAATCCTCATTGATTACTGTGCTTATAGTAAAATTTTTTCCTTGTATGGTACAATAATAAGAACAGTAGCATTTACAGCACACTTGAGAACCCAGCTACTGTTCGGATAGACAGACAGCTCCATCCAAAGCCTGGGCTCTTAGCTACTCTTTTATACTACTACTTGAGAAAGATAAATGTGTTAAGGATACCAACCACAGCCACAGAGTTGGGAACCTGAGTTTTTTCCAGCGTCTCCCTGAGTTGATCCACCTCTGCTCGATACTCATCCAGCTGACATTCTAATTTTTCTCTACGTAGCCGTTCATACTCCAGTTGGCCCTGCAGCTCTCTGATAGTCCTGTCAAAAAAAAATTGTTTTCAATCAATCTCCAGTATAAACTAGCAATTATTTTTGGTAATAGTGAAAAGCATTCATCTATTATATTTAAGTCAAATGAAGAAATCACTGATTGGACAAATATATATGGAGAGTCTGCTATCAGCCAGCACTGATCTAGACACTGGGGATAGAGGAGTAGTGAACAAAACAGGCCAAATCTGCCCTCACGGGGCTTACCTTAGCAGTGGAGGAAGATAGACAGTAAAGAAAATAAGTAAGTAAATATATGGTATGCTGGAAGGTGATAAATGCTAAGGGAGAAAAAATAAAGCAAGAAAGTAATAGGAAATGTTGTCAAGAAGGGGTTAATACTTCATACACAGTAGCCAGGGAAGGCCTTACTGAGACTGGGGCTTGTGAGCAAGTCCTAAAGATAAAGATAATGGGTGAGATAATCAAGTAGACATCTGGAGGAAGAGCATTCCAGACAGAGGGACCAGCAAGTGCAAAGGCCCTAATGCAGAATGCCTGGTGAACTGGAAGGAAACCAGAAGGCCAAAGTGGCTGGAGAAGTAGTTCAAGGTGTAAAAGGGAGAATCAGAGAGGTACAAGGGAGCCAGAATAAGCAGGGCCTTCTAACCATAGCAAGGACTAAGTTTTCCTTTGAGTGAAATGGGAAGCCATTTGAGGGCATGATCTGACTTAATTTCCTTTTGTTTTGTTTTGTTTTGCCTTGTTTTTTAATGATGTAAAATTTACTGAGTGAAATACACAAACACTGTGATCAATTCAATGAGTTCTGACTAATGTGTAAACCTTTGTATCCACCATCACTTCTAAGATATAAAGTAGAATATTTCCATCATCTCAGAAAGTTCCCCCCTGCCCTTCCCAGGCAATCCTCACTTCCCACAGGCAACCACAGTTCTGAATACTTATCACATTAGATCAGCTTTGCCTCTGGTTATAAATGAAATTTTACATTATGTACATTTGTGTGCCTGGCTTCCTTCAGTCAACAGTATGTGAGATTTATCTGACTTCGTTTTAACACGATTAACAGACTGCAGGGTATGGGGTGGGGGACTAGGGAGCAGGCACAGGAAGTTGGGAGACATACCAGGAAGATGTTAAAATCAATCCAGACAAGTGATGCTATGACTCGAACCAGGGTTTTTCCTGCCATATTGCTGGATGGTGAGGGGAACTGAACTCCCAGGCATGCTGGCGTGGGTGTCAGGTCTCTAGGAGAGTGACCTAAGAGTATACAGGAGTGGCTCTGGTATGGAAGTGAGTGGGCTGAAGGTAGGGACAGGCTAAAAGAGCTGCAGCTGTGGAAACTCAGAATCCAGCAAGTAAGAAAAGAAAATCAGCCCCAGGACAGAATAATACAACCAGGTTTCGTTGTATTCTGAGTTTCATCTAACCCATGGAGAACATCATCATCAAGAGGACATCCCTCAAACCAACACTTACCCAGGTTTTCTTTACACTGAAACATGAAGATTAGAATGAAAAGTTTCATTAAAAACTATTAAAATCGTAATGACCTTGGATAACAGGTTTGGAGTCATACAGACTCAGACTCAAATCCTGGCTCCACCTCCGACTCTTAGTCCTCCCTTTGTGACTTTATACAAGTTACTTAACCTCTACATTAAGTCTTGGTTTCCTAATCTGAGTAGTGAGACGACAGATGGTGGAGCTGTGAAGCTGGCATGAAGTAATACACGTGAGCGGCTTATCTGGTGCCCTGCACGTAGCAGTGCTCAGCAGTGACACAGCGGCCTTAGCAGTAGTATCTGCCTTGGAAGAGAAGTACAGAGAGCAAATGTAAAGCTTGTTTTCTGGGAAATAATACTCCACTGCAAAGCACTTTTCTAGACTACATGGAGTCTAAGAACTTTTAGCCAGGTTCTTAGGCAGAGGCCAATACTGAAAATATCCTATGTCTCAAATGCTTAAAAACCAATATAAAGGCACTGGAGAGCTACTTATGTGATGTGATTTGTAAGATACCAAGAGGGCCTCTGATACAAAGAAAATTTTTTTTTGATCTGCCAGAACATCCTAGTGTCTAAAAACCCACTAAGAGCATGGAATATTTTGGCTTAAGGTTTTGTCTTCTGTTCAGATTCCCAAGTACCTGTGGAAGGATAACATACTAATTCTTAACAAAGATTAGAATTAGATGTTACTCTGTATAGATTTACCAGACCTCTTACTCAGGCTAGATTCAGAAGAGGATGGAGGAAAGGGAAACAGAAGGTTCTAAGAGTGTGAGGGGAAGAAACCCAACCAAAGGAACAGGCAGAGAAAGTGGAGAATCCATGCAAACCGTTCTTTACAGACCTGTTTTTTTTGTTAAACTAGAAGTCTCCCCTCCTTTCTCCCATTGTTCCCCGCCCACTGTGGAAAGCACACAGAAAAGTAGTGAGGCAGTGGGAGGAAATAAGCACCAGGAGTCCCCTATCCCAGCAGCCATTAATTAGGTAGCAGTACCCAGTGTGCAGCCAGCCAGCTTCCGGTGCAGGGAATGAGAGGGGAGGGGCTATGGAGGCGCTCACTGCCTCCAGGCACGAGCGCAGCCTGAGGGTACTGCCATCAGTGAACACAGGACTGGGTCGCAGACTTGTGAGCAAGCAATCCCATTTGACAGGGATGGCTACAGACTGCTGAAAAGCTCAAAGTAGCTGTGGTCTCAAAAAACAAAACCAACCAACCAACCAAAAACTCCTTTGCAAGACAAAAAAGAGTTCTGGAGATTGGTTGTGCAACGTGAATGTACTTAACATTACTGACTCCTACCTTAAAAATGGTTAAGATGATACATTTTATGTTATGTATATTTTACAATTTAAATCTTAACGCCATCTGTGGGCTCAGGAGGAAAACAGGCTGGAAACTTACACCCTTTGGTGGGGAGGAAAAAAGTTGTTGATCAACAAACCCTCAAGTAGCATATAGAAAAGTAAGTAAAAACAAACCACTAGAGTTTGGAGGACATTACTTTTCAGACTCGAGCTGTTCTTTCTTCTGCTTTAAATCTTCTTCTGTTACTCCTCCCAAGCATTTATAGTTGCTCTCAGCAATTTCCAGGAGGTGTCTCAATTCTACAATTTTCTTGTAAGCTCTCACTGCAAGACAGAGTGGAACAGGAACCTGGTTGAGACAGACAGCAGCTCGTGTGTGCATAGGATGCGGGTCCTACGGTATATTCCTCCTCTAGAGCCAGCGTCTGTGTGGTCTGGGGGAGGGCAGGGAGGGACGGTGGCATCAACACAGAAGGACAGATATCAGCAGCAGAACATCAGGGTGTAAGAGCAATGAAACACCTAAATGGAGGATTCTTTTCCTGCTGTTGGAGGATGTATCAGATTGTTATGACTAGTAATATCTCAAGAAAGGGGAAGGGGGAGGGTAAGGGGAGGAAGAAAAGAGAAGAAAAGAAAAAGACGACAAACTCACAGTGTTTAGGACTAGTGGTGTATTACAGGACCACACATAACCTACTGTATGTTGGAAAATTAGAAAAACTAAAATGTTTGATTTATTTAAAATAAACCAGAACTAATCTAGCCCCAAAATATTATGATCAGTCACTTGTGATATCTACACAAGGGGACACTGAGAAGGAAGTATGTTGAGAGCTACTCTTAGCTCTTCTCTGACTATCAAAACTATGATTTTTCTATCATTTATGGTACGGGTTCTCAGCCTGGGGTGATTGTCTCCTCCAAGGGACACTTGGCAATATCTAGAGGCATTTTCACTTGTCAAACCTTGGGGGACGGAGGGAAACAGGCTGTTGGCATCCTGAGGCTCAGGAGGCTACTAAGTGTCTCACAATGCACAGGAGAACCCTCCTCAACAAGTAAGTACCTGCCCAAACTGTCATCAGTGCAGAAGGGGAGAAACTCTGCTTTACATCCAGGTTAGCAAACCACAGCCTCTCCTCCCTCACACTCACCTCTCTGATTTATCTGTCAATAGGTTAGAGCTGCAGATTCCAAACTGCATACAACAGAATCAACTGGGGTTCTTTTTTAAATGTACATGGTTAAGCCCCATATATCAGTCCTACACATTCAGGTATCAGTACTTAGTAAAAGCTCCTCAGACAAATCTGATGGGCAGGCAGGTTTGGGAACCACCAGAACTACTAGCAAGCAAGTAAAGGGGATTTTTTTTTTTAATGTTACATAAAATTGAAAAAATTGTTGCTGTTGAGATTATATAATTTAATATCTGAAGGCTTTGTTTTGAAAGAGCTGTTCTATGGAGTCATTGGAAGTAGGAGCTAGGAGTAACTGGGATTAGCTCCAGGAAGACAGATCTTACATCAACAAAGGCGAAACTTTTCAACAAAAACAGTAAGAGCTGTCATGTATTTGTGGAGTCCTATGATGTGCAGGACACTACACTGAGTACCCTAAACATTTTAATCCTCACAAGGACCCTGTCAAAAGATAGAAATGGGCCACTTAGGCAATAGGGATTTCCTCGTCACTGAAGGTGACTGGATGCTGGATTGTCCACACAAAAACATGTATACGAATGTTCATAGCAGCATTATTCTTAACAGCCAAAATGTGGAAACAACTGAAATGTCCAACAACTGATGCATGGATATATAAAATGTGATATATCCAAACAAGAATATTATTTGGCAATAAAAAGGAACAAACTATGAAGTAATGATCCATGTTACAATGTGCATGAACCTTGAAAGCACTATGCTAAGTGAAAGAAGCCGGTCACAAAAGACCACATCTAGTATCATTCCATTCGTGTGAAATGCCCAGAAAAAGCAAACCTAGAGAGACAGAGTAGATTAGCAGTTACCTAACGCGTGGGCTTTGAGGGAGAGGGAAAAGAGGGTAAGCATAATGAGAACTGACTACTAATGGGTGTGAGGTTTCTTTTTGTGATGATGGAAGTGCTACAAAATTTATTGTAATAATGGTTTCCCATATCTGAGAATATACTAAAAACCATTAAATGGGTAAATTGAATGGTATATGAATTATATCTTGGTAAAGTTATTTAAGATAAAGCTGTCAGGGAGGAGGTGCCAAGATGGAGTAGAGAGACTCAGAGCTCGCTCTCTCCCAATACACCAAGACTTGCATCTACAAACCCACTGAATCACACAGACCACCTACTGAACTCTGGCAGAGTGTCTCTCGCTTCAAAATACAGGAGGATACTCACAAAATCTGATAAACAACAAGTTCATACTGTACAGCATAGGGAACTATATTCAGTATCTTGTAGTAACTTATGGTGAAAAAGAATATGAAAACGAAAATATGTATGTTCACGTATGAATGAAGCATCGTGCTGTACACCAGAAACTGACACAACATTGTAAACTGACTATACTTCAATTAAAATATATGAAAAATAACAATAAATAAGTAAATAAAGCTGTCAGGAAATTCTGACGGGGTCACTGATTCTGGGCCTCACTGTCGGGGGACCTCAGAGGGCTGCTGGTTGGGAACCCTGACCTGAGCATCCTCAGGTTGTGTTTACCAGGGAAGGGGCTTCTACCATCCCCTGGAGAGTGATGCTCTGCCTGGCAATGTTGTGGGAGCTCTTTTTAAAATTTTTCTTTAATTTAGACATGAATTGGAAGTTTTCCTTGGAGAATACAGTTTTGGTACAATTCGTTCTTCCTGCCAGAATAACTGAAGACACTTTCTGAAGATCCAGAGGAAGGGAACAGATGTTTATGAAGCCTCAGCAATGGGCGGGCATCTCCTGTTCTCTAGTGCACTCATTTCATCTGTGTAGTAACTCTGCGGGTGACATGATGTGAGCAGTCTCATTTTTATAGATGAGGAAACTGAGGCTAAGAGAGTAACACAGCTAGAAAGAGGTGATGCTCTGAGGTCTGAATCCAGTGTCCAAGCTCTGCTCACTTTACTCCAGCTGCCTTTGTTTTGGTTAACCTCGGTTGAAACAGCTCCTTCTCACCTTTCTCCTAGTTAGGAATGCCACTGACTCAGTTCTTCTCCATTCACATGAACGACAACTCTGACAATATCATGAGAAGTGAAATTAGGGTCATATGACATGAAAATATCCCTTCCCTCTTCGATGGACAGAGGTCATGTCTTATACTATTTGTATGTTCAACAACCCCTAGTACAAAAATCTGTACTAGCTCTGTTTCCCCCCAAAACATCAAAGTAGTTTACTTTGTAGATGGTGGTTGTCTTTGGATGATTCCCAAATTTGTGGTAAAAACGAGCTATGGTATTTTTTAAATGATAAATCACAAAAGAGTTGGCACACTTACCTCTGGCATCTGTTTTATCCGACTCACTGAGACCTAAATCATCCTTGGCATCAGTGCTTCCCTCAACACCATGTCTTATAAAAAACTTCATATCATTTTCATCAATTTCATTCTCATCATCTGTATCATATTTCTGTAGTCCTTCCAATAGCTTTACTGCTGCTAAATGGGCAAACCTGTAGAAAAGAATTAGTAATTAACAAGATCTACCGTCTTTTTCAAATTGATATTGCAGTTTGCACTTAATTTGGGGAATTACACTCTACAACTCAGGAAAGGAGCAAAACTGAATCTGAAGGTCAGTGACAATTTGATGCATATCCAGCCACGTGAGAAACTCAGTTACTGGAAACTAAGGACCAGACATCCGGTTAAAAGATTGATTCGGTAATTTTTATTGGCAAAAATCCAACTGAAAGAGGAGACCTACTATCAAAAGAATATTTAGTGTGACCCCACACAGAGTTGCTCAACTGAGTAGGAAGTCCAGAACCACCCTACTCAATTATCTGTATTTACTGCCTTCTCCCTGATGGCCTCACTTAGACTGTAGAATTAGTTCTGTCCCACTTTTAGGGCAAACTATAGCTCTAGCCTTCTTAATTGCCATCCTTCCTCAACCCTCAAAGCACTCAGCATGGCTTTGAAATTTAAAAATAATGACTTTTCTATCCACATTTTCATTTTTTTTGATCTTGCTCACATCTCTATGAAGCTTTTAGTAATATACCCTTGGTTTTCTGAGTTAGTGTTGTGACTGTATGTAATCTGCATATTTTTCCCAGTTCTGCTAATTAAAATGTTTAATGCTTTCTCTTAGGACACGGAGAGTTACTGCTAAACACAAAAACCTCGCATCCTATTTTTTTCACACACTTACATAACCACATGCACATGCACAGATATCCTTACCTTTCACCAGGTGCTGCAAATCATTAACGATAGAGTAATAAACACAGGAAGTTGAAAGGTTAGTAGAATTTAATATCTCTATTACTAGGCTGTAACTTAACAGCTATCATTTACTGAGTACTTACTGTACACCAGATTCAAGCTTAATTCTATAACAACTACACTCACACTTAGCATTTTGGTGCAAGAATGACAAATATGGGCCAGAAATTACAAATAACTTTACATACACCCACAGTACTGAATCACCCATGTGATACTGATAAAGATAGGCAAAAAGATGAATGGACAAAATATAGAGTACAGAAATAAGCCCACACATACATGGACACCTGACTTGGACATAGACACAAAGGCAATACATTGGGAAAAGGACAGCCTTTTCAACGAACGGTGCTAGAACAATTAGATATCCACATGTGAAAAAGAAAAAAAAGGACTTGGAACATATCTCATACTATATGCAAAAATTAACTCAAAATGGATCATAGACCTCACTGTAAAACCAATAACTACACAACGTCTAAAAGAAAACATAAAAGAGAAAATCTTTGTGACTTTCTGTTAATCAAAGATTTCCTAGATATGATACTAAAAGCATAACCTATAAAAGAGCAGACTGACAAAAAAAAATGTTTGCTCTTCAAAGACATTGTTAAGAGAATGAAAAAACAAGACACAACTGGGAGAAAATCTCTGCAAAACAAAAATCTGAGGAAGAATTAGTATCGAGTATAGAAAGGGTTCTTAAAAATCAACAATAAGAAAACCACCAAATTTTTAAAAGTGGACAAAAGATCTCAACAGTCACTTCACTAAAGGAAAATATACAAATGGCAAAGATCTGTAAGAAAAGATGTCCCAAATCACTTTTCAATAGGAAAAAGCAAGTTAAAACCACAGTGAGATACCACTACACACCTGTTGGAATTACAAAAATAAAAAAACCTAACAATATCAAATGCTGGCAAGATAAGGAGCAACAGAAACTCTTATCCATTGCTGGTAAGAATACAGATTGGTGTGGTCACTTTGGCAGTTTCTTACAAAGTTAAACACACCCTTTAGCATCTGACCCAGCCACCCTACTGCTAAGTACTACCCAAGTGAACTGAAAACTTACGTTCACACAAAAATCTGTACCTGAGTATTTATAATAGCTTAATTCATAATCACCAAACAATAGACACAATCGAGATGTCCTTCAACAGGTTAATGGATAATCAAACTATGGAATACTGTGGAATTCTATATCCTGTGGAGTACTGCTCAACAACAAGAAAGAAATGAACTACTACACATGAATGAATTTCAGAATAATTATGCTGAGTGAAAAAAGTCAGATGTATGAGTACATACTGTATGGTTCTGTTTATATAAAATTCTAGTAAATGCAAACAAATCTATAGTGACAGCAGATTAATGTTTGTTTGGGGAAGAGGCAGTGGAAAGCAGTGGGAGAGAGATTTCAAAGGGGCACAAGGTGACTTTTGGGGGTGATGGCTATGTTCACGATCTAGATTGTGATCATTTTACAGGTGTATACATATATCAGAATTCATCAGTTTGTGCTGTACAAATATGTGTACTTTATTGTATGCCAATCATATCCTGATAAAGTTATTTTAAAAAATAAAAATAAAGTGGACCTGAGCTGATAGTGATGCCAGTATGTGGTAAAACAAAACCACATTCCAAGACCTCAAAATGATCCCACAAACAAAATTTTAAGGAACACGAACTCACAAACAAAAATTACGGGGCATGAATAACTAGATCCTTATATCCTGTCAGGCCTCATGCACAACTTTTAGCCCACACACCTACTTTAGGGTCAAGCAGTTCTGAACCACAGGCAGTTCCTCAGACACACAAGGTGTTATCTCACGACTCTTCCTCCTTTAAGTGTCAGCCTAAATGTTGCTTTATCCAAAAAAAGTTTTCCCTGACTTCTCTATAAATTCTGTCTCCCTGTAGTTTCCTTCATAACTCCTTACCATCATCTGTATTAATATTTCTCTCCCACAACATTTAATTTTTTCCAGATTTACTAAAATATAACTGACATTTAACATTGTGTATATTTAAGGTATTCAGTGTGTTGAGTTGATACACTTATATACTGCAGTATAATTACCACCACAGCATTAGCTAACACCTCCATCACATCACATAACTACCACTTCTGTTTGCAGTGAGAACATTTAAGATCTACTCTCTTAGCAACTTGCAAGTATAAAATATAGCATTATGAACTATAATCACCATGCTGTACATTAGTCTGCAAAACTAACTCACCTTATAACTAGAAATTTTCACCCTTTGAACAACATCTGTTTCCCCCACCCCCTGGCAACCACCATTCTACTCTCTGTTTATGAGTTCAGCATTTTTCTACGTCTAAGTGATGTCATACTTATTTAAGAAGACATATCTGTCTTTCTCTGTCTGACTTATTTCACTTAGCATTATGCCCTCAAGGTCCATCTGTGTTGTCTTCTTTCTCAGACTGAATAATATTTCACATTATAGTTCACATATATATATTTCATACTTCATATATATCACATTTCTTTACTGATGGACCCTTAGGTTGCTTCCATATTTAGCCAACGCTAATTTAGATGTAGTGACATGGCTATAATTTTTTTTTTTTTGGTTTCCCATTCATTCAACTGTGAATTATTCACTGTTTCACTCGTCCAGTGAGTTTTTAATTTCAGTGATTAAATTTTTCATTTCCAGGGATTCTATTTTTTCTAATCTGCCTATCTTTTTTATTTATAATGTGCTTTTTATGTGCTTTTTTATTAATGCCTTTATTTGAACACTTGCATATTTAAATGTGCCCTTCAATTTAGTCTATTTTCTATAGGTTTTTTGGTATATGAACTCTCCAGCTTTCTGTACTTTCACTCATAGCAGTTTTGCTTTTTCTCATGCTTTGCTTTATAAGTTTGGGGTGTGCACGTGCATGTGTGTGTGTGTTCTCATCTTAAGTTAGAACTGTTTTCCACGGATACTCCACATGGCCTGAGCTGTGGAGGAAGTCTAATGGGATATTTTGACTTGTCAATAGACTTAAGGGTTTACCTGCTTCTGGATAAGTTTCTATGTTAATTTTCAGTTCTTTTTCTGGCACTACATGTATGGGTTCTAAGTTCAGATTCTTCATATAAAGTTGGTGAAGGCGTGGGGCAAGGGGTGGGGTCCAAATCCTAGTAGGTGACATTTTCAGCCCATAGCAAAGGGTGGTCACACACTTCTATGCAGTGCCCTGGAGTCAGTTGGCAACGTTTTCTTTCCCTGTTTCATATACTAAACAGCTCTTCCAGACTCCAGATTTACTGAAGGATGCCTGGCTCTGGCTTCCCACAAGCAAGGGATTTCATCATAGACTCCTATTCCTGTGAATGTTAAAGCCCAGCTCAGTGGATGGATCTCAGTTCTATGGGGCCTGAAACATGACTTGGGTAGTCTTCTTTTACAAATTGTAAATATGAAATTAGACACTAAAGTAAGTCATTATTTACAATGAGGAAATAACTTGTAATAAATTACAAATTTTAAAAGGTTGACACCACAAAAACCACAAAATCCAAGAAAAATAACGTATCTTTATGAATTAACTGCCTGACACACTTCTGATGCATTTTTTCCCCGACATTTTAGCTGCAGTCTTTGTTTACCTCTTCAAATGACAACAATTACCTCTTCAAAACAGGTAACAGAGTAAGAAGTCTTTCCTCTTATATAGAATCAAATTTTGTATGAACTTTTAAATAACTGACAGCTTCAAAGGTTTCTTTCAGCTCCAAAACTCACTGGCAATTTCACATAAAGTTTTAAGACTGTTGTAAAATTTGTCCCCAACTTTCAAACAGGAAGACTTGGGCACTTTTTCTCCTCTGCTCTTACTGTACCTTATACATAACAAGTAATGTGATATAATGACTATAATTAATAAAAATTATGTTTGCACATCTGTCTGTCTACAAGACTGTAGTTCCTTGAGGGCAAGGACTATGTTTTTTCATCTTTGTAATACTAATGCTAACCATAGCACCTGGAACATGGTAAGTATACAGGAAGTTGAATGAAAAACAACCAAACGGATGGACTAATTATTCCTGAAGGACTTGACCTGAATGAGCTGGAGGTATTTGATAATAGGTATTATATTTAATTCAAAAAATTCTAAAAATCCATGTGACTCCTTTTGATTACTTCTTTTTATCACATAATACTTATCAACAGGTAGCTGCATTTATGGGGTAGGGCAGTTCTTCGCTGTACACCACTGTTTAAGCACTGTAGAACGTTTAGCATTCCTGGCCCTGACCTCACTAAATATTACTGATGGTTTCTGTCTCTGTGACAACCCTCCACACATTTCCAAATGCCCCTCCCCTCCAGGAAAGGGGACAATACTACCTCCCAGTTGAGAATCACTGTCATTGTCAAGGTCAATTCAGCTTGAAAATTACCATTCCATCAGCATTTGACTGAGTCCTGTAATTCCAGAAATCTTCAGATATTTCTGAGTATAGGAGAGTAAATGCAAAACTTTAAAACTTTAAAAACAAAAGAAGTAAAGCAGATAGGGTTACCTCTTAGCCACATCACTGGCTTTCTCCCCTAATTTGTTTGTAATATTACTGTCTGCGCCCATTTTAATAAGCCACTGCAAACATTCAATGTGGCCTTGTCCAGCAGCTGTGAAAACAAACAGACAAAACAGAAGATACACACACACAAAAAGTTATTGTTATTAGTAATTATTTTCTAAAATTTTGAACAGTACCACTAGGGAGTACTTTTGTAAATACTAATCCTTGCAATGACCAACAAAAGTAGGTTGGGCAGATGTTATTTTCTCTATTTCATTTATTCATTCATTAGACAAATATTTCATCAAATATCTGCTGTGCTCAGCCCCTATGCAGATAACTTCACAGATAGATATAAAAGTTGAAGCTCAAAGAGGTTATTTATTTAACATCACAAAGTCAATAAGCAATGGAATAAGTGATGGATATGAAACTATAACCTAGATTTTTTCTAATCCTTATCCAGTGCTCATTTACTGTATCCTGACCAATCTTGTATCAGGCCAGAATGTGAGTGCAATCTGTGTGAACGTGAAAGACTTTGAGAATCTTTTGCCATCTTATACAAATAGCTTCTTCTTCTGACAGTCACAACTCAAATTTTATCCATCTTCATTGAATACTTTAACTATTTACTACCCTTTCTTAAAACACATGCACTCAATATTAATCTTCACATCCACAAGTCTGCTCATTGTCTTCTCACCTAGTGCCCTTCACTCAGTTATGTGGTCATCTGACTTCTACCCATCCTTCAGGGTCCACCTCAAGACTCAGGGAAACTGAGGGGAAAAAACTCAATACACTTTTAAGATCTGACTTTAGGACTGCTGAACAACAGACTGGCAGACAGGACAGAACTTAGCAAGTGGTAAGCACATACAGACCCTCAATAATTGTCTACAGAGTGGATGAAAAAATAAATAAATGAAAAAAATGAATGAAATCTCAGCTCTGCTCTTACTAGTTGTACAACCTCAGTCAAGAAACCCAATCCCTCTGGACCTAAATGTCCTCATCTTTTACAGAGATGATTCATATTTATAAGGGGAATACGCTGCTGCTTCATAAAATTACAATAAGGATTAAACGTGATGACAGCTTTACACCCTGCTAAGTGCCATATAAGCATAAGGTATTGTTTCTGAATTCTCATAAACATTTCCTCAATGACTTAACCCTTAGCAACTTTCTCTGCACCTCAATATCTACTCCTGAATTCCTACTGCATGTATTTTAACAGCCAGATACTCTTTGCCACTAATTATATCCTGACTGATAAAAAGCTCTAGCTGTTCGTGGTATGAGTATGCAGCTCCTTAACAGTAAGATCTGGATCTCATACTGTCTTCATGGTGCGGGCACATGGTTGGTGCTAAATATACACGTGCCTCTGTAGAATGAGTCAGAGAGCATCCGGGATGACTTTGATGCCTTAAAAAGCTAAGCTACCTCCAATACCAGCAACGGAGAGGAAAGGACACAAAGCCAGATCCAGTGACAAAGCAACCGCCTCACTACAGCCTTGTAGCCCAGCTCACGAAAGGTCTGTAAGACCAGTGTCCTGTTCCTATGCTTGACTCAGAGCCACCTGCCAAACCCAGAGTTGGCTCTTGAAGAGCCTGGGGCTTCTTTCAGCGAATCCAAAACCAGCTAGCAAGGAATACTACAAGATTTCCCAGACCTCTAGAAATAACCTCAGTTTAGACAAAAACAGCAACATATTGTGCTTTAAGGGTTACAAAATCATATTTATCAATCACAGATAATGGTGAGTTTTTATAAGACAGTATGAGTTTAACCCAACATTTCCATTTTATTACACAAGTAATGCTTACAAAGGGCAGGGGAGGCTAAGTAATGTATCTACAATGAAATACAACTGAAAGATTTTTCACCCGGAATATTTGTTGCATACTGATTAGGATATGTTGATTAATTTAGGAGAACAAAATAAAATTATGCAGTGGCTAAACATTTTTAAGAACTGATTTGAAATAATTATGGCTTATGTATCTTTTTGAATTAACTCTTATTTTGTGGTTGGCTTTACTCCTTTGATAACTATGTAAGTTTAAAAATCTAAAGCTCTAAATATTCTTAGAAACCATGAACAGTGTATATATGTAAATTTTAAAAATATGTGCAGTATATTGTGTATATGTATTTGCATGCAATATATTGTATATGTGCAAACTAACAATTCTACCTAATAAAACTGAAAAATGAAAAAAGAAAAAGCAAATGAAGAGAGGAGGCTATAGCTCAGCAGTAGAACACATGCTTAGCATGTACGAGGTCTTGGGTTCAATCCCCAATACCTCCTTTAAAAATAAATTAGTCCTCCAAAAAAAAAATAAATAAAATAAAAAAGAGCAAGTGAAAAATAAGAGAAGTCATAGAGGATTTAACAATCATTAAGTGACTAAGAAGAATGCCTCAATAATAGATACTGTAGTTTATTTACTGAATCAAAATTAAAATGAAAGAAAAAGAAGTAGACTGACAAAATGTGAGAAATATGACTCAAACTATGAGGAGACATCAACTTTTATTCACCCATTTTGCATATGATCTAAACACAGATGTTCCCCAGGAAAAGGCGAAGGTACACAAAACGCCCCTTCCCCCACCCGCAGCCCTGTATCACCCTTCCGCCACAGCATCTGATCCCCC
Organism: Camelus dromedarius; assembly: GCF_036321535.1. NCBI lineage: Eukaryota > Metazoa > Chordata > Mammalia > Artiodactyla > Camelidae > Camelus > Camelus dromedarius. Next base: position 55,874,037 of record NC_087447.1, on the reverse strand, counting down.
CTGACCCAGGAGTCCTTAAAGGACAGACTAGATGGGGGGGAGGACAAAGCTTTCTGGTTCCTCCTCACTTTCATCCTCCCACCTTTTCACAGTGGCTGCACCCCAAACACCCTGTTGTTGTACATCAGTCTCTCCAGAATTTTCTTCCAGGTCCCTCATTTCCATCTCAGCTCAAGTGGTAAAGAAATGACTGTGATAGGCCGAAACCAGCCATCAGTGAAACTTACTTTATTGTTCCCCGAAGATGCATTATGACACTACGTGTAAGGGAATCTATCTTTTGCCACAGTGTGACAGTGACAGCCCATGTGCACATTAGCAATAAAAAATGGTTATACCTAGGATATGAAATGGGAGCTTTGCTCCAGAGCACCACGTTTTTTAAAAAATAGATTTTGTGCACATTTTACGTCTCCCCTCTGTTCACAAACGTCATGGTGAAGAATCTTACCCCTAGACAGCCAGCAGAAATGGATGGAGTGAAATTCTCCAAAGTCCAGGGTAGAATGTTAGCCAAAATGGGGACCTTTCTGTATTAACAGAAACCCCTTTCACATTCCTCTTCTTCCTGCTCCACCCAACCTCTCTTTCTTATTTAAAAAACTACTGGTATTCATGGTGCTTATACTCAATACTTGAGATACAGTATGAATTAAACTTTAATGATTAAGCTAAGAACCGAACCAACAGGAACACAATCTGTGATTGGGACTACCAGAAGTTATTTATGAAATAAAGTCTAATTCAAATGCAAGACTGTATTAACAAGCCTACTATCTTTTTACAAGAATTATCTGCCATCAATTATAAAGAAACTTAAAATATCACAAATGAAGCAGAATGGAAATTCACATAACAGGTTAAAGATTTGGTTTTGATTTTATAAATAAAAGATTGGCAAGAATAAATCCTAGATTGTATACTTTTAACACTAAGTTGACAATTTGACAAAGTCTGATTAAAAAATAACAGAAAAAAGATTAATATTTTAGAATTCCACATAGACGGAGGGAGAATATACAGAAAAGTGGCACACATTTTGAAAATATGTTCAAATCTAATGTTCACTGATACTTGTATGGAAGTAAAAACATTTTTGCAGAATACGAGAAAGAAGAAAATTCTGCTATACCTTTTTTCAAGAGAGATGGTTTCTGCTTTAATGAACTAAGGTCCAAAAGAAAAAGTTCTTAGAAACTTCTCTGGCAGTGAATTTCACATCTGAACTAACATGACAATGTCACAAGAGAATTTCTTTTGGAATTACCCTCAAATGTAATAATGTGTGAATCTCTGGCATCATAAGAAGAATATCACACTTGAATTGCAAATTAAGCACTCTATCTACCATATAAGGAAGGCTGATACCTTTTAGGGTATCAGGAAGTTTTGCATTTGCATGTGTTTCTGATGAATAGTTATTTTAAAAGGTAAGTAACTCAACAGCAATTGTGTCAGAACTGAAAATGAAGCAGAAACCATAACTCACCTTTATGCATAAGTGTTGATCCATTATTATCACGTTCATTAATGTTGATTACTCCATCTTCTATTAATTTCTTAAGCATTTCCAAATCACTCTTATAGGCAGCCACATGACCTGGAAATGCTAAAGCTATGAATAAAAATTTCAGCATTTCAATAAACACAAGAGTTCATTTTTTTCCCCGCCTTAATCAATCATGCATTTCAATATTAACTCAAGTATAAGAATGCTATATTGGAATTAGATCAGTTGATGCAATGGCAAGTAATAAAAAGAGAATCATAAAGTAAGATTATTATTAATTGTGTAGTCTTTCCATCCCTAGGAATCTCAAATATGCCAGGATTATATTGTACCAGAACTATTCTCAGTCATAGTCCCAGTTTCCCTCAGGCCATCATAAAACACAAGGTGGTGGTCATTTTCAACCCTTTGTATAAAGACACAATTGGTCTCAAGTCCTATATTTGCACAGACTACTCCCTCTCTGTTTACAAGGAAGTAAAGAAAGGAAAAGAAACAGGAAGCAGATAAAGTATACGGGTGTATGTAAACATATACATATACATAAACAAATGTGACTGCACCTGATCTAGTGCCTAGCACATAGTAAATACTTAATAAAATGTTTTCAATGATAACAACTACATACACTGAGCCCTTACTGAATGCCAGGTATGGTAGTAAGCACTTGTAAGGACTGCCTTGTGTAATCCTCTTAACAATTCTAAGATAGAGCGATTCTCAATTTTATGTATGGAAAGGAAGCAGTTCAGAATACCCAAAGAGTATTTTAAAAAGAACAAAATTGGAGACTTACACTACCTGACTGTAAGTCTTACTATAAAGCTACAGTAATCAAAATTGTGTAGTATTGGCAAATAAACAGATACATCAGTAAGACAGAATACATAAACAAAATATGGTACAGCCATACAATGGAATACTAATCAGCAATAAAAAGGAATTAATTACTAATATAAACAACACAAATCTCAAAAGAGTTCCACTGGAAAATTCAAACTAATCTATAGTGATAGAAAGCCAATCAGTGGTTGTGCAGGGCCAAGGTGAAAGGAGGGATGAACAGCAAGGAGGGACGAAAAAAACCTACAGGGTTGACAGAAATGTTTTCTATCTTGATTGTGGTGGTGGTTTCATGAGCATATACATATGTCAAAATTCATCAAACTGCATATTTTAAATGAATATAGTTTACTGCATATAAGTCATACTTGAAATAAATTTGATTCTTTTTTAAAAAAGGATATCATTTGTCAAAAAACAAGCCACAACGTGGGCTAAAATAACTTTATCAGATAAAATTAATACAAGATCGGTATCAAGACTTTATAAAAGAACTTGAATTATTTAGAAAAGGACAATTCTATGGGCAATTCATAGAAAACGAGAATAGACAATAATTTTATGGAACAATGTTCAACCTCATTAGTAACCAAGAAGATGCAAATCAAAACACAAATTAAACCTCTTCATACCCAATCAATTGGCAAAAATTTTAAAGCCTGACAATATTGAATATTGTTTCTCTAAATTCTCACCAGGCATCACTGATGAGAGCACAGATCTCTATAACCACTTTGATGAAGAATACAGCATCAATACCTATTTATACTGAAGATGGGCATATCCCACCAAGCAAAACCTAAAGTAGACTTTCCCAACTACCTACCAAGGCAGAGCTCTTAACTCTCAGTCGTCAGAGAAGACGGGCAATACCTCAAGAAGCCTCATCCAGCAATCCCAGTGGATCATACAAATATCATTTTCTACATGGGCTATGGGTGAAAAAAGCAGGGAAGTACTTCTCTAAAGAATCTCTTGTACATGTACACAAGGAGACACATACATGAATATCCATTACCCACACTGACTGTAATACTGCAAACTGTAAACAATCTAAATGTCATATTGGAGAACAGATAATTTTTGTTAATAAAATGCAGTACTACACAAACACTTAGAAAGAATAAACTAGAATACATCTATCTGCCTAATAAACCTCAAAAAAAACAAAATAATTCGTGGAAAAAGCAAGTCATAGAAGGATACATAGCGTTTTATGCCATTTTTATAGTTTTAAAAGAAGTTTCAGACTTCTAGTTGTCCACTAAAAGCCCCTTCCTTCCATTGTAACAGAGTTGCAGCTGAGCTGAGGCTTCTCATCTAGGTACTAATTCTCCAGGCTTCCTTGCACCTAGGTGTGGTCATATGACTAAACTCTTGTCAACATAATGTTAGCAAAAGTGATGAGTGCAAATCAGACCTTGAAAATCCCTAGTCCTAGACTCCTGTTCCCTCTCCACCTCCTGCTGGATAAGCAACAACTAGAGAGAGCAAGCTGGGAAGATAGCAGGTCCCTGAGTGACTGCACAGAATAGATTCACTCTGCAACCCGGGCTGTCATATGAAAGAAATAAAGTTCTGTATCATTTGAGCTGCTGAATTTTAAGATTTCTTAGTTATAACAGCCTAGTCTCTTACTCTAAACATACACAAAATAATACTGCCTATTTTTCCAGTACATATGTACTAAATATAAAACCACAGAATGGAATTAGAAATCCATGTATCTGAGAGGGAGAAAAGGGAGTGAATGGTATTAGGAAAAGAGAACCAAGAAACTTCAACTGTATCTATAATATTTTATTCTTAAATCCGGTGGTACAAAGACTGTTCATCACATTACATTAATCTCTATATATTTCTGCTTAAAATATTTCATATAAAGAAGAGAATCTGGATAAATTTGTGGACAATGATATGGAATATATTTTAATATAACATTTGCCTTATAACTTCTTTCTTTTCCTTTTCCATTTGTTCTTCTTATTAAATGCTAAAACACTTGAGGTTTATCACTTACTTTGCTGATCTTCTGGATCATTTCCTTCATACTCAGCCCCCTGGATAAATTGTAAAATGTTCTGTTTAAAGAATCTCTGGGCCAGATCCACCACATTTTCTCCATTATCATTGAAGGACTTTAAAGCTTGAGAGGTACTGCTCATTCTACTGAGTAGGAATTTAAAACAGTGAAGGTGGCCCTCCATGGCTGCTAAGTGAACTACAGGTGAGAGAAAAAAATATTTAATTTTTAAATTGACAACAAAAGAACTTATAAAAAGGAATAACACAGAGATTGTAATCCTCACAGGGAGATGACTATTCCTGCCCTGTGTATCAGGAATGTACTTTGTGCAAGGATAACAGACCTTTTTTCCAGCTTACGTGACCTTACTCAGCCAGCCTTCTAGTTATGCCAAAGCAACAGACTAAATGGTTGAATAGCTACACTTACCATGAATGCAGAGAGGCCAAGTGAGGGTCACCAATGAGCAGGCCCCAGAAAATTTTCTTGGAAACTGAAATCCCAATTATGCAGCTTATAATTATATGAAAAAATGCTTGCTATGTAAGATAGATAATAAATTTATCTTAATATTTTGGGGGAAAGTGGAAGAAATAAACCAAGATAGTCACTAGGTAAATACGGGTGATGTTATTTTTATCACTGTGTATTTTGTCACTTTTCCATAAACATTATTTTTATTATGAACAAGAAGAGTGGATCAGACTACAAACTAAGCACACACACTACCTCATTTCTCCTCTTAAATCTTTGAAAATAACAGGAAAGATATTTTTTGAAGCCATAAAGGACAAGAAAATCAGGGAAGAACACCATGAAAAGACAAGAAATGTTAAGGAATCCCTGAAAGAAAATATACTGAATGAGACTAAGGGAGAGCCATAACCCAAAATCTGCCAAAAAAAAAAAAAGGAATGGTTCTGCGTAGTAAAGCTTAGAAGCAACAATTACAAAGAACAAGACAGGCTTGAGAAGTGACTATTTGGGAAACAGCCCAATTGATACACATACCTTGCCTCTGGAGAAGCAGGGCAGTGACCCTATAACTCAAGAGAATCAAGTCACAATGTCTAAAAGGGAAGTTGTTGGCACATGTCACTCTACATTTTTCAGCTGAACCTTCCACTAAAAACCTCCCCCTAAAACTTCAGACTCCTCTAACTGCTTACTCCTCAGACACTTAAATGTGTCATAGGCATTCCTAACTTAACATTCAAAAACTGAACTCCTTACCCATTTTGCATATATATTTCTTACACAGCTTTCCCCACCTCAGTTAATGAAAACTCTCTCCTCTTCATGAATTTCAGGCCAAAAACCCTGGAGCCATCCTTGACTTCCACTTCTGTCACCTCCCACATCTAATCAATCATTAAAACTTACTGGCTCCATCTTTAAAAGATACACAAACCCCAATTACTTCTCACTATCTTTGCTGCCTCTACTCTGGCCCAAGCATATAATGGCCTCAATTATTGCATCGAGCTCCTAACTGCTCATGCCCACACCCTCACTGCAATCTAGTATTATAAACGCAATAGCCAAAATGATGCTTTTAAACGTAGGTCACGTGACTCCCATGCTCAAAATCCTTTGACAGCTCCTGTTACCTCTCTGACCTCATCATCTATCACTTACCCCTCACTTCTGTTCCTAGAACACTGACTTGCTGTACTACGGGCTGTTAATCAAGCACACCAGGCACACCCCTGCCTCGGGCACTTTACATTTGCTGTTACCTCCTCCTAAAATGTTTTTAAAATGTTATTCCCTAAGGATACCCACAAGCCTTGCTCCCTCAACTCCAGGCCTTCACTCAGGTGTCACCTCTTCAGTGAAGACTTCCCTGACCACCCTATTTCAAACTTCATCCCCTGTAACACTCTACTCCCCTTTGCTATTTAATCCAAACACATATCCCTATTTAATATAATATGTATTTTATTCATTCATTTTTATTATTGTCTGTCTCCCACCTTACCACCACACAAAGGCAGAGACTTCTGTCTGTTTTATTTGCAGTGCTATCCCCAGCACCTAACAGAGGGATACACAGATGCTGAATAAATAAATTTTGAATTAATAATTTTTAAGAGAAGGCTGAACATAAGCAGTCTCGTCCTGAGGCCACATATCCTTTACCTCTACATTATACTATTAAAAATGTACTATACATGGTTATAAAATAATTATACATGTTTCAAGAAATAAAAGTTGGATTTTTTTTAAATGAGCAAACAACCAGAGACTAACAATGTGATCACACAAAATTAATAAAGAACTAAATAAAAATGAAATTGCCCCTGTCTTGTATTACAGGAAAGTCATAACCAGGTGGGTTGGAGATCTAAATGTGAAAGTAAAATAATAAAATTCCTAGAAGATAATATAAAAGAGTGTCTTCATGACCATGGAGTAGGGAAAGATTTTGTTAACAGGATTCAGAAAGCACTAACCATAAAGGAAGAGCTTAGAAACCTGGACTACATTAAAATTAAAACTTCTGTCCATCAAAAGATATCTTAAAAGAATGAAAAAGCAAGACACAGAATGGAAGATACCTAAATGGAAAAAATAGTTGCAACATATATAAGTGACAAAGAGTGTGTTACTAGAAAATATAAAGAACCCTTATAATTCAATTTAAAAAAAAGACAACTCAATAAACAAATGCAGAAGCTTTGAACTGGTATTTCACAAAAGAAAAATAACCAAATGGCCATTACATATATGAAACAATGTTCTACATCTCTAGTCATCAGAGAAAATGCAAATTGAAACCACAATGAGATATTACTATACACTCAAAAGATGACTAAAACTAAAAAAACCAATAGTATCAAGTGTTAATGAGAAGGTGAAATAACTGGAAGCCTTAAACACTGCTCGTGGTATATAAATTGGTAACAACCACTTTAGTAAATCAAAAGAAGCCACACACAAAAGGACACCCGCGTATTATTTTACTCCATAGAACTCAGAAAGAAAAAAAAAACTAATTTTTATGTTGTAAACCAAGTTAGTGATTAACTCTGGAAGCTGGTGGTAACCAGAAAGAGGACATGCAGGAGACTATTGTTTCTTGATTTAGCTAATGGTTACAGAGACGTGTTCACTTAGGAAAATTTAGTGAGCTGTGTATTTGAAATGGGCGCTTTTCTCTATGTAGGTTACACTTAAATTTTTAAAAAAAATTTAAAAGAGTGAGAGTAAAATAGTTACTTCCAGATACATTAAAAATTGAGAGTGTATATCAACAGAAGTTCACTAAATGAACACTAAAGGAAGTATTTTAGAAAGAAGCAAAATGTTCCCTGATCATAGTGTCAAGGGATAGAAGATGAGGCCAGGGAGGCAGGACAGAGCCAAATTATGAAGGCTGAGCATGCCAAGCTAAGGAGTCAGCTCTCCATAGGAATTTAAGGAGTTTTTAAGCAGCAAAGTGATTTGATCAAAGTAATTATTTTGCCTGGACTTCCCCTTCATTTGTTTGCTACCTAAGATTCCTTTAAGACAATTCAAGTATTATTTTCAGTAACCAATCTTATTGTAGTCTATCTTTCTTCTGAATTTCTACAGCACCTCATAGACAAAGACAGGGTGTTTAGAGTATAGATCTCAACTGGCCAGTTAATTGCAGGCTAGACAACTGCAATTAGCAAATTAACTCAAATACACTAGTGTCTACTATCCGTACTATTTTCAAGTAGTTTGTGGGGAAGACACATATGAAATTAAAAAACAGTAACACTAGACAGTAGATGAAGGAAACAGCTGGTGGGAAGAGTAAATCCAAGTTTAATTTTGCCAATTTTTTTGCTGATATGGTTCCAGAAAAAAAAAAAAAAATCAACCACATGATGGATACATAACATAGACATAATATAAGATAAAAAATTTTCATGCCAACCTATTTACTACTTTAGTTTTGCTAGGGACTATTAGAATGATGAAAGTTTAAATTTCTTAAACATGATCAAATATTTTAAAAGTTTATATCAATGAAATACCAAAATATTTGCTTTTGCAAATACCTGGAAGGTTTCCGTTGTAGTCCACATCTTCTATGCTACATCCCCATTTAATCAGAAGTTGCAAACAGCCCAGCCGCCCATGAAAAGCTGCATAATGCACTGGTTTCCATTCTCTCTTATCAGCCACGCTGGGATCCTAGAGGTAACATTCACAGGAACTCAGTTTCTTTCCATTTTGCAGGGAAAACACTAAGTCTAGCAGCTTAATTCTGCAAATGAGAATTGGAGGCTGTTCTTAAAACTATATGGCAAACCATAGGGAGTAGCATCATGATAAAGAGTACAAATAAAAAAGAGATTTGGTGTTTTTAAAATTTAAAAAACTACATGGCAAACACAAAATATAATAGAAATATTTACTACAACCACTGATTTGAAAATATGAGCTAATAGGGTACTAATGAAATTTTAGTTTGTTTTTTTTTAAATATAACTAGCCACATTAAAATCGTTTTTAAAAAGGAACTTAACTAGTCATTTTACTGGTCACAAGTAGGTCGAATAAAATGAAAGAGATGAATTCAAATGATCAAAGCAAATCATTGAGAGCATAAGCAAAGAGTTAATAAGAAGATATTTTAATTCTTATAGGAAGTTATTTTTTACAACCACTAAGATTAAAAATAAATATCACAACAAATGAAATTTCTAGAGACATAAATCACTTTCTAAATTAGTGTATGAAATAAGAGTTACAAAAGAAACACACAGGTAAACAGACAGCAAATTCAGAAAGATTTACAATCCCTAGTTAAGATGTGCTTGGAAGCTTCAGAATCTTCCTTATTAAACTCTGAATTGACATGAAGAATCCAGAGCATCCAAAATATTTTGTACTACCAAACTGGGTTTTTTTCCTGCTATTGAAGATTTCTCTAAATTAGTGCTCCAATATTTAAAGATGGGAAAGCTAAAGAAGAGATCAGATTACTTCCTCAAAGTCATATAAGGGCTTTAAAAAAGTCAGGAAGAGTTAACCAGACTGCCAACTGTTAGTCCATCTACAAGATTACACATTCCCACATAGTAACAGGAGCCCTCACCACTCCACTCCGGAGCATTATTTGTAGAGTGAAAGAATGTCCATGTGTTGCAGCAAGGTGTAAAGGAGTGCATCCACGATCATCCTGAGCTGCCAGATTCGCTCCGTTGATTATAAGAGCCTAAAAGTAGAGAAATAAGAATGACTTCACATGAATATAGACATTAAATCATAAATGCAAATGTAGATTATGTAAAGGCAAACAATTCAGTAACCTATAACTAAGTTACTACATAAATTCTTACAGATGTGCTACCTGCTAAGTGTAAAAAATTCGTAGCTAATCCTAAGGAAATGCTTGAGATCCTTTTTACCATTGCCTAGGAGACATTTATACCCAATTTCACATTCTGATTTGAGCATGTACATGCAATTTATAAGGCAAGCTTTTCATAAGCACAGATTAACAACCACTGAATTGAATACTTTAATGCTAAGCTAATAAAACTGAAATTGAAACTTTCTCTATTTCAAAAGCAGAATCTTTTTATCAGCTGGGTTTTGAATACAATAAAAGGATTTCATTATTAAAGTAATTAGATCTAAGCTCCAAATCAAACTTCTAACTGATTCTGAGAAGATTCCATCTGAATTTACAACTGGCCCAGTTTTTTTTTCTTTTTTAAAAATTAACTTGCATTTTATTAATCTCAGCAATATCTACATATTTTTGATGCATATGCATTTATGTGTAACATTAAATATTTATCCCAACAGAGAGAATGTTTTGGCAGACATATGAAATTGCAACTCCCTTGCAATAATTCTGAACTACCTACCACCATCCAATACCTGTCCAGGGAATCCTCAGACCATCTTTGAGAACCACTGTCCTAATTTATAAAACTCTGAATTGGACGAATGTGCATCTTGTCACCAAATATCCCAAAGCTTGACTTAAAACATGAAACTTGAAAGAGGTATATTTAGAACACAGTAGTCTAAGATTTGTAAATATAACCTCAGAAATAGTATAAAATTAAAAATAGGAATTTTTCCAAAATGTTTATGTTAGTCACTGCCTGATATGTCTGTAATAAGTTTTTAAAGAAAATTGTTCTTTCAGATTCCACAACCTTTGTGGTGACATCAGGGAGTGAAGCAGGGCTGTGTCATGACATTTCTCGGTGCTACTAAGCCAAATAAACCAAGTCTTGTCAATATTAGTTCTCACCAATGTGTCCTGATCGGGCATAATATAGAGGCACACTGAATAAAGACAAAATGAATGAATGAATCATGAAAACAAGAGATGAAAAATGGAAAAAAGGAAACCCAGTTCTAGGACTCAGTAATTTGCCATCCTACAAATAAAGTACAGAAATGATTTAAGGCAGGGTTCTAAAAATCAATTTCATCTAGATTTCCAGAAAAATCAGAAACTATAGAGTGAAACAGAATGGCTTAGGTTCACTTCTTCATTACCGAAAAAAATACATTTTGTTATTTGCACATATACAATCCCATTCAGTTTATTTTCTAGGGAAGCCCAGTCAGTTAACCCTTTTGCTGTTCCTTTCAGCAGATCTGAACATGCCTTTTAGTCCCCCTGCACAATCTACCTTGGAACCCAGAGACTTCCCTAATGGCCACAGTCTCCGTAACTTCTCTAAGAGGTTCTGGACTAGCCATTCAAGAAGGAAGAGCAGAATGAACAAAACAATTATAATCTTCATGGACAATCTGTGTTCATACTTTTGTCATTAAATAAAAAGAATGATAGGTCATTTCAGTCAATCAACAGATCAGTAAAATTCTTAAAGTTTAGTAAACTGAGATGGGAAAATAAATTTACACAATCTTCCTTTTTAAAATGAAAAACTAAGCACTAGGATGTTTTTCTTTTTTTTTTTTTTTTAATTTTTTTTAAAGGATGTTTTTCTTTTTGTTTTGTTTTAAAGAAGACTGTACATAGCCTGGTTTCTGGTTGTGGCTCTGTTAATAGCTGTGTGGCCATGGTTACAACTGGCCCAGTTTCTGTATATGGGTTATATCATACACACAACATGCCCCTTTATATAATATACAGAGTAATTAGTTAAAAAGAATTATTAGCTAATATTTTTTAGTTTTATCTCCTGTAGACTTTTTTTTTTTCTTTTTTAACCAGTCTATGTTTACTACCAGTATTTCAGCAAAAGTTTACTTAGTCATAATGTCTATCAAGAGTTTTAGGAAGAATAGTCTCCATGATTTTGCCTGACTCCCATTAACAAACTAGTCAATTATCTTCACAAACCATATATTGAGTGCTTACTGTGTCACTACAAAGAATATGAAGATGTATCAATTAGGGATTTAGGACATATGTAGAGACAAAGATAATCAGTTCTACAAAGCAGCCCTTAATAAATAACAACTACACAGTACAGTAGCCCGAAAGCATCACAAAAGCTCTAAGAATGAAGAGATCACTTTGGGGAAGAGAAGGATAATCAAGGCAGACAGAATGGCTTAAACTAATGCTTAGAGGAAGGAAAGCATCAAGTGAAGTTTCATTGCACCCTGACATCCCTTTAAATTACTGCTGTATTTGCTCCTTCCTTTTACTGCCTACTTCTCAAATTAATACCTCAATGACTCACCTTCAAATCCACCTGCAAACTGGGTGCCATTCCTATCATTGCAAAGAAATGCAGCCAACCTCCCCTTATAGTGAGTTCTCCAGTTCAATGACACTTCCTTAAGCGTTATTCCCCTTAGTTGTATCCTGTAACTGCTACTCTGCCTAACTTGCTAAACTTCTTCCTTCACTTGTACAGCACTAACGGATCCCAAATCTTCTGACTTTCTCCTCTGAATTCTTTACTTGCTTGTCTGCTTCCTCCCATCCCTACTAGTAACATTCTTCAATATTTAATCCTCAATAGTCTACACTCTTCTCTATGCTTTATTATTCCTGAAATCTGCATCTCCAGCACCGTTTTCAACTGCCTGGACCTTCTGCATCTGAATGACCTACAGGCACCTTAAACTCAACATGTGCCAAATTGAACTCAACACATTTCCTGTCAAATCTCCCCTGCCTTTCAGATGTCCGTGTCTATAGTGCCATAATTACCTGTCATTCTGACTCATAACTTTATATTCTCACCATACTTTGTCAATGCCTGCTTCGCAAGATGTTTGAATCATTCTTTCTTTCCCACTGTCATCAACTAATCTCACCCTCTATGGTTAGTGATTATACTAAAAGTCTCTAACTCGTCTTCTTGCCTCCAAACTCTCTTCATCCTAGGTAATCCTGGATATATCTTACTAGAATAATTTCCCGTTTTCATTACCACATTCCCCTGTTAACATCCATGTGCATGTATATGTATGTATGTTTGTATATGTATGTGTGATACATATACATACATACATAATATACATAAAACTCTCTTTCCTATACAAATGAATCTTTATTCTAAGACATTTTACAAATCTGGCTAATCTAAACTTAGTTCATAACAGTCCACATACAAATCATCTACATTCAGTCAAACTCATATAAAGGTATATTCCCTGAACTCACCTGATTTTTCCAATTCAAAGACTACACATAGAATTACAGCTTAGAGGTTAACAGGACAAAGTCTAGGTTCCAATTTTGGCTCTGTCACTTACTTAGGCAAGATACCTAACTCTCTGTTTCCTAATCTACTTGAAGGGAAACTCACAAGATGGTTGTATTGAATGAAGTGACACATGAGAGGCTGTAATTGACACATTAGAAGTGTTCAATGATAATCATTATTTTTATTTGCTCCTGACACATTCCCTACTTACAATGCTTCTTTATTACTTACGTTTTTTTAATCAACCCATTCTTTTAGGATTAGCTGAAGTTTTAATTCCTCCATTTATGATTCCTCAATCTCCTCTTAAGATTTACAGTTCTTCTCATCTATACTTTTCATGAGAAACTTACTCTTAGACTGTGCTTTGTACTGTTTTGTAACTCATTGAGTAGAGCTCCTATCTTTCCAAACAGAATCTAAGGCTTCTTATAGGTAGGGACTGTTTGCTTATACAATTCTGTATTCCTTCAAATTCCAGTCCATCTTGCTATACTAATTAATTCTAGTTACTCTAATACACTGGGTATCACCATATATTAATGTATAACTCTGGCCAAGAAATACATTATATAAGGAATTTTAGGCATAGCAAGCTATAAAAAAGTTAATCTGGGCATGACTGTGTCATCCCTTAAAACAACCCAAACAGAGCCAACTACTTCAGAGAGAAAATTATTTCCAGTCTTGTACAATTTGTTTCAGTGATAGTTGTTGGTACCAAAATATCTGAGTCTTAGAATTCAGTGTTTATTTAGAACACAGAACTAAGTCTATAGGATCAAATTATTAGAATAAAGGCAAGAGCCGAACAGAAGTATGCTAAAGTAATTAAACTTACTGAATTAATAAAAAAGAAATCCAAGTTATTATTACCTGCATACAAGCATCCTGTCCCCTGATTGCAGCTATGTGAGCCGCTGTCCAACCTCTCACAGTTACTTGTGAGATATCAGCTCCATGCCAGAGGAGCCAATGAAGACACTATATTAAGGAAATAACCATGTTAACAAGAGATAAGGCAGATTTTTTAAAAACATTTTTATATCTTTTAGGTTTGTCTATTATCATGAAATACTACTATCTGAGAAGCATCATAAGTGAATGGCAGGGGGCAGGCATAAGAAAAACGAAAGCACAAGCACACTGACATGGTAACCAACACTTGGCTTTACTGTTGGGTAAACGTAACAGGGGGTGGTAGGAGCTGTAGCAAACTGGAGACCACATTCCTTGACCATAAGATGAAATGCTGCTCAATCTCAGCCAGTTGTTGCTGTGAGTGAAATGCTGGTCCAAGTCTTATGTTTGACCAATACTCTACAAGCCAAACAAAACACATCTGTGGTCAAATTCACTCAATGGCTGCCAACTTGCAACCTCTGCCATAGATCTTTAGATGAATCCAGAAGCTTCTGTATCAGAGCAAACATTGTTATTCTGACAATCCTTTCTAAAAAAATAAGTGGCATATTAAAAAAAAAAAAAAGGGAGGGAGTCAAACACATCTTCATTTAAGATTTTTTAAAAATTAACTTACTCCTCCAAAAATAAGTAAACCTAATTACCTCCCCCTCCAAAAAAAAAAAAAAGAAAAATGAAAAAAATTAACCTAAGCTTCAATGTAATACAGTACTACAGATCTTTACCACACACAGTGTTACTGCCTTTATATGTTCAATTCTGTAGATTCCACCTTAAAGAAGTTTCTTTCTTATAAAAAACTAATTGCATCCCTGGGGTACACTATCACATCAGTCATAGCCATACAATTTTTTGAAAAACCTAATCATCTACGTATCATTTGCCTGTCACAGAGATTAATGGCTAATAAAAATATGGGGGGGAGCTCAACCTCACTAATAAACACAATAAGTCATTCATTTGTTTAACAAATATTTATGGAGAGATAACTGTATGCCAAGACAATTCAGGTACTGGAGAATAAAACCACTGTAAATATTCATGTACAAGTATCTTATCTCTCCTGGGTAAACACGTAGAAGCAAGATTGCTGAGACATAGGTAAGTATATGTTTAACTTTATAAGAAACTGCTAAACTGTTTTCCAAAGTGGCTGTGCCATTTTACATTTCTACCAGCAATGTATGAGAGTTCTAGCTGCTCCATTTCCACAAGGAAAAAAACCCAACCCATTTTTTTGGCTTTTTGTTTTGCCACTCTAGTAGGTATGCAGTGGCATCTTATTGTGGTTTTAATTTGCATTTCCCTATTGGCTAATGATGTTGAACATTTTTTTCAAATGCTGAATTGCCATCCATATGTCCTCTTTGAGAAAGTGTCTATTGAATTTGCCCATTATTAATTGGGTGTTTTGTTTTCTTACTATTGAGTTGTGAGAGTCTCATATATTCTAGCTACAAGTTCTTAGTCAGAGATATGGTTTGCAAAGATTTTCTCCTGTGTTTTCTTCTAGAAGCTTTATAAGGTTAATTTTACATTTGTTTATGATCTGCTTTCAGTACATTTTTATAGATAGTGCCAAGCATGAGTTGAGGTTCATTTTCTTACCTATGACTGTACAACTGTGCCACACCAGTTAGTGAAAATACTATCTGTTCTCCATTGGACTGCATTTGCATCTTTGTCAAAAATCAACTGACCAATCAGCAGGACTTCAGAAATGGCTAAGTGACGAGCTTGGTAAACCCTCTCCAAGAAGCAATAACAAATCTCCAGAAAGTGGACATAGACAGAACGTATCTCAACATAATAAAGGCCATGTATGACAAACCCAGAGCTAACATCATACTTAATGGGGAAAAGCTGAAAACATTTCCTCTAAGATCAGGAACAAGACAAGGATGCCCACTCTTACCACTTTTATTCAGCATAGTTTTGGAAGTCCTAGCCACAGCAATCAGAGAAGAAAAAGGAATCTAAATTGGAAACAAACAAGTAAAACTGTCACTGTTTGCAGATGACATGATACTATACAAAGAAAACCCTAAAGAAGCAACCAGAAAACTACTAGGACTCATCAATGAATTTGGTAGAGTTGCAAGATAAAAAATTAATATACAGAAATCAGCTGCATTTCTATACACTAACAATAAAACAGAAGAAAAAGAAATTAAGGAAACAATACCATTTACCACTGCATCAGAAAGAATAAAATACCTAGGAATAAGCAAACCCAAGGAGGCAAAAGACTTGTGCTCCAAAAACTATAAGACACTAATGAAAGAAATTGAAGACACCATAAACAAATGGAAAGATATACCATGTTCTTGGATTGGAAGAATATTGTTAAAATGGCCATACTACACAAGGCAATATACAGATTCAGTGCAATCCCTATCAAATTACCATTGACATTTTTCACATAGCTGGAACAAAAAAACGTTCAGACTTACATGGAAACACAAGAGACCTGAATAGCCAAAACAATCTTGAAAAAGAAGAATGGAGCTGAGAGAATCACGTTCCCTGACTTCACACTAAACTACAAAGCTAGAGTAATCAAAACAGTATGGTACTGGCACAAAAACAGACACACAGATCAATGGAACAGGACAGAAAGTCCAGAAATAAACCCATGCACTTATGATCAATTAATGTATGACACAGAGGCAAGAATATACAACAGAGAAAAGACAGTCTCTTCAATAAGTGGTGCTGGGAAAACTGGACATCTACCTGTAGAAGCCTGAAATTAGAATACCAGATACAAAAATAAACTCAAAATGGATTAAAGACTTAAATGTAAGACCAGATACTATAAAACTCCTAGAGGAAAACATAGGCAGAACACTCTTGGACATAAATCACAGCAATATATTTTTTGAACCAGCTGCTAGAGTAATGGAAATAAAAGCAAAAATAAACAAATGGGATTTAATTAAACTTGAAAGCTTTTGCACAGCTAAGGATACCATCAACAAAATGAAAAGACAACCTACAGAATGGGAGAAAATATTTGCAAATGATGTGACCAACAAGGGACTAATTTCCAAAATATACACACAGCTCATGTACTTTAATATCACAAAATCAAGAAATTCTATCAAAAAATAGGCAGAAGACCTAACAGACATCTCAACAAAGAAGACAAGTAGGAAGGCACCAAAACCTTCTGACTGAGATTTGTTCTTGTTAAAATTCAACAAATACTTCTTGAACATCTGCTATGCAGTGTGCTAGACACTAGAAATATTTATATATTTAATTCAACAAATTCAGCAGTACAACATTCATTGAGAACCCATAATGTGACTCTAGTATGCCAGACACTATGCTAGATGCTGTGGGGAAAAAAGATAAATAAAATCCAAATGGTACCTTCAAAGAGCTCAAAATCTAACTGAGAATACAATTCAATTGTGACAAAAACAATTTTAAAAATACGTATAAAATTGAGGGAAAAGATGCTAGTTGGAGGATATTAAGGGGGGGGGGGGAACACAGAAGGCTCTGCTAAGGGGATGCTACCTGATCTGGATTTTAACCAGCTAATCACCAGGAAGAGGTGAGACCAGGCAAATGAAACGGCATGTGCAAGGTCTGTGATAATATGAAACAACAGACTAGTTTGGGAAATGACAGCAGTCGCCAGTACTGCAGCACCAAACAAGTATGTAGGGAGATGTGGTTGGAGAGGTAAGTCTACCATATTAAACAGCTTAAACTTTATCCCACAGGGTATAGAGTCACTACAGGGTCTTAAAGAAGGTTTTAAGTGATATCACACATTAGTTTTAAAGCAGTAAGTTTCTATGCCAGTTATGAACCAGAGGTAGGTGAGACAAAACAAGGAAATCAAGTAGATCTAAGGCAGTGGCTAGGATGGAGAGGACAAATTCAAGAGACAAAGATGGAACAGAATCAACTGACCTAGTGATCAGTTCTCACCGCCTCAACGTGCATCATGAAATGCAAGTCATCAGGACAAATTTTTTTTTAACATTTTTTTATTGAGTTATAGTCATTTTACAACATTGTGTCAAATTCCAGTGTAGAGCATAATTTTTCAGTTATACATGAACATACATATATTCACTGTCACTTTTTTTTTCGCTGAGTTACCATAAGATCTTGTATATATTTCCCTGTGCTATACAGTATAATCTTGTTGATCTGTTCCACATTTTGAAATCCCAGTCTGTCCCTTCCCACCCCCCGACCCAGGACTAATGTTGATACTGTGTTTTGCTTCTGTAAAACGCTGAGACAACCCAATAATGGCGCAAAGGACATTAGCCTGGAAAACTTATGGAAGGAAAAGAATAGCAATTTAGTTTTAGATCAACTGAATTTGAAATGCCAGTCATATATGTATGAGCTGTTTATAAGCACCTGATGCATAAGCTAGAATTCAAATTCTGGGGAGAAAGTAAATCAGTGAATTATTATGTAGAAGTGAGTGATAAAGCCAAGGAAGTCTAAACATGGCATGGAGAGAGAGTGTAAAGTGGAAGAGAAGGCCATTAGCAGAAGCATAAAGAATACCTATAATTTGACTATGAAAAGGAATATATATATGTATAACCAAATCACTATGCTGTACACCAGAAATTAACACAACATTGTAAACTGACTATACTTAAATAAAAAAATAAAAAACAAAAAAAGAAAGTTTGAGATTACATTCTCTAAGGAAAACCTGAAATAAAGATTTCTAACTAAAAACAAAAAAAGAATACCTATAACTTTAAAGTAGGTAGGGGAGGTTAACCAAAGGAGACAGAATAATCAGAGAAGCTGAAAGGATCCCAGAAAAGAGAGGAAATAAATGGTATAGCAAGAAGTCCTATCCCATTTGAATATGGCAGAGTAAAATCAGTATTTCCTCCTTCCTTCAAAATCATCACAAAAAAAAAAAAAAAAAAGAGAGAGAGAGAGAGAGCAAGAAAACCCCATCTTTGATGAAGCTAGGAGACATCTGAAACCACAAAACAGATGGGAAAGCTGCCAAGGTGTAGACCAAACAGGGATGTGGGAGGAAGCAGCAGAGAAAATATCCACACAGGGCTGCAAGCACAGAAAGACCCAGCAAGGCACATTTCTCCCACATGAGAGGAAGCCCCTAAAAGGCCAAAGCAAAAATCCCTACAGTTCAAGTGGGGCACACAAACCGGTGGAGAGAGAGTCTCTGGACCAGAGCTGGTTCCATGAAGCAGAGAAATCAAACAAACAAGAAATCACATGGAGAAGCCATATTCCTAGAAAGCAGTCTCTATTTGTGTGGCAGGGGAAGAAAGAGAGGCTGCACAGTGAAATGTAATAGCTGGGGAAATTTAATAGCTAAAATAAGCTCCCCACACACAACCATCAATCATGAGAAAAATTCCAGTTGGCTTTGTACAGCCAAGAATAAGGAGTTTTGCATAAAAATATTCACTAAGCACTGCTTACACTAGCTAAAAACTGAAACCAACTAAATAGTCATCAATCAAAAACTAGATAAAGTCTGATACTCATCTAAGAAGAGACTATTACAACACAGCTGAAAGAAATGAACTAGAGTATGTATATGTAACCATACGGTTAAAACTCAAAAACATATTGTTGGACAAAAAAAAAGCAAGCTGCAGAAATACACAGAATATATCATTTACATAAAATATGTCATTTAGAACAGCGATGTGATCATATGTAATAAAAGCATAAAACATATATATAATCACATGTAATAACAGTATAAAACAGCAAAAAATAAACACCAAATTCAGGGTAATAATTATCTCTGGAGTAGGAACAAGAGAAATGACACCTGGGAGAGATGCACAGGGACTTCAAGTGTATCTGTGATATTCCATTTATTTTCCAAAAATCTGAGGCAACTACAGCAAAAATAGTAGGATTTGATAGAGTTCAGTTTGCATTATGTTATCCTCTGTAAGTTACCCTCTATGCTTGCATTTGGAACCCAGCCACCACAATGTGAGGAAGCACAAACCAGCCCAGGTGGAGAGACCTCACAAAAAGGCCCACGTGGAGAGGAATTAAGGTGCTCAGCCTATAACCAGCGTCCACCACCAGACGTCTGTGTGAACAAGCAGATTCCAAAAGATTCCAGCTCAAGCTTTTAAATCTAGCTGAAGCCCCAGACGGCATGAAGCAGAGACACAGTGTCCCTGAAATCCAGACTCCCGGTTCACTCCTGAGCATATATAAATTGTTATTTTATGCCACCCAGTTTTAGGATGATTTATGACAAAGCTATAGTAACCAGAACACTTAAACGTTAGACTGATTTGAAAAGAAAAATATTTCTGGTGCCTAGCATAAGGCCTCAGTCCTGTTTGCTAAATTTACAAAACTGTCAAGAGCTCTAAACTCACTTTAGTTTAATCATTTATGTAACTTCTTACCTCCAGACTTCCAGAATGGGCTGCCCAATGTAAAGGGGTAAATTTATGAAGAATGTCAACTTCATTGATGCTGGCACCTCGTTCTACTATTTCTGAAAGCTGCTTTACATCTCCAGCTCGTACCGCATCATGTATGCTACCAAAATGCACATTCTTCCTGGCACCTATTGAAAAATCAAATTGCTTAAAATATATTACAAAACTAAAACAAACAAACAAACAACAATAGCAACAACAAACTAAAGCAATGATTGAACTGAAAGCATGTGATCACTTGGGCTTTCCAAATATTTACTAAAATATTGTAGTATTTATTACAAATACTACAAATACTTCAGTATTTGTAGTAATTAACATCTTAAGTAGACTTCAATTTCACCTCTAATATGTAAAGAATATGGAAGTTGTCACCCCCATATATACAGGGGAAAAGCTGAATAAACTGAAAGTCAACAACTTTAGTTGGACTCATCAGAGAAGTAAGATTTCAGGGCAAACGGCCATCCTGAATCTGGAGAGACAGGCAAATACAGAAAAATACAGTCAAGTTCAGCTTACCTGGAGCAGAAGCCACTGGAGCCATAAACTTCGAGAAGCACCTAAATGGTGATTTTGATAAATTGCTGGGGGCTGGGTATGCAGCCTAAGAGTGAGAAACTCCTGGGGGCCAGTCTTAGAGGCCCCCACATTTTCATAGAGATATATATATATATCCTTTCTCCACAATTAGCACATTTAATTTCTTGAGATCTGGAATCATATCTGACGCCAATTCTTGGCAAAATGCTGTATACTTTACTCAAAAATCCTTTCTGAGCATCTACTACATGCCAATCACTACAATAACACAATGGAAAATAGACATGTTTAACACATTTTCTTTCCATCAACACTTTAAAATCTATTTGGATAAATTCAATGAAATTAAAAACCTCACAGTAACATCTTTAAAGAGTACAGCTAAAATGAAGGAGGAGGAGGGGGAAACACTTGAGCAAGACCTTGAAGAACAATTAAGACATACATAAACGGGGAGAGGAGCACTCCAAACTGCTTCTGGTTATCCACTACAAGTCTAGAGAACCAAATCCAAACCCTCAGTATGACATCCATGCCCTCACATAATTTGGCTCCATCTAATCTTATACCGTTTTTCTCATCACATTCCATCCCAATTTATTCATTCACCTACCCATCCATCCACTCAATTTGGTATCTACCATAAAAATAAAAAGATAAACAAGACATGACCTCTAATCTCAAGGAACTCACAGAGATATACAAACACAAGTTACAAAACAATGTAGTAAGGACAATGGCAGAAATATTCATAAGAACTTATGTAAGCACAGAAGACTTCTAACTCAGCTGGGTAGGAGGTAAGGGTAACAAAAAACAGTATAAGGCAGCTTTTTCTGATCCCCAACCTCACCCCATACTGAAACAAAGGGCCCTCTACTCCTCTTTCTAATTGTCATCACACTAGTCATTACTTGGCTATTTATCTTCCCCACTAGAAGGTAAACAATGTGCCTTTTTCGCTTACGTATCCTTAAAACAAAGCACACGGTAGGCACTCAATAAATATTTACTGGATTACTGCGTGAATAACACAGACTTGGGGGTCCTCAGTAGGGTCAAAGTCATCGTACATGACGAGAATAAAAGCACCAGTGATGGCACTATTCAAGGAAGAAAGCAACATTTAAGAAGTGGATGGAAGAAAAGTCAGCAAAAGAAAACAAAAAAATAAATAAATAAAACGGGAGCGTCAATAAAGTGAAAGGAAGAATACTGGATAAGTGTAATGTTATCTCCACAGAGTTAAATGCTGCAGAGACGCCAAAACTTACAGGGGTCCATAAGATTGACCAAGAGTTGTTATCAGTCTGGGCAAGAAGTCTCGGGAATGTCGCAGATAGGAAGAAAGGAAGGAAAGCTGAAATCAGTAAGGATGGGGGCCAGGTGAACAGCTTTGGGATCCACTGAAAAAGGTCAATTACAGGAAACGAGGAGTAACAGCTGAGAAAGGGAACTGCCAGAAAGAGCGAAGGCACCTGTGGGCTGAAGGGAGAAAAGGAGTGTGGCAGAGGCAAGGGCCAGAGAAATAGTAGTCTGACTCACACGGGGTCGAAGTCTCCGTGGAGGAGGTGGAGGGGCCTGAATCCGACACCCCGGGCATGGTGCGGTCCCTCAGACTCCGGGGAGGAGTCGAGTCCAGGCCCCTGCTGCGGCAGCGGTCTTCGCTCGCTGTTACCCACGAGCCACTGCAGCAGCGGCTGTCTTCCTCGTTGTCACTAAGCCCGGGGCCACTGTTCTCCGCCGTTCTCTCCCAGGAGCCCCGGCAGCGGGAAACTTCGTCTTCACTTTCCCTCTCCCAGAAGCGGCGGAGGTTGGCGTCTTCGCTGATGCTCACTTCCGAGGAGTCGCTGGCCAAGTAGCCGCGGTCTTCACTTACCCCTTCCCAGGCACTGCTGAGGTTGCGGCCACCATCCACACTCCCGCCCTCCCATGAGCCACTGAGGCGACGGCTGCGGTCGTCACTGCCTCTCTCTCCCGAGTCACTGGTTTGGGGGCCCCGGACCTCCCTGACTCTCTCCCAGGTCCCACTGAGGCGGAGGCCGCGGCCTTCTTTGACTGTTCCCCCGGATTCACTAGTAGGGTGGCTGCCGACTTTACTTAAACTCTCGTCGCTGCTACGGTCTTCCCTTACTCTCTCCCAAGAGTTCCTGGGAAGGTGGCCACCATCTCCCCTGACTCTCTCCTGAGAAACACTGCGGCGGTGGCCCAGGTCTTCACTGACCCTTCTCGAGTCTTTGCAGGAGAAGCCCACGTCTTCACTCACTCTTCCTATCGGGACCCTGCAGCGGTGGTCGCTGTCTTCACGGATTCTTTCCCTATCTTCGCTACCACTAAAGCCCCAGTCTTCGCTAACTCTTTCCCTGAACCGGTCGCCGCGTTGGCCGTGCGGGCCGTTTATTCTCCACACGCGATGGCTGGCGCGACGGCCGCAGTCTTCGGTTGCTACTCCCCGCGACCTGCTGTGGCGGCGACCGCCGTCGGCGGGTACTCTCTCATCCGACTCGCTTTCCAGCGTCCCGACTCCAGCCGCCTGGTTGGAGAGGTGGAGCCGTCGCCTTAGAAACGGGCAAACTTCCGGCGTGCTGCAGTCATTTCCGGTTCCTCGCGACTGTGCGTCACTTCCGGCTTTCTTGCATCGACGTCTTTTTTTTTTTTTTTTTTTTTTTTTTTTGTCCCCACCCCACCCCTCCCCCCGTCTTCGCCTCTTGAGAAATTGGATGATAGTGTGGACCGGTTTTCGGTGAAATTCTGCTAGGTATCACAACCAGCCTGTCTAGGCCCCATCTCTGTAACGGCACGGCATCCGTCGCGCCCGCCATGGTTCGGCGACGCATGTGGAGGCTCCAGGACTGCAGTCGGCGTAGGTGACCTGCGAGTGTGGTGCGGACCGGGCGGGGCCTTTCGTCCTTGGCAAACCTAGTGTCATTTTTCAGTGCTGGTTGAAGCATTGGAGAAAATGTATTCTTACCCTGTCACTTCACAAGTATGGGAAAAAAAGACCAAAAGGAGAAGTTAGCAGCTGCAGCTCTATCATTATTGAGTGTTACCACTTCCAGGCTCTTTGATAATCGCTTGGTACTAATTCTCACACTAATTTTGTAAGGTAGGTGTTATCCCCATCTTACAGGTGAGGAGATTCATGGTATCAGTAATTTGCTAAGGCGAAACAGCCGGTAAGTTGTAAAGCCAGTATGAAATCACAGATCATTAGTCAAAAGACTGCACCAGGTCTCCTGACTCAAAGATTCTTTTAAATGTAAAATGTTTATTTGTCAGCAGTTTGGCCCAGATCTTTTTCTAACCAACCCTATTGCTTAACGTGTGTTCTTCCATTCATGTTTATAGCAAATATATGGGCTAGGTTTTGTGCTGGCAGCTGAAAATACAGAAATTAGAATTCTCTGCCCTCCAGGGGCATCACCCACCTTGCTTCTCCCCTCGCCCTGTTTTTCCCATCCTTACTGCCTTGTCACAGTTTTTGTTCTGTGAACACATTTGGGAAAGTCCCCTGACCTTGCCTTTCCTCTCTTGAAGTACAGTAAATGCCTTTCTTTAACTTCCATAGCCTCTTGTATCATTAATAACTAACATTTGTTGAGCTTATATGATGAGACTGGCACTGTAGCAAGCTCTTTATATTAATTTTCTTGTTTAATCCTTAATATAACCTACCAGGATAGTATTACTGTTCCTTTCTACAGAAAGAGAAACAAAACACCAAAATTAGTTGCCTGAGGATACACAACTAGTAAGAAGTACCTGAATTAGTACCTAGATCTTTGATTTTGCTGCGCATACTCCTCAAAGCCCCTGAATTCCCACAGCCTTTATTAGACCGCTATCACATTATATTATAATTACCTATTTAACAACTGGTCCTCACCTCTATCCTCCGAGGACTCTGACCTTCTGGGAGGTAGGAACTGTATCATTCTGGCATTCTTAACATCTGGAGTATTTAGTTAAAGGGAAGGGCTTGCTAACTGTTCTGTGGATGAGTGGGTGGGTTGATGATTGGTTGTTGGTGGATGAACTGATAGATTGAAAATAAAATTTTTGAGTTAGAAGGGAATTTGGGATTAGTCAGCCCAATCCCCTCATTTTTAGAAATGGGGCACCTGAGGCCTTTTATCTTATTAGACATCTATTTAGTTATTAATATGGGCCAGTTTTTATGCTAAATGATTTGCAAATAGTTTTAAACTTAATCTGTATTGTTATTTCTATTTTTCTATTTTTACAGGTGAAGAAATCAAGATTTGGCTAAGATCACATAACTAGGAGGTGGGGAGTTGGAACCCACTATGACTGACTCCAAATTATTACAGTGTTTGTAGCCACTTACATAATAATGGTAAAGGCTTTATTTTATGCTCTGTTGTATGGATAAACACACTGAGGGAAAAAGGCAGCATGTTCTTAAAGGACATACTCTTGGCAAAAAAGGATCAGAAAAGGAAATAGAAACAGATAGAGAAGCAGAAAGTAAACGCTCCCAAAATAAAAAAAAAGAATTAAAAATAAAAGCAGAAGTTAATGAAATAGAAAATAAAATTGATTATAATAGCTGGTATTTGAAAAGAACAATGAATAGACAGTAAATCTGAAACTACTGGAAACAAAAAGAACATATTACAGATAGGAGGGACTTTGAAACTGAATTATTTAGTGTAAACTTGTACTAATAATCTTGAAAATTGACTTGGACAATTTCTTAGGAAAATACAAAATTCAAAAATTGGCTCAAGGGTTAAAAACCTTACTAAATTGATAATCATAAAAGAATGTCGTATGTATCCCTGACAGAAGTCACTAGGAACAAGGCATAGAGAAGAATAGAGTACTTTCCAACTTTGGAGGTTACATATCTGTAACAGAATCTAAATAAGGAGAAAAACCTTAAAGCTCCATCTCAGTTATGAATATACCTGCAGAAATCCTAAGGAAACTCTGAAACCAGCAGTGCATTTAGAGAATAATGTCATAACCAAGTTAGGTGTATCCCACCAGTCCAAGGATGGGTCAACATTAAACAAGATAGTAATGAAAATTTCTTATATTAATAGATAAAAGTTGTATGGTCTTAATTGACACTGAAAAAGCACTTAGAAAATTAGTGTCTGTTACAGACTCAAAAAGAAGAAAGTAAAATTCATATTAAGCAAGTGATAAAAGGAAGCTTGCTTAACTGGGTGAAGGGTATCAACCAGAGATAAACAGCATACTTAAGGTCATACTCTAGTGTATCTGCCTGTCATTCCTATAATTCAGCACTGTTCTGAGAATTTGTGACCCAGCATAATAGGTAAGATAAATAAGGCAAGTAATGGAAAGGAAGAAATTAAGATAAATGATATTATTTACCTGGAAAATATAAGACAACTGTAAAATACCATTAAATATTAGAATAAAGAGTTTAGTAAGATGAAAGGCTGTAAGAGCAACATACAGAATTAAGGTTACCTATGAACTAGATAAAATTACATTTTAAATGTAAAGGAAGATCTTGCTCACAATGGCAGCAGTGATAGTGAAATATCCTAGAAATAAACCTATTAAGAAATGAACAAAAAAAACCCATAAAATTTCATTTATGGTTGTTACAGAAGTTCCAAATAAAAAGAAGCTCTGCTACATCAGTAGGCTCAGTACTGTAAAGATACGATTCTCCTCAGACTATATTTGTTGCATTTCAAGTTAAAATTCTAATGTAATTTTTACTGGAAATTAGCAAGTTGATTTTAAAGTTTACCTGGAAGAATAAATGTGCAGTATTACCCAAAACATTTTTGAAAAAGAAGAATTAATAAGGACTTACCCAAATACGTATCAGAACTATAAAACTAGAGTATTTAGAACAGGGTGATATTGGAACAGGACTGGACGAATAGATTAGTGGAACAAACTAAAATCCAGAAATAACCCAATGTTTTTGTTTATTCTTGAGGTGGCATTTCAAATAGAGAAGTGAAGGCTCTTCAAAATTTTCATGTACAAAAATTTCAGAAGAATTAAAGAAATTAACAAAGTGTTAGAAGAAAATATGGAAAATTTATAAACCTTAGGAAGGTCTTCCTAAGCAAGACAAGCCATGCAGGGAAAAAAATTTACTGTGTAAACTTAAATGTTTGGGCTTCAGGATACGTTACAATAAAGTTGAGACCAGAGATAGGCTTAATGTTTATCATCTTCTAAAAATTTAAGTCAGTTATAAAGAGTAACTCAATAGAAAAATTAATGAGTGAAAAACAAAAATATCAAGAGCAAATAAACAAAAGAAAGGATATTCACACTGATAGAGAAAGACTGCTGTTTGTGCATCACAATGATGCACATCAAAAACTGAGAGATTATGGCTAACAAGTTCTGGAAGAGGTTGGCCAAAGTATTCTAAAGATCCTGATGATGAAAGGCTAAATTGGAGTGACCTGTGAAGGACAACTTGGGCTGTATCTGTCAGAATTCTAAGTACACAATAACCTTGAACCAGCAACTATTCAGTTGTAAAATCTTCAAAAATAACTTGCTTAGCTGTATCTACTTTGTAATTGTAAATAATTAGAAACTTGAATACATGTCAATGAAAGAATGACTAAATGAGTTATGCTACATTCATATTATGAAATATTACACAGTGGTAAAAATGCAGATCTCTGTGCATTAATCAAAATGGAAAGAGTTGCAAGATAGAGTAGATAAGAAGAGTCCAAACTATATATATGTGATGTCATTTAATTCCTTAAAATTACTTTGTAAAAGATTTTTTTTTCAAAATTTGGCAAAGAGCTATACTAAATTGTTAAGTTAGTGGTTACTTTACAGAACAAGAAAGGATATGAAAGCAGACTGTTTTCTGTAATTCCAGAATTATTTTATTTTTAATTAAAAAAAATTTTCCTAAATAAAAATATAGAAGCATAGGAAGACATGCACTGTCACATAAAAGAAGATAATTTTTAACAAGTATATGGGCCAAGAGCAATTAATTAAGAGGCTAAGAAAAGCACACTGGTTTTGGTAAAGGGTCATTGATAATGCTCAGGAGAGTAATTTTGATGAAATAGTCTAGATGTAAAAACCAGATTGCAAAGGATTTCAAGGTAAGTGAGGGACTGACTATGAAGGAAGTTTCTCAAGTAAAACGGGTTTCAGAGCACACTGACAGCATCTTGGCATTCCATAGAATCAGAACCCTTTGTAAGTATGAAGCTTATGGTTACAATTAGTCAAAAATGGCTAGTTCTCCACCTTTACCTCAGTTTTTCCAAAGTGAGGTGATAAATCAGATTGTCCCTCTAATCCTCCATAAATCAGCTCTTTCCATCTAGTTCCACAGGAGGGAGTAGGGCCAATTCCAGGACAAAAACATTGAATTAAGTGGGTTTTGGTAACCATCTCCACTCTGCTTATGTACCCTCTTGCTTCCCAAGCATTCTTGCTTTCCCCTTGGTGCTCACCGCCATACCCTTACTGGGGTGCCCCAGGGGTGCTTTTTGGCTCTTATTCTTTTGTTTGTTTTATTTTGGGGGCAGGTAATTAGGTTCTTATTTGTTTACTTATTATTTTGATGAAGGTACTGGAGATTGAACCCAGGACTTTGTGCATGCTAAGCAAACACTCTACCAACTGAGCTATACCTTCCCCAACCCCGGTCCTGCTCTTATTCTTTAACTTGCTCTTCCCAGCCTGCCCAACAAAGTGTCCATTATTTCAGAGAACTGACCCCATGTAGGAGAAGGAGGAAACTTTCTACTGTTAATTAGAAGTTCAGGATTTTCTTGACAATAGCCTAATTTTCCGTTTCTATCTCCAAATGACCTCCTCTTTATAGTCAGTTAAATCTTTCCGTTTGCAGACATGGTTAGATGCCTCCTTGTATCTTCCTGAATGTTTAGTATAAACCCTGCAAACCATTCATTAGGTGCTAAATATTAGGCTGTAAGGAAAGCCAACCAGAATCTAAAATTGTCTGTTTCAGGTTAAGCTATTGTGAGAATCTTCAGATTTTTTTAAATTGAGGTGTAGTTGATGTACAATTTTACATAAGTTTCAGGTATACATTGTGATTCACAATTTTAAGGGCTATATTCCATTTATAGTCATTATAAAATACTGGTTATATTTCCCGTAGCTTATGTTTTATACAGAGTAGTCTGTACCTCTTGATCCCCTACTCCTACCTTGCCCCTCCCCACTTCCCTCTCCCTACTGGTAACAAGTTCTCTATATTTATGAGTCGTTTTTTGTTGTATTCACTAGTTTGTTTTATTTTTTAGTCTACATATGAGATATACAATATTTGTTAAATTTTTAATATATAATTTTTTTCTCCCCAAACCTTGTTTTATTTTTAGCTGAATAACTAATTACTTTGTTGTATATTTAACAGGACATGAAAGTTGGAAGTTTTAAGTAGGTAAGTTATGTTGAAATCAGAGGACACTTTAAAGAGAATATAAAAAATGAAATTTGTAGATTTTAGGTAATACAATATTCCTTATTCTCACAAACTTCAACTCTTACTTCAGAAGACAGTGTTCTATCTTCTCTGAAGTTTCCTTCAGCTTTCCTTGCTCTACTTTCTCTTATAGAATAATAGTTCTAGTTCCTAATGGTATGTGTTGACTTAGTCGATTTTCTTAGGGGATTAAAATTAAGTGTTGCTGATTTCTAGATCAGTTGTCAGATCTGTTTATTAGAATTAACTGTTGGGGCTTTTTGTTAATTGAGGTGTAATTGATATGAAACATTGGCTTCAGCTGTAACTGTAGAGCTTCTTAAATATTAGGTGTGTATGAATGCCAGTCTACTAAATGAGAGTGGGGAGATAAGCAGTCTGTTCTTAGCATTCACTGTGTGATTCTAATGCACAACCTAATTTGGGGACCACACATCAAAATCACTACCAGACATCTACCTCAAAGAAAAACTAGGAATTGAATTCTCAATTTCAACTGTAAATACCTGTGACCATCTCAGAAAAAATACTGTTCCTCCTCCATTCGAACTCATTCTTCTTGTGCTATTGATAGTGTCTCATTCCAGTTCTGAGACTGGCCTATCAGCCATCTCTCTTCAATCTCTTTCCCCAGTGAGCTGCTTTTAACATAAATGCTAACATCTCTCCTATTTGTCTAACTGAAATTAAATCTCTTCAGTTCGCCTCTCACGCATACTCAACTGTTCCTCAGTCAATAGGGGGTATTTCTCAGTCTTTCTGTATTTTCTTGACTTTGTTGACTACCCATTCTTTGAAAAACATACTTTTCCCATTGCCAGTTGTCCTGTTTTACTTCTTTTGTGCCAATTTCTCACTTTCCCACCTAAGAGTCTTTAAATGTTTGTTTTTCACACCCTCCTTGTCCTTGGCCCTCTTCCTCTATACAGATACTCTTGGTACATTTGTAGGTTTGAATGGCATCTTTCTCTTGATGGTGACACACTTTTAAGCATTTGATAAAAGCTGTGGATGGTCTCCCCAAAAAAGACAAAACAGAAGTTTTGCCTGCATTTTTATTAGATTTAGACCCCAGCATTTCTTCCATGAAATTGTTCATGTATACTCTTAAGTTCAGCTGTCACATAATGTGTTTATATTTCTCAAATCCAGTGGACACCAGTTTTCTTACTGGACCTTTCTATAGCATTTGGTAATCTTTTTATATTTTTATTCACTTGATTCTTAAAAAAAAAAAAAAAGCCAACCTTAGATAAAAATAGGGTATCACTTCTGTTTAAAATTTCCAGTGGTTCCTGTGGTCATCAGTGTAATACAAACTCCTCCTTAGCATGACCAAGAAGACTCTTCATAATCTATTCAATGTTACTGGGTTTTAACCAAGTAAAAACTAATTTTTCAAGCCTTCATATTTGCTGCTCATCCTCCCACTCTCCCACCAATGTGGACTCCACTTCAAGTTATCTTCTAAGACTTAAATATCACCTCTGTAAAGTCTTCCCTTAACCCACCTCGAGGTAGTTTGGTGTGCCTATTTCTATCTGGCATTTCTCTCAGGGTATTTTTGTAAATTGCAGTGGAATAAAGTGAAGCAAAGCCAGGTTCACATTCTTGTTCTACAACTTTTTAAGTGAATGATTCAATTTCATCTGTAAACTGGGGATACCACCTACCATTTAGGGTTATTTGTAAGTTTCAGAGAAAATACATGTAAAGAGTTTGCCAGTGCCTACTACACAGTAAGTTAAATGCTCAACACATTGACTTTCATTGTTTTATATGCCTATCTCCTCCAGTAGATGGCAGAAAAGATTATTCTTGCATTTCAGAGTACCTGGCTCATAGCAGATGCTTCATTCATGTTTTAATGAACAGAGTGATGAAAGACAGGAAAAAGGTCTCTTTCTAAAAGCCATTCAAGAAATAAAGAGATACAAACTGGAGTTTCTTCATCATTCTATTTATTACATGTATGAATATTAACATCTCATGGCATCCATCTAATTCAATCAAAACCAACAAAGGAAAAAAGGTTAACCATGTTTCAAATTAACATTCTTACAGATCCCCCTGTAACTTAAAATAGAAATATGTTCATCTGCATTAAATTGTTTGACAAATTTGAAAAATGTCATTAAAAAAAAAATCACCTTTAGTACTTAAATATATTTGTTAATCATTTGATGGCATCAGTGTCCAAGTTCAATAAAAGTTGCTTCATTAGGTACTTTTCAAAAATGGACATCTGGATGGTTCTTTATAGTTGTAGATAGATATATGCAAATATGTCCTATTTTGTTTTAAAAATTTTTTCAAATCTGACTTTTCAATTTGAGAAAAGTCCTGCAGTGCTCTCACAACCCCCTTTTAAAGGATAAAACTCAGACTTCGCTTCTTTGATCAAGGGAAGCTACTAGAAAAAAACCTTATGTTGAGGTTGCTGTTTAATTCCATTTTCACCCAATAAAAAGTACAGAAACACTGTCTTTATTTGATGGTGTGCATAAATATTACACTCCATGGATAGCAAAAATATTTTTTATTTATAATTTACAGTTTCACAAGTGAAAATCGTACATTTTTACACATACAATTTCATTTTGTTAAATTTGCACACATCTACAGAACTTTCACACGACAAGCACCTGAAACTGTGCAGGCAGTAGGAAATGCAAATACTAAAATGTATTTATTAACCAAATGATAGCTGAAGGCCCTGCCTCAGCTGGACAATTTATATAGATATATGTCTATATATACATAAAAAATTCTTCACCTTCTAGATCCAACAGCAGCTCTTTTTTTTTTTTTTTAAAGAAAAACATACCTTTCTCATTTTATTTAAACTGACTCAACTGTATCATTTTCTATTTTAATTTCAGTGGGTGTTGCTATGCTTTCCTCTGTACAAGCTGGTGGAGTATCAATTCGTTCTTCCTTAACTTTGGGACTTTCACAAGGTTCCTGCAATTCATTTTTGACAATGTTCAACATAATGTTCAAAGGATTTTCAACTGGTGTCTTGCTGGGAGACGGTGTACAATCAAATGAAGATGTCTACAAGATGAAAAACCCTTTTAAGTACTGATTAAAGTTCAAAAGTATCACATTAAGTGACAGGTTTATAAGCCCCTCCTATGGGCAAAAACACATATACCAAATGCAACTGAAAAACCTGCTTTCCCACAAAACATGTCATAAAGGCAGCCAATGAATAAAACATATATTGAGCACTTGATACAGACTCAGCAGTGAGCTAAGGTAAGAAAAGCGGTAACCAACAGAAGGCCAAACAAATTGATTAACTGATTAGGCATGTTTCTCTATTTAAAACCCCAATATCTGGATGATAACCCCAATATACATATTCTGAGATTTGTGACTCCTAATTTCAAATAGTCTTGAGGATTTTAAAATCCCTACAAACCATCAAATCATCCTACAAAGTCTAGTCTTTTGATGACCTAAGTATCTTTCAAACTGCCCCTTGAACTTGTAGAACAAATATTCTTTTCAAAGTTCATCTATTCCATTGTTTGGTTTAAAAAAAAGTGATCACTTTACAAATATGAAAATTTGAATTTTGAAGGTAAACAGACTGATGTCTTTTTCAGATTTCATTTATGATCATTTAAAAATTATTCCTATATTACATGGCTGACTGGAATATGTAAAGAAAAAAAAGTAAATGCTACCCGTAACTTTTAGAAAATTATTTCCATCATGAACCTTCTCATCTTTAGTTTTCCTCATATTTCTCTAGGCCTAGTGCCCTCGTAGAAGATATCATCAGGATTCAAATAAACAGAGTGCAAGGAATGATACAAAAATCTCAAAATTTAAATTAGATCGTATCAACCCTGCACCAGTATTTACTGAACAACCTAAACACTACATCAAAACTAAAACAGCTCAACATGTCTAGATTAACAATGTTGCTCTGATGCAAGAAATAACTGAAAATAAAATTTATTAAAATAAATGAGAACAAACAGCAGCCAAAAAGAACTTACATTTTGATAATCTTCATAACATGATGGATGATAAATCTGAAGCAAAAACAAAAAAGTGAGTAAGTATTCACATGCATATTCATTTCTAATGGACTATTCTGATACGATTTTCTTTTTGGAAAGGCAATGAAAATCATCTGGTCATAAAAATGAATAGAAACAAAATTTCATCCTGATTTCTCTTGGAAGTTCCTTTATGTATTTAAGTAGACAACATGGTTTGTTTTCAAGACAAATAGTTTTGGTGGTGAAATATAAATTCAGAATCAAAGTAGTGTAGTTAGGCAGAAAGAAGACGAACAAGGCTCAGAAGACCTTGTCCTGGATTTATCATTTACTAGTTATGCAACCTCTTATATAAAATATGAATACAGGACCAGATGACTGCTAAAATCCCTTCCAACTCAAACACTCTGACTCTCTAAAATTCAGTACTTTAGAAATACCTTTTGTATTAAAAACCAAAAAAACCAAAAACAATTAACATTTTTCTTTCAAAGTGGTGAACTACCCATACAAAAAACCAAAACTATCTTAACACCTCCTTATAAAGTAAAGAACTGAAAATTACCTTTCCATCTACTCTAATAGCATTTTTTAAATGCCATTCCTCCTCCTCTTCATCCCAGTACTGTTCAAATTGTTCTTGACAAATTTCACAACTCTAAAATAGAATCATATAAAATTAAATTTATGTAGCAGAACACATTTAATCCCCTTAAATAAAAATACATAAACATTTTGTTAAGTGGAGAAAGGAATTTAAGAGTTTTCTGAAAATTTAACACTATTCAAATACATGACACAAAATAAAAGTCTAAGGATTTCATATTCTTCCATGCAAAAATAGTTAACATTTCACTGCTCTTGTTCACTGGTAATTATGTAATAACTACAGTGGTTATGAAATCCAAAGCCAGATCATAAGATTGAAACTGTAAAGCTTAAGAAATCTTAAAATCATTAAAAGAGGGAGGTAAATAAAGTTATATGTTGATGATTATTTCCTTAAAGAGGGAGGAAATTTAACATTTTTCTTTTACCTCAACTGCCCCAGCTGGTCCAGCAGGTACACTTTGGAACTCCTTTTCTTTAGCAGCCTCCTGAGTTTTGAGCACAACTTCTTCATGCACCTTTTCAAAAAACTGGCTCTTTGCACGTTCTTCCAAGTCAGCTATTTCCTCAAATTCTATCCAGTCCTTAAAAAGAGTTAATTAAAAGAATATATTCATTTGTTTCTGAACTTTTGCTGCACACCATCAATATAATCCCGTTTAAAGGTAAGGGTACATTCTTCTATGATATCCTTTACTATTAATTATCTAAAATTATACCTTCTTTTTGAGCTCCAAAGTAGTAGACAACATAAAGCAACTAATGAATAGTTAAGATCTTCATGTTAACTTTCCATTACCTCTAGAGTTACAACTATTAAAGTAAACAAGATAAATTTCATGTACAATTTTTTACAAAAAAAAAATCAGTCATAGAACCTTGGAATTGTGTTCTAATCAACAAAAAGCAAATATATACTCCTCAAATTTATTTTTTAACTAGTTAGCATTCAGCAATTATTTAAATACACTTTAAATACACTTATAGAATGATATAATTTAAAGGCTAAAAGATAGTTTAGAGGCACATGTATTACTTACTGTTAAACTGTAGTACCAACGTCTGTGAGTGACTTTTCTGCTAACATCTTTTTCAGTTCTATTTTGCCGATAATGCCAGTCCAAGTGATCTGCATATACATCTGTCTGTGATGTTGTAAACCTCATTCCACAAGAGTAACACTGAATACCAGTGTACAGTCGATTTATAACACTATCATAACGTCTATTTTGAAAAATACAGAAATAATCCTTAGTTTTGATTAGGTGGCTTAATGGCCTTTAAAAAAAAAGGCAGCTATAAATACTTCAGATTTCCATATTTTAATAATGGTGAAGCCATTATTATGTAACAAAATAATGTTTCAGCTAAGAGCTGGCTAAAAGAGTTCATATCCAAAGACCACTATTATTCTCTAATAGTGTATCACTGACTCTCTTTATCCTAACTTTGGTTAATTTTGGAACATGAAGTCTACTCTCTTAACAACAGACCTGACCCAGTTACTTATTTCCTTCTAGGTAATAATGGAATGATCATCTGCCAACTAATAAGGCAACAGTTGGCCTGTTCTTAGATTAATGTCAACATCAAGGTGGATATGGCATTACAATTAGATTTCACATCTCCAGAGATCTTTAAAGTTCTAATAACTCAACTTTACCACACTGGTCTAAAGAATAGTGAAAGAGGTACAGAAGAAGTAATAGTATGACTAACTAAAAAGAAAAATTAGAAGACTAATGAGAAACTGAGGTCAACAATAATCAGTTTTTTTACTTCTGGGCTCCCTGTTTGGAAAGAGATAGTTATGCAGATCAAGGAAGTGAACAAAAAGGACAAGTTATTAACTCCAAAATTTTTTTTAGTGTGTATAAAGACAAAAGCACAATACAGTAGTATTTTGTATACCTGAAAACAAAATAAATATTTCGAGTCATAGTACTGATACTGAATAGTGATTTAATGAAAAATGGTTTTACAACTATATGAAGGAGAGCTGATAGGACAGTCAAAGAGCTAGCTAAATCTTCACTTTCAGAAAGTCAAGCGACTGTCTAAATGAGATAAATCAAGAAATGTATTAAATCAGAAGACTATGTATCTTTTAAGAAACGAAGAAGTAAGTACCAGAAACCATAGTTAAAAGAGCTAGAGAAAAAAATGGTGCCTTTGAGTAAAGAGCAGTACTAGGAGAAAAGAATGCCATCTTTTATTATAAGCCTTTCTTGTAAGACTTACATTATAAAGTTTTAAATTAACTATGTGAAAGTATCACTTTGAAAAAAATTGCCTTTAAAAGGCTGAAACCCATTAGTTCTGTTTTTTTTTTATAAAATAATCATAAGGATGTAATGAATCCATAAAGCAACTTTAAATGTTTTTTATATAATATAGGCAATAAAAATTTGTGAAAATATATGCACCAAATGTTAACAGTGGTTATCAGTGAAGTGGGAATTGTAGGAATTTTCTTGATTTTATTTATTTGTATTTTCTATAAAATGAAAATGCTAATTTTTTAAATACTAGACTACAAAAATCTCATTTTCTTAACTTCAAAAGCATAGGAATATCAATACAGGGAAAAAAAAGATTAAGAAAAAATAAAGATAAAAAGGAAGACATATGAGTGATTATCAATACCTAATACTTAACTCCCTATACTTGCTATACCAAACAGCGATAATAAAAAATAGAAATACTGGGACAGACTTTTGGCCTAAATACTTGTACAGCAGACATATCTGAAAAGGGATTTAAGTTTATGTTATGTATATTTCACTACATTAAAAAAGAGAAAACAGGCTTCCTTAATTTTAAAAACAGTGAGAAGGGTAAAACAAATAGCACTGATGATAATATCCACTGTATTAAAGTCACTGTCCCTTTTATCTTAGAAAATTAGGAAGAAAATTAGATTACATACTGTTTCAATTCTTCGATTGTAAAATTGGTAAGATCTGGAACATCCTGATCTTCATTTTGATCTTCCTCCTCCTCAGCAGGGGGCTGAGCAGCAACTTCATTTACTTCTTCAATTGAAAAGAGAAACATAAATTTCTCAACACCAGTTTCCATGTATTCTTTATACGGAAACACTATAGTGTTATAAGCATATAGAGAGCCCCATCTCATCTATTCAGTGCTTCTGATCTTAGGTTTACTAGTCAAGGAACCTAAGAAATTCTTTACTTTGATAAGTGATATTAGGTCTGATCTCTTAAAAGTCAATCTTTATGAAATTTTATTTCATCAATATTCAAACAATTTTTTGAAAGCTAAAATAGTATAGAATAACTAGAGAAAAGTCTGTACATGGTGTCTGTAGGAATGTTAGTTAAATGAAACAATGTCAACTCTTACAGTAACAGTGTACTGTTAAACACGTAACAGTTCCATGTTAGAAAATTTTTTAAATTTCATTATAAACGAGTTATACTTCATTTCAAAAATAAAAAAAATCTAAGAATTCAATTATTGTAAGAACTTTTATCATAGAATACATCATTATATCATACATCTTTATAACTTAATGAAGCTTTGTGTAGATGAATTATAGAACCATACTTACGTGTTGTAGCTGAATCAGGCTGGGACAATTTGAGAATTCCTGTTTTCAGCAGTTTTGAAAATAATTCATTTACATCCACCTGACTGAGATGATTATCAGGATATGCCTTAGGAAGGGCTCCTTTAAAAAAAATAACACTCTTAAAATCAAAGTAGAACTTAAAGATGCAAATTATACTAAGCATTTTTAAAGCTTTCTTCAGAATGTCCTATAAACATTAAATTTGATAAATCTTGTTATGATGAGTGCAATTATCAATAGCTCCCAAAAATGAACTTTGCATTTAGGTAAGCAATCATCACCTCTTAAAAATATATTCTAGGACAAATACTGAAAACAACTAATACTTTATAAGGACATATGTATTATCTTAAAAAAAAAAAAAAGAATATTATTCATTGTTGCCCAATTAACCATGCCAAAGAAAAGCAGAATACAGAGGGCAGAGAGCTTCCTGCTCCCTTCCGTGCAATGAAGCACCACCTCTGGGTCGAACTTTTCACCCTTCTAATTATCTATTCCTCATCTTCTAACCATATTGAGAAAGATAGTTTTGTGTAGATAAAGTAGATTACTATCCCTCAGCCCAGATTTCTAGGGGAAAAAAGTACCCAAAGCATAAGTATTCCTGCCAAGTCCCCCTTGCCTCCCATGACTACCCAGGGAAACTAATAAAGGCAAATGAACCATGTGGCTCAGAAGTATACCTGCTCCTCTGACCTTTGCTGAATTACTGCCTGTGCAAAGCAGCTCAGGCTACTGATGAACAGGTGTCAGGCTTACTAAAGCTTCAATAATTTGAATAAATGAGACAAGGATAACAATCTTCTTAAATTCACCCATGAAGAATCAACCCAATTAAATATTTTGCTAAACATTAATCTAATAATTATAATTGTTTAACTCAACTATAAAAACAGTATTTTAACATATTTGTATGTCACTACTATGCATCTTACCACTAAAAGGTTCTAAACCACTAAAAATTCCTCTTAATGGCAGAAAGGTCCTGAACCACTAAAAATTCCTAATGGCAGAAATTTGCACCCACAATACAATACATAATCCTAGCCCTTAACCATTGCCTACTCTTTATACTTAGCACAGTGCCTTGTATACAGTAGGCTAATAAATGTTTGAAATGTCTGAATACATGAATTAATAAATCAACCTCAATAGTCAATTACAACAGCCATTTCATAATAGTTTAACCTTCACATTTCATTAGAATTAACTATTTATATGTCTAAGAGTCATAACGAACTAATCACATGTCTGCACACAGCCAAGTTTAGTAAACAAGAACATGAAATATGGACCCAGACTCCTGGTATTCTAACTAGAAATTACACTTTCTAGTTGTGTGACATGATCAAGTTGCTTATCTGTGCCTCAGTTTTCTTGATCTGTAAAAGGACAGTAATAATTGTTCTTATCTAAGGTTGTTATCAGGATTAAATGAATATTTGTAAGGCACAGAGGTGTTTGGCAGTATATATAATATTCGTTTAAAAAAAAAAAAAACAGTCCAAGTAAAATAAGTCAGACAGAAAAAGGCAAATACTGTATGATTTCACTTGTACATGGAATCTAAAAAGTACAACAAACTAGTGAATATAACAAAAAAGAAGCCAACTCACAGATACAGAGAACAAACTAGTGGTTACCAGTGGGGAGAGAGAAGGGGAAAGGGGTAAGGGGCAATACAGGGATAGGGGATTAAGAGGTACAAACTATTATGTATAAAATAAGCTATAAGGATATACTGTACAACACAGGGAATATAGTCAGTATTTTATAGTAACCATAAATGGAGTATAACTTTTAAAAATTGTGAATCATATTATACATTTATAACATACAATTTAAAAAAACACTGAAGAAAAATAAAAAAAAAAAGCTTAGACATACTCAGATTTGATTTGATTTTCTATGCATTTAAAAACAGGAAGAGGTGATTTCAGAACAGATTTGGAATTTCATACTTGGGCACCCAGTGTTGGTATC
The DNA here is from genome assembly GCF_036321535.1 of Camelus dromedarius. Taxonomy (NCBI): domain Eukaryota; kingdom Metazoa; phylum Chordata; class Mammalia; order Artiodactyla; family Camelidae; genus Camelus; species Camelus dromedarius. The sequence continues at coordinate 55,834,439 of NC_087447.1, read as the reverse complement.
TAGCTTATCCAAGGATATAAATAAATGAATAGTTGTTTCAAAAAAAAAAAAAAGCACACAATAGTCCATAGATCCTGCTACACTATAAAGCTCTTAGAAGGACAAATCTTACTAAAGTCATCCTAGCACAATGCCTAGCATATAGCAAATGATCAATATTTGTTTGGATGAATAAATGAACATGAGTATATTTACTACTAGGAAAAGGGTGTTTTTACTTTCATTTTTGAGGAAAAACCTTGAGAAAAGCTGAATACAAAACAATGAATACTTTTCGTATCTCTTTAAGAATAAGTAAAACCTGAAGAAGGCAGGCATACCTAACATCTCATTTAATACCTTCAACGCAGGAAATAAGATGTGACTTCCTCTGTGACATTGCTATGCCCCGTATACACAAGCACCCCAAGGTTGTGAAAGCAGAAAAATATTCCCAAGTTTTGTATTTTATCTCATACAAAAAAGAGCAAAATTTGCAGTTGTTGCACACCACCTCATGCTATCAACCCCAATACAAGTCCTCTACTAGACAAGAAAAACTGAATTCTAAAGGAAAATACACCAACATAGCACAAGTTACAAAGTACTTTCGCATATACTATCTCATTTGATTCTCCAAAACAAAAAAATTCCCAGGCAAGTACTGACTTTTACGATATCCTTTCTACAGAGGGAAAACTGAACCCCAAAGGATATTTGCTTATATCCTGCCCACCTATAAAGTAGCAGAGTGGAGATTCTAACCCTGGTCTTGTGACTTTAGACCTCAAATTCTTTCCTTGTCTTTTCATTATAGTGAAAACAAAAAATATGAAAAATATTAATCCTAATTGTCAGTCTAGAAATTAAAAACAAAATGTTTTCAAATTAATTTGAGTGAATTTCTTGTGATGATACAGTTTAAGAACAAATGCATAAACTAGTGCTTGGCTAGGACTTCCACAGTTACTCCTAAATTTCTGAAAAACTCCCTAACTTTGTAAATAAACTGAACAGAGCCACACTAGAGCATGCTTCCGAAGATGGTAATGATTCAGAAATAAAGCAAGTAGCAAGTATCACTTCAATTTGGTTGAGCTAGTTCTCAATACAGTGACTCTGCAGTAATTTTAATTTATATAGTTCTCATTTTTCACATATTAAAACTAAAATTTATTTTTAAAGACCTCATATCTACTATACTGTATCCATAACAATATTGTTATGCCTCACCCCACAGGTGCTTATCAGGGGCATCTGGCTAGAAGATCAGAAGTGGATTTTTTTTACTTCTCTTTTAACATGTTGTATACAATTATTTTAGTGCCCAGAAAGACATATGAATGAATTAGCTTACAAGGTGATGTCCCCAGTATTCACTTAATGTATACCGGATCACCAAACACAAAACAAAAACTCAGGATATTAAATAACTGAGATTTCTAAGCTTTGTCATTGATTTCATTTTACCTCAACACAAATGTTGCATTCCTATCCCACCCTCCAGCTTCCACTCAATAGGTCTCCTTCCCTTTTTTCGGTCTACACATCCTGGCTAACCATTTCCAGTTGTAAAGAGGATCAGTGTGACTACACATCAACTATGTAAATAAACTCAGAAAAGGAACAAAACGTTCTAGCCAGACTAAATTTCTCTAAATTGCATATGCCCTCTAAAATTGTCATTTTCTAAAATTGACAAGGTAGCTATTCAATCAAACAATAACTGTCTTTTGAAAAACACAAAGTTTAGAAAGTACATACCTGAAGGATTCTGAACAAATGCTCCAGGATTTTGTGGATGAACTGGTAAAAATTGTTGTCCCTGGCCAAATGCTACTGGCTGAGCAACACCAGTCAGAACCTTGAAGAGAAGGATTGTTTTAAGTAAAACTTTTACATTCAAATTACATTAATATATTCACAGATATCATAAGACCTAGTTTCTATCATAATAAAGATTTACAAGTGTAACCAAAGATTTACAAGTGTAACCTATCAGGGTCACTTCACTTCTAGGCTTTCTATAAAAATGAACAATAATACCTTCCCTTATCTTTTTCACACAATTATAAGGAACTGAGAATAGATGTGAAGTTTCTTTGAAAAGTTTACGATACCATGCAAATGTAACATAGCCAACAACCAGCTGTCTGACCTTACACAAATCACTTTAGCTTGCCTATGTTTCCCCTTATTATACAAATAGAAAACTGACATCCAGAGATGTGACCTATACACAATCGTAACAGATGTCAAAAGCCTGCTTTAATTAGCAATCTGAACTTCTCTATGATCATCCTGCTCGGCCAAACTCTGGGTTACAAAGTAGACTGTAAACGATGTTAAGGGAATGTTAAAGAATAAAACAGTCATGAAACATGTACCGCACAGGCATACAAATATTGTATTTGTAGTCAAGGGTGAGACTGGACTTCTACAAATTGCTATGTAAACAAATATTCATTTATAGGGCTTGTTCAGTATCCAACGAATTTCAGTTAATTTTCAGTGGTATGCATACATAATAAAAACTCCATCAATTCTGTATAAGTCTAAGTCCCATTCTAGAGTATCTTGTCAATTACAGAATCATTTCTTTTAAGAACATAGCAACAGAGTAAATGTAACTAAGCAGGCCAACTTCCTCAAACCACTGGGTATTAACAGAAGACTGCCTTTTATCAATAATGTTTATAACATGCTTTTAAAACCTTTCTTCATGTTTTACACTTTCTTCCATGCAATGTTAGTAGTATAGAATGAATTAGTCCTAGAAAGAAAGACTCAGCACCTGGAAAAAAGTAAATTTAGCCTAGGAAAAAAAGTAAATTTGCCTAGTAAATTCAGCAGGCAAGCAAAAGTAGTTGTTAATATTAATTAAATCACAAATTATAAGCATGTTGTTTTAACATTTCAATATGCATTTAAAAATGTATACAGAATAAGTGCAAAAAAATAGCAACAAGTGACTACACATTTGTTGAGGTGATCTAATGAATATATTTAGAAGAGAAGTTGGAAGTTTGCTGTGTTGGCATTAACATCAAACAACTGTATTTGACTGGAATGATGGAAAAAAGTGGTGGAAAGTTAGGAAAAGAGGAAGAAGAAGAACCACAGACTGTAAAAGCATGGGCAATTTGATTCTCTTATTTTTTGCTTAACTCAAGCTGAGGAAGTTCTTAAAGAACAGTCTATAAAATCAGCTGCTTTAAAACTTATCAAGGTTCAACAGTTGTACAATGTAGCAGAGGTCTATGAAACATGCACAATTTTATCACACTTTACTATCTTTGAAGCAAAACAAAACAAAACAAAAAACCATAATGGGGAGGCTATGCATGTGTGAAGGCAAGGGGTATATGGGAAACCCTCAATTTTGCTGTGAGCCTAAAACTACTCTACTCTAAAAAACTTAAGTCTATTTTTAAAAAAAAATGATTGGGGGAAGGAGGAGATTGAGATTTACAGAATTCTCTAGATCCTGGAAGAACTAAGATCAATTTTGGATTTAAATAGCAAATTTCAGCCCCAAATGACTCTTAACCTACACATCCCTAGCAAATGGGTTTTGGTTTTTTTTTAAGTACATTAAAAACTTTCCAAAAAAAAAATTTTTTTATCAAAAAGAATTTAAATTTTTAAAAAAACCTTTCCAACCTATATAATAAACTATCTCCTGAAAACCTTCCCCCAACACTAGAAACATTAAAAATGGTTCATATCTGCATACAACATAATTTTAAAATAACTGTAACAGACTTACCTGTTGAGATGCCTGAATATTTCCTACTGTTATTGGAGCAGGTAAATTGCCAAAGTTTCCAAATTGAGAACTCTGAAGATTCTTCTCATCAAAATAGTGTCCAGAAGCTCTGTTAAGGGGATTCGAGAAATTCTGGTTTCCAGGGCCATGTGGTCCATTAAAATTTGGTCCTTGAGGTGAATCAAATATTTGTTCATGTCTTTGGAACTGTAGTCCTTGGGATGGGGCATTAAAAGCATTGCCAGGTGGATCATTATATGGACCAGTCTGATTGAAAGATACTGATTCAAGCCTTTGTGAAGGATGATTGTCAAATCGTGTGCCTTGAAGACCAAGAGGAATATCGAACCTTGATGCTTGCTGGTGTTGTGGCCCATCAAATCTCTGAGGTACACCATCAAATCTTGGTTGAACCTGCTGTCCAGGTGGTCCATCAAATCTCTGTGGGCCTGGCTGACCAGTTCTTTCAAATCTAGGACCTGGCTGACCATGTAATCCATCAAATCTTGGCAACAGCGATGGCTGACCTGGCTGCCCATCAAACCTTAAAGCATGACAACCTTCAAATCTTGGACCACCTTGACCCAGAGGTCCTTCAATTCTCAGGCCACCTCCTGGTACAGAAGGACCGTCAAACCTCATTCCACCTCCTTGTTGGACTAAAGGTCCTTCAAACCTGATCCCAACCCCTGGTTGACCATGTGGACCCTCAAACCTAAGGTTGCCACCAAGCTGATTATGTTGGCCTTCAAACCTCATACCAGCTACTGACTGACCATGGGGGCCCTCAAACCTCATTCCAACTCCCTGCTGTAGCAAAGGGCCCTCAAATCTGATCCCACCAGATGGCTGACCATGAGGTCCATCAAACCTAAGTGCAGCCCCTGACGGACCATGACCTCCCTCAAATCTAAGCCCACCTACAGGCTGACCTCGGGGACTATCAAATCTAAGCCCACCCACGGGCTGACCATGAGGTCCGTCAAACCTCATACCACCCACAGGTTGACCCCGATGTCCCTCAAACCTGAGACCACCCACAGGCTGGCCCCCTGGTCCTTCAAATCGCAAACCACCTGCAGACCCCTCAAACCTCAGACCGGGAGAACCTTCAAACCGAAAACCACCTCCTCCTGCTTGACCAATTGGCCCCTCAAACCGCAGAGGTGTCCCTACTGGTCCTGGAGGACCTTCAAATCTCAAAGGACACCCACCTCCTAGCTGGCCTTGTGGTCCTTCAAATCTCAAAGGGCCACCTCCCCCCATTTGTCCTGGTGACCCATCAAACCGAAGAGAACCTGGTGTAGGAGGTCCATCAATTCTAGGGCTTAATTTATTAGGTCCTTCAAAAATCATCTTGGCTGGGCCATCTCTTGCTACTGATGGCCTACTAGGTCCATCATATAATGGTCTGTCTTCAGCTAAAGCCGTAAGTCGTTGATTTGTATCAAGGCCGGCAAATCTTGATGCTGGGCTATCTACAAATGGTTTATCTGAATCTTCATATCTAGGTCGCTTAAGTGGAAAACGATCATTGAACGGTGATCTCTGCTCTTCTCGTACACCTTTTAAAAAGAAAAAAAATTTATTTTCCCTGAATCTGAATATATATCAAATGATCTTAAAATCTTTTTTCTATATTTCATAAAACATCCATAACTATCTGACTTTATTAGAGGGGAGGGAAAAGAAAGCATCAAGCAGCAAGTAAGAGAATGCCCTCCAGAGTCATACAAACCTGGGTTTAAAAAAAAAGAAAATCCCCATTCGGTCAACTTACTAATTATTTGACTTCGAGAACAAGTTATTTAACCTCTCTGGTCTTGTTTCCTATCTGTAAAACGGGGATATTACACATTTCATTGGGTTGTTGTGAGGATTAAGTCAGAGTACACATGTAAGTACCTGACACACAGTTGGCCTTATAAATATTAGCTCCCTTCCCTTCCCTATGAGGGAAAAAAGAAACAAAACAAACAAAAACCAGTAGCCTGAACAGTCACAAATATCCATCCCCACTTAGCTTGTTCATTTTCCCTTCACTGCTGTGTGATTCAATAGGCATAATCTGATTTAACTTTTTCTACCTTTAGCAGAGACTTGCTCGTCATGTCTTCTCCGGCCCTCATGGGGTGAAAGATTCTCAGCATAAGTACGACTCCCAGATATAGGAGAAAGACGTCTTGCTCTTTCACTAAATTGTTCTTTTCTGTCAAACTGTGCTCCACTATTCCTACTTGCATGTTTACTTTTGGATGGCTCACATTCTATTCCAGACAACAAGGCATCAGTCAAAGGGTAGTCAAAAATATCAGGATCTAAGAGATCAAGTCTTGGAAATGAATGCTGAACCTGTGTCCTTTTCAGTTTTGCTTTATGTTCATAGTAGGTTAATTCAGCATCAGACAAAAGAGGTTTCTTTTTTAATCCACCTTTATTTTCTTCTGTAGGACTATCCCGTACATTGCATCTATGTTTACCTTCTTGATACTGAAATAGCTGTCGAATTTGATGCACAACAACAAGGAACTCATCCTGTGTAATTTCACCAGATGCTAAACGTTCACTCGTCTGCATAGGGGTGATAAAAGGAAATCAAATATTTTAAATATAAAAAATACTTACAAAATAAGACTTACAGATAAAAGGAGAATAACGACTATATGGGGAGCACAGTAGCTACCTTTTGAAGTAATTCTCTTTTGCTTGCAAGAGTTAACTCTTTAGGAATCTGAAGATTGGCATCTACACTTAATCGATGCTGCTGCTTTGGGGCTCGAGGTGACAAGATTCCTTTAGTGCTTGACCAGCTCTCCCTATGCCTTAGATGAGGAGCTTTACTATGTTCATCACCCTGTTGTAAACTGAAACCATAAAAGCAATGTTACTTCATAAAAAAAAAGTTTAAATACACCAGGACCTTATTTAAGGATCCTTAATAGGATCTGGTTAAAATGAATATATGTAACCATAAAAGTTAGTTAAATGATTAAGAGCATAAGATCTGAAGTCAGGAAAATCAGACATGAATTCTGATTCTTGCATGCCTTGGATGTGCCGCCTTAGGTGGATTAGTTAACCTTTCTAAACTTTACAGTTTCCTTATCTGTAAAATAGCAATAGCAATAATAATGGTCCTTAACCCATGGAATTGTAAAAATTAAATGGTAAAAAAGTACTAATTATAGCACCCAATAAACATTATTCAGTTTTTATATTAGCACTGTATTTTTAAATGTATATATTATTCTACTTAATTAAAAATGTTAACATCCTACCTTTTATTCTCTTCCCAACCAGACTTCCATCGTTTGGTAGACTTGGAACTTTGCCAATTTTCTACATTCTCCTTTGGTTCAGTGCCTGATTTTGTAGAATGCTGATTTGCAGTTTCTTGCGGTCGGTCCTCTTCAGTCTTTTTTATTCGCCTTGGATCTCGAACATCTTGTTTAGTACTTCTCTTCGTATTTCTTTCTTCCCTGGAAGGTGGAGTAAACTCTTCCATATGTGACTGCTTAACTCCCGACTGGCGAATCTTCCCAGCTTTGGGTGTTGAGGTTGGAGACATACTCCTTTGCCTTCGTTTGGGTGACCGCCTATCTCTTCTCTTGGGAGAATGTATAATCGGTGAGCGGGACTTGGGTGATCGTGATCTTGATCGCTTTCTAGTACTTGATCTTCCTGGTTTTGTCCCCTGTTTTTCCGAATCTTCCGTTATTGTATCCTGTTTCTGTACAATGCCATTTATGATTTTATTTCTACTTCCTACCAGTCTATGTTCAGATGATTTCATGTGCTCATCTTTATCCTTTTTTTCTGTAGTTTTTCTCTTCTCTTTTATATCATCATCTTTGCTATCAGTCTTATCCTGAAGATGTTTTTTCAATCTTGGATCTCTCTTGCTTATATCAGACACCCTTGTGCTTTCAGATTCTTGATTTTTTAAGTCTTTTGTGTGGGATAATTTGTTTTTCAAAGGTGATGGTGATTTAGATTTAGATTTGGATTTAGAATCTAATTGGTCGAGTTCTTTCTTGGTTATTTTTTCACCTGATTTATTTTTTTCTTGTTTGGATGAATTTAATTTTTCAGAGGGTACAGTTTTACTTGTCTTAGTATCAGACTGGTTCAGTGTGTTCATTAGGAATTCTTTCCTGTGACTCTGATCTTTTCCATGAGAAGAATGCTGACTCATCCTATTAAGACGGGGATCCCGGTTAGTTCCCTTCAAATCCTGAATTTGTAAGGATGGACCTGGACGACTTTTCTCGGGTTGCACAGGAACTTGATGGGGAGCTTTAACTGCCATAGGGGGAATTTGTGAAACATGTAATTTGGACGGTGCAGATCCAGGACCTAAGTTGGATGTCTCCTGCTGAACACTAAGAGAAACTGCCTGAAATGCAAAATAAATGTTCATGTTAAAACTGTAAAATATGCAGATTATCTGTCAAGAAATTGAAAACTAAAGAATGTAATGCTTTATTCAATAAATCTACTTATTCAATACTGTATTTATAGTGTATACTTCTACCATTAAAGATTGAAATGAGAAAAGTGATGTACATACATGGTCTGTTATTTCTTACTAGTCCTCTACTTTTTGTAACTTCGATAAGATGAAGAAAAATTCCTCCTTCTTCCTAATTATTCAGAATTCTGAGCCAGACTGATACTAAGAAACTACTAAACAAATCACTGCACTCCAGCTGCACAGGAGTCAAGGTCATTCCAACTGAATTCTATGTCAGTAAATTTAGTTCTTCTCAAAATGGTACTGATAATGAACTCATAAAATTCTGCCTTCCTGTACTCCTTCACTCTCAGGGAAGGTCAAGTGCTAAAGAAAATAACTTACTGTAAGGTCGTTCATGCACAGAACTATGTAATCTTCCTGGCCTCCTTAATTTTGTGATGGCTTTTTTCTTTTCTTTTTTTTTTTTTAGGCTTCTAAGCTTCCTGCTAAGGATTTCTGCTAATAAAGTATAAGCTCATAAAATATTAAAGACTAGGCATAAACATTTGCCACAACATACCTACCATCTTGGGACTGATATTAAGTCCACATGATATAATTTTTAACAAAATTTAAGGTGCTATCTCATAAGATAGCTATCTCACAAAAACTATTTCAAAGAAAATAGTGCACAGTTTATATTCAAGTGAGTTTTACAATAAGGATACAAAAATTTGGACTAATAAATACACCATAATTTGCAAAATATGTGAAAGTAGAAAAATATATTAGTAAGAGTAACATGTTAATACAATTCAAATACAAAATAATTCCTTCTCCATCAGAAAACAGGTTTAAAGTATTTAAAATGCCAAATCTCCTCTACTTACCAGTTGTGCCTTAGCTTGCTCTAGCTCAAGCTCCAGCTTCTTCTGCTGAAGTTCTAACAACTGCTTTTGTTTTGCCAGTAACTGCTGCCTTATTAGTTGCTCTTGGGTTAGATTCTTTTGTATATCCGGAACAATTGGAGGAGTGGAGATGCTAGGGGAACTGACCACTGTGCCAGGTGTTGAAGACTCTTCAGGCTACAAGAAAAAATAATTTGTTAAAAAAAAAAAATTCACAGCTATAAAGGAAGCTAAGGGGGAACTAAAAATTATCAACTTATCTCTTACTACTATCCATAGTCTTAGATAGTCAATCATGTTTAAAAGCACACAGAAAATGTTGGGGAATTTAAAAACCAAGATAAATATATTACATAAAACCTAAGCAAGAATAGTTATAATGCACTGTGAACCTTGCAGGGGGTTAGTTAACTAAACTAATTCAGTACAGCGTATTCTTGAGACATTTTTCTGGGAAGAAATTTTACAGAAGTAAAAATTTGACAGTTAAAACTATTAGTTATATACAATACTTGTTAAAACTTACCGATTTATTTAAAAATTTAGGATTCACATGGATGCTAGATGTATTCACATTGGGGGGTAGAGGTTTAATAGGCCAAGCAGGATCTAACGAATTGACTCTGACATCCAAGGCATAAAGTTTCTTCAAAGGGAATATTTCATCCCATGTGGAACGTAATTTAAATAAACTTTTTCTAGTATTTTCATCCACCTAGAACAACAGAACAATTCTATGGCTTGTTAAGTTACTATAGAATGTTTTTTACATATTAAAGTACAAAGCTCCAAAAATCTTCTACTTCACATATAGCACACAAACTACTCATTCATAAATATATACAACAGTAATAATTTATTAAACATCTACTTGTTTGCAGATGTAAAGAAATTTCTCTGTCCAAAAAAAACTAGACAAAGTCAAGTCATTATTACGTAGCCTTCATGAAAGCAAACAAGTAGACAAGTCTGTATTTTTAAAAGAACAACAAACACGCTTCCAAATTTTAGGGCTTGATATAGTTATTTCTAATATTACTCTTACTCTGGACAAATATTCAACAGAAAATAGTTTACCTGATGGCTTAAATTTTTAAAGCTATTTACATGTAGTACAAAATTAAAGAAAATTATCTCATTAACTGATCTTCCACAACACAATATGGTTGGTACCTAGGAAGAAGCTATTTTGGGTATGGAAGGCAGCTGAATAACTGAAATTCACAAAATCTTGCCCACTGATGAGCTTTAGTTTTATGCCACTTATCTGCTCATGCTTGTTATGGGCATAACAACAACAGTACTTTTTAAATCAGCCATCAGAGAAATCTCGTACTTGGAAAAACTGAATTCTTAACTTTAGAATAATAAAATCTTGACTATATTCAAGTTTTTAGATAATATTTACTACAAGTTCATTTTCATCACCTGCAGTGTTAAGGCCCAAGTAGATTTAGTAAAAGTATGCTACCAAACACCCAAATGAATTTGACATACTGAAATCAAGAAATTGGTTTAGCACCCTAATTTCTATAATGCAAAGTTGGCTTCTCCTTCTCCAGTCTCAGGTAAGCAGTATTTTATCAAAGGTCTACCATACACTATTAGCAAGCTCCATAACAATTTGAAACACAGCTTTCCAAATTTCTTCTGCATATACTTACTTAGCAGTATTTCTTTTCTCTAAGAGCTTAAAGGGAAAAAATTACTCAAGTAGCAACTACACATTTTCTGTTCTAATGAACAAATTAAATTGATAATGAGAGTTCTTTCAAAATAATCCCAATTCTCCAAGTCTGACAACTGTTAAGATTTCTCCAGACACAAAAGGTACATCTACTAAGATATAAGAACCACCAATTTTTTGTTAGGAAACAATCTTCAAACCCAAATAAATGCCCTTTTGCTCAGCGTGAAAGATTAGACCTGACAGGAAGAGAATTACTTCAGCAAATCCTTTGTCTTCCTCAAGATAATACTGTATTAACCAAACTACCAGACACAATGTTATAGAAGGAATTTATAATCTCTAGGTATAGAAACTAATAAGCCTTTCTTCTAAACACTAAGAGGCGCCAGGGTTGGGGGTAAGTATTTCCAAAATAACCTAAAGCAATTAACTGATCCACCATTAACACATATCTAGAACATTCATATAAAATATACTTGGACAAAGTAACAAGAGGAAACATTTCCAGAAAAAAAGTGTCACAAAAGTTTCAGGCATCAATCACAGGTTGAGACACACTACCAGATTCTTTTTTGGTTTTTGTTTTTTGAAGATAGAAATAGTCAACATTCTAACACCAGAAACCCAAACAATGAAATTTGGAGTACTCTTGATAGCTTCAGATCTGTTTGCCCATATCCTATTGACTAAACAGATCTTCAATCAAATGAACAAATTCAATCCAAAAAAATTCTAAAAGCAAATCCACCTACTCTTGAATGGATAATGTAAAACACCTAGAATCTGCTTTAAACATAAAATACTAACTTAAGCATGGTAAATGTTTAAGAGAATAAAACATTTCACCACCCAAGAAAACCCAACACAAAGGCAAGTATTTATTTAATCAGGGAACATTTTTTAAAAATTCAAATGTTTCTAAATGTATATATACCTTTTCAAACACACAAATAAATGTTGCAACTAGATTTTTAGTAAAGGCAGTGAGATACTCTCTTCCAACATTTTTCACGATAGAATCCATAAGGTACATAACAGGAAGCTTCTCTGAGGAAGGAGCCTGAAGTAATAAAAAGAAACTGAGAAGTTTAGTATAATGAATTGCCACCAAAGAAATTACTTTTAAAAGTGAGTTTTTAACCTATAATACAGACCTCTATTTTGTGGATATTAAATACTTTTGAGTCAATTAACTTTATGAAAATTAAGTGTTCAAGTTCTCACCTTACAACGAATGACCTTTAGTTGAGCACACAAAATAAGCTCAGAATTACCAGGAAGAAAAACAGAGTCTCTAGTACATTCATTCAAGTCAATGGATTTGTCAGGTCCATATAGTCAAAAAAAAACAAAAACAAAAAAACTTGTGTTTTAAGTGACCAAAACAAGGGACAGGGTATTTTCTGTAATCCAAGTGTAAGATTTGTGACCCACATTAACTTATGATGAATTGTGCCTATCCTCAATGAAACAAAGTTTCCAGACCTCTGGCAGAAACCCTAATTTCCATAGGCATATTTTATATGTTAAAGTCTACGAGGCCTTTGTTACCTGTAACATCATTAGGATTATTTCTCTATAATCCAATGAACAAAGTACACTTCACATATGAAGTTAATGGCAAAAAAACACTTTTAAACTTGCACAGGAACATGCAGGAAGGTGCAAGTTGTTACTTATACAAGAAAAACTGGATGGAGCAGCCGCTGAGTCATGTAAATCAGGTTGAACTTGACTCTGGAAACCAGGATTTGTCCTGAAGATTTTCTTCACAGCACAGACTCTCCGTCGAAACACTTTTCCTCTGACACGCACAAACCAGGGGTTCTAAATTTGTGCAGAGCCAGTGTGATGATGCCGATACAGGTGGCCCTTTCCAAAGGAAAGAAATGTGGCCCCAGCTCAACTGGAATGCCTACCCATTACTGGCTTTTAGAAGGCACAGCAAGTTTCCAGAAAGCATCAGCAGGTTCACAGACTTGTTGAGGAGCATTAAGACACACCATATAAACCGTTAACTCCCACTCCACAGGAACACCCATGATTTAAAAACAAAAACAGAATTATCCCCATTTACCCTTCCCATGTGTATAGGAACCTTAACCCTAAAACAATTTGCCCATAGCTACCTGTAGCTAGGGTAGACACAGTTCTGCAGTACACAATGCCATCTTATTTCACAAAACCAATTGCCCATACAAGTGTGTGGAAGTGCTCTTGCTTCTGATAACACCTTTACAACCAAAGTTGACTAAGGAAACCTCCGAATAACTTAAAATTTTCTTTTACAGTACTATCTTAAAAAAGGGTTTCACAAGGCCATTGCATGTGGGTAAACTATTAAGTACCAACATGTCAACTGCTTCATTGCTGTGTCTTCATCTTACCATGTCATGTTTTATACCATTTTAGTTATTGTTGTACTTATGAAAATAAACAGGCTCTCTTTAAAACCAAAATCTGTTCAGTAGGCTAACTTTTTATTGTACAAGTGAATCCTTATATGTAATATTTTTTCGCTACTGCTGCCTCATGGGAGGGGTCAAGTTAAGTGTGAATTCTTAAGTTTAGTAATGCTGAGACGCTAGAGGGTAAGGACACAAGCATTCACCTCCAGAAACACAAAACCAAGCCAGTTTGCTACCAAATGACAGAAAATCCCTCCCCTCACCCTCACCCCCAACCCTGATTAAGGTATTTCCCCAAAGTGACTTTTACATCTTTTCCTCAATCTGGCTTTACAAAATTACCAGAAAGCGTGTGCCAAAAAAATTTCAGCTGTCTTTCATCAGCAAATAGTCTAACTATTTTCGCCACTCTGTGTAGCCATACATAAATACAAACTTTAGTGTGGTCACTATAGTCAGCATTTAGTTTTCATTTCTCGAAGGTCTTCTGGATCCATTAAAAACCAGCAAGGAAACAGGTCTTTTGAGTGACAACCTAAACTGCTAAAATTTTAGGCTCTGTGGAATATTAGTAATCCCAAAAAACACTAGGTAGGATTTTAAAAATCGATGTTATTTTTTTTAAAAAACGGCAATGCAGTTGTTTTTTTTTAAAGGCATTTAATGATAAGCCTTTAACAAGACAAAAACTAAGTTTTCACGTCCAACATGTTTGCGGTATCAATAAAAAGGATGTTGAGTATGAGAAACGCTTCCTCTTTAAATCTCATACTTTAAAAAAAGAACAATAGCTGTTTCACACAGACATTCACAGGAAAAGGTGAATGAGGACTTGTATTTTAGCTGTCAGACAGCATGACAAACTTGTTGGGCCTTTTAAAGAAAAACAAACCTTACTTTCTGTCCTCTTTAAGGCATGAAAGGACCACCTGAAACCGTGTATCTTGTGAACAGATTTACCCAAAAGAGTGGATGGAACCTAAAGAATGAACCCAAGTCACTTAAAGACTTTTGTTAAAAACACACAACCACGTAGATAAAAATAAGTCTTGGAAACAAATTCTACACCTTACAAAGGTAAATAAAAAAGACAAATACATATTTTATATGTTTTATTCACAAATTTTATAATACCAGTCACACATTTCAAAACCATTTATTAAAGTCAGACCACTCAGTTTTACACTAGACAGAAACCGCCTCTAAACAATATATATTGGTGGTTGTTGTTAAAGTGGCCTTTTAAAAGGGGTTCACTCTGCTAAAAGGAGGCTCATCCTGGTAATTTCAATCACTAACAACTAGAAAAAAACTAAACCATAAGTACAAACTTGAAAAATAACTTAAAATGAAGTACTGGGAAGCCATTAAAACTCAATATGATAACTAAATTTAACAGTAACTTTACTTAAATGACATATCGCTCCCACATGAATCCACAGAAGAGGAGGACTACAGGGAAATAAAGGGTGGCAGAGGACCACTGCTGTCAAGGGGTGAAGCAAAGCACGTCTTCACTCTCAGGGAAGGGAGGAAAAAAAGAGAAAAGGAAGAGGAGGAGGGACTGAACTTTTTCAAAAAAAAAACTACAAGTACTTGTTACCCAGTGGGCCAGTTCTCCACCTACAGGTTGGATAAGATCTCCTCCCCACCCCACCCCCAAACCCCACCCTTACCCCCAGTTTCTCGTATTTGGGGGGCAAGTTAGACCCTCCGATAGGAGAAGAAGAGTTACATCTAGCCGCCCCCACCCCAAAACGGGGCTGACGGGTGTGAGCAGCTGCCTGGCTGGCAGGGAATGGATTCTCCTCTCTTCCCTTTCGCATCATGTGCTTTTCAGGCGCCATGTTGGGCTCCTAACAGGCGGCTGCTCCACTCGGGGCCAGTGCCCTGTTCCCACCCACCAACAGCTCGCTCCCAGGTCCCCCTTCACCTCCTTCCAACCCACAGAGCACAATTACCCAAAAGGGTACGGGGGCCGGGCGGGGAGGGGGGGCAAACGGGGGAGGAACCACTCCCCACCTTCCCAGGAGATTAAAATGGCTTTAACTCTTACTTCCCCACACCACAAACTGCCTTTAGGTCTCCCCCTCCCCAAAGGGCTCCATTATTCAAAGCGTGTGTGTCGGGATACACGATGCGGTGGCCTAAATAGGGAGCTGGTAAGCGGAAGTGGGACTCCACCCTTTAACCTCCCCACTCCCTCCAAGAGAGGCCCACGCTCGAAGCCTGGGCCAAGGACCGAGCCTGAGTTGGGGTGGGGGTTGGAGAGGAGGAACACTGTCCCCCTTCGGATGGAAGCGAGACCTGGGATGAGGCTGACACTAAAATCAGGGAGTATTAGAAGAATAGGAGGCTGCGGGGTGTATAAAAACCTTGGCGGTTTGGGCCTCGATGAGAGAGACGATCTCCTTGGCGAAGGGCAGGTTCTCCTCGGCTAGAATGGTCAGCATATTGATGTGCGGTTTGCTATTGAAGGTCAGGTCTTCGAGTGATGACTGATAATCCCGACAGGCGTCCTCCCGGGCCCCCGCAGTACCGGCCTCGGCCGGCGTCTGCTCTGACATTGCGCCGCGGCCCCCCTCCGAGGTCCGCCGCAGCTGAAGCTGAAGCCGCTCTCGTTACCCCGCCTCCCTTCCGACTCCTCTTCCTCTCCCCGGGTCGCTCGCGGCTCCGGCTTCACCACATGCTGACCGCGGAGGGGGGTTGGGGGACGACACAGGGGGAACCTCGGGTTTGAAACGCCGCCGTCTCACGGGTGATCTCCGTCCACTTCCAGCCGCCACAGAAGCTTCTTTCTCCACAGACACAAAATGGCGGCGGCAGTGGCGGCTCCAGCTCCGAAAATGTCTGTGTTCCCAACCGCTGCGTCGTGCGAAATGAGCTAGGGGAGGGGAAATGTGCTGTAAAAGGGCGGGGCCGTTGATAAAGCCCGACGTGATTGGCTCGCCCGCTAACGTCACAAGCCCCCGCTCCTGGACCTTCCGCTGAACCTCCCGACACCTCCTTCTTCTCGGGATCCTACCCGGGCTTTCGCAATACCTACTGCCCGGAGGTGGGGTGGAAAAGACGGCCCCTTTCATTGGCCGATTCATAAGGGACTGTTCGGTCATTTGTTACCATAACAACCCACTCGGAGTGGCCAATAGGCCTGGGGGAGGCTGTTCCCGCGACCCAACCCAACCAGTTTAAGGGGAAAGCTCAGCCGTCCCTGCTTCGTCCCACCCTCTGCAAAGTCTTAGCCGCTGAGCGGCCCCGTCAATCATGCCCTCTTCCGCCTTCCTCGGCGGCCGCGCTGGGGGTGGGGGCTAAGCCGAGCGGGGCTTCGGGCCGCCGGCCCCACCTTGTTTTCGTCTCAGGTGCTCCCGAAAGCCTGGGCGGGTCGAGCCGCCGCGGCCGACTGCCCCTCCTGGAACTGAGACCCGGAGGAGGGACCGGGCTTCACCCCGACCTCGGCAAGAGCACTGGAGTCTGCTCCAGCACGCTGATTCCCACTTCCACAAACAAAAACATCTAGGCCGGCTTTCTTGAGTTGAACCCTTAGGAAAATGCGTTTATTTATGGGTGTGTGTGTGTGTGTACCCTTAGGAAAATGCGTTTATTTATGGGGGGGGCGGTGTGCGCGCGCGTGTAAGAGAAAGGCTTTTTCTATAAGGAATTTGGAGGAGATTCTTTGGGAAGCCCACTCGGATCTCTAGGAAAGGTTTCTCACAACAGCCACACCCAGCCCCGAGCCTGATAGCTCCTCTCGACCTTCTGCACTTCGAAACGGCCCTAGGATATGCAATTTGGGTCACCTACGAAAAATTATGTATTTCACTTGCAAGGAGCTTTCCCCAGGCTTCTAAAATCCTATTTAGAGGCTGAAAATGATGCTCGCGAAACACAAAGCATTCAAATAGTTCTGCCGTTGAGCTGCAACGTAACACAATAAAAGGGTATTTTTTTCGTTGCGTAGAGGTAGTAACCTAAATGTAGGCTGAAAAAAAACTGGTATTAATTACATAAAATACTTAGGCTACTAGGCTCCGTAGAGGTACATTGTTGTTCCCCAGAAGACACTGCTCTAAATAAATGAAGTAATTCCTTTATTTGTCCTAATAAGTAACGTTTTCATTTCTAATTTTTGTTTTGGGGTTTTTTAGCAGCTTTATTAAAGTATAACTGATATATCATAAACTGCACGTACTTAAACATGTACAAGATTGTTTAGACATGTATTTTTCATTTCTTAACGTGATAGCACATAAATGAGAAGAGTTTTTTTGTCATTTGAAGCTGAGAAATACTGTTGAATAGGTATTTATGGATCTCAATTTCATACCATTGTTAGTGATGGTATTTAGATACAACAGACAGTTAAAATTAAGGAACTGTCAAAGTTCCTGTTTTCTGGAGGAAAATGCGGTGAAATAGTCCTAATAGATTTCCTTATAATTCTAAAGGTCAATTTAATCACTAAACTTTGAATTGCAGAAGCTATTTGCCTTTCCTTATTTTTTCTATCGTCTTAACAACCAAGTGAGCTTTTAAAAAATAATTTTCAAAACTCTGATTTGGCTCTTATGCAGTCCTCCGAAGCTACACAGAGAGTAAATATACGCTTAGCATGTAAATCAGCAAATCTATGTACCCACAAAGGACGTGGAAAACTCAAGAGTGACGTAGCAATCATATTTGAATCATGTGCTACACTACAAGAATACTTTTACTTTATATCCTCATAACAGACCACAAACTAAATAATCACTATTTTTAAATAAACAAATGAATGCATGAAACTTCTCCCATGATAGTTTCAGTGCCAGTTTTTTCATCAGAATATGTAACTAATGCACTCGGCACCAATATTAAGCCCATCTCTATGCCAGGTGCTGTGGTGACCATAATAGGACCTTGGCTTGGCCTTCCTGAAATTTATAGCCCAATTATAATCTCATGGAATGATATGAAAAAACACTACACCTGACCAGAGAAGAGTGGGTATCCCAGAACTACTTTCAAAAATCAAACCCAGTGGTTATTATATTTCCAGAGAATATGAAACTTTTTTAAGGAAAATAACTATACACCTCCCTGGGTTCACAGAGTGTTTACAAGAGGACTTGATTTCTCCCAAGAGAAACCTGTTCTAGGCAATCAAGTACCTTTTTGATGTAAATATTTGAAGTCATCAGAAAGACTAAAATGTATACACTAAACATAGAAAGTAAAAAGGAAATAAGGGAAGAAGAATTAAAAAGCAATCCCTTTAAAAGTAGATAGTTAACTAGCACTGCCAGCAGGTGGAATATCCCCCTTTAACATGTGAATTCAATGTGTATAAATAATATGCAAGAAGAATATAGTATATATGTCTATGTATATATAAAATATACCTTATATATGATATATATATTCTTGTTCAAAACATGAACAAAACTTGCACCCATTTAAATATTCTTTATTGTTTACACATTTTATAATTACAAAAGTAATACATGCTTATTCTTAAGAATTCAAATACAAGTGTATAAATAGAAAATGAAAGCTCCCATTCTCTGCCCCTGGCCACAAGGTAACCACTGTTCACGGTTTAATGTGTATCCTTTCATGTATTTTTCAATGAACATACCCACAAACAGGATGCGTACAGCTTTTTATTTTTGATCTTTACAAAAATGGGATCATTACTTGCTTTTTAAACTCAAAGTATAACGGACATCCTTTCATGAGCAGACCTAAAGCTATATAATACAAAGCACTTGTTTTCCAAGTCTGTGGCTTAGAAAGATGGCTATCACAAGAATAAATCAATTCTGGTGTTAGCTCCAAAGGAGATTCTAAAATTGGCATGTAGTATATATTTAATGAACACTTGTTGACTCATCCAGATCTTCTGATTTCAGTTTCACCTTGCTTATCCAATGTTGTATTCCACTAGTTCAAACAAGCAACTATAGGGTTAGCTGAGAACCTAGGATAGAGGTTGGACGTGATGTTACTGAGTTTAGAGAGAGATTATCAAGGGAGGAGAGGCTGACTGACTATTCAAACGGTGTGATCACCCTGTTCCAGAAACCAGTTTATAGTTTTGGGCCTTAGAAATTTTGCCAGTGATCTTACCCTTAGCAATCTTTTCACTGATTTGCAGAAAAATATGCCTTGATGGATACAATTTCTCAGTATCACTTTTGCTCCCATATATTTATCTTACCACTTGGCATTTCCTTCCAGTTGTGCATGAAAAAAGCAAAAGAACACACAGCAAATAAATACAAAGAGAAGATCTCCCAAATACTGTTTCATAACAATTATAGGTAGACAGATTTTCTTGCTAAAAAGTTGTTCATTTTTCATTAGTCCATTCAACATGGCCCCTGCTCTCATGGAGATATTTACATTGTATATATGTAGTTTATACTACATATATATAGAAAGAGACGAGAGAGAGTCTGCTGGGTGAGATAAACAATTAAACCAACAATTACCTTATAGTGTGACACAAGTCATATCTTACTGTGTAACAAGGTAGCAGAGTAGACGGAGAGCATTCAAGAAGTATCTAAATCTGACTGAAGTGGTCAGGGAAGCCTGCCCTGAATTTTTGACAGTTGGCAGGTTTCAAAGGAATAGAGTAACTTAAGATTAAGGTAAAAAAGGGCATTTGAAGCAAAAAGACAGTAGATCCAGGTTTTGTGGGTCCCAAAGCTATACAATTTGCAAGACCTTCTTGGAGAAAATAACACAATATTACAAATATAAAATGTTATGGCTGTGTAAGTGAGGTTTTGCTGGTTTCTCTGTATGTCCACATATTTGAAGAGACCTATTCAAAGAAGGAACTAGATCTCTGAGTTTTGTAAAAAAAAAAAAAAGATCAAAAGCATGTGTGTAGGAGAATTTTTGATACAAGAGCCAACTGCAAATGACCTATGAGCTTTGTAGTACAAGAAATGGGAGTCCACCAAAAGATTTTTATGGGGAAGTGGCCAGATTTTTGTATCAAAAAGGTAATTCTGACAATGCCAGGTTTGGTAAAAATTGAATTACATTTCTTTTAAAACACTTAGGGTTGTCTTTTTTTTGTATTTAAGCAGAAAATGATTTTGCTTAAACAAAGGTAACTACAGTATAATTTCATGGGGGGGAAGTGGATATACATCATAATATGTTATTTTGACATGTAGGTTTGGTTACAAAGTTTACTCTGAGAATTATGTGAATTAGTTTTAAGTACATCCCATTTTCATTTCCCAGATTATTTGGTGGTTGAAATTCTTGTGAGTCAAAATAAAAAGCCCTATTCTTCTCATCATTTAGGTCATTTTCTGGTACTGACTTTTGCTTTCAGAAGCCCAGTTCATCTAATTCCAGGACTGTTCTGTGCCAGGAAATAACTTAGGCCAAGGCAAGAATAGAGCCTGATATCAGGTAAGTGAATTAAACTGAAGGAACATGTACATAGACTGCATGGAGAAACCATAGCTCAGAGTAGTGGTTCAAAGCACGGAGGCTGATAAAATGGTTTCCCTCCTGTCTCTGTAGCAGCTTCTTAGCCCGATGATTCTAAGAAAGTTATCTAATCTCTTTAAGCTTCCAGTTTCTCATATGTAAAAAAGAATTAATGACAAGTCTCACCTCACAGGATAATTACAAGGATGAAATGAGATGACAGATACTTTGTGGACTTTGTCCTGCTATATTGACTCAGCAAATCCACTTTTAAGAACAAAAGACAGATTTACCCAGCCATGTGGGAAATCAAGTGTGTAGAAGGTTATTCATTTCAGCATGGCTTGAAGTAGCAACACATTGAAAACAATTGAAATGTCCATTGGCAGAGGACAGGGTTAATTATGGTACATCTGTGCAATAAAACAGCTGTTCTAAAGCTTTGTAGTCTCAAGACCATGTTGAGGGGGTGGGTATAGCTCAGTGGTAGAGCACATGCTCACCTGGGTTCAATCCTCAGTACCACCCTTAAAAAAAAAATTACTGAGGATCCCAAATAGCTTTAGTTTATATGGATTGCATCTGTTAGTGTTTATCACTTTAGAAATTAGAATTTAGAAATTATAAAAATATTTATTCATTTAAAATAATAAGCTCTTTACATGTTAACATAAAAACACATTTAAAAATAATTATATTTTCCAAAGTACATACACAAAATCAGTAAGGAAGGTTTATATTTTTGCAGATCTCTTTAATATCTGGCTTAATACAAGAAGACAACTGGATTTTTAGGCCTGCTTCTACATTCATTCTGTTGCAATAACATACGACAAGTAGGCACTGGAAAACTCCATTTTATTCTAGTGAAAGAGACTGAAAAAGGAAAATAACATCTTAGTGTTAAGAAAATAATTTTGACCTCAAGACCTCCGGTCACTATGAGAACCACTGCATTGGAATACTAGGTGACTTTTTAAAAGAATGAGAAAGCTCTTTGTGTGTTGCTATAGAATAAGCTCTAAGTTACATTGTTGAATGAAAAAATAAATAAAAGCAAGATACAGAACCCTAGAGGGGAGGTTATAGCTCAGTGTTAGGGTGCCTGCTTAGCATGTATAAGGTCCTGGGTTCAATCCCCAGTACCTCCATTAAATAAGTAAATAAACCTAATTACCTTCCTCCAAAAAGGGGGGTGGGGGGGAAATAAGATACAGAATCCTATAATTGTATATTAAGATTGCATTCATTGAAAAAAATCAAGGAAACAAAATACATACAAGTAATTATATATATATGTTTGTATGTGTATTTACCACTACTGGAGGAATATACAAAAAACTGGTAACATTAATTGCCCTTGGATAGGGCAGCCTGGAAACAGGGTAAGAAGAAATCTTTTCACTTCATTATCTTTTTTGCTTTTTGAACTTTCTACCTTATGAAAATATTAATTAAAAAAATAAATTTGTTTTTAAAAAAAAGAGATGATATATATACTTTTCACAGCACTTAGCAGATGCTCAATGAATTATATATAGTGCCTTTATTCTGAGATAAAACCATTATTCTAAAAGCTTTTCTTAACAATAGGGAAAATGTACAACAACTGAAAATCTTTTATTTGAATGCACACACTCTTATTAAACAGCCTCAGAATTAAATATACAAAATCTAAACATTCTAATAATTGCAGTTACTTTAAATCTGTTATTAGAATGATCATGACAATCATGGAGATAGACAAACAATAATCTGAAAATAACATCAATTCAATCAGACAGCAAATAGATGAGCTACCTGATAAATCAAATGAAGAAACGTAGACAAATTAGAAAACTTCACAAAGCCAAATCAGCATAAATTTCTAAAAAATGTTTAATACGAACCATTGGTTTGAAACAGTATTTGCTGCACATCAATCAACTTTAAACTCTTGGGCTTTTAGTAGCAAATATTTATTTCCTCTCTCACTGGTTTGTAGGTTGAATGTGGCTCTGCCAGGCTTGACTGGAATCAGTTAGGCTTGACTCCAGGCTGCTGGTTGGAATCAAGCCTGTGCCACATATTTCCTCATTCTCCCTGGACCAGTGGCTACATGGGACATGTTTTTCTCATGGAGGGCCACTGGAGTCCAAGAGAGTAAGCAGAAATATAAGATGCCTCTTGAGGTCCTGGCCTGGAACGATCATTTTGGCCCACATCTCATTGACCAAAACAAGTTGCAAGGCCAAGTGCATCATCATTTGGGGTGAGGGGACATGTCCTCTGCCTCCTCTAATAGGAGACACTAAAAAGTCATATGATAAGTATGTAGATGTAGAATTGCAATATAGGAAGGTCATGAAGCATTGAGTGCAATGATTCAATCTATCGTATCATTTTAAAAGAGCTCACTGTGCTCCTTAATGGCTCAACAATGACTCTGGGTATATTTATCTCAAGATACAAAACCTCTGGTCCATAAACAACCTCATCCTGCTGAACTGGTAACCCTGGTTTTCTTGCACCAATAAACATAGAAACAGTGAAGCAAATCAAACCCACACTGGAACAATCGGTATATATGTATTACTTATTTGGGAGAGAAGCAAGCAAGACAGTGGCAGCATTAAAGGTTTGCAACCAGTATGAGACACCACCTTCTGGCTCCAGGCTGACTCCTCAGCTTTCAACCTTGCTGAGTATAGCAGCTCAAGTTGCCTTTGCCACCACACACTGGATTGTCACGAAAGATAAGATCTAGCAGCAGGATTCTTGCTGAGTGTGTGACAAAGCATGAAACTAAAGGCTGGGCTAGATGACAAAGAGGGGCTTGTGGTACTTAGGTCAAAACATGGTACTAAAAAGGAGTCATCTAATATACGTAGAATTTATCCTTTCCTCAAGATATTTTAAAGCAGAAATGAAACAAAACTAATTAAAGATGTGACCCATCCTTGACCACCTCAACTACTGATTGGACCAAAGTGATCAGTTCCTTAAGCTAGATGCCTAACAGAAGAAAGGCATGTTCTCTGGGGAGAGGAGGTAACATGTACTCCAATATCTATGGTCTTTTAAAACAATGTCTGGCTGACATTAATTAAAAGTTAAAAGACTTGAGATGAAATAGAGTGAAGTGACCCAAAATCAAGAGGAAAAAAGTCAATAGAAGCAGATCTACAGATGACCCATATATTGAATTAAAATAGAAGGACTTTAATATAACCATGATAAATATATTAAAGAAATTTGAGGAAAAGATGAACAAAATAAATTAAAAGATAAAGTTTTTTTCCATTAAATGAAAACCTTTATTTTTTTCCAGTGTAGAGCACAATTTTTCAGCTATACATGAACATACGTATATTCATTGTCACATTTTTTTCACTGTGAACTACCACAAGATCTTGTATATATTTCCCTGTGCTATACAGTATATCTATTCTACATATGCCTGTCAGTATCTACAAATTTTGAACTCACAGTCTATCCCTTACCACCCTCCTCCCCCTTAGGATCCAAAAGTTTGTATTCTATGTCTATGAGTCTCTTTCTGTTTTATATTTATGTTCCTTTTTTTTTTTAGATTCCACATATGAGCGATCTCATATGGTATTTTTCTTTCTCTTTCTGGCTTACTTCACTTAGAACGACATTCTCCAGGAATATCCATGTTCCTGCAAATGTTGTGTTGTCATTTTTATGGCTGAATAGTATTCCATTGTATAAATAGACCACCTCTTCTTTATCCAGGCATCTGTTGATGGACATTTAGGCTGTTTCCATGTCTTGGCTATTGTAAATAGTGCTGCTATGAACATTGGGGTGCAGGTGTCTTTTTGAAGTAGGGTTCCTTCTGGATATATGACCAGGAGTAGGATTCCTGGGTCATAAGATAAGTCTATTCCTAGTCTTTTGAGGAATCTCCATACTGTTTTCCACAGTGGCTGCATCAAAAAAGATAAAGAATTTAAACAAAGAAATAAATCTCTTTTAAAAAAGAAATGGAAATTGCGGAAATAAAAGAAAACATATGAAGTTAAAAATGTAGCTCAGTAAATTTCTGGCTGTTACCTCCCAGTCACCTTGACTTGATATGTCAAATACTTTGGTATAGCTGATAGAGACTAGAGAAACACCTTGATCTCATCAGCAACACATTAACATTCCATATACAAAGCCACTCTTGGACAGTTAAAAATTCACTTTAACAAAGCTCTTTGTTTAATCAGAATAGGTAATAAAAATTGAAAGTATCTCTGATAATCTGAAATGAATATACGTCCTTTTGTTTAAATACAGTATCAGCCTGTTAGAGACCTTGGAATACATTCTTGACAGCCTAACATTCTCCATTTAGCCAAAGAACTTACAGGCCAAGCAGTGTAGTGTAGGTTCTGACATTCCCTAGTCTGCTGCTGGAGCCATCATGCTAAACATCAGCTGCAAAAACTTAAGCCCTCCCACGGCCTCCCATTGCCCCAGGATCAAGTCCCTAATCCTGCAAGTTTCCCACTGATTCTGGACCTTGACTACCCCTGAGCCTCACGAGGCCAGTGGGCCCTGGTTCTCTGTACTTCCACCACAAAAGCAGAGTTCCAAGCATCTTCTTTTCTCAGGGCTTTGGCAACGCCATTCCCTCCGCTGGGACTGTTCCCCTCAGTGTTGCCTCCTTCTAGCAGACACATGGCTCCTGTCACTTTCCAAAAGACCCTCAGACTAGGTTAAGAACTCCTGATTTTAAGACTTTAAAAAAACTTGACAGAAATTATATATCTTTGTCATTAAGTTATTCAGAAAGCTTTAGCCAATTAATTCCCTCTAAAGTATATTTAGATTGTTTATAGTGTTTAGCTTTTATGCACATGACTCAGTGAACACCTCTGTATATTATTAATATACTACAACAGAGCTCTTGGTGCCCTACAGATGTTCCCTTGGCCCTCAATGTCTTTTTACACTAGGGTATCTCTTTCAACTTCAGGTACCTGTGACTTGGCCTTAGACTTTCTGAGTGGGAGGAGAGAGCTTGGATCATGCGTGGGTGGGGCATTAACAACTCAGCAGCTCATCATTCAATGGTACTTTAGCCTTCTTGGGTAAGACACCTCTGAGGCAAATTCTGTATAGTACCCCTGAGTAGAACTGAGCCCAAGTTGCCCACAGGAGTGATCTGTTATGAATTTTGCACCTTCCCTTCCCTCTCTCCTTTCCTCGCTCCCTCACAAGTGATTCTGGGTCACTTTCCAAATAAACCGCTTACATTCAAATCCTCATCTCAAGGACTATTTCAGGAAGAACTCAACCTAAAATGTTATCATATAGTTGCTTACTTGGATTCATCTGATAATTACTAAAGTAGAATTCTTGGTGCAAGGGTTAAGCATTTCAAATTTTGATCAATAATCTCCAAAAAAAGTTGGTGTAAGGAATGCCTATTTAACAAGGATCATTTAAATTTTTAAATTACTATATTCTATTTTATTTCATACAGGACTTGAAACACTTTTCTAGCAGTGAGCAACTCTTAGCCAAATTATTTACTAGGATTTTTTTTTTTTTTTGGTAGCTTGTTAAGAGAACAGGGCCTTTGAAGTCAGGTAAACCCAGGTTAGAATCCCACATCTTATTTATTAATTTACTTGTTAATCTTACTTGTTAATCAACTGTGTGATGTTGACAAGTTATTAACATCTCTTAAGCATCATTTTCTTTAGGTCTAAAACAAGCAAATAATAATAATACCAATTTCACAGATTGTTTGAGAATTAAATGAAATGATATATTTAAAAAAAATTGTATAGTACCTGACAAGTAGTAAAAGCCCAATAAATGGTAATTATTATTACTGGAAAGAAAAATCAATGACTTATGCATATTTATGTCCTGTGGTACTAAGCACAGTACCTGGGACCTAGTAAATGTTCAAATGTTTATTGAATTACCTAATGCACACAGTTGTAGAGATTAAATGACAGAATGTGTATAAAAATGCTCTGAAAACTAGAAAAGACTGTAGAAACATGGTGCTATTTGTCTCCTTGACTGGCAAAAGCTTCACTTTTTTTTTTCAGAAAATGGTTGGCTAGCTGATGTCCCTCTTCCTGTTCTCAAAATCAATATTTTGAGGCAGTTTTAAACTTCACCTTGTGAGAAACTGCCCTTTCTGTGTGGGTTCTGCCTGCAGGTGCAAAGCTGTGGCGGACAACTGCTTCAGTGTGGAATCCTACTGTCCTGAGTCCAGCTCCTTCAGGCCCATGGGTTTGTGCCGCAGGCAGTCAGACCAGGGTCAGAAGCATGGAGATTTGATCTGGATTTTCTGAAAACAGTCCAAATTTCAAATATCCACACATTCTAAACTGAGTTTGTGAATTGTTGTATTTCTCTTTAGTATAAATTTATTATTATCAATATACTCATTCCTTCCTTCGATTTTTATTGAATACCTGTATGAGATACTGAAGAGGACAGACATGATCCTTGTCCTTGTAGAGCTTACAATCTGCGAATTACATGAGACACTAGATGCGGTTTAATTCTTATGCTTTTGCAACACTTTTCATGTGAATAAATTCACACACTGGGAAAAAAAAGTTTTTAAAGCTTGTGTCTATATTTTTCATTTTTAAAAATGTGGTCACGTTAGCTGTGAAGAGGTGTCAAGGATCGTACCTTTCCCAATAGTCCTCTCAGAAAGGGGAGGAAGGGGAGGTTACTTTAAAACCAAACACTTCACTTACCTAATTAAATTGTAACAACTTGAGAGGAAGCTGTTCTCATCTCCACTTTAAGAAGAACTGAGACTAAGACAGGCTAAATGTCTTGCCAAAGTCTACCACTTAATAAGATGCCGCTGCTAAAATTAGAACCCGGTGCTGCCTGACTCCCCAATCCAAGCTCTTTCTCCAACCCCATTCTACCCCTAATCAAGCAACCAACTATTAAGCCAAATAAGTATCATGGGTGGCACACAAAAAAATATGGTTCTTAAACTCACGGGGTGTAAATCTGGTTGTGACACAAAACGGACATGAACTGAAGTTAAGTGACTCTGAGTATAATGAGTTTCCAGTGAATATACATAAATGTGGATTTGAGTGGTTCAAAACAGTTTCACAGAAGATATATGAGTTGCCCCAGTCCCTTCTGGGCATGTGTATTTCCCATGTAGCTAAGTGATCTCTCTTAATCACACTGTATTCAGTGAGTTTTCCCACCTTCCTTCCTTCCAAGAAAGTGAGCTCCATGAGGTCAGGAACCACATTCTTATTTCCTTAACCTGTGTGTCCCCAGTGCTTACTATGAAATAGATAGTAGGAGTTTGAGTAAAGTTGGATTAAATGGAGAAGGTTATGAGAACTGGGTATGGAAAGAAGATTTAAGATTAACAGGGGAAGTGATTCTAGGGGTGAAGGGGACGATAGTGGAAGCAAAGGTGAGGACGTTTAAGATGGAATATGGCAGGTATGGTACAAATCGTCTGAATGCAGCAGGTCTGAGAAACTGAATCTCAGAGCTGTTCCCATGTTTGTGGGCCACCTAGACCTGGAAAAGAACTCTTTTCAGTCCAAAAAACTAACCTGAGATTATAGGCACCCACAAAGGAAAATAGGAAAAGGTAGTTAGAACCATCATGAAAACAGAAGCAGCAGGAGCACTGGAGAAACTTGCCTAATGCTCACAATCTCCCAACAACTCTGAGCAGCCAGCCTAGAGGAATCAGACGGTAGCAATCATCTCATCAGTGCTGCTAGACTGCATTCCAGGGCTGAGTTAATGATCCTGTCTTTCCATTTGATCCTAAGTATAGCCCTCCGTGAGGCCCATGAAAACATCCCTAAGGGTAACCAATTAAAAGACACTTCTTTCATTTGTAATCTTTCCCCTGCCCTCTCTTCTACCCCTCCCCAAAGTCTTTAAATCCTAAGGACTCCCTCCTTGGCTGAGTTGCTAAATTCTTTAGCCTGCTAGAGCAAATCAAAATAAGATTCAAGACAGGAGAAAAACAAAGTGAGTGTTACATTGTTTCTCACGGTACTAAGAGGCCCAATATTCAGAGGCTGACGGGGGTGGGGTGGGGTGGGGTGAGGGTGGAGGGTCTTCCATGTGCTGAAGACATTTAGCCCGGGTTTCAAGCACAAGGAGGCCTCTGATTTGGGCTGCTATTTAGTGTTGAATCTGCAGGGAGCAAGGAAAGGCCTTGTCATAAATAGTAATCCTAAATGAAATTTAGGTACCTCTAGGGAGAAGACTGATTCAAAATGAGGAGGTCTCCAAATCTGAAAGCTGCCCCAGCTCACAGAAACTCTTTCAAGGTCTGAGAATAATCTTCATACCTAAACTACATCGTTATCTTTGTGCCCAGAGGACTGGTATGAGAATTTTCTGGTGGTTATTGCTGCCTTAAAAAGAACAAGCTCTGTACTTGGGCAGTTTTAAATTTGTTCCTGCTTGAAGCTGACTAGTTCATTTACAAAAGCTTTCACTCACAATCGCGGACTTGATCATTATAGCCCTGGGAGGTGATCAAATCGAAGTTCATAGGTGAGGGTGTAGATGTTCAAAGAGGCTCAAACTATTGAAAGAGTTCACTGGGTAGAAAGTTCTGGGATTGGGACTAGAATCCAGGTCATCCTTCACCTGGTCCAGTAGTTTTTTTTTCCCCTCCACAAAACAAGTGGTCCAAAAAGTATCTTTATAGTCTTTATTCCCACTAGCAGAATCAAACTACAGCCTCAGATCTGACATCTTGCTAATAACTCAGCAAACATATACTGAGTCCGACCATGAACCAGGAATTAGGCTAAGTGCTGGGAATACAGAGTATAAAAAAAAAGTCACAGACTTTACCCTCGAGATCCCAGAGTCTTGTTGGGGAGGTAGTTATGTAGACAGTTAATCTCAGTACAGTGTGGTATGTGCTGTAATTCAGCTGAGAATTGGAATAGAGTTGTATAAAGAAAGATCAAACTACTTGGGGTGACTGGAGGATAATGTCCCAGAGAAAGTGATGATTAGATTAAAATTAAGATATAAGTAAGAGTGTGACTGGTGGACAATGGAAAAGGCATTCTTGGCCGAATGAACAGCTCAACCAAAGGCATGGAGGTCTGACTAAGTTGTTATCATTATAAACTAATGAATACAAGAGTTACACTTGCTGGTGGTGTCACTCCTTCAATCAGCAGTGCCCACCTCCGCAGTTCTCATCAGATACCACTGAGTATGTATATATTGAGCCCCTTCTGTGTTCTAGGGCCTGGAGGTACAACAAAGTAAGCCAAGTCCCTGCCCTCAAGGAGCCCACATTCTAGTGGGAGGAAGCAGGCAATTAAAAAATAGTACATTAGGGGTGATAAGGGTTATGTAAACAGGTATCATAGTATAAAATTTCAGTTCCAGAAGTACATTATTTAGGATATGTTTGGCTGTACATAACAGAAAACCCTAATATAACAGAGACTTACACAATATAGAGTTTATTTCTAATGTAAAAGAGAAAGGCAGTCCAGGGTCGTTACGGCAGGTCATCAAATTGTCAGAGACCCAGGCCCCTTCCAACATTCTATTCCACCAAGTCTAGGGTGTGACTCTAATCCTCATGTTCTAATATGGATGCTGGAGCTCCAGGAATCACATCATCGTCTAGACAGCAGGATGGAGGAACAGAGAAGGGTGGGCCTTTTAAAGAGATATAAGAAGAACCATATAGCATTTCTACTTACTGTGCCCCTGCTTAGCTACATGGGAAGCTTGAAAAATAGTTTTCCAGCTGTGTAGCAATGAACTAAGATAAAAAGGAGCATTCTGCTTCCAAAGAAGGGGAAAATTAACCTTAACAAGTGTATGGTCAAGATCCTAACAGGAAACAATTGGTACTCTCAAAATTAAGAAAGGTTTATTTACAAAGAGACTTTTATGAAAGTGAAGATCAGGGTCCCACAAGGCACAGTGCAGTCATCTGGGGGCTGGTAGCAGCTGTGCTGTTACCACCCCAAGGTCTAAAGGGACAAGGCGAGTAAGCGGTTTCAGAACTCAGAAGGAGAGAGGAAGTGTAGATTCGGCGACCTCGAGAGGAACTGTGAGTTTGCTTAAGGGACTCAGCCAGCCAGAAGTGGCCCTGCAGAGAGGAAGCCAAGGAAACAAACACCCTGCCCTCCCTTCCTGCCCTGGCTCTGCTCTCAGGCCAGGGCTTCTTTTATCCCTGAAAACTTTAACTGAAAACTTGAGGGCACTGAAGCCCTAAGCACGGAGTGGGGAAGAAAAGCAAACCGTGGTTCTAGGGGCCAAACAGGAAACATTAAACACAAGAGGTGGTGGTATTCTCGGCCACAGGAACAGGTCTGGGAACAGCAGACCCCCTTTCCATATCAAATTTTGCATTCAGTTCTAATTGTCTCTCACAGGCCTTCCTCTCTATTCTCTCTCTCTCATGAGACTTAGGCCTGCCCCTAATCATGCTAATTTGACTCTTCCTGATTATGGTCTATCTTTCCAACAGCCAACACTTCATTTGATCCCTTCCAACTTAGTAACCTAGCACTAAACACTCTTGTCAGAAACTATCCTCAAGGGATGTGCTTCCCACTTGAATCTGTTTCTATCCCAAGAGTAGGAATCATCCAAGCTTCACAGAAAGTCACAAAATCTGAAATACAGAGTTCATGTATAATGATGCAAATTCACTTTAAGGATCAGCAGCCCTTAAATATGCATAATTTCAGAATTTTAGTCACCCATTTTGCACCTACCATTGTATCCCTAATCTGCTATTGACTGGAGTGTTCAGCTGATCTCTTTCATTGGACTGATTTAATTCCAGGGTGCTGCTAATAACAGAAGACATAAATACTCCCTCAACCTTAACAATCTCTGTCTTGATGTTCTCTGCTGTAGGTACTGATGACCAGTTCCGTAAATAAGCCCTGGAACAGGGCAGTCAACCCAGGCACAATATCTGATTATCAGAGGAGCATCAAGTCATATGGGGTAACCACAAGTCCTGGGACAAAAAGCTTGGATGTTAATCAAGGATCAAGCATTTCTGAGAGTTTCCTCTTTTGTGGTTGGTTTTTGGTGGGCACTCTATGCATGAGTGGCTGCAGCTTCCACTATCCAAGTTTTTTTTTTTTCCCCTTAAAAACAATAAAATGATTAAAACAATTTTATAAAACAAATCCTGAGATCATAAGTATTGTTTCTACAGAGAAACCACCATTAAAACTTCAGTATTAAGGTACTCAGAACGCAATTGGTAGAACTGGTTTGTATGTGACTGTAAGCAAGTTACTTTTACTCCTAAGCCTCACTTTCATCATCTGTAAATCGGAGATAAAAACACCTACCTCCCTGGAGGTTGTAAAGATTAAGTGAGAGAGTTTGTAAAGCTGATATCACAATACATAGCATTTAGAAGGCACTCAAATGTCTGTTTTTTCCCCTCCATCCTTCATGAAACTGTTATTTGTTGTTGTTGTTGTTGTTGGGGTGGGGGGAGATGATTAGGTTTGTTTGTTTGTTTATCTTTATGGAGGTGCTGGGTTTTGAACCCAGGACTCCAGGTATGCCAGGCATGTGCTCTACCACTGAGCTAAACCCTCCCCTTCATGAAACTGTTATTTCATATAAAATTCTGTAATTACAAAACATCCACTTCCAAACCTGGACAGATAGACTTTGAAATTATTGGCAAACAATAATATTAAGTTTAAAATTTCCATTGTTAAATGTCAATCATACCTCAATAATAAAAAAATTTCTCCCAGACATTCCTTCTCTTTATTAGCACAGTACCTAGCAGACAGTAGGTGCTCAATAAATGTCTGTCAAGTGAATCAATGCATGCATGCATAATTAACAGAATCTTTTCTTCTGTGAAGCTCTACATAATATTAGTTGGTTTCTCTCTCATTATTTTAAACAGACTTGATTTTTCAGAGCAGTTTTAGGTTAACAGCCAAATTGAGAGGAAGGTATAGATTTCCCCTGCCCCAACACATGCATAGCCTCCTCCATTATCAA
Source organism: Camelus dromedarius (assembly GCF_036321535.1). NCBI lineage: Eukaryota > Metazoa > Chordata > Mammalia > Artiodactyla > Camelidae > Camelus > Camelus dromedarius. Next base: position 55,801,789 of record NC_087447.1, on the reverse strand, counting down.
CATCCTCCACAAGAGTGGTGCATTTGTTACAACTGGTGAACCTACGCTGACACATCATTATTATCCAGAGTCCATAGTTTACATTAAGGTTCACTCTTGGTATTGTGTATATGAAACTATGGGTTTGGACAAAAGTATAGTGACATGTAGCCACCGTCATAGTATCATACAAAGCATTTTCATTGCCCTAAAAGTCCTCTGTGCTCTGCCTACTCATCTTTCCCTTCCCCTTAACCATTGGCAACAACTGATCTTCTCACTGTCTGCATAGTTTTGTCTTTTCCAGAATCATATAGTTGGAATCACACAGTATGGAGCTTTTTAAGAATAGCTTCCTTCATCTAGTTATATACATTTACTATTCCTTCGTGTATTTTCATGGCTTGATAGCTCATTTCTTTTAGCTCTGAATGATATTCTACTGTATCACAGTGTTCTTATCCATTCACCAGCTAAAGAACATTTGGGTTGTTTCCAAGTTTTGGCAATCATGAATAAAACTGCTATAAACATCTGTGTGCAGGTTTTTGTGAGGACGTAAGTTTTCAATCCCTCTGAATAAATACCAAGAAGTGTGATTGCTGGATCTCTGGTAAAAGCATGTTTTGTTTTTTAAGAAACCACCAAACTTTGGAAAGTGGTTGAACCATTTTGCATTCCCACCAGCAATGGAGTTGCTGACAATCATCAAACTGTTCTCTGTATCTATAAGGGTAGTTTGTTTGTTTTTTTGAAAGTATCCCAAACAAGAAGAGAAACTTCTCAGAGGTGACTTTAAAAAACTTTTTTTTGCATTTTAGCTTTGTTTTGTTTTCTAATTTTTCTACATTGACCATGTATTGCCTTTTAAAAAAAGAAAAGAAAAATAAATACTTTATTTTTATTAAAAACAAATCTTCTAGCCATGTACTGGAAGAGTAGTTTTTGGATATGTCCCAGCACAGAGCTGGAGGTTTAACTGACTCATTCCCTTGGATACTGAGTCATACCTAGAGTTATCTCTTGAGTAGAATCTGTAGCCCTGTCTTGGGGTACACTTTTGACCTATCCCCTCTTAGATTACTCCCAATTAATTGATAAATTTGACATTATTTTCTGAAATTTGCAAGCCAATCTCAAGACTCAGACCCCAACAGGTCATTCACTATTAATCTAAAAGCATTAATTGAGGAAGGTAGGTCTGAGCTAGAGGAAATAGGGAGAAATTAGTGGTGCCAAGGACCTTCTTAAATGAAACAGATAAGAATAATACATAGGGAATGTAGTTTGGTGCAACCATTATTGAAAATAGTATGGAGATTCCTCAAAAAACTAAAAATAGACTTACCATATGATCCAGCAATCTCACTTCTGGGGATAGATCTGGAGTGAACTCTAATTTGAAAAGATACATGCACCCCAATGTTCACAGCAGCATTGCAATAGCCAAGACATGGAAGCAACCTAAATGTCCATCAATAGATGACTGCATAAAGAAGTTGTGGTATATTTATACAATGGAATACTACTCAGCCATAAACAAGAATAAAATAAGGCAATTTGCAGCAACATAGAAGGACCTGGAAATCATCATTCTAAGTGAAGTAAGCCAGAAAGAAAAAGAAAAACACCATATGATATCACTCATATGTAGAATCTAAAAAAAAAAAAAAAGAAGAAAAAGGACACTATGAACTTATTTACAAAACAGAAAGACTCACAGACATAGTAAATAATTTTATGGTTACTGGGGAAAGGGGGTGCGAAGGGATAAATTTGGGAGCTTGAGATTTACAAATGTTAGCCACTATATATAAAAATAGATTTTAAAAAAGTTTCTGCTGTATAGCACAGGGAACTATGTTCAATATCTCATAATAACCTTTCATGAAAAAGAATATGAAAATGAATATATGTACGTATATGCATGTCCAGGACTTTGTGCTGTACACCAGAAATTGACACATTGTAACTGACTATACTTCAATAAAAAAAATACATAAACGTGTATAGATTAGTATTTTCTAAAATACTTGCTTAGAAATCATGATCTAATTTTTAATTATAAAACTTACATGTAGTTACAATTATAAATTAATGCACACTCCTTAAATACAATCTAAAAAATACAGAAAAGAAGAAAATGATTAATTGCCTATAGACTGCAAACCAGAAACAACCACTGTTACATTATTCCCATTCAATTTGGAGGGGTAATATACATAAAACTATACTATATTTTATGCATCCCTCTATGGTCTTGCTCATTTCATTAATTTACAGTCTAGGACAGTAATTTCCAAACTTTCCACCATCAAGGACTTTTATTTTTTGTATGCATAGACCTCACCTCCTACCATCGTGGATCCCAAATTTTGAAAAATGTTGTTAACCAAACTATATTAATTCATAATTATTTGTTTCATTACTTTTTAAGTAGTCAAGGTCATCAGTGACTCACATCAGAGCTGATCTGTCACACTGAATAGATCATTACAACCCCAAAGCTAACATGTGAGTTAGGTCCCACTAACTGATAGGTCCCACTCGAGGTTGAAAATTATTCTGAAACTTCTGTTACCACTTTCTCAGACTGCTTAAGTATCCAGGAACCCCACATCATGAGTCTGTCTTAAGAAGAAAATGCTTGCTAAGCAAGGGAAATTTACCCGAAACCCAGTCAAAATTATCACCAAGCCTTAATAGGTGATATCTAGATTAATAAAGATTCAGAATCATCTGTTCTTATGCTTAGTTTGATCTTCACCTTGGAACTAGACAATTTTCTCACTAAAAGCATGCCTTGAGATGGAGTCATTTTGGAATTTCTTTTTGAATAGAGTTGAGGTTTTGCATAAAAATATAAATTTGTGGAACCTCTAGTGGTGACATTGTTTACTTCAAGAAAAGTCACTGTCAAAAGATGTATGGATGAAGAAGATGTGGGGGGTCTGTGTGTGTGTACACAATGGAATTCTACTCAGCTATAAAATGAAATTTTGCCATTTGCAACAACATAGATGGACCTGGAGGGTATTATGCCAAGTGAAATAAGTCAGACAGAAAAAGACAAATACCGTATGATATCACTTATATGTGGAAAAACTTTTTTTTAATAAAACAAACTAGTGAATATAACAAAAAAGAAACATACTCACAGATATAGAGAACAAACTAGTGGTTACCAAGTAGGGAGATGGAAGGGAGGAGGGGCAAGAAAGGGGTAGGAGAGTGAGAGGTACAAACTACCATGTATAAAATAAATAAGCTACAATGATATATTGTACAACACAGGAACATAGCCAATATTTTATTAAACTATAAGTGGAATATGACCTTTAAAGATTGTGAATCACCATGTACACCTGAAATTTATATAATACCGTACATCAACAATACCTCAATTAAAAATTTTTTTTTAAAACTCAGTGTCCATAATGATCTCAGTAAGAAATATCAGCAGCAGAGGTGTCAGCCATACTCCTGGCCACATTCTCAAATGTCTCAACGAGGCACTCATAGCAAAACCTACCCAGCAAGATAAGATGTTAATATTATTGAATCAGGGTTATACACAGTCAAAGTCCAGGGCTTTTACAATTAGTCTTTCTACAGCAGTCTGAAACTTCAGAGTATTTTGGTATCACTAATTTGATAGATAGAGTCACACACTGGCTGGAACAAAATGTTCTCTGCCCCTTATCGTGGCTTTAATTTGGAGCCACTACCTTGATATCCTGAAGACTTACTCTATAAATGTTCTCTTTTAAGAGAAAATGTTCTTGCCAGAGTTACTCCTTCACTGTTGATGGAGAACACAGAGTGCTTGGAAATGAGCACACCTGGGTTCACACAAGTAGAACTCTGAGTCCACAGGGAAGGTGTCTGGGCCCAGTGGTAACAAGGGGAAGACTCCCAGTCCAGCCTTATAGGTACTGCCATCTCTAAGAGCAGGATAACAAAAACATTAGTGACTGGGTAGTCCAAAGTTCAAATCCTAAATACTTCCCAGCTAGAGAGACTTTTGAGGAAGTGAAAACTTATGAGCCCCAGTTTCTCCATCAGTATAAATTAGGTATATAAATGAAACTTTATGAGGCACTTGTGAGAATTCAATGAGAAAACAAATATAAAAAAGGCTTGCCAAATGATGTCTCTCTGAAAGAAACTGTGGATTCCAAGGTACCTTTAAAAAATGTCATCCTCTCCACACCCTTGGGTATTTAGTATTACAGAGGCACTAGCCCTAGGGGAACTAGCCTCTTGACAGTAAAAAGATACCCCAGATTTCTCCCGGCTCCTTTGCACCAAACTGGGTTGGAGTTTTAGCCTCTATGCAAAGCAGCCAATGGTTTTGATCAAAGAATAAGTAAGAAGTGCTTTTCTGGGAATGTGTGGTCATTACTCTTCAGTGTGGTCAAAAAAGTTAGGAGAGCCTTGAAGATATTTCTTCAGTTCCTACTATGTTCAAGGCTTGAGTGAGAAGAGTATGATGCAGTGGTTATGAGCATGGACACTGGTACCCGACGATCTGGGCACCACCGCTTAACTGTAGGGATGTTAGTTTTCTCACCTTAAAATAGAGTTATAGTAGTACCTTTAATGAAGATGAAATGAGGTAATGTTTGCAAAATGCTTTTAGTGGAGTGCTTGGCACATGGTAAGTGCTATGCATTGGATAAATTCATTTTGATTGTGTTGAGTGTTTACTTGGTCTATGTAGGTCTTGGCTTTTTCTATTGGATTATAAAATCCCCACAGAAAGAATGAATTTGGAAAGGGAAGGGGTAATTCACATTTCCCTTTGTATTAGAGAGTGTCCCTACACCTACTCGTGTTAGATGGTCTCATATATGCTTTCCATACAACTAATTCCCACCTTTCGGAATAGATGTTATCTTTTTTTTTTTTTTTAACAGACGAAGAAGTTAAAGTTGAGAGAGGATGGGTAAATTGCCTACGATTGTGCTGTATTGAAGACAGAATTTGAATCTGGCCTAATGACACACTCCATAATCAAATACTTTAACAGTTATGAGGTGAGCTGAGGGGAGAATCCAGAGCTTGTTGTTAATCTCTTATCAGTCCCCTAAAGTGTTTAGTGAATGTTTCTGAAATAATGCAGGGAAAAATAGTCCATACTGTGCCTATGGACCACACGCACAAAAGCAATTATCCTGCTTTCCCAGTGCAAATACAAATTTATGTCAGAAAAAGAAAAAAATTAATAATTATATTTTTGAGAGGGGAGGGTGAAGGAGCAGAAGGGATGAAAAGGAAGGGAGGTATTCTGTGGAGTAGTAAATGCTGTAAACATAATTCACAAGACTGATGAACACAAACATTCAGGAAGTACCATAAGAAACATGAAATTAGCTTCTGCCTGGAGGAAAGAAAAGGCCAGCGGACAAACACGTCACAGGCCACCAGGAAGCACTCATGTGAACAGGTGCAGGTGCAGCCAAGCACAGGAGGTGTCCCGAGGACAGGTGAATTTCAAGCCAGGCACTAGTGAAAACAAGGAGCATGAGTGAACAGAAGACTAGGACCCATTGTCACTGCTGTGGACCTTCAGGTAAGGCTGACAAGTCAGTGGCTTTTGGAGTTGGACTTTGAAAAAGGCTGTTCAGAGTACTTGGGAAAGATTGTTCCATACAACATGGAGTATAACGAGAAGGAGAAAGAGGATGGGAGACAGATGCGGAAGAGGCAGGAGGAAAGGAAAAGGGGAAAGAGAGTCTGGGGAGTAGAGAAGAATATTAAAGGTAGAAATAAAAAAGATCATACCATCGGTCAGATATTTTAGTTTAGCACCTGCTATACGCTCAACACTGAAACTCTAGGCTGAGGATACGACAGAATAAGAATACATACCACCATTCTTTGAATGTTAACAAAATGACAGGCACTATGGCAACAAGTTAGACACTTATTTCGGTTTGTTTTCATCTTAACAACAGCTCTCTGAAGTGAGGATTCTAGGCTTGAGAGATTAATCATAGCTAGTTACTGGCCATCTGGGATTCCCAAAGTATCAGAGTTAAGATAATGTACTTTTCTTCTCCTCTCTCCTCATCTTCCCTTTAATTTTGATAGAACTTAAAAAATGTTTTTGTGTATATTGCTAACTGTAAAAAGGATACATATTTACTGTAGAAAAATTGGGAAACACTGTTAATAAGGTAAAAAGGCAGTATTTTTCAAGTCTATGCAATTTTAAAGAAGTACAGGAAAGACCATCCTGAAACTGGTTGCTAAAGCATGTGTGAAAGATCCTGTTCTTGCATTCACATCAACACTGAGCATCAATCACCCTTTAAAAAACGCCCATTTGATAAAGGGAAAGGGAAGCTCGTTGTTATTTTAATTTGCATTTCTCTAAGACTCCTGAGATTTTATGGTTTTTCATGTTTTTGGCTGTGGCCTCTTCTGTTTTATGTGCATATCTTTCCTTCATTTTCTTTTGGAATATGTGTTTCTAATGGATTTGTAAAATTATATCAAGAATATTAACTTTGTTGCAGGGGGTTGTGGTATAGCTCAGTGGTAGGATGCCTACTTAGTATGCACAAGGTCCTGGTTCAATCCCCGTGCCTCCATTAAAAAATAGATAAACCTAATTACCTCCTTGCAAAAAGAAAAAAAAAAGAATATTAACTTTGTTAAATGTGGCAAACATTTTTCCTAGTTTCTCTTGTTTATAGGACATTTGACATAAAGAAAAATTTCATTCTTGTATAATCAAATTTACTGCACAATTTCTTTATGTTTTCCTCTTTTGCTTTCTTCATTTGGAAAGACCTTCTTCACACCAAGGTTGGCTTTGTTATCTGCTAATGGGCTGGGTTTTGAAGGAGGCAAAGGATGTGGATTGACCCAGAGGAGAAGAAAGGGATTTCGGGACTCAAAGCAAATGCAGGGATGGGGCTGGTGCTGGCAGAAGCAGGGATGGGGCCCAGGGACTGGCAAATAGAAACTGGACTGCATCAGTCTATGGAAGGCAGACATGGAGGAAAAAAAAACATATGGGTTTGGGGCCGGGAAGGCTGGGCTGTGGAGCCTGGTATTGATTTGTTAAACAGAAAATAGAGAGTCATGCCAGCTTCTCCCCAAAGGGAATCCCAGATGGGAAAAGGACACTGTATAACAATAAATCTACTAGAAGTTGCACAGATACAGGGAGCCGGAAGAGCTGGAATGCTGTTGCTGCAACCCAGGCCCCAGGTGATGACATACTGATGTCAGAAATGTTTCTGCAGGGAAAACAACAAAAACTAAAAAACAGCAACAAGAACAACCCAGGACTTGGTGACAATACACTAGGAGACACACAAAAGATCGAGGTTAAAATGTCTCCTGTGTTTCGAGGAGGTGAAGTTTCTGTTTCAATGACAGCAGCAGAGGGATTTCGAAGGATAAACTGGTTTGGGGAGCAGCACAAAAAGGGAAACCTAAGCTCAGCGTTTGGGCGCTCTAATTTCTGGGTGCTGATTTAATATCTACAAGCACTATCCCCTAGATGAGAAGAGAAAGAGAGAGAGAGAGCAGCTCACTGGTAGAAGGAGGGAAGCTTGAGATTAGCAAGGAAACTGAGGGACTTGATTCTTTCCTCCCCAGCATATGACTCTGTGCTTGGAAAATGAAGCAGCTTGCTGGCTCCTCAGGCATATTTGGGGACTGATTAATTAATGAGCACAGAGCCTAAAAGGTGTAATTTTGAGAAATGACAGCTTCCATGTTGATGTCAGTGCTTGGGGTGAGATCCTCTGAGCAGAGTTGCCAGATAAAATACAGATCTCAGTTATATGTGAATTCAAGATGAATAATGAAAAAAATTAACAGAAGTATAACTCAAATGTTGTATGGGACACATTTACACTAAAGAAATTATTCACTGTTTATCTGAAATTCACATTTAACTTGGTGGCATATATTTTTATTTTGCTAAACCTAGAAACCCTACCTATAAGGGGAGATTCTCCAGGAAGATGGCAGGTTGTACTAGCAGTTGGTGACAGTTGGGAAACAGAAAACACAGCAGGAAATTTCAGCTTCCCAAAGATGAGAAGATGCAAATGAAGCAGGATGAAGAGATGATAAATGCAGAAGAGATGAATCAGTCAATTCGTGTTTCTTGAGCACCTGCTCTGCACTGTGCTGGGTACTTTGGGGGCTTTACTCAAGGGGATTACAATGAGTTTTAAGTTGATTCCTACAGTCAGTCATTTAACGAGCAGGTATTGAGAACGTACTGTGTCCTGGGTTCAGACCTTGGCACTAAGTTCTCAGAGGAAGAAGATTGTGTTGGGGTTCATCACAGTAGAGGAGACTAGAATAACCCAGGAAAAAAACATTTGGAGACCAATTCAAGAGGGAATCTAACTGGGAACTAAAAGTGTGGCTTCTGAGAGCAAAAAAGTGAGTAAAGAATTGACGTCTCCTCTATCTCCATGGCTTTCTTTAGTTACCTTCGAGAAGCAACCAGTCAAAGGATGCAGCAATCAGCTGAAGATCACACATTAATTGAAGGATAGGGCCTTGGAACCAAGCCCTGAGTCACTCTAAAGGTCTGTGCGTGACACCACTCTGTGCTGCTGTAAGAAAGGGCTCGTGAAACATGCCAGCTGTTTGCACTGACAAGAAGATGGAAGAGTCTGCAGATGAAAATTCACTGTGGGGATATTCTGCAGACAAAGTGCTGAGCAATAACATTCTCTCCCCAGCCCCACTTTCCCTCCAAGTTCCAGGATCCTCGGTGAGAGGCATTTCTTCTTTGGGAAAGCTGAGCGTGCAGATGAGTTTTCCTGATGAGGGTGAGCACTGGTGAAGGGTTCCTTACTAGACAGACCTGGGAAAGATGACCTGGAACTTCTGTGTCCGAGCTCCCCTTCATGTCCCCTTCTCCCCCGAAATGTCAGTGGCTCAGCATCCAATACAAGTGTGGCCGTGAGGGCACGAGACCTCTGCAGCCCATGTGATGGGAAACCTGGCACCTCATGCACAGTGCCGTATTTCCTGTCTCAGGGCATGGCTGGTACAGGGCCAGAGACAAAGGACTCGCTAGTGTTTTTAAGAGTACGTCACAATTTATGAAGGGCTATAATCCACATATTTCTCTTGTTACTCAGAAAAATCCTGAGAAGTACTTTCAGATGGGGAACCCAAATTTCAGAGATGACAGGTGATTGGTCCAAGTTCACACTGCCTAAAAGTGTTGGGGTTACACTTTGGGACCTAAATTCTTCTAATTCTAAATCTCACAATTACTCCCATCACAGCTGCCTGATTTCTGGGAAATTCCTTGTAAACATACTGATACAACTGTTTCAGGGGACTGTCTTCTGAGGACTTGGGCTTTGGGATATGAGAGCTTATTATTAAGGGATTTGGCCTCAACTCTTGCCCTTCTTCCTCTGATAATAAAAACTACCATTTACTGGGCACTTTCCGTGTACTCTGCATCACTGAAGTTAAGTAAGGTCTCCAAAGCTTAACTCTTCATTATTTAGGCTTTGAACATGTTCTTTCCAAAACAACGAGTCCTGCCTGTCCCCAACAATGTTACAATCTTTCAAGTGCCTACTTTCAACATAGACTCAACCATAGTTTCTCAATTAGATGTGGTTGGACCAGTTTGGGGACTTTGGGAGAAATCTGCAAGGCTGCCGTCTCCAGGAATGCTCAAGTGTTTTGTGGAAGGCCTGCATCCTCTCACCTTTCAGTGAGGAGCGCCCTGTGCTGATTTTCCTGAAGCTTTAAGATGAGGAAGTCACAATGAAGGGAGGGGGTATTGGGGGCAGGAATGGGAGCTGGCACGACAGCTCCCGACGGGAAAGGAACAGGGCTCCTGTGTGCTTACCGCTTCCCTTAGTTGATTAGCAAATATTTACTGAGTTCATATGTCACCTGCATGCTAGCTGTGTGTGTGGGGACTCTGGCCATATCCTCCTAGCACGTGGGAGGAGACAGCCATGTTAATAGGTCATCTTAGTTTCCTCTTTCTACACAAAGTGCCTGCAGATTATACAAAGGATCAGTGCTCGGCTTTAGGTTTAATCACAGATCTTGATCTGCAGGTTGGGGAACATTGATTTTCTTTTTCTTTTTTCTTTTTTAAAATCTCATGTATTTTGAGCTTTCATTATTTGCCTGGTGATTTGCTAAATATTTGTATGTTCATTGTCTAAGACTGTTTCCTTGTCTGTAAAATAGAGGCAATGATGGTAGCTGCCTTGTGGGGTTATAGTAAGTCAGATGATAATAACAGGGGCAATTTGTTCAGAGCGAGCCTTATGCCAGGTACCATCATAAGCATAGTAATTACTGAATTCAATACTTACAAAAATCATGAGGTGGATACTCTTATTAGCCACATTTCACAGATCAGCACATTGAGGCTCAGACTGGTTAAGTAAGTTGCTCAAGCTCACAAGGCAAATAAGTGACAGAGTCTGGACTCTAGGTTGGTCAGAGGTTAAAGCTATGTGTGCAACTAGAGACCCACAGTGCCTTCATAATAAAAGTGTAAGAAGATTCTAATATGTGGTTTGGCAACGACTGCTCTCTGTTGGTTGTTTCTAATCCGTTCTGCAACTCTATAAACAGTTTTACAAACTAAAATTTAAAATTTTCTCTGCTCCACAGCCTTGGACAGATGTATTTTTTTCCCCCTCAGAAAACTACCTTAGGGCTGTAAGATGCTAGTGGAAATAACATTAATGCTTTATAAGGCATGAAGGCTTCCAGGTCCCACAACCCTCAAATGGACTTAATTGCCTTCTGATCAGCCTCCCCATCAAATGTGAGACCTCTGCGGGGTGGGGATGGCCTGGTCTGATTTATTTCTGTGTCCCAGCACCTGGCACCCCACAGATGAACGAGGAGAGAGCAGAGCTCCTGCACAGAGCCAGCCCCTCTCCTCCCTCCTCTCCAGTAATGGACAGATATATTCTTGATAAAAGAAATAGAAAACAAAGGTCATCCCTCTGGGGCTTGGAAGCTAAAGTGAATACATTTCCACTGCATGCTCCCTTTTCACCTTAATTAACTTCTTTTCTCCAGTTAAAAATAATCTTTGATGACCTTTGGCAGCAACCTTGAAGGAGAAAAATTCACCAAAGGGCAACAGATAGCCTGAACAGAAAGTGAGAAGGGCGAAGAGCAGGGAGGGGATTAATATTTATTAAGCTCCTCTATATGCCAGTCATCTTAAGTATGTTATTCAACTCAAATTTGCTCAAGACTTATTGAGCACCTACTGCATGCCTGAAAGTGTGCTGATGACGATCTATCAAATTCTTACCACAACATTGCAAAATGAGGACACAGAGCCTCAAAGGAGTTAAGTAATTTGCCCAAGGTCACATGACCGGTTGTTGACAGAACCTCATTGCAAACTCTGGTCAGCCTGCTTTCAGTCTGTGCTATTTTCATTATTTTTCTGCTTTGCCCGGGTGATGCTGCTAGTAAAGGAATTCTCTGAGATTCTAAGTTGATAAGCCCAAGTTCTAAGTCCCAGTTGATAGACCCAAACTGCACCCCATCCCCTACCCTTGTTCGCCATCGGTGGACTCACACTTTCAGAGAAGCTGGGAAATTAGGGGAGACCAATAAAAGATTTCTTTAAGAAATCTTTTTTTATAGATTTAGTCAACTAGCATTGCTTTAAGCACTATTCTGGAAACTTTCTAGTAACTTTGAATTTGGCTTTGAAGAAACGCCTTTTAGGAATTGCTGATTGCTCTGGAAAAGTCTAAATAAATATCACAGCTTTCCAGAGGCTGTACACTTTGCACTGAGTGTAGTGTTTGCACATCTCAGAGGCACGTCACTAGAGCTAGTGGGGCCAGAAATCCTCTGATGTGGGGCAGAAATCCTCCAGGCACAAATAGGCTTGGAGCCAACCGCTTCTGCTCTAAGCAGTCCAAGTGGAGCCAGAAACAAGAGGCATGGAGTGAAATGTTTCACAGGATAATCGGCAGGGTCAGTCTCACACTTGCCCCTGTCAGCTATGTGAAGAGGCACGTGTTTTTAGAATGTTTTGAACTATTCTCTTATGCACTGGAAAACCAAACATCAAAGAAATCAGCTTGCTCTTGAATTCTGCGGCTGCAGTGTTTCCCATTATGATCCCTTTTTTTCCTCTTTAAATTGCTTGGTATGATTAAGACAGAAATCAAAGTAGTCTATCTTTTAGAAAAGCTGGCAAATTCTAGCATTTACATCTCATAAATATCTGGATGCTAAAAGAAAAGCATCTATTGATGGCAATAGTTTATTGAACACTTAACCATGTACTGGTCCTTGTGATAATAGCTGATGATAAAGTGATGAATGGCTCCTGCTTTCAAGAAGCTTTCAGTCTAGTGGGAAAACAGCACAGACATGCAGAGTCATACTCAGAACAAAATGGGGTTATTCTTCACCACTGAAGTACTTCTAAGGCAGGCTGCAGGGAGCTGGTACCAGGTGGGGCCAGGCTCATGTCCCTTCTGCTTCTTAATGACACAGGGACCTTGTCCAGATACTCCATCTCATCCATCATGTTTAGCTCTCTGTTAGAGATGAACAATGCCATCTCTTAGGACTATTTTGAGATCCAGCACAGTACTAGACTCATGTATCATCAAGATAATCTGCCATAATTTGCTTAACCATTGCTCTGGTATTTTTAAAAAATAATATATGTGCTGTGCCTGATGAAAGAAAATTCAGAGTACTGAAGAGTATAAAACGTAAGTCTCTCTCCCTTGTTCCTAGTTCACCTCCTGGAAGGCTACCACTCTTTTTAATCCTTTGTCTATTACTCCACAGATGTTTTAATGCTTAATATACATGCATATATGCCTTTTAAAATTTTATACAAATCCTAGCATCCTATATAGACTGCTCTGCAGTTTGGTTTTTAATTTATTTTGAAACTCTTTTTATATCAGTGCACAGAGATTGCATCATTCTTTTTAATGGCTCTATAGAATTACATTTTGTTGATATATTGCAGTTCACATAACCATCACCCTGTTGATAGACATTTTGGTTATTCTCCATCTTTTGCTGTTGCAATGCTGCAATTAATATTCTTCACATATATCTTTGTATGTATGTTTCTGTAGGATAAATCTGATGCTGTGTCAAAGTAATAGTCATTTTTGATAGATATTGTTCAATCACTCTTCAAAAAGATTGTACCAATTTACACTCCCATCAACAATGTATGACAGTGGTTCCCCACACCCTAGTCAAAATAATGTATTGTCAAACTTTTTGATCCTTGTCAAACTTTTTGATCCTTGCCAAACTGATGAAAAATAATGTCTTACTTAGTTTCAATTTTCAGATCTCTTACTTTAAGTGAAGTTGAACATTTTTATTATCTGTTCAAAAGCCACTTAGAGATCTTTTTGTTCAGAAACTTTGCCATAACCTAATCCAATAACAATTAAGGAAGCTAATAGACAAGGGTGTAAAACATAGAACACCCTGTTTGACTTTGGAGATGAAAGATGAAGATGACAAGATCTGTGCAATAAAGATTGGTCATGAAAAGTACTTAGGTAAAAGAAGCTGACTCATAGTCAGACTGTTTTGACAATCTCTGGACAGTGTGGATGATGTATTGGAGATGCCAAGGGAACTGGAGGGAGGAATATAAATTAGTTAAAAAGTTGTTGCAATAATCAAGGCAAGAGACAATAGTATCCTGAACTAAGGCATTGCCAAAAAGAATGGAGATGGTGAAATCAATTTGAAAAACATTTCAGAAACAGATCAGAAAAACTTGATGGTTCAATAAATGTCAGATATGAAAGAAAGAGAGAAGCAATTTAGGCAAATGAATGGATTAAAAAGAAAGGAAACCCATAGTGGGGAACCTGGCTTCTAACATTACTAAACAACTACTAAGTAAGGGCTTTTATTAGTTGGTTGTATATATATGGTTATATATATAAATATAAACATCAAACAATGAAAATAATACACACATTGCATTGATTCAATTTCACAATAACCCTATTAGGGAAATATTATAATCCAGGTAAATATTCAAAAGCCAAATTAGAAAAGTTAAGTAACATGTGCAAAGTAAAAACTATTGAATTAACTGACTATACTTCAATACATACATACATACATACAGAAAAAAAAAAAACTATTGAATTGTCTCAATTTATACAGAATTCAAATTCTGACATATCTGACTGCAAAACCAATGCTCCTTACACTATTCCAAGTTACCCAGGCTTAAAGAAAAGATTTAGGGAGAAAAAGTTATCTTACATCATGCAGTGAAGCAAACCCTCAACACCTGCAAAGCGTCAGGAATTATTCCCTGAGCTACTATATCATCAGTTTGGTTTAAATACAACAATTCTCAGAGGAACCCATTATAACTCACAGCTGCCTCCATTCTGAATTGACCAAGTTCACCCTTTTTACAGAAAAAACCTAACCTCTTCCCTTCACCTGCTGTCACTTCTCTGAAACTCATTTGGGAAAACATGTCAAATTGTATTAAGAATTTTGACACTGTAAATATAGTCATATTCAAATGTTACACAAAAATGCCTCGCCAAGGAGATAACATCTTCATTAAATATATTGACTGTTAAATTGGATGGGGGATTGTGAACACATAATTAACATAACTACTTTGAAAGGGTAATGGACTACTGGAGAAACAATTCCTGATATTTGGACTGAATATTACATATTATCTGTCAAAGCAGATTCTGTATCATTGCTTACGTTGGAGAAATCATATATTTAAATTTCATTTAACACTAATCAACTACTAGCTTCCTTCTATATGTGTTATTACTTTATTCTCAGTCTTTTCATTGGGTAAGTGCTTTCATTATTGTAACCAGCTAGTGTGTACTGAGCCTAGCAAGGTAATTGATTACATGGCTCTTTAGTTTTTTGTTCCCAAAGCTAATTATACACTTCATATACTAAGTCCTTAATGAAGACAGTTTAAAACAAAAAAAGTAAACACTAAGACAAAACAAAAAATGTGAACAAGAATAGCTAACAGTAATAATGAACATTAATTCCCCAGGTATTGAGTTATGGAGTAAAGAAGTGACATAACTCTTCAGAAAAATAACACAAATCTACAAGTTTCAAGTTTCTCAGAATCGGGCCAGGATAAAGAGGAAACTTGGAATTAGATCAGGTTTAAAAAAAAAACAAACCTTACCTGGCAGGGGAGATACCATGATCATGAAGGTGGTTTTCCCAGGGCGAGGCTTATCCATTGCACTCCGGATGTGCTGACTCCTGCGATTTCCCCAAGTATGGGAAACCCATAATTTGTAGTAGTTGGGGACTGCGTTCGCACTTTCCCCTAAAAGAAAAGAAAAAGAAAGAAGAAAAAGGAAATGAGAAACCTCTAAAGGCTATGATTAGCTTTACAAACACCTGAGGAGTGAGCAGCATAGGAAGAGATCAGCCTTGTTCTGTAAGAGAATTTAGACATGAAACTGTTATTATTGGGGGAAAGATGGCTTATTCAATAACTGCTAAAAAAAATCCAGATATGCATCTGGGAAAAAAAATTAGCTTGGAGCCATACCTCAAACCATATGCCAAAAATAAATTTCAGATAAACCAAATATTTAATTATTTAAAATTACTAACAGAAATAAGGAGCTATTTTATAATTTCAGAATGAAGAAGAGGAATAAATAAGCTGCCATTATTCACACATGATAAGGTTATATACATAGAAAATCCAAAAGAGCCTACAGATAAATTACTAGAATTAAAAAGTGAGATTAAGAAGGTTGCTGGGTAAAGGGCCAATATATAAATCAATTGTATTTCTATGTACAAACAACAAACAATTAGGAATTAAAATTTTTAAATTTTCAAAAACTTAGAAATAAATTCAGACCCCAAAATGTGTAAGATCTTTACACAGAAAAATATAAACTTTATTGAGAAACATTAAAGAAGTATTAAAAAAAAAAAAAAAGGAAAGCTATACTATGCTTATGTGTTGGAAGACTCAATTATCTTATAGATGTCAATTCTATTATCCATAGATTCAATGCAATTCCAATGCCAGTCCAAAGAAGACTTTTGTTTATGAAACTCCATAAGCTGATTCTAAAATTTATAGGGCCATGGAAAAGTCCAATAGTAGCCAAGCCAAAAGAACAAGGTAGGAGTAACTGCTCCATCAGATATCAAGATTTATTATAAAACTATAGTAATTAAGTCAGTATGGTAATGGTGCAAGGAAAGAAAATAGACCAATGGAACAGAACACAAAACTCAGGAAAGAACCGCCACACACACATTTGATTTATGATAAAGGTGGCACTTCCAAACAGTGGGGAAAGGACGGTCTTTCAATAAAAATGGTGCCGGGTCGTTAGATATCCATATACTGAAAAAAGGAAAGACAATATACAAAATTTAACACTAGGTAGATTACAGTCTTAAATATGGAAAGCAGAACAACACAATTTCTAGGAGATTTCATAGGGAGTATCTACCTTGAGACAGATGAAAAGTTCCTAAACAGAACCAAAGAATGCACAATAGAGGAAAGACTGATCAGTTTACTACATTAAAAAGAAGAACTTCTATTCATCCAGAGACAGCACTAGGAAGAATAAAAAGCAAAGCACAGATTGAGAGGAGATATGCAGCATGTATAATCTACAGGGATTTACATCTATATATAGGAAAAAGCACCTACAAATCAATGAAAGTCAAACAATTGAAACTTACAGATAGGCAAAAATCTTCAAAGGCACTTCACAAAAGAGGATATCCAAATGGCCAAAGAACATTTGTAATCAGGGAAATGTTAATTACACAATCATAAGCCATAGCATACCCACTAAGATGGCAAGTTTTAAAAAAGAAAAAGAAAAGAAGAAGAAGAAGAAAAAAACTCCAATAAAACTTTTATTTAGAGAAAAAGAAAAAGAAGGAAAAGGACGTGGAAAGACGTCTCTCATACGTGGCTGATGAGAATGCAAATTGGTATAACCAGAGGCGAAACTGTTTGGTATTAGCTTTGGAAGTTGCACATATACACACCTGTGACCCAGCAATTCTACTCCTAGGAATATACCCAATAGAAATGCATTTACATGTGCATCAAGGGACTTATATTAGCACATTCACAGCAGCATTCAGCATTAATTATAAGAGCAAAAAACTGGGAACAATCAACATGACCATAAACAGTACAATGAATAATAAATGGTGGCATATTTTTATAACAGAATACTACACAATGAAGAAATAAACCCACAACCTATAAGCCAAAGAAGTTAGATATAAAAGAATATTTCTGTATATATTATTCCATTCTTAAAGCTCAAAAACAAACAAAAAAATGAAACTATGATATGTGTTTAGGAATCACTATTATGCAGTAAAACCATAAAGAAAAGCAAGTAGTTATTACTATGAAAATTCAGGATGGTGGTTACTTTGATGGGAGGGTGGACACAAAAGGGGGCTGTTGGGAAGCTAGCAATGTTCTATTTCTTGACATTGGTGGTGATTACCTGAGTATTAGCATTGTGATCATTCATTGAGTTACACGTTTTGTTTTGTGGACTTTTCTGCATATGCACTGTATCTCAGTTTGGAAAATGGTTTAAAGAAACCCTCTGTTTAGAGACAACGCAAATATGGCAAACTGTCAACAATTGCTGCTGCGACTAGGTGAAGAATATATGGATATTGTGATATTCTTTCAACCTTTCTGTAAGTTTGAACATTTTTTAAAAAGTTGGAGGAAAAACTCTTCTTTAAAAAAAATCATAGTATAGTTGATTTACAATGTTGTGTGTTGTGCTAGTTTCTGGTGTATAGCAGGGTGATTCAGTTATACACACATATATATCTTTTTTGTATTCTTTTTCATTATAGATTTTTACAAGCTATTGAATATAGTTCCCTGTGCTATACAATAGGACCTTGTTGTTTAACTATTTTGTATACAGTAGTTTGTAACTGCTAATCCCAAACTCCTAATTTTTTCCTCCCCCTTTTCCCCTTTGGTAACCATACGTTTGTTTTCCATGTCTGTGAGTCTGTTTTTGTTTTGTAAATAAGTTCATTTGTGTCATTTTTAAAGATTCCACATATAAATGATATCATATGATATTTGCCTTTCTCTGTCTTTCTTCATTTAGTATGATAAGGAGGAAAAACTCTCTTTTGATTTAACTTCTCCTGTGATTGCTACCTCATTTCATCCCCTTACCTTATGGCAAAACTCCTTGAAAATGTTGTCTATACTCAGGGTCTCCAGTTCCCTTCCTCCAACTTTCTCCTGAACATACTTCTTTCGGGGTTTTGCTTCCACCACGGCAGTGAAACTCTTCCTCAAGGTCACAGATGACCTCCACTTAATCCAATGATTGTGTCTCCATTCTTATCTTTATTTACTATCTGCAGCATTTTACATTGTTGATCTCTCTGCCCTGCAACACTTTCCAGTTTCTGGGACAAAAGCCTGATTTTTCTCTAATCCAGATGCTTCTTGTCATTCTCCTTTCCTGGTGCTCTTCATCTTCCCCGACCTCTAAATATTAGAATGGCCCAGGGCTCTGCCCCGAGGCAGCACATGGACATTTCAAACCTTTATTTAAAAGTAATTTTTTTTTTTCACTGAGACCTTGTCTGGATACCGTTATCTAAAATTGCAACTCTACACTTCTTAACTTCTTTTCTTAGTTTGTTAAAATATTCTCCTTAGTGCTATCAAAAAATGCTATCTATTTTACTTATTTATTTTTGTTTACTCCCTGTCTCCCTGACTAGAATGTAATTTTCAAGAGTTTTAATGTTACTACTGTGTGTCCAGAGCCTAGAACAGGGCCTGGGACACATTAGGCACTCAATCAGTATTTGCTGAATAGTTAATGAATTGCATTTTTAGGTAAAATCCATAGCCCAAGCTTATAAAACTCTGCTTAATTTGTCTTCATTTCATACCCCTTTAATGTGTTTTTTTGGTCTGTCTACTCTGAAGAAATACAAGCTTCATGAGGCTTGGGGGTCTAGTCTGTCTTTCTATCTCATTGATATGTCCCCAAGATCTAGCACAGGCCTAGCACAAAGTTGGCAATCAATAAATGTCTAGGGAGAAAGTGAATGAATAAACAATGAAGTAAATAAATTAAGGAAAAAAACCCCCCAACTTTCTCAATGGTTAGAGCAGGGTTCAAATAGACACAAAGAAGCTAGGCCATCACTCTCCATGAGAGGAGAAAGGATATTCGTCCTGAAGCATCAAGAGTCCAAGATGACATACTCAGAATTCCTTCAGAGTCAACAACCTTCAAGAACATTTTTCCCTCTGAATAGTCTGACCAGTTACTGAGGGATAAAGAACAAGTGTGGAAATAGTCCACCTTCACCAAATGGGCTCCTTTTGATGTACTAGTCAGAGATGGCTTGAAATGCCTGGTTATGGACAATTAAGGATGACTGGGCTTTAAGACTCAGTAGTTTGTGCTTGAGACAATGATGGCTGTGTGGGAAGAGAAGTGGGAGGATGCCTTCCTGGTTGGGGGTAAAGTACATTGTGTGTACTACATGTATTTTATTGTTATTATATGTTTGCAAGAAGTTTTACAGCAAATTAAAGTCAGGTTTAAAGGGAAAAGAAACCACAAAAGGGAAAAATGCAATTTGGAGTGGAGAAGTTGGAGGAGCAGATCGTCAACCAATTTCATGAGAAGAAATCACTAAAGGCCAGGCATGTCATTTAATTGACACCACTGAATCTTTAAAATAACTTTTCATGGTAAGTATACAGTTCCCATTTAATAGATGAAGAAATGGGAGTTTAGAGGTATGAGGAACTTGTTCAAGTTCACATGGAAAGTAAGCCACACCCTGAGTGAAACCTTGATCCCTCTGCTGCCAAGCTCAGACGTCTCCCACCATAGCTGGTAGTCTGCCCCCCGTCCTCCAAATAAAGTCTTAGCCCCCTAGAGCTTTGCATCTGAGGTGACTGCCCCAGAGTTCCCTCTACAATGCTGTTTTATGATGTATTTCTCTCCATTCTCAGTGACAAGCATAGTGCCTGGTACATAGCTGGCTCTTCAATAAAGGCCCACTGAGTAAAAAATAAAAGAATGAACACATGAACAAAGGAGATGTCTTAAACAGTATAGCTTCCCTGTGAATCACAAGTTGAGAACCAAAAACACTTAGTTTCTGGGGCTCTTCCTCCCCACTGAAGCTCTCTAGGGAAAGGATGTCTCTTCAGAAAGAGCACAAAAGACCTGGCAAAAAGAGGCTGCAGTTAGTCTGGTGTTGTGTTTCCTCTGCCTGGATCTGGGCAATACTCTGGTTGTAAAGCCTGTAGGATTGTCTTCTGGTGGTGTAGCAGCTGCCAATAACAATAAATGCCAACAACATTTATTGAGCACATACTATGTGCTAGGCACTGTGCTAAGCCCATTCATGTTTTACTTTAATCCTAAAAAGCCTAAGAAAGGTAAATCTATTACTTCAGGTATAGGAAAGAAGATTTTGGCTTTATAACAAACATCAACTGCCAATTTGTGGGGCAAGTACTATAAAGTCCCTACTTTATCTCCTTTCTCTCCTTCAGTTTCTTTCTAAGATGTAAAAATATAATGCCTTCAGAAGCCCAATTGTTTGAGAATAGAGTCATCAAAAAAAGGATTTGCCCAGTCAAAAGACTCAAGAATCCATAAGTCATTGCATTTGCCCTGATGAATAAGGTAGGACAGGGCTGCTCTTAAAAAATACTGTTTTTATAAAAGGGAATGCATCAAATCTGATGTCAGAAGCCCTGCATTTGAGTCCCAGCTTTATGACTGACTGTGGGTCTTTGATTGTCATTAACCTTTGAAGAGCCTCAGCTTTCTCACATATGAAGTGGGGATAATACAAAACCTTTCCCCATGGGCTGGTACAAGGACCAAAAGAAGGAATGCGATTTGGATAGAGTGAACCCATCTATAAATGCTGACTATTCTTCTGTTTGGAGATGAGCTGGGGTCCCCCAGAACTCTTAAAAGTCAGGATCCACCATGCAGCCGCGGGAGAGTGTTGTCATCAGAGCTAGTGACAGTAAGTTTTTGTCCAGGATTGGACACAACTGTCCTGAGACTATTAGGAGCTATTTCTGTGTAGCATTTTAGTTTTTCCTTCCTATACATATGACATTTGTTTACAGCAACAAAGAACTGGAAATAGGGAGGTTTCTGAAGCACTTGGTTTTCAGAAAGGGTATTGTACTTGGAGCATTAAGAAGTGGGGTGAAAATAGTCTGAACATAGTATATTTCTCCATCTGTTTATGTCTTTTTTAATGTCTTTGAATAAAATTTTAGTCTTCTTTCTAGAGATAGACACATCTTTTGTTAGATTATTCCTACGTACTTGAAGGCTATTTTAAGTTGTCTATTTCAGGTATGCTTTTAAAAACTATTTGTGGCTGGTATATAAAAATGCAATTGATTTTTAAAATTAGTTTTATATGCAATCAACTTTCTAAGCTCTTATTAAGTCTAATAATTTATACATAGTTGTTTTTGGATTTTCTTTCTTTCCTTCTAATCCTTAATACCTTTAATTTATATATTTTTCTTGCTTTACTGAGCTGGTTAGGACCTCCAGGACAATTGTAAATAAAATTAGTCTTTTATTCTTGAACTCAAAGGGAAATTTTTCATCTTTTAATCATTAAGTATTATATACTTTTAAAAGTTATCCTTTATCAGTTTAAGCCAGCTATTGCTTCCTTAAGCATAAGTTTTTTTTTTTAAATACATATCCTTTATTAGTTTAGGAGGTTCTCTTCTAGTCCCAGTTTGTCAAGAGTTTTGTTTTTATGAAGAGATGTTGAATTTTATTAAAATTTTTTCTGCATCTACTGAAGTGACCATTTGTGTTTATCCCATCAATCAGTTAAGGTACAAATTACATTTTGATTTTAAAGTTATTAAACCAAACTTATATTCCTGATACAAATACATGGTTATAATGTATATTGTGGGTTTGGTTTGCTAGTATTTTAAGATTTTTTCACCTGTATTGAAAAGTGAGATCAACCTATACATCTCATTTACCTTTGCAAAGTGGGTTTTATCATCTTCATTTTAGCTGTGACTCCTAAGAAGTGAATACGTGACCAGTGTCACAGCTAGTTGGTGGCTATGCCAGGATTGGAAATAAGGTCTGTTTGAATACAAACCTGTTTGTTTCCTCTAAGCCACACAGTTGAACATTCATCAAGACTTCAAAATCAAATACCTAGCTCCTTAATGTTTTGAAAACATAAGTTTGAGGGGAGGAGCATGGTAAGGATAATAGCAGCAAATAGTTTGGGAGGCTGGGCTAATATTCTGATTCACCAAAGTCAAGAAGAAATAATCATCTGCACTTGAGGAGAAAATGTGAAGCCAAGAGCCTAAGTAGTTAACCGTGCAATTCCATAGGAATTGACTTTGCAAATAAGCATAAAAAAGAAAGAGAGAAAACACAGCAAAAGTTGCCAGACCAAAAGTATGTCACGAGATCATTCAGAGGCCAAGGGCAAACCAAATGACAAAAATCCACCTTCTCAAGATAAAAATATGGCTCCAGCTAAGTATTGTAATGTCCAGAAAATGTGTTACTGTGAAGGAAACTACTGATTATATACAGGCCAACTTGAGGGGAAAATGGAAAACCCACATTTTAGCTCTTGGATTTGAATAAACAAGAGAAAATCTTCAACAAGATGGAGGAAGCAGTCCCAGTGCAATATAAAAAATAAATTCAGATTTGTTGGATCAAAGACTTAAACAAGACAAGATACAATAAACCTCCTAGAAGAAAATATAGGCAAAACATTATCTAACATACATCTCAAAAATATTCTCCTAGGACAGTCTACCCAAGCAATAGAAATAAAAGCAAGAATAAACAAATGGGACCTAATTAAAACTTCTGCACAGCAAAGGAAACCATAAGTAAAACAAAACGACAACCTACGGAATGGGAGAAATTTTTTGCAAATGAAACTGACAAAGGCTTGATCTCCAGAATATATAAGCAGCTTATACGACTTAATAAGAAAACAACAACAACCCAAACAAACAAACAAAGTTTCCAAACTTTTTTGGAAACCAGACAACCAAACAACCCAATCCAAAAATGGGCAGAAGACCTAAACAAGCAATTCTCCAAGGAAGAAATACAAATGATCAATAGGCATGTGAAAAAATGCTCAATATCACTAATTATCAGAGAAATGCAAATCAAAACTACAATGATGTATCACCTCACACCAGTCAGAATGGCCATCATTCAAAAGTCCACAAATGGCAAATGCTGGAGAGGCTGTGGAGAAAAGGGAACCCTCCTACACTGCTGGTGGGAATGCAGTTTGGTACAGCCACTGTGGAAAACTGTATGGAGATTCCTCAAAAGACTAGGAATAGACTTATCATGTGACCCAGGAATCCCACTCCTGGGCATATACCCAGAAGGAACCTTACTTCAGGATGACACCTGCATCCCAATGTTCATAGCAGCACTATTTACAATAGCCAAGACATGGAAACAGCCTAAATGTCCATCAACAGATGCCTGGATAAAGAAGAGGTGGTATATTTATACAATGGAATACTATTCAGCTATAAAACCTGACAACATAATGCCATTTGCAGCAACATGGATGTTCCTGGAGAATGTCATTCTAAGTGAAGTAAGCCAGAAAGAGAAAGAAAGGTGCCATATGAGATAGCTCATATGTGGAATCTAAAAAAAAGTAAATAAATAAATACAAAACAGAAAGAAACTCATAGACATAGAATACAAACTTGTGGTTGCCAAGAGGGCGGGGGGTGGGAAGGGACAGACTGGGATTTCAAAATGTAGAATAGATAAACAAGATTGTACTGTATAGCACAGGGAACTATATACAAGATCTTGTGGTAGCTCACAGCAAAAAAAATGTGACAATGAATATATGTATGTTCATGTATAACTGAAAAATTGTGCTCTACACTGGAATTTGACATGGCATTGTAAAATGATTATAAATCAATAAAAAATGTTAAAAAATATATTCACATTTGTTACATATTTTTATAAACATTAGAGAAATGTGTTGAGCTGATTTAGTAGCCTATAGAGTACAAGGTGCTGGAGGGGTGGTATCTTCATTCCTTCAGGTGTTCCCAGTGGTGTCTATGAAAAGCTTTGGAAACCAGAGTGTAAATCCTGACATTTTTTCACACTTTACCCAAAGGACTTTTACAGCTATTTTCTCATAAGCTCTCTCATAATCTTCATGTTTCTTAAGTTAATGGGGTTAATCTCCCTCTTTATTGTCTTAATGTGCCAGACTGTGGCAATTTCTCTCTCCCTTCTCTGGGCTCTTGTCAAACCTTGTTGTTTTAGTCAGAGTACACTAACTGCTGTAACAAACAACCTCCACATCTCAATAACCTAACACAGTGAGTGTATTTCTGACTCATGTCACAATCCAATGCAGACTGGCAGTGGAGGGAGGAAGACAGAGCCCCTTACATCTAATGGTATCCAATGCTGGATCCTCTGACAGATGAGGGAAGAAGAGAACATGGAAAATTGCATGGGAAAGTTTCATGGCTCAGGTCTGGAGGTGGTGGTGATCACTTCTGCCCATATTTCATTGGCCAGAGCACAGTTATGTGGTTGCAAAGGAGGCCAGGAAATGTGTCCTTTTAACTTGCCCATGTTTTGATGAACAACTAGTTAGTCTCTACCACACTAGAATATGAGGAAGTTTAAATGAATTCTTGTAAAGAGTTTAGCTCAGCATCTCTGAGCACATAGTAACAGTTCAGTAGCACCATGTTAAATTCTTCTCAGTGAGGTGGGTACTAGTGTTAATCATCCTCATTTCAGAGATGAGAAACAGACTACAAGAGGTTGCTTCTTTCCCAAAATTGCATGGCTAGTAAATAGCAGAGCTGAGATTAAATCTAAATAGCTCTGACAAGGTCCATTTTCTTAAAAACTAGAATGTGTTTCTTTGAATGTAGGTTCTGCCTTTGTACAGACAGACCGGACTCTCAAGGGTTCCCCTATGCTCAGCATTTCTGATTTCCTGGAAAGTCTTGTACCCTTCCCATTTGCCATTCATAAATGAACCTGGATCAATCATAGCTAAAGATAAGATTGGCTAGTCCCACCATTGATCTCCAAAGTGGAATGTGCTCACTCTAGTGGTATGCAAGATAACCCCCTGAGGTGTGGTAACAATTTTTGTAGCTTCTATGAATGTTTGTTATTCACCAAAGAAAAAAAAATTAACCTCTGTTAGTATGGATTGAGCTTGGCATCCCCACACTGTCCTTGTATTTAATGTTCACATGTCACTGAGGTATGAATGGAGTTCTTTCACTTTCAACATTTAGTGACATATTGCGGTTCAAAAAAGGATTTGTGGATTTTTTTTAAAAATCTGATTTTCACTAAATTTCACAAAATGAACAATTGGTTTAAAAAGACTGCTTTTAGGTGGAGGGTATAGCTCAGTGGTAGAGTGCATGTTTAGCATGCGCGAGGTCTTGGATTTGATCCCCAGCACCTCCATTTAAAAAAATAAATACATAAAAAAAAAAATCTCGCTACCTCCTCCCCCAAAAAATATTGCTTTAAAAGATTCTGTGAATTGAAGATGATACATAGAAGGACCAAAAAAAAAAAAAAAAAAAAAAAAAGGCAGAACTGATACTTCTACTTAGTGTCAGTCACATTATGAGGTCAAATACAATGGTGATCTAATCAAACCTGACAATTTGACCAAAAAAAAGTCCAAAATTATAAAGCAGTGTATTTGAAATATAAATTTATATCCACTATTAATAACAAAGTACATAATCCTAAGTATATACTTTGGCCTGAGATAAAACTATTTTAACTTCATTTTATCCTTTAAAATTTCTGATTGTATCTACATTTCATAGTGGCTATCTTATACTAGTAAAGTAATATACATATATTGGCCCATATTAAGTGTACTTAATTAGAGATTACTGACTTAGACAAAGCCTTTCCACTTTTCTCCAGTTATGAGTTCTGGCCTGTGAACACAGCAGTGACTAGTACCTAATGATCATGAAAAAAGAGTTGCTATTACCAACGTTAGTTCAAGTTACACAGTCCAAGACATTAGTTCAAGTTACAAAGCCCAAGGAGATTCAGACGCTTCTGATGCAGATGGAAATCATTCATATGTAACCTCCACCATTTCACCTCAAGTAAACAACATAATCTGATCTCTCTGCCGATAGTTTCTTTGCCTGCAATATAACATTTGCTGCAATTATAACACTAGATCTACAAGGCAGTCATACTGACTTGAGGAAGTCCAGAAGGGTGTACTTCCAACCACTGTCTTTCAGTGTGACTTGAGGAAACCCACAAAGACCTCTCTTAACTCTTCCTCTTCCAGCAAAAGCCCCCTTATCTCATTCCTGCAAAGTCCCACTATTAGCATTTATTTTTATGAAGAGGACTACCTTCATTTCCCCTGGCCCCCAAGTTCACCTTCTCTGCTCTGTGCTTCTAGGCGTCAAGTACAGTTGTCCCTCCGTAGGTGGCAGGGATTGGCTCCAGGACCTTCTATGGATGCTTAAGTCCCTTATATAAAATAGCCTAGTCCAGTCCACCCACCATAGCGTGAGCTCGGCATCCACGGATATGGAGGGCCTACTGTACAAACCTCAGTTAACAGTACTTTGAATATAGATACTTGCTAATACCTGCCTGCGGAATAACACGCTCCAGCGGGCATAAAGGCTTTCTTACTCACAAGCTTTGGAGTTAGTGCTGACTATACAATCTTACGCATGTTACTAAACCTCTCTTAACGTAGGGTCTCATTTATAAAGTGGGAAAGTACTTTATAGGGCTGCTGTGAACGTTAAATAAGACAATATAGTTTTAAAAAAATATTTGGCTCATGTTAGGTGTTCAAAGAAAGTTATTACTATTTTCTCTACCCCTCCCACCCAACACAATAATAAATGTTGCTAGATGTATGTTAAGTGAAAAAAAAAGTGAAATTGATTAACTTTGTTTAAGTCCTGAGATTCTCTTATAAAATATGACTTTTCTGAGTAATAGTCACTAACATTTCAAGAGTGTTTAGTACATCTTAGGTACTATGGTATATGCTTTATACTCATTTAATCCTCAGAACAACTATATAAAGTAGGTACTACCTTAATCCTCTTTTTACACATGAGAGAACTGCCTGAGGTCTAGTAATTTATCCATATTTGAGTGTTGGAGCCAAGATCGGAATCCAGGTCCTTCTAACTCTAGAGCCCATATTCTTAACAGCTGTATTTACTACTGAGGAATACTAAGGTTTAATACCCAACTTTCAGTCATGCTTACGGCTGGCCCTGTGGTTTTTATTACCAAACCCAGAACAAGCTGTATATATTTGGATTTAGAGCAAACACTGCTTAGGCCTTTCACAAACACTTCATGGAGACTCTCCTGTTCCCTCCCCAGCAAGGCTGTGGCCTCTGAAAAGGAACATGCATAGCAGTGCCAGGAACCAGACCCTTTGAAGTATACAGCCCCGTGAAATCAGCCTGCCTGGGCTTTGGCTGAGCCCCATCTCAGTCAGCTGACAAGCAAAAGGGCCAGAGGCTCAGATGTAATCAGTCCCTGGACAGGCTCAACCACTGGACCTCGGCCTTTCTCAGTCTTTCTTATCCTTCCAACCTGATTTCACCACAAGAAACTTGTGAGGGAAGGCACCACTTCTTCAGGAGCGGCCCAGTGACACCCCCTTAGTCCCTCCCTTACTGACTCCCCACAGCAGACAGCCACACCTACTTCGTAAATGACAACAGTCATGAGTGGTAACCAACACTGGAAGCTTTGGTAGTGGATTCGAATGGAGCATAGACTTTGGTGTCAAATCAGCCAGGGTTCAAAGTCGCAGCTTTGCAACATTGCTGGGCAAATTGCCTAATCTCTTTAAATTTCAGTGTTCTTACTGATAAATTTGTGATGACAATATTAGCAGTATTTTACTGAGTTGCTATAAAGACTGAGAAACACGTGAATGGAATGAAGGCAATGCCCTTGGAGCAGTGCCTTTGCTTACAGTGAGCCCTCAAATGTTAGCTATAACTGTAGCCTGGGGCGAGTGAACCCTGGCAACTCAGTTACTCTTCACTCAGAAAGTTTTTGTGCAAATCAAAAAGCCTCTGTCATATAGTAAGTGCTCAGAACATTGATCCATTGGATTAACAAACTCCCTCTCTGTTTTCCAGTTTAGTAATAATACTAGTAAAAAACCCTCTAGTTTCTTCCATCACAAGCCTGGGTTAGATGCAGTACTGCCATCATGTATAAAAGGGACAACACTATTGGAGATTAGGTAAGCATCCAAATAGTTCCTTGAGTTAGACTGTGCTAGGTCCAAAGGATTTTACAGAAACTAAGGGCGACTAGATGTGTTTAAACAGCTTTATAGTTTACGTGGCATCCAGTTTTTCTTTAACCAATTTGATCCTCACAACTTTATGGGGTAGTTATTATTCCATATTTGGAATTATTTAGAATGTTTCTTTCACATGTCAGTCTCCTCTGAGACAGGACAATTTTTTCAACATTTTTCTCTACCCAGATAAAATTTCACAGATAAGGACACTGGCCTAAGTGTTTTAAGTGGGTTTCTGCGTAAGGAAAGGTTAAAAAAGAAATAGAAATTCCATCTAGAAAGCCAGAGATATGTTACCAACATAAAATTAGCTTTGGGACAAATCTTAATTTCTTTATCTATAAAATAACATAACCTCTACTTCATAAGCCTTAAAAAGATAAAGAATATAACACTGATCTTTTGATTGCAGCACATATTGGAGAACCTAAAAGCAAATTAGATACAATTTCTGCTCATAGAAAGCAAACTGAACATGACTGTTAGTTAACGGTCAGGAGACACAGAGTAATTTTCTCAGATCTATGAAGGACGAATAAAGGATGACAGCACCACACGGCACTACAAGCTAATGGAAAATGCATCCAAGCTGCTTAGGTGCACAGAGATATTTCCAGGGCTGTTCTTACGTGGGCACACAGGCGATTACAGAGGGGCTGAAAACATTACAAAATTATGGGTTTTGCACAAATGCAGTGGGGGTGGTTAGGGTGAGAAGAGGGACTTAGCTGTTTCTTTTTGTATGTAATGGGAGAGGTGACATCCTAGATGGGTCCAATGGGTCTACAGATTTTCTAAAATTCTTAGAGGTCCACGGACCCAGAAAACTTTCTAGGGCATAAGTAAAATCCCTACCCATTCAGCAAACATCTGTCAGACACTTACTATGTAGAGGCACTATGCTGTCTGTGCATGCATAGTGGAGAATTAGATGAGAAAGAAATATTCTGAATATTTCCAGTGAATTACGGCGTAAGTTTTTCTCCTTTTTGTTACCAAGACAAATAGGCTCCCTTTGTGATGTCTCTACCTAACTGCTTATCTCAGTGACCTAGAGAAGAGAGGCATGTATAAAGTGACTAGCACATGGCAGGCCCTCAACAGTTAGTTCCTTTCTCTTCACTTATCAAATTAAAGCCATGTACAGCTTCTCCTCTGCTTCCCCTCTCTAAATGCTACTTTTAACATTCACTGAAATGAAATCTTGTATATCTAGGCATATGTTATCCAGGATGAGAGGAGACAGGGTGTGATTTTCCCATATCTGTGCACATATAAAGGACAGCAGCATTATAAAAATCCTTAAATAATGTACATCAAATACCCAACATTAAAAGTTCATAGAAGGTACTGAATGAATGGCTCATTAAAAAACAAAAGAGAGAGAGAGAGAACAGGTGCAAACCCAGAGGAAGTGAGAACAGAAGTAACACTGGTTAAGTTTTAACAGGTTTCAGAGTCATAAAATGTGAGAACTGCAGGGAAACTCAGAGTATATATAGTCATTCTATAAGTGAGAAGACTGAGGGTCAGAGAGCTGTATCACCAAAGCCCAATTAAAATTGGCCTTAATTTTGCTCTGCAGCTACTGACATCAAACTACCTGAAATTTTAGGGGATCATAATGCTTGCTAGAGTTTGGTTATTGTTATCCACAGATGTGTCTCTTCAGTTGAAACTGGAGGACAGAAACTCAGAAAACACACACAAGGGTTTTGTTTCTAGTTGGAGAAAACTGAAATAGACTTTAGAATATACTTAATCCAACCTTATTTTTTTATGCAAAAGAAAAAATTTTTAATATGCATGGAAAAAATGACACAAAGTCTAAAGTCAAACAGCAAACTAGGATAAAATATTTGCATTGCACAGCACAATTTTTCTCAATGTACAAAGTGTGTTTACAAATCAGTAGGAGAACTAGGTGTGTTGATGGATGTTAACTAGACACATTGTGATTGTTTCACAACATATACAAATATTATGTTGTACACCTGAAGCTAGTATAATGTTACGTGTCAATTATATCTGCATAAAAACAAAAAATAATGGGGGGAAAAGACCAACACAACAAGAGACAAAGAACACAAACAGTTGAAATAAAAGGCATCTAAACATTTGTAAAGGTGTTTTGCCGACTTATAATAAGAGAAAAGCAAATGAAGTCAAGAGTAAGATATTGTCATTGCTGGTTTGGCAAAAATCAAAAGGTTTGGTAACACACTGGCCCCGCCATGACTTGGGAAACAGCCTCTCTCATACATTGCTGCCAGGAGGGCAAATTGGCACAACCTCGATGAAGGTAACTGGGCAATGTCCATCAAAATTACACATGCGCATAGTCTTGAATCTGACAATTCCCCTCCTAGGAAATTATATTCACACATGAATGTGATGTTGTATACACAAAGATGTCTCTTACAACATTGTTTGCAATAGCAAAAGATTGGGAGAAAAAGCCTACCTGTCCTTCACTCAGGACCGAGTTAAGCCCATTATGACGCATCCACACCACAGAATTTTTTGATGTCTTTTAAAAGAGCAGGTCTGTCCTATATGTATCGATGTGGCAGAATCTCCAATGTACAGTGAAAAAAAGCAAGGTTCAGAACAAGGGGTTACATTTGTTACCATTTGGATGTGCATGGGTGTTGAAGGAACTCTATGCATGTAGACTTGTGTATGCACTAAACGCTTCTAGAAGAATCGAAAGAAAATGATAACACCTATTGCCTCTAGGGAAGGAATCTATGCAGCTAGGGAGAGGGAGACTATGACAATCTACTTTTTTGGTATAATTTTGGTGTCTTTTGCATTCTCTGCCATGTTTCCTATTTTTAGGTTTTATTTTTCCCATATATGATTCTGTTTTTACTTGGATACCATATCATTTATTTTTTTTAATTGAGTAATAGTTACTTTACAATGTTATGTCAAATTCTAGTGTAGAGCACAATTTTTCAGTTATACATGAACATATATATATTCATGGTCACATTTTTTTTTCGCTGTGAGGTACCACAAGATCTTATATATATTTCCCTGTGCTATACAGTATAATCTTGTTTATCTATTCTACATTTTGAAATCCCAGTCTGTCCCTTCCCACCCCCCGCCCTCTTGGCAACCACAAATTTGTATTCTATGTCTATGAATTTCTTTCTGTTTTGTTTGTATGTATGTATGTATTTTAGATTCCACATACGAGTGATCTCACATGGTATTTTTCTTTCTCTTTCTGGCTTACTTCACTTAGAACGACATTCTCCAGGAACATCCATGTTGCTGCAAATGGCGTTATGTTGTCAGGTTTTATGGCTGAATAGTATTCCATTGTATAAATATACCACCTCTTCTTTATCCAGGCATCTGTTGATGGACATTTAGGCTGTTTCCATGTCTTGGCTATTGTAAATAGTGCTGCTATGAACATTGGCGTGCAGGTGTTATTTTGAAGTAGGGTTCCTTCTGGGTATACGCCCAGGAGCGGGATACCTGGGTCACATGGTAAGTCTATTCCTAGTCTTTTGAGGAATCTCCATACTGTTTTCCACAGTGGCTGTACCAAACTGCATTCCCACCAGCAGTGTAGGAGGGTTCCCTTTTCTCCACAGCCTCTCCAGCATTTGTCATTCGTGGACTTTTGAATGATGGCCATTCTGACTGGTGTGAGGTGATAACCTCATTGTAGTTTTGATTTGCATTTCTCTGATAATTAGTGATATTGAGCATTTTTTCACATGCCTATTGATCATTTGTATTTCTTCCTTGGAGAATTGCTTGTTTAGGTCTTCTGCCCATTTTTGGATTGGGTTGTTTGTTTTTTTTTCTTGTTAAGTCGTATAAGCTGCTTATATATTCTGGAGACCAAGCCTTTGTCAGTTTCATTTGCAAAAATTTCCTCCCTTTCTGTAGGTTGTCGTTTTGTTTTACTTATGGTTCCCTTTGCTGTTCAGAAGTTTGTAAGTTTCATTAGGTCCCATTTGTTTATTCTTGCTTTTATTTCTATTGCTTGGGTAGACTGTCCTAGGAGAATATTTTTGAGATGTATGTTAGATAATGTTTTGCCTATATTTTCTTCTAGGAGGTTTATTGTACCTTGTCTTATGTTTAAGTCTTTGATCCATTTTGAGTTTACTTTTGTGTATGGTGTAAGGGAGTGTTCTAGCTTCACTGATTTACATGCTGCTGTCCAGTTTTCCCAACACCATTTGCTAAAGAGACTGTCTTTATTCCATTGTATATTCTTGCCTCCTTTCTCGAAGATTAGTTGACCGTAAGTTTGTGGGCTCATTTCTGGGCTCTCTATTCTGTTCCATTGGTCTATATGTCTGTTTTTGTACCAATACCATGCTATCTTGATTACTGTAGCTCTGTAGTATTGTCTGAAGTCTGGGAGAGTTACTCCTCCAGCCTCTTTTTTTCTTCAGTAATGCTTTGGCAATTCTAGGTCTTTGATGGTTCCATATAAATTTTATTATGATTTGTTCTAGTTCTGTGAAATATGTCCTGGGTAATTTGATAAGGATTGCATTAAATCTGTAGATTGCTTTGGGCAGTGTGACCATTTTAACAATATTGATTCTTCCAATCCAGGAGCATGGGATATCTTTCCAGTTTTCGAAGTCTTCTTTAATTTCCTTCATCAATGGTTTATAGTTTTCTGTGTATAATTCTTTCACCTCCTTGGTTATTTATTTCTAGGTATTTTATTACTTTGGGTGCTATTTTAAAGGGGATTGTTTCTTTATTTCTCTGTTGATTCATTGTTAGTGTAAAGAAATGCAACTGATTTTTGAACGCTTATCTTGTAACCTGCTGCCTTGCTGAATTCTTCGATCAGCTCTAGTAGTTTCTGTGGTCCTTTTAGGGTTTTCTATATATACTAACATGTCATCGGCATATAGTGACACTTTTACCTTTTCTTTTCCAATTTGGATCTCTTTTATTTTTCTCTCTTGCCTGATTGCTGTGGCTAGGACTTCCAAGACTATGTTGAATAAGAGTGGTGATAGTGGGCAGCCTTGTCTTGTCCCAGATTTTAGTGGGAAGCTTTTGAGTTCTTCACCGTTGAGTACTATCCAAACTTAGTTTTTATAAGTGATGAAATTGAAGCCCAGAAAGGGCATTTGACTCTTTTCAAGAACAGGTTACTGGCAGAATCAGTACTAGAATCCCAGTTCTGTAGCTCCAGATAAAGACAGATCAGTCTTCACAGGAAGGACACTCCTCTTCAGGGCTCATCTATTTGGTGTTCCCTATCTTTGAGAACCCAGGACCCTTATACTTCTCAAAACACAAAACACACTACCATTATCTATCCTTCCAAGCACACTGTTCTACTGTCAGGCTCTAATCTCCAATTCCACCCACTGACCCCTATCCTCTTTCTAATCTAAGGCACACACACTACATACACCATGCACCCTTACCTTTTCTGAGTCCTAATTCTTTTCAACAGTTTGATCTACAAACTAAAATGTGGATGACAAGCAATGGTGTAATGATTCAGCCCCTCCCTGGATATCTGTATTTCTAAAGAGGCTTAACAGAAAGGGTACTGTCCCAAAATACACATTTTTTTTTTGAATTAGGAATATATATTAAACATTCAAACAATTTTTGAAAAATAAAAGTATTTTTATCAGAATTATAAAAAGGGCAGCACAAGAGAATTTGGGGGGGTGATGGAACTGTTCTAATCTTGACTGTAGTGGTGATTACATGACTGTGCATTTGTGAAAACTCATAGAATTATACACCAAAAAGAGTGAATCTCACTATGTAAATTAAAACATTTTTTAAAAAGGAGAAAAAAAGTGATTTCATAGCCTGTTAAAATCCTTTAGTTTTCCTGCCCAGAGGCAACTACAATGCAAAGCCGGTCTTATAGAGAATAACATTCTAGTGGTGGAAATTTAGTCAGAATCAGACTTATTGGAGAGCTATTTTTGGAAATAGTTGTTTTAGAACTCTTAAACCAGGAAACCATCTGATCCACTACAATATTATACAGCAGATTTTTCAGTTTACATATCTATTTTTCCACCTCTTTCCCAAAAGACTGTTAGACTTTGAAGGGCATGTGCCTATTTAGTTATCCTGGAGTTCCCAGAATCTACCTAGTATATCTGACACCTAGTGGATACTCAATGAATATTTGTTGGAGAAACAGAAGTCTTGTTTTAAGCACAGGAAGTGTGAAAATAAATATGGTATAGTTCCCGCTCTAAAAGAAACTTAAAACTTAGTGTCATGTACCCTGAATATAGTTAGTAGCGCACAAACAAAAGTGGGAAATAAAAGGACAGAAGGTAGGGAAAGATTTCGTGTAGGCTGATTATGTCAAGTGTAATCCTATCTTAATGTCCTATAATGAACATTGGTATATAGTGAGTAACAGGAGACCCTTTAATGTCCTTTCATAGAGCTGTGGCTGATGAAGAACATGGGTGACAGGAAAATAGACCAGATGGAGGTAGTCTATCTAAAAATGTTTTACCTAATTGCAGAGTATTTTTTTTATTTTTAAAGGCATTGAAGATGGAACAGCCTTTGACCAAACTACATCATCTTTGAATCTACAAAGAATTAGGTCCCAAAGGAAAACAATAATTAATGTCCTAAAAACTAAGTCATTCTGGACACATTTTACAGGTTTCTGTTAGAAGATAAGTATTATAGTAATGGCTTTATGGTCATGGCATTAAACACATGATATAAAGCTCAGCTATTAATAATATGTTTATTTTTAAATCAAGGCCCTCTCTCTACTGGGACTCAAAGGTTCTAATTCAGTCTTCTGTCCAGGCCATTTAGGTTTTCATAAACAACCACCTATTTCCTTCATTGTCTGAAACAGTTCACTCCACTAGCTAAAAATCTGTCACAAAAGAATCAGGTGGTAAGAGGTGTTGTAAATCAATTATTACTTACAGGATTAAACAATCCATCAAAGTATTATAAGTTTAACAACTTATTTATCCATTAAACAATTGCTGCCTGCCTACTGTATATGTGGCAGGCAGAAGGGTGTATTACCTACAGGTAACAGTAACATCTGGCTGCCAAAGGCAGTTTACTGGTTTATGATCCTGTCATGTTGCAGCTTTTTGCTAAAAGGGAAGGAAAGTGAGAAAGTAGAATCAAATTGTTTCCTAGACATTGTAATCAGCTTTTGGCAAGCACTGTCAATTTTAAAGGTGGTTTTCTAATTTTCTCCGTTGGCCTACAATTAGTCACAGGTTTGAATTGTAGGTCAAACAATAAATGCAATATATTCATAATTATTTTCAAAATATAAAATTATATCATTGGC
This sequence comes from Camelus dromedarius, assembly GCF_036321535.1. Lineage (NCBI taxonomy): Eukaryota > Metazoa > Chordata > Mammalia > Artiodactyla > Camelidae > Camelus > Camelus dromedarius. The sequence continues at coordinate 55,766,034 of NC_087447.1, read as the reverse complement.
CTGCACAGGAACTACAAGTTAAAAAAGAATTCTGGAAATTAGAATTATTCTGGAAAGTCTAGAACATACTGTCACTATGCTTATGCTTCTAAGTACCAAACCATCTAGATGACTATTCTGGAAAGAAAATAACTACAGGTCAATAATTCCTTACCATAAACTCTTGGGACCAGGTGTGATTCAGAATTCAGAAATCCTTAGGGTTTACAATGGCAATAAGGTCCATATAATGTATATTATAGAATGTCTCCAGCAGAGTCTGGGGTATCACACCATGATCAAACAGTATTTCTGCAGTGAAGTGAATAAATGTTCACACTAAGTAGTATGAGTAAAGCTTATAACTGGCTTCATACCAGTACAGGCCAGGCCAGGTTTTACTTCTCAGGTGCTCAATTTCTTTATATGTAAAATGAAGTTCCATTTAACTTCTCCAAGTTATGGATTGACCAACATGAGTGCCTGAGTCAGAAATGAAGTATCTCTCTCTACTATGCATTTAGAGATGCTGGTCTAGTATTCCTCACGTAGATCAAAAGGCCCTTGAAAATCACTTTGTGTCTGAATGATCTTTTGTCTAGGCTGCTTTATTGCCTTCTAAACAACCCATATGAAAACATACCCACTAATATTGATGGAGGGTGGGTGTAGGTAGGAGAGTGGGCATTAAAAAATCCTTTTAGCTGTAAATTACCAACACAAACCTCAGAAACCTTGAAATGTTTTTCCTGGAGGGTACAAAAGATGAAAAGATATCAAATAAATTGTGAAGGCAAAGCAGAGATCATTGCAGCATAAACTACAGCTTGTCTGTATTTAAGGTTTTAAAAATATTATGTATTTTCAAATGAGACTTTTAAAAATGTGATTTAAATAGTTATGGAAATTTTGTTGTATCATCCAGTCAGCTTCACATGGCTGTTTTCTCTCTTTGGGAAATGAAGGGAAAAGACCACATTTGTAGTCTTTGCCAAATAAAAGATACTTAGGTCTGGGACATTTACTTCATTTCCTTTGTTGTTTCACCTAAAAGTAAAAGATACTAGCAGCAGTTACTGTGTAGTAGACTTTAAAACCTGGGTTTTATTTTCAACTCCTCTCTATTCATTAATGGGTGACCTGGGTGGATTTGTGCTTTAATTTAAAAATGGAGGTGATTCCTACTCTGAAGTACTGTTCAATGAAAATGGTAGCCAAACATACTTACAGCTGTACTCACTAGCATTCTGTTGAGGAGAAAATAAAATATCCCTCTTCATTCACTTATTAAATGTCTGAGGAAGAAGAGGTATTTTTAATTTCCATAGTTGGAGGTAGATTAATGTTGAAATGTTTCAGCAGAGTCTAGAAAAATAGAGGTACCACAGCTTTGAGACCGATCAAGTGAGGATAAACTAGTTGAGCATGCCAGGGAGTTTCCTAGGCTTTTGGAATATATCAGATACAGTGAACAACAACAACAAATCCTTCTCTCAGGAAGCTTACACACCAGTGTGACCACATGAAGACACTAGTCCTACCCTTTAACTCTATCTATAAGACATATTACTTGAGTTACAAATAACCCCTCCAATCTGTTTACTTACAGAGCGAAGAGAGCATTTAGTCCGCAGTATGGTATTCCATTATTCACGTTATACCTTGATGAACTTACTGTTCTCTAAAACTGTGAATCCCTTACAGAGAAAGTTTCATTCATTCATTCATCCCGTTATCGAGCTCTTAATACTCTTACTACGTTCTAAGTGTAGTGGATACAGACAAGCTTGGATACTTTCAGACAACAGCAAAGGAGCCTCTTTCCCTGCCTGCCCCCACTAAACAAAAGGACATAATTTAGTACTTTCTAAAAACTATCTCTTTTCTTAAACACGAAAAATAAGGGAACTTCCTTAAGTCTACTTTATACTGCAACTGTTTTGCAGTTTTGAATTGTATGAGGTAAGGCATCACAAGTTTTTCAGTGCTTGGGTCTCTAAAGATCTTAATCAGGCCTTAGATATAACAGTGAAAAATAAAGTTCCTATCATTAAAAAGTTTAGCCAAGGTTCTTAACCAGGGGTTCACAGGTAGAATTCAAGAGTCCATGAACTTGGATGGGAGTCCAATATACTTCTATTTTCAATAGCTTCTATAAAATTTAAATGCAGGCAACAGATTACAAGTGTTAGTAAATGTGACTATCAGAGCTGAACTCTGGTATTCTCCAATTACGACTGTTGCAGACAACTTGAAATATCATATATACTCACCACTATGCTGAAATTTCAGTAGTTATTAGAGCCACTGCTAGATTTTGTTAACGAGTTAATAACATATACATTTCAGTATCAAAAATGTTTTAAAATTGTTGATAATTATTTCTTTATTGTCTCCCTATGTAATCCAATATACTGTGCTTGATGCTTTTAAAATACTTTTTTCTGAAGTGATCCATAGACTTCACTAGATTGACCAAGGGGTGCATGACACTAAAAAGGTTGACTCTAATGGTGGAGGATCATAGTGATCTTTGTACCTCCACAGTCTTTTAGTTGGTAACTACTCAATACATACGTATAGAATGAAAGAAATGGATTTAGAACTAGCTGAAACTGACCCCACCTCCAAATACTGATACTTTACATGTCTATAATATAGTACTGTAGGGCTTCTCCTTATTCAGAAATTTTTAATCAAATGCTTTACATGAAGACATGGATCATATAATTTGTTCATGTCCCCAAAATAAACTTTACCATACACCTCAATTAAGCAATACTTGATGACTATATTCTTCATTGAATATACATACAAAGAAACATTTTTAAAGTTTTGGCATCTATGTCGTGAAATTGCAGCAAGAATAAGTACTGATCAAAATGGAAAGAGTGAATTAGGCACACAAAAATGAGGAGCCTACGTATAAAGGGCTGACTTCGGCAAGTTATTCTACCTTGATGCTTTCAAGTAAAACTAGGTGAAGAGGAATCACCTGGCGAGTTTATTAAAAAGAGATCCTCAGATCTTGCCCTCAGATTTTTAAGAAACACAACTATGTTGGGACACTAGAATATGCATATTTGACATGTATTTCAGGAGATTCTGATACTGGAAGCCTGCAGACCACACTGTAGAGCTAACATTACAGAAAACTATGTATTTGGTGTTCTATGTTAGATGCTACCATATTTTTAAAGATAAGGAAACAGATTTAAAAAGTTAACCTTTTTATCTCACAGCGAAAAAAATGTGACAATATAGTATGTTCATGTATAACTGAAAAATTGTGCTTTACACTGGAATTTGACACGTAAAATGACTATAACTCAATAAAAAATGTTGAAAAAAAAAGAAAAAAGTTAACCTTTTAAAAAACATGTTTTCCCGGTTATTCCATATTCTTGAAACACACTTGATTTTAACAGACTTTCTCATTTTTGCCAATCTGGTGGGTGTGAAATGGTATGAGGTTTTTTTTTTTTTCAAGTTAAAAAAATTTATTTAATCTTATTTTGGGGGGGCAAGGGGAAGGTAATTACGTTTATCATCTATTTAATAGAGGTCCTAGGGCTTGAACCAAGGACCTCAATCATGCTAGGCATGCACTCTACCTCTGAGCTATAACCCCCCCTCAAAAAGTTAATTCGATTAAGCAGATACTTTACTTATGAATTTATTACACAAGGAATCCAAAACCCAGGCCTGACTCTAAGACAGTTCTTTCAAGCTATGCCTTTGGAGTTTCTTGCAGACCTAACATTCTTAAAGTAGGCCATAAAGCTTGAATTCACTTCAAGTATTTGCAGACCAAACTCTGTAAATGGTTTTATTTTAGATAACACTTTCCTTATATTCTCAATCTTTAAACTGTCAGTGATAGAGTCCCTGTTAATTGTAAATCATGGTATAAATATCACATGTAAGTTACACACAAAATATTTATATAGTATATAAAGTATCATTTAATAAGAAGTATCTGGTAAACAGGGACATTAACTTACAGCATCTAAGTTAGAGAGAATCATACTACTCATGTTAAAAACGGTTTAATTTTGAAGGATTATGTACTTTCAGTGAGTCCTAATCTATGGTGAGTAGACTTGCAAAAACCTTTTTGCCTCAAAAGTGATCTCACATGTGACAGTGCTTTACAGATGCATTCAGCTCTCACAGCAACGCGCTGAGGGAAGTACTATTCCCACTGCACAGATGAAGCTGAGGCAGAGTTAAATAACTTGCTCAAAGTCAACACAACTGGCAGAAGTGATTTCAACCCAGGCTGACTGGCTCTGAAGCTATGCTCTAAGCCACTGCACTATACTGCCTTTTGAGTGCTTATTAATTTCATGTTATTTCCTTAATTCTAAGGAAAACTTAATAAAGCTCATAGTATTACTCTCACAGGACTCAAAGTCTCAGACTGCTGAATATGCCCAAAGTCACATAAAAAGTGTTGAGATTCAAACCCAGGTCTTTCCATTGCTAAAACCCATACTCTGAACAGCTAAACCACCTTCTCACAAACCTATGGTGATGACTGTATATGAATTTATCCATCATAATGTGTAATATGAACATTTTAACAGCATGTCCTTGCCAGTGTTATCAGGCAAATTACTTTTCAGTTGTCTGAACTGTTAAATGTATTAAGTGAACTCTATACAGTACCAAGATATATTCTATGAGGGGAGGGTAGAGCTCAAGCTTAGCATGCATGAAGTCCTAGGTTCAATTCCCAGTATTTCTAAAAATAACCTAATTATCTCCCCACCAAAATAAAATAATTGATACAATAATAAATTTTAAAAATATGAATAAAATGTTAAAAAATTTAAAAGATATATTCCAGAAATCTAGAGTTATTTTAAGTTACACTGGGTCATACACAATTTTTGAGTTTCCACTTATTCAAAAGCAGAATGGGCTAAATGAGTAGCCTATATGAAGTTTTCTTAACCAGACCACTGAGCAGGTATTAGCAATTAACAATTGAATTAGTAACTAATTACCTTAAGTAAGTCAGCAATAAACAGGGGTGTCAAATAACCTTGTGAATCTGGGTATAACTCCGGGCTCATTACAATAAACACTCTCCTAACATTGTGTTGTCTTTCTCTCTCTCCAAATGGTCAGTGGCAGGAGACTGGGATTGTCTAACATTTGCTAGAAATAGGTTATTAGCCTGGACAGTCAAGTTTTAACCTAAACTGGGGGCTACATGCTGGATGTATGAAGGTTTGCACTATGACTGCAATCCAAAATGTAACTTGTAGCAGAGAAAAATTCAACTGGTAGCCACAAATCTGTCTTTTCTTGGAAATCTCAGGTATTTTTGGTGTGTATTTCATGAAAAGCAGTGAAATCACATTGGGACACACTGGGTTATTGTGCTAAGATCTAGCAATAACCAACTCCCTTTGATATATTTTTTGATTATACAAAATCTTTGCTGCTTCCTTCTTTTGCTGACATCTACCCATTTATCCCGCCAGTTAAAACTCCCAAAAGAAAACGGTAGCTCATTTATACTACTGGGTAATGGAACGAGAGTGAGTTCAAGTTATGGGAAATTTAGTTCATAACTATCAGAATTGGATTTTCCACTAAGATGTTTGCTTTTCTCTCCTTGTGCATTTTTTTCTGTGTTCTCACAATCATACCCTCCTCACTTCAGTAATCTGAAGATTTCTTCTCTTAGATTTCTCCTCCTCTACATAACATATATTGAAAATCACAGCTGGGCAAGAAACAGACAAGTCCTGTTCAAGTCTAACCTTCTGGTTCAACTGACACCAACTATTTTCTCTAAAAGTGGCTGTGAGGATCCCAGTCAGTTTGGCTAGAAGTATGAATGATATAGGTATAAGGGGCAGATATCTTTTAGAACAAGTCATTTTTCAAAAGAAGTTGAGGCTCATGGTCACTGCTGTGCTTTTTTTGGAACTGTCATAAAAACCACTATTCTTGGTGTACAAGTTTAGTTAAAGAAAGACCTAAAAAGAACTGAAAAGTAGGAAGGAAAAAAATCAAATCAAGTGAAAAGCACTGAGTATTATGTAGAAAAAAAATCACAAAAGTACCTCAGGTGTCTTCCCCCTCTACTCCTAGTCTGATTTCAGGGCAAGGTAGAATTTTAAGTCCTGGTTTCTTTGGGAAATGATTGAACTGCTCTAAAGTAGAATGTGATTTTGACCTCAAAGTAGCAAGATTTAAATATAAACCTTCTTTCAATCCCACATGCCCTCTGTAAACTATTATTTCTTGCCCCTTTCAGAGCCAAACTTCTTAAAAGAAGTTATCTATTTGTAGTACCTACTTCTTTCTCCATTCCCTTCATTCACTCCTCAAACTCCTGAAATCTGGCTTCCTCTCAGTACTTTGTAATTCTAAGAACTTCCACGTAAGAACCCAGAACTGCAACGAATGCAAATCAGGTTCCAAGAACAAGGAAAATGAGAGAGCAGAGTTTATCTGGAAAACAAGAAAATCCATCTCAGGCAAATACACTGCCAGATGAAAAGCAATAAAAATTGCTCATAGATTATCTCAGGACCAGCCAGAAACAAAGCAGCAAAGAACTTTAGAAAGACACACAAATATGAACACTGAAAATATAAGTCACGGGACTGAAACTCAAGAGGCATAATGCCCAATGTTAATGAGTAAACAGGATTGAAACGGAGATTCTTCCATTGAGATTGTCAAAATGTAGTAACTTTGAAGTTCACCACCAAAACCAGCCAAGTTACACTACTTTCACTATTCTCAATTTCTGAGACAAAATAAATGCTGTACCATCCTATCGTTAGGAAAGCATTCCACTGAAATAGCATGGTATGGTAAAGGTCCTTTGTATCTCTTATGTAAGATGCTATTTAGCTGCAGTACAGCAACTGTAATGAAGTGCTCAACTATGTGAATGTTATTTGCTTCTGAACACTACTACTTATGCAACTGCTTTATTTCAACATGTTGAAAAATTTAAAGCTTTTCCGTATTTTTCTGCCTTGTATGTAAAACACTATGAAACATTCACAAGCTCTACATATGCTGACATTGAACCAACAGAATAAATCCTGTCCAGTTAAAATAGGGACAACTGCCAAGAAACTATGAAAGACCCATATAATACATTAATGACTAAAATTCTGGTGGGAGAGGGTAAAGAAGGGGGAAAGCTGAGTTTCATTTTGGCTCAAAGTGAATAAAAAATTACATCTTAGGTTATGTCAAGGATTATGGTTACTGAATTTTATCTTCTGGTGGTGGATGGAGGAGCTCAAACAAGTCTGTAGGTGATTCTATTTGTAAGCACCTATGTGCCAAATTCATCAAATTATGAGCTAGGCATGAAGAGGGTGACTGATGAACATTTCCTAAAATGTTTAGACAGCATTCACTGAGGATTAACCTTTACACCAAGTTCAAAAAATACAGCATCGTCAAAAAATCCGTATCAAATTACTTATGAATAGGTACCTATTTACATAATTGCTTACAATTGTGTATCTCTGCAGTTTCCTTACATGGCTATATTCTTGAACATATTTATATTGGATTAAGTTCATCTTCATATACTTATTCTTGCAAAAAATGTTTTCTAGTGTCACTTTAGTTATCAGACCTATTAAAAACTGAGAAATAAAAATCACAGAATAGATGGTTTGCTTTTCTGGTTAATCATTAGCTATGCACATTATTTACCACACTTACAACTTTTGTGGCATATGAAATCTAGCAGCTAAAATCATTCCAATCTGTTGCAAACACAAGAGTGGATCAGCTAAACAAGACTAGAAAACATACATTTTAGTTTTCTTAATATTGCTAACTCAAGCTGTTTAAAATATGAAATATAAAGTTTCAAGAATGAGTTATACATCTTCTATAGACAAACTCCAACTGCTGAATGCTGCATGGCACGCTCATCTGTGTCCATTATAGAAATATACACCCTGGAAAATAGTTAGCTCAATTTAAGTTTACAATATAATATAAAGTTAACTTTGCTAAAATGTTTTTCATTTTCTCCCTTAAGTTTGCTTGTCTCAATTCTATAATCAGGTTAAAATAATTTTTACTGTAACTACTGAGTTTCCATCGCCTTTGGGTTGCTGACAGTTCATTTCTGAGATTGGTAAGAAAACTGATTCTATCTTGGAAGAGATACAGAAGGACAGGCAACATAACAGATAGCTATTCTCTTAAACTTCATAGCTTGGAATATAAAAGCATTATTTTAGAACTTTGTTAACACGATACAATTCTAGTATTTTTCATACTTTAGATCATCTTCTTTTAGAGGATTAACTACAGTGATTCTCAATAAAGACAGGGCCTAATTTTCTTAATCAACTGTGGGACTTTTTCAAACTACACAAGTACGCAAGCAAAATTTTACTGTTATGTAGTTTTTTTCGACTTCAGTCACCCCAGGCACTACCGTGATCTCAGAAAAAGGAATTTTACATTCTTTATGTAGTATGGGCTGAAAAAAAATTGCCCTGTATCATCACTTTATCAAAGGAAAAACTGAAACTGTATTTTGCTAAGAATTTGGTCATACAAGTTTGACTCATCGACAAATAGTTAAGAGCAGATGTAAGGTAATCCTTGTCCTTGGGTCCTAAGTAGTATGAGACTACTTAAAAAAAAAAAAAACCCACAACAAGTTTACATGTTCCAAAATCCCATGCTAAATGCTTAACATAATTTTGTTTAATCCTCATCATCACCCCTATGAGGCTGCTATTACCACTAAGGGTTACTAATTTTACAAAAATTAGTAAGCCATTCAAGACAGGTTTCAAACTGATGCAGTAGGAACCCAGTGGCCACTGATATTACTGTCCAAAACACTGAAGTCAGTCTTCATATACCATCTCCAAGAGGACCTCCCTCCTTGACAGACTCATTAAGTGTCTGACTCTTGGGGCTGCTTTAAAATTTTCACCTGCCTGTTCTGTCTTGTCTTTATTCTTTAGCAGATATGGATGAAAGAATGTTACAGGATTTTGAATGTAAAGATCACAAATTTAGTGACTGAGTAAAAGAATCTGGAGCTTAAAAAAAAAAAAGACACCCAAATGTACCCAAATGCCAAGAATACTATGATAACATCAATAATTAAAAAAAAAATTAAGGATTAGGGCAAGGAGTTACTAAATTATTTTCAGAAAATTCTAGTATCTTGTCGTCTAGATACTTCAGTTTCTTTTAAATACCTGAATAACTTTACCTTAATTTTGTCAATAGTGTTAGGCTCTTACTGGGTAAGTGTCTGTTTACTTTCTGAGTATTAGACTAAACCCACACTCTAAGAAATATCCACAAAGTCAGGAAATGTGGTAGTCTTAACGCTAAAACTGATTTTCTTTTCCTTCCCTCCTTCCTTCCTGCCACCCTCAACTACCATGTATAAACTGATCCCTAGGTCATCTACACATCTTCAAAATTCATTCATGAGTATAAATAGTAATAAACCTTTGCCAAAACTTTTGTTACTAGTTGTGTGACACACCAGAGAAAAACACAAATATAAGATGTGGAGGACTGCTCTACCCTACCCCTGTACATGCACCAGTTTTAAAAAAACACAACAGCTGGTTACAACCCTGGAGAATAATTCAGCTGAGGCGAGTGGGCAACAACTACACGTTTCTAGAGTTCTATAGGTGATCCAGACACTTGATGGCTGCAAAAAAAAATCCTTGTTCTAACAGCAACTAACGCAGTACTCTTTAATGAGTTGCCTAAAATTATAACACAAATCAATGTCCTAATTCTCTTTTGAAAGATGAAAAGAATATAGGTTTTTTTTTTTTAAATCTACTTAAGACATTCCTAATTTCATTTTTCAGTTTTCCTAGTCCAGGTTTTTCTCTGGGACACTGAGGCTGTTCTTTCAGAAGCTGGCATCATCAACTCCTCAAATATTAATTTTGTAAATGAAATTTTTAGAGTGTAGGATTTTTCGCCCTAAGATTATAGAGCCTTTTTTTTTTTTTTTAAAGCTATTAACTAGCTTTGTTTCATTTCTTTATGGTTAGATGTCCACTGGGTATAAGGCTAGAAAAATTTCTAACTACCCAAACATGACAAATTATAGAAATCACTGCATTATACAGGTCTTATTTCTGACAGACAGTATTTCTGAGAAATCTGCTGAGTTCCCCCACTACAAATTTGTCTTCCACAGTAACTCAAATTAAGGTTACTGCTTATACAAAGAAATAATATTAAAAAAAAGTTTTAACTTGAACAAGGTAAGTTTGAATAAGACAACACCACCCGAATCACCACCCCCTAAAAATAATTTGTAAGAGTCTGAAACTAAGCCTAAATGTAAACCTGTTCAGCCTATTTTATCTTTATTATGCTTAAAACACTTCTGTACTTACTGAAGATCAGAAAGAAAATAGTGAAGATTTTGTTCCTTTTCTTATACTTACCACCATTACTTGCAAAGAAGGTATTTCTGAATAACAGATATCTGCATGAGCCCTTCCCATTCATGGATAAATGAGACCAATATATGCTACCTTTACTTAAAAATGAAACAAAGCCATTCATCTTCTGACTTGCCCGAGGAACATGACATACATAAGATCATTCTTCATAAAACTGTGTAGTTATCATCTGCATACATACGAGACAGTCCCTACCATGTTTTTGTTGTTTATAATCACTGTATGTGGCCTTTCTTTGATAGAACAATCCATTTATCAGCTATAATTTTAACTCCTAAAACGTGAAGTACATACCCCATCTGACCTAAAATGATTTGTTAATTCTGTTTTCAGAATAATACGGAAAAGGAAAGGAGAGAAACAGCACAAATATATCAGCATTTTTAGCCCTTCAGACACTTTCAGGAAGAAAAGAATTTCCCATCTTTTCAAACTGTAGAGAGAGTCTGAAAAAGAACAAACACACAGCACGGTTTTAGTAACACAATTGGAAAAAAAATACAGTTCATTTGAGATACTGGGCAAACTAAAGACCAATGACTTTGGTTTGTTAGTTAAAAAAAATCAGTTCCTAAAGTAGTCGTATTTATGGAGTTCCACAAACTAAACACTAAACGTAGTTTTAAAATAAGTTGGTGATCCATGCTACTTAAGATCCTATCTCCGCAGTATTTTTGCACACACTCTAGGTTTATTAAAAAACCCGGGTTACTCTGGAACCAATCGCCAGCCGTCTGCAGGCCTAACATCGGTATTTCCTTTCAGCATCTCCCTGCTTTCGCGGGCAGGTATGCAGAGATAGTTTTAAACCAGGTGTGTTCACTCCTGTAGGATTTTCCCTGTCTTTTCTTTATTGCGGGGCCAAAACACTGTCCCTTTCCAGCTTGGCTGCTTTCCAACAACTACTTCTTTGGAACCTTTTGCAAATCATTCCTGTATGAAAAACCAAGGAGGGTCCGACACTTTGGGGAGGGGTATGGATGGCTGGAAAATGAATAACAAGAAAATAAAAATAACTTCGGGAGGGAGAGGCCAGTTCCGTAGGTTGAAGCTGCTCCGACCAAAGACGAAAGGGTCGCCACCCGGGGTCCCCAGACCCCCCCCCAAAAAAAAACACAACCGCCCCAACTATCCTGTTAGCCGGTCTAAATGATGCTCTGTGCCCAGAAGTAAACTGACTCCCTCAATCCCCTGGTTATAGAACCGAGCAAAAGGCGTAGAAGGGACTCCGCAACCGCTGCAGGGCCGTGCAGCCCAGGCCCATTCGGCCTCTGATGCCGCCACCAGCCGGACGCGCCCTACTCCTTCCCCAGATGCCGCCTCCACCCCACCCCCCTGGCCCCCCGGTTCGGAACCCAGGCTTTCCCACTGGCTTGTCCTGCTCCTCACCGTCCCCTCTGCACCACAACTCGGCTCCCGCGCTCCCTAAAACCTCAGCCGGCTCCGCGGACTCGTCCCGGCAGTCCTAACATGGCGGCCAAGTCACCTTCGCTCCCTTCGCCCGCTTTAGGCGCGTCCGACCTTGGCGCATTTTGGGCATTGTAGTTCCGGCGGTAGCCTCGGTGTCCCGCCAGACCGTGAGGAGACTACAACTCCCAGAAGGCACCGCCCCTGAGCATGGCTATTGGGGTCCTTTGGACAGAGGGATGATGTCATTGCAAAAACCCTACTGCATTCATTGTGCTACGGTCTATCCACCCCCCTGCTGCTGCTGCCGCTGCTGCTGCTGCTAGGCTTGCGATTGCCGCTCGCTCCAGCTGAGCTACGAGTAGCAGCCGCACCAGGGCAGGAACTGACTCCAGCCCTCGGACTTAGGACATCGCAACACCTTCCCTTGCGTGTGTGATTCATTCTCACATCCTTTCTGTTTATGCCTGGGGTGGGGAGAAAAATCCCAAACCAGGTGAGTTGAAGTTGATTTATTCAAATGGTTCTACCAAGTTATTCCTCCCGCTGAGTTCTCAAGGCTTTCTTTCGGGAACATGGGGGCGGGAGGATTGGGGAGGTGCTCGCAAGCGCTGCTAAGCAAAAAGCTCTGTGCAATTTGGGTCACTGCAAAGAACAACTCCAGCAACCTTCCCCCGCCGGAGGACCGATGCCTGCCAGTGCCCTCGCAACTCCCCTCAACCTTTTTGGAGCTTAGGAGAGGGGGCTGGGCTGGGGAGGATGTTGGGAAATGCTCTTGGAAAATCAGAAGAAGGCAGAGGTGGGGGACTGCAGTCCTGTCACATAACGGCCCGAGTGCTGCGATTTGAGTGGGAAGGGGTGATGGCGTGGGGAGAAATGGAGACAGTGATTTTATGTGGTCGCACTACTTTGGAACATTTCTGTGTCTCTTGAGCGAGCACACACTATTCATTTTAAAGACGAGCGTGCTTCTTCTGAGTAGGTTAAGTTTTGTGGGGCTTTATTATATGTGCGTGTGTCTACGTCGTTAGTCTCGCCTTTTCTGCTGATTTGAGGTGACGGTGTCCTTTAATGGTGCACTCCGTGCCAGTTAGAAACATTTCACGTGTCTGGGGAAGGTTTTCTAAGGCTGCTAGAAGCTGCATTTTTGTTAAGTGTTTTCTTCTCCCGACTGCAGGATTTCAGAATTGTTTGGAAGTGGAGCCGACAGATTTGTGCTTGTGTTGAGTGTTTTAAATTACATTGCAATAGGCTCCTTGCCACTGACAATGGTACCATAATGAGCTGCTGTTTCCTGAGGCACAGTCACCAGTCACAAATAACGGTTTGGAGAAGGAATCATTAGGGACACTCGGGTTCAATTTACGCATTAGAGAAAAGAAAAGTTGGAAGCGCTTTTAACCTTCATTTGCCATTACTGAAAGGTACGCATGGAAGAGTGATCCTGGACAGGGAAACCAAGGAGCATAGTAGAGGTTTTGTTTGTTTATTTGGGTTTTGAGGGGCTTTTTGGTTCTGTTTTTAAACAAACTGACACGTTTAATGGGACAGAGAGCATTCTGACTTGTATGGTGTTGGCTCTCTTGTAAGAGTTATTAGGATCATTAGTGCAATAAATATGTTACTTTGAAATAAACAGCTGGCTGACTCCAGAACAGATGGGGCCAGTCTTAGCTGAGAGATGTACAACCTTGGAAATGAATGGACCTAGGGTCAACCACACCCCCTCCTGGAATGTCAAAAGGAGAAATGCCAGAGTGTTTTATGCTTAGCTCCAAAATGCCAAAGCTTTTCATAGCCAAGTCAGGCACTGGGGGAAAGTCATTACTGGTTGTCTTCTGCTGCTGAACCAATTTTGTTGATTTTTAATTCAGACCCTTACATCTCCAAAGTTGCAGCTGGGTGATGCTTCGTTAAATGCTGCTTGTTACTGAATGCAAGGGACAGTCCATTGTATGGGCTTTGTAGTAAGGTGATTTATTGGGATGCAATGAGCAGCTTTGGGATTTGGGAAAAGATGGACTGCCTGGCTTTGCCTCTCTGTCACTCTGTTGCTTACAGCCTGCTTTTCTGAACACCCTACCCACCCCCACCCCCTTTTTCCTTTCCCCACCCCTCTGTTTCTTGAAGTTCTTTCAGATTCTTTCCCTTTCTCTGCATTTGCAATGCTCATTTTCCCTCTGTGTTTCAAAATCTCCCTGTTTTTGCTGGGATAGCACATCTCTTTCTCTAAATCTCTTTCCAGTCTGTCTGAATACCCTCCTGTCCCTTCTCTACTGCACCCAGAAACTCCAGGGTGAATCAGACTGTGTGAATATTTATCCTACAGAGTCCTTATTGAAGAGGCTTTGCCTTTTCTTTTTCTTGCAGTTGGTGCTTGGTAGGATGAACGGCAATGAACCTGACCCCTTGGCCTGGTTTGTGGCTTCTGTGACAGACATAATTTGTCCCTCACAGCACGTGGGCAGTGAACTGTTGCAGTTGAGCTCATGTCACTTTTCCTTTCATTGGTACCTGTGTTAAGAACTGACAGTGGGTTAGCAAGGTTTTTAAATGCCCTACACAGAATGTTCTCATAATTCCCAAAGAAAAAGTAGACTTTGAATAGCGGCTTTTGCCTCATTTAATATGCTTTCTTTTTTTTTTCTTTCCCTGGTTCAGTAAATGGTGGGAAATGTCCCAACCCCTCCCTTCCCTGTTGATTGCTGAGGAGCAGTCCAGGTGGCCAGACTACCCATATGGGGTTTGTTTTTTTTTTTTTTTTTTGGAAGTTGCTTGGAGCAGCAATAGTGTTCCCTCCTGTCGTTTCTTCTCCTTTGCGGATGAAAGAAGTTTGTTGTTTCATACCCCAACTATTAAGGAGGAGGGCATGGTGGTGGTTATGTTTATTTGTGTAACGGCTGTGCTTCTCTAGGCGTGAAAAATCTAACTGCTGCCCATCTGGAGGCAACTAGTGTGACAGGCAGATTCAGAAGCTCTCATCATCCACCTCTCTTATCACCTTCATTCCTGTTTCTTTTTCTCAGTTGCTCCATCTCCTACCCAGGCTTTTTGTTGTTTGAGGAAATAGAAACGAGCTGAAGGGAAGGTTAGATTTGGCCCACTGTCTCTGTGACCTTGAATAACTATGCATTTATTTCTCCCTCAGTTTAAATCTTTTGCAAAAGGATAAGGATCCTTGGTCCTTGGTTTTACTTGGCCTGATGTTATAGCCCCAGCCTGTCCTTCTGACAACATATACTATGAGCAGCTACTGTGTTCCAAGACTGGATACATCAGTGAAAAGGGAAGCTTCCCCTGCCCTCACGGAATTTATGTTCTAATAGGGGAGAGAGTCATTGGAGAAGTAATTGCAAGTGCTATGGCCAAAGGGGATGTACTACAAGGTGGGATGGGAGTGCTTAATGTGGTGTGCTTCCCTTGTCTGGGGGAATCCGGAAGCCTTCCTGTAAGAAGTAACATTTAAAGAGACTTGGAGAGTAAGTGGAAGTAATTTAGGATGTCAGTGGGAGGTGCTGAGAGGGCAACAGAGGGTTTCTGACCAGGTAACTGCATGTTCAAAGTACAAAGGAAAGCGTGCTGACTATGCGTATTTAAAAGGTTAGTCACTATAAGGGGGCAGAGCAAGAGGAGAGAGACCAGAATGAAGAAAATTGAGGCTGGAGAGGTGGACAGAGTCTAGAGAGTGGGCAGTTTTCTGAACCACAGGTGAATTTGGTCTTTATTCTAAGTGAAGGGCTTTAATTAGCTAGATGACTTACACATGCAGGCAGAATGATACTAGAAACATCACCATAGCTGTTAGGTGGAGAAGAGATGGGAGAGAATTGGCCAAAGTGAATGAACGTGAGATAAAGTAGCAAGTCATTTTTGTAGGCTTCGTGCTCAGTGGTGGTGACTTGGATCTAGGGTGGTGGCAGGGGGCTTGGAGAGAAGGGAAGAGATTGGAGAGACACGAAGTTTGAAGATTATAGTTGATGAGATGGTTGACTGATTGGTTGTGGGGTTAGGGTAAAGATGAGGGTAGTCAAGGTGACTTGAGTTTTTCCTTGAGCCACTGGAGATGCCACTTACTAGAGAAAGAGAACAGTGGTTGGGGACCAGATTTTTGTTTGTTTGTTTTTTTGAGAAGGAGAGACTTTTGGACATACTGAGTTTGAGGTTCCAGAAAGACATTCATCTAAGTTCTTTCTCTCACTCACCTTGTCCATGTGTAGGATGCAGCATGGTGGAAAGGAGGAGCGCTCTGGTGAGGCTTTCAAAGACTGAGTACTACTTATTTATTAGCTGTAAGATGTTCAACACATATTCTTTTACTGAGCTTTAGTTTCCTCATCTGTAAGATATATTTACTCCACCAATTTATACTGATCACCAGCTATATGTGCGCTGTGCTCGGAATACAGCATTGAATAAGACAGTGTTTGCTTTGGAAAAATTCACTCAGGTGAGGGAGAGAAACATCAATAATCACTTACAGAGAGGTCTGTAAGTGGTGCCTGGAGAGCACAGCCCCAGGGGAGGCTTTTTTGCTTCTTTACTGAGATGGGATGGGGCGGTGTTCACAATGTGGTAGGTGACCTTTGACCTGAGACACAGAGACAGTGGAAAAAACTCTCCAGAGTGGGTTCCCAGGCACCTAATAGAGCACTTTGCACAAACTGGAGAATCTGGATGTTTGTCGATTGAGTAAACTAGCCTAAGTCATAAGGGCCCATTCAAAAGCAGGAAATAGCAACACATTGGAAGATGCCAGTTAGCAATGCAAATATAAAATGTGAAATGCTTTTAACAAATACATTGAAATGAGGAGACCTGATTCTGAGGAGACTTGCAGCCTTTGAGATGTCTTGTGGGTGACTGTCAGGGGAAATTCAGAAATATTTCAGATCTGGTTTCTTTTGGGGCTGAACTTCCTTTATTCCAGTTAGTTTCTCAAAAATAATTTTGATTGTATAGAGTTCCCTAAATCAGTGCATTTCAGACTTTTGAATTTTATAGATAAGTAAAAATACAAAAAATAAGATAAAATTGGGTGAGATAAAAACCTTGTTGCTAAGGATTATTTTGCCATAGTAAAGATATTTTAAAAATATGTCCTCCTTTGCTTTATCTCATGAAATAAAAGGCATTTAATATCAAAAGTTGTAGAAAAAGCATCATTTTAAAATTCAAGATATATTTAGCTTTATGAAAAATTCCCTACATTGTCTTTATTTTTTTTTTCATTTTGTTGCAGAGTAGTAAAAAACAAGACAAACACACACCAGAATGTTATAATAATTTATAGGACGATTGCCCTATTTTCTTGGCTACAGTAGAAATGTGGCCCATCTCCAAATAAGATTTCCAAGTGTGGAAGAATTGTATATGGAACACAGAGACTTTGTTTTCAGTTTCTTCTCCATGGGAATCCAACACTTGAAAGCTAGGCAGGCCTTCTCAAGATTCGTCTGTCTAAGGTAGGGCTTCTTTACTTGTCCTTGGAGGATCTTCAGGGATCGTCATGAACCCGGGAGATCATATGTTGAAATGTGTGTGTTTGTGTGTGTGTGTATGTGTGTGTGTGTGTGTGTATAAGTTCACATGTGCATATGCACATTTTTCTGTCACTACATATGTGTCCTCCAGCAAGTGACTTAACCTCTTTGAACCTCTGTTTCTTTGCAAGATTGTTGTGAGCCTTAAATGAGATAATATATTTCAAAATGTCTGGCACTATGCCTGGGATGGCTGGTGCTCATGGGAGCTGTTTTTTGACATTATATTTATTTATTGTTTTAAATATTTTATTTATTGGCTGATGCTTTCTTAGTACCCACAGTGACACAGTGAAGAAAAAGATAACTCAGTGTAACTAGACAACTTGATGCAGTGGGAAGTACACAATATTACCAAGGTAGAATTCTTGCCAGAAATGTTTAACTTAAATCTAATCATGAGGAAAGAAACAGGCAGATCCAGATTGTGGGACATACTGCAAAACAGCTGGCCTGTGATCTTTGAAAATGTCAATGTCATGACAGAGAAAGAAAACAAAATAAAACAGTGTATGGGGGACTAATCTAGATTAAGGGAGACTAAAGAGCTATGACAACAAAATGCAGCATGCAACCCCTGATTGGATCCTGGACTTTTAAAAAAAGCTATGAAGGACACTGGGGGCACAATTGGGGAAATTTGAATGGGAGCTGCATAGGAGATAATCGGTAACAATGTCCGTTTTCTTGGATGTGATAATCATTCCGTCTGCTTAGGCTGACATGTTGTGGATACTGGTGTCCAGATCAGTTGCGGTTCCTGACTGTCGCCTTTAGGCAGGTCACAGCAGAGCTAGAAGACATCAAGGAGTTCTTCAGACGATAGTGATATTCTTGGTCACTGCACGTAGTGAGTCAGCCTGTGGACTGGAATACCCTTTGTTGGGGGATATTGTAAGTGATCTTTTCTGTCCTTTCTAACCACGATCCTGTCATTCCCTAAGAGTGCAAACTTCTACAGCTGGCACTCTTTATATCTAGAGGTAATAATGCAGGTGGAACTAGCTGTTTGCAAAGTGAAGAGGGAAGGATGGAAAAGAGGACATAAATATATATCTTAAATTAGTTTTTTGATTCTAGACATAAGATTAATCAAAATTCATCACAGAAATACGCAATGAACTACAAAGGAAAGTTACCCTTAATTCCACCCTACATAGTCAGCTGTTGAGATTTTGATGTTTATCCCTGTCAGTTCCCCCCACACATATGCTTATGACACTATTATAGTACATATTCTGCTTGCTCTCTTTTACTTAACATATTTTGTGCATTTGCCCCGTGTATTTGCAGGTTCTAGGCTACCCTTTTTAGTGGCTGTTGGACACTGCTGTGGTGAGCATTTGAGCATGCATCCTTTTGTAATGACCTTGTGGGAACATTTCTGTAGGATTTATTTCTAGGGATGGAAATGCTGGGTCAAAGGGCATGAACAGGTTCCCTTTAATTGCCCCCTGATTTAAATTCTCATCGCCGTCTTTGACAGTGCCATTTCTACGTACTTTTGCCAAGTCCTTTAGCCACTTGGGCTACCCTCTCTTACTAAGGGAAGGAAGTTGTGATGGTGGACAGAAAGGGGGCCAAAATGGAATTTGAGTTCCTGCTGGTTTTTGTGCTGGCTGCAGTAAAGGTTGATGTGTAAATAACATGGAAACCTCTGGAAGAGAGAAAATATTTTATCCTTGTCTGCAACACAGCACAATTTTTTAAAAAGTGAATCGAAACAATAAAGCAGCCAAGAGTCTTCCCTAGAAAATCCTTCAGAAAAAAGTAATTTTGGAGTTAAGGTTAACTTCACTAAAATGTGGACACCATCAACCTTGAGATGAAAATAACCTCTTCTGCTCACTTCCTCTCCATGTCAGTCACACAACCACACACGAAAGGGGAATTTAAGTTCCATTCTTAATATCTGAAGCAGGTAGTTAAAAGGCCTGATTGTTCATCTTTCTGAATATCAACAGAAGCAATCCCAGAAGGCAGATTTCTGGCATTTTTTTGTAGAAAAGGCCTGAGTTTAGGAGTGGCCATTGGTGACTCACCCTCTCCCATTGGAGACCCTGTGATCACCAAGCTATGAATTATTTCCATTCTTTTAGCCAGTTATTTTCATTCTTTTGTGGCTGGGTGGAGCAAACACAAATATGAGCTGTGGGATAGATGGCTTATTTAACTTTTCAAGCCTCAGTTGATTCATCTCTAAAGTAGGGGTTATTGTGAGGCTTAAATGAGATAATGTGTACAATAGGGCTTTGGCAACTTTATGTTGCTAAGGTGCTGCTGTCTGTGGCTGGACCAGCTCATATTAATCTTTCCTTTAATTCCAATGGCATTTGTAGCCCAAAAGACTGTCCTTAGGCATTCTGTCCCATAATACCTTACTGTTAACGTCTTCATCCAGCTACGTGCAAATCCCTGTGCTGAGTGTTCTGATAGGGAAACAAAAGTAGAACCAGCCAGGAGCTTTCCTTCTTCTCCACTTTTATTCTAGGAGACTAATATCTTTTAATGAGAATCTTCAATAAGATATGCTTTACAAAGATGTATTATGTATGCTGTCTTATTCTCTCAACCTGGTGGTCGAATGTAGCTCCATTTTTCCGTATGAGTGAGGAAACAGTTCTTAGTGAGGTTAAGCAACTTACTGTTTTGTTTTTAAAAATTACCTAACTTAAAAAAATTTTGCATCCTTGGGAAAATGGTGTTGAGAGGCTTAAACATAAAGCTTAGTTATCAGAGAGCCGTAAGTTTATTTACTGGTTTCATGCAGGTTAACTTTCTTTAGTTATTTTATCTTAAGAAAGAATAATAAAACCATTTCATGCATTGTTTTGAGTATTAAAATGTCTACCAATATACAGAGCATGCAATCTTTGCTAGTACGTGGTTTACTTTCTTTATATATATATATAAAATTGAAGTATAGTCAGTTTATAATGTGTCAGTTTCTGGTGTACAGCATAGTGCTTCAGTCATACATGAACATACATATATTTGTTTTCATATTCTTTTTCACCATACGTTACTACAAGATATTGAATACAGCTCCTTGTGCTATACAGTGTAAACTTGTTTATTTTATATATATATTGGTTAGTACCATGGTTTACTTTCAATCAGTAGTTTTCCTCTATCCTTTCCTAGAATCATTAGAATAACTAGGTAAGACCACTTAAATTGTGTCTAGCACAGAATCAGTACTCAGTACCCCTCTTTTTCTATCAATCCAGTGTTATTTTTTCATAAAGAAAATTTATCATAAAATAAAAAAAAATGTGCAGGTAGGTAGATTTTCTGCATCTCCAGTTGCTTCCTGTTTTTGCTTTACCTTCTGATCAAAAGTATAAAGTTTATGAAGGCAGGATTGGCCGGCTGGTGGCATTTACTTTGATTTGCTTATTCTCCCTCTGTGCATAGGAGGAGGAGCTTTCTGTAGATCTACTGAGGTGCAACTGTGACGGGAAGTGTCATAGCACCCAGTAGGTGCCAAATGGTTTACATGCTTTGATTTTTTTCCCCAACTTATTTTGAAACATTTCAAACATATAGAAAAATTGCAAAAATGTTATAGTGAACACCCTAGACCTTTCATCTAGGTTTATTTGCTTTCTCTTTCTGCCTGCACACATGCACACACATTCACCTTTTTTTTTTTTTCTAAACCACTTAAAAGTGAGTTGCAGACACCACAACACTTGATCTCTAAGCACTGCAGCATATATCTCTAAAGAACAAGGACATTTGCCGCTGTAACCACAATATCATTACATTGAAACAATATTTTTCAGATTTCCCCAGTTGTTCCAATGTCCTTTATAACTTTTGGGTGTGTGTGTGGAGGACCCAGGATCTAGTCAAGGATTACTTACACAGTATAGTTGTGTCTCTTCAGTTTCCTTTAATGTCGCAAAGTTCCCCTGCCTTTTTTGTCTTTCATAACATTGAATTTTTAAAGATTCTAAGCCGCTTTGTAGGCTGTAAATAGGATTTGTCTGACTGTTTTCTCATTCTTAGACTCAGGCTAAACATTTGCGGTAAGAATTCCTCACAGGTGATGCCACACTCCTCCCCTTTCGTCCCATTAGGTGACACATAATGTCAGTTTGCCTCTTCGCTGGTGACGGGAGGTTTGCATTTGGATGAGGTGGTATTGCTTGATCTCTGCATTGTAAAGGTACCCTTTTCTCTTTGTAATTAATAAAATTATCTGTGGGATGATACTTTGAGACTGTTTGGACATCTTATTCCTCAACAACTTGCATCCAGTGGTTTAAGCACCTATTGCTAATCCTGGCCTAGGTCAGTTAATATCTATAAAAGGATGATTTCCTAATTCTCTTTCCTTCTATGTTTGCTTCCTGGCATTGTTCTGATAGATTAGCTTTTGGCTCCCTTCTTTTTTATTTATTTATTTATTTTTTTAATTATCTCTTGGACCCCTCGATTCTTTTTCTCCCCAATGTGTTACAATCCCTTACCAAACTTCTGCCTCCCCTCCCCTCACATTTATGCTTTTTGATAAAAAAATTATCCCAAATTTGGCCAAGGGGAGCCTGAATTATCTTATTTAGCCCCAGGAGCGACCTGAAAAGTAGGTGGGATTTTTACAAAGTGAGGAAATTAAGGCTCAGAAAATACAAGTAACTTTCCGAGAGTCTTGTAGCTAGTCAGCAGAGAAGGCCAGATACAGACCCGGTGCCGACTAACTCTTAAGTGCTTCCTGCTATTGGTCCTGTCTCCTGGCTGTCCAGGAGCACGATGTCACCCGAGGAACCAAGTTAAAAAGAGAGCATGGTCATTGCGTCATTGTTGCTAACTGCAAATGGTTGGAAACAACCTTAAGTGGGAAACTGATTAAATAAATGGGTATGTTCACAGAAGGGAAAGCTGTTAAACTACAGACAAGAATTAGGGTTTCTCTAAATACCGATATGTGAAGATCTCCAAGGATATACTAAGTGAAAGAAGGATGGTGCAGAAGAAGTGCATATTTTGTGAAAGAAGTGGGGATGAGAAAATACATTTGAATTTGCACAAAGGAATCCTGAAAGAATATAAAATAACATAACGATTACTGGTAGAGGGCAGTAGGAGTGAGTGTGGGGTGTGTGTGTGTAGTGAGATTCCTTAAGATTTACTGTGTTGTATAACGCTGTCTTTTAAAAATAGCTTTATTGAGATATAATTCACACATCACATAATTCACCCATTTAAACTGTACATACACTTCATTGGTTTTTCATAAATTCAGAGTTTTGCAGTCATCACCACAATCAATTTATAATATTTCTATCATTCCCAAAAGAACCCCTGTACTCATTAGCAGTCATTTGCTGTCTTCCTCACCCTGGCCTCCCAGCCCCAGGCAACCACTAATCGACTATAAACTTGCCTAATTCTGAACATTTCATATAATGGCATCAGGGCACTATAAGGTCTTGTGTGACTGGTTTCTTTCATTAGCATAATCTTTTCAAGGTTTATCCCTGTTGTCCCTTGGATTAGTACTCCATTCTTGTTTTATTACCAAGTATTCTACTGTGTGGATATACAGCATTTTACTTATCCATTCATCACTTGATGGACATTGGGTTGTTTCTACTTTTTGGCTGCTGTGACTAATGCTGTTATAAATATTTGTATACAGTTTTTAATTGGACATTTGTTTTTATTCAGTTTGCATCTGTGCCTAGGGGTATAATTGCTGGGTCAACTGGAAACTTGGTGTTTGAACTGGAAACTTTGTATTTGAACTGGAAACTTTGTATTTGAACTAGAAACTTTGTGTTTAAACTGCCAAATTGTTTTTCAAAGCAGCTGCACCATTTTACATTCCCTCCAGCAATGTGTGAGGGTTCCAGTTTCTCCATGTCCTTGCCAACACTTGTTATTACCTATCTTTTTTTTTTATCATACCCATCCTAGTGGGTATATCACAAGGTGTTTTGACCCATATGAATGTGTTACCAATATGATATCTACTTTAGAATAAAAGAAAATTATAAAAAATTAGAGGTAAACAACAGCCCCAAAAGAAAAGTTTCAGATGACCAGCTGAAGGGTCAGGATTTGGCAAGATGGCCTTAGTAGAGGGATGACTTCAGGTTTTCCTTGTTCAGCCTGGTGTCCTGATACACATTTACATCATCTGCTTTTTGGTACCAGCTGACTTTTCTTCCTTGGGTGCTCTCTTTGGTCATTGCCGAGAGAGTGAGGGGGCTTGGGTGTGAAGTGCTGGCCTCAGGATTTCTTGCATTGTAGAAGCAGCCCTAGAGACAGGGTGGTTAGGACTGTGTTCATTTTTAAGACCAGAGGAAGTACCAGGATTCTGTGGGCCGTGACGTCCCCACTTTAGTTTCCCCTGTGCACACAGTGAAGGCATTAGACAAGACTGCTTTAGCCATTGGTAACTGGTCTAGGAGGCAGTGGGATGCTTTAGAAGAATCCTACATATGGGAGCCTATAACCTGGAGTTTGAATTTGCGTTCTGGCATTTTCTCTGAGCTTCAGATTCCTCATCCATGGTAGAGAAGCCTGGACTGAAGTATCTCCTCACAAGGTACTTCTTAATTACAAAGGAGGAAAGAGTAACTTTACAGTGATGGACCTGTTTTTACTAAATGATTAAAATTAATCCCACTGATGAGGCAAATCAACATTTGAGAAAGACCCATCACTTGTGCGGCATTCCTGCCAAAAGTGCATAACATGAACTGGATCATGAGGAAATATCAGATAAACCCAAAATGAGAAACATTCTAAAAAATAAATGAACTGTACTTTTCAAAAACGCCAAGGTCATGAAAGACAAAGACTGGGGACTAGTTCTAGGTTAAAACTAAAACACATAGAAACTAAATATAACACATGATCCTAGACTGGATCTTGGACAAGAGAAATTTTTTTTCTTTTGACGTAAAGGACGTTGTCACTTTTATGTAGAATCTAAAAAAATAAAACAAATAAATCAATATAACAATACAGAAATACTCACAGATATAGAGAACAAACTAATGCTTACCAGTGGGGAAAGAGAAGGGGGTGGAGCAAGGTGGGGTAAGGGATTAAGAGGTGCAGATTACTATGTATTAAATAAGTATGCTGCAAGGATATATTGTACAGCACAAGAAATATAGCCAATATTTTACGATAACTTTAAATGCAGTGTAATCTATAAAAATTTTGAATCACTATGCTGTACAGCTGAAACTAATATTGTAAATCAGCTATACCTCAACAACAAAAAAATTATCAGGATGGAAAAAAAAGCACATTATTTGGTCAACTGGTGAAATTTGAATAAAGGTTGAGACTAGATTATAGGATAGTGCCGATATTAATTTTCTGATTTTGATAATCATATTGTGACAATATAAGAGAATGTCCTTTATTTTTAAGGATTTAGAAGGAAAGTAATATTTATAAACAGAAAGAATAATAAAGCAAATGCGGTAAAATATTTATACTTTGGTAATCTGGATGAAGGGTTATATAAATTCTTAGTAATTTTCTTGAAGGTTTTTTTGGTTGTTAAATCTAAAATCAATTCAAAATAAAAAGTAAAAGAAAAATACCATAAGATATCACTCATATGTGGTGTCTAAAAAAAAAAAAAAGGGGGAGACTATGAACTCATCCACAAAACAGAAACAGACTCACAGACTTAAACAATCTTATGGTTACCAGGGAAATGGGGTGGGAGGGGATAAATTGGAAATTTGAGATTTACAAATATTAGCCACTATATATAAAAATAGATTAAAAAAAGTTTCTTTTGTATAGCACAGGGGACTATGTTCAATGTCTTTAATAACCTTTAATGGAAAAAAATGAAAACGAATATATGTATGTATGTACATGACTGGGATATTGTGCTGTACACCAGAAAGGGACACATTGTAACTGACTGTACTTTAATAAAAAAAAAAATAAATAAATAAAAAAGTAAAAAAGGAGGGAGGGGGCCACGCCAGTACTTAGAGCATAGTGTCGTGAGGATTTAACACGGTCTTGTGTGTCCAGTCTCAGACTGGTGCCCTTCACCTGGTGGGCCTGGAAGTCATATGGGTGTCCTGGATGGACAAGGCAGCCAATAGCCCTTCACCATTATTTAGAAGCCAAATTAAAATTGACACATGGCATATGGGGACAGTATTGTTCTGAATCCAAAACTGGGACACATGATCTGACAAAGAATTTTTTTCCCTTATGTATAGGTTAATTTAATTGCACAGTCTTACCAAAAATATATATCAAATCACAGTTAGTCATCCATTTAACAGATCATCTCAGTATAGTGTTAAATTTACATGAAATCATGATTGTCCCAGGAAAGTTATGAGATACAGTCCCTTGGGGCCACCTTTGGGCCAATGTTAGCATTCAGGCAACTTTCTCTTTCCTTCTCTTTTTTCATCCCTTTCCTCTCCTCCACCACACAACCAAGTTTCTGATCTCACCTCAGAGAGCCATTTTAATTAGCCTCGGCAAATGTTAATTGTTTTGGCAGACAAAAAGAAACTTGGATAAGTTTTTCCTTCTAAGATGTAAGGATTCCACTTTCTAAGAGCTAACTTTGGAAGGAATGTTTCTGGGCTGGAAAATTTGGATAGCAACCTCAAAAGGAATTCATGTGCTAGAGGAACTGGGAGTGGGGTGGGGAGCCCAATTTCCTTTGAGACAGATTGAAACAAATACTTCTGTCTGAAATAGTAATAAAGATCTATTTCTCTCTTTCATCCTTTTGCTGACAAGTTCAAAACATGAATGATTAAATTCAAAATAGATTTAGCCCAGGCACACAAAAAACCCTCAAGTCATCCTGATTAGAAAACATTTATGAGATCATGGACAGGCTGCTTTGCTAAGTGAGATGGTCCTTAGTACAGCATTTATGGCTGTCCCTTTGAAGTGACAAAGTTTTCAGCTCCTCGAACTACAACTGTATAGCTGAAGATTTCATGTTCTGTGATACCAATCTGGATTCATTGTTACCGCTGTGTTGTCTTTCTGTTTTGACTCTTACCTGTCCTAAATTACTTGGTCTCAGAATTCTGCATACTCTTCTAAAAATTAAAAAAAAAAATTTTTTTTTTTTGAAAGGAGGTAGTTAGGTTTAGTTTTGGAAGAGGTACTGGGGAATGAACCCAGGACCTTGTGTATGCTGAGCATGCACTCTACCACTTGTGCTGTCTCCTTCCCTGGTCTAAACACTCTTTGCTTTTAAAATTATCATGGCCAGGAAGCTAACTGGCATGTTTGTATGGGCATTAAGTTACTTTTATTGTATAACTTTGTCATCATAATATTGGCAAACATTTTTTGAGTTTATAGTGTGCCAGGTGCTGTGCTGACTGCTTTTACATAAGTTTCAGTGGTTAATTGTGGCAAAAACCACATGAGAAAACTGACGTTCCGAGAGATTAAGCAACCTGCCTAACTAAGGTCACATGACTAGTAAGAGGCAGAACCAAGACCAGGAATCAAGGCTGTTTTACTGCAAAGCCTGTGCTCTTCTGCTGTGTGTTACTGTCATTTTGCAGATTTTGTGTGGAAGATCATTACTTTTTTACTTCATCTTTGGAGCAGAGTCCTGTCTTACTTGACAAGTATTTATTGCATGCCCATTGCATGGCAGGAACCTTGGGGAGTACAGAGATGATTGAGACCCATTCTTTGTCATTCAGAAGTTCACACTCCAGTAGAGGAGATAAAACAGATATACCCCTGAACACCCACGTTCATAGCAGCATTATTCACAATAGCCAAAAGGTGAAAGCAACCCAAGTGTCCATCAACAGATGAATGGATAAGCAAAATGTAGGATGTACATGCAATGGAATACTGAATAATTATTCAGTATATTCAACCTTGAATGTATTTCAAAGCTGAATAGCCTTGAAAAGAAAGGATATTCTGACACATGCTACAACATGGATAAACCTTGAGGACATGTGCTAAGTGAAATAAGCCTGACACAGATGGACAAGTATTGTATGATTCTACTCATAAGAGGGACCTAGAGTAAGCAAACTCATAGAGACAGAAAGTAGAATGGTGGTTGCTAGGGGCTGGGGGAAGGAAGCAGTTGGGGAGTTGTTTAATGGGTATAGAGCTTTGGTTTCACAAAATGAAGTTCTGGAGATTGTCTGCACAACAGATATACTTAACACCATTGAACTGTATACTTAAAAATGGTTAAGATGGTAAATTTTACATTATGTGCTTTTTGCCACAATTTAAAAAACCAAACAGTACACTCAAGTACGTGGTGGAAAGTAATTAGTGAGACAGGAAGGACTGATGACATCATAAAACCAGAGATGGCTTTCTAGACTAGGTATATCTGACTGGGCAGTGAAGGATGGGTAAGATTTGTGTGGCAATGAGGAAGTTGGGAAGGGCAACCCAGGTGAAGGGTACAGAGAACATTATAGAGACTACTCAGTGCTGCTTTAAGATCCAATTTCCAGCAAGAAACAAACTCCAAATACATGGCTCTCTAATTATGGGTGTCCCAGCCACCTTCCATGTGGGCAGGGACTTAAATGCAAAGTCTAAACCAGGTTTGTGAAGTTGTGGTATGCTGGACAGGGACTTATTCATGATTCATTCAGTAAACATTTGTTTAGTACATAGTGCGGTTGCTATGTGAGGTACTTTATATATGTTGGCAGATTTAATATCCCCAACAACTCTGAAGTTATTAACGGCCCCAATTAACAGATGCAGCAGTTGTGACTCAGTCAGATGAAGCTATTTACCCAGTCACATGACTGATAGGTAGCAGAAGCAAGACTTCACCTGGGAGCCCATGCTGTGTCCACTGAACTACACTGCCTCCCTCTGGGGCTAACAGTGAAGTAATGTCTCCCTTTGAACGTACAGTCAAACTGACATGTGACTGCCACTACTTACCTCCTTACTGCTTTTGAGGCTACCTTGGCTGAGTTATCTCATAGCTCTGAGCCTCACCTTCCTTATCTGTGAAACGAAGACCTTGTATTAGACCAGAATTCCTAAGGTTTCTCCCAGATCTAAAAGCCCTATTTATACATCCATCTATCCATCCATCCAACATTAATTTAGTATCTATTATGTACCAGGTACCATGTTGGTAGGTACTGATAATCAAGATTTGGCAGAACATTGTTCTTACCTGAAAGGAGATTGTAGGCTAGTGAAAGAGACATAAAATAGATGATTATTGTATCGTGTGGTCAAAGCACTGGTAGTAGTGTATGCAGAAGACTGGAGCATAGAGGAGGGGCACATCCCTGTCTTGGATAAGAAGATGTCAAGAGGAAATGGTTCCAAAGACCAGGAAGATAATGAAGGCCAAAAGAACCCCATCCTTCCTGTTGTCCCTGTGGTCACAGGCACACACTGCATATTGATTAAATCCAGTAAAGCTTTGGTAAACTCCAAACTCCCTTTATTTTAAGCCTTGTGAAAAGTTTAGTTGAATTTGACAGTTGTTAGATGCAGCTGTGTGCCAAATAGCCATAAGGTTTGGATTCTCTTTCACATTGGAGAAAGATTATAAGGTTGAATTTTTTTTTAAAGGGAATTTAGGAAGCATGAAGTAGTCTAGTAAAAGGCCAAAGGGCCCAGAGTTATTTTAGATGTCACAGATGATTCTGTTTCAAAGAGGCAAGTGAAATGGGTAGGACATTGGATAATATATGTGATTCTCTCAAGACTACCAAGCCTGGTGAATTACTAAGAATTAGAATGACTAAATATTAGAATTCCAATACTAAGGTATTGAAGTGAGGGTTGAGGGGAAAAGTTAAGAGCTCACATTCTAAAACAGCTTCTTCATTTTATCCTCCCCAGAATCCTATACGGTCAGTGTTGTATCCTTTACAGATATTGAAACTGAGGCTCAAAGAGATTGTGACTTGTTTAAGGTCACAGCTAACAAGAGACTGAGCAGTGGCTCAAGCCCAGGTTTGTGAAAATCAAGGCCTTTGCTCTTTCCACTACCCCCTGTTTCTTTAGGTTTCTGGATTTTCTGTTTCTGGGGAAACTGCACCAGGGTACAGGATCTCCCTCTCATCCTTGGAGCCTGAGATGTAGTGATATTCAGGAGACGCTCACTCTTCAAGTTTTCCAACACCGCAAAGGGCAGCTCCCCCAACTTCCCATGTCTTCTTCCAATGTGGTACGTCACCAGCTGCCAGGGATAAAGGGCTTTTACTAAACCATTAATTTTTTTTTCCCCTTTTCCCCTCTCCCAAGTAACATGTGAGTATTTGATCTTGGCAATTTGTCTCTCAGACGCAGCTCATAAGAATCATCTGAGATACACATTACTATATGTAAAATAAACAATGAGGACCTACTGTAGAGCACAGGGAACTATACTCAACTTCTTGTAATAACTTATATTGGAAAAGAATCTGAAAAAAAATGTATATGTATAATTGAATTGCTTTGCTGTACACCTGAAACTAACATTGTAAATCAACTACACTTCAATTAAAAAAAAAAAAGAATCATCTGAGAGAATGCTCTTTGAAGCCAGCTAACTTTATGTGTCTGATCCCCTCTCCCTTCCCAGGAAAGGGTAACTTCAGTTCATTTGCCCCAGATTCTATCTTTGGGGTCCTGAGAGAGCCAGTTGCCTGGTTCGCAGAGGCTCTGACCATGTGGTTCTGCCAGGATCACGTGGAGGTCTCGGCACTCCTAACTCCCTGCTTCGGGCTCCTTCCTCCTCTCTCAAGGCCTCCCTGTGGGCACAAGCTATGGTGTCTTGTAGGAGTGTTTTCCCATCTGGGTTTGGAAGCAGACCAGGCATTTATCCCAGGCCCTTTAACCTCCCCCCACCGAAAGTTCCCACGTGAAACAGAAAACTGCCCCAAATGGATTAACAAATTATGGCGGTGGGGAAAAGTCCCCTTCAGCTGGGCCATTTCTCTGCCCCAGTATTCCATAATTTGGGTGATGATGAAATGGACCGAGGATATGGGGTCAGGAAATTGGAGCTCAAGTCTTGGCTCAGATCACAAATCCTGGGGCTGTGAGCCCTTGACCTGTCTGAGCCTGTGTTCTTAGCTGAAAATGAAGGACTGATGACAATCCCAGCTTGATACTGTCGTTGTGGGAGTCAGAACTCCCACGTTGTATGTACTACATAATACACAGTGTACATACACATTGTATGTAGTGTACAGGGTGCTCTGTAACTAACCCATAGAATGCATTACAGACATCAGTGCTTGTGGTTATGAAACAAATTTGGCTCATTGAGAGACATTTCTGGAAACTGAGCAGGATGCATGCTGTGTCATCACTAGCTCCTCGTTCAGGCAAAACTTTTCATTGCTTACGTAGGCATTCCTGGCATCATTCTCCTGTTTATTTTTTTAAATCTTTTCATTTATAGTCTTACAAATATTCCCTTAAGCTTTGGTGGTTCTTTTTTTTTTTTACCTGATAAATAAACAAAACTTTGTTGGTAAACAAAATTCCATAGCTAATGCAACTCTTGAACAAAAGGAGGTTTTTTATTTCTTTTTTCTGGCTTTTTTAAAACTGAAGTATAGTCAGTTTACAATGTTGTGTCAATTTCTGGTGTACAGCATAATGTTTCAGTCATACATGTACATACATATATTTGCTTTCATATTCTTTTTTCATTAGAGGTTACTACAAGATGTTGAATATAGTTCCCTATGCTATACAGAAGAAACTTGTTTATCTATTTTACATATAGTAGTTAATATTTGCAAATTTCAAACTCCCAGTTTATCTCTTCCCACCCCCTTCCCCCCCGGTAACCATAAGTTTGCTTACTGTGTCTGTGAGTCTGTTTCTGCTTTGTAATAAGTTCATTAGTGTCTTCTTCTTTCTTTTTTTAGACTCCATATATGAATGATATCATATGGTGTTTTTCTTTCTCTTTTTGGCTTACTTCACTGAGAATGATGATCTCCAGGTCCAAACATGTTGCTGCAAATGGCATTTTTTATTCTTTTTTATGGTCAAGTAGTATACCATTGTATAAATATACCACAGCGTCTTTATCCAGTCATCTGTCGATGGACATTTAGGTTGTTTCCATGTCTTGGCTATTGTAAATAGTGCTGCATATGAACATTGGGGTGCATGTATCCTTTCAAATTAGAGTTCCCTCTGGATATATGCCCAGGAGTGGGATTGCTGGATCATATGGTAAGTCTATTTGTGGTTTTTTTATGGAATCTTCATACTGTTTTCCATAATGGCACCAAACTACATTCACTTTGGTGGTTCTTGAATGTTTATCTTTGAAAAGTCTGGTCAGGCTTGTACACTCATACCCTGAGCTCTTTGCCCCAGAGTAATTATTTGACTTCTTGGAACTGCATGTGGATCTATTTTCCAATAAAGCCTGGGACAGCAAGGCTGGCTGTGTATGATGAGTGACATTTATCTGCTTGCTAGGGCTCTAGATGGGTGAGAACTCTTGACGGTGTACCCTAAAGCTGGACTAGTACAACTTCATGGATGCTTCTAGTAATGAAATAAGAATGGAGAGATTATTTTACTGTAAGTGGCTTATAAGTTTAGACCTAGAAGCGCTTAGAAACTGAAGAGTCTTTTGTGATTTATCATCAGTCTGTGGGAATTACTACTGTGTTCTGAGAAATTTTCTAGGTGTTCCCTAGACACTTAAGGATTGTCGCTTACTTCTATTGTCTTGCCCCTTCAGATGACTGCAATTCGTTCTTCTTGGCTGTGTTCCTCAGAACTCTTTGAGTTGTAAATGAAAGACACCCAACTCAAACTAGCTTGGGCAAAGAGGGAATTTATGGGAAGAATACTGGGGTATTTCATGTAACCATAGGAAGGATGGGTGCAGATGGAACCAGGAAATATTAGAGCAGGTAACTGTCTTAACAGGCCACCCAAATTTCGGTGCTTAACACAAACAAAGCTGATTTCTTGTTCATACAACAAGTCAATTTGGTTTTTCCTGGTTAGGCCACCTTCTAGGTTTTAGGGACCCAGACTTCTGCCGTCTTGTGTCTACCTTCTCTTCTAGGTGTCTCAGAGTTCTCTCCTCTCAACCTGCAGATGGAGAAGATTGAAGGATCTCATGTCAGAGGTTTTCATGGGCCAGGACTGGAAGTGGCTTATGTTACTTCTGTCCTCATTCTGTCAGTTATTTCTCAGTTCATGATCCCACCTAACAGTAAAGGAAGTGAGAAATAGAACTTAAAAAGAAAAAGAAATGGGTTTGGTGAGCATGTAGCTAGTTTGAGCTATACAGGGACTCAAATGATGTCATGATTCTGTCTCTTACCTTTGCTTCTCTCCTACATGGCAGGGAGCATGGCCAGGGATCGTTCCTGGACTCTAAATCTCACTGTCGCTCACACCAGAGAAGAACTGACCTATACTCTCATTAGCTCCAAGTCAGAAATCTCAGAGTAATTATTGGCTCAGTTTGAACCATGTGACCACCCCTGAACCAATCAGTGTGGGCAGAAGGACAGGGTCAGTTAGCATAGACTGGCCCCTGGGATGCTTTTAGAGAAGGGGGAATCATTGTGAGAGAAACAGCTACTCCACTTGCCAGCCACCAAAAAGGCCCAAGCTCTCTTTTTGTTTCTACTCTTGTGGAAAATTCAGTGCAGGTTTACAGTCATCTTTCCAACCCTTCTTACCACGGCCATGTCAAATGATTATATTTCACTGAATCTGTGACACCATTATTTTTAACATGTATGGCTACTCTATGTACCACTGAGAAAGAGAGAGAAAATAAGGTTCCAAATAAACCATGACACATTGCCAAGACGCCATCCATTGTGAAATGCTTCCTAATTTACCAGCTGTCAAAATGTAGGAAAACATGTTTTTAGAACTGATAAATGATATTTATTACTCTACAACCAAGCTCTATACTTTCATGCCCTAGTACCACTGCTCTTTTATTTCTTCAGTCCATCCATTAATTCAAAAAAACATTTATAGGCCAGGTAACAACGAATAAGACAGATTCAGTGTCTGCTCTGTTAATGCCCACTGCCTTTCCCGCTTTTCCGCCCTGGCATCATGAAGTACCTGCTGAGTACTGGGCAGTCTACTGGAAAATGATGAGGTCCTTGTCCTCAAGGAACTTAATAGCCTGGAGTAGTGGAGGCAGTGGGGTGTGAGGAGATGATTATACGAACAAATGAGTGAATAAAGGGTCACAGATCCTGTTACTAACATCCTTACAGGGTCCATTGAGCCCACAAAGTAGAGGGAATGGTCCGTTCTGCTTTGAGGAGTGAGAATGGTTTTACCGTGTTTACTAAAATGTTTGTGTACTGTTAAAAGAATAAGCAATAGTGTCTTTTGAGTATTAATATGCAATTTTCCCATAAGTACTTGGTAAGAATATCTGAGTAGTCCAATTGTTTTCCAACACCTATTTGAATCACCTCAAACTTTTATTAGACTTCACATTCAGAAGGCACATAGACTTCACATTCTCTTTGTGCAAATGTTAATGAATAGTCTGTGAAACCTTTTATAAAGACAAAGTGAGTAGATGTCAGATTTATCTTACGGTAGAGGCAGTCAGTTTGCATTTCTGTACACTAGATGCATAGACTCCTACCAGGGATTTTTTTTTTTTTTTTTTTTTTTTTACCATGTGATGATTTTTTTGGCCCTAGAAGATGCTCTGGATCACACGCTCCAGCAGGGAGAAGAGCCAGGAACAGGCACTCAGGGCTGTGCTGGGTCCTGCAGCAGGGGTTACATTGATGGGACTGGAGAAGAGGTGGGTGAGGCTGTTTGGTTCTGGGATCAGAGAACAGCCATTGCAGGATTTTTCCTTCAAGGGTCTTAGAGCTCACAGAATATAATCCAAGTGCTGGATCCTTATCCTTCAAGCAAAGATGCCGGCCAAGGGATTAAATCTGTTTTTATTGGTTGAAAAACCTATGAAAACAAGAAGACTCTGAGAAGCAAAGGGATATTTTTTTTTTTAAGTTCGCACAGAGGTCAGCAGAGTGTCAGTGTCTGTCTGTCCTGGCTGTTGGAAGAAGTTTACCTAATGAGTCAGGAAAAGAATCCAAATTTAAACTATTCTCTCTGGTTTCTGAAGAGCCTGGAAATAAGCATTGAGGCATACAGATGGTTGTTTTTTACCCTTCTGGGCCAGGATATCTGGAGCATGGTGCCTGGGGGTGGGGCTGGAAATGAGACTGTATGAATCCACCTCATCACTGGGTGGGGAGGCCTTCGGACTTCTCTGGTCAGCTGGAGGAAGAGAGGGCTCCAAGCAGCTTCTTTAGAGGAGACTAGAGGGGGCAGAATCTCCAGATGAACTTGATAATTGCTAAGGAACAGTCTGACTAGGGAGTATGTGGTTGGGGTGTGCTGCACTGGTACTGGAGATGCTCAGTTATGGGGTGCAGAAAAGCACCCCCAGACCCACTCAGGAGGACTCCTTATAAACATACAGAGGAAGAGTGAAGGCCAGAAAGAAAAAAAAAACAAAACCAGAAACCCATTCTTTGAAATCAGCAAAAGGCATAAAAGCCCAGGAGTGATTTATGGATGTACAGAGAAGGAACATTAAAAGTATAATTGCTGGCTGTTTATTTTGGAAAAGTATGTGTGGTGAGAGTGGAGGCCGGCTTTATTGTCTCTGTTACCTTGCTCCAACTTCCATTAGTGTTAATAGGATCATATATTCTAGACTTCACTTGGCTTGCTGCCCTGACATAAATGTTTGATTTCCTTGTTTTGGTATTATGCATTCTTAACAACAGAGGGAAAGAGAAACAGAATGTTGCGAGCTAAATTATTCTATATGCCTAATTTTGGATGGGATTTACTCTCTTGGGTCCATGGCTATTCAGATGATCTGTGTTTCTGATAGCTACTCCTAGATAGCGTTATAATTTGCCCAAGGGGTTTGTTCAGGGAGTGGCTAAATGTATTTTTTATTTGGTGGAACAGGTGAGTCTTAATCCTGGATATCTGAGCTCAGGGCCGGTTCGGGTGCTGCTGTCACCCAAAGGGCCAGGAGAGCTGCTGCACGGTCCCCTTGCTGTGGCAAACCGATGCTGGGGGCACACATTAGGCAGTCATTTGATACCCATTGACCCACTTTACCCTCTTGGTGGGGGATTTAGTTCTTAGGGTCACTGCTCCAGAATCCATTTACTCAATTAGACAAATGACAATTGAGCTCCTGCTGTGCCTCGTGTTACTGGTTCAGACTTGGGAATGCTCTGTGCGCAGAGCCAGGATGGGACTGTTCAAGCAGAATGAGAATGCTGAAATTTCCGGGTTTGAAGGGCCCTTAGAGCTCATCTAATCCAGCGTCAGCAAGCTCTTCTGTAAAGGGCTGAAAAGTAAGTATATTAGGTTTTAGAGACCCACACAGGCTTAGGGGAGCTCAGATGTATATTATTTAATGCATATTGTTTGCTTTTATAACCCTTTAAAAATGTCAAAATCATTCTAAACTGGAGGGGTATGTGTGGACCATAGGCTGGATTTGTCCCATGAGCCATAATTTGTCACCCCCTGATCAAATCCATTCCCCTCGTTTCATTAAAGAGGAAACAGAGCCAGAGATTGAAATGATCCCTGCCTAACCCCACCCCTACCGCCCAGGGTCACACAACTTCTTCTTGACACTACTGGATTGGTGACCCTTGTAAAAGATCCCCAGAGGTTTAGGCCCACACCTCAAAATGCCTAGTCACTTGGCAGATTTATTGTTTTGGGTCCTATGGGAAGTATGAATTTTAGTTAATTATTAAGTCATTAGGTGCCTACCACATTCCAAGCACTGTGTTTGGGACTGAGGATGCGAAGTTAGCGTGACAAAGTCCCAGCACTCAAATCTGCCTGGTTGTTGGTGCAGGCAGGTAAGATGGCAATGTGGGGAGTGGCATATGGGGATGAACTGTGGGTGCCGTGGGAGCACAGAAAGGCTCTCCTCCCTCAGTATGTGGGATGCTCGTGTGGGTTAATGAATGAGTCTGCTCATTCATTGCACCTCCCCTACTTGAGTTTTGGAAGACACTACCCAGCCTAAAGGGCGGGGACGAGGATCTGGCTTCCCCTGCACGTGCTTATTTTTCTTTCTGGGGGCTGACACCTTGTGCACATCCTATATCTGCACAGGTAGGCTATGAGATTAAAGGAACCAGAGAAAGACGGTTTATTTAGCAATTGCTTTGTTGTGCCAGTTTATCTCAGTGATGCTGGGACATATATGAAACCATGGGCACTCAGCTGTAGAGCCTTTTATTATTCTAGAGCTGGAAGGGATTTTAGAGATGCCTTAGCTGTACCCTTTCATTTAACAGATAGAGTGTGAGATCCAGGCATGTTAAATTTCTTACTCTGGGTCACAGCTAATTCATAGAGTCTCAGGGTTGTAAAGAACCTAAAAAGATATCTAGTACAACCACCCAGATAATAATAAAGAATAATAATCATAGCCAACATTTATTGAAAATTTATTGCCGTATATAGAGAATACATATATCTCATTTAATTCTGACAATAACTCAACATAAAAGGTACGATTACCATCCCCACTTTACAGCTTGCGAAACTAAGCTTAAAGAATGTAAAAAAAATTTGCCCAAAGTCACCCAGCCAAGTGGCAGAGCCAGGATTCAAGTCCAGGCTCAAGTGCTTAAACCTGCTCAGACCCTTTACTCCAGCTCATCTAAGTGTTTGGACTGTGCTTCTCCATTAGCTTAGGAGCTCCTTGTGGGCAGGGGCCCTGTCTCCTTCATCGGTGTTTCGCCATTCTGGTTTTGGTGTCTAAAATTTGCTCAACAGTTGTTTGCACAATAAGTGAATCAATTAGTCTATCAATCAATCCATGCTTTAAGCAGTTAACACTTCTAGGGTCAAGTGAATGGGAACTCAGTGGCTGAGCTAGAACCATGCCCAGGTCTGCTGTTGTCTAGTCTTTTCATCAGACAGATATGCTAACATGCAGCTATGGGCCAGGAAAGTCTGTGTTCTGCAGCTGTCTTTACAGTGTCAGTAGACAGTTTTGAGAATTAATGTGCACAGTAGAATTCTCTTTGAACATCAGAGGTTCCTTGATGGCATGGCAGCCTGGTTGTTTTCTGGGACTGGGATGAAGTTTGTGGAGCCCATTGGATGATGCTCTCTGCGTGTGGTGCCTTCTTCCTTTTGCACAACCATTTTAATTTGAAGTTGTGGTTTCAAACTATAGTCTGAGGCATCCTGGGGTTTGTGGGCTAGAGAAATGAGGGATTCTGTTTAAAAAAAAAAAAAGTGGGCATGGATTTGGCTTTGAGCCAAATAACGCCTGAAACAAATATCTTTGCTGCATTAAACTTTCAGTTTTGACGGATGAGAACAACTGACTCATTAAAGGTACAGTACCTTGAGCCATTTTCTTTCCTTTCTTATATAAGGCTTTTTTTTTTTCCTCACCTGACAATGGTTAACACACGGGAATGCTTGATTTGTCTTTTTGGAAAAGACATTTTAATAGATTTGTAGAGATTGATCGAAAAAATTAATTGCTCTACCTAAATTACTGGTTTTTTATATAAAGAACAGCGTGGGCTTTGTTTGCCGTTCGTTGTAAGCAGACATCCTCTGTAAGGCATAGGAAAGCTGAGGCCCTTGTATTTCAGCTCAGAAAGCCATATCCTTTGAATTTAGGTCCCTGGGTTAGTTCATATAAGTTAATACACGGTGTTAATAATTGCTGCATATCACTTGGAGGAAAATTCAAATTAAATAAAGGAGGCTTTCATCCGGTTGTGAAAAAACAGATTTTGGCTCTATTGGTAAGAATCCTAAGGGATTTTCAGCGGGGAGAGATGTAATACAAGATATTCTTCTCATTCGTAGGCGTTTGAGAAATCCCTTTAAATAGAGGAACACATGAATATTTGTTTCCTAACACAAAATAATTCAAAGACCTGCCCATGTTTCTTGCCAAAGCTTTTTTCTTTTCATGCTCTAGCCAACCCGCCACAATTTTTTTTCTGATTATGTTTGGTAGAAGACCTCACTCAGTGATTGCTTGCTACTTTTAAACATTTGTTATCTATGAATGGATCTTTTTTTAACTATAGTAGGGCATACCTCTGGTTTACTGCAGTTTCTGTCTGTTCTGCCTCCCCCTTCAGCGGCAGTACAGCTTCCAGTACAAAGGGGTAGGAGGGGGAGGATGGCAAAAAAAGGATGAGAAGGATCTGTTCACTGTATGGTGGTGTGCTGGGTTACCAGATAAATATTCAGTGTCACCATGTTCTGGAGATCGGTGTGTAATTTTTCTTTCTAACTTTTTATTTTGAAAAATTTCGAATGAGCAGATTAGTGCAAAGAACAGTCAAAAACTCTCACATTTACTAATTGTTAATAGTTTGCCACATTTGCTTTCTCCATATATGCACATTTATGGTTCTGGGGAGCAGACGTCATAATACTTTATCTCTAAATACGTCAATATTTATCTCCTAAGTATAAATAAGGACATCCTTCCACATAACCACAATACCATTATCATGCCCCAGAAACTTACATTGATTCCACAGTATTGTCTAATGTACAGTCTATATTTAAATCTCACTTTCCATCAGTTAGTTCCCTTTCATTGCATAATAAATCATGCCAAAACTTTGTGGCTTAAAACAACCACTATTCACTCATTCATTCATTCATTCACTCATTCACTTATTTATTGGGTTAGGTTTTTTATTTTAATAGTTTTCCTTGTAAAGACAATGTCAAATACACACACCCATACACAATCTCACTGCCTTAACACAAAAGAGGTATTCATTTTGGTGCATAGATTTAGAGTACAGATGCATAAATTTTTGCAAGCATTGAACAACCACTATTTATTATTGCTTATAATTCTGAGGGTCAATGGGGTGGTTCTCCTAATGTGCATCTGGCTCTGCTGATCTTGGCTGGGTCCCCTCGAAGTCTGCAGTCAGTGCTGGATTCACTAGGGACTGGCTGGTCTATGTTGCGTCACTTTGGACTGCTTGTCTCTGCTCCATAGGGTCTCTCAACCTCTAGTAGTAGAGCCCAGACTTATTCCCATGGCACGCAGGCAGATTCTGAGAGAGTGGAAGTGTGCAAAGCCTTCTGAGGCTTAGGATGGAAGCTGGCACTGCCTAACTTCTGTTGCAGTCTTTTTGCCAAAGCAAGTCACAAGCTCCTTTTGGAGGGAGGAACCGCAAAGTCGT
This sequence comes from Camelus dromedarius, assembly GCF_036321535.1. NCBI lineage: Eukaryota > Metazoa > Chordata > Mammalia > Artiodactyla > Camelidae > Camelus > Camelus dromedarius. The sequence continues at coordinate 55,726,431 of NC_087447.1, read as the reverse complement.
ATCGCTCAAGGGCATTAGTACAGGGAGTGAACAACTGCAGGCATTTTTGCAAACAATCTATCATACCCCTATTGTCCAAATAATATTAATAGTAATGTTAATTTTAACCATATGATATCACATACATGTGGAATCTAAAAAAAAGAAGACACAAATGAACTTATTTACAAAACAGAAACAGACTCACATTCATAGAGAACAAACTTATGGTTACCAGTGGGGTAAGGGGGTAGGTAGGGATAAATTGGGAGTTTGAAATTCTCAGATACTAACTACAATATATAAAATAGATAAACAACAAGTTTCTACTGTATAGCACAGGGAACTATATTCAATATCTTGTAATAGTCTTTAATGAAAAAGAATATGAAAGGGAATCTATGTATGTATATGTATGACTGAAACATTATGCTGTACTCCAGAAACTGACACCAAAACTGACTATACTTCAATTAAAAGAGAATGTAAAAAATTTTTTTTAAAATAATGTCAATTTTATAATGTTAATAACTGTTACTTTTTTTAACCCAACCCCCTGATCAAGGACTATACATTAAATTTAGGTGTGTATCTTTAGTCTTTCTTACTCTTTTTTTTTAAGTTTTTAAAAAAGTCTCTCCTCTTTTTGTGTTTTATGAAATTGATATTTTTTAAGACTCCATGCCTGTTTTCTTAAGAATATCTCACAATCTGAATTGGTCTACTTCTCCATGATTATTTTCAGGTTAGCCGTTTTTGGTAAGAATTCTAAATAGCTGATACTGTATACTTTCCATTGCTTCACAAGTGGAGGCACATAGTGTTAGTTTACCCCATTATTGGTGATACTCAGTGTAATCACTGCTAAGGTGGTGTCTGCAAGACTTTGCAATCATAAAGGTGCCATCTCCTGTAGGTAGGTTTGTATTAGGTCTGAACATCTCGTGCTGAAGTTCTTCCAATCACATCAGCATATACTTATTAGATACCTACTGTGTGTCTAGTCTTGAATTTAGTGCTATGGCAAATCTAAAAGATGGTAAGGGATGTTGCCTGTTGGAAAGAATATATAGTTTGAGTTACTCTTTTAAAAACTGGACAGAGTGCAGGAGTTGTATAATGATTGGTTTATAAAAACTTTTTGCTGAAGTGTGATGTACGTGCAGAAAAGTGCATATTTAAGTGTATAGCTTGATGAAATTTTCAAACTATACACACCAGTGTAATAATGCCCAGATTAGGAAACAGAATATGAGCATATCTCAATAAGACTGATTTTTAACTGCATGGAACTTATACCCGAATGATGGTTGTCTTTTTCAATACCAGTTTATGAGTGGCCCGAGAAAATAAGTATCATTTTAGGCTCAAAATGGTGTTATCTAACTTGATCACTCTCTGTACCCATCCAGCTTGATTCAGAGTATCTTTCAGAATGTCCATGCACCAGTCTCTCCTCCTCGATTCCTGTCCCAGAGCAGAAGGTGACACCTCTCCTTTCCCAAGGGTAGCCTTTCCCTCTGCATTCTGTCCCACCCCTCTTGACTCCCTAGAGTCTGGTCCTCTCGATTTCTTTCTTGTATCTCCTCCATCTGTCTTTTGTCTTCAGCCTCCTCTTTTGGTTCTTGCTCCTTAACCTTCCATTGTATCAGTAGTCCTTCTGCTTCTCCCCAGGCTGCTATTTGTCCCTCTCCTTTTTATCCCCAGACTTCTTAAAAGACTGCCTCCTCTTCCTCCTTAACCCACTCATCCAAATGCCTTCTGCGACTTGGTTTCTTTCCCCACAACTCTAGTGAAGTTCATCAGCAAGCTCCGAGTTACTAAGTCAGCCTTTGTTCTCTGAGATTTCTGCTTCCTTTGGAAGTCTTACTCGCCTTTTCTTTGAGATTCTCTCTTCCCTTGGCTTCCATTTATTGTGTGCTCTTAGTCTTCTGCCCCCTGCTCTGACAATCCCTCTAACAGTTTTGACTTCCCAAAGAGAAAACAACAGTAATTCCAACTTCTTTTGGTCTGTATGAGAGTGACATTTCTTAGAACCTTTTTCATGGACTGTGGTTCATTCTGTTGGTAATTTCCCTGCAGTTTGAAGATTGTGGCTTTAATGACAGATTCTTAATTAAATGGATGTAAATTCTCTATAACCTTAGTTTCTTGATGCTCTGCCTGGTAGGAACTCAGTAAATGCTTGTTGGAGTCATTTATTCATTCAATTTTTCATTGATATGGCAATAAATATTTATTAAATGAATTGAATTGTTTGTGAAATTTAAGTTTACATTTTTTCACATTGTTGAAATATGGTTGTCTTTATCTTTAAAAGCCTTTGTTGAAGTTTGCTTATTTGCTTATTTTTTTCCTAATTTGAACAATTACTAGCTGTATGACTCTTGGGTAGTTTACTTAACCTCCAGAATTGATTTTATAATTTTGTATACAGGGTATTAAGTGCTGACCTTCTGGGCTGTTGTAAGGATTTGATGGCAAAAACGCACACAATTCAGAGAGCACATACCTAGCATATAGTAATGGTTCAATAAATGCTAGTTGTCATTATTATTCTTACCGTAATGTGCCAGACGCTGGACTCAGGTCCTTACAACAAGCATCCTAAATTAGGCATTGTTTTTCCCATTTTGCAAAGAGAGAAACTGAGACAAAGGGGATTTAAATACGTTGCCAAATGTCACAGAGCTAATAAATTGCAGATCTAGGATATCTGATTCTGTAGCGTGTGCCTTTTGCCTAAGCAGAAAGCCTTTCATCATTTTGTATGACACTTAGCAGTAAAGTAGGAGTCACTTTATAGTGAATGAAACAAGCTAATGCTGTTCTTATTTACCTTCTAGAAGATAGGACATACCATGGAAGCTCTGACCTGTTTGGCAGACTCCAGTCCTAAAGGTCAGGTTAATAAAGATTTTTATATTAAAACCACAGAATTCTAGGGCTTGGAAAGATTTTAGGTTTAGAAGATTTACCCACCAGTTATTGAATTCCATAACAATCTAGCCAGGGGGTCATCTGGTTTATTCTTTAAGACTTCCAGGGACAGGGAAGTTGTCATCATTTGGGGTACCTCACTCCACTTTCCACAGCTCTGACCATAAGACAGCCCTTCCTTACATGTAACTAAGTTCTGTTCCTGTGTTTCCTGTGGCAGCGATGGATGGCCATGAAGTAACTAGAACCCCTGTTTCTTAAAGGCAATCTTTCAGATTCTTGTTATTGACTCTCCATTTTCACCCCCAACTTCTTCTCTTCACCAGGTTAAGTAGCTTCAGGTCTTTAATTCACAACTTCCCCTGCATGAACACAACTGGATCTACTTTTTTTGCCCTTCTTGGTGTGATAGGAATAAAAAGAATGTCTATCTTATGAGCATTTTGCTTTTCATCTAGTCTTTCTCATAATCCATGGTACCACCATCTACCCAGTTGTTCAAGCTAGAAACCCAGGAGTTTATTCCCTTCCCCATTCACATACAGTCCACCAGCAAGCCTGTTCAGTCCTGTCTCCAAATATAAAATCCATCTCTACTACCATCATCCCAGTCCAAGCCAGCATCATCTCTCCCCTGATCCCTAACTCTTGCCCCCGCCCTGCACTCCCTCCTCCACACAGCATCCAGAATGGTCTCTTTAAAGCACAGAGCAGGTCACATCACTCCTTTAAGTCAAACTCTTCTTTGATTTCCTGTTGACCTTCCAACAAAACCAAACTCTTCTGTGGTCAGCGAGGCCCTGCCTCATCTCATGTTCTTTCTTCCCTGTTGCTCATGCAGCCTCTGTCCCTGGCGTCTTTCATATTCTCTGGACACGCCAAGCCTTTTCCTGCAGACGGCGTTGGCCCCTCTTGTTCCTTCTGCCTGCACTCATCTTCTAGTTTTGCAAATGCCCACCTCATTCCCATCTTCCAGGTCTCAGCTAAAGTGCTTCAGAGCAGCCTGCCCTGATCCCTCACCGGAGGTCCTAATCTCATCACCCAGTACCTGTCTTTCTGATCACCTCATCTTCTCTGCTCATGAGAATGTAAGTCCTTTGGTGACTGGATCTGCACTACACGTTAGCAGTGGGATCTTCTCCCAGTGGCATAGTAGCTGTCTAGAGAAGGTGCTCGGTAGATATCTGAGGAATAAGTGCATGGCCTCATGATTGAATGTTGGAGTTCTATTAAAAATGCATTTGAATCTGAGCTTTGCCACTTTCTGTGTGACTTTGAGCAAATTGTGTTACCTCTCTGGTCCTTGGGTGGCACATCTGTATGATAGCCATCTTATCTACCTCACAGCATGTGGTGAAGATTAATTAAGATATTCTGTATCTTGTAGTCATCTGTAATGAAAAAGAATATGAAAAGGAATATATGTATGTTCATGTGTGACTGAAACATTATGCTGTACACCAGAAATTGACACGACATTTTAAACCAACTATACTTCAGTAAAAAAAAATTAATAAAACAAAACCTCCAAGGAGGAAAGAAAAAAGAGATAGCATCTATGAAGGTGCTTGCCACAGTACCTGGCACGTATTAGGTGTTCAGTCCTCCTCCAATCCTGGTGCTTAATTGTGAACATGTGGAGAAGAGCTCTGTCAAGTTTCAGCCTGATTAATGGGACTGTATGGTGTGCCTGTGTGTGCGTGACCCACACGCTGGGTGTAAGGTGCCTGCGACCCCCCCAACCCCAGGTAACACTTACCTGGCTGGGAAAACAGTTCCAACCCTGGATATCAGCTGTTGTACTGAGTGATGCTCAGTCTGATAACACAGAGGTGCTAAGCCCAGGGCCTTCACTGGGCTGCTGAACACAGACCCCAAAAAATGAAATGAGCAAACCTGACACTGTGTGGCCCATCTCTCGTCAAGATGGATTAGGATGCTCTGTCTAGACGGTAGTCTCCCTTGGGAAATCACAGTTGCTCTAAGAGAAGGCACATGGTCTCCTGTTAGGAATACAAAATAGGCCTGTGAGCTGTTGATGGGGATGTGGGGGGCGGGGGCTCTCTGTGAGGTGTGTGGGTCTACGGAGCAGAGCCTGTGGAGAGGAGCCGATGGCTGCACCATCGTGGTGGTGGCCTTCCCCTTCACACGCACACAGTGTCAGCAGAGCCCATGCTCTGTGGGAGGTGGAAACAGCACTGTCAGCCTTCTCAAAGCCGTAATTCCGTGCCCTCATTGAGGAGTGCTGGAAGGAACTGACAGGTAACCCTGGAACGTGGATTACCTGCTGGGAAGGGGGCAGAGGTCTCTGTGCAACTTGCTTGAGCATAATGGCTTCTGTGGTTCCCCTCTGTAGGCTGTCAGGGTGAGTGTTTTCACATGGGGGTGCTCTAGAATTAGGTGGACCTGGGTTCCAATCCTGGCAGTGTCATGACATTGGCCAAGTTACTTAGCATCTGGCCTTAGTTTCCTCATTGAAAATAGGGATGATAAATGACCCCTATCTTGTCTGGTTGTTGTGAGGATTAGCTGATATAGTGTGTACAGAATCTTAGCTTACTTCCAGGCACACAGCTGATGTTCAGTGAATGATCATTCTTCTTATTAGGCCACACAGGTCAGGATTTTGAGTTTATTTCTGATCAGCCTCACCCATATTGAACTTTGAGTCTTGCTTCCCCACTTGCCAGCTGTGTGCTATCTAACCTCTGTGAGTCAGTGTTTTTATCTGTTAGATGCAGTTTATAAATCCCACCTCATAGTCAAAGTGGAATGAGATCAGAGCGTCTGACACATAGTAAGTGATCAAAATATTTGTTTCCTCCTCTTTGGTTCCCGAGTATCTGAAAGACGGTCCCTTTAAGCATGTTAAGATTCCTCACTAGCCTTGTATGCAGCTGTGTTCAGACAGCTTTGGCAGAAAGAAAGAGGCTTTTTTTTTTTAAATGACTGTTTCATAATCTGTTGGCTCAGATCTGCTGTTGCCACACCCTGTGCTTCTCAGGGTCCCTGGGTCCTGTTGTAATTAGCATGTGCCTTCCCTCTCACCTAAATGACCCTGGAAAGTGGCTGAATACAAAGTGGATCTTCCTCCCTTCTCTTTGGGGCGAAGCTGGCCCCGGGATTCTTAGCTGCTGGGGGAGGGGCTGGCGGGAGCCTGGGCTGCAGTTGGACTGAGCAGCCAGGCGTTTTCTGGTTTTCATTAAAATTCTCTTGCTGTCTTTCGGGATTGCTCCATTGGCTGTGACTACGCACTGGAGCCCGTTGTGCTGGCTCTCAGCCGCACACACCCATCAAATCACAGTGGCCCTGAGGACGAGAGAAAACTGCAGGTGAGGGACAGGCTGGCTAAGGGGTTTTGCTCAGCAGCCTTTGTGATAAGGAACACCCATCTACAAGTGCAGAACTTGAGCTTTGCAAATCCTTAAGGACCAGTGGGGAGGCAGACATAACTGAGCTGGGAATGGGTAGCAGGGAGAATCCTCACTCCTGATGACAGACTTGCTCCTGGGGGCAGATCAAGGTTTCTGGGCAGCTGTTAGAGGGTCTCCAGATGTTTAACGAATGAAATCAGTCTGGTTGAATCATTTTTCTGAGATGCTGATACCCTCATAGGCCCAAGGGGTTGGGGTTAAATGGCAGTTCTCTGAGAGGGATAGACTGCATTAGAGTAAAGATTCATTTTTTTGTTTTTGCTGTTGTTTTTATTTCTATTGAAGTATATAGTCAGTTTACAATGTGTCAATTTCTGGTGTACAGCATAATGTTTCAATCATACATATACATCCATATATTCATTTTCATATTCTTTTTCAGGATAGGTTACTACAAAATATTGAATATAGTTCCCTGTGCTACACAGGAGGAACTTATTCAAATGTTAATTTCAGATAGCTGAAGAAATCTCACTTGAGATTGAAACTGAAATCTGAAAACCTGGGTTCAGAATCATGACTTTGCTATTGACTTGCTTTGTGACCTTGGGCAAGTTACTTCCCTGGGTCTCAGCTTCCCAGTAGGGTTGTGAAGATTAAATGAGATAAACTATGTTAAACTCTTGGCCTATCCTATGTTCTCCGTAGATGGTTGATGTTCATATAAATTGGGCTCGATTTGACCTGTCCCTCCAGCTCACCAAGATACAGCCCAGTTCTGTCATCTAAAACATTTGTTCTGCATCCTTCTCAGCTTTGTGTCTTTTAAGAATTTGAGGCAAATGTGTTCCCTAGGGCAAGCTGAATCTCCTTTCACTGGAAAAATACATCAAAACCATATTATTATGTTTCCCAGTGAGAGGCTTACAATGTTGGATGATTCATCTTCATGCAGCTTAGTAGAAAAAAAAAGTTATCTATTATTCTCAATAATGGATAGGTTGTGAGAAAGCCGTTTTAATTGATCTTGGATATAAATGTCCTTGATGATACACCCAAGAGAGCATCAACGAGGCTCCCATTTGCTTTCAGAATTAACTCCACTTCCAGTCTTTTCTCCTTTGACTCTGCTCTTCAAACCCTGTGTTCTAGCCGCAGTGGACTGCTCACAAAAAAATAATTAATATGAAACCTACCAAACTTACTGAAAAATCCTTTAAATATATATTTATAGTTAAAGAGCAATAAAGTGAAAATTGTGTATCCACCATCCAGCTTATCAAATTGAACATTATGGGTCCCTTAGAAGCTGCTTGGGACCCTCTGTCCCAAAATCCTGACCCCTTTTCTTCTCACTTGAGGCTGTGGTGATCCTGATTCTTATGTTGATCATCCTCTTACTTTTCTTTATGATTTAACCACTCATTGTTGTATTACAAAAGTATACGTTGTTTAGTTTTTTTAAAACAAAGGAGCAAGCACAAATCTAGCAAGCTTTGTTAAAAAAAAAAAAGAGCAACATTGCCACTAGTAGATGGAAAAATAAATTAAATGGACTCAGGTTCATAGCCTGGCTTTAGCTGCCCTGGGGGTTTACTAAAGGTCCTAATGGGGAAGTCAGTGTGCAAGGTTGTGAGTGAATCCCAGGAAAAACAAGGCTCACCACGACCTGGGCATCTGATGGGGCTGTAGAGTGGGCCAGGTCCTGGACATCTGGTAGCAATTGGTCACAGAGAATGGACTGCTATATCTTTTCTCTTTTTGGTTTCTTGGTGGCCTACCTCCAGGTCTCAGGGAGTAGGTCAAAGCAAAACTCTTCCATGGGATGAAGTGAATGCCGTCAGCTAACCCAGATGGCCAGCATGGAGGGGATGAGCAGATACTTCATTAGCACATGGTCAAGGCCAACAGAGTCAGAAAGGAGTCTCAACTGAGTTTACCTGTCATTCTTGGTCAAGTCTTTTTAACCTCTTTTTGAGAGTATGCAGTACCACCATGGAATATGTTCACCTTAAAGTTCACTGCTAAATCAATCAAGCCTCTAGAAGTAACTTTTTTCTTCCAAATTTATTAACTTATTTCAACATAATGTTAATAAATGAATCATATGTTAACATAAATAAAAACTGTGTTTTCCAAAACAAAAAGAAATTGGCCAGAACACATTGTTACACTTTTGCAAATTTCTTTCTTTTCTTCCAGTTTTATTGATATATAATTGACATACAGCACTGTGTAAGTTTAAGGTGTACAGCATAATAATTTGATTTACATACACCAGGAAGTGATTTTCACAATAAGTTTAATGAACATCCATTGTCTCATAGAGACATAAAATCAAGAAATAGAAAAAAAAGTTTTTTCTTTGATGAGAATTTTAGGACTTACTCTCTTACAGAGCTAACTTTGATTTATTGGAAATATGGGAGAAAGGATGACAAACTGAAGTACACTCTAAGGTTCAGGATTAACAGATACACACTACTATATATAAAATAGATAAACAACAAGGACCTACTGTATAGCACTGGGAACTATATTCAGTTTCTTGTAATGAGCCGTAATAGAAAAGAAAAAATATATATGTATGTATGTATATGTATAACGGACTCACTTTGCTGTACATCTGAAATTAACACTGTGAATCGACTGCACTTCAATAAAAAATAAAAGTTAAAAAAATAAAAAATAACACTCTAAGGAAACAAACATATGAATTCAGAGTGTTGGACAACTGACTTGGCTTCTGCAGCAAGTCAACAGCATGAAAAAAAAATTAATGTGACTTAAAAATCATAATCAAATGTGGATGTATGAACCTTACTTTGATTTGGATAGTCTATATATTAGTTTGCTACAACTTTCGTAACTGAGTATTACAGACTGGCTGGCTTAAACAACAGAAATTTATTTTCTCATAGTTCTGGTGGCTGGAAGCCCAAGATCAAGGTGCTGGCAGGGTTGGTTTCCTCTGAGCCCTCTCTCCGAGGCTGGCCAACAGCTGCCTTCTGCTGCCTCTTCACATGGTCATCCCTCTGCACACATGTGGCCCTGGTGTCTCTCTGTACGTTCTAATCTCCTTTCTTTTTATCAGGACATCAGTCCAGGTAGATTAGGGCCTACCGTACAGGCCTTATTTTAACTTAGTTACCTTTTTAAAACTCCTATCTCCAGTTACAGTCACATTCTGAGATATACCAGCGTACAACATATAAACTTTTTTTGAAGGGTGGGAGATACAGTTCAGCCATGACAGTCTAATTATAAAAAGGCATTTTTGAGATGTTGGGGAAATTTTATTATGGACCAATATCAAGGAATTACTGTTAATTTTTCTAGGTGTGATAATAGTATTGTGATGTTAGAAAATGGGAACATAGAGATAGGTTCTGGAGTATACAGAGGTGAAATGATACTATGTGGAATTTGTTTTAAAATATTTAAACAATGAAAAAAAAAAAAAGAGGATGGACTGGTAACAGACCAAAATGTTCATAATTGTTGAATCTGGGTGATGGGTTTCAGGGGCCTACTTTTGACTGTGTTTGAAAATTTTATAATCATATACTTAAAATATTTGGATCAACAACACCAAAGAGGGTTTAATGGCAGTGGGGTTGTTGGTGATGACTGTCTTCAGCACGTCTGCCCCTTGAGTTACACTTCTCTGGTCTGGCTGGCTTCTTCATGTGGTATCCCTCTTGGGGTCCTCTGTTGCCTGACTCTACCAGGTCCTCTGTTGCTTGTATATAGCTTGGTGAAAGACATCCTACGGGAGCTTCTTAAGAAAAGGTTCATGGAGTGTGAATTTCTGAGATCTCAGATACCTGAAAATGTCTGTGTTCTATTCTCATACTTGATCAACAGTTTGGGTTCTTAGATCTCATTCTAAGTTGGAAATCATTTTCCTTCAGAATTTTAAAGATACTGCTCCAATGTCTTCTTGTTTTTTATTGATGCTGTTGAGAAATTGGAAGCATTCTGGTTTCTGATTCTTTGTACGTTCTGTTTGATTTCTCCTTTCTGACAGCTTATAGAATTTTCTCTGTCTGCAGTTCTCTGAAATTTCACAGAAATTTCATGCTGTCTTTGGTGTGCTGGACCCTTTTACCTAGCCACCTGCACCCCCCAGTTCTTCCAAGTTTTATTGAATTACTATATTGTTACAATTTTTCTTTCTTTTTTCTATTTTGTTTTTTTGGAAATTTCTCTTTTTCATCCCCCTGTACTGGTTCTGTGGAATGTACGTTACTTCTCTCTCCTGTTTTCTGTATCTTTATTTTTTAATTTTTATTCTCAAGATTTCCTCAACTTTATCTTTCAATCCTTTTATTGAGTTTTAAAAATTCTGCTATTAAGTTGTCAATTTCTAAGAGCTCTCTCTCTCTCTCTTTTTTTTTTTAGTGTTTCCTTTTTATGGGATCCTATTTTTGTTTCATGGGTACAGTTTTATTTCATTTTTGTGAGAATATTAATGGTAGTCCCCACCCCACTGCAGAGTAGCTGTTTCCTTCAAGTTGCTTTTGTGTGTGTGCTGTGGTCTGTATCTTTGTTAGCGGCTCTCCCAGTATGTCAGTCTGAATGTGATCCTTGGCTGTGTTGCTTCTGATTAAGTTTGGAGGGTGGTGGGGTGGATAATAAAAACTGTTGAGACTTTGACGTTATGGTAAGTGAATGAAGCCACTCACAAAATACCACATAGTGTATGATTTCATTTATATGAAATGTCCAGAATAGGCAAATCTATGGGGACAGAAAATAGATTAGTAGTTGCCTGGGGCTGGAAAGTGGGGGGGAATGTGGAGCGACTGCTAATGGGTATAGGGTTTTCTTTGGGGTGATGAAACTGTCCTAAAATTGATTGTGGTGATGCTTGTACCACTTTGTGAATATATTAAACACTACTGAATTGTACCTTTTATTTTATTTTATTTATTTTTGTTGTTTTTTGTTTGTTTGTTTTAGTTGAAGTATAGTCAGTTTACAATGCTGTGTCAATTTCTGGTATACAGCATAATGTTTCAGTCACTAAATTGTACACTTTAAAAGAGTGACTTGAGTATGTGAGTTACATCTTAATAAAGCTTAATATTATAGCTTAATGAACCACTCCAGTGATGATGGTTATACAACTCTGTGAATATATTAAACACCATTAAATTGCACACTTGTAAAGGATGAATTGAGTATGTGAGTTATAGCTTAATAAAACTGTCAACAACAAGAAACTTCCAGGAAAGTGAATGTGGGATGGAGAGTGTTCCGTTTGAGCCTCCCCCATAGCTTGAACTGGGCGGGCTGTCTGCTGGGAGCCCCTGGGACAGCATCTTCAGGTTTTCCCATGGTTGTGTCCCCCCCGCCCCCTAGGAGGAGTCCCCATCCTCCTTACAGAGCACGGGTCCACCTGGCAATGTCCTGGCAGTCAAGAGGAGAGGGCATGTGAAAATCTGCTACCCTTCTCCTTCAGTAAACACAGGACCCTGTCTTCTTCTGTTCCCTTTCAACCTTACTGGGTACTCCTGAGCCAGAGATACTTATTATTATGGAAAATTTCAAAGATTTACAAAAGTCAAGAGGATAGTGCAACAATAAACCCCCATGCTCCTATCACCCCAGTTCACCAGTGATTGCTTTGTGGCTATTTTCCTTTCACCTGTATCCGCCACTCCCTTCCCCAGGTTATCATAAAGCAAAGACTAAACATTTCTGTTTTATGCTTTCCAGAGACTAAGCATCCAGAATTCTGTCAGTGAGGAGAGGGATTTAGGGCTCTAACTTCTTTTCGAGCAGCCTTTCCCTGCTGTCTTTCTTTTAGGATCTATACCCCTGCTCTAGGAGTACATGGGCCCACCAGTCCCCGGCCCGGTAAGGATTCTGTGGTTTAAATCAGCCAATTCTCAGCTTCCCCTGCATCTGGTTTAGGATTCAGATTTCTTGAATCTGCAAAGTCTGTTACTACTTGCTCCCAAGCTTCCCAAATCTGACACCATCATCTTCTCTCCTCTTTCCTTCTCCTGAACAGTTTTGTTACTAAGAAAAAAAAGCAGGAGTTGGTGAAACTGATGGCAGTTGTTCAATGTGCCGCCTTCTCAGGAAGATCGGCTGTTTGTTATTACTATTTTTTTTTTTTCTTTTCAGTTTTACTTTGTCAAGCCCTGTTCTACTCCAACCTAGGACCCTCTTTTATTTATTTACCCATGATTGATTTCTTTGCCTGGAAAACTCCCTTCCAACCTTCTGAGAAGTAAGAGGAATCTCCTGGTTTGAACATGCCTGTCTTCTGACCTGCAGCCCAGGCGAAGTTAAGGAGAAAGTTGGTGAAGGCATTTGTGCCTGCTGGCATCTTGTACTCGCCTCTTCTAGCGTCATCTGCCTGCGCTCCGCGGGCTGCATTGCGGTGTGTTTCCCAGTCTGTCTTCCCTGTTGGCCTGGGAAGCAGGACTTGTGAGTAGGACTATGCCTGGGTTTTGCTCTGTCCTGTGAGCCCAGTGCCTCACTCCTAGTAAACATCTGGTAACCCCCAGACTGGGTAATTAAGCGCTGGGCTTCCTGGGTGGGGACGGCAAGTGGACAGATGATGCGCGCTTTCCTTCTTGCCTCTTGCGGGCATGACTGGTAAATACTAAGAAGTAAAACATGCCTTGTTGGCTTGTTATACAACATTATTCCCTTTGCTTTCAAATCTGATGTTTTTAACCCTGTCAGCAGCTTGGAGAGGGCTAGAGGGCGGCTGTGAGGGTGTAAACATCCTAATGAAGAAGGAATGGCTTCACTCGGAGATGCGTAGTTTCCCTCCCTTGATAGAAAGGCTTGTGGTCTACACGCTGCATCATGCAAAAGAAGGAGTGAAGCTGTTCTGTCTTGACAGCTACTTCCTTCTCCACTGCCTTTTCCTTTGGGACATGATGCTAGGAGAATTTTTTAAACAGTTGATATTATGTTGTTAAAAAAAAATCTGGCGTTAAGATAGTATCTCTGAGAGGTCCTGTTAAAATGCAAATATATAACCTTGGAAGAGTTACACTTGTTATTTCTTAAAGTAGATCCTCAAGATGCTATAAATACCCTCCAGTGGAAAGAAATAGAGAACCAGTGGTCAAACAAATTTGGGATGCTAGATTAAACAAAGTTAAATCAGGTTCCTTACTTCGAGGCTTCTCAAAGCCTTGCTCCTGTGCATTATGAATCTCCTAACCTATGTATGTGGGGAGGGGGTGGAAGCTGACAAATCCAGGAAAGCTTCCAGAAGGAGAGTGATTCCTTTTGGACTTGATTTTGAAAACCATGGGAAGCCATAGTAGGGTTTTCAGCAGAAAAGCAAGCTGTCCAGCATATTTTGGATACATTTCCAGGTGGTGGGTGGTAGCCAGTATTATTCTCATTTTCTAAATGGGGAAACTGAGGCTCAGAAAGTGACTTGCCCAGGGTCACAGCTTGTCAGAGGTAGAACAGAACCACAGTTTCAACTCAGATCCATGTGGATCTCCCCACTACTGAGCTACCTCTCAAAGTAACCAAGGCCACCAATTGTATTGGATTTCTTACTGAAAAGGACTCATACTCTCACTCTGATTCTTGAGTTAGAGCATAGTTTTAAGACTTAATGCGATCAGGAGCTAAATTTCTGTGGTACAGGTACTTAGGTGCTATAAGGATTCAGAGAAGGAGAGATCTGGGAGGACTTCATGGGGGAGATGGCATCTAGGTTGCCAGAAGGAAGAAGTAACTAGAACAGACGAGAAGCCAGGTGAGAGAAAGATGGAGCCAAAGGGGGTGGGGCTGTGCCACCATGTGGTGGAGCAGGAGTGGGCAAGGGAAACAGATGACAAGAGGCCCCTTCCTAGCACAGCCATTGTCACTTGCTTCCTGAGATAGCTATGTAAAGAGGAAAGAAACAAAATGATCACATATCTTAATTTCCATCTTCACTTTTGCTGAATATATATACACAACTGACACTGAAAAAGTATTTTTACTACCTTATTACAGTCAGTAGCGAGTTTATTCCCAGTGATGTTCCTCCTTACTCTGCACTGTGGTTTATCCCACTGTGCCCATCCCCTCCTCAGACCCACTCTGTACGTATAAGGGCAACAACTGAGGGTTCTACCACTAGTAGGACCACAGTCAGATGTGCAAACATAAATGACATTTGAGTGAAAATGCAGGAATAGAATTCTGTATGATGAACAGAGCTTGCTTACATAGAGGAAGAGGGTATGTGTTTCTCTCCCAAGTTCTCCTAAGAGTTCTCTAACCCTATTCTGATTATCTTCAGAGCCTGGAGTTGGGGTCTTTTGCAAATGCTACTCTTATTATATCACAGTCAATGGTGTGGTGGAAAGAGGATGCATGTATGAGTCAAAACAGACCTGGATTCATATCCCAGCTCCCTGCCTACCAGTTCTTTTACCTTGGGCACATTGTTAGCTGTGTTAAGACCAAATCTTGTAGATCTTTGATCTTGTAATTATGGCCCCTCTCTGCCATCATGAAATTTACCCTCATCCCTGGATAATTTTCAGTAGTACATATGCATCCTCTAGTGTTTCTTTTCTGAAAACAACCCCCCCGGCCAAGAAAAGATTCCAAAATGTTTTCTAATTGTGCCCCTCAAATATTACAAAATAAGTTCATTATTCAGTTTAAAACTCTGTCTAGCTATTGTCTCATTTTTTTGGTTCCCTTTCTCAGTGAAACATGAAAGTTGTTGATAGTCTTGGCATGGACTGCTTCCCCTCACTCTAATCTCTCCTCACCATTCCATGGGACTGTTCTTGCCTGTGTCAGCCAGTGACCTTCATGTTGCCAGGTTGAAGGCCATAGCTTTGTTTTAGTCCTATTTATTCTCTCCGCAGCATTTGGCAAGGCTGAGCTCTGTCCTCTTTGACAGTCTACTTTCCTGGGTCTCTTCTACCTCTTTGACTCTTCCTCAAGTCTCCATCTCTTCTTCATTGCTAGATGGTGATGTGCCCCATGTTCTGAAATGGCCCCCTTCTCTTCCCTGTTCTCCATCCGTAGATGTCCTCTCCTAATCCAATGGCTTTCCATAACATCCATTTGCTAAGGATCTTCACATTTGTAGCTTCATCCTCAGACTTCCTCTTGAACTCCAGACTCATAGCCAAATGTCTAAGAGGCATTACAAATTTATCATGGTTGAAAGAGAATTCTTGATTTAATCTCTACCCCAAACTTATTCTTCTTTCAATCTTCCTCATCTTGCTTACTATTCCTGCTAAGTGCTCAAGTAAAAATATTTTTTAAATTACTTAAAAAATTTTTATTTTTAATATAGTTGATTTACAATGTTAGTTTCAAGTGTACAACAAAGTGATTAAGTTATACATATACATACGTATATTTTTTTCAGATTCTTTTCCATAATATGTTATTACAAGAAACTGAATATAGTTTCCTATGCCATACAGTAGGTCCTTGTTCTTTATCTAGTTTATATATAGTAATGTGTATCTGTTAATCCCAAATTCTTAATTTATCCCTCCCCTGCCCTTTCCCCTTTGGTAACCATAGGGGATTATTTTCTATGTGAGTCTATTTTTGGTTTGTAAATAAAATTTGTATCATTTTTTTAGATTCCACATGTAAGTGATAGCGTATGATATTTGTCTTTCTCTGACCAATTTACTTCACTCAACATGATAATCTCTGGGCCAATCCATGTTGCTGCAAATGGCATTATTTCATTCTTTTTATGGCTGAGTAGTATTCCATTATATAAATATACCACAACTTCTTTATCCAGTCATCTGTTGATGGACATTTAGGTTATTTCCATGTCTCAGCTATTGCAAATAGTGTGCTATTAACATTGGGGTTCATTTGTCTTTTCAAATTATAGTTTTCTCCAGGTATATGCCCAGAAATGGAATTGCTGGATCATGGGGTAAGTCTGTTTTTAGTTTCTTAAGGAAACTCCGTACTATCTTCCATAGTGACCACGTATTACTTTTGATGTCTTTCTTCACCATCATCATCCAGTCCTTCAGCAAGTTCTATCTTCTGTATCTTCAAAAACATTCCCAAATTTATCTCCTTCCCTCCATCTCCACTACCAGCACCCTCGTCCAAGCCACATCCTCTCTCACCTAGACTTCCTGCAGTAACCTCCTAACTAGTCTCCCTGCTTTGACTTGTGTCTGTGCCACAATACCCTCCATTACAGGGACCAGAGAAATCTTTGAAAAATGTTAATTGGTTTATGTCACATTCTGACCTCCCCCTCCAGGTGGCCTCCTGTTGCACGCAGAATGAAATCCAAACTCCTCATCTGGGCTGACCCAGCTCTGTGGGACCTGCCCCATGCCTGTCTCTCAGCTCTCTTCCCACTGACCGTACATCCAGCCTCGTTGTTCTATTTTGGGTTCCTTGAATATGCCAAGTCCATTCTTGCTTTAGGGCCCTTTTCACTAGGTATTCCTTCAGCCCCACATGTTATTCTTCCAGTCTTCATGTGCTTGGCTCTTTCTTATTCAAATCTCATCTCAAATAGAGCCACCTCAGAGAGGCCTCTGACAACACACTCTAAAATTGCTGTCTAGCCACTATCCCTTTTATTTTTATTCTCTACTGGCACTTGCCACTATCTGATCTTTTCCTCGTTTATTTATGCATATGCTCATTTCCCCATTCATCCATCGCTCTCTTCTCTGCCCAACTGGAATGTGTGCTCTATGAAGGGGGAATTTATCTGCCTGGTCATCACTGTATCCTCTGCGCCTGGGTCAGTGACTTGCACGTGGTAAATGCTCACTACAAATGTATGAGTGAATGTGTTTTTCTCATCTGTAGAATCCAGGGGCTAGTATTTCTGTCTCAGAGTTGTTGAGGACTTGCATTATTAAACTTGATAATGCACCTAAAGTGAGTAATTCTGTATCTAGCACACTATGTTTCATAAATAGAAATTATATTATTTTTTAAGTATCTGACTCATCATAGACATTCAACAAAGATTAATTCTCTTTTTTTTTCCCCTTGCAGTCTGGGTCCCCTGCAGTATTTTGTATTGAAATAACCTGCACTCTGGACAAGAGGAAAGGTCTTCCAATCAGCTTCTAAAGAAGAAGCTTTAAAAGTCCTATTCAGTGAATAGTCCACATCAGCTAGTTTTGAACTGTTATTAATGTCACTTCGGCTCCCCCCCGCCCCACAGAGACACTGCATTGTAATAAGGTTTGGCTTTCTCCTGGGAAATTATCATTTTCTTCTTCTCTTTGGTTGTATGATCTTTGCCAGTGAACTCTCCTTAGGATCAGTGTGTTTTGGAGTTTGATTTCCTCATCCTGGTGTTTAAGGTTCTCTGAAAAGTATTCCTAGCTTTTGCACATGCTGATCAATATTTCTTTCATATTTATTTAACAGGTATTTATTTAGGCAATGGGGATACAAATAGGAGGAATTCATAGGGGCCTGTGTCCTTAGGGTCTAGTGGGGGAAACAAGATACCTAAACCAATGAGGATAATGAAGTGTCAATGAAGAGAGTCCCCGTAGAGAGTAGTGGAGGCGTAAAGGGGGGAGCAGCTAATTCACAGCAGGGAGGGGAGGAAGGTTTCAGAGATCTGTAGTTGCACCAAGGAGAGAAAGGCACCATGTGAGTGAAGATGTGGAGGGACGAACCTGCCTTGGGGTCTGCATCCTGGGAGCTTGGCACAGCCATGTGATCTGAGTGGCGGTGGTCATGCAAAGATCACAGGAAGTGAAGGCAGAGAGATGCGCGGGGGTTGGCTCAGGGGTGCTCTGCAGGCCCTGCCGGGGAATTTGAGATTTCTCTAACCATGACAGTAACAGGAGCAAACCCTAATACCGAGCATTTCCTATCTGCCAGACTGTCTCCTTTGTGCTTTGTTATATTAATTCCTTTAATCCACATGGCCACCCTCTGAGGTAGGCAATGCTGTTATCTCTACTTACAAATAAAGAAACGTGGGCACCAAGAGGACAGGGAAACTGCCCGAGGTCACCCAACTTGTAAAGGGCAGAGGCGGAACTCAGACTCAGGCAGCCTGGCTCCAGAGTGCGCGCCCTTCACCAGGGCCCTGTCCCTCGGCTCACAGAGGACTTGCAGCCGGGAGCCCCCAGGGGACTGAGGCATGGGAATGACGTAGTCTGATTAGGACTTTGGCAGTGTTGTGGTGGAGTCACATTGCATCTTGTTCAGAGGTTAGTTTCTAACAGCCTCTAAGGCAGAGAACGCAGCGTGACAATTTCCCTTGGAGTGGGGAGTATCTGACCGAGGTTGGCTGTGTCAGCGGTGGCCTCTCCCACCTCAGGCTGCCTGCCCCCAGCTTGCCCCCCGTCTTGCAGCAGAGGGCGGAGACTTTGCTAGACACGCGTGCAAGAGAGACAGAGTCCGCTTGTATTGAGGGGCCCGTTTTTGAAAAGCCCCAAAGCACTCACATCCCTGCAGAAACCAAGTCCCTCCGGGGTTGACAGTAGTCTCGGCCTCCCCTTCACTCCCTCTAGGGCCCCCACCCACCCACTGAGCCTCGGAGCCCAGCACTGCTTAGACAGTGATCCGCCCTGTCCTCTCCCTGAAGGGGTCCAGGGTTGGGTGGGCATCAGGCCTGTGTGTGATGATTGTGGGTGGAGGAAAGAATGTTTGCAAGCAGGGAAACAGGAGGGAGGTGGGAAGTCAGAACAGCCAGGAGAGGGCAGCTGGCCCCCTTGAAGGCTAGGGTGGTTGGACAGGAGAATAAGCACGTGAAAGGTGTCCAGGAGGTCACATATTCTGGATCTAATGACCGATTGAATTTGTTCCCTTCAAGCTTTTTTCTAATCTGAAAACTTATGACATCGTTATATGTATATTTTTTCCAAGTCTGATAAAATTCCTTCTAATTTCCAACCACATCAGCTTTAGTAACACAGCATCCTGTGCTCCGGATTATAGCTACTGAAATAGGCCTCAGAGCCTTCTGCAGGAACTCTGATCATTCCATCTACTTTGTCACAATGGTGCAATATTTCTGTTTTTCGCTCACAGACACGTTGTAGCAGGTCAGTTCTCTTGATGGCACTTGAAAAAACCCATCACTGTATGTTCACACAGATCTTATGTTACATTTTTAAAAATGGAAATGATTTTGTAACTACTTTCAAGAAAATGTTGACATGATCACAGTGATCAAAACAAAACCAGATCACCCAGTGCATTGGTAAAAGAGATGGGGAAGAACACATCAAAATGCTGACAGTGCTTGTGTTCCTTTTGGTCATTTATTTTACCCTTTTCTGTGTTTCCTAAATTTGAAAAAAATGTGTCTGTAGTACAGAGACCTCTGTTAAAAACTTAAGAAAAGAGGGGGTTGTGGTGTGAAGAAAAGACCAAAAAAACAAAAACAAAACCAAACCCAAAACCACACACACACACACACACACATACACACACACAAAGGAAAGAAACAAAGCGGGGGTGAGGATAAAACTTAAAAAACAAAAAGTGCCCTGTGATCTCATAATCCAAACACGATATATGTTCTTGCTTTTCCAATGCCCCTATTCACATACATACTTATTTTGTATAGCTGCAGTCCTAACAAATGCAGCTTTGTGTATTCTTTTAATTTTACAGCGTATTTGCAACATTATTTCATATTTCTGCATAGTTTTCATAACTGGCATTTCTAATGGCTGCCCTGCATTCCAGGGTGTTGGTTTTACATATTGGACCTTTGGATTGTTTCCCATTCTTTTAAATAAAATGTAATGAGCATTTTTGTTCCTTTTGCATTTTGAGTTTGTTCAGTTCTTTCCTTAAAGTGAATTCCCAGTAGGGAGCTCCCAGCCAGAAAGATTTGAACTCTTTTATGGCTTTTGGTTTGTACCTAGTAAGATCCTACTTCCTAGAAGAGCCGATTGAATGTGGATGGTCACTAGCTGGTTATGTGTCTACCTGTTCCATGTTTCCCTCACCAGTACTGAGTCCTTATATTTTAATAGTGTATTGTTTCTAAGTAAGTCATGTTTATGGAAGAAAATTTAGAAAAGGTAAAAGTATATAAAGAAGAAAATAAGGTATCTATAATCCCACCACCCAGAGGTGAGCATTTTAAAAATGTGTTTTCTTCCAAGTATGTATTTCATAACATTACATCCTGTGGCTCAAAGTGTAACCACTTCTCCACTGTTGGATAGAGGTTTTACTCCTTCCATTTTGGGGGTCAATTCTAAGTAATACTGGAATGAACTTCCTTGTGAATAAATCTTTGTGTGCACCTTGGAAATCCTTCCTCAGGGAAATTCTCAGGAGCAGAATTGCTAGATCAAAGAGTATGGGGGTTATTAAGGCTTTTGATAAATATTGAAGACTTGAGATTGCTATTTCCACTTCACCTGGTTAAAAGTGTGTGGTAGACTGACTGGGGGAGAGGTGACAGGGCCTGGGCCAGGGTGCTGCGGCAGAGACAAAGCTGTTGCAGAGAAGGAATTCCAGCTGTCTATCTGACAGCACCTCTACAGGCCTTGGCGCCAAATGGCTTATGGCATGCTGTGTGCCTGTGGTGTGTGTGTTGGAGGAAGTGTTGAGGGGGAATTTCTACCCTATCTTCCATAGAGGAATTTGCCAGGATGCAAATAAGATAATTTACTGGACAGCACTTAGCAAACTTGAGGTGCTCTGTAGATGTGAAAGCTTATTGATAGTAATGGTAACTAAGAAATCTCACCCAATCAGGATGTTTTGAAGATGAAATGGGCTGGTATGTAGAAAGGACTAGGCTCTAGACACGTGGTCATTCTCCCCAGTGACACGGGACCAGGCACAGCCTTCGGAGAGAAACTTGGGACAATTGCTACATTTTCTCCTCATCCATTTGAGTCCTGGAGCATGTAGACACTTGCTTCCCTTCTCCTTTTCCTCCTGTTGCCCGTGAGGAGGGAGTCTCTTTAAGCAGCTGAGGGCAGGGTCCAGCCTGGAGTGACAGGGAAGGGGCTATAGCCTCTGTCCTTGGTCTGCCTTGGGTCCCTGGGGCGGAGGGAAGCGCCCTGGCCTGCAGCCCTGACCTCTGGCTGGGCAGCACTGTGTGCTCAGCCTCAGGGAGGAGCTACAGATGCTGATAACGAGGCCCTTCCGGCCCAGCCTAACAGGCGCGGGGAAGCTTCTGCAGAGGAAAGATTAGACACAGCCCCCGATTTAGAGAATCGCTACGGGCAGGACCAACCTGCCCTGCCTCCCTTGAGCTCTTTGCGGGGGGTATTGTTTATTGTTGGAGGAGGACAACAGAGGGAGCCTGTGCAGAAGAGGAAACAGCCAGTTGGGGCTGGGAAGGCCTTTTTTAGATCCGTTCAACAAACATGTTTTGCAGACAGGGGCTCCCCATCTTGGAAGGGGATTAATGAGTGGGAAGGGTATCTTTCTTTTCCCCTAGGAAACAAGGTGCCTGTTCTTACAAGTGCATCCAAGACTGTCAGGCACCTGCGCTCCAGTGCTGTGGTACCAAACAAATGAGCTCTGCCGGGAGAGTGAACTGAACGGGGGCCCAAGTGGGTCCCACACAGTGGCCTTCCCCCCTCCTCTCACGTCTCTGTGGGAAAACAAACCCGGGCTCAGCGCAGTGACGCCTGCTCACGGCGGGAGGTGAAAGAGCATTACTAACTTCAGCAAGAGAATTCAGACCTTTGCTTTCGTTGCTGTTGATGAAATGCTGCTCCATGGATTCCATTTCATCTTCCTTGTATGTCCAGTATCCCCAAATCCATTTTGTATTTCGAGGAAATAGGAGAATACAAAAGCCAGTATGTACAAAGAATAAGAGACTAAAATGTTACTGTCTTGCTTTTTGAAAGTAATATCATGGAGATCTTGGGCCTGCTTTATTTTTTATTTTTATTTTTTGCACATTTAAAAAAATATTCCCAAGGGCTACTTTTGACCTCCTTCCCCTCTGTGGGTCCACACCAGCCCCCCATGAGGTGGTTCTGCCCCTGGCCTTGCCCAGGAGGGATCTATATTCCCACCTGTGCTCTTCTGACGCTGCTGCTTGCATGCTGTGTGGCCTGAGGCCAGTCACTCTCCTAATTTCAAATGTCATTTCTGGAAGATTCTGTGTCAGAGTGCGGTGAGAGTAATTTCTGAGCAGTAATCCATGATACACATGGGTGAGAGTTTTGTTTTTATTAGTGACACAAATAAACTATTGTTCTGTCCATTGGTTTTGGTTGTCACACAGTGGTTACTTGGCTTTGAGGGAGGTTGGTGTGAGAGAATGAGTCCACCACGTAAGGACTGGCTGGGCGGAGACATGGTTTAATACACAAGATGAACTGGGAAAAGAAAGTTCTTAGCCTGGGTGGGACATTCCTTCCTGGGTCTCTGTCACAGGAAGGGGTGCGGCTGGAGTGACAAAAAGAAAGAAAAAAAGAAACACAGCACTCCAAACAGATTTTTGTTTTTTAAGGGCCCCTCTCACTGTATTGCGACAACTACCTGGCCTTTCGAGAAAGCTTTATAATAGACTGAACGGAAGGGCAGAGTGTAATTTGTTAAGAGTTGGAGATTGTCTTCTTTCCCACAAAGAGCTGGATACAAAGTCTCCCCTGAAGCAAACACTGTTGGCTAGTTTTCTTTTGTATCCTTCGGGAGATATTTTATGCATGTACAGATAAATAATTATATGCCCTCCTTTTCATGCTATATACATCATTTTCCACTTTGCTTCTTTCTTGCAGATGTCCATAGCGGGCTGCATGGGATATTGATGTACAGTTTTTGTAATCTGTACAACTGTTTTCTTGCTGATGGACTTAGGCTGTTTTCATATTTGCTATTACAAACATTGTTGTAATGGGTCTCCTACCCAATGTGTCTTTGTACATGTGTATCAGGATAAGTGTAGGATAGATTCCTAGAAGTGGAATTGCTCAGACAGAGGGGTTATAATAGCCTTTTAAGTTTGAAGTCAATATTGCCTCCAAAGAGGTTGCATCGATTTGCCTCCTACCAGCAGTATACAAGGGCCCCATTTTTCCATACTCTGTCCACTACAGAGTGAATGTTGCCAATCTGAAATGAAAAATGGCCTCTGATCACAAATTCATTATAGTTTTCATTATAAATTACAATTTATAATGATAAATTCATTATAGTTTGAATTTACTCTAATGAGTGAGGCTGATTATTATTATTTTTAAGTATGAGTACAGTTTTTATTTCCTTTCCTATAAACTATCTGCTCATGTCCTTTGCCCATTTTTTTCTATTGGGTTGTTCAAATTTTCTTACTGATTTGTAGGAACTCTTTATGCATTTAAGGAAATTTGCTCTTAGTTATATGCATTTCAAGTATTTTAGTCAGTTCATCCTTTATTGTTTTGCCATGTGGAATTTTTAAAAATTAGTCAAATTGGTCAATATCTTTATTTTATGGCTTTGATTTTGAGCAATTCTTAGAAAGCCTTCCACACTTTAAGATTTTATGTGTATCATGCCTTCTATTACTTTCATGTTTTCATTTTTAAAAATCCAAATCTTTAATCCATCTGCAATTTATTTTCGTATAAGGAATGACAGAGTTCCAACTTAATTTTTTCACAAAAAAGAAATGAATTTTGAATCCTGGCACATTTACTCATTAGCTATGTAATTTTGAACAAAAAAGTTAACCTCTCTGAACCTCAATTTCCTTATCTGTATAATAGGAACAATAATAACAATGCCTACCTAATGAGGCTGTTGAAAGGTTAAATAAGATTGTATATGGAAATACACATGTATGTATATGTATGACTGAAAAAGGCTGTACACCAGAAATTGACACATCATTGTAAGCTGACTATACTTCAATTAAAAAAGATTATATGTGAAAATATGTAGCACAATTCCTGTCACATAGTAAGTGTTCAAATCATGACTCACATATCCAGGAACCTGAGAAGACATAGTGTGTTCCAGCAAATGGGGGAAGTTCTAGGTGGCTGGGGTACAGAGGTCACCCTTGCAACTCACCAGTGTGTGACTTAGGGTGAATCACTTCATCACCTAAACCCTTGGTTTCCTCACCTGCATAATGAATGATGAGAACCAGTTCATGAGATTGTTGGCAGGTCCAGATTAGATCACGTCTGTGAAAGCATTTGGTAAACAGATGAAAATCCTGGGGATTATGGCCCGATGAACAAGAAGCAGTCATGGCACAGGTGGGTCTTTGCCATCCCTGGCCAAGGAGAATAATTAACTTGCAATAACATGAAATTAGCAGCTGATGTAAAGCAAGTGAGCTTGCAGCAGTTGATTATAGTAATGTTTAGTAATTGCCTTCTGGTGATTAAGCAATAATGAGCTTCCTGAGACAGAACCTTGTTAAAGCAAAAGACGGATCAAATGTTTCCAATTCAATGTATACTTCTTGAACACAGCAGTAGAGCATGCAGACACGAGTGTCTGAAACATGGTCCTTGTCTTGAAGGACAGACAATAGGAGCAATGGATGTGTAGAGCACAGCCCCCTCCATCAGGCAGGGTGCATGTGGAGATGTACTTGGAGTCCACGATGCCCCAGGTTGTCCAGGAGGGAGAGACTCACCTTCTGTGCCCTGTGTACCAGTCTGAACCTGGTCTCTGGAGTCTGGCCCAGATTCTAAAGAACCACAGCTCAGCAATGCCTTCTTCTGTGTTACTTGTTGCCTTTTTTTAAAAAACTTTTTTTTGGTTATTTTTTAGTTAAACATCTTTTTTTTCTTTTTGGAGATAGTAATTAGGTTTGTTTATTTATTTGTTTGTCTATTTATTCATTCATTTATTTTTTTAGTGGAGGTACTGGGGATTGAGTCCAGGACCTTGTGCATGCTAAGCAGGCATCCTACCACTGAGCTATACTCTCCCCTCTTGCTGCTCTTTTTTATTCCTCTTTTGGTTGTTTTGGATTTATCAGGCTCATATCTTCTTTCTCATGCCTTGCCCATCTCCCTCCACAGCTTCTAGGGAAACTGGGGTTGTGCTTAAGGCCTCTGTTTCTACCAGACCTGATGGGTCAAATTTTCCCTGGGTAGAGGCTGTCAGACAAAATATAGGATGCCCAGTTAAATTTGAATTTCAGATAAACAACTAACAATTTTTTAGTAAGTATGACCCATGAAATATTTGGGTCATATTATATACCAAAAAATTATTCATATGTCCCATGTAATATTTGGAACAAACATATTAAAATTTATTTGTTGCTATCTGAAATGGAAATTTAACTATGTCCCTTTCCTTCCTTCCCTCCTTCTCTCCTTCCTTCCTTCCTCCCCCCCCTCCCCCCAGCCATTCAAATGCTGTAAAATAGCATTTACCACACTAATGTGTCATGGAACCCTAGTAGCAAGGGATGTTAAAAGGTGTTAATATAAGAAAAGAGTTCTCAGCTAAAATCATGTTTGGTAAGTCCTGGATTAAACAGTTAGCCAGTTTTCTTCATTATGGGAATTTTTAGAACCTTTTAAATCTCCGACTATACTATTAGTTATAGTATTTAGTGTTTCTCAAAGTTATGTTACTAGCCTCCGCCTTCTCCTTCTTGAGTGTTTAGGGTCATAATAGCAAACGTTACATGAATACTGACAGTCCTGGTAGCTGGTTCTGTTTGTAGACCGTGAATTCTGATTCTGGGTTTTGGGAAAATGCCACTCTATAGAAAACAAGACAAAACAAAACAAACAAAAACTTTTGTATAATATTATGATTCTGTTTTTGTTTTACAATCCATAAACTAAAAAAAAAAAAAACCACATAGGTGTGAGAATATATATATAAAACTAGAAGGATGTATACCAAAATATTAACTATAATTATCCCCAGGAGAGGGTATGGTTAGGGCAAGAGATTTCCCTAGGTGATTTTCTTTCCATTTTGTTTGGCTGTATGTTCTGCAATTAGTATATATGACTCTTGTCAGAAGGGTTAGGGTAAAGAAAATATTTGATATTTATATTTTTAAAAGGGTCATTTTCCCATACATTACCTGATTTGCCTCTCAAGCAACTCAGTGTTATTGCTTCTAATATTATCCCCATTTTATGGATGAGGAAACTTTACATAGCTCTTTGGCAGACCGAAATCTCTTGGTTTCCTTACAGTACTCAGGCTGCCTCTTCGGGTTGGAAAACAGCAGCACGTGCCATCCTGGGGGGGCCATCCTGGGCGGGGCCTATCCTGGGGAGGGTGGCACCTCTTCACCCAACCTCCTCACATTACAGATCAGGGTTGAGACCTTGAAGGGAAAATGTACCTGAACGAGGCACACGGTCCTTGAACAAAAAGAAGTCCCGGAATATCATTTTCTTGGGCAGATGCTGGGGGTCAGAAGGCAGGGCAGGGATCTGGCCCTGTGTTCACCAGAAGCCTTGACTTTATCTGTTACACTGAGCCGAAAAGGACAATGGGAAAAATGTTCTGATGTACAGCAGTGAATACAGTTTGTTTTGTTTTTTTTTTAAAATGTCACTTTGATAAATGGTTTATGTTACCAAAATCACATGGCTTAGAATGTTATTTTCTTTTTAAGCTTTTCATAGTACATCTTGTTTTCTTTTCTTTTCTTTTTTATTTATTTTTTAACATTTTTTATTGACTTATAATCATTTTACAATGTTGTGTCAAATTCCAGTGTTCAGCACAATTTTTCAGTCATTCATGGACATATACACACTCATTGTCACATTTTTTCTCTGTGAGCTACCATAACGTTTTGTGTATATTTCCCTGTGTATACAGTGTAATCTTGTTTATCTATTCTACAATTTTGAAATCCCAGTCTATCCCTTCCCACCCTCCACCCCCCCTGGCAACCACAAGTCTGTATTCTCTGTCTATGAGTCTATTTCTGTCCTGTATTTATGCTTTGTTTTTGTTTGTTTGTTTGTTTTTGTTTTTTAGATTCCACATATGAGCGATCTCATATGGTATTTTTCTTTCTCTTTCTGGCTTACTTCACTTAGAATGACATTCTCCAGGAGCATCCATGTTGCTGCAAATGGCATTATGTTGTCAGTTTTTATGGCTGAGTAGTATTCCATTGTATAAATATACCACATCTTCTTTATCCAGTCACCTGTTGATGGACATTTAGGCTGTTTCCATTTTTGGCTATTGTAAATAGTGCTGCTATGAACATTGGGGTGCAGGTGTCATCCTGAAGTAGGGTTCCTTCTGGATACAAGCCCAGGAGTGGGATTCCTGGGTCATATGGTAAGTCTATTCCTAGTCTTTTGAGGAATCTCCACACTGTTTTTCATAGTGGCTGCACCAAACTGCATTCCCACCAGCAGTGTAGGAGGGTTCTCCTTTCTCCACAGCCTCTCCAGCATTTGTCATTTGTGGATTTTTGAATGACGGCCATTCTGACTGGTGTGAGGTGATACCTCATTGTAGTTTTGATTTGCATTTCTCTGATAATTAGTGATATTGAGCATTTTTTCACATGCCTATTGATCATTTGTATTTCTTCCTTGGAGAATTGCTTGTTTAGGTCTTCTGCCCATTTTTGGATTGGGTTGTTTTTTTATTATTAAGTCATGTGAGCTGTTTCTATATTCTGGAGATCAAGCCCTTGTCACTTTCATCTTTTGCAAATATTTTCTCCCATTCTGTAGGTTGTCATTTTGTTTTATTTATGGTTTCCTTTGCTGTGCAGAAGCTTGTAAGTTTAATTAGGTCCCATTTGTTTATTCTTGCTTTTATTTCTATTGCTTGGATAGACTGCCCTAAGAGAGCATTTTTGAGATGTATGTCAGATAATGTTTTGCCTATATTTTCTTCTAGGAGGTTTATTGTATCTTGTCTTATGTTTAAGTCTTTGATCCATTTTGAGTTGATTTTTGTGTATGGTGTAAGGGAGTGTTCTAACTTCATTGCTTTACATGCTGCTGTCCAGTTTTCCCAACACCATTTGCTGAAGAGACTGTCTTTATTCCACTGTATATTCTTGCCTCCTTTGTCAAAGATTAATTGACCAAAATTTTGTGGGTTCATTTCTGGGCTCTCTATTCTGTTCCATTGGTCTGTATGTCTGTTTTTGTACCAATACCATGCTGTCTTGATGACTGTAGCTCTATAGTATTGTCTGAAGTCTGAAGTTATTCCTCCAGCCTTTTTTTTTTCCTTCAGAAATGCTTTGGCAATTCTTGGTCTTCTGTGGTTCCATATAAATTTTATTATGATTTGTTCTAGTTCTGTGAAATATGTCCTGAGTAATTTGATAGAGATTGCATTAAATCTGTAGATTGCCTTGGGCAGTATGACTATTTTAACAATATTGATTCTTCCAATCCAGGAGCATGGGATATCTTTCCATATTTTTAAGTCTTCTTTAATTTCCTTAATCAGTGTTTTATAGTTTTCCGTGTATGTCTTTCACCTCCTTGGTTAGATTTATTCCTAGGTATTTTATTACTTTGGGTGCTGTTTTAAAGGGGATTGTTTCTTTACTTTCTTTTTCTGTTGATTTCATCGTTAGTGTAAAGAAATGCAACTGATTTTTGAACATTATCTTGTAACCTGCTATTTTGCTGAAATCTTTGATCATCTCCAGTAGGTTTCTGTGTGGACCTTTTAGGGTTTTCTATATATAGTATCATGTCATATGCATATAGTGACAATTTTACCTCTTCTTTTCCAGTTTAGATCCCTTTTTTTTCTCTCTCTCTTTCCTGATTGCTGTGGTTAGGACTTCCAAGACTATGTTGAATAGGAGTGGTGATAGTGGGCAGTCTTGTCTTGTCCCAGATTTTAGTGGGAAGCTTTTGAGTTTTTCACCATTGAGTACTATGCTGGCTGTAGGTTTGTCATATATAGCTTTTATTATGTTGAGATATGTTCCCTCTATACCCACTTTGGTGAGAGTTTTTATCATAAATGGGTGTTGAATTTTATCAAATGCTTTTTCTGCATCGATTGAGATGATCATGTGGTTTTTGTCCTTTCTCTTGTTGATGTGATATATTACCTTGATTGATTTGCATATGTTGAACCATCCTTGTGTCCCTGGGATGAACCCCACTTGATCATGATGTATAATCTTTTTTATGTGCTGTTGGATTCTATTTGCTTGTATTTTGGTAAGGATTTTTGCATCTATGTTCATCAGTGATATTGGGCTATAATTCTTTTTTTTGGTGGTGTCTTTGACTGGTTTTGTATCAGGGTGATGGTGGCTTCATAGAATGAGTTTGGGAGTATTCCCTCTTTTTCAGTCTTCTGGAAGAGTTTGAGAAGGACTGGTATGAGTTCTTCTTTGAATGTTTGGTAGAATTCCCCAGTGAAGCCGTCTGGTCCTGGACTTTTATTTGTAGGGAGGTTTTTTATTGCTAATTCAATTTCATTTCTAGTGATCAGTTTGTTCAAGTGGTCAGTTTCTTCTTGATTCTGTCTTGGTGGACTGTATGTTTCCAGAAACTTGTCCATCTCCTCTAGGTTATCCAGTTTGGTTGCATATAGTTTTTCATAATATTCTCATATGATATTTTGTATTTCTATGTTATTTGTTGTAATTTCTCCATTTTCCTTTCTTATTTTGCTTATTTGTGCTCTCTCTTTTTTCTTCTTTGTGAGTTTGGCCAGAGGTTTGTTGATTTTCTTTACTCTTTCAAAAAA
This sequence comes from Camelus dromedarius, assembly GCF_036321535.1. Classification (NCBI taxonomy): domain Eukaryota; kingdom Metazoa; phylum Chordata; class Mammalia; order Artiodactyla; family Camelidae; genus Camelus; species Camelus dromedarius. The sequence goes on along the minus strand of NC_087447.1, from coordinate 55,696,546 downwards.
CCAGCTTTTGATTTGATTGATTTTTTTCTATTGTTTTTTTAATCTCTATTTTATTTATTTCCTCCTTGATCTTTATTATTTCCTTCCTTTTGCTGACTTTTGGGTGTTTTTGCTCTTCTTTTTCTAGTTCTTTTAGCTGGTAGGTTACAGTGTTTATTTGAGATTGTTCTTTTTTGAGGAAGGCCTGTATCACTATAAACTTCCCTCTTAGCACTGCCTTTGCTGCGTCCCATAAGTTTTGTGTGGTTGTGTTTTCATTTTCATTTGTCTCAAGGTATTTTTAAATTTCAACTTCGATTTCATCATTGACCCATTGGTTTTTTAATAGCATGTTGTTTAATCTCCGTGTTTCCTTTTTTTCTCCTTTGTTTCTCTGTAGTTGATTTCTAGCTTCATGGCATTGTGGTCAGTAAAGATGCTTGGGATAATTTCTATCTTCTTATAATTGTTGAGGCTTTCTTTTGTGCCCAAGTACATTATCAATCCTAGAAAATGTTCCATGTGCACTTGAAAAGAATGTGTATCCAAATTTTGGGGGGTGTAATGCTCTGAAAATATCCACCAAATCTCATTTTTCTGTTGTATCATTTAATTTCTCTGTTGCCTTATTTATTTTTTGTCTGAAAGATCTGTCTAGTGATGTTAATGCACTGTTAAAATCTCCGACAATGATTGTATTCCCATCAATTTCCCCCTTTATCTCTGTTAGTAGTTGTTTTATGTACTTAGGTGCTCCTATGTTGGGTGCATATATATTAATGATTGTAATATCCTTATCTTGTATTACTCCTTTAATCAGTCTAAAATGTCCTTCTTTATCTTTCATTATGGCCCTTGTTTTAAAGTCTGTTTTGTGTGAAATCAGTTCTGCTACACCTGCTTTTTTGGCTTTTCCATTTGCATGGAATATCCTTTTCCATCCTTTCACTCTCAATCTATATGTGTCCTTCTCCCTAAAGTGGGTCTCTTGTATGCAGCATATTGAAGGTTCTTGCTTTATTATCCAGTCTGCCACTCTACATCTTTTGACTGGAGCATTAAGTTCATTAACATTTACAGTAATTAATGATAGGTGAGTGTTTATTGCCATTTTGAACTTATTTTTGCGGTTGATTTGATATTTCCTCTTTGTTCCTTTCTTCTTCCTTTTGTGGTTTGGTAATTTTCCTTTGTATTATCTTGGATTTTATTTAGTTTTTGTGACTCACTTGTAAGTCTTTGGCTTGTGGTTACCCTTTTTTGTAAGTCTATTAACCTATTACTATAACTATTTATACTAAACAGATAGTAATGTAATCTCAAACCCATCCTACCAAGAACAAAAAATTTAAAAGAAAGAAAAAAAATGCTCTATATTTTCTTGCTTCCCTCTCCCGCTCTTAATGATTTAGATATCTTCTTTTACAATTTTGTGTTTATTCTATTTGTAATTCATGATAGTTATCACCTTTCCAGTTATGAGTTTCTCATTTTTGTAGCATCCTGCTTCTTTTCTATTTAGAGTAGACCTGTCAATATTTCTTTTAGCATGGGTTTTATGTTGCTAAACTCTTTGTTTTTGGTTGTCTGAAATTGTTTATCTCTCCTGGTATTCTAAAGGATAGCCTTGCTGGATAGAGTATCCTAGGCTGCATCTTTTTTTCATTCAGGACTTTCAATGTATCTTGCCACTCCCTTCTGGCCTGTAGTGTTTGTGTAGAGAAATCAGCTGAAAGCCTTACGGGGATTCCCTTCTAACTCATTCTTTGTTTTTCTCTTGCTGCCTTTAGGATCATTTCTTTATCCTTGATTCTGGCCATCTTGATTATGATATGTCTTGGTGTGGGTCTGTTTGGGACCCTCTGAGTCTCCTGTACTTGGATATCTGATTCCTTCTTTAGATTTGGGAAGTTTTCGGTCATGATTTCTTCAAATACCTTTTCAATCCCCTTTGTTCTTTCTTCCCCTTCTGGAACCTCTATTATGTGTAGATTGGCACGCTTTACATTATCCCATAGGTCCCTTATATTGTTTTCACTGTTTTTTATTTGTTTTTCTCTCGGCTGTTCTGATTGGGTGCTTTCTGTTGTTCTGTCTTCTAGGTCACTTATTCGTTCCTCTGCATTATCTAGCATGCTTTGTACAGCCTTTAGATCAGGTCTCATCTCAGCCAATGAGTTGACCAGTTCTACTTGGCTCTTCTTTATAGCTTCCATTTCATTCTTGACATATTTTATATCTCTAAACACTATCTCTTTTAGTTCCTTCAGTATTTTGATCACTCCTTTTTTGAAATCCTGATCTAGTAGGCCATCAATGTCTATTTCCTTGATCATGCTTTCAGGGGATATCTCTTGCTTTTTTAACTAGGAGTGGTTCCTCTGCTTCTTCATATTGTTCATATCTCTCTGGCACTGTGGCTTAAGGAGTATTAGTTATCTATTGTGGTCCTTAAGGAGTTTATTTATCTATCTAAAGCCTATGCAGGAATAAAACTTTAAAAAAAAAGAGAGAATTTTAAAAGAATGGAGGAGAAAAACGTTTGAAAACAGTGTATAATCAATAATAGAAGAGTAAGTTGAAGCAGAATAGCAATTTGATTTGAGACCTCTTTTAAAAACCTTAAAAAAAAAGAGAAAAGATCAGAAAACAATATTTGAGACCTGTATATAATCAATAACAGATCAAAACCAAGAGAAATAAAAATGAAATGAGGTGGATTTTTAAAAGTAATAAAAATAAAAATAAAAATATTTTAAAAGAAAAATTTTAAAGGGATTAAAACTGGAGACACATACAATTGTTTAAAAAGTAAATTTTTAAAAGGTAATAGAAAATAGAACAGATTTTAACAACAGATAAAAGAGAATTTTAAAAGAAGGGAGAAAAAAATATTTGAAAACAGTGTATAATCAATAATAGAAGATCAAGTTGAAGCAGAATAGCAATTGAGTTGAGACGTCTTTTAAAAACCTTAATAAAAAGGAGAAAAAAATCAAAAAACAATATTTGAAACCTGTGAATAATCAATAACAGGAGATCAAAACCAAGAGAATTAAAAATGAAATGAGGTGGATTTTTAAAAATAATAATAAAAAAATTTTAAAAGAAAAGTTTAAAAGGGATTAAAACTGTAAACATATACAACTGTTTAAAAAGTAAAGATTAAAAAGATAATAGAAAATAAAACAGATATAAAAAAGATTAAAACAAAAAAAGGATGTGTTCTCCTGGAGAGTGTGCACTCTTAATGGTTTTATCGAGAAGTCTTTCTGCCTTCGCCCTGTTTCGCGAACTCAGCTTGCTGTTTCCAGAGGCCCTTCCTTGGCGCCCTCCTCTGTGCTGCTCCCAGTGCCTGTCGGCAAGAAGATTACGCCCCCTCCCAGCACCTCGATCAGGTGCTGCGTTCCTGCCAGGAAGGTGTGTGACCGCCCACCCTCTGCTGGCGCAGGTCCCTCCGCTGCTCTGTGCGGCTGCCTGCTCAGCCTTGGGTCGGTGCTTCGTAGGCAGGCTCAGGGAAGACCACAGAACCACCCCGCCCCTGCTCTGTTTCAAAACTCAGCTCCTTGTCTGTCTTGGCGGTGCGAGTTCTCTGAGGTTTCAGGGCAGGAAGATCCTATCTGCCTCCAGCTGTAAACAAGTCTCAGTCCTGCCTAGGAGGTTGCAGAGCCCCCAGGTGCAGATTCAAGTCTTGACCCCACCCCTGCGCTAGCACTGCGCACAGGAGGAGATGGCGGCCATGGCTGCGCCCCGCCTCTCTTCTCGCGAGAAGCGCCAGTAATGGTGTCGCGGGTCTGAGGAGACAAAGGCTACAGCACTCCTCCCCCCAGGGCACCCCGGCAGTGTTGCTTTGCTTTTTTTTCCTGTAATTTATGGGGGACCAAGGTTGTTCTGTTCCGTATCCCCTCCCAGCCATGGCGCGCAGCCCCCTGCAGTCCCCCCGGGGCTGCCTCAGTGCAGCCGCCGCAGTCCTCCGCCTGGCTCGGGCAGCCTGTCCCGGCTCGGGCAGCCTGTCCCGGCTCGGGCAGCCTGTCCCGGCCCCGGCAGCCTGTCCCGGCCCCAGCTGCCGGCTCGCATCTCGGGCTGGGTGTTGCAGGGACCCTTTGTGCCCGTTTAACTTGGTTCTTTTGGTCAAGGGGTGCTCTGTACAGATCCGAGCCTCGGAGGCTCCACCTCCGTCCTGCTGCCCTCTCCATTGGAGATGGGGAGGTTCAGCGAACGAGCTCTATTCCTCCTTTGCCGCTCCCTCCCCGCGGGACCGGTCCCGCACTGTTTTGCTTTTTCTTCTTTTTTTCCCCCTTTTCTCCTACCAGATTTTTGGCATCTTTGTCTTTCGAAGAGGGCGATGTTCTGTCGGAGTTCGGCAGGTACTCTGGTCAGCTGAGTGGGTCTGTAGATGTGAGTTTTGGTGTATTTGTGAGAGAGGGTGAGCTATGAGCGCCCTTCTACTCCGCCATCTTGCTTCTCTCTACATCTTGTTTTCTTACCTTTTTTAAACTCATTTTTTCTTTTCCTCATCTTCCTTTTTTGAGTCTTATGTACATATCTGTTTATTTAGAGCTCTCATGGTGATTATGATGGTTGAGGTTTTGCTAGTTTATCTGAGTAGTGTTCCTGTTTATCTCCCCTGTGCTGACCACAGCAAAGAATGGTGACTGAATTGTGGGCGTGGTTTGCCAGGAGGAGTCTGGGTCCAGCTCCTAAGAGACCTGGGCTCAGAGGGCACAGCGAGAGCCGTGCTTGTGCAACCTGGAGTCAGTGAGTGGCCCTTTCAGTGTGGGTGGGCTGCTTCCAGTGCAGGAAGTTTCCAGAACACTGCAATTCGAGTAGGTCTGGAGGTCCAGTCAACTAAGCCTCATGACAGTTGTAACAGTGCTGTCAACCACAAGGCAAGGCGTAGCAGCATCATATTTCAGAAGGAGCCGTGCTTTGGAGTCAGATGGATCTGGGTTTGAATCCTTGTCCTAAGACTAACTAGCTGTGTGACTTGAGAACAACCTCTCTGTGCCTCAGTTTCCTCCTCTTCTGTAAGTTAGGGTGATAACAGTAGTACCTACCTCATATGATTGCTATGAGGATTAAATGAGTGAATACATGTAGAAGAATACCTGACACATAATAAACATCGAGTTATGTGTCAGTTATTATTGTTGTTGTTGTTATTAACAACAAGCATAGAATATAAAATTCCTAGGATTGTGCTTGGCCAGTAGCATATCTCTGATATGCTTGCTCTCCAGACAAGGTGTGACTTTTGTTGTCAGTTGTAGGGCGAGGTGTAACTGACTGCTTCTGAGTGGGTGCCCCCTCCTGGGATGCTGTCTCATCACGTGGTGACTGGTGATACCTGAGCTGTTACGTTACTGTTACGTCCCAAAGTAAAAGGCTTCCTCAGAGCATAGTTTCCAGACAGTCTTGTGAGCTTTTCATCCAGCAATGTGTTTTCTATTAGAAACAGAACAGTAACCACAGCCAGTAACCCCGGAGTTTACAGCCCAGCCTTTACCACAGGCAGTCTGCATTTTTAAAGAGGCCAAACACTTTTTCTCCCAGAGGTTTATTTAAAGAAACATTCAATGGAGGATTAAAGTTAATTTCTTATAGAAAGGAGAAGGGTCTTCCCTTTTATTCTGTAGCTGGCTCCTGCTGATAACCGTGTAAGACTTGACTTTGAGAGCTGATTCTGGCCGAGTAACCCTTTGCCTCCTTTCCCTGAAGATGCGTAACTTGGGCACCACTAACCTTCTCTTAGGAGCCTGGTTTCTCTGGTCTTTATTTTCAGACATCCTCCTCTGGGTTCTCTGCTTTGTTTCTTTGACCTCTGCTAAAGATAGAGAAATAAATACGTTGCAATCTAAGCACAGAAAAAGAAAGCAGCTCCAACCTGTGTTCTCTTTTAGCTGGCTGAGGAAGCAGAGTTGTGGCCCGTGCATGACCCACAGAACCTCATGTCTGCCTGTTCTCCTTTTTCCTAGCCCTGAGGTCTATTTTCTTTTTACTTTTAACAGCTTTATTGAGTTTTAATCCCTGGGTTTTTAGCCGGAGTCTGAACTTGATTCTTATTTAAACTACTACAGTGTGGTAAGAAAGAGTCTGGGAGTTGAAGCCAGAGGGGAAGAGAAAAAAGAAATCACATTTATTGAGCCTTGTCCTTCATCATTCGGTTCATCAGATCTTTCTGAAGCTCCTAGTGTGAGCCAGGCATTGTGAAAGGTGCTATAGGGGAGCGCTTCAGGGACATGGGAGCTGGACCCAGGTTATTTGGGTTTGAATTTCAGCTCTACCAGTGAAGTGGGACCCACCTTTAAGTGGGACCTTAATGACTTATTTAACTTCTCCTGTGCCTCGGTATCCCCATGTTAGGATGCTAATAGTGTCCCCCTGAGATATATTATGAGGACTAAATGAGTTAATAATATAGAATGAGATGATGATGGTGGTGGTGGTGGTGGTGATGATGATAGTGATGATGACAGGGAGGTGTGGGATCAGGACTCTACCGGACAGACACCTCGTTCCTCTCAGTTGTGTGTGCATGTGGGGTAGAAGTGCTTAGGGATGGAGTGTGAGAGATATATATGATTAAGTACAGTAAAACTTGGTGAGTATTATTGTAGGGCAGGGGAGGGGACCGTGGGAACACGTAGCAGGGAGGCTTCTTTGGATAGCAGGGTATACCTTCTGAACTTGAAGTCTGGCTCTTTGCTTTATGACTTTGGGCTACCCTCAATTTACTCACCTGTAAAACAGCTAACATGTTAATAAATACCAGCCTCACAGACTTGTAAAAACAAGTGGAAGTAGGCACAAAGTGCCAAGTAGAGAGTCTGGCATATAGTGAGTTCAACGACTGCTTATGGCCCCAGATTCTTTTATTAATTAATTAATTAATTAAATAATTAATTAATTTAAAAAACTCAATTTATAATGTTGTGTTAATTTCTGGTGTAGAGCATCAGGATTCCGTTTTACATATATATATATATATTCCTTTTCATTTTCTTTTCCATTATAGGCTGTCAGTCCTCTTCCCAAGAATCACTGGAATCACACAGACATCACCTTTGCTCACGGGGAGTCTGCTCCCCTGGCTCCTTGACAGGTCTCAGGGCAGCAGGCTTTCCATCCACCCTGCAGCCCTGCGGCACTTCCCGCTTCTGCTCCCTGGCAGGAGTGACCCCAAGGCTGCTCTGGCTTCCGAGGTCCCTTTCCCCTCTTGGGCTTGCTGATCGTCCTTTTCCTCTTCTTCCAGGCTCCGTCTGTCTTGTTCTGCCTTCACCTTATGAAATGAGCTCTGCTGCTGGTTTGAATTGTATTTAACTTTGTTATTGTTCTTTAACTTTTCTTGTGTGGGTCTCAAGGGCAGAGACCGTCTCATCTCTGTATTTCTTACAGTGATTAGCACAGCGCTACAGTAAGTACTCAATTGTTTTCACTGGGATAGGGCTTTATGGGTCCCAAGATCTTTTGTGTAGTTTTTTTCTTTTTTAGAATTCTTCACAATCATCCTCTGAAATCAACAGAGTAGAGAGTATTCTTTTTAGCACTGTTGAGAAACTATGGCCTACTCTAAAGCCACAGGCCCATTAATTAATTATTTAATTCTATGGGGTAGATATTTAGTAAGTGTAACTCTGTCCCGTGGGCTAGGAAAATAGAGTGGGAAGACATCATCCCCTCCCTCAAGGATGAGGCAGACATTTGAACAAATACTTGTATGAAGTTTTAGGACAGAGGAATGTATTTGGGGGAGATCAGCGAAAAATTCAGAGAAAGAGATGCTTGCATTGGTCCTTAAAGGACTGAGTTCCCGACACAGGGTGGCAGGAGGGCGTCCCAGGCAGAGGAAACGCAGTATACACAGCCCATGGGAATGAAAAGACTGGCACTTTGGGAGGTTTCACAGCATCAGCAGGGCTTACAGGAGGTGCAGAGCAGGGGGGTGGTAGAAGGGAAATTGGCAGTGACTCCCAGTGGTAAGACCCCACCCAGGGCTTGCAGGAGACTGGAAGGTACCTCCCTAGTTCCTTCCCCTTGGTTCAGTCTCCCAATCTCTGACCCTTCTTCCCAGAGGCACATACAGTGGGTCCAAAAAACCACCTTTCAGTTTTGGATGGGCTCCCCATCACTCTGCTCCCTTGAGCCCCTAGCTTGTCGGCAAGTCAATTTATAATCTTCTTTTGATGCTAAAAGAAAACATCTTATCACATGAGCGACCTGCGACCTGACTGCTTGGAAGAATAAAGGTTACCAGGTGAAAGGGCATCTGTGTCCTTTACTCTCTGTGGCGTGAGGTAACGGGGAAGGAATAAAGTCCGTCTGTGACCAAACACCTGTGTTCCTCTCTCGCTTGCAGGGTCACCGGAGGGGAGCGTTAAATTGCTTCTCAAATGAGTCAGACCCGTTGTTCCCAAGGAGACCGGCTGGCGCAGCTTGAGCTCTGCGGGCAGGTCTGACCAGGCCCCTCTCACTCGTGCCTGTGTTTGCCTTGCAGCTGTGTAAATGAGTATGGAAGATTATGATTTCCTGTTTAAAATTGTTTTAATCGGCAATGCTGGTGTGGGGAAGACGTGCCTAGTCCGCCGATTCACTCAGGTAAGTCCGGGGTGGATTTCTCCGTCTGGCCTGCGAGGTCCGGGGATCCTGATTGGATGGGTGAGTGGTACCCGCACCAGCCTCCTGGCTGCCGGGCCTGAATGCACCCTTTGCAAGCGCACCAGCTCTATAGCCTAGAGTTTTGCGGATTTGGGGTGGGGGGAGACACTTAAAATTTTTCATTTTATTTGAAGTCTCAGCAACGGTGAACACGACCCCTCCTTTCTCTGTGAAATACCCTTTGTTCTTTATTTTTTTTTAAATTTTTTATTTTTAAAACTGAAAGTGTAGTTGATGTACAATATAACATGTTACAGGTGTACAACATAATGATTCACAAATTTTAAAGGTTATATTCCATTTAGAGTTGTTATAAACTATTGGCTCTGTTCCCTGTGTTGTGTAATATATTCTCATAGATTATTTATTTTGTATGTAATAGTTTGTATTGACTAGAGTTTTTAAACCGTGTCGAGGGCACACAGCTGGGTGGCTCAACACCAGCCCTCCCACGCCTCCTGTGGCTTCCTTGTGTGAAAGGGGCGAGTAGTTTTGCTTTCAGTGTGCAGCATCAAAAATAGCTTATAAGATTAAAAAAAAAGATTATTCGTTAATAATAATCCAAAGGTGGAAACAAATGAATCTGGACATCAAGTTCAACCTAAATATTAACTTTATAAAAACTCAAATACAAATTAAACTATTGAAGCTCCCTGCTGATGCCCTGTCAATTTCTTCCAAGAAACTGACTGAATTGTTTTGGTTTAAAACCACATATGCTCATTTTTCTAATCTGTTTAACGGGAATGAAATGAGAACAGTGAAGGACTATTTGAACTAAATTAAATGTTCCTTCTGGGTTGAGTTCTTATCGTATGTTTTGAGTACAAGTTCCCTCTGGGGCTGCCCTTTTGAGAATTCCTGCCAGGAATTATATACCTGATTTTATACAGAAATGGGTGGGAAATCTTTCTGAGGTTGACCTTTTGTGTTTTCCCGGAAAATAATGAATGGCATCCTTTTCAGGATTAGCGTGCTTGCCTCTTGTATTTTCATAAAGTAATAGTTGGGAAGATTGATAATAGCTCTCCTGTCTAAGGCACAGGGCAGCCTGGTGTCGGGGGAAGAACACTGGTTTGAGAGTGGAGACACGGGGAAGTTATGTCCCCCGGCCAGGCCTCCCCACCGCCCGCCAGGGGCATGATGATCTCCAAGGCCCCTTCCAGCTCTGACAGTCTGTGGTTCTGTGGAAAACTGCAGAGGCGGATTGGATAACACAAACAGCTAGAGGACAAAGAGTCACCTTTGGAAATGTCAAGGTTTTTCCCATGATAATGAACACAGACTAGAACGTGTGCTTATTTACTAAGCCGTGGCCTGGTAAAATCAGAAGTAACAAGCTAACAGGCATCTGGGCTCAGGCAGCTGCCACGGCATTGTGCCGGGAATTCCAGCTGGTTTTCCTTCCACCTAATGTCAGTAATCTTTTCTGCTTTTGGCAGGAGGACAAGACTGCAGAGATGTAGAGAAATTTTCAGTCCTTTTATCAACAGTTCCCTTGACCTTGTCTTATTACTGAAAGTTCCCTTAGAGATTTGTCAGCCCATTCCTCTCATTTCACAGGTGGAAAACTCAGGTCTAAAGGGATGAAATGACTTATTTGCATCTCATATCATGTTAGTGGCAAGGCTAGAATTAGAACTCAGGTCTTCTGGTTCATAGCCTGACCATTTTTTTTCTTTTTTTTTAAATGGAGGTACTGGGGATTGAACCCAGGACCTCATGTGTGCTAAGCATGTGCCCTAACACTGAGCTATACTCCAACCCTTAGCCTAATCATTTTTATCTTCCACATGTCCTAACCTCTGAGACCATAGGAATCTGGCCTTTCTTTTTAAAAGCCTAATTCTTGTTATTAGGGATAAAAATACTTCCATTTTTTAAACAGTAATTTTTTACCAGTAAGCACAGTGCCCCTTATTTTTCTTTTCTGTCTACTTTTTACCCTTCCCAGTCCCTCAACTTCAAAAGTTCATATTTCATAGACAGGGCTATGTTTGGTTTTGTTACTTACTAGACAGTTAAAATGAATTGGATTCAACTGTGTTTGAGGCATGAGGAATTGGGGAACAAAATGATGGGGGAGACATTGGGAAGGATTTGTTTTCTTCTTTGGCACTTGTTATACTGTAAAACAGCTGGAGCTATAAACTTGAAGCTTGGCAGCCTTGTGTTTGAGCCAAACCAAAATAGAAGAAAATTGATTCAATATTTGTAAGTAAAGTTATGAATGTTTATATTTACATCTTTTGCAGACATGCAGTGGAACATTTTCTGTTGGTTTGAAGCTCATTATTTTAAGTCCAAACTTTAATGAAAGAACCGTCTTTTTAGGGAATGGACTTAATTAAAGGTGCCCCAATCTTAGCTTCCAGAGCTAATAAAGTCCATTTTACTTTAATCTCTGGAAATTCTGGAATATGGATGTGAAGAGGAAGAGAATCTAGGTGATGAGGTCTTTCTCTAGAATTCCTCCTACCTCCAACTCCCTCCCTAAGCTTACAGGAACTATTATGTAACAGAAAATTACATTATACATGTGATTTTACTAGAATTGTATCTTTCTAGTTCAAATTCCAGTTTGATGTAAAGCTTTGTCTTGAAATAATTATATCTGGCCAGAGGGAGGGACTGGTGTGCCTGAGGTCACTCAGAGTGGCTAGGGCTGCTGACTCCTGGCTTGGTGCTATTTCTGATATACTGTCCCCCTGAATGACTTTATTTTCTTCAGCTGTCTTTCCAGGGTCACTGGCCCTGCTCTCATGTAGATATATCTGTGTGGCACATTGCACTGGGGACATAGTTACCACTCTCAGAGCCGAAGGAGATTAGGAGATTCAAAACTTCACTGTCTCATTTGCGTTTCTTGTATTGAGTTCTTGTTTGTTTGTTTTTTTTCATATTTGTAGTTCACCCCAAGGGATGTCCCTGCCGTAGACTAATAGTCAGTTTTAACGTCCTTGATACTACCTTTTAGAGCACCTCCCCTAACCATCCCGATCTCATCCCTGCGGCTCCATGTTCCTCAGTCCTATCCTTGTGTCTGATTTCTCTGTTTAATTCTTTGAAATCAGGTCCCCTGTCCTTTCCCAGTTCTCTCCCTATATCCTCTCTGCTTGCCTCCCCTTTCTTTGTCCACTTTTCCCCTTCCGTCTGCTCTCAGCACTTTTCTCTCCCCCATTCACCCTCCTTCCTCCTCTCCTCAAAACATACACACAAAGTTAAATTAAACAGGGCTCCCATGACACTAACCAGAGTTCTTTTTCCTACCAGTTAACTCAACCAAAGAAAGGGGCTGGTGATTTGCAGTGATGGGGGAGGTGGGGAAGAGTTTCATTTCATCAAAAGATTTTGCTCATTGTCATTTTCCATTATTTCTGCTTTAGGGTCTTTTCCCCCCTGGACAAGGAGCCACAATTGGAGTTGATTTTATGATTAAGACAGTGGAGATAAATGGTGAAAAAGTGAAGGTAAGATGCTAAGTGTTTTATAAGGCTTTCATTGTGCTGTGTGAGAGGAAGGAGTGTTTTCATAACATTTATTAAATCACCTAATGGAAACCCACATTGAAAATAACGTAATCAGCCATGGCAGCTTATTTCCAAACAGAGTTCCTCTCTTCCTTTTGTGGGGGCAGGATCGAGTTGTGGGCGATGTGTTTACACGTGGTAAGACAGAGAGAAAAGGCTAAGGCAAGTTTGTCCCGTCTCTGTCGTGTCAGAGGTGATGTAAAAACAAGGAATTTCTTTTGAGGATCTCCTGAGTTGAGCAGAGCTGTTTCTTCTGAACAGCAGTCTCATGAAAGAGCCTCCTGATTCCTACATTCGCCGTGGGTCACTCTGTCCTATGAATCATTTATTAGAATTATTCTGTCTCCCACCCGACCTCTGTCCCTAGTAGGGGAGAAATACTAAATAAGGGGTCCGGGAGGGATCCTTGATCTCCCCTCCCCCTTTTGTGGCCTCTGGATGGTTTGGTGCTTGTAAGAATATGGTGTGTTCAGTAACAGGAGAAGGGAGGTAGTGTTTTTCAAGTGCCTAATATGTGTCAGTCCCTCGCTACATGCTTTTACACTTGCTACTGTATTTAACCTAATCTTTATTGTAAACCCTGTGAGGTAAGTGGTGAATTATCTTCAGGTCATAGTTTTCAGAGAGGTTGGGTGACTTATTTATCCATGGCTACACAGTTAGCAAGAGAGTTAGGCAGGATCTGAAGCAGTTTTGTGAGCCGGTGCGCCCCACTGCCTCTCTGGGGTCTCCCCTGCTATGAGAGAGAGAATGAAGGCACAACAAGCCCGTCACCTTGGAGCAAGGAAAGAAGGAGGCGATGGAAAGAAATGTGCCGTGAGAATAAATTACTTGGAAGGAGGGTAGAGATACTGATTTTTGGCACTGTGCTCTGCCTGCCCCTCAGAGTTAGTGAAATTCCACCATCAGATCAGAGCTGAATCCCATGGAAAGAAGTGATGACCCTGGCCCCAGCAGCACAATGAGACCTGTAGCATCAGAGCTCCAGCCAGATCTCAACCTCAGCATCCTAACCTGAGCATCCCAAGTCTGAGTCCGTGTCACTTGCATCCTTCTTCCGCATGAACCTGCACTCCTTCCGCATGAACCTGCACTTTAGATGCTTCTGGAAGACCAGAGAAGCTCCAGGGTGCTCTTACAGAATTTCACAGACACACAGAGATGTGTTTAGGGATGAGGCTCCTGCGTGGGGGACAGAAGCTTTCCCAGTGTCTCTTCCAGCCCTGACTCCTCATAGAGGTTCCTTACTGCAAAGACGTCTACACTGAATACAACAGTGATGGAGAGCTGAGGGCTCTGGAAAACAAAAGTGGGGTGGGAAATCCACATAAATGCCAACCGGAGAGGTCAGAAAAATAGTGTGGGGAGAGGAGGGAGACAGGGGTGTGCACTTAAGAGGCGGCAGCAGGAAGAGCCACTTGTGGTCTTGTTCCAGGAGAGGGAGGTGGTTGCCATCCCAAGGAGCTGGGTGAAGATAACTGCTGTTTCAGGCATTTTGTTTCCAGGTGTTTGGGTTTCTCATTTATATTCACATATGTGTATGAGTTCATTCCTTTGACCAGAGATCCAGTCCCGTGCACCAGGCCCTGGGAATAAATAGCCGTGAATCAGAAGTGGTCCCCATCGGTAAAGAACAGGTTTATTTTTCTTTCCTGAATCCCCAGGTTTAGGTATTATATTAATTCCACTTTCTGTGAATCATAACTTCATTTTAAAGTACGTATTACACTTAGCTAAAATCCATCCTTTTTTAACATCTCACTCCACCACGAGACCGCAGGCTCCCCGGGAACAAGGTTTAGCTCTTCCTCATCTTTGTATCACAGCACAGTTCCTGTTCCTTTCATCGCTTTATGCCTCTGGACCTTCATCTCTGGGAAGTGAGAGTTGGCTGATCTCCCAAATCCAGTCCTAATTAATTTGCCTGTGATTCTTTCTAGCCGTGTATGTAGAATCCAGATACAAAATGACTGTCCTCAACCGCGTTACATTAACGCGGGTCTCATTAACACTTGGACGCGTGAGGAGAGCAACCCAGGCTTCACTAAGGAGATGACTGTTGTCTGACTGTTGCCAGTGTTCTTTAACCTTTACTGAATCCCTCTTCTTGGTGATAGTTCAGTCTTTTTGCTAGTGGTTTGCAGGCTTTCTCAGAGCCCCATAGAGTCAGTGGAGAGAGAATCCACTGGTCGTTTTTGCAAGATCGGCTGCCCGGCGAGTGGCAGGGCAGGACCAGAACCTCAGTTTCTCTCCTGACTTATCCTCCCTCAGCCTCCCCTACAAGTACCATTCCTTCTAGAGTGGTTCCCAGGATCAAAGGCAGCTTATCAAAGGTATTAGAAAGATTCTTGTGGCTTTTAAGGCTTGGTGCCAAATCAGTCAAGGCAAAGTTGAGGAAGAGGCTCTTCTCTTAAAGTGGTCTGCATTATGAAGGTGACCTTGGGTAGAAAATATAATTAAAACATACAGAATTTTCTCCTCTCCATTGATTTTTTAAAGCCTATCATAAGTTAATGAGTCATAAGCAAAGCTCTAAGCTCAGTCTGCAATGTTTTAATGTTAGGAGATGAATTATAATAGAAATAGAAGATTTGCTGGATTTTCCTCTCATCAGGTGTGTATTGCATAGATCTGAAAGTCTGGAAAGTGTGCACATGTATCTGCTCTTTCAACCATCTGTCTATCCTTTCATTCATCCAACCATCCTGTCTTAGAGTAGATGCTTTGTGCCAGGCACTGTGTTAGGGGAAGCATCCTTGGTCCCTAGTAACTTACTGTCATCTTGCTCAAACATTTTATCTGTGAAATCTTCTTTAATATCCTACTAATTTTTTAAGCAGAATGCATCAATCCTTCCTTTGTGATTCCACCATCCTTTGTTCATTTAGTTATCCATCATTCAAATGTGTTCACCATGTATCACATACTGTTTTAGGAAGGCGCTGGGGATATAAGGTTGAATAAAAGACAGCCTTTGCCTCCTTAAGAACTCAGTCTAACAAGGGGACATGCTAGTAAACCAATGATCACAGTATATTATTGTAATGGGGAGGCAGTAGAGGTGTAAATGACTGTGCAAAGAAGAGACTGGAAGAGCGCAGCCCCATGCTAGAGTGAGAGTGGTTAGAAAGCCCAGGGCTGTGGTATTGAGAGCATATTGATGGACATAAGACTAACACCAGGAGACACTCTTTCATAAAACATCTCATATCTTACTCTGGTTGGTCAACTACGTGTTGTTTGTCCTTCTTGTACTGCAAGCTCTTCGAGATCAGAGATTGTATTTTATTTCACTTTGTTATCCTCCCTGTGCTTAGCACAGTGTTCTGCATCTATTAATCATCTATAAATGCTGAAAAAGAGCAAATGAATTGCAGAGGGAATAGTGAAACCAAGTTCAATGATAAAGGCAGTGGAATACGGATTCCCTCAAATTAACCATAAGGCTAGAAACAGGCAGCCCCCTTTGAGGAAGCAGCATACGTCTTAGCAAAAGCATAGAATCACTATTCTAGGAAATATTTCAGTGGTTTTAATTCTCAGAGCTGTTCTCAAGATGTGCCAGTCATGGGAACATACTGATTTCTAATGATGGACAGAATTAAATCCAATCACAAGTGTTTTTCAAGGCTCAGTGTGGCACTAAATTAATAGTCTTTTGTTCTAAGACACATCCTGGTAGAGGGGAGCCATGTCCCTAGGTTTGGGGCAGAGAAGAGAAATAGCTTTTGTCCTGGCAAAAGCTGTAACATCTGCATGGGTGCCTTCAGCCTACACAGGCTTTCGTGTACATCCTCAAAGAGCAGCTGCTACTTCAAATCAAAGAAGAGCCTGTGTGCCGCTGATTGGTGGCAGGGACCACCAGTCACTCATCGTCTCCTCAGCTAAACTGGTATGAGCAGAGGGTGACACCAACTGCCTCATCCTCTTTGGATGCAGATGTACATTTAAATCGGTCTCCCGTGGCAAAGGCAGCCCGGTGTGTGGACTGAGTCCCCCACTAGGAATCAGAAGCCCCGGAGTCTGAGTCCCAGCCTTGCAAGTAACTAGCTGTGTGTAACCTGTTAATGAAAGGGAGGCATAAACTTGCCTGCCTCACTGGGTTGTTGTAAAGTTTAAACGAGACCATGAGTAAATATTTGAACATTTACTACATGCCAGACACTATTTGGTGTAAGGGATGCTGCAAGTAAAACGGACCCTGACTGCCCCTTCATGAAGCTTTCAGTCTAATGAGGAAGACGGTTATTAAACAAGTTGCTACAAATAAATAAGTGATACGGATGTTGTCAGGTGCTGTGAGGGAGGAGGCTGGGTTATAGCGTGGGTTGCAGGAGGGAATATGTGGGAGTCGGGGGGCAGGGATGGGGAACCTGGCCTGATCCAAAAGTTCAGGAGGTCTTCCCTGGGGAAATGATGTTCTGTTAATGGGGGTGAATGCGTCTTGTGACAAGTGAAATTTCTGCGATTAGAAGGGGAGATTACTGCTGTTGTTATTTCTCAAGGCCTGCGATTTGTTCTGCACTCAGCAGTCTCTCTGGGGAACGGTTCTCTTTCAGAAGTCTGCCCTGTGCTGTGAAATTCAGGTTGAGGTGAATTTGCCTTCTTTGTTATTAGAACCATCAGTTATTAGGTCTTAAAACTGGTAAATGACTTCAGAAAATGTGAACTTTCAGCAGGTTTGCATATTATTAAAACCTCTTTTTAAAAAGAAGCCGTAGAAGCCCAGAGAGTTTAAGTGACTTGCCCAAGGTCAGAGAATTTAAAAGTGGTGGAGAGAAATTCTTGTCTGTCATGGCACTGTTCCTGTTTTCAGTAACAAAGATAATGCCTTAATATAGTCATTTGAATTTTGAACTGGAAAAGGTGGTGAAGTTGGGTTTTCTCTCTCCAGTTGCTACCTGATATGCCAGCAGTCACAGAGTGACAGCTTGCCCTGTGTCCCGACCTTTGTAATAAGGCATTGAGATTAAGGACATAGACTCTGGGACCACAATGCCTGGTTGAATCAGCTCTTGGACATATTGGCCATGAGACATTGAGCAAGTTCATTAATCTCTCTGTGCCTCAGTTTCTTTATGTGAGAAATGGATATAGTAATAGTACCTGCCTCATAGAGTTATTGTGAGGATTAAGTGAGTTATTACATTTAAAGTGCTTAGAAAAGAGCTTGGCACATAAATGCTCAATAGTTTGGTGATTTTTTGTTTTTTAAAGAATAGAGGGGATTTACTGCTTACAACCAAAATGAGAAAGTTTGAAATATGTTACAGGAATATAAAGCTTTAATAAGACATAGGAATATGCTTTCTGGTTTAGAAAATAAACAAAATGGAAAATGAAAATATGAGCTATGGAGAATCTATAGATAAAAAATATCAATTCTTATGGTAATATAGGTTTATACTAAAAATTAACAGATCATAAATACCCTAATTTCACCTTTTAAATGATGTTACACTAGATGCCTTTGAAAAGGAAGAATAAAGGGGAAAACTCAAAATATTTTAATGAAGAAAAAAACCCAAAAAACAAAGTGAGTCCCTCTCTCTCACCAGACACACTGAACAGATTTTTTAAAAAAATTATAGGTGCCTTTTTCTTAGGGCAGAAAATAACTATGAAATTATTTGGGTGAAGGTGATTCTGTTTCTAAACTAAGCAAACCAGTGCTTTCTTTCTTTTCTGCTTCTCCACCCTGATCCTTTTCTAATGCCTTTACAGCTTCAGATCTGGGACACAGCAGGTCAAGAGAGATTTCGGTCCATCACCCAGAGTTATTACCGGAGCGCCAATGCCTTGATCCTCACCTATGACATAACCTGTGAGGAATCCTTCCGTTGCCTTCCTGAGTGGCTGCGGGAGATAGAACAATATGCTAGCAACAAGGTCATCACTGTGCTAGTGGGTAAGTAATGACTAATGAGGGAAATTTTTTTTATTATTGAATTATAGTCAGTTTGCAATGTTGTGTCAATTTCCAGTGTAGAGCACAATTTTTCATTTCCACATGAACATACATATATTCATTGTCGCATTTTTTCGCCATGAGCTAGCTACCACAAGATCTTGTATTTATTTCCCTGTGCTGTACAGTATAATCTTGTTGATCTGTTCTATATATATCTGTCAGTGTCTACAAATTTCAAACTCCTGGTCTGTCCCTTAGCCACCTCCCTCCCCCCGGCAACCACAAGTTTGTATTCTATGTCTATGAATCTGTTTCTGTTTTGTATTTATGTTTGACTAATGAGGGAAATTGACATGTGAGCATCAGAGAATTTATAATCACATAAGGCTTGTGCCATGGTACCTTCCAAGAGTGTAGTCTACAGCTATATAAATCAGTCGACATTCAGTTCTTCTGAACGCAATTGAAGAGAAAATGAAATAGATCCTATCCCATGGTGATGGTTTAGAAAAGTAAAGTAGAAAATATTGCTGATTGGTTTTCCTACCAGTGCAAGCTCTAGGGAAGAAGGTGGGCTGCCATGAAAGCTATGTGGGCTGCTAAAAATTTAAAAAATCTAGGCCACAGAAACTGCTGGTCTACAAGTAAAACATATCTAAGTTGATAAAGAATTTGTTATTGAAGCAGTTGTTTTTTGCCTTAAAAATGTACTTTGATTAATTTTTTCCCTTCTTACATTCAAACTGATCTGAGAAATTCCAATTTTCAGAAAGAATCCACTAAGGATTTGTTTCATCTTGTAGGAGGGTAGGACCTCTATTTAGTATGGGGAAAAGCAGAAAACAACCCATGATTTTCTGTGGTGAGAAATATACCCATTAAAAATGGAATTGCAGGGGGAAGGGTATAGCTCAAGTGGTAGAGCTCATGCTTAGCATGCATGAGGTCCTGGGTTCAATCCCCAGTGCCTCCTCTAAAAATAGATACATACATAAACCTAACTACCCACCCCCGTCCCCCAAAAATGGAATTGCAGTGAAATGGACTAGATTATTAAAAATCCCCAGTGGTCATGGAAAAATACGAATACTGTATGATTTTTAAAATATTTTCTTCCTAAGAAGAAATATTGCTATATATTCTAGGAAGACCTGAATTTTGGAAAGCCGGGTAGAGAACCTCAGAAACATTCAGTTATGAATCATGGTTAACAGTAAGCTAAGTAAACACTTTACAGAAAGCATTACAGCTAGTATCTGTGTACCAGAAATCATATTAGGAACATTATGTGTCATGTTCCCAAATATATAGATGAGGAAACCAAGGTTCAGACAGGTGAAGTTCTTCCCCAAGCTCACACAGCATATAAGAATAACTCCAAACCCTGTGTTTGTCCAGCTGTAATATGCTGCCTTGTAACAAACTGCTGGACTTTTCCTTCAGGCCACAGGATTAAGTATGTGTCTCTCTATGAGCTAGTGCTCCAGGCTCAGTCCTGAAAACCCTCCTGGAGCATCTTTGCTGTGAAGAGCTGAAAGCCGTCTGTTTTGGACTTGAGCTTTTTCTCTGTTCCACAGAAAGCCCTTGAGAACTTGAGTCAAAGCAGTACTACTTGGGATTCTAAGGAAGTTAAGTGAGGTTATGAGGGGACATAATTAGTCAGTTCAGTATGAAAGAGACACTGGCTTTTTTAAAAAAAATTTATTATGGAAAGTTTTAAGCAGAAGCAAAATAGAGAAAACAGTATAATGAACTCCCATATACACATCTCACAGCTTTGACAGTTACCAACTCAGAGCGAATCTTATTTCATCTGTTCCCCATCTATTCTGTCTGCCCTCCCCTGCAGGTTATTTTGAAGCAAATCCCAGAGTTGTACTAATTCAGTTTATATTATTTTAGTGTGTATCTCTAAAAGATAAAAATTTTAAAAAAAGAGAACCTAACCACAATGCCATTTGCACACCTAAAAATATTAACAATTCCTTAATAGCATAAAAAATTTAGACAGTATTCAAATTTCCTTGATTGGCTCATACATTAAAAAATTTTTATTCAAATCAAGATCCAAATAAGGTCCATATCTTGTTATTAATTTTTATGTCTTTCAATTTTCCTTTTAGTTGTAGGTTATCCCTCCATTTTTGCTCCCTGTGAATTTATTTGTTAAAGCATTTGCTTGTCCTGTGGTGTTTTCAAGTCTGAATTTTGTTATTTTACTTCTGTGTTGTCATTTGATATGTTCCTCCATCA
The DNA here is from genome assembly GCF_036321535.1 of Camelus dromedarius. Lineage (NCBI taxonomy): Eukaryota > Metazoa > Chordata > Mammalia > Artiodactyla > Camelidae > Camelus > Camelus dromedarius. The sequence goes on along the minus strand of NC_087447.1, from coordinate 55,676,218 downwards.
CCCGTATTTCTTGCAGATTTGTAGGTAAATCTAGAGCCTGGTCAGATTCAGGTTTTTTGTTTTTCATTTTAGCAAATGCACTTCATAGTTGGTATTCTGAGGTACAGTTCTCATAGGACAATCAAGAAAAATGCTTGATTCTTTCTTTTCCATTTATCACTTTTTAAAGTAGTGAGTTGGTTGCCTAGTCTTCCAAAAATATTGACATTTGTTTATATTTTGAATATCATCATAGATTTAAATATATTTGATGTATTCCAGTCCCTTGCAATGATTATTACTGATGCTCCAATTGTTGCAACTTTGAAAGTGGAGTTTCAGATACATGTACCCAAATGTTCTCATAGTAGCACCATGTATATAATAGCCAAGACTTGGAAGCAACCTAAATGTCCATCAGCAGATGACTGAATAAAGAAGTGGTGTATTTATACAATGGAATACTACTCAGCCATAAAAAGAATAAAATAATGCCATTTGCAGCAACATGAATGGACCTAGAGATCATCTTTCTAAGTGAAGACAGAAAGAGAAAAAAAAACAACTATATGATATCACTCATATGTGGAATCTGAAAAAAAAAGAAGACACTATGAACTCATCTACAAAACAGAAACAGACTTGCAGACATAGTAAACAATCTTATGGTTACGGGGATGGAAGGGGTAAATTTGGGAGTTTGAGATTTACAAATGTTAGCCATTAAATAAAAATAGATTTTTAAAAAAGTTTCTGTGGTATAGCACAGGAAACTATGTTCAATATCTTGTAATAACCTTTAGTAAAAAAAAATATGAAAACGAATACATGTATGTATATGCATGACTGGGACATTGTGCTTTATACCAGAAATCGACACATTGTAACTAACTGTACTTCAATAAACTATATATATTATATAAAAGTGGAGTTTCTTCAAATGGGCTCCTGAGTCCCTTTGACATGACTCAGCAATCTTTGATAACTTTCTTGCTTTCTGGTAGGAAAAGCGTTCCAGGCATATCTTATGCATTCCCTTTCCCGGACCTGGAATTAGCCATTTCTTCAAGAAGCACTGTTTCTTTTCAATGGGAAGTTGTATTTTGAGGCTACAACCAAGGTGATAGGAATCCTTTTTACTAGGGGGTTTGTGATTGCTTTTTAGGCTTTTCAGTGGACAGAGCTAGTGTGTGTGTGTATGTGTGTCTGTGCACATGCTGAATTGTGTAGCATCCACAGGGGGTGTCTTATTAGGCTCTGCTAAACACTTTGACTCAGGAGACTACCGTAGGCCCCACTTGGCATCATAGTCACTTAGAAGGATGTAGGCGAGGAAACAGCTTAACAGCAGGTCCGCATCAAGCATCCCTCTTTAGTGGAGGCAGCCCTCACAGCAGTCCAGTGCTGTGAGGACCTCCCGGGACAGTTCAGGTGTGAAGGGAAAAGGCTCATTTCAGGCAAGTGCAGGATCATCCCTGGCTAGAAGCCTCAATGCCCCAGAGGAGCCAGTCATTCTTGTAACAACCTGACAGGCCTAACTTTCAGGATCTCTTCAAGTGAAGAATCACCATACTCAGGAAAGCCCAAAGTTAAGGCTTTCCATTAAGTATTTATAATTCATATGTAGAATTCTCAGGCCAGATGGAAGTTATCAATCAAGGGTCAGTTTTACTATGAGCAATGTTACCAAGTAATACAGTTGACATATCACCTTGGTCAGATTTCCAGAATAGAGGTAGGAAATTTTTTAAAGATAAAATAACACCATGAATTATTCACACTGATACTTCCATTTATAATTCAGGACTATGGAAATTTTATTTAACCTCATTAATTTTATATCTGTATTTCCTCTCTCTCATGCCGAAGATCCCTGTCCCAATGCCACCAGCATAATTACTCATTTGCTTTATCCCCTAAAACATGTATAGCAACCCCAGAATAATGATGCCAGTGCCACTACCAAGATGATTACTGCAACAGTTCAAGATTTTTTCCTTTAATTCTTTCTGTCCTTAGGGTACATGCCACTGGGGATGTGTGATTAAATTACTGTATCTTAAAACTCATCTGATATAGTTCCTCTCTGTGTGGTTATGCCACTTCATGATTAACAGGTTCATTTGTTTAATTTTGCTTTCAGTTTTAAGAATTGCTTTTTAAATTTTTAATGTTATATTAATTGTATAATCATGTAAAACATCAATAAGATTCTGAAATCAGATCTATAAAACAAAGTATATTTAGAGAGGTCTAGTTTCCATCCTTCATCCTTGTTTCTTTCATTGGTAACCATTATCTTTAAAATGAAAATTCTGTTTTATTATCATGTTAAAAAAAGCAAATGAACTGTACGTATTTTTTCATTCTACATCTAAGAAAGTATCTATTATGTACACTTTTTTCTACTTTGTGTCATTTGTTTAACAATATATCCTAATGTTTCATTCCGTGGCAACATGTAGACATATTCCTCATTGCTTTTTACAGTGGCAGATAACTCCAAATACCTATGGATGTAACATAGTTCATTCTGGCAGTGCCCAACTGATGGACTTTTAGGTTGTTTCCAGTTCTGTGGCATTACACATGGCACTGACATTTTAAAATGAACAATCCAGTAATCACAGTCACATTGGTTTTGTGTTACTTGCCCATCTGTCTGGTTTGACTTCAGATTCGGGGTCGAAGTTTTGAGGTTTCCGAATTTGCGAAAAAGTCAAATGACGATTCCTTCTTTGATTTTACCGCTGTTTTAGGCAACAAGATTGATCTGGCTGAAAGGAGAGAGGTCTCCCAGCAGAGAGCTGAAGAATTCTCAGAAGCTCAGGACATGTATTATCTGGAGACCTCAGCCAAGGAATCAGATAACGTGGAGAAACTCTTCCTTGACTTAGCGTGCCGCCTCATCAGTGAAGCCAGGCAGAACACGCTGGTGAACAATGTATCGTCACCCTTACCTGGAGAAGGCAAAAGCATCAGCTATTTGACTTGTTGTAATTTCAACTAAAGGCTGGGGCAAGGTGAAGCAAGAGGAATCAGCAGCTGCCCCAATGGGCCACGAATTGCTAGGGAGATCTGGCGATGACTGTGGCTCCCGCTCTGGGACCTTCTGACTCCTGTGGGCTCCTGAGCTTACAAAGCATGGCAGGCCCAGGGCCCTGTCCACAGGCCAGCATTAGCAGAACATATAATGGTTTCACCCTTTTGCGGTCTGGAGTCGGATCAAGGAGAAAATTGCACTAGGCACTCCATGATCTGCAGAGCATGTTGCTTTTGTTTTTTTAAAAAAGCAAGTAAAACGCATTCCTGAACACAGTCCAGGGGGAAGTGTACCGTAGGGACCCTCCTGCACGGCAGTGGGTGCATGTGGGGGCTGCTCTTTAGGGCTTCTGGGGGCCCCAGGGTTTCTTGTCTACCAGATAAACCAAAACTGGGAAGGCCAAGTCCTGTCTCTGCGGTGCATGTTGATGGCGCCACGGAGATTCTGAAAAGTGTTATTTCTCTTTTCCACCGGCACTTTCAAGAACTTTGGGATGTAAAAATGAAATGAAACTACCCGTGACAACAGTAACAATCCTTGTTTTAATAATACATACAAGCTCCATGACTCCTTTTGGTGCTAATGATTCCGCTCTTTCACAGACCAAACATTTTACTACAATGATGTCCTTAAATACATTACATAGAAATAAAAGGAAAAAAAGGAGGGAAGTCCATGAATCAGCGCTCTTTCTCGAAGTCTCATTACTACCTTTTCTAGGGTAGATTTGTTGGAAAAAGAATACTTTTCCTTTCATGTTCCCTTCTGAATCTCTACCATTTTCTTCTTTCATTCTCCCATCTTTCCTGACCTTTAAGTAAATGACAAAGTTTGAAAAATGAAAAAAAAAAAGTCAATACTCTACTATAAAAGATTAGCTTGAAGACATTACAAGTACTATGAGAAAACAGACCAGATCTGACCAAAATACTGTGGATTAATGGGCTGCAGGGCAGAGTTCCAGGCAGAGCACAGTCCTCGAGAGCAGGTCACACCTTTTACTTCCTGGTACTCTCCGTCTTGGACAGACCAAGGCTTAGGATTTTGTAGATGTTTTTAGTATGGTACGTGAGAAGAGCAACAGATGAAAAGTCTCACGGACCATTTTTGTATCTGCAGTGATAACCTTAGAAAAAGTCTGCTTGTGGAAGCAGACTGAGTAGTCATCTGTCACCTCTTTGTAGTACTGTTACTCTCAGACTCATGACCATACATCCTTTCCTGTTTCTTTTTCTTTTCCTCTCTTTTCTTTCCTGGTCTCCCCCTTTTACCTCCTTTCCTCCGTATCCCGCTCCATCCCTCCCTTCCTTTTATGCATGTGTTACTGCAAATCTCCAATTCGAATGGAGGTGTATATGCCTTTACCTAGCCAATTTAAAGACAGAACTCAAAAAAGAAGCCATGCTGCTGAATATGTGTTACTGTTTCTTCAGTGCCATACTTTGAGACCTTCCAATTTGTTCACTGATATAAATGCAAATTGGGAAAATAGTTAAACCTGTTTGCTGTTGATGCTGTCAGATGTTTCTGTAGCTTGCTGCTTAGTGTAACCAATGGATGGGGAATGGGATAAGGACAGGATAGGTAATTCCACTGTTGCTGTAGGTGGTGGCAATCTCGGTCCTGATCTATTGATGTGTGAAAGCTACTGAATATTAAAGCAATGAGTCATGCAGAGATGTGATATTGGTGAAGCGTTTCTAGTGTTCCTCTAGCATTTTTCAAAATGACCCATCTCTCTCACCTGGGAACTCTAGACTGTTTAAGGGACTGATACTTACAGTTGGCCTCACTGTGCTTGTCCTGATCCTTTGGGTAAGAGAAAATGATCACAGAAGTTTGAATTGCTTTTAATTTAGAATCCATCTCTACAGGAAAGAAAAATTATTTTAATAATAAACACCAACCAAAATAATTTATCATAGATGCCTTTCCCACCTCATTTTCCTCACCAAGCCAGCAACTAAATGTATTCAGAAAACAAGCTGATCAAGGTGGGCAGAACAACTCTTTTTAAATGGTGAGGAAATGTCCCTAAGTGTAGGTTTATTATCTTTCATCTATGGCAAAAACCCAATGTCCCTAGCACATCACAGCCCAATTTTGTCTTGCAGCAGCAAGACAATAAAGTTGCTTTGTGAATGTGGAGAATGAGACTTTGTTAGATTGGAAATTTCGTTGTAAAATAACAAGTTCTAGGGTAACTTTTGAATTCTGAAGTTCTTATTTCCCAGGGCTCAGCCTCTTCTGCCTACCCTTGGCCAAACTCAGAAGGGGATTAGGAAGCTGTGACCTTGACCCCTTTCCTCCCGGTTACTCCTCCCAGCCTTTCTGAAACTTGCAGTCACCTATCTACAGCACATCAGCAGGGACACGAGAGAATGCAGGGCTTTGTTTCTTTTCTTCCTCGTAGTTGTGTGAATTCCAGATTAGGCCTTATGGACACTTGTTCAGTGATGTATCTCAAGTTTGAGAACAAACCCTGATAATATTGTAGGTGCTCAATAAACATTAGTTGAATAAACGACTTAGTGCCAAGAGGAGGTTTTCCGGATAAACAGAACTTTCTCAAATAGAACTTGAGAAAGGACATTAGTTCAATGTGGTCATCTTAACCCAGGCCAGGACCTAAACCTATTGGTTTGCCTACTAGTTGTTACTGTCATGGCAATATTTGCTAGGATGAGCCTTCTCATTTAATGGTGGGTGAAAATGAGGTTGCCTTTTCAATGTTCAGTTTGGCTTGATCTGACTCATAAGACTACCAGAGTCCATGTCTGCTTCCATTTTGGTGTGATTTTTTTTTTTTAAATACAATCACTAAATATATGGCAAAATTTTCTCAATTTCCAATTAAAGCATATATTCATGTCAGAGAGTTGGATTTGGAGAATCTGTGAAATCACATAGCTTGCTCATATTAAGGATGTTAGGGCTTTGTGTAGACTGTACCCTCACAGGATTTTGTGCTTTCTCCTTTACCAATGCAAGGCTTTTATTTCTTTATATGCGTTTGTTAGAGCTATTCAATTATATTAACATTTAATTTTGATTATATGGGGCCAATTTATCTTTCTGTGGATTATTTAGAATAGGCTATTAGGTTTTCTTGGCCTTTTCCCGCCTGTTTTTAGTCGTTTCACGTTAGCACCTCTTCCTAAGTAAAGAGGGAAGAAAATAACTAAAAACGAAAGTCAGATGGATTGATTTGATGATGTGTCAATTTCTGAGTTAGAGTTTGGTAAGAAAGGTGAAAACCACTGGCCAAAATAGATATTTGGTAATTTATTTTAAGCAATTTAGACTTGTTGGAGAAAAGAGGCAGAATTTAACCAAGGACTGGATTCATCTTTCTTCCGTTCATGAATGTTTGCCTTTGGGGGACATCAGTGACTTCCAGTATTAGATAATGATTTGCTTCATATACCCTTTGAGTTATACCATAATTCTTCCAGATCCAGCATCAAGTTTCAGTTAATGAATCTTTCTGCATAGATACCAGTTGCAAGTGATTTTGAATTGGTCCTCTGACTAAAGGGAAAAAATATCTTTTTTTTAACAAATCAAGCTACATGAATGAAATCATAATCAGAAAAAAACTTTAATTTTTTTCCATCTGTCAAACTAATGGCTTTAAAGATAGACATTTTCTATTTTGTAATTCTACAGAACTCTGTGTATTGCATGGTCATAAATACTTTAGGGACCGCTGCCCTGTTAGCCTGTGGGAGAGCTCTCCTGGGGTTTACCTTTTCTTTTTTCTAGAATTTTTTTTTTTTAACTGCAACTGGTTACTTACTTTCCTCAACCATGTCTCTGACAGATGTGGTTTAGTGCAACTGAAATACTCTTGAGACTTAACTAGAAAAGCAAAAGCAGTGAAAAAACATGTGTATCTCATCCTTCTGACAAAATGTACTCCACGTAAGCTGTATGGTTGAACGTTAGTTTGGGGATAAGAGAGGGATGTGTTTTGTTTCCTTTCTTCGTTTTGGATTTCCTATCTGTGACATAAGCCTATTTGTATTTGGAGGGAACGCTGCCTTCCCTTCCATTCTTCACACTGGAGAGAGAACATACTGAATTAAGAAATGATCATCCCTTCCAGGAGCTCATTAATACAGTAATGTTAAGGCCAGGAAGATGCCACTTCATCTCCTTTCGTAAACCCATGTTGTTGGAACATCGCAGTCATTTTTGGGAGCCATAGTTTAAAAACAAATTGAGGCATAACAAAGATGGTGAAGGATTTTTAAAATTTAAGACATTTGAAGAATGTTTGAAGGATTTAGGGAAATGTAGCTTGGGAGAGGGAGAGGATTACAGTCAGTACATTAGAGCAAGACTGTGGCTCAAAGGGGTGGAATGAGGCCCACTGAAGAGAGGCCACAAGGCCACAGATTTGAACTTCATGTCAGGGAGAACTTTCTCAAAAAGTTGGTTCACCATGGAAGGGGCTGCCTCAGGTACCGGTCTGTCAAGCAGAGGTTACGTAAGAACTCAGCAAAGATGATGTGGAGAAGATCCCAGCATTTGCTGGGTAACATCTTCAATTAAATATCTGTTGACGCACAGCTAATGATTTTTTTTTTAAGGCTTTGATCTTCTGTCCGAAGTGCATCCCATCCTCCAGGAAGGAGGTTGGTAACATGTTGTTATGTCAAGAGACTGGCTTGCCATTATGCCCTATTCTGGGATTGCTTTGTGGGATTCACTGATGTCCCGTTGAAATCACAAACTGGGTCTTGAGTTAAAATTTTTAAGAGGTATTGTTTTAGTAGAAGTTACATGAAATCATGGAAACTTTGTGTTTGTCACTTGCCAAAAATTGGCTATGCTCGGTTTTAGTGAATAACTGGTATCTCTTCAGAATTTCAGGATAGGCCTTTTTAGCAGAGCAGAATCTTCAGTGAAAGGTCCCATAAATATACCAACATGAAGTTTTGCAGCTCCCATCACAGATGGGCTGGTGGTCACTGACATAAAACAGTCCCCAAGATCTATTCTGGAAAAATCTCAAATGACATTTGGTCAGTTGATCTGATTCTCTTAAAAAAAAAAAAAAAAAAAGAAAGGAAAAATGATCTGGAAATGATTTTTAAAAAGTGGAGGACAACTTGCTTCATGTAGAAAGTAACAAAATATAGATCTTTGATTTCAAAATCAGAGATAACAATAAGCAACATTTGGTAATAAAGTCCATGACCCACATGATTCCACCTGCAAAATAACTTGCATCCTTGCAAGGATGGTAGATGGCTCTTCATTGGTCTTTATTTTAAAAAGTCATTAGTCTTGCATCAGTATGGTGAGAAACCCTTGAGTTTGGGTGAGACTTTCTTTGACCCTTTTGGATAAGAAGTCATAGCACAAAAGCTAGCCTCTTCTTTCATTGACTTCCTGAGGTGTATGAGTAAAAATTTTACTTTCCCACTAAGTTAAAGCAGAACTTTTAGAGCTGTTGTGCTCTAGTTCCTGATGGAATCCTTGGTGGGTTGTGACTTTGACTTCAATGGGTGATACAGGGAGTTGTACAGAAGGGGGAACACTAGGCTGGGTGTGAGGAGTCCCAGTATTCCCATGAATTAGCTGTAACATTATGCAAAGCACAATCTCTTGAGCATCAGTTTCCTCATCTATGAGATAGACTCATAATAATACCTGTTAGGATTATTGTGGAAATTAAATAAGATAAATGGAAAGTATAGTGTTTAGTAAACAGTAAGCACTCAAATATTAGTTTTTTTCTCCTTGATTAAGAGCAGACTTTGGATGGCGTGATACAAGTATAGACCCTTAGAACAAAACAAGGAACCCTCCTGACTGAAAGAAAAGAGTTGCATTTCTGAGAGGACCTTGAAAGAAAGTCACTTACTTGATCCATCCTTCTGCCTTAGGGCACAACTGTTACCCAAGAGGCTCCACTCTTTACCTACTTCAAGAAAGGTATTCCTTCTCTCTCTCCCAATGGGCAATTCCAGGGTTGGAAATTCATTATCAGGAAACTTAACTTTATTACTGAAATACCTCACAGTGCAATTTGAACCTCTTTCTTCTTGATCCCATTCTTCATGGGAAGAAAACTTTGTTGATCTTGTCTTCTTTTTAAGGAGCCATGTTTGCCATTTATTATTGCCCTTTTGCCTCTTGTTTTTTTTTTTTATTGACAGTCAGAAAAGCTCATTAAGGTGATTATTATTCCCTTGGGGAATGTCATAGGTGTTTATAAACTCAGCTTCTTACTGATATCAGATTTAGATCACCATCTTCCTGTTGATTAACTCTTCAATTATCCATGTATTTTCTTCTCTAATTAACATATAATTGATAACCAAGTGTGCTTCTAAAGAATTATTCTGGTTGTATGGCTCTTGTTTTCTCCTTTTAGTAAAAATGGAGTCATGAATCTCAGTTTTGTCATCGACTTTTAGAATTTAATTTCATATATGACATTACTTAATGGACATAATTGCTACCACCTAAGTTTAGCAGGGTTTCTTTCCCTTTCTACGTGTGCACTAAGTTCTGAAATAAAAATTGGAATACCAAATGCTCACTAAAGCAAAACTTCATGCACAGAATAACAAACGATAAGAATCTGGTCTGCTAGGATAATTTGTCACTAGTTGGTTGAATGGTGCACAGCTTTTGTTTAAGGTTACACAGTTATGCCTGGATTAAATAACAATAGCAAAACTTTGATAAGCCCTCTGAAAAACAGCTGCTAAACATACTGCTTTCTGGAATGTAATCATTAGGAATAAATACTCTCTTGTCCTATACAATTGCAGAATGTTAATGGGACTTTCTTGTAGGCTACTTGACAATGAATGTCAACTGATTTATTTAAAATTTTTTTTTGTGAATCTGTTTAAGGCGTGTTGGGGCTTTCATGTTCCTTTTGTAGAAAATTTCAAATGACTGGAATGCTGGCTTCTAATTTCTGCTCACTGAAGTGTCCTCTAGACATACGAGATGGTTGGGGCTTTTTTGATGATATGTGAGGGCACTACATACATGTATTATGTAAATACACTTACATAAATGTAAGTGTGTGAGTAAAATTGCTGTTTTCAGCAAAAAAAAAAAAAACCCAACTCTGCTCAAAAATTCAGATAATAAAGGGTTAAGAGAGATTTTTGATAATCTAAAGGGAAAAAGTGTGCCCCATATATATTGTTGCATACATTTTAATGCATGACTTTTAGTATAGGGATGAAATAAAATACAACATATAATTCTGGAGGTCTTCTCAGCAGCTAGTTAACTATTTAGAGAAGCTGTTCCATGAAGACTTAGAGAATCCCTGATTTCCCTTTTCCTATCTCTTCCCATTGAAACATGGGTCTTTAATATACACATAGTTTTAACAAACATGTTTATCACTGAATCTTATGAACTCAACTCTATTTGGTTGTTGATTTCAAGCATAGGCTCTCAGTAATATCTGAATATGCCAGTGTATAAAATCTAACCATTAGCTTCAACACAAGCAAAATACTTGATTTTAAATGTTAATATGCAGATATTAACAGTATACTGTATTGTGTCTTATGTGTTCATGTGTTTTTTTAAAATAAAATGCCTGTTAGAAATATAAGCTGATGATGGCCTGAGTGCAATTAGCTGAAAACATTCTGTAGAAAGGTGATTGGATGAAAACTTTAATCAACATTAAAAAGGGGGGAGTGGGAACAGGAATCTGAGCAAAATATTTTGACATGAGGTTGCATTTCTCTTTTTAAAATTAAGATATAAGTCATACATCATAGAGATCACCCATTTAAAGTATACAATTCAGTAGGGTTTTTTGTATTTGTTTTTTAGTATTTTCACAAAGTTGTGCAACCATCACCATTATCTAACTCCAGAATATTTTCTTCATCCCCAGAGAAGTTACCTGTTAGTAATCACTCCCCCTGCTTCCCTTCTGGCATATGGCAACCACTAATCTATTTTCTGTCTATATAGATTTGCCTATCCTGGACATTTCATATAAATAGAATTATACAGTATGTCCTCTTTTGTGTTTGGCTTCTTTCACTTAGCATAATGTTTTCAAGTTTCATGTCATAGGATGTTTCATGTCATAGGATGTTTCATGTTGTAGCATGAATCAATACATTCTTTTTATGGTTAAATAATATTCCAGTGTGTGTGTGTGTGTGTGTGTGTGTGTATACACCACATTTTATTTGTCCATTCATCAGTTGATGGACATTTGGGTTGTTTTTACCTTTTGGCTATTATATATAATGCTGCTATAAATATTTGTGTACAAGTTTTCTCTGTGGGCATATATTTTCACTTTTCTCTTATAAAGCAATTAGTCTAGTATTTCAAGTCACTTGTGTTCATTTAAGCAGAACCTCTTAAAATCCTACTTAGAGAATGCAACTTATAATCTTAGATCAATTGGTCAATTAGGAGATCCCCAAATAATTGCCAACTCTCCCATATGTCTATAAGAATTTTTCTATGAGGCTATCATTCAGCTATGATAATCAATTTCATGAAGACTGCTTCAGTCTTACAGAAATTGAATTGTCATCACATAGAGAATTTCTAAGTCTTCTGCAATGTTTTAAAGGACAGCTACAAATCATGCTGGAGCGCAGCACTCAATCTTCTAGGATTCAGTAAAGGAGCACTTTTAACATAAAATTTCCTTTCTGTATATCGACTGTCTTTTAAAGTTTGGACTTTCCTTCTTGAAAAAAGATTGTCAAATTGCCAAACCACCTGACTGTCCACTGTTGCTTCAGTTTTTATTATTAAGAAATAATTCATACTGAGAGTAAAAGTAAAAAGAATGTATTTTGTGTGCAAAGGATGAATGTATTAATAACTTTTTATTTGTAACAGAATTTTTTAAAAAAGATGAATGGAAATTGCTTTCCCATGTACTTGTATATAAATAAACATTTCCTGTTGCCCACATTTTGGACAATCATATGCCATCAAAGTATATAAAAAACAAATATGCTTTAAGTGCACTAATGTCCTTCAGCACGCTGTAGAATGTGTTCTGGATTTGGGGGTCTGGAGACTTGAGCTTGAATATTGATTCTCTAACTGGCTAACGTTAGACAAATCATTTAACATTTTGCACTATGGATTTCTCCTTTGTAAAATAAGGGGCTAGAATAAGTAATCCCTATTTTTTAATTTTAATTTTTAATTAATTAATGTATTTAAGAACCGTCAGTTGCAATGTGTCAGTTTCTGGTGTACAGCACAATGACCTAGTCATGCAGATACATATATTTATTTGTTTTCAAATTTTTTTGAATAATGGCCGTTCTGACTGGTGTGAGGTGATATCTCATAGTTTTTGATTTGTATTTCTCTGATAATTAGTGATATTGATCATTTTTTCATGTGCCTATTGGCCATTTGTATGTCTTCATTGGAGAACTGCTTGTTTAGGTCTTCTGCCCATTTTTGGATTGGGTTTTTTGTTGTTGTTATCAAGTTGTATGAGCTGTTTATATATTCTGGAAATTAAGCCTCTGTCAGTCGCATAGAATGAGTAATCTTTAAATCCTCCTTCAACTGTAATACTAAATAAGACTCCTCTGCTATATTCAGGATGTGAAAATTATATGTTAGTTTTCTAATGAGGAAGATGCTTTATCATATCATGTATTGGAAGGAGTATTACACTGAGAAGCAGGAGTCAAATCCTAGTCCCAGCTCTGACACTGAGAAGCTGTGTGACTTTGGGTCAATCATTTAATTTCAAGCCTTAATTTTCCCAACTGCAAAATACAGATATGAGATTAGATATGTTTAAGGTTCCTTCCAGCTAAAACACATTACATGGTTTTATTTATTTAGTGATGTCATTTAAGTTATTTTTCATAATTTGGAATGAGACTGCTTACTCATTACTAAGGCACTGATTCATTCAGTCATTCATTTATTCACCATTTATTGAGCACATAGGGCAGGTGCAGGAATCTGCTTTTAGATGTCTCCCACCTTTACTGCAGGAGTCACGGATTTGCACCTTTTTTGAAATTCATCCCCACCCCAATGCTTGCCTCTCACTCTCTGCCTTGGAACATGCATTTGAGAGATAAATGTCCTGGATTAGGAGTGAGTACAGTGGGTCATGGAGCATGGCAGAGTTAACAGGATAACAAAGGGATTGTACTATGACTTTTGGGTTTCCTGGCATGGTGTTCTTGAGTTAACTAAGCATAGGTAGTCTGTAACCTTATTTGACATTATCATTTAGCATTCATAAAATATTCAATTTTGCAAAATCACTTATTATAAGTTTGTTTTTATCTAATGACAGCTCTCTGCAGTTGGTAAGAGACTTAATTTTGCTCCTTTAGCACCTTCTTTAAAATAATATATTTGCAAAACCTTCTGAATTTATACATGCTGTGGTTTTAAGTGTTTTATTATTATTAACTTGAACCATGTGAAATTATGTTTTATAGGTCAAAATCAGTCACATATTGGCAATTTTGTGATTCTAATACGACCTAGTTAAGTCGTGAGCAACAAATACTGCGAGACAAATATCACTAGTTGGAGGAGAAACTTTGGTAAGTGTTCTCATCCTGTTTTTTGGTTTTTGCCACTAAGGGAATTTCGACAAACTATTTCAACTTGCACGTTGGTTTTTTTCCAATAGTTAAATGGGACAAATTGCAAACATGAATAGAATTTTTAAATGTTTATTCATGTACAAATCATGACAGATCACTGGAAGAAAATTACAAATGTGGTTTATTCCCCAAATATCTAAGTGTTTAGATCATTGTGCTTCTCATTTGGGCAATGTAATGCTTCAGATACACAATTCTTTGGCAAATTGGAGATCAGAGTTTTGAAAACACTTGAGGCTCGCTATCATTAATTTACTGAATTATTTCACAACTGCTAACTGGCAGACTTTACATGCTATATGCTATCTATATACCCCAAAACTCATCTGCAGCTGAGAGGTGAAACCTGGAGCTATTTTTAAACCACAATCATGTGGCTGTGCTTTTGGCCAGGTGCTCACCTCTGACTATTTCAAGAACCAAAATATCTTAATTCCTTTACTTAAAGGAAACCACATGTTAGTAACATAAGACAGCCCGTCTAAATTTTAATACCTGGAGTTTATTTAGGCTTCCCAGAGAATAGTTGTATTTTTCACATGTAGATAAAAATAAGCTTGAAGAAACAGGGTAGTCTTTCTGACTTTGATCTTAGAGATGAAACCACAAGAACTAACAACTCTATGTGGCCTAAAATTCTATAAAGTTTATTGATGCTTATATTCACATTTAATCCTGACTGTAACCTTGTGAAGTACTTTCAGCAGCTGGAGTACAAAGTACAGAGGTTTTGATGGGAGACAAAGATTAAGACCCTACTTTGAACATGGAAGGTGTTCTAGGCAAAAGGATTGAAGAGTACAAAGGCTTTAGGCCAAAGTATCTGTATTACTTTGGGAAGTTACTCACCCTCTTTTAACCTTAGTTTCCTCATTATAAAGTGAGGAGCAAACAACTTCCTTTCATGGAATTGACTTGGCATGGGAGGGGTAGAAAATAAAGAAATACTAATAATGTCAGGCAGTGATAATTAGTATAAAGTAAATAAGTCAGGGCAAGAGAGAGAAGCAGTGATGGCAGAGTGTTGTTATTATATATACATATATCTATTTTTTTTATATAGCCACCTTATATTTTATATAAGGTGGTTAAGGGAAGACCACATTGGTAATACGTCATTTAATAGTAGACCTGAAAGAAATGACAGATTGAACGGTGTGCATATCTTGGTGAAAAGTGTTCTAGGCAGAGCGAATAGAATGTACAAAAGCCTTAAGGCAAAGGGATCCCAGGATGGCTAAAACAAAATGAAAAAGTGAGGGGCAAAGGGTCTATGATGTTTGAGGGGAGTGGTGGTATACATCACAGCACCTTGGAGTCCACTGCAAGGACTCTGGTTTTTACCTAGAGTGAGTTGGCAGCCCTTGGAAGGTTTTGAGTAGAGAATTAATTTGACTTACATTTAGATAAGATCATTCTGCTGCTGTGTGGAGAGTAGATTATAAAACAGTTAAAGGTAGAACCAGGGTGACCATTCAGGGAGATCACTGCTATAACCCGGGTGACTTGGACATGGGAGTAGGTGAGGAAATTGTGGGAAGTGCTTGTATTGTGGCTATATTTTACTTAACTTTTCTTTAAAAACTGAGATATAATTGACATATAACATTGTATTAGCTTCAGGTGTACAACATAATGATCAGATATGTATATATATTGCAAAATGATCACCACAATAACACTAGTTAACATCCATCACTACACATAGAAACAAATTTTTGTG
This sequence comes from Camelus dromedarius, assembly GCF_036321535.1. Taxonomy (NCBI): domain Eukaryota; kingdom Metazoa; phylum Chordata; class Mammalia; order Artiodactyla; family Camelidae; genus Camelus; species Camelus dromedarius. The sequence goes on along the minus strand of NC_087447.1, from coordinate 55,660,848 downwards.
TGATGAGAGAACCATTTAACTTTTTGTTATAGAAAATGTCCAACATAGATAAAAGTAGACTAGTATAACAGACCTCCAGGTACACATCACTCACCTTCAACAATTGTCAACTCATGATCAGTCTTCTTTCTTCTATGTTTCCATTTTCTCCATTCTGTATTATTTTGCAGCAAGGCCCACACATCATTATCATTTCATCTAGAAATATTTCAGTATGTTTCATTAAAAGGTCAGTTTTAAAAACCATAATATTATAATCATATCTAAAAAAGTTTAAATAATTTTTAATATTTTCAAACACATGTTCTGTATATATTTTAAAAATACAGCCTACAGGTCTTGCTCATGGTTTAGATGTAAAGAAAGAGGAGTCAAGGACGACTCTGAAGTTTTTGACTTAAGCAACTGGTGTTGTATTGATGTTTGTATGGAAAACACTGTGGGAGGAGCAGTTTTGGTGGGTAGGGTGAAACAGTAGTTCGGTTTAGGACTTGTTGAGTTTGAGATGTCTATTTGACATCCAGATAGAGATGTTGATTTGGCAGTTGTATATACGTGTCTGAAATTTGGGAAGAGATCAGTCTGGAGTTAGAAATGTGGGAATTGACAGCACAACGATAGTACTAAAAGACATAAAACTGTTTGACATCACCAAAGAAGTGAGTATAAGTGGAAAAAAGGCCTGAGGACTGAACCTTGGGGCACTCCAACATTTAGTCAGCAAGGGATGGAACACATGACCAGTAAAACAGGAAGAAAACAAACAGTGGTATTCTGGGAGTTTTACTTAAAGAACTGAAAATAGAGTTACCATATGATCCAGCAATTCCACTCCTGGGCATATATCTGGAAAAGACAAAAACTCTAATTCAAAAAGATACATGCACCCCAATGTTCACAGCAGCACTGTTTACAATAGTCAAGACATGGAAGCAACCTAAATGTCCATCAACAGATGAATGGATGAAGAAGACGTGTATACATACAATGGAATTCTACTCAGCCATAAAAAAGAATAATGGCATTTGCAGCAACATGGATGGACCTAGAGATTATCATACTAAGTGAAGTAAGTCAGAGAAAGACAAATATCATATGATATCACTTATATGTGGAATCTAAAAAAAATGCCACAAATGAACTTATTTACAAAATTGAAAGAGACTCAACAAACATTGTAAATCAGCTATACCTCAACAGAAAAATAAATAACAAAATGCCATAGACTGGATGGCTAATAAACACCAGAAATTAATAAATTAAAAAAAATTTATTTAATAAATAAAAAAAATTCTCACAGTTCTGGAGGCTGGGAAGTCTAAGAGCAAAGTGCCTGCAGATTTGGAGTCTGCTGAGGGCATGCTTCCTGGTTCACAGATGGCTGTCTTTTCACTGTGTCCTCACGTGGCAGAAGGGGTGAGGGAGCTCTCTGGGACCTCTTTAATAAGGGCACTCATCCCATTTATACCTGCTCAGCAGTGTATAAAGCACCTGGATCTGAGTACAGGTGCTGCTGTGTCAACCCAGGCCCTGAGCACTTGTAGCTGCTGTATACAAAATGAAAAAAATACTGGTCAGGCCTGGGTTTTGCTGTGTCATGAGTTATCATTTCCTGCTCAAGGCAGGCAGGAGATGGACAAACATTTGGCTCTTGGCTGGTGCCTCTGGTTAGTCAGCAGAAAATGCTTCAGCCAGTGAGGGAGCTATGAAGAAGGGAGACAGTCCAAGTGGTCATACACTTCATCTTGGCACCTAAAGGGAACTGCAGGAAACAGACTGAACCCTATTAAGGAAAAGGCAAGATTTTTAGAGGTGAGTTCATTTCTCTCCCATGGAGACAGTTTTCTTTATCACATCACAAATTAACTTAGGCTGAAAGGGCAAATGATGGTTCAGATAAAAACACTGCAGAATATTTAACTTACCTTCAACCTTAAATTATTCAAGTGCTTGCAGCTATTGGTCAACAAGAAGACAGGGGTTTCACAGAGAAATGCCTCGTCTGAGAGATGAGGGCTCATGCAGCATTCTCCCAAGCTCCGAGGGGCAATGCAGTGCGCTGGAAAAATCAGAGCTTTGGCTCTGCCACTTAGTGATGTGGCCTCGGCCTTGAGTGAGTTACTTGACCTCTGTAAATGACAAAGTATGTGAAATATCTAAGAGGACTGGCCCAGAGAGAGATGCTCCACATGTCAGTGCCTTTTGCTTCCCTCATTACAATGCACCTACTTACATTCTTTACAATTATTTTAAAAACATTAAAAATATAAACTAAAACATGAATGCAAGAAAACAAATGTTATCATTTAATAAACTATCATAAGGTAAACACCCTTATGTTTTAGTCAAGAAATAAAACTTTGCCAACAATCCCTGAATCTCCTCTTTCCTCCTCAAAGAAACTGCTATCTTGACTTTTACAGTAATCAAGGAAGTGACACCCACAAGTGCGCACTTCAAATCAGTGGAGTTCAGTCTTATCCAGTTAAAATTCATGTGCCTTTTAAATGATTTATAGGCTCCTCCTCCATCTCTTTCTTTTTCTTAAAATCATCTGTTGAAGAACATACATTGTTTGGTATGCAGTTTCCCAGTCTGGATTTCGCTGATTTCATTTTTATGGTGCAGGTCTCCATGTTCTTTTGTCCATTGTGTATTTTGCAAATTGACAGCTAGATAGAGGCATGATTAGAGACAGGTTCAATCCCTCTGGCAAGATTAAAGGAAGTGATATATTCTTTCACCAGGACGCATATAATATCTTGTCTCTTTTGGGGTCTTTTTGAAGATCTAATTGGCTCTGTTGAATGATTTATGAATCAAGCAGCAACTTATCTAGTAAACAGACAGGTGCTCCTTGTTTCTTTTTGGAAAGTTAGCAGCCATTGATGCTCAATGAGTATATCCATTATTCATTGGGGGTTGCAATGTATTAGTTGGAGTATTTTTATAAGGAGAACTTCCTTACATCTATTTGTTTATCCAAAGATAAATATTTAATTCTTTCCCTTTGTTTTTATCAGTTTTCAAGATAATGAGTTGGTTCTCTAGCATCACTTAAAAATGACTAGTGTTTAAAATATCATTATTCTCATGAAATATATACAGGTGTGTATATATATATATATAAAACACCATATAGTCTGACCTTTACTTTTTTCACTGTTTTTTTTTGTGTGTATCCTTCCAGCAATATTTTACACATATAAAATCATTTATAAATGATGGTTATTTCACTATTTTGCTATTATAAGCAATGCTGTATGGAATATCTTTAATACTTGTTTATATATAAATGTATTTGTGGGATAACTTCCTAGAAATGAAAATGATGCTTTTAAAATTTTCATAGATGATGTCAAATTATCTTCCACAGAATTAATACCAATTACATTACCATCAACAATGTATCAGTGATACATTGAAGGCATATTTTCAAAAAATACTTTGGGTTGCAAGGGGGAAGCAAGAGGTCAGAAAAAAAGGGCTGAATTTTAATAGAGGAAGGAAGATGAGAAAAAACTATGGTGGAGGTGAGGAACTGGAATTGGGTCAAGGAATTACAACTATAGAGCAGATGCTAATTCGAATAAAGGAGCAGATGGAAGCAAACAGAAAATTCTGGTACTGGCAGGTGTGGTGGTGTGGAAAGAGCATTGAATTTGATGGCAGGAACCATGTTCCACAGTTATTATCTTATTTAATTCTCATAGTAGCTTTAAGAGTTGTTATTTCTGTTTTACAGAAAAGAAAGTAGAGACTATGGGGATAACACTATCTATTTCACAGGACTTAATGAAGTTTAAATGATACAATGTATGTGACATTATCTATTAGAGTATGAGCTTCTTGAGGGCAGTTATCTCAAACCTAGCACAGTGCCAGGTACATTCTGAAACTCAATAAACAATTTGCTTAATACTCTTAATGAATGACAGAACCTAGCACAGGGTCTGCCACATAAGTATGTGCTCAAAAAATGGTTATTGACTCTTTAAAGATCAGCAACTAAAAGAAAGTCTGGTTGGCCACAATACCACATTAGATTCTGGTACCTATTGCCTAAACAGTCAATGATGATGCAGTTCTCATTATTAGAAAGTAATCAAGCCTATCACTTTTGATGTGAGACAGTTTTCCCCCCCTGGTATTAAATTCTAAACAACAAACACAACATTTTATAGCACCTCAGGTAGAAGATGCAGCCTAGGTGGTAACTTCAACACCAGCTTTGAAGGACGAATGCTAACTAGATAACCTTTATAGTTTTCCATAAGCTTTCTCTCCAAGTTTAGATTTCCAGAATGTCTTTGTACTCAGTCATCCTGTCATCAGTGCTAAGTACACAGAAAACAGTTGATGTTTGTTATATGAATTCTTGAATTAAAAGAAATGTTGCCAATCTTTAACATTCAGTAATAAAGGAGGCAGGAAGGAGTATTGGGTCCTGGAGTAAGAGTTAGGGTATCTCACATACTCACCTCAACCTTGTGTAAATGTGGCCTTTGGGAAGACTTCTAGCATCTCTGGGTCTCAGTTGCCTCATCTATGAGGGTTAGACCAGTGCTTTTAAACCTTGGCTTCACATTAGAATCATCTGGAGAGTTTAAAAAACTACTGATGTGTGAGATTTATCCCCACAAATTTTGATAAATCTGGTCTGGGGTGGGATCTAGGCAATACTACGGTTTTAAAAGGTCCCAAGTGATTTAAATGAGCAGCCCATGGACGAGGACCACTAATACAGATGTTTTGCAAGGTCCCCTCCAGGTCTAAAATGGTAAGAATTGATAAGATTCAGTATTTAGAAATTTAGTTACTCTTTTAACAGGCTAATAAAGGTAGTTGCAACTTTGGGGATGGATTTTTTTTTTTTTTAATCATCTAAAAAGAGTAAAAATCCTGGGACATTTGTTACTAAATGATAACTCATGGCAGGTCACATATTGTAATATATTCACAAATAATTCAGCCATAGGAGATCAACAAAATGCTTAGGGAACAATGTTAATCCAGTTTTCATTGTTGTGTAGGGCAAGGGGGATAACTTGCTCTTGATAAGGAATTTAATAGGATTAGGAATTGCCCACTAAGGCAGGACCTCAGAAGGTCTCCAGTATAGGGGGAATCAGATATAAACCCTTAGCAGTGGAGGAAGAAAACAGTCCCTAAGAAGTTATCCATACCCTGTATGGATGAACAACCCAAATTCAGTTAATTTAGTGAATCTATAAAAACCCCTCTAACTATGAACTTTGTTAGAGTTGTTTTAGATTGGTAGCGTTTCCAGGCACTTGGCAGAAGCAAATGGAAATCCTTCCCCAGAACACTTTCTTAGGCCTCAGAATTCTCATAAATACTTCCCAAAGAAAATAAGTTGCTTCAGCTAAACTAAGACTCAAGAAAACATGGCAATACTAGTGAGAACCAGCAGGAAAAAAAATATGACAATAAGAACCTGTCAAGACTTCAGTTATTGAAACTGTCAAACACAGAATGTAAAATAACTATGCTTACTGTGGTTAAAGTAGTAAGAGACAAACTTGAAAATGTGTACAGGAAATAGGAAACTTTGAGATGTGATATAGTAAGTTAGAAAAGATATGAATCTAGCTTTCAGAAAATACATAATTTCGGGGGTAAAAACTCTCAATAGGTAAGTAGAAAAGGAGACTAGACACAAATGGTCAAAAGAAATGATACAGAATGAAGCACAGATATAAAGATGAAAGCAATCAAGAAAAGGTTAAGAAAATGAAAGTGTGAGAATGCATAACACGGTTAATTGGAATTCTAAAACGAGACGATAGAGAGAATGAAGTAGAGGTAATATTATAAAAGATTATGGCTAAGAAATCAGAATTGATGAAAGGCAGTAATGCACAGATTCTGTAAACTTAATGAATCTAAAGGAGGATTAATAAAAAAAATCCATATCTCAACATACCATTAATAGAACCAAGAAACACTAAAAACAAAGGGAATAAAAATATCCAGAAAGAAAAATATCAGATTACTAAAAAAAAAAAAAAAAAAAGGGAAGCCAGTTAGCTGGCTTTCCAAGAGCAACAAGAGCCAGGGACAGTTGAATGGCATTGTGAGTGGAAAGAGAAATAAAGAGAATAACTCCTACCCTAGAATCAAAACCTGAGTTTTCCATCAAAAGAATCTCAACAAAAGAAATTCTGAAGGATATATTTCAGGTCAAAGGGAAGTGACAGAAGATCTGGGATTCAAGATAAACCAAAGAGCAAAGAAAATGGTAAATATGTGAGCAAATCTGAAACAAAACCCCCCAAACTCCAAAAAAAAAAAAAAACACAAAACAAACTGACTATAGGATCTAGTATCTTGTGGGGTTAAAAATACAGAATTAAAACTTATGACAAGTGTAATTTAAAAGGAGAGCAAATAGATTAAAAAAGATTTAAAGTCTTTAGGAAAGGATTACAAGCACTGATTAGTTTTACACTTTGATTAAGTATGCATGTTGTAATTCCTAGAGTAAAAACAAACAAAAAAACCAGCATTTAACTTCCAAACCTAGGAGAAAGAAAACCAGAAATGACAAAAAATAATCAACAGAAAAAGAAAGAAGAAATGAAACATTGATAAATAGGAAGTGTAAAATATGATAAACCAAATATATTTTCATTATTACATTAATTGTTAATGGGCGAAATGTTCCAGCTAGATTGTCAAACTGGACAATAAAACCTAACTATATGAGGTTTATAAAAAACACTTGTAAGACATAACAATATGGAAAGATCTAAAAAATAAATGAAAAAAAAAAACACCCCAACAAAAACCTTTTGCAAATACTAACCAAAACAAAGGAAATATAGCACAGTAATAACAATTAAATTTTAGGACAAAAAACATTAATAGCAACGAAGCAGTACTTTCATGACGGAATTCTCAGTCCATCAGGAAGATACAACAAGACTGAATTTGTACCTAATAACATAGCCTGAAAATAATGTAAAAATTGACAGAACTGCAAGGAGAAACATACACATTCACAACCATAGAGGGAGATTTTAAAATCCCTCTTTCAATAATTAATAGAACAGGGGAAAAATCAGTACAGATGTAGATAATTTGAACATGAATAATATATCAGACATACATATAAAATTCCATGCCCAATAATGTTACAATATATATTCTTTTCAAGTACACCTGGAACATTTACAAAGTGACTATAAATTGGACCAGAAACGTTTCAACAAGTTTCAAAGGACTGAAGTAACATAGAATAAGTTTTCTGACTACAATGTAATTTAGGTAGTAATCATTCACAAAGAGACAGGAACAAAAAAAAAAATTTGTTTGGAAATTAAGAAAACACATTTGTTAAAAACTCATGGGTCAAAGAACCCATATGGAAATTATAAAACATTTTGAGCTGAATGATAACAAAAACACTAACATATAAGTCTGGTCTCAGGAGAAAGTCTAGATAGAAGACAGACTTCAAATTAAACAGTTATGGGTGGTTACTGTGGATAAGTAGATAAATTCAACCAAAGAGTACATGTATAAGTTCTAATAATTGAACACTAAGAGGCACCATCTTTTAAAAGGCAGGCAAAAGAAGGCAGTTAAGGACTATAAGGAGAGATGATCAGACAGTACCTCTAAGACCTGAGTAAGAAGGGACCTCACCCCAGTCTCATGTCTCAGAGACTGATGCTTTGTTATGCCTTTAAGATTTTCTAAATCCTTCTCCAGTTCCTGGGACTAAGGTACCCTGAGCTTGGATCTGGTCCTACATGGGACGTAGTCATCAGAGTGCCTCTTCTGAAATTTTCAAGTCCACTTTGGTGCTGGGACAGATGCCATTTCTCCCCTTTGAGGTGCTCTTTGACCCTCTCTTGGTGTGGAGCAAATGCTCTGAGGAGCTCTGGGTCTTGTGCCTAAGGAATTTCCCTGGATCTGAAGAGTGGAGCATTTCTACTGACTGAAGCAGTATTTCTTCCACACAATAGTATGAAGTTGAGCTGCCAGAATGGTGCTGACATGCTTTTAGGTGACTCTTACATTGGACACAGAGTGAATTCAGGGTTTGAGGATTGAGTTGTGTGTGCGGGCCTGTGCATTGGCTCCTTCTGGTCTGTGTTTAAACTATGGGGCTGCCCTTGGTCTCTAGACCCCCCCCCCCCCACCAACGCTTATGAGAGTGATGGCATTGTTCTTAACCCAGTCTACCTCCCACAATTGGTGCCAGGAAGGTCACCCTACTCCTTTCTTTAGATTCTGCACTGTTTGTTGGGACAGGCCTACCTTATCTCAGGCTTTTCAAGATTGTTATGCCCCCATGCCTACTGGCTCTTCCAATCAATGTCTTTCCTCTCATTTCCAGTTGACAGTGACATTGTGCTCTCCAGGTTTGGGCTTAAGACATGCTGATGAAGGGATGGATATTCATTGCACAAATGAAACCACTCTTCATGCTCCACCCATGGGCCTCTTGCCTATTTTTCCTGGGTGTGACTAAAAGATCACAGTTTAGGAATGCAGTAATTACAGCCTAAAGAGTACAAGAGAAGACATGGTTGGAATATGTGTTCTATGTCTATGCTAGGAAAGTCCAAATGCTAAATACAATATAACCAGAAAATGAATTATCATTCACATTTTCCTGCACACTCTGGGTAAGACTTGCATTTTCAGTAATCATCAACGAAGCAGAGTGACAACATAGAGTTACTGGAAGTCAGTACTCATGGTGGAACAATGAATGCACATCATGGGTAAAGATGTAACCAGCATTAAATATTAGGTAACTGTAGAGGCAAGATCTATATAGTTCCATACAATAGAAACTGCATTACAACTCTTTTATCACAGTGGGAGATAGGAAATAGCAAGGAACAGCACATTTGGCAACAAAGAACATGAAGAGACTATTTTCTTGGCCTGAGAAAGAGAGGCTGCTGGTATACTATAAAGATCTTCACATGCACTGACTGGGCAATAAACATGCACCTTTTCCTTATCCATTATTCTAAATCTTCATTGACAAACCACTCTACCTTACATGGGACCAACCATGACTTTTGTAAAATATTTTAGAATCAAATTGTTTATGTAGGGCCCTGAAAAAAAAAATTGCCCTGCAGGCATACCTGATCAGAGACTATGAGAAACCAGAAAACATGAGTGGGTATGTTGGAAATAGAGGAAGTGCAAAGAGGTCAAATAAAATAAAATAAGGAATGATAAATCCATTGGATTTGAGGGTTAAAAATCTACTGATACCATAGCCACTGGAAGTGGGGGAGAGAGAACAGACTGCAGTAGGTTGAATAGTGAGTGGTGTGAAAGTTGACAGTGACTATTTTTTGTTGGAGCCTGGCGATGAACAACTGTGGTTAGTAGTGACATAGCAAGAAGTATTACATAGAGTACCAGCAAGAATAATGAGTGCAAATGACTGTAAATCATTGAGAAAACAAAAATTTTTAAGTACATAGTGATAGGGAGCAGGAAAAGGAAATGCACTCAACACCACTGGTAGGCAAGGATAATACTGACTCTTTACTCTTAAAAAGTAAAAAAAGAGTACCTTTACAATGGAGAGATCTGGTGAGCAACATCTTAACTAAGCAATCTCATTTAGCATCATTAAAAGTGGACAACCGGACATTGTGTCTCCTAATGTGATATAATAGGAAGTGCACAACATAAACCCATGAAGTATCTCTGCCCAAACCCTGAACCTAATCAAGCCTTTAGACTTTACAGGAAATACTGGGGGATAGAGAGACAAGGTAGTGATACTATAAAGAAGCAAACACAAAAATCTAGAATGGGACACTCTACAAAACAATGGTCTGATTTTTTCATAAAGCCAATGCAGTGGGAAATAAGAGGTGAAATTCTGGAAAAAGAGACAAGAGACATAACTAAACACATGGAGTCATCTTAATAATAAAATTTTGATTAAACATCAACAATTACAAGACAACTTAAGGACAAGTAGAAAAACTTAAAAATGGGCTAAACATTAGATAATATTGTAGAGTTACCATTATTTTTCTTTAGTATGATAATAATATTGTAGTTATGCAGAAGAAAAAGTCCTTATTTTACCTTCAAAAGGTTCAGCAAAAGCAACCATAGATACATTTACAGACACACTGGAAGTAAATACACCCATACATAAAAGGCAAAATGTTAAAAATGATGGAATCTAGGTGGCGTGTATAGATGCTGTATCATTGTGTCATCGTTCAGCTTTTTTGTGTTTGCAAATTTTCTAAATAAGAAGTGGGGGAGGGGGAGAGCCAGTAGAGTGAAAAGGTAAAGATGGGTGTAACAGAGCAACAGCCCTAAAAGATTAGCACTAAATAGGAGGTGTGCATCATTTTCTGAGATTAGAGGAAAGAGCTGTGGGTGAGCAGAGATAAGTCAGTAGGTATGGGTGTGGGAAGGTGAAGGTAATACCAGGTGATCATGACGTAGGAGGCAAGGAGCGCAGTGTAGGTTGGGAGGCGTAGTGAAGATTTGGAATAGTTGCTGTGAGGAATGACCAGAGGTACATAAAAGAGCTGAGGTGCTGCAAAGGACTTGAATGTCTAGAAAACAGTCCTCATTTTTGCTCCTTATTAGTCCTTCAAGCTTATCTCCCTATCATAGAAATTACTGGATACTAATTGTCTATCCTTTAGACCTTCAGTTTCTTGAGGTAAGGGGCTTGACTTTCATTTTTGAATTCCAAGCACTTAGCACAGTGCCTGGCATATAGTAACCATTCAATGAGTACTTAATAAAAAGTGAGTTTCACATTTCACTCTAAATAGTGAGTTTTTATTGACCTTTCTTCTTATTCCCAGCCCATAGATGGTGCTGGGTTAACTGATTCCCTATCACACTCCGGAGCAACATAAATGTAATATCCATGAAAAACCTCAATCATTACATTTACTGCATTGTATTGAAAGTGTCTATTCTATTTCTGTTGTACCCAGTAGACTAAAATCTTTTGAGATCAGTGAACTTGCAGCTTTGTATCACGAACTCAGCACAGTAGTTGGCTTAATACATGGCAGGCATTTTCTGATCTAAGCTGAACAATTAAGAAAGACTAAGTTTTGGTTTGCAATGCCTTTATTTCTGAATGTACGTGTGATTTCAACAAATACTTGTAACAAGCAAAATTAACAATATTGCTTAAGTACAATCAACAATATAAGATAAAGTGCAAAATTATCTGAAATCAGAGTATTCTGGATAAAACACTGGGAAAAACAATGGCTTCCCACCATTTAAAAGGCAAAACAGCACCTCTTTTCTCTTTGCTTCTCTTCAAGTGGTCAAAATGGTAAGAATGCTTTCCATGCCAATGGAGGTAAGAGTTTCCAAACAGACTTACCTTTGAAAGTCCAGTAATTGGGTTCAGGTGACATTTTGTGAAAACAATTCAGGAGACCAAGCACTTTTAGTGTCAGGCATGGAAGGTGGCCAGTTTTCTGAAAGTGGAAGGCAACATTTGACTTCTGAACAAGAACCAAGTCCCAACACTGACTCTTTGAAAATCCAGCCTGACCTTGTTCTGTTATATTCAGGAGTTTTCTGATTTGTAACTGCTGCTGTAAGCATATTCTTTAAATTTAACTCCTTCTTAATTAAACATTTATTAGTTCTTTGTTTGACATATTTCCGTTTTTTTCTTGGTAATTCTTTTTGATCAGGAGAATTATAAGCAGCAGGAAATTTCCTTAGACCCATGGCCTGGAATCCATGCATTTCTGAAAGAAATACTTTTTGTGTGGTAGGAGGGACCCATTCATCAACATCACTTTCAGGGCATTCAGCAACAGGACAGCTGTTGAAAATCTCTGGTTGTGTCATACCAGATATAGTAGGACTTCTGGATTTCTGGCTGGGTGTCTTTATATTTTTTGGACAGGTAGGGGTGGCTTGCTGTGTGTCATTTTCAGAGGAAAGCCTTGTTTTTTTATAGTTAACATCAAGATCTGAATAAAACGCAGGAAATTTTTTGAAAGCTCCTTTCATCCCGTCGTGAATTCTAGTTTGGTGGAATCGTGCAACTGGAGTTGACTGTGAACATGGAACAAAATCTTGGCTATCTTCAAAGTCATACTCCAAATCTGACTGAAAATGAGGTGAAGAGGAACGTGTTCTTGGATACAGAGAAGCAGATGTGCTTTGCAAGGATAATTTTTGTGAAGACTGGCTAGAGTTTTCAGAAAGGGATCTCAATGAAAAATCAGATTCTGTCTGACGACTTTCTGCCAAAGGCTTTCCCCACTGTAACAAAATATCCTGTGACTTTTTGGTCATTTCTGTTGCAATGTCCATTTCTTTAGCACTATCATCAAAGAGATCAGCAGAAGCGTTGTAGCCACCTTCATGACCAGTAGAACAGTTCTGTGTTAAGTTATTACTGGTGTGTTCATAATGCATTTCTTTCAGTGTATTCGTACTTCTATTTGGACTACTGCAGGGAGCTTCTAAAGGATATGTGAGTTTCCTGCAAATTGGAAAACTGTCACCCTGGTTCTTTGGCAACCTAGAGTACTGTTTATTTTCTAAGGTGTGAAGGCTGGAAACATCATTATATCTCCTAGAATGCAAAGTTGTCAACTTTTCACTCATTTCTGAAAGCGATTTTTCTCCACATCCATTAAAATATTTGCCTTTGAGACAAGAATGGTCACTCTCTGAAGCACTGCATGTAAGTGAAACTTCAGCCCTATGTGATGTAATTTCAGTAGACTTGAGAGTACTTGTTGTGCCTGAGCCTTTTGAAGATGGAAACAGAGCTGACAGATAAACATTTGGTAGAAAATTTTCAGATGTGTCTCTTCCACTACTACTTATAGAGATAGCCTCTGCGGTGTTCTCTGGATGTGACTCCTTATGAACACTAGGACTTAGATTCGCTTCACAGTTGGAAAGGAAGTTATCTTTGCTGGTGTTTGCTTTGGCTGTCACTTGTGGTGATCTTAAGGCTATGGGTGGCATATTCAGTATGCTAGTAGTTCTCTTGGGAGTTACTGATAACCTGCTGTGGTCTACAGGTAATTTACCAACATCATTATCTAGATGACATTTCCTGCTACTGACATCTGTGTGAGTTAGAGAAATCTCATTTTCGAAAGCTGCCAGAAATTCATTTAGGCTTTCAGAGAATGGCAGATCATCCCAAATCTCAGGTTCACAGTCCTGGGAACCACCAGCTATCTCTTCAAATCTGAGTGATGGAGGTGGACAACACACAGATCTCTCCTGAAGGCCACGGAGGGTATCTACATCATGATACTGGCGATATTTTAGTTCACACTGGGAATACCTATTTTTAATTTCCACTGTACTGTGAAAGGATTTTGTATTAGTTGGCTCAAGGGGCTTTTCCACTTTCAAAGGGAATAAATTAGAGCCAGAGACTCTAATTTCATGATGATTGCTATGAACTGCTCTTGGCTGATTAGCTTGTAAGCCAGGTTCTTCACACAACTTTTGTGCTGTACTCTTTTTATCCATGTATGAAACAAAGTTCCACGAAATATGAGTGGTATCATGGCAGGTGTTGGAACCAGTGGCCTCTGTAAAGGAGATGCACTTTCTGTTCTGGGAAAGAGTACCAATGGCCTTGCTTTGTTCTGAAGCTGAAAAATCATCATCTGTTAGTTGTGAATCAGTGGAAATGAGTTCAAGTGATGGCTGCCTGAATCCTGAAAAATTCTCTCTGCCATGGGACTCAAAACAACAAGAGCTGCTGTCAGGGCCACATATGCTGCTGAAATCACTACTTGAGTGTTCTAAAGCAAGGAAGCGGCTGCTAGGTGCCCGGGAACCACAACGAAGTTTCCTGACATCAGAAAGCTGCAAAAGCTGATGGAAATAGTCAATGACAGTGAAGCCTACAACACCTGGGTCTGGTAGAACAATCTGGCAAGCTATAAGCGCTTTAACTTCTTTCTTGAGGTCTGAGCACTGCTGTAAGAAGTTATTGGAACCTGAACCTTGTCCATATTGGTTTTCAAAATTCTATGAAAGAAGTAAATAAATGTAAATGAGAATAAAATTTTCTTCCTTTGACTCAAATGTGAAACAGGGTTTAAAAGGTTAAAACAGATGCAATTATAACCCCACTCCCATAATTTCATTTCCTCTCGTATTGCAGGCAGAGTAGCCTACCCTTTGGGCTTTTCTCACTGTTCAGTTGTGGAGGGCTCTCTTCCCCTTTTAAAATTCTGATTCCAGTAGAGGCAGAGTAGCCTATAACACTAGAGGAACTGAAATTATAGGGAAGTAAACCTTGTAGTAAAGAGACTTGCCTTCAAATCCTGGTTCTAACATTTCCCAGTGTTGGGGCTTTGAACAAGTAATTAGTTTTCTCATTTATAAAATAGGGATAAATGTGTAGGATTATTGTATTAGCAATAACAACACAAAAAACTATAGTGCTTAGCAAATATAGTAGATGCTCAATAAATGGTAGCTACCATTACATCCTCATTAGCTTCCATAAACTTTGAGTATTTAAGGAAATGCTCTCATTTCTTTAAAAAAAAAAAAAGAAGAAAAGAAAAAGAGCCATCTAAGATTGTAACAAAGAAAACTTCTGTAGCTCCTGGTTTCACTTTCCCTTTGGGTTTTTCTCACTGTTCAGTTGTGGAGTGCTCTATTCCCCTTTTTAAAACACTGATTCCAATGTAGACAAAATTTTCATTTGTTCCCTTTAGCATACAAGAGACAGAAAATGATGACTCCTTCAGAGTCAGCACATTTTTTAGACTTTTCCTACAGTTACTTTGGTAATTATTTAAGATGATCCTTCCCAATCTATTTGTAGAGTTATCAATACTCAGTTGCTTTGCCTTCAATGTTAGTTCCCTCCTTTTATAGATGAGAGAATTAAAAAGCCAGAGTTAATGAAAGTTTTGCTACAGAATCTGAACCGAATTTAGAGGATACAATAGATACCAAATATCAAAACATCTAACACTTCTGAATTTATACTAAATTTAGATTTTTAAAGCTCTGAAAGCATTTGAACTGGGTTCTTCTAACTTTTGAAAGAGGAAGTTGTCACCATGGTGTTTTAACAAATCACCTAAAGCCTATTTTTACATAGCTTAAAAGTGCTTCTACAGGCCCTCACATTTATGACTCCTAAAAACTATTTAGAAAATTCAAACCATCTCATTACAATGGAAATGTTAGCATAATACTAAAAAGAATGCTAGTCTCAATTACCGTCACTCCAAAAATGAAGCTTTGTCCAACAAAGCAAGTTTCAACTGCTTTAGTTAATAGGTTCTGAGTTGTATCACTGTCCAGTGTTTCGGGAATTTCATTAGGATCCTGAATATACCTTGATTGAAAAGAAAATTAAAAATGTGAAGAGATAAGCTTTGAAATTTTAACTTGCCATGAAGTCAGAAGATACAATTGGTTTGAAAATGCAGCATGAACCCTATGAGTTTACATATAGGGGGAAAAAATGACTTTAAGAGCTAGTCATTTTGTTCCCTCTAGGTTCTTATAGCCTAGAAAGACAAAAATAATTGATCAAGTGTGATTAAAGTAGATGCCTGCCTAGTAATTAGGCAGCAGTTATTCTAAAAGTGGCAGTGGGAGTAGTGGTGGGATCTTTAGCACCCTTCTCCTCAAAGCAGAGGGAAGTCTTTCCTTCTCCCTGGCAATCCTGGCTGTGGTCCCTGGGCTCTTTCATCAAATCAGTTTGCTCTCAACAACAAGAAGACAGAGATTTCCTTAGTTAAGTGATTAGGGGAGAAGGGTAGAAGATTGAAGGGGAAAAAAAAGATTCAACTGCTTATATATATATATATATATATATATCCTTACATTCTCAGGACAACATCTTAACAGGTCAAGCTATGCAGATGAAGTTGCAATGCAAATTAAATAAATGAAAAAAATTCAAATTCTGATAATGTAAATATTCCTTCAAATAGCTTCTTCCACTGCAAGAGATCTTAGCCTCTTGAATGCTAACCTCAATTTGAATAATCTTTCAGTTTGAAACAATTTTATTTTCTTAGTCTGTATTTCTATAACTTGGATTAGAGTTTTGTAATTTAATACTCTAATTATAGCTTAGTTGGCCTAACTAAAAGGAGCATGGTTTAACAATATGTATTGAGGAAATAAACATCTTTCACTTCAACTCTTGATTATATTTTAAAGGAACCAACAATACGAGGTTGAGTGATCATCTTTTTACTAAATGTGTATTACCTTAAAAACACATTATCTTCAAATTCTATTGATGTACTAAAGGAGTAGCTAGGAAAAAGAATGCTTTAAATATTCTTACCTGTGCAAACCAGTGGCTGTAAGACCAAAAAATGCATCTAAGCAGCTTCCAAATACAGTAATACCAAACAATTTGTTTGACTCTGCAACTTTTAAGGAAAGTTTATATCTGTAACTAGCATTTTCAGCTTCACCAGTAGAGCCACATTTTGGACAATTAGACCTGGAAAAAGGGAAGAAAAAAATCATAGAGATAGTCACTAATTTTTTTTATATGATGTAAAACAAATCTGGAAAAGTAAAAATCAAAAATAATATTTTGTATACAAATGTACCTATACAATTTACATTCTTTTTAAATGATTTCAGATCAACCACTTTTGAATTTTCTCTGTCCATAACAGTTAATTTTACTGATTTAAATAAAGTAGCACCAAACTGATAGAAACTGAAGGTGGGGAGGAGAGGGAGAGAGAAGAAGGAGGTTAGCTGGTTGGTTGTTACTGGGTAGCTAAATCATCATTAACAAACTGAGGCATATTATAGTCTGAGGTTGGGGGTGGGGGCAAAATAATATAATAAAGGGAGTGCCACACCAACAGAAGACCTGAAATTTAATGTCTGTTTTTTGTTAAGAGAATAATGCCTATTAAGGGAATAATGAATAATCTTGAAATGTTTAATAAATATTTATACACAAGGTACCTAGTTATATTTTTCTGACTATTAAAAGAATAACCTTACTTTCTTTAATTCATTGAAATATACTAAAAATTTATTAGATTACAAAAATTAGGCATAAAACATCTTGTTTCACTTGCTTGTAAGGCAATTATGCAATTATGGCCAAAGGCTTTCCTATCAAAAACTACTATGTGTCAAGTGTAATATCACTGTTATGTACTAGCTGTCTGGCCTTGGGATAGATACCAAATCCCTTAAACCTAGACTCCCTCATCGGTGAAATCCAGGGTTGAAGAAGGATAAAGTGAGACGAAGTATAAGAAAGGTAAGTAAAGAAAGGATCTAGTACAGATCTTGCCAAATTAATGTTTAGTCTGCTTCTCCCTCATAATTATACTAAATATTGTGAGGGTTACTGTCACTTTTACTTATGTTTCCCTCTTTTCTAGTTATTTGCAATATAGAACTCTGATCTCCATCTTTCACATTCTTAATTTAGCAAACTGACCCCTTAAAATATCTTATGGTAATGGTTAATCCTATGTTTCTTCATGTCGCTAATGATCTGGCTTAAAAATGAATGGCAAAATGCAAATAGAAAATAATGTTGAACATAGTTGTATAAATTTGGTTGCTGCCATATATGCCACTAGGGGGAGCCTAAATTCCACAGCTCACAAGGTGATTATTTTGAACAGAGGTTAATCCTTCCTGTAAGAAGTTGCTGATTCCTGGGGGGAGGGTGTAGCTCAGTGGTAGAAAGCATGCTTAGCATGCATGAGGTCATGGGTTCAATCCTCAGTACCTCCATTAAAAATAAATAAATAAACCTAATTACCCCCTCCCCTCCAAAAAACCACAAACAACAACAAAAAGAAAGTTATTGACTCATCATCATTACATCTGTGCTAATTATTACTTTTTTCCCCCACACTGAGGTTGGATCTGTGCCAATCCATTCATATACTCCTAACCAAATCTGCTGTAGTTTGTGCTACAGTCCAGACATAGAATAAAGTGAAGGTAATTGACTCATCAGGGGATAGAACCTCATTAGTACCAAGCTCTCATAAAATGAACTAACTGTTTTGAATATATATTAGAATGTCTTTAAAGATTACATATTAATAATGTATTCATGTCTAATGTAAAATTCCCAGCAAATTCTAGAATTAATATGCATCTGTATTTTACATTTATAAATGTTTTCAATATACATTATTTCATTCTGATAGGTAAACAAAGCATTTACTCCCACACACAAACTGGGGGAATTGGGGTAAATTTTTGCCTGACGTGATAAAGTTGGTGAATTTTATGACCAAATACAAGGCTTTGGATTCCCAGCTTGGAGTTCTTTCCTGTATGGTAACTATAAGAATGGAATGGTTAGTAATGAACTATCTTGCAAACAGAGTATCAATGATAGCCTAACAAAGGCTAGGTCTATTAGTATTAATGCATATACCCACTAAATTATATATACTTTTATATTACATATAAAATGAAAATATTTATTTATGCAGTTTCCTTTAATCCTGTAGGGAATAAGTCTGGACTGAAATAAGTAATTGTTAGTATGGAGTAATATAGATCACAGCTTTTTCAAACTTTAATATGCATACCAAACACCTAAGAATCTTGTTAAAATGAAGATTCTGAGTCAGTAAATCTGAGACAAGGCCCAAGATCCTGCATTTCTAATAAGCTCCCAGGGTGACACCAATGCAGCTGTTCCTCAGAACACTTTGAGAAGCAAGGGTAGAGACAACACATTCAAATAATAGTCGCCTGATTTAACTTCTAGAGGCAACCCAATTTCCAAAATGTTATTTGTTATGGAATCTAATTTTCAAACATTTTTGGTCTCAGGACCCTTTATATTCCTAAAAATTAATGAGACTACCAAAGAGCTTTTGTTTATGTGGGTAATATCTGTCTATATTTCCAACTGAATATGAGAAAGTAAATAAAAGTGAGAAAATTGAGAATTCTAAAAAATACTTATTTATTCCTCAAAAAAATCCATTGCATAGGTAACAAAAAGAACATATTTTTATGAAAAATAACTATGTGTTCCAAAATAAATTAGTGAGAAGAGAATGGCATTGTTTTGTATTTTGCAAACCTCTTTAATGTCTGGCTTAATAAAGACAGTTGTATTCTCATACCTCCTTCTCTGCTCAATCTGTTGTGATATCACATGTCATGGAGTCTCTGGAAAACTCTACTATGCACTTTTAAGAGAATGAGATTGAAAGGCAAATAATGCCTTAGAATTATTATGAAAAGTTTTGACCCCCAAGAAGCCTTTGAAAGGATCTATCTGAAATAATACTGGTAATTTGCTAGTTTTTTGTTTGATACCAGTTAAAACACCAAATTTCATTCATTTTTCTATGTTAGTGTATTTATATTTAGCCCCAAAGTAGAAAAATTGATGAGATTAGTAATTCTTAGTGTTTTCTTGGCCTTGAAACCCTTTGAGAAAGACATAAAAAATGTCTTTATCTGTATCTTCATCTATGTCATGGAATCCTTTTTGAAATGGAATCTAACTTGGAACCCTAATACAAGGCTGAGACTAGAGCTCTTGTTGAAACTAAAGTGGGAACTCTAAAGCCTTACAATCCACTATTACGTCTTTAATCTTACATCCTAGAAGCATACAGCCCTAAAGCGCTGCAGAACATAATTTGAAAACCACCACTGACTGCTCTAATCTTGGAGGTTGTTGTCTCTAAGGATTTGGGGTTCAATGACAAACTTCAAGGAGCAGTCTTTTTGCTCTTCATTGTCTCTAAAATCTAGAGTATGAAATGTCTGTCATAAACTTGCCATGCTGCAGCAGTAAGGAATTTCCATTTCCTGTGCTGGCTTACAACAGACTCCAGGTAAGGGAAAAGGAAAGCAGAAATAACAGTAGAAAAGATAAGCACCTGAAATTATGGGAATAAGACTTTTTATAGCACCGTCAATGTAATATCTATAGAGGACAGGCTATATTTCTGGGGACTATGTTTCCATAGGCAAGGACCAAGTGCTGTGGATTATATGTGCCTCAATGGAGCAATTAGAGCTCACTTTTCCTGGGGCATCTTAAATGCTGGGAGAGAAAGAGGGGTAGGTGTTCACTGGATACAAATTTCACTACTCATTAGGAGGTAACAGTGATTAGGAAGGTAGACAGCTTTGTTTAGGCTTGAGTATGTTTCTGCCACTATCTAGTTGGTTGTGTGATTTGGGGTAAGTTCTTTAATCTTTCTAAGCTTTAATTTTCTCCTCTGAAAGTTAGCATTAACAGTAGCATCACCTCACAGGGCTGTTGTATCAAAAGATATAATGTTTAAAAGCTCCTAGCATCATGCCTAGCATATAGTAAACATTCATTAATGTTATCTATTGTTATTACCAGTCTAAAGAGGTAAAAATGGAAGTATTGTTCAACCTAAATTTTTGTTGTAGATTATCTTTAAAAAGAAATGACTTGGGGGAAAAAACTCGGTTTTAAAAAAATTTCACATCTGTATATTATTGATTACATATCACATAATATTTGAAGCATTTAAGCATTTATTAATTCATTTGATCCTTACAACAGCCCTATGAAACAGGTATTATTACTTTCTCCATTTTGAGATCCAGATAATTTAAGTGACTTGCCCAAGGCTACAGAGCTTTTAAGTAGCAGGGTTGAGATTTGTACTCAGGCAGTCTGGCTCCAGGGAACTGTGCTTTTTAATTACCAGGATAAATGCTATTATATCCCAAGATCATACAATTATCAAGTGTCAGAGCCTATCTGCAACCTTGTTGCAGTCTCCAAAGTTTGAAACTATTCTATTATACCACACTGCTTCTAAGAATAGGCCCTGATCAAAGGGAAACAGTCCTAGGGTTTTAGTTTTTTTCAGGAAATAGGTAGAAATCTAAAAAATGGGTGAACCTACGTCCAGATCTAAGACAACCTAGACACTATCATACTGTCATTTATTCATTCACTGAACAAACATTTATTGCATATTTTCTATGAACTAAACTATAGATTGAACGCTAAGGATTTAGTGATGAATAATACAAATAGGTTCTTTCTCTCAGAGTTGACAATGAGTACTTGAAAGAATAGCTTAATAAAGTAATAATAATAATTAATGGAAGGATGACTTTGAGTCCAGATGTGCGTTAGAGCTGCCAGTTCCTCCCCATGTGATTCTAATGAGACAAAAAGACTAGTTAAGAATCATTGCTGGCCTACTGTTCTTGCTTATATACTACCAGGTACTTCCTAGGTAGATAGTCTTCTCCTCTCCTCCAGGCAGAGAGAATGTGTTCTTAAGGAACTCCAACCCTACCTCTCACTTGCACTCTATGAAGATCAGAGAAGAAACTGAGGTTCTCAGCCTGAAGTAAGTGGCCTGAATCTGAGCACCGTAATCAAGTATCATGTGCCGAGCACTGCCCCAGCTGCTGAAGGAGACGGAGATTACAACAACGGTCC
The DNA here is from genome assembly GCF_036321535.1 of Camelus dromedarius. Classification (NCBI taxonomy): domain Eukaryota; kingdom Metazoa; phylum Chordata; class Mammalia; order Artiodactyla; family Camelidae; genus Camelus; species Camelus dromedarius. The sequence continues at coordinate 55,639,406 of NC_087447.1, read as the reverse complement.
CTATTCTCCAGTTTATTTGTTAAAAAAAAAAACCACCCTGGAGATTATGCAAAAATAAACAACGAACAAACAAAAAAACCCTATATTATTTCCAGGGATATCCCAGAAGGAGGCTAAGTTTTTGTATTAGGTTCGTGATTTCCTCTGAGAAATTATTTTTCTTCTCTGAAGCAGGTACTTAGCAAAGATTTGGAGATAATCTGAAACTTCCCTCTAGTAATAGAGGATTACCAGCCAATTCTATTCTAGGATTTACAGAAGAACCTCAAAGAATCTTATGTCCTGGTAAGAATTTAATCCTTATTTGCCTTTGAGCCATGGGAAATCTACAACATACACTTGTATTTCCTCTCTCACATTTACAGACTTTATCTTTACCTTTTGGAGATCAGGATTATCCGAGAAAAGCACCTTTGACATGAAGGATATATAAAACTCGAATTCTGGAGAGCAAGAACTGAGGCGAGAAGAAATTTTCTTCTTCTATTCATGTGTTCTCACTGTGGCCTGAGAAACAAAACAGCCATGGGATGAATGGCAGATCTTTAATTGTATGTGCATAATTCATTTCCTAGGAAAACACTTAACCTTCACTGCAAAGCTGATAGATTTTTTTTTTGCATTAAATGTCAGTGTACTGAAAAACTAATTCTCTTTTTCTGCTTAATTAATTAAGAAAATAAGATTTAAAACAGAGTAGCTCAAATATGCTATTTCTGAATAAATGCTCCAGCCCTGTAATTCATAAAAGCTATCATTTAGCTTCTTTCAATATCTTTATAAGCCATATAGAACTTGTTTCTACCATTAATAAGTAGGAATGTAAATGAATTTACACGACTGTTGTATCAAATCTAAACTGGTGGGAAAACAGTTCTTTTTAGCTGAAAAAATCACTTTATTTCAGTGTGTACACTTTTATACAGCTAGATGAGGGAAAAAAGGCAATTTAGAATGTGCAAACCAAAAAGAATGCTGCATGGTCAAAGGAGAGTTCAAAGAGCTTTATGAGCCTTGTATAAAACATATCAGAGAAGTAAAAACAATAAAATAGCAATGTTCTCCTCTTTCATAATTTCTTTTTAAAAATTCAAATGTTGGTTTATCAAAATTTAAAAATTGATTAGCTTATTTATAGCATAATATAAATGGTCTGAAATAAGTCTCTGTACATGTTCAAGATAAAGCTTTTTCAACAAATTTTCATCTGTAAACACATGGCAAAAGCTTTCAATTTCTGAAAATGGGTGAAACTGTTTCTGAGACTGGCATCAGTAAATTTTGACAAAGTGGAAGTCATCAGTTTAAAAATCATAAAAGAATCTTTTAGGTATAGTAGTACATTTATATAGAATATATATACAATATATTATATAGTACTATATACGATAGACAAATAACTTCAAGAGATAGATAATTAAAAAAAAAGAGTAATTAGAAACCGAAAAAAAAAAAATCCTGCTGTTTAGAATGAATCCTCAATTCCTGACAATGCCTGCAAGGACAATGCCTGCAAGGCCCTAGCTCATCCTGCCCACCTCCTTGATCTCACCTTGTACCACTCACCCCCTTAATCACTGCATTTCAAATCATGCTAGCCTTCTTTCTGCTCCTCGAACACACCAAATATTTCCTCTTCTCAAGCTTCTGTACTTACTGTTCCCTTTGTCTAGAATGCTCTTTCTACTCTTAGTTCTTCAAATAGCTGGCTTATTTTCATCCTTCAATCTTTACTCCTCAGAGAGCCCCATTTTATCTCAAGTAGATACCTCCTTCCTCTTAGTTTCTATGACATCACTCATTTATTCCTTTTTGGTATTAATCATCCTTGTGATACATGCAATCATGAAAATGTATATATTGGATGATATATACTTACTTATTTTTCTTGGTTCTACAACCATTAGTCTAAATTTTCATGAAGATGAGGACCTGGCCTAACAAGTCACCAATAAATGAAAAACTTGTATAAGCAGAAATATTTGGGAATTAATTTCTAAATTAATTGTACAAGCACTAATTACTGTATTTTTAAAGGAAGGGTGGTTAAATTGTCATTATTTAATGGTTTATTGCCCTCTAGTGGAGAAATAAGTATGTTTAGAAAACTATAACTTCATGGTAAATTTGAGAACTGAAATGAAAAAAGTCATTAAAATATTTTTTACTATTTGTGTTTCATTGTGTAAACTCAAGCAAAAAGACTTTCCATTCATTGACTGGTGGGCAAAAATGCAATAAGGTCCTTTCAGGCAGTCACTTTAGTTATTCCCTTTGCTGTATTCATAGTATTTCCTTATACTTGTCATCTAGTTTGTTTTCTTCTTTCTCTCTCTCTCTCCACTGCCTGACTTGCAGTAGGGTAAATTCATGTTTGATGGATAACTGAATGAACCATCAGGGATGAGTAAATACTAAAGTTAGAAAAACATGATCATAGACTTAGGAACAATTTTATATATGGTATCTATTGCAATTTATCTTTCCTGTTTGATTTTATTGGGAAGGATGGTGATATAGCATTATATTTCTTTCATCCCATCATAGTCAGCAAACCATATTCCAATTTAAAAAGTTCAATATATTTACTTATTTATCAATTATTTATTGTGTAGCTGGTAAATACCAGGTGATGGGAATAATATATTTTGACAGACAGACAAGGTCCCTACCTGGTCACTAGACTTACAGTCTAGTGCAAGAGACAGATTTTAAATCAATAATCACACCAAAAAACTGAAATTGTGGAAAATTCAATAAAGGAAGTGTACAGAATATTATGAGAAAATATAACAAGAGGACCGATTTAGTCTTACCTTGAGGGGATGTGGACATAAGGGATAATAGGCCTACAGATAACCTTCTTTTGAAAAGTATTTTCTCTGAGTTGTCAGATTATTTGAAGATGATCTTTATTTCCTTTATATAGTCAAAATATTTTCTAAATCCATTACTGTTATAAATCAATAAATATAATAAAAGTACTAGGCAGGGAACTTAGCAATAATGTACAAAGAAAAACCTGGGTTCTCTCAATCTCTCACATATAGAAGTAGAAACAAGGAGGCTGAGATGGGGAGAGAGGAAGAAAAGTATAAATGCTAGGGAGTTAATTAGGGCCTCAGCTGGCTTTTGTTTTGAAGGCCCAGAGACTGTTCAAGTCAACGTCCAGGAATGAAGACTGATAGACTAACGCTTATGAAAATATGTGGGGTCCAGGTGGACACATTACAGTGCATTTCTAATTAAACATGGAATACTCTGGAATACTTGCTTTCTCTCTTTCTAGTCAAGCCATGTGGGAGATCAACCATAATCCAAGATGCTTTACTAATTTACCATGAAAATTACTGTCAGAGGGAAGGGACTCATCTTAAGCCCGTATTTTCTTTTGGATATAACTACATGTTAAGCCAAATTATAAACAGAAAGTTACTTGAAGAAGGGGCATTAGGTGAAGCAAATATTAATGGAATCAGGCCAATATAGTTGATGCATCCTTTTCGCACTGGAGATGTTTTTGTCAATGCGCCCAGATATGTAAGCTCATTGATTATCACTCTTGCACCCCATTTTCATACTAGCCAAGTGGTTCTCAAACTTTAGTATGCATCAATATCACCAGCAACATTGGGCTTCTTTTAGGTTCTTGAACACTAAGACGTTAAGCTCTTTCCTGCTTTAGGGCTTTGGCATAACCTATTCACTCTGGAATGTCCTTCCTTTCCTCTGTTGCACGGCTGGATCATTCTCATCTTTTAGGCCTCAATTTAAGTGTCAACTCCTCAGAGAGGCCTTCCCAGACTAACTTAAATAGGTTCTCCTTTATTCTTCTCAAGTCCACCCATAAAAGGCTTAAGTTCCACGAGGACAGGAATGTCACATCGTGTTCACCATTGTAATCCTAGTACCTAGCAGTTCTTGGCACAGAGGAGGGAGGCACTTACAAACAATCTGTAGAATGAGGAACTACTGGGTGCTTTGTGACTCAATCTTGCAGAGTCAGGAAAGGCTTCCTGACTTAGAAGGCTTCATAAACTAAATTTTAAGGAATAAGAATTAGCTGGGTTGGGGATGGGATTTAGGAGAGGTCTGGAGGTGAGGGATGGTGCATTTGGGGAACTCAAAATGACATTCTGAATGGTTGGAGCATAGGGCTAGAGTGAAGAAAAAAACAAAGCCAGATGGGAAGGGTTAACCACGTTAAGAAGTTTAGACTTAAACCTTAAGTTAGAGCAAATAGATGCAACCAAAAGAAAGGTGATTAATGGGGAGAGGCCTGATCAGATTTGGGTTTGATCAGCCTGGCAACATGGAGACTGGACTGGAATGTAACAAGACTGAAAGAAGCAGAACCAGGTGAGAGGCTAGTGTCGTAGTTATGTAGCAGTCTTGCTGAACCAAAGTAATAACAGTAAAAGTGGCGGTAAGTGTAGGGGTTTGAGATACTCAAGAGACTAGTATGACTGGCTGGATGTGAGAGAAAAGAAGGCATCTAGAAAACATTCAAAGTTTCTGTTTTGAGCACCCTGCTCAGTTAAGCACTTTTCCCTCTGGGTCATAAAAGCAGTTTGGAAAAGACCCCTTTTGAGCACGTATTACTCAGCATAGCAGCCAGCTGAATACGTATTTCTGAGTACCTGAAAGGCTGGAGCAGCACCTTTTCCTCTCTGTATTTCCGGATCCAGACATTCACCCGTGTCCAGTCCGATGGCACAGTAAATATTCGACAAACGTTCGGTGAGTGATTACAACAGCACTGTCTAAAATTAAAAAACTTAACCTTACACTTCTACCCTCATAACCGCCCTTTTACGGAAGAGACTGACTCCTGAAAAAAAACCAACATAGATAGCTCGGAGTCTCACTCATAATGACGTTAAGGGTCCCGTTAGGAGTCTCCAGCCCTTGCTCTCCGAGAACCTCCTCCATCAGCTCCTCACCTGAGGCAGAAGACCGGGGCCCTGTCCGGGCAAAGCTCAGTGACGCCGGCCGGCAGGGATCAGCCACAAGCCAAGCGCGCTCCAATCAAATCTCCCGCGCCGTCTTCCGCCGGAAGTGACGCTTGGTCGCCCTTCCTCAGAGCCAATCAGAAGAAGGCACCGTCGAGGGTGGCGATTCAGCACAACAACCTGTGAGCATTTGGGAACGACCATTTTCGTCAAACTTGGGGTAGAGACAGGGTTTGACGAGGGTTCTTTCCCGAGTGGTGAAGCAGTAGTACAGTCTGTAAAGTTCGTTTTAGGGCAGCGCTGAGCTGGGTTTAGGGTCCCCAGGAAGGGCTGGGAGCGGGCGGGGGTGCCCCTCAGACGGGTCAGCCGGCTGACTGGAAGGAGAGGTGGAAGCTGACTGATCGGGGTGGGCGGAGCCGTGAAGATGGAGGGAGCTCCGCCGGTGCGGGATGGCACTGCCGGGGGCCGGGGGAAAAAGGGAAGGCGGGGCCTGAAGCGGGCTACCTGCTGCCGGGAGAAGGGGCCTTAATCTGAAGAAGGGACTGGGACTTAGTGGGATTCTCGGGCGACTTCCGTTGAGTGACGGACTGCGTGGGTCACACTGAGGTTTGGGGTGACTCACGGACAGAGTATCGTAGGAGGTCGCTAGGCTGACGTCATGGAGGTGGGGTGCAAAGGAGCCAGACCGAGTGGTTTGCGAAGCGTGCTCCACTGCATGGTATCCGAGAGACCCAGTGCAAGTGTGGGCACCTCTCTGAGCCTCAGTTACCTCAGCTATAAATGGGATAACAACCATACACGACGAACAGCGTTGGTGGGGTGGTTACTGAGGTGAAGTGTGTGCTATAGTGACCTGCTGTGAATGATTAATAAATTGTTATGGTACCACAATTATTAACATTATATGGTATTTGCGGAGGGCAAGGGATGTGGCAATCGAAATGACGCGGACAGGACAGGGTTTGGAGGTGACTAGAAAGGCGAGGACATAGGGTGATGAGGCGGGAAGCTGGGTTTGGGAGGGGATATAGTCAAGGATGGGTTTCGGCGGTCAGGTAGGAGGGGCCCTGGAATGATAAAGGCAGACTTAGAGTGTGACCAAAGTAAAGGTGGACTCTAAAGAAGGGGTGGTACACTCTGGTACGGGGACGGGGCCTTGTGGCTGGGGTGACCCTGGGTTGAGCGGCGTTGCTGAGGGGCGGGGTGTCTTAGCGTTTCCCGGGGGAGGAGGAGCCTGTCTGCGGCGGGCGGAGCTGCGGGCTGGACCCGGCTGCGCGCATCTGCCGGTCTCCCTCGTACTCGCGCTGCAGCCGCCAGCCTGAGCCATGGGACGTCGCTCCCTCCTGCTCCTGCTCTTGGTTTTCCTGACACCCGGGGCCGCCACCCCGGTACCGCCGGCCCTGAGGGCCCTCAGCAGCCTGCACATGTCCACCAGCTTCAAATACCGCCCCACTGTGGCCCTGGAGTACTCGATTCACTACATCCAACAGAAGGTAAGGCGGAAGGGTTTCGGGGTGTGTAGGCTGGAGCGGGGCGAGGATTGGGGCTTTGTGGTCCTCACCCAACCGACGGGACCCCAGGCGCTGGAGCTCACCTGGAATTTCAGACCCCTAATGCCTAGGACTTGTCCAACGATCGGACAAGTCCTAGACTCACATTTTATAGACGGTGGCCCCAAGTCACAGTCTGTTTAAAACTCTTTCCTCCCATTACCAACAATTTAATATCAGTACTGGCTCCACACACTATTCTGTAATTGGCCACAACAGTCACTTCAACTCCTTTTGCTCCCAGAGGATGCCCTAACTTAAATTCCCTTGACCTCCCATCAAATTCAAATTATTTAATGCCATCTCTGGTCCCTACTTCTCCGTGACCATCCTTTGTCCCAAAGCAGCTCCCAGCTTCAAATTTCCAGTACCTTATTAGATAGTATCTAATGTTTATCCAGTCTAAAATGCCAGCCTATCATCTCATGCTCAACTCAGAGTTGGTTTTGTAGCCCTTTTATTAAGAGTTTTAACATTCCCTGTTCACCATGAAACTGAACGTATACGTAGCTCATGCTTGTAAAGGAAGTTGTAGTCTCATGATTTGAGAAGCGGAGTAGGGTGAGCATCTCTGAAACCTGAGTTTAGAGGTTTAAAGTAGGCATGATGCTGAAGTTGGCTGAAGCGTGAGGTAGGAATTCCTTGAGAAGCCTGGATGAAGAAGTACATCCTGTGTGAAATGACAGAATCCCTTACAGTTCTGCATTTCTGGGAGCCTCTGAAAAGATAGGCAAAGATTTGGGAAAGGCTAGAATAGAAGTGCAAGAGTCTGAGGTTGGGCATTAGGAATCAAATAGACCAGAATTCCAAGCTGCTAGCTCCGTGACCTTAGGAAGGTTACAGTACCTTTGTAAGCCCAATTTCTTGATGATCTGGGGATTTGGTGATGGTTAAATGAGGGTAGATGACATGTCGTAGCAGAGTATCTGGACTCAAGTATCCACTTATATTAAATTCATAGTTACTGACCTATGTGAATTTTGAATAGGAATTTGAGATAGAAAGATGGCATGAACTTGTAGAATAATTTATAAGAAATGATTTTTAACCCAGAAATTTAAATTAGAGATTATAAAGAAGAGAAAGCCTTCTAATTCTGGCAGGGGTACTAGGAAATGGGTCTTTTTCTCAGGCAACTCTTTAGGCTACAGTTTCCTTACTGGTAAATTGAGAGATTTGGACAAGGACCAGTGTGTTTCACATTTTATTGAGGAAAATTTAGGGGTCTTTGGGGAGCTGTCTCAGAGGAACGGTGAAGACTTAAGTGGAAGCTAAGTTAGCGTGCCCCAGTAACCCCTCTCTCCCTGATCTCTTTCAGCCTGAACTTTATGCTTTTATCTGATTCATATACTGGGATTTTGCAGAGTTCTGTAACTAAAGTTCAGTTGACGAGGAACTATTGGAATGAGGATCTCTAAAATCCCTTTAGGAATGATGAAAGAGAACTATCAGCAGAAAGGGGGGAAATGAAAGGGTGAAAGAGACTGAATGATCTCTTAAGTCCTAATTTATTTTCCTTCATTGTAGAGTCCTTTCTTTACCACTTCGCTCTTTAGAAATATAAGTTAGGGCCAGTTCTTTTTCCATTTTTGGTGATTTGCAAGATTAGGTTGGCCTTACTCAGCCACCTTTTGCCCTCTGGCTTATATTTAGTTCATGTTTAAGGACACAGATTCCACAAAATATTTATTACCATAATAATAGTTTTCTATATATCAACTCCTGTTGAGTTTTATTTCATTTTTTCATTTTAATTTATTTTTTTGAGAAAAACTTTCACATATATATTTGTTGCATAGTAATGGCTTTATAGTAATTTCCAATTTTTCTAGACCATAGGTTTTTAGTTGGGACTAAAAAGTATGTGTAAATTCAACTTTAATTTTTTTTAGTTAGAGCACATTAAATACTTTTATGCCTTTTAATAATGAACATTATTATTGTAACTAAGGCTTAGTTTTTATTCAAGGTTTAATTTTCATCAAACTTTACAGTGATTTCTTTATATGTAGTTATATCTGATCACCTGACCAAGCTATTCCCAGCTGTCCTTGTATGCACTTAAGCTCCATGGATGGTCTTGGTAAAAAGGCTTAGCCCATGGTCCTGCTCCTCCTCTGCTTAGGAATCTTTTACAACTCTGATTACTTGCAGAATAAAGGTTAAAGTCTTTGGTGTTGTTCCTCATCACATAACCCCAGCTGGTCTTCAGCTGCCTTAGACCTCTGCCTACACCCCTCTCCTCCCCACATACACGTCTAGCAACATAGAAAATAGACTCAGTTGAAGTTTACTGTATCAGAAATTCTGCCTGGAAAACCATCCCTCTTTTCCACTAGTTAAACTCATACCTCTATCCCAGCTGAAATGTCACTCCTTGTGTGAAATCTTCTTGACTTTAATTGGTCTTTTTTCACATTAACTATGTCACATGTGTCTCCTTAGCTTGATAGCACTATCCAGTACCCACAAGAGCCCATAAAAACATAAAATTCAAAATAAATATTTGTTGAGGGAGTGAATGGACTACTATCCAAAGAAAGCCCAAACAAAGCAAAGTCTACCATTATATAATTGACACAAATCATTTTTTCTTTTTCTTTTTTATCTTTCCTTCTCTTCTTTACCACTTATATTTCCTCTTCTTTCAAAGTCTTCAAATGTTGTCGACTTAGAAGGAATATTTGATTCCTTTTATCCAGAATAACTGAATCCAGACACTGGACAAAGGATAGTTCATCACATGGGCGCATCAAGGCTCTGTGTTGTATATGGTGTGATGCCAATGTTGTAAAGGGCTCCTTGGGATGCATGACTTGTGGTTATGAGGTTTCCCTGCTCCTCATTACCCTCCGACTCCTGCCCTAGCCCCTCAGACTAGAATGTGAGTCCTGAAGGCATTCTACTGTGTGGTGTAGTGGGGAAAGAGAATGAGTCCTTTCAGGCTGTTATTTTCCTCAGTGGTGAAAACAGAAAGCAGTATCTATTGTATTACTCAGAGTTCTCTAGAGAAACAGAACCAATAGGATGTGTGTGTCTCTCTCTCCGTGTATATATCCCTTTCTCCAGAAAGAGAGAGAGAGACTGGTTTATTTTAAGAAATTAACTCATAATGCTGAAGCTTTGTTAAGTCCAAAACCTGCAGGTTTGGCCGGTGGGCTGGAGACCCAGGAAAGAGTTGCAGTCTGAGTCCAAAAGCAGTCTGCTTGCATTCCTTCTTGCTCAGGAAAGGTTATTTTTTGTGCTCTTTAGGCCTTCACTTCACTGGATGGAGAGTAAAGCTGCTTTACTCAGAGTCCACTGATTTAATTGTTAATCCCATCCAAAAGACATCTTCACAGAAACATCTAGAATGTTTGACCAAATATCTGGGCACCATGGTGAAGCTGAGTTGACATGTAAAATTAACCATTCCATCTACCAAGGTTGTTGTGAAGGTTAAATATGGTAATATAGGAAACCACATGCACAATGCCTGGGACGTTAGGAAATTAAGGAACTTAGTACAGTAAATGCTGGTTCCTCCCCTACTCCATCTTAAAACCACACTCTTCATAGTGCTGTACATTTCAGATTGATCCAAATGCATAACAGTTGTGGTAACACTTCTTCCAGTAACCTAGTGGTCAGTCATCTATACTTGACTATTTTTACTTAACTATTGACAGTGTTTATGTGAGAACTCTGCTTCCTGGCCCAGCATTGAGCTCATGGCCACTGACTCCTGCAGGGCTTTCCCACAGCTCCTTCCTTGTCTGCTGTGAGACCATTACTGTGGGCTAAGCTATTTCATTTATGTACATCCCTTACAGTTCTGCTTTCAATTCCTGTTCTGGGTTTCCCTTTCTTGTCACAGTGGCCCTGATGTCTAGTAAAATGGAGCTGTGTTGGGCCCCTTGGAGAAGGACCTATTGCTTTTTCTCCTCCTCTTACTCTTTATTTTTTCTTTCTTCTCATTGTCTTCTTATTGGTTCACTATTTGGTGGCCTTCCCCTTAGGCTGAGAGTATACTGTCACAAATATTATGTAAATTCTGAACTGGTTTTTGTTTTTGCTCATGATAATTCTGTGAGCAAAAGGGGTCATGTAGTCCACCCCTTACATAGGAGGAATTGACCTTGATCTAAATTATAGAGGGTTAGAAACTTGATAGAGCTTGAATACTGTACAGGTTTGAGAATGAATTCTATCTCTAACACTACCTGAGTAACTTCAGGCAAGTTACTCTGAGCTTCCATTTTTATGATCAGCAAAATAAGGATAATTATACTACTCATTTCACAGACTTGTGAAATGAGCTGGTGTGTGTAAAGTGCTTATTTAGCATAGTTTATATCACTTGGTAAACACTCAGTAAATGGTGAATGTTACTTTTATCTTACAGTTTCTTAATGTATATGATTTTAACTTATATCCTTTCCACTCAGAATAAAATATTTAAGTCATTCCTTACTATACCTAAATTAGTTATTCTGGAAAATATGAAAATCTTTGTGAATTCTGTTCTGTTACATGCATAGTACAGCATAGTACATATGTGTCTTTTTATCAGTGGGATGTAATGTAATACACTTATAAATAAGGCATAGAAATTAAGTTTTTTCATCACTTGAAACCATTTTCTTTCATATAAGACTGATACATAAAGAAAGGCATATGAAGCTTTCTTTTTTTTCTATGCTATTTTGAGTTTTGGTAAATTGTGGAGGAGAAAATATATGATAATAAATGTATCCTTTTAGATTTTTGCTTCTTGATAATAATACTAAATCGAACACTGTCTTTCTGATAGCTGAATTTTGAATATTTTACTGGTTAATACTAAAATGTAATTCTAGCAAAAATTAAATTGAGATTTTGTACTGTCATGTTTATATCCCTTTGTCAGCATATTGCAGGAACTTTGTGCTTTAGGCACTTAAAACACAATATTTTCAAAGTTTGGGTGCTAGTATCAGCCCTGCCACTAATGTATTACTACCCTGGGCAAGTTGCTTCACTCTAGATCTCAGTGTCAATATGTGAGATAAGAAGATAAGATCTGCAGATCTCTGATGCATCTGTGATTCTGTTCATGAATGTCTCCTGTCCATAGGACACTATATCAGGAGTAGTGTGGATGTGAGCACAGGTTCTCTTTTTTGTCCTACCACTAATTGCCTTTGGTAAATCAGACCTAAACAAATTTTCCATCTCAACTTTGAATAACATGCAGACTCAAATCATGTAAAATGTTTTATAAATAAAAATTAGCTCTCAAACTGACACAATATTTATAACAATAGAGCATTATATTTATGTTTATGATTTTAAAGTCTGCTTGGTTGTGGGTGGATTGGAGAGGAAAGAAGAATCATAGGTAAAAAGAATCACTGATGATATGTCTTGTTTCCATTCCCAGTGCTCTGCATGGTGCCCTCTACATAGTATTTCTTAATAAAGATTTTTAGAATGGAAAAATTTTGCTATAAATTGAAATGAATATGGAATAAGAGGTAGGAGGGTAAATTGAAATTTTGCGTGTCTAATGCAATAATAATAATCATCATAATAATCTGCTACCATTTATTGGAAGCTTTATATGCCCTTGGTATTCTGCTAAATACTTAATAGACATTCACCTATTTAATTCCTATAGCCTTGCTATGAGATAGATGCTATTATTGTCCAACTTTATAGGTGAGAGAACTATCAAACAGAGACGTTAACTTACACATTCAAGATAAATTGCTTATTTGTACATTCTGTTTTTTTAAAAATAAACTCATGAGTTTCTAGTTCTAAAATGAATGTCATTACCTTGCTTGTTGTACTAAGCAGGATAGGCTAGGTTGTGCTGCAGTAACAAAACTCCAAAATTTCAGTGATTTAACCCAACAAAAATTTATGACTCATACAGTATATTTCCATTGAGGTAAGCAGAGGGTTCTGCTTGTTACATTCACTTAGAGACCACAGGACTGATGGGGCTTCCTCTCAATTTATGCTTTCATGAACACTGTAGCAGTGGAGAAAGAACACAGAAGGACTTGTGCCAGCATGTAAATGCTCCAACCTGGAAATGACAGGTCACCTCCTTTCATAACTCATTAGCCAGAAGAGGTTACATTGTTTTATCTAAAGACAGGGTGGGGAGACAAAAAGTATTAACTTTGGAGTACCTGAAAGTAGAGACAGCACTAGTGACTACCATAGTCAGTCAATCACTTACCCATCCACCCACCCACTTACTCAGTGTTCATCCAATTCCTTCTGTATGTCAGGCACTGGGCTAGGTCCTGGGAAGACAGAGATGATTACATCCTGAGGGACTTCACATTATGTTTGTTGACCATTCCAATAGCACACACTTAAACTTGTATCTGAAAAATATGGAAAGGCACTGATAAATTGGTAATGTCTTGGCATTTATATAACTCAACAGACTGTTTAAAAAAAATCCCTAAAGTGAGGCATATTTATATGTACACATTGAAGCACATAATAAAAAGGGAATTTATTTATTCATATTGTCATTCAGTAATTAAAAATAATTGTTCTGCTTATCTTTTTTAAAATAAAAGAAGCAAAATTGATAAAGAGATCCATATAAAAAGTCTTATGTGTGCTTTGTAAGTACAAGTTAATTGTTCATCAAAAAAAGAAAATTGTGCATTGATAATATTTATTTTATTCGGGAATATATAAAATCTTTTTCTTCTGGTTCACAATTTAAGGAAAGTCCTAGTTATTGTTTATGAGCAGAGAGCAATGAAATTTATTGATTATCTTATCTGGGCCAGATATTATGCTAAACTCTTTTACATATCTATTTTTAATTATTACAATCACTTTTAAAAATAGATGGTTTAATTAAGATTGACACAGGCTAAATGTCTTGATCAAGGTATTAATGGACAATATTATGAATTATATTATAATTTGTTGCTTCCAAAATCTATGATCTCTCATTCGGTTGACACCATGATGCCTCTGTGCTGTAAGCAGTAGTAACAAAACTGATATCTCTGTATCTATTTATATTCCACGTTCAGACCTTACAACAATCCTATGAGGTAAATATTATCTTCATTTTTAGATGTGAAACTACCAGGGTTCAAAAAGATCAAGGGAGGAAACATCCAAAATATCCAACTTGTAAATATCCTGGTTTTTCATTGTAAATACATTATTGTACATCATTGTAAGTGATTTGTGGTGTATGCATTAAGTGGAATATTATTAGCTGTTAAAAATGTTGGAAATGATGGCCTTGAAGTATATCTGACAACATGGAGAAATATTCATGAATTAATGATGTGAAAAAATCAAAACAGAAAATTGAATGAACATTGTGTTTCCAAATTAATTCACTCAGTTTTTATTAAGTGCCTACTATGTGCTAAGCACTATTTTGGCCAGTGGGGGAAGAACATTCAAGGCAGTGAGAAGAGCAAGTACAAAAACCGTAAGGTAGGTATGTGCCTGGTGGGAACAACAGGAAGGAGGCCAGCATCTGAAGGGATGTGCCCAAGTAGGGGATGAGGACAGTGAAGAGGAGAGAGAATGTAGATACTCTCCTCTTAAAAGAGGAGGAAAACAAAGGGACTAGGGAAATAGAGTTTGATTGCAGGGCAGTTATGAAGTCCCATGCAAGTTAGTACAAGCATATGACATGGCTGTATGTTTCTCTAGCTACATTCAGTTTCTTGGCTCTGGGTGTGGAATTGGCGGAGAGTTCTTTTCAACCAGGATTGCCCTTTTGCCAAATGAGTAAAAGTGAGAGAGAGAGAGAGTGAGCGAGAGAGAGCGAGCGAGTGCTGAGTGGTGTATGCAAGGGAGTGATTATACTCATGGACCTTGGAATTTAAACCAGGTAGCGAGGTGGGTAAGGGACAGTGAAAAGGGGGATAATAAGAGGTTGACATATTTGGAGAATCATAGTAGAAGAGGGAATGAGCTGGAAAGATAAGAGGAAGTAGAATGCTTGAAATTGAGGGTATGGTAGGAACTGGGAGCAACAAGATCCAGGGTTTGACCGTGGGTTAGTGACCAAGGTAGGTGAAGGAAAAGGTTATTGGAAAAGAGAAGCAACAGGAACTACAGGGTCAGGATATTGAAATCACTAAGAGTTTTGAAAGGAGTTATGTTGGAGTAACAGTGAACAAGGAGCTTAAATCTTCAAGGCTGAGGGAAAGTGAACCACGGGTCAGTAGGGGATTGTAGTAAGAAGGGTAGTGGGGTAGTATAATTTGACATCGTAATATTAAAGGCAGTGGAATGGGGAAGAGGGAGGGAAAACTAGGAACAGTGAGAATACCTGTTCCACCTCCAGGCCCGGTAGTGGAAGAGATTTGAGAGAAAGATTAACTACTAGTTGAGAGGGTCAAATATGTTTAAAAATATGTTTATAGCTGTGTGGAGAAAGAGTAGAAGATACTATACTGAAATATTAATAATGGTGGAAAGGTATGTGTGATATTTCATTTTATTCTTTATACTTTTTTGTAGAAAAAGACAACAGCTGGACTGCTCATGTGGAGCTTATTTTCTGGTTAGGAAATAAGTAGATAATAAGCAAATAAACATTAAATAAATAAGATAATTATAGATTATAATGATGCCTTGAAGGAAATATGCAAGGTGATATGTATGTGTAAATATAGGGTATAGCAGATAGGAATGTCTTATCTCAGGAAGGTTTCTCTGAGGTAGGGACCCTGGGTCAGAGAGGGAGCAGAAAGTATAAAGGCCCTAAAGCTTGAAATGTCAGTTACTTTTGGCTCTTCCTTCTCCTGCACTCTTTGTAAAATTTGGGTTGATTCCATTCACAGAGTGTGTTTGTTATTTTCACATATATGGCCCTCATACTTTGCTGTGGCTCCTGTTACTGCCTTCCTGTACTGAAAGAGTCTTTTAACTCGTCCTCCTTGCAACCTGCAGTTCCTCCTCCACTACAGTCCCTATGGGCCACATTAATTACCTCTCCTCCAGTCAAACAACTCTTCTGCTCAGGACCTGCAGTGATTCCTTATTGTTTGCTTTATTAGGGAATAAAATCCTGTAGTGTTCACAGCTTTCCACCCTTTGACTCCAACCCACCTTTCTAGTCTGCTAATCTGTTCTCCACACATGCCCATTCCTTTCCTGTTTCTATGCTTTAGCACACATTGTTGTTCCCTTTGCCTGAAATGCCTCTCCCCTGGCCCTTCCCTCCTTAAGCAACCCCTTCCATTTTTTCAAGCCCCGTCTCAGACAGTGCCTCCTCCAGGAGCCATTTCTTAATCTCCCAGAAAGTGAGTGATTGGTCAGATCTTTCTTTGTACTTCTCTCTTGCTATGTGTCTTACTCTAGCCTTGTGTTAAAATCTTTTTGTGCTCTTGTTTTATTCCCCCTTTAAAACAGGAAACCTGTCTTGTAAGTAACCAGACCCCTTCATAGCATACTGCACATTACATTGTTTTTCTTAGAGTATCATCTTCACAAGTGTTTTTTGAATTTGTGTCTCCCTGCTTCCCTTTTCCTGTTTCCCTACATTGAAGTAGGGATGTGTGTGTATAGGGAAGGGAAGGGTATGGAAACTTGATTTCCAACTGTCTAACATGTTTTGGGGGAACAAGGTAGGAAGCCAGGCAAATAAATACAGGCCTACTTGTTCTTATCCTCTTATTTTTATGATCTGGGAGCAGTCTCCATTTTTTTCTTTCTGTTTTGTGTTTGGGTGAGGGCTATGGGAAGGGTGAAGAAAGAACATATCAGTAAAAATATCTCCTTAAAAGCTACTTCTGTGGTGAGTGTGTACGCCCATGTTTATTTTATTAGAGAGCTAAAGTCAAGGCAGTACTTTTCATTTGCTAACAGAGGCTAATTAACTATGTGTATTTGTAAATCCTTACTATCTATTATATGAGTCAGGTAGTTCCAAGTTGCCCTGCAGTGTGGTGACTAGAGAGAAGCAGCTGCGTGTCTCTGGCAGCTCGTGATGTTCTTGTTCTGGCCGTTCATATTGTGAGGGCTGCCCACATGGGGTTAGGAAAAGGCAAATTTATTAAAGTCACATTTTTTTAGGAACTTTCCCTGAGCAGCCTTGCAATTTGGTTATATGATACAATTTATATGTATGAAGTATCACTGTTATAGCAGATATGATATCTAACATTTATATAGTAAAGCAGCACGGTTATATATTCATTCAGCAAATATTTATCAAACTCTTCCTAGGTGCCAGACATTGTGTCAGTAGCTGGGGATATGGGGAGGGCAAAGACAGACCTCATGAAGCTTACAGTTTGGTGGGAAAGAAGATAGTGACAAGTAATTACAAGTGTGACATGTGTTTTAAGGAAGTAGTTTGTTGTGGGATCTACAGTGGGGTCCTACATCTTGGGTATTAGGGATTCCTCTAGTCAGCAATGGTGTTATAGCAGAAGCAAGAAGCTGAGTAGGAATTGGCCAGGAGAAGGGAGGGGTGATCAAGATTTCTCTCCAGGTAGAGGGTGTATCACATATAAGACGCTAAGTTAGAAAAGAGCAGACCATGTTGGAGGAACTAAAAGGAGGCCCCTTAAGGCTGCGACAAGGGGGCAGAGATGATAAAGCAGGAGTTGGGCCATCAACACTGAAGTCAGTGTTGTCACTGTTTCCACTTACACACTCATGGTGTGGGTATTTCTTCTTTGAAGCTTTCACTGACTTTAAGAACATAACTTGGTGTTGAATTGGGGCAGAGCACTACTCTCTTCACCAGAGTATGACACATTTATCTTGTGATGGGTATTGTGTACATGCTCTTATATACTTAACCCTGCACAGAAGTACTATATCTATTTTATAGAGGAATAAAGGGCTCAGAGATGAAGTAATATATTTGTGATCACATAGCTGATAAATGACAGCAGCAGGATTTAAACTGAGCTTTGTTGTCATCAGAGCCCTTGTTCCATGTTGCCTCTGTACTAGCTGTGATTCTGAAATGAATGGAAGATTTTGTAACTCATGTCTTGATTTAGATATGGTTGTGGAAGTCACATTTAGTAAGGAAATCCATATTAGTAATAAAGTTGAGAAGAGGCATTTCAATTCTCTTTCTAACACAAAGTTGGGTAATTTTGGAGAGTAAAAAAAATCATAATGGAGGTATTTACAATACGGAACTTTCTTTCTTTCTAACTTTGGCTTTGTGTTATGGAAAGAAGAATTTAAAGGAATGGGAACTATGTTAGCATCAGAAAGGGACTGTGAAACCTAAGATGAAATGTACTATGGGATATTTTGGGGGTGGCTTTATACATTCTAAAGGATGTTAAGAGACCTCCACTGATGATTACAAAAGGGCAGTCTCCAAAGGAATATAGGAATGAGGTCACTACTGTAGTACTTTGTCCCCTTAAGCTTGTTGCTTGATGCAATTTACCCTAATTCCATTAGCGAATCCTTCATTTTAAGCTTTCCCAGCAGTCTCTGTATAAAATTTGGCTTGGAATAAGTTAATAAGAGTTTATGTAAAGGTCTCTAATCTATGCTGCATGGACTAGTCCCTGCCATATCTTCATCTTCCACTCTACTTGCAGAGGTCCTTGCAGGTACCCTGTCCTCCCAATAACTCCAAAGAACTGAGATCACTGTTTGGTACTCTGCTTTTGAAAGTCTACCAGTCCCTGGATTAGGGAGTCAAGTCCTGTTAACTCTGCATATGAATTTTGTTTTCTTTAAAAGCCTCGATATTGGTCTCATCTTTAAACATGACGTTTGGAATAATAGTACCATTCTTCTGTTTATTTAATAAAGTATTATTGTTTTAAAGGATATAAATTAATTTATTCACATTAGCCTGAAAATTTAAGCTAATCTCTTTAAACCACGTTTATTAGAAGTCTGGCTGTTTGAACCATTGTTCTGCCACCAAAGAGGAAATAAGTAGTTCCTTGAGATATGGATTTATAATCCTTAGCATATGAAGTGATGAAGTAGATATCACAGATTATTTTAAATTTCTTTAGAAATAAAGTATCCACAGCAACCATATTTTATTGCTGGCAATATGTAGTTTTCCTCAGAGCTACATAGTTTACACAGCAATGAATGTGTACTAAAGTATATTGCACTGTCATTGCATTGGTGACTGGTAACTGGACAGAAAGTCAAAAGCAAAAGCATAAGCATTTCACATACTAGGCCACAACATATTTGGTATGTAAGAGGCTTTCAGTGTCACTGAGTCACTACTCTGTTGGCTATCATCAGTTCCAAGAGAGCTGAAAAAATTTTTTTTTTAATTTTACTTTGTAAGGTCATGGTTTTTTAAGTGAACGCTCAGAAAAAATTGCTAAGTTTACATATACTAATTTTTCCCTCCCAAGTGGCAATATTAAACACATAACTTAAATCATTGTGTGTGTTTGTGTTTGTAAGTGGTTTCAGACTTGGATGGTACATGCTAACAATACACTGTAAAATATATTAATAATACATGAAGCTCTCACTTCCTCCAGGCCCTTGCTGGAAACTTACATGAATCTATTATCCAACTTAATCATCACAAGACACATCTGGGATAGGTATTAAGTTTTTCATTTTACATATAAGAAAACAAGTCCAAAGACATGGAGTAACTTGTTCAAGTTCAAGTAGCTCTAATAGATGGCAGAATTGTTACTCAAACTCAAATCTGTCTTCAAATTCCCTTCTCTTTCCACTGCATCACAGAACGCTTGTGGTTTCCAGGGGGGAAAAGCCCCAAAGTTTTTGAAAGATGCCCTTGGTACTGGTTAGATTTTATTAGTGCAAAAACGTGTGTGTGTGTGTGTGTGTGTGTGTTTGTGTGTGTATATTTAAGCCTTGACACACACTGACATTTTTGATAAGTTTTCCTGATGGCATATGACTAGCATGTATGGCCAGCATCATTGTGTTTTAATAACCTAATTTAAACAAGGAACTGCAGCCCAAACAATGGCTCTGATTCAGCAGATAGGAAAGTGAGGAAGTACTTGTTATCATTTGTCAGTTAATTTTTATTTTTACGCAATTTGAACCATGGGTCACACTGCAGACGTTGTGCTTTAAAACTGTCGGAAACCTCTGTCACTTCCTGAGCAATGATGGCCTCTTCCTTTCAGGGAGTCGCTCATACAACAATTTTGGAAAGCAGTGGTGATGACTCTCTTCTTGGCGTCAGGCGGATGCTTCCTTTCTCTTGAACAATTGTGTTTAAATGACCATGACTGGTGCAGCCAGAACAGACCAAAACAGGTTTTTTGTTTGCCTTTTTATATAGTCTAAACTAAATAAATTTCTAGAAAGTGACCACACTTTAAAAGAGAAGGGAATTCGTATTTACTAAGCATCTCTCCATGATCTCCTCAAGGGCAGCAACCTTGGGTTTCACTCATCTGTGGATCTGGGAGGCCATAGCACCAAGCTCTGTACCTGGGGAACTGAGCTGATGGAATGGCACTACATGTTGTATTCTGTTTTACTGCAAATATCAACCTTAGGCAAGGTATAGAAGAGCCTATTGCTGCTACTTAAATATCCCCAGTGCTTTGGTCCATCTCTGAATAGTGTGAGTGATACTATTGTGAACTAGATGTTGGCTGAGATGCCAGGGGAATTACATTCCAGAAAATATGGATTATAGTTTTTGAAGATTTCCAGAAGGGGTTTTCACAGTCAAATTCTATAACATTGCCAAACCCTTTTATTAATTTGAATTTATAGTCATTTATCTGTAGTCTCTGTTCTCCATGTGACCTTTTTCCACTCCATGCCCCAGGCAAATATATATACACACATTTATTCTTTCCTTCTTGGTCTTCCTGCAAAGCTTTATTCTTTAAATACTTCTTTGATCTTCAATGTGTCTGGCCTGTTTAATGGTCACTTTTTCCCTCCTGTTAAAAAATGTCCCCCTCCAGGAAGGACTTTTTTTGTTAATTGGAAAAGTAGTTAGCTGGTCTTTTGTTACTACTTCATACTCCAGTTCATTCACTGTTCTTCCCTCATCTTTGATTAAGCACATCTAACAAGTGCAGGCAACTCCAGATAATGTGTGGATTCCGTGTGCTTCATTTTAAAATTTCAAACTGACTGACCCCATGCCTTCCAGGATATCTTTTGTGTGTGTGTGTGTGTGTGTGTGTGTGTGACTTTTTTTTTCAGTTTTACTAGGAAGAACTGTTAGAATTTGACTGCACATATACATTATATTGCATGTAAATAGATGTATTCAATATACTGCACATTTTTTTTTTAGTTTACATATATGTACTGATGATTGTTTCTAAGAACAGATTAGAGCTTTAGCTTTTTAAACTTACATAGTTATCAAAGGAATAAAGCCAACCACAAAATAAGAATCAACAGGATTCGGTAATCCAATCATAAAGGACAGTCAAGTGTGTTTACACATATTCAAGAAATCAGTCATCTAAATTATAAATAATAAGTGGTTCATTTGTGTCTTTTTTTTTTTTTTAAGATTCCACATGTAAGTGATATCATATGGTATTTTTCTTTTCTTTCCGACCTACTTCACTTAGAATGATGATCTCTAGGTCCATCCATGTTGCTGCAAATGGCATTATTTTATTCTTTTTTAATGGCTGAGTAAGTATTCTGTTGTGTATATATACGACATCTTCTTTATCCAGTCATCTGTTGATGGACATTTGGGTTGTTTCCATGTCTTGGCTACTGTAATTAGTGCTGCTGTGAACATTGGGGTGCATGTGTCTTTTTGAATTTTATTTTTCTCCGGGTATATGCCCAGGAGTCTCCCAGGATATTTGATTGCCCCATACCTTGCTTAGCTAGTGTAGGCTCAGACAATGCAAATGAATTTTAGGATCAACCTTTAAAAACATAAATCTGCTAGGGAGAAACTATTTATTATTTATTGTTATTTATTATTGACCCTGTGTGCCTGGCATTACATATTGGTCATCTTATTGTTTTGTACACACTGTGCTGGGTTGTGGTTTATACAGTGCTGGTATATCTCTGCTTGGAATGGTTTGTTTTCTTTCTTTCCCTGCTTGGCAAACTCACAAACGTTTATCCTTCACTGCTCAGATCTTGGATCACCTACTTTGTGAAACCTTATGGGACTGCTTTGCTTCCTTCCCACAGGCTGGGTAATTGACTACATCCCCTTTGTGTCTCCCATTGCACTCTATAGATACTTCTGTGCTACTACTCTGGATTGCATTGATTTGTTTATATGTTGGTGTTTCCCTCCTGAGCACTGGGACCACATCCATTAGTGTATCTTCAGTGTACGGCCTTAACAGCTGTTTGAATGAATAGGTGGCTGAGGCTGAAGTGAATACTCCCTCTTCTGAACGCTGTTAGTGCTCGCTTATATTTTATTTTGCCTGGTACTACCAATATGGCATAGACACTGCCCAACCAAAGCAGAAGCTGATCATAGAGCTGAGGCCTCGCGCAGTGCTGTGGGTTAGTTCTTTAGATCTTTAGGTCTGGAGAAGGACTGGGGAAGCTGGGAAGGTAGGCATAGAGAGTGGGTGGGGATCACTCAAGGTGCAAAGGTAATTATTTGCCAACAGGTATGGAAGTGTTTCAATATTTTAAGAACTGGCTGAGTAGCAGCCTTGATTCTTCCAGGTAATGAATGACTTAAGAATAGGATACTGCTTATGCTGCTTAGTATATCTCATATGGACACCTAGGGACAACTCAGAGGTTCAGAGCAAGATAAACTTGTAACACATATTAAGGTTTTATTTCACAAGACTCCCTTCTGAAACTCCTTTGATTTTTTTTTCACATTACTGTTAATGGCACTACTCTTCTCCTAGGATAGGAAACTTTTGAATCGTTTGATTCTGTCACCTTCACCTTCATACCAAAATCGAGTCAATCTCCAAGGCTTTCCATGATTCCTTCCTAGTTTTTGCCCCTTCCTTTACATTCCCAAGGTTATCACCTTGTATAGGCCCAAGGTAAATTATTAAAATAGCCTCTTCAGTTTGTATATTCTTTCTGCCTCAGTCCAGGCCAGCTGGCCTGGTGTTTTTTTCTCTTTTCCAGTCCAGGCCTTACTGGGCCCTGCTTAAACCTCACTTACTCAGGGAAACCTTCCCCAACTGACCCAGCCTAGCATAAGCTATCCTTCCCCAGGCTTCCCTAGTACTTAACATCTGTAGCATTCATCCAGTTAACTGTGCTGTACTTTGTGAAATGGCTCTTTTTGCCTGACCTGTGATTACATCTTGGAATGTGACTTAATAGGTAGTTATCCTTCAAGTATTAAGTCCTAGAATTAATATACCCATGGGGGCATAATCATTCAGGCTATTAGATTTGAAAATTTTGGGGATAGATGTAATTTTAAATTCTGTAGCTAGGTTGCTGAATAACATGCCATTTTGTTAAAGAGAAATGCTGACTGTGACCAACTAAATGGATCACAACCTCCATTTTATAAAATACTGATCTAGACTATATAGGCCTTACAAAGATGAATCTTTCTCCCGTAACGAAGAGGTAAGTCCTGGAAGCAAAAATCCTTAAAGTGTTGCAAGAGAGGTATATAGCAGGGAGTTCAGAGGGGAGAGAATTTTGCATGGCAAAACTGCTTCCTGTCATAGGAAGATGTTTCTGTTTGGGGGAGAAGGGACTTGGATATCCCCTAGCAGTCTTCTAGATTTTCCTTTGGTAGTTAAATCATTCCTTTCAGAGGTTTTTTCCTTTCACAAGGGCAGTTGGGAATAATACACATTCCTTTCCTCTTTACTTATTCACCATCTTGTTTTCCTTCTCAGTGTTCATGTGCTTGTGTAATAGCAGGATTTGTAATTGACGTTTCCTGACTTGGATTATGTTTCCGAACACTAACGAGCAAAGCAGGACACCATAAGGGATAAGATTTATTTCTTGTTTAATGTTCATCCATTTTGAGGATGAACAAAAAAGACTGTTTTTAAAATGGGAAACTCTAAGAGGTACTAGGCTTTGAGATGAAAACATCATCACTTGCAAATAGTGGTAATTACCCTTTCACTGTAGCTTCTTGAATTATAGTTTTAAAGGGAGGGCATGTTGTATAGCAAGCAATGTTGGCAGAGTGTAATTCTTACCCCTGAGTGATTTCCCTCAAAATGCACTGTTTTTCATTGCTCTTTCTTTCTTTCTTTTTCTTTCTCTCTCTCTCTTCTCTTTCTTTCTTATGAAATGAGTCTTTGAGGTGAAGCTTTTCTTGGTTATATTCTTTGTGGCAGCTCTTTTCCCTTATGGAAGATCCGTTATGTAAAGGCTACTTTACATCATTTTCACTCCCTTAATAAAGACAGAATTGTACCTGGGGAAAATATATTATCAAATTGTTTTTTAGGTTCCTCAGGGTCACATGCCACATGTTGTAAAAATATCCGTATGGTTGTAAAGTACTTTTGTGTGTGTTTTTTAATAGCACAAGATAAAATGATTGATGGCTGTTAATCCTCAGGGGATATTTGCTATAATTCAGTAAATTTTGAGCCTTTACTGTGGTCAAGGTTTTGTACTATACTTGAATCCTGGCAGCCTTGTCAGGAAGATATTAGTAGCTCCTTTTAGAGATGAGAGGCAGCTGAGATTTGTAGATGTGAAAAAGTTTGCTGGAACTCACCTAACTGGAAAGTGGTACAATCAGCATTTCAACTCAGGATTGCCAGGCTACAAAGCAGGGCCCTTTCCATTAGAGAAGGAGCACTCTACTCTGGTCTTGGGGTTATCTTGGAAAGCAATGGGACAGTGCTTGAGTGAACACCTGGATGGATGGAGGGTGAAGCTGGAGTTTTCTGTAATGATGTGAGGGAGGAGGACTTTTCAGGCGGGGGGAAATCCATGTGCAGCAGCTTGGAGACTTGAGAAAGTATATTATATCCAGATGATTTCTGAATTATGAAGCAGGAGAGGGTCAAGTGGCAGAAGATGAGGTTGGAAAAGAGGTAGGTAGGGTCCCAGCACGGGCATTACTAGCTTCTCTGAGTTTGCCTCCTCTGTAGTCTTCTGTACCAGCAGTTAGTTGGGTTGTGTCTCCTCTTGGCTTCCATAACAAACATCCTGTGCATAATGTGCATCCCTTGTTTAGAAATAGTTTCTTTGCTTGCTTGTTTACAATAAATTGGCCTCTTTGAGAGCAAAGATTGTGCCTTTTATCCGTGTCTCCAGTGTTGCCAGGCACATGCAGTAGGCACTAAGGAAGCAGTGGGAAGATGAAAGGGTGTTGGTCTTGCTAAGGAGAATCAGTATTAATCATAGTCACCTCTGTGTTTGATTTTAACTTGATAATTTTAGGATCTATTTACATTTCCTGAGGCTAACACACCTGATAGAAAGCTAACAGAGCCTCGGTGGTGGCCCCTAGACCCAGAGCAGGGTTAACTGGTGTGGTGCAACTACAGCCTGGGTTACTTATTTTCTGGTGTCACATCCCACTTCTCACTTCTTCTGCTTGGTTCAACTCAACAGTCATTGGTGGAGTAAGTGCTGTGCCCACTGTACTTCATGTTCTGCGGGTTCAGACATGAACAAGAAAGGGGAGGCAGTATGGCATAGAGGGAAAAAAATGCAGCCTTTCTGTTGCATAGGGTTCCTGTGAAGAACAAATGAAAGAAAGTACATTTAGCTGTTAGTGCAGCCCTTACATTATTTACGGGACAGGTGGGAATACTACACATTTTTTTAAGATTTCTTTTTTTTTTTAATTGAAGTATAGTTGATTTACAATGTTTAGTGTTAGTTTCACATGTACAGCAAAATGACACAGTTATATACATGTATTTTTTCAGATCTTTTCCATTATAGTTATTACAAGATATTGAATATAGTTCTCTCTGCTATACACTAGGTCCTTGTTATTTATCTATTTTATATATAGTAGTATATATATGTTAATCACAGACTCCTAATTTATTCCTCCCTCTTATCTCCTTTAGTAATCATAGTTTGTTTTCTGTGTCTGTGAATACACGTGGTTTTGATCAATAGGCTCTTAAAATATTATATGGGTTTACTTTAGTCTGGGGTTTATAATAGTATCGCAGATGTACGATATGTGTATATAAGTAACTACAGTGCAAAGGTTACATTTGAAAAGCACTCTAATGAAAGCACAATGGAGGTAGGAAGGCCAAGGAATGCTTCATGTAGAAAGTGGAATTGAATAGAATCCCTTGACCTTTTCACACAGTTGACATACCTAACTAGAAGGCTGTGGAGATTAAAGAGTTAATTAACCACTGCCTGCTCTTGAGACCTCTTCTCTGATCACCCTATTAAAATTAGGTCTATCTCTGTTATTCTCTGTCAGAGTGAAATCTACACAATTACAGTTTCTAAGTGTTTCTTTATTTGTGTATTTGCTTGTTTGTTATCTATTTCTTTCACTAGATTATATACACTAGGGGGCAGTGACCATATCTAGCTTGTTCACTGTTGTATCTCCAGCACTAATTCTTGGTAGGCACTAAAGAAGTACTTGTTAAATGAATGAATGACTGTACCACTGACTGTCATTTATCTGTCTATCCTATTAGCTCTGGGCAGTTGCTATATAAGATAGTGGCACAGTGACAAAAGCACCTGAAAGTAATCAAAGGAGGAACTTGGTTGCGTTTGAACTTGCTGTCGTTGTTCTGAGCTTTTTGGTTTCAGCTGAGGATATCCTTTTCCCTTCCTTTATCTTTCTTACAGTGAGTGCCCTTGCCCCTCAGACCGGATGAATGCTGAAAACAATGAGTAGTCCATAGAGTGTATTTTTAAGTTGATGATTAAGAGTCTCTAGAGTCCATTTTATAGTGAAATCAGGACTGAAAATTGGATGTTGGAGTTCCTCAGCAGGAAAAAGCTCAGGCTGCTACTTTCTTCAGTTGTTTCCTTTTGTGGATGATCTTCATGTGGGCATTTTGTAAAGCTTAATTTTTTGGAATACTAAAGCCTTTAAAGTCATGTATTAGTCAATGTAGTAAAAAATAATTCCTTTAAAGCAGTCTCTAAAGAGAAGATGCTGTAGATTTTCTGTTTCAGCAGTTCTCACAGTATGATTCATAGAAGATCCTTTGTGAGGGAGGAGCATTTTAGCATTGTGTTGTAGTATCTTGTTTGTATGTACTACTTAAAAAAAGAAAGTGGTCTATTGACTTAACAGAGGTAACTAGATAAAGACATCCCCTGATGTCTTTTGTCTCACTGGAGAGGAACAGAGACTGTCGCGTTTGAGAACATTGGATTTTCACTTTGTACAATTTCTTTAAATAGTCTTTGGAGGAAAAGTTAGAAATAATATCTACTTTGTTAATTTCCATTAAATGCTACAGGGAGCCTGATGGCCTTGGAACTCTATCACCATTTTAGTGGGGCTCTTACTATTTAGAATGTCCAGAGTCAGGATCAATACAGAATCAATTATTAAAGGACAGTACTGGTGGTTACAGCTATTCAGGTTTCCTTTTGTTGATTGCTATTATGCAAATATTGCTGATGTCATCCATTGAGTCCTTTTTCATTGTGATCTTTCCTGGGTGTACTATGAGTTTAGAAAGTAGTATATTATATTAAATGTGTTATATATGTCATGATTGAGGGAAGACTGGGTTGAAACCAGGCTTATTTATTATTCTTGCCATAATCTCTCACCTGGACCTTTCAATAGCCTTCTGTTTACTTTTCTCCCTTTCTTTATTATCTCCTTCTCCAGGCCAGCCTCCACAGAATAGCCAGAGTGATCTCTTTAAAACATAGATCAGAGTAAGTCTTACAATTCTTTAAGGCTTTCTCATTGCTCTTCAGGTTAAAGTTAAACTACCTACTGTGGTGTACCCAGCCCTGAGCCCCATCTTGTACCACTCTCTCTGTTGTTCACCATGTTCCAGACACTGTGGGTTCCTTTCTTTTTCTGCAGCATGCTAGATCTCTAGGCCTTTGTATTTTCTGTTCTTTCTTTCTAAAGTTCTTCCTCTGGCTGGCTCCTTCAGGCTTTACCTCCAATGGCACCTCCAGGAAGAGACCTATGCTAGTTTTTAGGGCTGTTGTAATAAAGTGTCACAAACCAGGAGGCTTAAAAGAACAGAAATTTGTTTTCCAACAGTTTTGGAGGCCAGAAATTAAAAATCAAGATGCCTAGCAATCCTTAGTGGCTTGCAGCTGCGTGATTCCAGTGTCTCCTTTTGTCATCCCGTGGCTGTCTTTCTTTTGTACATTTGTGTCTCCACGTGGCCTTCTCTCTGTATGTCTCCGTGTTTCTTCTCTTTTTATAAAGACACCAATTATATTGGACTAAGGGCCAACCTTACTCCAGCGTGACCTCATTGTAACTAATTATGTTTGTAATGATCATTTCCAGATAAAGTCACATTCTGAGGTTTCGGGAGGAACATGAATTCAACCCAGTACACCTTTCCTGACTCAATTTAAAGTAGGCTGCATTAGTGGAACTGTATCTATAAACATACTCACAAGTTATTTCTGTCTTTGGTGAGCAGGACACTTCATTAGACCACATTTCATGCATTGTACTCAGTTCTGCGTATGCCATCCATGAGAGGAAAGTTATTTGAACTAGGATGTGAGTGGCACTATGAAGAGTTTAGAAATCATGTCACATGGGTTAGTACTGGGGTTTTGCTCAGTTGGAGAAGAGAAGATGTGGGAAGTCATCACAGCCCTCTGCAGGAGGACCATCCCTTCAGAGGAAGGGGAGTATGGAAGAAAAGATTGTAAGTTACATCCATCACAGGCCTGTATCCTGTATTTGAGAAGCATGGTTTCACCTTTCTGAGGGTGGGGGTGGGGTCTTTATCCTTTTGCATTTTACCAGATACTAGCCTCCATCTCTCAGAAGATCTGGTGTGGTATATGTTTATAAAATGCTACCAGGAGAATATTTTGCATATACAGAAACATTCAGAACCACAGAGCATAAGGGAAGAAAAACATTAGTAATATATCACATTATATTTAACAAAGGAGGAGAATAAACCTGTAAAGCTTTGTTTGATAATATTATATCTTTTTATAAGATTATTATTGAAATGCCTATGTATTGTGTATAGGAATCTCCCCTTATCTATGATCTTGCTTTCCACAGTTTCAGTTAATGTACAGTCAACTGTGGTCCAAAAATATTAAATGGAAAATTCCAGAAATAAACAATTCATAAGTTTTAAATTGTGTGCCATTCTGAGTAGTGCAATGAAATCTCACATCTTCTACCCCATTCTGCCAGGACCTGAGCCATCCCTGTGTCCAGCATAACAGATGCTATCCATCTGTTAGCATAGGAAAAATATAGGATATGTTCCTTTGGTACCCACAGGGGATTGGTTCCAGAGCCCCTCCGTGGATACCAAAATCCATGGATGTTTAAGGCCCTTATGTGTCATACATTATACTACACAATGGCATAGTACAGTCAGCCCTCTGTATCTGTAGGTTCCACATCCGTGGATATGGAGGGCTGAGTGTATAGGGTTCAGCACTGTCTGCAGTTTTTGGCATCCATTGAGGGTCCTGGAACATATTCCCCATGGATGAGGGGGGATTATTGTATATGCGTTCTGGCAAGATTTTCCACTTTTTGAAATGAAATAAAGATAATGTAGTTTAGATACCCTTGCAATTCAGCAAGCATATTTTGGCAGCATTTACCTGGAATGGAGAGGACCTCATGGCTTTGGGTATTAATGGATTCACGGACATCAGGGATGACCTCAACTCTCTTGCCTCCTGTCCTCTGTCATAGCTTCTCCCAGCCTAGTTTTATCCAGCCATTAAACTCCTCTACTCCTATCCTGAGTTGTGGATGTCTGCTGAAGCAAACCACAACTAGGAAGATTGTTGTGTTGTGTTGCAAATTCAGCCTTTAGACTCAGGGACCCTATGGAGGCCTCAGCTTCAGTTCCTTCTTCCATGCTACACTTTCACCTCTATTTTCAAATCATTGCCATACTGTGCCCTTTTCTCTCTTTTAATAGATAGCCTTGTCCTCTACTTCACTGATTAAAAAACTAAGTTGTTGTATGAGAGGCATTTTAGCTAGAACCCCTTCAATTTCCTCCTTCTCCAACTAGAGATGTAAGTCCTTCTGCACTCATCTGTTTCCCAACGGAAGAGGGATTCCTCCTGTTCAGATCAAATCCCTCCATCTGTGTCTTTGACCCTATTTTCTCCTGTCTCCTCAGAATCTCCCAGCATCACTAATCCCCCTCTCACCTGTAATCTCAACTATTCCCTCTAATCACTTTTTGCCTTTGGGCTTTATACCTCTCACATTTTTCTTCCTTCTTTATAAAACTCTTTGTTGGAAAAAATGTATCGTACACATTGATCAAATCAACATTTTGCAGCACATTTGGGTTTACTGAACACTAGTATGCTGCTGAATGAACCCTTATGATAATACATTTTACAGGAAGCTGTCATTCAGATCAAATAACTGCACTGGTTGAGAACCACAGCTTTGTGTCCTTTATAGCCCTAAACTTACTGTCACAAGGTCATACCTGACCTTGTAGGTTACATACTTCAATAAAATGCCGATTAGTTCTTCCCCTGTCCCTCCATCCAGATGCTGGCCTTTTGTCTGTATTAATTTGTAGTTATTTATCTTCCTGTTTTTCCTCCCAGAAGAGGGCATACAGTTCGTGATTCCTCAGCAGCCTGGATAAAGCTAAACTGTTGTGAGTTGGGTTTAGATTTTATGCTTGGGTTCTCCCTCAGCCATGTGATTTGTCACTGAGCAAAAGGCACATCTGACTATAGTGTTCTGCAGCTCTTCCAAAGCCAGTAACAGACCCGTGCAACAAATGAACCTGCACAAGCTTGATCTTGTGAACTGTGATTTTCATTCTCTTTGCTTTGAGTCATGCTATTCTCTGAAGCTGTGTTGGGCTTGTTTTAATTCTAGTTGCAGAGCTAGGATGTATGCATGCATGCATTCATTCTGTGTATATTCATTGATCTTCTACCATGTGTCAGACATTATTCTAATCACTGGAGACTTAGCAGTGGACAAAACAGACAAAATTAAGACTGCCTCATTAAGACTCTACGTCTAATGTACCGATTTCATTATTCCCTGTTGGTTTAGAGAGGCAATCTCAGATTTCAGATAGGTTTCTCTTTGTAGGAAGATTTTCCTGTCTACATCAGGTGGCAGCCCAATGAATCTACTCTCATCTCCCGTCTCTTACCCTCATAAACTATATATCTCTTGCTATAAACAAGAACAGTTCCTGAACATGCTTGTTCTGTGGAGTTCATCATGCTCCCTTTGCTTGAAATGCTTTTCTGTACCTGAAAAAATTCTTGTTACTCTTCAGAGTTCAGCTCAGATATCACCTCCTTGGTGAAGCCTTCCATGATTCCCTGAGGTCTGAATGTAACTTCTCAGCTCCCACAGC
The DNA here is from genome assembly GCF_036321535.1 of Camelus dromedarius. Classification (NCBI taxonomy): domain Eukaryota; kingdom Metazoa; phylum Chordata; class Mammalia; order Artiodactyla; family Camelidae; genus Camelus; species Camelus dromedarius. The sequence goes on along the minus strand of NC_087447.1, from coordinate 55,608,521 downwards.
ACTTTGTATATAAAACTTAAACTATACCATCTTGTGATTGTTTATTAGTATGCTCATCACTTTTTTTAGATTTGAAACTTTAGAAATGGAATTGTATCTTACTCAATTCTCTTTCTTTAGCATCTGTCATTTAATGAATACTCAATGTACATTTTTAAATGAAGGAAAAATTTAATATATATGTGATTTAGTACAATATAATTTACATATGACTATAGTGAAATAGAAATGTAAACATCGTATGTACATTATAATACATACATCTTAAAGGAAATCTTAAATGTTTATAAATCTATTTGCTAATTATCTTATTATTATAGATATAGAAAAATGCATCACCCTGACTCCAGAATCTCCTTATTCTCTTTTAGAATCACTATCCCTCCCCTTGCAAGGGTAATCACTGTTCTTACTTCTAACAGCATGCATTTTGAACCCAGACTTTACACTATGTGAATATATCTTTATTTAAAAAAGGAAGATTTAAAATAATTGACATCTGTTTTTTGACGTCTCAGTTTTTTTTTTTTTTCTTTAATTTAAGAGTTTGGACTTGAGCTTTAAGTTCCCTTCCTGTCCTAAAATTGTATGAATCTAATTTAACACCTAACGAAGGGGGGAGGGTATAGCTCAAGTGGTAGAGCGCATGCTTAGTATGCACGGGGTCCTGAGTTCAATCCCCAGTACCTCCATTGAAAAACCGAATAAATAAACCTAATTACCTCCCCCCTGCAAAAAAAAGGTGCCCATAACACCTAACAGGTCTCTCACTTTATCACTTATACAACAGCGCCCTCTGACGATGTAATATTTTCTAAAATTTGAGAGCTTAAACTGTGGTCAGGGTAATTCTAGTGATACAAAGCTTCCTAAAGCCACAGGAAGTTATTGATCATGTGATGCTGTCACAGAGCTGTTTAGTGAGCAGTTGATGCCAGAATCTTCCTCTGATGAAGTACTTAACTATTGTTTGACAAAACATGTTATTTCTTGATTTACTGGAGTGTTTTAGGTGTTCTCAAGGACAGGATGTCTTCACCTCTGTTTTAGCAGTAGAGCAGAAAATATTTTGATATCATAGATTTGGGTAATTTAGAATGTGATTCTGTCTTTGGGGCCCAAAATCCTTGGTCAGGGGAAGTGGGGCTTCTTGAGCACCGTAGAACTGTACTGAATCCATTTTCCTACCAAGTATAACTATTTAAAAAATGTAATTGGATCCTGTTGTGATATTTATTCATACTGTTATTAAATTGATAATAGCTTCTCTTATATTTTCTCAAGCACTGGCTTGATAAAATGTAAGATATAAAATGTCTATGAGAATTTTAACATTAACAAGAGGACCTTATACACAGCTATGTGGGGAATCACTGATTTACAAGATTTGAACTGCAGTCATTTAATAATTATTTATAAAGTATCTGTCTTTTACAGGGGCACTGTGGTAGCTACTGTATTTTTGTCTTTCTAACTATCCATTTATAAGTATAGGAGTCTGGATAGCCAAACTTTTTCCACAGTGGACTGTCTCATATCTTTTTCTTCCCTCCCCAGTTTGTTATTTTATCTTTAAGTAAATAATTTCTTTGTAAGTGTCCTTTTTCAGACTAGGAGCAGATTACAAGTAATATATAGAAGAAAGGCATACAATTCTCTCTTCTAGTTAATATGGACAGAAAGATGTATGAAGATGAGCAGCATCTTATTACATAGAAGGATGGTTTCATTTGAAGGTTACCTCTGATGAAACTTCCACTTCCTTGTTAAAATGGAAACTAGACCTGCTAAGATTGTCAATGAAGAGAGCATCCCTGTGGGAAGGGAAGGACAGTCTTGTTTCTTAGACTCATCTTCCTCTTGGAGGGACTTGTGATCCTTTCCCTTGTCACCACCACCACTCTTGTCATCAAGGGATACTGTTTCCCTTTTAATTCTTTAAGTCAGATTTACTCTCCAGTCCTTCCTGGTATCTTTATAGTACAGGTGAACAAAGGTTGAGCATTCAAAGGATTCTTGAAAGGTTCTGACATAATAAAGTAGAAATTAATCAAGAGTCACCCGTGATCTGACTCATAAGTTATGGCTTGCTCTCCCATCTTGTCCCATCTCTGAGGCTACTCCTGGGTGAGGGACAAATTAGTAGGACCCTATTTTTTTCCAACTATAGGCCCAGGGACTGCCTAAACCCCAGCTTCCTTTCAGGTTTTGGTTCCTTCTTTGAGAACTTGTGTCCTTCTAACACAGAGTTGTCTGACGCTTCAGGGGAGATCAAGCTTGCCCAGAAACAATGTCAGTCTCCATTTAGGAACTCTTAACAGAATGTAATGCCATTATTCCAAAATTAATACAAGACACATACATCAAATGGAAGAAAGGAGGTCTTATTTCATTTTAGCATCTCTGAATTAGAATCGGAGAGCCCTCTTTCAAGGTGCTTTAATTTATGGGAGGTGTGAGTCCATTTTTTGGGTCCTGTATACCTCTGAGTATACTTTTCATATGTTTAGTAAAATTTCACTTAGCTATTGTCATATATCTGAGTATGTAAATGAGACCAATTGTATACTGAGTTTCCTAAAACTAAAGGCTACTGAGTAAGAGTCAATGTGATTTTGTTTTTTATCAGTGGCCTAATTAAATGAGTTAAAAACAGTATAGTAACAATTACCGAATCAGGTCAGTGAGAAGACCAACATTCCGTATATTCTTTACTATAACTGTTAGTATGCGGTTGAGGATGTGTACTTCATTTTGCAAATCTAGGAGAAAGATATTCTAGTGTCCCCTGCTGAAAGTTGAACTTTGTAGCCAGCTCTGTCTGCAATACTGTGTTATAGTGAAAAAAGCAGACTGATTTTGTCAGAGGTTGGATTGGATAGTGGGTAAAGCACATGAAAAAGAGTTGTATTTGACTTTTGTTTGTTAGTTATATTACCCTGGACAAGTTATTGGACCTCTCTGAGGTTCAGTGTCTTTATTATAAGACTGATGTAATGAATGTGCCCCCAGAGGGTGATTGGGAGGATGGTGAGGTGACCTGTGTAAAGCACCAGCACAGCACCAGTCACAGAGTAAGTGCTCTATGTTATCCCCCCAGCCCCCCACTCCTCCCACGTGGCCACCAAAACTGTGTCCAATAGATTTGATGTTCTCGCAGCCTTTTCTGGATATAAATCTTATTTCTGATCAGTTTTAAAGTCAAAATAGTTATTTGTGCCACAATAAACTATTCACAGGGTGGTGTTCTCTTTATTCCTTCTTGCCTACCCATTCTCATGGATCTGTTTCTCCTCTACAAGGTGAAGGAGGGAAGCATCCCTTGACATTTCTTGGATCACATTCTGGAAAGAACTGTTGGGTGTGACTAGAGGTGTGTTTCCTTCTCGAGGTCATGCTTGTGTTGCTTTTACAGAGCTATTATTTAGTTATCTGAATACACCAAATTGCAAAAATAATGAAAAATTCCAGCTTTGCCTCTGACTTGTGACCTTGGCCAAGTCATTTGACCTCTTTGAGCCTGGTTTCTTCAGTTGAACAATGCAGATCAAATAGTTTCTAAGGCCCTTGTCTCCTTTTATGTTGTAATTTATAAAATCTCTATTCAGGAACTCAGAGCTGGAAGTGGCATGCAGGCCTCAGTTCTCAACAGCAGAGGGCACAGTGCAACTAGTGTGCCTGGCCGTTAGGTGTTGGAAACTGTCTACAGTTATGTAACCTGAATTGCTATCCTTGATGATTATGAAGAGTCAGGAAAATTCTGTAAATTAGTGTTTTGCAAAGGATATTTCACTACCTGTTTCTAACTGTTTAATATTTAAGAAATAGGAGATTTTAACATTCTAAGAGTACTTCCTGTAATATGGGAAGAGCTTCATCTCTCTTCACCTCATTTACCCCATCTAAGTACTCCATGCTTATCATTGGTGCACAGATGGGTTGGAGAGGAGAACTGAGATTCACTGAGCATGAATTATATGTCAGGAACTATACCTGATACTTTCGGTACACTTTCTCTAATCTTCACAGCAATCCTTTGAGTTATGTGTTATTATCCTTATTTTATATAGAACGACAATGGGGCTCCGAGAGATTAAGTGACTTGCCTGAGGCCTCACAGTAGCAATTCAAGTTCAGATCTATTAACTCCTTAACCTACTTTCTTTCTGTCATATCAGAGTTCCACCCCCTTCCCCCCAGTCTAAACACTTAGGGATTGCTAGGAGCAAGAGTACCCTGAGAGTGGCCACAAAAGGAAGTCTGGTCTTCTCTGTCTAAAGTTCTCATTGCCTTTGTAATTCTGGATGGAATCTTTTCCTCTGGCAATAATTTTTTTTAACATTTACATTTAACATGATATATACAAACACATACCCATGTTTTCAAATTTGAAACCTTTAAAGTGGATTATTGAAATGTTTCTTTGTGGGCTGCTTTTAAAGGGAACAGCAATTTCATTTCATAAGAATGAATAAGAAAGAATTCTAGGCTCTAAAGTCAGTGGGTAAGTTGAAAATCATTATGGCAAAATTACCTTTGAGAATACCACGGGAAAGCATCTTGTTTGAGAGCCATATGCTTCCTTTCTTTAAGTCCATCACAGCTAGTCTTTTCTCCTTTGTTGAAACAGATCATGGTGTTTCCTGTTGAGCTTCAAATGATATACTTTGCTTACAACTGGGGCCTTGTTGGATGATAATTCACATCTTTAAACATCAGAGTGTCATTCAGTGTGGTGAGATGCTTGTAGTATTAGAAATATTCTGCAACCTGGATCAAGACAAGGAACAGCAGACTCATGTCTTATTTTGGAGCTTATGCTAACTCAGTGGTTCTCAAAACATTAGCTGTACATCAGAATTATCTGGAGGGCCTGTTAAAACATAGATTACTGGGTTCTATTACCCACAGTTTCTAATTCAGTAGGTCTGGTATTCAGCAAGAGAGTCTGTGTTTTTAACAAGTTCCCAGATGAAGCTGATACTGATATCCAGGGACCTCACATGGAGAACCACTGTACAAAGCAAGTGGAATCACTTGTTTATAGTCCCTTCACTGTCTGCCTGTTTCTTTTAGGCTGAGTGGATATAGTTGAATTAGTTTAAGTTAAATGAAGGAATTGTGGCTCAGCCAATTCCTTATCCTGTTGCTAAGCTTACTGCTTGGCCTAGAACGCGTACTTGGCCCATTCAGTAGATGCTTATTGAGCGAGTGAGTAAGTGAGTTAACATATATCATGGGGGTGGTTTTAAGCATACAGACATCATTATTATATACCTGTTCCATACAAACTGCTTATTTTACTGCAAGGCAATTAGTCTTTATAATAGAATAGCTTATATTTTAGAAGTATAAATGGTAACGATTGTGGACATCAGGAAGTATGCAATTAGGTGCAGTATTGAGAAACTTGCATTTTGGGACCAATGGTATAAATGTGAAGAGGGTGTGTGTGTGTGTGTAGATAGTGGGTACGAGAGTTCCATCTGTTGTAGAATGACCTAGGGAAATCTTGCAGGGGCTGGTTTAGGTCAGAACTAACTCCTGCCCCAGGGAGGCTGGAGCAGCGCTGGATTAGCCTGAGTGCCCCAGGCCAGCCTCTGCATTCTCACTCCTGTCCCTCCAAAGCACTGAGAAATTCAAACCCTATGATCCTAAAAGCTCAGTGGGCTCTGTATTGGTGGGTAGCTCTGTAAATTCAGATAGTTGTGTATGAATCTTACCATATTATAGGGTTTAAGAATTTTATTTTTAATGTGGTGAGTTTTAAAATGATGAGTAAAAGTGAAGCGTAAAAGAAAAAAAATCTCAAGAATATAAAGTTCAATTTAAGCTTAAAATTGTGTCCTTTTTTCATTTTTGACATGTTTTAGATTATGTCTCACAAAGTCTTAGTATCCAGTATGTTTTCTCTTTCTGTGTAGATTAAAATTTTTCCTTTAAATTTATTTTACTTTTATATGCTGAAGTATTTTCAAGTAAATTACAGACAGCATGAGTAGCTATCTCTAAATCCTTCCATGTACAGCTGTAAAAAAGAAAAACGTTTTCTTATATAGCCAAAACAATATGATCACTCCTAACAAAATGAATGAGTCCTTAGTATCATCTAATACCTAGTCCACATTTAAATTAACATAATTTCCCCTAAATTGTCATTTATATCTTGTTTATTCAAACCAAGATATAATCTGGAGTCATGCATTACATCTGGTAACAACATAAGGAATGTTGTTCCTACAATGTTCCTTAAAATTTAATCTAAGACAGTCCTTTTATCAGGACATTGCCTTGCCATTGTCTTGTAAAATGTCCCACCTTTGGATTTGTCTGATTGCCTCATCAGAGTATCTTCAGCTTGTTCTTTTACCCTCTGTATTTCCCAGAAACTGGAAATTAGATCTAAAGGCTAGACTAAGATACAAGTTGAACATTTTGGGCAAGAATTCATCATAGGTGATATGTACTTTGTGTTATACCATGTGAGGAGATACATAATCCCTGCCTATACCACTGTTAGTGATGCTAACTTTGATCACTAGATTAAGGTGATGATGACAGCCTGATATTGTGACAGTATTCTCTATGATATTACTTTGGTAGTAATATGAATGTTCATTTTCCTATTATCCATTCCTTTAATGCTTTTAACACCATTTGATAATTCTTGCCTGACTCAGTAACTTCACTAGGGTTTGCCAAAGTATCATTTTTCTAATTCTGTTCTTCCTTCTGCATCAGCTGACATGTGATTTAACAGAGCTCTTTTCATTAACTGGAACTTATTTGGTACCCTGAAATGCAATTCTGTTGGAAAGGCAGGTTAAATGTTGAGTTCTTTACTTTTTTAGTCACATTTTGTAAGTGAGGAGTTGGCTTAATAGATACCCTAAATGGTGGCAAATTAATATTTTTCTTGCTTTCTTTTTTTTGGTATCCTTAAGGAGTAATGGATTTTCATGAATTGAATGTTTCAGTCAACTACAATGATTTTTTTATGTTCAATTTGTTTTATGTTCAGTTTATTAAAAGTTTAGCCAATGCTAGTCCCTTGCAGTTGGCATCTGTGTTCGTTAGACATAACTCAATTAATTTTCCAATGCGTCCTTGCTTTTTTGTGCAGCAAGATGCATTGATTTATCTTGTAGCTTCCTTATCCCAAATATCAGTCAGCCACTTCACTAACAAGCCCTAGTTCCTTTTAGTAGGGAATGGTATTGGACACCCAAATCATAGCCCTTGAAATGTCAATTGTTATTGGGATGACAATGTTTATAGACCTTTTCAGTGGTCTGTTTAGTTCTTGAATTTTGATATTGAAAGTTTCAATAAAACAAAGCATAAATACAAAACAGAAATAGACTTACAGACATAGAATATAAACTTGTGGTTGCCAAGGCGTTTAGGGGTGGGAAGAGATAGACTGGGATTTCAAAATTGTAGAATAGATAAACAAGATTATACTGTATAGCACAGGGAAATATACACAAGATCTTATGGTAGCTCACAGAGAAAAAGATGTGACAATGAATATATATATATGTTCATGTATAACTGAAAAATTGTGCTCTACACTGGAATTTGACACAACATTGTAAAATGATTATAAATCAATAACAAATGTTAAAAAAAAGTTCTCTATAGGAAATAAGGTGTTGGATCATAAAGGAGGGAAAATAAAATTGCATTATATTCAGAAAAAAAAGTTTCAATAATGAAAAAAAGTAAGGAATATCTGTGTTTTGAAAGTAATAGGTTCATATCACTATTTCCAATCCGTTTTAACATTATTGTGTTTTTAAGTAGCTACTTGATTTTATAATTGTGTCTTTTCTCTTATATCGAAAATCCTGACCATCACTAACATTGCTTTATCTTACAATAAAAAGAAATTTAAAAATAACAGTGTCAGTACTACTACTAGTGAAACCAAATGAAGTTTAATTTTTTGTGTGATTTTTGTAGCATAGGTTGATTTTAATGGAAGAATAAATATAAATTGTTTTGATCTTTATTTTTCTTTGAAATATGTTTTGTCTGTTTCATTTTTGTCATAGGTTGATCATTTTGGATTTAATACTGATAAAACTTTTAAACAGCGGTACCTAATAGCTGATAGACACTGGAAGAAAGATGGTGGATCAATACTTTTCTACACTGGTAATGAAGGGGACATTATCTGGTTTTGCAACAATACGGTATGTGCAGATTAGTGAAACTCCTCTGCTCAGTTTTCTTTCTATTATGTTTAACTGGAAAAAATCTTTTGTGGTATGTATGACCAAGTTTTTCTGTATTTAATTGTGAAGTTCTTTAAAAAATAACGAAAAGATAAACTCACTAATAATAGAAAAAAATCAAAAGTAAATGAATAGGCAGTTCACAAAAGAATAAATATAGATCTCCAATAAGCCTGTTCAGCCCTAAAGAATTATACATGAAAAGAATGAAATACTGTTTTTGGACAATTGAATTTTAAAAGGTTAAAAATAAATTTCTAGCTTATTTCAAGATTGAACAAGGATGTGAGGGAAATGAGGATGGGAATGTTATTATGTGTGGGGCCTGTAGAATAGGAACACAAGGGCAGGAATTTTTATTTGTTTGTTTATTTGTTTATTCTCAGATCCAAGACTCTGCTAGACATATAGTAGGAGCTCAATAAATATTTGTTAAATGGATAAATGAATAAAATCTAAACAAAGCCAGTGCAGATAAGAAAAAAAAATACAAGTTTGATTATCAAATGGGAATGGACAAAGGCAAAGTTGTAGCTGTATTTTAGCTTTCCTTTTCTACCATTTTTATTATATTTGTGAGGGTAAACAACAATGCAGCTGTTAGCTTGCTTGCCTGCCTATATAGTCTATCATCTTTATAATGCTTAAGTCTGTTAACAAAACTTAATTTAGAAGACACATGAAAGGCAGAAATGTTCCTTTTTAATATGTCAGAGCTAAGACTAGAAAATGTCAACTTGCTACCAAAAAGTTAGTCTGTGAATTACCTTAGAGTGGGGACTGAATCATATTTTCTCCACTGCCAATGTCTGGCATGGTGTCTGGTATTCAGGAGATCTCAGTTAATGTTGAACTGAACTGCACTGAAAGCAGAGATATGAATCCAATTATACTGTGTTATTGCATTCTGTATTTCTGATTATTTCCTTAGAAATGTTAACAGTCTAAATATGTTAGTTGAAATTAAAATAATTCCCTAAGAATTGAGATCCTAGATATCTGTCTCTTAGATAAGTGACAGATGAAATCAGGACTTATTTTCCATCAGGTTCCTGCTCTGTTATTCTGTGAAGCAACTGAGGCTCCTTTGTCTCTCTTTCTCTTTCTTGTGTGATTTCTCTTTTATGCCAGGGCCACAGGCAAAAAATATCCAGTTATTTTCCCAGGTCCAGTTCTTCATCATAGGTAGGCAGCTCTTCCTGCCTCCACAGACCCCACTGCTCTGACAGGCACTACAGCATACCTTAAGGCTTCTGGGGATTTCTGACCTCAGAAGTGGTAGAAAGGAAGAGCTACTGAGGGTAGGAACAGTTCCAGATAACTCAAAGGACAGATCTTGGTACTTTACCAGCCCTAAACACACCTTCCTTTATATATTAGAATGTTTGGGTTGCATATTCATATATTCTGGACACTGATTTGTTGAGAGCCAGTGTAGCATAGTGGTCAAGAGTGAAAACTTCAGCCAGACAGATAAGGTTTGAATTCTGGTTTTGCCACTATGGTTTGTGACTTTGAGCAAGTGATTCTGTGCCTCATTTTTCACGTGTTAAATGGGTATAATAATAGCATCCAGTTCATAGAGTTGTTGTGAGGGCAAATAAGAAATAGGAACTTAGAACAATGCTGGCACAGAATGTTATTTAATGTTAATATGTTACATGGACCTCTTTTGAAAAATAGAACTATCCTAAAATAGATGCTGGCAAATAATCACTTATTACAATGTGAATCAGATACTTCATCTCAAAGCCTGAGGTCAACTCCACAAAGGTCTGGCTGTTTTGATGGATGATCCTTACTCTTAAGAAAGATCCTTACTCTGACCCTATCATAGTCTGGTAGGGTCAGACACCTAGGTAAGCAATATTGCATCAAAGTAACCGAGATCTATACCTAGCGCAGTGGAATTAGGAGGAGGGAGTGATCCGCAAGCCAGAGTGAGGAAGACGGAGGAGGGCTGGTGTTCCAGGATCTGAAGGTACATGTCAGGGAATGAGCAGAGTGTTATCCTCACCTGCATGCAGCTCTTTTGTTTGTTTGTTTATTGGTCAAGACAAACAAAAAGTTTTAGACGTTCTTAGTCCTTGTTAGGGAGCAGCAGCTCATTAAAAAGCAATAGTGTGCATTAGGAATGACAAATAGTTTTTAATCTGTGCTAAGTTTAAATCTAGTCGATTGATGTTGGCCACCTGTAATGCTTTGTTGCAAAGGATTCTGAGGGCACAACTTGAGGTAAGTGAAAAAAATGCAGTGGTTGATTAATGACCAGTATTATGTATGGAAATAAGGAAGTCTAAATGCACTTGATTTTGTTCTGGAGCCAGACAGCCTGTGCTTGAATCTTGGCTCTGCTACTTTCTAGCTGTGTATCTGTCACAGGTTATTTAAACTCTTGTGCCTCAGTGTCCTTGTCTGTAAAATGGGGATAATCAAAGTGCCTGCTCTTAGATTGTTGTGATAATTAAGTGAATTAATAAGTAAAGTGTTAAGAACAGTGCCTGACACTTTGTAAACTTTCAATTAATTAATATTAGCTATTGTTAGCTACTGTTTATCTTCAAATAAATAAGATTACTATAAAACCCAAGGGGGTCCAGTACATTTATTTGTACTGTTCTCTTATGTTATAAACGTCTGTGAGTAGGCAGATATCTTAGTTATCCTCAGCACTTTTCTAGACTCTTTGGGACAGTGCAGTTTGAAGGCTATTTTAGACATAATGTTGATTCTAAGACTAGAGTGTCGGAATAAGGAGAGTTGGAATGACTGGTGGTTGAGCAACTTGGGCCTATTTTTAATTGTTTCACAGTGTGAGACTGATGTACAACAATGAAACAACAATTATATCATTTATCTGTAAAACAAATACGAATTGTGCAGCTTCTCAGATAATCCTCTTTGGTCTGGTTTAACATCTATCTCATATGAGTTGCAAAAAGATTCAGACTTTTTTCACATCTTGAGTTTACACTGTGAATTTGTAAATTCTTCCTAGGGGTTCATGTGGGACGTGGCTGAGGAACTGAAAGCTATGTTGGTGTTTGCTGAACATAGATACTATGGAGAATCCCTGCCCTTTGGTTCCAACTCTTTCAAAGTAAGTGTACTTTTTACTTTTGAGTTTAGAACATTTTCTAATTACATGAAAGAAATAATAGCTTTAGCTTGAACTGCCCAAAATTCCAGTAATTTGTATATAATTTTTCCTTTTTATATAGAATTTGAACAGAATTTTTATGTAGAATTTTTTAAACCATATTATTACTATTATGTTGATCAGTCTTTAGCTCAGTGTGATGAAGCTAGACGTCTCCACGTAAATCTTAATCTTTGGCTTCAGAGACTGTGGAGGGAACTTTTCATTGTTTAAAAAATGTCAGTAAATAATCTGCTTTGTAAATTATACACTTAAGTTATCGGTTCTACCACTGGAAAAAGTGTAATGAACGTATATATATTTGTTTAATAAAAGGTGTTTTTCAATAAAATAAGAACAAATAATCTCTATGATTCAGTGAGGTCAACTGGCCACTTGGATTCCCTTCTGGCCTTTCTGTTCTCACAAGGAGCTTTGGCGTTGGTCACAGATCTACACTTAAGAAACTAGGACACTTCTTCCTCAGCAGAGTCACTCATGTACTACCCTTGTGTTTCTGACTTTATGAATTTGCCTCTGTTTTATTACTTACTGAATATTTTTCTTTAAACAACTCACTTTTTAGACTTAGCATTATCTTAATAAGGGCTTTATGTACTATTTTTTAAAATTATATTAAAATAAAAACAATGATTAAATTTTAAATGTTTGTGCACTACCTAAGACTATCATGCATACCATTAGTATGTACATACTATGTTTTAGAGAACTGAGTTAGAAGAAACTTGGGGTTAACCATTTTCTAGGCTTCTTGTTTTAAAAGGGGTTTTGATTTTTGTTCTCAGAGGTTTTATTATATCGTATTATAAATAAATAAGTAAAAAGTCCTTGTGTTACAAATGAAAAGCTGATCAATTTGCTGATATTCATTGGGCTGCATAGGAAACGCCATTCTTTAGCTTATTATTTTGTGTAACTATCTGACTAGATGAGTTGACATATCCTGAAACCATTGGGAAGTAGTCAGCTTGTTGCAGCTAAAAATGTAACTCTTTTCCTAAGTCCCTGTGGTTCATACTTCATTGGCATAATAGAGCTAAGGGCTGTCTTTGATATGCTTCCTTCCCTTCATGTGCTCACAGAATTTGTCAGTAGCATGGGGGAATATTACAAATATATTGTGAGGATTGGGGGAAAAACTGCACTAAACTACATACATTAGTGCCATGAAAACTGGAAGTGAAAAACAGTGACAGACATGAGAAAGAAGGTAAGAAGTTCTAAAGCATACATCTTAGATTAGGGGGAAGGCTAAAGGAGTGAATGACATGCATAGGAAAGAGGAAAGATGGGACTCTCTGGTTCTGAAATGTGCCAGTGATGGGAGTGTTCAGAGTGATGAGACCAAAGCATGAAGGTCAAATAGGATAGCTTAATATGGGTATGTAGCTGTATTAGTTATCTATTGCTACATAACAATTTACCTGAAACCTTAGTGGCTTAAAACAGCATTAAACATTTATTATCTCACAGTTCCTGTGGGTAAGGAATTAGGAGTAGCTCAGCTAGGTGGTTCTGTTTCAGGGGATCTCATGAGATTGTCAGCTGGTGCTTCAGTCATCTGAAGGCTTGACTGGGGCTGGAGGACCCTCTCTGATCATATGGAGGATCCACTTAAGTGACAAACTGGTGCTGGATATTAGCAAGAGGCTTCAGTTTGTCTCCTCCTGGGTTTTTCCTAAGGCCCACTTGAATGGCCTCATGACGTGGCCGCTACCTTCCCTCAAAGTTGACAATCCAAGAGAGCAAGGTAGAAACTACAGTACTTTTAACGACCTCATATTGGAAGTCACATATCACTTCTGCCACATTCTGTTTGTTAGAGTCAGGTCACTAAATGCAGCCCAAGTTCAAAGGGAGAAGAATTAGGCTTTACCTTTTAAAGAGAGACATCTCATTAGCCTCCTGAGCTAATCAGGACTCTGCTTGAGTTCCACCTCCCTACATTGCAGTGAGGAAATTCTCCCTAAGCAGAGAGCTAGATGATCATGAAATTTACTTGCTGAGTGTCCTCTCAGGGATCAATGTCTTGTGTTGCCTGTATTCCAGTGCCTGAAATAGTTGTTCCATAGGTTGCTGTTTTCTTTTTTTTTCGTCTCCAATTTTATCGTTGTACAACAGGCAGGCTAACTTATTTCCAGTTGTTGGTATATCAGACATAATAATCTTTTTGATGAGGAAGGATGAGTTTTATTTTTACTGATGATTCTAACTTCAATTTTCCACAGGATTTAGTTTACCTTTGACTATATGGTAGCCACTGTAAATGTTTCAAGATTTGAAATAAAAGTTATAATAAAGTAGTTGTCTGTTAAGATTAGTATTGTATTCCATCACATTTGTTGTTAAATGTTACCTACCATTTGTTTCTGTTGTTTCTACTGCCTCAACAAGGTCTTTGGTAAATAGCATTTAAGAGAAATTACATTTGAATGCAAAATACATTATCTTTTTCCCCAAATTTTAAGATCAGTTTTTCATAAGTTGTTTAAATCAGCATTGCTATACTTTAACTGGGTGTTTTAGCTCAGTTGCCTAGAAATTCTATTTGGAGAAAAGCTTATCAGGCTTTTTTCTGGAGTTGTGCTATGACTAAGCTGCTATTATTTGTACATTTATACCCATGTTCTTTGTCATTTTTCTTTAGGATTCCAAACACTTGAATTTTCTGACATCAGAACAAGCTCTGGCTGATTTTGCAAAGTTAATCAAATACTTGAAAAGAACAATCCCAGGAGCCAAAAATCAACCAGTCATTGCCCTAGGGGGCTCTTATGGTGGCATGCTTGCAGCCTGGTTCAGGATGAAGTATCCTCATATTGTGGTTGGGTAAATGCATTTATGTTGGCATGAGCACGTCTTAATAATTGTCAATGAAAACTTAGAGATTTGTTTTTGGTAAAACATGTTCTATTTTATTATACTGAGGTTTCTAACTTCTGTTTCATTAACAGCTGTTATTTTTCTCACCATTTTTGTTCAATATCAATTTCAATTTTAAAACTTGAATTCAATGAGTTACATTTTTTTCTTTTCTCCTTCTTTGTTCTTCTTACCATTTAGAGCTCTTGCATCCTCTGCCCCGATCTGGCAATTTGAGAATATAGTACCTTGTGGTGTATTTATGAAGGCTGTAACTACAGATTTTAGGAAGAGTGGCCCAAATTGTTCAGAGAGCATCCATAGGTCCTGGGATGCCATTAGTCGACTCGCAAAAAAGGGTAAGCTTTAATTAAGAAAATGGAATCGTGGTTTTGTTTTGTTTTTTTTAACCTGTTATGTGTTAAATTTAACACTTCCCACTTTTTCAGTAAACTTTTTATTTAAGTATAATATGCATGTTTAAGTATAACGTATAGAAAAGTATACATATCAAAATACACAGCTTGGTGAATTTTTGCAAAGCAAATACATAGTGTAATCAGCATGCAGAATAAGAAATCCCATCAGGAATCCCCTCATGCCCTTTAGAGATACTACCTCTGCATTTATCAGGCTAAACACTATCCTGAATTCTAGAACAGTAGATTAATTTTGCTTGCTCTGGAATTTTTTAGTAATTGGAATTGCATAGTATGTATTTGTTGTCTCTGCTGTCTTTTGCTGAATGCTTTGTTTGTCAGATAAATCAATTTGTTTCATTTAGTTGTAGTTTATGCATTCTCATTGCTCTGTAGGGTTCCATATGTTTATTTACAATAGGGAATGATTCAGAATACTAATTCTGGTAAGCTCCATAAAGGTAGGCAGCTTACCTATCATGGGAATAATTAGGTGTCAACTTACCTATCATGGAATTACCCAGTTATACTAAAAATATTTTGTTGAGTGTTAAAAAAGCACTCTTGGAGAAACTGTATAGAAGATGGAGTTTTATAAAATATCAAGTTAAGAATAAATGATCTGCAAAGCCCTTCTGTTGAGCAGTGTTTTTTAGATCTAACAGTGTGATTCTATACTCAGGCACTGGCTTGCGTTGGCTTTCTGAAGCCCTTCACTTATGCACTCCGTTAACAAATTCTCAGGATGTTCAGCATTTGAAAGACTGGATCTCTGAAACCTGGGTAAATCTGGCAATGGTGGACTACCCTTACGAGTCTAACTTTTTACAGCCTTTGCCTGCTTGGCCTATCAAGGTAATAGGAAAATGCCCTTTCATCATTTTTAATAACATACTTCTCTCTGTCTCCCCCCGCCTTCTTTTTTTGGTGTGTGCTCTGACTTTCAACATCAGAGGAAGTCCCAGTGACAAAGGGGCTCTGGAGTTAGTCAGACTTCAAACTTAGGCAGGAATCCTGGCTTCTGTCACTTTCTGGTTACTCAGCCTTGGACATGTTACCTAGCTCTTCTGAACCTCAGTTTCCTCATTTAAATAATGGAGATAAAGTGCATAAATTACAGGGTTGTATGAATTACAACTCTTAGGACTATGAACTAACTCTTAGAAATAAGACCAATAGTTGCTGTTAATGAAATAATTACTATCTGCCAAATCCTATGCTATGCACTTCATGTACACTATTTATATATATGAGACACATAAAGCTGTGGATACACTATCAGTGCTTAATAAATGGCAGCTGCTAGCACAGTGCTATGATTTAGTCAACTGCTAACGCATTCTGAGTGCTACATACATCATAAAGGTGTGATCCCCATGCAGCATGGTGGAGTGGAAAGAGCACTGACTCTGGATCCTTGTCCAGAACTACCATTTACCAGCTGTGTCATCTTGGTCAAGTCTCCTCTTCTTGAGCCTCCATGTCTTCCTCTGTGGAATCGGATGATGATCCTTATTATCTCAATAGGGCTGTGCTGAGGATCAAATAAAATTTTGGTTGCGAAAACACTCTGGAAAGTGTAAAGACACTTGACACAATAAATTTTAACTTTCTTTTCATGCCAAAATTCTTTATCGTATGTATTCTTTTTATGTATTCCTTTGTAAAGAGCATTCCTCTTAATTTTGAAAGCAAAGGTTGGCCAGCTTGATGGTTATTAAATTTAGAGAAAAAAACAGTCTCTGCTAGAAGGAGTGCTGTAAATATAGATAGAATTGGTAATACAAGAACCAGGTTTCAAAAGCACTTTTAATTTAACTGTCCTTTTGAGCTATTAAACGCACATCTTGCTTAAAACTTTGTAACCCAAGTGGAACAAGGTCATTTACTATTAGAGATATTTTTCTTCATCTAAAAAGTAAAATGACCAGTGAGGGTCTTGCACATAGCAGGCCAGAGGTAAATGTATATTGAATTAAATTGAATTTTGACACTACAGAGTTATTTTAAAGAGCAGATCTCTCTCATAGTAAGAAAACCTGGATCAAAATTATGAGAAAAAAGTGAATCTGAACCAATTATAGTCTCCATAAATGCCTTTGTGCCAATAATGTCTTATCTTCCTATTTTATTTTACTATTTACAGAACATTTTCTTTTTTTTTTATTGAAGTATAGTTGATTTACAATGTTGTGTTAGTTTCTGGTGTATGGCAAAGTGATTCAGGTATACATACATATAAATGTCTATATATATATTATTTTCCATTATGGTTTATTACAAGATATTGAATATAGTTTCCTGTGTTATACAGTAGGACCTTGTTGTTTAGATATAGTAATTTGTATCTGCTAATCCCAAACTCCTAATTTATTTCTCCCCCACCTCCTTTCCCCTTTGGTAACCATAGGTTTGTATTCTATATCTGTGAGTCTGTTTTTACAAAGCACTTCCAGATACACTACTTCATTTAGTCCCCATGAAAATATTGTGGGAAAAAGAGGTATAATCCCAGTTTTATGAAGAAGAAATTTAAGCTCAACTAAGAGGTGGTGAAAGTGGGATTTGAATTCAAGTCAGCCATTGTTCAGAGCCTGTGATCTTCTCCCACATTGCACTGAACCAGGAGGAGACCTGACTGAAGATGTGGGTGGATTGCTGGCCACAGTGTGACAACTATAAGATTTAGCTGTGTACTCTTTGTACAAAGTGAGAAGTACATTTGCATCTTTATGCCCACTTGGAGAGCAATGGAGTTGTCACAGATAAAAACATATGGGGAATTCCCTTGTTATTTAGAATAGGGGTTGGCAAACGTTATCTGTAAAGGACTATAGTAAATATTTTAGGCTTTGTGGGCTATACACTATCTGTCACAACTGCTGAACTCTGTAGCTCTAGCAAGAAAGTAACCACAGACAATATGTAAGTGAATGAGGATGACTATGTTCCAATAATACTTTATTTGTAAAACAGGCAGTCGGCAGGCTTTGGCCTGGGGGCTGTAGTTTGCCGGCCTGATTTAGAAAAAATGCCAGAGGAATACAGCTTTTTAGTATTCATTTGTTTATAATTTGGAACAGTGAACAGTCTAACTGGCTTTGTTTTTACTTCTTGTTTCTTCCTTTTGAGATATTTGCTTTTGAATCTTAGGTATAAATGTATTATATTCTTTCTCTCTCCTAAATAATCACTTAAAATTAGTGGAGCATATCTCAGATGTTTTGTCATCTGTTTTTGATTTTAGCATTATCTTTCTTATATCTTTTGTGTATATATATTTATTATATATATATATGTATATATATATATATATAGATAGATAAAATAAAAGTTTATTTTTAAGACAAGATAACTTTGTGTCTTTGCCTTACAATCATCTTTTACTTCTTTTATTCAGGACTTGTTCTTGTCATTTACTTCAGTTATTATTATTATTATTATTATTATTATTTTTTACCAACTTTATCCCTTTTTTTTGACATATTAAGCAATTCTTGATTGCTTATGATATATGTATAATTCTGTTTCCTGCCTGCACCCCAGTAAAAGTATCTTCTCTCTGCTTCCTGCTTTTCATTGCAAACATCTATCTTTAATTTTATACTATCTGATTTCAGAATTTTTCCACTGCATGGCTCCCTCACAGACTTTTAGCTTCAGATCACTTTCTTTCACTGTTCATTCTGTTTCTCCTTTCTTGACCCCCTCTCTGTTCTCCCAACCCACTAATCCCTGGAACACTACCCAGTTGGGGACCGCTCTTTCACTTGGATAGTTCCATTTAACCAGGGCTCCTCCTCCCTCTGATACACTTCCTCCTTTTTAAAGGGCTGACAAACAGCGGTCCTTTTCTGAGTCTCTGACTCAGGCTTAGGATGGTGAGATAATATGTAATAGTTGGGTTATGAAAAAAAGCAGATGATTTCCAATTCTGCCTGAATCTTGCACGGTTCTGAAGCATCCATAGGCAACGACTGAATGCCATTTTCTGTGTCAACTCAAGTATCATTCTTTTTAATTTATCTTTGGGCTGTGCACACTCAGACTCCATTTGCTTTTGTTTACTGTTAACAGAAGCTGCAACATTCATGCAGAAATAATCATGGACTTGGCTGATAGAACACAAGGAAGAAGAGAAAAGGGAAATAGAAAACCCCCTCTGTCATTTGACTGCTCTGTCAGCATAAAAACTGCTAACTCTTAGTTCTCAGGCTTAAAGAGCAGTTTTAAAGGATACTGTAGAGTTTGTTTATTTTGGAATCATTTTGATAACTCATTAAATTTTTTGGCTTAGCCTTCTGAGCACACAGATAGATATAGTGAAATAATAAGATGTAAGATGGAAAATCTCTTCCGTTTGTCTTGGTGCTTGATAATGTATGCGACCTCTCTGGGTGGTTTAAGCGGTTTAGGTGCATTCTATGAAAAGGGAGCTTTTAATGACAAAACTAATGTGATTATCTGAGTGAGTGTGAGAGGGGTATTGAAACCTTAGAGAAAGAAAATCTGTTAGAAAAGCTGAATGTATCTGCTTAATCCTTTCTCTAATGTGGATGGACCATACTCTCTGAGAAGAGATTGGTCTTTTTTTTTTTTAACCTATCTTCTTTCCTCCCTCTTTAAAAACATTTTCTTTGCCTTTTTTTTTTCTTTCAAATGCTTATCCTCATAGGTAGAGGGACACTTAAAGCTTTTAAAGAATGTATTATCTTTACTTTCTCTGATGGTGTGCATAGGTCAAAGGGCAGAACCTAAATTTGAGTGCAGGGATGATTATTAGTTTGGTACTAAGGTTAGAATGTTCTACTGTCTTCATAATTTCTACACTCTTTAAAACAGAATTATTAAAATGGATTTCTTATGCTCTTGTTACGTTTTTCTTGAATGTTCACCTTTGTTCTAGGAAATAGAAAGTGAATTAGGTCTGTCCGTTTCTTGAACCTCATTTCACTCTACTGTTTTACAGTTTTTATTACTGCATAGTAAAAAGTTTTATGATTTTATATTGCCACAGAATCCCTTCTAAGTTTTTACCTGAGACAAATTTAGAAAAATATAAAAAATATAAATTATAAAAATCGAAAAATTAAAAAATTGTTTAAAAAATTAAGCATGAGACTACAGGTATGTTTAGGTATTGTGTTGTTATTTGTCTCTTACTCTATAACTTCAAAATTGAGTGTGTGTAGTGTAGTAGTAACAAATGGAAGCTTCAGATTGAGTGCATTTGAATCCCATCTGCTACTTCCTGGTTGCATGGCTTTGAAGAAGTTTCTTAATCTCTTTGTTCTTTAGTTTCCTCATCTGCAAAATGGGGATAATAGTAATTGTAATGGTTATTCAGGTCGTTATGAGGATTTAATAGGAGCTCGTATATAGTAAACACTAAATTGATGCTAGTTATATAATAATAACACTAGCTATAATTGTTATATGATATCAAGGAAACATTGTTATACCAGGACTTTGTAGCCAAAGTCTGGGTTCAGAACCTATAGATACACCTAATTTGTGTATCTATAGCCAGACCCTTCTGAGATTATTTCCTTCTTTGTGAAATGGGGATGGCCATTATGTTTCTTCCTGGGTCATTGAAGGGAAAGCACATGACCTCAAGGACCATTTAATAGTTTTACTAGCTGATTCAGCTCCTGATGCCCCCATATCAGTGAATTTATGGCATAAGTAGGAATGCTGTGCCTTATGTAGAGGCTGTGTAGAAGATGCTCTTTACTAGCGTCTGCAAAATAAATAGAAAAGATAGTACAGGGGCTATCTCAGCGTTGAGTATTTTGGATAGAAATGGTTGGTTAGGGACCCTTTCTTTGTTGTCTGATTAGATTATAGCCCCTAAGTAAATAACCAACAGACCAAGTGCTTGCCTCATCAGGTGGACAGTATCTGCAAATGATCAGACTTAAGCTGAAGCATTATAAGAGTTTGAACCAAATATGCCAGTATTTGTATTTGACTTATAAAGATGGCAGTTTCATATGGCTCAACTTAACATTTACATAAGTATTTTGGCATCCTATAGAGCTTATTAAGTATATGAATGTCTCCTTTTGAATTACTACAGTCTTTGAATAAACATGGGAATAGTGCTGAGGTTTTATTAGCATAATATAAGTATTTTTGCAAAAACTTTATTCACTCCTCCTGGTTACCAAAATTGTTAAGGAAGTACAGTCTTCCCTCAGTATCTGCAGTATCTGCAGGGGGTTGGTTCCAGGAGCCCCTGTGGATACCAAAATCCACAGATGCTCAAGTCCCTTATATAAAATGGCATAGAGCTTCTGAATCCATGGGTTTTCTATCTGTGGCTTCAGCCAGCCTTGGATGGAAATTTCCATCCACGGATGCCAAACTCGCAGATACAGAGGATTGAATGTATATTTGTTGGGAAAAAAAAACTGTATATAAATGGACCCATGTAGTTCAAACCCATGTTTTTTAAAGAGATATATAGAGAGTGTCTCTGGCATAAAGGTAGGGGCTGATGCTTTAAACTGACAGAATTGAGTTAGAAAGTAACTTTAGAAACATCTAAAATAACAAAATTGCCTTAGTAAATTTGCAAATATTTTGCAAACAGATTTTAAGTGCTATTTTTCAGTCCTGTCTAGCATACTGGTTGAATTATAAATTGGTACTTCCTCTCTGTAAGGCAATTTGACAGGATGCAGCAAAGGCCTTAAAAATGTTTATTTCCTTCAAACCAGTAATAACCCTAAGAATTTAATCTCAAGAATACAATTAAGGATATATAAAAAAATTTAGCTCCAATGATGTTTATTGTAGCCTTACTTGTAATAATAAAAGATTGAGAATGATACAAATGATCAATGTAGGATTTCTTCTCAACTCCCCATCCTGACTGCTCCCCTATGAATTTTTTCATGTTAGTCAGTGTCCTTCTTAAAATGTCCTCAGAACCGGGCCCTATTCTCCGAGGGTGCTCTGACCTCACAGGGGACAGTGGTCTCAGGATTGTCCCTAATCTGGACATGGAATTTCTATCAGCAGGGGCCCAGTTTCTGACCATGATGTTCTCTCTGTGTAAGTGGGGCTGCCAAAACCCAAGTATTGTCAGCTGGTGCCAGTCCCCAGCCATGCTTGTATCTTTTAGGGAGTGACAGTAACTGCTGTTTGCAGAGATGGCTATTCATGGGGACTCCTTTTCTTTGCCTGACAGAGGCCCAGTGTTCTAGCTCTGAGAGGGGATCTGATGCCAGCATGTGAATCATACTCACTTGTTACTGTTCTTTTCCAGAGTTTTAGGCCACTAGTTGCTGCACCCCCTTTTCTCCCTGCCCAGCTTTCATTGTCACCCTGCCTCATCTACCATGCTGTGCTTGAATATAATGCTTTTCTCTGCATTCCATGGGTCTACTCCATAGTTTCGTACTGCATTTGGAAAAAGCCAAGTCCACTGAGGGTGTCCACAAGCAGGAAAAGTTGCTGATCGACTGTTGGCAATAAATAAATTAATAAATTCTATGATTGGCTCTTGATTTCCATATATTCTTGAATATTTCTGATTGGCATATTTCTTAGAAACATTTTCTGAGAAAAATGCTATGCAGTTTTAAGTATTTTTTGGCTTACCATGAGTAATCAAGAGTTTTCAGAATAGTAAAACACTCTTTTGCCTTTTTTCTTCAACTTGCATTTTCTTACTGCTTTAGCCTTGATAGGTCTGTGAAGCTTTCAGTTTAATTCAATTTTCTTTCTTTAAACCCTAAACCCTGGTGTATCATATACTCATGACCTCACAATTACCTTTTTAAGGTATAGTCATTTAGACATCTTAATTTCTGATTTTTCTCACACTTATTGTTTCCAAAAGCCTACTGAGAATAATGCACACTCTTACCTCACTTTTGGAAAGTCATAGTGCAGTTGAGCATATTAAAGGCTCTGGGAAATCCTGCAGTTAAGGACACTGTTCACATTTGCTGCTACATTCCTAAAATTATTTGACTGTGAAATCTTTTCTCACAAGGTTTCATTTAACATTCCATAGAAATATTGTTGTGCCAAATACATTTGGGAAGAGGTATTAAAGTTTCCCTATGATTCATTTCCTCCGTCTTTTCAAGTTTCCCTTCTTTCAGGAAGGTGTTGCTGGAAGTTGGTCCTAGACAGAACTGTGATGGGAGGCTGGCTTTGCTTGTGGCCGCTCACCTTCTTTCTCAGTGCCTTCCTTTCCTGACTGGGAGCGTGTCCCTAGACCAGGCCTTGTTGGTTCTGCTGCCCAGAATCTCTCTCTGAAGTGGGATAACTGGGCTCTTTCTTTCCTGGCTCCTCCTTCTCTGGACTTGTCTCTTTTTTTGTTAGAACTTGCCTTGTGTGTATCTTTTTCCATGTGAAATGAAAAGGGACCAGATATTGAATTCATGTCATGATGTTAATAAAGGATGGTATATGATCCTTTTAATGTATCATTGAATTTGGCTTGCTAATTTTTGTTGAAGATATTTACATCTATGTTTATCAGGGATATTGGCCTATAATTTTCATTTCTTGTGACATCCTTATCTAGGTAGATCATCCAGACAGAAAATTAATAAGGAAACATTGGCTTTAAACAACACATTAAACCAGATGGACTTAACAGATAATTTATAGAACATTCTATCCCAAAGCAGCGGAATATACATTCTCAAGTGCACATAGAACATTTTCTAGGATAGATCAAATAAATGTTAAGCCATAAAACAAGTCGTAATAAATTTAAGAGGACTGAAATCATATGAAACATCTTTTCCACCCACAGTGGTATGAAACTAGAAATAAATTACATGAAGAAAACTGGAAAATTCACAAATATGTGGAGATTAAGCAGTATGTTATTGAACAACCAGTGGGTCAAATAGGAAATTAAAAGAGAAATTGAAAAATACCTTGAGACAAATGGAAATGGAAATGTAACATATCAGAATTTGGGGGTGCAGCAAAAGCACTTCTGGGAGGGAAGTTCAGAATGATAAATGCCTACCTCAAGAAACAAGAAAAGTCTCAAATAAACCTAAATTTATACCTGAAGGAACTAGAAAAAGAAGAACAAGTGAAGCCCAAATTTAGTAGACGGAAGAAAAATTAAAGATTAGAGCAGAAACAAATGAAATATAGACTATAAACTTCAGCTTTAATATCATTATCGAGAGTTCAGTATTTGTTTATGACTCTTTGAGGTAAAATTTATATACAGTGAAGTGTACAAAATCGTAAATGTGCTGTTTGTTATATAACCCAGACTCCTATGAAAAATATTTCTACAAAAAATATTTCTGTACCCTGAAAGTACCCCATGCCCCTGACTGGTCAGTCCTGCCCTCACTCCCAGCTCCAAATATTACCTGTGATTTTTAGCACTGATTATAGTCGAGTGTTAGGAGTATTTGGAAGCTGGGGAGCTGCCTAATATGCTTCTCATCACGCTATAGGCATAGGAGCTTAGGGTAGTTTTTCTAAAAGAAATTTCGTAAATTTTGCATTTTCATAAAAATATAGTCACTCATTCAGCAAACATTTAGTTGCCAGATACCTTGCTAAATGCCGAGGGAGATGTTCTGGAATGAAATGAGTGTGGTATCAGCAAGACAAGAGCTCTGATAGAAATAGGCACAGGATGTAGTAGGGGCACAAAGGAGAGAGTGATTTAGTTCTCCCTGACTTGAGGGCAGAGGCAACAGTTGCCTCATAGAGGAGGTGATATTTGAGCTGCATTGAGGGAATGAGTTGGTGTTTGCTGGGCTTTAGTGGAGTGGGAGAGTGGGAAAAGGGCATTTCAATGTGAGCAAAGGCAGTGAGGAGGGAAAGAAGTTGGTGTGGTGGGAATGGTTTTGCTAGGCTGGAGCAAAGGCTACAGGAGATGAAGCTAGAGTGGTAGGTGGAGAGGACTTTGCATATCATGCAACTGACTTTGGTTTATTTCTATAGCTTATTTCCATTATATAGAATTCTAAGATTCTAAAGAGTAATTTTAAAGGTATATTTATTTATGAAGGGGATTATACTCAGATGAAATCATCAAGCAGTGCGGTTAGATGCTTAAGATTGTTTTATGATCAAATCAAAATCGTATTTCTTCTTTGTTTTATTAAATTGTAATTTTATATTTATATTCAACTCTTCCTTTCATCTCTCTAAAATGACAGGTAGTGTGCCAATATTTGAAAAATCCTAGTGTATCTGATTCACTGCTGCTGCAGAATATTTTTCAAGCTCTGAATGTGTATTACAATTATTCAGGCCAGGTGAGATGCCTGAATATATCAGAGACAGCAACCAGCAGTCTGGGAGCCCAGGGTTGGAGCTATCAGGTAAGTGTGTATAATTTTCCTAAGTGGAACTTACTTTTCACTGGTACAGTTGTGCTGTAACAGAGAATTCACAAGATTTTGTCACCTAACCTGTATCCAAATCTGGGCTTTGTTACCTTATACTTTGACACCATGGATAAGTTTCCTGATTCGTTCATTCATTAAATACCAAGTCAATTTGATATTTAATCATCACCAAATATTCTGAGTATTTACCACATGTCAGGCACTGTTCTAGGCTCCAAAGATACAAAGATAAGTAAGATGTGTTCTAATCATCAACTATAGCTTGATGGGACAGATAGGTGACTAAACTAATATTACAATAGATCTCGGTAAGTCCTATAAAGTAAGCATTTTATGGACACAGAAAAGACAGGGGGTCTAACTTGATTCTGTCTGAGCTTTTATTCCTTCATCTGTACAATGAGACTAGTAATAATAAAAGTAATACTTTCCCTCCAGAGTTGTTTTGAGGGTTAAACATGATAATACATGGGAAATAAAGCAGTTTGCGAAGAATGTGTAGCCCCAAATTCTGTTACTTCTCAGCTGAGCCTTTCTAGGAATAATGAGAGGTGGGGTGACATAGACATAAAGAACAGGGGCTCTGAAGCCAGACTGCCTGAGTTCAAACCCTGGCTTTGCTGCTTACGGGCTGTATAACTTTGGACAATTTATTTAACATTTTATGCCTCTTTTTCTCATTGGAGCCTCTCCTGGTTTGCTTTTTCAGGCCTGCACAGAAATGGTTATGCCCTTTTGTTCTAATGGTATTGATGACATGTTTGAACCCCGGTCGTGGAATTTGAAGGACTATTCCGATGAATGTTTTAAACTGTGGGGTGTGAGACCTAGGCCCTCCTGGATCACTACTATGTATGGAGGCAAAAACATCAGTTCACACACAAACATCATTTTCAGGTGAAGTTTTGCTGATCCAAAGAAAACTTTGGTTGACAGAGACATTTTGTAAAATGACTGAGAAAACAGAACCAGGAGAATGCTGCACAGTTAAAACAGTATAGAATGCAGTAGTGGTATCCATCATGTTTTTCTACTCCTTGAAAGACAGAGGATGTTGAGAAGTGATTTGATTTTATGCTCTATACCAGTATGCTTGAAGGCTTAAAAACAATAGTAACAATATTAAAATATTAAAAAAAATGCTCTCGAACACAAAATGAAGCATCATCTGGCGTTCTCAATTTGCCTTACTATTATTATTATTGTTATTAATGATAATACAAACTTTTCAGTATATATTCAACAAACACTTTTGAAGTACCCACTCTGTTCTGTTCCAGGCACTGTATGAGGCACTTTAAATAAACCACCTAATTCAACCCTCATAACAACCCTGGGAAGCAGTTGTTAGAGTGCCTTTTTTACTGAGGAGGAAAGTGAAGGTCACTGTGTTCAGTCACTTGCCAAAACTCATCCAGCTTTGTTTTAGTTACCAGGTGATAAAGCCAGTTTTCATCCTTGGCCTGACTGCAAAATCCATGTTTCTTCTTCTGTTTCACTGCTCCTTTTAGAAGTGCCATATTTGGTACTGGTTCTCTTTGGAGTTGATTGAGTAGACTCTATATGTATCTGATTGTGACTTCAAAATTTCCATGTTTTGGCTTGAACATTAGGTTGTCAGTTATTAAAACAGCAAGGATCCTCAGTTTTCTCTTCTGTAAAATGAGAATAACAATACCACTCACCCCATAGAGTTGTTGTGATGCTTTAAAGTGTTAATCCAGTGAAGTACTTGGCCCAGACTTGGCGAATGTATTTCCTTTAAAAAATATTTGTTGAATGAATAAACAGAAGTACACTCTTAGCCTTGCACTTTACCTTCAAAAGAGGACTGTCTATTTGTCCTTGAGTGTCCTTTCCCTTCCTCTTTGTTTCCTTTTCTTAAGACTCAGGAATCCTCCAAGAACCCTTCCCTGACTCCTTCAGGGAGGTTAGGTTTCTCCCACACTCTAAGCTCTCCTAAGGCCTGTGACTATTCCTTAGCACTGTGTGTGGAAGTTATCTGTTTCTATCTGTCCCATGAGATTGCGAACTTCTCAATGGCAGAGACTTTGTCTTAATCATCTCTGTGCCTTTAGCACCTGCTACAGTTACTGGCACTTAATGGATACCAAATAAATGTTCGTGCTGATAAGGATGAGGAATGATATAAAATTCAGGAAGTCTTCAGAGGCACGTGAAAGTTTAAAGGCAGGACTATATGAAGATGCTGGTTTATCTTTCTGCAGTGGCAAGTCTACTTTTAAAAAGAAATCTTTTCCCATATGCTGCTAGGTGTGAAGAATTCAGTATAAAATATAAGTTATTTAAAAATTCAAAATTCTACTACTTTTCTGAAGAAAGCACATTCTCAAAGTAAAGGAGCAGCCTTAGGTGTCTCTCTTCTGTCTACTTAGTGGCTACCAGCCAGAAAACTTTTCTGGTTGATGAATAAGAAAATGTCCAAGGAACCATGTGAAAAGTATATTTTATGTTCATATGTCTCTCCTTAAGTCACTTCACACAAATCCAACTGTGACTGCTTGTCTAGTTAAAAAATTCAGTCTGTTTTTAATTGTTGGATTGGAGATTTGTCTGTTAAGAGCCTGGGCTTTCAAGTCAGGGAGACCTGAGTGCCATTCTGCTTCTTTACCAAATTAGCTGCATGGCCCCAGGCAAATTGCCAATATATATGCTAGATATAATGGCTGTGTGACAGGGTTACTTCAAGAAGTAGATAGATTATCATAGAAGTGAGCACTATTAGGAGTGGCAGAGATTTTGTTCCTGGTTGAATCACCTGTGCCCAATCAGTACCTTACACATAGTGGGTACTCAGTAAACATGTGTTGAATGAATGAGGACTTAATAGTAGCTATTAATAGTTCCATTTCAGCAGTTTTCTTATTTTACAGTGATTTTGTTGAAAGGATTAATTTTTTTCCCAACCCCAATTGGTAAGAAATTATCCTACCACTGGTCATTTTCAGTTATTTAAATATAAATCCAAAAAGTCCCTCAGAAGCTGATTAGTGTAACATTATTTCTTAGGCAAATTAATTATTGCCAGCAATTAAGTGAGGCTCACTATTGG
Source organism: Camelus dromedarius (assembly GCF_036321535.1). Lineage (NCBI taxonomy): Eukaryota > Metazoa > Chordata > Mammalia > Artiodactyla > Camelidae > Camelus > Camelus dromedarius. The sequence goes on along the minus strand of NC_087447.1, from coordinate 55,580,409 downwards.
GAATTTTATCCAGGCATCTAGATTCTATTGTGATAGCCAGTTTTTTGTTTTTTTGTTTTATTTTTCCTGTAAATTTCCCAGTGACTGGTTTAGCTTTCACATGTCTAAGACCAAGAAATTCAAGTCCATGTGCATCTTAGGTCTCTCAGCAACTCCAAACACTGTTGCTAAGCCACTAGGCTGATTTCAGATGACCTTTTAAATCAAATGCAGTTTGCTTATTATGTGGCTGTTGGGATAGCTTTTTTGTTTTGCAAATAATGGAGAGTTTCCTATCTGGGTTGGTCCTGTCAAATTAGAATAATGATAAAGGCCGTTTGTTCATGTAAGAGAATCCAACTCCTTGTGTAGTTTACTTTAAAATTTATCTGGTAGTTGAAAGCTAAGGCTCCTATTTTGCATGTATGTTTTCCTTCTTGTTTTTAACAAAACCAAAAAAAGTACATTTTTGGAGTGATTTTCTTTTCCAGTAATAATGTTATCCAGCTGCAATTGAATTAATTTTTTTTTAAGAAAAATGTAGTGAAAATAGAACAGGGATTTTAAACTTGTATTTCAAACACACATATATTTAATGTACCTAAATGCTTATTTCTCCTTTAATTTGTACACTTACCTAGAAAATTGATTGCATTAGTTTTCTGACCAAATTTCTGTGAGAAATGCTGTCATGTCCCTTTTCATGATTCACTTAACTCTTAGAAGTATTAACACTTTGCATGCTGGTAGAATAAGATAATGATTATAATAATACTGCACATTCATGTAGTATTTTATAGTTTATACCTTACTTCCACATATATTATTCAACGTAGCCTCACAGTATTTCTGTGAGTGAGGGGCATTATCTTTTTTTAAAAATGGGTTTTGGGTTTTTTTTTTTTTTTTTTTTTTTTGTTAATACATACCAGAATTGAGGTTTAGAGGGATCAGGTGACTTACTGAAAGTAATATGGCTTACTAGGGTTTAAAACTTAGATCTGCTTAGTTCATTGTTCTTGCCAGTATTACACATAGCTGAAGGTCAGTCTCTATATATTTATATTAATCACTTATATGAACTCTGCTTTTCCAGAGTACTTTAAAAAGTAATGAAGTGATTTACATGTTCCTGAACTTGCATAATGTATTTATAGATCTCTTTTGTGTAGGGCATCTGATATAAGGCAACAGACAACTAGACACTTACATTCTTTTTTCATTCATTCAGTAAATATTTGTGTGGCTCCTACTGTGTGCCAGGCATAGAGGATACAGTAATAAAACAGACAAAAATTCCTGCCTTTGGGGGAGTTCTAGTTTGAGAGATGGGTGATAAACAAGATAGCACCTATAAACATGTTAGAAGGAGGTACATACTGAGGGGAAAAAAACTAAACCAGGGAAGAGGGCTGTGAAATGTTGGTGAGGTTAGGGGGAAGTTTGACATTTTAGATGAGGTGACTAAGGAAGACCTCACCAAGGGGCGACTTTTGAATAGTGATCTGGAGGAAGGAGCTAGCTAGTCATGAGTTTGGTGGGGTGAGAATTCTCCAAACAGGGAGGTAAGCAACGGCAAAGGCCTTGAGAGGTAGATGTCCCAGCATATTCTCGTCCAGGTACAGTGAGAAGGTCAGTGTGGCTGGAGTGGAGTTAATGAGGGAGAGAGTAGGCGGAGATGAAATCAGAGAAGCCATAGAGGGCCTGGATCTATATAGAGACTTATAGGTCCTACATGTTTGATTTTTACTCTGAATGAAATGGGAAAACTTGGAGTGTTTTGAGCAAAGGAGTGACATAATCTGATTCAGGTTTTAACAGGATCAGATTGACTGCTCTATTGATATTAGATTGCAGGGAGACAGCAAGAAGATCAGTTAAAAGGCTATTCAGGCTAGAGATAATGGTGACTTAGACCAGAGCAGTTGCACTGGAGAGGGTGAGATGTGTTCAGATTCTGGTTATATTTGAATATACAACTGACAGGATTTGTTGACAGATTAGATATGAAAGGGAAAGATTGAAGAATAACGGCTTTTTGGCCCAGCAGCTGGAAGGATAAGGTTGTCATTAACAGAGATTGGGAAGATAGTGGAAGGGGCTGGTTGGGAGTTGGAGAGTACCAAGAACTGTTTTGGACCTGAAAATATGAAATGTCTAGTTAGACATCCATGTAAAAATGTCAAGTATACAGTTGAATTTTGGATCTGAAGTTTAGAGGAAAGGTCCTGGCTAGAGATATTATTTGATAGTCATTTGTGTATAGCTTGTACTTATAGATGATTATGCAAATTATGGAAATAATTTCATGTATCTGCTAATGTAACCTTGAAGATATGTTATTTCAGGCTTTGTGATAATATCAGCAAAATGCAATGTGCATTAAACAAATGTCAGAACACATATTAAAATGTTATGTAAGTGATTTCAGGTGATATGTAGATAAAGCTATACCAAGAGCTGCTGTACAGGGAAAGGGACCTAATACCTGCCATGGGCCAGGTACTTGAATCCAGGTATTTCAGCCGCTGTTGTATCCTGAGGAATTTAAGCTTCCAGGAAATTAGGAAGATGAGAGGCAGACCTGAGACTAGAACCCAGGATGTATGATCCCAAAGTTCATACTCTGCACCACACAAACCAGGAGAGTAAATGCTGTTGATTTCCATGAAATGCTATGTAGTATAAAACGAGCATTAGAATAGGGTTACAGGAGTTTATATCTCAGAGGCTTGATTTGAGCTAAAGTCCTGAGTTTGTATCTTAGAGGCTTGATTTGAGTAAGCCTTCTAACTTCTCTGGGCATTAGTTTTCTCATCTATTAAAAGAATTGTAATTAAACCTACTTCACATGATTGCTATAATGGTCAAATGTGAATGGCTTTTAAACTCTAAATCAGTCTATTCATGTGTGTATTGATAATGCTAGGGGAAAATTTGATTTACAATAGCATCAAGAATGAAATACTTAGGAATAAGTTTAACAAAAGTGCAAGGCATACACACTGAAAACTACAAAACTTTGTTGGAAGGAATTAAAGATCTAAATAAATGGAGACATCTCATGTTACGGAAGAAATAATATTGTTAAGATGTCAATCAATACTCTACAAATTCATCTACAGATTCCATGCAATCCCTATCAAAATCTCAGCTGACCTTTTTTTTTTTTGACAAGGTGAATGGACTTTTTTTTTTTTCAAAAAAGATGTACAAATGGCCAATCAGCACAATAAGAAAATACTCAATACCATCAGTCATTTGGGAAATGCAAATCAAAACCACAGTGAGATTTCATTTCATACCTACATAGGATGATATAATAAAAAAGACAGGTAGTAAGTGTTGGTGAGGATATAGAGAAAATTGGAACCCTCATATGCCACTTGTGGAAATATAAAATAGTGTAGTCACTTTGGAAAGCAGTTTGGCAGCTCATCAAAAGGTTAAGTAAACATATATCCCAGAAATTTCATTCCTAGGTATATACCCAAAAGAAATGAAAAATTCATCCACACAAAAACTTGTACATAAATGTATGTAGGAACAATATTCATAATAGCCAAAAAGTGGAAACAATATAAATGATGACTGGATAATCCATATGTAATGGAATATTATTTGGAAATAAAAAGAAAAAATGTACTGATACATGCTACAACATGGATGAAACTTGAAAATATGTCAAAGTGAAAGAAGCCAATCACACACAAAAAAGACTATTGTATAATTCCATTTATAAGAAATTTCCAAAATAGGGAAATCTATGGAGATAGAAAGTAGATGAGTGGTTACCTGAGACTGAGAGTGAGGGGATGTAGTAGAGGGAAATGAGGATTTGACTACCAATGAGTGTGGGTTTCTTTTTGGGGTGATAAAAATGTTCCAAAATTGATTGTGATGATTGGTTGCACAACTGTGAATATACTAAAAACCATTGAATTGTACAAGTTAAATGTACATTTAAATGTTCATTTTGTGGGAGATGAATTATAGCTCAACAAAGCTGTTAACAAATATAATGCTGTCTGTGGTTGTGTTGGCTTTTTATTAAGCTAAACTAAATATCCTGTTTCAATGATTGATCCTGTTTACATCATTCCAGCGTATGTTGTATAAACCAGCCAAAACTTATAACCTAATAGCATTTCCTTAATTTTAAAGCTAATGTTAAAGGAGGATCTTTGAGTAATGCCCAAATTTTCTGATTCTAGGATTAAGGGTTTTTCAGTTCTACTACCCTATTTCCCGAAGTACTATACTAAGAGGGAAATATTGTTTAGAAAAATGCAGTGTTTTTTTTTTTCTAAGAGCTAAGAGATAATTAGCATTTTTAAATATGGGAGTTTTTCTTTATCACGTTGGTAGTTGTATCCTAGGAAAGAAGGAAACTGGCTTTAATGGAGGAACTCCTATTGTGCCTGACACTTACTAAATAAATGTACCATCTGATTAACCTTAAAGCAACCTTGTGAGGTAGACTTTGTTAACTCCACAGATGAGAAAACGGAATCAGGTAACCTGTATAAGATTCCAGTCCCACCTTCACCACTCATTGCTTTTGAGTGATGAAGGCGGGACTGGAATTCAGTCTTCTAAATTCCAAGTCCCAGTGCAATCTAGGTTGATTCATGGTGCACCACCTTCAGTCTTCTCTGGTCCTATTCTTGTACCTGTTTGCAGAAATATTGTCAAACTCCATGATGAAGCACCTTTCTGTATGACAGATTAAATCCTCAGATCAAACCTCTCAGGTTATGAGCTTATAATTTTAGGTGTTATGCATATAATAGGTTTCTCCTATCTTATCTGTGTATAGATATGAAAAACTAACAATCTTTTATTTTTTTTCTTTCCCTCACTTAGCAATGGTGAACTAGACCCCTGGTCAGGAGGTGGAGTAACCAAGAATATTACAGACACCTTAGTTGCAATCGTCATCCCAGACGGGGCCCATCATCTAGATCTCCGAGCCAACAATGCCTTTGATCCCACAAGTGTGCTATTAGCCCGCTCCTTGGAAGTTAAACACATGAAGCAGTGGATCAAAGATTTCTATGCCAGTCTGGGAAAGAAACACGGAGTAACTTTTGATCACTTTTAGTTTCTTCTTTTAAGTTCATTCCACCCACATTTCCATTCACTTTGATTTTCTGTACATAATTACTTTCCCTTGTTTATCATTAGATTTGGTGGGACAAAGGTTGAGATAGAAGAGAACAAGATGGTGTTGATAGTAGCCATCCCACCGCCTGGATCCTCGCCACCTTCGCACCATCTCCAGGAAGAATCTCTTCATGAAAGCTTCCCCGAAGCATCAATGGCCTACAGAACTGGAACAAAGTGTTGACTGCCTTTCACAAGAGGGAGAGTCACTTCCTTTGTTTCTCTGAAAGCAGGGATTTCTCTTGGTTTTGAAGTTGAAGTCTCTTTGGCCCATTTGTCACTCCTCCCTCCTCTACCCTCCCAAAAGGAAAAGCAGAAGATGGATAAAAATGATGTAATTGCAGCTGGTAGGAAGCATATCCAATGCCAAACCAGGAAATGGGAGCAATTTCTTTTGTACTTGATTTAACGACATTTGACTATGCTGTAAATAAAGAATAGGGCTGGACCTTATACCTGTGTGTTGCTTCTGAAGCTCCCTCCAGCTGTTGGGAATGCCCTGTGTCCTGGGCTTGGCTGTTTTTGGGAAGTCCATTAATTTTTTTCTCTTCTACTTGGCAGCTTTTCTTAGTTCTGGGATATTTGCCACTGTGGTACTGCCAGTAAGAAATTTGGCCTTTTTCTGCTCCATTTCTCTTTGTTTCTAAGGTTAGTTTTGTGGTAATTTGGTTACATTTTGCCAGTTTAGGAAATGACTCTGTTTTCTTTTTCTTTTTACATCTGAGCAAGCTTTTATATGCTGTGATCACTGATGATACTTCAGTAAGAAGCCTTTAAAAATGGATGAATCAGCTATTCAGAAGGTAGAATATAGTTATGTTCAGCATTTTGTTTTTTGAATTTTATTTTCTGGTGGTTGTTACTGCTGTCATTAAAGCCAGAAGTGTCAGGACACTTAAGAGGCAGGTGCACAAGAACTTTTCTGTATGGCTTCCAAAAGACAAGCTGACTAATTCATGCAGGCAGCATATTTGACGTTAATAAATGGCCAAGCCGTTTCTATTTCCAAGGGGTTGGCTTCTTTCAAGCAGTTCTTACACTGAGACCTTTCTTTAGAAGAGCTTTTCTAGGATAACAAATAGGGTTGGATCAAAACCTTTCAGGGACAGAGAGACAGACTAACAGTTTCTACTCTGTTGAAAGATTTCTTTTTCCTTATTTCTTTTTATTTTCTCTCAATTTTTTTTCCCTTCACTCTGTTTTGGGAACATTTCTTGCTTTTTAAAAATTGTGTCTTGAGCTTGATTATTTCTAAAGCACTTATTTATTTTTTTTCTATAAAATGCAGATGTAATGTTTATTCTTGAGTGGGAGACTGAAATATTTCCCTACTTTCCCTGGCATCTGGGAGATACAGAAAAATCTTTGTCTGGTTTCGGAAGCCCTAGTTCTCATTGTAATCAGTTGTCCATCAAAGCATTTGGTCACTATTTTTATTTCTGCATCAGAGGAAAGTCTGCTGGGGTAGGAATTAAAGGGTCAAAACAATACTAGTTTGTTTTTTTTTTTTGCCATCTAAGAAGTTATATAATGCAGGGTTTATGGGCTTAATGGAGGATATTCTTGCTATTTATTTTAGGCTACATGAACTTCAGGATATTTTCCTTAAAACTTTTTTTACTTAAAATCTTTAAAATACTTTGCCACTTCATTTAATATTGATTGTTTGGATAAGTTGCATTTTTGTGAAGAGAAAAATTGCCAAAAATGACTATTTTTTTTTCAAGTATAATTTGGTTTTAAGTACATGGTTTTTTTTTTTTTTCTATGTACGTTTCATGGCAGATAGCAACCTTAACCAAAGTTGGCCTAATTATAATATATTAAAATTTAATTTTAAATTGAAAAAGAATTAGAACATCAAATAAGCCTTATTATTTAAATCATCTGATCTTCTAATTAATAGATGATTCTTTTGAAAGACCAGGAAAGAGAGACATAGAGAGTTGGGGGTGTTTTTATTTTTTTGTTTTTGTTACTATAACTACCTAGAGTCAATGGGTAGAGCTAAAGAAATTTAAAGAGTTATTTCTTAAGAGACCCATAGAGTCAAAAGATTATCCAGAGGAGCCATGTCTAGTCTGGCATATTAGAGAGTTCTGAGGACGTTTCAGATGTCATACAATCCAGCCACATCACCTGTAGGAGATGGCATTGTAGTCCAGATAGAAGGGACTTTTCTAAGGCCTCATAGCTCATTTTTAGCAGAACCAAGCTTTGAATCCAGGTTTGTTTGTTGTTGCTGTTGTTTTGTTGTTTTTACTTTATTGGTTTAGTTAGATCCTTATTTGAATTCAAGCAACAAAACCTCACCAAACGATCTTAAGCAAGAGAGGGAACTTACTGAAGTTATGCAGGAATAGCTCCAGGACTTGGGTAACTGGGAATTGTGAAGGAATGGAATTGTGGTCTGGAAAGTCATTAAAAGTTAAGACTGCTACTTTCTGTTTCTCTCACTTACAACAGAGGTCACCAGTTGTCAGCCTGTGAGTAAAATTTTTTCCTCAGATATTTATAGTTTGGCTAGCAGACTAGAGTGTGTATGTGCATCAGAATTACCTGAAGGGCATGTTAGAACATTGATTGCTGAGCCCCACCCTAGAGCTTTTAATATGTCTTGGAGTGGATCCTGGAAGGTTGGACTTCTAACAGGTTTCTAGGTGATGCTGGGGGACCGCATTTGAGAACCACTAGTTAAAAGAGAATTCAGATTTGAATTCCTTCAGACAGGGCATGTCCCTTCAGTTCCCCTCATTCCTTTTGTCCTACCTAATCCCATTTAAGTACAGGAACTCTGCCTAACACTTCTTTTCCCATGGCTGCTTCATCTCTGCAGACCAGCTGCTGCTTCTCTTCTTGCAGAAGGCCCATGATGTCTTCCCAGAATGGTGTCCTCAGGCCCCTAAGGCTGCATCACCTCACAAGCCCACAGCTATCAGGTAGTTAGGGAGGGACAAGTTCATAAAAACATGACTTCAGAGATACACTGTTTAGGATGGAGGAAGAGCAGTTCAAACAACTCAGTACATAATCTGTCACTCAGTGTTTCTTGGAAAACAGGTGTCCAGTGAAATGCTAATTACTTATGTAATAGAAAGATCCATAGTAAAGCAAGTTTGGAAAATGATGGGTTAAACAAAGTTGAATAGTTTTTTTTTTATCTGTAAATATACATTGTGACTTTCCAAAATGGTAGTCAAGAATACAGTTTTTGCTACTCTTACTCACAGAGCATCTCCAAGGCATAAGATGTTCTGGAACCTGGAGGATACAATAGTAAAAAAGCAAACACAGTATCTGTCCTAATAAGGTTTACATACCAGTGGGAAGAAGGCATGTGATGTCAAATTATACAATGAATTGTTACAATTGTGAGTGCTATGAAGAGTAGGGGTTATTAGGACATTTAGCAGGGAATATTCTGAACCAGTCTGTAGAAGTAAGAGAATGCTTTTTTGAGATGTGACATTTTAGCTGTTATCTAAATGATAAATAGGGGCTACACTAGAAGAGGAGCGGAGAAGACGGCATGTGCAAAAGCCCTGAGTGTAGCATATTCAAGATAGCAGATGACCACAGAGGAAGTGATGTAAGATGAATCTGGAGACGTGGGCAGGAAGAAAGCTCATTCAAGTAGATGCTGATCGGGACTGATATAGGAGACCCCTACTATCATTCACCAAGTAAGAGAAAAAGAGCTTTGACTAGGGTGGTAGAGGTGAAATGAGAAGTGGATGAATTTGAGAGAGGTTGAGTAAGGAATGTCAGTGGGATTTGGTGATAGGTTCTATTTGAGATATGAGTTGGGCAAGTGTCAAAATTGATTTCTTACTTGTGCACTTGGATGGATGCCATATACTGGAAAGAGAGCCCCACAAGATTTGGCAGGAAGATTATGAGTTCAGTTCAGTTTTGTCATACTGAGTTCTATGCATTTTTGAAATAGTGAAATGGAGCTAGCTGTCAAGTAGGACTGTTGGATGTAAAGATCTGAAGCACAGATCTGGAGAGCTATAGTGAATAGATGGTATTTGAAATGTGGGTTGTGAGCTCAAGGAACTAGTGTTCAGGAAATACACTTCAGGAGCTGCTCCTATACTGTATCTACCATGACAATTCTTAAGAAAACCCTAAACAACCTAATTCTCCAACAACTGTAGTACATATGACTCCTCTGAGCCCACTCACCACTTGATCCCTGGTATAGCCTTTGCCAAAATTGGGACCTACCTCCCTGCACTCATTTCCCATTCTTACTGCTGCCTTTCCCTTTCCTAATACCCTGCACTTCAGCCACACCAAACTTTCTATTACTCTGAAATACTGTTCCTCTGCCTAATATTCCTTTCTCATCACTACCCTCCAATATGTTTCCACTGGTAAACATCTATGCTTCTTTCAAAGCCCAGATCAACTTGATTATCTCCCCTGTGAAGTCGTTCTCAGTTTTCCTAAGGGAGTAGTTCTTTTTTATCTATGATCTCACAGAACAAGGTTCACACCTAGCATGTCAGCTAAGATGTAAACTTCATCAGGGTGGAGATTGTCAGTCTTGTTCATTTCTGCATCTCCAGTACTTTTCAACAGTGCTTGACCACCTCTAATTTAGTACACATACCCCTAGGTGTAATATATTGCTAAATGTTCTCACCCTCTTTTTAGGAATTCCAGGCTCTCTGAAAGGAGAAACTATGTCTTATTTCTTCTAGTAATCAGCATCTAGTAATGGCATGGGGCCTGGCTGCCGATCTCAGTAGGCCCTCCATAAGTTTATAAGAATGGATACTTTCCAGGGTGGAAAGGCCAAGTTTCCCACCCATCTCTGTAGCCAAGCATCTTTCACAGCTCTGATACGCTCATGGGACCTGCCCTGGGGCTGCCTGGATTTTGAAAGGTATTTAATATCTCTAAAACTTGGACTTACTAATTTTTCCTCACTTCAACCACACATACCCTGGTTTCCCTCTTCCACTCAATCAGCCTGGCACTTTTGTCAAAGGAGCTGAAGGTAACTCTACCTTGATGTTACATGGGAATAGAACACTAAAATCTACCCACTACTAGTGAGCCACTTTACAATGCAAGGGGATGAAGGAAGAGGATGGTTCCAATAGATTTTGCTGCCTAATAGTGGAGATAGAAGGATAGAAGCTTACAATAGCAGAGCTGGAAAGCAGTCTTAGGATCATTTAATTCTACATGTCTTTTCAACATGGCTAACATCTTTAATAAGAAGCTTAGATCTGGAGTGTGAAAGTTACTTGCCCAAAGTCATACAGCTAAATGTTTATTATTTGCTTTTAAATTTTTGTCATACCTGGTTCTGAAAGGATTTCAGATAATCTAAAGATAATGAGCACAGCATAAGTGGGACAGAGGAGACTTAAAAGAGATAGAGATATAAAATGGATCTAGGAATGCAAACCATAAAGCAGCATTTATCAAACAGTTTCCACAGAATGCTAGTAAGGCCAGATGATAGTGAGTGTTACATAGAAAAGAGTTATATGATCAAACTGCTTAAACATAGTTGAAATAAATTTAAACAGGTTATCTTTATTGCAGAATCTCAAAACTTTGATATGCCATGTGCATTGTAAATCAACAAAAATGTGACATTTCCCAAATTTATTTGATCTGAAAGCCTTTTTTCCCAAAAACATTTGAGGAACTAGTGCTCTGCCTGACACCCACTGGGAAATGCTGCCATGGAAATCTGTACATTTTCTGAAGATGGAGACCAGGAAAATTTGGCTCTAAGCTTCCTATCAGCCATCTGCAAAGAGGAAAACAAAGTCAGTTAAACAGTTCTCACTGTGCTTAATAAAGTCAGACCAATAAACCTGGGAGAAGCCTAGGCAGGAACTTCCTGAAAGAGCCTCAGAAAGAGGAAAATTATAATGTAATGAATGTGATCTTCTACTTTTCTACACATATTGCTAAATTTAACTGTATTCATTCTTGTATGATCATTCAGTATAAAAGAAAGTCGTAACATTAAATTATAATGATCATTTCATAGTGAACTAATGAAATAGTCTGCTGGTATGTATATATATTGAAGTGCGTGTGTATGTATTGCTACTTAGAAGGCTTAATCTAGAAATAGATTTTTCAGTGTCTGGAAGAACAGTTTCAGCCAAAATTTTGCCAGATAGATGTTTACTGGCCAGTTTAAATGCCACTGCAGGTAGTTGACTAGGGGGAAGGAATGATGTTTTGTAACACAGATGAAGTAGTTTGAAAAACTACTTCTGAATCTACACAGACATTTGAGTCTAGTATTAACCCTATTTGGCTCATGGATGAATTATGGCACCAACAGTAGCTCACCAGCCACGTGGAGGCAGAGCAGAGACAGGGAATCAGATGATTCTATGCAGAGATGTTTGCATCTGTTACCAAATTTCCTCTTTGGCTTTGGGAGAGTGGTTTTAACCATTTTTCTTTGTTTTGTAGCTCCTGAAATCTAGATGTAAGTAGCCATCAAAAGACATGCAGAAAACCATCAATCAGTAACTCCAAGATATTAAGCTCCAGATGGAACTTTTTGCTCAAGTGGTATGTAAGGTGCTATGATACTGAGAGTGTACAGTAAGTGCCCTTGAATAAGTTCAGTACACTGCAAGTAGCCAGATGATTTGACAAATGGCTTCCTTTTTTTTTTTTTTAATCAATTAAGGCTATCAGATTATTCCTGTTTTAGAAATCTCATGGCTGACAGAAGACATTTTGTATAGTATCGTGTTATCAGTTTATTTGGTCAATCTATCTACCTTCAGAATGGAAGGTACAATTATAAAGCAGTAAACCATCTGCTTTATCTTTAAGGAACTCATGGTCAGATTTACACCATCTCTTTTGTCTTCTTTTCTGGTGCCACAAAGCCCTCACCTGCAGGAATTTACTCTTTAGGTCTAAGCCAGTGGTTTTCAACTGGTGTCAGTTTTGCCACCCAGGGATATTTGGCACTGTCTGGAGATGTTATTGGTTATCACAACTTGGTTGTGATGGCGGGGTGGGGAGTTGCTCCTGGCATCTAATTTAGTAGAAATCTTCCAGTGCAAAGGACAGGCTCCCACAAGAAAGAATTATCTGGCCCCAAATGGCAATAGTGTTGGTATTGAGAAACTCTAGTCTAACCTAAGTCTTCTCTATTATAATTTAAGGTCCTTTCTTCAAGTTTTACCCTGCAAAGGAGATGAAAGACTGATTGTTAATTCAGTTCATCCAATGGTCTTGTACTCTAAGCAACACAATAGCACAAAGATTAGCACAGACACATTCTTCTCTAAAATTTAATAACCTTTATTTTGAAGACTGATTCTTAAGTTACTCCTTGAATTTCTCTTCCCTGGGCCAAATAACTGCAATTCTTTGGGTTGTTTGTTCATTTATCATTTGTTCATTCAAATGTTTATTCAATAGCTACTCTATGCAGTACAGTGTTAGGTAGTGAGAATTCAAAGGCAACGCCCTATTGTTTTGTTATTGTTGTTGTTGTTTAGCCTTATTGTCTTTAAGAAGCTCAGTGTTAATGGGGAGAGATGGTCACAATGTCAAATGATTAAGTACAATGGGCCAAGAATTTGTGTTGTGTTCAGGATGCTGTGGGAGCATGAAAGCTGAAGTAAATGAATTCATCCTGGAGGTTTGAGGAAGGCTCTAAAGGAGAAGTAGCATTTAAATTGAGACTTGAAAGATGGAAGTTTGCAGGGTGGATGAAGCTTGGTGAGAAAGGCAATAAAAGCACTATTCTTTTTTAAAAAAATTATATTATACGATTTTTAAAGATTACTTTCCATTTACAGTTATTACAAAATATTGGCTATATTCCCTGTGTTATACAATACATCCTTGAGCCTATCTTACACCCAGTGGTTTGTACCCTGCCCCCAGGTGGTAACCACTGGTTCTCTGTATCTGTGAGTTTGCTTCTTGTATGTTATATTCACTAGTTTGTTGTATTTTTTAGACTCCATATATAAGTGATACAATACAGTATTTATCTTTCTCTATTTGACTTATTTCACTTAGTATAATGTCCTCCAAGTCTATCCATGTTGCTGCAAATGGCAAAATTTCATTATTTTTTTATGGCTGAGTAATATTCCATTTTGTGTGTGTGTGTGTGTGTGTGTGTGTGTGTGTGTGTGTGTGTATCACATTAAAAACACTATCCTTTAAAAAATATTATCAAGCAGCCATTGTATACCAAGGGTTAAGTACCAATCATGTTACTGTGAAAAAACAGGCATATTTCCTGTCACTATAGGGGTTATAAAAAAGTAAGCCAAAAGAAATCCCCCTTTAATGTTTGTATCATAGTTATAGACCTCAGAATTCTGCCACCTTCCTTTTCTCATTTGAGCTCCTAAACATCCCTGTGTGGGAGACAACACAGATGTTACCTACCTCCATTTTATAAAGGAGGACCAGGAGGCCAAAAGAAATGACTTTTCCACCCCTAACCACTAGCCACAGATCTAGTAAATGACAATGGTCTCTCTGATCCCAAATCCTGTGCTTTTCTATTCTTTTTTGATTCTAAATGCAATTTCCTGTGGCAGAGAGGCAAGCACGCTTTTTCCTACCCCCCTCCTTGCCCTGCTGTCTTCATCTCTGTCTTAACTTTAGGTCCCAATGCTGAAGAAGTTTTCCAGTTTTCCCAGTTCTGATTGCTGAGAGATTGCCAAGGGGAGGAAGGAGTGAGAATTGCCACTGTCCATTTTCAAAATAATTTCTACCTCGATTTCCCAAGTTTTTTGAGGAATAAGGAAAACTGAGATGTGGAACAGAAAATCCCTTTTGTTTGTCTTGGTGTTTGATAATGTATGCAACCTCTCTGGGTGGTTTAAGCGGTTTAGGTACTTTCTATAAAAGGGATCTTTTAATGACAAAACTAATGTGATTATCTGAGTGAGTGTGAGAGGCGTATTCAAGGCTTAAAGAAAATCTGTTAGAATAGCTGAATGTATCTGCTTAATCCTTTCTCTAATGTGGCTGAACAATGCTCTGGGAAGCCATTGGTCCGTTCTTTCTTCTAGTAAATGCCTGTCTCCAGAGGTAGGGACTGTTTGCAGCTTTTGATTCCCTTACGCTTCACCTTCTCAGCTGCACAAAAGCACAGGAAAGGCCTGGAGGAGCCCCAAGCACTGGCAGAAACTGAGTGTCTCCTGAGTGCTGAGGGCAAAACGTACAGCACATGCATGCTTTCTCCATGAGGGTGTGGAGAAGTGAGGGCTGCAGTCATCAGCAGGAATGGCATCTCCAAGAAGGGCCCTATTCTCAGCGCCTGCTTTCATTGGGTGCTAGGTGAGGGATCACTTTTGGAAGCTTAAAATCTTACACTTGAATTTGAAAAGTAGCTGAGCTACTCTTTTTTTTTTTTTTTTTTTTTTGAAAGAGAGGTGGGCAATGGTATCACAAGAGGGGAGAAAATTGCCACAGGTTTGGGTTCTGCAAGTTGCTCTGTGACTTTGGGACAAAATCAAATTCTTCTGAGTCTGTTTCTCTCATTTGTGAACTCAGGATAATAATACCTGCCACATAAACTCACTGTGAGAACCAAAGTGAAAATGTGAAGATGAATGTGAAAGTGTCACAGCCAATCTAGAGCATGATCAGATAAGATGTACACTTTTATTTTTATTTTATCTTACTTTATTTAAAGCATTATTTTTAACTCTTTTTCTTTTAAGAATACCTTTCTTTTCTAAATGTATAATTCAGTTTAACTCAACAAAACGTTTGTTCACTAAGTATGTGCTAGGCACTGTTCTGGGAATACAGATATTAGTAAGTCTTTGAACTTTAAGGAGGTCATAGTCTTGTAGGGTAGGCAGGCATATAAAATTCAGCTTGCTAAATATGCATTAGAAGTGATTAATTTTTCTTGGAGGGGTCTATAATAATAGCTAAATCTTATACAGTGCTTATTATTTGCCAGGAGCTGAGTTAGATGCTTTGCTTAAGTTACTTCATTCAGTTCTTATGCCCTATGGGGTAGGAACTGTTACGCCCATTTCTCAAGTGAGGAGACTGAGGCTTGGTCAGATCAATTAAGTCACTTTTCCACAATAGTGGATAGTAGGCCAAATTACAGTCCCAAATCTGTTTGACTTTACAGTTTAAATTCTTACTCATTGTGCTGTACTGCATCTTAAGTCAAGGAAGACTTCCCTGAGGAGTTAACCGTAGATGGGTTTCCAAACAGAATTAGAAGTTTTCCAGAGAAGAAAGGGCATTCCAGGCAGATGGAATAGCATAGGTTAAAAAACCCATGTTGGCTAGAAAAGCATTTGTGCAGAGAGGAACCAGAAGCAGTTTGTGATTATAGTGGAGTGGGCAGGTTGGAACAGTAAGTAGGGTTTATGATCTCTCACGCTGCACCTTTGTGGAAAAAGTATGTAATTATTGATTTTAATTAATGACTTGATTTATACCTTGTTTATCAAAAAGGGTTTTGCAGTAAAGTGAGGACAGTTGCCACTTTTATGGTGCAGAATCACAAAATATACTTCCCATTTTAGAATCAGAAAACTTTTATGATGGAACACACTTAAGAGACCATGGACTCACTCTGTGCAAGAGGAAATCAAGGCTGAATGCTTGTGAATGTCTTAATCAAGGTTATAAAGCAGTTTAATCAGCTGAACCAGGAATATTTGTGTTTTTTCGATGGATTATGGAGTTAAAGTGAACAGTAAGTGAGAGTTATAGGATTATCTTCAGGTGCACTTATAGAAATTGGTGAATTGAAAAGAGGGAGAGATGAAGTAAATAATTCCAGTGAAAAGGAATAAAGTCCTTAGCCGAAGCTGTAGGTTTCCCACTGGGAAACGTCATGACAGCTCTCTTTGGTGAGTGGTGTTGGGTATGTAAGTAAGTGTCTTGGCTGAGCTGACGCTGGGAATCGGGTTTGCCTGGAAAGCAGAGTTAGGGGATATCTTCCTACATCTGTTTGTTGATTCTTTTGGACTGCTTTAAATGGGGGCCTGGTACAGATGTGGGCTGGTTCTTGTTCTCACTGAGCTCACAATCTCAGTGAGAAAGATAGGACAGGGAAGAGAACAGGTAATTGCAACCAACTGAAATTAGTCATAAAAATAAGGTACAGGATGCTATGGCAGCCCTGAAGGGACGTGAGTAACCTGACTATGTTCTGGAGGGGTGACGAAAAGCCTCCTTGATGAGGAGGAGGGGAGATAGTGACATGGGAGGTAAAATCTGAAGGACGAGTTAGAGAGTAATGAAGGGGAAGGCAAAGAGTGCTCTAAATAAAGGGAACAGTTTATGCAGATCTCCCAAGGGAAGAGACCACTGCATTTGGGAAAATTAACTTGAACGTACCATTCCCATTTGGCATAGCCGAAATGTAGTGTGTGAGGTGGGAGAGACATCAGTTTTTTCTCTGACCTTTCCTTCCCCAATATGCAAGGTTACATATACAGGCAGTTTACTAGAGAGTATCACAACTCTGACAAAAAAAAATCAAAATACTTTCGGGAATACAGAGAGCAGGTGCTGACGTCCTGGGAGCACACTAAATGATGGCACAAAACAAAAACTCTAATATTCCCCCTCCCCATCCCACTGACCTGAGAACCAGCCTTTCCAAAGGAGCTACTTCTCACCTCTAAGACAGAAAACAAAAGGCATGAAATCAATGCTCTGAATGTAAACTAGACAAATAAATGTCAGGGCAGCAGGAGGGAGCAGCAATAAAGTGAGCAGGCCTGAGTGATGGTGGTAACCTGCTGAATTCTCAGGTCACAGAGTAATTTACTGACTGGTCCTAGGCCACTAGATAATTATCTGGGCAGCCCTGATTCTGTGCAAAGCCTCCTGCTGCTTATGTTATTAATACCAGCAGCAATCAGCAGGTGTTGGTGGGAGCAGAGAAGAGCAAACTGAGTCCCCAGGCTGCTGAGTGAATGCAGAGGCACCTGCCAGGGCCCCCTGAGCTGGGCCTCACCAGGAAAACTGACCAGCTTCAGCATTTAGCTCCTAGCCCAGCTATTGCATGGTCCCCAGGGAGAGGCTCCCCAAGGGTAGCTGAGGGCTTGGGCAAAGGAGTAAGTCACCCAAGTTCTGGAGTTTGAGCAGCTTGTGCAAAGAGCCTCTGCCCCATTCCCCCTTGGAGCTGACTGGAAAGTGATTTTGAGGCCTCCCCAGAATAATTTAAATTAATATCCATGGAGCAATGTCAAACACTCCTCTTTGACATGGCGTGGGAATTAGACTTCTTGCACCCATATGGGGCCAGGGAAAGTAATACTGTCGGTTCTAGGATTTAATCATTTGGGAGCTTGACCTCAGGTAGCCCTGAAGGGATTTCAGGGGATAATTGATATGGGATTGGGCTCGCTTATCCCATATCCCTCTTTAAAACATGATAACATTTGTAAAGTGCCCAGCACATAGTAGATATTTTCAATCAGTGTGAGTGTACTTCCCTCTTCTTCCTCTTCTAAGATTATCTAGTGAATGGCCTCTTGACTGATCTTTTATCTTCTTTTCCCTCCAAAACAGTGATTCTCATCCAGGGGCAATTTTGCCTCCTAGGCAACATTGCCAGTGTCTGAAGACACCTTTTTGGCTTTCACAATTGGGAAGGGCATAAAAATCATATGATCATCTTAATAGATGCAGAAAAATCATCTGACAAAATTCAACATCTGTTTATGACAAAAACTCTCAACAAAGTAGGTATGGAGGGAACGTATCTCAATAAAGGCCATGTATGACAAACCCACAGCCAAAATCACAATCAACAGTGAAATGCTGAAAGTTTTTTCCCCCAAATTGGGAACTCTACCCACTAATTGCCATTAGCACTTCCTCATCTGCTTTTTTGGAAGCGCTTGAGAATAGTCGCTAATAATTCTTTTAATGTTTGGTAGAATTCACCAGTGAAGCCATCTGTCATGGACCTTTGTTTGTTCGGAGGTTGTTGATTACTGATTCAGTCTCCTTACTAGTAATTGGTTCAGTCAGATTTTTCTTTTTCTTCATAATTCAGTCTTGGTAAGTTATACATTTCTAGAAATTTATTCTTTCTTATAGATTTTCCAACATGTTGGTGTATCTTTATGATCCTTTGAATTTTTGTGGTATTAGTTATAATGTCTCTTCTTTCATTTATAATTTTATTTATTTAAATTCTCTCTTTTTACCTTGATAATTCTAGATAAAATGTTGTCAGTTTTATTGTTTAAAAAAACCTAGCTTTAGTTTCATTGATGTTTTCTTATTTTCAGTCTCTATTTCATTTTTTTTTTTTTTTTTGCTCTGATTTTTATTTCCTTCCTTCTACTAACTTTGGGCTTAGTTTGTCTTAAAAAAATTTTTTTTAATTCTTTAGTTCTTTGAGATATAAAGCTATGTTGTTTATTTGAAATCTTTTTCCTCAAAGTAGGTATTTGTCACTATAAATTTCCCTCTTACAACTGCTTTTGATACATCCCATAAGTTTTGTTGTGTTATGTTTCCATTTTCATTTGTCTCTAGATATATTTTGATTTCTCTTTTGATTTTTTCTTTGACCCATTGGTTGTTCAATAGTGTAATGTTTAATCTCCATATATTTGTGAATTTACAGTTTCCTTCTTATAATTGATTTATAATTTCATACCATTGTAATCAGAAAAGATGCTTGATATGATTTTAGTCTATTTAAATTTATTAAGACATGTTTGGTAGTCTAACATATGGTCTGTCCTGGAGAATGTTTCATGTTGTGCTTGAGAAGAATGTGTATTCTGTCTCTGTTAGATGGAATGTCCTATAAAAGTTTATTAGGTCTATCTCATCTAATGTGTCATTTAAGGCCAGTGTTTCCTTATTGATTTCCTCTCTAGATGATCTATTTATTATTGAAAGTGGGGTATTAAAGTATCCTACTATTATTGTATTGCTACCTAGTTCTCCCTTCAGATCTGCTAATATTTGACTTATATATTTAGTTACCCTGATGTTGGGTGCATACATATTTACAATTATTACACACTCTAGATGAATTAACCTCTTTATTATTATAGATAATAACATTTATTACTATTGTCTTCTTTGTCTCTTGTTATAGTCTTTGGCTTAAAGTCTGTCTGATAATATAAGTATAGCTACCCCTGCTTTTTAGTTTGTTTTTATTTGCATGGAGTTGGGGAGGGGTAAAGGCCAAAGCAAGAGAAGCCTTCAAGAGCACATTTTCTAAAAGACAGCGGTTCCAGTTTCCTCCGGACCTCTGTTAAAATATCTGGATAAATGGAGCTCCTTTTATCAGCATTCCCCAAGGAACTCTAAGACACATGCAAATTACCCTGGGCCTAAGGATTCACTGGCTGTGAGATGACAGCAGGTTGATCTCCTCTAAACCAATTTCCCAATCTCTCTCCTTTTTAAAAAAAATTGAAGTATAGTTGATTTACAATATTAGTTTCAGGTATATGACATAGTCATTCAGTATATTTATAGATTATACTCCATTAAAGTTGTTATAAGATAGTGGCTGTAATTCCCTGTGCTGTACAATATACTTTGTTGCTTACCTATTTCATACCTAGCAGTTTGTATGTCTTAATCCCATACCCCTATCTTTCCCCTCCCTCCTTTTCTCTCCACACTGGTAATCACTACTTTGTTTTCCAAATCTGTGAGTCTGTTTCTTTTAGTTATATGCATTCATTGGTTTTATTTTTTAGATTCCACATGAAAGTGATATCATATAGTATTTATCTTTCTCTGTCTGAATTATTTCACTAAGCATAATATTCTCTAGGTCCATCGATGCTACAGTAAATGGTAGAATTTCATTATTTTTTATGGCTGAGTAAATTCCATTGGGTGGAATGGATAAAGAAGAACCCGAGTATTCATCAACATATGAATGGATAAAGAGGATGTGATATATATCATACATATATTTTCAGTTTTTTGAAGAAACTCTGTACTATTTTTCATAGTGGTTGCACTAATTTACATTCCCACCAGCAGTGTACAGGCGTCCCTTTTCTTGACATCCTCACCAATGAGGATTTTGTTATTCATAGACATTTTGATGATAGGTGTTCTGACAGATATGAAGTGATGTCTTATTGTTGTTTTGATTTTCATTTCTCTAATAATTTGCGATGTTTAGCATCTTCTCATGCACCTGTTACCCGTCTGTATGTCTTCTTTGGAAAACTGTCTATTCAGGTCATTTGCAAATGATATGACATTTCTCCCATTCCATAGGTTGTATTTTCATTTTGTCGATAGTTTCCTTTGCTTTGCAAAAGCTTTTAAGTTTAATTAAGTACTGTTTGTTTATTTTTGCTTTTGTTTCTTTTGCCTTAGGAGACAGATTTAAAAAAAACATTGCTATGATTTATGTCAAGGAGTGTTCTGCCTATGTTCTTTTCTGGTTTTATGATTTTAGGTCTTACATTTAGTTCTTTAATCCATTTTGAGTTTATTTTTTACATAGTGTGGGAAAATATTCTAATCTTGTTTTACTTATCGGTGTCCAGCTTTCCCAGCACCAATATTGAAGAGACTGTCTTTTCTCCATTGTATATTCTTGCCTCTTTTATCATAGATTAATTGACCATAAGTGTGTGGGTTTATTTCTGGGCTTTCTAACCTGTTCCATTGATCTATGTATCTGTTTTTGTGCCAGTGCTATGCTGTTTTGATGACTGTAGCTTTGTAGTATAGTCTGAAGCCTCAGAGGGTGATACCTCCAGCTCTGTTCTTCTTTCTTGAGATTATTTTGGCTATTTGAGGTCTTCTCTGTTTCCATACAAATTTTAAAATTATTTGCTCTAGTTCTATGAAAAATGTCATGGGTATTTTGGTAGAGGTTGCATTAAATCTGTAGGTTGTTTTAGGCAATACGGGCATTTTAACAATATTAATTATTCCAGTCCAAGAGAACAGGATATCTTTTCCATTTCTTTGTAACATCTTCAATGCCTTTTACTAATGTTTTATAGTTTTCAGAGTATAGGTCTTTTACCTCTTTTACCTTGGTTCAGTTTTTCTTAGGTATTTTATTTTATTTTTTGATGTGATTTTAAATAGGGGTTTTAAAACTTTCTCTTTTTGATAGTTCATTATGAGTATATAGAAAAACAACAGATTTTTGTATATTAGTCTTATATGCTGCAACTTTGCTGAATTTATTTATTAGTTCTAATAGTTTTTTTGTGTGGAGATTTTAGAGTTTTCTATATAAAGTATTATGTCACCTGCAAAAAATGACAGTTTAACTTCTTCCTTTACAATTTGTATGCTTTTTATTTCTTTTTCTTGTCTGATTGCTGTTGCTAGGACTTCCAATACTAGGTTAAATAGAAGTGTTAATAGTGGGCATCCTTGTCTTGTTCCTGAATTTATAGGGAAGGCTTTCAGCTTTTCACCATTGAGTATGATATTAGGTGTGGGTTTGTCATAAACGGCCTTTATTTTGTTGGTATGTGTTCTCTCTATACCCACTTTGATGAGAGTTTTTTTCATGAATGGATGTTGAAGTTTGTCAAATGCTTTTTCTGTGTCTATTGAGATGATTATGAGGTTTTTGTCTTTCCTTTTGTTAATGTGGTGTGTCACATTGATGGATGTGCAAATATTGAACCATCCTTGCGACTCTGGAATAAATCCAACTTGATCATGGTATATGATCCATTTCATACATTGTTGAATTCAGTTTGCTAATATTTTGTTGAGAATTTTTGCAACTATATTTATCAAAGATATTTGCCTGTAATTTCTTTTTTGTTATGGCTTTATCATTACCCTGATGGCCTTGTAGAATGAATTTAGGGGTATTCCATCCTCTTCAATTTTTTGAAAGAGTGTGAGAAGGCTAGGTATTAGCTTTTTAATATATATATATATAAGTTTGGTAGAATTGCCCTGTGAAGCTGTTCAGTCCTGGACTTTTGCTGCTTGGAGGTTTTTTGCTTTTTTTAATTACAAATTAAATTTCGCTACTAGTGATCAGCCTGTTCAAACTGTCTGTTCTTCTTGATTCAGTCTTGGCAGGTAGAGGCATTGCTTCTAGGTTGTCCAATTTATTGGCATATAACTGTTCATAGTATTTGCTTATGATTTTTTTGTAACTCTGTGATATAGGTTGTTATTTCTCCTCTTTCATCTTATTTTATTTATTTGAGTCCTCTCTCTTTTCTTCTTGGTGAGTCTGGCTAAAGGTTTATCAATTTTGTACATCTTTTCAAAAAACTAATGTTTGGTTTCATTGATTTTTTTTCTATTTTAAATCTCCATTTTATTTATTTCCTCCTGATCTTTATTATTTCCTTCCTTCTGCTGACTTAGGGTTTACTTATTCTTCTTTTTCTTCTAATTCCTTTAAATAGTAGATTATGTTATTAATTTGAGATTTTTTTATTGTTTCTTGAGAAAGGCCTCTACTGCTATAAACTTCCCTCTTAGAATTGCTTTTGCTGCATCCCATAGATTTTGCAGTGTTGTGCTTCCATTTTCATTAGTCTTGAAATACTCTCTGATTTCCTCTTTGACGAGGTCACCTCTGTGTCCCACAGTTGAATCTTCTCTCCGGTCATGGCTGCTCCAGATCCAGTACTGCTCTTTGATGTGGAGTGAGCAGGTTGGAGCATTTGCTCAGCTTGGGCTGAGTCATAGGAAACCCAGCAGTCACTAGAGCAGTTGTCTCTCCATGCTGCCTTGGGGTCAGGCTAGCACACATGCTCCTCAAGAGTGAAGTCCAGACTTCCCACTGCCCTCCTGTTATTCCTAGCAGTCCTTCTACTAGCCCAGAGGGCTCGTCTCCCTGCATGGGGCCCCAGGACTAGTGCGTCCAATCTAGGCTCTAAGGCACAATGTAATTACTTGTTTGTCAAGTTTGTTGTTCTCACTAGGCTGGGAAGTCCCCCAGACAGGAACTAACTCCCCTCCCCCTTTCCAAACTAGCATTTATTGATGACCTTCTATGTGCCAAGTACAGTATAAGAATTGTAACTACATTAACTAATTTCATCGCTTTCTGAGCAACCCCTGGAAATAGATATTATGAAGTCCACTTTAGAGGTAAGGATTCTGAGAACAGAGTGTTTAAGTGACTTGCTGAGCTGTGATTCAGAAATTTCCTTTGTTTTCTGTCAATGACCAGGTACATGGTGAATGTTCAATACTAAGTGGCAAGCTAAAATTCCTGAATGGAAATCTCAGTTTAGATACCATCTGTTCTAGGTATCCTTCTATACCCTATGTTACCTCTTTGTTATAATAAATCCTGATCAGACCTTTGTTATCACCCTTATCACTCTGACGTGTGGTCTTCACTAGGCAGATCAGTTTTCTAAGTCTGTTGAGTAGACTAGATGGATTACAATTCTCTTCCCGCCAGAGTGGGCAGGAGTGGGAGGCTAGCCGACTGAGCCAGCTCTGGAAGAGGTGCTCATGGAGCACCCAGGGCCGAGGCAGTTAATTTGCCCCAGTGGTGAGGAGGAAATTTCTTGTAAAAGCTAGCTTTCCTCAGAACAATGTGGCCTTTTATTTTTTAGCTTTGGAATGGAGCCTAGCTGTCCATGGAAACAAAGAGAGGAGAGAATCACTGAACCAGTCTCGCACATAAAAAACTGACCATGTCTGTCTTTGAAGTCTCCTTTATGTCGTTTTGAAAACTTTGGATTATAAGGGTGTATTTTCCTCCTTTTCTTCCTCAGTTCCTCACCCCACCCCAATTTTTTTTTTCATAGAAAAGAGAGAACTGGGTGTAAGGGAACCTTTCTTTGAAACAGGGCAGAAGTCATTAATTAAGGCTTCCATTCATTCCTGCTGACACTTGCTCATCAATCAGATTTCCTCTTAGCATTCTGATGACCCTGCTGACCTGGAGTCCTCCATACTGTCTGCCAGACAGAATTGAAACTCAGACCACACACCAGAAAAGCAGGAGTGGGCCCTGGCTCCTGGCTTCCTGAGACTGAGGAGAAAGCATCTGGGGACAAAGCTGGCTGGTCGGGAGCTCTTTGGAGTCGAGGTGAAGGTGAATAAAGAAGATATTATCTCTGCGGAAGCAAGTGTTGCTCACTTCACTGAAACAGTGATCTATAGTTGCCCTTCCCTTTCTCCTCCAACCCAGGGTCAGCCATGCAGCTCGGAGCCCAGCCAGCTGAGCCAGGGAAACCAGGCTAGCAGTTTTCTCTCTGCCGGCTCGGCACTGCTGAATGAAGTTAACAGCTCAGAGACGTCTCAGAAAATTACAGGGAGCTGTTCTGGAGATGACAGTGGCATTTGGGGTGGGGGTGGGGTAGTCAGCCTAAGCTGTGGGACTTTTACTGTATTACTTATTCATTCATTCATTCAATAGCCATTTCTGTGGCATCCACTGTGTAGCAAATATCACATTAGGTATCGAGGACAGTACTGTGAAAGAGGCAGATGCAATCTCTATCCTCATGGAGCTTACAGTCTATCTGGAAATGTACCTGAGACTTTCTTTAAGAAAAATTGGGTATTTAAGAGGACCCATGGCAGTCATGTGCAATTAAAATGCAATGACTATTTATTGGTCTTCTTTGTAGTAGGCATACGGAATACTAAAAGAAAAAAAGAAAAGAAGTACCCACAACCCATATCCTCAAGGAATTAACAGAGTAGGCAATGGTAGACAGGTAAACAAGCTCATTAATATTCAGTGTGATGTGTTATTACAGGTACATACAGGATTCAGAGGAAACAGAGAAGTTTATTCTACATGAAACTCCTTGGCTCTTACTCAGAGTGAGATGGGAACCCCAGAAAAGTTTGGAGCAGAGGGATGACACAATCTCACACATTTAAGAAAGTTTGGAGAATAGATTTAGAGGGTGAGGCAAGGGAGGAAATAGGGATACTGGTTAGTAGGTTTATTGCAATAAACCAGGTTTGTTATCTTAGACCATAGAGGTAATAATGTAGGTGTGGAGAAGATGTTCTATTTTATGTATTGGAAAACAGAGCCAGCAGAATTTGGTGGTGGATTCAATGTCTGGTATTAGAGAAAAGAGTCAGTGTTGACTCTAAAGTTTTTGACCTGAGAAGCCAGAATTTTGGAGTTTTCATTAATTGAGATAGAGAAAATTGTAGAAGTAGAGATTTTAAGGGAAGATCAGCAGTTTGGCTTTAGACATGTTCATTTCGTATGTCTATTAAACTTCTAAGTAGAATTATTTGATCAAGCAGTTGGATACTTAAGTCTGAAGTTCAAGTGAGAAGTCTGCACTGTATTTACAAATTTAAGAATTGTCAGCCTGGTAATTGTATTTAAAATCATGAGCCTGGATGAGATCATAAGGATGTGAGTACATGAAGGAAAGAGAGTAGATCTAAGGGCTAAGCCCTGGAGTGTTCCATTGTTTAGAGATCAGGAAGAGGAGGAGGAACCAGAAAAAGGAGACTGAGAAGGTGCAGTCAATGAGATGAAGAGGATTGCATGTTCCTGGATTCCAAGTAAACACGACGTTTAAAGGAAGGAGGGAGGAACCAAATACATCAAATGTTCCTGACTGGTAAAGTAAGCTATGACTATGAATTAGTCATTGGATTTGTTAGCGTTGGTTACTAAAGACCTTGATAAGAGTAGTATCTATGAAATGGTAGGGGTGAATTGTTGCTTGAGGTAGACTCCCTAGAGAACAGAGAGGAAGGAATTGGAAAAAATGGACATAGACAAATCCTTTCAAGAATTTTGCTTTACAGCAAGTAAATTATTTTTTTTTAATAAATGGAAGAATTTCAGGTGTTTTTTAAGCAAATAGGGATGATTTTATAGAGAGATAGTAATCAATGACATAAGAGAGAGAAGAGAATTTCTGGACTGATGCCCTTGATTAAGCCAGAGGAGAAGGAATAGGAGTAGACAGGTTGGCCTTTGGTGGGAGAAGACTGTCCATTCAGAACAACGAGAGGGAAGGCAGAGTATGTGGGCACAGACACCTGTGTGAAGGCAAATGTGATGATGCAGCTTCTGGCAATTCTGTGTGACTGTTTCTACTTCTCCAGCGAAGGAGGCAGCAATGGAAGAAGGAGTGGAAGTTTACAGAGAGGAAAATGTATGAAATACTTATCTAAGAAAGTGGGAGAGTGAATGCATCTGGGAGACGATTCCTGAGCAGCTCCAAGTGTCTGCGCAAGTTTTGGAGTCATAAACTTAAATTCAGGCCTGTCGGCATGGCTGTGTGTTTACCTCCAGCCAGGTTCAGCTGCTCAGGAGCAGGCTGGGAGAAGTGAAGAGGTGGATCTTGCTGAGGCTGGAGTTTTTCAGGGAGAGTACAATGGAGCAAGAAAGGGAAAGGGACCTGAGGGGGCATGTAAGGGAGAAATTGTGTTGACAGATTATAGACTCGAAGCTGGGTAGAGGGGATGTGAAGCCACAGCAGGGTGCTAGAGTGGGGAAAAGTGAACAGGAGTAGGAGCTGTAGATTGTAGGTCTCTGTGGGCTCAAAAATTTGTTGGAATTGGGATACCCAAACTGGAAAGATAAATGGTGGTGACCAGATGGTGGCATGCTTGGAATTGAGATTAGGCAAAATTGTGATTATGGTATTAATTAGGTGTAGAATATGACTATGGGAATGTCTAGGTTGGGGTGTAAGACAATATCACTGGAAGACATGAGGTCAAGGAACACAGAAGCCAGGACTTGGGGAGGAACATCTCTATGATTATTGAAATTATATCTCAATGAAATTAATTGAATTATAAGTGAGGGTAAAAGTATGATACAATCTCCAAGAAATGAAAGAGCATGACTTAAAGGTAAGTAGATGACAGCAACAAAGAGAGGGTAATGGGTAGGACTGTCTGGTGACATTATTTAAAGCTGGGAGTTTTAAGGAGGACGAAGTGAGAGTTGTCAAGAGGCACTATAATGGGCAAGGAGAACATTTACTTCACCCGGGTCTGTAGTACAAGGAGTTTGGAGATAAAACAGCAACCACTTGAGAGGGTTGCTGGGTAAGCAGTGCACTCCCAAGAGGGTCAGGTTTCTGCTAGAACAAGAAGGCAAAGGGAAAGTACAAGATTGAGAATATATGGGATTTGCTGATGACTGTTCTGACTTCCGGGAGGATACAGTGGAAGGGTTTCCTCAGGTATCTCCTGAGGTCAATGGCATCAGAAAAGTGGATATAGAGAGCCAAGTGGGAGCTAGGAGCCCAGAGGATGAGAATGCTGTGACTAAAATGTGTCTTACTTAAAAAGGTATAAAGGGCATATGAGATTGAGCCTGATGCTCTCAAGGCAGAGAGTGATGTGAGGCTGTGAGTGTTGAAAGGGGGAGGAGGGGGAGGAGGGAGAGGTCAGGGTCCCATCAGAAGCATAGAGAAAGACGGTCCTGTCTAGATCAACCCAGACTGCAAGGCACTCTTCTCATTTTCATAATACACGGTGCTCTAAGACTTTCTTCTGACTCTGTTGGTGGATTTTGCTGGTGAAACTGGGCTGCTGTCAATTTTTAAAACCATCTGTGTTGATATTATTATGTAATCCAGACTTGCTCTAGCTCTCCTTATAAATTGGGGTCTTGGGAAGTGGCCTGGCTGGTCTGCCCCTAAATTTGACTCTAAATTTGATTGAAAAGAATCACTGAATTAAAATAGACCATTTGTGATAGGATATAATTGAGCCAGGATATCTTTGATTGAGATGTCTGGCAAAGTGCTAGATAGTGACAGTTCATTGAATCTTGGTATGCTCCTTGGGCCAGATCTGCTAGCAGTGTACATGCTTTTCTAAAAGATATACTGGGGATTGTACTTTTTGGACTATTCAGATAAATTTTAATTTAAACTTTGTTGCCTTGTAGCTCCTTGCTCAATGACTCAATGACTTTCAATGGGAGAGCAGATACCACCTAAAGCAAACTGTCCATTATTCATCTTTCAGTTTCAGACCTGAATTCTTTGATGAATCCTTAGGAGGACAATAGTTTTGAGAATCAGGTATTTTTGAAGGTAAAGATAGATTTTTAAAGATATTAAGCTTCCTTTATATATCAAAAGCAAAGCTTAGATTTCCTAACATGAACATTTATTTTTGGCTAGTGTTTTCAGACTTTTTTGACCACAACCCATGGTAAAAAATACATTTTCAAATCACCACCCAGCACACACATGCCTATATTCACGTAAAATTGAAACAAAATTTTCAGGAAATAAAAACAAACAGTCCAATTAAAAAATGAGCAGAAGACCTGAATAGACATTTTTTCAAAAAAGACATACAGATGGCCAACAGGCACATGAAATGATGCTCAACATCACTAATCATCAGTGAAATGAAAATCAAAACCCCAATAAGATATCACCTCACTATGTTGTACACCTGAAACCAATATAACATATATAAATATATTTCAATTAAAGATTCAGAAAATAGTATTACTCTTACTTCAGGGGATGCCCCCTAATATTTTCTATTATGTTCAATTCTATTTTATTTCATTTGTAAAAATGATTGTTTTGAACCACTAAGTTGATCTTGTAACACATTAATAATTTATAATGTAATTTAAATAGCTACTGTAAATCATAGTGCAGGGAACAGTCAGAGTACACAGGGAAAGGCTCTAACTGATGAGACTGAAGAAATCCCACCTATCTTAGTGTTGTTAATATTGGAAGGGAAAGAGAGACCATGGAAGAGGTAGGGTAAGACAGACAGTGGAGTCCTCATCAGGGCCCCTCCTTTTTCAGGGTATAACCTTGAGGGGTGTGTGTGTGTGCACGCACGTGTGTGTGGATGTACGTGCGTATACCACAGAAGTCAGATAGGTGTGATATAACTAAGAGCATTGGAACTAGTGGCCTAGGTCCAGGGCCTAGGGATGCTTCAAACCTCTAGGAGAAGTTGTACATTTGGGTTAGTGCTAAGTCTAACAAGAGCCAGGAGCTGTACAGTGTAGCAGTGTCTGAGAAGTAGTCTAGCTAGATGGTTCCCTTGACCTGTGAAGAGTACACAAGGAATTTAGAAGTTTCTGCTTGGCTTGGTGATGGGGCTCAGATGTGTTGAGAAGCTTTGTGGGCTAGCAGAGTTGGGGTTGAGATAAAGAAAAGGCCAGGTAGGAGTAGAAATTTTGCAACCACAAGCAAATAACCAATAGTCTGAACTTTAATAGCACTAGATATGGGTATGATATCCCAAAAGATCTGATGGGATCAATAACACCTCTGTGTGTACCATTCTAGGGACCAGACATGAGGGTGATGAATAAGGAACGTGCTGAAAAGATTCAAGGGCCCTACTCCCCAGCTACCACAGACCGATATAACCCCCTCTCCAGGATCCAAATGCCATTCCTGGGGTGGATTAGAAGGAAGAGAAAGCCAAAATCCTAAGCATTTACCCTCAAGACATCAAGATACACGAAAGAGACTGGTGGTTGCCTTTTTGTGTCTGGTGTTGCTGTTCAGGACTGGTGGAAGCTGAATTTTTGTCAGGTGACTAATGGCAATGGTCTATTTCCCTTTCTGCAGTCTGAGGGTTGGCAGCCACTGCAGCTGGGAAGCAGCTGCCCAAACCTGGGGTTTGGTGGGAGAGAGGGCCTCTGAAATGCTTGGCCACAGGCAGATGCAGTTAAGCCCCTGCCTGAACGCAGACCTTTCTGACCAGCTGGTTTGGCACCTTTTCCTCTCTGGTTTTAAAGAGTCGGAGAGGATGAGAGATGAGAAAAATTCTTTCTTGCTGACTGGAGACATAGCTTGGAAGTCTGAATAGACTGGCTTCCACCTTAAAAAAAATAAAAGCTCTAAATGAATTGTGAACAGAGGAACTGATGTGTCTCTTATCGGTCTGCTGCCTGTTGACTGGCTGGGAGATAATCACCATGGTTAACAAGGATCCTGGCAGCCAGTTATTATTCATTCCTGACCACTCTCATTCACCATTGTTTTGGCATATAAAACCCTGAAAGAATATGAAATCCCCAATGCTCTGCAGTGTTGTGGGTTTCTCTGTGAACCACAACCTCCTCATCCTTTCCCCAGCTCTCTCTCCCTTCCTTCTCCCTTCCCCCCACCCCTACCAACTGCATGAGACAAGAAGGGGGCCGAGCAGGTCCTTCCCGATCTCATGTCCTCACTCCAACCACAGGAGCTCTGCTACCATCACTTATGAAGTGAGCTACTGGGCATCATTTATTCCAGAGGGTTCCTCTGTGAAACAGCTGAAAACCACATGCTCTCAGATGTTCATGACCTCCAGCTACAAACCCCAACAGGGGCGAGACGGTTGCATGCAGTCTTCCTGTCCTCCACCCATTGAGTAAGTAAGTGCAAATCACTGTTAGTCCTTAGTACCTGTCCTCACCACATCACTGACACCAGCAAGAAAGTGAAGGAACCCTGGGGCATCCTGTTTGTATAGGTGTCTGACAGCTGATCGAATCCATTTTTGTAGTCAAGTCCTAAGTCTCTGAAGGTAGAGCTTGTTTTCCTGTCAGGAAAAGGGTGGTCACTCTTAAATTTTCTCAGCCTTGGTCCAAATTTTGTTTGGTCCCTGGGGTAGGTTTGAAGTGCCACAGGTTAACAGCATCCACGTAGTTCTGTTTTTTTTATCTAACCTGGACCACTTACTTGAATTCTTGGTGGGAGGATACAAAGGAGCAGCAGGATTGGCTTCTGGTCTCCAGAAGTAATTTGGGCAGCAGTGTGAGCTTGCTCCAACCCAGTTCCTTGCTCCCTGGTGCCCAACTTGACTCTTATCCATCCCTTCACTCTCTTCGGTTGACATAATATTTTGGGTTCATTTTTCTGACAAAGGGCCAGAACTTTCCTTTAAGATATATATATATCTCTTAATAGAAGATGTATGTGTGTGTGTGTGTGTGTGTGTGTGTGTGTGTGTGTGTGTGTGTGTATAATTAAATTTACTTTCTAGATCCATTAATTGCATTTGGGCATAAAAGTATTTCTTTGCCAAAACCTCCCTCCCATCATAGCTTGAGGGTTAAATTCTAGGGCAGCCTCCCATCTGAATTTTTGTCAGGGAAGAGAAACAGAATTGTGCACAATTAAGGAAAGTCCAGAGGAGACAGCAAAGTCTCCATCAGGAATGGGAAATTGGGCTGGTGCATAAAATCATTACCATTACTAGGTCCTGAGATAAGCGATCAACACAGCTTTTACCTTCATAGGCCAGCAGAGGAGGTACCTCCCAAAGCAAATAGTTCCAATACAGTTTGTCCAATGTTCAATAGATTTCATGTCAAAAACCAAAGGAGAGAGTAATTATTGGGCTGTTAAGATCTATGAGAGGCTATTTATCCTCTCTTGGATTAGCCCACTCCCAGTTCTTGGGCATATACTATATTTTACTACCTTTTTACTTACTAGTAAAATCTTGTTTATATCATACTTTCAGTCTCTCATTAAAAATTCTTTTTTTTTTTTTTTTGGTGACCAAGAACCGAGGTAATTCTTTTTTTTTAAATTTCATTTTATTGAGTTATAGTCTGTTTACAATGTGTAAATTTCCAGTGTACAGCACAATTTTTCTGTTATACATGGACATACACATATTCATTGTCACATTCTTTTTCACTGTGAGCTACCACAAGATCTTGTATATATTTCCCTGTGCTATACAGTATAATCTTGTTCATCTATTCTGCATATGCCTGTCAGTATCTACAAATTTTGAACTGTTCCTTCCCACCCCCTCCCCTCTGGCAACCACAAGTTTGTATTCTATGTCTATGAGTCTGTTTCTGTTTTATATTTATGTTCATTTCTCTCTCTCTCTTTTTTTTTTTTTTAGATTCTACATATGAGTGATCTCATGTGGTATTTTTCTTTTTCTTTCTAGATTACTTCACTTACAATGACATTCTCCAGGGACATCCATGTTGCTGCAAATGGCATTATGTTGTCATTTTTATTGCTGAATAGTATTCCATTGTATAAATATACCACATCTTCTTTATCCAGTCATCTGTCAATGGACATTTAGGCTGTTTCCATGTCTTGGCTATTGTAAATAGTGCTGCTATGAACATTGGGGTGCAGGCGTCTTTTTGAAGTAGGGTTCCTTCTGTATTTTTGCCCAGGATTGGGATTACTGGGTCATATGTTAAATCTATTCCTAGTCTTTTGAGGAATCTCCACATCTCCAGAATATATAGCAGCTCACATGACTTAATAAGAAAAAACCAAACAACCCAATCCAAAAATGGGCAGACTAAACAAGCAATTCTCCAATGAAGACACATGAATGATCAATAGGCACATGAAAAAATCCTCAGTATCACTAATTATCAGAGAAATGCAAATCAAAACTACAATGAGGCATCACCTCACACCAGTTAGAATGGCCATCATTCAAAAGTCCACAAATGATAAATGCTGGAGAGGCTGTGGAGAAAAGGGAACCCTCCTACACTGCTGGTGGGAATGCAGTTTGGTGCAGCCATTATGGAAAACAGTATGGAGAGTTCTCAAAAGACTAGGAATAGACTTACCATATGACCCAGTAATCCCACTCCTGGGCATATATCCAGGAGGTAATTCTTATTTCCCTCCTCCCAATAACATTATAAATCACCATATCACAATGAGTCATCATCAGATGACTCCAGAAGTCCCTTACTAAATTGTATGTGACATTTGTCGACAAAAAAATAATCGATAGTCGATCTAAGAAGGAAATAAAAAATTTTAAGAAAAGATCTATTAGAGTGAAGATCCTGTCTGTCTTATTCACTGTTACCTTGAATTTAGCACAGTGCTTGGGACATAATAGTATTTCATATACATTTGTTTAATTGAATTGATTCAATTATACCAGGTATATCCAATGGCTTGATTGATTCATTCAATTATATAATCATTCACTTAATCATTTATTCAATTCCTAAATAGTGTTAACTATTCTTAGGTAGTAAGGCAATTTTCCACCACCTAATTTGAATGCAAAGTTATACTTCAATAACAGTAGGAAGAATTTTGATTAAATATACATGAGAATTATGATCTTAGACACACCTACCATTTATTGAACAATAACTGTGTGCTGACTCCTCACAAAATACATAGTGTCATTCTCCATATGCAGATAAGAAAATAGAAGTTGATAGAGCTGAAATAACTTGCCCAGCTCATAGAATGGGATTCAAACCCAGGTCTGTCTGCCTGACTTCAAAGTCTGTGATAATTTCCTACCCAACACTGTGCCTGTTAGAGGGTGTGGAACCCCAATGTCCGGTCCTGGAGAAGTGGATAGAGCTGGACTTAGGCCCAGGGCTATGGGAAGTAAGCAGTAGGCCTGGTCCCTGAGGTAGGTGGCCAAGAGTCTTAGGGCTGTGATTAACTTGATTTGATTTAAACAGGTATTTGGAGGTAAATTTTTATCTGGAAACAGGGCCTAACAAGGTCCCAGTTAGTGATGATACCTAGACAATAGAGGGCAAGGGTAAGACAGCCAGGATTTGAAATAGGGCTGTAGCTAGCCAAGATTGGGAGGCAGTGGTCAGAGAGATGGGATGGAGCCCATTCCACTGAGAGAGGAGGCCTTTCAACAAAGGTTAGTAGGGCCCTGGGGCCCAGTAAAGCAGGTTGGATTCAGGAAACAAAAGTCCAAACCAGGAAACTGTTTGCTAAACTGCACTTAAGGTCACTTTTTAAGGCATACCTCTCGTTTCCTCTTTTGCTGACATCTTAACAACACAACTGCAGTGTGGTGCAGTATAAAGAATCTTAGACTTGGGGCTCCTGTTTTTCTACTTGCCAGCTTTGAACATTCTGTCAAGTGGCCTCACATCTTTGGATTTCATTTCCCTCATTTTAAACACGGAGATTTTTAACATTGGCTTCACTTTGTGATAAACAGGATGATAGGAGAAACAGTTTGTGAAGTACCACACTGTTTTAATGCTGAGGCTCTATAGCCACTGAAGTCTTATTCTCATGTGTTACATTTTCTATAAAACCGAGGCTTGAGACTGTATGTGCAGAAAATAGGCCTGGAAAGCAGAAGTTGGTGGAATGGTATGTGTCAGTGATTATGGGGCAATGGGACATCGATTAAAAATGGACTGCAGCCTTCTATGGGGGAGGTGGTGGGACTTAATGGAAAGTAACAAGAAGTGCTCATAAAACAGCTCTTTATGCAGAGAGGAGACAGTTTTTGCCTTGTTGCTAAGGTCCTGATTGTTTCCTGGCTATGTTTTGTGTGTCTGTGTCAGGCCATTCTGTGAGTTCTTTTAAAAAACTTGGTGATATTGGCCTGCAGATAATTAGATCAGTGTCATCACTTTCACTGTCCCTTTTTTTTATTCTGCTGGGACAATTTGCATCAAAATAGAAGTGGGTGATAGTCCTTTCCCATTAACAAGGCTTAATTTCTTACTGGGACACAACTTGGGGGGGTCATTGCACATAGGGGCTTTGGAAAAAAGTCTCAAGTCTATTACGTGAGTGAGCCTGCTTTAAAGAGGCTTACAAGACCCAGATGTTCAGATAAGTCATCCACTTCCCAAACCGACCCTTTAAAAACTTCCCTTCATGATATAGAAGAACTTCCTCTGGGGTTAATCAGACTGCAACTTGTTCAAGAGAAACTTTTAGGAGGCCTATATTCTGTAGTGAAATTGGTGCTGATGTTTGTAAGCATAGATGTGTATGTTTTTGTAGGTCTCTCCTCAGCTTAGAGCTTATCAAAGAGCTGGACCTAGTAAGAACCTCAGTTTGCAGCAGTGAAATTTGGGGAAAAGATTCACATAGTTGCCATTAATTTACTGTAAAGGGATGGAGGTGTAGTAAAAAGAGGATAGATTTAGGTGTCAACCAGAATCAGATTTAAATATTAGCTGCATGTGCACTAGTGGTTCAATCTCAATGACCCACACCCACGATGTCATGGGGGAATTCTCTGTTACTGTTTGACAAAGGAAGAAAATTCTAGCCTGGTCTACATATGGTTCCACATGTTTTACTGGCTCCAGCCAGAAATGTACTTTAGGAGCACAGTAGTCCAAATTTGTAGAAGTCAGTCTGTCTTTTCCCAGCCACTCTGATGCTTGCTCAAAGTTGTACATGAGTTTAACAACACAGGCCTCCCCTTCTCTAAGGCTGAACTACCTATCACCACGGCTGACAGCCCAACTTACCAACAGCAAAGATGAATACTGAACTCCTGACCTCACGCTATACCCCGGGGGTACGAACCAGCCACCTGGTAGCAGGTTGATTAAAATGTCCCCTCCATCACTAAGAGAACAAATTTTCTTTTGCTTTCCTTTTTAAACAAATCTCTCACTAGAATGGTCATTCTGGGTATGGATTTGCTTTCCTTCCCAAATGCTTCTGCCAGCTCCATCATCTATGGACTTGCAGAATGCCTTATTCACCATCATAGCATCTCACCATTTCATTGTTTTGTTCAAGGAAATAATTATTTACAGCAAAGGAGTGAGGCTTAGGGCTCTAGCTCATGGGATTCACTGTTTTTATTGTGCAACCGTACATCCTATTCTCCAGAGGAAGCTGGCTTTATAGGGCAGTAGAATGATCCAGTTATATCATCTGGGAGACAACACTTTTGGAGGATGGATGCTATCCTACAATTTGCAATATATGCTAATCTAGTGACCAATATATGACTCTGTTTATCTCATAGCTAGACTACACAGAGCTGGAAATCAGAGGGTTAAAGTGGGAGTTGCTCCTTTGACTAACCCCAAAATTGTAGAATTTTTCTTCCCATGTTTATGTATTTGGACACTGCTGATTTTAGAGGACTTAATATACAAAGAAAGAATGCTTTCATGAGGAGACATACAGTGAGTCCATTGAGTTGGAAGTTGGGACTGTCACCTGGCTATTTTGGGCTCCCTCATGTCATTGATCTAACATACCAAGAAGGGTGTGACTGCAGTGGTTGAGGTGATTGATTCTAATTTCCAAGGGAAAATTAGGTTGCTGTTACACAATGAGGGAAAGAGAACAGTGTCTGGAAACTAGGGGAGTCTCCAGGTGCACGACAGTGACCCAGTAAAAGTAGGACTGCTTACAGCTTCAGACCCTTTAAGAATGAAGATTTGGGTCATTCTGCAAGGTTCTAAACCTTGATCGACTGAGGTGATGGCTGAAGGAAAGAGGAACATGGAAACTTAGTGGAATAAAGAAAGTATAAAACTCAACTAT
This sequence comes from Camelus dromedarius, assembly GCF_036321535.1. NCBI lineage: Eukaryota > Metazoa > Chordata > Mammalia > Artiodactyla > Camelidae > Camelus > Camelus dromedarius. Next base: position 55,544,116 of record NC_087447.1, on the reverse strand, counting down.
AGCATCATGATCATTTGTAAAGATGAGAACTATAGCAGATATTATTTTTTCTTTGCTTTTATGTATATTTTAGTATACATTAACTATTTTGCCTCACTATATTATTTTTATGAGATTGTTTGTTGGGATTAACTTTTAAATTTAAAATTTAGGTTAAAAAATATTCGGGTAGAATTTTGACTGAACTAAAACAGAAGTTAAATTTCATCTAGAGATGGATATGATGGCTGTGGGGATGCTGTCTTCCCTTTTTGGGTGAGAATGTCTTCCTCTGTGCAAATGTTAGTTGCGTCATTAGGAGGTAGCATGAAGTCGTTACTGTTCTTGTATGCAAGTTTAAGTGTTGGTCGAGGGCTTTGATTGGATACTGAGTAAAGGGGTATATTGTGCATTCATTCTTATTATTTGTCTCTTGTCTCCTAGATCTAAGCCTACTCTTCTATATTCTGTTCTGTGATGCTGGGGCTGGGTCTCTGCAAACTGCTCTTCCTAGATTTCCTTGCTAGCTGGCTTCCTTCCGCTAGGCTGTGCCAATGGGAAGCACTCATGGAAAACTGGAAAGAGTGAAGAGAGGAAAAGGTACTGCTTCCCTGTTTCCAGCTCCCTTTAGTGTCAGCTATTTTGATAATGATGGCACTGAGTCTATAGAACAATTTGGTTAGTATTGCTATCTTAACAAAATTGTTTTCTGATTCACGAACATGGACTATCTTCCATTTATTTAGATCTTCTTAAATTACTTTCAACAATGTTTTACAGTTTTCAGAGCATAGGTTTTGTCAAATTTGTTCCTAAAGTATTCTATTCTTTTTGATGCTATTATAAATGGAATTGTTCTCTTAATTTCACTTTTGCATTGTTCATTTCTAGTGTGTAGAAATTCAACTGATATTTTATGTTGATCTTGTATCATGCAATCTTGCTGAACTTTTTTGTTAGCTCTGATAGTTTTTATGTGGACTCCTTAGAATTTTCTATATATAGGATCATGTCTTTGGCAAATAGATACGTTTCTTCCTTTCCAATCTGAATGCTTTTTATTTTGTTTTCTTGACTAATTGCTCTAGTTGGACTTTCTAGTACAATACTGAATAGAAGAGGTGACAGTGGATATTCTTCCCTTTTTCCCTTAGAGGGAAAAATATTCAGTCTTTTACTGTTAAGTATGATGTTAGCTATAGGTTTTTGCAGTTACATATATTATTTTTGGAATTCATGTATAATTTCTTAATGAAATAAATTTTGGCCTTTTTATGACTATGAAAATATAGTTCATAGACTGACCCATGTAGTAGGTAATAAAAGATCTGTGTAGACTTGTTTCTGTGTATACATCTCACACACTGGAAATTCCCAGAAACAATTTTAAGAAAGGTCAATTTTCTCAAATTAGACCAGCAAGGCTCTTGAAGCAGATGGCATTTTTGTCTAGAAATTCATAGGGCTTAAGTAATTGGTTTTAGACTTTTCCTCTTTTCTAATATGAGCATTTAAGCATTTAATATTATAAATTTCTCTCGTGATTATATTCACTGTATTTCATGAATTTTTGATATGTTATGCTTTTATTATTCAGATAAAAATATTTTCTAATTTCTCTTGTTATTTCTTCTTTGACCCATGGGTTATTTATAAGTGCATCATTTAATTTCCAAATATTTGAGAATTTTCAAGGTATCTCTAATTCCACTGAGGTCAAAGAACATGATTTCTATGAGTTTCAATTCTTTTTTTCTAAATAATTTTTTGCTTATTTATTTTTTGTAGGGGGAGGTAATTAGGTTTGTTCATTTATTTATTTATTTTTAATGGAGGTACTGGTGATTGAACCTGGGACCTCATGCATGCCAAGCACACACTCTACCACTGAGCTATACCCTCCCCCTCTATGACTTTAATTCTTTTAAGTATATTGAGACTTGTTTTCTTGCTGAGAATATGGTCTACCTTAGTAAATGTTCTATGTGCACTTATAAAGAACTTAAATTCTACTGTTATTGAGTGGAATGTTGTCAATAACAGTTGTATCAAATAGGTTGATGATATTATTCAAGTATTCAAAAATCTTTTTGATTTTCTATCCACTTGTTTCAGCAGTTACTAAGGAAGGACTGTTGAAATTTTAAACTACAAGTGTGCATTTGTCTATTTCTTCTTTTCATTTTTGTCATTTTGCTCTATTTATTTTGAATTTCTGTTACAAGATACATATACATTTAGGAATTTTATGTCTTCTTGATGAACTGACCCTTTTTGTCACTAGGGAATGTTTTTCTTTATTTCTGGCAGTATTTCTTGTCTTTAATTCTACCTTATCCAAAAGCAATATAGCTATTTCGGCTTTCTTATGATTAATATTTACATAATATATTTTTCACCATTCCTTTACTTTTAATCTATACACAAAGTGGGTTTCTTGCAGGAAGTTTATATATGGGTCTTACTTTTTATCTAGTCTAATGATCTCTGTCTTTTAACTAGATTGTGTAGGTCAGCACTTTCCAATTGAAATATAATGTAAGGCACACATGCAATTTTAAACTATGTAGTATCTACAGTTAAAAGTAAAGCTAAACAAGGGGAATTATTAATAACATATTTTATTTATCATGTAAAATATTATTTCAAAATTTAATTGATATAAAGATTTATTAACAAGATGGTACACATTCTTTTTTGTATCAAGTCTTCAGAATCCAGCATGCATTTACACTTATAGCACATCTCAGTGTAGACACTAAATTATTTTTATTGAGTTATAGTCAGTTTACAATGTTGTGTCAATTTCTGGCGTACAGCACAATTTTTCTGTCATACATGAATATACATATATTAATTTTCATATTATTTTTCACCATGAGCTACTACAAGGTCTTGTATATATATTTCTCTGTACTGTACAGTATAAACTTGTTTATCTATTCTATATATACCTGTCAGTATCTACAAATCTCAAACTCCCCGTCTGTCCCTTCCTACCCCACACCCCCCCAGCAACCACAGGTTTGTATTCTATGTCTATGAGTCTGTTTCTGTTTTATACTTAAGTTCATTTTAGACACTAAATCTATATTAGAAATAGTTGACTTGTATTTAGTTTCACAAAATTTAGAGTTGAAAAAGTAGATTCACAGACTTAAGTTCTAAAAATGCTTGAAAAATTTCCAATAATCAAAGCATCGTTTTTAAAATCTAAATTAATTAAAAGTAAATGAAAATTTTGTTCCTCAGTTGCACTAACCATATTTCAGGTGTTCAATAGCCACATGTGGCTACTATATAAGACAGCACAGGCTTAGGCCATTGATATGGTTAGGATTAAATTTAGTCCTTCTGCTATTTATTTATAATTAGTTATTTGTACCTTCCCCCCTCTTTTCCTGCTTTCTTTTGGCTTAACTTAATAAATGTTTTTAGTATTTTACCTTTCATATTGACCTATTAATCATATCTTTTGTTTCATTTCTTTAGTGGTTGATCTAGGGTTTACAGTATGCTTTTTAATATGTTGCATTCTACCTTAAATCAATAATGCAATACTTTATGACTAGTATAAGAGAGATATAATCAAGTGCTTTAATTCCTCATTCTCTGTGCAGTTTTTGCCATACATTTTACTTCTACATGTTATAAATACCATTATACATTGTTATTATTTTTCCTTCAAAGAGCCAATCATCTTTTAAATACATTTAAAAAAATAATAATAACAATAAGTAATCTTTCATTGAATGCCTATGTGTTGTTGCAAGGCAAGGATGCTTTATGTAAATTGTATCTTTTAATCCACACAGAAGTTGGTAAAGACAGTATTACTTTCATATTTTACAGTTGAGGGATTAGAGTCTTAACGATGCATTTTCCTTTGAGCAGAGCCTTTGCTGAGTTTGATCTTGTTTCTAGGCCGAGAGGTGAAGGACCAATAACTCTGAGAAGGGGTATTTGTATATTGAAAAGAAGAATATCTTCACCTGTCTTTGTGCCTTGTTTCTGTATAAGTAACGTCCAATGATTATGATTATGGGAGTCAGCAGTATCAGAAATGCTGCCAAAGCTGTGACTACTCTGAAGACTGATGAACTGAAGGACTCAGCAACTGAAATGCAGATTTCCACCAGTCAGTTACAGTTATGAAGAGCATTGTTCCCACCTGCGCTTCTTGCTTAGTGAGTTCCCAGTCATAGCCCCTCAAGCAGTAATAATTGTGAACCCTCCCTCTGCCTCCATGTTCCTTCAGATTATGGTTAATTAGTAAGTTCAAACTTCCATTCGAATATTATCTTACTCAGCTTACTTGTTCAGCCAATAAATTGAAGCAAATAAATTCTTTTCCTCAATGGAAAAATAGCAGTGTGACAGAATGTAACAGAATTGAGAGTATTGACAAAAGAGTAGGTCAGGGAGTTAGTCCACAGAGTTCAGAGGGGGCTGAGGCTGGTAGCCTGGGATAGCACATAACATTCAAGGGACCAGAGGTCTCTAGGAGTGGGAAAAGCCTAAGTAAAAAGAGGTAAAGTATGAAAGTTGGAGAAATTGGAAGTTGTCATCAAAAAGTAAAATATTAGGATTTAACATTTCAGAACTGAAACATTTTCACGTTTGGACCAAGCCCAGGATCTGACAAGGGTGGTGGGTGATGGAAGTGAAGTGAGTCTCTGCACTTTGTCTATTCTGGGACCACCTGTCACCTTTCCCTTTGCCATTCTTACTGGCCAATTTCTACTCAGTCTTCAGGTATCAGGTGAATATTATCTCAAAGAAGCCTTTGTTGAGAGAAAAGTGTCTAAAACATGGAAATAAGGCAAAAAGTTAATCCCATGTCTTTTCAATGCCATACTAAAGCATTATCTGATAAACTTGCCAAAGCGTCACCCGACTTAGGGAAATAATACTTTGCTATGGTTTTACTGACCTGTAAAACATTAACTTAGCAGTCTTATTTTAGGATTCCACTTTTTTTCCTACTGATTTTGTTATCCTACTCTTTCCCCCATTTATGAGTTAATTAAGCTGACAGCACTTGATTTCTAAGTATTTTTATGAGAATTGCATTTTTAACATTTTGAAAGTTATACTTTGACTCATTCTCTCGCTCTTCCCATTATCTGTCTCTCCTTTCTGTTCTCATATTATTCTGTGCTTACTCCATACGTTGTATTATAACTGTCAATTGCATTCATTCATTCCTAGGTGCCACATACTGTGATAGGTGCTAGTGATACTGTAGTGAACAAGGCAGACGTGGTCTAGCCCTCAAGGGCTTTTTCTGTTGCACAGCCTTCTCCACCTACCAAAGTGTAAGTCCTGTAAGCATAAAGACTACGTCTTAGCCATTATGGCATTTCAGTGTTTAGCATTGTGCTGGCCCACAAAAGTTACCCAATAAATATTTGTTGGATAGATGCATGGATAAATGTATAACAATGGAAATGTGGCATTCATGGAACTGAGATGCGAGTTTATTAGATGAACTGTTTCCTTGAACATTAAAGTGAACTAAGGCGATGGCAGGTATTAGGGTGGAAAGGCAGATTATGGCTCAGTCTTCAATAAATGGAGAGAAGTGATGGGCTCATGACAAAACCTTTAAATACAGGAGGTATTTACATGATTGGAAGGGGAGAAAGGGCTGGAACTGGCCCTGGGAATTGAATGCAATGAAAGGGAAAGTGGGATCTTTAGGATAAATTCAGGTTTGTTTGTTTCTTTGTTTTTTTAATTTAGGTAAGATGGTAGATGGAAATTGAGGGAAGAGATGAAAGACGTCATAGGAGTTACTTTCAGTGGAATACATTTCTAGATGGCCAAGAGGAAAAGTTTGGATTGGGGGAATTGGAAACAGTGGAAAATCGATCCAAATTAGAGAATGAATGGAGGTGAGTGGCCTGTATCGTAACTTAAAATTTGATCCTATAAAAACTCTCTCTTTTGAGCTCTGTTTCATAGCACTGTATCTCCCCCTGCCTGGTCTCACAGTCATTCTCCCCACTCATTGATGGCACCAGGCCCTGGCTTCCATGCCACTCCCCAGGCCAAGGTCTATCATTATCTTTAGTGACTTTAGTGTCCACATGGACCCAGGCTGCCCAAAACCCTTGTCTTTCTCTTTATTGAACTTTTCAACCACAAATGTTTATTGAATGCTTTGTTTCATTTACTATATTACATAGTGGGTTGAGAAATATTAAAAAGAATCATGCCTCCCATTGTCATGAAAGTTACTCTATACTGAGTGGCATTGACATTAAATATAAATGCACAAGGGCATATATAATTGCATCGTTTTGGTACCAATGTTATGAAAACAGCAAGGAGCTATGACAGAGAATAATGCTGGAATCAAATTCTGCTGGAGGGGCAGTAAAAGGTAGTCTCCCTAAGGAAGTAATATTTCATCCAAGCATAGAAGAATAAACAAGAGTTATCCAGAAAAAGAATGGAGAGAATAACTGAAAACCACCACATAGAAATGAGGTACAATGTGCTAGTGAAAACAGCTCTGGGCTAGGAGACAGAGAACTTGAGTTTGGTGAGCTTTTGGTGTTCAGCTACACTTGGCTTGGAGTGATAAATTGCCTTAGGCAGGTCTTATTGCCTTTATCCATGGCAGTTTCTCTGACTTTCTCTTTGGAACATGTGAGGATATTGTAATGGCAGATACACATTATTTTCATACTACTTTTCTTTTAACCTCCTTCTAAGGTGTGCAGTTACTGAATGGAAGGCCCTTAGTTCGGCTGAGGCATTGATGAGTTTGGACAGGCAAATTTGGAGAAAGCTGAAATATCCTTTATAAAAGAAGGAAAATAATTCAGTGTTGGGTGAGGGGTGGGGGGCACACAGTTCAGGAAGGACGGGATGAAGCACTGAAGAGTGAGCATGGCAGGAACAAGGAAGACTGGAGCTCGGAACATAGCAGGATTTTGGTGTGATCCCTCCATGTCATCCTCTCAAATCGGTAATATATTCTACTAGGAAGAAAGCCAGAGCAGAGTGTTCTAGTCAGAGAGGGCAGCAAGTGCAAAGGATGGATATAAGAAAAAGGCTGGTGCATTTGAGGAACTGGTCAAAGCCAGTGTGCTTAGAACTCAGTGAGAGAGAGGGAGATTAACTGGCATAAAGTTTGGGAGCTCAGGAGAGGGTGAATTATGCTGGTCAGCCTGCACTTTGACTCCTCCTTTCCTCATCAACTCTTATGGCCATTTCTGGACTTGTCATCACCTAGAATTGCCCCACATCTTGCTTAACTTTTAGACTTCCAATACAAATATGGCTGGATAAGTCAGTATGTTCCCCTTCTCTTCTTGGAAATAAAATACCAGTAAAAAGGAACCAAATTAAAAAAAAAACAACCTGCAAATACCACACTTTAAAATAGGCGTCAAGGCAGCTAAAAGCAGCTGTGGACACATAAGAGCCAAGTGGCAAAAAATGAAGAGAGGTATGGAGAATGGTGAGAAGACCATGCAATGGCAAATATCAGGAAGCAGCAGCAGAATTATACTTATTGAAGATCAAGGGGACATCCTGAAGGTCAAAAGCTACATGCCTGTTTGTAGCAAAGGGTTTGAGAACTGGGGTATTCAGTCCTAGACCAATTTTTGTTCAGAGAAGCAGAGTGGGTGGAATACGCAAATATTCACACATATGAGCCATGTTTACAAGAAGCAGCCTGTCTCTGTGGCAGTAGTTAGATTGTGAGGATCGGCTATTCTGGAAGACTATACTAGTCTCTCTGCCTCACTTGTGGAAATGGCTGGTCCAGGAGAATTCAGTACATGCAGTAAAGAGTAAGACAAAAAGAGCTGGTGTGGCAAGGATACAGAGATTATACATGGAAAAAGGAGAAAAAAGACAGTCGACATTTACTAGAAAAATGTTGCCATACCATAGAATAGATGAATACTGTAGCCGAACTTTTAACCATGAATTTAAAAACTATTAATGAACCAATAGATTCTGTGAAAGAAGGACAAAAAACAGAAATACAAGAACTTAAGGGAACTGTGGCAAAACAATAAGACCTGGCAGAAGTGAGCAAGAAAGTGGAATATATATATTCATATATACTTATCTATCAAAATTATAACTGCATGCCAATAAGAATTTGATCTGTGCTTAGGCTCATAGTATTTTTGCAGCAGGCTGTCTAAGCAGAGGGAGAATCTAGCAAAAAAAAAAAATGTAACAAGAAACAGGAGAGGTTAGTCTATTGGAAGTCTAGTGAGGAGAAAGTTTGAAAGTGGTTTGAATGTTTATGTCCCCTCAAAAATCATGTGTTGACATCCTAATGCCCAATGTGATGGTTTTAGGAGGTGGTGCCTTTGGAAGTACTTAGGTCATGAGGGCTTTGCCCTCATGAGAATGAGATTAGTATCCTTATCAGTGGACCCCACAGAGCTCCCTAACCCCTTTTACTATACAGTGACACAGCAAGAAGTTGACAGGCTGCCACCCAGAAGAGGACTTTCACCAGAACCCAATCGTGCTGGCACCCTGATTTTGGTCTTCCAGACTCCAGAACTGTGAGAAATAAATTTCTGTTTTTTACAAGCCATGCAATCAAAATACCCAGTGGTATTTTGTTATAGCGGCCTGAAAAGAGTAAGACAAGAGGGTCCAAGTCCATGGAGGTACTAAGTAGGTGAGGGCTGGAAAACTTGGTCAGGAAAGAAAGGGACGTGGTAGAAAGAAGTGGAGGGAAGTTGGGTTGGGGTGGAGAGGCTGGTGTGGGTGTAATGGAGAGAAGCAGCACTGAGCAGAGCTGGTGAAGGGACTAATTTCCCAGGTGGCAGGTTAGAGCTGCCCCTGCAGGGAGTCGGGGCAGAAAAGCCCATTTTGGAGGGTACAGAGTGGGAAGACAGAAAACTGACCTGCTATGGACAATTGTTCCTCCTTTTTTTGATTCAGTTTTGGGTTCCAGACAGAACCTATTAGATTCTTCTGAGAAGGTTCTCTGAGTAATTCCCTTAGACAATTAACCCCTTTAGCATTATGTAATGTCCCTATTTATCCCTGATAATTTTCCTGTGTAAGAATAATATAGCTACTCCTACTTTTTTGAATTAGTATTAGCATGCTGGTTTTTCTCCATCCATTTATTTTCAATGTATATGTATTTTATATTTAAGGTGGGCTTTTTTTTGTGGACAACATATAGTTGGGTTTTGTTTTTTGATCCACTCTGACACTCTGTCTTCTAATTGACACATTTAGACCATTGATGTTCAAAGTGATTATTGATATTGTTGGATTAATGTCTACCATATTGTCACTGTTTACTATTTGTTACCCTTGGTCCATTTTTTTTTTTTGTCTTCCACTATTTTTCTGTCTTTTGTTGTTTTAACTGAGCATTTTGTATGGTTCCATTTTCTCTTTTCTTAGCACATCAGTTATACTTCTTTAAAAAAATTTTTTTAGTGGTTGCCCTAGAGTTTACAACATACATTAACAACTAATCCAAGTCTACCTTCAAATAACATTATACTGCTTCATGGGTAGTGCAAGTGCCTCATAACGAAATGATTCTAAGTCCTCCTGTCCCTTGTGTCATTGCTGTCATTCATTTCACTGATACATAAGCATATATAAGCATATATATACACTTACATATATGTATGCATACATAAGCATATATAATCAAATACATTATTACTATTATTATTTGGAATAAACTCATCTGCTAGATCAATTAAAAATAAAAGGGTTATTTTATCTTCACTTATTCCTTCTCCATGCTCTTTTTTTTGTGGATCTAAGTTTCTTGTCTATATTATTTTCTTTCTCTCTAAATAACTTCTTTTAATATTTTCTGCAAGGCAAGTCTACTGGCAACAACTTCCTTCAATATTAGTTTGTATGAAGATGTATTTATTTCTCCTTAACTTTGGAAGGACAATTTTACAGGATACAGAATTTTAGGTCCTTTTCTTTCTCTCAACACTTTAAATATTTCCCTCTATTCTCTTCTTGCTTTCATGGTTTTTGAGGAGAAGTTGAATGTAATTTTTATCTTTACTCTTCTCTACATAAGGTGTTTTTCCCCTCTGGCTTCTTTTAGGATTTTTTTTTTTAATCTTTGATTTTCTGTACTTTGAAAATTTTATCCCTCAGGATAGCTTTTTGTTTGTTCATTTATTTCTGTTTTGTTTTGGATTTTTTTTTTTTTTTGCATTTATACTGCTTAATGTTCTCTGATCTTCCTGAATCTTTGATTTGGTGTCTAACATTAACTTGGGAGAAATTTTCAGACATTATTGCTTCAAATATTTCTTCTGTTTATTTCTCTCTTCTCTTTCCAGTATTTCCATTACTCATTTTACACCTTTTGTAATTGTCCCACAGTTCGTGGATATTCTGTTCTGTTTTTTCCTCCCAGCCTTTTTTTTTTTTTTCCCCTCTCTTTTTCTTAGTTTTGGTTGTTTTTCTTGAGATATTCTCAAGCTTAGAGATTCTGCCCTCAACTGTGTCCAGGCTACTAATAAACCCATCAAAGGCATTCTTCATTTCTGTTACAGTGTTTTGGACCTTTAGCATTTCTTTTTCTTTTTTTCCTTAGAATTCCTATCTCTCTGCTTCCATTTCCTATCTGTTCTTGCCTGCTGTCTACTTTATCCATTAGAGCTCTTGTCATATAATCAGAATTATTTTAAATCCCTGGTCTGATAATTTCAATATCCCTACCATATATGAGTCTGTTTCTGTTTCTTTGTCTCTTCAAACTGTGTATTTGGCCTTTTAGTATGTCTCATAATTTTTTCTTATAGTTGGACATGATGTACTGGGTGAAAGGAACTGCTGTAAATAGGACTTAGTGATGTGGTGGTGAGGGGAAGCATTCTATAGACCTACGATTAGGGCTTAGTCTCTTACTGAGTCTATGCCTCTGAACTGTGAGCTTCCTAAGTGTTTCGCAGGTCTGGTTTCTCCCCCCTCCTCTTAGGTGGAATAGGATGGCAGGAGTGGGCTGGAATTGGGTATTTTCCTTTCCCCAGGTGGATAAGGCTCTGGTTAAATAGTTTTTTTCTAAGGACTGACCTCGTTCAGAAGAGAATAACCTGGCATATTTCAAGATGATTCCTTTTCCCCTCCTCCTGTTGGAAACACAGGAAGATTTTCCTCCACTATTCACTGTGAGAACAGGTAGAGCTCTAGGAGGTAAAACAAAAAATTGTGGGATTCCATGATGACAGGGTCCCCCTTGAGTTTTTCTCTCTCAGACTTTTCCACATGGAGCCTCTAGCAATTTGTCAATGACAATTCAGGTCATCTTACACCATAGGAAACCCTGTGGTTCCCACAGATGTTTCTGTTCCAGTAATTTGTGATTCTCTATATTCACCTGTCTCTCCCTCCAGTCTTGAGGGCAGTGTTTTGCCCTGTAACCTCATTTCTCTTGTGGAACTAGAAAGAGTTGCTAATTTTTCCTTTTTTCCCAGCTTTTTACTTGTTGGATGAGGTAGCAACTTCTAAGCTCCTTATATCCAGGACCCAGAAATCTTTTAGCTTTTTTTCATAGCTCCTAGTTAAATTATTTGGTTTCTAACAGAATAAATTTAATCTCTTTTCTAAATGATATACTTTAAATATGTGAAGAAAGCTATTGTGTCATTTCTAAGTTTCCCTGGACTAACATTTTCCTTTTATTGTCTCATATTTCCTCTTTTCTCTTCTCTTTCCATCTCCCCTTTCTCTTTCTCCCTTGTCAAATATTTCTTAAACTTCTACCTGTCACATTTTCTGTCAGGCACCGAGGATAACTTCTTTCCTTCTCTTAGAAAGATTACACACTGGTAGGAAAAAAGGCACATAAAATTTTTTACTTATTAAAATAAATAGAAGAATTCAGGGATGCTCTGAATCCTATAGAAGCATACTTCCTCCTGTGCTTTGATTTTTATCAGCATCACTCTCCTGGTCATTTTCCTTTAAATAAGTTGTAACATAACATTCTCCTTAACTTGTAGTCTGGCTGTGGTTAGATCCAGAAAGTTCTCTCATCTCCCATCTTTAAGGCTAACTGTCTTTTGAGTAGGTTGGCGATTGTTTATGTAGGATAAGTCATGACTAGAAAAGTGCATTTGAATGGTTCATGCCATGTGTAAAAGTTGGACCAGCTTAATATTATTTTCTAATGAATATTTACTGCACTGCTAAATTTAAAAATGTAATTAAGCTCACATAGGATGGCATAGCCATTTTGGACTCTGGCAATCTTTAATGGAAAGTGAATGAAATCTTGTTTGCTCCAATGCAGGTGTAGACCCTAATAACCATCAGGGCTCACACTGAGCAAAGTCCATCCCAGAACTTGTCACAGACAGCAGTTTTTTATGAACCCAGAATTTCATGGTGTGGAGAGCCCATGATTTACATTGGTCAACCGTGACTCATTGGTGGTAGATGGACGAAGAATAAAACAATACTATTTAGTGGGTCACCATAGTTACTATTAAAAATGAACACATACAGAGGGTTTTTTTTTTCTAACTTCAAGATATTTTCAAGGTGGCTTTGAATTGTCCAATGCAGAATCCTAAAAAAAGTTAAATCAATGGCTTAGACTTCAAAATGAAAAATAAAATAGGTTCCAGAAAGAGAACATAAAACTTCTTAGAAAGGAAGTTTTGCCTTTTGTATACAGCTTTGCAACTGAAAATCTGTGTTTGGATTCCAATGACCCTGAACAATGAGGGTGGAAGTGGGCCTTTATTTATTTCACATTGCCTTTCAGATTTCCCTTTAAATTCCCTGCGATGAGGGACTTTTGTCGTTTTTGATGGTAAAATGATGCTTAAAGATGAAAACCAGGCCTTGACTAGGGTAGCCTGTAATATACCCAGGAGATGACTCTGTATAAAGATTTGAAAACACGAAGGGTAGGGGAGCCTGTAAAGAAGAATTCCCAGCTCACAGCAGCTTAGCAGAGAAAAGCTAAGACCACCAAATGGTTTTATCTGCCAAAGCACAGTGGCTTTTGCTTGCTCATGAGAGTGATTGGAAACTATAACATTCCAGCCTGTGTTAGTAGAAGTTCTATCTCACCATGCTAAGATGTGATATGACCCAGAAGAAGAGGCAGAAGAGAAAGTTCTTGGGCACACTTATGCGTACTGCTAAAAATCTCAAACGTAAGAGACAGTCTACTGAGTCAGTTGTCAGAGAACAATACTCAAATCAAATATAACTCTGAGCTGAAGTGAGACAATTGGATCTCCTCCCAGAGAGATTCCTTATTTTTGAAAGAAGGCAGAAAAACTGAAAAGAATGGCTCCTGGTCCTTCAAGTATTCCAAGAATGAAAGAGAAAGCCTGGTCTTAAACAAAATAATTTTAAAAATTAAAAAACAACCCCCCCCCCACTTCTTGTGGCATATGGCAAAGTCCTCTCATATTTCCTTCTCAAAATTACATCAATCCTTTGTCTCCTCTAAGAGCCCAAGATTCACTTTGGGGTGATAATGTTGAATAAAAAACATTGCTATGGTAAGCCTGCATTCAGTGCTTTTATGTCTCATTGCCTGTCACGAGGAAGCTTCCTGGACATTTTAAACTTTTAAAAAAAACTTCAATTCAATAAAAATGAAGATTTTCCTTTTAGGTCGCCATTTCTTCTGGCAGACTGAGTCTAAAGTGCACTTTATTTCCCTTTAATTTAACAGCTCCAGCAGCTTTTCCAGTTAAATCGACTGTTCATTATTGAGCCCCATTTATGAAGGGGCTGTGCAGTGCAGTTTAATGAATCCTTGGCACAAAGCTCCCTTTCAGGACTGGGAAAGAATAGGGGCTGTTCAGGCCCTGTAGGGCTGTATGTCAAAGCCAGCCCATAATGCCTGTCAGCCAAGGGCAGAAATTCCCACTGATATAAGAATGTGCAAGAAATCAACTTTCACCACCGACGAGCAGATTAAGACACGATCAGGAAATGAGACTGTAGGTTGAGAACAGTGACACCTGTTTGAACAGAGCATTTTCCCATCCCTTGATCAGTGCTGGCTTGGGTGGGGGCTGGTAGAAGCAGCCACAGAGCCAAGTCTTCAAAGCCTTCCAGAGTCTTCTGAGAAGGAAAGGAAAGACCAAAAGACATTGGGGATGGGAGCATCTTTAGGCTAGGTCCTGTGCTAAGTGCCTTCACATTCTTTTTTCTACTTTAATCCTTATAAGCAGCCCTATGAGGATTATTTGCATGTGACAGGGGAGGAAACTGAGGCTCACATAACTTCATTCTGGTTCAAGGTTCCACTGCTAATTGGCCATGAAATGGCAATGACAGGGTGGAACATAGGACTGTCTGGCTCCCAGGTGTTTGTCTCTCCTAGTCCTCTGAAGTGAGGCTTCTCAGTAGATTTGGTCCTTTGGAAATAGCCAAGCTCTGGCCACTAGGAATACTTAAATTTTTTTAATTGCATGGGGCATACATTGAGCGCCTGCTGTGTCCTGGGCATATTTGATATACACTGGGGATACAGGCAGATGAGACGTGGCATGAAGGTATGAAGAGTGTAGTTAGGGCCTGCTTTTAGTGCTTTTAGTTGGAATCCCAGCTCTGACTATCCATAACTTTAGTGACTTTCAGACCTTGGGAAACCCTGGGAAAGTCCCTCTCACTAAGCCTTGGCTGTGCAGCTCTTCCCCCACCCGCCACCCCAGCCACCCAGTGATCAGGGGGTGACGGCTCCAAAGGCTCTGGTACTGCTGACTACTCTCTGAAGGGTAACATGGTGCAAAGGATTTCTACAGAAAAGAGTCCTCTCTGCCTTGTGTTATAGTAGTATCATGTGGTCCCTGAGTTCTCAAGATGGGTGTGTGAATTGGTTTTCTTCCAGTATCATGGATCAGATCAAACCTGTTGAAGTGTAACTCCTAAAAAGATGAAATCAGGACTCTCAGGCAAATATAAAATGAACAAATGTAAGAGATTCTATTTAACTCATGAATTAGTGAGGGAACCACTAAGATATTATGATTGATTCAAAGGACATTTTTTAAAAAAAGCCAGGTGTATATTATGTAATATTAGGATACATTTACTGGGTTACATAAAAAACTGGGCTATAAATCTCCGTGGCTGTCTGTTCCATGGGCAGAAATTGTTTGTATAATTTGTATAATTATTTGTATTGTAAGTAATTTCACTAAATCAGGGACCTTCAATGAACAGCAAATTGTGAGAGAAATTAAATACATTACCTCTAGACAATCTCTGGGTGGTCTTTGTTCCTGTATAGCATTGAAAGAATGTGGGACCCACCTTCCTGCCTTATTTCCAAGTTTTGGATAGTTTTTCTGGATAGCCCTACATTTTACAGACAAGTAAATTTGGGCCCACCTAGAGAAAGGAAATGATTTGCTCACATGATAGTGAGTCAGTGGCAAAGCCAGAACTAAAACCCAGGTCTCCTATCTCCCTAAAAGTGTTTACTTTACTTCTGTAGAACAAGATACCAATGCTGCTGAGACCAGAGAAGGAGAGGACTTGAACTCTTCTAATTGCAAAGAGTGAAGGGGTATTGAATTTTCCAGGACACCTTTTAAATTAAGATCAATTAAGTGTGAGAAAAAGAAATATATGCTAATTGACCTTTGTTCCTGAGGTACAGATTAGGATGTTAACCCCGGGTTTAATTCTCACTAATGACACAGAGGTAGTCTGGTTCCTTGGACAGGGATCCCTGCAAACATCCCCTTGGACAGATCCCCTGATGGAGTTGTGGGTAGAAGTTTGATTGAGGAGGATTCCTGGGAGATACATCTGTAGGGAAGTGAGGAATTAAGATTGAGCAGAAGAAGAAGCCAGCAGTTTTAGCCGATCTTACAGAAAGCTCTGGAGCTGGATCTTTTAGACTTGACTCAAATTGAAGCAAGATGGGGTCTGGCTTTTGTATCCTCCCATCAGCCAGTCACTGGTCTTCAGTGCACTTGGTAGAGGACATGACCTCTGGCAAGGCAGTGTCCTTCAGCTGTGGGCAATGCTTGGTGAAGGGACCATCTGTCAGCCATCAGCAGATGGTAGATTCAGCAACTGAGGGATGGGTGCATCAACCCCCAGAGGCATATGGGCAGAGCACAGCAGTATCCACTGTGTCTGGTTTCTACTGTAAGATAAACTGTGATAAAAAGATTTCAACCCAAGGACCACCACTGCTGGATTAGCAGTGTCAAGGTCACTTGTTCAGAAAGGTTTTGGGCTCATCTGGGCTCAGCAGAAAGAATGTGGGGATTGATGAGTGATGTCTGTAGGACAACGGGGCATGATGCCATGTTTCCTTTTGGATTTAATGGTGGTGTAAAGTGACTACACCAACAGTTTCTTGGGACCACCCTGGTTTATGCTTATGCTTCCAGGAGAATTACTAATACATGTTACGTTTTATTCTCAAAAATGTCCTCCTCTAGAAGATTGATTTTATGGTTATGCTAAGAAAGAGATTCTTCTCAATCTTGCTATTCTTGCTTCTCCCTTCTGAAAAGTGGGACAAGTAGCCTGGTATCCTCAGTGCACTGAGGGTTTCAAAGAAGACTGGCAGAGTTTTCTTTGGCAACTTCTGCTTCTAGCTTAGCAATACAAATCTCTCTTGAGGCATAGGTGCAAACATCCCTGGCAACCTTCCTAGAATGGGCAAGGAGGAGGCGGAGTGTGGAGATGTGAGACAAAACATGCTGCAACCACAGAAAATGATTCTGCCAATGTTAAAGAGGGTCTTTGCAGGTATATGGCCACCATCTGGCCTGGATGAGGGCATACTGACCCTACATTTAAAATCAGAGACTCTTAAGTCCAGAAGGGAAGGTAGAACAAGCTATCCATTTTATAGAAGGGCCACAGGCAAAGGCTACATTCTAGGAACTTGCAGAGCGGGGATCAGGACCCTGCCTCTTTAAGTCTCCTAGGCTAATACTGCTTCCACTGGACCAAATTCTGTTCTCCAAGGAGAAAAAAAGCAGAGTCTGTAGCAGTGACAACAACATGGAGGCAGCAATTTGGCCTCAGATAAAAGAGAAAGATTGCTCTCAGACCTGGGATGAATTGGCAGAGGGGCTGGCAAGAAAATTGCTATACGCAAGAGCATGGGCATTATTTTTCCTGTGTAAACAGAACATGACATCATGTTGGGGGCCAGAGTCTTCTCTGATGCCAGGAAAGTGACAAATGCTAAAAACTGCTACCAAGAACAAGGCAGCGTGCCACACGCCATGGAACACAAAGACAAATAAGCTCCTCTGCTCAGAAATCTCTCCATTTTCATAAGATCAAGGCTAAGCTCCTTTATATAACTTTCCAGGTGCTCTTTCCAATTTTATCCCCCTCTACTCCCTGCCTCACACCCTGCACTCTAGCCAGAAAGTACTGTTTAAATTACCCTGACACTACTATGCAGCTTTTTACCTCTGTGCCCTGGCTCTTGAGGACTCTGTCTAGGATGCCTTCCCCACTTTTTGAAAAAACCTATCAGAACTCTCCTTATCCTTTACAGCCCCTCAATGGCATCTTCTTTATGAAACCTTCTCTGAGCTTCCCAAACACAACATATCACTCCCTCTTGTGTGCTCTGGTGACAATTTGCTTGTGCCTCAATTTGAACACTCTCCTGAGGACAGGAAGCATAACTGTGCCGTTTCTCCATGCCTAGAGCATGGGGTCCCTAGGATATAATAGGTGCTCCTCAGATGTTTCTCTATTGAATAAATAAATGACACAACCACTGGACTCAAATAGATTATTGGGAGTATGTCTGTCTTCTTAGGACCAGGACTTATGTGTGTATTCTTGGTGCTTAGGATGGTGTCTGGCACATAGTAGGCCCCATTAGATATTTATCAAGTGACAGAGATAGACAACTACACAAATAGCTGATTCGAGGCACTCGGAGTTGGGGGATAGCAATTTAGATTTTACTCTATCATTATTTTTCAGTTTTCAGTTTTACTCGGTAGAATTGTTACCATTTGACTGCACATATACAATATATTGCATGTAAATACATATATACAATATATTGCACATTTTTTTAGTTTACATATATGTGCTAATCATTCTTTCTAAGAACGGTTTAGAGCTTTAGTTTTTTAAAGTTACATAGTTATCAAAGGAATAAAGCCAACCACAAAATAAGAATCAACAGAATGTGTAATCCAATCATAAAGGACAGTCAAATGTGCTTACACATATTCAAGAAATCTGTCATCTAATTTATGAATAATAAGTAATTCATTTTTTTAGATTCCACATATGAGTGATATCATATGGCATTTTTTTTCTCTTTCTGGCTACTCTGTTGTTTTTTTAATTGAAGTACAGTCAGTTTACAATACTGTGTCAGTTTCTGGTATACAGCATAATGTTTCAGTCATACATGTCCCTATCTATATTCCTTTTCATTATAGGCAACTACAAGATATTGAAAATAGTTCCCTGTGCTATACAGTAGAAACTTGTTGTTTATCTATTTTATATATATAGTTAGTATCTGCAAATATTGAACCCCCAATTTATCCCTTCCCACCCCTTTTCCCCCGGTAACTATAAATTTGTTATTTATGTCTGTGAATCTGTTTCTGTTTTGTAAATAAGTTCATTTGTGCCATTTCTTAAGATTCACATATAAGTGATATTTTTCTTTTTGTTTCTGGCTTCACTTTGTCTGATGATCTCCAGGTCCATCCATGTTGCTGCAAATGGCATTATTTTATTCTTTTTTATGGCTGAGTGGTATTCCACTGTATATATACATATATATGTATATATCCCACAACTTCTTTATCCAGTTATCATCAGTGGACATTTAGGTTGTGTCCATGTCTTGGCTAGCAATTTAGATTTGAAGCTAAACATTGTCAGTACCATCTGTTAGACCTTTGGCCAGGTTTGTGAGTTTAAGTGTCTGTAGTGAAATGGGGATGATATTAATTACATGAAAGGGTTATTGTGAGGATTAAATAAATTATATGTGAATGTGCCCAGTACTGCTTCAGATATAAGATGGGAGCTCAGTAAATGCTTGTTGAGCAATGGACAGATGAATAAAGTGTCATAGAAAAGACAAAGGTAAAGCATCAAGGAAGCATAAGTGGGAGGTAGTGTCAGCCTGAATCGGTGGTAACAGTGATCTTGGGAGCTTTTTGAGAGAGGTCAACATTTAATGTGGATTTTGAAAGCAGACTAGGATTTTCGGGAAGTACAGTGGAATTAGTGATACCCTGATTCTACCTTATAGAAATCTATTCTAATCTATTTTCTGCTGCCCCAAATGCTGTGTCCAAGAAAAGTCACCTTAATAGTATTGAGGAAAGACCAAGCATAGTATAGCAAAACTGGCCGTGGCAGGGGAGTCATAACTTAGATTCTCTTTTCATAAAAGTGATCTTGAAGGCTTGGAGGAGGGGCATTGAAAGATGGGTGTGGTATCCTAAGACTTGAAAGCTTCCCCTTATAACTCATTTCCTCATCGATGTGGTCAGGAAGTGCTTTCCGGAAAGATCGGGCAGGTTTAATGCAATTATGCGGTATTGGCCCTCCCCAGGTATTGGCCCTCCCCAGCCTGCCCATGTGCTCGGCAGCTCCAGCTGGCCTCACACAAGAGAAAGCAACTTCAGCTGCACACCCGCCCCCCGCCCCCGGGCCATTGTTTTAGCACTCCGCAGAGAAGTGTTCCAGCGGCTGATCGGAGCCGCTTAAGCTGTTAATTGAATGAATTCAACCTCATATAATAGGATCTGGATCTTTAAGCATTTCTGTCTGGCACACCGGATATTGGACTGAGGGCTGCTCAAGTTACCCGGCCTTCCCGAGGCCCTGGTCTCCCCGGTGTCCGCACTAGTCACATTTTGGTGTAAACCTCTGTGGGCTCAGAGCAGCCTTCCGCTGTGCTCTGATAGGATTGCTCCACATTGATTCAACTTAAGTCACGAAATCTGAACAAAGGAAAATTCCAAGTGGAGGGTCTGGTGTAATTTCCCTCATTTCCAGGGAGAGGAGGGGGCACAATCGCTCTTTGGAAATCAAGCCCTTCAGCTCCATCTTGGACGCCTCTGCGTGGGCCTGCAGCAGAACTGCCACGTGATTGAGCAGGCCCTGATTGAACTGAAACGAGAGAGAAAGCAATGGAGAGGCAGGTTGATCTTCCTCACCCTTGCTCTGTGCCAATCCATCTTTCATATTCATGCCAAACTGAGATTTCTTTGTGTGTGTGTGTGTGTGTGTGTAACTTACAAACACGGACATGACAGATCTTAAGTGTACAGTTCTATGTGTTTTGACAAACGCACACATCGAAGTAACCAACACCTCAGTGAAGATACACGGTTCTGTAACCGCTGAAAGATCCCTTGTGCCCTCCTTCAGGCAATCCTTTCCCCCAGAGGCAACCATTGTTCTGATTTCCTGCACCATGAATTAGTTTTCCTGTTTGAAATTTCATATAAATGGAATCATACAGTATGCACTCCTTTATATCTGGCTTATTGGGCCCATCATAATGTTTTTGAGATTCATTTGTGTTATTGCAACAGTAGTTTGTAACTTAAAAAAATTTTTTTTAATTCATTTTGTTGAAGAATAGTTGCTATACAATATTATGTAAGTTACAGCTGTACAATATAGTGATTCAGTTGTTAAAGGTTCTATACTCCATTTATACTTACTATGAAATATTGGCTATATTCCCTGTGTTATAAAATAAGTACCTTTTTATTACTAAATAGTATTTCATCACATATATATATTCCATATATATATGCATTCCATATGCAATGGAATACTCCTCTGTTTCTGTTTCTCTGTCTCTTTCTATATAATTAAAATATATATACTATGTCTAAAACTATATATACAAATATATATACTATATATATAATAATATTATACATATATATAATTAAAAAAAATAAACAACTGACCATCTTAAAGTCCTTCATCAGTCCCTCACTGATGGTAATAGTGCCAAAACTTTTTAGGATGACATTCAAGTCTCTTCTTCTCTGACATGGCCTTATCTCCTGCCACTCTCAACTACACAAACCATATTCCACAGGAACATCTCATTGTTCTGCTAATACATTATCTCCTACTGCTGTGTATTCTGACCTGGATGTGTCCTCAGCTGAAATGTTCTTTGCCCTTTTTCCTTCATGGCAGTTTCCTCCCCAGCCTTCAAGCCTGTGTAAGCCTTCCCTCACCTATTAGCCAGTTATTCCTCTGACCTCTGTGTTGCCATGACCCCTTAGACATCCCACAATCACAGACTGGACGTTGGGGCCCTTGACAATGGGATAACGCGCAACTTTTCTTGGCAGTCCTGGGATTAGAACCGTGCTGTGCTCTGCAAAAAGAGAATTTTAAGGTAGCAAATCAATAATTTCATTGGTTGGGTAAGGAATGGGGTTGTTTACCTTATGCAGAACAGCTTTAACAGCCCAATGAATTGGAGTCTCTTCATGGCCTGTGAAATTGGGTGGAAAAACAGGCAATACAGGTGAAGCACCTCACTGCTGACTCCACTGCTTTGGGGAGCCTAGTTCCTCTCTCTAGATTGCCTAGGGGGCTCTTTCTCAAACTTTTGACACCTGAGCACTTCTCAATGGGAGTTCAGCACACAGGCATGTCACTGATTTTCTTTATTTGAGATATAATTCACATATCATAAAAACTCACCCTTTTAAAGTATGCAGTTCAGTGGTTTTTAGTGTATTCACAAAGTTGTGTAACCATCACCACTATCTAATTCCAGAACATTTTTATCACCTCAAAAAGAAACCCCAGCCCCATTAATACAAATCATCATCTTTAGGCAAATGGAATAAAATGTTTAAAAAATTAATCATAGATTATAGCAAGAGAACACAGTTTTAAAAAGTAATAAAAATATTTTGTATCAGTCAGAGGAGTGAAATCATATGCAGCAAGGTGACTGTCCTGAGCAGTAACAGACTACTTCAACTGTGGGTCAGATTCTATAACTAGGAAATTTTTCTTCCTCTCTATTTATACCATATTAGAAGTTCTAACTTACAATTGTAGGAAGTTGGGAATGACAGCAAAGGTTTGATGGTTTTCTTAGACAGTTCTGGATATTTGGATCAAATGAAGTATCTTGTCCGTTATACACCCAAAGCCATCCTTCCCCCTTTTCCTGCTTACAGAACACTCATCTGTTTAGATGTTGGGCAGAGAGCCTTCCATCTCAGTGAGTGTAGATGCCTACCCTATCCAAGGGTAAATTATGATTATCCTAAACAAATCATCATAATATCCTTTCCCATAGTCACTGAGCGGTATAAGGGTAAGCATGTAATCTAGTTTTGGATAATGAGATGCTTTACTGGGGAGAACTTCCCTTTCTGTGTAAAGTCATAAAGACTCTGAGGAAAAGGCCCTCTGCCCTTTTGGAACAGGAATGTGATATCTGGAAGCAAATCTTAACAACAATGAGGCAAGGATGAAAACAAACACATTAAAGAAGATGGAGCAGAAAAATAGAGTTTGGGCTCATGGTGGTACCTATATGTAGTGAACCAGTGCCAGAATTTGCTTACATTAGAATCTCTTTATTATCTATTATCTATCTATCTATCTATCTATCTATCTATCTATCTATCTATCTATCTATCTATCTATCTATCTGGTTTTCTATGACCACTAGTCCAATTATAAAGACCAAGAAATTATTAAGAGATTTCTAACTTAACATCCCATGAGATGTTACTTTTTATAAACATGATGTGCTTGAATATTTTAAGTTGGGAGGTGGAGATGAATGGGCTTCTAATTCCACTATTGGCCACATATGTATCTAGAAAGTACTTTTTTTATGCTGCATTGCAGTATGTTGATATAGTTTTGAAATATTTGTCAGTAATGTGCTTTTAATTACTTTCTTGGATAAGCGAGGGAAATCATCACCTAAAAAGAAAACAAAATCAATCTTTAGGTAATCATGTTGCTTCCTCCACAGTTTTATTCCTAAAAATCCTGTGATCTTATCCTTGACATAAAGCAATTTTGATATTTCAGCTCTACTATGATTAGTCCTGGCTATTCAGGATACTGAATATGTTGCTAAGATGAGACACTTGAGAAATATTCATGCCATTGCTGAAATTGCCCTTATTAGTATCACAATGTCATTATTTCTACTTGGAATAGAGTAACAGTGGAAAAGTACCTATAGAGTGGCTTTTTCAATTTAAAATTTTAAATTGTTATTAAAATAAATATGTGCATGGTTTAGAAAGAAAAATATTAGAATTTTCTTCCCCATTATCCCTATTTCTGACTCTAAACATTTTAAAACTATTTTTTTCTTTCTATTTTTTACCTAGATGTTTTAAAATAATCATATGTGCCAGGCATGGAGATGCACTGCTCAGATCCCTCTTCGGGAAAGGACCCATTGCCCAGCAGCTGCAAGTATGGTAAGCCAACAGCCTTCAGGTGTTAACTTGTTCAGGCTTCCCGCTCTTCCAGGCTGAGGCCACACTCTTCTGGAGGTGGCTCCACCTGATGACGGGCAAAGTGGTAATACACAGGCCTAGCCATTTCTGCTTAGTGTCGTTCTCCTTTAGATGCCCGCTCTGGGCTCACTGAGACTTTTATCAGGCTTGTGGACTGTCTGAGGCCCTCCCTGCTGGATTTGGCTTCCTCTTTCCTTTCCATTCACAGGTCTCAGTTCTACATTGCACTCAGAAGGTTTTCCTTGTCCAATTCCATTTTCTCTCCCTTTTACCTTTCATAAATATTGCTCCTCAAAAAACTGCTTGTCCTGAAAACTCTATTACTTATAGAACACTTACACCTTTTCTACCTGTGGGGTACTCCCCCTCTTCCCTTTCCAGGTCCTCCCAGTATAGTTATAGTTTGGTTGAATTAATATTCAATGATTATTCTATTATTATGTAACTATTGTTCACAGTTCATATGTATTTTACTAAAATTTCTGGCACAGCTTTTTGTTTTGCCTGAAGTTAACAATTGCTTATTTGGGGGGGCACTTCGTTTTCTATGTGTATTTCACTAATTCTTCCATAAACACATTAACAGAAGGATAATACCTTCTTATAGAATTTGGAATGCTTTTTTAAATATGTAGAAACAAAATATTATTGGAAGTGTATTTCTTTTCTTTTTTTTTTGAACTATAGTGGATTTATAATGTTGTGTTAGTTTCAGGTATACAGCGAAGTGATTCAGTTTTATATATATACACACACACACACACATATATATATATATATACACACATATATATGTATATATATTCTTTTTCAGATTCTTTTCCATTATAGGTTATTACTGGATATTGAATATAGTTCCCTCTGCTATACAGTAGGTGCTTGTTGTTCATTTTATATGTAGTAGTGTATATCTGTTAATCCCAAACTCCTAATTTACCCCTCCCTCACTTTGCTTTTGATAAACATAAGTTTGGTTTCTATGTCTGTGAGTCTGTTTCTGTTTTGTAAATAAGTTCATTTGTATCATTTTTTTAAATTCCATATATAAGTGGTATCATATGGTATTTGTCTTTCTCTGTCTGATTTACTTCACTTAGTATAGTAATCTCTAGGTCCATCCATATTGTTGCAAATGTCATTATTTCATTCATTTTTATGGCAGAGTAATATTCCATTGAGTGTGAGATACACACACACATCTTCTTTATCCCTTCGTCTGTTGATGGACACTTAGGTTGCCTCCCTGTCTTGGCTACTGTGAATAGTGCTGCTGTGAACATTGGGATGCATATGTATCTTTTTGAATTAGACTTTTCGTCTTTTCTAGATATATGCCTAGGAGTGGGATTGCTAGATCATATGGTAACTCTAATTTTAGTTTCTTAAGGAACCTCCATACTGTTTTCCATAGTGACTGCACCAATTTACATTCCCACCAACAGTGTAGGATGGTTCCCTTTTTTCCTTACTCTCTCCAGCATTTATTATTTGTAGACTTTTTGATGATGGCCATTCTGATTGGTGTGGGGTGATACCTTATTGGAGTTTTGATTTGCATTTCTCTAATAATTGGTGATGTTGAGTAGAATGCTTTTGATTGCAAAGTAGCACCATACCAAACTAAAAGTAGCCTAAACAAAATAAGTTTTTATTATCTTACTCTTAAAGAAGTCTGGAGCTAGGGAATTCCGGGGTTGGTTAGCTCAGTGACATTATAATATCTCTGAGGATTCAGGTGCTTTTCATATTTCTGCTCTGCCAACCTCAGTATGTTGATTTTTTGTTTTTAGGCTTAACTCTTCATGATTATAAGATGGCTGCTGTAGCTCCAAGTGTCACTTATATATAACAAAGCCAGGAAGGGCAGCATTTCTTCCTCTCTCTTTCCTTTTCTCCTTTTATCTCTTTTTAAAATATGTAGGTGAGAAGGAACTCTCCTGGAATTCCAAGAGTAGATTTCTCTTAATGTCTCTTTGGCCACGATTGGCTCTCATGCCCTGCTGTGGTTAAAAGGGAGGTGCAACTATCTGTCATTTTCAGCCTCCACAGACAGTGCACTCTATCAGGTAAGAATAAGGGTAGGATATTCAAAGCAGCAAGAGTATCTGCTTCTGCCTATCATCATGGTCAAATACATTAAAAAAAGTTATCACTTCCATTTATTTTTCTTGGAGAAATCTCCTCCTTCTCCAGAATTCTGCATTTCCCTGTTCCAATTTAGACTGGTTGTCCCGTGGTGGGGTGATATTTCTCTGTCACTATCCAGGAATTCTCTTTGACTGTGTCTCAAGATGGATTCCCTGTTTTCTGGATATTCTTTTCTTCTACTTTCTTCCACCACTATTCAGTGGTTTCTTGAGAAGAGTTTCCTGAGAGACAATTGTATAAGAAAATGTTATTCTACCCTCATACTTGATTAGTCATTAGGTTTGCTATGGAATTCTAAGTAGGAAATAATTCTCTCTCAGATTTTTAAGAGCATTGCTCCATTTCCCCCTCAAATTCCAGTGTTGTTAATGAGAGGTCTGATGTTATTCTGATTTTATTTTTATTTTTTGTTCATAACATTTCTCTCTCTAATTTAGAGTCCTTTATTCCCTGATATCCTGAAAACTTGTAATGTGCTTTGGTGTGGGTCTTATCACTAAGTTTACTAAGCATTTAGTGGATTCTTTTAATCTGGAAATACATATCCTTCAGTCCTACACTATTTCCTTGTTTTATTTCTTTGCTAGTATTTTCTCCTGCATTTCATCTATTCTTCTTTTCTGAAATTCCTGTAGGCTTAGTGTTTAATATCTCTTTGACTTTTTGTTCATGCTAGGAGATTTCCTTAACTTTATCTTCCAAGCCCTCTATTAACTTTTAAAAAACATTACCACAAATTTCTAAGAGGTCTTTCTTATTTTTTAGTTACTTGCCCTCCCTTTTTCGGTAGCATCTAATTTTTGTTTCATAGTTGCAATATTTTTTCTTATCTCTTCAATCTTTGATCTTATTTTATCTCTTTGAATTTTAATTATATGAAAGTTTTCTTTTGCTCTTTCTTTGTTCATTTCCTCTGGGATTCTCTCCCCCTAATT
Source organism: Camelus dromedarius (assembly GCF_036321535.1). NCBI lineage: Eukaryota > Metazoa > Chordata > Mammalia > Artiodactyla > Camelidae > Camelus > Camelus dromedarius. The sequence goes on along the minus strand of NC_087447.1, from coordinate 55,517,583 downwards.
TTTTTTTTCTTGGTTTCTGTTATTCATGTTGGAGACATTGCCAAGTGTTTGATGAATGTTGGATGTCAATTTATATTTAAGAGTGGATAACCAAAAAGCTTATTGGAAATCCACCCAGTCTTCTCTCTTGTGCTATTAAACCTTCAGAGAAGACTCCTCCAATTTCCTGATTGGGGAGTATGTGACCTGCTGCAAACATTCTAGAAACTGCCTGGAAAAATGAGGTTGAGGGTCATTATTCATTACTCATAATGTAGAATCTCATTTAATTCCTTTGTTTTCAGTACAGTGTGTCATTGCTCACTCTAAATTGTACATGGAATCCCCTAGACTAGAATCATCTTGGTTCAATTCCATAGAAAATAAAAATCTTATTTTCAATCTGGGAGAGACGTTGCCATGTGGCTGCATGGGGTAGGGGAGGGGATCTTGAAATCTAATTGCTTCTTTTTTATTTTCATTGATTATTTATTGAAGTATAGTTTACAATGTTGTGTCAATTTCTGGTGTACAGCATTATGTTTCAGTTATACATATGCATACATTGGATTCCTTTCCATATTTTTTTCATTATAGGTTACTACAAGATATTAAATATAGTTCCCTGTGCTATACAGTATAAACTTATTTATCTATTTTGTATTTAATAGTTAGTATCTGCAAATCTCAAACTCCCAATTTATCCCTTCCCATCCCCTTTCCCCTCTGGTAACCGTAAGTTTGTTTTCTATGTCTGAGTCTGTTTCTGTTTTGTAAATAAGATCATTTGTGTCTTTTTTTTTTTTTTTAAGATTCCACATATGACTGATATCATATGGTATTTTTCTTTCTTTTTCTGGTTTCTTCACTAGAATGACAGTCTCCAGGGCCATCCATGTTACTGCAGTTGGCATTACTTCTTATGGCTGAGTAGTATTCCTTTGTATAAATATACCACAACTTTATCCAGTCATCTCTCAATGGACATTTAGGTTGTTTCCATGTCCTGGCTATAGTAAATAGTGCTACTGTGAATATTGGGGTGCATGTATCTTTTTGAATTAGAGTTCCCTCTAGATATATGCCCAGGAGTGGGATTGCTGGATCATATGGTAAGTCTATTTTTAGTTTTTGGAGGAATGTCCATACTGTTTTCCGTAATGGCTGCACCAAACTACATTCCCACCAACAGTGTAGGAGAGTTCCCTTTTCTTCACACTCTCTCCAGCATTTACCGTTTGTTGACTTTTTAATGATTGTCATTCTGATTGGTTTGAGGTAATGCCTCATTGTAGTTTTGATGTGCATTTCTCTGATAGTTATATTGAGGATTTTCTCATGTGCCTATTGGCCATTTGTATGTCTTCATTGGAGAATTGCTTGCTTAGGTCATCTGCCCATTTTTGGATTGGTTTTTTGTTGTTGTTGTTGTTATTAGGTTGTATGAGCTGTTTATATATTCTGGAAATTAAACTCTTGTCAGTTGGATCATTTGCAAATCTTGTAGATTGTCCTTTTGTTTTGCTTATGGTTTCCTTTGCTGTGTAAAAGCTTGTAAGTTTAATTAGGTCCCGTTTGTTTACTTTCCCTTTTATTTCTATTGCCTGGGTAGACTGCCCTAGGAGAACATTGCTAAGAATTATGTCAGAGAATGTTTTGCCTATGTTTTCTTCTAGGAGGTTTATAGTGTCTTGTCTTATGTTTAAGTCTTTAAGCCATTTTGAATTTATTTTTGTGTATGGTGTGAGGGAGTGTTCTAACTTCACTAATTTACATGCAGCTGTCTGGTTTTCCCACTTGTTGAAGAGACTATCTTTTCTCCATTGTATATTCTTGCCTCCTCTGTTGAAGATTAATTGACAGTAAGTCTGTAGATTTATTTCTGGGCTCTCTATTCTGTTCTATTCATCTATATGTCTGTTCTTGTGCCAATACCATGCTATTTTGATTAGTATAGCTCTTTAGTATTGTCTGAAGTCTGGGAGGGTTATTCCTCCAGCTTTGTTCTTTTTCTTCAGTAATGCTTTGGCAATTCTGGGTCTTTTGTGGTTTCATATAAATTTTAGAATTATTTGTTCTAGTTCTATGAAAAAATGTCCTGGGTAATTTAATAGGTGTCACATTAAATCTGTAGATTTCTTTGGGGAGTATGGCCATTTTAACAATATTAATTCTTCCAATCCAAGAGCATGGGATATCCTTCCATTTCTCTAAGTCATCTGTAATTTCCTTAATCAATGTTTTGTAGTTCTCCACATAGTTCGCCTCTTTCGTCAGATTTATTCCTGAGTATTTTGTTTTTTGGATACAATTTTAAACGGGATTGTTTACTTTCCTTTTCTGATATTTCATTGTTAGTGTAAAGAAATGCAACTGACTTCTGTATGTTAATCTTGTATCCTGCTACCTTGCTAAGTTCTTTTATCAGCTCTAGCAGTTTTTGTGTGGAGCCTTTAGGGTTTTCTATATATAGAATAATGTCATCCACATATAGTGACAATTTTACCTCTTCTCTTCCAATTTGGATCCCTTTTATTTCTTTTTCTTGCCTGATTGCTGCAGCTAGGACTTCTAAGGCTATGTTAAATAGAAATGGTGAGAGTGGGTATCCTTGTCTTGTTCCAGATTTTAGCAGGAAGGCTTTCAAGTTTTCTCATTGACTATTATGCTGGCTGTGGGTTTGTCACAAATAGCTTTTCCTATGTTGAGATATGTTCCCTCTATACCCACTTTGGTAAGAGGTTTTTTTTTTTTTTTTTTTTTATCATAAATGGGTGTTGAATTTTACCAAATGCTTTTTCTGCATCTATGGAGATGATCATGTGATTTGTGTCCTTTCTTTTGCTGATGTGGTCTAACTGCTTCTTATACAGGCTTTCAACCAAGTCTCCTCTTTTCCCTCCTCTCACTGTTACTTTCTCAAGTACTGAGGCTTTCCTGGCCCAAATCAGATAGTTTCCAAATTTCTTCTTCCTTTTTTTTTTTTTTTTTTTTGTAGTGCTTTAAAAAAAGGCTTATCTTGTATATCCCAATAGGTGGAGGGGGCCACAATAGAAGATTGCCCTCTCTGAATATGTCCTGTGGTATAGTTTTGGCTTTGAAACCACATAAATTAAAAAAAAATTGTAAAACAAAATTAAAGATTTATAAAGCAATTTTATATAAAGCAAAGTAAAACAAATAAACCTAACTGTGAATTGAATTGGTGGCATAATCACACAGAGAGGATTTTTTTAAAGTGAATTTAAAACACAGTAATTCGACTGTTTATCACTAGTGGGATATGTTTTGAGCACAAAATAATGGAGAAGAGAGAAAAAATAAAATTGTAGTAATTATACTATTATTAAGAATACTGGCATCATTATTTTGAATCCATTATACATACTATAGCATATATTTTATAGGATGTATGTGTGTGTGAGCAACCACTATAGCATAAAAAAGAACATGAATCTGACCAAGCCCCTGTATATTTACTTCTCACTTACAGAAAACACAGGGGCCAGAGAAACATTAAATAACACCATGGAGATGGATGCAACTAACCAAATCCAGAATGTGGGAGAAGAAAGATGACAAGACAATGACCAGTTCCTTCAATAAACCAATTGCAAAGAAAACAAAAAGGTAGGTGATACAGATGAAAAGAGATTTAAGAGACATACCAAAATTCTTTGCTATTTATTCTACTAGGCAGTGGATTCTAATTTCCTTCCTCTTGAGCTGGCCTTAATGACTTGTTTGACCAATAGAATGTAAGTGATGTTCTGGGAATTCCAGAGATAGGCATAAGGAGCCTGACAGGTGCCACATGGGGTCTCTTGCAACACTGTCTCTGGGATTCCTGAGCCTCCATGTAAGAAGCCTGATTACTCATAACCAGCATACTAGGTAGGGCTGCATGTGTAGGCACAGGTGCCATCATGTGAATGGTGCCATCTTGGACCTTCCAGACCAGCCACTGTCAATATCACATGGACCAGAAGGATCACCCAGCCAGTCATTGCTCAAATTATTGATGCATAATATTGTGAGATATAACAAAATGGTTATTAGTTTAAATCACTCTGTTTGGGAGTAGTTTGTTAGAAAACTATAGATAACCAGAAGGGCATCTAATATTTTAAGATGGAAATTAAGACCTATTGTTGGGAGAATCTGGTTTGCAGGAGGAAAAGATGAGAAATAAAACAAGAGATACATTTTGGAGGTTTCAAAACTTGTAAGGTAACATCATTTTATGATGAAATTCAGTTTAAAAATTGTGTGGTAAAACCGAGGAATTGATTTGTTTTGAGGTTTCAAAAATAGTGAATGACAAGCAATTGGTATGGGAAGAGAGATGGAGAGAGAAAAAGATGCATATTTTTTCTCCCTTTATGAACGTGCATTCCTGACATTTCTGAGGACTAAGATTGTGCTGCAGGGAATATGATTAAAGTTACAAAGAGGAAAACAAAATAAGTTAGTCAGCTTTTGATCTGGCTGCTATATTTACCCACAAGAAAGGAGACAGCTCTCAGGTGGGCTTTTGTCTAAGTAATGTCCTGAAATCCAAGTGTAAAAGAACAATATGAAATCTCAATTCTCCCAAACGGTTTGGGGCGAGTTCAGCCCTTGAATCCCTGCGGGACTTGGTTCCCAAGGAGACTAATCCCACTTGCTCAGCCTTAGGTATCAGTTCCGCAAAAGAGCTCTAGTTTGGAACTCTGCGGAGAGGCCCTAGTGCAGGCTAGAGCCGGGTCCCTTCTCCCCATAGGAAGTGAAATGGATTGATGTCAAAGCCGCTTAAGTAAGCGTGCTCACTCAGGGTATAGGAGGGGTGGATGGGCCCGGTAGGAGCTGGCCACTCACTTTTTGCTGAAACTCATTTTATGAGACAGAAAGCAGATCAAGGGGAAAGCAGCTGAGACCATGAGATGGGGTCCACATGTACAATTTAGTTGCATATTGGAAGCTCTAAGGATTTATCTTGGTCTCAGGTATAGAAAGATTTCAAGCCGAAGCTGTTCTTTGTTGCCTTCTTATCTATAGTTTTCCATAGACACCAGTGTTTTCGTGTGATCATACCTCTGCCTCACCGTTCCCAGGGATACTGCTTGTTTGCTTGGCACACTCAGATGTATCCTCTAAGTCTTAGCTCAGATGCTACCTGTCTATGCAGGCGTCCCCAGCTCCTCTGGACAGACTCGGGAGTCTTTCAGCCCATTAGCTATTGTACCTTTAATTTACTTCCATTTAGAAGTATTACATTTTATCACCATGGCTTGTTGGCATATCTGTCTTTCCACTAAAGAGAGTAGGAATCATGACTTCTTCCCTCTGTATCCATAGTACTAACAGAATGCTGAGTACATTGTTGGTGTCAGTATCTTTTGGTTGAATGAATAAGTGACTGGATGGATATTTTATGTGTAAGGATCACTTTTGTGAATCAGTCTATAGAACTTTTAAGCCATGAATATCTTATATTTGTATATAGAGCTTTATGGCTGACAAAGAACTTTCATTTTCATTATCTCATTGATTTTCACAATAGCCTTATCAAATAGACTCACGTGATTATTCCCACTTTATAGATGGAAATATTGAGCTACAGGAGGTTAAGTGAATTTTTATAGTCAGGTGGATAATGAAAGGGTAGATTGAACTCCAGTCTCAATCTCTGTTCCAATTTGAGCACTCTCTCTATGCTATTATACTGCCTTTTTCTAAGTTTCTACAACCTGCAAGTATAACTACTCTCTTGCATTTGGAAACAGTCATTCACTTTGTTGGGGGAAAGAACAAATGATGCTGATTTTAGAGGGTATGTGTTGGTAAGAAATGGGTGGGGCCTAAGGAATAAAGAACAGGGACATTTGTTGATCTGCTATTTTGAGCCAGGAGCTTTCATATATACCATCTCACAGCACCCCTGTGAGATGAGATGATCTCCATTGCACAGATAAAATAAGCAAGACTCAGAGGTAGTATTTGCCTATTAGGTTATGTAATTCTCACAAAGACTCTGAGAACAGTTAGGACCATTCCCACTTTTCAGATGAGGAAACTGAGCCTTAGGAAGACAGACTGACTTGTCCAAGGGTACTCACCTAGCAAGTGGCAGTCCAGAATTTGAACTTGTCCTCCTCTAACTCCAAATCAACTTTGATGCTCAGAACACCAATGATCTGGAGATAGAGACATTTACATATAAATCTTTTCATATTCCACTTTTTAATATGATTTTGTAAGGACTTAAGCTAATTCCCTGCAGATTAAGAGAGATTTTTTTTTTCAGACTAAAGATGTCAATTAAATGTATTGTCCTATGAAATCTATGTCTGGGGATTTGTAAGAGTTGCTCAGTTGAAAGAAGGTTAAAAAAAAGAATTAGTGCCTTTGGCTGCCAGACCCGGAGGTCTATGGAATGGTCCTGCCAAAAGGGAAAGGAAAATGCTGATGTCCACATCCGAGGGGAGAAACACAACTTAGTGACAAGCCCACACAATTTTCTGAGTGCAGGTTCACCAACAATAAAATAGTCCAATCATGGAGGACAAAATCCTGTGTGTAACTCAAATGAAAGGTACATTATAATTGAGCCAACTTGAGTTAAAAAAAAAAGTTTATTTCAGTGTCAGCTTGAGAAAAGTATTTCATCTCCCAGATGAAGAGTGTTCATCTGCCCCGTTCTTCTTTGGTAAGGCTGTGCCTTCAGGGTGCTCAAAAATGGTTTTGCATTCTGAAAAATGAGGCTTAAAGAAGAGTTTTGAAAGAGATGGTCTTTATCTTCCCCATGTAGACTCTACACCTAAACTATAGTAACTCATTTAGAGAACACTTTATCACACACACAGCATCTTCATATATGTGACCTCACTTAATCCTCATGAACATCCTGTGATTGAGATGCTCTACTGCATGTTAGGTGATCATGTAAGGAAATAGAGTCACCGTCTTGTGCTTTTAGAGAAGTAAGGGCAGATACTCATCACAAGTGCCCTGTGAGGTGGGCAAGCTTACCCGCATTCAACACAAGCAAGCTAAGGCAGAGAGAGGTCAGCTGTTTTGCCCAAAGCTATGTACTCATCAAAGCAAGGATTTCAGCCTATCAAAAAGCTATAGAGTGGTGAGGCTGAGACCAGAACCCAAGTCTTCTGAATTAGCCTCCATGCTCTACCACATTACTCATTTTCTCCATCTCAAGAAGCCCAGGTGAAACTGGGTTTAAATGAACTTCAAAGTGATTCTTAAAATGCAGCAGAAGTTCCAAAAGGACAACCTAAATAGCATCACAAGTAGGGGAAAGGTTCCAATCCATATTTTGTCCTAAGATGCTGAGAGTTTTATACACACACACATACAGGGCTCTCTCTCAAATACCAGGTAGCTTAGTGGCCACTGCCTCCCTTGCCTCCTGGCGTCTGTCTACTGCTAATAAAAGATGGGTCAAGTACTGGCCTCAATTTGCTATAAACTGTTACCTGTAACAATGAAGGGATCGAAGAAAAAACACCAGACTTGAGAGTCCTACAGAAACTTGAGTTAGAATCTTAGGACCAAGGCTAGAGCTTGAAGAGACATTAGTTTCCTTCCCCCATCTGATAGATGAACATCCCGAGGCCAGAGAACAATTTTGTCAAGGGCTTAGGAACGGCTTTAGAGTCAGACTGGACAGGAGATAGCCTTGGCCAACTCACTGAAACTCTGAGGCTCAGTTTCCATATTTTTTAGATGGTGATAATAATAAGTACTTCACAGGAGTATTGTTTAAAGATTAAATGAGGAAATGCATGGCCAGTGCTTGGCAATAAGCAAGCTCCCAGTAGCTGATGGCTATTACTGTTACCAGAGCTAGTACTGAAACCCAGTGTCTGGATTCTGGCCTTCTCAACCTCCGGTGGGTTGGGTTCCCTAAGCCAGGGTGTGACTGTACAGGAGCTGGAGATTGAGGACCTTCTCACGTCTTGCGGTCGCAGCTGGCCAAGAGAAACTCGCGGGGCAAAGGGAAACTAAGGGGTTAAGGCGACGAGCTGGAGAAAGCCCTGAAAACGAAAAAAGCGACCCCCCACCCCCGGCTTAGCCCCACTAAGTAAGCCCCTCCCCTCCGCCACCGGGGCGGTAGCCGCGCGTTCCCTCCCTCCGCCCCTCGCTTACAAGACCTAATGAGCTCCCCCGGGAGGCCGAGCAGCAAGCCCGGCCCGGAGCGAGGAGGCTTCGCCGCGCGCACCGCGCCAGGGCGGGAGCCGGGCCTGGGCCGCGGGCGGGAACCGGCCGGGGGCGCACCGGCCGCGCTGCGGGCCGCCGGGGAGCCACGGCGATGGCAGTCCAAGCGGCGCTTCTCAGCACGCACCCCTTCGTCCCGTTCGGTTTCGGGGGCTCCCCGGACGGGCTGGGGGGCGCGTTTGGAGCCCTGGACAAGGGTTGCTGTTTCGAGGACGAGGAGACCGGGACGCCGGCGGGCGCGCTGCTGGCTGGCGCCGAGGGCGGGGACGTGCGCGAGGCCACCCGCGACCTGCTCAGCTTCATCGACTCGGCGTGCAGCAACATCAAGCTGGCGTTGGACAAGCCTGGCAAGTCTAAGCGGAAGGTGAACCACCGCAAGTACCTGCAGAAGCAAATTAAGCGCTGCAGCGGCCTCATGGGCACCGCGCCCCCGGGCCCGCCCTCCCCGTGCGCCTCCGACACGCCCGCCAAGCGGCCGCTCGTCGCCGCCGGCGCCCAGACAGTCGCGGTCCCAGCCCACGGGAAGGCGGCCCCCCGGCGGGAGGCGTCGCAGGCCGCTGCGGCGGCCAGCCTGCAAAGCCGCAGCCTGGCCGCGCTCTTCGACTCGCTGCGCCACGTCCCCGGAGGCGCCGAGTCGGCGGGGGCTACAGTAGCGGCGCCGGCGGCCGGGCTCGGCAGAGCAGGCGCTGGGGGTGCAGGAGGGGACGCGGCCGGCCCCGCGGGGGGTCCATTGGTCCCTGGCGCCAGGAAGGTCCCGCTGCGGGCCCGCAATCTGCCCCCGTCCTTTTTCACCGAGCCGTCCCGGGCAGGCGGCGGCGTGTGCGGCCCGTCGGGGCCCGGCGTGAGCTTGGGAGACCTGGAGAAGGGCGCCGAGGCGGTGGAGTTCTTCGAGCTGCTGGGGCCCGACTACGGCGCCGGCACCGAGACGGGCGTCTTGCTCGCCGCGGAGTCCTTAGATGTGTTCCCCACCGGAGCCGCTGCCCTGCGGGGACCCCCGGAGCTGGAGCCCGGCCTCTTTGAGCCGCCGCCGGCGATGGTGGGGAGCCTCCTGTACCCTGAGCCCTGGAGCGCCCCGGGCTGCCCCCCAACCAAGAAGCCGCCCTTAGCTGCCCCCCGCGGTGGCTTGACCTTGAACGAGCCCTTGCGCCCCCTGTACCCCGCGGCCGCGGACTCCCCAGGCGGGGAGGACGGGCCTGGCCTTTTGGCCACTCTCGCCCCCTTCTTCTCAGACTGCGCTCTGCCCCCGCCGCCGCTGCCCCAACAGGTGTCCTACGACTACAGCGCGGGCTACAGCCGCACCGCCTACTCAAGTCTTTGGAGAGCCGACGGGGTTTGGGAAGGGGCGTCCGGGGAGGAGGGGGCGCACCGGGACTGAGTGCGAGGTGCCCTCCCCTCCCAATAGAGACTGCTGTGGGGGAGCTCCCGCCTAAAGTACGATGGGAAAATGCACGTGGAGAGGAAAAGGGATTTTTAAAAATTCAATTAAATAAAAGAAACTTAAGAAAACGATAAGAGAAGTGGGGGGTTGTTTTAGTCACAGCCTCGTGTTTAAAAAAAAAAAAGCCGTTGGTAGGCTCTTACCGGATGAGACGAGCCAAGAAACCAAGACGGGGTTTGGAGAATGGGATGGGGATTGGAAGGGACAGGAGATGGCTTTTGTAGCCACCTGTCCCTTCTTCAGCTTTTCATCAAAAGGTCAGTGTATTAAGTGTAACTGCTCCTAGCAAACAGTGCCCTGGTCCCTCCCCTTCCGCCCCCTTTGAGTGCGTTATGAATTAAAGCCTATATTGAAAAGAATGGAGCAGAGGTATGTTGTTATTGATTTGGGTGTTTTGTATAGGACGGTTTTCCATGTGATCTCTTTGCCCTGTTAGGTGAGAATGGTATTGAGGACGTGAGGCCAGTGGCCACTGAGGACCTCCCCTGCGCTTGTCCTTGGGTGTGGAGCTCTCTCTGTCACTCTTCCTCTTAGGTTTTTCTGGCTCCCTTCCCTCTTCCATCTCTTTATCTCTGCCACTCCTATCAGTGCCGTTGTTCACTTCTCTTCTTTTGGCCTCTCATTGCTCTACCTGATATCTTTTTCTGTGGGCTTTTCTTGCAAATTTCTGATGTAAGAGGCTTAAATTTAGCAAACTCGAGGTCCCTTTCCCTTCTTTCTTTTTCCCGTTCTTCAACCACTTTGGGAGGGAGAAACTGGGCAAGTTATAACCTCTTTGCATCAAAGTTTTCTTATCTGAGAGGGTGGGGATGACAATATTCTTCCACTTTTTACTTCTTCACAGCTTGTTAGATAGCTCAGAGGGAAAATACATAATATGCCTTGAGACCACTGCAGGGGTGTGTGTGTGTGTGTGTGTGTTTTATGTACATGTGTAAATGGCTTCCGCATATGGAAGCCATTAGGATTGTGAGTCCCATGCACTTTGTTGGCCCATCTATTTGCCTGATGATTGCCCTTTCCCTTACAAGCTGTACACCTCTTTCCCCTCCCTCCCCCTGTTCCACCCACAGGCTCCGTTGGTTTCTGCCTCCCTGTGCTTCCTCACTGCCTATACCCACATCCTCTCCATGCAAGGAAATGGTGAAGGTATGATGTTTCCAAGCAAATCTCTTCCCTGAATAGCAGGTTTGATGAATGGCATCTGAAGGCGCCCTGGAGAGGAGTGTGATCTGTTCATCTAAGGGAGATTTGAGGAAAGTCAGAGAAATGTTTTAACCAGCCATGAAGTGGCAGAGAGGACATGTGGCATATCAGGGTGGTTGAGGGGCAGAGGAGGAAGGAGTGCGTGGGAAGTGAGCCATTGGGGAAAAAAAAGGTCGGGGGGAGCCCTTTGCAGACTGGCTGGCAAAAATGTCCCATGAAAACAGCACCCAGATAATGCAAGATGTTGCTACTGGTTATGTTGCAGAGGAGAGCTGCCTCTATTCAAGCAAGCAAGACCCATCATAAGAAAATCGACATGTGAGAAAGTTGAAACCAGTGTCATAAAAAAGATTTTAAAATCTCGGTCAATGTTTGTGCAAAAGTACTGTGATCTTTTCAGAAAAGAATTTGCGAAAAAAACAAATGGTATTGAGCCTTGGCAGACAGCTTTAGATGCATCCCTAAGTCACTTTCTTCTGAATAAAACCTGTCTTAAGAAAGCACCACAGGAAATAAAACAGTCTTGTTAACTATGAAAATAACTTTTACAATTTGAGAAACTTGGTGTCTTATTAAATTTCAAGGTGGTGAAAAGTGATTAATTCCATTGTGTTAGCAGAATATTATTCAGCAATTACTTAATTTGTTGAAATTACTTTATGACGAATACAGTCCAGGATAGAGGTGCGCAGCAGGAAAACGTGAATACCCCTGTGACAATTACTAAGTGTCACTGCAATGTTTCTTAATTTCCTCTTCCTTCTTACCTAGTTTATAGTAAAACAAGGTCTCTCTCTCCCAGCATCTTACTTGCTGTGCCTTTCATTAAAAATGATAATACCAAAACGGTGTGTTTCCGTGTGCCAGCACTAAGCTGGGGACCAACTCACTGAGCCTCTCTCTTAAGAGTCAGATGACGTAAGTGCTGATATTCCCATTTGAAAAGTGAGGCTCAGACAGAGTAAATAGCTTGCTGAAAGGAAGTAGTGGATCCAAGATCCAGATCTAAAAGTGACTTGTCACCAAGACCTGCCTGTTGCTTGTGAAGTTCTGCTGGGCTTTGTTAGTGTGCATGGTCCCCAATCCCCTGTATGATGCTGCTAGCAGGGACTCAGCTGCACCACTGTTAACTTTGGGGGCAGGATATGCTTTGCTGTGGGGGCTGTCCTTTACAGAGTAGAAAGTTTAGCAGCATCTCTGGCCTCTACCCACTGGATACCAATAGCACTCCCCTAGTTGTGACAATCAAAAATATGGCCCTTACTGCAAACCCCAGTTGGGCAGGTGGGGAGCAAAACTGCTACCAGTTGAAAACTGCTATGCTAGACAAATACATAAGCAGTGTCTACTGGGTGCCTGGCACTTTCACACACATGATCTCATTTAATTCTTACAAAGACCTGTGCTTAGGCATTGTTATTATCCTCATTGTTATAGGTGAAAAGTAAGAAGGACAAAGGGAGGGGCTTAATCAGTCAGCTTAGCTACATCTCATCTCTGCTAATTTACCAGCCAGGGACTAGCTATTTAACTGTATTGAAATGCAGTCTTCCCATTGACAAAACTGGATGACCATCACAAAGGGTTATCTTATCTTGAGGCTTTGGCATGGAGTACATATAAATGGCCGAAGAGGGAGAGAGAGTTGTTAGTATCAAGCAGCCAAGGCTTGGCATTATGTCAAGTTTCTAAACCCTCCTGCTATACAGGATGCCAAGAATGTGTGTCTAGCCCCCATGTAGCCTCCAAATTGCTCCACCTCCGCGTCCTCTTCTCCCCACTTTGCTTTGCAGTCTGAGCTCATGTGTGTCTGACCATGCCCCCTACCACAGTACAGTAAGGCGTGCGCATTAATAATAGTCCTGCCAAAGGCTGAACATATTGTTGCTTCCTCTCACGTGTCATTTTCTCCCACAGCCTGTTAGAAAGTATTTTTGTCTCCTCTTTGGCCACATACTTGCCTGTATACAATTCTTTTTAAATGCAATGGTAGATAATTTTCAAGACTCAAATTATGTCATAAGATGCTCATAGCTGTACAACTTTGGGCAGGCTAGGCATCCTAGCCTGTTGGTAGCAATAATTACATTATATGCTGCATATTCATGATTCCCCATGACAGCTGGGCAGTCCTTCGTGCCTGGGGGGTGTTTCAGTGTCTTCTTGCATCTTCTAAATGGCTCTTCCAAGCCTCTGTTATCTCCATTCAAGCCTCCACTCTACCCCTCTCCTCACACCACATCCTGACAGGGTGGAGCTTGTGTTGTAATCTCCTCACTTCCCAACTTTCACATACAGGATTTTCTCTCAGGCAGGCAGACCTTCTCCTGCTCTGGGGGCTCAGCATCCTGCCTCTTCTACTTCAGGAAGACAAGATGCTGCTCCACCCATTATCCTTATTCTCCTTTCTCTCCAGCCTCATCCTCACTTCTTCCTTTCACTTTAGAAATAAGCCTTTAGCATGGTTTAAAAAATAAGAAAGAGGGGATAGAGATGTGAAAATCTCTCTCAATCCTGTTTCCTTCTCCAGATATTACCTTCTTCTGTTTAGAGTTGAGTCTTTCAGAAAAAGAATCCACACCTTTGGCCTCCATCTCACCTGCTATTTAAACCTTACCTGTTTTGAGTCCCAGGCTGACTAATCATCCCAGTTTGCATAGAACTGTCCCAGTTTTAGCACTGAAAGTTCCACGTACCAAAAAGCCCCCCAATCTAAAAAAATGACACAAACAAAATTATTTTTAAAACAGAGAGACTCACAGACATTGGAAACAAACATGATTACAGCAGGACAAGAGGGGGAAGAGAGGGATAAATTGGGAGTTTGGGATTAATAGATACAAACTACTATGTGCAGAATAGATAAACAACAAGGTCCTAATGTATAGCACAGGAAACTGTATTCAATGGCTTGTAGTAACCTGTGATGAAAAAGAATTTGTATATACTTATATGCATAACTGAATCACTCTGCTGTACAACAGAAACTAATACAACATTGTAAATCAACTGTAATATAAAAGATGGGAAAGAAAATAAAAGACTTGGAATAGTCATAACCCTGTTAAATATAATAGCTGTGTTCCTGGCCCCTGCAAAAATAAAGATTCACATTTAATATTAGCATATTAAAGTTTCTGAAAAGAAAAAAAACAAAACCAAGCGTTCTCAAAAAAAAAGAACCCCCCCACCAAGCCCCGGGCAAACTGAGATGGTTAGTCCCTCTAGTTCTGCCCACTTTTCCCCCAAGTTGTTCTCACTGAAGCCCCAATTACCAACCACAGGGTCTTCAGCCTTAAGCTTCCGTGGCCTCTGTGCTGCATCTGAAAAACTGGGCTCCATCTGCCTAAAACTCTTCCCTTTGGTGTTTGGAACCTCATTTTCTTTTGGTTTTCCTCTAACTTCCTGGCCAGGCCGCCTTCTCTTTGCAGGGGCTCTCAGACACTGGTGTGCCCCAGGGCTCCCTCTCTTCTGCCCTGTGCTGTTCACTCTCCACACATTCTTTCCATGTGCAGGTGGCTCTTCCCAAAGCTTCCTCTATCACTAATGCACTGATGACCCCCAGCCTCTCAGCCTCGGTGTCTTTCCTCCATCCTAGAGCCAGTTCCCCATCTATTTCCTAGACATCTTCTCCTGGGGGTCAGGGGCAGTCTCATAAACTCCTTGAACTTTATGTCCCAAAGTTAAACACACACACAACCTGAGTGGCCACCGTCAACCAAACCACACTTTTTCTTGTAGCCTCTCATCCTGTCCAAATGGTTACCAAGGCTTACTCTGTACTACCCTTTAAGTCAGTATGTTTCAATTATTTTTATTCATGATCTCTAGAAAAACTTCATTTTGCATCATGTTCTAATACATCCATATGAACATATCCATGGTTAATAATATAAATCTTATTAGGTTATTATCTATATTAATATTCAGTGATCTGTTTCAATAGGTAATTTTTAAAAAGCTATTTTTATATATAGTGGCTAACATTTGCAAATCTTTAACTCCCAAATCTATCCCTTCCCACCCCTTTTCCCAGTACCATAAGATTGTTTACTGAGTCTGCAAGTCTGTTTCTGTTTTGTAGATGAGTTCATAATGTCCTTTATTTTTTTCTAAGATTCCACATGTGAGTAATATCATATGGTATTTTTCTTTCTCTTTTTGGCTTACTTCACTTAGAATGACGATCTCTTGGTCCATCCATGTTGCTGCAAATGGCATTATTTCATTCTTTCTTATGACTGAGTAGTATTCCAGTGTATAAATATACCACAACTTCTTTATCCAGTCATCTGTTGATGGACATTTAGGTTGGTTCCATGTCTTGGCTATTGTATACAGTGCTGCCATGAACATTGGGGTGCATGTGTCTTTTTGAATTAGAGTTCCCTGTGGATATATGCCCAAGAGTGGGATTGCTGGATGATATGGTAGGTCTATTTTTAGTTTTTTGAGGAATTCCCATTTTGTTTTCCATAATGGCTATTTCAATAGATAATTAAAGTTTTTATTACTAGTTCTTGCTAAGAGCTATGTGATACACTGATATTTTCTTTTCTACTTTTTTTGGCATTTTATTATTTTTTATTGAAGTATAGTTGATTTGCAATGTTGTGTTAGTTGCTGGTGTACAGCAAATTGATTCAGTTATACATATATATATTTTCATTATAGATAATTATAAGATACTGAATGTCATTCCCTGTGCTATACATCTTCTCTATTTCTTAATAAAATCCATCTATTATCCATTAGGTTGCTGTTATGACTCACTAATAGGTTAGACCTGCAGTTTGAAAGACCCTGTTTTAAGCAACCCTTGCATGTCTCCTCCACTCTTTTGTCAATGACCTTTCTAATTTGGGCTCTTGTCACCCCTCACCTCACTGACTGCTATAATCTCCTAATGACCTCCTTGTCCCTGAATTCACAGTCCTTTAATTCATCCTTCCCATTGCTCACTGATGTGATATTGCTAAAAAGGCAACTCAGGTGCCATTGCTCCTTTGCTTAAAATTGTTCAAGGGCTCCTTGTCATTTCTAAGGTCAAGTTCAAAGTTGTTAGCTTCAACACGTGGCTCCTGTCAGCCTCTCTAGTCTCACTACCACTCCCCTATTGTATCTGTTACGGAACTCTAGTACTGATTGTACAGAGATGCTTGAATTCTCCATATCCAAGTCACTTACATGAGTTTATTCCTGTTCTACCTATACCTAGAATGCACTCCTCATTTTCTCTGCTTGCTAATTTCTACTAAACCTATCATTCTCAGCTTAAGTGTCGCCTTTTTAAACCTCTCTGGATCAGTTAAGCACACCTACTCTGGAATCATCTGTGATACTCCAAGACCTCAGGCTTATCTTCTTATAACAGTTAATTATACTATTGTAATAGTAGTTATTCCTCTGCCTCCTCTGTAGGGGGCAGGTACTTACATCTGACTTCCTATCATTTTCTGGAATCTAGCAATAGTTACCTGTAATAAATGATTACTGGATGATTATTACGGGGCTTTAACGTTGAAAAAGAAATTTCACATTTGTGCTTCACCCCAAACTTGTCAAATGGCCATATAATCATATGCCACTATATGTTAAGGACTTACTGTGCCAGGAGTGCCCCCTTTCTGTGGAAAGCCTAATTGTGGCAGAAATTGTGTATGTGGCAAGAACAGCCACGCTAGTCATTTTACTGAACAAAAGGGCAGAGTTATTTTGCCTGGAGCAGTGCGTGTGGTAGCAGGCATAGAGGATACTGTGACCTGCTTTCTGTCATTTGTTCTACCCATAGAATGTGAGCAGCATTTTCCTCTGTGACATTAACAATAACTAGAAGTCCTGTTCTCAGGGAGTCTAAAATTGAGTTGGACAGTTAAGACTACAGATACAAGAGACGTTTAGTGCCAAAGTGAGAGTGAAGAAGCAATACAGGAAAATAATCTGAGGGATGTCACAAAGTGCTAGATAGTTTGATGGCTAAATGAATAGTATAAGCAGGTATTTTTTTCACTTTCAAAATGTAATGTTCTTAGAAACATATTCCAAGTTGAGAAACATCATGTTTATTTTTTCACAGAATGTGATGGCAAGGAGAGAGAGATGGGGGGTGGAGGGAGAGAACAAATATGTAGTTAGAGTCCTGGCTTCAGGCTCAAGATCACTTGTTACCTAGAATAAATGTTATGGGCTGGACTGTGTCCCCTCAGAAAGATATGTTGAAGTCTCAACTCCCAGGCCCTCAGAATGTGACCTTATTTGGAAATAGGGTCTTACCTAATCAGAGATTATCAAGTTAAAATAAGGTCTCTAGAGTGGGAACTATTCCAAAATGATTGATGTTCTTATAAAAAGGAGAAATCTGGACGCAGAGAGATGTCTCACAACGAGGGAAGACAGTGTGAAGACACGAAGGGAGAAGATACCCACGTGACTGGAGTGAGGCAGCTCCAAACTAAGCAGTGCCAAGGATTGCCCACAAACACCAGAAGCTGAAAATGGCAGGGAAGTGTCTTTCTCTAGCACCTTCATAGAGACCCTACCGACACCTTGATTTCAGACTTCCAGCCTTCAGAACAATAAATTTCTGTTGTCTTAAGTGGATTAGTTTGTGGCATTTTGTTACAGAAGCCCTTGGAAACTAATAATGAACATTATGACAAGTAAAATTAAATCCTATTTGTTGTGCCACACAGAGGTTTTGTAGTGTGCTGAAACAAGACTTATGTAACCATGCCATTATTTTATTTTATCTTATTTTATTTTATTGTGTTATTTCATGTCATGTTATTCCATTGCATTGTGTTGCATTGCATTTTAGGGAATACTGGGAAAGGGACTCTGAATAGATGTAACACAATCTCTAGAAGCTGTCCACAATTAGAGGGACAGGCTCTCAGCAGCCAAGAACGCCAGGGAACGGACTGAGCAGCTCAGTTCATGCCCAGGCTTGGTCAGAATGAGGTGCATCTGGCAGCGAGCAACTGATGCCGACAACTTGTTACGCACTCTGAGACTGTTGTTGAACCTTATCGCAACCAGCTTCACTTGGCTGTAAATACTCAGCGTCTGGGCCGGTAAGAACCCATCCTGACAGTGCATGGGGGCAGTCTGCTCCTCACCAAGAGATGGTCTAGGTGGGAGGGTATAGCTCAAGCGGTAGAGCGCATGCTTAGCATGAACAAAGTCCTGAGTTCAATCCCCAGTACCTCCTCTAAAAATAAACGAATAAATAAACCTTATTACCTCCCTCAGCCAAAAAAAAACACCAAAACATTAAAGATATGGTCTAATGGCTCCCTGGTGGTGGGGGTAGAGTGGACAAGCCCCTCTGTGTTCAAGATGGTGCAGCCTCACCCCTCCCCTCCTTGATGCATTCTTGATCTGTGTGATTTTTGCCCTGTCTCCCACTAAGTTCAGCTGGGTCTGGAGCTCTATGTGGACATCCAGCTGGGGCCTGGCCCTTTGTCTTCACAGGCATTGTGTGCGTCCTGTTCATTGTTGTACCTCCAGGGACGACCTGTGTCTGACATACAGGGACTCAAATTCTTATCATGTGAACAAATTGCCAGCCCTCCTTGCTATTGGCAAGACTTGTGCTTCCTTGCTACCAAATTTTCTACCACCTTCAGCCACTGCTTCAAGATGCCTTCAAAGATGAATTGGAACAAAAATGCTGCTTCTCGTGTGACTTCCTTTCCTGGATTCTAACAGCTCTGAATGTCTTACCTACTCCTCTCGTCCTCTCTTCCCCTCACATCCAAGTCCCAGTTGTCTCTGGGACCTTGTGACTAGGTCACTTTCCTGGACTCCAGTCCTATTCAGTGCCTCTAGCCCTGTTCCAGTTTCTTTGTAGTATTTACCCCACAAAGACTCCCTCACTCTTCACTTGCCCAAAAGAAAGGTCTTTGTTAAAGTCAGAAATTGATAGAATTGTTAAAAACACAGGAAATTAAATATATAAGTCATGATTCTATTTGTTTGGCAACAAAGTAAAAATGAACTATTTTGTTTAAGGTAGAAAACAGTATCAAGCAGTATCAGTCAGTAGAAGTGAGGTTAGCAAAATGGTGGAATAAATGGTCCCAGCTTCAGTTTCCTTCACAGAGAGACCAACTAGCAATTGAATAGGACAGGACGCCTTTGTGAAGATTCCAGAACCCAGGAGTGAGGCTGAAGCATACCCTTGGATCACAGAAACTAAGAAAAACTGCATTAGAAGGGTAAGAGCAGTACTTCACTTTGATAGCATCACCCCCCACTCCCCCGGGGCAGCATGGCTCTGCACCTGCAGGGTCCTGGGGCCTCAGTTCCTCCTGTGGGATAAAGAGAGTTCAAGGTGAACATCCAGCTTCTGCAGCATTTCAAGATGCTTCCAAGGAAGCCCACTTCAGTCTTGTCTCCCAGGAATCATTGGGGAATCTATAGGGTTAGACCACCAGGGATCAGTTGGAGATGGAGAAAGGGATGCGGCTCACAGCCAACAGCACATAGATCTTGGCTGACTATGTTCCTGCTGTTGGCAGTGCCTAAGCAGAGAGCCGAGCCAGCAGTCCTGCCCATCTACACAGCCCAGCTGGTGGACCTTTCTGACCAGGGAGCTAGATAAGTGGTTCTGCCCAGTTTGGATCCCCAGCCAGTGGGCTGTAGTTCTCATCCTGTTTCTCCACCTGGACAAGGTGCCAAGCCCCCAGCCCTGCCTGATTGCTAAGCATAACTTCCAGCCTTGCCTAACGAGAGCCTGGCAAGAGACCCCGATTAGCCTCTGAGCCCAGTTTATTGCCCTCCTTAGGCAGGGAGCCAAGCCAGCAGCCGAGCAGCAGAGCACAGCCTGTGGCCCCGCCCAACCCGGGAGGCTGGGCACTGACCCTACCCAGTGTCAGAGCCTAACACCCAGCTTGATTGCTAAGTGTACTCAGTGGCCCAGCCTGATCGGGGAGCCATTCCAACAGCAGAGTACAGCCAGTGGCCTGTCCAGTTGTGCATGACAGCCTGTGGCCCTGTCTGATTATCCAGTTAAGCCAGCTGCATTTTATGAGGCTGGCATTACCCTGATATCAAAGCCAGGTAAGAACGATACAAGAAAATTAAATTACAGGCCAGTGTCCCTGAGGAACATGGAAGGCAAAACCATCAACAAAATGTTAGCAAATCAAATTCATCAGTATGTTAAAAGGATCATACACCATGATTAAGTGGAATTTATTCCAGGCATTTGCATAAATGTGATGGGGGCCAGAGTTGGCAAATGTGTGGCAAGAACCACTCCTCACTCCTGCAGTCTTGGCAGATATTGCTAATTCTGTAGGCTGCGCTTGTGCTCTGACCCTGAATTTAGTTCTATTTACTGTCATTTGCCCGGATTAAAACCTGTTTTCAATCTGGCATTGAGTCAGTGCCCCAGAACAGATCCAATGCTTGAAGACTGACTCACACTATCCAAATGCACAAGGGATCCCAGTGTCTAAACCATGAGTCCTCTTGCTAATAAGAGTGAGACACATAAGCCTGCATCAGTTCATGCCTGACCAGGAGAATCCCTAGTATCTACCTACACAGACAACAAGAACACCAGAACAGCACCAAATGAGCAGGAGCTCGGAGCAGGAGCGGTCTAACTTGCATAAACTTATCCACAATTTGGACACAACTATGGCTAAATTTATTTTTTTTTACATTTTAAAAAAATTGAAATATAATTAATACAGTTGACTGTCAGTTTACAATGGTATGTCAATTTCTGGTGTACAGCATAATGTTTCAGTCATACATATACATACATAGATTCTTTTTAATATTCCTTTTCATTATAGGTTACTATAAGATATTGAATATAGTTCCCTGTGCTGTACAGTAGGACCTTGTTTATCTATTTTATATATATTAGTTAGTATCTGCATATCTTGAACTCCCAGTTTATCCTTTCTCACCCTCTTTCTCTCTGGGTAACCATAATTTTGTGTTCTATGTCTGTGAGTCTGTTTCTGTTTTGTAAATAAGTTCGTTTATCTCATTTTTTTAGATTCCAGATACAAGTGACATCATATGATACTTTTTTTTCCCTCTTTCTAGCTTACTTCACTTAGGATGACAATCTCCAGGTCCATCCATGTTGCTGCAAATGGCATTATTTTATTCTTTTTTATCGCTGAGTAGTATTCTATTGTATAAATATACCACAACTTCCTTATCCAGTCATCTGTCAATAGGCATTTAGGTTGTTTCCCTGTTTTGGCTATTGTAAATAGTGCTGCTATGAACATTGGGGTGCAAGTAGCTTTTTGAATTAGAGTTCCCTCTGGTTATATGCCCTGGAGTAGGACTGCTGGATCATATGATAAGTCTATTGTTAGTTTTTGGAGGAATGTCCATACTGTTTTCCATAATGGCTACACCAAACTACATTCCCACCAACAGTGTAGGAGGGTTGCCTTTTCTCCACACCCTCTCCAGCATTTATTGTTTGTGGACTTTTTAACAGTGGCCATTCCAACTGGAGGGAGGTGATACCTAATTGTAGTTTTTTTTTCCCATTTCATAACATCTTTATTTTACTCTGTTTCAAATTTCTTAGGCAAGCGAATTTGTCAAAATTCAAAGAAAGCTGAATTTGATTAAAGAAAATAACTTTCAGCATTTGTTCCAATGATGAATATATTCCGCTTGTGTTGCTAATTTATTTGATCTTTTCCTTTGAGATTCAATGAGGAAGGCAAGGATAATCCAACAATTGTACATAATTTCCATATGCCTTTATAATTTCTTTTAAACGGTTTTTTAAAAACATTTTTTTATTGAGTAGTAGTCATTTTACAATGCTGTGTCAAGTTCCAGTGTAGAGCACAATTTTTCAGTTATACATGAACATACATATATTCATTGTCACATTTTTTTTCGCTGTGAGCTACCACAATATCTTGTATATATTTCCCTGTGCTATATAGTATAATTTTGTTTATTCTACATTTTAAAATCCCAGTCAGTCCCTTCCCACCCTCTGCCCCCTTGGCAACCACAAGTTTGTATTCTATGTCTATGAGTCTGTTTCTGTTTTGTATTTGTTTTTGTTTTTTTTTTTTTTTTGGATTCCACACATGAGTGATCTCATATGGTATTTTTCTTTCTCTTCCTGGCTTACTTCACTTAGAATGACATTCTCCAGGAACATCCATGCTGCTGCAAATGGCATTATGTTGTTGGTTTTTGTGGCTGAATAGTATTCCATTGTATAAATATACCACATCTTTATCCAGTCATCTGTTGATGGACATCCAGGCTGTTTCCATGTCTTGGCTGTTGTAAATAATGCTGTTATGAACATTGGGGTGCAGGTGTCATTTTGAAGTAGGGTTCCTTCTGGATATATGCCCAGAAGTGGGATTCTTGAGTCCTATGGTAAGTCTATTCCCAGTCTTTTGAGGAATCTCCATACTGTTTTCCACAGTGGCTTTCCTTGCTTCCCTCTTCCACTCTTAATGACTTAGATGTCTTCTTTTACAATTTTGTGTTTATTCTATTTGTAATTCATGGTAGTTATCACCTTTGAAGTTATGAGTTTCTCATTTTTGTAGCATCCTGCTTCTTTTCTATTTAGAGTAGACCTGTCAATATTTCTTTTAGCATGGGTTTAGTGTTGCTAAACTCTTTTAGTTTTTGCTTGTCTATGAAGTTCTTTATCTCTCCTTCTATTCTAAAGGATAGCCTTGGTAGATAGAGTATCCTAGGCTGCATCTTTTTTTCATTCAGGACTTTGAATATATCTTGCCACTCCCTTCTGGCCTGTAGTGTTTGTGTAGAGAAATCAGCTGAAAGCCTTATGGGGGTTCCCTTGTAACTCACTCTGTGTTTTTCTCTTGCTGCCTTTAGGGTCATTTCTTTATCCTTCACTCTGGCCATTTTGATTATGATCTGTCTTGGTGTGGTTCTGTTTGGGTTCTTCCTGTTTGGGACCCTCTGAGCATCCTGTACTTGGATATCTGATTCCTTCTTTAGTTTAGGGAAGTTTTCAGTCATGATTTCTTCAAATACCTTTTCCATCCCCTTTGTTCTTTCTTTCCCTTCTGGAACCCCTATTATGCATAGATTGGCACGCTTTATATTATCCCATAGGTCCCTTATATTGTTTTCATCATTTTTTATTTGTTTTCTCTCAGCTCTTCTGATTGTGTTCTTTCTGTTGTCCTGTCTTCTAGGTCACTTATTCGTCCCTCTGCATTATCTAGTCTGCTTTGCACAGCCTTTAGGTCAGCTCTCATCTCAGCAAATGAGTTTACTAACTCTGCTTGGTTCTTCTTTATAGCTTCTATTTCATTTTTGACATATTTTATATCTCTAAACACTATTTCTTTTAGTTCCTTCAGTACTTTGATCACTCCTTTTTTGAAATCTTGATCTAGTAGGCCATCAATGTCTATTTCCTTGACCATGCTTTCAGGGGATTTCTCTTGATCTTTTAATTGGGAGTGTTTCCTCTGCTTCTTCATATTGCTCATATCTCTCTGGCACTGTGGCCGGTGGGCAGGTGGGTCACTCCCCCTCCCGATGCCGCAGTCAGATGCTGAGCTTGGGCGAGGCAGGTGGGCGGATCTTGCTCCCTCCCAGCACCTTGGTCAGGTGCTGCGTTCCTGCCAAGAAGGCAGGTGGCTGCCCGCCCTCTCCCAGCGCCTTTGCTCCACTGCTTTGTGTAGCTGCCTGCTCCGCCTCGGGTTGGCGCTCCGTAGGCGGGCTCAGGGAAGACTGCGGAACAGCCCTGCCCCTGCTCTGTGCCAAATCTCAGCTCCTTGTTTGTCTTGGTGGCGTGAGTTCTCTAGGGTGCCAGGGCAGAAAGATCCTATCTGTATCGGGCTGTAAACAAGTGTCAGTCCTGCCTAGGAGGTCGCAGAGCCCCCCAGGTGCGGATTCAGGGCTCGGCCCCACCCCCACCCGGGTGCTGCACACAGATGGCAGCTGTGGCTGTGCCTGCCTCTCTTCTTGCCAGAAGCGCCAGTAATGTCGCCGCAGGTCTGAGGAGACAAAGGCTACGGCACCCCTCCCCCCAGGGCACATCAGCCTTGTTGCTTTGCTTTTTTCGCAATTTATGGGGGACCGAGGTTGTTCTGCTCCATATCCCCTCCCAGACACAGCACGCAGCACCCTGGAGTGCCCCGGGGCTGCCTCAGTGCAGCCGCCCCCATCCTCCGACTGGCTCGGGCAGCCTGTTGCGGCCCCAGCTGCTAGCTTGTGTCTTGGGCTGGGTGTTACAGGGACCCTTTGTGCCCGTTCAACTTAGTTCTGTCAGTTAAGGGGTGCTCGGGGCAGATCTGAGCCTCGGAGGCTCCCCCTCCATCCCACTGGCCTCTCCGTTGGAGAGGGGGAGGTTCAACGAACAAGCTGTAGTCCTCCTTTGCTGCTCCCTCCCCGTGGGACCAGTCCCACACTGTTTTGTTTTTAATTCTTTCTTTTTTCCTTTTCTCCGACCAGATTTTTGGCGTCTTTGTCTTTCGAAGAGGGTGATGTTCTGTCAGAGTTCAGCAGGTGCTCTGGTTGGCTGAGTGAGTCCGTAGATGTGAGTTTTGGTGTATTTGTGGGAGAGGGTGAGCTACAAGTGTCCTTCTACTCTGCCATATTGGTTCTCTCCTCTAATTGTAGTTTTGATTTGCATTTCTCTGATAATTAGTGATATTGAGCATTTTTTTCTTGTGCCTATTGGCCATTTGTCTGTTCTTATTGGAGAAATGCTTGTTTAGGTCTCCTGAACTATGGCTAAGTTTCTTCGTGTTTAATTAACTGCTGAAGCACTTACTGCCTTATTTTCATTAATTCTTAGTATCTTTCCACTAGAATATTCCCCTCTTCCATAGTATGCCAGAACCTGGAGGCTTACTCAGTCCGGTAGACATACAGTCCAACAAGGATTCAGACTGGCTTTGCCATTCAGGTGAGTTTAGAACAGGGGTCTGATAAATCTGCTACTGTCATTGCTTTTTATGCAACTTAGGGTCACAGAGTTGTGCACTGTAGAGCATACACAGACAGATGAGTGGAAATGAAAATCCAGCCCATGCTTACTCTAGGACCACTAAGCTGTGCACCCAAGGAAGGGGATGCCTTCTTCTTCATTTTAAAATTTGTGTAAAGGCACTGTATAGGTAGCTCTGATCCTGGAGGTCACCAGTGGAAACTGGTCTTACTCAGAAGAACAGACCTGCTGGTACAGTTGATCCCATTTGCTGTGAAGTTCCCACGTGCACTGAGGGAAGACGATCTCCTCGCAGGAGCATTAGGTCAGGACTCTTTTGGAACCACCACCTCAGGGACCCAGCACCTCCAATACTTGCCTTCCTCTCTTTCTAGGGTCTACTTGGGTCACCAACTTTTACTTTTCAACCCTTTCTCTGAACTGTGGGGGTTATGGACTGAATGTGTGTCTCCCCAAATCTGTGTGGTTATGTTTGGAGATGGGGCCTTTGGGTGTTAATCAGGTCATAAGGATGGAGCTCTTATGAACGGAGTTATTACCCTTAAAAGAAGAGGCCAGAAAGCTAGCTCACTCTCTTCCTCCATGTGAGGATACAGAAAGAAGGGGGGCCTTACCAAGAACCCAAACATGCTGGCACCCAGTTCTCAAACTTTCAGCCTCTGGAACTGGGAGAAATAAATGTCTGTCATTTGAGCCACCCAGTCTATGGTAATTGTTACAGCAACCCGAGCTGACTAAGAGAATGGGGCTCCTTATTTATAAGGGTGCCTTCTGCAGGGTTCACAGTTTATTTCCTTTTCCAGCCAATTCTAGTCTAGCTGGCAATTCCTAACTTCTGGTAGGGGCCAGGGTTGGAGGGTCCTGGCTACATTACTTAGGTGGTCTGAATGTCTAGGGGCATCTTCGGAGCCAGGCAGGCAGAACTGAGTATTGATTCCTGGTTACCCAATCAGCTGTGTGCCCCTGAGCAGAATTCTAAACCAGAGCCTCAGCTTTCTCTTCTGTCCAATGGCAATAATGAACCACAGAGAGTTGCGGCTGCAATAGATGACTATATACAGTCCCAGGCATTATATTATGACCTTTAAAAACCTGTCACTATAATTGTTACCACTATTGCCCAGAAAGGCCTCAGCCGAGAGCAGGAGAAGGGCCTCGGTCTTCTGGTCCTTTTCTTCTCTGCATCCAGTGAGGAAGGGCTCTGGATGCCCTGGGATTTTCATCTCAGGATTTAAATGGTCACTGGAAGCTCTGGCCTGATCCCTCCACAGTGTCTCGGAATCCGTGACTAACTGGCCCCTTCACATGAGCTGGTTCCTAAAGGAGCGATGTGGAGGGAGCCTTTCTCCCAGAAGGCAGAACAAAACCCGCACAAAGGACTCGCGGCGGCGGCGGCGAGTGATGTGTCCTCCCTGGAGTGTGCGTCCTCCCTGCACGCTTTGTGCTCTGGTCCTGGTCCTTTTCTCTGCTGGGAGCAGGCCCCACTATGAGGGCCCAATGGTGGGTGGTCAGCTTTGTGACCAGGACACCCGAGTCCTGGGTGCAGAGTGCTGCTGAGAACCTGATCTCTCAATCCATTCTGCCCAGAACAACAGGATGCCATGGCATGGCAGGGAACCAAGTGGCCCAGAGAAACCCGGACACACTTGAACAGTAGCCCAGAACTCGGACAGAATCTGAATCTCCTTGGCACAGGCCTGGGTCATGGGTGGCTGCCAGGGCAGCCGTTCTCGTCCACACAGCGGCATGAGGAAGCAGGGAGCTGCTACATGATTTTAATTACTAGCTTCTCTCTGAGCCGGGCTGCTGTTCAGCTGGGGTTGGATGCTGGGGGGACTTACCTTTGCTCCTGTGTTTCCCCGCACCCGCACTGCCCAGAGCAAGTTGGAAAACAGTGGAGAAGGGGAAACAATCACAGTTCCAACAACAGCGACCTGGACTTGCACTGGGCAGGCACCCAGGTTGACCTGGGCTGAATTCTATTGCCGCCTTTCCTAGTGATGCCATCGGTAGTCACAGAACCCTCTAAGCGTTGGTTTTCTCTCTGGAGAGTGGGAACAAAAACATTGCCTGCTGTTCAGGGTTGGTCTGATCATTAGGAATCTTGTGTTTAGCTACTGGCAAAGGGCCAGGCACACAGCAAGCTCCCAGGCAATGGGAGATATCCTTATTTCAACACTGTTACTTACAAACACTGAATAGGTCAGTCACTTGATCATTTTTGAATATCATCTCTAAAATGAGGACTCTGGTGTCTCCACATGGTGGTTGTTGAGTTGAGAGAGAATGTAAACAGCTTCCAGCAGAGCATCTGCTGCCTTCAAGACATTAGTAAATGTTAGTGAAATCTGAAAATCACATAGTCAGAGAACAATCCCCTCCTTAGCTGTGAATTTATTTCCCTTTAATATGGAGTTTGAGGAAGATCAAAGTCCTGTTGACTCTTTGAAGATTCTCCACTGTAAACTAATACTTGCAGCTGACTTTTAGGTCAGAGTGATATTATTTCTTCTGTGTGAGATTGTCATTTCCTTTCGGCTAAGGGAATAGTTTCAAACACAACTTCAAAGAGCAAGTCATGTACTTCCCTTGGAGAGCAGACTGGTCCTCAGTCCTGACTGATCTTCAGAACACCTGGCGTGAGGGGAGGGCTGGAAAAACAGCCTCAGCTCCACCAATACTAGCTGAAGTGGTTGCTGCAGCCAGGCCAGGGATGGAGCCCAGTTTGAGAACCACTTTTGTGTGCCATGTGCATCTTGTGAGGGTACTGGAGGACTGGCTGTTTATTCTATTACCTGCTTGCTCCCCAGCCTCTGTCAATGCCTTTTTTGTTTTTCTATTTTCCTTATTCACATAACTTACAAAATGTTCAACTACAGCATATGAAAGACAGGGCTAATCTTGACACTGGACAAAATTATAGGATCATGTTTGATGAGAGAAAGGAAGAGATTCTTTTCTAAATATTAAAAAAAATTTAAATATTTATACTCTATGTGGCAGTGAGTGGAGAAAATTGGCCTTTTGGCCATTAAAGTGTTTGATGTTAAGGTTAAAAAGCCTGTTTTAAGAAGGAACCTGGTGGGGAGAGTATAGCTCAGTGGTAGAGTGCATGCTTAGCATGCACAAGGTCCTGGGCTCAATCCCCAGTACCTCTGTTGAATAAATAAATAAACCTAATTATCTACCCACCACCAAAAAAAAAAAAAAAAAAAAAAAGAGAGAGAGAGGGAAAAAAGAGGAAATCTGGAAATGTGAATTACAGCCTTAGCCCTGCCAAAATGGGCAGGTTGCTTAAACCTCCCTGAATGTCAGTATTTTCCTCTATGAAATGAATATTGTGATGGCACTACTTGTCCCTCTTACTTCATTATGCTGTAGTGAGGAGTCAGGGAATTGAAGCATTGGCAGTATTTTATAAAATGCAATGTAACAACGTAAAGAATCACAAGTTCTGCATCTGCCTCTAACTTGCCTTCTGATCTCAGGCAAGTTAATTTTCATTTTAGTCCCTCAGTTTCCCCACATGCAAAGTGGGACCAACAATGCTTAATGCTGACCTCACTGGGAGGTCATGATGACAAAGGTGAGGGCGTTTGGGAAAGCACTTGCAAAAGCTGGAAAACTGTATTAAATTCCTGTAGTGTTATAGTCTCCCCTTCATGAAGATAAAACAGAGATAGGGAGAGATGAAGTCCTACTGAACATTCAGGCCAGAGCCAGGGTTTTGGCCTGGCATAGACGGCTCAGCGTCTCTGCCTCCAGTAGGCATCCTCCATGCCCTGCTTAACTGCACTGACCTCTCTTTTCTCTCAGTTGCTAATCTTCCTGAGGTATAGGCAGGCCCAGACTCATTCTTCGGATGAGGCCAGGAAGAATAGGGCCATTTATGTCTCTGCTCAGATGACTGGAAAATCCTTTTATCCTGCTTCACTGAAAAGCATCTCAAATCAAAACTTTCGGCATCTGACGGCCTAAAGAGCCACCTAGTGATGACACGTGCAAAGGACTCCATCTTTTGTCAGTAGCTTTATTGGCATAAGGATAATAGGAATGGATTTGTTTTCTTCCTCTCTTAAATTTGTGCCTACCCTGCAACCACCAGATGGAGACTGACGTAACTGTCCACCTTCTCTGCTTATAAACAGATGGCAGAGTGAAGCAGGATGAAAGCTGGGAACCCCTTGCAAACCTGAACTGCAACAAAGCATGGCTTCCACTCTCAGCTCCCAGTTTGTAGTTAGATGTGTGCATGTGACTAAGTTTTAGGTGATGGATTGTGAATGAAAGTCATATGCTTCAGTTGTATGTTGGGCCCCTAGAACTTCCCATGTGTGATCTCCATGCTTTTTCTCCTTTGTGCTTTGATGCAGATGGGCATGGCAATCTTGGAATTCTTGTGTTGAAGGTGGAGCCACAGAGGGAAGGAATCTTGAGTCTCCAAGTCATCACTTAGAGGAGAGCTGCCAGCCAGTGAAGAAAATCTCTTTTGGACTTTATACAAGTAAGAAATAAACCTCTCTTATGCTTGAGTTGTAACTCAGCTTTGCATTTGTTTGTTACAGAAGTTATGGTGAACTTAACCAATACAGGTGTGTGTGTGCTGGTTGTGCTAATCAGATCAACCATGGGAATTCAAGACAGGTTTACTATGAAGCCAGTGAAACTCTATCTTTAGGGCTCTTCACTTGCACAAGACCCTTCCAAGGCCAAGGGTGTGTGTATCTGTGTGTGTGAATGTGTGTTCATATGGTTATATTTTGTGCCATTTGCAGAAGGTATTCTCAACTGCATGCAATTGGTAAGGATGGCTGTCTCCTACCTTTTCAACTTCCCCTCCATCACACTTTACTTTGTATTGGATGCTACTGGAGAGGCCATGGGATTTTTTGGATCCATCTAATGGGAAGTTGTGTGGAATGCATTTGGTTTGAGTTTAGTGAATATGTTTATGTGGTCTTTTCTCTCTTCCATGGAGAATTAAGTTATTGCTAGCTGTTTAGCATAGCAGTGGTTTCCAGGAGTATTCATACACTCACTGTGCAGTTGTTAAAAGAAGGTGCCTGGTTAGAGGTTGTATTGCAATAGAATCTGTTCTAAAGTGCCTGGTCCAGGAAAAATATGAGTAGTAGAGAAGAAACAAAGTTTGATATGTATGGAGTCAGAAGATGGTCTGTAGAAATTTCTTCTAATCTATTGAATGTATAAAACTAGAGAATATTCAGCTCTCATTGATGCTTTGTTAAACTTGAATTTCTCTCTTGTCAGAAATATACTTGATAATTTTTAAAAAGCATATATAATCCTAAACACTTTACATGTCTCCCCTTTTTGATGTAAATAGTTTAATTGATAAAACTTTAATATACATTTAAAGGGCATTTCTGAAAGATGTTTTGGAACACTTCAAAACAGTTGAATTACAGAAATTACAGACTTCTGAGTTTACCTTACTTTGACAACTTTAAATTTAGTTATTTTCAAGGAACTGAGAGAAAATACAGATAAAAGTAACAGAATATCAAATATGAAAGCAATAAATAAGATGAGGAAAATAATAAAAATTATTATGACTATAAGAAGTTATTTGAAACAAATTTTTTTTTCAGATCATGCCCAAAATAGTAGTTCACTAGAAGAAAGAAATTGCAAATAGAAGTAACTAGTAGTCTCTTGGATTATTTGGTAATCCATTTGCTAAAGAGTAGTGAATTATATGAACATATCAGAAAAGATTTAAATTTCTTGATAATTTGACACAATATTCAGACATTGAAAAAATGATATAAAGCTCAAAATCTCCATGACAGCAAGAATATTGACAGCAAACTGGTTAATGAAAATGATAATTCAAGGATGATTTAAGACTAGTCACTGCACACAGAAAAATTGTGAAATACTTTGAAATCTTAAAGTTCACACATGAAAGAAAATTAATAGAGGTTTTCCCAAATTTTGACAGCAATTCTAAAATTTCACATGACACTATCAATAACAATTTGTGAAGGTGAAAAATACTTTCCTAAAATATAGAGAAAAAAAATCACTCATGCTAGAGGAAAGACTAAATTGTCTATTTTCTCCATAGAAAATAATATTGCAATATCATTGCCATATGATGGTGCAATTAACAAAAACATAGTCAAAATGTAGGACAAAAGCATTTTAAGAGCAGTGAAGAAAAATACTAATTTACTTTTTAGAATTTTGTGATGTTTGTGGCATTTGATAGCTTTCATAAATCTGTTATTTGGTGTGATTTTTAAAAATTTGAAATAAATTCTTGTATAGTGATTAACTTTGTGATTATAAGTTTGGATTCTGTGTCTTGATAGGGTCCTAAATTTATATAAGCTATTCTCCACAAGATCCCAATTCATGCTTGGGCCTGGAACCTGTTGGTACCTTCCTTGAGTGAGGCTCTGGGAGACTGACTTCAGCCTGTGATCTCAATGTCCTGACCAGTGGGAGGCGCTGGTAGGAGGAAACCATGTGGGTCTTTGATTCTGGCAGCGGCTGTGTTCCTCTTTGGCTATATACTAGTTTTTTATTGCTGCTGTAACAAATCACCACATTTAGTGACAAAACAACACCCGTTTATTGGCGCACAGTTCTGGAGCTCAGAAGTATGGGTAGGCTTAACTGGGTTCTCTGTTCAGGGTCTCCTAAGCCTGAAATCAAAGTGTCAGCTGGGTTGGGTTGTTATCTGGTGGCTCTGGGTGGAGGCTGGGATGTCTACTTCCAAGCTCATTGAGGCTGGCAGATTCAAGTTCCCACCGTTATAGGACTGAGGTCCCATTTCCTGGCTGGCTGTCAGCCCAGCTCCCCTCTTCCCCCTACAAGCTGTCCACATTCCTTTACAAGTAGCTCCTCTGTTTTCAAGCCAGCAGTGACTTTGATGGCTAGCTTGTCAAGTCCTCACGGTTTGAGTCTTTCTCCTTCTTCTTTTACTAGCTAGATAAAGTTCTCTGCTTTTAAATGCTTATGTAATTAGATTAAGCCTATCTGGATAATTTCCCTTATTTAAGGCCACTGGATATTTTGATAGGATATTTGGGTATTTTGATAATTTTAATCTACATTAAATATGTAGATTGCTTTGGATAGTCTGACCATTTTAACAATATTAATTCTTCCAATTCATGAACACCGGTTATCTTTTATTTCTTTGTATAGTCTTCAATTTATTTCATCAGTGTTTTGTAGTTTTCAGAGTATAAGTCTTTAACCTCCTTGGTTAAGTTTATTCCTAGGTATTTTATTCTTTTTGATGCAGTTTTAAGTGGGATTGTTTTCTTGCTTTCTCTTTCTGATTGTTCATTATTAGTATGTAGAAAAGCAACTGATTTCTATATATTAATCTTGTATCCTGAAAGTTTACTGAACTCATTTATTAGTTCTAGTAATTTTTTTGGTGGAGACGTTAGGGTTTCCTGTATATAGTATCATGTTATCTGGAAATAGTGACCGTTTCACTAATGCCTTTCCAATTTGGATGCTTTTTATTTCTTTTTATTGTCTGATTGCTGTGGCTAGGACTTCTTTTATTAAATACTATGTTACTATGTTAAGTAGAAGTGGCAAGAGTGGACGCCCTTGTCTTGTTCCTGATTTTAGAGGAAAAGCTTTCAGCTTTTTACCATTGAGTATGATGTTAGTTAGTTGTGGGTTTGTTGTATTATAAATGGCCTTTATTATATTGAGATGTGTTCCCTCTATCCTACTTTGATGAGAGATTTTTTTTTATCATGAATGAATGTTGAATTTTGTCAAATGATTTTTCTGCATCTATTGAGATAATCATGTGATTTTTATCCTTTGTTTTATTAATGTGGTGTATCATATTGATTGATTTGCAAATGTTGAACCATCCTTGCATCCCTGGAATAAATCTTACTTGGTCATGGTGTATGATCCTTTTAATATATCATTGAATTTGGTTTACTAACTAATATCAATGTTTGTTGAGGAGTTTTACATCTGTACTCATCAAAGATATTGGCTTGTAATTTTCCTGTTTTGTAGTCTTTGATCTTGGTATCAGGTTAATGGTGGCCTCAAAGAATGATTTTAGAAGTGTTACTTCCTCTTCCAATTTTGTAGGATGGTTTTAGAAGGATAGGTATTAGCTCTTCTTTGTCTGATTGGTAGAATTCTCCTGTGAAGCTTCCTGGTCCTGGACTTCAGTTTACTGGGAGTTTTCTTATTACTAATTCAATTTCACTTCTAGTGATTGGTCTGTTCAGATTGTCCATTTCTTCCTGATTCACACTTGGAAGAGGATATGTTTCCAGAAATTTATCTATTTCTTCTAGGTTGTCCAGTCTCTTGGCATGTAACTGTTTATTGTATTCTCTTATGATTTTTTATATCTCTGTTATTAGTTTTAATTTCTCCTCTTTCATTTCTTATTTTGTTTATTTAGGTCCTCTCTCTGTTTTTCTTAATGAGCCTGGCCATATGCTTATTAATTTTGTTTATCTTTTCAAAAAACGAGCTCTAGATTTCATTGACCTTTTCTGTTGCTTTTTGTGTCTTTTTTTATTTATTTCCTCTCTGATCTTTATGGTTTCCTTCCTTCTGCTGACTTGGGGCTTTGTTTGTTTATTTTTCTAACTTCTGTCGATGGTAGGTTAGGTTATCTGAGTTTTCTCTTATTTCTTGAGGAGGAGGTAATTTGGATTATTTATTTATTTATTTTAATGGAGGTACTGGGGATTGAACCCAGGACCTCATGCATGCTAAGAACACTCTACTCTGAGCTATACCCTCCCCTTCTTGTTTCTTGAGATAGGCCTTTATTGCTATAAACTTCCCTCTTAGAACTAATTTTTTACTGTATTCCATAGATTTTGAAAAGTTGTGTTTTTATCTTCATTTGTCTTGAGGTATTTTGTGATTTCCTCTTTGATTTCTTCATCAACCCATTGGTTTTTTAGTAGCCATATTGTTTATTATCCATGTGTTTGTGTTTCTCCCAATTTTCTTCCTGTAATTGATATCTAGTTTAACATCCTTATGGTCATAACAAATGCTTTATATAACTTCTGTCCTCTTAAATCTGTTGAGATGTGTTTTGTGGCCTAGTATGTGATCTGTCCTGGAGAATGTTCCATGTGTACCTGAAAAGAATGTGTACTCTTCTGTTTTTGGATGGAGTGTCCTATAGGAATCTATTAAGTCCAACTGGTCTAATGTGTCAATTATAAGACCACTGTTTCCTCATTGATTCTCTGAATAATCTTTACACTGATGTAAGTGGGGTGTTAAAGTCCCCTTCTATTATTATCAGTTTCTCTCTTTATGTCTGTTAATATTTCCTTTCTATAACTAGGTACTCCTATATTAGGTGCATATATATTAAGAGATGTTATATCTTCTTATATTAATACCTTTATCATTATATGATGCCCTTCTTTGTCTTTGTTATAGACTTTGTTTTAAAGCCTACTTTGTCTAGATATGAGTATTGCTTATCCTACTTTTCTGTTGCTTCCATTTGCATGAAATGTCTTTTTCTATGTTGTCACTTTCAACCTGTCTGTGTCTTTAGCTCTGAAGTCAGTCTGTTGTGAGCAGCGTATAGCTGGGTCCTTTTTTTTTTCCCCCAATCAGCCATGGTATGTCTTTTGATTGCAGTGTTAAGTCCCTTGACACTTAAAGTGATTATTGATAGGTACTTACTGCCATATTGTTACTTGTTTTCCAGTTGTTTTTGTAGTTCTCTCTTCTTTTCTTTTTCTTTTAGTTTCTTGCCTTGTGATTTGATGATTTTCTTTAGTGAAATGTTTGTGTTCCTTTCTCTCTAGTTTTTGTGTATCATGGGTTTTTGATTTGTAGTTACCATGGGAATCATATATGTTGACCTATAACTTTATCTACTTGTTTTAAACTGATACTCATTTAAAAGACCTACTTTTTTTTTTATTCCACTCTCCCACATTTTGTGTTTTTTGTGTCATATTTTACATCTCCACTTTATTCCTTCACTGTTTATGGTAGTTAAAGTTGATTTTATAATTTTTTTTTTTTGTCTTTTAACCTTTGTACTAGTTAATTTAAGTGGTTGATTCACAACCTTTACTATGTATTTGCCTTTACTAGTGGGACTTTTCCTGTCCTATAAATTTTTACTTCTTGTTACAGCCTTTTCTCTTCCACTTAGAGAGGATCCTTCAACATTTCTTTTAGGATTTGTGTAGTGTTGATGAACTCTTAATTTTTGCTTGTCTGAAAAGTTCTTTATCTCTCCTTCAATTCTGAATGATAATCTTGCTGAGTATTTTAGGTTGCAGGTTTTTCATTTCACTACTTTAAATATATCACAAATAATATAAATATGCCACTTTCTTCTGGCCTGCATAATTTCTGCAGAAAAATCAGCTGATAGCTTTATGGGGATTCCCTTATATGTGACTCTTTGTTTTTCTCTTGCTGTCTTTAGAATTCTCTCTTTAACTTTTGCCATTGTAATTATGACATGTCTTGGTATTGATCTCTTTGGGTTTATCTTATTTGTGACTCTTTGTGCTTTCTGTGCCTGGATATTTGTTTCCTTCTTCAGTTTGGGAAGTTTTCTTCCATAATTTTGTCAAAAAAAATTTCTACCCCTTTCACTCTCTCTTCTTCTGGGACTCCTACAATGCAAATGTTAGGATGTTTGATGTTGTCCCAAAGGTCCCTTAAACTGTCTTCATTTTTTAAAATGTTTTCCTTTTTGTTATTCTGATTGAGCAATTTCTATTATTCTTTTTTCCAGATCACTTATATATTCTTTTGTATCATCTTGTCTGCTATTAATTCCTTCCAGTGTGTTTTTCATTTCAATTATTGTATTCTTCAGCTCTGAGTGGTTCTTTTTTATGTTTTCTATTTCCTTGTTAAAATTCTCACTGTATTCATCTATTATTTCCCACCTTCAGTTAGCATTCTTATTACTAATGCTTTGAACTTTTTATCTTGTAAACTGTATATCTCTGTTTCATTAGTTGTTTTTTCAGGTTTTTTTTTTTTTTTAAATTATTCTTTTGTTTGAAACAAATTCCTCTGTCTTCTCATTTTGTTTAACTTTCTACTTCTGTATGAAGTTAGGTGAAACCGTTACCTATCCTAGTCTTGAAGGGGTGTCCTTGTATGGCAGCATCCTATGCAGTTGGCGTGTGTCCAGTGGCTTTGGTGGGAGATCTGGATCTGACGCACAAGTCACATCTTCCCCCAGGGTAAGCTGGCAGCTATCACTTTGTTGGGAGGTGTGGCTGGAGAAGGAGGGGCTAGAGCCAGAGCCAGAGCCAGGTGTGAGCTGGGGCTTCTCCTATGCTCACTGACTGTCTCTGCTTTACTGGGGGTGGCGTCAGGTCCCAAGATGCTGGAGCAGAAACCCTGAGGGTCAGATATGAGCTGGTTTCATTTTAGTTTTGTGCTCTCCCTACCCTGAGCCTTTGCCACAGAGGGGAGCAGTGCTGGAGCACAAGGGGCCAGAGTGTGTGCCTGGTGTGGGCTAGGGTGTGTACTGCGATAATCCTCGCACATCAGTCAGAGCTCCAGACAGCTCCTGATCTGCTGCCTCTGTGACCACCAGCAATGACCATCCTTACCCTATTCAGATGCAGTGCTGGGTTGGAGCCAGCTCAGTTCAGTCCCCCTCACGCATGCACATTCCCCAACAATGGCAGCATTTGCTGTAGTGGGGAGCTTTGCAGGAGCTAGAGGGGCTGGGGTGGGTACTCAGTTTTGTCTGGGGCATATGCTGGGGAGGTCATGGGAAACTGGCCAAAGCTGAGCAGTTTTTATCTGTTTCTTCTACCTTGTTCCTAGGAGTAAGCAAGGGTGTGCATGCTCTTCAAGAGCAGAATCTAGGTTTCTTACAGCCCTCCTGTAAGTCCCACTGGTTTTCAAACCAGCTAAAGGGATTCATCTTCCTTGTGTCAGACCCCAGGGCTGGGGTACCCAATATGTTGTTTGAATCCTTCAATCCCCAGGGAGGGATCTCAAGTCTATGATGTCTCTGTCCTCTTCTCTGTCCCCTCCTAGGGGCAGGGGTTCTTACCTGATCGCTTCTCTTCCCTTCCTACCCGACTCCATGTAAACCTTTCTTTATAACCGTGATTGTAGGAGTCTTTCTGCCAGTTTCCAGTTTGTTTTCAGTGAGAATTGCTCCACGTGTAGATGTGTTTTTGATGTGTTTGTGGGGGAAGGTGAGCTCAGTGTCCTCCTGCTCTGTCATCTCATCACCTGACTCCTTCATTTACCAGCTGTGCAAACTTGGACAAGATGCTTAACCTCTGTCAGCTTTGGTCTCTTCATTTGAGAAATAGCAGTCATGAGAATGTTGAGAGAAGTGAATGAGTTAATCCCTGCAAAGCACTTGGCAGTGCCACA
The DNA here is from genome assembly GCF_036321535.1 of Camelus dromedarius. NCBI lineage: Eukaryota > Metazoa > Chordata > Mammalia > Artiodactyla > Camelidae > Camelus > Camelus dromedarius. The sequence goes on along the minus strand of NC_087447.1, from coordinate 55,480,414 downwards.
TAGCAAGCATTCAGTCACTGTTGTTTCTTTGATATTACTTGATATGAGGGCTGCTTGATGTAGAGTAGCTCTCATACTGACTTGCCTGTACCAGGCTTGGTTAAAACCAAGTTAGGCTAGCTTTGGTCTGTTTCATCTGTGTGCTGTTTGTGCTCCCTTGTGCCTTCTTTTCCTGTTTTTCGGTCATGGTATCTAGAGTCTGAAATCCCAGAAGTTATGGATACAGTCTTCCTTCTTCCTCCCACCTTAACAAAAAGATATTTTGTATTTACTTCACCCTTCCATTGTTTATTTTTTATTTTATTTTTATTTATTAAATTTTTTTTAAAAAAATGGAGGTGCTGGGGGTTCAACCCAGAAGCTTGTGCATGCCAAGCCTCTGCTCTACCACTGAGCTATGCTCCCACTCCTCCATTGTTTATTTATTTATTTATTTATTTATTTTAATAAGTTGAATATTTTATTAAACTGTTTCTTATTTTCCTGCAAAGCTATTGCTTCACTGTATAAAAATAGCACCAGCAAACACAATATATTGCAAAATTTAGATAGTATTGTTTGTTCTTCATCTGACACTGTACAACTAACAAAAATTTTTCTCTACTGCCAGTTATTTCCAGTGGGAAGATCATTAAGTATTTTCACCCAAATCCAGGGATGGATGTAAGCAAGTTACACTATTATATAATAATTATGATGACAATGTTACCATTGAATTATATACTTTTTATAATTATAACTAGTTTTACCACAGGTAATTTCAGGAACTCTGAATATTATAAATGGAGCTTAGCCTAAAAATCATAGGGTGCTGTGAAAAAGATGCATAGTATTTATCTAAAGCCATTAGTAAGTTAAGGGATATTTTTCTTCTGGTAACATTGTTGCAAGTAGTTTCTTTTACTAAAAGCTCTTTTAAAATTTTTTTCTATCTACCACTAATTTAAGACAACTATGCTAGATTAAGTTGTCTCAGACTAGTTTATTTAAGGGTTCCATTTTCACTCTTCAGTAGATTTTATGCATTTCTCATATGCTTCTTCACTCATTGGTTCATCTAGTTCTGAAGGGTTACTGAGTCATCTTGATCAGCCAACCATCTTCATAACAAGATTTGTTGGCAAGTCCTGGATTTTCTGCTAGAGCTTCACTGATTTAAGTAACTTCTCCTGATAGAGGAGAATAGAGTTCACCAGCAGCTTTCACACTTTCCAAAGCACCAAACTCCTCTTGTTTGTTCAATTTTGCCTCAACTTCAGGCAGACTACAGTAAACAACATCTCCCAAAGCTTCCTGTGCAAAATTGCTGATTCCCACTGTTCCAACATCGTTTTCTGTCCTTATCCATTCATGTTTGTTTGTGAGTTTACACACGGAGAGCAGAGCCCGGCCCGTGCGCAGCGTCTGGTTGGCGCTGGTCGCAGCCCCCAGCGCCGGGGCAGGCAGGGTGCGGCGGGCGCGGAGACCGTGGCCCGCTCGCTTCGCGCCGCCAGCAGCGCCGTGTTCGCAGGGGTGCCGAGGGCTGCGGAGCAGCACCCTCGGCACCCGGGCCCCTCCATTGTTTATTTTTGATGGTATAGAAACACTTGTCTGTTTTCAAACTAATGCAGCAAGCACCTTTTAAGATCAATATGATAGGAAGAGAAAATCCTTGGGGAAGGACGGGTAGCATACTGCAGAGGAGGCTCCCTGGCTCCCTTCCTTTTCCTGACTCTTGATTCAGAGAAGCCTCCACCCCCTGAGGACAGTTCCTTCTCAGTGGGTAGCTTTGCCAATGCAGCACTAATATAATCCTTTAGGGTTATGATTCTCCATGTATGATCCCAACCAGCAGCATCAGAATCACCAGAAAACTTGTTAAAAACGCAAAATTTGGAGCCCACTCCAGATCTAACGAATTGGAAATTTTGAGAATGGAGCCCAAGTGTTTTAACAAGCTCTCCGGTTGATTCTGATGCACTTGGAGTTTGTGACCCGCTGAATGCCCTCACCTGCCATTCCACATTGCATTTTTGAGTTCCCATGGCTGTCTCTGGATTGCTTGAGAGCAGGGACTCCGACTATTCTATATCAACCTTCCTTCCCACCCACCAAGCATCTTCCTTGACACTGCCTGCAAAAAGTTGGAGCTTGTCTTTAATCTCTGCTGCTGGCTGCCACACTCTGTGAAGGCAGGACTTTTGCTGAACCAGCTGCTTCACCTCTCCCACCCACTGGGCTCTCACAGGGCTTCTACTAACAGGTGGTATAGGAGACTCCTTACTACTGTCACTGCCTATTAGGAAAACCCTCTGTGGTGCCATGCTGGGGTCTGTGTCCAGTCACCACCATGACTATTTCTCCTGGTTTTGAATCTAAGAAAACAAAGGGTCTTTGCCCCATAATGTTTACAAATTTCCCAACAAACTGGCTTCAACTTTTGTCCTCCACAGACTTGTTCAGTAGGGCCAGTTCAGGTGTGGCCAGATAGATGCAGGGCAGCCATTCTGGGTTGAGGGATTCAAGGCAGTCCTTTCACAGCAAAGCATGGGTAGACATTCTAGCAGGACTGCCTGGCTTTACCATTTGCTGTTTCTTACTATTTGAGCAAGTTATTTAACTTCTCTATTTTGGGTCTCTCTTCTAGGAAAGATCAGGAATAAAAAGATCTACCTCATATGGTTATTATGAGGATTAAAGGAGAAAATATGCTTAGAAGGTGCTTGGCATGTAGTAAGTGATAATGTCTATTAATTTAAGCAGAAGCTCACTTTTCTAGCAGAAGAGGAATCCTCTTCTTCATTACAATAATTCCTGGCCCAACTAGCTATTCTTCTAGAGCGCAAGCAGTTAGAAGCCAGGGAAGGACCAAGGGGGAAAGAAGCATTCCCAGCTTAAGTCTTTTCACTCAGTGAATGTTCGTTGAATGCCTTCTCTGTTTGCCAGGCTCTGTGCTGAGCAGTGAGGATGCAGTGATGGGTGCAATGCACAGTCACTTCTTCCCTGGCTTACAGTCTGGGGTGGGAGATACATATTTTAATCAATTGCACAGTAAAGATATGACGTGGGCTCTGACAAATGATATGCAGGTAGACGACATGTTGTGTGAGAGTGTGAAAGCATCATTACCAGCCTGAACTACTCTGCAGTTTGAGGGTCACCCACCTGGCGAGTATGGGATCTGATCATATCCAGAATCTGTTCCTCCTACCAGTCTCATCGTGGTTTCTTCTTTAAGATTTTAGCTATAGAAAATCCTTTCTGGTAGTTTCCAGTCTTTTTGATCGCTAGTTGTTCTGCAGTTAGTCATGGTCTTGGTGTATCTGTGCCAGGAGGTGACCTCCAGCTGCTTTTACTCCACCGTCTTGAAAGGAAGTCCTCACCAGCCTGGACTAGTCTGAGAAGACACAGCTGTCCACTGCCCAGGTGGGTCCAGCTCATCAGAAACCTATTTGCTGGGGGGTCAGGGGATCCTTGTAAACAAGACCTTACCCTGATGGGAAAAGGAGCCCCCTTGGACAGACTAGACCCAACCTGGAGGTCTTGGTAGTAGGTTCGGAGGGGCAGGTTTGAGTTGAGTGTGGCATCTGCTATTTCAGTTTGTATCCTCATCCAGTCCCCACTAATTCTGGATCTGAATTTTTGGACAGTGGATAAGAGGGTGGGAAGAGGAGAGAGACGGTGGCTCCCACATGGGGGTTGCCTGACTTTTCTCCCGAGCACAGATGAGACACATTCTGGCAATTCTTAGAAAGACCCTGCAATTGTTCTGCAGAAGATGAGGTTCTACATACAGAAATGGAGGCAGGAAAGGGTGGAATTTGGATTTTGACTGTTAACTGTGACCTGAACCTCATTTATGGGGAGAGCCTGAAGCTTGGGGCAATGTGGGGTACATACAAATTTCGAGTAGTCTTCCATTGCCTGGAGCAGTTGTAGATTCTGGATTATAGCACAATATAGCAGATGCTGCGTTGGCTTTAACATTATGTGACACAGCTTGTGCCTTGCTCACAATTTGGGAGGGGGACACAGAACTGCAGTATAAAGATGACCTTGAATGTGGATTTTGTTGAAGGATCCAGGTCCCCAACATTGCAACATTGGGAGGTCTTGGTGTATCTGTGAATTGAAAACTATAATATCAATATGGTTTAATCATGGCAGGAAAGACTCAATGAAAATTACTCCTATATGTTTGGACCTAAAGTAATTAAGAAATGAATCACTGCAGGCATCTGCCCATTAAAAAGGAAGGCAGAAGGACCCTTGGCGTGGCTTTTTTTTTTTTTTTTCCCCCCAGAACAGCGATCTCTACCTTGTTTTGATGGAAACAATTTCGTTCTGGAATCCACATCAATGAGTTTTTAATCCCCTAATTAAATCACTCTTCTGGATTATCCAAATACATGTTCTGGGATAAAATATCTTACAAGATTTTCTTTTAATGAATCCCACTGGAATCTAACAGAAGCCTAATTAGTCTCCTTAATTGATGTGTTCGATACAAGGAGACTCAAGCCAACTGCTGATACTGGAGTGTCCTCACTCTGCAAAGAGTTTCAGCACCTGATTCTTGGCAGTTACTATGTACCCAGACAGATGGCAGATGGGCTCATCATCCCAATGACTTGTGTACCCAGAAGAAAAGGACAAATGCATACTCAGCTTGAGGATATTAATTATCTCCCTAGAAAGTGGCTTTATGTATTAAACAAGTTTTGTTTCCGATTGGTAGCCATCATGGTCTAACTTCTCGGTCACTTAGGCAAAGCTTAATTTGCGAAAAAGTGTGATATCAGTGGGATACCCTCGGCTGCTCTGATACTTGGTTGGTGTATCCTTTGCATTATCCCAGGCCCAGTACATACACCAGCCCCCTCTCAAGTCATCCTGGAACTCCACTGCAGGGGATAACATGGTGTTTTGGAAAGATTAAGGGCTTTGAAGGGGCACTTAAATTTGTATCCCATTTCTACTAATACTTAGCTTTGTGATATTGTGTAAATTCCTTAATTTTTCTACTCTCAATCTCCAGTCTCCTGAGCTATACAAAGGAGATAAAATATACTCAGCAGTGTTATTGTGAGGATAAAATCTGACATGCTGGACAATAAATTATTAAGCAGAAAATATCATCATCTCTTTATCTGTGCTTTTCTAAGCATATGACTTACATCTCTACCAAGCATTTACTTCATTCTGCCTTCTAGTATTGTCTGTTTTCAACTTCATGTGTGTAGGCTCGGTTCTGGTAACAAAGGATCCACACATGTAATGGGGGAACACAATAGAAGTTTATTTTTTTGTTCTTATAATAGACCAGGGGTCTGTGGAAGGGGATCTGTTTTATGCAACAGAAGAATATGTGGCTGAGAAAATTTGAATTATTCATCACATGAAGATTACTTCTTTAAATAAAGGGACATTAAGAAAACACCAAATTAAAAGTGTTATTTCCCCCATTTAAGCCTGTATTTCAGATGGTCTCAAGGTAGCTCCCCTCATACTGAAAGAGAGAAAGAAACATGGAGACTGGCATGAAAAGAAAGAAAACAGACTTCAGAACTGTGTGTAGGAAAGAAATTAGGTTGTGTAACTGGCACATGAAATTGACTGAAAGCAAATTACAGCCAGCCCTGTCGGGTATATACCTGTCTTTTTTGCTAGAATGCAAGTTTTCTAAGAGCAGCGATTTTGCGTCATACTCTGCATCTCCTTTTACAGTCCCTGACACTTTATAAATGCTGAATTGAAGTTCATTGAGCCCCTTGGATCTTTTGAATGAGGGTTATATCAGTATTGGAGACTTAAATTCCGGCACTTGGACAGCACATAGGCATTTTCGGTGCCTGTGATATCCTAGGACCTAAGCAAGGTGTGGGAGACACTCTGGAAGCAAACCAGATGTGGTCCCACCCTGACATCTTGCAGCTGTCAGCCTACGGGGGACACACATTTATCCAATGATTACAGACATACTTAACGTCACACTCTAATAAATGCTAAGAATGTTACTTAGAACTGAAAAGAGGGGTGAATGGCTGCATTTTAGGCATTACAAAAGCTAGTTGTGAGAGGAACTGAACAGCAGACAGAAGTTTTGGGGATCGATTGAATCACTCCCAGGTAGGCAACTTCTCTTGCTGCTACACAATATCCAGCCAGCGAACGTTTACCAAATGGTGTTGGGGACAGAACTTGCTTTTGGAGTCGGATAGATTTAAATTCAAATTCTGGTTCTGCTCTTTACTAGTTGGGTCATATTTGATAAGTTGCTTAGCCTCTCTGTGCCTCGATTTCAAATGATTAAGTGGGATTAATGATGATGATGAAGATGAGAACAAACATTTTTTGAGACCTCACTGTGTGCTTGGCAACATCCTGAGTATATTAACTCATTTAATGAGATGGTTGTAAGCATTAGATAAGCGAATATATTTAAGACTTGCAGCACAAAGCAGGAATCTAAAATCAGTATCCAGTAACAGTGGTTCCAAGGGTGGAGGTGTTGGGGTGTCTGCCACATGTGTGAGCAACAAGGTGGTGCATTTTCTGTGGAGAATTTATAAACAGTAATAAAGCTGTCTGGAAATTGCTTTGCTTTTTATTGTCACCATAAACCAGCAATTCTAAACAATGTCAGTTACAAAATACTGGTTGCTGAGGAGGGGAAGAAAGGACTTCTGCTGTGGGTACTATGGAAGTTGAAAAATTTCAATAGGCACACACATGTATTTTTTATTGAAGTATAGTTGATTTACAATATTGTGTTAATTTCATGTGTACAGCAAAGTGATTCTGTTTTACATATTTTTTTTTAGGTTATTTTCCATTTTAGGTTATTATAAGATGTTGAATATAGTTCCCTGTGTTATACAGGAAATCCTTATTGCTTGTCTATTTTATGTAGAGTAGTTTGTATCTGTTAATCCCAAACTCCTATTTTACCCCTGACTCCCTTTCCCCTTTGGTAACCATAAGTTTGTTTTCTGTGTCTATTTGAGTGTGTGAGTCTATTTCTGTTTTGTATGTAGATACACTTGTGTTAATTTTTAGATTTCATATATAAGTGGTAACATACGGTATTTGTCTTTATCTGTCTTACTTTAGTGTGATAATCTCTAGGTATATCCATGTTGCTGCAAATTTCAGTATTTCATTCTTTTTTATGGGTAAGTAATATTCCATTGTATATCTCTATCTATCTATCTCATATCTTCTTAAGCCAATTGTCTGTTTATGGACACTTGGGTTGTTTCCATGCCTTGGCTATTGTAAATAGTGCTACTATGAACATCGGGATGCACGTATCTTTTTGAATTAGAGTTTTTCTTTTTTCTGGTTATATACGCAGGAGTGGGATTGCTGGATCATATGATAACTCAATTTTTAGTTTTTAAGAGGACCTTCATACTATTGTCCATAGTGGCTGCACCAATTTACATTCCCACCAACAGTGCAGGAGGGTTCCCTTTTCTCCACACCCTCTCGAGCATTTATTATTTGTAGACTTTTTGATGATGGCCATTCTGACTGGTGTGACATGATACCCCATTGTGGTTTTGATTTGCATTTCTCAAATAATTAGTGATGTCTGTATGTCTTCTTTGGAAAAATGTCTATTTAGGTCTTCTCATTTTTTGATTGGGCTGTTTGGTTTTTTTTTGATATTGAGTTGTGTAAGCTGTTTGTATATTTTGGATATTAACCCCTTGTTGGTTGCACTGTTTGCAAATATTTTCTTCCATTCTGTAGATTGTCTTTTCATTCGTTGATGGTTTCCTTTGCTGTTTTCACATATATATTTACACTTCATCTAGTACATTTTTGTTATTTATGTTTTATTAAAAATGTAATTTACATGAAAGTTAATTTGGAGACTCCAGTTTTTTAGTCAGTGGACTGAACACATGCGACTCAGCTATATGTGATTCATGGAAAGTAATTCATAATGATGTGGAATTGTTTTGTGTCATTTTGGACACAGTTCCCTGTGGTCCTACATATTTCTGCATTTAAGCAAGTAGATTCAAAATAAAAATAGATATCACAGTGATTGAAGGACGAAGAAACAGAACTTGGTTACTTCAGTTCTGTTCTCTGTGCAAATCACTCTTGGATAATCATGGAGTTCATTCTCTTGGAAGCTTTTTTGGTCTTCACTGCCCTCTTTTTTAAGAAAAAGTAGTTCATGTAATTATATCAATCCCCTTCTTTAATATTTAGGTAAGTTTTAAATTTTTTATTGTCATGGTACAACATTTCTTTTTTACTGCTTGATTCCTTGTCTGATCATCCTGACTATTTGTTTTCTTTCATGATAAATAATAAAAGAAATTTATTATTTTATGGAGGAGGGAGGTGTTAAAAATGATCTTCACCAGATGTCACATATTCTGGGTGTGGACCATTAATATTATTCTCTTCCCTCTTCTTACTTAGGCCAGTTAGGAGTTGCTTCACTCCCTTGAGTTGCAGAAACTTATCAGTAAAATACTATTGTTTGGGAAACTGCTTTGGGTTTGCCTTGGAAGGAGTTCGAGGTGGGGGTGATGACTCACTCACTGGCTTTCCTGAGACCTCAGAAGAAATTCTTGAAACTCAGACAATGAGTGACTGAAGGACTGATGACTTATTCTAAAAGCATCAATTCTAGGGGTGGAGGGATGTGCTGAAAAGAGATGGAAGCCTCTAAACCTCACGCCTGAGGCAAAGGGAGTGAGTGTTCATCCAGCCAGAGTGCGGGAGTGACTGGGAACAACTCAGGCTCTCTGGGGTCTCGGTAGCACCTGCAAAAGCCTCCTGGACAGACTTTTTCTGTGGGAGGTGATCTGGGTAAGGCAGCACACACTGCCTCCTCCCTATTCACTGTAGGTTAACTATCTTGACGGACAGATTCTGTAACAGAGAAGAACAAATTTTGACTCCTTGACTCCGTATTAGACCTGTTTCTTTAACCGTGTGCCGTTTTCTAAGCCTACTCTTGCTATCTCTGTACCTTTTGTAAAAGAATGTTGTCTTTAGCCTGAAATATACAGAAGAGCCTATTCTCAAGGCTCTGACACTTTTGCACTTACATAAAGATAACAAGTTGCAGAATAGAAAATAACGTTTATTTTGTAAGGTTTTACAGGGGCAGCATGACCTGACCCAGGTGGACAGCTACAAGAACAAAGAATTCCTACACCAGGAAATTTGCAACAACCAACCACCGCCCCTCCGTTTTAGTATGAAAGAAGCCTGAATTCTGACTTGAGTAAGATGGTTCTCCAGGACTTTAGTCTGCCATCTTCTCGGTCTGCTGGCTTTCCGATTAAAGTCGCTATTCCTTGCCCCTGCACCTCGTCTCCCGATTTACTGGCCTGTCGGGCGGTGAGCAGAATGAGTTTAGACTCGGTAACAATTTGAGCACGTGATGGTGGTGGGTGGGGCTGTACCAGCCATGGAGTAAGTTTTCACTGACCATCTTCTATTCCGCGTCAGCTTCATTCTCTTGTAGCACATACTGAGTGCCTGTGATGTGCAGTGCTGTGTGGGGAGGGGCCTTCACATTTGCTCTTTTAAGAACTTGTGTGGGGCTATGAAGAGACCAATGTAGTGGGTAAGGAGGCTGTGTTTTGTTGTTAAACACAAGGAGGTTCAAATGTGAGCTCTGCTAGTTCCCAGCTGTGTGACCTAGGGCAAGTTACTTAACCTCTCTGAGCCTCTACTTCCTTCTCTGTAAAATGGGGGTAACTAATAACCACCTGGCTGAGAAGTGGAGAGAATTAAGAGCTGCACTGTAAGTAGAGGCCAAGCATAGCATCTGACGCATTGCAGGTCATCAGATGGCTACTATTTTACCTCTTGATGCAAATGAAAAAGGCCCAGAGAGGTAAATGACTTGTTTAGAGTAAAACAAAACCAGCCCCTACTACTTTACATGTTTATTTCTTCCTAGAAGAAATTCTGTGCAGTTCTCCTGCAGGGGCAGGAGATGTGGTGAAGCCACATTTCTTTTGCTTGGTGTGGTCTCTCCCTGGTGGCGGTCGGTGCTGATGGAAGTGATGGAATCAAGTCCAGACACAACAACTCCTGTGAACCGTGGTTAGAGCAGGGGGAGGATGTTTCCCAGAAGAAGAAGCACCCCAGAAGTGAAAAGTGTGCAGGTGCCTATTTAGACAGAACAATGGGTGTCCACTCAGTAGCGTCACAGCTATCATAGTTCTGCATTTTGTTAGCTGTTCAGAGCTACTAGTGCCAATATACGTGCCCTTAGAATGTCTGGCTTTCTCCTCCCCTTCGGTGGTATGGAAAGTCTACACAGTATCAGTATTTGTGACGCTGGTCGTGAGGGAAGATGCTTTGGTGCCCTAATGTTGAAATGCATGATGCGAGATATGAGGAGCTCACATTGAGAAGATGGGTGGGGAGCTCCCAGGACCTGTGTCTCTGAATTAAGGGTCAGAGTATCGGTGGCAGCTGCTACTTCTGTGAGCAAGCCCTTAATACTGTGGGTGTGGAAAGGGGCTAAGCCAGGAGGGGGTTATGAAATGCTGCCATGGGAAAGTTCTTCTCTCTGCCTGTAACTTAAAAAAGCACCTTCAAAATGTACTCTTTGAATCCATGTGGGAAATATTTATCGCATGACTGGTAAACTATAAGATTATACAGTCCTGATGTTCTATATCTTTCATTTATTCCAGAACCTCAGAGAAGGTTTTCGTACTATTAACTGATTCATCTGCTTTATTTGTTGTCTCGCCTGCCTATAAACCAGCTGAGAGAATCAGGAACTGCATTTACACTTGTTGGAGTTCCAGATTACAGAAGTAAAGTTAGGTCTTCTGTCTAATTGATTCCTTAATACATGCAGGCTCGATAAATGCTTGACTAGATGGTAAGACAGGGATACTTCTGCATTTCAGAGGCACAGATTCTGTGGTGGGGTTTAGCCTTCAGTCCAGCACCTATGGAAGAGGTGACAGGGAACAGGACTGGGCAGGGGCCAGGTGAAGCTGCATGCAGGTTCAGGGACAGCCTCAGCCAACTCAAGGGAGCTCTGGAGCAAGGATGGCCTTTTAGGAGTGTCTCTATTGGCTCGAGATCACCAGATCCTTTCCCCACTGCATCAGCTGGTCATTGTATGTGGGTCTCCCTGGGAAGGGCGTGACCTTGGGCTAGGCAGCTCTTTGCAGCAGAGGTGGTTCCTGGTGCTGACGCCTGGAGGCTGTCCACATGAAGACTCCCAGCAGCTGGGTGAGAAGTACTTTAATGAGGGGAGTGTAAGCAGAGCACATGGTATCCATCATACAGTGGTATTTTATAAAGAGTGGGGTGTCTATGACAGCATATGTGGTGTGTGTGTGTGTGATCATTAACATTTGTCAGACTGGAAAAAGACCAGAAAACATTCACTCTGTTTACCTGGTTCAACTGGGGTGACATAATGGTCTTTGAACACAAGGTGGCGCTGCAGTTTCAGTTCTGAGGAGCTTTGAGGCAGCTAGGGATTCTGGAGAAGGCACCATCCTATTCTCTTTACAAAGAAAAACCATAGGAAAGAGGCTGAGCTGCTGTTTTAAAGTCGTTTCCCCCCTGACAACTGAAATACTCAGAAGAGGAGAGGTGTAAGGTGTGTGTAGGTGTGGGTGTGTGGGAGTGAGCGCACGTGCGTGCGCCCAATGACAGGTATGAAGGTGGTGGGAGCTGGTGGAGTCATCTCTCTTCCTTCTTTTCTTCCTTCTGAAAATACTCACCTTAGTGCCAGCTCTGGGTTCCATGCTCTGGCTGATCACCAGGGTAACACAAATGAACACTACCTTGCTTCCCCTATGTGAGCTTTGATGAAGCAACGAAATGGCATCTGTATGCACCCCTAAATATGTGTCGTGGGTGCTACATTCCTAAGTCAGAGCTTAGGAAGCGATGTGGCAGGGGGAGGGGTGGTGTGGCTGCAGGCGAGTTTGAACTAAGCCTGGAGCCAGATGACACAGCTCCCTGTTCAAGAGGCAGCTGTAGCACTGGGGTTAAGCCCATGTTTCTGGGGTCACATGCCTGGATCTGGTCTGACCCCTGCTACTTCCTAGCTGTGTGAATTTAGGCAGATGACACAATTACTTTGTGCCTTTAAAACACTCTTGGATGGAATATAATTATCGTTCTTCCATGTTAGGCTCTGTAGGATTCACTGAGAGTTAATACACGTAAAGGGTTAAGATTAGCACCTGACATAGGACAGGACTTGCAGTTATTTTGAATATTCTATTAGGTCCCAAATGTTCTTGAGCATCTGTACTATGCCAGGTCCTGTACATTTGCCTGGGAAGCAAAGATGGACCCAGAAGCCTCATGGGGCTCCCAGGAGACAGGTGTGAAGTCCTAGGATGAGGTACACACAGGGTTAGTGGGAGCAGGAGGAGGGGCACCAAACTCATTCTTGATGGGGAGGGACGTCAGTGAGGAGCTTGGGGAAGGCTTCCCGGCTGAGGCGCTTCTGGAACTGAGTCCTTGAAAGAACAAGTTTTTTTCTGTATAGCAGGGAACTATATTCAGGATCTTGTAGTAACCTATAATGAAAAAGAATATGAAAACAAAACTATATATGTATGACTGAAACATTATGCTGTATACCAGAAATTGACAGAAGATTGTAAACTAACTGTACTTAAGTTAAAAAAAGATAAGTCAGAGTTCAACAGGTGAGGGTGGGGTCAAGGGGCTGGATAGCAACAGACACGTTGTAATTGACTATATTTCAATTAAAAAAACATTTATAAAAAGAGTGATGGGGAGACAGCACAGAAGGGAAGCTGGTGACAGAAACTTGTGAGCAGGGAACGACTAACAGTTGAGTGTTGCCAAAGGATAAAGTTGTGTGTGACATGCCAGGGGTTTGGGTTAGGAGGGCCGGGATCTCAGACTTTGTCATGGCTGTGAAAAGTCATGGAAGGTTTTAAATAGAACATTGTGTCCAGAGATCAGGCCTGGCAACCAGAGGGGATTCAGTGTTAATGGACAGATGAATAAAAGCTGAGTAGGATTTTAGCAAATCAGTGTGGGGAATATCACTGGCATTAGGCCTAAGGTGGATGATGGCATCAGGCCAAGTCTAGAGACTGGTTCTAAACAAATAGATGTATACATATGTATGTGTATGTACATGCATGTGTATAGATGTATGTGTAGGCAACGCATGCTCTTAAAAATAGACAAGCAGTACAGATAGTATAGTGAAAAAGTAAAAATGCTCCTTCCATTCGTCAGTTTCCTAATCTTGATTCTCGGAGGTAACTAGCACTAGGAGTTTTCTTGGGTTTCTTTCCAGACAAGTGTAGGCAGAACCACCTACACAGAAAAAAGCAGTGTGGTGCTAAGATGCTAGACTCCGGGGTCAGCCTGCCTGGGTTCTCATGCTAACTCTTTGTCCCTGCTAGCTTTATGATCTGACCCTAGTTGTCTAACCTCCCTGTGCCTCAGTTTTCCCATCTGTAAAATGGACACCTACCCCATCAGGTTGTTACGAGATTTAAAGTGTTCGTATATGTAAAGCGTTGCACTCAGAGTGTCTGACAAACCATGTTTGTTATTTTTATAGAGAATCTTTTAAAAACGGTTTAGGAGGGTATCATACTACTGCTCTCCGGTGTCCTTTTCCCCACTTACTGAAGAATCTTGCACATCTTTCCACATCAGTAAACATAAATCCACCTCGTTTTTAACACTGCGTGGCATTGGATGGTATGGATATACTGCAATTTATTTAACCACTCTCAGATTTATTTATTGGTTGTTTCCAGTTTTCCACTCTTACACACAGTGCTGCAATGCCTGTCTTTGTGCAGTTGTCCCAGTACTTCTGTGAGGCAAATTCCTGCAAATCGCACTTCTGGTTTAAGAGAGAGAGCCCTGCTGTAGATGAACCGTTTTCTTCGTTTTCAGTGAAAGCCCTGCTGGCTGCTCTCACCCTGAAGCACATCTCGACTGACACATCTGAAGTCTGCAGGTGCACCGGTCCGGGTCCCTGCCCTGAATGAGAGGTACGGTGGAGCCGGTGGGCAGCTCTGGGCAGAGGGGATGGTTAAGCTGATGGATGAAGCAGCCTCTCTGAGAGGCAGGGGATTCCACTCCTCTTTGCTTTCCTTTCCATGCTCACCTTCTACCTGAGGCTGAGAGTTAGGGGAACATGTGGAGTGGATGTTGGTGGCCCTAACTCTGGCCCAGCGATGGGGAAGGGGAGTGAGTGTGCAGAACCCAGCCCTCCTGCGGCTCTCTTCCTCTCTGGGAAAGTGGCTCTGAGAGAGCTGAGCACGAACAGCTGAACCCCTGGCACTGGGGTGGAGCCCTCTGGCCACCACACTTGGGGCATCACCTCCCCTAGCCCCACACCCTCTGGGGCATGTTTCCACTGCTGCTGGAATCTCCACTGTTCCCAGCTTGCGAAGGACAGACCCTGGACCTGCCCCTCTGCTACGTGAGGCCCTGTCCAGTCCTGGGGAAGCCGAGTAGCTGTGTGAGACAAACCTAAGGGCTTTGACCTTGAGGGCCTCAGTGTGACCAGGAGTCCTCTTCAGTGGGCCGACACTTGGAGGTGGGCTTCTGTCATCTCAGAGAATCCCAATGACTGAGGCAGGGGCCACAAGGGCAACCAGAGCCGTGGGCAAGAACTGTCTGAGGACCATTCCAGAACTAGCTTTCATTGGGGACTCAGAGCTGTGGTGAGTGAGAAGCCACCATAGGGCCAGGCACATAGCAAAATGTTTAAAGTTTATTCCAGTTGTTTTTTTTTGCAGGAAATTGTGAGTTGGGTTGACAGTCTGCTCACTTCTCCTTCTGACTGAGAAGCCCTTGTACTTTTAGAATATTGGGGCAGGCAGTCAGGAAGGAGGACCTGGACCTCCACACGAGCATATATGTGTAAAACAGAAAAGAGATGCTGGTCCTTGCACCTTGAATTGAGGGAGTAGACTTTCCCAAATTGTTCTTCTAAAAACCAATTTATACTCCCACGATGTATGAAACTGCCTATTTCTGTTCATCTTTGACAAGAGTGACTATGATTAAACTTCAAACATTTTGCCAAACTGATAGGAATGTAAAGTGGTGTCCTAGTGTTGATTTAATCTGTAATTTTCTTAATTATGAGTGTAGCTGAGCATATTAAATCTGCTTACTGGATGTGAGCATTTCTGTTGGGTTGTGGGGCTTTTCCTTATTGATTTGTAAAAACCCATTTTGCAGTAAGGAAGTTGGTGCTCTGTCTAGCAAATGAATGGCCAATATTCTCCTAAGTTTTTGTGTTCTTTTAACTTTGTTTTCTTGTGCAGAAGTATACACATTTTACTCAGTCGGATTTATCACTCTTTTCTTTAGGGCTTCCACACCAAGATTGTAAGACGATTAACCCATTTTTTTCCCCTGTTACTTCTATGATTTTTTTCTTTAATTTTTTTACATTTAAAATTTCTCTGGAATTTATTTTAATGTAGGAAGCCAGGTAGGAATCCAGCTTTACTTGCTTTTCTAAAACGGCCAGCCAGTATTGCAATGCTATTTATTTATTGGCTAATCTTCTTTGCTGGTTTGAAGTGCCTCCTCTTTCACATATCAAAGGTTCTCACCCTTTCTACTTAGGAGATCTGGAATTTGTCCCCAGTTCTGTCACAAATTTCTATGTGATATCTGCGGAGCCCCATCCGAAGGGCCTTACTCCTATGTAAAATGAAGGGTTGATGGAGACGATGTTTAAATTCCCGACTAATCTTAACACTGTAAGTTGATGCCACAATTCCGTCATGATATCAAATCCTCCTCCCTCTTGGGTCTTTTTCACTCATTGTGGGGAAAGGCTCAACTTAGCACCCAGTGCCTGGGGTCTGCTGCTCGCATCTCTTTTTTTCTCCCTATATTTAAAATTGAGGTACAGTTGATTTACAATGTTGTATTAGTTTCTGGTGTACAGCATAGTGATTCAGTAGCTAAGCATGTTCTGGATTAGTTAAGAAGAGGGGTAGTGGATATAGTTCCCTCAATAGACCATCATGGTACAAAGGTACAAAAACGTTCCTTGGTGGAACTGCTAGGCTCCAGATCCTGATGGCTTTGACCCTGGGATTAAAAGTAACTATGGTGGCACAAAACTTCCACCAGGTGGCACTGCGAGCTCAGCAATGGAGTCAGCTTTCCACTTAGTGCCCACGAGTGCCTCTGGGGACACGGGTGCAGAAACAGCTTCCTCGAGCAGATGAGATTTCCTGTTATGTTTATTCTGAATTTGCCAGGTGGGCACGCTGTGCTGGTTCTCTTTGGGCTTAAAGAAGGGGCGCTGGGTGATCCCTCTCCTTTCCATCACCCAGATCTGGTACAGGGTCCTTCTCCTGGGCAGTTACGATGGAGCTCCCATGCTGGTGGCTGGTTGCACCCCTGGTTATAACAGGTGGTAGATTTTGGGTGGGGTGGAGATCTTTCTGCCACTGCTTTTGCTGTGGTGCAAGTAGCAGCATTTACTAACTGTGGATGGGCAGGTCCTGCTAGAAAGGCGAGAATTAAATTATAAACTGGGAGACCCTGGTGTGCTCCGGTGCAGGCAGCAAGGAGGCAGCTGCAGGAAAGGGAGCCATTATTTACTGAGTGGCTACGCTGTGGTGGGCACTGAGGGGAGCTTCCTCCGTGTTATCTTAGTTAGTCCTCACAATACGCCTGTGGCTTAGCTGCTATTATTGTTCACATTTTATAAATGAAGAAACTAAGCCTTGGAAAGATGAGGGCCTTTGCCCAAAATCACTAAGCAGATCAGCTTTGCAGCCAGGATTCTGTCCCAGTATCTGGTCCAAGGACCCGATCCCCAAAACCTGAGAAGAACAGATACAGAGGGGCGCTTTCACATCTGTCATTTAGAAATGCAGCCAGCAAAAAGTCCCTCCTACTTTCTCAAAACTTTGGTGCCTATAAATGTTCAAGAGACTATAAAAAATGGGGGGGAGGGGCGGGTACACAATATTATCACCGTATTACAAGTGAGGAAACTGAGACTCAGAGGGGCTACACATTTGCTCCAGGTTACAGCCAATAGTAAGTGGCACAGCTCCGGTTCAAAGATCTGTGGCTCAGAACACCTATTCTTTTAAAAAGGCAAATATAATTGGAATGTGAGAGCCCATCCATTCATTCATTCACTCAACAAACGCTGACCAGGCAGGATCTAAGCAGCAGGCGCGGTAACAGCTGTTTTCACTTAAGATTAGTCCTACTAAATATTCTCTAGTCTTCTAAGTTCCTCCTTGTATCATCCATCCTGCTGCCGTGTCCTGCCATCCTAGGCAGTCAAGAAAGGCTCATTGAATGGAATGGGATGGAATGGAATTGAACTGACTAGATGCAGCTGAAGCGTTCAAAGATCTTTGGACTTTCCAAGTCTCATGAAATTCAGTTTGATTCAGTGTGGCCAGCACTTGTTGAATGCCTATTGTTTTATATTTCTTTACTATGCAGCTAATTTTGGCCATACCCACCCAGGCTGTTGCTAATATTAGAATGTGCACTGAAATATAAAACTACACTAAATTCCAAATCAAGAGCAGGAGCATGGGTGGTGGAAGAAGGGAAACTGAAACCCTAGGCTGTGGAAAGGTAGCGTTTTGTTTAGAACTGAGTTGTGTTTGAAATGTGGTTATCCCGTTAACTAGCTTTGTGAGCGTGGGCAGGTGACATACCTTTCTGAATATCAGTTTCCCCCTTTGTAGGAGGCAGCCTTCCTCTCACTGGATCATCACCGATATCAGCTTCTTGAGGGCACAGTCTGAGTGCTGAGTGTTCTATTTTCAGCCCCTGGCAGAGGGGCTGGTTCCCAGTCAGCACCCAATAAATATTGAAAGAAGGAACACTGTTCTTCGAAGTAGGTAAGGCAAATTCAATTATTCCAGCTTCATAGATGGGGGAACAGATGCAGGGGGTTTGTTGAATGAGAAAAGTTGAGATTTGTTTAAGGTCTCTCACCTAAATGTGGCAGAAGCCAGTTTTTCTAAATCCTGACCTTGTAGTGTGCTGGGTCTGAGTTTTCCTCCCTGTGAAAATGACCTCCTAAGGGATCTCTGTGGTTCTTTTAACCCAAATATCCCATGAGTTTCGGTCAGTCACTCTGGTCACTGGAGGAGAATATGGCCCAAGATCACAAACCATGACCAGGATTAGGATGGGTATTTGGAAAACTGGGTTTGTTCATTCACTGACACAACAGTGATTCTTTGAGCACTTGCTCTGGGCCAGATGCTGTGTTGTATTCTGAGGATGAAGGCAGATACAAATACGAAACACAGGCCCTGCCTCCACTGAACTTACAGCTGAGGGGACAGTGGAGCAAGCGGCAACAGCGGGTGCCGGGCCAGGGGAGGCAGAGGATGCTGTGCGAGTAAGAGGGGGAGAAAGGAAGGGGTCGGAGAGGGCTTTCTGGGAGAGGTGTTACATGGTACGCTGAGAACTGGAGCGTGAGTTAAAGGCAGCTGGGAGGAGAGTCAGTAAAAAGTCTCTGTCACTGGGGGATGGGCTACGCTGTGCTCTCCTCTCCTTACCTGGGAGGGGAAAGAGGGCCGAGCCGTCTCTGAGCTGGAGTGGGGAAGCCTGCGCTTTCTTTTACAGGGAAGGAGGTCAGCTCGTGTTATTCTGCCACGTTATCTCATGTCGACATTCATGTTGACACAGGCCCATCTCTGATGACGCCTATTTCTAGGTGGGTGGCATTGGTAGTTTGGTTTGCGTTCCCCAGAATCAGCCCCTGAACCAAGGATGTGTGTGCAATTAGTTCATTGGAAGGTGCCGGTCACGTGGACGGTGAGACGGGAGGAGTTGGGGGAAAGATGGCAGCCACGAAGGGTGAGTGGTTAAGCCAGTTACCATAGTGGCGGTTCTTGCTTAATTCCATGGAGAAACTCTGGAAAATGTAACAAAACACACGTCTCAGAATTCTCCCCGTCAGTGGGAGAAGGAGCTGGGATATCTGTTGATTAAATGCTGCCTGCCTTCTCCTCTCTAGGGTGCGTGTGTGTTCAGTGCCGGGCGGCTCCGGCCTGTGCCGTGGGCAGTCAGAGTGGCTCCTGTTGGCCTGAGCGGGCTCTCTGAAGGAAGAGGTGCTGACGTGAGTGTAAATGGTGAGGGGATCTGCGGGGCTGCGGGGGGAGCACTGTGGCGCCTCCTGCGCTGAGGCCTTAGCTTCACGTCACGCTGTGATTCCTGTGCTGTGTTGGTGGTAATTCTAGAGATGTCATCAAAGCTGTTTGATGG
Organism: Camelus dromedarius; assembly: GCF_036321535.1. NCBI lineage: Eukaryota > Metazoa > Chordata > Mammalia > Artiodactyla > Camelidae > Camelus > Camelus dromedarius. The sequence continues at coordinate 55,461,178 of NC_087447.1, read as the reverse complement.
TCAGATTCCTTCTAGTTCCAGCCCATAGCTCATTAGATGGGAATAAGATGGAGAAATAAATTTAAGACAGAGAACATGGTCTTGGTGATGTATCTAGAGAGTTTCTGACTTATGCCAAATTTCATAGAAATTCATCTATGAATCCATATTACGTAAATAGAAACAAGATATTATTAGGGAATAAATTTACAAGCAGAGGTATCGAAGAGCCAGACCCCACACTCTTTTTACCCCACAGGGAGATGTGCTCAGACTGGGTTCCACATCTAGAGTTCTAGCAGAGAGGGGTCCTATCTTCACCTTCAAAGTGTTGTATATGTTTTCAGACAATGGTGCCAGGAGACATCTGTATTGCTGTGAGGATAGAAGGTCCTTGGTCAATAGGGTGAGCAGCCATCCTGGTTTGCCCGGCACTGCTGTTGGGAGATTAGCACTCAAAGTTGTGCATCCTGCAAAACCCCTTAGTCTCATACAGAGACAGTTGTGCAAGTGGCCTTGTTAGAAATGGGAAGCCTTCAGAAGAGCTCAGGAACTGGTCACCACATGTTTTTTAGTGGAGATAACCCACACCTTCTGAGCCAATGCTCTATTAAGTTACCAAAAGGAGGAAGGAAGTCAACCTCCAAGTCATCGGGATTTGTCTTTCCTTATTCTACCCCCTGGTCTTGCAGGCTTATGAAATTCTCTCTATTGACTCCAGCTGATTCTATGGCAATGTTCTGGGTGGGGTGTCCATGAGACTTCCTGCTGCTGGGCTTGGTAAGGGTTATATATTCAACATAGTGATGAGCTTGCATTCCAAGCCTGTGTCTGGGATTCTCTCAGACCATATCCACAACAAGAATGCAGGAAGCTATTCACCCTCTGCATTACCAATAGAGGTATGTCTATGATCACTCTTTGAGGATGCACCAGACTCTTCCCCTCTACTCCAGAGTACAGGAGCAAATTCAAGGCCATTGTCCATTTGCCCAGTGTGTGGGGAGAGCTGCCCATATCAAATTATCCAGCATTCTCTGGGTCAAAGCCATTTGGCCCAGAGTTGCCCCCTGACGCCCTTTCCAATGGAGCAGGTTATCCCAGAGGGGCTATAGCCTTGTGTCCTCCAGTTCCACTGATTCTGGGAAATCTCCTTGACGGAGTAATTCCATGAAGTATCCAGTTCAAGTCAGAAAAGCTTTATTATTCTTAGTCAACCAAGATGACTTATTTTGCAGTAGAGTTTGTGAGAGATGCTCCCTGGTAGGCCATTCAGCTTCATTCAGTGAAACCGACAGCACACGTATTCATGCAAACTGATCATCCAACCCTCCAAAGACTTCTCTGGCTTGGACACTTAGGATAGCTCCCCCGGGACAGTCTAATTCTAGTTTTGTGCATGAACATACTTGCTGCTGCTGCTGTTTTCCTCAGGCCCCTGTCAGGCATGCCAGACAGTAACTGCTGTACACCTAGAGGGGCTGACTGCTATCGTTCTAATAGAATCATGGGGGGGGGGCTGTTCCGTTTTCCCTTCTGGATGTGCTTTCCCTGTTTCCAAGGGAGTCAGTTGCCCTGTTAGCTGCATCACAGTCCCTCAGGATGCCCTGACTCTCTGTCTCCAGGACAGTTTATTATAACTGCTCCTCCTGAAGGCTTGAAAAGACTTCCAAGTTGGTAAAAATGCTCATGCTTTGCACATTCTTGTCTTCTTTAGATGCCTTTTCACTGCAGATCCACTGCTCGACAGCTTCCAAGTCTGAGGGTATAACTTTCCCAATTACCCAGTCAGTTACTGTCCCAGTTGGCTGGTGACCTGCCACTGTCCCCAGCAGTGAAGTTTTCCAACGCCAGGAGTCAGGTGAAATTCTTCCCCACTTCCAAAATCCTGTACCAATGGAGTGAACGAACCCACATTCGAGGCCCCTTTGTACATGGTGGACTGTAACCCCCACCACTAATGACACGTGGCATTCACTCTGAAAAGATCTTCCGAGGGTGACCTACCTGCAGAGGAGCAGCAGAGGCACAGGCTCCCCTGAAGCAGTGCAGTCATGCAGTGAGGTGCGGCTGGCCTAAAGAGCTGGACAGTGCGGGGCGAAGTACTCTGGTGGGAGGTTGATGTTCACTGCTTCACATGTGTACAGGGAAAGCCAGAAAGGAGCTGGGTGTGAGGGACTTAGTTTCGCATGTAACAAAGAGATTTTCGTCCAGCAAGTAACTCTGAGGAGCCTCCTGAGTTTAGGTAGGAAGTTAGTGAACCAACCTTGTTATCAACCCTCATTTCTGTCAATTTGGACTAACTCATTGCGAAGACCTCAGGAAATGGGAAGGACATGGATGTCCCCTGGCCACTGGAGAGCAAAGGCTTGTCTTTCTTCAAAAAGTTATGTCTAGATTCTGGATCAGCCATCACACATTTCCCCCACTGAGAAACAACTTCTAGTATGTCCATATTGAAAATCCTCCCTGATCCCTGTAGGTCTTGGCCCAACTCCTCAACCCTTTCACACTCACTGTCTTAGGCTGACAACAAAAGGTTTAAAATGAGAAGACTTGGGTTTGAGTAGGTGCTTGGCCTTGTGCTAGCTGTGTGGTCTTGGAGAAGTCATCAATCTTCTAAACCTGTTTTCCAGTAAATTATCTAACTCTTGGGACTTCTTTAAGAGGCAAATAAAACAACACCTGTCAGTGCTCTTTTTCAGAATCTCAGGCACTCTCCGAGAGTTTGCTATGATGATTATTGCTACCTGAAAAATTCTAGAGAATCCAAATGTGAATGGCACTGTTCCTTGCCCTGGAGCAGCTGTTCCGGTTCTGTTTACTGCACATGGGCGAACAGTTTACTCCAAGGGAATAGTTTACTCATTACAGGATCGTGACTGCGGCAGATAGCACAGGGTGCCTCCCACCTAATGCAGAACACAGCCTACGCCATCCCAGGAGCCAGTCAGACGCCAGATGCCACACTATGTGTGCAATAGAGAGTAGCTGGGCCTGCTGTCTTATAGAAATGTAATGGCAGGTATCTAATGTGATTAAGCTCAAGCAAACAACCCTGATTCAATGACATGTTGTTCTGAATCCCACTGTAGACATTCTTGGACAGTGAACTCCATTTCTCAGCCGATTGCCCATATGAGTTTTCCTAGATTTGGCTGAGCCTTTGGTTTATTCTTTGTTTTTAGCAATATGGTACAGTGGCATGAGCATGTGCTTTAGACACAGACTTGGGTTCAAATCCCAGCTCTGCTTCTGAAAAACTGAACGGCCTTTCGTGAATTACTGTAGCTCTCTGAGCCTTGGTTTTTTCACCCATATAGTGGAGATTATAATGCCCACCTTGTAGGGTTGTTGTGGGGAGTGAGTGAGATAATGTAGGTAAAGCACCCAGTCTAGTACCAGCTGAGTGGTTCATAATTGTCAGCTGTCCTGCAAACGGCCAGCGAGCCATCGTATCTCACCTGACCCCTACTTAGGGCTTGTTGCTAAGTATTTTTCAGTGTTTTTCAAGCTGCACTATGTCTACAAAATAGCTGGGCATCTTGTTAAAACACAACTTCAGAAATAGTAGGTCTGGAGTGAGGTTTGAGATCCTGCATTTCTAATCATCTCCCGGTGATACTGTTGCTACTGTCAGGGGCCAGATTTTGAGAAGTGATGCTTTTTCACCTTAGTGAGCACATCCAACCTACTAAGCCAGTAGAGTCCACCCACCCGTCTTCTACTGCTCTTGCTTAACTCAGAAGGTCTCAAGCACCATTCAACCAACTGGCGCCTGTATGACTGCAGAAGAATCAACTGTAAAAATACAGATTTCTGAATCTATCCTGGGAGATTCTGTTTCTGTAGGTGAGGAGAGGGTCTTGGAGTCTGCATTTTTAAAAGGCATCCTAGATATTCCTAATGGGACCCAGCCATGTAATAATAGCTGCCAGGTGTTGGGCCAGCATGTGGAGACCCATTGGTTATTATAATTGAAACTAATTATGACTATATAATCATGATTGCTGCATTATGAAACTGGGCACCGTGGAGGTCCACTGACCAAAGGATAAACAAGAGTGGGTCCTGTCTCTTTGGGCACTTGATTCACATCATGGCCAGTATTAGAAACCCCTCTCCATTTACCACAATTATCCATAAATTATTCATATATCTACACTTGTATGGGGTTCCGGTCACATGGCCACTTATGGGAAAACTTGGATGCTCCTGCCTTTCCCTTTGGAAAGCAGCAACATGCAGTGTTTAAGTGCTTACACTTTAGGATAGACCAGGACTTATATCCTAGCTGTACTGCTGAAAGGTGTGTGACTTTGGATAAGTCACTTTACTATATAAGCAACAGTTTTTTTTAATCTGTAAAATGCAAATAACATTACCTATATCTCAGGTTTATGATGAGGATGATTAAGCCCAACAATTCCATTCTCAGTCATTCCCACATCAGATGGTGGCAACTTGATCCTTCCAGCATCTCAGGTCAGAAGCCATACAGTCATACTTGACTCCTCCCTTTCTCTTATAGCCTACATTCAACACATCAGCAAATTCTATTTGCTTCACTTGCAAAGTACACACAGAATCCAACCACTTCTCTTCTCCTCTCCTGGTTCATGCCAGCATCACTACTTTTGTAGTAACTTCCTGGCTAGTGGGTTTCTCGGGTTCTGCTCTTGCTTCACCATCATTTATTCTCCATACACTAACCAGAGTGATTCTGTTAAAACGTAAATAGATTAAGTTACTCTTCTGATCAAATCCTCCAATGGCTGCCCTCTTTCTCTCCAAATAAAAGCCAGAGTCCTTACCATGGGCTTCTACAAGGTCCTATATGATCAGACTCCCTGTTACTCTCTGAGCTCATTTCTGATTACTTTCTCTCCTCCACACTCTGCTCCAGCCATAGAAGCCCCCTTAGTTTTTGACACACACGTCAATCATGCTCCACCCTTTGTTTCTTTGTCCTGGGATCCACTCTGCCTGAGGTGCTCTTCTCTCTGGTATCTGCGTGACCAACTGCTTCTGCTTCAAGTCTTTGCTCAGATGTCACTGTCGTGCCTACCCCAGACCACCCTGTTTAAAATCTCCTCTGCCTGCATCCCCACATTCAGGACCTCCTTTACTCAATTCTGTATATCTTTTCTCATCATCTTCTAATGCACCACACAATTTACTTTTTAAAGGTTTGCTATTCATTGTCTGTCGTGCCCCATGGGAACGGCAGCTCCAGGAGGGCAGGGAATTACCATCTCTGGTGTGTTCTGTGTACCTACTGTGCACCAGCATCTGTTACATAATGGATGCTTGATGCACCTTTTCAAATAAATGAATGATGAAGGCAAAGTTCTAATCATAGGGCCTGGCATGTAGATAGCATTGAGTAAATGGTAATTAAAATTTTTTTATGTTAATTAATTAATTGTTTTGTTTTTTGGGGGAGTAATTAGGTTTATTTATTTACTTATTTATTTTAATGGAAATACTGGAGATTGAACACAGGACCTTGTGCCTGCTAAGCACGCACTCTACCCCTGATTATACCCTCCCCCTGTAAATGGTAGATTTTTTTATTTGTGAGACACTTAGCTGTTCCTGTCTTGGGTGCCGCTGCCTACAGGGTTGCATAGCACAGGTTACCCATCAGAGGGCCTATGACTTGGCCATAGCCTGGCAAGGTGGGTGGGGCTGGGATTCCCATTCTCCAGTCACAGATGAGTAACGAGGCCCCCAGGGGCTAAGTGAGTCATATAACTAGTGTGTTAGAGAGCCAGGGCACAGTAGATTTCTGATCTCAATTTGAAGCCCGGCTCTCCTTTTTGATGCCATGAAAGTTAGAGAAGAGAGACGACTTCTTACACCAAGTTCTTAGTGTTCCCAAGCCTGGATTATGTATTAATCAAGCACCCAAAGTGCTGATGTGCACAGGTGCCAAGATAATGTCAATAGTCTGACATGAGCCTCATTTATCTACATTATCTTGAAACAAAGATCTGTAAATTTGGGCGACATTGAATTGAATGACAAAGATCAATTATAAGAACTTTCACACAGTAGATTAAAAAATCACCGATTCCCCAAAGATATTTTAAATGTCTTGTCTTTAACTGTTATTTGGCTAAAAGAAAGTCAGTTTGGAATAATGCCAAGCTCTACTTGAAATAAGTTATATTAAAATAAATGGATTGGAAATGAAAAGATAAGGGGCAAAAATATCTATAATCACGTCACCCTTACAAATTAGTAGTTGTCATTCTACTGTTCTCTTCTGCTCTTTGCTCACATGCATATGTTATTTTTGCACGGCATAGCAATTTTTTTCTTCTTAAATTTAACATGCCCTAAACTTTTTAGCTTTATCTAGTGTTTAAAAATATCGTATTTAACAGTTACATAAAATACGATCTGTTTGGTGTCCCGCAGTTCCTGTAACACTTATCCTATGGTTGGATCTGTAGGTTATTTTTAGTGTTTCACTGTTTACATAGCATTGCAAAGAATGTTGTGCAGATGCAGCTTTTTTAAAAGAAAATTTTCCCTTATTAATATCAATTCCCGAGAATTTTTCTATTGGATTTCAAAAATCTTTTAGGACTCAATCAATATAGTTCCCTTTTTTGCTCCTGTTTATGGCTTGGGATGGTTTCATCAAATGGCTCGTATATATTTTATAGACAAGAAATTGGAAAACTATAGATCATTATCCCTTGCTTGTCAGTTTTTCCTGTCAAGGCATCAGCTTCTATGATGGCCCTATCCTGGAGGTGATTCTATTGGAATTGTTTTCTTTGGAAATTTACTCAGTGAATAAGGAAGTTTCTCTTTTTGGAGGACTATGTGGTCATCCTGATCTCTGGTTTAGATTCCTTCGAGACAGGCTCTGGTGGGAAGAGGGCTAGATGTGGAGTCAGAAAATTTGGATCTAAATCTTAGCTATGCATTTATGAAAAATACTTTGTAAACTTCCTTACATAGCAAGGTATTATTATCTTTTTAGAAAGAAAAAGTCCAATTATCCAAATAGGCCTAAATTCCTGAGGAGTGTTCTGAAGGTTTAAATCTCTGCTTTGACTTTTTAAAACGTTGAATTATAGTTGGTTTGCAATATTGTGTTAGTTTTTAGTGTACAGCATAGTGACTCAGTTATAGACACACACACACACACGTACATATACTTTTTCATTATAAGTTATTACAAGATATTGAATGTAGTTCCCTATGCTATACAGTAGGACCTTGCTTATCTGTTTTATATATAGTAGTTTGTATCTGCTAATTCTAAACTCCTAATTTATCCTTCCCTACCTTATCCCCCTTTGGTAATAAGTTTGTCTTCTATGTCTGTGAGTCTCTTTCTGTTTTGTGAATAAGTTCATTTGTATAATTTTCTTAGATTCCACATTTAAGTGAAATCATACGCTATCTATTTTTCTCTATCTGACTTACTTCACTTAGTATGATAATCTGTAGGTCCATCCGTGTTGCTGCAAATGATATTATTTCATTCTTCTTTATGGCTTAGTAGTATTCCATTATATATATAATGTAGTATTCCATATATATGTATAATACAATATCGATATATCACATCTTCTTTACCTAGTCGTCTTTCAATGGACATTTAGGTGGCTTCCATGTCTTGGCTATTGTAAATAATGCTGCTATGAACATTGGGGTATATGTATCTTTTCAAATTAGCGTTTTCTCCATATATATGCCCAGGAGTGGTATTACTGGATCATATGGTAACTCTATTTTTAGTTTTTAAGGAATATCCATACTGTGTTTCATAGTGGCTGCACCGCAGTGTGGGAAGGTTCCCTTTTCTCCACACCCTCTGCAGCATTTATTGTTTGTGGACTTTAATGATGGCCAGTCTGATACATGTGAGGTGATACCTCATTGTAGTTTTGGTTTGCATTTCTCTGATAATTAGTGATATCGAGTATCTTTTCATGTGCCTATTGGCTATCTGTATGTCTTCTTTGGGGAATATCTGTTTTAGGTCTTCTGCCCAGGTTTTGATTGGGTTGTTTGTTTTTTTGTTATTGAGTTGTATGAGCTATTGGTATATTCTGGACATTAAGCCCTCGTCAGTCATATTGTTTACAGATATTTTCTTTCATTCTGTAGGTTGTCTTTTTGGTTTGTTTATGGTTCCTTTTGCTGTGAAATCTGCTTTGACTTTTAGGTCTGACTCATTAGAGAGGTAAGTCCTGTGGTGCTTGCAAGACTGCATGTTGTCTAGTGGGTTGATTATACAAGGTAGACAGACCTGGATTTGACTCTAGGGAAATTCGACAACCTCTCTGAAGTGGGGATAATAATAGGGCTCAAGGGTGAACTAAAGAGACAGGAGAAGTCAAATGTCCAGCAGAATGCTTGGCACTCAAGCCTTTGTAGTGTTAGCTCTCCCTCCCAACTGCCACACCCCATGAGAGGTTAGTGGATATTTTCACAGATTTTTTTTCAGAAGCTTTAAGGGATTAAGACTTTACTGTAGCATCAGTGTATTTCATTTTTGTATCCATAAAATATTTAAGAGTATTGAAAGAAATGTTTTCTTATTTCAAGGGCATCTTGAATTATTTCTAGAGACTGGCTGGTTCAGTTGGCTGTATTCAGCAGGTGATAGCCAACACTTAATGCTATTTATTTCAGTATATTTGCTCTGCACTGTGCCTTTCCTGTCCATTCAGATAGAATGGATTTATTTTCAAGTCAAGATGAATGCTTATGTCTAAGACTCAGAGTTTGATGCAGAATTGCAAGCATTGGTAGTTTAAGAGCATAAATATTGCTGCAGGTTGTCTTTGAGATGGAAAGTAATAACTTCTCTCCATCCATTGCAACTCTATGTAAAAAGGTCTTTGTTTTACTATTGAAAAATGTAACAATTCTTTCCATTTCTATACCACTGTACATGTTATAGAATGTGTTCACATGAATTGCCTCAACCAAATCTTACCACACTTCTTTGCGGGATTGAGATTCAAAAGGCATTTATTATTAAACCCTCACTGTATGTTAGGTTTGGTTACTGGACACTTCTACATAACTTTCTCATGTAATCTTCACTTTCAACACTTGATAAGGGACATGTAATTGGAAAGGAGAGTAACCAGGACTCAGTCCCAGGTCTTGGATTCCCTGTCCAGTGCTTCTTTTTTTGATAACAATCTTGTTCCTCAGGAAGATGCTGTAGAAAGAACACCAACTTGAGTCAGATGCCTGGAGCTCTAATCACAGTGAAGGGCTCATGCTGGGTCCTTCAGGGAGTCAGGTCCTCTCTCTGGGGTGCAAGTCATTCTCTAGTAAAATGAGGAACTTAGATATGAAGACCTTTTTGGTCTTTCCCTGCCCTGACAATCCATGTGCCTATGGGACACACTCTTATAACGGGAAGATTCTAAGGATGTGCTTTCACTAGACAGCTGTCCTGATCTGGAAAGAAGTTTATGAGATGAACTTCGGATATAGAGTGATCTGGTCCCCTGACTCTGCAGGACTTTCCTCAGCAGTCTTGACTTTCAGTGCCTGCAGACAGCCTGCCCAGGACAAGCCAGAAGTGTAGGGCTTGATCTGATCCTGCCTTCGGTTTAAGACAGAGACTTTTCCATCATTCTCAAAGAAAACAATGAGAAGAGAAAATGGAATGAAGAATTCTGATCTGTTTTTATAACAGTCTCAGATGCATAGACCATTATGGTTGGAAGGAACTGCAGCAAGGATTTGTTTCAACTTAGTGATTTAATATGTAAGGAAACTGAAGTCCAGAGCAAGGCAATGTGGGAAGGTGTGAGGTCCCAGGGTGAGCTGGAGGCAGTCAGGGCTAGAACTGCGGGCTCTTGACTCCTAGTCACCATACTTCCCATCACTGGAAAATTTGAGCCATGCTGATTTTCAGGTTCCTGCTCATCATCAGGTATGTAAAGCTGCGGGTTGACTGGTATAATCTTAGATTGCTTTAACGGAGGTAGCAGAATGTGGCGTATTGATAGGATCTTGGGCTTTGGAGTCACCCAGATGGGGGTGAACTTGGGCAAGCCACTGAAATTGGCCCACCTGAGGTCAATTGACTCCTTTAGGGCCTGCGTGTGTTGTGGCAGGGCTGGAGCACAGTGGGTGAGGAGGAGAGTGCTGGTAGGTGAGACTGAAGAGGGGAAGCAGGAGGTACATCATGGAGGGGTTTTTAATTCATGAAGGTTGTGTCTGGATAATCATCTTTCTGTGTCCTCACTTTTTTTTTTCCTATTTGGGGAATAGAAAGAAGAGAAAGTCTTCCTTCTAGAATGGAAGAACAGATTTGTGTTTTCAGTTTGTGTCACTTTGGGCAAGACAGTCTCCATCAGTTACGACATCTCCCTTGTGGGATTCTTCTTGTACACTCATTGCCTCTCATCCTCTTGGCCTCTTCCCTGTTTCAGCAAGAGCTGTTGTAAACAGTTCTGCTCAAGTTTCCACCAGCTTCACTGTTGACAGCACTCCAGTAGAACATATGCTGCTTTTTGTTCCAGTATGTATGCGAGAGCCTGCTTACACATGTACAAGCTGGATATAGGAGAGAGCTGGTGCCCCATGGAAGTTTTCTCCTATAGTGGGAAAGGAGAGTGGGGATGCTTCAGAAAGGAGGGCAGGGATGAGCACCATGACTGAAGTTGCTTGGGTGATACCTACTTACATTGAGTATTCCGTCTTCCTTATGTCCATCACTTCTGCTGTGTGGCATCACTTCTCAAACTATGTGCACACAGCACTTGTCACGGGTTCTGCTTTCAGGTGGAAGCCAGGTTAAGACATCATCTGTTAAGTGGGGATCATATTATACCTCCCTCATGAGTTGTTACATGAGGTATAGCTGCACATAACATTATAAAGATTAAATGAGATATGCATGTAAATGTGCATGTAAAATGCATAGGGTGGTTCTTAGCACAGAGTAAGTGCTCAAGAAGTATTACGTATTCTGATGTGGCTACTGCTTCTGTTCATGGGCTCACACCATCAATTCTGTTGCCTGTATTACACACCTTATTTGTGAATTTATAGGCTGAGTTTGAATATAGTCATGTGATTTTTGTTTTGCAGGCCATTTCAGTATAAGGGTAAAAAAGATAATAAACCAGATTTCTTTGGATCCTCTCCACCTAGGATTAAGGAACTTCCAGCTTTACCCCTTAATCTTTTTCCAGTTTGCTCTTGATGTTTCCAGGGGCAGATTTTCATGTACTTTCTGCTACTGTAGGGGGAGGGCAGCATTTCTTTTTCCCTCCTGTTGCATATCTGTAGACAGAGTTTTGTGCCCATTCTGCAGATGTGGGCATTGCAACTTAGGTGCTTTCTCAACTTATTGAAAGTCATCAAATTCATGAATGGTAGAGCTTGAAGTTGAACTTGTTCATTTTCAGAACCCAAGTTCAAACTCATTTGTTAATTACTATGCTGTATTAGCTCAATTGATTCCAACATTTTCATTCCATCCCTTATGATTTAGTCATAGTCACTCCTACGTATATAGGGAGTGTAGATGATTTTAATTTCCTCTTTTCATAGACAAGTTGTTCTTGTCTGTTACCAGACTGAAACCCTCAAGACAAAGGAGCCCAGGAAAGAAATCTCATCAGGAAAATGGAGGAAGTTTTCATGGAGTTGCTATGAGTCAGAAACTTTTAATGAATCCAGTTGTATTGTTTACCAAGTTAAGATCCTCTCAGATGTCAGGAGATAGATGCATGTAGATGTCAGCTTATAAAATACAGCTCTGGAGTGATAGCAGAAATATGAGAAGCTAGAATCCCTCCGTGCTAACAGATAATGAAGGAGGCCAGAGATAAGTTGGAAGAAACACTGGTTACCAAGAGGGATAGCAATTGTCTTTTGCTAAATCAAATATTTATGAGACTGGGATTTGATTACCCATGGCTTAACAATTCAAGGGAAAGATAATTTTCTAGAAATGCCCAAGGTGTTGGAGTAATTCAGGTAACTGTACCTTGTATGAAAATAATTAATCACTAGAATTTGGAGCGCATGCAGATTGTGATGGGGATAGAAGATATTTTGCAATGTGAAAGCATGATGGTGTAACATGTTGGGAGGATTAAAATATATCCTGCTGTCATAGGCACGATTCTGTCCCTCATTCAGTACAGAACATTTGGTTTTTGGTTTTGAGTTTTGATTTTGCTAACATTTATTGAATGCCTACCATGTGTCAGACAATTTTATATTGGTGCTTACATTTTTAATAAACATAAAAACCATTAAGGTATGTATTATTTCATTTTATGGAAGAGGAGACTGTTATGCAGAGAAGTTAAATGGTGCTCAAGGACACAAAACTTGGTAAGGCAAAACTTTGGCTTCGTACTCAGGTCTATATGATAGCAAACCCCTCCATCTTTTCCTCACCTGACTCTGCCTTTCAGGCCATCCTAAACTAAAATTTCTAGCCCAAAAGGGGGTTATGGAGACTTAACCTGAGGTATATAGTCTTGGTGGAGCCAAAAAAGCAATATATTATCTCGAGTGAGGATGAAGTAAGGGCGGTTAAGATCATTTATCAAGTGTGCCTGCTGATTCATTGCTGGAAAAATCCTGCTCATTACCTTTGGTGAGAAATGAACCAAAGTCTGTTGGAGCTGAAGGAACCTGGCACTCATGTGATTCAACCTCCTCATTTTACAGATGAGCATTCTGGAGTCCATAAGGGGAAAGTGATTTGTCCAAGGTTGTTAAATGATGAATCAGTGTCAGGGTTTGTTCACCAGAGTCCTAGCTCTTTGCAGCACAAAGTTGGGTCTGGTCTCTGGAACTACATGAGAAAAGACTAATTCTCCTTCTACATGACAGCCCTTTAAATATTTGCTGAGAGTGTTTTTGTGCCCCCGCATCTTCTTCAGGCCAAGCAGACTTTCATTGGTCAGATGTTTCTATCACAGAAACGTCATATTTGATCTTTTCCAGAAGTGCATCATATTGTTAATTTCCCTCTCAAACTTTGATATCCACAGAATACATCACCCCAGGTTATATCAGTAAAAGACTTAATTAAGGAGAGTGGATATAAGTTTTTGCAACTTGCACAACTAAGATGGAAGCTACAGTTACTGGTTTCAGGATTATGGAGTCACAAATATCGCAAATCAGATGAACTGGATGACTGCTCTTCCTACTTCAAATTAATAAAAATGTTGGATAAAATTATACGAAAGAATTTTCCACATACATAGCTGAAGAATTAACCAAGAACAGGAAATACACAGGTACCAAAACAAAGAGGAAGCTCAAAGTCAGAGCAGAAAAGCTGAAAAAGCTATATCGTTACTGTAATATATGGAATTTAAAGTCTGGAGACTGGGAACTAGCATTCTCTGGTATTGGCATCAGTAGGGTATTTAAAGCTGTGGATCTCAACCTTATGCTGTACATGAACTGTCTGCCTAAAGGCAGGAACCATTAATATCTGTCTATTCCTGGAATAAGGACCAGAAGAACCTGACCTGTCTCTTCTGGGAGGCAGCAAAGGAAGTTTGTAATCCATCTGGGGCTGTACCTGGTAAATAAATCACCCCAGGACCCCAGATTTGCATCATACACAGCTGTGGGATGTGACTCAAAGTAGTATCAAGGTAGTATGAATACCAAACCAAAAAGTTAACTTAAAAGCTAGTCTAGAAGCAGTGAACACTGTGGAGACTAACATAGGCCAATTTAACACATCCTCTAGGGACATTTCCAGAGCACCAAGACTGCCAAAGTGCTGTTGAAGATGAGCATGCAATCAAATATTAAAAAATCACACGTGGAATAAATTGCCACGAGAGAATTCATCAGGTGAAGCCAACATCAGCAGATGAGCTAAATATCCCCTCAAGATAGAGAAATGATAGAACAATCTAAAATAGATGTTAAAGTAAATAAATTTAAAATGATCAAAGGGCCAGAAAATCAAAGAGGAATAGAAACTAAGGTAATTTGAAAAATCATAGGTAGATTTGAAACAGAACCAAAGCAAAATTCTAGAAATGGAAAAAATAGTCATTAAGATAAAGCACTCAGTTGAAAGGTGGGGAGAGAAATAATGATTCTGAAGATAGTTCTGAGAAAATTATCCAGAATGTAGCACAAGAGGCAAAGAAATGGAAAAAAAATATCAAGATTTGGAAGCCAGGGATTCCAACATAATAGAAGTAACAGAGGGAGGTAAAAGGATAGAGGCAGAATTGAAAGAAATAATAGTTTAGAATTTCCAGATTTAAACACATGAATCTACAAACTGAGAGAGCACATAGGTCCTGATCAGGATAAATTAATTTGTTAATTCAGTAAATAGTTAATGAGCACCTATTATATGCCAAATATTGTTGGAGGTGCTGAACCAAGTAGATACAAACTTTGGTCCTTATAGTGCTTACATCCTAGCTGAGGGTGGGGAGAAATGGACCATAAAGATAACAGACAAGAGAAATATAGCAGGGAAGTGGGAGAATTGTGTTTAGCTTCTGGTCATCTGGTGCCTGTACATCGATTCTGCCCATGGGCTTCTGCTGTGCTCTGAGACAAGAGATCTGGTCTTGTTCATCCCTGCACAGGATGAAATGATGTATCATGGTTCCTGACATAATCTTGACATCCAATAAAAATCAGATGAATTTAGTGGAATTATATTCTCCACTATCTTACCTCACAATCTTTTTGCTCTGATTAGTCTCCATCTTATTGATTTCTAAGCCTGTACTTGTCTGCTCTTGGAAAAGAAGAAACTAAAACCTTCATTCTCTGTCTGCCCACAGCCATGTCTTTGTGATTATCGTTTTCATTTGTGCTTGTCCACTCATCTATATCCATACTGCTACTCCCGCCGTTTAGTCCTTGTAGTCTCTTCCCTAAATTATTGCAACTGCCCCCTAATAGGTCATCCTTCCTCTAGTCTCTCTCTCCTCTAATTCATTATTCATACTGGCAGTCAGGATGACATTTCTAAAATATATTTGAGTATGTAATTTTCCTGCTTACAGTTCCTCAATGACCCCTGTAGCTTTCTTAAACTGTTCAAGACACTCTATGATCTGCCCCCTTCTTATCTCCCCAGACTCCTTTCTCCTTCTGCCTCTATTCCTGCCCCATGTGCCATGCATCGCAGATGACTTACAGTCCCTAGATTGCTCGTATGTGGTCAACGTATTTCTAGTCCTTCATTTATTCTGCTACATTTGTATGGCAAGCTTTTTCTTCCTTAATTCCCATTCCTTACTGCTGGATACATATTCATCATGAGATTCAGTTCAAGTTTCACCTCTTCTATAGTGTTTTTTCTGACACCCATCTTGTAGTAGAATTAATCCTCCGTTCTTTGAGAACCTATACACAGATGAGCTTTTTGTCATAGTACCCTTATACGTGCTTTGAATGTTTTTGAGCATATTTGCCTCCTCTGCTAATTTTGCAGATAGATATCATTTCTTATTTTACTCTATTTTCCCTCCGAATATCTGACACATCTCTCATACCCTGTAAATGCTTTCTGAAAGGGGAAATGGGTAAAGGAATGATGTTTGGCACAAAGAAGATATTTATTTCAAAACGCAGAATTGATGATCTGACTCTGTTTAACCCTGGGAGTCTGGTTTGCTATTCTTTGGCTGCAGAGAGCTAATCAGAAAGTGTAGATTATTTTGAGGCACAACTTTGAGTCCTCAAACTAGGTGTTCTTTATTCTGTCTTTATAGGAAGCTTCCAGCCACTCAGAGACCTTGAAAGTCCCCCCTCAAAGGTAAAGAATGACCACATTTGCTTTAACCACAGAAGCAATTAACTCTCCAGCAGTGTGGAAAACAGCTTTTGAGCTGTATTTATCGATGCATAGATTTCACAGAGCTGTGATATTTGAAGACAAATGGTGGTGCCCATAATTAAGACTGCTGAGGAATTGGCAACTGTGATATGATGATGGAAGACCCAGAGACAGGGTAAGGGAGATTGGGCAGGATGATGCAGCCTCTGTGACCTCGATGCTCTCTTCCTAGTCATTGATTTCCCAATTAAATATAACTTTTCACTCAGTCAGTTCCTATATACTGCAAGTTATTGATGCCCTGCTGTAGGAAGTCCAGATGACCTACAAACGAAACTGTAGGGGAGGATGAGCTCACTATATTTTTTCATTCACTGTAGCAAGATAGTGAAGAAGAGATTCTCCATTAATGATCTTTTCTATGAAGACTGTTTAATTCTGTCCTAAAACCCACAGAGTAGGCAGAAGTCACAATTGGCAAGAGTCTTGATTTTGTACTGGGTTTGGGTTCTGACTCCACCACATTTAAATATCTTATGTCACTTATTCCTCACACAAACTTTGTAAGGTGTGGTGAGCCCCGTTTTAGAGATAGAGAAAATGAGTCGAAAAGAAGTTAACTGAGTTTTCTGCAATCACACAGTAAGTGGTGGAGTCATTTAGGATCAAGAACTGATTCCAGAGCAAGAAGAGTACATATTTTTATTTTATTTTGAGTATCAGTCTGACTAGCTATGCTACTAATTAGGGATAGTGATGGTTCTCCGTCTTTCACCAGGGCACGTCTAAGATCACGGACGTGGCATGCAAAGCCCTCTGTGTTCTGACTGCTGTCTTCCTCTTTGGCTTCATCTCCTGCCCTCCCTGCCTCATACATTGTGTTCCTGCAATACGGACCTGCTCGTCATCCCTAGGGTACATGGCTCTTTTCTTGCTTTTGCTTTTACTTATGCCATTCTCTCTATCTAGAATGCCCATTCCCCATGTTTCTCCTCACTAACTCCTACTTGCTGTTTAGTGCTCAGTCAACATACTCAAATAACATATTCAAATCAAATAAAAGAGTTTTCTCGAACTACTTCAATCCTGTAGATTCCTTTGAACTCTCTAAGTTGGGCTAGGGACCTCTTTGTAATATTCTGCATATCTTAATATTGCATTCATCACATTGTATTATAATTATTTCTTTGTCTCTGTGTTTCCAGCTAATCTGTGAACTCTTTAAAGGAAGGATCATGTCTTTGTAACTTGAGAGCTTAGTCGAGTATCTGCAGCTTTGTAGGGATTCAGTACATACTTGAAAGTGTATTTGTCAGGATTCTTCAGAGAAACAGAATGAATATGAGAGAGAGAGAGAGAGAGAGAGGGAAAGAGAGATTTATTAGAGGAATCGGCTCACATAACTGTGGAGACTGAGAAGTGCCACAATCTGCTGTCTGCAACTTGGAGAACCAGGAAAGCCTGTACTTTTTAGTTTAAGTCCCAAGGCCTGAGAACCAGGAGCTCCGAAGTTGAAGGGCAGAAAAAGATGGAGGTCCCAGCTCAAGAAGAGAGAGAGAATTCATCCTTTGTCTTTTTGTTCCGTTCAGGCCCTCAAAGGATTGGATGATATCCATCCACTTTGGGTCTCCTTCCTCAGTCTACCGAATCCAATGCTGATCTCTTCCAGAAACACCCTCACAGACACACCCAGAAATAATGTTTTATCAGGTTCCTGGGCATCCCTTGGCCCCAATCAAATTGACACATAGAATGAACCATCACAGAATATACAGAGACACAGCCACTTAAATCCACTTATGATACATTTTTGACTCAGTTGCTGGGATTAACAGGTTTACCTGCCAGAGGGGCTGAGGTAGAAGCAGAGGTTCAAAAGGCCGGGCTCTTACTCCTCTTCGACCGCTAGGATGCACATGCTGAAGATATTCAGCCTCTAGGCTCAGCACCTCTTGGATGTGAGGTGATGAGGGCTGAGTTTGGTGATGTGTTGAAATTCTCCTCACTAAACACAAGTGGAATTTGGACTTGATCTTGTCCTAATCATTTTTAAAAATTGAAGTATAGTTGATTTACAATGTTGTGTTAGTTTTAGTTATACAGCAAAGAGATTCAGTTATATATATATAACTTTTTTCAGAGTCTTTTCCATTATAGATTATTACAAGATATTGATTGTCTTCATCCTTTATATGTTGTGCTTAGAATAAGACTTGGGAATAGACATGTCTGTTGGGCGTTTGCCTTTTCCTTACCACCCTGTGTATGTATGTACACTTAGGCTTTCGGACTGTCTATACCACGAAAGTCTCTTTTTTAAGCATAGTTATTTCCCATGAGCTTCCTTGAACTTTCAGGAAAGTCAATCCCTAGATCTCTAACACTGGGCAGCTCCAATGACCTGGGGCTTCAAACCACATTCTCCACTCATAGATCTGCTGTCCAGCTTCAACCCAGACATAACTAGATAAATAGAGACAGTGAATATCACGAATCATCATAGGCTCCTGCTGCTGAATCCCATCCCATGAAACAGCACCCTTCTCCCACTGATGCTGGGCTGGACCAGATCTGAGTTTTCCAAGCCCCTTAGAATAGTAAGAGTGGCTTACTGCATTCTTTCTTCTTGGACCACATTAAGGTCTAGAATGTTTTGTGATCCAGATTCTTTGGGTTATAGCAGAGGAAGAGGGGGATGATGGGAGAAGGCTTCTGTAAGTTTTCAAGGTTTGAGCAGCTCCATCTGGATGAAACCAAAACAAAGAAAAATTCTGATCATAAGTGCCTTATCACTTTAGGGAGATAGATATGTCAATGCAGTAGTGAAGAAGAAATTGAACCATTTGAGAAATTGAGATATACAGTATTTTTGAGTAAGTCAGCCATTCTCATTCTTCTTTTGGACAGTTACAGGGTCATGCCTTCTAGGGGAATTTAAGAACTCTGAGAACTCACTCAGTGGTCTGGCTTTAATCAGACTGGAGCGATTTCCTTTTCTGTGGCCTTGTCATTGAGGGGGGTTTGGTCAGATACCATCTCTTCAGCCCATAAGTTGTAATGCAGGTTTTTATGCATGGTCTGAACATGCAGGTGATAGATGGTCCCCAGGATGCTTGAGAAGATTGCCTGATGACTTTGCCCTCAGCAAACTGACCTTCACAAACTGGAGGCATCACCTTCACAAGGGCAGCTTCATTGCCTCCTTTGAAAAAGTAATTTTCTTTTGTGAGTCACATGCTGTGTCATGGTTTATAACAATAGAAGAACTGAAAGCTATAGAACCTAGGAGGCAAAAAAGGGCTGTCTGTCTAAGGAGTAACGAGAACTGATTTTATTCTCTGCCATGCAGTGATGAAAAGGCATCTTGTAAAAGCTTTTAGTTGGTTTTCTTTTTTCTTAATCATGTTCAGGAACGCATCTAATGCATTTTGTGCTTTTGAAAGGAAAAAGGAAAAAGGAGAACCATTTTAAAGAAGAATTGCCTTCATTTAAACAGATTTTATCTGACTAGAGTTGGAGACATGGGCTCCTTATAAAGTATACAAGTCAATAGTATACTATAGGAGCATAGAAAAGTTAGTATGAACCCTGCTTGGGAGAGTCTGGGAAGGTTTCATACAGGGATGACATTTGACTTGGCCCCTAAAGGTGTATAGGAGTTTTCTACATGAAAAAGGAGACATTTCAAACAAGGGAAAAAGCACGTGCAGAGGCACAAAAGCATCCCCCAGATCTCAACACAGTTTTTGCAAGCACTCAGACTGCTTTTCGCCCTGGACTCAGTATGAAAAAGCAGTGCTGCTTAGGTTTCTAGAAGAGGCACAAATTCCATATTAGTAATAATGGATCTGAAATATTGAATTAACAGTACAATTTCAGTTACATTCTTTCATTCAACAAATATTTATTGAGTACCTGGCACTGTTCTAACTACACATTAGCCAGATGATAAAGCCATGAATAAAGCTGACAGAAATCTCTTCCCTCATTGTGGGTAAGTCTTCTCAGTGCTATTTATAACATTTCTTTCTGAGAAAATCTTTTTGATTTGAGGATGCTAGAAAAGCAGCTCCCTTCTCTCCCTGTCTCTCCCTCTCTCTCTGTATATGTGTGTCTGTGTGTGTGTGTTCATGGAAATATACAGACACTTCTGTACTGTTGAACAGAAGTGACTGGATGTCAGGGATTACAGATAGAGGCACGGGGGCTCTGGCTTCTCCTCTTGTTCCTCCTCCTTTCTCAGACATAGCTAATTAACTGTGACTTTGTGTCTTATTGAATCTGAATCAAGCCCTGGAATCCATCTCAATATAGCACTCCAAGTAGCCACTTCCAGCTAATCAGATCTGACTTTAAAATGAAAGTTCCAGGTCAGTCACTCTGTGTAGTTTCAGATTTGGGGAGAAAAGGGACACTTCAGCGACTTTTGCCCTGGATGTGGAAGGCAGTTCATGCCAGATGATGATGATAATGATAAATGTTTAACCTTCTACTTAGTTCAATTCAACACAGAAATTTCTTGAGCACATACTATGTTCTGGCATAAGTTATGGTCCTTGCTATCAGGAGCTTAAATTCCAGTGAGGAGGGGAAGCTGCTCTGTTAGACGATCCTTGCAGTATGAGTTTAGGATAAGACATGCAGGAAACAAGGGAAAGGGTAACTCTACTGGAGGGATGGGGGAAAAGTGTCATTGAGGACTCACTGGAGATGTTGCTTCAACTAAGTTTTAAAAGATAATTAGGAATCAGGTAGGTGGGCAGTTGGAATGAGAGAATTCTAGACTGACAGACACAAGGCCTAGAAGGATAAAATCATTTATATTACCTTTGCATGGATCACCTGTATTATAGAATCTTAGGTTTCTGCTAGATCTTGTCCTTGAGGAAAGAAACACGGATTCACATCTGCTCGGCACCTAGCTCAGCGTAGGTGTTCAGTAAATATTTGTAGAAAGAATGAAAGTTGTCTAGTCTTTCCTTTGTCTCTCTGATGGTATTACTTATGTTATTAGTTCATATCTCTACTAAAGTTTCTAGGTGCTCTAAGTTCAGTGGCATTGAGCAATCAATTTGATTCAGTTCAATTAATCAGAACTGAGTACATATTCTGTGTAAAGCCCTACCTTGGAGGATTGGAGAAAGGGTTCAGGAAGAGCTGACTTTTGAAATGAGACTCCTTTGTATATCTACATCTAGGATGGCTCCGTAAGTTACCATCCAAACCTGAACTTTTGTGGAGATGAAAGTATGTGCTGTTAACAATTACACTGTGATAACAGGCATGAACTGAACCTGTCCTAGGTGAACAGGGCGTGTTGATCAGTCTACCTGTAACTAACTGGCTTTGGAATCAGTCTTGGATTTAAATTTTGACTTTATTCCTGTTAGCTATATGGCTTTGAACAAATTATGTAATCTCTCTGAGCCCCAATTTCCTTAATTGTAAAGCTAAGATATAATATATCGCAACATTTTGGAGATCAATGAGATAAAGTATGTGTATTACTTAGCTCAGGGTCTGTGATAGGCAGCCTCTAAAATGGTCCGCTGTAATCCCGGTTTGTATTCTGTATGTTCTCCTCCTCCTGACTGTGGACTCTACCTAGTGACTCAACTCTAATAAATAGAATGTGGCAGAATTGATGAGTTGTCACTGTTGATATTAGGTTATAAAAAGACCGTGACTTCCACTTGGCGTTGTCTCTCTCAGTTCTCACCCTGGGAGAGGAAAGCTGCCACGCTGTGCGTAGCTCTGCAGAGTAGCCTGCAGCGCAAGGGACTGGTATCTTTGGTCAGTAGGCAGCGAGGACCCGAGGACTCTTGGTAGCAAATCTTCCCTTATTTGAGCCTTGAGGTGAGACTGCAGCCTTGGCTAAGCAGTTCACTGTCACCTTATGAGAAACTCGAAGTCAGAGGTACCCGACTAAGCCAGCCCAAATTCCTGCCCCACTGAAACAAACAGTTTTAAGTTGCTAAGTTTTAGCGTAGTTTGTTACCAAACAATAGATGACTAGCATAGGGCCCAATGCATGCTTGTTAAGTAATTTCTCTTTGAATGGACATACCTGAATAATTTTCTCTTAGTGAGAATCCGTCACACCACAAGCTTCTCTTCTGCTTCCCCCTTCAGAAACAGCTTCTCTTTTCTCATTCCCTTTATGAACAACACTAACAATGTGTCTAGAGCCCTAATATACCCCAAACTCTGCAAGTTTACTCATTTGTTAGATGTTCACACTGGCTTAGGTGGCTGTTTTCATATGGCAATGAAATCCAGATATCAAGAAAATGCCTTTCTGAGTCAATCCTTGTTGGACTTTCAGGTTTCTTAGAACCTTCTGTATTGTCAGCCAATTCATCAAATTTCATCAAGCATCTACAGAGCAAATTCAGATTCATGTCTTCTCAAAGACCTTTTGGTTAGGAAGAGATGCTAACACAGGTTCACACACTTATATGCAAGGCAAGACAGGAAATGAAGATAGTCAACTTGAAATGATGGAAGGAGCAAATTGCTGGGGTCAAAGAATCTGAATTTCAGTCCTAGGTCTGCCATGTATTCGATATGTGATTCTGGAAATCATCTATTTCTCTTCCCCTTTTAACTGAGTTATGTGCCTTCTATAAAGTGAAGATAAACATATTACTTTATAGCATTGTTGCTGAGTGGGAACAAAAAGGGAAACTGGGTGTAAAAGTTCTCTGTAAATAATAAAGCAGTTTACAAGTTTATTTTTCATTGGTTAAAAGAACCAAATCAATATGTTATAACTAATGATAATGACAACAAATTAAAGACTATGGGAGTTCAGCAAGATGAAGGGATATGGCTTCTGACTAGAGGATTTGGGAAAGCATTTATAGGGGGCCTGATATCTGAGCTGGATTTGAGGAATGTTTTGGGGGTGGGCAGTGCAGGCAAAGGGGGAGTAGGGTTGAGTTTCAGTGGTGCATCAGTGTATGCGGTGCATCTGGGGAAAACAATGAGCTGTTTACTGTTTATGGAATTATGTGATAGGGAGGCTGGAAATTAAAGTTGGATCTAGACTAAAAAATTCTTACGTTTTGGGCTGAGTAGTCTTTAATTTTTTTTTTTTTAATTTGTAATTCTGTCATCATACACGCAAAGTTTGGAAAGGCTTGGGCATAGTCCATTGTCTTAAAGAACCCAATCTTATTTGAAGTTCATCATTACCTACTCTCAGTCCAGAACATGGCATCAAATATTTTCTTTTTCTTTCTTTAAATATTTATTTATTTGCTTTATTTTCTTTCTTGTTTGTTTTAGAGGGGAGGTAATTAGGTTTATTTATTTATTTATATTAATTTTTCTTAATGGAGGTACTGGGGATTGAACCGAGGAGGACCATGTGCATGCTAATAAGCACATACTCTACCAGTGAGCTATACCCTCCCCACCATGAATATTTTCTTATTGTTCCTTTTTGCGTTACTTTCAGACCTTCCATGGTTTCCTGGAAATCCCTTTCCTATAGGCTGTCTTTATATATATATATATACATTTTGTGGGGACTTTCTTGAGGTTACTAAAACTATTCATCTCTTTTGTCCAATGCCAGAAAAATCAATTGGTTGGCTTGGCCTGGATCTCCATGTTTTTTTCTTTTTTTCAGATTCTAGAGTCTCTAGGACAAACTGATCTTTTACTTGCTAATGATGACAACCTTTTATAACTAGTGTTACTGTATTATGATGCTAAAAGACCCTTTCCCTACAAGGTAGAAATGGAAAGTAACTAAATTGGATGAAGCAAACAGAGAATTCCATATTCCCACTTCATTCATTCATTTGTTCATTTATTCAAAAAACAAAATATATTTTGCTATGTAGGCATTGTACCTATAGTGTTAAATAAAATATATAATATCTGTCCTTGGGAAGCTCATATTTTTCCTTTGAGACCTAGTTATTAAATAGCCAGTTACACATAAAAAATAATTATTCACAGTGGTGGCAAGTGCTATAACAAAAAATTCCAGGGTATTGTAAAAGTGAATAATGAGAGGACTAACCCAGCCCGGAATAGATCAAAGAATATTTTGTTATAGAAGTGAGGAATGAGCTGGGACTTGAAAGATGATTGGGAATAAGCAAGGGGAATGGGGAGAGGGAGTAGAAAAGCATTCTAAGTGGAGGAAACAGCATGTGCAAAGGTCCTGTGGGAAGAAGCATGTCACTTTTGAAGGCAACTGTGATGAGAGAACAGAGAAGAAGAGTGGCATAAAATGTAGCTTCCCAGGAGTCTGATTATGCATGAATGGGAGTCCATGTTTGGGAATTTGATCTTTATCTGCAAAGCAAAAGGAAACCATTGACAGGAGTTAGGCAGGGGGTGGTAATATGATCAGATTTGCTTTTAAAAAAAAAAAATCTCTCCAGATACACTGTGAACAATAGACTGGAGGAGGGCAAAAGTGGATATAAGAAACGAGTTGTTATAGTTCAAATGTGAGGCTAGAGTGGCTTGAACTAGGGCCAAACTGGTGGGGACGGAAAGAAATAGATTCGAGAAACGTTAGTGTTACACAACATTGTAAACTGACTATAAATCAATTAAAAAAAAAAAAAAAGAAACGTTAGTGGCTAAATCAAAAGGACTTGGGGATTGATAGGATATGTATAGATGGAGAGGAAGGAGGGTGTCAGAGATGAGTCAGAGTTCTGACTATTGGATGTTTGATGGTGACATCCCCTGAGATGGTGACCTTGAAAAAGCACTAGGTTTATGTGAAAACCATTTTACATTTGTATCTTACCCCTGAGGAGCCCAAGAATTAGAGGAGTTAAGTAAGTTGCTTCAGGTTATACAGCAAATTAGTGGTGACCAAAATTTAGATTTCTGCATTTCTCGTTGTTCATTTTCTTTTCTTCCTCTCCTCTGCCATGGCAACCGATTTCTAAGTGATTTCTAAGTTTATAGCCTGGCCTCCTTTTAATTTATTCTCCACACTCATACGCTGCTCTGTCTAAACCCTTCAGAAACTCCCATTCTTTAACTAAAGAATAGAGTCAAAGGTCCCTTCATGGCTTATGAACCATTTCTTCATGGTTCACATGAAAAGAACTGGAAGTCTTTTTAGTTTAGTTGGAGCATAGAATGTGAATGTGGAGAGAGATAAGAAGAGAGACTGAGTCTATCGGAGTCCAGATTAGAAAGAATTTTGTAAATAATTTTCATATATTTAGACTGTAGTTTAACAGAAATGGAGAGTCATTAGAGGATTTTCAGGTAGCTTTTAGTTTTATCGGTTACTTATGCACATGGTTTAAAGGGTCATTTTATTCTACAATGCTTTTATAAGAAAAAAGAAAGAGCAGCCCCAGCTCTCCACCCTACCCCTCACTTTCTCACTTTATAAAAGTAACCACTTTTAAACAATTTTAGCTGATTTTAGATATTTACCTCCCATTTTCTAAATGACATGCCTATATTGCTACTGTTTGATTTTTTAGTTTTTGATATTTATCTATCAACTTCCCACTACGGAAGATAAGAATTTATCTCTTTTTACTTTTCATCCCCATTCTGGCCCCATCATACACATATGCACTTACCATCCCCCAATTTCACAAAATACATCATAGTTTTAGCTAGGTAAATATTCAGAGTTTACATTATTATGACTATGTCAATTCTATTTAGAGCTTAGAAATAAGGTAAACTTTTCCTTTTCTGCTCAGCTGATTGTTTTCTGTGTAGTTAATAAAAGTCTGAATTGTTATTTGCTTAGTTTTCTAGGTATTTATAACTAATTTATCTCTTGACTCACCCGAAGTTGACTAATATCCTCTCAACACATAAAAACACATCAGGAATTTTATTAACTTTATCCTCTTGAAGAAGTTTACCTCAGAGTTTTCTACTATGAAGTCTGTGCTTGGTGTGAGTTGTCATCCTGGTATCTCCTTTCTCCATCATCATGGGTATTCCCTTTGCCTCTCCCTAATGAGGGATTCCTTATTTCTGTGATTCTGCGTATTGTTCTTTGATTGTTTAAAACTCCCACGTCCTCCAAAAACTTCATAAAAAAAGGTGCATCAGCAGTGAATAATTTGAAACATTGTATGTCAAATAATATCTTTGCTCTCACAGTTGATAGCTCTGTTGGGTATAGAATTCTTAGTTGAAAATAAATTTCTCTTTAAACATTGAAAGCATTGCCCTGTTCTAGTTTCCGCTGAGAGGTCCAATGCCATTCTGATTTTCCTTTGTACTAAACCTGTATAGGTTTGGGATCTTATTGTATGAAACGTGTATAGACCTTTGAGGATCTTCTCTTTATTCCTGTAGCTCTGAATTTTCTTATTGACATGCTTTTGTATAGGTCTGTTTTATCCATTATTCTGGGCATCCAGTAAGCCCTTAAAAATACAAAGCCTCCTGTTTTTATGTAAAAAATTATCAACTTACTTCTAAAATAATTTTTAAATTTTTATATTCTTCATTCTCTCCAGAACTCATAATATTTTGAGTATCAAAAAATAGGACCAGTGTTTCCATTTAATATTTTTAAAAAAATTCTGCTTTCTGGGATAGTTCCTCAATATTGTGTGCCAAAGTGCAATTGAATTTTTCATTCCTATTATCATATTTTGAAACTTCCAATCATTATGTCCTCTGAATATTCCTTTTTATTTTTTAATAAACTTTGATTTTTGTTTTATGGATGTATTGCTTTCTCTTATCTCTCCGAAACTATTGATTTTGAGGGGTTCTAACTCCTTGCATAGTCTGTTTCCTTATTAAGTTGTTAATTTCTGTTTATTTTGGTCTCTGTCTTTCATTTGTAAATGTTTTTCTCAAATAGCTGGTAATTATTGTTGACCATTCATATTTAAGAGTGGGACATAAAAATCTAATTATGAGCTGTGTGCACATGGATAGGGCTTCTTTTTTTTAGATTCAAATTAACCACTTTTATTTCACAGATTACTCTTCTTTATATGCTACTTCATTTTATCACTTCTTTTTTTTATAAGTTTTTTTTTATTGAAGAATAATCAGTTTACAATGTTGTGTCAATTTCTGATATACAGCATAAAGTTTCAGTCATACATATACATACATGTATTTGCTTTCATATTCTTTTTCATTATAGGTTACTACAAGATATTGAATGTAGTTCCCTGTGCAAAGGGCCTCTGTTCAACTGTGGGTGGGTTTCTCATCAACCATGAGCTTTACTGTAGAGAGATCTGGTTGAACAGTTTCACTGGGGAGCCTGTGATATCACTATCTTTAGGTCTTTATCCTTAGGCCCATCAGATTCCACAGAAGAGTATCTTCCCATCCACCGTGTAAATGATGTTGTAGTTTATGTTCCCTGGGAAGCAGAGATTAACAAACAAGAAGTTTATTAGAGAATACCCTTGGGATCAACACTTACGGAAGAAAAGAGAAAAAGGCAGCATTGGACAGAGGGAATTTGGGCTATGATACACTCTCAATGAAAGCCTCAGCTGACCCTATGGGGGCTCTGAAACTGGGATGGTCCTTCTAAATTGTCTGTATTGGTATGAGTCTTTATACCCTCATGTTGGTCAGTCATTGGCTGTACTTGCCCTTGGCAGAGTTCATGTCCTTAGGGTTTCTTTGACTGAGAGATTTCCTATATAGGGCTGACAGTTGAGAGTTGTCTCCTGTTAGAACTTCTGGAACCTGGAGGAAATTCTTTAGTTCTTGAGATGACTAATTTTATGACCAACTTCACTGGGCTAAGGGATGCCTAAATTGCTGGTAGAACATTATTTCTGGGTATTTCTATGAGAGTGTTTCCAGAAGAGATTAACATTTGAACTGCTGGACTGAGCAAAGGAGACTGCCCTCGCCAGTGTCGGGGGCATCATCCACTCTGTTGAGGGCCTGAATAGAACAAAAAGGTGGAGGAAGGGAGAATTTGCTCTCTTTGCTTGAGCTGGGACATCTGTCTTCTCCTGCCCTCAGACATCAGTGCTTCCGGTTCTCAGGCCTTCAGACTTGGCCAAGACTTACACCATTGGTTCCCTGGTTGTCAGGCCTTTGGAGTTGGATTGAATCATACGACCAGCTTTCCTGGTTCTCCAGCTTGCAGCCAGCAGGTCATGGGACTTCTTGGCCTCCATAATAGTGTGAGCCAATTCCTATAACAAAGGTATGTATCTCTGTATATCTCCTCTTGGTTCTGTTTCCCTGGAGAACCTTGAGCATTACAGTCCTGCAGGGGCATCTAGGTGGCATACCACATTGTTCAATACAATGGTATAAGCCTGGATTCTAGAGTTCTGCTTGGTAAATGGGGGAAATAGGCCAGGAAGTCTCTGTATGGAGTATGTGTATGGAGTTCACAGCAAAAGAAAAGGAAATTAAGGAATTATTGAATGACAGTGTAGGTATTTTATTCTTCCAAAACACATGCAGTAAATAACAACAGAGTTCTAGCTGGCAACTTGAAACCCACTATTCCCCATTTGCTCTTCTCTACCTGCAAATTTTTATTCACTTCTTTATATTATCATAGTTGACTGTCTCTGTATCTATTTTTACATCCTTTCCACCTTGCAGGGTACTTGATACATAGTAGTTGCCCAGTGAATGTTTATTTTGTTAAATAGGAATTGTCTATTGTAGTAAATATATGTATGATCTAATTCATAGATTCTTTTAAAACTGATGCCGTCCCTTCATCCTCCAGCCAAATCACTGGATGAAGATAAGCAATGAGAGAGAGTTGGGTATGATGAAGTCTGTCTCTGTTAGTGAGCTCCCAGAGCTTCCACCCAGCTGAAGTTCTTCCCTTATCCTGGCATTGTCCTGGAGGGGCTTGCCCTCACCTTGGTGGCCTTTTATGACCACTTGCTGGTAAGGTCTTTTCCTTGAGGATCAATGGAGCTCCCATTGCTACCCCTGGGTGGCTTGAAAAGCAGCTGAGATGATGCTGTTCCTGTGGTCCCTGAGGCCTGGGCTATTCCTTCACTTCACACAGTTGCCAACCTGTCATCATCCCTCCTGGGCCTGGGTGATCCTCCACACTTCTCTGCTTTAATAATTGCTCTTCCTGAGAGCAGGAAATGGCCCTCTCTGGGCTGGCCCTTTCTTTGGGTCCTAAATAGAGAGGCTTTGCTCCCTGTTTCCTTCAATGCCTCTACTATTTTAACTTTTATTTGATTAAGTTTCTGTTGTTTTTGTATTTTGTTAAGAGTTCCGTATATCAGCACTATGGGCCGAGTGTTTGCATCCCCTTCAAATTTGTATGTGCCCAATATGATGGTATTAAGAGATGAAGCCTTTGGGCGGTGATTAGGTCATGAGGGTTCTGCAGGACTTCATTAATGGGATTAGTGCCCTTATAAATGAGTCCCTAGAGAGCTCCATCACATGAGGTTACAATGAGAAGACAGCCGTCAAGTAGGTTCTCATCTACTGAATCTGCCAGCATCTTGATCTTGGACTTCTAAGCCTCCAGAACTGTGAGAAATAAATTTCTGTTGTTTACAGTCACCCAGTCTATGGTATTTTTGTTATAGCAGCCTAAGACAGACTAAGACAACCAGAAACTGCAGACAAATTCTCCAGTTAGTAGTGGATAGTGTTAGTGATACCATATGGCTTCTTACTCTACGTTGTCCCTTCTCATTTACACTTGGCTAATATCCTGGTACTGACTCCAACCACTTTTAGTTATTTCCTATTTTAGGACAAATCTGCTGTCTGTCTGAGATCCTCTCTGAGAGACAGGGGAGGCTTTTGTTCTCTATATTGGATTATGAATTTCAGTCCCAAGGCTGAATTTAAATATATACTGATCTGCAGCAAGCAGAACCCCAAGCTGACCTCATCCCTTCCCTACTAACTTCCTACCGCCATAATGGATACCTCTTTCAGGCTGCGTTGGGAACCCTCTGCGCCAGGCTGTATGAAACATGCTTCCAGTGAAATATACCCATAGAAGGGTGCAGCAGAGTGCCTGATATGTGATAGCAGTTTCATAACTATTAGAGAAAGGAACTAACAGTTTTTAAGTATCTACCATTGATACGTAAGAATATCGCCCAATAAAAGTGTTGCAAGGTATTGTGCTATGTAATTTATAACCTTTGACTCTTTTAATCCTTAAAACAGCTTAAAATACATGTGTTAATTATCCACATCCTACTAATGAAGCCCTAAGTTTCAGAGAATTTAATTAAATCATTCAGTGCTGCATAACTAGTGAGTGGAAGAATTGGGAGTCAGTCTCAGGGCCGTCTGTTTCTGAAGTTCATGCTCTTTCCATAGTGCCACGTTTTCTCCTGTTTGAACTTGAGTGTGAACTTGAATATCTATAGGTAAAGAATAGTACTATTTCTTATACATGTGTACACGTAGCCTCTGACATATCATGTATAAAATACATGCGATAATTTTTCATACCTCACCCTTCTGTGCTGGAGGACAGGCCAAAGGGATTTTTCACGGACTCCTCCATCTCCAACATTTATTTCAGAAAAGAAAAAGGAGGAAGAGAAGAAGATGAAAAAGAAGGAAAATATGATGAAAAGAAAGATTAAGGTATACAGTGGGTATTTGAGGGGGAATGATCTTTGGGAAGAAAAACAGAGCAAAGGTTATTTAAACCACATTTGTTCTACTGAGAAAGTATCAGAGAAAAATGCACTGAATGCATGTTAAATGCTCAAGAAGTGTGTGCTGAATGTAAATTAATTGCTAAAACCATCTGGTAATCATTTGAATCTGGCAATAAAAGTGATGAGTGAAGCATTTATCATCAATCTGAAGGTTCATTTTTCTAATGGATCTTTTATTCAAGTTTTATGTCTATTGTGGACTTAAGATTTTTTCTAGACACATAGTACTTCCAACTTCTATTTGTAATTTGGATGATTCCAAAGACATAGTGGTGGCACTGGAAATAATATTGCAATTGACCTTTATTGATCAATAAAGAATTCACCTCTTGACCCCCGTAAAATAATGCGAACTTGGGTTAAATTAAAAGAAAACCGATGAACATACTTTGATTTTAAGAAAGTGTCTCTTACTTGTTTCAGACTATGAATAGAAGTGTGTGTGTGTGTGTGTGTGTGTGTGTGTGTGTGTGTGTGTCTGTGTCTGTGTCTGTGTCTGTGTCTATGTGTCTGTATGCATTTGTGGCTTAAAGAGTGCAGATTTAAATTTCTATTATGTACTATTGCAGAGATGCTTACCTAACCTGGATAATGGTATGCTCTTCAGGAAGATAGCAAAAGGAAATAGCATCTTTGGTTGCAGACTAACATCTTTAGGAAGGTATCAGCCTCAAACTGGGGCAAGAGGGGTCTCTATGCAGGGCCCTGTGCTTTTTTGGGCCCTCCAGATGACAAACACACCAAAATAAAACTTATTTAAAAGCACCTGGATAGCTCTCTCACGCAGAATCCGGTGTTTATCACTGGCACATTGTGACCCGTTAACCCCAAACATCAGCTCCTGTGATTACCAACGTTCAGGCCCCAGGGTAATGCTTCTTCATATCTCTTGCCCTATGTTCTTGAAGTAAGAGACAATTGTATCTGAATAATTGACGTTTTGTGGGTTTGCCTCAATTCATGTCAGAGATGGACACTTCTTTGAAATGCAGGGAGGATTTGAGTAGCAGAAGCTTTAGATAAAGAGAAAAGGCAAAATAATGATCTTATTGAACCTCTCCTCTTAGATAACACATGCAAAAGATTTTTGCCTAGCCATCCATCAGTATTCCAGTATTGCTCAGCATCCATTAGGAAAGAGATGCCTTGTTTTTTATTATGTGATTCCAGAGGTTCTCATGAATCAGCATGATAGTCACAAGAGCTATACATAAATGTTGAGCATTATTTGGAGGTATTAGTCAAAAAATTTTAAGTAAAGGTTGAAATTTAATTTTTTTAAAGTGTAATTCTTGTTAATATGTTTTAAAATAAAAATAACTATTTGCAATTCTAGTATTCAGTCTCTATATATTTGCCAATGTAAAAAGACAGTCTCACAACTCACTTGCATATGTCTAGACCTGTGTCTGTACAAATTAGCAGATGAAATTTTGAGTATCTTTGTGAACCAGTTTTGGGACACTTGAAGTTAAATTGATTAGGGGAAAATGTGGGTAAAAATGATCCCAGGACATTGTCTAGATAAGGAATTAGCTAAATGGATAAATAGCAATGTGTGTATTAGTTTTATATTGCTGCTGTAACATATTATCACAAACCTAGCAGTTTAAAACAACACAAATTTATTACCTGTTTCTGTAGGTCAGAAATTGAGGCACAATTGGGCTCATCTTAGAGTCCCCAAGGTCAAAATCTAGTGTTGGCAAACCTTCACTCATTTGTGGAAGTTCTGAGGATGAATCTGCTTCTAAGTTGAGATTGTTGGTAGAATCAGTTCCATGCAGGTGTAGGAATGAGGTCCCCATTTCCCTGCTGGCTGTTGGCCAGGGGTTCTACTCTTCTAGAGGCTGCCTGCATTCACACTTTGAATCTCTTTGACCTCCTCTTTTGCTTCATCTCTCCTACCTCCTCCTCCTTTTTTTTTTTTTTTTTTTTTTTTTTTTTAGGAATCTCTCTAATTCCTCTTCTGCTTTTAAGGGCTCATATGATTACACTGGGTTTACCTGGGTAATCAAGATAGTGTCCTATCTTGAAGTCAGCCGATTAGTAAACTTTATTCCATCTGCAAAATCCCTTCACAGCAATCCCTACTGTTTGATTGAATAACCAGGGAATGGAAATATTGCTGGTTGGGCATCTTTAGAATTCTGTTTGTCAAAAAGTGCTTTGTGATAATAGTGATTTTTAATGTTTATACAGGAATTTACCAATTATGATCATTCATTAATTTGTTTGAGTCTCACAACAATTCCATCAGGAGGTGTCACCTCCATTTTATAAGTAAGGAATCTAGCATGTGTCTCCCTGCTCCATTTGAGTTATCTGGCTGATACTTCTCCATTTCTCTTTGTTAATTAACCTTAGTGCCATGGTAGCATTTTAGACTTGGGGAAAGAGTTTGGCCCTTGGGTTTAATCCTTGGCAATCCTCACATCATGGCTCAGCCTCATCTTCTTTCCATTTCTGACTGCTTTGCAATAGTTCTTAATAAGAGCTAGCTTGGAATGTTATCTTTAAATTTTTATTTATTTTTTTAGCCAATCTAGCTGGTGTCCCTCTCATCCTCAAGGTATGTAGTCTATATCACTCTGTAGCCTATACTTTCGGAAAGACTATGTGGTAGGATGGAAAGAACATGAACCTCATAGTAAGTGAGACTTTACTGTCATCTGAGCATATGGTCTTGGGCAATCTAGATAACCTCTATGAGTCTGAGTTTTCTCCATCATAAAAATGAGAATAACAACTTAATAAGAAACAACCAAACAACCCAATCCAAAAATGGGCAAAAGATCTAAACAAGCAATTCTTCAAGGAAGACATACAAATGATCAATAGGCACATGAAAAAATGCTCAATATCACTAATTATCAGAGAAATGCAAATCAAAACTACAGTGAGGTATCACCTCACACCAGTCAGAATGGCCATCATTCAAAAATCCACAAATGACAAATGCTGGAGAGGCTGTGGAGAAAGGGGAACCCTCCTACACTGCTGGTGGGAATGCAGTTTGGTGCAGCCACTGTGGAAAACAATATGGAGATTCCTCAAAAGACTAGGAATAGACTTACCATATGACCCAGGAATCCAGCTCCTGGGCATATATCCAGAAGGAACCCTACTTCAGGATGATACCTACACCCCAATGTTCATAGCAGCACTATTTACAATAGCCAAGACATGGAGACAGCCTAAATGTCCATCAATGGATGACTGGATAAAGCAGCTGTGGTATATTTATACAATGGAATACTACTCAGCCATAAAAACTGACAACATAACGCCACTTGCAGCAACATGGTTGCTCCTGGAGAATGTCATTCTAAGTGAAGTAATCTAGAAACAGAAAGAAAAATACCATATGAGATCGCTCATATGTGGAATCTAAAAAACAAAACAAAAACAAAAAGAAACAAACAAAGCATAAATACAAAACAGAAACTGACTCATAGACATAGAATACAAACTTGTGGTTGCCAAGGGGGCAGAGGGTGGGAAGGAATAGACAGGATTTCAAAATTGTAGAATAGATAAACAAGATTATACTGTAAAGCACAGGGAAATATACACAAGACCTTATGGTAGCTCACAGAGAAAAAAAATGTGACAATGAATATATATGTGTTCATGTATGACTGAAAAATTGTGCTCTACACTGGAATTTGACACAGCATTGTAAAATGATTATAAATCAATAAAAAATGTTAAAAAAATGAGAATAATTATACCTGCCTCTCAGTGTTGCTTAAGGATTAAGTTAATAATATATGGATGCACCTGGCACACTGTCTCACATAGATTAACTGCCTGGAAAAATCATAGCTGCTATCATCATAATTAACAGTATTTATTCCTGCTTTCTCTTTACATGGTGATTTCTTGGAAGATCAGAACCATATTTTACTCATTCTTGCATCTTTGCTCTGTTTCCTAGCACATGGTGGGTTCTTAATAAATTTTTGAGTTCAGTTGAAAATATACTTAGGACAGGAATTCCTCTTAACTATTTCCACATTATTTTATGGGGGCAATGCTTGATACAGGATGAATATAATTGATGACTACTGCTCCTTAGTTGTTAATTGAAAAACAGAGCTAAAAGTACATTATTTCTTCTTCTGTTCATTACCTTTCTTCATTTTCCATTGTCCAGGTTCATTCTCATTGACTCTGAATTGCTCCCAGGTATATGGTTATATTAGCTTTGCTCTTACGCATACTGTTGGTAGGGGCAGCACTTTTTTTGTGTTGTAATGTCTGCAGAACTTTTCATGGCCCTTAGATTTAGCTCTTTGTGGAGCACATTAGTGCCACTGATAACGCCTGCTTGCTTTCCACTGTCCCTTTAAGGCCTCCCTAGCAAGTTTTTCTTCTAAGAGCTTGTGTGCTACCATGGATTGATGGTTAGGGAGCTTCTCTGTAAATGGAGTTCCCCAACACACCCACATGCTACAGAGCCTTGAATGATCTGTTTCTTTAGTTTTTTTGTTTCCCAAGTGAATACTGGAAAGAGAAAATATTTGTTTGTCATATAATGTCTTCTGTCAGACATTTCCTAGGATAGAGCTGGCATGGGATGTTAATATATAGGCTGAAATACCAAATCCACTTCAGGTTGTATTCAGAATGTTGTCAGCTTTCACCAAGATTATGGCAATAGCCTTCCACTGTATTTCTGCATTCATTCTTGCCCCTTTTTAAGTCGTTCTCCATGCAGCACCTACAGCAATGCTTTTGAATGCAAATCTCATTTTGTAACCCCTAACTTGTGGCACTTTTTAATCTCTAGGTAGTTCAATTGTTGCTGTTCCCAGTGAGTTTGTTGGCATTTTATCAGTTAGGATGACTCTAACATTTTAAACCTCCTAACATGCATTTGTCATTCCTCTCAATTGAAGATTGTGCATTTAATTACTGATTTTCATTGATCATTAGTGTAGATCGTAATAACATGGGATTTTATATTTATTCCAGAAACGTGAATTAGGTATGTAACTAAACTTGTTTGAGGATTGTAAAGACCCAGAGAGATCTGGCTTTCCGTCATGGGTCCATCAACTCTGATAGCCTCATGCCTTTGGCAGTCTTCCTCTCTGAACCCGTTTCTATATCCATAAAATAGGAAAAATATTACCAGCCTCTTTCCAATGAGTATTAAATGGATTGATAAACCTAGAATACTTAGCATGGTGTCTGGAACAGAGCCAGCTCAGTATGAAATGTAGTAAGCTTGCTATTATTATGAGGCAAGTACCAGGGAAAGTCCTTCTAACTGAAAATTTCTTCCTCACTACCTTATCTACTGCCTGAAATTGCAACTTCTAAATTATTTCTTTGTGGTCTAGTATGAAGGACTCTGGTTAATGTAATTGTTCTGTGAGAAGCAATGTGGTGCAGCAGAGGGAGCATGGTCCCTGGCCCATGTAGACATAAGGTTATATTCCTGCACTGCAACTTATGGCTGGATGACCACAGGCAGGTTATTTTTACCTCTCTGAAGTAGTAAGTTTCAAGAAGTTTAGAAATGCAACTAAAACTAAGCTAGACCATCAGCAAGGATGCTACTCAGCCAACCAATTTGTTTGAATGCCTACTATTTGTTAGATTCTAGGGATGGGGAATAAAAACCAATCCTTGTCCTCAAGGAGCTCACAGCTGAGATGGCATTGGACCTGCCAGATGGTGGAAGTGGAGCAGCTAATATAGGTACATCCCTGCTGTGGGTGGACAGCAGGAACTGACATTTGTGGTGGATTATCTGTGAAGGCACTTGTTCAGGACTAGCTGTGGATCCTGGGTACTAACAGGAACTGGTAGTATCCCTGTACAATGTTGCTATAGTCAGAAAAGGAACTGTGAACAAAGCAGTGACACCTGTAACGTATGGTAACCTCCTGAAGACCATTCAGGATCCTCAGAAATTTTATTAACTGTTATGCTTGGGATATAGGAAGAGCAAACTCAAATCATTTCCTGAAGGACATCAAAGCCCTGAATCCAGGGCAGATCAGAAAATAGTCACAGAGCAATGTGAAGTATTTAATAATTGAGAATGTTATAAGTTGCTATGGAAACAGAGAGACTATCCCATATATCTTAGCTTGGAATGGAACGGGAATAACTCATAAGAAGGTGATGGGTAGACTGAGTCTTGAAGGTGCTTAACAGATATATCCAGATACCTGGCTAGCTCACAGCTAGTCTCTGATTATGGCCTGACCTACTGAGATCAAACTGAGGGTGTTCATGGCTAGGGCTACCTTGTTAGTATCCTGGGATCCAGTAACTTTGGGTAACTGGAGTGTGAAAAAAAAGGTTTTCATTAGTATCTGCTGGATTTATACTTTTGCATAAGTTATTTATTTACTAAAGTATAGTCAGTTTACAATGTTGTGCCAGTTTCTGGTGTACAGCACAATGCTTCAGTCTTATACATACAGATATTCGTTTTCATATTCTTTTTCGTTATAGGTTACTACAAGATAGTGAATATAGTTCCCTGTGCTCTACAGTAGGACCTTGTGGTTTATCTATTTTATGTATAGTAGTTAGTATAACTGCAAATCTCAAACTTCCAATTTGTCCCTCCCCATCCCTTTTACTCCCTGGTAACCATGGGTTTGTCTTCTATGTCTGTGAGTCTGTTTCTGTTTTGTAAATAAGTTCATTTATATCTTTTTTTTTAATTCCACATACCCCTCAATCTTTCACCCATTGAGTCTGTGAGTCTGTTTCTGTTTTGTAAATAGGTTCATTTATGTCTTTTTTTTAGATTCCACATACCCCTCAGTGTTTCAACCACTGTGAATTTTGACCCAAATCATTATCGTTATGATGTCACCTGTGAAGTAAGCAGGTCTTGTAACTATAAACCTTATTCTTTCCCAGAGATGATGCAGTACAGTCCCCTAGTAAAGAAATAGAATCTCTCCTGTCAGCAGCAGTTTTATTCTTGATCTTATGAAATGTAGACTCTCTGGTTACTGATCTGAGCATCTCTTGGCTTTTCCTGACCCATCTTACTTACTGTTAATGGACATTCTCTTTGCTACCTTAAGGGAGAGGGGGAATGGCGTCAGCTTGGACTGGCTGGATCTGATTACATCTTTGATTCTAAGTCTATCTTCTGATAAAAGCTGGTGGATGGGAGGTAGTGAGGAAGACTGGTTAGTTTATGCCACCACACAAACAATATTGAGTTCAACCCTGTATTAGTTTTTGTCTGTATGGCAAGAATCCAGAGTAGGTTAGATGACCTTGCTGGGAGTACAACAGTCCTTTCTCTCTCTAATTACTTGTGGACTTGTCTGCTTCACTTCCTGTTAGATTATGGGATTCCTAGCAGGCAGGAGCTTATGATGTTTATGCTTTGATTTACAAATCCCAGCACTTTAACTACTTGGTTAGTCTTCAAAAAGATGTTTTCTGAATTGAAGAAACCAAAGCAAAACAGATTGTATAATTCAAAAGAATCTTTTTAAAAACCCTCTACCGGGACTATTAAATACGTATTAATAGTATGAAAATACTTTGAAGAAAATTTCTGAAATTTTCTCCAAAAAGCGCTCCCTGTTGGCAGACCATCATTAGGACCAAGGAGCAAGTCATTTTAATCTCTGTCTGGAATCTTACGGATGCCAACCTCTTAGATGGTCCCACTCTGATTCCTCTCCTGGACCCACAGAGGCAGCTTCAGCTGAAGAGGTTGTTAGCCTTCCATCAACGGGATAGAATCCTTTTGTAGAGACCAGCTTCTTAAGGGCTAATTTTCTTCATATGAGCTGCCTGGATCCTGTTGCATTGATCAAGTAGTTAATTGATAGCTGAAGACATACCTGAAAGTGCAAGGCAGCTTTTTATTTTAAACATATTTATTTTTGTTCCTTTTTTTCCCACTGCCCACCTTCAATATATGGATAAAAATTTGTTTTTATGCTTGGTTATGGGTATCCTTTGGTACGTCTTTTTTTTTTTTTTTTAACTCACTTCTGGATTCAGGAAGAAAGTAACATTTTTGATCATAGAAATTCAACTGTTCGTGTTTTTTCAGTATGTTTGTGGTCGGGCTGTATCGCATTAGGTTTTGCTCTTAATATTTGACTCTCCAGCTGCTGTGCATTCATACTTCCTCTTGTAGGTTTGCTAAAAGCAAAGGCAACAGCCCTAATCTGTCCCCTAACCAAGAGGAGATGGATTGCTATTGAACAATAGGACACTTGTTACAAGGGTATATGTGTCAGCAAAGTTGCCTGATGTTGGCCTTGGAAAGCCATCGTGATCTAACCATCACTGCTTCCTCCTTGTTTCAGAAGTGTGGTCATTGGTGGTTCAGAATCCATCCCTAGTGGTGCAGCTGAGAAAGGGAACTCAGAGGTGGGTGCTCTGACTGGGAGGTGACACAGAAACAGATCTTCCTCTAACATTTGCGAGGTCCAGGGCAAGGGTGTAAATGGAGGCTCATCTACCATCTGTCTAAATATTTAAAAGTTATAGATCACACAACACTCACAGCCAGGCTTAGGTTTCCAGTCAGGCCCCTCTAGCCTGTCGCTGGGTATTGCTCTTGAGGCTTGTAGATTAAAGATGCCACATTCTCCCCTGTGCCAGTTATCCTCTGTAAGCCTTAAATCTGCCGGTGAAGGCAGAGTGGAACCTGGGCCAGAGCTCCAGATTCCAGGGCGGTGACTGGATCAGCTTGAGCCCAGAATGGGGACTGACATGGTCATACTCTCCAGGGGCTGATGTGGTCAGTTTCTCCTTCACATGTGATCTCTCCAACTGAGGACTAGTAGGTCATCTAAGCACTTCCCCAGACTACACCATCTGAGTAGAAAGGATGGAGGAGATCAGTTAACAGAGACACCTGGCCTGTCGGGATACCCACTTAGGATGAATTTGGGATAGTCAGATTTAAATGAAAGCAGCTACTCTTTATATGGTTTCTTAATCAAGAGGCAGTGGTTTTTTCTTTCTTTTGCACACACACTCAGCCCCACATCTGGTCTTGGTTGGGGGGCGAGGAGAAGGGGTTTGGCTTGAATGATACTCTTCTATAATTCTTGTTAGCCAATGAATTACTAATATTTAAAAAAATTTTCTTATGGGATTAAACAGAAAACAAACTTATATTTTGTTATTTGTGATACATGGAGCCCTCCAACACCTGGGACCCAAGGCAAGGGCTCCTCTTGCCTGGATTTAAAGGCAGTTCTCTAGGTACTGACCTGGCCCCTTTGGTGGCTTCAGTCTAGAATATCTGAATAATTTGAAGCTACTTGCCAATGCCCCCCCCCCCCAAAAGTAGACTCAATCCCATACTCGTTGGTCAGTCCAAGCAAGTGGTCATACTCTTTAATTGTAAGCAGTCGTAGATGGGATGGTGAAGTCAGCTACTGGCTAGACTTCAGGCAGCACGGAGAAGGAAGAATTGATTGTTGCCATTGGCAACATTGGTTGGAATCTCCAGTAGGAAGTTAAGAATATTAGATTTAAGGAAATAATTCAGCCATATTCTTTGATCTTGCTGAGCTGTCTCTTCAAATAGCTCTTTAAGTTGAAGAACAGAGCAATTTTCCTAATTCCTCTTAGAACCTCTATCTTATCACATTTACAGCCAAGACTTATGAAACTTACTATGTGCTGGAGACTACAGGGATACCTCACTTTATCGTGCTTCACTTCATTGCACTCTGCAGATACTGCATTTTTTCAGAAATTGAAGTTTTGTGGCAATCCTGTCTTGAGCAAGTCTATTGCTGTCATTTTTCCAACAGCATTTGCTCATTTCGTGTCTCTCTGTCACATTTTGGTAATTCTCATCATATTTCAAACTTTTGCATTTGTTATGGTGATCTGTGATCGGTGATCATTCATGTCACTGTTGTAACTGTTTTGGGCACCAAGAACACACCCATGTAAGATGGTGAGTTTAATGGATGAATATTGTGTATGTTCTGGCTGCTCCACTGACTGGCCATTCCCCCATCTCTCTCTGTCTTCTCCTGCCTCCCTATTCCTTGAGACACACAATATTGAAATCAGGCTAATCAGTAACCCTACAATGACCTCTAAGTGTTCAAGTGAAAGGAAATGTCACACATCTCTGACTTTAAATTAAAACTTGGAATAGATGAAGATTAGTGAGCAAGGCATGTTGAAATCTGAGATAGGACAAAAACTAGCCTCTTGCACCAAACAGCTAGCCAGGTTGTGAATGCAAAGGAAAAGTTCCTGAAGGAAATTAAAAATGCTACTCCAGTGAACAGGTGAATGATCGTCAAGTGAAACAGCCTCATTGCTGTTATGGAGAAAAATTTAATGGTCTGGATAGAAGATCAAACCAGCTGCAACCTTCCCTTAATCCAGAGCAAGACCCTAGCTCTCTTAATTCTATGAAGTCTACTAGAGGGGAGGAAGTTGCAGAGGCTGGTCCATGAAGTTTAAGGAAAGAAGCCATCTCTATGACATCAGAGCGCAAGGTGAAGCAGCAAGTGCTGATACAGAAGCTGCAGCAAGTTATCCAGAAGCTCTAGCTGAGATAATTCATGAAAGTGGCTGCACAAAACAACAGATTTTCATTGCAGACAAAACAGCCTTCTACTGGAAGAAGATGCCATCCAGGAATTTCACGGATAGAGATAGAAACCAATGCCTGGCCTCAAAGGGCCAGCTGACCCTCTTATTAGGGGCCAGTGCAGCTGGTGACTTTAAGTTGGAGCCAGTGCTTATTCACTATTCCAAAATTCCTAGCACTCTTAAGGATTGTGCTAAATCTACATCTGCCTGTGTTCTGTACGTGGGACAAAGCAAAGTCTGGATGACACCACATCTGTTTACAATATGGTTTACTGAATATTTTAAGCCCAGTGGTGAGTTCTGCTGCTCAGAAAAAAAGATTCCTTTCAAGATATGACTGCTCATTGACAATGTCCCTGGTCCCCCAAGGGCTCTGATGGAGATGTCCAGGAGATTCATGTTATTTTCATGCCTACTAACACAGCGTCCATTCTGTAGTCCATGGATCCAAGGGTAACTTTGTCTTTCAAGATTTATTATTTAAGAAATACATTTTGTAAGGCTATAGCTGCCATAAGTAGTAATGCCTCTGATGGATCTGAACAAAGTACACTGAAAACCTTCTGGAAAGGATTCACCATTCTAACTGCCATTAAGAACATTTGTGATTCATGGGATCAGTTCAAATATTAATATTAACAGGAGTTTGGAAGAAGTTGATTCCAACCTTCATTGATGACTTTGAGGGGTTCAAGACTTCAGTGGAGGAAGCAACTGCAGATGTGATGGAAATAACAAGAGAACTAGAATTACAAGTGGAGCCTGACGGTGTCACTGATTGCTGCAATTTCATGATAAAACTAAAACAAGAAAGTGCTTTCTTGAGATGGAATCCACTCCTGGTGAAGATTGTTGAAATGATAACAAAAGATTTAGAAATTACATAAACTTAGTTGATGAAACAGCAGCAGGGTTTGAAAGGATTGACTCCAATTTTGAAAGAAGTTCTACTGTGGGTAAAATGCTATCAAACTGCATTGCATTCTACAGGGAAATCATTGGTAAGAGCAAAAGTCAATCAAAAGTCAGTCAAAAGGCAAACTTCATTGTTGTCTTATTTGAAGAAATTGCCACAGCCACCCCAACCTTAAGCAACCACCACCCTGATCAGTTAGCAGCCATCAACATGGAGGCAAGACCTTCCACCAGCAAAAAGATTAAAATGAATTGAAGGCTCAGCTGATGGTTAGCATTTTTAGCAATAAAGTATTTTTAAATTAAGGTTTGTATATTATTTTTTAAGACATAATGCTATTACACACTTAATAGACTACAATATAATGTAAGCATAACTTTTATATGCACTGGGAAACCAAAAATTTCATGTGACTTGCTTTATTACAATATTGGCTTTATTGCAGTGGCTGGAACCAAACCAGCAATATCTCTGAGGTATCTGTAAGCATATTATATGCCTTTAGTCTTCAAGCAATCATATGAAGTCAGTACTATTTGAACAGATAAACTCAAACACAGAAAGGCAGATTTATAAAAGGTCACCCACCTAGTAAGTAAAAGGGCTGTGATTCAAACAGGCTTGTCCCACTACCAAGTCCTCACTCCTAACCTTTACACACTACTGATTCTTATGAGAAGTTCTTGTGTATTTATCTGCCAATGGGGTCAGGAACATTATCTTTTTATTTTAGCTATCTGGTGAATTCATATTTATGAAAAATTATTCTTATTTTTATTGTAATAGTTGGTCTCTATGTGCTTACTTAGGTTCATAGGCTTGGGTCAAAGTTTAAAATGGAGTGGGAAAACTTTTCCTATATAGGACTAATAGTAAATATTTTTGGTTTAGTGGATTATATGGTGTGGTAGAAAGAAGACTGGCCCCTCAAAGATATCCACCTCCTAATCCCAGGAACCTGGGAATATGCTATGTTACACGGCAATGGGAAATTAAGGCTGCAGATGGAATTAAGGTTGCTAATCAGCTGATTTAACAAGAGGGAGGTTATCCTGGATTATCTGGGTAGGCCCAGTGTAATCACAAGGGTCCTTAAAGTGGAAGAAAGAGAGAGAAGGGAAGATTAGGGGTCTATTATGTGAGATATGAGAGGGCCTCAGTCTATTGTTTCTGGTTTTGAAGATGGAGGAAGG
The DNA here is from genome assembly GCF_036321535.1 of Camelus dromedarius. Classification (NCBI taxonomy): domain Eukaryota; kingdom Metazoa; phylum Chordata; class Mammalia; order Artiodactyla; family Camelidae; genus Camelus; species Camelus dromedarius. The sequence goes on along the minus strand of NC_087447.1, from coordinate 55,418,083 downwards.
GGGCCAGAGTGAATGAGTGCAGGTAGCCTTGAGAGGCTGCAGAAGTCCAGGAAATTGTGTTCCCCAGAGGCTTCAGAAAGGAATGCAGCCCTACTGATGCCTTGATTGTGGGCTAGTGAGACCTGTGTTGAACCTCAAACCTACTGAACTGTGAGGTAATGAATGTGTTGTTTTATGCCACTGAGTTTGTAGTAACTTGTTATAGCAGCAGCAGACAGCTAATACATATGGTCTCTGTCACAGCTGCTCAAATCTGTCACTGTGGTGTGAAAGCAGCCACAGGCAGTATGTAAACACATGGGTGTGGCTGTGTCCAAATGAAACTTTATTTACAAAAACAGGATGGTCAGTCAGATTTCGCTTGTGACACATAGTTTGCTAACCCCTGGTTTGTGATCTACAGCAAAATTAAGTGTATTTTGTAGACAAAGATGTCCAATAACAGAATGAAGATCTGAGCAGCTATCAATGGGAATGGTAGGTAGATTAGAGAGGAAAGAAAATGAATATTTATTGAGCATCTACTATGTTACAGTATGGAACAGACACTACTTTAGGTGTTTGATGTGTGTCTTCTTGTTTAAATTTTGAAATAACATGGTAGGGTTTTATTTTTAGCCTCATTTTTGCAGATGAGGAAACTGAGTTCAGAGAGATTAAGAAATTTATGTTCACACAATGAGTAAGCTAGGTTTTGAACCCAAGTCTCCCTGATTCTCATCCCCATTTTTCCATACTGAGAGATGTCTTATTCATTCTTCATTTATTTTTTCTGAGTCCCAATCACAATAAGATTTGCTGACTATGAGAACTAGGCTGAATTGAAGAGGCTCATTATCTTAATCCTTTTTTGGAATCAAATTCAGTTATGACATTCCACGTTTGGCTTCTCTGAATTTTGCTAATGTTTGCAATCTCACTTCTTATAACCCTATCCACTCTTCAGAGGAAAGATAAAATGGTTGATGGAAAGGACAGCAGCAGGTAATACCTAATTTGATTTGGGTTTCCATGCTTTATTGAAGTTAATGGGGTTATTATTTCAAACAATTGATACAGTAGGTAAATTCTAAATTTGAAGTAGAGGATTGGAGCACATACTTAGCAAAGGATAGTTCTCCACATATCACTGCTTCTCTGATGTAAAGAATTATCCATGCATCCATCTTAAGGACATACTGTTACAGTAGCAAGACTCAAACCTGATATGCTTTTTCTTGGATTTTTGCAAAATCTATTTAATTCTATGACTGGTGGAATTAACAGAATTAGAACCGAAGATCCACTACTATTTCCTGAAAATAAAAGTATTAAATATTCATTGGGCTCACAAGCCAAAAAGATGAAGATCTAAGTATCACACATACAACCATTCATGTATAGGAATGGAGTTTCTAAGATGTGTTTCACAAGATGCTTCTTCAGTAAATCCCAGGAGATTCTACTTGAAAAAAGAGTTCTGTTATCAAGTGTCTTAGCAAAGAATTAAATGAGCTCTGGTACCAATTTCAATTTGTGTGTGGGAGGCTTCCCCATACCAACCAAGCAATTCTCGAGGCACCAGCTGGGTGTCCTATATTTCAACTCAATTCTGACACTGTCTACCAGGAGATCGCATCAGTTCCTACAGGCTAAGGGTTCAGTCAGACAAGTCTCTCTGTCTCTCCCCACCTCCCACTTCAGACGCCAGTTGCAAGCCCAGGTTGTTGCCTGTGCTTCTAATTGGCTGTAAGTCAGAGGTTTCCAAGATTCCCTCCTAGCTTTGGTTAATTTGTTAGAGTGGCTCACAGAACTCAGAGAAACGTTTTACTTACTAGATTACCAGGTTATTATAAAAGGATATAACTCAAAAACAATCAGAGAAAGAAATGCATACAGCAAGGCATGGGGAAAGGGCGTGGAGCTTCCATGCTCTCGTGAGCACCTCTGTCCCAGCACCTCCATGTGTTCACCAGTGTGGAAGCTCTCTGAACCTTGTCCTCTTGAGTTTTTATGGAGGCTTTATTACATAGTCACGATGGATTAAATTGTTGGCCAGTGGTGACTGATTCAACCTCTAGCCCCTCTCCCATCCTGGGATGTTGGGGGAAGGTGTGGGACTGAAAGTTCTAATCCTCTAATCACTTGGTTGGTTCTCCTGGCAACCTGCCCCTATCCTTAGGTTACCTTACGACTTTCCAAAAGTCACCAATTAACATAAAAAGGACACTTCTATTGCTCTTATGACAGGAAATTCCAGTATTTTTAGATGCTCTGTACCAGGAACAGATCAAAGACCAAATATATACTTCTTATAAATCACAGTATCATAAGAATTAAACAAAATTAAATAGATTTCTTTTTGATTATAGGACATCTTAAGGCCTAAAGAATTTTCAAGAGAAAAAAAATGTGCAGTTTTTCTAAAACTTACTTGAGTAATGGTCACTTGTTTTACAGAGCATCTCAGGGGACTAGTATTTCATGAATCACCCTTTGGGAAATGAGGAGGAAATGGTGTGGTGAATACACAGAGGCATGAAATACCCTGCCAGGCTTGGGAACCAATATTTGTGGTGTGTAGAGAGGGATAGAGATCAGGGACATAATTTAGACCTTATCCTAGATACTGAGACCAATTGAAATATTTTAAGAAGAGCGGACAAATGATCAGATTTAGTGCTTTAGAAAGATTGCTTTGTCTTCAGTGTGGAGATTATATTAAGGGGCTGAGGCCTAGAGAAATTTGTTACCCAAGACCTGGGTTCATCTCTTGGTGGATGTTGAGCCGAAAGACATAACCAAGCCAAAAGAGCTAGAGGAGAAAGGATTTTATTGCTTGCAACAAGTAAGGAGAACATTGGGGATATTTCCTAAAGCAGTGTCTCCCCGAACAGCAAAATTGGGCAAGGTTTAAGTAAGGAAGCCTGCGTATTTATGAAGGGACTTGTGCAAAGAGAAATTTAGCATAGCGTTTGGGCGAGAGTCACCCTAGGTTGACAGAGTCCAGGTCTTACTTGTTTGCAGTCACTAGGACTAGCAAAGGTCAGCATCATCAACTCGCTGCCTCAAGTTAGTCTAGTGGCTGATTGTTCCAGGGAGTGCAGATCCTGTAAAATAGCTCAAGAATGTGCATCTGGCTATTCTTTACCTTTGAAACAGAACTGGGAGTCTTAGCGACTGATTTCTTGTCTCTGATATGGTTAAGTTATTTCTCTGGCCTGGCAATAGCTGCTTGTTCCTACATTCTTTTGTTCTCTTAAAATCATTAACTACTGAGACCTGTTCTTCTCGTTGGGCAAGCATTGTGGCCAGACTCGGATCATAGAATGGTCTAGGTCTTAAATGGCTTCTCTTATGTCAAGGAAGCTATTCCTGGTTCTTTTTCTTCAGGGAACCCAACTCCATCTGCCTACAGAATCCTGGTTAGGCCACCACTACCTTAATCCACAGGAGAGGTGATGGAGGACTAAACCAACAGAGGGCTGACATTCTCACTGACTGAGACGGAGAGGAAGGAAGGTGTGAAGTAGGTAGATTCTACAGGATTTGGTGACTGGGAGGTAAAGAGCGAGCAAAGTCAGAGTTGACTTCCAGGTTTCTGGTTTAACTGAGGGGTGGGTGTGTCATTCATCAAGATATGATTGGATAAAGAAGTTGTGGTATATCTCTATCTATCTATCTATCTATCTATCTATCTATCTATCTATCTATCTATCTATCTATCTACCTACCTACCAACCTACTTACCTATATCTATATCTATATCTACAATGGAGTACTACTCAGCCATAAAAAGAATAAAATAAAGCCATTTGCAGCAGTGGATGCATGCATGCATCCTGGAGATCATCATAATAAGTGAAGTAAGCTGGAAAGAGAAAGGAAAATACCATATGATACCATTCATATGTGGAATTTAAAAAAAATGACACAAATGAACTTATTTGCAAAACACAAACACCTAGCTTTGCTGTCTTTGGACTGTTCTCTTTCAATTCTTCATTATTGTAAAAATAATCTTAAAAAAAGAGCCTCTCATTAACATAGGGCATTAACATAGCTGACACCATGCTAAAGCACTTGACCTGAATATGATACCACTTACTTTCATTTAGTCTTCTGAACATCTGTATGTAGTATGTATTATTATACCCATTTTATAAGTGAAAAAACTGAGACAAGAAGAGCTAAAGTAACTTGCTCTTGTTCACACAATTATAAAGTGGCAGAGTTGGGGTACCAACCAAAATTTTTTCCAGACTTAATTTTTTAGAGCACTTTTGGGTTTACAGCAAAATTGAGCAGAAGGTGCAGAGATTTCCCTTATATCCCCTGCTGCCACACATGCATAGCTTCCCCAGTTATCATCGCTCCCCACCAGAATGGTACATTTGTTACAACTGATGAACCTACATTGACACATCATCATCACCCAAAGTCCACAGTTTACATTAGGGTTCATTCTTGGTGGTGTGCATTCTATGGGCTTGGACAAATGTATAATGATATGTGTCTATCATTACAGTATCATACAGAATAGTTTCACTGCCTTAAAAATCCTTTGTGCTCTGTGTATTCATCACTCCCTTCTCCCAACCCATGCCAACTAGACTTCTTAACAACTAACGTACACTGAATGGTTGTGCATATCAGGCCCCTGCATGTTAAGTTCTCATCCAGGGATCAGACTTTCCCTGGTCCCACTTCACAGAATGGATGGCTCGAGGCTCTGCATGCTGCTAGACCTTGGATGGTGTCTTCTCAGAGCCCTTGCCTCATTCTTTCTTGTATTATTGCTGGCAGAGTGCTTGTTATTTTCCCTTCAATGCTGTTATCTTCTCAGGGGCAGAAACTCTCCCTGAGTCTTATCTTTGTCCCGAGTCCAGCACAGTGTCTGGTATAGAATGACTAATCTGTATGTGCTGAGATTTTCACAGACCAAGATTTTTACTTTACTCTTGCCTTAGGTTATCCTAGATTTGATGGAATCCCTGCCCAAGTGTGTGCTTCCTCTAGATCCAAGATACTGGGACTAGCCCATGCCAGTAAGGTGTGATGGGTGAAATGGTTCTGGAAAACCAAGCAGAACGAAGTATTCGGGAGAATTCTAAGACGTATGGAGGGGTCTCTTAAGACATTCTCTACTTTTTCCCTTTTCCCTTTTTTTTTTTTTTTTTGGTACTGATTTTTCCTTTTTTTCTGTCCATATGAAGGGGAGCTTCAGGAATTGCCTATACCTAAATTTGGCCTCCTGTTTTTCTCTCATGTGGAAAATGTAGTGGAAAGGGCAGTGGATGTAGAACCAAACCTTTGAAAGGCTTGTTTAAGCTCACTTACCAGCTGTGGTTCTCAGGCAATCACTTAACTTTCATGAGTTTCTCTTTCCTTATCTATTAAACGGGTGTAATGTACCTTCCTGCCTACCACACAGTTACCATAAAAACCAAACATTCTATAGGGTGTGAAAACACTTTGTGGACTTGAAAGCACCCTGCTTATTTAGAAGGCTGTGGGAAAGTACCTTAGGAAAAGACTGCAGAATGTCCTGGCTCCGGGGAGTGAGGAAAGTAATGGAAGGCTTGGGTAGACCAGACGGGAGATTACTCTGTATACCGAGGAGCTCCTATAGAAATTGACTAATTTTGAGGACAGCTCTCCTTGTACAAAATCCTCTGGACATTTACATACTGATTTAGACTCGGGGGAAACCAAATGGTCTTGAGGAGTAATCAAGGGCTTTGCTCCAAAGACTTAGGTCTGAGTATCAATTTTCAGGCTGTGAGGTGACTGGCAAGTCACCTAGTCCTCTGAGTCTCATTCCCCTTGCATGTTTAATGGAGATAATAATGTCTGTCTTTAAGATATTGAGATGATTAGTAGGACAATGTGTCTAAACTACCTGGCACAAGTTGGTATCTTCTTTTTGTTACCAAGTCCAAACTCGTTCTGCTCGCGCACAACAGGCCAATAAATCGGGAGGTGTTAGGACAAGGAAAAGAGACTTTATTCGGAAAGCTGGCAGACCGAGAGGATGGCAGACTAACGTCCTGGAGACTCATCCTGCTCCAGTTAGAATACAGGCTCCTTTTATACAAAAAAACGGGGGGTAGGGTGTGATTCGTTGTTGCAAACTTCTTGCTGCAGGAATTCTTTGTTTTTGCAGCTGTCTCTGTGAGTCAGGCTATGGTGTCCCTGTAAACCTCCAACAAAACAAAGGTTATTCTCTATTTTGCAACTTGCCATCTCCACGTAAGTGCAGAAGTGCTAAAATCCTTAAATGTTAAGAGTCTCAAGAATAGGCTCTCCTGAATATTTCAGGCTAAAGGCAACATTGTTTTACAAAAGGTGCGGAGCTAGCAAGACTAAGCCTAGAAAACAGGGCACAGGGTTAAAACTAAAGGAACAGATCCAATATGGAGTCAGATTTGTTCTCCTCTATTACATTTTGTTAATGAATTCTTCCTTTTATTGTTATCACCAGTCTACACCCTCTTTCCTGGCAGAACTGATCTCTGCCCTCTCTGTTGTCCCAAGTGCCTGTGCATAGCTCTCCTGGCATGCTCACCACGTGGTGTTACAGCCAACAGTCTGTATGTGGTATCCCTCCTCCTCTCCCCCAACCCCAGCTGCCACCACCTCCCTCAGCACAAACTCCTTGAAGACAGCCATGGATTTATATGAGTTCCTACCTTATTAGGTCAGAGAATTGTGCCCTTGTGCACTCATGCTGAATGAGTGCACCTGTTGTACCCTCTTCCCCCTTACATTGCTTTATTTTCCTTCGTAGGTCTTACCATTGCTTAAATGTATGCTATTTATTAACTTATTGTCTGTCTCCTTCACTGACAATGCAAGCACCAAGATAACAGAGATTTTTCCTCCTTGTTCATTGTTGTGAACAAAATCCAGAATAATGCTTAGAACATAGTAGATAATCTCTCAATATTTGTTGAGTGAGTGAATTAATTTTACTTCTTATTCTTATCAGTGCTGTTAGTTAAAATATCATTAGAAGTTAAGTGACATGCCTGCTGTCTTTTAGCTAATCAGAAACAGAGTAGAAATTTTGAAATCAGATCTTTCTGACTCCAGAGCTTATTCTGATTTCAGTATACTGGCTGCTCATTTTTAATAACTATTTTAAATAAAGAGGCATATAAGTAGTGTTAGGGGAGACTTGAAGAAGCACAAAGCAGCTTCCTTTCCACTCAAACCTGACAGGCAATGTCATGTAGACAGAAAGGCACGTAATCTTTGGGAAACTTGAACATGAATTCTGGTTCTACTCCTTATTCATGGGTCACCTTGGAGAAGTTCCCTAACTCTTCTCATCCTCAACTTTCCTGTTATTAAATACTTATAATACTTTTCTTTCAGGGTTGTTAGCAGGGTTAGATGAGATAATATTTGCAACACAGTACCATGTAGGAGGAGATTCATAAATGACATATCTACTTGTAATGGCACGTCCGTCTATATTTTTCGGTTTGGCATTTAGTTATTATGTCGATATTTTCTTGCATTAGTATTATCTCCATGACAAGACTCTAAGCACTTTGAGGATAGAGGTGATAGCTTTCACTACTTATGTATTTCACACAGCACTTCCTGGGACTTATGATGGTGGCCTTCACACTTTCCCTGATGAGGGACTTCTTTGATTTTTTTCCTAAATCCCAGGAAAATCCCTGACGGTGGAATGAATAGGTGCTGCCAGGCCAAGTTAGTTCTAATAATTGGGGGTGGAAGATGGATCATCTTCCAGGTTGAAGATCAATTACAGTAAGCCTCAAGATCAATGAATGGAACAAGGTCAACATGTCTGTAAACTTCTGAAATAAGATGACACTATCTTGCAGGTATTTTCAGTTGCTGTCTTGATTTTTTTCTGCCACCAAACAAATGGCATTACTAGAATCAGAGCTGCAGGAAAATAAAAGCTAGGAACATGTTCTTTGAACAGATGTTATTTATAAAAAAAATTAAATGGATTTGTCAGGCACTTTAAGGATCAGGTTTCTAGATTGTTAATAATCTAAACTTCATAACTTATAAAAAAATCTGTTTAGACAAGTGGCTCAGTTACCTCTGGGAAAAGTCTTAAAAATCAGTTTGAACCAAGTGTAAAATTGTATGAAATGTCTCTTAATATGTGAATTCTAAGGACTTGGTGGTGAAATGGGAAACATACATTCGTTATTAACAACTGAGGTAAGGAAGGCATTTTGATTTACAGTGGAGGCGGAGTGCAATTTCACTTTCCACTGGATAGGCAGAAATTGGGCTCTGCCTCATTACATTGCGAGATTTGTGTTTGTGCTGAATCCCCATCCATGTGAACAAAGTGAGCCACTGAAGTCTGAATTATTGGGTTTCTTTCCAGGAAGTCACTGGCTTTCAGCTTAAATAGAGCCTACTGCTCATTCTTCCTGCTTCTTGTCCCACTGGTTTATTTCTTTTCCTTCTCAGAGATTCAGCTATGACCCAGTAAAATGGACCTTCCAACTCTGCTTACACTACCAAGTCAAGGTTACTTGTTAAGAGGCAAATGAGAGTTCTACTCCTTTTGCCCATATCCAGCCAACTTTCATGATGAGCAAATCTAACCTTTCCAAAGAGAGGACACGGTATGAGAGCATGGCAGCAATTCAGATGCTACTGCAAATTCACATTCCTATAAACTTGGTTGTTGAAACAGTCATCTCTTTCCATGTAATAAATCACTTCCAAAATTAGGAGCTTAAAAATCATTATTTAACATATGATTTTATGGGTTAGCATCTTGGCCTGGGATTGGTTACAGGGTCCAGGTTTGGCTGATCTTGGCTGGACTCTTTGATGTGTATATAGTTAGCAGGGTTGGCTGGGGGCTGGCTGGTCCAAGATAGCTTGATGAGAGAGCTTGTCTTAGTCCTGTTCACTCTCTCATTACCTATCAGACAAGCCTAGACTTGCATATGGTGGGCATGGCATGGATCCCAGGGAGCAGGTAGAAGTGTGCAAAGTCTCTTGAGGCTTAGGTTCAGAATTTGCATAATGTCATGTTCACTGTGTGCTATCCCCCAAAGGAAATCACCAGCACAGGTGGATTTAAGGGTGCAGAAATATATTCCACCATTGATGGGAGAAGTGGCAAACAATTGTGACAATTTTTATACCTACCATATGGTGTCCTTTGTGGTTTTATTTGTTTTAAAGTTTTTCTTCCATCAATTTGAAGTCCATTGAATCATTGTGTGCTTAACTCCTATGGAGGTACATTTTAAGTCTCTTATCCATGTCTGGGTCATATCTCAGACACCTAAATGCCCTGACAATAAGCCCAGATCCTTCTTGATGTCTCTCATACCCTGTACACAGAACTTATGCAAACCAGACCTCCAAAATAGTTACCATGAACCTAGGTAGGTAAATTAAACTAGGATAATATCCTTAGATTCTGAAGCCCTTTTCCTTCTTTATCTCTTCCATTCTCATAACAGTCCTGTGATATAGGCAGGGCAGATATTACTGCCTTCTTTTACCTGATGTAGAAATTGGGACTCAGAGAATTAAAATGATTTCTGTGAGGCCCCATAACTATGTAAGCAACGGGGCTGAGATGTGAATTGAGGTTGTCTGACTGTAGATCCATCTCTTGATTCAATGTGCACGTTGTCTCTAGCTAGCTGGCTTTCTTCAGGCTGATGTTAAGACCAGATTGACTTCCTCTACCGCCCATAAGCAATCCAATATAATACTTCTCAAACCAGAACTTTGGGTGAAGAGGCCTGATAGTGACCTGGACCACACAGGCATGAACAAGGGTCATAGTTGACTGTGGAAGAGATCTAAGGGCTGGCTCAACTCTCTGAGTTTTTCCTTTCATTCTTGTCTGTGTGTGTGTGTGTGTGTGTGTGTAATGTACATACCAAGCATCTAAAACAGTGCCTGGTACAGAATAGGCACTCAAAAATTTTGTTGAATGAATAAATGATTTCTGACAAAATTTTTGTCCATTTACCATCCTGTGCAAATCTTTTTCTTTGCTTGTTCGAGTTAAATACATACATGTTTCAACTGGTAGCTCGATTTATTTTTGTAGGCCGATTTTAGGGTAGAAGAATGTGATTATTTATAAGCAATGAAAATATAGTATATAAAACTATAACTAAGCTCTTTTAAAGAAAACAATATAGTTACACTAATATTAACACATTTCCCCCATAATTCTGTGCTGAGAAAAAAGAAATATCTTGGGAAAATGATCAACTATGGAGCACACTATGCACATGAATTAACATTCAGTTCAATTTGAATAGGCTCTATGGCTGCACAGTTTTGAGATGGAAACCTTTGCATTTTGCTTTTCAAATCATTCTTTGCAAAGTCTTAACCTGACCTGCCATGTCCACTTACTTTAATGAAACATGAAGCTGCTTAAAATGAAATTTCCCATCTCTACATTCTGTTCCTCTGATTAATTTAGTGTTGGCATTTAATCATGATTACGTTCCCTTGGGAATCAGTGATGTTTTAGGCAATTTCGTCTGTTTAATTTGCATTTTGTTGAAAGACTTAGGAAGGCAACTGCTTTTTAAATCAAGATCCCCAAATGTCCGTGCATCCTGATTATAGCTGATCTTTCTATTTTCATTATGCTTTCATGAGTTGAACTTATTAAAATCTGAAAATAAAGGAAAGCAAATCCACCATGTCAAATAAAATGCACCACTGCTTTCCACTCTCCACACAGAGATGCTTTCCATCATGCCTCCATGCTTTTTAAATTAAATGTCAAGTTTTGCACAGCTGCCTCAAGAGACTTGATCATGGGGTGCAAAGTTTTGCTTTGCCTTGCCCTGGATTATATTTGACTTAGTGCTTATTACTAATAAGACTATTATATGATCAGAACAACTAATATTGGATTTTGATGTTGAACATGTCAAGGAGGTTTTTAACCAATATCCCATAATTGCTTCTTTTCATCAACAGCTGTAATAAAAATAATAAGGATCTAAATTATCGTAAGAAGTCTATTTTATGGATTTTCTTTTTTTTTTTGACTTGGTAGTGTAAACTGCAGAAGAATCAGAACCACTGTGTTTCTAGAGCTGAAGGAATATTAGAAATTACTATTATTTTTAAAAAATTACTTTCCTTTCATTCCATTCCCTGACTGAGAGGGAGCTGGCATTTGAAAGGTTGAAGGAAGAAAGGGAGAAGAGTTTTCAGGCAGCAGGACCCTGATTAGAGTACCCCTTCCCACTTGTTTTCATGAATTTAACAAATGCAACGATCCTTTATTGAGTTCTATATTCTATCCCCATGCTAGAAGTCAGGCAAACAATAAAGAAGACACAGGTCCTGCCTTTTATTTATTTAATTGAAGTACAGTCAGTTACAATGTGTCGATTTCTGGTGTACAGCGTAATGTCCCAGTCATGCATATATATATACATATATTCATTTTCATATTCAAATCCTGTCTTTTAGAAATGGTTTTTAAAAGCGTCTTGGCAGAGACATTTACTCTTTCCTTGAAGTCCAAACTTAAAATGAATACTTCTTTGTGTGGCACCATTTTTCTATTTTAAATAATACTTTAAACATTCCCTAGATACTAGTAACTAAACACATTGGTATTTATCTGCTTTTTATTTGTTGCACGTTTAACTTATTGGCTTCCAGTAACTTTTCTGTACAATGGGTGAATATACTCTAGACATTTGCTCAGGCAGTAATCCAAGGCGCACGCCCCATCGCCCCCTAAAATTTCCAGTCATAGACTCCATGGTAGATCATCAGTCCATCTTGGGAACAATAGTCTTTTCTCTTATTGGTAAAACTAAAATGTTTTATTATTTAGAATTAAGCCCTACACTGCTCCAAGCTTTTGAATCTCAGCTATTCCCACATCTGTTTATTTTATTTTGTTTGATCCCCTCATATAGACTTATTTTCAGCTTGGTTTCTAGGACTAATTTTGATCTATGGTGGGACTTGGTTTGAATTATGATTTTACTACTTTCTAGCTGGGTTATCAGGATCATCACATACAGATATGCACACAGCTCTAGGAATTGTCAAGCACTGCACACTTGCCCCAAGATACCTGAACTTGTGGTGCCAAATTTTGGTTGTCTAGACTTGGATTTTATTGGCTTACAGCTTATTACTAATAAGGTTCTTACATGGACTGAACAATTAATATTAGATTTTGCTTTATCCTTGTAGTCTTCAACTCTAATGAAAAGAGTAGTGATATCTGTTATTCAAAAGATCAATTAAGCAGCATTTTTATCCATCTTGCTTGATGGTATTATTTGTACTCTGTGTAAATGGCACATTCTGGAAGTTTCTGTGTGCAAGTTACAGAGCCACATATCATGGCTCATGGGTTATGTTGGTGTGAGAGTTTAGGGTTGACTACAGAATGAGAGTGCACACAGTCCTCCACAAGACTGCCCTCACTTCTGTCACCAGCAGCAAATCTGAGGTGGGAGGAAGGTTCCCAAAACTACCCTTAGTTTCATTAATTCTCTATAAAGACTCACAGAACTCATTAAAAGCTGCTATCCTCACAGTTTATTACAGAATTAAGATCAGCCAAAAAAAAAAAAAAAAAAAAGAGATGCCTAGAGCAGAGTCTAGGAGTGTTCCAAACTTGAAGCTTCCTCATTACTCTCCTAGTAATAGTGTTACTCTTCGGCCATGATGAGTGACAATATGTGTGGAGTATTGTCAACCAAGGAAGCTCACCCAAGCCTTGGTGTTCACACTGGGGCTGCATTACATCAATATGATTGATTGCCCATGTGATTGACCTCAGTCTCTAGTCCTCCTGGTGTGATCCAAAGCCTTTCTCCTAAATCACATGGTTCGTGTGAGCTGAAGTCCCCACTTTAATTCACACTGTTACTATTTGGCCAGTCCAAGGCCCTCAAGTCAACACAGACACTTTCCTTCCCAGGAGGCCAGGACACAGTCCAGACCTCCTTTTAGGCAAGATTAAATTCTTTACAACACACTTGGGAATGTCCTTTAATTTCCTTTTATCTCTATTCCCTCACTCAGAATGAAACTAATCATATGTAATTGTTAGTGTTGTTACTCAGATAAGTGCTGACGTATATAAACTACTTAAGATTACAGAGGCAGAAAGTGAAAAATGTGCCACTCTTCTTCCTGCCGTTTACCAGTCTCTCCATGCATACACATGTGGGTGCTGCCAGCCCACTCTGGTTAATTTTGTCTTTGTTCCCAACTCCAGTGATTTTGATAAACTCAGCCATAGTCATCGTCACTGAGAAGCCTTGGGCTTGGCCTTTTTCTGCCTGTCTATTGGTTCATTGTTTTATTTGGGTTCAGTAACCTGTTGACATTAGATCTCTTCCAGTTTTGTTCTATTCTTCCTATGCTTGAAGCTGAAGTGTTTTCTTAAAGACTTTATCAAGTTGCCCATTGTTCAATGGTGGAATTTCTATAATCATTATTCTATAGTCACTCCCAGGAGTTCTCCTCTTATCAATCCCCCACTTGCCCCTTTTTTTCCAGTTAAGAGAGCTGCCATTTTGGTGCAATAGCTAAAGTTTCCCATCCAACTGCTCTGTGTGTGTGTGTGTGTGTGTGTGTGTGTGTGTGTGTGTGTGTGTGTGTGTGTGTGCTTGGAGAAGATTAGGATGGAATGGGTGGGGCCTATGACTGATTTTTGAACTAACTGAGAAATAAGACGGAAGAGTGAATAGATGGGGCCCAAAATTTCTTTATTGGCAAAATCTAGGTATTGGACAGTATGATTTTTATCTGCAGACAAGTGGATTTTTTTTTATTGCTGAGTCCCTAAATTCAATGGACACAGGCCACCCTTAGGATACAGAAGTAGGATGGCCCACCTCAAGTGGGAAAAAGAGAAGAACTAGTTGAGCATGTTTGCTTTATTTCCCCCCAAATTTCCAAGAAAAAAAATCACTGCTACTTTCTTGGGGATGAGTGTCTGAAGGGGCAGGAGAGGCCAGGAGTGTTATGTAATTCAGCCTCTGCCACATAGAAGGAAATATCAGGAATGGCATGGTTGGATATTGTAGTAATGGCTGCAAGTGTGTTCATGCCTTCCTGTATCCTTCACTTTCGCTAGTCTCCTCTCACATTGACTCTGGGTTTGGTTTTGCCTCACTTTGGCAAGTGGGAAAGTAGCAAACATGACCGAAGCTGTAGCTTAAGGAGTGCTTGGGCTTTGCGGCTTGCCTTCCCTTTCTGCTCTTGAAACTGTGACCTCCATGTGAACAAGAGCAGATAGCCTGCTGGAGGTTGAGGCTCTATGTAGAGCAAGGCTTTAGTCACCTCAGTGTCTCAGGGTGGCCCTCATAATCTAACCAGCCCCAGCTGGCCACCGGCTGACCACCTACCACATGGGGGAGTCCAGCAGGAAACTTCCACAGCTGAACCTGATACAGGAAAATGGGGCTCAGGAGGATGGCCACGTCACAGGTCCCAGGTGAGTCCCTGGGATGAGTTCCATTAAGTGAGAGTCCTTGGCTTCACACAGGAGAGAATTCAAGAGTGAACCATAGTTGAATAAAAGCAGATTTATTCAGAGAGATACACACTCCATAGACAGAGTGCAGGCCGTCTAAGAAGGCCAGAGAGGCCATGAGGCAAGCACGTGGTTAAAACAAAAGTAGGTCCACACTCTATAGACAGAGTGGGAGCCATCTCAAAAGGCAAGACAGAGGGCTACAAGGTGCGGGGTTGTTAGTTTTTATGGGTTTGGTAACTTTGTATGCTAACAATGGGAAGGTTATTCCAACTACTTTGGGAAAAGGGCTGGGATTACCAGGAACTGGGCCACTTTTTGACCTTTTATGGGCAGCCTTGAAACTGTCATGACACCTTTGGGAGTGCCATTTACATGCTAATGTATTACAATGAGCGTATAATGAAGCTCAAGGTCTACTGGGAGTTGAATCTTCTGCCATCTTGGTGCTAATTGCTGTGTCATTCTTTTAATGGCTATGCCCTGTCCCCTTCCTTCCTGTCTCAAACCCAGCCCATATTACCAACCCACAGAACTGTGATAGAAATAAATGGTAGTTTTAAGCCACTAAGTGTGGTTGTATGTCATGTAGCAGTAGATAACTGACAAATGGGGAAGATACATTTCCACAAAATGGAAAGTTTATGGCCTCTGTGGGAGAAGGGCAGTGGGAGTGTGCCAGAGATTCTAAAACAACTAGTATTTTATTATAGGTAAAGAAAGAATAAACAACATGCTTTTCTTCCTACAATTTGTAACTATGGAGTCACCAATCAACACAGAGAGTAGAGAAGGAAAACATTAACTGTAACACTGATATCCTTAATACATGTAGGTATAATTCACTTGTATTATATCAGCAATTAAATCCACAAGGTTCAAGATCCTAGGTTCTGTGAGACTTCCTCTCCACATCATTATTTGTTCTAATTTTACATCCTATCCTACCCTATGTTGGTGAATTGGAAATTTTATTTCCTCAAGCAGTTTGCCATCTCTGGTTGTAATTTACCTGGCGTTTCATTGGGATAGATAAGTTCCACCTTTGAATTTATAGTTTTCAGGGCCTGAACTCTCATTTCAGAAGAATTCTTTTTCTTAATTTGATTTCTGACAATAAAAAGCAGTGCATAAAATATAAAGTCTATAAAAAGAGATCATCAACTGCAGTTATAGGAACTGCTCTCCCAGTGGGAGAGTTATACAGCTATTACCAAAGCATGGCATAATGTGACTGCCTGAAATATAAATACACATACAAATCAATATCGCCTCATATTTCAGATAAACATGTACATCACAAACACTTCTGTACCAAAGACACCTTGATAAAGAAAATACAGGAAAAATATGTTTTGTAGGGTTTGTGTTATGCTAGGAGGCATGTTCGGGAGCTAACTTAATTCATTCAACAAATCTTTATTGAGTCCCTGTTGCATGTCAAGTACTTTCCTGAAGCTATGGATACAGAGATAATAGATTTGGTTATTGCTTTTAGGGAAACTGTTGTCTAGTGGGAGCAAGCAGTGTGATCAGGGATAAGATAGGCATATAAGAACACAAGGAAACAGTACTAACCTAGAATGGGAAGAGATCTCAGCAAAGGTTTCCCAGAGATGCTGAAGCCAAAGCCTGTCCTGTAAGGGGGAGTGGGAACTAGTGGGAAGATTGATTTGGATGGAGGAAATGAATTGTGCAAGACTGAGTTGGAGTTGGGGAATCAAGCATAGTGTGTTATGGAGACCTGCTGAACTACTAACCAGCATGGCTACAGCAAAGAGCTAAGGTGGTAAAAGGAGGAATGTTGAGCAATGAGTCTGATGAGGGGAACATGGTCCACATGATAAAGTTGTAGGGCTTCCTGAGGAGTTTGGGGTTATACCATGGTGCAAGGAGGAGTCAGTCAGTCATTGAAGGGTTTAAAATGGGGCTGTAATGTGGAGACCTGATAAGACTTTTTTTAAAGAAAGATGTCACTAATTAGACTATGGAGAGTGGATTAAAGACTAGGCAAGTGGGTGTTGCAGTAATCCAAAAACAAAAGATGAAGTTCCAAATGAAGGCAAAGGCATTGGGTAGAGAAGTGGACAGATTCAAGAAATATCTAGAATAAACAGGATCACATGACAATATTAGTCAGAACACAGTAACTACAGGGCACAATCAAACTAGTTATATTGAGGTGAGTTTTAGTAAAGTAACTATTTACAAATGTGAAGGTAGAATGTAAGTGTGCTGAAAGGAAGGTTGATACAATGGGAAGTTATTTCCATCTCTAGGCTTAGATAGCAAGAGAAGAGGGTAGTTACTAGAACCTGGCGAGAAGGAACTCTAGAAAAGCTGGTTAAAGCTGGCTCAGAGGGTCCTGGTAGAGATGGAGCCTTGGGCAAAACCCCCTGACTTCCCTCTCTTCCCTCTCTTTGGTGTCTTCCTGGGGCTCTGGATTGGCTGAATGTAAGCCTACTGAAACCCTGCACACGAAGCCAACTTAAGGAAGAGACAAGAAGAAAGCACATCTGGAGAGGGGCTCTGCAAGGCATCTAGGACAGGGACACACTGAGTACAGGGGATCGGAAGCAGGAGGAGTCAGGATGACTTCTGTGTATCTAGAAATCTAGTGTAGGAACCAGAGTGGACGGTGATCCCATCCACTGTTAGAGGGACTTACAAGGTAGATTTGTTTATCATTCTATTTTTGGAAAAGGAAAACTTGGAGAAAATGAGTTTAGTTTTGGAGATGCTGACTTTTAAGTGCTTGAGGGACTTTTATTTATTCATTTAACAAACCTATGGTGGGCAGCCGCTGTGACGACTGAAGGATGTTTCTTGTAAAGAGAGGAAGTTTTATCTTCTTAAAGAGCCCCACACCCATACCAGCACTGTTTTACACTTTAAATAGTGATCCTGGTTATCTCCCCAAATCCATGAAAAATTCCCAACTATTCATTGTGTTTAAATAAGGTTGGAGCCAAACATGTTTCCATAAAAATTATTAAAGTAAAACACACTTTATTGCTTAAATAGCATCAACTTAAACATTTTTATCAATTTAAAGTAGCATGGTGGAATGGAAAAGCTAGGTTTGGAGCTAGACATGGTAGACATGGTCTAATTATGGAATATGAGCTCTGTAATTAACTTACTGTATATCCTTGAGCGAGTATTATAATTTCTCTGAATCTCAGTTTACTCTTTTGTCAGTAGATTGGAATGTAGTAGTGGGGCAATGGGATTAAAGCAACATCAAAACTCTCATTTAAAATCATTTTTGAATTAGAAGTCAGTTCTATAGCTGGATATCAGTTCAATGGTTACTACATGAATAGTAGAACTTTGACTGAGGACTTCATTTTTAGGTTCCCTGACTGTGGCATGCTTACAAACATTTTTATGTGACCTTATCAAGCCCTGACAGTTTATTTCCCACAAAATCAGGAGACAACGAGATTAAGTTCTTTTGCTAATTAATTTTTCACCAAGAAATAATTACATCTAGGCCAAGTGTGATCCAACTGTCGAATGGAATAAGTTTACTGGAGAAGCAATATTACTGCTCTCTCACACTCAGTTTGCTAATTGATGACAATTTTTGTTGGCATTTCCATAAATTGGGTGAGTTTGGAGATATGCTACTTTTTTGTCTATCATTAACTTGTCTAGTAGCATGAGACTATGAAGGTTGTTGGGATTAATTCTTCTAGATGGTATAGGTATAAGGGACCAGGGGTCTGTTGGCTGCTTCACTGTTATCAGCAATGTCATCTAGTTTATGAGGGTCTGCACAGATGGTGTCTTTTATGAAATACTAAGTGTGGCACTGAAATATCTAAGTGTCGCTGTATTAATTGAATCATATACTTTTACCATCAATACATGCTCTTGAAGTAAGATGTGTAAATGGCTTCTAAATGAGGTTATTTGTGAACATTAGAATGAACAGTAGCATTCTGATGGAAATTTTTATTTATTTGGTTACAAGAAACAGAAATAGTAAAAAACAGAACAAAACTACTACAAGGTAAATGGAAGTTTTTTATAAACTGTACTGATGTGAGGGACCCAGGATGGAAACTTCTGAATGGCTGGGCCCCACTAAAGCTGGAAAAGGAAAACTGTAACCAAGGCTAATTTCCCCATCCCTTTTTCTCCTGGGGAATTTGTCGCTTTTCAGTGATACTTCTGCTTCTTCCTGTGCATCTGCTCTTTTCTCTCTTTCTAAGGATCAGCATTCGCTTTCTTTCTCATGCTGCTGAATGTGGCCCACAGAGTCCTGTTCATCTCTTCACCCACAGTCTACACCAGCCCTTAGCCATGGCATGGCCTGTGCACTTTAGTGCCTCTTCAGAACTGATACAAGTTTCAGTGTCTCAGGTCCAAATTCTCAACATCATTATTTGACTGGCTTCACTGATCATTCTGAGTAATGTCCCACAAGTCTTAGGTCACTGGCCAGCTAATGATTGGCTGGTATTGGGTCAGTCCACCCCTGGTCCAATGCACTCCTGCCAGCACTGTGTGGGCTGATGTTCACACAGCAGGAGTTTTGAGTGGGACATGCAATGATAGGAATATTTTGTATAATAGAGTCAAATAGAAAAATATAATTAAGCCATACCCATTCCAAAATAAACTGTGATTCATTCTTTTGTTATCTTTCTGTAAGATAGAAGAAGGAAAGGAACTAACATACACAACTTCTGACACTTAAGAAGCCACCGTGAAGCAATGGCAGTCTCCAATTAAACAACCAGGCCAGCTATCTCAGAGGTTATGGGACAGAAGGGTTCACAGACCAAATTAAGATGCTTGAATTACATAGCTTATCAAATAAATGTAAAACATATAGTGAGAAGCAAGGGAAAGAGAAGCAAAAGGAGAGATCTGGTTAATGTACTTCGGTCAAGATACAGGTGAGATGTATGAACCATGGTACCTGAAATATACTATGCTATATATTTTGTCTCTCTTTGCTGCATCAGCCTTCCTCACTGATGTTGTGTATGCAAGGACCAGAACTGAGGTTTGAACAAAGGGACCCGATAAACAGAAGGTACCTGGTGCCCAAACACATAGTCTGTCTGTTATAGAGATATGAGTTCAAGTCCACATTAGCCTGATGAACTGTTATGGATCTTATTTCTGTTTCTTGGGCAAAGAATAAACTGGGCCCATAAAGGGTAGCTGATTTTTGGATGACATAGCTGTCAGCCCAGAATAGGCATAATCACGAACCTTATAAATTTGTCTTTCTATCCCTATTTATTGCTAGCACTCTTGCTTATTCTCTCATACAACCCATTTATTATAGCCATCTTTAACATATCTTACAGGTTACTAACTTAATTACTGTTGATATTTAACATATCTTGTGAATTCTGCCCGTGTTTTATAAACTACTTGCTTACTTCCTGTCTTAATTAATACTTTTAAAGGGTTTCATCCATCCCATTCATTTTTCTTGTCTTCTAGAGCAGAATCAAATATCCTCAAATAATAGAACAGGCACATTTTACAACATCAATGGTGATACCCTGAAACAAAAACTTCCATATATGTTATCTCTTTTAATATCCCCAGCAGTTGTAGGTACCTATTTGATAGGGAGCTGAACCTAAGTGAAGCCGTGTAACTTGTCCAAAAAATCACAGGGTAGTAAGAGACAGTGGTGGACTCCATATAATTTCTGGTTTTTTTTCATGCTGTTGACATACTGGAAGCTCTAAGGGGGTCCTCAAACATGATGGATATGACTCTAATATGGCCCTTGAATTACACGGAAAATGTGTGCTTACAAACCTGTCTTCATGTTCTCCTGTGAGGTGCCCAAGGAGAGAGATTTTGCCTCACTCAACTCCATATCTGCAGTGCCTTGCAGTGTTTCACACAGAATCATCTCAATAAATGTAATATTCCCTTTTCGAAAATCGCACACTGTCACCTGCCCTATTTTTCCTCCTTTTCTTCTTCCCTTCCTCAATTCCTTCCCCTCTTTCTCCCTTCCTCCTTCCCTCCCAAGGAATCTTAGCCTTTGTTAGATGAGCTTGATGTTCTGCCAGGGATGCGTTTAAATAAGTTCTTTCCCATCTTGTCTTTCCCTGCTCACCATCTTTGTTTGAGACTGTGTTCCAACTGCTCAACATTTGTAGGTGAGAGTGATCTCTAACTGTCAATCAGTTTAAAGGTATTATGACCTGTCTCTTCAACAGTACAAGGAGTGGAAAGTAGTTCTGCTTAATGAGGCAGAACGTCTGAGCTGCTAGTCTAGAAAAGATATCCAAGAAGGATATTCGTGCACCTTGTCAGCTTCTTGGTTTTTACTGTACATGCTTTCTTAGTTCCCTGAGACATAAAAAATGTGCCATTTAAAAGGCATTAGATACATTTCTTTGATTCAGCATGCTTAATGAATCTCGGACATCGTAAAAAGTTGTGAAGCTGACAATTCTTATGCCCCCAGTGTTGGGAATTATTTACTTGGAGCCAGAATTTAGTATAGGATTATAAAAATGTGGGTTAGCCACCAACTAGCAGAGAATAAACTTCCTCTATTTTCTATTTTTTCAAAAGATAAACTGGAAAAATTAGTTTGGGGATGAAAATGTTAGTAGAAGACATTGAAAGACATGATTTCATCTTCATTTTATCTGGTGATCAGTCTGAGAGTAGGAAAGGTAAATGACATGTTCACATTCTTCAGTGGTTTCCCAAGACTCTTCCCCACCCCTATGCTAGTCATCAGTTAACTCATTCAATCAACAAACACTTACTGAGTCCTACTATGGGTCAGGTATGATGAACAGGGCCACATCCCAACACATTCCTCATATTACCTAATATATTTCAAATGCTGCAGTATTTCCACCCAGTTAACATTGCTTTCCTCTGACGCATCCTGTGATTGTGCCTCTTTGTAGACTGTCTCTCTTCTTATCCAGTCCTGCTTGTCTACGTTTTTCCTCCGCTCACTTCCTCCTGGCTTCCCTCTTTCCCTCCCTCCTTTCCTAGAATATTTATTATGTAACTTCTGTGTTCAGGGCACTGGGGAGACAATGGAGATTAAGTGTTCCTGCTTTTTAAGAAGATTTTTATTTATTTATTTAATGGAGGCACTGGGGATTAAATCCAGGACCTCATGCATGCTAAGCATGCATTCCACCGCTGAGCTATATCCACCTCCCCAAGAGGTCTTGCTTTTAAGGAGCTCACAGTGTAAATTGGTATGTCAAGCCAGATATTACAATACAGTGTGATAAAGGTCTTGTTTTACATTTAATTGTATATATTGCCTTCATCTGATCCATGGTAACACCTCAACAGTTTTTTAGAGAACATATCTTTAAAAATAGAATCTGTTTCCAAGTCATCTTTGGATTTTACATAATTCCTCATAGATATTGGATGTGCAATAAATGTTTCCCGAATTAAAGTGGAGAGAATCAAAATGCTGTGCAAATCCTGTAAGACAATAGGTCATCCCTTGCTACTTTAGTTTCTTGCTGCCTTCCCTTTCTGAGTTTTGCTCTTTTTCTTGTGCCGTGATGAAAACAGCCAACTTTTATCACTCACTTATTATTTGCTGAATGCATGGTGCTAAGTGAGATAGATACTATTATCCACAATTTACAGATGAAGGAATTGAGGCACAGAGAGTTAAAGAAATCTGACCAAAATCACGAAGCTATAAAATTGAAGATGGTGAGATTTGGTTCCATAATGTAAGTTCTTGTTTATGATTCTGCATCACACAGTGTGAAAGATAAAGAAGAACAAGTTCAGTGTCAGCTAGCCTTGACCATTTTATATGAACTTGAGTAAATTAATTAATCCTTCTGAGTTTCAGTTTGCTGAGATTTGGGATAGTACTATTAATAAAAATTATTGCCTTGAGGATTACATGAAATAAATTTCCAGCACAAGACTTAGCACCGAAGAAATGCTGACCCCGTTCCTCTACTCCTCTCTCTTCAAAGACCCAGTATTCTTGAGAATAGTACCTACTAAATCCTGTTTCCTGGGGAACCAACATTTTATACGAGGGTGGGAATGTTTTGTCCCTTTAATAGGACTTAGTGAGAGGTGGGTAATATGGGGATGGGGGCATTGCAGAAGGGCTTTGGGTCTCTTAAATCCATGATCATATTCCAGAATTAGAAGGGGACCACCGTAGTCAACTTATGCAGGGTCCTTAGTAGATCTTGGCACCAGAACATGGACGTATTCCTAACAATTATACACAGTAGTTCCTCAGCAGTTGTTCTATGTCCTTAATATATCTTGAGAAGGGTTGAGAGGGTAATAGATGACTCAGCCCTAGCTTCCCTTTTTCCAGCCACAGAATGGCACCCGGTGTGTTCCCTCTTCCCCTCCTTTGATGGGCCCAGAAATCTCAGCGTGCTCATCTTTTTTCTTGGAAGCTACATTCCCTGCAAATCCCTGCCACCTACGCTGTTGCTTGGGTCTGTTCTTGTTTTAGTGCTTTCTTTCCTATTTGCCTCTGTAGGGAAACTCAAAGCCATTCTGGCTTCAAGGAGTTGCTGATGACTGTGGAATGCAAATAATTTTAAACAATGAATACAAACAAAGGAACAAGCTTTCAGACCTCGGAAGGTTCTTGGCTTCCAGACTTGACTCCTTCCTGACGTGAAAGTTGAAATTCCTACTCCTTTTAATTCTAAGTGGTGGAGTCCACCAAACTTCCCCCATTTCCCAGACTCCACCCTTTAATGACACCAAGTTGAATAATGGGAGGAAAGGAAGATAAGAATTGATTTCTTCTAATTTCTAGAAGGCAATATGATCAAAATCCAAGGGATCAAAACATTTTTTTCTTTCTTTGTTTAATGTTTGTTTTTGGCAGTTCTAGTGAGGCTTATAGACCAATCTCAGAATGAAGTTTTTATATGTATCCATTAAAATAGATACAATTACAGAAGATAAAAATTGTACTAAACTAAAGGAATCAAAATGTTAACATGATTCATACCTTTCGGTGTATTGACCTGTCAACAATTTTAGATAGAGTGCACTGGAAAGCAATGACCATATCTTGGTTACCGATGTGAGAACACACTGCTTCATCGTTAGGGGTTGAGTGACTACTAAGGGCAGAGTTTCCCTGTAGGTGGGCCAACATCTGTAGACAGGAAGATGATGATGAAGTGTGATTAGAGGTGAATCCTAAATACTACTGTAATTTCAAATTAGTGGTGTATATAAGTGATATATTTACAAAACTGTAATGTTATGGAAAATATCTGTTATTTCTCTTGGTGACAGATTTGTAAGTATGGCAGATACTATGTTGGTTTATTACTTACATTCACAGTCTAAGAAAATGCTAAATTTCAGTTAGAATTAAATGAAAACAATAAGCATTATGTTTTTGCATCCAAGTCCATGAACCCCCAAAACCTGTTAATAGTCCAATTGGTGGTCATTGGACCCCAAATGAAGACCTGGCTTAGGACTTTTGTCAGCTGTCCTCTCTCCCCTTCTCTTTACTAGGTCACTGTGACCTGCGTCCGGGCCTCCCTCATTGTCACAGAGTTTTGTCTAAATATCTTGGAACGTCACTAATATCAGAATAAATTAACAGCATCTGTAAGAATAAGAAAGCTTATGCTGTCACTTTGGCTTGGGGCTGCAAAATTCAGTGATAAAATTTTGCTTTCCCACCCTTGCCATTTCTTGCATTAAAAAAAAATTATTTAGTGGGAGCATTAAGGGGTGGGGAAAGGAAGATGGCAAATGCAGATGGAGCATAAGGACCATATAGCTCATGGTAGCTTTCCAGATGAACATGAATATGCAGATTTTAGGCATATGATAATCAGAAGGCCTGGAGGTTCTTTTCCCAATCTCCTTATATTTCAGTGTTATTTCCAAAGCACATTCTGATGATCCTAATTAAGTTTTTCTCCCATCTGTGTTAGGATTTCAATTATGATTGTATGTGTATGGATTTATGAACAGAAGGGAATGCCATCTCAATTCATGGATCATCTGATGTCTTTCAATTCAGCAATGACAGACAGGGAGTGTGTTCTAGCCTTAATGTTCAGTGTGTTGTGTTGTCTCTGAAGTTGTGTGACCTGAAGCCACCTGCACACCTCTAGGCCTCGAACTGAATGCATCTTGGATTGCACAAACTGCTGCTCAGTTAACACAGACAAAAGAGTCCATCTCCAAATGACCACACTGGTTATTTTAGGAAGAGTGTGGGGCCCTGAACAAAAGAGGTAACAGTCCTATTCTTTGCATCCACACAGCGTCATCTCCCTGCAGTAGAATGTCTGTTTTGCTTTTTTATCAGTGTGTATCACACCATGTCTTTAGGCTCTGGCTTCTTCCTTTTTGGTTTCTCTCCTAGCACTCTTTCACATGCACCCTGAGACTGAGCCTCACCAAACAATCTGCAGATCCCCAGACACACCAGGTCACTTCTCATTTCTGTACATGTGGTCCCTGAGGGCTAGAATTCACTCGTTCTGCTGTGTTCTGGTAAACCAAAGGTTTTCCTTGAATTGCACCTCATTCAATTAAACCCCTTCAGAAATCTTTTCTTAAAATCTCTGGGAAGAGTCAAGCCCTTTCTTCCATGTATGTTCACGCCACTGGGTTTAATGTTTGTATATTGAGGGCATAATTCACTCAGCACATGTTGATTTATTTCTTTTTCATATTCTTTTTCATTAAAGGTTATTATAAAATATTGAATATAGTTCCCTGTGCTACACAGAATAAATTTGTTTTTAATCTATGTTTATATATGTGATTAACATTTGCAAATCTCAAACTCCCAAATTTATCCCTTTCCACCCCTTTTCTCCGGTGACCATGATATTGTTTACTATGTCTGTGAGTCTGTTTCTTTTGTAGATGAGTTCATTAGTGTCCTCTTTTTCCTTTCTTTCTTTCTTTCTTTCTTTCTTTCTTTCTTTCTTTCTTTCTTTCTTTCTTTCTTTCTTTCTTTCTTTCTTTCTTTCTTTCTTTCTTTCTATTCCACATATGAGTGATATATGGTATTTTTCTTTCTCTTTCTGGCTTACTTCACTTAGAATGACAATCTCCAGGTCTATCCATGCTGTTGCAAATGGCATCATTTTATTCTTTTTTATGACCGAGTAGTATTCAATTGTATAAATATACCAAAACTTCTTTTTTTAAAAAATTTAATTTTATTGAGTTATAGTCAGTTTACAATGTTGTGTCAATTTCCAGTGTAGAGCACAAATTTTTCAGTTATACATGAACATACATATATTCATTGTTGCATTCTTTTTCACTGTGAGCTACCACAGGATCTTGAATATATTTCCCTGTGCTATACAGTATAATCTTGTTTATCTATCCTATATATACCTGTCAGTATCTACAAATTTCGAACTCCCAGTCTGTCCCTTTACCACAACTTCTTTATCTAGTCATTTGTTGATGGACATTTAGGTTGCTTCCCTGTCTTGCTTGTAAATAGTGCTGCTATGAACTTAGGGGTACATGTATCTTTTTGAATTAGACTTCCCTCTGGATATACAGCACATGTTTATTGGAGACCTGCTCATCACAGGCTCAATCTCCAGGCATTGATGAATAAGACAGATGTGGCCCTGCCTTCCCAGGGCTTACAGCTCAATAAACACTCCATGTCACTATATCTTGTTATTTACCAGTTTCCTGCCATCAATTCAAACAAGAAACACAGTCCTCTTTTCCTTAATTTCCCTTCAGACCATTCACAAAACCATTTGTGTTGTAGTAGACTTTATTTATAGAGAGGTTTTTACATCTGGAAATTGAAAATATCATAAAAATCAAGGCTAGACATCTTTATTAAAAGTTCTTCTACCACTTCACCACTGGGAATTGATCACATTTCTCAGTGAGTTCCAGCCTTCTGCGAGGCTGATTCCTCTCTTTGACTCTTCAAGACACAATCCTATCTTAATTTCTTAGAATAGTTTTTCAGAACAATTTAATTTTCTATTCCCTTATTCACTTCCAGGCATACTTTCCAAAACCACAAATTAATTGAGGTACTCTGATGAAAAGGTGTCGTCTGCCCTGGGTGTTACTCTTTAACAATACAGACATAGTCAAAACTCAGAAATTTTAGGTTTCAGTCTCTTATTAATGGTAAGTGGAAAGAACCAGGCTGGAGATATTTTCTTCTCCATTAACATGATTTATGTACCTCAGCCAAACTTTTAGAAGGCAGAAGTATCTACAATCTGGTTTCATTTTAAATAATATTAAACATTCTGCTATGATATAGTGCTATATGTTGATACAGCATTTATGGTTTCTTTAAAGGATTATAACTTTATCTTTATTGAGAGTCAATACTAAAAGATTAACGGACAATGGAAAGATGAGTTTAACTTTGTTATGAGACTGGGGACTGCTAAAACCTGGGGTGGGCCTACTGAGCTAGACTTTAGGTTATTTGCAATAAAATGTCAGTTTTGCAAACCTTTATAAGACAGCCTACATTCCACTTTTTTTCTTGCCATAAATCAGGTTCTTCATAGGTCCCTCCTCTACTTTCTGATTTTATCACAGAAAGTGTCTGTGGCCTGTGGAAGTATTAAGCCAAATCTCCATTATGTTTTCAAATACTTACATGTTTAAAGATAGATTTATTTGCTTAT
Organism: Camelus dromedarius; assembly: GCF_036321535.1. Taxonomy (NCBI): domain Eukaryota; kingdom Metazoa; phylum Chordata; class Mammalia; order Artiodactyla; family Camelidae; genus Camelus; species Camelus dromedarius. Next base: position 55,390,936 of record NC_087447.1, on the reverse strand, counting down.
TTATTTATTTCTGTTTGTTTGTGTTGGCTAATATTTCCATAGCTCTTTGAATGTGGGCTTGTATTAATTTGAATGGAAGAAATCTCTATGTGTTTAGCTTGATTTTAATATTGTTATTGTCACTGTCATTACTACTAATACTTGGTGTATTTCATTTGAGAAAATTTTCATACATTTATTTTATATTATTGTGACAAAAATCTATATGGTATTTTGTATCTTGTTTTGTTCAGTTAATACTTGATCTGCATTTTGAACAGTGCTCAGAATCAGTTTTTTCCAGCTTTACTGAGATCTAATGGAGATATAGCGTTATATAAGTAAAAGGTGTACAATGTATGGATTTGATACGTTTATATATTGCCAAACAGTCACCACCATAGCCTTAGCTAACACCTCCATTCTGTCACATAATTAGTTTTTCTGTGGTGAGAACATTTAAGATCTACCCTCTTAGTAACTTCCAAACGTATCATGCAGTATTATTAGCTGTAGTCACCATGCTGTACATTAGATCCCCAAAACTTTTTCATTTTATAACTGAAAGCTTGTATCCTTTGACCAATATCTATTTTCTCTACCTCTGGCCCCTCATAACCACCACTCCATTTTCTATTTCTCTGAAAATATTGACTATTTTAGATTCCATGTGTAAGTGATATCACACAGTATTAGTCTTTCCATGTCTGGCTTATTTCACTTGGCATAATGCCCTCAAGATTCATCCAGGTTGTCACACATAACAGGATTTCCTTTTTTCCATGGCTATTATAATGGAATGGAATAATAATAGAAAAATAATCTTCCATTGTTTATATATATGACATTTTAATCCATTCATCATTGTGGACACTTAAGTTGTTCCTATTCTTGGCTATCGTGAATAATGTTGCAATAAGATGGGGGTGTAGGTATCTCTTCGAGATCCTGCAAAACCAGATTTTTTAATGATTGAATAATATTTCATTGAGTTGGTATCAGTGTTTACTTTCATTTCCCAGGGCTGAATAAGTTGCTTATTTTTGTGTTTTCACCAGTATAATTAATTCTGTGATTATCTACTTGGATTTGATTTTTTTCTGTATTTTGAATTTATAGATATATAATTGTTGACTGTCAATAAAATTGTTTTTAAGTTCTTGATTTCCAAAGTTTCCCAAAGGTTTGGAATAGCATATAATCCTGCCAACTATATAGAAGAATTTCATTTTATTCATTGATCACCAGCTAGTAATGTGTAAAATCATTAAAGAAACATGCAATATGAAAGATGCTTCCTCATTGTTGCAACAAGGACTTAATTACTATACTATATGGCTTTAATTGGAGTTATATTACTAAATTTATATATATTTGTTTATTAGTTGCTTTTTCTTTTTTGAATTATTTAATTTGTGTCCTCTGATTATTTATTATATTATAGTCTTAGTGGCTTCTTACTTTGTAAGGCTTTTATATTTAATACAGTTATTTCCCTGAATAATAGTTCCTGTAAATATTTCCTGTAATATTTTTTCCTCTTAATCTTTTTGAAATTTGCCATTGACATTCAGGAAATTTTAAATCTTCATGTCATCAAATCTATAGGTCTTTTCTCCTATGCTAGAAGTTAGAAGACTGGGGTAGATGTCTTGACCTCTGAACTTCCAATTTTGTAATTCTTTTGGTTTATGATTTTATCACAGAGAATCAGCTAATACATATTTTCCCTTTTGCTTTAAGATGATGTATCTTTACAAAACAGAAATAGACTCACAGATATAGAAAATAAACTCCTGGTTACCAGGGGGAAAGAGAATGGGAAGAGAAAAATTGGGAGTTCAGGATTTACTAACCACTATGTATAAAATAGATAAACAGCAAATTCATGCTGTATAGCACAAGGAATTATATTCAATAGCTTGTAGTACCTATAATGAAAATGAAAAAGAATATGAAAAGGAATATATATATATGTATCTGTATGACTGACATATGCTGTACACCAGAAATTGACACAACATTGTAAACTGACTATACTTCAACTAAAAAAATAAATAAATAAACTCTGAAAAAAAAAAGGTGGTGTGTCTTAGTGGACACTACCTTTTCATCCATATTTCAGAGCACTAGTTTTTTTTTTTAAACAAAATTTTAATTTTATATTGAGTTAAAATGCTAAGAAGCGTAACCAAATCCCCTGAATAATGGCAAAGATTCAATGTATAATTTAAGAGAATTTTATATAAAAATAATTGAAAAAGTAGCTGTGGTTTGTAATCTTTGTGACCATGTACTTTTATTACTACAGCTAAGGAAACACAGCTAGGTAGTCTGTCTGGATCCAAAGCCTGTGAGCTTCTTCTGTATTTCTTTGCTTTAGTGATCAGAGACCGCTGTTTGCTTCTTTTTTTTTTTTTTTTTTCCTTTTCATCATTGTTATAGTAACACAGATTCAGTAACAATGAAAATTTATTAAGAGCCTATGATGTGCTATAAACGCTTCTAGGTGCTGCTGATACAAATAAATTCTCTTTTGGAGTTTACATTCAGGAGAAATGCATTATATAATAAGGAAGGATGTGATAATTCATCTGAAATCCTCCCCTCTTTGATTTTTTTGAACAAGGAAGCCCATAGAAAATATTGTGGCAGAGAGAAATTGAATTTAAATAAATATGACTGAAAAAAAATCCTTCAATATAGTAGTTAGAAAATCTTGATACTGAGGGGAGAAATCCAAGAAATAAAAAATGCCCCAAAGATTTATCTTTGAACAGACAGAGAAAAATCCATGGACTCTTGAATTTCATTACTTCTCTGGGGCCCGGGAGACTGGCTTGCTGTGGCTTTCACTCTCCTTCTTGGGAGAGAGAAAGATCACAACTACTATATTTTCTAATCAACCCTCCACATTCCAGTAAACAGTTAAGTGCTAATGTGGTTTCTCACCTTCTTCTAGCCTTTGATTAGTTATTAATAAAAACTTCAGTCCACATGTCAGCTCAAGCTTCTAATTCGCGTTCTTCTTAAGATTGCTACACATCAGTGGGGGCGATGGTTTCAGGGTCTGCTAAATAACCTTTTAGTTATTTGGGTTAACCTTTTGGATATCAGTCCTGGGGAAATGTGAGGTAAGGCACCGGGGAGGTGGCAGGGATAGCGCTGGACCAACCAAAGACATGGAGGAGCCTGCTTTCACTGGCTGGGGCAAGGGCTTCCTTCATAGCTCTGTTCTCTCTTTCCTGTCTGTCGACCTTTTAACAAGGTGACCATCTTAGGGGTCTTCAGGATGCATGAAACCAACACTTACTCAGTGCAGATCAAAAGAGAGAGATTAATCAGAAAGCTTCAGGGAAAACTCAATGGTGAAAACACAAATGAGGCGCCCCTGCTTTACAGTTTCTGCTTCTCTTTGTATACCTGTCCTGTTCTCAGGCTTGTTTCTCTTTTCCCCAGCTTTACTGAGGTATAATTTGACAAATAATGTTGTAATGTATTTAAGGTGTACAATGTGATGATTTGATATATGAATACATTGTGAAAGGATTTCCCCTATTGAGTTTCTGCATGTCAGGGTTCACAACAGTTGAAATAAGCTTCCAAACACATGTGTGTCTGTCCAGGAGTATAAATTCCACCCTCCCAAAGTCTTTTTTGATAGCAAGTGGTAGCTGTATGGGTAATACTTACCTAGTGTTTTCTACATGCCAGGCCCTCTTCTAAGTGCTTTAGAAGTGCTATCTCTTTAATCTCATAAATTTATGCTGAAGGTACTATGATCCTCATCTTAGAGTTGAGAGGTTATGTAACTTGTCCAAAGCAGCACACTAGTAATGTTATACAATTGAGATTTGAACTCAGGCAGTCTGGCTCCAGAGTCTATGGTCTTGACAGTCATGCTTTACTGTCTCTCAAGCAGTGCTAACAGAGACTTTTCTTAAACACCGACTGGTGTACCTGGTTCTACTGGTGTACCCTGAAATGTACTCAGGCAGGTGCCAGTCCTGCATGCATTACTGTGGAACTTCACGAAACAGACATTTAACATCAATGCAAATCAACCTGTCTCATCAATCATCCTTTTATTTATAGCAAATTGTTGATTTAGGATTATTCAATACATATTCGTTAAATATTGGTAAGGTAAATTAAAAATAAATTACCAGCTGGAGAACATTTGTGTTTCACCTAGCAGGGAGGGTAAAGAATAGTTTAGAATAAGTCTCTTAGAATGTATCAGTTTGCCATTCCTATGCAATTTCAATGTAATCTTGAATAAATATGGCTTCAGTATAGAACTGAGGCTACATCAACACCCAAGGGGCATCGAATCTACTGAATATTTTTATTTCTGGGTACATGTGTGTATCTACCAAATGAAATTTTGAAGGCAGTATGATGCAGTCTAAAGTAGGTGGACTTTAGAGCCAGACAGATACTCGTTCAAGTCTTAATAAAACCTGTGAGGAATGGACAACTTGCTGTGTGTGTGTCACTGTTCTAAGTGATGACAAAATAGCATGTGTTAAGAGCCCTCATTTAGAATCAGCCAGATTAGGATGGAAATCCTGACTGTACCATGTCCTAGCTTTGTGATTTTGCCTTCGTTTCTTCATCTGGAAAGACAGGTATAATTATTGTTGTAAAGATTAAATAAGAAAATCACCTTTCCACTAGAGGAATAACTATTAGCAGATTATTTAACCTTCCTTGGCTTCCTTCTTTGTAAAGTGGAGATATTAAATCCGGTTTCCTAGGTGACGGTGAGGATTTAATGAGAAAATGTAGGTAATGGTCCTAATGCTTATTAATTCCAACATTGTAGGTGCTCAAATACTTGATTTTTCTCCTTCCTTCCCATTACTGACCTAAGTCAAAATTCTTCAGTTGGTTAAGTGTCTTCTGATGAAATATTCCAGTTACTTCCACAGGAAGCAATATATTTGAATAAATAAGAGTTATTATGAGAATTCAAGAAGATTGAAAAGAAAGGAATCAAAACCACTATAAGACATCACCTCACACCTGTCATAATGGCTATTATAAAAAAGACAACAAATAACAAGCATTGGTAAGGATGTGGAGAAAAGGGAACCCTCATGCACTGTTGGTGGTAATGTAGATTGGTGCAGCTACTACGGAAAACAGTATGGAGGTTTCTTAAAAAATTAAAAATAGAACTACCATATGACCCAACAATTCCATTCCTGGGTATATATCAGAATAAAATGAAAATGTTAATTCAAAAAGATATATACACTTCTGTGTTCCCTGCAGCATTATTTACAATAGCTAAGATAGAGAAGAAACATAAATGTCCATCAACAGATGAATGGATAAAAAAGATGTGGTATATGTATACAATGGACTATACCCAGCCATAAAAAATAATGTGACAGTAAGGATGTACCTAGAAGGTATTATGCTAAGTAAAGTAAGTCAAACAAAGAAAAATACCAGATGAAACAAAACAAGCAAACAAACCAAAAACAGAAACAGACTCAGAGATACAGAGAACAAAGAAGTGGTTGCCAGAAGGGAGGGAGGTAGAGAATGAATAAAATAGGTGAGGGAGATTAAGAGGTACAAACTTCCAGCTATAAAATAAACAAGTCAGGGGGATCTAAGGTACAGCATAGGGAGTATAGTCAATAATATTGTATATCTTTGCATGATTATGGTGACAGATGGTAACTAGACTTATTGTCATGATCGTTTAAAAATGTATAAAAATATTGGAACTTTATGTTGTAATATAATATTGTAAGTCAGTTATATTTCAATTTTAAAAAAAGAAGAAAAAGATGCTTCTCTTTGACAAGGCAAAGCTTTAACAATCCTGAAAATAAGCATCCAGCAACCGGAATAAAAAAAATTATGACAAGTAGAATCTATCCAGGCAGAAAAGAAGGAAAGAAATGTATTCAAAATCACAGAGGTAAGGAAGAGATTAATGACCTGCTTTGGAGGACTGAGTATATAGTTCCATGTCAGTGTTTGTGGGAATGGTAGAAATTGAGGCTTAGAGGCAGTTGGCATGGAGCAGAGGTGGCCTTGTGTGGCATGACATGTTAAGACTTTCTGCTGAAGACTGTGGGGTATCAAAGAAGGGCATTGAGGTGGCACTGGTCCATAGAAGAAAATGTGTACATTTGCAGTGAAGAAAAGGAATAAACCACTGTTAGAATAAATATTACAGCAGTGGAATCTGTGACTGTAACAACTGAAAACAGAAGAGTTTAAGTTTTTGGCCTGAAGTATTGGATACTTGGTGATGCCATTTATTAATTTATGTTTTAATTCAACAGATATTGATTTATCACCTGCCATTGGTCAAGCACTGTTTTAAGCACTGTGGATAAAAAGATGAAAAGGTTATGGACCTTCTAGGGGCTCACAGCTTAGCAGGGAAGACAGAAATCTAGACGAATATTGACATACAGTGTGCTAATGGCAATATATATTTACATACATATATATATTTAGTTATAAGGTAGGATGGGGACGCAGAACAGAACGTGATTTATATTCTTGGGAGTGGCTAGGGAAGTGTGAGAAAGCTGATAATTTTGGGGTGGTGTCTTAAAATGGAAATAGAAAGCCCCAAGTGGACAAGGGGAAAAGTTTATTCCAGGAAAGAGAACAGTATGACAAATGCATGATGTTACCAAGCAACCCCAAGTAGCTCACTGTTACTTAGGCTTAAGTGTTGAGGTGGTTTGGAGATGGGGCTGGTATGTGGTGCTGAGGCAGAAGCCAGTCACCCTAACTCAAGTGACTGTGGTAAAAAGCTCAGACTTTATCAGGCAAATCAGTGGTTCTCCACTGGGGGTGCACAACAGAATGATCTGAAGATTTCAAATACATTTCTTATATGTGGGCTCACCCTATGTCTCTTGAGTTAAAAAGTCCAAAGGTAACTTTCAGTGTGGTCACTGTCAAAGCGCCAGGGACCCCCATCTGATGCAAAGCCACTTTAGGGAGTGGTGGAATCGTTGAAATCGTAAGCCTGTTTCATTGCCACAAAAAGAGTTCTCTTGCTTTTCTATTGTTATGAGTGACCTACACCTGTCTCCTAAAACACAAAGTGGATTGTAATGCTTACTGACGAACTTTATAATAATTAGTTGTCATTTTCCAATCAAATGCACAGAATAAGTGGAATCTGAGGACTGTGGAATAAGCCTCCTTTGTGGATGTAACCTTGTGGGAAGCCTGATAATGTGAAAATGACCACGAATGATTTTTTTCAAAACCACTTTAGTTATGAAAAATCTTCCCAAAGTATATAATTGAATAATTCAACAGATTTTTATGAAAGAATCAGGTACTGAAGCTTGGTACTTGTCTTTTTTTTTTTTTTAAGACATGGAAACCAGTAGATTAAGAATGAAAAAAAAAAGATTAACAGCAAATTACAATTTTGAAAAAGTTGATTAAAAACTTCATCACAAAATTAGACATAGATACATTTTTTCTAATTACATAGGAGGTAAAAAAGAAGGAAATCTTGCAATACACAACAACATGGATAAAGCTATAGTACATTCTACTGAATGAAATAAGCCAGTCACAGCAGGACAAATACTGTATGATTCCAACTTACATGAGGTATCCAAAATTGTCAAAGTCATAGAAGCAGAAAGCAGAATGATGGTTGCCATGGGCTGCAGGGAGAGAGAAATGGGGAATTATTGTTCAAAAGATAGCAGCTTTGAATTATGCAAGATGAATGCGTTCTGGAGATCTGCTGTGCAGTCTCGTACCTGCCGATACAATAGTTAACAACACTGTTACTGTGTACTTAAAAATTTGTTATTCAGGTAGATCTCACGTTCTTACCACAATATAAAAAAAGAGAATTCCTGTATTTTGATTTGGCACTTGTCTTCTTCCTTTCAGTAACCGGTGGGTGAAGTGTCTCCCAGTATTTTGTAGGTAGAGCAAATAAAAGTGGAATCTCTTTTGTTATCAAAATAGATAAGCTATCCAGCTTGAAGACAGGAAATGAGGTGATGATTTCAAGCAGAAAGAGGGATCATCTTCTTTCCGTGAAGAAATGGTAGTGAGAGCATCTGAAATACTTGGGAGATGGGCAGTTCATGCTGTATCCCAGTTTGAGGTTTCAGCATCAAATGTAAAGAGCGCGGTAGGAACGCTTGCATTTCACACCTCAGCTTTGAGTGGCACTGAAGCTAATGCAAGTCAGCATACTGAACAGGGGAGGGAATGAAGATATTGGGAAAGAGAAAAACCAGGCAGCTGAAGAACAAGTTTCTTCTGTTTTCATTGCTTTAGGAACTGCTGGCATTATTCAGAACAAGGGAAATAAAGAGTTACAGAATTGCATGGCTAGAGAAACTAAAAAATTACTCAGTTCTGTTTTCTACCTCACACTTAAATCTGCTGTCCTGAAAACAGTCTTGCTTTTCATTTAAATCCTTAACTTGTAAAATAATATGACTTCTACATAGTACGCACTTAATAAACATGGATTGAATGAATAAACACATCAATCTTCTCCGTACGATAACAGTGGAGTTAGTTTCTCAGCCTTTTCTGGAGGTATAAACCTACCATAGGGAGCCTGCCATATTTGGAAAGTTCTGTTTCAAAGTTTTTCTTCCATTATGGTGGGAAGTATGCATTTTGGACTCCAACAGTCCTAGGTCAGTATCCACTGCTCACCAGTCATAAATTTATTTAACCAATTACTTAACTTATCTAAGCCTCTGTTTCCTCACCTGCAGAATGAAACCTCCACCTGCACTGTCAGGATTAAATGAGATGGTTCACATAAAGTACTTAGGACAGTGCCTGCTGGGTAATAAAAATTTATAAATGTTACCTTATTATTATTGTCAATAACATTATTCTCCCACTATGCAGTCTGCCACTAGTCTTAGCTCCATGGAACAAATCTAATGCATCCTTCACCACAAAGACTTTCAAGTATTTGGAGATGGTTATCATATTCTTTGAGTCAGTAGAGGTGAAGAGAATGAAGTAGATCATTTAAAAAATGAATGTTATGCAATGTGATTTGATATTCTAACACCGTATTTCCCCCTCTTGATATTTATCATATGTCTTGAATATATGTTAATATCTTTCTCTCTTGCATCATAAAACAGTGATCTGATTCTCAAGTAAGAGTAAACATTTATAGTTAAAGGTTGTAAGTAGATTGCTTTCCCTGAAATTTGAACTAATCGTTTTCTCTTATTGTTAAGCCATTTTGTAATAATAACAGTTGTCCATATTCATATTTTCCTGTCTATGCTATGTAATTCCAGTCCAAACCTGAAGGCCTGAGAACCAGGGGAGCCAATGGTATAAGTCCCAGTCTGAATCTGAAGGCATGAGAACCAGGGGTGCTAATGTGCCAGGGCAGGAGAAGACAGATGTTTCAGCTCAAGCAGAGAGCAAATTTGCACTTCCTCCACTTTTTGGTTCTGTTCAGGCCCTCAGTGGATGGATGATGCCAACTCACATTGGTGAGGATGATTTTCTGTACTTAGTCCACCAGTATGAATGCTAATCTCGTCCAGAAACACCGTCACAGACACTTACAGAAATAATGTTTACTAGCTTTCTGGGTATCCCCTTAGCCCAGTCGAGCTGACACATAAAATTAACCATCATAGGTAGGTAACCAGATATAGGGGACAGACAACAAAGGGGTTGTATCAAGAATTGTGGGCAGTGTGTGTGTGTATGCAGTTTTCTACAAATCAATACAAAAAGTACAAATAACTTAATAGAAAAAATGGAATCAGGGAAATGACAATACCACATATTGGAGAGGCTGTGGGGTCACAAACTCTCTTAGATGTGCTATTATGTATGTAAATTGGGTCAACCACTTTGGAAAACAGTTTGATTGTATCTACTGAATTTAAATATTCATGTATCTTATGATCCAGCAAATCCACACTGACATGCAAATACCCAAGGGAAACTCTTACATGTGTACAATAGTAGATCAGCAAGAATGTTTATAGCAGCTTTTTTTCACAATAGCAACAATGAAATAGTTCAAGTCATCATCACTGGGAAAGTAGGAGAATCTATGGTGGTATATTCACCGAATGGACTACTATACAGCAGTCAAAGTGAATGGACTACAGTGACATGCAAAATTCTGGGTGAACATTAGTAAATATATATTAAGTAAAAGAGTAAATCCACAAATATTAGTTATAAGTTGATTATCTCTTTGTAAAATTGAAAACAAATAAAATATTTTTAGGGATACATATAGTTGTAATAAACTTAAAAAAATCAAAGGAATACTAGAACACAATTCATTATGATAATTGTCTTGGGTGGGGCAGGCAGGGAATGTGAGTGGCTGTCAAAGTTGTAGGCTATTGTCAAGATCCTAACTTATTTTGAGAAGGGAGTTCATCAGTTTCTATGATATTATTAGAAAATAAGTGAATAAAAAAGCTATACATGGAGGAATAAGAGTGTGTCATCAGTGTAGGATTATGACTAATCCATTTTTGTTTATCTGTGATCCAAAAATAGAGAAAAAATTATCCCAGGCCATTTGGTTCTAGAGTCTATAGTCTTAACAGATGTGCTATGTTATTTCTTTCCTACTGTTATTACTACATTCTAAAATGAAATAGGTTGCTATAGGTTGTTTAAATATAAACTATGTATCAAATACTGTTTTGAGTTCTGAGGATACAGAAGTAAACAAGATAAACATCCCCCATGGGGCTTACATTTTTCAAATTGCTTGTGACCAAACTAAGTTACTTAGATAAAACAAAGTCCTAATGAGGGGTTTCTGGGAAAAATTTTCTTCCTTTTGTAAAGAACATGCAAGAAGGATGTAGTTATGTTTATTTGGGAAGCTGGAAAATGTAGCAGCATCTTTCAATCATAAGAGAAACTTCCCTGAGGATTAAGCTGACACATTGAGGATGGAAAGAACTTGGGTCCTTAATAATGTTGAGTAACTGAGTTAACTAATCCTGTGGTCACCTTATTTAGGATTTACATTAATGGGTCCATGAGATGATCATTTTCCTTCTTGCTTAAGTCATTTTGAGTTGGACTTTCTATTGCTTTCAACCCAAAGAACCCTAACTGAAAAATAATTTGGTACTAGGAACGGAATGGTCGAAGGAACAGACTCCAAAATTTTGGAATTGTTAGGGATAGCTAGAGAATTAAGATATTCTCAATGTCTGTAAACATCCCCTTAAAGGGATTTAAGTTCTTCCTGAACAGTGATATGAACTCCAAGTATGAAAGGATGTGATATAGCATAAAATTAAGTTTATTGGATGCAGGAAGACCCTACTTTGCATGAATAATATAACTGGTGGCCATAGAGGGCCTCCCTTCAGCATCCTTTGGTAAATAAATAAGGAAGTGTTTGTGTGTTTCTTGTGCTCATATTTTACCAGTCACTAGCTCACTTTGTACTTGGTGCCATGAAAATACAAAAATGAAAAAAAAAGACACAAGGGACATGGCAAGGATCTACAAGTAACTAAGAAAAAGCTAAGTCCCATAACTGGTGCTCTCAAAATGCAAGGGTGATTCTGAAGCATGAGAAATCTCTTTCGGATGGCAAGAGAGAAAAGGCTTAAGATTCCACAGCATTGTCTTCTTCAAGTTAAACCCGTGGGCACGCGCTCTACACCATTACAGTTCTTTCTTCAGAAGCCATCCCTGGGGAGGAAAGGATCGTGCATTTGTAAGTCAAGATCATTCATTTCTGATTCTTAGTAGTTATGCTTTAAATTCACATATTTGTTGTATCACCTTGGAAAATTCACTTTGCTTCTCTAAGCCTTAATGTTCTCATGTAAAATACCTCAAAGGCTGGATATCAAAATGAAGTGCTTGGTCCACGGTAGGTTGGGCAACCTTTACAATTTATTTTCCCTCCATCCTTCTCTAGTTTTATTTGTCTCCTGTACTTTCCTCAATTTTTTGGTCTGGCCTTTTGAAAAATTAAAAAAAAATTTTTTTTCTCTTGAGAAATGTTTATTTACTTAACTTTTTCTTTTTAAATTGAAGAATAGTTGATTCACAATGTTGTGTTAGTTTCTGGTGTACAGCAAACAAAGTGATTCAAATATATATATATATATATATATATTCTTTTTCATTATAGGTTATTATAAGATACTGAATGTATCCTGTGCCATACAGTAGATCCTTGTATCTATTTTATATCTAGTAGTGTGTATCTGCTAACCCCACACTCCTAATTTCTCTCTCCCCTCCCGCCCTTCTGGCCTTTGAGGCATTCAAGGCCACAATATTCCTATTGTTCCTGGTTTTACAGTCAATGTGTCCTGACCTCTGGTGTTTCTCTCTTGGCTTGTTATCTAATTGCAAGCACTTCTGATGCATCCAGTCACAATCAGCTTTGCCTTCGGGTCTTTGCATTTCCCTATTGATTGAAAACATCTCTGAGGACATTCCAACCTGCTAGTTGTCCCCTCAGGTCTAATACGTAGAGAGGGTTATCGCCTCTCCCACTGAATACTTTCTGCTTCTCACTTGTAGTGCCTTCCATCTATGTTGAGCTGGATTTAACGCAAGCTTTTGTTTATTTGTTCCTTTTTTTTTTTTTTTTTTGCATGTTAACCAAAAATTCTCTTTGTTGGGAAAAGATGCTAGGTCTTCTGCTATTGTACATAGGTACATATATAAAATGTATATGTACACATATATAAACACCGTTTCTAACCCAGTATTATATACATTAGACAAATGGATTGTATGATGCCTATATTTATCATTATGGGATGATAGTTAAGGAAATAGGTTCAATTCTGCCCCTCAGACCTACTCTCTGTGTGACCTTATACAAGCTACTTAGCTTCTGTATAAAATTGGAATAATGAGAGCATCTTCTCTAAGAAATTATTTAGAAGGTTATATGGGTTAATTTAAAAACCTGGCAAAGTGAGTGCTTAAAAAGTATTAGCTATTTTTACTCATCTCTGATGCATGGGTAAGTCTAGTAATATGCAATTAAAAAGTTTTACTATAAACAGAGGAGTAAGCATTTATTCAATAAACAACATGTGAAGATCCTGAACAATAATAGTAACAGCCACCATGGCTGATCTACAATCTACCAGGGGCTAGCCTAGGTGCTTTACCTAGATGAACTCAAGTGAGTTGTTTGAAATCCTGAACCACGGTCATAATTAGCTGGGTACAAACAGCTCAAGGCCTAAAGTCCTCGTATAAACTCGGGGTCCACCACTCCCATCGTAGCTAACACTTCCTCTCCCCCCAAAATGTCCGTATCATCATCTGTCTGTTACTAGAAAAAGGAAAGTAAGAATTACTGCGGTTTTAGTCACCTGAAAAAAAGATTTTTGACGAGAGACAAGAAGCGTGATGTAAGCAAGATTTTTATTAGTGAAGTAAAAAAAGTGACACATAGTACACTCCCGAGAATTGGGAGCAGGTCATCCAAGAGAGGAAAAATTGCGCCATTCCCTCGTTTTTCCTGTTTTTATATCATGGTTTCGTGATTGAGTGATTGACTGACAACGTAGTTTCCCTGCCCTCTGGTTGATTGACAGTTCAGGTTCCTTGTGTTCTGGATTGTTCCTTTCCCCTTCCTCTCCCCCTGCCCAGTGCTCATTTCTATCTAAACTACCTAACATGTCCACTCCCATGCTGTCTCTCCCCAACCCAGACTCACAGAGCTCACTTCCTTTTCAAACTTCACATTCTCCCCATGAGAAACTCTTCTAACATCTTTAAATATCCACAGATGTTTTCCATCATCGCTTATGAGATAAACCTGGCGTTCCCTGAGAAAAACACTTTCCTTGGTGTTTTCCTAGTGAGTCGGCCCAGGGACTGACATCCTAAGGGATATGGAAGTGATGCCGGCATCATCTGGCTTCGCAGAGACGCTGTCAGCCGAGGGAGGCTGGATAGGAATTCCAGGTGAGCTGCCCCAACTGCAACACGGCGCAAGGAGCCAACATGGAGCAGAACAGCACTTTATTGCAGTATAAGCGGTTGGCGCAGGCCCTCAGGTGTACGCACTAGTCCTTTTATAATGCTAATGGCGCATGCGTAGTGTTCATAATGCGGAGTCACACTACTGGCGCATGCGTAGTGTTCATAATGCGGGCTCACGCTACTGGCGCATGCGTACATTTACCCCTCACCAGGTGCAAGCTATTGTGAACTCTGGCCTGGGCCCCACGGCCTACCCACTTAAGGCTGCCGACAGGGGCTTCCTGACTCTTACTCCCCTGCTCTTGGGAAAGAAACTGTCCTGTTCTTAGGAGGCAGAGGTAAGTAGAGAGTGCTAGGAGAATCAGAAGATAAGATGGTGATTTAGATGGTGATAATCTTTGGTTGTGGAGTCAGACTTGGAAGGACATCCTAGTCATATTTTCTACTAGCTCTGTGACCTCGGGTCGGGCCAGTTATCCTTTTTTCAGCTTCAGATACGTCATCTATAAAGTTGGGAAAAAATTAATGCTTATTTCTCAGGGATGTTGTTCGGAGCAAACTGACCGCGTCTACTCACAAAGCTAAGGGCTGTGTCGGCATATAAGAAAATTTCTGTGTCAGTCGCAATTATGTTTGTTACTGTTTTACTACTAACATCACTTATTGAGCATCTAAAATAGATCAGATCTGGTGAAAGGTGCTTTCCATATGTTGGTTCATGTCTCCTTTAAATGTGGCATATATTATTTTAAACTTTTTGTTTGTTAGCTTTGCTGTGCAGAAAAATGGGACAGTAGCTAGAAAGAAGTTTTGAAGCTAGAGAGAAATTTTTTTAAATACAGGAGGTATGATAACAAATTTAATGATGATATAAAAATTGATTAGAGAAGGAGAGAAAAAAAAGATGCAAAGGAGAAAAGGATGACTGGGAGAATGCAGTAACATTCGTTGCCAGGCAGTAAGTATTAAGTTGGGGGCTGGAGATCATGAAAACAGGTGAAAGCAATTTTTCCAATTACACGATGTCACTCAGCAAATTCAGCTGTGAGAATGAGAAGGCAGAGAGGTTCGTTCAGGGTTGGGGTGAGTACAACTGAGAGATGTAGGAAAAGAAATTAGGGATACTAATAGATAATAAGCATGGACCGTGGAGCTGGGCTGAGGTCTGCGTGATAGAAGGCTGGTGATGAGATTGAAAGTGGAAGGGTCAGTGGATTGGTGATCACAATGAGGTTGAATAATAATTGATAAGGGGGTGCTACAGCAAATGACCTGGTAGGAGTTTGTAGTTGGTGAGCAGAAAGTTGAATTTACAATTTAAGAGGTGATAGGGTTTCTGGCAATGTCATAGTCAAGACCACATGTAAGGTGAGCGAGATATAAACCTTTGTTGTTGTGAGGCCCTGAGATTGAGGGTTGCAACTGCAACAAAAGCTGATTAATACAGGGGATTATGTGAAGGACCTGGATTTACCCCGTGAAGAAGCCCCTGGTGCTTTAATGAGCGCTGCTCGACAGCCAGTGATCCAGGCAAAACTCCTCTCTGTTTAATGATGTCTCAGTTTCAGGTGTTTCCAATTCTACCAGATACTGGAATTCAAATGCAAAGAATGTCATCCAGGGAGGTCAGGCTTTCTGCTTTGTTAACCAGTTCTCTTCCTTCTGCTTAAACCCGTAGCACTTAGAGATAGACACCGTGGCATGAGTTTCAAGTCAGGTAGACTTAATCAAACACTACCTTTTGCATTTACCAGCTGTTCAACATTGGGCCAGTTTCTCTCTCCAAGCCTCAGTTTTAAATTTATAACAGGCTATCATAAAGCTTAAATGATATAGTTTATCTCCTTCACTTTGTTTAGAGGCAATTTAAGGAAAATATTAAACCAACTGTTGAGTGTCTGTCACTACAGAGAATAAACCCAGATCGCGTGGCTTTGTAGTGAAGAGCCCTTTTGGGTGCTGGGGCTCTGTTTGCTGGGCTGAACATCTCCCTGCGAGAAAGGAAGCTGCAGAACAAGTGCAGTGCTTCGGTAGTGGGAGGCGTTTTCTCACTTCTTTGACTGGAAAACCTGGACCCGGACAGTGGTGCAGATGAGGAATGGTGGTGGGTGTGGTGGGGGGTTACTGCTTTGAGAGGCAGGGGACAAGTCTCAGTGGAACTGAAAGTACTTTTCCTTCCTTTTCCGCTTCCTCACCTACTGTAGTTTTTGGACTAAGAGGAAATAATTGAGTGTTTACGCCATTCCCTTTCCACTTTTTAGTGCCTTTGTTCATGCTGTTCAACTTGCCTGGAATGGCCTTCCCTGCCTGGAAAACTTTCTCCTCTTGGAGCTCACATGTTACCTCTGTGAAGACTTTCTTCACAGAGGTCTTCCTGGGGCAACCCTCTTGTGCATTGGCAGTGTCTCTTCCTGGGCTCCCATTGCTCTCTGTAAACCCTCTTTGACAGCACTTAATGTCTTTCATTAAAAGTTCATCTCTTCCAACAGACCCTGGTGTCCATTAAAGGCAGGGTTATGATCACTGATTCCAGTTTTAGTCCTTACTTCAATTCATATAATACTTAACTATCTTAATTTTTTTATTTGAAATTTAATTTTTTCCAGCTTTGAGATAATTGACATATAGTACTGTATGTCTAATGTATACAATGTGTGATTTGATATGATTATATTTTATAATGTGATTAGCACCTTAGTGTGAGCTAACATGTCCATCATGGATGAACCTTGAGGGTGTTATACTAAGTGAAATAAGTCAGACAGAGAAAGACAAATACTGTATGATATCACTTATATATAGAATCTGAAAAAGCTGAACTTGTAGAAACAGTAGGATGAACTCTGGGGCTGGGTGAAATGGGAAGATGTTGGGTAAGGTCTGACAGGAATTTAAATTTCAATTAACAAGCAATTCCATAAAGGTAGAATTTGGTCGCTTCAACACACCCTATAAACTGGGTTCTTAGCTTGCTTTGATCCTCAAAATGGTTTTCTCAGTGAAGCTGAAGGTTAGCTTCAGGAGGACTGACTTACATTAACCCCATTCATAGAAGATTGATGTATAAATCAGAATGCCCATTTGTTAATTTGTAAGAAATAAAACTGCCACATAATAGAAACTGTATTAACTGGTCAGCTTCTTTTCATACAGAAAATGATTTAGATGAAAAATGGAAATATTACTTAGAAGACTGACACAAGTTGTAAAGAGAACTAAGGGTAGAATTCAGCTACCCTGATACTATTCATTGTTATATTAATTCTCAAACTATCCATTTATTCGACCCATTCATTCCTCAGATATTTGTTGAGTATTTGGTATGTTCAAATCGGGATTCAAAGATAAATAAGATGTAGTTTCTCTTTCCTTAAGGAACATAACAATCTAACAAAGGAAAGTAAAGAGAGTTCTAAAATGACAGACTGACATGGGATAGGTTTTATATTTAACAATGTACAAAGAACAGTGGGTGCCCAAAGATGAGTGATAAACTGCAATGATCGTGGGAAGCTTCATGAAAGAACTACATTTAACCTAGGTTTTGAGGAATAATTGGGAGTTTACTAGTAGGAGAGGTGTGTGTGTGTGTGTTGCAGTATATGTGAAACTCACAGGTATGCTGGAGAATGGGAAATGACAATATTTTGATGTGGTTGCCATAAAGGGATTAAGAATGGGGGTAGGGAGAGCTGCAAGGGACAAGGAAGGAGTCAGAGGCCAGAACATGGAGGGTGTTATACCCTTCTTAAGGTTTGCACATGATCAGGTAGGTGTGAGGTTTTAAGCAGGTGAGCAATATGTTCATATTTATATTTTGGAGCCACATGTTTGAAATCAGTATGGAGTGTAGATTGGAAGAGGGAAAGACAGGAGGCAGAGTGGCCAGTTAGGAAACTGTCAGGTACAAGAGCTAATGAGGCCCTTTGTTAAGACAGTGTCAATGGTCCAAAAAAGAGAGCATAGCTAAGAGTGAGTAGAATAGATCTGAATAGAGCTGCCTTTCTGGATACCGGAGCCCTTTCCAAAATGCTAATGACCCTCAGTCCTGTGGTGCTGTGGGTGGAACTTCGCTGAGTCTGACACAGATGGACAGGGAATGAGGAATCCTGTCTGCCTAGTGGGGAGAGAACACCAGTGTCAAATACTAGATAGGCTGTGAGCCTGAGTAGGGGATGGGAAAAGGACTCTCTTCTCATTCGAAGAGTTCACTCCCACCCACCCCAAACCTCCCCAGTAGAGTTGAAAGAACAAGAACTTGGGAGTTGGACAGACATGAATTAAAATTTTAGTACTACCACTGGTTTTCTGTGTGACCTTGGGGTTAATAATTAAATCCTGTTCAGCCTCAATTTTTCTTGAATGCAAAAGAGGTATAAAAGCTTCTTCCTGGCATGATGCTAAGTGAGAGTCAGAGAAAGACCAATACTGTATCCCACTTATACATAGAATCTAAGAAAAAAAAAATGAACTCATAAATACAGAGTTGGTGGTTGCCCAATGAGGAGGGTAAGGAGTAGACAAAACGGAGCAAGATTGGTTAAAACGTACAAACCTCCAGTTAAACGATAAATAAGTCCTAGGGATGTAACGTGCAGCATAGTGACTATAGTTAACAATACTGTGTTATATATTTGAAAATTGCTAAGAGTAGATCTTAAAATCTCTTATCACAGGAAAAAAAATTGTGACTATGTGCATTGATGGGTGTTAACTAAACTTACTGTGATGATCATTTCACAATATATACATATATCAAATCCTTGTATTGTGTACCTAAAACTAATACAATGTTATGTCAATTATATGTCAATTAAAAAATTCCTCAAAGACTTATTAAAGAGATTAAATTGTATGTAAGTTGCCTGTCAGAGTGGTGGGTCTGTAGTGAGTTCTCAGGAACATTCATTTATTTTTTCTTCCATCAACTTAAACTCAGAACTCTTATGTTTGTCTTTCTTTTAAGTTTTATTCAGCGTCTTACTGAGGACCATAGCCCAGGGACAGCTCTGAGGAACTGCTCTGGAGAGGTAGGGGAGGAGCCAGTATATTTATATGAATTTTTTGGCTAGGAAATACATGCAGTCAAGCATACATCTTGGTAAAATGACTGCTAATCTCAAAGAATAGTTATCTCAGGTTAATGTTTTTAGTGCTTTCCAGTGTATGGGAAGCTGCTAGAATCTGGGTTCATTGAAATTCTTGCTGGGTTAGGCATCACTGTCTAGGGGCCTGTTTATCCAAAGCACGGAGGACCCCATCCTGAGAGACGTGTACGTTTCAGAAGAGTGTTCTTAAGTCTCAACTCCTTGGGCTATTGATTCAGCTTCCTTTTACTTTTGGGTGAAAGTAAGGTGCAGAGTCAAAGCACTCTGGCTGAAGGTGCTGGAGTTTCAGGCTACTGACCACATGCTATTATGATGAAAGCAGAGGGAAAGTGAATTTCCTAGAACTGAATTTCTTAGACTGACCCTGGATATTCCAGACACATACCCTTGGAGAATAGATGTGACTGACTCATTCCGGAGGGCTCCTTCCTGAACATGGGAGAGTCCCACTCCCGGGCGTGCCAGCGGTTTTTTTCTCTTTCCGCTGTGAACTTTACTTACTCTTCTGATAAAAATGCCAGGATGGATACATTTCAAGGAAATGAACAGTTTAAAATGTTGCCTGTTTAAAAATTAAAATTAATTTGCTCTGTGAGTTGTGAGTCTCATTTTAATAGCGACCTGAATAATTCAGGAGCTGTCGAGTTTGTTGAGAGCTTGTGCTCAGCTTTTGGCTGTCTTGCTTGGGAAGCAGCCCGTGCAAAAATGCTTAGCTGGTACAGAATGAATTCTCCTGGGAATCTTAGGGGTATGGTTATGGAAGGTGCAGCTTAGAAGAATTTCAAGAACAAACTGGAAGAGGCTTGCAGACTGATCCCAAGTTACCGGTTTATCTGAGACAGACAAGCTGGCCCAAGATGTGACTGAGGGAGGAGTTCCTACATAGATCACCCGTCTCTGCGTAAACCTTTCCATCTCTTGCGATCCATAGGATAGTGTCTGATCTCCTTAGTGTGAAACCGATGGCCCTCAGTTTTCAGGCTCCTGCCCACTTTTTCAAATTCAACTTCTACACTGCTTCTTTGCAATGTGGACCGTGGGCTCTAGCTACACTGAGCACCTTGTAGTTTCTAGAGGCATCCTGCTAATGTGAACTTCTACACCTTTCACCTTCTGTTTCTTCTGCCTGGAAGACAGTCACCCTTTTCCTCCTATGGAACCATCTTCCCTTGTCCTTCTTTCTTCAGTTTAATTGTCATGGCCTTTGGAAGCTTTTCTTGAATTGTTTTAGGTATTCTGTCTTTACCCAGTGCCTTGTACTTTCCCCTGTCACAGTACTTAATCTTCTGCACAGCCATTGCCTATTTACAGGTCTACTTCTGCCCTCAGAACCAAAGTACCTTGAAGTCGGAAGCTGGTTTCTTCCCCATGGCCCACAGTAGTTCCTCGTCACATGCCTGTTGAATTGACTGCGATTGGATAGACGTGGTACCCTCAACCTCAAGCGTCTCTCGTTCCTCCAGGAAGCAGCACAGTATCTGAAATTCCACTGGGAGAGTTGCTGCTTTTTGGTGAAGCGTTGCTCTTTCTCTGCAAGTGCTCCCAGTAGGTGTAGAGCACACCATGGAATGTCAGACGTGGAAGGGCCTTGGAGACTCTTCAGACCCTCTCTCTGTTTTACAAGAGAGGAAATTAAGGTCCAGAGAGAAGAACTGACTTGCTCAGAATCACACAGCTTATCAGTGATAAATTCAGGATAAAAGCCTGGGTATTGTGACTGGATATTTACTATCTGCTCATCATGTGGTGGTCAAATTCCCCCATGCTATCAATTAAGAGCTCTGGGAGTCTGTGGTAAGGTGATTGGTTAAGAAGAGGAAGATATTATGTAAAAAGAAAGGCAGAGAAGCCCGAAGACCAACTATACAGGTTTTTAATGCAAAGAGCCTTTAGGACCAGACACACCTACCGGCAAACAGGTTGTGTTATAATTTGTCATTTATACGTCAGTCTCAAATGAGAGGTACAAGAGGTCAGGAAACTTGTCTTAGTTTTCTTTGTATTTCTAGTACTTAGTTATATCCTGGCCATGAGTAGGTGCTCAATGAATGTTTCATTCTTGGAAACTGGATATGAGGAAAAACTAGCACATGATTGATCTAATTAAATAATATATTTCATGTTTAATTCTGAATATAAGGGGAAAAGCTGTTCTTTTGGTTCTAAGTGTTTTTCCTTACTTTAATAATGATATTCTTCCCCTATTTATTCATATCTCTACTACTGAGGATTTGAAATTCTCTTACATAACCATTTAGATGCTTCCTTTGTCCTTGTCCTTACAGATCATGAGGAAAATGTTCTGCATATTACTAGTTCATGGTGTGCTTGTGCAGAAACCCCATTTGGGTCCAAAGAGCATTGTCTTCTCTCTGTCACTGAGGCAGTGTCCTAAGAGGGAGCCACAGTACTTGTGGGTTAGATCTTTCCCGTACATCAAAGCCTTCTAACAAACCTTGACAGAATCTTCTCAGAAAGCCTCAATTCAGAAATAGGAAACTAGCAATGCAGATCCATGGGGTGCTTTATTCATTCATTTTTCTTAAAAAAAGTGATCTTAATACAGGGATTTCTTTTTTGGAAAACCTTTTTATTTTAATCAGTTTTCTTTCCTGGAGAACTTGCCCCTGAAAGTTGTTTCCAATTTGTGATGCAGACAGAATGAGAACAAGTAGGGGGAAAAGAGAGCTGCCACACCAAGGATGGATTTGTTCTTCAGCTGGTTGTTCAGTTCCTCTTGAGTCACTGTAGAGAAACACTCACTGTCATCTCTGTTTAGGAAACAGTGCTGTGACTCTAAAACCTCGTTAACCCGAGTACAGTCTAAAATAATGCCTTCTTGTTGGGTATCTCCTAAAGACTTTGGGAAATACCAGGATGACATTTTTTTTTTTTTGGTCGATTAAAAATGTATGTTTTTAAATAAAACTTGTGTAAGACTACAAGTGTCACTAAGTAGTCCATGGCTGCTAAAAACAAAACGAGATACCTATACCATCTTGGGCCACATTAATTTTGATAGTGTTCAAAGTGAAGGAGATTATGGTGCTTTTCAACCCATTCTAAACTGACCGCAACTTAGATCATCGCATTCGTCCCTGGGAGTTAGGATTTTACGAAGGATATACTATATTCTTGAAGGAGCATGTTCAAAGGTAGATCAGGATGATGGGAGGGCTTAGATGGTGGTCACCTAGAAACATTTCAAGAAACTAAAATTGTATACTAATAAATCTTACTCTTTTCTGCCTTTGAAAGAGGCTTTATGGAGGCATCATTTCACCAGCATTCCAAAAGGAACTTGGAGATGGGTTGGTTCCATTCATGCCCATCTCATTCCATGTCTTCTTTATTCCAAAGGTCTTGAAATTCTGCTGAATTCGTCAACCCCTTTAGTGAGGCATCTCTCTGTACTCCTTGTACATCCGGCTTTGCCCTTCAGCTCCACTCAGATGAGGAAACATTTGTGGAATACTTTGTAGAAAATCCTTTATCTAGGTATCTCCAAATAGGTGGAGAGGTGGCATGGTAGAGGTTTGGGTTCTAATTCTGCTACTTGCCAGCTGTGTGATCTTGATGTAATTTAATCTCCATTCCCTTATCTGTGAAATAGACAAAATAATACTTCCTTCTGGGGTGGTGGTTGGGATTAAAAATTGCAGCATAATGAGAATGTGGTTGGTTTGATAAATGTCTAGTTCCCCTTTTCAGTTGGGATGTCTGCTATCTAACAACATTTATAGAATGAGTGAAGAAACTTTTCATGTTCTACCCACTTCTTTCTCTTCAAAATACGTCTTAAAAAAAAACACATTCAGAAAGGATAAAAGCACCATTGCTCTGCTCTGTATACATTTCTGCTACAGGGTCATTTGTCATAGTTGTTTAAAACTCTTCTTACCTACTAAGGCAAATAGCTAAGGTCTATTGGGATTTACCTGCTTTGTGACTAATTCTTATAGCAGCTATGCAAGTTAGGTATAGTATATGACTTTGACTGCTTTAAAGGGGAAGAAATGGGGACTTAGAGAGGTTGAGTGATTCCCCCCGCCCCCCAGGACAAGCACCACTGCAAGGCAGAGCCAGGATTCAAAACTGGGGCGTTGTGTTTGTAAGAGCCATGTTCTTTCTGTAGTAAGATAGAATTGAGTCCTAGGGGAGAGAAACTTTATCTCAAACCTTCTTGTAATCCCATTACCTAGAAGAGTGCCCTGTATGAAGTAGGGGTTCAATAACAGTTTATTTAATTGGGTTGAATTGAACCAAATGATTAATTTATCACAACCCTGTGCTTTCCTGATTATAATTTTAGTTGTGTATCTTAACTTCATTAATAACAACAAAGGCTCATTTCCTAGGACTTATCTGGAATCAGGTCATCTATCTGTTAGAAATATTTTTCCACCTTTCCAAAGTGATTAGAAAAGTTTTACAAAAAATTTTCATTAAATTCATGAGCTGTGTTAAATAGGACTTTCATGTTTTAAAGTTTAAAATTAATTGAGGCAATACCAACAAAGAGTCATGCTGAGAAAATATTAATTGAGACATACTATAATAATGATGATGCTCTTTTTGAGAATCAAGAGCTTTGGAAATAATTTCTTGGAATTTATGGAATCTGATTTATTTTCAAGGAGATTAATATTTCAGGAAGGTACATATCCAAAACCAACTTTAATATTTTCTTTCTATACTGACATACCTCCCATCACTAAATAGATGGTAACCCCATACTTGAATTTCTTCTGTCTCCAAATTTGAAGGTTATCTTTGTGAGGCAGACTGGCCTGGGGAAAATTCACTGACTTTTACATCAAATAGGCCTGAATTTTAATTCTCGCTCTACTTTCTGTAAACCTCTCAGCTGGATATCTTGCAGCAGTCTCCACCCATTTGATCTCTTCCATACATTGCCACAAGAGGGATTTATGTAAACCTCAAGTATAATAATCTCTTTCCCTTTTGCAAAACTTTATTTCTCACCATTTCTGTAAAATGAAGCTCAGAGTTCAGAGACTGATACTCAATAATTCCAGAATTGGATTTTAACCTTTAGTTTAGCATAGTGATTAAAAGGAAGATTTGACATCAATTGGACATGGGATGGTGTCAAGGCTGTTGAGTTTTATTTTTTTCATGTCATCAAAAAATAATCTTTAAACAAAATCGAAGTATAACTGACTTATAATGTTATATTAGTTTCAGGTGTGTAACATATTGATCTGATATTTTTATAGATTATAATTTATTACAGTTATTATAAAATATTGGATATATTCCCTGTGTTGTACATTACATTCTACCTAGTTTGTACCTCTTAATCCCTTTCCCCATCTTGCCCCTCCCCTCTGCCTCTCTTGCCACAGGTAACCACTAATTTGTTCCCTCTGAATCTGTTTCTGTTACATTATATTCATTCTTTTTATTTTTAGATTCTATAAGTGAAAACATACAGTATTTTTCTCTGTTTGGCTTGCTTTACTAAGCATAATACCTATCAGGTCCCTTCATGTTACTGCAAATGACAAAATTTCATTCTTTAGTATGGCTAAGTTAATATTCCATTGTATTTATATACCACAGTTTCCTTATTCATTAATCTGTTGACAGACACTTAAGTTGTTTCCATATCTAGGTGATTGTAAATAATGCTGTTGTGAACATTGGGATGCATATATCTTTTTGAAGTAGTGATGGTACACCCAGGAGTGAAATA
Organism: Camelus dromedarius; assembly: GCF_036321535.1. NCBI lineage: Eukaryota > Metazoa > Chordata > Mammalia > Artiodactyla > Camelidae > Camelus > Camelus dromedarius. Next base: position 55,366,162 of record NC_087447.1, on the reverse strand, counting down.
GATATTGTTTAGTCTCCATGTGTTTGTGTTTTTTTTTTTTTTCTTTCTGTAATTGATTTCTAGTTTAACGCCCTTGTGGTTATTAAAAAAAATACTTGATATAATTTCTATTCTCTTAAATTTATTGACAGTTGTTTTGTGGCCTAGTATGTGAGATATCTTGAATAACTTACCATTTGCACTTAAATAATACGTATTCTGCTGTTTTTGAATGAAATGAAATGTCCTGTAGATATCTATTAAGTCCAATTGGTCTAATGTGTCAGTTAAGGCCATTGATTTTCTGTCTGGATGATTTGTCCATTGATGTAAGAGGGGTGTTAAAATCCCCTAGTATGATTATATTTTTGTTAATTTCTCTATTTATGTCTGTTAATACTGGCTTTATGTATTTGGGTGCCCCTGTATTAGGTGATTGTATATTTATAAATGTTATATCCTCCTCTCATATTGACCCCCTTCATCATTATATAATGCCCTTCTTTGTCTTTTATTATGGACTTTGTTTAAAATCTATTTTGACTGATATGAGTAGTATTGCCAGCTTTCTTTTCATTTTCATCTGCGTGGATTGTTTTTCCCCATCTCCTCACTTTTAGTCTGGGTGGGTTTTTAGCCCTGAAGTGAGTCTCTTGTAGGCAGCATATACATGGGTCTTGCTTATTTAATCCAATTAGCAATTCTGTGTCTTTTGATTGGAACATTTACTCCGTTGATACTTAAAGTGTTACTGATAGGTATGAACTTATGGCCATTTTGTTACTTGTTTCCTGGTTGTTTTTGTAGTTCTCCTCTGTTCTTCTAGTCTCTTCACTTGTGGTTTGATGATTTCCTTTAGTATTAAATTTGTGTCCCTTTCTTTCTAGTTCTTGTCTATCTAGTGTAGGTTTTTGATTTGTGGTTACCATGGAGTTTATATATGTTGACCTATAACTATATCTACTTGTTTTAAACTAATAGTCATTTAAGTTCAAACACATTCTAAAAGCTTAAGTTATTTACTCCCCTCTCCCACATTTTGTGGCCTGTTCTCTCCGGTAGGATCTGGTGGCTTGTTCTCTCCGGTAGGATCTGGTGATTTTCCTACCCCCTTGCTAAATAACTCCACCCTTTAAACTGGTTCTGAGGATGCTCCTGGTTGACTTTGTTGAAGCATCCTCTTCTGTAGCCCTTATATAGGGTTGCTTTGCTTTGGCCACAACATACTCCGTGGTCCAAGCGGGAAACTTACGGATTCCACGCAACAATGGAGTTGGGGGAGCTTTGGAAATGCTGATTCAGGCTCTCCTCCGTCTGAAATGATGGTGTGACCTCCGTGTTGCTAAGGGACTGCCTTGTGTGTTGCCTCTCACAACTGTCCTCAGATTTCAAATGGGGAGCAGAGCACAGCTCGTATCTCCTGCCCCTGAGATGCTGGCTTTTTGACATGCTGTCTTCCTGCTTCTCCTTCCTTTTAAACAGAAATTCCACACCCTCCTCCCATACCAGATGGAGTGGGCTTTTTCTTTTTCCTTTGGGTTTGAGGAAATGCCTCTGAGGTTCTGGCTTCCTCTTTTGCTAGCTGTTACCAGTGGAAGGGGCTTTTGCTCTACATGATGGGAAAGTAACTGTGATTTGACTTGATCAGCTTCATTCTTGTTAGAGGGAATACAGAGCAACTAAGAACCAGGAATTACCTGTGTTTGGTATAGAGTTCAGGGTAACATAAGTGGACAGAAAATTTTGGTTGCTATTAGCTTTTCTCCACGCTGACCTTTCAGTTCACTTCCCGCTCCTTCTTTGCACACTACATACAGTAAGTCTTTTCTGCATGAGTCTGTATTCCATTTCATTTTACACTTTCAATAAAGATGGTTTCTTAAACAGACCACAGAAAGAATTTGATTTTTATACTCTTCTAAGGATAGGAAGCAAATTTAAAAGCAGGAAATACCAACTTTTGAGACAATGATAATATTAAAAATATCTAAATTTTTTTTTAAAAAAGACTTTATATGCTCCAGAAGCTTTATATTTATTATCTCATTTAGTTCTTGCAATGGTCCTCTGAGGCAGGTGCTACTCCCATTTCAATTTTGGGTATAATTTATGGAGGTTAATTTATGGTCACAAGTGTAGGAAATAATAGGACCAGGATTAGAACCCAGCTTTTCTGATGGCAAAGTTCATGCTTTTGACTCTGTGATTTGCTAGTTCCCATGTGTCCTGACTTCATTTAGGATATATGCTCACTCAGTAATCTGCGTACTGTCTTGACTTTTTCCCACCTGTGTCCTCAGAGCTCTACACGTAGACCTCCACTAACTGTCCTTAAAAGCTCTTGATAGTCCTTCATAAATGTGACTTTAATTTGTAACTCCGCTTTGAATACCATCCTCTCTATCCTCAGCACCAGCCTATATCTAGTTCATTTCTAGTTTTCTTTAGATCCCCACTTCTTCCCAAGTTGCAGTTAATATTTGCCCTCAGACCCTAGATATGTTCATCTGTACCTCAGTCAGGGCATATAACCCACCCTGTCTGCTGTAAGGGGCATCTAGGTGTGCGTCTGTCTCTTTAAATTGAATGAGGGTTTTGGGGTGCAAGGGTAGCGTCTTCCTTCACTGTTGAAATGGATGGAATAAAAAATAAGAGACATGGATTTTGAGTCATCTGCATGTAATTTACCCTAAAGCTGTAGGCCTTGAGGGAGAGAGTGGGGAGAGGTAAGAGGAGAAGAGGGGGTTTGTGACAGAGCGATAGGGGTTCCAGGACGAACGGTGCACTTTTGAGCCAGAGGTCCGTGTTCTATGTTACACTGTGTAAATATCATTTTTCTGTGATTATAGTTCATTTTTAGTTAAATGTTGCTTAAATATGCCTCTTAGTCACAGGGCTGGGACATGAAAACGGAAACAGTGCCCTGTGAGGCCAGCAGGGAGTGGCAGTTGTCATTAGGGAGAAACTGAGAAGAAAGAGCTATCTGGCAGATTGTGAGAGGAGAGGCATTTTCCAACTTTCTCTATTCTTCTGGAAATCTTCTCTTTGGAACCAGACTCAAAGGACCTGGATATTATTCTGTGAAAGGAGAGCTAAGATTTCCTTTTAGCTGTACTCAAAATGGATCACATCTCGTCTGCAATATCTATCAGTGCTTCCCCATTATTCTAACGTGAAAGCCCCCGTTCCTCAGCTTGGTGTACGGGCTTCTCAGTCTCACCCCTGCCACCCTTTCAGTCTCATCTATGCTACTCCTTTTCTCACTCTTTATGCTCCTTTTGCATTGGAATGTTTCTTTGGGAAGTCTGTGCTGTGCTGTGTCTTCTCCGGACTCTGCTCTGATTGTTGCATGCTGTTCCAGCTATTCCATTTATCTGGAATGTTCCTCCCACTCCTCCTTTTACTCGGCTGGTTCCACGCTTTCTACCGGTTTTATCTTAGACATGACCACATCTGCTTAATCAAGGAAGCCTTTTCTGACGCCCTGGAAGAGGGTCAGGTCTACCTGCTGAATACTCCAAGGTACCCTATAAATCCCTATGAAAGCACTGCACACACTTTAATTGTTTGTTAAATGCTTGTCTTCCCATTATGTCTTAAGACATAGAATGGGTCGGTGTCTGCCTCTGTGTTCTGCCCAAGGACCAAGCACAACTCCTGAAACTAGAAAGTACTCAGTACATATTTTGAATTAAAAAACAGACAAACAGACATATGAATGAATGAACTTCTCATTAAGCCAGTCCTATCTATCAGGCACTGTCCTTTGTATCAGGATCAGAATTCCTTCCTGGCTTAGGTTCAAATGTTAGTTCCCAAACAGAGGACAAGCGATACTATCCCAATTAGATGGGGAAACAGACGGAGGAAAGTTAAGTGATGTCTTTAAGCTTTCATGGCTAGTAAAGTCACACTGGGAAGCAAGGTCTGGGCTGGGAAGTAACTCTGAGAGCAAATTGCCTTACCTGCTTATACACTTGATGACACATTCTCCTCTTCCACCAGAGGGTGTGGTTCCCATTCCCTGGAACCTGGAGCTGCTCTTTCCACCCCCAGGGGCTGCTCAGGAGGTCCTGTGGGCTGGAGTACACCTGCAGGAGGGCTACAAGCCAAACTGCAGGGCAGATTCAAGAAAGGACTTCTGAAATTTTCTGTAATTTCTCTGTCTCCATGCCTTTGCCCGTGCTGTTCCTTCTCCCTGAAATGCCTTCCCTCTCTTCTCAGACCCTGATACTCTGTATCCCCATGGTCTGCCCTTCTTGCCTGCCTCATCATACCATCCTTACCATGTGCTATTATGTTTGTTACTTTCATGCTTATCCTTTACAGTTGAGAGACTGACGAAATGAAGACACATCTTGATCTTAAGGATTCACAGTCAGCTCAAGGCTCTTTCAAAGTAAAACAGGCATGCTAACCATTAGTTAAAGTGCAATATGATAAATGCTTCAATAGAAATATACCAGTAGTATAGTGTGATCTAGTGGGTGTTAAGCACATAAGCTCTGGAGTCTGACAGCCTGGATTCCAATCGTGATTTTACCCCTAATTACCTGTGAGGTTTCAGGTAATTAAATAATATTCCCAAGTTATATTTTCCCCATCTGTAGGATGGGAATAAAAATAATATATACTTCATAGTGCGTGTTGAGAAGACTAATCATTCATGAGACTAGCTTATGGGAGATGCTTAGCACTGTAGCTGGAGCATGGTGGATGCTCAGTAGATGTTAGTGTTGCTGATAATAATGTGGAGAGCTGAGCTCCAAAAGGCTGGAGTGGAGGAATGACATGACTAGGAAAAACTTCATAAGGAAGCAGATGCTTAAGTTAATGCTCTTTGAATGATGTGAAATTTTCCAGACAAAAATGATATGGTTGTGAAGGGTGTGAGGAGGTCCAGGCAGAAGAAATGGCAAGTAGCTAGGGCAGAGAACTAGGACAGAGCTTGACAGTTTGGGAAGTTTGAAGTTAAATTTTGACATGGCTAGAACAGAAGGTGCCCTACCTTTACTGCTTCAATTTTTCCCTTCTCTCCCATATGCAATCTCAAGAAGAGTCTTGTTAAGAGATTAATACTTGATTTAGTAAATAGTAGGGAGTTATTTGAGTTTTCAGTCAGATAGTGTCATAGTCAGATCATTGTCTTAGAAACAAATCATTCTGGGGTTGGGGCCCTGGAGTGTTGAAGGCCTGGATTCTGGAATTGGCAATGCTGATGGCTCAGGAGGGATAAAGTGGAATTGGCAAGGCTGATGGATTGATGAGATATGGGGTTGAGGGAGAGAGGAGGACACCCACATTACTCATCACAGTAACCTGGATTTCAAAGAGGCAGAGTCTAACAGAGCTCATGCATTTTGCAGAACCTTTAAAAGCCACTAGGACAGGCTGTCAGGAGCATTTGCATTTGAGGATGAAATAGTACAGATAAAATTTGAGTTTTGTATTAAACAATCTAGTCAGCTGTAACTCAGAGCCTGTCAAAGTCCATTTTCATATTTTGCTGTGATGGTTGGTGGGGAAAATCACCCAGGAAACACCTCAAAGTACTTACTCCATCAAAAGTAAGAGTGACAAGAGAGCAATCAAGATGCTATTTCAGTGTGTATTTACACCCACACAGCACTCTTCCATGGGTGTACACACACACACACACACACACACACACACACACACACACACACACACACTTTAGCAAAGGGTCAGTAGTTCAACAGGGTCTGTAGCCTCAGTTAATGAATCCCTCATATCTATATAGTGTTTTTTAGTTCAGACAGCACAGTTCTGTCTTTTTCCTAGTGATTCTCACATCCACTGTGAGAGAGACAGGCAGAGGTCTGTCTTGCAGGTGGGGAGATTGGACGAATCTTTTAGCCTCACTGAGAGTCAGTGTGCAGAGCTAATGAGTGGGTGGATTGGCTCTCGCACAAAGTTCTCTGTCCCCGGGGCTGAAGGTGGAATCACGACTTTGGAGGACATGTCTAGAACTCTCCACTATTGGACAGTGTCAGCAGTTTCTCAACCTGTTATTCACCATGTAGTTAAAGTAAATGGTTCTTTTAAAACATTTCTTTACATTGATTGGAATCTACTATATATGGATATATCTATATATGCCTTAAAGTTTATATAGCATAATATTTGTAAGATCATTTTTGGTTGGAAGTGACAAGAACTGAACTTGAACTTCATAAAAAAAAATAAGAGCGTGCAGTGTTCCATGTAACTAGGTAGTCCAAGGTGGTTACTGTTCCCTTTAACCTTGGTTAGATCCAGGGGATTCTAATAATTTTTTTCTCTTCTTCCCTTCTTCTGGTCATCCCTTCATCCTTCTTTTCTTCCATTGCTTATTTTATTCCTATATTTCTGTTTTTTGTTCTGCATTGGCTATATTTCCAGGCAAAGTCTTTTATTGGTTGTGAAGATAGTTTTGGAAGTTTGAAATTTATATGGCCCTTATTGTCTAAATCTCAGCAATAATCTCAGCCATCTCCTAGCATCCGTATCAGTAGTCTACAAAACGTTGATTGGTCTTGCTCGGGTCTTGTGCCCTCTTGTAAGCAAACCAGTTTGAATAGGGTACTCTGATTTGACAGCTGGGGTCAGGAGCCTAATGCTGTGGTAATGGAAGCACCTCCCCCTCTAATGCCCCACTCTCACCAAGGCTGTATGGGATGGGAGAGTGCTGTTCCTCAAAGAGAATGTAGGTGCTGTTATCAAGAAACAGGAGACGAATAAAGAATTCTGCACAGAACACACTCAAGAGATATTACACTGTACCCAAAGGCACACAGCTAGTTAATGTCCAAGAAGGGTTTAGAATCCAAACTGAGAGGTGCAAATAATTTTTCCATCAAACCCTTCTCCTTGGTTATCTGTTTCGTTTTAGTTCTCTTTGTGCTGTGCAGTTATGTAATACTTTACCACTTAGCATTGCACGAATTGAGCCCTCCCTATGTGCCGGCCTCATGTAGATGACCTTTAATTCTTACAACAGTCTTAATGAGCAGACACTGTTACCCTTGATGATGTTGCGAGAGGTGACTTAACTTAGGGTCACACAGCTAGTAAGTGGCCCAGCCTCTGTCTTTCTAATTGGAGAATCCCACACACTTTCCAAGACCGGATGCTACCTTTGAGGACTGGCTTCTTGGGTCTTTAGGGATTATAGATAAAAATTTGGAAAAGAAAGGTGAAGAACTAGATGGGGCTAGACAGGAAAAGGCTGGACTAAAGTAGTCAAGAAAGTGTTGACTGCAGGTGCATTTGGATTCCCTGTCAGCGAGAACAAGTATGTTAATAGAATTCTTTGGTATGATGGCATAAATATATGGTCCACTGGCAACATCCTCTGTTTCAAGTTTAAAGTAAATTTATGAAGCTTAAATCGTGCCTATGAAAAGATGCTCAACATCTCTAATTAGGAAAATGCAAATCAAAACCACAGTGAGATACCACCTCACATCTGTCAGAATGGCTATCATCAAAAAGAACGCAAATCACAAACATTGGTGAGGATGTGGAGAAAAGGGAACCCTTGTACACTGTGGGTGGGAATGTAAATTGGTGCAGCCACTGAGGAAAACAGTATGGAGGTTTCTCAAAAAAACTAAAACTAGAACTACCATATAGTTTGTGCAAGAGGAAAGACAGGCCGAGTGACATATGGGGAAACATAGAATACACTGCCTTGTATTCTTGCAGAGCAGGAGGCCACAGGAGTATTGAGTTTCGGAATGAGAAAACGAAATCAATTGGATCTCTTCTAACTAAAAAGCTTCTTGTGCCACCCAAAGGAAAGTTGGCAAATCCTACACTCAGAATGTAATTTTATTTCCAGAATGGATTATTTATGACAGCAGGTAAAATGCTTTACTCCATGTGGCCACTGTTCGAAGCCCAGGACACACAAACAGTGCCTCCACTTCAGGTAGTCCCCTGGTGAGGTATGAAACGGGCGATGTACAGAATGAAATATTCGCAATTCTTAGGAAACATGGCTCCCTGATACACCACATTGCCCTGAGGATGAAGAAGAAAATGAACACAGGTAGTCAGAAGATAGATGAAAGTGGCTTCAACTCAATTTTTTTTATAGTCAGGATGAAAAGCTTTTTGTTTACATTAGACTATATTTTTCATTTTGAAACCTGAGAACTAAAACCTTGAAAAGAAGAAAAGGCACCTATGATGCTTGCACATTGTCATACCACTTTTAGCGTTTTGGTTTGTATGCTTCCAATCTTTCTAGGCTTGTCTCCATGTATAATTGTCATCTTATATACAATTTCATGCACTGAACTTTCCAATGAAAATATCTTAAGCACTTTCTACATTATGTCGTTTTCCAAAAAGGAGTTATTAATGATTCCTGATACTTACCGAATGGATAGATCATAATTCATAACCTTTTCCTACCATGGGACGTGGAAATTGTTGTGAATGGTATTAAATTTTATTAAAACTTCAGCGTCTCTTACAGTGGTATATCTTTTAATCAGTTAATATAATTAATGACATGAATGCATTTCCTGATTTTTAAACTATGCTTAAATCCCTGATACAGATTCTACTTTGTTGTGATGTATTCTGAATTCCCTTTGCCACAATTCTACTGGGGATTTTTAAATCCATATTCATAAAAATGGTCAACTTAAGCAGACCCACCAAGGCAACCTGTCTTGTCAGATCTGGTTTTGGATCATCCACTTCCTCATCTTATGAACTTGAACAAAATATTTAGCCTTTCTTTTTATCTGTTCTTTTACTTCCTTTTAGTTTGGTTGTATATTTTGCAGTCAGCACTCAAGGGGTGTGATGCTTATGGGATAAGGCACTCAGTTCTGAAAGGTAGGCATTGAGTAGGTCAAAGCTATTGTCAAGTTAGGTAGACCTACACTGTATTTAAAATTGTAATGACATTTTCCTTTATTACCCTATGTTTTAAATAATCAGTCTTTCAGAATTGGCAGAATGAGACTCCTGTGAATTGCGGCAGAAGTATGAGAAGTCAGAGGCAAACTGTGACCAGTGTGGTGTAATCGGGTGGCCCCTGCAGCCTCATGTGCTGGATAGGAGGGGTTACTAGTCCTGTCCACCTGGACAAAAGCCACACGCACAGGTGACTGTTACGTGCAGTCTCTGCTTAGGGAAACGTGGTTGTAGTGGAAAGAGATTCATAGACTTTCGGTCACACTGGTTACGAAGCCTGTCATTCGTTGATCGTAGGAAAATTTCATAAGTTTTCTGGGCCTCAGTTTTATTACCTGTAATAAAGGTTTAAAACCCCTATGGGGTAACAAAGTGTCCTTCATGTAGTAAGTGCTCAATAAAATGGCAACCCTTTTTTATTATGACTATTTCCCTGATGATATTACTTCCCAATACATGTTAATATTTCTGTGGTTGAGATGCATCTCAAAATTAAGATAAACGATTCTGCCAGTGGCCCAGCAGAAGAGGGTTACTGGTCTGGTAACGCTGCCCGAGACAGATGAACTTGTCTATTCATAGAGGTTATTTAATCACTTTAATGTTAATTCAGTTGACTGTATCAGTATCAATACAGTGGGGTCATATTTTTAGCTTTAATTTGGATCCTAATTATTGATTTAAATGCCTTCAAAAAACTGCATTATGATGAAGCATTAAAATTAAAAAATGCATATCTCATGCTTCTAGAAGAATGATTGACACATGCCAGTCAACGCAATGAAAGGAAATAGAAACTGCCAAATTCCTCAGAATAGATCATAAGAATCTTAAAGTGAGAAGCTGGAGTGTCAGTTTGTGTTTGAAGGACTGGAATTTCAGTGGCGAACAGCTCTTTCTTTCTCAAAAGCTGTTGGCTGACTTTCAAGATAAGCTGGCTAACTTTCAAGATACTTCCTTGAGTTAAGAAAAAGAATAAAGTTATGAGAGCTATGCAAATGAAACATCAATATTCTCTTTTGCACCTGAAAATAACACTGTTAATCAAGATTTGAAAAGGCCCCTGTCATGAGCATAGTTTATGCAAAGTCCAACAGTTAGGCTTCAAACTTGATCAGGCTACTGAAGAAAAGAGTATGCATGAATAGAGATGATTGTTAAACCTAAAAAGGTGAATATTGGTGTTTCTTCCCCCATTCCAAAGCTGTAATAAAATGATGTGGTTACAGTGGACAACATATTAGATCCTAGTATGCTGTGACAGTGTGTGATGTTGTAATTTATAATAAATACATACTGATCTTCCTCCCGTTTTGCTGCATAGGACTCCAGAAACCCTTAGAATTTCTTAAGTGATAAAGATGTCTTTTGTTATGTTAATGAGGTGAGTTTTGGACTGCCTATAAATCACCTAAGGATGGGGGAGCTGGTTTCCTGGAGAACCAACCACATGATTAGAAGTTGGACCTTTCGGCCCCATTCCCCTGACCAATGGCTGATGATTTAATCAGTCTTGCTTATGTAATGAATCCTTCATAAATACCCAAAAGGACAGGGTTTGGAGAGCTTCTGGGTTGGGGAACACATGGAAACTTTTGGGAGAATGGTGCTCAGAGAGGGCATGAGAGAAAGCCCCCATCCCTTGCCCTCAGCATCTTTTGATTTGACTGTTCCTGAGCTTTATCCTTTTATGATAAACTGTTGAGTAGTTTCTTGAGTTCTGTGAGCTGCTCTAGTAAATTAATTGAACCCAGGTTGAGGGAAACCTCTGATCTGTAGCCAGTTGGTGAGAAGCACAGGTAACAATTTGGGCTTGCTACTGACATCTGAAGTGTATGTAGAGGGGTGGAGGGGGAGCAGTCTTGTGGGATTCAGCCCTCAACTTGTGGAATCTGATGCTATTTCCAGGTAGACAGTGTCAGAATTAACCTGAATTATAGGACATCCAGCTGGTATCCTGAGCATTGCTTGTTCTTAATGGAAACTGCACCCTCTGCCAAGACACAGTGGAATTGATGATCGGAACACCTATATCCAGTGTAATAGCTGATTACCTTAGCATGTGTACGTGGACTCCTATGACAGGCTGGACTAATTCTGCTGAGTAGCAATGTGCTGTTTTATGCGTCATTGTAGGTCTGGGTTTTGTTCACATAGGAAGGCTTGGTTTTTTGTTATCTCTTTAAAGCAGGAAAAAAAAATAACAGGTAGAGTTACTCATGCTAGCAAGCACTACAAATTTAAGTGAGCTATTTGATCCTTTTGGGTTTTTGTAGAGTTGCAAAGATGTAGGTGATGTTAACATAAAGCTTAAATAGTAATAAATGTTTACATTGTTTAATGCCCTGCCTCTTCGGAAATGCCAGTTACACACACAACGCATAGTGCAATCCTATTCAGAAACCACAGGCACCTTAAAGAGCTCTGGCTGTCAGCTGCAACTTTAAAAATCCCTGAGGAGGGCTTTCTATCTGAATTTTAAGAAGAGTCTGACCATACTTGCAAAGCATGGACTAAAATGTAAGTGGAAATCACCATTAAAACAAAACAGAGTCTGAGGAATCCGGCATAAACATCCGCTCCTTATTGTATTCCATAGCACCTATGGGCATGGAAACATTAGCTGTTAAGAGTAAGAGTTAATGTTGTTTGTTTTTTAAATTTTGTGACCTAGTCAATGCTCCGACCAGAGAGGGACTGGATACAGATGTTGGGTCCATTCCCATGAGGGATGTCTCCTTAATAACCTCTGTTGGAATCCATTATTTTGAGACTTTACACAAATAGCCTAAGTATTTGCTAGAAGACGTTAACACATGCTGAAATGAATTGTGTTAAGTATGCTTATAGTTTAAATAAGCATAATTGTAAGTTCACGGTTCTCTGTAAAACTAGAAAAAATGTAAAGGATTATCTGTAATGTTCTCTCTCATTCTTCATACTGGTTTAGGCTAGCCCTTAGGGCTGGGTTAGTATTTTCTTTTTTTCCTGGTATGCCATCTCTGCCTTCGTTATGTTCTTCACTTCTAACTTACATATATTGACTGTAGTTGCCCATACCAGGCAACTGGCCTGCCCACATTTTATGCAGTGATAACTGTACTAAAGGATGTCTTATCTCTTTGAGAGTCATGGAGTATGGGGTGAAGAATAGCAGATTTTGAGTCAGATAGACCTACGTTTTAATCTCGTTTCTGTCATATAGTTCCCGTGCAATGCTTAAGCTTTGAAAGCCTTAGTTTTCCCATCTGTGAAATGGGATTAACAACATCTGCCTTATGGATTTTCTGTGACTATTAAAGTAAATAATACATTTAAAGGCACACTGCCTGACACATACTAGGCCCCAAATAAAAGCCAGCTTCCCTTTCATTTCATCATTCTTTTCTTCTCAGCCTATAATAGATCAAAGTTCATTCTCTAGAGCAAGAGTTCTCAGAGTGTGGTCCCCAGACCGCATCATCATTAGTACAGACCTCAGCATCACCTAGGGGCTTGTTAGAAATGCACATTCTTGGGCTCCATCACAAACAACTGCATCAGAAATTTTCAGGGTGGAACCAAGTAATCTGTGAATTCATCCAGGTTATTCTAGTTCACGACAAATTTTGAGAACAACTGCCCTAAAGTATAGGCTTCCTGTTTAGAGTCCAACAATTTGTTTCTATTTTGTCGTCTCTGAAAAAATGTATACGTTGCACAAGTGACAAAAGTCCGGCTCTCTGGTATAATGCCCGGGTATGCCCTCTGTTCGTGGTTTTGTCCTGGAGGGAGATGAGATTAAGAGGATAAGGACTGATAATTGTGACTGACTCCAAGATGGAAAACCAGCACCAAATGAAGCCTCTTTGTTTTATTCCTTCTGCAATGCTTGGACCACCCTGCCTTTCTTGACTTTGTCAGATTTTATAATTTCTACTAATCTAATGGATAGGAAATGGTATATATTTCTGGGTTTTATTTTCATTTTCCTGATTCTAATGTTGATTGCTTGTTTAACTGTTGATTGGCCAGTTGCTTACACTTCTGTGAAATACTGGTTATGTTTGTTAGTCATTTTCCTATAAGACTGCTTAGCTTTTTCTTTTTTTCAGCCTTATTGAGATATAATTGATACATAAAGTTATGTAAGTTTAAGGTGTACAACATGTTGATATAGTTACATATGGCAAGTGGTTACCACCAAAACATGAGCTAACATCTCCATCACATTGCATGAGTACATTTCTCTTCTGTGGTGAGAACAATTAAGATCTACTCTGAGCAACTTTGGAGTATATAATACACTACTATGGCTATAATCGCCATGCTATACTGGCTATAATCGCCATGCTATACTTTGGACCCCCAGAACTTTTTCATCTTATAACTGGAAGTTTGTACCCTTTGACCAGTATCTCCTCATTTCCCCCACCCTCAACCACTACTCTACTATTTCTAGGAGTTCAGCTTTTTAAGATTCCACATGTAAGTGATAACATACACTCTTTGCCTTTCTCTCTCTGACATTTCACTTATCATAATGCCCTCAAGGTCCATTTGTCACAAATGGCAGAGTTTCCTTCTTTCTCAAGGCTGAATAATATTCCATTATCTCTACATGTCACAAATATACCTGATTTCATTGAATTGTCTTCCTGTGTTTTCTTGTAGCTCACAGAGTTTCATTAAAATAGCCATTTTGAGTTCTTTATCAGGTAAATTGTGGGTCTCCTTGCCTTTGGGTTCAGCTACTAGGTAGTTACTGTGACCCTTTGGTATCAAATTTCCTCGATCTTTTATGTTCCTTTGAGTTTTGTGTCGCTGTCTTCACAGTTGAAGTAGCAGTCACCTCCCCCGGTTTTTACTGACTTTCAGGGAGATGCCTTCCATCTGCGCTGGGGGAGAGTCAGGCTCTCTCAGACCTTCTGTGGCTACGCTGCCCCAGGCTTATTGCTCCCTCTAGTGGCAAAATTTTTTTAAGCTTGGATACCTGCTCTCCACCCTGCAACGCACCAGGCCCAGCGTCCACAGTCTCTTGTTTTCTCAAAGGTGGCGCCAGAGCTCAGCTTTGTGGGCTCTCCTTGGCCGGCTGATTCAGGCCAGCTTTTTGCATGTGCTCGCTGCATCATCTCTCAGAGCTCACTGTCGCGGCCACCTTCTGGGGGATGCACAGGTAGCCAGTGCAGAGTCGGGGTTCGTGTGCTTGAGGTATGAGGGGCGATGGGAGTGTCCGTGGGTCAGCTGGCGGATCTGTAGATGGGGCTGTCCCAGCAGCGCAGGGCAGGCTTCTTGATGGAGTCCACCATATCCTTAGTAAGCTCAGCATCCCTTTAATGCTCTCAGAGAGTCCTGGGTACTTTCCCGGACTCTTCCTGCCGGGTCCCTCATTGTGGAGCGGGGATTTAATGTCCCAGGCTTTATCAGCTGGTTCCGCTTCCAGGGATTCGACCAACCTCTGATCAGATTTCAGTCTACTGTTGGTGGGTCCCGGGGATGCAGAACCCTCCGATAAGGAGAGCCAAAAGTACTGTGCCGTTTAACATAAGGGACTTGAGTATCCCTGGATTCTGGTCTCCGGAGTGGCTCTTGGAACCAATCCTAGAGGATGAGGCTAGAAAAATGAGCTTCTTTGGCAGCGTCTACAGACCTGGGAACCTGGGTGTCACTCATGTGTTCTTTTTCCCTCATGGGGAAAAATCAGGGTCCAGGAAGTATCTTTTGGCCGTAAGCTCTGCCTTCTTGAGGGAGAGGTGATGCAGGTAAAGTCAAGCTGTTCCTATTACTCATTCCAGTGCTTCCAAACTTGTATTGTTTTGCACCAGCTGAGTGCTGGGTCTTCTCTGGAAACCTGCTTTCACAAAGGCTCTCTGCCTGGCCTGGATGATGGTCTCAGTCAGCGTTTTCTGCGAGTTTGGACCTTGGTGGAAAAGGGGACAGATCTGGTTCACAGGTCACTTTGGGATCGACAGATGGTACTGAGGTCTGCCTATTACCCCGTGCACAGGTGGGTGAGACCCCTTCTGGGTCCCTTGGTGTATGGGGCTAAATTCTTCACCTCGCACAGAGGCACGTTTGTTCATAGGTGATGCTGGTGTGTGTTGTTGGGAGGCGGAGGAGACAAAAAGTGAGGGATGCCTTACGTAGCCACAGCACTGGTGTCACTTCCTTCCTTAGCTTGCTTTTAATGACTCATAGGAATCCTTCATATTAGATTTTAACCAAATGAATTGTCAGTGTTCGACTGTTTTTTCACCTCCAAAATTGGGAGTTCTATATTGTTCGATGTAATATATTTTGGATAAATAATTCTTTAAAGAAATATTTTTCTGCCAGTTCATGGTTGATTTAAAATTTTCTTCATGGCATCTTTTGATAAAGATGTTTTAAATGTAACGTAATCAACTATATTAATACTACCCTGTAAGATTTTGTAGTTCATGTATCCTGTTTGAGTCTTCCCTACATTTCCCCTACTGATCTGTAAAGTTAACTGTTTCCACACAGCATACTTGGAAAATTTTTCTTAGCCTTTGTTCTCTTAAATTTATTTTAGAATTAGCTTGTCAAGCCTCATGCAAACTTGTTGAGATTTGATTGAAATTTGGCAGTATTGGAGAAAATTGACTTTATAATATTGAGTTTAATTTAAAAAGTTTAGTCAAGTTCTGTTTTTCCAAAGTTAATAGAATATTTACTCTACTAATCTATCAGAAGGTTCTTTTGAGTTTTCTAGGTAGATACTCAATGTATTGACCTAAAACAAATAGACTGCCAGTTATTTCTCCAGCAAAAGGGGAAAAAAAAGACTTATTTGGGATCAGCAGGGTATTGCAATTTGGGGCCTGCAACCATGGAGAGCTATGTGCAAGTCCCTAGCCAAAATGGAGAGGATAATTCTTTCATAGAGGTGAGAAGGGAGTTGGGAGGGCTATAGTAGACGAGGAATTGATGGCTTTTCATCTGCCAAGTTCTTGCCAGGAAAGAAGAGGAGTCTTTCTTCTTCCTATAGGGTTCTGCTAGTCTGGTAGGGTATAAGAGCTCCCCCTTCTGGTCTTTTAACTATTTAATTAAGGTTTCTGTTAAACAAGGCCATCATACTTTATAAAAAATTATTTCACTTCAATGCAATGCTTACATATGTTTTTTCTTTCTTGTGTTACTATTCTGGGTAGTTTCATAAATGCAATATTAAGGAAAAAGATTGATAACGGGCATCCTTGTTAACTCCTTGATTTTAGAGGGGGATTCATTTAACTTTTTATCTTTGAGTATGTTTGCTGTAGTATTGTTTCTTTTTGCCTATTTGTTTTTTGTTTTGGTTAGATACCCTTTATCAGTTGAAGGAAATTTTATTCAACTCCTAATTTGCTGAGAGTTTTAATCAAAAAGGAATATTAATTAAAATTGTGTTCTGTATATATTGAGGTTTCTCTCCTGGAATATTTTATTTGGTGAATTACATTAAGATTTTGTGCATTCCTAGAACAAAGGAAATTTAATCATGCTGGCTGGGTTTTTTTCTAGATGTCTTTATGAATTGATGCATCAGGTTTGCTAATTCTGTTTTTTTAACTTACCATTACCTGCTATTTTTCTTTTTCTTAGTTTTACTCAACATATTGTTTTAACATATTTCACACACAATAAATGTGTTTCTTTTAGATGTTCATCTGACAACTCCAATATGTAGAACTGGTTCTGAGATTTCTGTGGATTCATGTGCGTTTGACAGCTCGGTACCAGCTCAAAATTCCAGTGGTGGTGTTGATCACTTAGTGGTCCTCTCTAGTCCACCATAGTCAGAATCCTGTTCATTCATGAAAGTCCACGTTGAAATCTTCTTCTTCATAAGGCCTTCCCAGATCTTTGTGACTAGAAGTAATTACTCATTTTGTAATGCTTCTACTACATTTTATTGGTGTTTTTATCTGGCCCTTAATTATTCCTCCTTTGCTTACCTATTGTCTCCTGCATACTTTGTGAGGCCCTTGCTAGGAAGGATGACCTCTGACTCACTTCTGCACTCACAATCCTGATTGCTGTCATGTAGAGAGAGACTGACTTGGGTAATGGGGGAGGAAAAAGCTATAGCCAGCCAGTGTTTGAAACCAGCTTTTACTGATTGTGTAACCTTGGCTTAATTACTTAATATTCTTGAACGTAAGCTTCATCATCTCTAAAACAGATATTGTAATTGACACACTCCTCACAAAAGTTGAGAAAGAATTAAGTGAAATAGTGTGTTTAAACTAAAAAAAAAAAAGAAGACTGTCTTATAGTAGATTTTCTCTACATGTTGAATACACGTGAATTGACCTCCTAGAGGAATCTGTTTTCAGCAGTAATCCCGGCATATCATTTAGAAATCATGTTAAAACTTATGCAAAGTTTTCTGTTAGAGCTGCAAATGAAGGAAGCTGGTACCAGCCTGCACTTGTCAATGAAACATCAGCTTCAGGCTATTTGGAAAGGAGTCTTTGCAAAGCACCGTCTGAGGTGCTGCTGGAGTTAATAATTCCGCTGCTTCTCGCTAGATAATGATCCTTTCATCACATTAGTTTTGCTGAAGGCAATACAGGGAGGCCTGGTTGGAGATTCCATCTGGAGCTCCGTTGCACTGGGACATAGAGAACTTATCATAAGGTGCCAGTTATCTCTAAGCACATCCCCAGGTTCTCAGCGAAAGTCAAGGATTAACACTGGATCAACTCAGGAACATGATTTTACCCAGGAATTCTAACATCATGGACTATTTGATATGGAAATTGCATGTCCAAGCATTTATGTAAGACATGATTCATTAGATCAACTCTTAAGTTATGAACAAGTGATTTAAACTTGGGAAGTGTGGTTTAGGGAAAACATGAAACCAACATTGCCTTTCTTAGAACTTCCCAGTGTCTCCCAGTGACCACCAAGTGAAGTTGAGATTCTAAAGACTCTGACTTAAATCACTGCATGACTCCTTGCACCCTACCTTACCACATGCTTCTCTCACTATTTTTTCCTGAATTGTCTGTGCTCCTATTTCACATACTTTGCTCCCCGCCAAACATGCCCATCACTTTGCTGTCTCTCAGTCTTTAGAATTCCCTCCTTGGAATATTCCTGTTTAACCCATTCTTCTATACCCGGCTCAAATGCTACCTTTCTTAGGTAGCCTCCTATGACCAAAAACTAATAATTAATATTTCATTTAGTTACTGAATAGAACAATTTTAACAGTGCTCCTGTGTACATTGAGCTAGAATCTAAATCTGATTATTTTCAATAAGCTCAGTCCTGTCGGGAGATAAAGAAAGAAGGCAATAATATTACACCATCGACTGTGACTGTATTTAGATAGTACGAGAGCGTGGAGGACAGAAAACCAGTCTAGTGGATCTGTTGACTGAATACCTACCTGTGACTTCTTCAGTATGGTCATTCCCTTTGGGCTAGTTTGGAATTACTGACAGCATGGTGTCTAAGATCTAAAAGCAGTGTCCTAAGAAAGCAAGGTGAAAAGCTATGGTATTTCTTTTAATAGGAAATCCCAGAGCATCATCCCCACCTTTCTCTGTCATCAGGCGGTCACAAAGATCTACTCAGGTTCAAGGAGGTAGACACAGACTTGGCTACCTAATGAAAAGAAGGCCAAGGTCGCTTTTTTTTTTTTTTTTTTTTTTTTTGTATTTAAACTTTTTAATTGTGTTTTTGAGCCCTAGTTCTAAATTGTTTGTCAAACTATTTATTTACTTACTTGTTTAATTTTATTTTTCACATTGAATATAGTTACAATGTGTTAATTTCTGGTATGTAGCACAATGTCCCAGTCATGCATATACATACATATTTGTTTTCATTAAACGTTATTATAAGATATTGAACATAGTTCCCTGTGCTATACAGCAGAAACTCTTTTTTAAATCTATTTTTATATATAGTGGCTAACATTTGTAAATCTCAAACTCACAAATTTATCCCTTCCCACCCCCTTTCCCAAGTAACCATTAGGTTGTTTACTATATCTGCAAGTTTCTGTTTTGTAGATGAGTTCATAGTGTCCTTTCTTTTCTTTCTTTCTTTCTTTTTTTTTTTTTTTAGATTCCACGTATGAGTGATACCATATGGTATTTTTCTTTTTCTTTCTGGCTTACTTCCCTTAGAATGATGATCTCTAGGTCCATCCATGTTGCTGCAAATGGCATTATTTTATCAAGATCACATTTTGACATGAATATGTAGGCTGGGAGATACTGGGATATCTTGGAAAATAACATGCGCTACGTGGCAAGTTTTTATCTTCTGTTTATCAATCCTTTGTACCGCATCAGGAAATCCTTAAATCACTAAGGGTCTGTGAATTTATCTCAAAAGTTAGAAGAACTGGGCTTGCTAGGGAGATGGTATCCTGTTTTGGAGATGGGCTTGTGTTCTGTTTTAGAGATGGAGCTTGGGGGAGAAGACTCCGGAAGGGTGGGGTGGGGTGGGTGGTGACAGCCTAGAGGAAAGGAAGAAAGTAGACTCCTGATGTCTGGGGTAGAGAGATGGAAGGAGAACCCAGAGCCAGTCCAGACCTGACTGGGTCTTTCTGTCAAGGGCTGATATATTAAGCCTTGTTTATCTTAATTTAGATGTGAATAATTAATTGCATTGGTAAAGAAATAATGAATTTTTGCTTAAGTTTTATTTGTTAAGCTTAAATAATCAATTTAAAAGAATAAATAATTAAAGCTTAAACCTTATTGATTAAACTTTATTTACTCTTGAGTGTGAATGGGCTTAAGTCAGATCACTTGTGACAGGAATTTAATAGTTTTTGGGAAGAGCTTCTGGGGAGAGCCTAGTAGCACAAAGGGATGAAGGAAGCATCCGGGCTGGGCAGTTCCTTGGTGTGGAGGCTACAGGCAAAGGATAACGTTTTGACTTCTGTGTCCATTAGTCAGTCATTTTGTATTTCTATTGCTTAGAGATGCTGTAGATGGTGCCCCTTAAGAGACCAAAATTTGTTCCTGGAATCTTATTTTAATTCCTTCTTTAATACTTAGTAGCAGAGCAAATGCAGAAAAATTTGTGGCTTTGAAACCTCAGTTACCTGATCAACAAAATGGGAATAATAATAGTAACTCTCTCAAAGAGTTGTCATGGAGGATTAAGTATGATCATGTCATAAAGCTCATGCTTGGCACAGTTTCTTGAGCATTTGTTCTTCATTCAGCCTCGTATGATTTATCTCCTTTATAATTTGGTGGAAGGTGGCACAGGTTTTCTGTCATCCTCCAGGTGGAACTCTGACGCTGGGAAATCGTTTTCATGAAGATTCAAAAACAAAAAAACATATGTGAGCAGAAGCTTCTGTGAGAGGAGTTGCTTTGGCCAATGAGTGGTTAGAAGAATCCCAGTCTTAATTACCCAAATGTGTACAAGGACCCTCCAGGGCACTCAAGTGCTCCTTCAAGCCTCACATAATTTGGAGTGCCAGACGGTGATGTTGCTTGCATTGTGATGAGAACGGAGACGTAGTTATCTCTTTCCTTAGGTTTTCGCTCTCTTTAAACCTCTGGACTTCCCTAGGGGCTCAGCACATAATGCAAAGCAATTCCAACTGGCTCCAGCACACCAGGGATGAGGCTGGGAGCCCGGTTGGGTCAGGGGAGGTGCAGGGATTTCTGTGTGATCCTGAGCCAATGACTTGACTTCAGGGGTCTGTTTTCTTCTCTGTAAAGTGAGGATAACAGCACCTCTGTCACAGGGTCACGGTAGGGTCAGATAAGCAAAGGACGAGCACAGAGCTTGGGGCACGGTAGGGCTTGATCAATATTATTTTTCCTTAGTCTCCATTCTCTCAGGACAGTCATCCCAATTATGCAGAAAAGAAACACTTCCTAGCCTTAGACACATCTGGAGCTGGAAGTTGTCAAGTCAAAATTACCTCCTCCCTCCCAGTTTTGCAGTCTTCTCTCACCTTCTACTGGCTGTGGAGATGTGTGAAAATCCAACTCTTCCTGCATACATGGTGGATTCACTTGGAAAAGTTTGGAAAAAGGGCATAAATAATAAATGCAGGAGAAGCTGTAGTCTGAGAGAAGCTTTTCAGATTTCTTGACTTTTAGATGATGAATTTACTGCAAGTAAGAAGAACAAAATTTGCACTTGAAACATTTTTAGGGGCAAGTAGTAGGGGCAAACTAAGCTCTTCTCACCTTGCGATGGACTTTAGGGGTGTTGCATCTTTCTGAGCTGCCACTTCGGCAGCCAAAGAACCGAATTTTCACTTAAATCACTCAAAGCCACTCTTTATCTCTTCCTTCCCTCCCTCCCCCCTCCCTTTCTCTGTCCTTTCCTCTTTTCCACTCCCCTCCCTCCTGCCCTCCCCTGTTCTGACCACTGTGTCAGGCGTGGGATGCATCGTATAACCAAGGCAAGATTCCTTTAAGTTATTAGCTAATGAAACCAATTGCTTAAAGTACCATTAAAATGATGTGTGCATACCTAAAACATTTTAACCTGCAATTGTCAAGGACATGTTTCATCAATATTTTAATGTAGGGTCACTTTTATCTTTGATTATGAGTTGGCTGATAGAAGGCCCTGGTCATTTTACTTGCATAAACCTCATCCACATGGCAGTGCTTAGAATTTCCAGATTCTTTAAAGTAGAGCCCAAACTTCAGTACTTATCAAGCAAACCAAATGCAGAATCTTTGAAAAAATGTTACATATTTTTTCTCCCAATTGTAAAAAAACTTTTATCTCATTATTAATCTAATAGCATTTTAAAAATGACTCACCTTCACTGAGTCTTTCCAAAACATTCTATTTATTGTTATTGACATAACAGCTCTCTTTTTGCATCCATTTTTAAAGGGCTTATATCATAATTAAATGACATATTACAATATCAACTATGATAAGCAGAAAAAGATTTGGGAACAAGCATCACTGGCTCTTGGCAAATTCACAGCCTAGCTGTTGGGAGCAAAATTATTGAACATGTTTCAAACAGCCCACCCAGTCCTAAGCTTCAGTAGTCCTTCATTAGCCGGCTATAGAGGTGAATGCTTAATCTGGAGAGCTGATTAAGAAGAGATTGGTTAAAAGAGCTGGTATTACATAAACCAAGTGTCAGACAAGTGAACAAGTAGCTTGGATGCAAAGTGTGTGTGACGGGCTAGTTCAGATATATCCTGGTTTCTGCGAGACTCAGGAAGGCCAGGTGACCCAGTCTGGGCTATCAGGGAAGGACTCAGCACAGCATTTGACACAGAATGGGCCCTCATTTAATATATACCAAATGAAGTATTTGAGGCTAACAGTCCTTAGGATTTGAGGTTTAGCCCACTGAAAGATAATTGGACTCACTGTCCATAAGATTCACAGTTCAAGACCTTTTTTTCTCATCTGTAAGTAAAGTGATCATATAATGATTAATAATCCTATTTGCTAAGACAGGATTACTGAAGTAATTATAGGGTTAGGAATGGGGGCTGTATTTCATACTAGAGAAGAAATTTCAGGTGGTGTCTGCTTGGGAGGGGCTCTGTTTTTAGTTCACATGCTAATGAAGAAGGAGCTACACTGCTCCCTTCACCCTCTCAGAACAGAGAGCAGAAAGGGGTTCAGCACCATGATGTATAACTCAGAATGTTCTGAGCAGAAAAGTAATGTAAAAAATGGTGATAAAAAATAATGACTGCTTTTAAAGGGTTTCTTATGTGCCCCAAACTGTATTCAGTACTTTACATATTATCTAATTTAATCTCCAGATCTCTGCCCCTACCAGACTGCTACTATTATTTTGCTTATTTTAGAGAAGAAGAAATTGAAACTGAAAGAAATTAAGTAACTAGGGACACAAGTCCTTGACAGTGTGTTTTCCAAGGCTCTGGTCTTTCCAGCTCTTTCTATAGCCCCCTAGAGCAGAGAAACTGGTAAAGACCCAGCCCAGGGCAGCTTTCCTTGAGACAGCAAGTTAGGTTGAAAAGTATGCCTTCAGGTGAGGGTGGGGCAATCCTTAGCAATGCTGAGGATGGAAATTTTAAGCTAATTTGGGGCAATTCAAGTATTGAACAGTACTCAAGAGGAAAATCCGTAATGAATGAACAGAGAGACACCTTGGGCTGACCCTGAAATAGACCCAGTCATTCTGGTGATGCCAGAACCCACTGTATATTCTTTCTGATATATGTATGTATATATACAGATATAAGTATACGTGTGATACATATGTACATATATGATATACAACGAATACATATAATATGAATTTATAAGAAACTGTACACTTGCCCAGTAAGTCATCCTTAGCTAACCCTTTTGCTTCACAATGTTATTGGCAACCCCTCATAAGAGATATTGGAGCTGGGTGAACCCCACTCCATGCAATTCGACAAGCTTTCGTTGGCTGTCTGCTCTATGCCAGGTTCTGAGGCAATAGAGATGGAGGGCCCCCTCCTTCTAACTGCAGATGACAGCCCCTTAAGTAGATCATTTCAGTTTATTCTCCTAAGCAAAAGAATTTTGTTACCTGGGGCATCACAGAGATACCTTCTAAGCCTCTTCATTCCTTTCATTCAACAAATTCTATATTACAAAAACACCACACTGGGGCTGCTCAGATGGGGTCTGTCCAGACGGTGTGAGACATGAAATTGTTGGACTGATGCTTTTGCAAGAATGACATCTGGGTAACTGCCCTCAGCAGCATCTCACAGGCGAGATGGTTCCTGCTGCGATATATCACCCTTGTGTCCTCTGACCTCGGTATCATCCATAAAACAATGTTACTTTGCTTTTCATCAGTTAATAAGTCATACAAATTGCCTTAACCTACCGTAAAGTGCAGTCTGATGCCCCCAAACATTAATAGAAAGAAGCTCCCAGCTTGGCTAATGTTTTTATTTATTTTTTTCCTTCCCCTCACACCTCTTTCTTGAAAGAATGAAACAAATTAATCCAGATTACAAGCAAAGAAAGCTGGCTTTGTTGAACTGTTAGTCTTTAATGCTGCAAGGGACTGAGTTAAGGATGTGCTGCCAAGAAACAAAGCAGTGGAACATCAGGATTAGAGGTGTGAATTTCAGGCATAAAATGGAATTGTTTTACCAGTTTTCACAGGGCTCACCACCTGGCATTCGCCAAAGCTATTCTGAGTCAGCCCTCATCATCCATAGGTATGAAAACAATGAGCACACAGTTGCTTTTATGTTAATGTATGACCCATAAGTATTTCCTCCATGGAGGAGCTACCAATACAAGGTGAAGAATCAGAGTTAAGTTGGATACCACACCCTGCTTCTGTCACACAACTGTTATTTCAAGGGGCATCTTGAACACTTCCCAGTTATCTTGGCATTATGAACCTTCTTCCCAAACTCTGCAAATGGATTTTGTATTAACTTGGTCACATTTGCAAATAAACTCAAAGTCTGTGATTCAAAACTCCCTGTTCCAAAGGACATGGCTTAGGTATGGTGTTTTGTTGTTGTGATGGCCCTGAAATTTCTGAAACGGGCAATTGTGTATAGTAAGCAGCCTCTCTGGTGCAGTAGTCAGTTCTCTGTTTCACGTAACAAGCTCTCTCTGAAATAAAAATGCCCAAGGGAAGAGATGTTTTGGAGAGGAGTCTGTTGTGCTGCCTGCCTGCCACGCACACAGCCTTCTGTGGGTGGAAGCAGCCCTGGGGGTTCTTCGGCATCCGTAGAGTTTGCTTCTGAGGTCCCGGCTGTAACTGATGGGACGAGGGATAAGTATCTGAATTATGGTCTGATGGAAGCTTTTCCCTGCTCAGGTGATGGAGATTAGTTTTGACAGCGATAAACTGAGCTAGAAAGTTCTCCACTGGGGAGTTGGAATATGAGCTGTAGAATCAGGAGTTGTCTATGGAGGCAGAGAACACAAAGAGGGCATCATGAAACGTGTAAACAGGCTTCATGAAACAGGAGACGTTGTGAGCAGCCGGAGCCGTGAAGAAGTAGAGGCCATGTGCAAGCAGAATCCTTGAGACAACGGGAAAGGGGACATGGTATCAATTAAAACAGCAGGAGCAGAAGGAGGTAAAGAGAGAGTCACCAGTGATAGAGGACTGAAGCCAAGGGACCTGGTTGCTGAGGGAGTGACAGGAAAGCTTGGTTGCTAGGGCTCTGCTGAGTTTTGAGTGATCTTCCAGGCTTTCAGCAATGTGCTCATCTAGGGGAGGTCTGGTTCTACTATTAAAAATTTCCATTTTCTTTATTTCCATTTGTGGAGCAGGTGATGGGAATGAACTAAAGAAAAGGGATCTAGCTAACAAGAGAAAAAGGTTGCTTGAATAACATTTGAGTGAAGATTCTTTGTTTTATTTTGTTCTATTAAGTGGATATTACCCTTCTGTTCTAATCCTGCTAATCTCATTCTGGAAAAGACTTCTCTACTCCCAAATAATCTACTAAAGTGATGAAAAAATAACAACAACAACAATAAGACAGATGTAGATTTTTAGTGGAGGTTGACACAAATGACTTCTTGTGGCCTACAACTGACTCCTATTTATGGAAGACCAATAGCAAGCAAGGTGCTTTATATATCTTATTTCTAACCCCTGAAGAATCTTCAAAGGTAGGTATTGCAAAATTTGTATTACATATTAAGGAAGCTGAGGCTTAGAGAAGACCAGGGAATTGACTAAGTGTACTCTCTACCATTAACAATCCAAGTGGTGTGAACACCACCACCAAAAAATAAAGAGCATCACTCATCATCTAGTTCTACAAGGGTTAATTTGCAACTCACCGAGGTTGCTCTGCCCACCGAAAGCGCACCCTGGAAGGATGTAAGCTGTGCCTTGGATGAACGAGCCCCTAGATAGTTGGATGCGTAACTCATGAAGAATTTCAGTGACCCCAGTTTCTTGCATGTTGCATCCATACATAGAAAAGCAGTAAAATCATTAACCTGAGACATTGTTCTTTGTGATGAGCAGTAATCTTTTACCAAGATGTATGCTTGACTGCATGTACTTCCTAGGCAAAAAATTCATATGTATACTGGCTCCTCTCCCAGCTCTTCAGAGCAGTTCCTCAGAGCCATCTCTGTTCTGTAGTCCTCAGTAAGACCCTGAGTAAAACATAAAAACTCACAACTCTCATGTTGTGCATTTCTCTTTAAGTTGACAATGGGGATCCTCACCCAAGTCGGCCTGGCCCCGGGGTGGATGCTCTTCCTACTTTGCTTTACTGCCCACCTGAGGACAGGCTCTTTACAAGGCATCCCTACGACATTCATGCTCCAGAGAAAACAGATGTGCGGGACAGAGGAAAGGAGACCCTCCCAAGGGCTCCTGGGAGCAGGCAGGCATCAGGGCCTGCCATTCCTGATAGATGACTGCCAATCCATCTTGTGCAGACATGGTTATCCCAAACACACTGCATTTAGTAAGTTGCACAGCTCAGTCAGGTGTTTTATTACCGGCATCATTGTAATTTATGTGTGAAAACTCAATCAGTTTCCTTTGCCTTGTGAGAAATCTGATGGGAAAAAAGTGACAGATGGCAGGTAGAATGTTCCCCACTTGTGGTGTGCATCATGGAAAATTGGACAGTTGGTCTATATTGGTATTTCCGGCAGAAATCACGGGGAAGAGGGAGTTCTACACTGAAGCCTCATTCGTCCTGTTCCTCTGAATAGTCGGCTTCAGGTGCAGTGAGGCTATTGGAGACTGCCTACGGATGAAAGACACCAGCTTATCAGTCTGGCACGAACAAGGCTCTGGATGTACTTGGGTGGGGCTACAGAACTGGTAGAAGCTTCTGAGTTCCATTTTGAGGTCATAAGCCTTTCCCTCTCCTGGTCAGAGGGTGCTAGAATTTAGTTATTTGGAGCTAGTCCTGATGATAGGACAATAACATTGATCAAGGGATGGGGACTCAAATGCTCATGACCAGGCTCTGATCCAGGTGCTAGGGACAAACAGGCAGTTGGGAAACTGTATGCAAGGGGAAGAGCACTATTAATATGATCTGGATTCTCCAGCGGGAACCAGCCTCAAGAAAATTCGCTAGCCCAGGTTTCAATCAGGGATGTGTATTCTTAAGCCCTTTCCACCCCACTGACAGCTGGGAGTAGAGTGCATGCTGAGCATGGGCATCAGGGCAGAAAGAAGTAAGCAGAGTCTCTGCCCTGAAGGAATTCCCTGTCTAGTAGGGGTGGTACAGAGTTGGGCATGTGAGTATAATAGAGGGTGATGAGCATTATGATGGAACTACGAAAGAGGTTTCCCTTGGGGCGTCCCGAGCTGGCTGTCATTTCTGCTGATACCTTGCTGTCCTCCTTTCTTTGTCCTACTACAGGCTGGATGGCTGACTTGCCAGACCTCTGCACAGAAACTTCTTTTTGCCCTTCTGCTGTCCCAGCTAATTGCTTTCATTTGCCTGAGTTATCTCTAGTATCCTACTAAGAGACTAAGTCCCTCTGAAGTAGACACTTAATTTATCTTCTCTTTTGAAAATAAAGCCAAGGTTTTAAATGTCTCTGATACTGAAGGGATGGGTCAAAGATCTGTCCTTTTGACTGTTTTTTTTCAGTGGATTTGGGAAAGGCACAGAATTGGCAGATCGGGGTTTTTTTTTTTTTTTTGGTGTATGTATATATATATTTTTATTAAAGTGCAGTCAGTTTACAATGTTGTGTCAATTTCTGGTGTAGAGCACAATGCTTCAGTCATACATGAACATACATATATTCATTTTCCTATTCTTTTTCACCACAAGTTACAAGATACTGAATATAGTTCCCTGTGCCATAAAGTATGAACTTGTTTATTTATTATATATATCAAAAACAAATATGTATATATATATTTTTTTTGTGTGTGTGAAAGCCTTTTTTTTTTTTTAGTTAAGTTTGGACTGGACTGTGGCTCTGTCTAGTGCCTATGGAGAAAGTATCTGTGTGTGTGTGAGGTGGTATTGCAGTAATGTGTAGTAATGTGTGTAGTAATGCAGTTAATAAAATCTTCTGTATTCTGCTTACCTTATAGTGAGTTGTTCCAGAGCCCCCAAAGGCAGGGGCAGGATGGTTCTGTTAGAGTTAGCAGATTCTTTAAGTCCTGGAGACCCACTAGATTTGTAGTCACATGAGTGAGAAAATTCCATTTGTCTTCAAAGTGGTCACCCAGGTAGTAATGTGGATCAAGATCTGAAGTGGCAAAGCTAATTTGGAACTGGGAGAATGGGGCCATCAAAACAACTTCCCCTACTTCTGATTTCGCCTGTTCGCCGAGTTCACTCAGATGTGCATTGGGGAAAAAGGAAGGAAGAAGAAAGTAGGCAAATCTTTGAGTTTTCTCTGTGATATGAATGGATGTGTGTTATTTTTTAAGTACCATGGATTGAGCACTCTGAGACGAGAAAATACAGCTTGCAGCCAATTTCCTCAAGAAAAAATAGGGAGGAAAAGAAAGAAAGCTTTTTCACTGTTTAGTCTGTAAAATGAACTAATCCCCAACAGGCCTTTCTGTCAGTGCTAACTACCAGAACAGAGCTACCGTGGAGAAGAGACAGCAAGGATGAGAAAAAAATGTTAGCATTATCCCAACTGGCCCATTTCTCTCTCCTCAATTTTTAAAATAGAAATACCATATGGTTCCATATGATAGGACATCTTAATGTAGTGTTATATATAGTCTTTTTTGATATAACTGAAGTTTTCATTTGTTTGCACTTTCATCCCCAAATCATTGATGATGCATAAATACAGGGCCAGAGTGCTAATGCCAGCAGACAGAGGACTTAACTAACATGAAGTCTAAAGCAGGAGTTCAAGCAATAGTAGCCCATTAGCATTTATTTCTCAATGTTAAAATATCCACGGATTTTCCTTTAAGGACGAGGCCAGCTACATGATTTGCAAAATGAGACTGTAAGGCTTGGCACGGCGGAGTCATCCACCTCCTCTTCCCATGGGTCCCGAACCCTGTCCTCGACAGCAAAGAGCAAGCCCCAGGGATGGCCACCTCCATGCAGGGATGTGCCCAGTGCTGGGAGTGGGGTTGAATGAGAAGCCCTCTTTGAATTGCCCACTGTGGTCCTGTTAGCCCCTGGCAGGGATGGTCATGCCTTGCCCCACCCCCAGATAATCCCCTATTTATATCCTCTCTTCCCTTTCCCCTCCTCCCAGGCTGCTCAGAGGAAGTGTAGGGAGGGAACCGAGGAACAGGACCTTGAGATCTGGTGGTTGTCAGTGTGGGTGGAAGTCTGTTTCCCTGAGTGGAAGTCTGTTAGCTGATGGAGTAGCTGGGGCAGGCAAGGAGGGAGGGGGTGCTGGGTGTGAGAGGGGAATGAGCGGTCTGGGGAGGGAGGCCTGGGAAGCTGTTAGAGGGTAGGTAGGTGGCAAGAGGCAGGAACACGTGTGAGCTGCGGCTCCCAGCCCTTCCCCTCCCCCACCTCCACAGTCCCATCAGACATCACTTACCAAACACAAATTCAAAGACACAATTAAGAATGTCAAGATGGCCACCGCAGGACATTAAACCCCAAGTGCTGGGGCCCTTCTGAGGGTGGAGCCCTGCACAACTGCACTGGTTACGAGCCCATCAACTTGGTCCTGCTGGAAGAACTGTCCTTCAGCGTTGACAATAGACCAGGCAGGGAATGGTTCTCACTGAAAAAAATGGAAACTAGTGAAACAGTTGCAGGGCTTGGGGAGGCCAGGTGGTTAGATCTCTGGCTTCAGCATATGCTGTTACCTAAACTCTGGCAAGTCATTTCCCTTTTCCCAAGTGCAGCTCTAAAATGGGGACACTGAGAGGCAGAGAATTTGTGCCTGCGTCTGTGTGCACGTTCGAGGTCATGCAGCTGAACAGTGGTGAAGGTGGTTCACTCCTACCCTGTATTGCTCCGAGATACCTGCTCTTTGCCCACATGGTTTTGTCTTCTGCGGTAACAGGTCACTAGTTCTTAACCCTTTGGTGTGTTGGAATTTGGATAAAGCAGTAAACTGGCTAAGTCTGCCACTGAGAAGCAATAAAAGCACATGAAAGCCATTTTCCATAAAATTTCAGGGGGTTCACAAGGCCCTTGAAGCTCGTGTAGGCATCAGGTGGAGAGCCCCGAAGATTTGTAAACACTTCACACATTGTCTGACTGGTCACAAGCTTGCTTTCTGTCAGGATTTCCTGTTTGCACTGGCCACGCGGCAGAGCCCTGCATTCTCGTTCCTCTCTTACTCATCTCATAGGCTGTCTTGGCCCAAGCATTCTTTTCCGGCTCCTGTTTTTCTTCTGCCCATATTTTCTGTGGTAGCATCATGTCTGCGCTGTACTTGTCCTCTGTGGGGAGATCTTTCTGCCTTCTGGCCACTCTGTTTGGAACAAGACATCCTTTCTGAAGAAAAACAAGAGCAGTCTTTTGAAAAGAATCCCTTTCAAGGACATCTGGTGTGACATTAAAGCTTCATTCTTTTCTTGTCCGGAGATCCACAGTCGCACGAGGCTGGGCGTGTGCTGGGA
The DNA here is from genome assembly GCF_036321535.1 of Camelus dromedarius. Taxonomy (NCBI): domain Eukaryota; kingdom Metazoa; phylum Chordata; class Mammalia; order Artiodactyla; family Camelidae; genus Camelus; species Camelus dromedarius. The sequence continues at coordinate 55,335,801 of NC_087447.1, read as the reverse complement.
GACTCACTGCATGGGCCCCAGCTCCAGGCGCTGCTGCAGGAGGCTCACAGCCAGTAGATGGCGACAATAGCCCAGAGATGCAGTTGGAGGCAGTGTGTGTGTGTGTGTGTGTGTGTTAGGCTTGGCTGTGTATTATTTATGAGGGGAAATTAACTTGAAATCTTACTCCCCCCAGCAATATACGCAGTAAACATGATTTTCTCAGTCTAAGATAACAAATAGTCTTTCTAACAAATTTGATGACTTCAGATGTCAGCTTTCTGGTCCTTTGGAGTTATGTGTATTTAGCTTTTAAAAAATTATTATTAATATTTAAAATACCTCTGCTTCACAGAGAATAATGTCCAAAAGGTCCTGTGAGGTCTTAGGAAAAATAAATAAAAAGTGGAACTCCTGGTGAAACGCAAAAGGCTCAGTCTAGAAATTCTGTGTTATTGCTTAAAAGGTAATTCTCTGCTCCCTCCACAGTACATCGTGGTATTGGACTCAGATGTGTATGGAGGAAAAAGCGTTCTGCTTGGGAGTCAGGCAGATATGAATCTGAATTATTTGTCATTTGGAAGTTGTGTGATCCTGGGGGAGTTACAGCTCCTGAACCTTATTTCTTCATCTGTAAAATGGGCTCATAATTCTCATTTTACAGAGTTGTTGTTTATACTACCTGAGCCATATAAAGTAGTTGATGCCAGGTGAACATTGAGTAAATACTAGTTCCATTCCTCTTTTTAATGTGCTGCTGGACCGAAGAAATGGCCAATGACCCTTGTTTGTAGTATCTGTATGAGTTTTCGAGTGAGAATTTGTCTGAAATAAATGTTCCAACATTGCTTGAGAAAACAAGGGTGAATAGGGAAGTAACTATTTTTATACAGCAATTGAGGTTTAAAAAATGACAGGTGAGAATGGGAGACAAATACCATATGAGTCACAGTGGCTCTGGACAGAGCATCTGGGGGCCATAATGTCACAAATCAAACCAACAGCTGGGAATGGCTTCTGTTAGAATAAGAGCTACATTTTGACCCGTAACAGAGCCATCGCCTAGGATTAGGTCAGATCTCAGCTCCAGCACTTCCTGACTGTGTGCCCAGGCTGCAGATTGCAAACACCCTCTTGGAACCTCTGTGTCGTCATAGGTAAAAGGTGGACGATAATATCATTTATCTATTGCATGAAAATAGGATTGTCTTAAGGGTTACTTGAGGTAGTGTATGGCAGGAGCTGCGGTCAGTGTTTGGCACAAAGTAAGCAGGTTAGTGGTCGCTGATGTTGTTGCTAATATATGTCAGGATTGTTGCAGTGGTTGGGCTGGAAGATCTGAGCTAGAAAACCCCAGCAGGATCAGTTTCCTGTTCCATCCTGTAGTGACAGTGTGAATTTGGGTATCACTGAGTTAGTTTTCTCCTTGATCAGATTCTGATCAGCATGTAATAAGCTCTGTACCAGCCACCTTGGAGGATTTTTCTGAGTACTGGATGTGGTCTAACATGGCTGTCATTCAGCGGTGTGGATGGGGAGGCTGAAATCTTATTAGGAAAAACCGTGCCAAGGGAAGCCGTCTAGAGGAGACAGGCAGCTGGGGAGGAAGAAGACGGTAATGAACTGAGAACAACAGGGAGGCACTGGAAGGGAAAAGGATTGCAATTACTGCCCATTTGTTTGACAAGGAGAAGATGAAGGCAGATTCTGAAAAATAGACCCAGAGAGTATGTGTACCGCTGAGGCCATGTCGCAGACAGTGAGCAAGGACACCTGTGGAGGAGGAATTTAGACAGTACCTAAAACAGACTCTGCGAAAATGACCCAGGAGGCTGCCTCTCTCCTCAGCCCCTGAGTGAAGGGAAAGGCGGCTACAGATGCAAGTTCAGGTAGCAGGGACCATTCCGGGGTCTGTGTGACACCACCAACTTGACTGTTGTTACTTCTGATTTCTGAATTTTAATTAGATTTGTCTTGAAGTAAATCTACAGTTAAAACAGATACCCTACATGTCTGATATTTGCAGGAGGGATGGAAGTGGTGACTTTGACAATGAAGGTCATATGCTGTGCAACTCGTGTTACTAAGCGTCGACCTCACTGTGAGATATTAGCGTTTTGTAAACTGTAAAGTGCCATACAAATGGTGTTATAAGTACAACTATAACTGATGTATCTTGAGTGGCAGCATGTTCAAGTAGACAGGACGTAATTTTGAACTCAGACATCTTTAGGTTTGAGTCTTGTCTTAGCTACTTCCTGGTGGTGGGTGTAAGTTGGGAGGACGTCAGCTCTAGGTCATTGGAACGAGAAGGTCATTGGAGAGAAGGATGCCAACTTCAGGTTCGGGCAAGTGTCAGCAGCACGGAGCTCAAATAGGAAGTAATGAATTCCTCCAGCAAAGGGCTGTCACAAGCAATGGGAATCTGGGAGCAGGCCATGTCCAGCGATCTGCACAGTGAGGTAGGCAGTCAGGCCCCAGGAAGTCTGTTTGGCGGTGGCTCTCAGCTGCCTTCTGAGGTTCAGGAGCAACTGTCCAGTCTTTGTTGTAACCGAGAAGAGCAAAGAGGGGTCCCAATTCTGTTTACTTGGAAAACGTTTATGGAGCACACCTACCTGCCAAGTGCTGTTTTAGGTGTTGGAGGGACAGAAGTGTGATGACAGCAGAGAGCCCTGCTTCTATACCAGAGGGGAGAGGAAAAAAGTGATAACTCATGCATAACTGAGGTAGGTCAGATTCTTGGGAAAGGGACGCTGGGCTGGAGACTGGCCCATAGGACCAACTCCAGGTAAGTGAGTGGGGATGCAGGTTTGAGCAGAGGGATAAGTTACGCTGAGACTTGTTACAGTAGTGGCCTTGGTCAAGCCGACCTGCTGCTGTGGAGTGGGAGTGGTCCTTCGGAGTTGTCTCACGTGGTGGCTTTTATACCCAGCGTCATTCAGTCACTGATACTGGCCAGGGGGTAACCAGAAAGGGGGTGTAACCTAGGGTGAGGTAGCTCATTTTGGTGGAGGGACTCACCAGTGAGCTCTCAGCAGCCTATACTCTCAGGGGCTAGGAAGATGAGTGCCTCGGACTTGAAGGAGTATCTGGCTAAGGCATGCACTGGAGCTCCCTGCTGGCGTGCCTCAGAACCCACTTGCTTTATATAGTAAGTTAACTGGTATCAGGACAGCTGGTAGACTTTTTCCTGCAGATGCTGGTCCAAGTGGTTGGAACTTTCTTTCTGGAGAAAACATATTACATCCTACACTTAACAGTGAACTCTCCTTACCGTCCTCTGCTTTCAATCATTGGCTTGCCTGTGTGTTTTCCTTTTCAGGTTCTGGACAATTCAAAAGGCTGCTTTTCGTTGTTGTGGTTTGTTTCTGAATCTTTTGTGTGGAGCAGAAAATAGCCTATGTCTGATGTGTCCTGGACATACATGGCACTCAGAGTGTTTTCAGTGATTGGGAGAAAATACTACAGAAAATGAATGATACTGCAGATATCTTGGTTATACCCCTAAACATGCAACCAAAATTAGCGATAACAATGCAACTTAGATACACAACAAATACACAACAATCAATGGCATTCCTACTTATCTTCTTTTTAAGTAGAGCTTGGGAATTACTGAAAAAAAAAAAAAAAAACTTTTTCTGAAGCTGGCCAATCCCTCATCCCCCAAATTGCCTCTTACTTACATACTTATACTTAATATTTTTTCCTAAAACACAATAGTGTTTTTCATAGAAATAAATTAGGTTGCCTCAATGGGAAAAACAAAAGAAGATATGAATAAAAGGAGAGCTATGCTCTGTTCCTGGACGGTAATACTAATTATCATAAAAATGATAATATCCCCTAGTTCAATTTTACACCTAGGGGTTCAATTTTAGAACCTTTGCAGGATGTTCCATTGACTTTACAAAGTCTGAAATGTGAATTCCTACAGAAGAGTGGGCCAGAGGACCAAAAGCTTTTTTTATTTTTTTTAATATAATAGCAATATCACTGTTAGATAGATTTTTAAACCATTTTAGAAAATGACAGTTATCAAAACTACACGATAGAGAGTTGAAATTTTGATAAATTCAAAACTAGATTTACATTAGTGGATGTTTTAAAATATTAAAGAGAGTGACTGGATACATTGAAGGCCTCAAGATTTAACAAAAGTATTATTAAAATGAGAAAAGAAATTCTTAAAGGTACTATTGGACATTTGAATGTCAGCAAAACTATTGTCACCTTTAATTCATTCCTTATCCTACACACTAAGATAGTTTTTAGAGGAATAAGAGTGTTAAATATTTCTTTTAGTGCATGCAAAAATCTAGAAGGCAGTGAAATAGTATATTTATGCTAGTTCTGGATGGAAGATGCATTTTGCAAGCCAAAAATCTAATGTAAGAAATATTGAGAAGATAGAAAACTGGATATATGGCTAACAAAACTGATGAAAAGATTACTAACTCAATATATAGCAGCAACTAACTTTTATGCAATGCCTAACAGCTTACAAAGTGTTCGTGTACATCACTAGCTCTTCTAAAACCTTTCTACTCAAAGTGTGCTCCTCAGACCAGCGGTGCTGACATCATCTGGAATTGGACACTGTTAGAAATACAGGCACCTCCACCCAGTCTCAGACTCACTGAGTCAGAATCTGAATTGTAACAAGATCCCCAGGTGAATCATACGCATATTTAAGTTTGAGAAATGTTATTCTAAACAACTTCTTGATAAAAATGATGCCTTAAAAGTTTGAGTAATTCGTCAGAGAGCACAGAGTCACAGAACATAGTGAAGTTTGATTTCCAGGTCTTCTAACTGCAGATTCCTTTCATTCATCCATTCATTCATCAATTTGACACATATTGATTGATGCCTGTGTGTGCAGATCCTGACTAGGGCTGGGGACAGTGTGGCGTCCCCTGCACCTGATCTTCATGGGCCCCTTCCTGAAATACGTGTCCATGGTCCTCCCTCAGCACTAAGACGCTTCTGCTTAAAAAGTAGAAAATACCATCACATTGAAAGACCTGTTCTTTCCATCAATATCTAAACATGTGTTAAGTTAAAAGCTGTACTTTAATAATATTTTAACAAAACAAAAAACATGGTACAGCTCAATGTTAATTAAGATTTAGAGAAATAAGTACAGTCTTGCTGAGGGCAAAAAATAGTTTTTATGTGTCTAGAGTGGTTATATATGAGATGAGCTATAAAACTGCTTAGACCTTTTAACTACCTTATTTCACCTTTGGAAAAAATACTTGAAGGAAATAATTTCAATGGAAAAAATAGGTCTCCATAGGGTTTCAAGATTTGCAGATACTACCTAATATATATAAAATAGATAAGTATCTTCTGTATAGCAAAGGGAACTCTTCAATATCTCATAACCTAAAATGAAAAAGAATATGAAAACAAACGTATGTCCATGTGTGACTGAAACATTATGCTGTACACCAGAAATTGGCACAACATTGTAAACTGACTATACATATAAAATGACTATAATTATGTGTTTTTTTCTTGTAATGATATCAAAAGCAAAATAACTCAGATACCAGTGTTATTAACAAAGTAAGTGTTTGTTAGTATGCAGCTACACGGGCAATAAGAGAGCTGAACACACTAGGAATAGCTTCCCTGCCGTAGCTTAGAGAAGCAGTCCTATGCTCTGCAGCCCAGCATCCTGCATGATCAAGTCTCCACCCTCCTTCCAGATGCGACTCCCTGGCAACAGCAGGCTGGTTCCCCCAGGGCAGCCCCACCATCCCTCCTAATGGCCCTTGGCCTCTTTTTGATTCTGTATTTTACATTTCCGATTATCTCTTCTCACTCTGTAATAAGGCATATAACTCCTTCGTGATCTCTTCTACCTCCCTCTCTGGCCCTACCCTTTGGGACTCTTCTTGTAAGTTTGGTTCCCAGTATTCTAAACTCCCTGCAGCACCTGGAATGCACAGGACCCCATTAAGCTTCTGGGTGCAGCCTTCATTATCCCTTCTCTGACGGGTGGACTACTCCTCATCCTTGCAGACTCACTTAACGAGTCCCTTTTATCAAGCATCATCTGCCCCTTATCCTCTTTTTTGTGTTTCCCTGATAGACTGCGTTTGTCTTTACTTTAGCTTTTATCTTACCCTATTTTAATTTTCTGTTTTTTCCCCCCTCCATCAAGTTTTGAGCTGATTGAAGACAGGATGGCTTTAAAGAAAAAAACTTTGTTGTTTTCCAGGATCTAACCAGTGTCTGGCACTGAAAAACATTAATAAATATTCACCTAAAGAAAGCAAGGATGACTGAAGCTGTACCTATTGAAGTCCTTCTTATCCTTCAGTGTCAAACTTGAGAAGACTACCTTTTCAAGTCTTCCCAGTGGCTAGAAGTGGCCTTTCCCATCTTTGAATCCCCTTGGCATTTGTCACATTTTGTTCTTGGTTGGTGCTTAATTATTCATCCTTGTTCTGTGTATGTCCCAGAGGCTGGCACATTCCAGGTGCTCATCACTCTGGGTTAGTGAATGAATGAACCTTGCTAAATGTCTTATGACAATCCAGTGCCCTGACAGTTCCAACAAGTGGCCAAAGCTGCATTCTCCTCCACTGATGCCTAATATTAAACAGAGCAGGGGTTGGGAAAGTATATGCTGTCTTACATCCAGCTTGAGAAATTTAGTGGAAATAATTTTCCTGCAAATAGAAAGAAAATTTGACATTACCAAGTGCTTCTCTATAGTTTTGCTTCATCAGAAGTATCCCTGCAGAATGAGGGTGCTTTTGAACTCTTATTTAATTAGTTATATATTCGCTGCATACTTTTCACATGCTGAGAGCTTTTCTTGGTCCTGCAGTTAGTAAACAGGTGTGGTCGCCATTCGGGCAGGGAGGGAGAGACAGAGAATATAGAAGTAAATAAACCAAATAATTTCAGATACTGATGAGTGCTAGGAAGGTGATGACAAAGCCCTAGAGAGTGAGTTGAGGATGAATGGATACTGTTTTAAATATGGAGGGCTCAGAGAGGAGGTGACATTTGACCTGAGACATGAATTACAAAATGGGATTCAGACTTAAGATCTGGATTTGTGCCACAGAGATCCTGGACATTGTGCTACAATGGTCCCTTCCTGGTTTCTGACATCTTTTTCCTGTTTTACATGCAGTTACCAGGTGGTGAATAGCAGTACCCTCTTGTGGGTCGTGGTCTTAGAAGCCTTGGCTGAGACACCTTGAAGGTGGGCTTTTGAAGGAGGAAGACTTAATTTGTTGCTTTGATCCTTGGCTCTAGGGCTTCTTGCATTTCCATCATCAGATGCTGCTTCTCTCCATGACTTCCAGGGTCTTGGTGCTCTGGTCCTTTTCATTTGTATCATTTTTCCAGGGTCTGACTCCAAACCCAATCTTTGCCTCAAAGGACAGGCTCTCCTCCGAGTTTCTCTAAGTGGACTGCCCAGTGAGTCTTCCTCATCAGTCTTCACCCATTGCCCTGCGGGGAATGGCTTTCTCTTCTGAGAAAGATCTGATACCCACACCACAACATGTATACACGTATTCTATACACTAGATATTGGTAAGCACCATTTAACCGTTTTAGTGGCTCTGCCTTATGTTCTAACTTCTGAATAATATACAGGCCCTCTCATGAATTGCTCCCTACCGATTTCTCCAGTCTTCCCTCTTGCCCTTCTCCTTCATGCCTTACGCTCAATTCTTACTGAAGTACAGTGCCTTGTCTAAGACCACTCCTTTACATGAGGACTTCCCTGTGCCTGGAGTGCCTTTCCTCTTATCTCCCTTGAAACACTATTCATCGCTTGGACCCAGTTCACTTCCTCTGTGAAGGCTCTCTTGGGAGTGTGGAATGCTTCCTTCTTGGTGATCCTATGGCATCTTACAGATCATTCTGTAGAGCATTTACCACATTGGCATGTTTGTTTATATCTCTTCTTCACCATTCTGCCCCCTCCCTATGTCAGGAACTATGTCACATCTATAGCAGGAAATTTTCTTCATTTCTTCATTTTTATATTTTTGAGCCTTGCCCCTGGGCCTGTGAAAAACTGCACACTTAAGTCGTAGCATTTTAGCAGTTTTGTCAGATACACATTTACCAATCTGATCCCCCTCCATGTTGATTCACACACACACACACACACACACTTTCTTATACATTTATTGGGCATTTACTCTGAGCAGGCAAACACTGGGAGGCCTGGCTCCAGGTAAGACAAATAAGCAGAAAGACTCTAGACCAGAAGGAGGGTGGTCCCTTTGACCAGGTGGTCAGCAGGGACTTTACAAAGCAGATGTCAGGGAGCTGGCTTTGGAGGATAAGAAAGGATTGGAAATGAAAATGGTATTTGTGAATGAAGAACGTTGCCTGCCATATCAGTAAACAAAGGATGCTGCGGCCATCAAATTGTCAGCCACTACCACCACCCCTGACTGAGCAGAGGGAACTGAGGATGGAGACAAGTAGGCAGCCCATCCTCTGCTATCAACCAAAAACGTGCCCCCTCTGAGGGAACTCAGGATGGGAAAGAACAAGATCCTGGCCCCAGATGGATAAGGTGCATATCAGAAGAATGACTTCAGTGAGCCCAGACCTTGGCATCTTCCCATACGTAGAAAAGCGCTAAATTCCTTTAACTTGAGACACCTGATTTTCTTTAATTAACAGTAATCTTTTAATGTTCTGATTACCTGGTCTTTATATATCCTGGCTTCTCTCTTATCTCTTTGGAAAAGTCTCTTAGAGCAATCTGAGAGGTTGCCTCCCAGGCTTGAGTCCTCAGAAAGTCCGCCGAATGAAACATAACTCTTAACTTTTAGGTTGACCATTTTTTAGTCAATACTTTTAAAAACTATTCAGATTGTTCCTAAGGACATTTTCAGAATTGTGTTATTCCGTCTGCACCTGTTATCCTGATAAATTTGACCAAATATCACATTCCCTTGACCATATGTCAGTGACCTAAGGGGCTACTGATTCCAGTGGTGCAGACTGTATAGAAGTGGCAGGAAATGCCCAGAGAAACAGAAAAAATGTGAAAGATCTTTGTTGAAAGGCTCATCATTCTCTTCTTCTCTGGGGAGGAGGAGAAATGGACTCCGGCTGGATGATGGGGAAGTGGAAACCCATAAAGGGGGAGCAGGAGGCCAATTTATGCTGCTTCTGTCACTGAGCCCTGCTGCTCTGATTTGGCTCGTAAATAGACTTCCTAGAACCACTATAGAGGCAAATATTTGAGCTAAATTCTGTTTTTATGTTTTTAGCTCAAGGGTGTTAAAAACCTGCTTCATTTAAACTTTTTTGTTTGTTTATGGTGATTAAAAGCAAACATGATGGATTAGAGTGGCTTTGTCAGGAGACAGTGGAATTGCTTTTATTGAAAATGACCCAGACCCTTGGACTTGGTCAGTGCGTCAGCCTCATTGCTGTGAGGCTTGTGTGGATGGGCAGCAAGGGAGGGACTTGGGTCTGTGGACAGAGGACCTGGGTCGAATCTCAACTTCCTGATGGTGTGACCTTGGGTACATCATAACTTCCGAGTCTCAGATTCCTCATCCCTACGAAAGGAGGATCATAATGTTCAACGGCCAGTCTTGTAACATGGTTCAAACGAAAGGATCACAGATGGTAATGGTAGGTGGTAATTTGCGACGTCAGTTGCCTGAGATCCCAGATCCCTGCTCAGGGCTGTGAAGTGCCACACGGGAGACAAGGTCAAGTGAACGCTTGGTGGTGGGGATGTTTGTAATCATTAGCTCAAGTTTGGTTCGAAGTCTCAGTATGTAGATTTCTGCAGGTGAGCGGAGCTGAACTGCCCAGAACCGTGAGGAATCCTTTGGTGGCAGCTGAGGCAGATCTAAGGTCTTTGCCAGGAGCAGGCCAAGCAGCCCTCTAGTTCTCTTTCCCCTCCACCCACAGATGGTTATTTAGAGTTTGTATACATTTGAGAAAAACTGCACCAAGGGAAAGAAGGAGAGATGAGGTTCTCCCATAAGTTCTGCAGCAAAGCTGTCCTGGTAGGAAACTAATACTTTGTGAGCATTCTCTCTGTCAGGCTTTGGATGAAGCATAATCTTATTTAATCTCACAGCGATCCTGTAAGGTAGTTATTACTGTGTCCCCTTTGTAACTGAGGAGTGAGACTTGGAGAGGCAAGGTGACAAGCACCACTTGGTGTCTGTCAAGGTCTTTCAGCTGGCAGGTGACAGAGTCCAGGTTTGAGCTCAGTCACTGAAGTCCAGAACCTAAGTGCATAACCAGTCTGTCCAGTACCCGTCACTGTGCAGAAAGGGTCCCCTTGGGTCATCACTTTTGTGTTTCTATATGTTTGCTCCGGGAAAACACCTTTAACCTTCTTGAAATCAAAGGATGATATAAAGATGTCCAACATCTTCCTTCAGAACTCTTAAAACATATAAAGCTGTATTATGAAAATGACAGGGAAGCTTTTTATCCAGTAGATGAAAACATCAGCACGAGCACATCGGAGCAGAGGGATGCCTAATCCCTCTTGTCGCCACCATGATGATGGGTATTATATTCCAGGTGCATGAGCGATAACACGGTTGCCTCACCATGTAATTATCATTGTTTCCGTTGGTGTTATCATAAGCAGCAATTATCACTAACTAACATATGGCATTTGGTCGTAACTTGGAAAACAGCCTGTCACTTTGCCTTTATCACGTCGGGTGGATGTGGATGGTATCTCACCATGAATCCTGCCCTGCCGGTTTTTCTTCCTGTGAGGCTCCCCAGGGAGCCGTATACACAGGGGACAATAGCAGATTGGGAAGCAAAGTACCACTTTGTCACTAGCTGTACGAGCGCCTGATTCCCTAATAAAAACCTCTGGTACAGATAGAACAAACTAATGGCTACCCGGGGGTAAAGGGGTGGCAAGGGAAAAATTGGGATTTTGACACACACACACAGGGAACTATATTCAATATCTTATGGTAACCTATAATGAAAAAGAATGTGCAAAGGAATATATGTATGAATGAAACATTACACTGTACACCAGAAGTTGATACAACATTGTAAACTGACTATACTTCAATAAAAAAGGTTTAAAAAACCCCTCTGGTAAAGGTTAGGTGGGGAGTTTGGCTGAGGCACGAAACCTGAGCCAGGCTGTATCATCCCTTCGCCTGGCTGCAGGGCCGTGTGAGTGGTGGAGACGTTGGCTCAACTTACTGACTGACTAGCTTTGTGGAGGAGGTGAGGGAGAGAACCAGAACCCTCGGAGAGGCCAGCCTCTGCCTGTGCTGTTTATCACGGAGATGGCAAAAGCAGCCCAGTGCCAGGTTGCTATGCTGTGAACATAGAGTGGCCCTTGATAGTTTCTGGAAATTGAACAATTGGCTACTCTGCCCACAGAGAGGAAGGCACAGGAGTACGACTGAGGTGGGGAAGATGCCGTGACAGTTTGTAGAACAAGCGATGCCAATATACCAGTCTAAGTCCTTCCACCATTTCTCATGAGAAATTACAGCCGACTGTGGCTAGCTCTGGTTCTTAACAGCTCCTTAGCCTTTGGTAAGTTACTTTCCATGTCTGAATTTCAGAGGGCTAGCTATAATTGTTCCTGCCCCAGATGTGAACACTTCTAGATGCAGCTTGGACATTCTTTGAGCCATGCAACTCAGTTTTCTGGTGAGCTATAACTTACTTAGACATATTCAACTCCTTTTTAATTTTGTCAACAACCTAAGCTATTGTCTATTTTGAGAGTCCATTTTTTTCCTCCTTACAGAGAAGCAAAAGTTGGTGTTATTTCACACAACTACTCATTAGCCATGAGCGAGGACAGCTATCCTCTCCTTGAGATGGGGACACTGGCTGAGCCCAGGCTCATTCATGAACAGAGCAATAGTCTCACGTACAAGACCCTCAGCACATGTGATTCGGTTCCTGCCTCGGCCGCATTCAGTGGAACCACAACACTGGGCTTGCTCGTGGAAAGTTGAAACTGAATTTTCCAGCTACAAATGTTAAAGTAGGCTTCATTAGTCTAAATTAAATGAATGGCAGTTAAGATCTTGTGTTTTAGAGTTAGTCAGACCTGGGTTTGCCATTAGTCAGACCTGGCTCTGCCATTGAGCAACTGTGTGCCCTTGGTCAAGTTTCTTAAACTCTCTTAACCTTACATTTCTCATGTGTGAAGTGGAGATGGTAACAGGACCTACTGCTTAGTGTTATTATAAGTATTCATTAAGTAGTGTATTATATATTGTTCATAAAAATGTAAAACAGTGCCTCTGGCCCCTAGTTAGCATTTAATAAAGGTTAGCTTTTATCTCATATTCATTCCATTTTCTGGGTGCTGGCAGTGGCTACCAAGGGGGATTGGTATGGGTGGTCCATCCCTGGTGCAGACAGAAAAGGTGTGCATTGTAAGAATCTACAGACGAAAATGAAACTGACTAAAAGTTCCTGCTTCTGATTATCACCTTGGGCCAGCAGTTCTGATCACTCTCAGTGATGCCACGCTCTCTTCCAGGGCATCCACTTTCACTGTGTTTCTTCCTTGGTGTCAATGGGGAATAGATCCCTTGTGTTCTGTTGCATCTCCGGGTTCTCATGCTTTAGGCACAAGACAACCTTTCTGTGCTCTGCCATTGACCTGCAGAGATGGCTGCCCCAGTGTGGTCTGAATCTGCCGTTGTGTATTGCCTCCCTTGTTTTCCCAACAGTGCTGGATACAGGCAGTTACAGAACTTGCACCCAAAACAGGGCTTTACTTCGATTTCTCAGGGACCCAAAACATCTTTCGAGTTTTAGTTCTATGACTTTTTTTTTAGATACAGAATTCTGACTCTTTGATTAAAAAGATCTATTGGCTCTACTATATGAAATATATCCCAAATCTGTTCCCTTCTCAGCATTTCCACTGATACTAAACTCCTCTTCCTGCAATATTGTGTTAACCTCCTAACTGGGCTCCCTCCTTATACTCCTAACCTCTCTGTAGTCCATTTTCCAGGTAGGAGCCAGAATTTAAATTGAAAGTGTAAATTGATTTACACTTTTGCCTAGCATCCCTCCAGTGGAGTTCCATCACATCTTGCCCTCATCTAGGGCAAACTCTTTACTCCGTATGGGGCTCCTCATGATCTGACTCTTGGAAGAGCCTCTCTTAACCTCTTCCTCCTGGAACTTTCCCCTTGCTCATGTCACTCCAACTCTCCAAGCTTTCTTGAAAATCCCAAGTTTGCTTCTGCCTTAGGATATTTTAACTTGTTTTCCTTTTGCTTGGAATGCTCTATACCTAGGTATTTGCATGGTTTGCTTCCTTACTTTATTTGCATCTTTTATCACATTTCTGCTGTTTAGAAAGGGCAGTCAACAAAGTCCTATCTTCAGTGGCAACCCATCTATAGGAAGTGCTGTTGGATCCCACTTATATCTTCTCAGCCTACAGCAGATGCCTTCTGCAGCTTTGGACAGTTTCCTGTACGTGCAGATAGCTTGCCACCTCAAACATTTCTCTGCAGGCAGGCTTTCTCAGGCTGTAAGAGTTTGCTTGGCTTGTGGGTAGGGTGGGCTGGAAGTACTAGACTTACTAACCCAAGGAGCAACCCTCAGCCAGTTACGGGCAGGATGTGGTGGATACATACCCCGGCTGTCTCTCCTCTCGGTGGAACAACTGGAACAACTCCGAGGCAGTGCTACGCTGCCTCTCTGAGGGTCTGCAGTGGGATTTATCCCCAGTTGCTCACATGAAAACACACTCAGGCTTTGTTTTTACTGGGGGGAGGGGTTGAATTCCTTCAGCTTTATTGAAATGTAATTGACAACCAAAACTGGTATATATTTAAAATGTACCATGTGATGATTTGAAATATCTGTACACACCACAATCAAGCTAATAAACACATCCATCATCTCACATAGTTACTGTTGTGTCTGTGTGTGTTGAGAACACAAGATCCGCTCTCTTAGCAAATTTCAAGTATACAATAGAACATTATTTAAGGCATTCTTCGTTGGCCTTTCTCACTTTCCGACTCCTCCACCTTGTTTCCTGGGACCACATACCAAATAAGTTACTTGGACTCAAATCTGATACTAGGTATTTTCGCCATAAGAATCTTTGCTGTAAGCAGTTTTGCCGCACAACTAATTGACCATAAGGCAATTTTGCCATAGAGGATAAAATAACTGGCTGGCAGTTTGGTTTGACAGTTTGGTTTCAACTACATATATTGACTTGATAGAAAATAAGGTGATAAGAAAACTTACTGGAGGTGTGAAATATGAGAGAGTAAAGCCAGATTGCAAACTATACTAGAAAATGATAACATAGTTTGCAAATCCTTCAGTGAGCACAGGCACCCCTCCTATGCGCCAAAACCAAAAGTTTACCGATCTGTACAAATATAAAAGAGGTGACTAGTAATTCACATTTGTCTTTGAGAGCACTAATTATTGATTCTGTAGCTAATTTAGATCCAAAGCTTGTTCTCTGAAGCCATCTTGACCAAATTTGTCACCCAATATTAGAAGCAGGAGGCAAAAGAGGAATCAAGCTCCTCTCCTCCCAAAGGAAGTAGTTACGTGATTCCTGATGAGTATAAGTTCCACAAAACTGGTGAAAATTCTTTGTTATTTGCCAAGGAGAACATGATACAGATAGAATTTTGGTATTTGGGGCAGAATCTGGCTTAGATAATTTGGTGAAATGTAAGGACTGGGCAGGTGATGGGACATTTAAATGTCGAAGTGAGGTGTGCCACCAGTTACATACATTACGTACATGGATAAGAAATAGCATCCTTCATCTGTTTGTTTAAAATTTTGTTATTCATTTTTCATGTCTCATTATGTCCTTGTCCCTCTTTGTTTTTCTTTTAAAAAATGTTGATTATCTTATCTTTCATGGCGAAACTGTCTTACGGCCAGTTAGTTGTGTGGCAGACAGCTCATGACAGAGATCCTTACAGCAAAAATACTAGATATGCCCAGATCCTTCTTTCAGTGTCTCTTTTTGGTAGAAGCCCAATTAGATACCCTCATCCATAATTTTCTATTCTTCACTTTTTTCTATGTATTACACACTTGTGAGATTCATGAGGACCATGTTTTAGAACTCACTGCTCTATTCTTTGCTTTGCACCGTGCCTGGCTCACAGGAGGCTCTGTTAAATCACTATGGAGTGAACAATTAAAGAATAGTGACAAAATCCCCAATTATTTGCTCTCTTGGTTGAATGATTTGCCTCAAACTTAGGAGAAGGTAATGTAAACTGGAAAGATAGTCCGACTGCAGTGTTTTCAGTTTAGTTACTGTCTTCTTTAGATTATTATTTTTTCATTACCATTATTTTATTTCAACATTTCTTGAAGGCATACTGTGAAGGTGTACTAAATACTAGTTTCTTTATAAACCTTATCTTTAATAATTGCAGTTGATCTCTAAGGTAGGTTTTCTCATCCATAGTCCAAAAATGTGGAAATTAAGGCTTATTCAGGGTCACAAAGTTTATATGTGGGGAACTAGGGCTTAGACCTCCACGTATCTGACCTGAAAGCTAACACTTTGCTTCATATATCTTACTTTTTCGGCAAGTAATACACTTCTAAGTTGCAACCTTATTTTAGTTTTGTGTTAAGCCAATTCTAAAGTTTGAATTGTCCAAAAGGCAGAGTGATGGTACATATCAGGTCCCAGAAGCTTTCTCTAAGCACGAGAAGATAACTATTCCAAGAAAGGACAATTCTACAAACTAGTGTTTCAAAGATACAGGTAGAAAAGAATGAATTTTTATGTCTGAGTTAATGCTCTGTTGCTTTGATAGAAAGGTGAAAAGGAAGATGACTGCTGAGCTGGGAATGTTGGAACAGGTGCTGATGTGTTAATAGTTCTAGTTACAGTCATATATCATGACAGTGTCAAGTGTGTCTAGTTAATACACTTGTGATGGCAGAATAATTGGGAAAATGTTACATTGCTTGTGGAATCAAGGCAGAGTACCCTGGATTTCTCTTCGAAAGTGAAATTTGCTTAAACAAATAATTTTAAACCTCACAAATGACAGGGAATTGCTCTCATTTTTTCTTTTTAATTAAAATAGGTTATTTACTTAAATCTGGACTTTTGGAATAAAAGTGATATGTTTGAATGAATAGTACTCCTTTGCATATTAAACAACTCTTAAAGAGAATGATCAAGAAATTTCAATGAAATTTCAGATGTCCCTACTAACAATCTAATTTTAAGTTAATAGAAGACAAAATTATCTCAGGAATCCTGAGCAAACAAGTATTTCAGCAAAGAAACAAAAGAAATTCAATGTTATTCTGGTCCTTGTCTGAGAGGTCAGTGCGGAATGGTTGAAAGGGCCATTAGACCAGAAGTCAGACACCCATGGTTGGCTGTGACATGATATTAATAAGTATGATCTTGAACAAGACTCCAAACGTTTCTTGCTCTTGATTTCTTGCTGTAAGTTTGGACCAGATGATTTTTATGGGCTCTTCCATTTTCTGACATGCTGTGACTTTATGACTGTGTTACAGAAATGCATTAGATTGACTGATTTTAGTGGTGTCACACAGGGAAAGCTTACACTCTGGAAATACTATTAACTGATGTGAGAGACAGCTATGATCTAATAGAACAATCCGTGAAGTTAGAATATGGAGATACAATTTTAATTTGAACTCTGTCACTCTAACTCCTTATGTGACCAGGTTATGGGCCTTGGAGCTGGAAAGACCAGGTTCAAATGCCAGCTTTGACACTTTACTATCTCTTTGGCCTTGGTGAATTCGTTCCTGATCCTCAGTTCCTCATCTCTAGAATGAAGATGATAATGTATGACCTACCTTATACTGAGTGGGTATTACGTGAATATTGTAAGATGAATTTTTGAAAGCATTTTGTAGAAGTGAAAATGACTACCGTGATGTGAAGTATTGGTATTGATTAAAAGGAACAAGGCAGGATGAATGTTAAAGCCTTTCAGGCTGTTTTTGAGAAGTGAAGTGAGCCCCCAAACCAGTGTGACCCTTTGTATGGTTATCATTTCTCTCCTCCTGGGGAAGGTCTACTCAGAAATGCAGGAGTCTTCTAATCATAAAAAGATTTGATTTGCTGTTCTGTAGGATCCAAATGTAAAATACAAACCTCCAAAATGTTTGAAAAAATATGTAGTAAGAAATCTATGCAGTCATAAAACATAGCTTTATTGAGCAACCATAATGTGTTATGCACTGTTCCAGACTCTTTCCAGATGTCGTCTCATTTTATTTCCATAATGACCCTGTGAAGAAGGCTTAGAGATGTTGAGTAGCTTGACCATGGTCGTGTGGTTGGTGAAAGGCAGAGCCTTGATTTTAACTCATGCTTTGCAGAGATCAAGACTCATACTCCACCTTCTGTCCTATGCTGTCTCCATGTGAGGAAAATAAATTATTTTTATAGTAATATTGAGCTCCAACCATGTGAGAGGCATGAGAGTAGGCAGTTACATCATCCCTTTGAATCTTCACAAAACTCTTCTGATGCACACTTAATTCTCATTTTTGACAGTTTTTTTTCTTTTTAAAGACTTTACTTTCTAGAATGATGGTGACGTATCAGTGAATTGGTTTCAAAATCCAACGAATGAAGCAAATTGAAAACAATCAACAAAATGACTTTCAGGTCATAGAGGGAAAATTAATTTCCTACCATGGTATGCACACATATTTTAATGGATACATATGGATTGTCTTATATATATTAGCATTTAGATGCTAATTTTGGGAATCAATGATGCAACTGTTGGCTAGAGAGAACTAAAGATTTAGAAATAACAGAGAGATGAGGATTAGTTCGAATGGTTTAAAGTCAACTAAATGGGCAATGATTTATAGAATATCAGGCTCCACCAAAACCATTTCAAGTCATTGGCCATCTGTAGGATTAAAATGAAGTATAGAGAGAACAGTTACATGAAAATACATGTTCTATTATCAGATACAGGAATCTACAAGGTGTTTTGTGTCAGAGTATACAGCTACATAGTATCTCATCGAATTCTCAAAACAGCCCCTCAGTGTACATTTTATAATTTCCACTTACCAATAAGGAACCTGAGCCTCTGCATCTGTCGTAGCTGCGACCACCTCCTCTCCCCTACTGTGAGAATAACCCTCAGTAAGAGCCCTTTCTCTTTTCGAATGAAGGGAGATAAACTGCAATCTCTTGAACTTCAGGTCCTTAAGGTCTTTGGCACCTGATCATAATTTTCATCTCTGTCCCAATTCCTTCTGTCACTGTGGATAACTTCACATCCAAGGTGGTGAATGTCTGTGGTGTGTTAGCGATTGTATTTTATGACCAGTCACTTGCTGCTCCGTCCTCCCTGATTGCTACTTCATTGCTCAAGTGCATAAACAACTATCTTTTAAGAAGGGAAGATGATAAAAGCTGCAGTGGAGAGCATTTCCAAGTGTGGAGGAAGGGTACCAGAAACCAGGTGAGGACAGGATTCCAGAACCTAGCAGAGCTGTTACATCATTCTACCATGTGAGTAGGTATTTGCTTCTGAAGCTTTCCTCCTTCCCTGTGGGCTCCTCAGAGGCAGGGGCCAGAGGATGTGGGCTCTTTGTCACCACAGACTCCTTTTAGAAGGACCTAAACAGTGAATTGAAGAGAATACTGAATATAGTTCCCTGTGTTATACAGTAGAAACTTATTATTTATCCATTTTATATTTAGTAGCTAGTATCTGCAAATCTCGAATGCCAATTTATCCCTTCCCACCCCCTTTATCCCTTGGTAACCATAAGTTTGCTTTCTATGTCTATGAGTCTGTTTCTGTTTTGTAAATAAGTTCATTTGTGTCTTTTTTTTTTAGATTCCACATATGAGTGATATCATATGGTGTTTTTCTTTCTTTGTCTGGCTTCACTTAGAATGATGATATCCAGGTCCATTCATGTTGCTGCAAATGGCAAATGGCATTATTTCCTTCTTTTTTATGGCTGAGTAGTGTTCCATTGTGTAAATACACCACAGCTTCTTTATCCAGCCATCTGTCAATGGACATTTAGGCTGTTTCCATGCCTTGGCTATTGTAAATAGTGCTGCTGTGAACACTGGGTGCTCTTAACGTTTCGCTTTAATTCTTTCTTTATTCACCTTAGACCACTGGTGTGTCTCTCCAGCCACTCACTCTCTTTTCAATATGATTTATGCTTTTTCCTCCTTTTTTTCTATGGAATCTATCCTGGATGTACCACACGCACTTAAAACACAAAACCTACAAGACTTCACGCATGTTTTTTGTCACCAAACCCACTCCTTCTGTGTTCCTAAAAATTTTGCTGAGTTGTGTCACACAAGCTAGAAACTTGGGTGAGGTGATCTTTTACTCTTGCTTTTCATCACCCTCATACCCAGTACACATTCAAGACATGTCATGAATTCTTAATGTCTCTTCCATTCACATCATCCCCTCCTTCTTGTCATAATGCAGATTCTCTCATCTTTTGTTTGTCTATTAAATAGTGTTTTAAATTCTCTTCAGGAAAAGACTTGCCTCGTCTTCCTCACTTTTCTTTCCCTTGAACTTGCTGTGACATTTGGAGCTGCTGACTGCTCCCTCCTTATTCTTTAAACCGTCTTCCGTTGACTTTTAAGAAATCACTTTCTCTTGGTTTCTTTTTACCTAGATGACCCTTCCTCTTCGTCATCTTCTCGGCTTTGTTTGCCTCTTTCTAACCATTAAGCCGTATCTTAAATGTTGGCACCTTACACTCTATCCTCGGACATTTTTCTCTTCTCACTCTACCTACCCTCCCTGGACAAAACCATCCATTCATGTGATCTTATCAGCCACCCCAATATGACTGATCTTTGCTCTGTGTCTCCAGGCTGGACTTTTCTTCTGAGACCCTGTCCCTTTTTGCTAACTGCCTACCTTCTTCCCTTCTCCATGTGGATGTTACATGGACTCAAGCTCATCATCAAAGAGAGAACTTGATGTCTTTCCCCAAGTATATGCTTCTCCTCTATTCTGCATCTCAGTTACTGACGTCCCCAAGCCCCCAAAGCAGGATATTTTCTCTTTTTAACCCTTCACATGCAGACAGGCCTACAACCCTACATCCTCGACACCTGCGAGGTATCATCTGTTCATCTTTGCTGCTCCTGCCATAGTTCAGGCTCTTGATGTGACTCCACCTCAGGTCTTACCATCTCTGCTTGTCTTGTCCCCTGGACTTGAGTTCTGTGGCGCTATTTGAAGTTCCCAGGACAAGAGAGGCTGGAATGTCTTTGGACCCCCACACGGACACTTACAGTCTCCTGTTCCCTTGGTAACACCCGTCCTTTTACATGACTCAGCTTAAGTGTCACTTATGTCCTGAAGTCTGTCTGTATCTCTGCCTGTAACTGGCTGTCACATGCACAGCGCTTCTCTTCCTAGTCTGGTAATGGAGGCCAGCAAAGCTCAGTTTATTATACTCACTTGTTCACAGGTCGGTTTCACCTATTGGACCAGAAACTCCTCGAGGGTGTAGCCATGTTTTATTCATCTCCGTGTCCCAGAGATGAACAGGCAGCTCAGTAAATGCTTGATGAACTTTTTAAACAAGTGGAATAGATGCTGTTTTTGAATATTAGATTTTTCAGTTCACTTAATACAACAAGGATCAGTAAGACTGCCTTTAACGCATGTTTACATTCTCATCCAAATCTCTGTAGTTTTTAGT
Source organism: Camelus dromedarius (assembly GCF_036321535.1). Lineage (NCBI taxonomy): Eukaryota > Metazoa > Chordata > Mammalia > Artiodactyla > Camelidae > Camelus > Camelus dromedarius. Next base: position 55,315,104 of record NC_087447.1, on the reverse strand, counting down.
GAAGTCCCATCTTCTGAATAAACAAAACCCCATTTAAAAACATCACAGCTTCACGTCTATGAGCAGATTCCTTCCACTCCCAGGTGGGCTCTTTGGTAAATGCATAGCTTGGTGTATATTAGTTAATTTCTTCCAGTACTGGGAGGAAGTTGGAAAGACACTTATATGTAATGTGTTATAATCTTTTTCTCATGTAAGTATAGCTTGTATAACTACTCCACCAGGAGGAAGTTTTATGTACATTTATAACACTAGGTTTGAGAAGAAGCAGTTCTCATTATTTCCACACCCTTCAGTCTGACTATGTGGCTGTTACTCTATTGTAGGAAAGTGCAATGAGTAAGAGTGAGAAGACAGGAGTTCTTGGGCTGCTATTCACTGGTTTTGTACACAAGCAGCATCAGTATCCTGAGTCTCAGTTTTTTCATTTGGTGATTTCACGGGGAACTGGGCCAGGCTGAAGGATGTGGTGGATGTGAGAGGTGCTTTGTCCTCCACCAGCTTCAGTGAAGAAGAAGTTCATGTAGAAGGCACATGGGTTTGGGAGTGAACAGGCCAGCTTCAAAAAGCCACTTTTGTGTGACTGGGCAAACTACTTAACTTCTTGGAATGTTTCTTTCTTCATCTGTAACATCGGGATAATAACATTGTCCTTCTACCATTGTGGAGAAGATTAAAGGCAGCCATGCATCTGGCTATAGTCATTGCTCTGTAACTGGTGGCTAGTACGGATGAGAGCAGCAACCAGTTTTTGAAATCTTCCATCTGCTACACATGTCTTGTATCCTGTACACTGATCATCGACCAGTTGAGTCTCTAATATGGGTTAAGCCCGAGCAGAATCAGGTTCATTTAGAATTTAATTTTTTGGAGCTGTCCACACTCCTTTAAAACAGACACGTGGAAAGCATTTACTGTGCCTGAAACTCACATGATAGTAAGAATGATTATAATTTCCATTTGTTACTTGGAGCCAGCCACTAAAATAGGCACTTTGTATAACATATGTCGTTTAAACTTCACGTCAGTTCTGCAAGGTTGGGGTGACTACCCTCACCACTTACAGATGATAAAACTTAGTCATAGAAATTCCAAGCTTCATTTACAGGCTAGTAAGAGGCAGGATCGGGAATGAAGCAAGGGTTTCTGATGATAAGCCTAGTGCTATTTTTGCCACACAACAGTGACAAGAGGGCCAAGCTCACTCCAGCACTGTGGCTACGCCTTCCAGGTCAGCAGCATGGCTGAGTTTATGAACTTACCTCGACAAACCCCAGCTCTCATGTGCTTCCAGGGCACTGATCTCAGCAGGAGTCCCTACTTTTGATGAGGCCCAGCGCTGACTCCAGCATGAGCCTGAATCTAGGGCAGGGTAAGAACATCTGGGGCTTCATGCATTTGGCTTGTTTCCCCCATTTTGGTTTCAGGAGAACCATATCATACAATCACTGATTTGTTGACTTGTTCAACATTTGTGTACTTGTCAGCTCTGTGCCTTGAAATTGTAATCTGAGGATAACAGGATGAAAACCCCAGGCTTGGTCTTCAAGGAACTGAGTCAAGTAGAGTAAAATCAAGATAATTACAGTTTATTGTGTTGTATGACATCGGCAGGCATCATAGTGGTGCTCTGGGAGCACAGGGAAGGGCTGTGGAAGATTTCTAACCAAGGATGAGTACTTTCTTGAATACTTGAAGAGTGAAGTAATTTTAAAGTAATTTTGAAAGGGAGAAAAGCAGGGAGGGGGGAAAAGAAAGCATGTGCAGAGGCATGGAGGTGTTCAACATGAGGTCCTACTCAGAAGTGCCAAAAGTTTAGGGAGGGCTCGAACAGAGAGGTGAGGGGAGCTGGCAAAGGGCAGATCAGGGTGGGTATTTCAGTCACATTGAGGAAATTGGAATAAACGTTACAGACAAGAAGGCATCACTGACGTGTTTTAAGGATGAAAATGAAAGGATCAGAGTGGCAGCTCAGACACATCCAGCTATCTGAAGAGGTTCGGTGGATGGATCGGAGGAACGCACTTGAAGGAGGGATACCAAGCAGGAGCAGTCTGGGCTGGGGATAATGAAGGCTTTGTCCCAGGTGGTGGCAAGTGGTTGGAGAGGAGAGCAGGATGCAATCTCAGAGGCAGAATTAGCATCACTTAATGGTTTGATGGGATGTGGCGTGTGGGACAAGGAGGCCTCCTGGAGTTTTGTCCTCTGTGATTGAGAGGGTGATGGTCCTCAGTAGCAGCAAGTTCCGTGGGAGCATGAGGACCGCACAGGACGTGATCACAAGCCCCCTGTGTGGCCTTTTCACCAACAGCCTCTCCCTTATGTCCACTGCCAAGGTTCTCATTACTGTCTTCATCGCCTCCTGCCTAGACTACCATAGGAGCCTCCAGGCTGCTCCCTAAACTCTATGCTCTCCCTGAAAATAGCCCTGATGTGCCACCCTTTTGCTTAAAACCTTTTAATATTTCCAAGACCCTTAGAGAGGGCTGCAGTCCAAGGCCTTCACCAGTCTCACCCCAGCTGACCTCTCCAGACTTGCTCTCCACCACGCCCTCTGAGCAGCAGCCCGATCCATTGTGGTTGGAGGACCTGACACAAACAGGAGGGGACTTGAGAAGGTGTGTGTGTGTGTGTGTGTGTGTGTGTGTGTGTGTGTGTGTGTGTTGTTTTTGTCAGAGGAATTTAGAAAAAGAGAAGAAGAATACCTATTTGAGAAGCTATGAAAAGGTCTCGTGGATAAGGCAGGATGTAGTTTGGATTTGGAGGTGTAAGTGGGGAGAAGGTAGGTGACAAGGAGGAGGGAAGGCCTAGGGGGCAGGGAGAGCAACTTGAAGACCAGCATGGATGCTGGGGATGTGCACGGGAGGAGGTGGAAGGGAGTGGCTGGGAAGAAACCGATCGACAAGGGTAGAGGATGAACCAGAGCAAAGTTTTGGGGTCACAAAAGGAGCAGTCTTTGTGATCCAGGAGCTTAATTTAAAAAATGAATATTTACTGATATTCTCTGTATATAACATTGTATCTGGAAAATCAGCAAGAAATCATATCAAAATACTTGGGTAATTAAAATACCCTCAGGTTAAAGCCTTACATTTGCAAATGCGTTGCAGATTACTTCACCCTTCACTGAGGCCCGGAGTGCTTTGCCAAGGTTGGGCTCAAACTAGGTCATTTGACCCCAATTTCAGGTGTTTCCCCACTATGATACAGCTGCCTCTTTTAAGATGTTTTAATGTCTAAACAATCATATACTCTTGTTGGGTAAGTCAGACCCAAGTGTAGCCTAGATGGATTGTGTATAATTTCGTGAGCATTTTGTTAAGCATCTCTTCATTGATTTCCTCCAGCTGAGAATAAGCCAATAAAAAGGAAATAAACAAAAAAATGCCTCAAACTGTAGCTATAAAGATTCACAAATAAGGGCACACAGCTGAACACAACTAGAGAGGCAACACGGGACTTCACTTTGGTTTCCCTCACGAGCTGGAGTGGAATGAAATCACCAAAGGGCACCCTGATGCCAGTGTTTGAAAACTGCTTCACATCTCGTAAGTGTAACATTTGTTCTGGAAGAACTCGATTCCTGAATTCCCTAGTGTCTCAGTCCTCTTTGAAGTGAAAGATTCTGTTTCACGATGATTGTGTTGAGAACATAGATTTCCAGTACTTAAGAGGTCTACACTATGTTTTGAAACAGAGTGCCAGGAGGAAACAGCTCATGCCAAGTCATGTGGATTTGATTGGTACAACAATGTGGGATATTTTTGAGCTAGACTGTTCTGGGGTAGTTTTGAAAAGGAATTATCTTCTGAAAACATGTTCTTTTTAAATAATGAGGATTTGCATGGAGAACGTAAGACTCTGTGGGGTGCCGGGAGTTGTGTGTCAGTCAGGAAGGACGGTGCCTGGGGGGTCTTTTCTGGACACACACTGAGCCGTATCAGGTCTCTGGCAGCGGCAGAGGGGCCCCTGTGTCTGTCTGGAGGTTGCCAAGACCTCCAGGAAGGAGGAGAGGAGAGGAGGAAAACAGAGGCAGTGTTTTTTTCCTGTTTGAGTCGCAGGTGTGGTAGCCCCCACGGTAACTGCTGCAGTGGCTACTGCTGGGTCAGGCGCAGGACTCAGGTTTCGGGGAGGCAGAGTAGTCTCGTTCTCTTTCTTAGCACTTGCCCTGTCTATTCTTCATGGCACTCTGTGCTGTAGTAGTCGGAGCCAAGCTTCTTTGTTCTCTTTACATCCTTAGTGCCTAGCATGGTATCTGACAAGTAGCAGGCACTCGCTAAATACTTACTGAATCTAAGGATCTAAGGATCGGAACAACAGTCGATGGACACTCAAGGAGGCAAAAATAGAAGAGATGTAGGTGAGTTAAAGTAAATTTTTATTGAGACATAATTCATATGCCATAAAATTCATTCATTTAAGTATACAGTTCAATGATTGTTAGTATACTGAGGGCCATACAACCATTACCACAGTCTGAGTTTACAACATGTGCATCACCACCCCCCAAAAAACTACCCATTAGCAGTTACTCTTTATGCCCCGCTCCTCACACATACATGCTCCTGCCATAGGAAACCAGTAATGCACCCTAGTGCTATGCAACATTTTATACATCTACATATTATACACACATGCACATTTTTTTAAACAAAGAGTGGCATCATCCTTCTAATGCTATGGGTTGTCTTAAGGGAATCCCTCAGTATATTACCTGAGGGATAAGAAAGGCTTAAACCAGGTGTTTTATCTAGGCTGGGGTCTGTTGAGATGTTGCTGCGGTCAGATGGGAGGGAGGAGCACCCCAGAAGCAGGAGTACAGAGGTTCAGAAGGGAGGCAGGCAGTGGACGGAGGCAAGTTAGTTGCTACATTAGGCCTATTCAAGTGCCAGGTACCAAGTCTGAGGGCTCAGAGGGAGAATTAAGAGTTGAGAATAGGAGACACCAAAAATGAGCGCTGATTTTGGGTTAGATCTTTTGCTCTGCTCTCTGAAGGTCTTCTCTGAGAGTGGCCTCTGACCCTTAGGAGTTGGTCCAAGGAAAGCAGTCAGGGGTCTTATGTAGGGAGAATCTTGACACTTTAATAGGAGTTACATCTTGAATGTTTTAGGACCATTTCAACTGATGGAAAATCCAAGAGGAAAAAACAAAGAGGAATGTTAATTTCATTTGTTTAGAAAATATTGGTAAGTTGCCTGCTATGAGCTCACTGTTACTCCAGGCACTGGGGACACAGCACCGAATAAAGCAGGAAAAAGAAAAAGTCTACTTTAAAAAACCTACATTCTAGAGGGAAATATAGACAAAAAATGATAAATAACAAAAACATAACAGACTGTTAATGACCATTAAGTTTAAAGGAGGAAATTACAGAAAAGGGGAAAAGTGTCTTGGAGAGCAGGGCTGGGAGGAGGTAATCTTACCTGGTAACCAGGGGAGGACTCACTGCGCAGGGGAAAGTGAGTCAGGGCCTGAGCAGGTGAGGAAGCGAGCTCTCTGGATGCTGGGCGAAGAACATAGCAGGCAGCAGTGAAAAGGTCCTGAGCAGCGACACATGTAATGTGTCCAGGAACCAGCGAGAAGGCTGGCCTAGCAGGAGTGGCTGAGCAGAGAACTGTGGGAGGTAAGCCTGCGGATTGTAATAGGCAAAGGCTGGCACAGCATCTTCTAGGACCTTGAAGACAATTTAAGAATTTTGGATTTCACTCTGGATGAGACGGGAAGCCACTGAAGTTTTAAAATTTTTTAAAATGAGCTTTATGGAGAAACTCTTTGCATTTAATAGTTCAATCATTTAGAATGCCTATTTTAATAAATACACTTCCTCTCCAGCTGAGTTTCTTGACCTCTAAGTGCCTGGGAATAGGGAGATATGAATTCCCAGTCCTACCTCCTTCCTCTTTTCTCTGTTTCTGTGTATTTAAGCTTTTAGTGACTGGAAGGTGATAAAGAGGGAATAGTCAAACCCTTGGGGTTTCAAGCTGCTAAAAAAAAAAAAGAAAAAATATAAATAATTGGGTCTATAATAGTTACTTCTAATCTCTAACGTGAGACTGGAGTTAGCGCTACTTCCTCAAAGACCCCTTTCCTTTCTCCATTTTTAGATGACTTGGTATCATCTCCCCACTCATTCCATCACTTTTCTGTTTTCAGGGCTAGAGCTCATTATCCTCCTCCCTTGGTGGTGGATAATCTCCCCCAACCCAACCTCACACACTTTTATTTCCCATTAAATTAGGCAATCTGCTATTTGATTTATCTCAGAATTCTACGTTCTGGCTGAGATCCATCCACGTCTTGGGCGTCTTCATTTCCATCATCACTCCTGCCAGTTGGCTTTCTTGTAAAGGCCAATTGATGTGAAAAAGCAGTTTTTATTACTCCAAGGAAGTGACTGTGTATATAAGGATGTGTGAAAACACCAAGATTCCTACTGAAAAAAAAAAAAAGGGCAAAGGGAAGGTAATTTAACTGATGAAAGAAGATGTTGAAATAGCCACTAGATACACTACAAGTGCAAAGAAAATTGGGTGCACCTTTTCTGAAAGAGATTTATGTATATATTTATATCTCTATTTTTATCATTTATTACTATCTCTGGCTATAGTCATAGATTCATTTATATCTATACCCACATCTATATCTAGACTGATATGCAGTCTTAAAATTTCATTTCTTTTAACCTAGACCCTTTCTTAGAGGGTCTGTTTCTGCTATATTATTCTCTGTGGCAATTCTTCCTAAATCAGGTACCATATGAGCCGTGTGTATTCTGGCTGTCAGGGCCCTTCACTTCCTCATCCAATGGCAAACAAGTAATCTGACCCCCTAACCTTCCAATTATGTGTTTACCTCTCCCGAGCCTCAGTATTTCTTCTGTAGAATAAGGTTGTTTTGAGGTAAATATAAAAGAATAGGTATAAATCATTAGCATAAAGCATGTCTCATTTTAATCATATATATTTGTAATTTTTATTGTTCTTACCAATGTAATTTTTTGAAGGATTTAGAGTAATAAAAATTGGGAAACAGTATAAATGTGCAACAAAGGGGCATTCGTTGAATAAACTTTGGGCTATTGATATGAGAATATATTTGAGATAAAATATTGGATGACAAAAAGCAGTTGATGATTTTAGTTCCTAGTAATATCAAGGTGGATAATTTGGACTGACCCGTAGTTGGTACCTGAGTAAAATATAAAAATAAATCTGATTAAAGATATTGAAGAGCTAACAAGACTGTGGAAAATTAATAACTAGAAACTGCAGAGGAGTGAAACCCAGAAAACTGAGCCTGTTATTTATCATTTGGGACCATTTTTCCATAGGAGAGTTTGCTTTTTCCAGGAAGCTGTTAAGACTCAGGGAAGCCAATTTTTTTTTTAGGCATTTTTTTTTTTTTTGAGGCGTTTAGGTTTACAACGAAATTGAGAGGAAGGTACAGAGATTCACCATGTAGCCCTTGTCTCCTAACACATGCATAGTCACATCACTCACTAGAATGGTACTTTTTTTTTTTTTAACCAAGGATGAACCTAGATCGACACATCATAATCATCCAAAGTCCAGAAGTTACCAGAGTTCACTCTTGGTGTTGTATGTTGTATGAGTTTGGAAAAATGTATAATGGCATACCCATCATTATAATATAAAGAATATTTCAACTTCCCTAAAAATCCTTTGTGCTCTGAGTATATATATATATATATATATATAAAATCTCCTCCTTCCCATGCCCAGCACCAACTACTGATCTTTTTATTGTCTCCGTTTTAGCTTTATTCAAAACGTCATCTAATTGGAATCATATAGTTTGTAGTCTTTTCAGATTGACTTTTTTCACTTACTAATATGCATCTAAGATTCCTCCATGTTTATTCATGGCTTGATAGCTCATTTCTTTTTAGGGCTGGATAGTATTCCATTGTCTAGATGTACCACAGTTTATTTATTCATACACCTACTGAAGGACATCTTGGTTGTTTCCAAGCTTTGGCAATTAGGAATAAAACTGCTATAAACATCGGTGTGCAGGTTTTTGTGTGGACATAAGTTTTCACCTCCTTTGGATAAATACCAAAGAGTACCATAGCTGTATTATATACTAGGAGTGTGTTTAGTTTTATGAGAAGACACCAAACTTGTATTCTAAAGTAGCTGTAGCATTTTGCATTCCCACTAGCAATGGGTGAGAGTTCCTGTTGTTTTGTGTCCTCAGCAATATTTGGTGTTGTCAGTGTTCTGATTTTAGCCATTCCAGTAGGTTTATAGGAACATCTCATTGTTTTAATTTGAATTTCCCTGATGACATATGATATGGAGCGTATGCTTACTTGCCATCTATGTATCTTCTCTGATGAGACATCTGTTAGTCTTTACCCATTTTTAAACTTAGTTGTTTGTTTTCTTATTGCAAAGTGTTAAGATCTATTTGTATGTTTTGGATAACAGTCCTTTATAAGATGTGTCTTGCAAATATTTTCTCCCAGCCTGTGGCTTGTCTTCTCTCTTACTATTGTCTTTTGCAGGGTAGATGTTAACAGTTTTAATGAAGTCCTGCTTATCAATTATTTCTTTGATCATGTTTTTGATGTTGTATCAAAAAGTCATCACCATATCCAAGGCCATCTATGTTTTCTCCTATGTTATCTCCTAGATGTTTTATAGTTAAGTCTGTGATCCATTTTGAGTTCTGTAATGATGCAAGATCTGTGTCTAGATTCCTTTTTTTTGTTTGTTTGCAGTTTCACCATTTGGTGAAAAGAGGATCTTTACTGCATTGTATTGCCTTTGCTTCTTTGTCAAAGTCAGTTGACTATACTTGAGGGGGCCTATTTCTGAGCTGTCTATTCTGTTCCATTGATCTATTTGCATATTATTTGCCAATACCACACTGTCTTCATTACTGTAAATTTATAATAAGTCTTGAAGTCACATAGTATCTCCAGCTTTTTCCTTCTTTTTCACTAACCACTTTTTAGGGCTTTATGGGTCCCATACTTCTATTCATCAGCAGTAATTATAGACAAGTGGCAGGAAAACCAAGCTTGGTCTTGGGGAAAAAAAGACTAAGATTCCAGCTCTCTTACACAAAATTACCTCTTTCTGTTGTAGTTTTCTCATCTTATTGATATATAGCACACTGAAGAATATATATATATACACACACACACACATATATATATATATATAAATTTTAAGTACCCATAGAACTTTAGCCAAATTGACCTTTTACTGAACTGTAAAACAATTTTTAACATTTTCAAAGATTGAATTCATGTATAGCATGGTCTCTCTCTACAGTAAAGAAAGCTAGAAATAACGGAAACTCTAGAAAATAACTTATATTGTGGAAATCAAGAAATATTTTTCAAAATAACCCATAGTCAAAGAAGAAATCATGATAGAAAGAAAATATTTTTAACTGAATGATAATAAAAACATAAGACATATCAAACTTGTAGACTACAGCTAAAACCATGAGTTACAGGGAATTAATGGCTTTAAATGTACATAATAGAAAACAAAGTTGAGAATTAATGATCTTAATATCCATTTTCAGAAGGTATAAATAGAAATAGCATTCTTGCATATATGCCTAACAAAACTTGTGCACATGGTCATCAAAAAACCTGACCAGGAGTATTCATAACAATTTTTGTAATAACTGTTGACTGGAAATACTCATGTACAGCAAGAGTAGAATGACTTTAAATTACGGTATATTTTCCTTTGATATACTGTATAACAGAGAGAGTAAACTAATGCTGTGTACGATGACAGGCGTGGATTTCACATACGTGATGTGGAATAAGAGAGGCTGCACACAAGAGTTCATACTGTGATTCTATTTATATAAATTCCAAATACACAAAAGGAATCTATGATTTTAAACGTCCACTGGGGAGGAGTACCTGTGTGACTGATACACTCTGGTAAAGGCATAGAAATACCCATGTGTGTTTGCGCATGTCTCCATGTTTATGTCATAATTCAATGTTTTATTAGAAATATGCTGTACAAATAGTGTGATGATTAGATGAAAATTTTCAGCTTTATCTGCGTAAGACAAGTTAAAGGTTTAAAAATCAATGAAATAGGACATCATTTCAAAAAATAGAGAAATGATACTTTAAACCCCTGAAAGAGAATGTGCTAATTTTTGCTCATATTTTCATAATTTAAAGAAAAAGAAATAAAATGAATATACAATAAAGAGGATTAGTAAATCCAAAATTGGCCTTTTAAATGTATCTATAAAATTGGTAAAACTATGGTGATACTGGTAATAATGAAAGAAGACACACATCAACATGAGGAATGAAAGATGAATATCATTATCATTCCTGCAGACTGCCAATAAATTTGAAATTTTTATGCCAGTAAATTTGTATAAAACAGAATAAATCTTAGAAAAATAAAACTTATCAAAGTTGACAAAAGAAGAAATAGAAAATCTGAATAGTTCTAGAATTAATGAAGACATTGAATCTATTATTAACCTTCCCAGAGAGATGATACCATACTCTGATGACTGTATCTATGAAGGACATAAAATATTTAAAGAATAAATAATACCAATTTTTGAACTTTTTTTTCAAGATAGAAGAGAGAAAACTTCCCAGCTCACTGCATAAAGCCAATGTAATCTTGACCCCAAAACCTTTAGGATTGTTCCCAGCAATTCCACTCCTCGGTATACATCTGAACAAAACAAAGCAAAACGCTAGTTCAAAAATACACTCCAGTGTTCACAGCAGCATTATTTACAATTGTCAAGATATGGAAGCAACCTAAGTGTCCATCAACAGATGACTGAATAAAGAAGATGTGATACACACCCACACACACACACAATGGAATGTTACTCAGCTATGAAAAGAATGAAATTTTGCCATTTGCAGCAACATGAGTGGACTTGGAGTGTGTACGCTAAGTGAAATAAAGACAGATACTATATGATATCACTTATATGTGGAATCTAAAAATCACGACAAACTAGTGAATATAACAAAAAAGAAACAGACTCACAGATACAGAGAACAAACTAGTGGTTACCAGTAGGGAGATGGAAAAGGAGAAAGATAATATAGGGGTAGGGAATTTACAGATACAAACGATTGTGTGTCATATAAACTACAACGATATATTGTACAACATAGAGAATATAGCCAATATTCTATAATAATTTAAATAGAGTATAACCTTTAAAAAGTATGAATTACCATATTTTATACCTGTAGCTTATATAATACTGTACGTCAACTATACTTCAATTAAAAAAAAGCACAAGGAGAGACCACTGTCCATCCATTAAAACTGATTCAATTAAAAAGAACTACAATTAAAAGGACTGGTAACATGAAGTGCTTTTTAGGATACAGTGCAGCTGAGACTTAAATGCCCTGGTGAGAGTGTAAATTGGTAGAGCCAGTTTGGAAAACTGCTTGACATTATCCATTAAGATGAAAATAGATATTATCTGTAACCCAGCAACCCTACTCTGTTAGATCATGAACAGAAAAGTGTGCATGGTGTGCTGAAAGACATACACATAAATACTTATGTGAGTATTCATAATAAACTGAAAACAACCCAAATGTCCATCCATAGTAGCATAAACATAATTATGATATATTGAAATTAGGTATTTCAGCAATCAAAGTTAGTGAGCAATACTGATAACAGTATGAATATATTTCATAAAAATAATGCTGTATGAAAGAAACCAGAGAGAAAATAATATGTATAGTATCCTTTCCACTTCTATAATATTTAGGAAATGAGCAAATTTCATCTAATATTTTAAAAAAGCTTATTTTTAAGTAATTTTAGATTTTTAGAAGAGTTTGAGTAAACTTCACCCCATTTCCATTAATGTTAATATCTTATATAACCATGATAAATTTATCAAAACCAAGGAATTACTGTTCGTCCAATACTGTTAACTGAATTACAGGTTTTATTCAGACTTCATCTGTTATTTTTTTTTTAATAGTTTTTAACACTTTAATGAAGTATAGTTGACTTACAATATAATAACTAGTTTCAGGTGTATGACATAATGCTTTGATATATTTATAGATTACACTCCATACAAAATTATTATAAAATATTGATTATATTTCCTGTGCTGTGCATCTCTGTAGCTCATTTATTTTATAGCTAGTATTTTGTACCTCTTAATCCTCTTCACCTATTGTCTCTCCCACCCACCTTTCCCGTCTGATAACCACTAGTTTACCAATTTTGTTCAATTTTTAACTAAGTTTTTTTTTCTTCCTGGTCCAGGATATATTTAGTCTTTATGTCTCCTCAGTCTTTGTTTTTCATGATGATACTTTTGAAGAGAACTGATCAGATACATGGAAGAACGTGCCTCAGTTTGGATTTGTCTGCTGTATTTTCCATGAGTAGAGGGGTGGTATGTAATCCTGAGAATACCAAGAGATATGAAGGACCCTTCCCAATGCAGCACAGCCAGGAGTGAGGAGCAGAGTGCATGATGTTAACATGGCTTTTAACTCATGATGTAATCTTTGATCACTCACTTAAGGTGGTGTCTGCCAGGCTTTTTTACTGTAAGGTTACTATTTTTCCTTTTCCATAATCTATTCCTTAGAAGCAAATCACCAAGTCCAGCCCATAGTCAAGGAAAGGGGAATTAAGCTTGACCTCCTAGAAGGAATTTGGGGGCATATGTTTGATTACCACAGGAAACCAAATATTTTAGAAAAGATATTTTTAAGGCTACGAAAATACCCTGATTCTCCTTAGAAGTTTCACTCGCTAGTTGTAGCCCTCAGCACAGGATCTTACGTGCAACAATGATTATTGTGGTCTGTTGGTAATTTTTTATTTGCCTCATTCCCTTTATTGTTTGTAATTCTTCTACAAGGAAAGTTTGTCCCTCCCCCTCATTTATTTATTTAATATTTTATTTATATCAGTTTGGACTTATGAATATCTATTTTTTGGCTTATAATCCAATACCATCATTATTGATTTTGTTGCCCACAGTGTTCCAGAGTTGGTCACTGAAAACTCTTTTGGGTTGGCTCCTATGTCCTTTTGACACACTCCCATTTTTCACTTTTTATGAGCACTTCCTTACTTTATGACACTATAGAATACTCCAGGTTCATCTTTATTTCACCTGCCCCATCCCTAGATTCAACCATTTCTCCAAGGATCTCTGGTTACTTTTAGTGGAGACTAGTATTTAGTTATGAAGACCTAGATGCTAAATATATTTATTGCAGCAGGGGGAGTTACTGCTTCGCAGCCCTCTCAGTGAACTGACAGAAAATATACGTATGTACACTAACTCATGTATACCTTCTATCACTTATCCATCTGGTTTAAATGAACATGAGTTCATATTGGTATCTGGGACACAGTATCCAGCACATCAGGGTTCTTCCCAGTCTTCCTCACTTGTTTGTTTCTAACTTCTTTCTCTGACAGTGAAAAACTTTGGCCTCATCATATACAATTTACTTAGGTGTTCAGTCCTAGTACAAATGTAAAGCAGTCTCAGAATTGCTAACCCAGATCCCAGTTAGAAGGAAATGTATCAGCTAAAGTAAGGTGTTTGTGTACAGTTTTAGCCTTCTAGTTTCCAGTCAAAACATTTTTTTCTAATGCTGTTTCCTCCCTCCCTCCACTTACTTCAATGAGATGTGGCATACATTTTTAGTACAATTAAATTCATTTTTCACAATCCACATACCGTCCTGGGATCTTCTGACATTCTAGTTGATTAATTTATACTTTTAAAAAATGTGTGTGTATTATAGGAAAAAATAACTTTGAAGAAAAGTGGAAAACTGATTACAGTAAAAATGATTAGTTATTGCCTTTGGGGAGGTAAGAACAGTGAGGGATTTTCTGGAGTGTGGGCAAGGTTTTAGTTTTGGGTTTTTTAACTATTTAGGGTGGTGATTACATTTTATAATTTTAATCATTGAGATACAAAGTTTAAATGCACTTTTATTTATATGATTTGTATTTCGCAGTAAAATGGTTTAAAAGAGCATGTTGTGAAACATGGCACAGCACAATCCTTAGTTTTCTTATTTATAAAGTGTGAATACTTGTCCTGATGACCTGATAAGATTAAGAGAGTGGAAGTGGGAAGTCAACCTCAGATCGACCTGTAAAATTGAAACTCAATATAAATTGTGGCAAGGAATGCCAGTTGACTACCAACAACCAATTATCTTTTTTTCTCCTCCCAATAAAGTTGAAAATTTTCATGGTAGCAATGAGCACACTAGAACTCTGTATTTTATAGCAAATGGCTACACTAAAACTCTGTTTTCCAGCCTTCCATACTAAAAGGTCAATAGAAATTGTTCTGAGGGTCTTTTAGAAAAATGCTTTAAATAAGGTTGTTTTAACTGAGAGAAATGTCCTTTGTTTTTTCCTTGGAAATTTTTTTCTTGCTAGAATGATTGCTGTACTTTTAGCAGCCATATGCTGACCTTGACGATGGAATCCTTTTGCAAAAGATGGCAGAGCAGAAAGTAAAAAGAAGCCTGGTTCCCTGATAATTCCATCGACTCAAGAATGGAATTTTTACGTATTGGTGGATTAGGACATTTTTGGGTGGGCTAGAATTTTGACACCAGTATCAGTGTCTTAAATGGTTACAGTGTTTCATAGTTTATGAAGTGCTGCCATGTCAGCTAAAGTAGTCCTGACCATAACTCTGTGTGATGGACATAACTTGTCTCATGTTTCAGAGGAGGAGAAAGAATGACACTACTGAATTTGTCTGAGGACAAACAACAGAGTCAGAACTTTAATCCTAGGTTTCTGACTTCATGTCTACTGTCTAGTATACCAACCTACAGGAACCCAAGAGTTCTTGGAAGAGGTGAAGCCCATCCCCAAAGTCATTTGTATGATATTTGATGTTGCCATCCACCCAGAGAAGGACGGGCCTTTTCTGTGTTAGTCTCTGACTGTGATTTTCGGTCTCTGAGTTGTGACCTCATCACATCCAAGCCAGTGGACTGGGGTGTGGGCTAGATCCAGAACCAAAGTAAATTTAAGGGAGTCTGGATCATTTTTTCTTATGATGGTTTTGGTGCTAACCCTGTTCCAGTGATGCAGAAGTCAAGGGAAGTTTGTGGTATAGGCAAAATATATTGCTATTTACTAACACTGAGCTACTTTGAGTAGGTAAGGTTGCCCACAAATGGATATGGCTTCCAATTGTATTGTGATTGAATTCTGTTTACTGTACATTTACTGAGCAGCTATAATAGTATGTGAACTTACTTGTTTAATTGTTTATCACCATGTTCTGAAAGCATTTAATTCTCGGTTTTCCTATGTATAAAATAGGGATAATAATAGTGCCTGTCTCATGAGGATATTGTGAGTGCTAAATGGATCAGTAGATATAAAGTTTTTAATTAAGTGCCTGAACATAGTAGGGGCTCAAAAATGCTTGTGATGACTATTATTGCCATTATCATCTGTAAGCAAATATGATGCCTACCTTGCAGGATTTTTTTCAAGGTTCAGATGAAGTAATTAATATGATGCAACTAGCAGAGGTTCTTTTCCCATCTGATTGAGTTGGGGAAGACGGAAGACTTAACCAAGCAAGTCTTCCTGAAGAAGGTAGCAGTCAACCTGGGGCATGACTAATTGAGAGAGTTTCAGTAATCAGAGACTGTGTGACTTATAACTAGAGGAGCCGTGCATTCATTCATTCTGTAGCTGTATTGAGTACTTGCTGTGTTCCACGATGCTGAGGTGGTGAAGTCCGTGGAACTGGAACTAGGACTTTTGTGTTAGAATTTTGATTTCTTGTTCTACCACTTGAAACCTGTTGTGAACTTGGGTAGTTTACTTAATTTTTCCTGGCCTCTAATTAATTAACATTTGATTTTGTAAATTAAGGATGCTTGCTATAATTTCTAGGGTAACTCCTAATAGAGCTGAAGCTTGCAAAATGGCAGTTTTCTCATTAGTAAAAGGTGGGGGAATAAAAGAATGTATGTCATAAATTCACTGTGAGGATTAAGTGTGTTCACACATGAAAGCATTTAGAAAGAGCCTAGCACATTATGAGTATTCGATAAATGTTTGTTGTGGTTATTTTGGTTACTGCTCTGGGTCTTGGGGATAAAGTGACAAAATATGTGTGAGGAGATAGAGACATGGGTCTGTGATACAAAAATTTATTAATATGTTCTTAAATCATAATAAGGAGTTCAGTGAGGACATGATAGTGGGGCAGACTTCTAACTTTCTTAGAAGTGATGGTGTCAAAGAGTTGTTGCAACTGAATCACTGGAAGAGGAGATGTGGAAAATTAGGAGGAGGTCGTCAGAGGCGCGACACTTGGAGTGAAGAATTGAGAGCTGGTGCTGTTTTGAGAAGTCAAATGAGTGACCATTGGAGAGGGTGGCCGAGGTGGATAGGAGGAAGAGATCTTTGGAGTAAAGGTGGAGGAATGGAGTTCAAGGAATTTCATGGATGGTGCCCATGGATGTCAAAGACACATTTAATAAAAAAAGAAGTATTTATTGAAGATATACATAAAAATTCAAGCAAAACTAAAAAGTTGGGAAAGTGTTTGAGGAAAATGGTATTAGGTTATGAGCCCCCTAGTTTGTGGTTTATTGGAGGTCTGATGGGAAGTCAGTTTTGAAGTGTTGAGACTGCAGAATGGGAGGTTTGTGAGGGCAGCAACGCTCCTCGGGTGTGGTTCACTGATAGTTCGCACATGTCCAGAACTGTGGCAGGTGTTCAGTAAATGTGTAGTGAATGAATTGAATGAATGAATGGGTACCATGAAGGACCTTCACCCCAAGAAAAGGAGGAGGGACTGGATTCTGTAGGCAGTGGCTAGCCTAGAGGAGTTTCTGGGCAGGGGACTTGGATAACTCGAGTGGTGCTTAAGGAGGATTCATTCTGCAAAGGCAGGAGAGAGACACAAGGAAGAAGAGGAAGACATGGGGTTTACATGAGGGCAGAAGCAGTAGGGGATGAGGGGGAGGGAAATGTCAGAGAGAAGCAGGCTAAAAGGAGATATGGAGACATTAAATTGTGGCTAATATGCAGAACAAATTGAAAGAGATTACCTAAAATGTGAATATTTCTTTTACCATTTGACATTCACAAGTCCTTTTCAGCCTGATTCTTCCATTGATACCTTCTCCAGTTGATTAAATACAGGACAGAAAACAGAATACATCAGCTTGACGTTTTTCTGAATCGAGGCTCTTGTCACAGAATGAAGGATGCCATTTGTTATTAAAACCCTCCTGCTTACATCTCCTATCAGTGAAATAACTTCCCACTACCCACCCCCACCCTGGCCCGTTGGGGGTTTGCTTTGTCCTTCACAACACTATCTACAAATTAGCAGCAATCCCATAATTTATCTCCGTGATGCTCTGCTCTTTTTATTTATAATCCAGAGGCAATTAAAATTGCTTTTGTACAGCATTGTCCTGATGACAGATGTGTGGCTGCCACTCTGACACATGACGGCTGACATAAATCATTTGACGATCAAAGTGTCTGTTGATTTGCTAGTCTCTAGTTACAGCAGATGCCACCCCAGACAGAGTGACAGTGACATTCTTCACGGGAGCCTCATTTTAGCTAAGTGCTCTACTATGCTTCCATTCTGGAATCTTGACAGCTTGGTTAGTTTGTGACAGCTTGGAAGTTCTTCATGTAGCTTTCACAAGTGACCAAGGGTCAGTCTATCTCTTATTCCCACCTCTGTAGGTTTCCAGTGGCTTCCTGGGACATACGAGGGTCTTCACAATCTGGACCCGCTCTATTATATGTGTCAGCACCAGTCTTGCATCTCTTACCCCTCCAAATGTCTTCCCCAATCCACCAAATTTTACTGTCTATACCCACCAGACTACCTGCTGTTTCCTGAACATGATGATCGCTTTCTTGACTGTGTCCTTGAGTATGAGGCTTCAAAACCTTGGAATGATTTCCTCCTTGCATTCTCCACCTAGAATAACCTATAATAATCCTTGAAGACTCAGTGTAGTTGTCCTTGCCTCTGTGAAGCATTTAATACCCACTTCCCATATAACTAGTTTCTAATTTGTTCTTCTAAAACAATGTAATTTATTTTGTATCAGGTTCATAGAGTTGATTCAGTTATATTCATTCCTTCATGGGGTTATAACCGTCATTGGTCTATGCAAGAGTTCTCTCTTTTTATTTCGCTTTATTATTGTATTCTCCATCCCAGCTCTTCATTCTTAATCTCTACCAAACACAGTTATTCTAGTGAACTTAATTTATGTCCTTAGTTATGCACAGATTTGTGAAGATTATGTAGTGTCATTTTGCTTATATATATGTTTAAATTTTCATATTTCACAGCATACTAAAATATATCTTTCCTACTTTTTTCACTGTACAGTTATGTTTTAATATCTATTCGTATTGTTGTGTGTACACAACCCATTGCTTTAGAAAGAAATATGGAGAAAAGATAGATAAAACATTAGCATTTCTCTGATTACTAGTGTTTTGGCATCTCTTCATATACTTCTAGCCATTTGGATTTCTCTTGGGAAAATTAAATATTTAGATCTTTCGTCATTTTCCCATTGAGTTTTCTGCCTTATTCTTGATAGGCTGAAATTCCTTTTATATTCAAGATGTTAGTCTATGGTTACTTTTTGTTGTTGAAGTATAGTCAGTTTACAACGTTCGGTCAATTTCTGGTGCATAGCATGTTTCAGTCATACATATACATACGTATATTCTTTTTTTTTCATTTTCATTGTAGATTACTACAAGCTATTAAATAGAATTCCCTGTGCTATACAGTATGAACTTGTTGTTTATCTATTTTCTATATAGTATACATATAAAATAGATTAAACTATGGTTACTTTTAGATGCTACAAGTAACATTGCTTTTTTCCCCCCTACTACTCTATCAGATTCTAAGTGAGTGTGTGCTAAAATCTCCAACGACAATTTTATTTTTTCTATTCTCTCCCTATTTCTGTCAGTTGTTTTTTTTAAAATACAGATTGAAACAAGAATATTAAATGTATATAAAAAGTATGATTGCTAACACTTCTTGCTTATTTTACCAGTGTATGACATCTTTTTTTAGTTTTGTTTTCCATTTAAAATTATATTTTGACTGATAGAAAGTTGCTGCCATAACTTTTTGTTCGATTATCTACATTTTGTATGTTTTTCTATCTTTTTCCTTTCTAACTTTGTATATTATTTCATTTTCAAATTATCTTATACAATTAATACACTTCTGGATCTTCTTAGCCAATCTGAGAGTCTCTGCTTTTTGATGTAAGTTTTTCTTACTTATATTATTGTAACTAAAACAAAATTTTAAACTATTTTTTGTTATTCTGTGAAATTTTCAGTTGTAATTAAGAAAAAAGATTTTCCCTTCTTTATTTTTTTTCCTTTCCTTCTTGGACTAATAAAGAAATGATTTCTCTGTTATTCCCAATGCCCTTTAGGAGAGTTAGTCATTCTGATATTCAAATTCCCTAATTAATTCTTTATCTGTAGCCATTCTGCTGTTCAACCAATTTACTGAATTTTTAATTTCAACTGTTAGAGTTTCCTAGTGCCCGTGGTTCTTTTTCCTGCTCATTTCCTCCAATATCTTCCTTTATATATTTGAGAATATTTACTATGCTTATTTTGAATTTTTATGTTGATTGGTTCATTAGTACTGCTCAGTAATGTAGGTTGTCCAGTGTATTGTTTTTCTGTTATAATGTTTGTATTCTGTAAATGTTTAATGATCTATTTTTCAAGTGAATATTTCCCTGGAATATCAGCTACCTTGTTAGGCAATGTCTGTCTGCAAAGAGCAATGACATCTTACAGCACACAACCCACCTGTTCTCTAGATCATCATTTCTGTCATCCTCTTCACTCCCAAACACACCCCCTGCCCCCAACACACACACCAGCCACTCTGTTTACCCAGGAGTTTTTCATAGATTTTAGGTTAGTATTAGGGGTCCATCAACTTCCCTGTCACCTCTGTGTTACCTTTAATTCAGGATTCAAGAAAGGGAGTCAGGAGCCCATGATATTTCCCCCCAAGTTATGAGCTAATCAGAAGCAAAATGCCTTCAAATACATAGCTGTCTTTTTCGTCTTGTTTCCTGAAGGTCAGAGACTTTCTCATTCCTACTGAGTCCCATGTATGAGCACACTGTAATTATGCAATGTAGGCTTGTCTAATGAAGGAATGAAAGGAATAAAAAAGTCCACTCCTCAAGGAACACAAAAATAAGCTTAACATTTGTTGCAAGTCACTCAATCTTGATTAATTATAATGTGTCAGAAAGAAGGATTTGATGAGTGCTTGTTATCTTTTCAGACTTGGTTGTTCAAAATTCTTCTAAAATAAATTATTTTCATTTGTTTGGTGAAATAGGCAGGCCTGACTGATTTTCAAGGGTTTGGGAAGAGGGATGGATTGATTGGTTGGTTGAGTTTTAGAAGAGGCACTGGGGACTGAGCCCAGGACCTTGTACATGCTGCACTCTACCACTTGAGCTATACCCTCCCTCCGGGAACAGGGTTTTGAAGACATTTCTGATGATCTATAGCTATCTCATGAATGAGCACTCAAATTAGAATTTGACTGGACTCTGCATTGTCTGTGGCTGTGTCCTCGTGGCTCTCATGGTTGTGTTCACTGCCTTTCTCTTCCCTCTGTGCCCTTCGTCTAGAGCGCTGTTTCTTACCTGGGGGTAATGTTCTCCGCGTCCCCCCAGGGGACAGATCGGGTGGGGGCCAGGGATGCTGCTAAGCATCTCACAATACACAGGACAGTCCCCACAACAAATAATTACCTGTTCTCAAATGTCAGTAGTGTTGTTACTGAGAAACACTTCACTTCAGGGATCCTGATCTGCTAATTTATTCTCAGCCCTGAGATCTCCATGTGGTGTGCCCTGTGGCACTGGACACAGGAGAATGAAAGTATTGTCAAAGTCTGTTTGCCTTCTGAGTCTGTTCTGCCTGCTGAAAGTTCAGAATCTAGGATGTCTACACACACACGCGCGCACACACACACACACAAACACACAAACACACAAACTTGGACATTAGAGTCAAGTCTCTCTGTGCTGTATCAATTCCTCAGCTTTGACCTTCAGCCCTTCTTAGGATGTGGTTTATTTTCTCCATCCAGCTTTTCTTGCTCCGGAATATTGGATAACTCTCTTAAGATACTCCCTTGTTTGGGTACCACCTATATGCTGGCATGTTCTAGTTTACTTTCTCAATGTCTTTGCCGAAATATCTCTGATAAATACCAAATATCACCTTTTCAGAAGATCTTTCCTGATTGTGTAAGTTAAAGTAACATCCTGCTCCTGTCATTTTTGTCCTCTTACCCTCTTGTATTTTTCTTCATAGCAGTTATCGTCATCTTGCATATATTTGCTTACTTTATACTTTTCCTTCTTTCTTACCCCCATAAAATTCAGCAAGGATATGTTTTGTTTAGTGCTGTATTCCAGGGCCTTGAGTATATAACACTCCCAATTCTGGATATTAAACCCTGGAGTACATGCAAAGGTTAATAAGTCATGGTTTCTGCTTGTCCTTTGGAGGGGAACTTGGACAACTATAAAGTGACAGGATAAGGCTATACAGGTGAGCGTTCAGATGACATCACTGTCCTACCTAGGAGAACTCAGGAGGAATTCTCAGAGGAGGCAACACCTGAGTTAGGTCTTGAGAGATAACATAGGATTCACCAAAAAGCAGGAAGGGGAAAGAGCATCTCCGTCCAGGAGTCACATGCAAAAGTGCTGCACTTTTGAAAGAGTATAGGATGCTTTAGGAATGAAGCAGCTAGCACTGCAAGTGTAAGTCTGGTCCACACTGTGAAGGAAGATACATGGCATACAAGGAAGGTTGGACTTCGTCCTGTGGGAAACTGTGAGCTCTAAAATATTTGGAGCAGCCTTGTGTTTGAAAATGATAATGCTAGTGACAATGTGGAGATTGGATGGGATGTTCAGAAGGTAGTGATAAGTCATCATGAAGGGATTTAAAAATTATTCAGAGACTAGTCTATCACCTCCTACTGAGATTACCTATTCTTTGTGACATTTCTTTTTCCTCCCTACATGATATAGTATAGAGCCTAATTTCTTGTAAAAACTGCTTTTTACTTTCTAAAAATTATAGTCAGTAACCCTGTGGTCAAGCATCTGATCCATCATTTGACACATTTCCTATCTGTCTCCTGCATTGTCATTGGGATAGATATAGCTTTGACTCATTTCAGAGAAATTCTTTGAGTTTGCACCAGAAAGTCGTTAACTCACAGTCAGTGTCATTTAGGGCTCAGTCTCAACCATCTATCAAGAGTTTCTCAATTAATTTTGCTGAGGCTAGAAGTCATTTATAATTACAGTCCTGTTATCTGAATATGTCTTCCTTATCTTTTACTACCCCATGCTTCATCCTTGGCTCGATTACCATGGGTACCATTATTTTATTGGTAAGCCTGGGTCCCGTAGCTCCTAGCTTAAGTTGATTAACTACTGCTCTTCTTCTATAGATAAAGGGCATGACTAGCTTTTAGATTTTTCAAATAGAGCTTCTGTACTTACGTTTATTTGCTATAATGTCTCAGGAACAGCTCCTCCAGTACAGTTTGGAATGATCAGACTTCCAGTGTCACAAGATCTGATAAATGATAGTTCTCTTTTCTGGCTAGGCATGCTCACAGAATTGAGAATGGTCTTTATCAGTCTCCAAGGTTATATGCAGGTCATTGTGATAAGAGGAAGAAATGTATATCTGTTACATTTCTGTAATTCATATTTTTAGTAATGAGCATAAGTTTTAAATTTAGCTCATCTGAAAGATTGTGGAATGACCTTTGGGTGATTTTAAGCCTCAGCTTTTTCAGTTTTAAAATGGTAAAAATAATGTCTATTCAGTTGTTCTGAGGATTAAATCAGAGAACACAGGTAAAGCACCTAGTATATTTTTTAATCTACATATGTAATTAATACACGTTCATTTCCATTCAATTCAGTGAACATATATCCAGACTATTTTGTGTGTCAATGTCTATGCTAATTGTTGGTAATATAAAGATAAGTAATAATAGACCCCTACTTCAAGGAGATTATGGCTTAGTTGGGGAGATGAGCATCTAAACAGATCAGTGCCATTTTCTGTGACAGGTAGAGAAATAGAAATGGAGCACCACATGCAATGAGGACTTAACGGAATTGGTGGTTAGTTCTCTCTGGGGAAGACGTTTCTCTATAGTGGATGATAGGTGATCTAAGCCTTCCCTTGTACAGGAAATCATAAGATGGGCCTGGGAGGGGGATGGATGGGGTTGGTGGGTTGAAGAGAAGGAAAAACAGGCTAAAGGAATGGCATTTGTGAAATGCATTCCTCTTTTTCCTTTTGTTTTTTTTTATCCCCTATTTCATAATAAGACTCTTACTAAAATCTAAAACTCAGTCATACCCTTTTTCAACTGTTGGAAGGAGACAATAAATTTGAAGATTAAAAATTCTGATGAACTGTGTCCAAGGTAGGAGAGGAGAATTTGTCCTTTCCTCATTAATTCAAAGCACTATTCATACTTGTTGACATATCATTAGGTATTCAAAGCATTCTTTCAGTTACATTACTTCATTTAATCACCCTAAAATTATGAGGTGGGGATTATTAATCTCATTTTACTACAAATGAGGAAAATGAAATGTCATGACCTGCCCAGTGCCTCACAAGAGGTAAACTGTAGGACTAGGACTTACTGAGTCTTTTAGTCTAAATCCAGTGCTCTGTCCTCTACTACCAAGTCTTCCTCTGTCAACAAAATAATTAAAAACTAGCTTGTATTTCACAAAAATAGTTGGAGGATAATCCTAATTAAGTTTTCTTTGTGTCCTTGGAAGGTCAAGTAAGAGAAAGCCAGCTTAAATTAAAGCTGGAGAAATTGGCTTAGAAACAAAGAATAAGAAAAGTGTAAATAGGGTTACCCTGGAAGTCATCATCCAAACAAGGACACTTTTGAGATTAAAAGGACTGAGTCTACAGGAGTATAGACTATGCACTAACTCATTCAGTCACAAACAATTACTGACTGTCTACTTTGTGCAAGGCTCCGGGCCAGGGTAGAGGTAAAGATATCTTTGATTAGCTTAATGGACAACAGAGGGGAGAGATATAGACCAGCGAAGAGTAATAGCTGCCAATTATTGAATAGGTACTAGGTACTGTGTTAGAAGCTGAATACTGTTGAATTTTATGCTAAATAACTCCATGAAATATTACTATTATTATTCCCATTTTGTGGATGATGAAACTGAGGTTAAATCACCTACCCAATTATATTATACAGGAGAGCTAGCCTTCAAAATCATATCATACCTCTGCTTAAAATTTGAGGATAGTTGGGCCTCTTGAAACCACAATTCTGGAATAACATGCCCTTGTGTTTCCTTCATCCAGAATGAATCTCTAGAATGTTGCTTAGTTGGGCAGTAGGTGCTGAGTCACTGTGTCAGGTAGGATTCATTGGCTTGGGACAAGAAAATCTTAACTAAACTGACAGTGCAATAGATACATTTATTGGCTTGCATACTGTAAAATTCCAGAAGAAGACTTTCGGTATGTCTATGTGCAGTGTACAAAAGTTGCCACCATGACTTGTTTTATTTTTTCTCCCCTTTGTTCATCTTTCCATCTTTTGATGCTGACTTCCTCTATGTCAGCTGTTTTCAGAGAGAATTTCCCTTTAGTTTTTTTTTCTCTCTACCATGTCACATTTCTGAAAATTCTACCATTAGGGATTGGGACTTTTATTTATTTATGTTTCAAAAGCAGATTTTCCTGCTTGTTTCTTTTTTTCTTTTTAATTGAATTGTCAGTTTCTGGAGTACAGCATAATGTTTTAGTCAGACATATACATACATATATTCCTTTTTCATTATAGGTTACTACAACATACTGAATATAGTTCCCTGTGCTATACAGTAGGACCTTGTTGTTTATCTATTTTATATGTAGTAGTTAGTATCTGCAAATCTCAAACTCTCAATTTATCCCTTCCCACTCCTTTCCCCCTCTGGTAACCACAAGTTTGTTTTCTATGTTTGTGAGTCTGTTTTCTGTTTTGTAAATAAGTTCATGTGTGTCTTTTTTTTTTTTTTTTAAAGATTTCACATATAAGTGATATCATATGGTATTTTTCTTTCTCTTTCTGGCTCACTTAACTTAGAATGATGATCCCCTTAAGTTTTAAAGATAGTGCCAACCCACATCCTTCCTAATTTTATCTGAAATTGTGAATGCCTTTTCTCTGTAACTCAAGTACAGTCCGCAGGGTCAGCTCTGACTAGTCCTGATTTGTTTGGCTCAAGTCACATGCCTATCCCTAAGGTGCTGATTGGGCACAGGGTAGAAGAGTTGGCCTCATGATCTGATCATGGATCTTGGAGTTGGAGGCTCCATCTGAAGCACGTGGTCTAATAATGGAGAACGGAATCCCCCAATACTAGTCAGGATGAATGAATTCTTGGTGGCCCCAAAGCAACCAGTATACACTATATTCTTTGAGTATGAAGGGCTTTGAATGAAATGAACCATGATAACTTTAAAGCCACTAGAATCTAGGGATTAATGGGAAAAAAAAAACCAAAACTCAGAATTTTTTTCTTTCTCTGGGGCCATGACCCAAGAAAGAATGGGGCAAGTGCCAATTTGCTGAAACATTCCATTTCCCCCTTTTTTTTCTTCTTATGCCTTCTTGAGTTACTTAGTCATTCTAAAACCCTCTTTTATGTCTTGAAGACGACTTCCTATTTGTTGCAAGATTGATCTTTTCAATTTCCAGTTCTGGTGAGGGTATATCAAGCTTTAAAACAGGCTGAAGCTACTCATTTCTTTTTATGGATAATTAATTCACTCTCAGAAAATAGGATTTATGCAAAGTGAGGAATCTAATTCTGGGTATAGAATCATTTTCTTCAATGAACCAAGATCAAATTTCTTCTCTTTCAACTTACGGTTTTGAAAATAGTTCAATGAAGAATTAAACTCTATAGTATGTGATGACAAAGAATAACCAGAAAATTAAGTGGCACACAAGTTTCTACAACATTTACTCTGTTTCTGAGGATGTTTCACTGAGGAACTATCACGTGTATTATTAAGGACCTCAGGAAATGTCTGGGCCTACATTTTTCTAGGACTATGGAGAATGGTCAAGCTTATTAAACCTATTCACCTCAAAAGACATGTAAAGTCATTGAACTGGAACATCAGGTATAGAAGGGATTTCATGTTCTGCTTTTTTCTAAGTATCACACATAATGTGGGGGCCAAATGAATCAGTTACTCAGGGTGAGTCTGATGTTGAGCTAAATTAGCTAGACATATACCATGAAGTTTCTAGAGGCTGTCTAGTTTGAATTAGATTTGGGGTTGTAGGATCCAGAGTCAGGAGATTTGTGTTTGATTGTCAGTTCAGCCATTCAGAATGTTTGTGACTTGGGCAAGTTACTCAAAACTCCAGCTTCCTCCTCTTTAAAATAGGCAAATATGATATTTAAAATTAGATTATTGTCACAGGATAGATGTACATTGAATGTTAGAAATTTCAAAATTATATGCTCCCTTTTTTAGTGTTAAAACCGCTGTTTGGTTTATCTTTCAGATTTTAGTAAAAAGCAAAGCTGTTCACCCCATTTCCTCATTTATCACTTCTTTGGCACAAACCTACCACCATCCTCAATGACTTCACTACATGGACAGGTGACCTGTCCTCACCTTCTCATCTTCAGGGACCTACTATTTTGCCCTACTTGGGGCACTCACTCTCACGGTGACAAGGTGATAATTTGGCCCTTGCTATCACCTGTAATTGCTTACCTAAAACTATTATTAGTTCAAATTTCCTACGTTTCACCACAAGCTTATCTTCTTCCAGCCTCTCCTCCTCACCCTATGATCATTCTTCAGCTTCAGAGAGATCTCCATTGCATTGACCTTTCTGCCTTCACTCACCCATAAAACCTTTGCTTTATTCATTTTCCTCCTCAGTCTTGATTCCATGATGTCATTGGTTTAAATAACACTTTAAATAATGACCTAAATGTCCTTGCTCTGCTATATTTTATCACAAGTCTATGGCAGAACACCAGCCCTAGGTGAACTAAATCAACGCAATCTTTTTTTTCCATTCCTACATGTGAGCAGCTGATGCTTCTAGAGAAGTTCCCACTAGAGATAGATTTATTTCTTTATAAATTGAAGTTCACCAGCCTTGCCAAATGGGTATTCCAGGCAATCATAGTATGTTTTTCTGGTCAGCCTGCCTTTCTACTCCCAATAATAACTATTTTAAACACTCTTGTTCCCACACCCTAAGGAGGTGATCTTAGCTCACATATATAAAAGAAAAAATACTCAACTTATCAACCTGGAGGTGTCTTATTTGCTAATACAAGATACAGACCTTCATATATCTACAAGTATCCCATGTTTTTTCCTTTCTTACATATCAGACTAACAGTATTCCTAGTTCAGGCTTTTACTGTGTGATAGACACTGTCTTGAGCCATCTGCAAAATCACTTCATTGCATCCTTACAACCACCCTCTTGAGTAATAATAATGATAATTATTATTCTCACTTTATGGATAAAGAAATTGTAGTCCAGAGAGGTGAATGGTTTTGGCCAGGGTCACACAGTTGGTAAAAGGTGGGGCTTAGATTTGATACTTGCCATTCCAGTGACAAGTCTTTAAATTACCATGTTATGTTGCATTTTAGATATTCTTAAATATCTTCTCTTTAAATATTGAAACTTTAATCTCCTTCAGTTTTGCCTTCTCTCTTTCCTTCATTTCACTGGAAAACTTCATACATTTATTTGTGGTCTCTATTTCCTTATCTTCTACTCCTTCCCCAGCTCTTTGCAGTTTGGTTCTGGTATAATCATTTCTCTGAAACAGCTCTTACTGAGCTCATGACTTACCTTTACATGTATCTATCCAATGCATCTTCTCTAGTCTTATCTCACTTAAACTTTCAGCCATCTTTACACTGCTGGCTTCCTCCCTGAAGTGCTCCCTCTTTGTTTTTTATTATTTGATTTGGCATTTAATGACAGTTTTAAGTACAATGGCAAACATTGAAAGAGAGAACCCTTAGTAGAAAAGAAAAGACAATTTAAAACCAGATTTTGTTAAAGGGTGTTATAAGTGCAACTTTATCCATATGCTTTCCTTTTAAGGCATTTTCATTGTTGCACAAGTGTCTCAACATGTACATTGAGGCCCCTCTCTTGCTTTTTAGTTTTGGCATGGAAGTCTCTCTGTTTTCTTCCTACCACCTTGACTGCTTCTCACTCTCTCTCTGCATTCTAATCCTGTCTGTCCAGCATTCTGGGGTCCTGAAATCTCACCCCAGGCTTGTTGTTCTCCTTACTCTCTACTTTTTCTACAAGTTACCGTGTTCACAGCCACAGATTCAATTGCTATCTGATTTCAGATGATAGACACATTTATATTTATAGGTAAAACCACTCATTTGACTTCTAGATCCTTATAATCCATTGACCATTTACCTCCAACTCCTGTGTATCCCCAAAGTACCTCAAAGTCAACATGTCCAAAACCAAACTCAAGATTCTCCTTCAAACTTTGTCCTCTTCTAATATTTACAGTGTCAGCTATTGACAGTGCTAATCTTTCAGTTGCATAGGCTAGGAAACCAGGACCATCCTTGATACCCCCTTATGCATCAGCCCTCACCTTTGATCCATTATCCATTTTTATTGGACTTTCCTCCTAACAATCTCTCAATTGAATAAACTCTAATCTAACCATGCTATCCTCCTGCTTCCAGCCTTCAGTGTCTTCACAATTTTCTTTTAAAAATGACAAAAATCCTTCCGTATCTACAAGTCTTTGCAATGTCTGACCCTTACCTACACCCAAAGCCTCAGCTTGCACTACCCTTACCCTCAGCACTCCAGCACCGTGGGACTTTTTCAGTCCCTCATATTCAGTCTTGGCTCTTGATACAAAGCCTTTACTCATTGTACGCTTTCCACCTGGGATGCTAATTTCTCCATTATTTGCCTAATTAACTCATCCTTCTAAGCTCTGTATGCATGTCACTTCTTCAGAGAGGCCATTCTGATGAAGTGTGATCTTTGAATTATAGGTGCATAGCTCTGTGTATGTCTCCATAAATGTTGTCATGGTTACAAATTTACAATTAATATTGAGACTATATGATTAATACCTCTTTCCTACCAGACTGTGTGCTTCATGAGGGCAGAGACTCATGACTGTTTTTGCTCTCCATTTTTTTCAGACATCTAGTTTAGTAACTGCATATATGATAAGCACTCAATAAATAATAAATTAAAAAGTTGTGTGTAAAGCTTTGAGGATATGAAAATGAACAAGTCATGGTTCTTATGTTCAAGGAGATCCTAATCTAGAGTATGGAATCTGCCACGTAAATTAAGTGAGAAAAGTCCTAGGAGCCACAAAACTTTTTGGGAATATCAGGATTGTGTGTATCTTACTGTATCTGGGATGATGTATATTATTTGTGTGTGTGTGTGTGTGTGTATACACACAGACATACACACACACACCCCTAAGGCAGAACTGGTCATAAAAAAAGTTCTAAGAATATGTATTATTTGAATTGTCTTGAAGGAAGAATGGGATTCAAAAGTGAGTATTCATACCAGCACCAGCTCTTCTATGTGAAGGGGTAAGTAGAAACAGGTAAAATGATCAACCAGTTAGAGACCAGAGCCAAACCAAGGAAGGAGGGATATTGCTGAAATTTCATGTCAGACAGGACATGAGAAGAATCAAGATGTCAGCAGCAGAAAAATGATAGGAACAAGTCACAAATGGGGTGGAATAAAACAAAACACAGAATTCCTTATGTAACAACTTATTTTTTGTTGTCCAATGGTTGTATTTCTTTAACCTGTGAAAATTGTTTCACTATTTTTGGTCAAGTTGAAATGTCAAACGTCAAAATTTTCACATTGAAACTAATGGGATTCTTTTATTTAAAGGCTTTCACTTACCAATAAGGGTTTTAGGAATGAGTTAAAAACTAATAAGGAATATTTACACAGCTATCTGGATTTTGGAATTAGACTTCAAGACAGAGTTATTTAAGCAGTCTGTTAGTCACTTGGGTGTATTTTTGGTAACTAAGTCCTACTCCTTTTTTGAACACACTGTGCTCGTGTAACGAAGTCTTCCTCATAGGCTTCCTCATCTTTATGGTCTTAACTATTATTAAGAACATAAAATGCTGTTGATCTTGAAAATGAATCTCATGAGAAATGAATGAATGAATGAATTTCATGAGAAAGTTAACTTATCCTGCGATTCTGCTGTAGGGCTGTAGTCTTAGTTGATTAGCCCAGCATCATTGGTTTATTGGTGGTCTCCATAAGTGAGACACGTGGTGCTGGATTTGGTTGGACAGGTAGACAATGCTTCCTGAGACCTCCAGGTAGACAGTAATGTTAGCAAGAAGCACAAGTGAAGAAATAAGTTTGACAAAACAATTCTGAAAAGACCTTTTTTGATTATAGTAGACTTGAGGTGTTGCTCTGGTCTCTAGGTCAACTAAGTATTAGTCACTGGATAACTTAAAAAAAAATCCTTTTTCAATTCTGATGAACAAATGATTTCCATTTTTTATATATGATTAAAGACTAAGTATCAATGTCCCTTAACTGGCATGACTTTAGACTTTAATTGGCAGGCTTTAGTTTTTACTGACAACTCTAACACAGTGGCCTGCTAAGAATTCTGGCTGCCGTGTTAGGCTGGGTAATTTGTCAGATGTGACTAGTTGTGCACCCACAGAGACAGCTGGTATTTCTGAAACTTGGGGAAGAAAATTTTGCTATTAAAGCATGATTATTGTTTTAGGCTAATGGTTTTGTTCAACTGCTGTTGTTTATGCCATTTTAAAATGCTATACCAATTTAATTAAAATTTTTTTCCCTTATATTATTTCTTGGTCTTAAATTCTTCAATTGCAAAATGGGGATAAGTAGGCTAACATTCTTAATATTAAAATTTTAAAAAATATTTTGAGATTTGGTTTAAACTTGTACATTCAATTCATGCATATTTTATCTTTGTCACCAAGGCAAGGACAGTAATATTATTTTTCTTACTTTTCACACATCCCTCACATACTTTTTTGGGGAGTCTTAAACTCAGTTTTCCTTTATATTGTTTGGGAAGTGGAGTGAAACAGGAAAGAGAAGTATATATGATAAAAAGGAAAAGACCCGAGACTTTTCTTCAAAACCTTGTTATTTTTTATTCTTGGTTAGACTTCAAATATTTGACAATGTAAAAATTCTTGAATATTGAGCACTAGTTAATCACATTATTCTGAATGCTGTTTCTCTTGAAATTTATCAAGGCAAAAATACAAAACCAGTTGGCTTCATTATTTATTTATTTATTCTTTTTTTTCTTTTTATAGAACTTCTCTATCCGATATCAACTCTTGAAAGCCTTTTCCATGTTCTAAAAAAGAAAATTGTTATTGAACAGCTTAATTCATATTACTTAGATCGGCATATTTTCATTAAGTAATTGTTATGTATGGTATAGTAAAATGGTATGTGGGTTCGTCACCAGTTGTGGGTTCTGGCCAGCAGAAGTCCCACCGAGACGGAATGAATTACTCAAGACTGGGGAAAAGTCAAGAGAGCGAGAGGGAGTCAGGAGCCAACTCCATGAGCCTCTCAAAGCTCTCATATTTATTGAGTACAGTTGAAGCAGGAATTTAGGGAAGGACAGGGTGGGATCACAATGAGTACAAAGGCTTTGTTTATTGTTGGTGTTTGGCTCAAGGTCAGAAGACCCTTTTTGGTGAATCATAATCGTGTTGAGCCTTTCAGCTTATCAGGGTGGAACGTATGTGAATCAGCTGCTTAACAAGATTTTTCTTGGACTCAGGACTGTGCCTGTCTTATGTTTCCCCTTCAGGGGGTCTTACCAGTCATTGGCTAACCAGCCTTCTCACCTCTGAGTCTGCAGCTTTTTACCATTCCAGCCCAAGGCTGTTTTGGGGATAGAAGACTAACAGCAGGCACGTCCAGCATTTATAGCCGGGGGCCTGGGTCACTGCTAAAACCTCAAGGCAGGTACTAAGCACGTTGTCTTTAAGGAGATAAGTGGCTGGATTGTTACAATTTGTTAACCCAATCATGGGCTCCCACAATGGTATGCCTGCTTTCTCAAATGAGGGATGAGTTTTGACTAGAGGATCTTAAGCTTTTTCACTCGAGTTTCTTCAGTGGCCGAGTATAGTGCGGCTCGTCCCAGTTTCTTGCCTCTAACCCTCCCCATCCTGGTTTGGGGGGATGTGATTCTCTGTGATCCCATGAAATCATGACTTTATTTTGAGGTTTTTACTTTATCTTTAAAACACATGCAAACTTTGAATTCTGTTAAATAATACACCTACTCTGAAATGAACGTGACTTTCTTGGTACAGGAAGAATCACCTGTTTACCGTGTGGGTTTTTTCCCATTCCTTGTACACATTTATGTAGACTTTTATAGGTAGCCTATTCCTCCAGTTTGAAAGCCGATGTGGAAGAGGGCTTCCAAAGAGAACTGACCAGAGAGCTTTTCTCTCTTCTCAGCTCTGATAATTTAGGTCAATGTTTGTCATATTTTTTGTATGTGTTCTGATGCTTTCTTCACAGTCTATTGAGTCTGTGTGTTTAATCAATATGTGTGGAGGTTTATGGACATTTTGTAGAGGCTGGAACATGAGTCTACTGTAAATGCTTTTGATGGTTTATAGTCATTGTATATTTGCTTTTATGACATTGCTGGTTGATGATGTTAAATCCTAAAAAATGATATGAGGTATGACTTCTGTCTTTGAGAAGCTTACAGTAAGAGGAGAGATAGAAATATGAATAGATAATATCAAAGTAATAAGAAATGTGTTGTTAGGAAGAACTGCACGGGGCACCTTGGGAGCATAGTGGAGAGGTGCTCAGCCAAGTCTGGTGTTGCCAGGATGACACTTATGAATTAAACCATAAGGAGTTTCTCCAGAATACACTGAGTATTCATTTTTCACGCCAGAGACAGTTCTTTATCCAGTAGTCTATCACCCTTTTATTTGTAAATACTTCTCTCCTGCTGTAGAACAGAAAGTGAGGAAGACAAGAGGTGGATAACACGATATCGTTAGGAGTGGTGGCTGAGGAGCAGAGCTGTGGGAGTAGCATGTCCAATGGGCTCACCAAGGTGAGGTAATGAGCAGAGGTAGCCCTAGAACTAAAAATGCCCTTTCTTAAGACCCTTTGATTCTCTTTTTGGGAAGAAAATGAACAGATATGTTTCATCCTTATTTCTCTTTTTATATTAGAAGGCATCATGAAAGAAATTTCGGGAGAGTCTTGAAGCATGTGTAGAAATTT
Organism: Camelus dromedarius; assembly: GCF_036321535.1. Lineage (NCBI taxonomy): Eukaryota > Metazoa > Chordata > Mammalia > Artiodactyla > Camelidae > Camelus > Camelus dromedarius. The sequence goes on along the minus strand of NC_087447.1, from coordinate 55,281,594 downwards.
GGCAAACAGTCAGAAAGGACAAATGAAGGAGATAGCACCAGTCTGCATGGTATATTCATAGATGACAAGAGGTGAGGTGCATGGGCTATAAAATATGCAAGTGAAGAGGGTGGAGGGTATAGCTCAAGTGGCAGAGTGCATGCTTACCATGCACAAGGTGCTGGGTTCAATCCCCAGTACCTCCTCTGAAAAATAAATGAAAAAGTAAACATAATTACCTCCCCCACCAAGTTAAAAAAAGAAAAAAAAAAACCTGCAAAGGAAGAGCTGGCGAGGCAGGAGTACCTTAGACCTGTGTGCGGTCTGACTGTTGAAGCTGCGCTGCTTACTGGAACTTACAGTTGTTTATGGATAGCTTTCCAGCTGGTACGTGTTGACTGTATTATTTCCCTACCAGGAAACTAAAGATGATATTTTTACCTTTTAATCGCCAGACTGATGTCAACTTTTGATGAATTAGAGAAGAATTAACTTTAACTTTATAAAGCTTAAGGACCTGAAGCATAAACAGCACATAGTTCATTTTATAATATTAGTATTGCATCACTTTCTGATTATAGACATAAAATGTGATTTGGACATAATCCAAAAAAAAGAAGGACAAAGAGAAAAATAATTACCTGTAATCCTATCACCCTGAAATATTGACTCTTTATCACTTTTTTTCTGATACTGAGTGTGATACACATTTGTTGAAAAAGTATCTTCCTGACAAACTCATCCTTTAAAACCTCTTGAGTGTATTTCTTCTGTGAAATCTTTGATTGCCCTGGGGGTGATTTATCATAATAGGTTGATACCATATATCATATATCAACCTATATGGTATATATATCAGGTATTCGCATGACGACGCATTTATCACTCAGTACTCTAGCAATTTTTCCTCTCTGTCTCTCCCACTTTCCTCTGTCTCTCTCACTGAGTTGTACTTTTCCAAGGCAAAGGCCTTGACATATTTGTGTTCCCTACATGCAGGTACTTACATTCCAGTCTCTCAGTAATTGCTTCCAAATGAATAAATGAATGAATGCATGGTTATCAGTTTATAAATTACAGGATGTCATCTTATGGAGCTCAGGGAAATGGGCTGGCATGTTTTTTCATGTTATTAATTTCATATTTTGGATATTCGTTTGAAAAGTTTTTGTGATTATTAGATAACATTAGACTCAAAGGGGATTATTTTATTGCCTGGAGTAAACCTTAAAAAGTGAAATTAAGATAATTTTACACTTGTAGGAGTTTGGAAAATTTACATAGAAGATATTTGCAAATGCTAAATTTTACAAATGCAAGAGATCAAGATTACTGTAGATTTTAAATACTAATATCTTCAGGCCTCGAACCACGTATTTCTGTTAAAAAAAATTGTCATTGTTGTTTCCATGGTTGCCTGTTTCTTTGTTTTAACTCTTCCTGTTACCCTACAAGGAGGTTGTGGACATAGCTGGTGGAAAAGAGTAAACCTTCATATTTTGGCATAAATAATTATGACTTTTTTAGATGTGGAAAAGCCCATTAAAATAAACTTTGAAACTTACTGAAACATACAGTAATAGAGCTGGAGAAAGCATAGCATTTATTTAGTGTGCTTTATTCACTATAAATGATGAAGGAAATAAAACCCAGAAACGCTGAGTGACTTGCCCAAGGTCACACTAATTTTTAGTGTTAGAGGTAAGTCTAGGGCACAGATCAGAAATCTGCCTAGTTATGGATGCAGTCGCTAGGCGCCCCAGCTGAGGGGAAGCCAAATAGTAATGTTAGAGTCTGTGGGCCTAGGTACCTGTTGTCTCTCTAGTTACCTGTGTCCTCATCTTTAGCTCTCCTGTCCTGTCTTCCTCTCTCCTATCTTATCTTGTCCTATCTAATCACATCCTAATGCATCACATCCTATTGTAAATCTGCTCATCTCTCTACTTATATATCATCTGTCCATTTAAATAACACTGATTCAGCTGCTATAAAGCGACAGATGTTTTATATATATTATCTCACTGAAATCTCAGAACTCCATTGAGAAAGCTACTGTTGCCTCTGTTTTACATTAAGAGCCTTAAGGCTCAGAGAAGATCAGCAATATGATGGTCCTCTCTAAACGAGCCAGTGGTAGAGCCCCTTGACCCTGACACTCGTGCTCCCATGACTCTTGGATCCTGCAGGTTATTCTCACCCGAGGCAGCTCAGCTGCCAGCCTTCTCCTTCACTTCATTTAGGTCCTTGTTAACATACCACTTCCAGAATGAGGAATTCCTTGAGGACCCTGTTTGCAGTTGAGTTTCCTCCCGCATCCACTTTCCTACCTTAGTTTTTCTCTTTAGCATCCATCACTTTGTATAACTTAGTTATTTATTTGGTTTAATATCTTCCCCATGAGATAGATATATATTTTTTCCTGCTCTGTTCTTTGATATTCTTTGCACCTAGACCAATGCCTAAACATATAAGTATTTGATGACTTTTTTGTTAAATGCATTAGATAAGCCAAATTTACACAGTCTTCTTAAGTCAACCTGAGGTTTCACTGGGAGAGATCAGACAGCAACATGAAGTTCACACCCTGGGAGCCACAGGTAGATTTTGAAGTCTGGTGGTAGCCAGTGAGAAAAGGATCAGATTGAGAGCAGCTCAGGAATGAATACCTGGAATTAATGCTTTTGGCAGAGCAGATATCTTTGGCTTGCTTTTGTTGGTTCTTAGAAGCATATGGCCAGATGTATTAAATTCTCATAAGGGACGGGGATGGTGTGGCAAGATGGCGAAGCCTAGTTGCTGTCCAGAATGTTGGCTTTGGGGCATCCAAACATTTCCCATTGAGGACCCCAGGAGAGGATGTAAGGATCCCATTGGACCACACTCTACTACTTGGGAGAGGCACTGTGAATGCAATGGTTCTGAAGAATATTGTCTGTCCAGCGACAGAGCACTCCAGGACTAATGAGATATTCCTGCTCTTTGTGCTCATTGGTTGGATTAGTGGAGTTACAGATGGGCCATGAGCAAACTAGAACTAACCTTGCAGATTCTGGTGGCTGCTTTGTGACTTATTGAGATTAGGGCTCTGGAATAGATTTTTTTTTTTTTAATTGGATTGTGGAAGCCAGGAGGCCAGATGACGAGGGTCTGAACGGCAAAGTTACAAGTTGTGCAGCAGATTACACATTTGATATTCCAGAGACAAGTTCATTAAAGGCATTATTCCAGTTGACAGAACAGCACTGAATAGAGCTGCCAGATTTGACGCTGTAAAGGAAGCACAGCACTCTGGAAATAAATTATACTTTGTATTAACTGAATGATATATTAATCTTTTCCACCATCGAAGCAGGAGAGAGAATGAGTAGTGAATGTCAACGTGGCATTATATGAATACCCATTTGCAGTTCCCACTTCTGTGATATTCATAGGCATGGAATTCAGAACTATTTTGAAAGTTTAACTTGCTGCAATATTTATAACAGCTTTTCTTTTGTGATTGATTTGGTTACAAGAACTTGAGAAGCTTGCAAATTCAAGATCTTTGGGTCACTGAGTATCACAACTTTCCAATATTTAATGGTGTCTCCAGAAAAAGTTATCCTTCGATTTGTTTTATTTTTTTTTTCCTGAAGAATTTGAGAAAAATAAGACACCTGCAGCTAAAGAGTTGTCACAGCCCCCTACGGTGGGAGATTGTAACTAACACAGGATTGCAAGTCATTCTGACCTGAGCTTTTACACTGAGCAGCTGTGTGACATGGGGCAGGCTGTAGAACATCTCTGAGCCTCATTTCCGTCATCTGGAAAATGACAACACTAAATCCCTTTGCCGAGATGTTATGAAGAGAAATGAAAGACCGTATATCCAAGTATTTAGCACTGTGCACGCAGTTAGTTGATTTTCTTTTTCTTCTTTCCTCTTTTGGGAGAAGAGAGAGGGAAAAATCCCAAGACTAATCACACTCTGTTTCTGGATTCTCTTCTCAACAAGTATTTGAACCGGTGGACTTATTTTTAAAAGAGCAAAGATCTTGTGAAGAAGAAACAGAACTGATGGGTTGTGTCTTTGGTTCTTTTATCCAGCTTATTGCTGCCTCCCAGAATGAAACCAACTAATTATTAATTAATTAATTAATTTCTGCAGCTGGAGTTTAAGAACCGCTCCACAGACAGATGTTTTAACTTGGAAGCCTGAGGGTGGATGGTCTTGAGCTTCCTTCGCTCTGGACACTTCCCCTACCGGACACTTCTGGTCTCCTTCTTTGTGTTATGTGAGTGCATGTTTGCCTCTTTTACCAGAAGTGAAGCTCCTTTATGACGGCGCCCCTCTGTATCACAGTCCCAACACCTAGCTCAGAGCCTGGCACTTAGTAGGTGCTTAAAATGGTGGTTAAGGAAACAAACAAGATGAAAACATCAGGTGGAGGGGGCAGCGATCCTTCCCACCTCTCATTCAGGATGGCGGACGTGGTGGGAGAAATGGTGTCATTGGGCATGGGGCAGTATCACCAGCTGCATGTATTAAGCACCTACTTACTGGGTGCTAGGTACTAGGCCAGACATTTTCATTTACGCTGTGTAATACTTCTGATGGCCCTATGCGGTAGATACTCTTGTTCCCTGTTCCTAGGTGAAGAAACAAGGCTCAGAAGTTTCACACATCTTCCCAAATTTCACAGCTAGTGAACGGCGAGCTAGAGCTCCAAAGCCCATGTCGTGACCCCTGCATCTGAGAACTGGTGACCTGCAGGGTGTGCTCAGCGCACTGTCAGGGTCTCTTGGAGGCTATTAGGGAAAGCTGCCGACTGCAAAGAACTAGGTTCATAGACTTACTTTGAAGGGGAGAGCGCCATCTTGACAGCCTCAGTAGTGGCCCCAAAGAGAGAAGTTACAGAAAGGGGCTTAGAGGGTTGTTTTTTCTTTTGTTTTGAATTTTTAATTGTGGCAAAGAATGCGTAACATAAAACGGACCATTTTAACCATTTTTAAGTGTTCATAGTGTTAAGTACACTCACATTGTTGTGCAACAGGTATCCAGAACTTTTTCATCTTGTAAAACTAAAACTCTGTACTCACTAAACAACAACTCCCATTGCTTCTCCTGCCAGGCCCTGGTAACAGCCATTCTCCTTTCTGTTTGTATGAATTTGGCTGCTCTGGATACTTCAAATAAGTGGAAACATACAGCATTTGTCTTTTTATGACTGGCTTATTTCATTTAGCATAATGTCCATAAGATTCATTCATGTTGTATCATGTGACAGAATTCCCTTCCTTTTTAAGGTTGAATCATATTCCATTGTATGTATATTCACAGTGTGTTTATTCATTCACCTGTAGATGGGCAGTTGGGTTGGGTTACTTCTTGGCTATGTGAGTAGTGCTGCTATGAACATGTGTGTGCACTTATCTCTTCAAATCCCTGCTTTCGGGGTTTTTTTTCAATATATACCCAAAACTGAGATTTCTGGATCATATGGTAATTCTGTTTTTAATTTTTTGAGAAACCACCATACTGTTTTCCATAGTGGTTGCACCATTTTGCATTCCCACCAACAGAGCACATCCTCACCATTATTTGTTACTTTCTGTTTTTTGTTAGTAGCCATCCTAATTGGTGTTGTGGGTGTTATGTCTTAGTGGTTTTGATTTGAATTTCTCTAATGATTAGAAATGGGGTTTAGAGAATTTTAGAGGCTGGAGTTAGTCATGGAGTAGTTTCAGGGTATAAACTAATAAGTATATTTTGGTGTTCTAGGCAGGGTTAGAATTTGTAAACTAGGTAAGTTGCTGAAAGAGTTAGAGATCTTACCTTGGGAATGTATGAGTCTTCAGGAATTTGCTGTCAAAACAGTTTGTGATCTTTTGGGAGAATATTTGGGTATAAATGAATTGGTGTTAAAACAATTTGCGTGTAGGTAGTTTCTGCTGCACATCATAGCTTGGTATGCAAGCCATGTTTGTCTTGCAATTTGTGGTTTCTATTTGGTTCTTCTCTTTGCCAGGGTCACTTTCTCAATGCCTCACGTGATGCTTTGTACAGTAACCGGCAGCCTAGTGCCTGTCTTGCAGGGCTCCTACTGTTAAAGTTAACTAACGTAACAAACAACATAGTTCTTGACGCAGTGCCTGGTGTGCAGTAAGTGGTGATTAAATAGCAGTTAAGTTATAGTGGTCGTAACAATGCAGTAGTAGTAGTAGATGTGTAAAGCAGTACTGGGGAGATAAAGATGGTCTCTCATCTGTTTTTTCTGAATTCTATACTTCCAGCCAACCCCATTACCACCACCCTGGTGTAGGAACTCATCACCTCTACCTTTGATCATTAGTTCCCTCCTCCACTCTATCTGATCACAATACCACTGACAGAATGAGCTGCCTAAACCCGAGTTGCAGCCAGTCACTCTTCTAGTGGCTCTCCCTTGACCTCAGGATGAAATCTTGCCTCCTTTACATTCTGCCTTCCTTGCTCAGACCTCTGCCCAGCTCTCCAGCTTCATCTCCTACAACTCCTTGACACAGTATTTGTTCTTCAGAGCTCTCAAATGCTTTAGTGTCTTATAAATCTCCTGTTGTATTATTTCCCTTAAATTTTGATTTGTACACACTTCTTTAAAAGGTATCCTATTCATACTTTCTCTTTGGGGTTCAATTCTTTTTTTTTCTTCTGTACCCCTCTCCTTTTTCCACCTTGCCTTCCCTCCACCCCACTTTCAACCCCTGCTGTAATAGCATCATATTAACAACTTAGGAAGTATCCTTTTGAATTTTTTCCATGCTCATATTATGTTATATAATCACACACACATCTATCTATCTGCATACATATTCTTGTTTATACGTGTTACTGTGTGTCTTCAATCTCTAGTGTCATTTCCTGCCAAACTTAAGACCTCCTAAACATCTCTGAGCCATAATTTTAGAGGAGAAATTTGGCTAGAACATCACTGTTTCACCAAGGTCACCTCCTTGCCCTGTCAGTTACTGAACTGAAGGGCCCAGTATTTGCAAGAGCTTGATGTTTTTAATTTGAAAGTCCCATTGTCATTTCTGTCGCCTTAGACTGGAGTGTTAAGAAGAGGTCACTGGCAAATTACTGACTCTAGATGAACAATTTGCTGTTAATTAAAAAGCCTGATGAAACTCTCTGGGAAATGAACTCATTCAAATGGGAGATAATTTCAGCTTGTCCACTGAGGACATTTTCTCTCCATTTTTCCTTCACCTAGTACATAAAATTTTTATTAAGTCTTGTGATATAAATTGAATTTGACAGAAGCAAAAATTCTTTTTTTATTCAGACCATAAAATTATGTTGTCTGAGTTAACATTGTGTTTTCCCTTCAGAAAAATAATGAGTGCCACTTTCCCTAGAGTGGTTGTCTGGTGGCAGTGGAGGATGGAGCAAAATTACTCCCTGCTGGAGTTTCAGAATGGAGAGGAAACATCATATCATTAAATGCTCAGGGGATTCTAAGTGGGAAGGTCAAGGTTCAGGCTCAGTTCTCTTAGCAACTGGATGACCTTGGATAAATATCTGAAACTTGGCTGTGAAAAGAATGCCAATCCCTGCTCTGTACTGGCTCTTCTAAGGATCAAATGAAGTAATGGTGGTGAAGACGTTAAATAACTGCAAAGTGTGACGTGAACATACGTCATTGTCAACAGTAATGCCTCCTGCTGCTGATGGCAGTGTGAGGAATGATTTCTTACCTGACAGTTGGCTAGGTAGATCCACCAGCCAATGATGGTGGTCATGGGCCAGAATGTCTTTAGACGGGAAATTTAAGCCTAACCACTCCCTTCTTTACTCAAAACTCTCCAATATAAAATGAGGACATGGAGAACGAGAATGGTGAAGAACATTGACCAAAGCCACACAGCTCGTTAGTGGCAGAAATCAGGACTGGATACTCTACTTCCTGTCCAGTATTCTTTCCAAAACACCCTGCTTCCAACTTTATTAAATAAATGCTAGTAGTCTATCTTGACATGATCAGTTAGTTAGAAAAGAAGAAGTGGGAAGAGGTTGGAAGTTGCTTAACCTGTGTCCTTCCCATTTATCCCTGGATGCTCCTATTTGCATATTGTGTGAGGTGTCATAAAGGAGAACTTTGAATTGAAATGAAATGCCAAATTCTCAGACACAGAGTCATGCTACCTCACATCTCCCTCTGTACCCTGAGCTGTGTTGGTGATTAAGTAACAAAACAGGCCAATAATTGCAGGGCGTATTGGAACAATGTTTCCCAAGTAGAATTCTAGGGAAGATACTCCAATAAACAAGATATTTGCTGCATTGATACACCACCTTTTGGAGATTCATAATGTACACCAGCATCTTAAATCTTCTAACCAATGTCACAGCAAAGAAAATTTGCTTAGTTTTATTTAAAGGTTAAACTGACAAATTTGTTTGTGCAGAGATGTTTTCTCCCCTTGAAACATCTACTGTTGTCCCCTAATTCTTTGTCTTCCACCTAAAAAGAAAGGAATATCATTGCAGGCCAGTGTCTCTCTCCATATGAAAGGGACCTGCACACTGATGTCCTTGCCAACCCCTGCCCACCTTGTGCAGCCCTGGGTAGAGCAGACAAGGGCTGCTATGGTTTGTTGAGCTTTAGAGAGTTCTCAGGCAGGATGAGGGGAAGAATTCAATGCCAGGGTGAACTTAAAAACCATTGACCAGATGCAAATGCAGGCATCTCTGCAGATGCCAGAGTGAACAGATGACTACAGGCAAAAAACCAGATTATATTGTCTACATCTCGGTGAACCTCCATGTGGACAGACTATGCTGAGGTCCATATTCTGTTTGCCTCCAATGCCTTCATTTGAAAAACCCTTACCCAGTCCTCCCATACTTTAGATGCAGCTCGAAAGATTGGGAGAAGTCCTAAATTGCCATTCAAATCCTAAATTCATTAGAGGAAAAACAAGAAGAACTGGACCAAAGACATGCTTCACCTTCAGTCAGATGGAGGATTGAGAGAAAAGTCAAGTTCAGAAGTGGAAAAGTAAAGTAATTTTTTGGCATCCCTGAATTTGTGGACTGTAAAAATATTGTTACCTCCTATAAATTTCACATTAGGATCTTTTGGTACCACTACACCTGCTCCCACAGTTCCAGAAAATTGGTCATTTAATTAATACATTTAAAATTTTGACATCTATTTTGAACGTTATTCTATTTATATAATTTATATAAGGTAGGGTCCTTTTCAAGTTGTTCCCACACCAGCAATGCACAAAAAACATACTGTGCTAGATGCTCAACTGGGGATAGAAGTTGACTGTACTATATTGCTCAGTGAGGAAATTCAGAGAGGGAATCACTTTCACACTAGGAAAAAAGGGCATTGGATTTGTCTAGTAGAAATAGAATGAATTAATGTAATAATAATGATAATAATAATAATAGTAAGAAGTTAAGAAAAATGAACAGGTTGATAAGACCTAGTAGAAAAACAGATAAAAACAAAGCTGGCAGGATGTCTTACATTCTTTAAACTGTGTGAATGAAGGGAACAAGATCCCAGAGTCTGACTAACTCGAGTTAAGAATTCCATACTCCCTGAATTGCCATACACCATGCCTCATTGACCCTGGGTCCTCCAACTTCTAATAATAATATTGTAGTTTTAGTTAGCAGAAATAAAATGAATTGTTAGTAAATCTGAAAAAGAAAAGGAATGTAGATGTATTATAAAACTTTTGTGGAGGGAGAACCCAAACAAGAATGCTGGAAGGATAGTAGACTACATGAAAGCATTTTTCTGCAAAACCCAAAGCACATATACCTCACTCCTGCAGGTGGCAACCCTCTTAGACTTCTTTCCCCGCCCCTTCCTACTGGCCAGAAGTGTTCAATCAGTAGTACTAAGTGGAGGAGAAGTTAGCAATGTGCGTGCTCCACCGTGGGACATAGAGGAGGGAATATTGAATGCGAGTTCAGAGCGGCTTCATGGAGTTGGTGGCACTTTATGTTTGAGTCCTAAAGAATGAGTAGGCATCCTCTGTCTTACTATCGGGGGACTGAGGGAAGAAAGAGAAAACTCCTTAAGGAGGAAACACAGTTTTTGCAAAGACATGGAAGTGAGAAGTGCAGGGTACATTTGAGGACCTGCAACTCTTTGGAAAAGTTAGGGTATAGGCTCTCCCAAGCAGAGGGGGATGAAGTATGTTTGAGATCATGGCACGCCTTGCATGCTGGTGCAGAGCAGCTGGTGCTTACAAGACGAGCATTCCATTGAGGAAAAATGAATAGATTTCACTAGCTTTTAATATTTGCACATGCAAACCATATTGTAACCCCAAATGATAAAATCTCAAATTCATTGTCTACACCTTTCATTGCAAACATAAAAGAACAGTATTCATCTCAGGTTTAAAAAAACCTGGAAGGTATACAGGAAATGCATTTAAATTTTAAAGAAATCAATATGAGCTCTTCAATTGGTGTAGGCAATTCAAATTAAGTTCCAGCTGAAACAAATGAAATCAATTATATATAACAGCTAACTTTACAGAGTATCCTCTCCTGTTTTTAGGTAATACAGGACCCATCAGGGTCTTCCACTCAGCACTTGACTGCCAGTAGGGAACATTTCTTCTGTTCTGAAAAATTTGCATGGTCAAGCCAGAGTTTATGATCTTTCTTTTTTCTTTTTCTTTTTTTTCTTTTTTTCACTTAAAGTACAGTCAGTTACAATGTGTCAATTTCTGGTGTACAGCATAATGTCCCAGTCATGCATATATATACATGTATTTGTTTTCATATTCTTTTTCATTAAAGATTATTACAAGATACTGAATTTAGTTACCTGTGCTACACATAATACACTTTTCTTTTAAAAATATTTTTATATATAGTGGCTGACATTTGCAAGTCTCAGACTCTCAAATTTATCCCTTCCCACCCCGTTTCCATTGGTAACCATAAGATTGTTTATTATGTCTGCGAGTCTGTTTTTGTTTTGTAGATTAATTAATTAGTATCCTTTTTTTTTCTTTTTTTCAGACTCTACATGTGAGTGTTAACATATGGTATTTTTCTTTCTCATTCTGACTTACTTCACTTAGAATGATGATCTCTAGGTCCATCCATGTTGCTGCAAATGGTATTATCTTATTCTTTTTTATGACTGAGTAGTATTCCCTTGTATAAATATACCATAACTTCCTTATCTAGTCATCTATTGATAGACATTGAGGTTGTTTCCACGTCTTGGCTATTGTATATAGTGCTGCTATGAACATTGGGATGCATGTATCTTTTCAAATTAGAGTTCCCTCTGGATATATACCCAGGATGGGGATTGCTGGATCATATGGTAAGTCTGTTTTTAGTTTTTTGAGGAATGTCCATACTGTTTTCCATAATGGCTGCACCAAACTACATTCCCACCAACAATGTAGGAGGGTTCCCTTTTCTCCACACCATCTCCAGCATTTATCATTTGTGGACTTTTGAATGATGGCCATTCTGACTGATGTGAGGTGATACCTCATTGTAGTTTTGATTTGCATTTCTCTGATAAGTGATATTGAGCATTTTTTCATGTGCCTATTGGCCATTTGTTATGTCTTAGTTGGAGAATTGCTCTTTTAGGTCTTCTGCCCATTTTTGGATTGGATTTATTTTTTTCTTATTAAGTTGTATGAGCTGTTGATGTATTCTGGAAATTAAACCCTTGTCAGTCACATCATTTGAAAATCTTATCTCCCATTACGTAGGTTTTGTTTTGCTTATGGTTTCCTTTGCTGTGCAAATACTTATAAGTTTAATTAGGTCCCATTTGTTAATTTTTGTTTTTATTTCTATTGCCTGAGTAGACTGCCCTAGGAGAACATTGCTGAGATTCATGTCAGAGAATGTTTTGCCTATGTTTTCTTCTAAGAGGTTTATACATAAGTCTTGTCTTATATTTATGTCTTTAAACCATTTTGAGTTTATTTTTATGTATGGCGTGAGGGAGTGTCTAACTTCATTGATTTACATGCAGCTGTCCAGTTTTCCCGACACCACTTGCCGAGGAGACTGTCTTTTCTCCATTGTATATTCTTGCCTCCTTTGTCAAAGATTAATTTACTGCAGGTCTGTGGATTTATTTCTGGGCTCTCTATTCTGTTAAGATCCTAAATGTATAGCCCCAGTCATCTCGCTTAGCTTTGCTTGGTGGACTTTATGTTTCATTGTGTTGATCCGTGTTCCAAAATGAAAGGCGTACTAGTTTCCTGTTGCCACTGTAACAAATAGTGGCTTAAAACAACACAAACATACTCTCTTTCAATTGAGATCAGAAGTCTGAAATCAGTTTCACTGGATTAAAAGCCACTTTGTAGGTGGAACTCGAGGTGCTATAAGGGAGAATGTGTTTCCTTGCCTTTTTAAGCTTCCAGGCTTTGTGCTTTTACTTGTGATTCCTTCCCCCATTTTCAGAGCACAGCACTCCGATCTCTGCTTCTGCTGTCACGTTACCAGCTCCTCCTGCATAGTCTAATCTAGCTGTCTCTCTCCTATAAGGACATTTAAGATTACACTTAGGGTATACCTGGACAATCTGGATTAATCTCATCTCATGATCCTTAATTTAATCACATCTAAAAATTCCTTCTTGCCTTATATCATAAAATTCACATATTCTAGGGATTAGGACCTGGACATAGTTGAGAGTACAATTAAGGCATTATTATAGGAAATGACTCAGAATCACCAAGTTCTTGAATTGAAAGTTTGCTTAAATTGCTAGCACCATGTTGGAAGACCATACTCTAGGCCACTAACCAGATGAATGTTTCTTTATCTGTACCCTGTTCTTCTGATCTTACAACCTCAGCAGAGTCACCTCTTTTTTTTTTTTTTTTTAGCTGTCTTCTCTTGACTGCATCTTAGTGATAATTGTTCAGCTCCCTCCACTTACATCTATTAAAAAAGACAATATACCTGAAGTTTCTTTGAAGTTAATTTGTCCAGGAAAAAATAATGGATATTGAATACAATTTAACCACATTATTTCTTTAATGTTCACAGGAACCTAATGGAATAGGTTTTATTAGCATCAGCGTGTAAATAAGGAAACCAAGGCTAAAAGAATTATGTACCCAAAGTCACACAGGAATGTCTGTCAAAGTTGAAAGCATGTTATCTTTTCACTGCACTGTGCTGCTAAACACTGCAGGGAGACAGGGAGTTAGAATGTTACTATAGGGAAAGTTATGCTGTTGTAGAGATATTGCTAAGCTTTCTTGGTCTGTCTTCCAGAGTCCCTTAGGCAGTTAATGTGCCACTGGGAGGGAGCAGAGGTACAGAGAGGTTTAGAGAGTTTTAATAACCTTCCCAGGGTCATACAGAGACTGCTGGAAAATGCATCCAGTTGTTTTAATCAATGACAACTAAAGTTCCAGGATTATTTTTTAAAAAAATAACTACCATTTTAATTCTCAAGCAGAGAGTAAAGACAGGAGTATCTTCCACAGTTAGGTGTCAAGCTATGGGCTTTTACTACCATTGTGATCCCTTAATAATGATGGAAGAGAACCAATTTCATGTTTTGATGAGGAAATTTCAACGATACTCCTTAGCTATGGGGAAATCTGGAGTCTAGGAAAAATCTTTTTAAGGGAATTTGACTATTTATAAAATATGAATCAACGGAAAAAGGAGGATATATGAAGGTCAGTTTAATACTGAATACTTTTCATACTCACATTTAGTGAACAGCTCTGAATGTGCCAGCAAGACCCTGCACTGGATACTTTGTGTGGTGGATCTCATTCTCACAGCGACCTAACAGAAAAGTACTCTTAGCTCCATTTTTTAAAAATAAACTTTATGTTTTAGAGTAGTTATATGTTCTTAGCACAACTGGGCAGAAAGTTCTGAGACTTGCCCCCATGCATGCACAGCCTCCCCCACAGTTAAGGTTCTGCACTACAGAGACACATTTGTTACAGTTCATGAACCTACATGGATACATCATTAACACACCAAGTCCATTGTTTTGTTTACATTAGGGTTCACTCTTGGTGCTGTAAATCCTGTGGGCTTTGACAAATGAATGACACGTATCTACCATGATAATATCATACAGAGGAGTTTCATGGCCCTGAAATCCTCTGTGCTCTGCTTCCTAGACCCTGTCTCTGTAATTTTACCTTTTCCAGAGTATTATCTAGTTGGAATCATACACTTTGTAGCCTTTTCAAATTGGATTCTTTCACCTAGTAATATGCATTTAAATTTACTCCATATCTTTTCATGGCTTAATAGCTTATTTCTTTTTCTGGTGGTGGGGCAGAGGGAAGGAGGTAATTAGGTTTGTTTGTTTGTTTATTTATTGATTGATTGACGGTACTGGGGATTGAACCCAGGAACTCATGCATGCTAGGCATACACTCTACCACTGAGCTATACCCCCCTATCCCCCCATAGGTCATTTCTTTTTAGTGCTGAATAATACTTCATTGTCGGGAGGTACCGCAGTTTTTTATCCATTTACCTATTGAAGGATATCTTGGTTGCATCCAAGTTTTGACAATTATGAATAAAGTTACTAAACACATTTATGTGCAGATTTTTGTGTGGACATAAGTTTTCAGCTAATTTGGGTAAATACCAAGAAGTACACTTGCTATTATCATACGGTAAAAGTGTGCTTAATTTTGTAAGGAATCGACAAACTGGTCTTGTAAAGTGGCTATACCATTGTACATTCCCACCAGCAACAAATTAGAGTCTTTGCTGCTTCACATCCTCACCAGCATTTGGTATTGCCAGCGTCTTGGATTTTAGCTGTTCTAATCTTACATGGTGGTATCTCACAGTTTTTAAAATTTGTAACTTCCTAATGACAGGCTGTTGAACATCTTTTCAAATAAAAACTTGACATCTATACATCTTTGTGAGGTGTCAGGCATTTTGCCCATTTTTAATTGGGTTGTTCATTTTCTAATTGTTGAATTTTAAGAGCTCTTTGTATATTTTGGATAACAGCCCTCTATCAGATGTCTTTGGCAAATATTTTTCTCCCAGTCTGTGGTGTATTCTCATTCCCTTGACATTGTCTTTCACAGAGCAGAAGTTTTTAATTTTATTAAAGCCCAGATTATCAATTCTTTTTTTAATGGATCATGCATTTGGTGTTGTATCTAAAAAGTCATTGCCTTGTCCAAGGTCATCTACATTTTCTCTTATGCTATCTCCTAGGAGTTTAAAATTTTTGCATTTTATATTTAGGTCTATGATCCATTTTGAGTTAATTTTTGTGAAAGGTGTAAAATCTGTGTCTGGGGTTTTTGGGTGTTTTTGTTTTGTTTTTTGTTGTTGTTTTTGTTTTATTCCTATTTATTTATTTAGCATGTGAACTTACAGTTTGCCCAATACTAGTTGTTGAAAAGACTATCTTTACTCCATTTTGAGTTTGTTGCTTTGTCAAAGATCACTCTACTGTATCAGAAGATGACAGAAGTTGAGGAGGATATTGAATGTTTTTATCTTGGATGAGTGCTGGATTTGTTGAATGCTTTTTCTGTATCTGTTATGATCATGTGATTTTTCTTCTGTTGTCTTTTGATATGACATTGATTACATTGATTTTCAAATGTTGAATCAGCCTTGCATAACTGAGGTAAATCCTACTTGGTCTTTTTATATACATTGTTGGATTTTAGTTACTAATAGTAGAAGCTTGGATCGTTAATTTTAGACCTTTCTTTTTTCTAATATATACTTTGAATACTGTGAGTTTCCCTCTAAGCACTGCTTTCACTGCATCTCATACACTGTATTCTCATTTTCATTTAGTTCAAAATATTTCTTAATTTTTCTTGCGATTTCATCTTTGACTCCTGTTGTTGAGAAGTGTTTGATCTCCAAGTATTTTGGGATTTTCCAGTTACCTTTCTGTTACTGATTTCTAGTTTAATTCTACTGTAGTCTGAGAGTATATATTGTCTGATTGCTATTCTTGTAAATTTGCTAAGAATGTCATCTTTTGGTGATGTTCCATGTAAGCTTGAGAAGAATGTATATTTTGCTATTGTTGGCCTATGGAATAGTCTGCAGATGTCAATTATACCTAGTTGATTGAAGGTGCTGTGGAGTTCATCTATATCTTTACTGATTTTCTGACTGATGAATCTGTCCATTTCTGATAGAAGGTGACATTTCCATAGTGGATTCATCTATTTCTCCTTGCAGTTCTATTAGTTTTTGCCTCATGTATTTTGATGCTTTGTTAAGCACATACATGTTAACATTGTTGTATCTTTTTGGAGAATTAACCCCCTTTATCAATATGTGGTGCCTTTCTTTATCCCTGATACCTTTCTTTGCTCTGAAGGGTGCTTTATCTGAAATTAATATAGCTACTCTAGCTTTCTTCTGATTAGTGGTCACATGGTATGTCTTTCTTCATCTCTTTACTTTTAATCTATATGCATCCTTATATTTAACGTGAGTTCCCTGTAGACAACATGTGGTTGGGTCTTATTTTTTGATCCACTCTGACAATCTTTGTCTTTCAATTGGTGTATTAGGATCATTGACATTTAAAGTGATTACTGATAAAATTGAATTAACATCACCATATTTATTACTGTTCTCTATCTACTGCTCTTGTTCTTGGTTCCTATTTTGTTTTCCACTTTTTTTTGGTTCTTTTTGTGGTTTTAATTGAGCATTTTATGTAATTTTGTTTTCTCTTTTTTCTTTGTATGTCAATTATACTTTTTCTTTTCTTTTTTTAGTGGTTACTGTAGAGTTTGCAAAATACATTTACAAGTAATTCAAGTTCACTTTCAATAAATAATGCTATACTGCTTCACAAGTAGTACACGTATAGTACAATAGCACAATATTTCTAATTCTTCCCTTCTGTTCCTTATATCATTGCTGTCATTCATTTCACTTATACATAACCCTGTATCTATATACATATACTAATACATTGTTGCTGCTCTTATTTTGAACAAAGTATTATCTGTCACGTCAATTAAAAATAAAAAAGTTCTTATTTTATCTTCACTTAATCCTTCTTCAGTGCTCTTCCTTTCTTTATGTACATTCAAATTTCTGAACTATGTCATTTTTCTTCTTGCTGAAGACCCTCTTAACATTTTCTGCAAGGCAGTTCCACTGGCAACAAATTCCTCCAAATTTTATTTATCTGAGAAAGATTTCATTTCTCTTTCACTTTTGAAGGATAATTTCACAGGATACATAATTCTAGGTTGTTTTTTCTCTCAAAAGTTTAAATATTTCACTTCAGTTTTCTTGCTTGCATGGTTTCTGAGGAGAAATCGGATGTAATTCTTTACTCCACTATAGACAAGGTGTTTTTCCTCTTTGGCTTCTCCCAAGATTTTTTTTTTTCTTTATCTTAGATTTTCTGCAGTTTGACTACAATGAGCTTAGTTGTAGTGTTTTTTTGTTTTGTTTCATTTTTGCATTAGCTCTATTGGGTGTTTTTTATCTTCTTGATCTATAATTTGCTGTCTGGCATTAATTTGGGAGAAATTCAGTCATTATTGCTTCAAATATTTGTTCTGTGTCTTTCTTTCCCATTATGGATATGTTACACCTTTTATATTTGTCCCCAGATTTTGTAATACTCTGTTTTGTTTTGTTTTTTTTCTCAGCCTTTTAAAATTTGCTTTTCTGTTTCGGAAGTATCCATTGACATATTCTCAAGGTAGAGACTCTTTTCTCTGCCATGCGCAGTCTACTAATGAGCCCATCAAAGTCATTCTTTATTTCTGTTACAGTGTTTTTGATCTCCAGAATTTTTTGATTCGTCTTAGAATTTCCATTTCTCTGCTTTGTACTGCCTGCGCGTTACTGCACTTTGTCTGCTTTGTATGTTAGAGCCATTAGTGTATTAATCATAGTTGTTTTAAATTCCTGGTTTAGTAATTCCAGCATCCCTGCCATATCTCTGTCTTGCTCTGATGCTTGCTCTTTCTCTTTAAACTATGCCTTTTAGTGTGCTTTGTAATTTTTTATTGAAAGCTGAGCACAATGTACTGGGTGAAAGGAAGTGTAGAAAATTGGCCTTTAGTAATGTGGTGGTAAGATAGTCCTATGATTAAGTCTTAGTCTTTTAATGAACTTGTGCTCTTGAGCTGTAAACTTTACAAGTGCATCTCAATTTTCCCCCTACTTAGTTGGGTCAGAATGGCCAGAGTTGGCTGGAGTTAGGTATTTCTCCTTCCTCAGATCAGTTAGGCTTTGCTAAAGCTCTAGGAGTTTAAGGTCTACTAGAGTAGTACTAGAAATGGTACTGAGAAGCTGGGATGTGGGGATAGGCCTGAGAACCGGATAAGGAAGCTGTGAAATGCACAGACCTCTGCCTGCCTGCAGAAGTGGTTTACTCTGGACTGCTCTCCACAGTAGGGCCAGTTTACTAGGGCAGGCTCTGCCCACGAGAGGGAAACCTGGGGTTATCCTGCTGTGCCGACGCCTGGAGTTCACCTCTCTGGATGGAATCTAGTGAAATGTGTTCCCTTGTCTTGCCGGTGTCAGCTGATGTGTCGTCCACGTGGAGTTGTTCCTTTCAAGGTTTCTATCCATAAAACACTCCTCAAATTTACTATTGCATGAGAATGCGAGATGTCCAGATTTCACTTCATGTCTTCTTTAGCCTTGGGTCTGTTCTCTGCTGGTGGGTAACATGCCATCTACGGCGCAGTATTTCTAATATATGAGAACAGCTTTAGTATCTTCCTTAGGCATTGTTCAATTATTTGTCCTTTGACCTTGTTTCTAGGTGGGGTTCTCAATGTGCCTCACTTAATCTTTTGTCTGTAAGTGAAAACAATACTTAATAAGTGATCAGCACGAAGCACGGGGGAATGTCATCTCTTTTATTTGGATATCACACCTCTAGTACTATAGTCTAAGATTAAATTAGGTGTTTTGGTGTCACAGTATTGACTCCTATTGAGCCTACTGTCAGCTTTTCCCTAGGCCTTTTATACATAAATGGCAGTTACTTAATATCTTAATCATCATGGACTTGTGTATTTGATTTTTAGAGTCTCAGTGGATTATTTATACTTATATTCATTTATTTTAACATGGTAATTTGGCCTGTTTTACAAGGCTGCTGAGACTTTTGATTCAGTAGCATTCTCCTAATTTGATTTGATAATCTTGTCTTCTGAATTTGTTTTTCCACTGGTTGATTTTAAAAAGTTGACCAGCAAAGAACCAAGCAGTCATAATCCACTTGGATATATGTTAACTAATGCTCTAAATGTGGTTCTTAGTTAGTCATCCTCCAATATTTGCATATCATGCTAACAACACAGCATGAGAGATGGAATACGCATCTTGGGGGACTATCAGTTAAGGGTATTCCCTGTCTCCCAGTCAATGGTACTTTCAAAAAAAGGATTGTTTTAAATAGAATTTTTTCTAGTGAACACAGAAATTCCAACTTTTTAATAATGCTTTTTCAAAAATATAAGTAACTATTAACTTCTTTTCATGTCTTTTTGTTTTTTCACAGTCTGTCTTCGTGCCAAAAATGCTCTGTGCTCTATTAGTTCTCTATGTTGGAAAATTAGATTATCTAATGTATATACGTCAAATAAAAAAGTCAAATTGCATTTTTTTAAAGGAATGCAAAACCTTGAAGAAGAGGGCTTAGTTTTTAGAATTCTGATTTTCAACATTTTTTTTTTCACTTGCTTTTTATCCACCAGCACACTTACACTCATATCCACATCTATCATACAGTTGCCCTTTCTGCACTGATGGTTCTTCTTTACCACCATTCACTCAGTGTGGCCAGTTGTGGTCACAATGGGACTGTTGGAAGCTTCAGTGGTGGTGACATAGGATGCGTGGTGCCCTAGGATGCGTGGTGCTCACGAAGGGTTCCTCTCTATTAAATCCTTGCCTCCTAAAACTTACTATTGCACGAAATGTGAGATGTCCGACTTCTACTTTATATTTTCTTTCCTCAGTTTTTCATTTTTTCCCAAAGTTGAGTGAAAGGAAAGACATATAAGTTTGGATTCTGAGAGACTTGGGTTCAAATCCCAACTTGGCATCTACTAGCTGATTGACTGTGGGCAGATTTTTTTATCCCTGCTGAGCTCTTTTACTGATTTCTGATGATAATACTGATTTTAGGGTTTTTGTGAGATAAGTGAAATAATGTGTACAAAGTATCTAGCAGAGTTGGGGACACGTACTGTGAGCTAAATAATTGTTTTCTTTTTCTTCCCTTCTCATAGCAAATATATAACTTCACACTTTCTTTTCTAATTAGACCATCAGTATTAGTTCAATTATAGATTTGCTCATATTAATCACACTTCATAGTTGCCATTGTTCTTTACTAATAGTAATAATAAAATTCCTCATATAAATTGATGTCAACAATCACTGTTTTAATTACCCATATAAATCTTCCACTATCTAGTCAGTGTTAACGGCATGGCTCTGAAAAGCTCACACAGATTGATGATTACCAGCCAAATTCAAAAGAAAGGTTGTATTGTCTTCTCAGTAGCCAAGACTGGGCCCAGAGTGCGAAGTCACCTTACTGGTTCTAGGGAGGAATGAGAGCTTTGGCTTTGCAGTTTGGTTAAAATTCTGTTTTTCCCATTCTGCCTATCCTCTGGCAAACTTTTCTATTTCATATAAGCCCTCTCATGTAAGCTTTCTCTTTCTCTATTGATTTAATGATGTGTAATTATTCTCTGACTCACTGTTAAAGTAGCTATCATTGTTATAATTCTTATGTACCCATAAAATTCCCATAATTATAACTTCATAATGAGTATAAAAACTGGCACTTAAATTGGTACTAAATATTTGATGAATTGAAGTTTAAATTTTGCAAATATCATAACAGACAAAATAGCACTTATTAATTGCTTTTTACAGAACAATATTCATTTCATAATAGTAAGAATAAGGTTACAGAGGTGGATCTCCAGGTGGTGAAGGGCTCAGAGTACTAGGCTAAGAAGATGATATTTTAGTTTCCATACAATGGAGAATGATCAAAAGCTTTGGAGAAAGCTTTGTGGCAGAAGATTGGGGAAGATTGAATCCTTCACTAGGGTCTAGGTAGAGAGCAGAGGCAGTTAGGCTGAAGATCTTGCTTAAGTGGTAGAAATGGGGTGGAAAGGATCTGATAAATGTTCATGGTATTATAAAAGGGAATTTCATTCCTGCACTTACTAATTCAGTTTTGGGGAAAACAATTATTGAGTCCCTAGTATGAACCTCATGCTCTGACTGGCATTGCGATGAAGACATGTTCCTTGCTTTGCTTTGGAGTTTTGTGAAGTGGAGGTAATATGATATAAATGATTTAACAGAGGTTAAGACGGGGTGCAATGGTTGGAGTGGATGAGGGGACACCTCAAGCCTGCAGCAGTGCTCATAGGTGGGTCTGAATAATTCTTTTGTTAAAATTTTGTTTGAACCTGAAGTTCAAACTATTTTTGCTTTCCAGAATTACAAGAAAATTTTAGTAAAATTGTGTGCAGTCTACGCTTTTGCATCAGCAGACTTGAAAGCAATAGCGTCCAGCAGATACCATTTTTAAAGGACCCTCTTGATGTGCAGCATATAACCACCTCTCACTATGTTAACGTCTTTCTGAATATGTGCATATGGGCGTTGTTTCAGTTTTATCTCAGTATCTCCAGCGTCTAGAGAACGCCAGGCACATAGCAGATGCTCAAGGGATGCCTGCTGAAATGTCACCATTGAATCAGTACCACAGCAATTGCCTGTTGTCGTTCTTTGTTTTTCTTCTCTCCATCTCTCCACATGTTGAATGATGATATGTACTAAGAAAACTTATGTGATTTAAAAATCCATCAGCAGCTCTACTGCCTTGTGTAATCCTGCCCACCTTGGCCAAAGCTCAGGCCTTAAAAACAAACCAGACCTTTATATTTCTGTATATTTTGTTCATGTTGCAGGATGTTGGTCCCTGGCCAGCATTCATGTGACAGCTTCCCATATGAATGTTAAACAGGCAACGATGATGCTCTCTAATTACAGTGCTTGAAATGATTGGAAATAAATTGGCACTCCGATTATAGATGCATGAAAGAGGCACCAGTATATTACAGGCAGTCCATTAATTTCTAAAGTGGTTCAGGCCATCTCACTATTTCGGTGACATTCCTTATTCACGGCTGCAGTGAATCACTCTGAGTTGTGGTACCTACAAATTAACAAGCTGAAGGACATTTTTTTTTAACCTAAAGTACCCTTAGTTCTTTTCTCCTAGGGGAGTGCGGGGAGGCAGACAGGAGCCAGGGTCATGCTATTAATTTCTGTAATTCTGTGTGTAGAATTTGGAATAACTGGCCTACACAATAGAGTTTTAATAGGCTTTATTTTTATTCTTTCTTGTGGACAGACTGTGAAAAAAATTTTCCTCAGTTCTACTTGAACTAAAGCCATGTACCTTTCCAAAGCTGTTAGAATTAAATTAGAAAAGTACATTCTTCACTGTTTAATTTTTGGTCTTTGTATGGATGTCTGTTTGAGTTGGGTGGACCTAAAATATCACCTTTCACACAAAAGCAACCTAAAAGATACACTAAATGTTTCTAAAACATCTCCTCAATCATCATTAAACTGCACCTTTCTAGGTTGAAATTACTATCTATATGCTTTCAGAAGTTTCACTAGATAACTGACTGCTATCCACGAGTTTCACTAAAAGATGACATTTATTTGATTCTGATGACTAACCTCTATTAAACCATCTTTTCAAGTTAGAGTGGTAAGAATCTAGGAGCATGCTCAATCCAGCCATTAATGTAAGTAAATCTATAGTTGACTAATAGACGCTAAACTCTTCCGTTGTGTGATGGATTCTTTAAGGGTAGGAACTATGTCTTATTCATACGTGGTGTAGGTACTTGGCATATTTACTGAGTGAATGTTATTGACTATGGCCAAAATATAATTTAGCTATACAGGAATTTAAGGTGTATGCAAAGAAGGTAGAAGAATATTTTGGGAACAAGGTGATATGACAATTAGTTTCAGATTGGATATTTTATTTTCTAAAATTAAATGTTTATTATGTGTAAATTACATGAAAATATTCTTATAAAGATAAAATGCTACAAGTAGGGATAAAGAGCTGGTATCATCTATATAAGAAGTAGTTTTCCATTGTGAAAAACTATGGTAGAAATTCCTGTTTTACTCTAGAACTCATTGTAGAACTTTCTAAATCAAAAGTCTTCTAAAGACATTTATTATTTTTGTTAATATTTGTATATAAAATTTCAAACTCATACATAAGTAAAGAAAATAGATTGTGAACTTCCACATATCCATCAACCATTTTCAACAGTCATTGTTACATGGCCCATAGAATTTCATTTATTCTCCCAGCCCTGTTTGCCTTCCAACATTGGGTTATTTTGAAGTACTACTCAGCATTGTATTATTTCATCTCTAGATGCTTCAACACAAGTCTCTTTAAGATAAGGACTCTTAAAGCATAACCACAATACTGTTATCACACATAAAATTTAACAATTTAAAAAATCATTATATAGTCAGTGTTCATATTTCTTAGATACTCATATTTCTTTCTTTCTTTCTTTTTTTTTTTGAACCTGGATTCAAACAAAATCCCCATTTCTTCCACTCCCCTCTTAATGGAAGGACTGAGGATTGAATCCAGGACCTTGTGCATGCCAAGCAACCACTCTGCCACTAGGCTGCACTCCCCACCCCAGGATCCCCCTTTCTGAGACATCTGTTCTGACTGGTGCTGACTCCCAGTATCGTCCCTCTCTCTTGCTTTCTTCCCTTTACCATTTACTGTGGGGCAGGTGCCAGACATGTGAGAGGTTTCAGGTACCCAAAGATGACTAGAATATCGATCTAGTATATTAAGCTTTGGGGTCTGGGCTCCTATAAGGGTATCTTCTCCTACTAATCCATCCACTAGTCCCAGATACTTTCAAGATCATGAGCTTGTATTTCTTTTATTCCTTTTGCCTAGAAGCTTTTACTGCTATCAACTTTCTATTCTTTTCAACCTTTGAGGCCCACTTTAAATATCACTTGCTTTGGGAAAATTTTCTTGATTATCTAAATAAAAGTCATCTGTTTCCTTTCTATAGATACTTGCGTATGCCATATGGAGCACCTTTATGAATTTGTCTTCTCTGACTGTTGTGTGTCTTCTCCATCATTAGATTGAAATGTTTTTTTTCGTGCAAAGTATGAATTTTTCTCATATTATTTAAGCTTGTATTGAGGTTTACTATGTGTTAATCATACCAACAAAAATACATTCAGCCTGTCCTTGTCCCAAATAATATGCAGGCTCAAGGGAGAAGTGCAGCGTCTGGCACAGTGTCTTGCGTGGAATGGGGATTCAGATGTTTGTGGAGTTGAAATAAATCAGATGGCACATTTCAAAAGTTCTGCGCAATTTTTAAACTAAAACTATAGTATGGTGTCAGTTTTAGAGTGTAACATTTTAATTTAGGGTTTGCTAAAGAGAGCTTCAAATAAGAAAAAGAACTAATTTCTTAATTATAATGTAGCTAATTTGGTCAAAATGGCCAAAATGAATGAAATAAGCAATTAAAACCTTCTCTGCCTTTTTATGACCTTCCTAACTGAGCTGTGATTCTTCCAAAGAGTGGCTATACCTCAACCATTACCTGGCATAGTGCCCAGCATTCAGTAGGTGTTAAATAAATGTTTCATAAATTGTTAAGCTGTGAAAAAGAAAAAGAATAAAAATGTTGAAAAGGTCAAAGAAGTTTAAGAAATGCAGGGATATTATATAGGCCTTGATTAAAAAAAATTTTCTTTATTGAAATACAGTTGATTTACAATGTTGTGTTAGTTTCTGGCATACAGCAAAGTGATTCAGATACACACACACACAACACTTTTTCAGATTATTGTTCATTATAGGCTATTACAAGATATTGAATATAGTTCCCTGTGCTATACAGTAGGACCTTGTTGTTTATCTATTTTATATATAGTAGTTTGTATCTGTTACTCCCCAAGTCCTAATTTATCCCTTCCCCACCTTTCCCCTTTGGTAACCATAAGTTCATTTTCTATGATACCCTGATTTTTCATGTGAGGCAAAACATATGAAGCCATCTAATATAAAGAAAGCTCTCATAAATCAGTAGGATTTTCTTCCAACAATTGCGTTTTAAAGAGGCCAAGATGGAGGGAGGGAGGCTCATGAAGGAGGCTTATGTTCATCAATGATTCATTCCATTTCAGAGTCTGATGGACTATGGACTGAATGTGCTGTATTTTATAGCCCAAGACCATGTTTCTGACTGGACAATTTCCTGGAGAAATTTTGATGAGTCTTTTAAATTGCAGCTGAAGCAGTCATGCAAAGGAAGAACAGAAAGGGCCAAAGTCATTTTTCAGTCATTTATTTTGTTTCTTAAAATAGACCACACACTTCTAAAGGTCCTGTGGATATGATACAGGGAGATTTGAGACAACGTCCTAGTTAAATGCCTAACTAGTTTCCCGATCTTGAGTATCCTTGACAGTTAACATTATTGAACTCTCACTTGGACTTATTTAATCCTCATTAAAATCCTATGAGACAGGTACTATGATTATCCTCATTTTGTAGATGAGGAAACTGAAACCTAGTTAAGGCACTTGCCTAGGAACAGCTATAAGTAATGCACTCAGTGCTCTAATAGTTCATCTCATTCCCAAGTCCATAGTCTGATCCCGAGATGCTGAGAGAGGGCCTGTGTTGGAATCACTAATCTCTAAGGGCTTTTTGCTTACTTGCTATGTGTCCCTGAATTATTTTTAAGTCTTTCCTTGTTGCCCAGGTGAGTTGACGCTCATGATTGTGTTATAAAATCTCCGGAATCCAAGACTTCTGTTCCTGTAATATTAGAAAGGAGCCCTTTCTGCCTGAGATTTGATGAGAATGCAGTTGTCGAAGGCTGGCAGTTTCTTTGGTTCAAAAAAATAGGTAGGAGCCAGGAAGTGTGTGTGTGGATGTCTCAGTCTGGATGAAAGAAGTAATGGGGAACTAAGAAAAAGTCTTAGGGAATGCTTGAAAAAGAAAAGAAAAAAGAGTAAGTCCAAGATCAAAGAAGAAATCAACTGCCTTTTAGGGAGAGGTGAGAGGAGTGCGTGCTGGGCCTTTCCTTCAGGGGAGGGTGGTTTGGAGATAAACCACATGGAGTTATCTATATGTGTACTGTGGGTTTTGACGAGGTCTTGACTTTGTTCCCTTCTGAACGTCTTGGAAGAGATGATGCCTGGGTTAATTAGTGAATGAAGAGCAGGAAATCACAAGATTGAGGGGATTGGTAAATAGGAGAGACCCATGCAGTGATAGGAAGAATACCAGGAAATAGCGTGGGAGGGTGAGAAAGAATACTTACTGGAGATACTTAGAATGTCGAAAAGGAAACATATGACTAATGTTTGCCTTTGCATGGTGCATTCACTACTGTGTCTGGGACAGGGTAGTGCTCTGAGGGATGGAGAATACAGGAGGAGGGGAAGAAGCTCATTTCTAGGGAGAACTGCAGACTTTAGTGCCCAGCCTGTCACGACTGAGGCATTTCTGGGATATCCAGGAGCAGCGATGAGCAGGTTGTAGGGCAAATGCATCAGGAGTTTGGGGAGAAGCCTGAACTGGAGGTACGGACTGGGAACTAGAGGATCCTATTTGTGGTGGTTAGAACCACCTAAAACTACAAGTAGAGTGTGAGCAGTGGTCCATTTGCTCTCATCCAGGTGGATTATAGTGAGCCAGTCTGGCCATCTCCTGCCATGTAGCCCACATAGTATGCCAACCGTGGTGTAAGCTTCTTATTACATATAGAGGAAGATATGTACAGAAAATAGAAAAAAGGATGCTATAACTGCTGTGAGTTCAGAGGAGAGTGACAAGGACAGTGAGAAAAGGCTCAGTTAAGCTGCATGAGAAGTAAGATGTTGGCTATTTAGCTTAGGGAAAAGAACATACCCAGGGTGTTCTCCTGACTCAGGTAAAGGAAGCATCTTTCTGAACATCTGTGCCCCTGAAATTAGGCTGAGCTCCCTTTGAGAGGAGGGAATGGGTTCCTTGTTTGCAGTTGTTTAAAAAGAAGCTGCAGGGATGTTGCAAAGGAAACTGAGATTTCAAGAAAAGTGTTAAGGACCAGAGGATAGCCTAAGCCTAGTAACATTCTGTGATTCTTTGTCAAAGGATGCCCTCTGCCTAATAGTCTGCACTCTGGGGAAAAAAAAAATTTATAATGGCTTCTTTCACTTTGGGATTGAATTTAAAAAAATTCACTTGAATTTGGTTCATTTTAAGACTCCTTTTTTCTAAATAGGTTTGCTCTTTTCTGACTAAATATTGGTTATTTTTTCTTTCTACCTTCTTTGGTCCTTGACTATAATAGTTGTCTCAGAAATATTAAAAAATATGTTACTGAGGGTTGACAATCTACTGTGCTAACTGTTGAAAAGATGTAGAAAAGATGTAGCAGTGAAAATGACACATTTAATGTTGCCTATGGGTTAGCAGTGTACATTTTTTTTTGGTGTATATTATGAGTCCTTTTTAAAGTACTATCAGTTATAATGTATCAGTTTCTGGTGTATAGCACAATATCCCAGTCATGAATATACATAGATATATTTATTTTCATATTTTTAAAGTTTATTATAAGATGTTGAACATAATTCCTTGTGCAATACAGCAGAAACTTAAAAAAAACTACTTTTATATATAGTGGCTAACATTTGTGAATCTCAAACTCCCAAATTTATCCCTTCCTATTCCATTTCTTCAGCAACTATAAGATTGTTTACTATGTCTGCAAATCTGTTTCTGTTTTATAGATGAGTTTGTAGTGTCCTTTTTTTCCTTTTTTTAAGATTCCACATATGAGTGATATCATATGGTATTTTTCTTTCTCTTTCTGGCTTACTTCCCTGAGAATGATGATTTCCAGGTCCATCCACGTTGCTGCAAATGGCAATATCTTATTCTTTTTTATGGCCAAGTAGTATTCCTGGTAGAAATATAAATATTTATTTTATACTTTATACAATAATACTACTCAGTGTACAATTCTAATGGTTCTGTGAAATCTTTATCTCAGAATAAGATAATTTAATGGGTATATTGAATCAGACCTGCAGTGATTCCCAAAGCTTGCCATTTGGCAGGGAGCTTGCAGTTTCTTTATTTCATCAACATTCTCTTCTATTTTCTACCATCCTCCCTAACTCCACTCAGTGGGCTGATTTGGCTCTCCAGAGTTGGAGGGGATCAGGAAGAAGGCAGGTAAAAGGCAGAAGGTCTTAATCTGACTTGTATAATTATAGAATTGTGTTGATGACAGTAGCAATCTGGGTCTGGAGGATAGAAACTACACAGTAGGTTAAACAGAGGAAGTTCAATATAAAGAATTACTGAGTATGATAAAAGGGCAACTATAAGATATAAGGAAACTGTATGGCATCCTAGGACTGAGAACATATCCAAGAAAGGACAAACTTGGAAGGGTTCAGACCTACCTCCAGGAGAAGGAATGGTTCAGCCCACTGGATGGCAGAAAAGTTTCCTGTTTGGCCAGTCTGGAGCTGGTGAGTTGTTGCTGGTGTACAGCATAGTGATTCAGTTTTTTATATATATATATTCCTTTTTATATTCTTTTTCATTACAGTTTATTACAAGATATTGAATATAGTTTTACAGCAGGACCTTGTTGTTTATCTGCTTTATATGTAGTAGTTATTGTTTGCAAATCCAGAACTCTCAATTTATCCCTCCAACCCCTTTATCCCTTGGTAATCATAAGTTCATTCTCTATGTCTGTGAGTCTGTTTCTGTTTTGTAAATAAGTTCATTTGTGTCTTTTTTTTAGATTCCATATATAAGTGATATCATATGGTATTTTTCTTTCTCTTTCTGGCTTACTTCACTTAGTATGACAATTTCCAGGTCCATCCATGAAAGCCCCAATTTTTATTTTCTCAGAAATCCCCAGATGGGACCCATTGCTTTATTGACTCTAATGCTCACACATCCCATATGTTTTTAGGAGTGATTCTGCTTTCTCTTTTTTTTTTTTTTTAATTTATGACATCACAAGCTCAGTTTGTTCTTCTTTCCTTGAAGTTCCCTTGAAGAAATCAGTCACCACCCATTTGATCCTCCCTGTGGGCGATAACCCCTGATAGATTGGAGAACGTGACCAATGGCCATGAGGGGTACCTTCTGCCAGCTGGCCCGGGCACATTTCCCACAGCAACCATTGGGGAAAACGCCCAAAGTACGGATGACCTTCAGAGTCTCAGGACAGTTCCCTTAACTTTCCCTCTTGTATCTTGTATGTGGTTGAGGGGCACATGCTCTCAGGCTGATTTTATAAAACCTCAGTGTATCTTATCACCCCACTTTAGGGTATGGAGTACTTGGCATTCCTGATTTTTTTCCCCTACTTTCCAAGTGACAGGAACAATTCTCAGTTGTTTTCATAGCAGTGAAATAATGACTACTGATTTGGAACATT
This sequence comes from Camelus dromedarius, assembly GCF_036321535.1. NCBI lineage: Eukaryota > Metazoa > Chordata > Mammalia > Artiodactyla > Camelidae > Camelus > Camelus dromedarius. Next base: position 55,252,071 of record NC_087447.1, on the reverse strand, counting down.
TTCATACAATTTTTATATTTAGGAAGCACTGATGACCATATTGCTAAATGGTCTGCAGTATACATGAATTCCAAAGAAGGACTCTCTGCTCATCACAGAGACGGTTATTGCATGTGGCTGGTCAGTCGACGGTGCTGGAGCTGCCACACCATCTGTGTCTTGACTCAAAGACCTGTTTGGAGACTTACGTAGCAGACCCCGTACTGCCCACACAGTAGGAGTCTTGCTGTGTTTGCCAAATTTGCGCTGTAGATTTTATTACGACTTGTTCATCTAGGGTCAAGAAATGCTGATCATGTCATGCAGGAAAAAAAAAGTTGGATTGAATTTATGATGAAAACCTCTTATATTACCTCCCCATTGAATGCGCTATTCACCTAGAACAACAGACTTTATTTTCTCTGAAAAAGATGTGGTCTCTCTGGGTCACCACTGCATAGAGAGAGAGGGTGAAACTTTTTATATTCTTTTCTCTTGGAAACTCTGAGTAGCCAGCAAACAGTATTAAGATCCAGAAATGGGATGAAAATACAGGAACAATTAAGATAAAGGCCCTCTGACTTCTCTATTTCGACACTGGCTAATTGTAAATGCAACCTGCACATCCAGTCTCTTCCTCATATGAAGCCCATGGGGAGGCCTCTGGGCTTTTGGCTTTCGGACAGGAGGGTGTGACCTTCGTTAATTCATCATTTCCCACAATCTGGCCTGCAGTTTCCTTAATTCCAATTGGGAATCCTTGTATACTTGTGTACGGTGTTGCCTTTCAGTGAGCAAATTAGGGATTTCCTCCCATTCTCTGTTACACTCGACTTCATCTTTAAATATCCAGCTCTGACGGCCCCTCTTCTGTGAAGGCCATCCTTGTGCCTCAGGAAGAGGTGGATGATTAGGTCTCTCCCTCCACTCTGACAAAACTCTTTATACTCTTGGTTTAGAACCTGCTGTGTTGACCACTTTCTCCGTCTCTGTCTCCCTTTCTCTCTCTCTCATCTATCTGGTCTGTCAGATAACAGAGGCTCAGTAAGTGTGAGCACATTGGTTTATAGAAGTCAGAGACTATCTACCAGTCATCTATTTATCATATCTTTCTTACTTATCAAAATGTGAGCTCATTTAAGGTAGGACCTGCATTGATTTTTATTTTTATTCTTTTTTTATTTTTTTGCCTTATAAGATATTATAGTACCTGGTACATAGTAGGTACTGAACAGGATAATGAAAGGATTTCTGAGCAGTGAGGTCAGTTCTGAACACTTGAACATTGTGAAAGGAAGGTAGAAGTCATTTGGTTTCTTTTTTTCTTTAGCCTCTGTGGTTTCATTAACCAAACAGTTGGTTCTGGCTGCTGTCAAGCTCTCTGCAGCAGGGACAGGAGATTTCAAAACAGTGCTGTGTGCACAGAGCACAGATGCTCCTCGGTGTTGTTTAGCCCAAGTCCCTTCTTTTCAAGGCCACAGACTTGTGCCAAGTTAGGAGGAAGCCAACAAAACAGGAGGCGAGGCATGTGTCTACTCTGTAGCAGCTTCCCTGATTCACGGGGTCAAGCAGAAACAAATGTCTTGGGTATCTACTGTTTACCAGGCACTGGGCAAAAAGTCTACCTGACTGAATCATGTGATGGGACTTTGCCGTCGATGGGGGCAGCATGGGGAGGGCTCAGGCAGAGACACTTGTTTATAGTGAGTGAGCAGGGCTGGCGTGGCGGTGGACTATTTGGTTATCTCTGTGAACGACGCTGAAGTAAAGAGAGTTTTCATTCTTCTGCCATTGCCTTAATTCAGATCCTCATCCTTTCTGCAGAAACTTATATTTCTGTCTCCACCCTCACTTGTCTTATACCATCTTGCACACAGCAGCAAGGAATATATTTCTGATCATACTGCTGCCCTGGTGAAAACCTTCAGAGACTTTCCATCAACTTCTTAGCATGATTTACAAAGCTCTCTATTATTTTGTGCCTTGTCGCCTCTTTAGTCTCATCTCTGCCACTCTCTGCCTGGTATATTAAATGATCATTTTTATGTCTCCTTCTGTTCATAAGTACCTTGAGTATAGAGATTGTTTCTCATTTACCTTTTTCTCCTTAGCTCCGAACATAATGTCTGGCAGATAATAGAGGCTCAGTAAGTGTGAGCCCATTGGTTTGTAGAAATCAGGGAGTATGCCTTATCCATGTCTCTTGCTAGCTCTTACCATGCTTCTGAGTATCGTATGGGTGTTCAGGCAACTTCAGTTAAGTGACCTGAACTGGAATGAGACCTTTCACAGCAAGAAATACTTGTTAACTAATTAATTAATTATTTTTTTTGAACGTGATACCTGTCTTCCATTGTGACACGTTTCCTACGAACACCCTTGGTGTATGACAAGCTCACTCTGCTAGCTGAGGCGGCGTCCTTAGGCCTGATCTTCCCTGCCCCCTCCCCTGGAAAGTCAACTTTTGTATCCCATTCTGCTTCCTAGATTTACATTGTTGGTTTGATGTCTAACTCTCACAGCTTTGAGTTTGTGAGTTCTATTGAGTTTAAATAAATTTGATAGCCATATGTTCAAATTAAACACACACTATTAGATTGAACCATGTAAAAATTCTACTATTTGACCACTCTTGACTTATAAAAATGATAACTTCGTCTGATGGGTAAAGAGAATTTGGTCTTTCTTAAACTTTCTATTTCTGTTCTGCTGGTAATCTGATAAGGGTAGAATGATGACGATATTGCTAAGCAACATTGCTTGTGATGAAGATGATTGAACAATGCAATTAAGGTGGAAGGAACTATTTTAGATTCTGCATATGAGTGAGATCATGCTGTATTTGTCTTTCTGTGTCTGGCTTAGCCTGATGTCCTTCAAGTCCATGCCTAACCATGTTGTTGCAAATGACAGGATTTCCTTCCTTTTGAAGGATGAACTATATTCTATTGTGTGTATGTTTGTATGTATATATATATATATATAGAGAGAGAGAGAGAGAGAGAGATATGTATGTATGTGTGTGTGTATATATGTATATATATGTGTGCATATATATATATAAATATATAAAATGTTTTCTTTATCCATTTGGCCATTGATGGACATTTAGGTTGTTTCCATAACTTGGTTATTGTGAATAATACTGCAATGAACATGGAAGTACAGATGACTGTTTGAAATCCAGATTTCTGTTCCTTTGCATATATACCCAGAAGTGGGACTGCTGGATCAGATGGTAATTCTGTTTTTAGTTTTCTGAGGAACATTCGTATTGATTGCCATGGTGCTTACACCAACTTATTTTCCCACCAACAGGGTAAAAGCATTCTCTTTGCTCCATCTCCTTGTTCTTCTTTGCTTTTGGTTAATAGCCATCCTAACAGGTGTGAGGTGATGCTTCGTTGTGGTTTTGATTTTAATTTCCCTAAAAATTAGTCATGTTGAACACTTTTCCTGTTGCCTGTTTCCTGTTGAACATTTGTATATATTCTTTGGAAAACTGTCTAGTCAGGTCTTTTGCCCAGTTTAAAAGCCAGGTTATTTGTTTTTGTTTTTGAGTTGAAGGAGTTTCTTATATTTTAGATAGTAAGCCCTTATTAGGTATACTGTCTGTAAATGTTTTCTCTCGTTTCACAGGTTCTTTTCATTTTGCTAATTGCTTCCTTTGCTGTGCAGGAGCTTTTTAGTTTTGTGTAGTCCCCTTTGTCTATTTTTGCTTTTGTTGCCCATGCTTTTGGTTTCATATCCAAGACATCATTGTCCAGTTCAATGCCTAGATCTCTTCCCCTCTGTTTTCCTCAAAGAGTTTTATTGTTTCAGGTTTCATATTTAAGTCTTTAATCCATTTTGGGTTGATTTTTTGATATGTTGTGAAATAAGGATCTAATTTCATTCTTTTGCATGTGGCTGTCCAGTTTTCCCAACACCATTTCTTGAAGAGACTGTCTTTCCCCCATTGTGTATTCTTGGCGCCCTTGTTGAAAACCAGCTGACTGTATATTCTGGCCTCTGTATTCTATGCCATTGTTCTATATGTCTGTTTTTAGGCTATTACCATACGCTTTGGATTACCATAGATTTGTAGTGTTTTGAAATCAGTTAATGTGATATCTTTGGCTTTCTTCTTCTTGCTCAAAATTGCTTTGGATATTTGGGGTTCTTATGGTTTCAAATGAATTTTAGGATTTTAAAAATTTCCATAACAAATGCCCTTGAGATTTTGATAAGGATTGCACTGATTTTATAGATGTAAAATTAACACATAGAAGCAGAGAGTAGAATGGTGGTTGCCAAGGCCTGAGGGAAGAAAATGGGAGGTGTTGGTCAAAGGATACAAAGTTTGAGTTATGCAATACAAAAAAGTTCTGGAAATCTACTGTACAACATAGGACCTATGATTAATTATACTGCATTGTATATTTAAAAATTTGTTAAGAGGGTAGATCTTATGTTAAAAGTTACTATTACAAAAGGAAATAAAAAATGAAGGGGGCGGGGGAAACTTTGGATGTGACATTGACTGTGCTGTTGGTTTCATGGGTATATACTTAGCTTCAGGCACATCAAGCTGTATACACTAAATATCGACAGCTTTTTGTATGTCAATCATATTGCAGTAAAGTTATTTAAAAAAGATTTAAGAAACTATATGAATTATAAATGCCATATATGAATGCCATACCTTAGACTCCTTGGACTTCCTGAATGTAGTAACTTTTTTTTTTGTTAAATCGGTGACTGGGGCTTCTAGGTCAATGATGGTGATGGGCACATATTTTTTGGGGGGTGTGTATGACAAACTAAAATGTGTGAAGCTGAGTATCTGTTTCCAGCTTCTTTATCAAAAATCTGTTCATTGGTTTATTGAAGATCTTTACCTACTAACAGTATTTAGCTTTTTCATATTCTAAGCATATCAACGTGATTCTCTCTTCCTCCCAATAAGTGTAGTGACTCTTGAAACTCTTGTGTTCCCTGAGGGGTGCCTGTAAGCTCTGATTATGGATTTGTTATGAGAGCTATTGACTCTTTGGGGAAGTGAAGCTTCTAAGCTGCTTTGGTTCCCACAGTTCTGTGGTAGACAGCTTCCAAAATGAATCTCAGTGATGTCTTTCTCCTAGTATTTATGCCTTTGAATGTTGGCTGGACTTAGTGACTTACCTCTAACAAATAGAACATAGCAAAAGGAATATTAATTCCAAGATGAAGTTAAAAAAAAAAAAAGATCCTGGCTTCCTTCTTGTTCATCCTCTTGATTTCTTGCTTGCTTGCTCTGATGGAAGCCCAATGCTGTGTTATGAACTGGTCTCCTATAGAGATGCTTACATAGCCGAAAGTTGAGTGAAGCATCTGGCCAACAGGCATAAAGGAGCTGATGCCTTCAGTCAAAGCTTGTGAGGAATTGAACTCTGCCAGCCAACAAGTCAATAAACTTATAAATTAATCCTCCTCAAGTCAAGTCTTGAGATCACTGCATTACAGCCTTGATTATAGCCTTGTGAGAAATCCTGAGCTGGAAGACCCAGTTAAGTTGCACCCAGATTCCTGACATACAGAAACTGTGAGGTTAAAAAAAGCCAACAGATTTCAGAGGCAATTTTTTATATATCAGTAGATAACAAATAAATCTGTCTCATGTGAGTTTCATCTTCTTGCATCTGAGGGATCACCTGAGTAGTAGATACCTCCCAGAGAGCTATGTACACTGAGGTGCTGGGCGTCAAGAAGAATGCTGGATGTTACTTTCTTGGCAAGTGGGCAAGTGGTGGTTTCCATTCTATATCCCGATGATGCTAAAATACAGCCTGTGGTAGTCTTGTGAGCCAGGATTTCAGCTGTACTATGAAGATCCCTATTGATAACGGCAGACATACAGTTAAACCTAATATATTCCAGATACTGTGCTAGAAACTGGAAATGGAATTATAGAGACATGCTATGGTCTCAAAGAAAACAGACACACAAGCAAATAAAATATATTAGATGATATAATTTGTCCAAAGCCTATGCTGTCTTAGGCTTGGTCCTTGGAACTTAGAAGATGTCTGGTACATATATTATCCCTCATTATCACTGGTTCCTTCAAGGTCAATATTATCACTATTTAACAGATTGGAAAACTGAACCTAAGAGAAATTAGCTGATTGAGTCAGTAACCCAAGCCTAAAATGTGGCAGATTTGGGATTGAATCCTAGATCTTCCTGAATTAAAAGCCTGTTTGCTTTAGCTGTCACACATCAAGCACTGAGATGGCTTGGAGGATGAAGATATCCTGTATATATGGTAGCTTGGTAGGCTGGAGGGGGCTTTGAAGGAAGAAAGCTTGGTCCAGCAGGCAAGACAGGATTTTCCACAGCTCTCGACTAGCATGGCTGTAAGCTGACTGGTGTTTTGGATGAGCTACACCTCATTTCTTCATGAGCTGATGGTGGCAAGTACCATGACTCTCTCTTCATAGCCTAGCATGTTACTTGAGAGTGTATTAGTTTAAGTCCCTGTCAATCTTAGCAATGTTTAGTATGTTTCTTCTGGGAACCCTTCATACTGCCTTTGTTTTTTGTTTTTTTTTTTTTAATTTTTTATTGATTTATAATCATTTTACAATGTTGTGTCAAATTCCAGTGTAGAGCACAATTTTTCAGTTATACATAAACATACATATATTCATTGTCACATTTTTTTCTGTGAGCTACCGTAAGATCTTGTGTATATTTCCATGACATTGTAATTTCCTGATTGTCTTTCCTGAGCTTTTCCTCAGAATTGCTTTTATTTTATTGTGGAGATATATATGTGTGGCACAACATTTGCCACTTTAACTGTTCTAAGTATATGTTCCAGTGGTCATTAATTACATTCACAATGTTGTGCAAACATTACCACTATATTTTATTTATTTATTTATTTATTTATTTATTATTTTTGGTGGTTTTTTTTTTCCTGCTATTTTATTAAAGTATAGTCAGTTTATAATGTGTCAATTTCTGGTGTACAGCATAATAGTTCAGTCATGCATATACATACATATATTTGTTTTCATACTTCTTTTCATTATAGGTTACTACAAGATATTGAATACAGTTGCCTGTGCTATGCAGTATAAACTTTATTTTATATACAGTAGTCAGTGTCTGCAAATCTTGATCTTCCAGTTTATCCCTTCCCACCCTCTTCCGGCACTGGTAACCATAAGTTTGTTTTTTATGTCTGTGAGTCTGTTTCTGTTTTATAAATACGTTCATTTGTCTTTTTTTTTTCTTTTTTAGATTCCATATATGAGCGTATATTATGATATTTTTCTTTCTCTTTCTGGCTTCACTTAGAATGACAATCTCCAGCTCCATCCATGTTGCTGCAAATGGCATTATTTTGTTATTTCTTTCATGGCTGTGTAGTATTCATTGTATAAAATATACCACAACTTCTCTACCCAGTCCTCTGTCTATGGCGTTTAGGTTGTTTCCTGTCTTGGCTATTATGAATAGTGCTGCTATGAACATTGGCTATACTTTGAGGGATCATTTCTATGGTTCATTACCACTATCTTTAAAACTTTTTCATCACTACAAATAGAAACCCTGTGTCCATTAAGGAGTAATTCCCCATTCCCTGTTCTCCCAGCCCCGACTAATACCTAATCTACATTCTGTCTCTATGAATTTGCCTACTTTAGATAATTCATATAACAGTAAAGTCGTAAAATATTTGTCCTGTGTCTGGCTTACTTCACTTAGCATAATGTTTTCATGGTTCATACATGTTGTAGCAGGTGTCAGAACCCAGTGCCTCTCTAGGACTGAATAATATTCCATTGCATGTATATATACCACATTTTGTTTATCAGTTCATCTACTGATGGACAGTTGGATTATTTCCAGCTTTTGGATTTTGTCAATAATGCTGCTGTGAACATTGGCATACAAGAATCTGTTTGAGTCTTTATTTTCAATTCTTTTGGGTATACCTATGAGTAGAATTGAGTCATATGGTAACTGGATGTTTAATTTGTTGAGGAGTCACCAAACTTTTCCACAACAGCTTCTCCATTTTACATTTCCATTAGCAATGTATGAGGATTTGAATTTCTCCACATCCTTAGCAATAGTTGTTTTTTATTTTTTTTTACTGTTATTATAGTCATCCTATTGAGTGTGCAGTGATTTGGTGTATCCTTGACTAACAATGTTGACTCTTTTCTTGTGCTTTTTTCTGATGAACTGAGTATTTTATCACTGTGGAGTGGTCATCTTTATCTTTGGTCAGATTTTTTGCTATTTGGTCTATAGCTAAATCATTTTTCTTTGGTTCATATTTGCACACTACATCTTCCTCCATGCTTTAATTTTCAATCGTTTTCTGTTCTTGAATTTTAGTTGTGGATGTATTTTTAAACTACCTAACAATCTTTGTCTTTTAGCTATAGTTAATTAACATTTAATATAATAACAGATAGATGTGGATTTATATCTACATTTCTTTATGCTTTTTCTTTGTTTCACCATGTCTTTGATTTTTTCCCCCATATTGTTTTGCTTTTTTTAGAACTGGTTGTATAACTTGTATCATTTCATGTTTTCTATATGTGTTACTTCCCTTTGCTGCTGTAAGAAACCATCACCAATTTAGTAACTTAAGAAAAAAAATATTTATTCTCCTACATTTCTGGAAGCCAGAAGTCTGAAATCACTTTCGTTGGGTTAAAGTAAAGTAGGACTGATTACTTTTGGAGATTCTGAGGGGAGTATCTGTTTCTCGCCTTTTTCACTTTTTAGTGGCCACTGTATTGCATTTGGTCCCTGCTCCATCTTCAAAGCACATCATTCAAATTTCTTCTTATGTCATTATATCACATTCTCCTTTCCTAGTCAGATCTTCCAATCCTACCTTTTATAAAGACATTTATTATTTTAGAGCCCATCTGCATAATCCAGAAAAATCTCCTCACCTCAAGATCCTAAACTTAACGATATCTACAAAATCCCCTTTGCCATATAAGGAAACATTCACGAATTCTAGGATTAGGCTGTATCTTTGGGAGCCATTTATTCAGCACTAGAGTAGCTTAACATTTATATAATCTGTTCCTATTTTCCATTGGTCACCTTAAAAATTAAAACACGTGCACTTACAAAGTCTAAAGTTAATCAAAAACATTACTCTATTTTTAACAACAGAGGGCTTTAGAACACTCTAGCTTCATTTCCCTTCTTCCAACTTGTATACAATATTTGTGAATTTAATTACTGTATCCCATAGAACACTATAAAATTATTTTATATAGTCAGTATTCTTTTACATTTATCTACATATATTTATGACATTTTGCTTTTTATTTTTGTCACTCAAACTTTTCATCAGGGTCACATGCCATAGAACTTCCTTTTTGAAGGTCATATGGTACCAAACTTTAAAAATATACTTGTTTGAAATGTCTTTAATTCTCCTGAACTTTTGGAAGGTATTTTTGTTGAGTATAGAATTCTAGGTTGCAAATGTAGACTTTCAGTATATTGAAGATAAAAGTAAACTGTCTTCTGGCTTCTGATGTGGCTGATAAGTCAGCTATCAGTCTGATAGATTCTTCTTTGAAGGTAATCTATTTCCCCCCTTCCCCAGGATGCTGCAAGTATCTTTTCTTCATCTTTAGTGTTTCAATGTCATTATGATGTGTATAGGAATGAAATTCTATATATCTTCTTTCATACTCCATGGGCTTCTTAAATCTGAGAAATTGAATTTTTATCTGTTCTGGAAAATTCTCAGACACTCTCTTCATATATTGCCTATGTTACAGTCTATCTATCTTTTCATTATGTAACTTGGAATAGACACCTGTTGAACTTTCCCTTCCTCTCCTCCATGTCTCTTATCCACTCTTTCGTATTTCCCATGACTCCTTGAATTTTTGTGATGCATTCTGAATAATTTCTTTTGACTCTATTTCTATTTTTAGTTGTGCCTAATTTGCTATAAAACCTGTACATTGAACTTTTTCTTTGGGATATATAGATTTCATTTCTAAAGTTTGTAGTGAGTTTTTTTCCCTACAGTTATTATAAAGCTTTCCTTTTACTTTATTAAGCACTATAAAATATGTTTAAATAGTTTATATTTGATAATTATCAAAATTTTCTGAAGTTTGTGTGAGTTTGTTTCTGCCAGTTTACTTTTATCTGCCTTTTTTTTTTTTTTTCTTTTTTGGATGATTCTTCTTATAGTGCCTTGTGTCCTTCTGGGCTCATATTTTGGCTATGAAATGCTTAGTGTCCACAGGAAATTATTCGTGGGCTTTCTTTGAGGCTTAAGATGAGTTGCTATTATCTCCAGAGCCTTTGAATTTGCTAATTCCAGGCACCAAGGAGCCCTTCTTATCAAGGACCACTTTTACTTTGATTCTACATGGGGTTTTCAAAATACAAGGATGATAGGAATTTTAGACATAAAGAAGCTTGAGATTTACTTGTAGCCTGAAGTTCTTGTGGAATCATTTCCATACAGCATCCTCCTTCGTCACCGTCAGAGCCAAGGTCAGTTTCCTTGCGCTTTACCTGGGATTAGGATGGGTGGGATGGGTTTATTCAGATCATTCCTACCTGAGTGAGTTGTCCTTTGAGGCACAGATTTTACTGCTCCTGAGCTTTTATCCTTCTACTCTAAGCCCTGGGAGACTCAAAATTTAATCCTTTCACAAATTTGGCAAAAGGCCTCAGGACTAAAGTGGTTTCAGCTCTCTTCCCCACTTCTTGGATTCCTGCCTTTGCTTTAATGTTGGGGCGGTGATTCATGAGTCTCTTGTCAGCTCTATATTGTTGTAGGAAGGTTCTTAAAATATTTTAACCTGAATTTTTAATTATTTGTTAGCAGAAGTTTGATAGAAATATGTGACCAATCAAATTAACAGAAAGAGAAAATGTTTTCTATGTCTCTTAACTTTCTTTTATAGTTCCCTTTTCTTGCTCTGTGTTTCACTTTGTGTCATTTCTGATCTAGTTTCTATTTCTCAGTTTCTGCTTTAGATATATTTAATCAGTTGTTCAACTTTCACATTGGTTGGGGGGTTGCATATAAGTACCTAAGAGTATGAACCAAAGATGTTAAGTATGATTGGATGAGTTTTGACAGATGTACACACTTGTGTAATTACTACCACAAATAGGCTCTAAAACGTTTCCATACCCTAGTAAATTATAAATTCTGTTGTGACTCTTTCCAGTCACTGATCCCCTCACCAGGCCACACACTTCTAATATTGACAATGAAATCTTAGTTTTGTCTCTTCTGCTCTAAAATTTTATATAAATGGTAATACATTGAGTATATTATTTTATATTTGGCTACTTACACTCAACATTACATTTTTCAGATTCATGCTTCATTCAGTACTTCATTCCTTTATTATGAGTAGCACTCCACTGTTCGAATATGCAACTGCAATGTGTTCATCCATTTACCTGGTAATGGACTTTGGGCTCTTTCCAGAACTTTGCTATTATAATGCTTCGTTTATAATTTCTTCTTGTGGGGCTATGTTATCATTTCACTTGGGTTTTTACCTAAAAGTAGAATTCCTAGGGCAACTTATTTGAAAAATCACTCACCAAACATTTTCCAAATTTGATTAAAAACAAAACAAAACAGAACAAATAAAGCTCCAGCAAAGTCAGTGAAAAATAAGCAGGGCAAAGTGCAAATAAAACCATGTAATAAACAAACAGTTTAAAACCAAAGATAAAGAATAGATCTTAAAGATAGCTGGTGGGGGTGGAAAATTTTACACACAAGGGGACAGCAATCTGAATGACATCCAGTTTCTCATAAGAGGAATTGAATGACTAAAGGCAGTGGAATGACATCATTAAAATACTGGAATAATCCCCCCCCCCCCCCCAGTTTTTGGCATAAATGTATATCTAAGGAAATATTTTTTAGAAATGAAAGTGGGATGTAGATCTTTTCAAATATTCAAAACTTGGAAGAATTTGTCAACGGCGTATCTGCACTGCAATATGTGCTAAAGCCTGGCTGGGCTTGCTGACGCGTCTGTGGTAACCCCTCCTTCCTGGCCACCTCACTGCCGTTTGCTCAGCCGCTGAGCCGTGGGTATGCCACTGCCTTTGCGGGTATGTCCTCCGTCATAACTTTCTTGATCTTCCAGTACCACCTCTGCTACTGCTTTTCTTTCTGGTTCTTTTTTTTTTTTTTTTGGACAGCTTAGTTTTACTTCCTAGGTTCTTAATTCTACCTTAACTTTTTATCTTTTCAACACTGAATACTGTTCAATTTTGTATCTGGAATCTTGGGCCATCTAAAGAAATTTGCCATTTGTTGTTTCTGCTGAATTGTTCGGTGGTTTGCTTCCTTTTGTGTTTGGTCATATTTTCTTGGTGCAGTTTAATCTGAACGCACCCTGAGGGTGTGAATTGATGATGCTTTCCTTCAGAGGGTTTCATTTGTTTCTGTTGGGAGCTGATGGGCCCTGCTGATTTAGAACCACATGAGTCCTCTTGGAGGGTCTGGCCTTAAAGTGGGTAATATATTGAGTATATCACATATAATACTCAGTATATTAAAGTGGGGGAACTCCCAGGTTCATCCTCTCCAATTTCATGTGGGCTTAAAATAGCACAGCACTGATATAGACATTTATCCTAAGGTACCCTGGTTTCCACCTTCTCTTACAACCCATAATTCTCAAGTCTTATTTTAGCTCTCTCTTGCTGCTCTTGTTCCCCCTTTCTTACTTCTTACATTCTTTCTTTTCTTTTTTTCCCCTTATTTTCTTGTATGTTTGCAATTTATTATAAAGTTTCTTTGAATAGGGCCAGGAATTAGATTGTCATGGGAGGTTCCCCTGAAACTGCCTGCCGTAGAGAGTGGCAGATAAAGTCTAACCTCTAGGCTGGGCGTGCATTTACTCTCAGTTTTCCCTTTGTGAAACGGAGACACTAATAAGGCCACCTCAGGGTGATGCTGAGGACTGTCAGGGCAGTGTCTGTGAACTTGCTTTGCAACCTTTGGTTACACAGCAGTTAGCATGCAGGAGGTGTTCAATTATTTCTTGTCAAATGAACCAGTAGATGAACGTAAAGGCTTTACCTCCTGTGGACCTAGAGAGAAAAATTGGAGCTTGCTTAGCAGTTTTCCTCGCTCAAGCTGGAGAGTCTTGGCAATGCTGTCCCCCTCCCTGTGAAGACATGCTGGGAGCAAACTAGAAATAAAAGGAAAGTGAGAAGAGACTGTTACTTGCGTGTATGGGATTCTACTGGGACGGCTGGGGAAGGGTAAATGGAAGAGGGTGTGAGAGATGTGTTGACAGGATAAAACACAACGAGATGGCTAGTGAACTTGAGAACAGCTGCGAAAGGAATGAATGCATAATGATAACAATCAGAAATTGCCAGAAGGAGAAAATACTGAAATAGTTCTGTTGTTTTTCATCTCAAGCCCCTATTGTCTGAGCAGCAGCTGTATGTGGTGTGCGCACTCCTGCTGGCCTTTCTCCTCATTAATAAGCCACTGACCATTGTATTCTTAGATGCTGTTTGTGTTATTTAACTTTTATTAACTTTTTAAAGAACACCAACACCAGCAGGCTCTCTTACATGCATTATTGTAATTAATACTTAACATGGTGAAATGGATACTTTTTAATCCTCCTTTTTCCAGTTACTAAAATTGAAGTGACTTTAAAAAAATTCTTTCCTTTGATTTGTAAGACAAGGTTCAGAGTCTTTCCAGTAGCATTATTTCCTTGACCCACAGTTCAGATTTCTTAGTAGTAGTCATGGTATAAAACAGATTCCACTTTTTGTATGCCTGGATTCTATGATGATTTTTTATGTCTTGCATGTATCAAGAAGGAGTGGGCAAGTCTTTAGCATTTGGAGTTTAATTATTAGTCTGGTTGCTTTTATAGTGTTCTGGAGTCTTTCTCTTCGATTGACAGATATTTTCAAGAATCTGCTTTTTACTTACTTTCTTTATTCCTTGCTGCAATAGTAAATCAATACCAATACAGGTGACCTTAATCTTTTTTTTTTTTTAATTGAAACATAGTCAGTTACAGTGTGTCAATTTCTGGTATACAGCGTAATGTCTTAGTCATGCATATACATACATATATTCATTTTTCGTAGTCTTTTTTCATTAAAGGTTATTACAAGATATTGAGCATAGTTCCCTCTGGTATACAGAAGAAATTTGTTTTTATCTATTTTTATATATAGTAGTTAATATTTGCAAATCTCAAACTCCCAAATTTATCCCTTCCCACCCCCTTTCCCCCTTTAACCACAGGATTATTTTCTATGTCTGAGAGTCTGCTTCTGTTTTGTAGATGAGTTCATAGTGTCTTCTTCTTTCTCTTTTTAGATTCCACATGAGTGATATAATATGGTATTTTTCTTTCTCTTTCTGGTTTACTCCACTTAGAATGACAATCTCTAGGTCCATCCATGTTGCTGCAGATGACATTATTTTATTCTTTTTAATGGTAGAGTAGTATCAGGAGACCTTAATCTTAATGAGGAAAAATAAGGGAATGAAAAACTTGTGTTAATATACGAAGTGCATGCCCTGAAACCCAGAGGTTTCAAAGCTCTGAGTTGGTCAGAAGTAACCTGAGAGAGGAAAAAATGATCCTTTATGCGATTTAGTGTCCAGAGGGTAAAATCGTGGTTTGCAAGTAGCTCACATATTACTGAAATTTCTCTGGTTTGTCCTCATAGAGAGGATGTTGTATAACATGGTGAACAACTCACTCAAGAGCATCCCTCCAGAAAATACAGCCTGTGTTGTTGAGGCTACTTCTTATTATATCCTTTGGGGACTTTATGGCAAATCAGTGAAAATACAATGCAGTCCAGGTGTGTGGCCCCCACATCTAATGTAGGGATGTGTATATATATATACATATATATATGTATATGTATATATATATATATATTCACACATACATACATACATATATATGTAGATATAAATTTAAATTTACAGAAAATTTAAAAATAGCCATTTAAAGTGTACATTTTAGTCAATTTTGACAAATTTACGTACTCATATGCCCATATATTCACTGCATTTGTGTCACCTCCAAAATTCCTGTGTCCCATGCTAGTGAAACCCACTCACCCCTTCTAAGTCCACTAATGTGCTATCACTAAAGATTTAGATTTGTTTTTGCCAGAGTTTCCTGTAAATGGGGTAATACCTATGTAATATTTTGCAGTTGGCTTTCTTTGCTCAGTGTAGAGCTTTTGAGATTGATCCATGTTTTTTGTGTCTCCATTTCATTCATTAAAAAAATTATTTATTTATTCATTTATTTATTTTCATTTCATTCATTTTTTGCTGATTTGTATTCCATTGTATGACTAGGTCTCACATTTAAAGGCCCAACAGAAGTTTCTTTACTTAGAATGTCATTGACCTGATTTGTTTGGGCTGAACATTTTTTAAAATAGACTTTTAATATATTAATTCTCCAAAGAAATTGCTTTTATTATGCAAAATACTTACATATGAATGTAGCAAGATATTAAAATACATTTTTGGTCATCACCAGCTAAAATCTCAAGAAAACAGGTGAAATAGGTGGAGAATAGTCCCACATTCCAAAGTGAGGTGCAAATCTACCTCAGTGGAATTGATGAAGCAGGCAATCAAGAACTTTTTTTTTTTTTTCAACTTTTAGTTCAAGTCTCACCTTGGTTATCCAGAAGACACTGGCGAGACCAAGACGGTGGTTGGGAATTCGAGCTGCACCTTGTAAAGAGTGTTGCTAGTGTGTGGAATCCTCTGGGCTCATGGGGACAATGGAGTTGGTGATCCCTCTTTGCTTTTGCCAAATGCAAGTTCAAGGGCTTCAGGGAGGCCAGTTGGAGCACTTGATCCTGTGCTACTGGAGTCTGTGAAGATGCAGAGTTTCATACTGGACCTCTGCCCAGGAGGTCTGAAAGTGAAGGATGTGGCTGCAGCAGCCTGTCTGACAGGAGGACTGAAGGGTGGTAGCTCCGTTTTAGAAGCACCTGTGCTGTGCTCTTACCAGTAATGAGGCAAGGTGTGTTTTCTGAGGATCAGAAGTGTGTATGTCTGTGTTACCAAGAGAGAGGGAGAGGGAAGGGGGAAGAGAAAGAGAGAGAGAAACACCTGAGGCCATGTTGATGGGACGTTGCCCTGGAGGGGTGATGGGACACTAACAATCAATAAAAGAGATTATATGTGAAAATTTCCATATACAACCAGGTATTGAAAGGGGTGTATTATCTGTGTTAGGGAACTTAAGGAAAAGACTTGTTCTCCAAAGAACCCCTGAAAGTGTCTCTCTTTAAGAGACAGATCAACTTAAATCTCTCTTAAGTCCAGATAGCCCAGACATGAGCACCTGGCAATGCCAGTCAACTAAATCCTTTCTGCCTCCAGACCTCTTCTACCTTCTCTGTCTTCAGCCCTGGAGATACCAGAAGCAACCTGGTAAATAGAGAAAGGAGAACAAAAGTGCAGAAGTAGTACGAAATAAGCCATACGCATACCTTTAAAGCAGGTCTAAGCTAGAGAGGGCAGAAATTTTAACTCTAAACGAAGTATAGATTTTATTTATTTTGGTCTTACACCTTTGGATATAGAACTACTAAGTGATGACTGCTTTATAATTCAGAAACAGCATTCAAGGAGCAGTTATGAAATAGGCCTGCAGAGGATGGATGTCTGAATGGGCAGTAGGGAAGAAAAGGATACACTTTTTTTTTTTCTGATCTCATTCTGTAAGCCCAGCTTGTTCAAAATTCATACAATTTGTGTATAATTATGTGGTATATAATAAATGATTGTAATTTATGTTCTAAAATAGAAAATGTGTGGCCAAAATACAAAATGGCCAACAGTAGCCTCCATTAGTGTGTTATCAGTGTGAGATTGTTGCTCTGATCTGCTATGAAACACATAACCATAGCTGTGTAATAGACAACCATCATGCCAACACCAGTGGGTTATTCACAGCCTGGCAGATCTATTTTCATATACCATACAATATAGCAAATGATTATTTAATTTTTAAAATGACAATTTATAAAAAGGATGATTGTGAAAATAAGGTCTCTTCTAGAGGAATTTGTGGTTTGAACTCTCCCAGGAGGTGGCCTCCTAGATACAGTCATCTTCTGTTGTATGTACAGTCATTTTCGGGCTGCATGCCTTTTAGGTAGTTCTCCCGAAGTATCAGCTCAGATAATGATACCTTCTGGCTGGCAGAGAGTGTTTAAAATGGCAACAGGTATTTCTAGGTAGGCAGCTGGGATTCTTATTCTGAGTGGGAGGACAAATTGTAGTTTGGGATGATTCATTTGGTTTGGAGCAGAACCCCAAGCAGCACTTGGATTCATCTCATGACAAGAATAAGGTAACAAGAGGTAGGTGAGGTTTCAAGTCCTTAGTCAAGTGAAGGGACTACAGTGCCTACTCACAGAGGAGTCAAAAGATAACTGGGTCCAGGTAAAAATGCAGGTAATTGCTGTCCACTCCACATGCTCTAAATACCAAGAGTAAAGGAGCAGAAGTAATTCGGAAACCACCTTTTCTACGTGGGGAATTAAGATTTTATCTCTGCCTTGTCACCAATATTGCTTTTGTCAAAGTCATTCATAACCTTCAGCTGGAAAAAGCCAGTGGTCTACTCTCAGGCCTCATGTTACTATCTTACTGTCAGATTTTGATACATTTGATCTTTCCTTCCTTGAAACATTTTGTTCACTGTGCTTTTCATGCAGATACTTTCAGGGTTCTCTTTCTGTCTCAGTGATCACTCCTTCACAGTTTCCTTTTCCATTTTGAAATGGCTTATATTGGATTTTTAAAAAATATTAGAGTGGCATAGGTCTCTGTCTGCATACTTATTTTATTCTCTATCCAAACATACTCTTTAGGCGATTTCAACCATCCCATGTTGTAAATACCAGGTAATCGCTGACAAACATCCCAATGTATATCTTTATCTTTGACCTTTCCTTGAATTCCAATATTGTATCCAGCTGCCTATTCAGCATGCCACTTGGATGATATTTTACTTTCAAACCTGCCATTCCCCTGGTCTCTTTTTTTTTTTTTTCCCCCTTTCAGTAAATGGTAACTCCAATCTTAGTGCTCAGGGTAGGAAAAAAATGTAAGGTCATTCTGGCATCCTCTTTTTCTCTGACATTCTACATCTGTTATGGGCTGACTAATATCCCTGCATAATTCATCTGTAGAAGCCTAACCCTCAGGACCTCAAAATGTGACTCTGTTTAGAGAGAGGGCCTTCTTTAAAGAAGTAATTAAGGTAAAATGAGTTCATACAGGTGGGTCCTAGTTCAGTATGACTGGGGTCCTTATAAGGAGAGGTGATGAGGACATAGACACACACACTGGGAAGACCATGTGAAGGCACAGGCCGTCTGCAAGCCAAGGAGAGAGATCTTGGAAGAAATCAGCCCTGCCGACACTTTGATCTTAGACTTCTAGCCTCCAGGACTGCAAGAAAACAAATTTCTCTTGTTGAAGCCCCCCAGCCTATGGTATTGTGTTGTCGCAGCCCTAGAAGATGAATACAACATCGAATCCAACAGCAAATTCTCTTGTTTCTAGTTGAAAACATACACACCAAGTCGCATCATTTTCCACCACCTCCTGTGTTCCTCTCATGGCCCAAGTTGCCATGACTTTTATTTGGCTCCTCTGATATCCTCTCAACTGAAAACCCTGTTTTCTTTCTTTCCCTTTTAAATTGTTTCTATCCAGCAGCCAGAGTGGTTCACCTAGGCTCCAAACCCCCATGACTTCCCAGAATTAAGTAAAAAATGCCCTCTCTGGATTATAAGGCTCACATGATTTGTCGCCACTCCCTCCCAGCCCCTCTCAGGTACCTTTCCTTACCTTTCTCCACTCTCTTCTTGGCTTCCTCCTGCCTCCTTCCTATTTCTGGAGTACTCCAAACTCACTCCTGCCTCAGGAACTGTGCATCCCTCTGCCTGGAGATACGCAGACCTTTCCTCTCTTACTTTCTGCAAGTCTTTGCTCAAATCTTGTCTCATCAAAGGGAAGTTCCTGATTACCCCATGTAAAATGGCATTCCCATCCAGTCACTCTCAATCTCCTTTCATGCTTTACTTTTCTTAGTAGCACTTTTCAAATTAAATGCTTATTATTCATTCTTGGGAGGAATTTTATTTATTTATTTTTTTAATGGCTTCATTGTTGGCGCTTTTCACTGGCAGATGATTGGTGCTCAGTAAATATATGCTGATAGCTGAATTCATGTCTGTGGATTTCCTTACTGCATGATTGCCTCAGAAAAGGGACCTAATGGATCTTGAGGGCATTGGTGCTCGTACTTGGGGAAAATTGCAAAAATTAAGCAGGGAATGATGTTGAATTGTAGACGCAGTTTTGATCGGTCAGACAAGTCTTCAAAATTGAACAATTCAAAGTGGCACCCAAATACCTATTTGCTTGCTCCTACAGAATGTCTTCAGGAGGCCACTAACAGTGCAGTACTCTTGGTCAATTTGCCAACTGTAGTAATTTTGTGGGGACTATTCTAATTTCTACACTCATATGCTTCTTATTCCTTTTTGTTTATTCTGATTCTTTATCTTCTCTTCTCTTCATTTCAGCGCAGTGAGATTTATCTGTAAAACCCCACAAAACAGAACAGGGATGTAGGGAGGTCTGTGGAAAAGATTCCATCTCAACTGTGTACAATACTTGGTAGAAGTCAGAGCCTTGCAGGGATAGCTCGCCTGGGCAGGTGGGATAGTCTCTGTCGGTGTTAATGTTACAGTCGGAGAAACATTGTTGGGAGTGTGGCAGGGGTGGGCAAAAGCACTGAGTTTTTATTTTATATGGCCTTAGGTCAACTGATCCTCTTACTAGTCTTTTTAGTGGTAGGTGGACAGAAAAGATACCTAAAACAATATGCTCATTAATACTGATGGAAGACAATATAGTCATATAGCCATTTATTTATATTTGTGCTTTTTCTCCCTTAGGAGACCAGCACAAAGCAATCAAGGGCAGTGACTACATTTGATAACTCAGAACAATAATGATAATTGTGACACTGATGCTATGGTATAGTTGATGCCAAGATTTAAAAAAAAAGGCTTTTAAGAACCAATAAAAATTATGAATACAGTATGTCTAGTCTTGAAAATTAGGAAATGTAAATTAAATTAAATGACTCATAGATAATCAGAATTAGCCTTTGGGTGCCCTGGATCGTTTTCCCATACAGTAAAGAATTTATTTTCTTTTTTCTTTCTTTTTTTGGTAGGTAAGAGCAAGGGCTCTAAAAACAAACAGATGTTGGTTCAAATCGTGGCTCCAATGCTTACCAGCCAAGTGAGAAATTTTGTTACTTAATTTCTATGAATTTGAGATTCCTTATTTATAAGTGGGGGCTAATCATAGTCCATATTCCAACTTACTCTATTGAGTTGTGTTGAGAATTCATTGTGGCAAAATATGTAAAGCATTTAGCATAGTGCCTAATCAAAGCCAGTGCTCAGTATAACAGCATTGGAAATATGTAAGAGTGATAACAACTGACTAAATATAATAATTATTATGTGTTTGCAATTACTGTCCTCAGAGAGAGCAGATAGGAAGGGTATGAATCTATTTCTGCTGCAGAAGGGTTGGCCTCCCTGGCCTGTGTGAGTGTGCCAGCCTTAGCAATCTCTGTGTCCCTATCTCAGACTGATCGGCTGTGTAAATTACAGGCTAGCACAGGGCAGGAATAGCCCTTGTATAATAAACTGGGAAATCTGCACAGCCTGCTGGGGTGGCTTGTGTCCTCATTACTGGGGAAGAAAAGGTATTGAGCATCATCCAGGCCCTCTTGTGCTCGCATTTCCATATTGATTAAACCTCACCATCCCTGACTTCTTCAAATTGCTCTCTCTTGCCTCGTCTCCTTGTTTTCTTGCCATCTGTTTAACGTGTCTCTTGCTGGCCTGATGATCTAAGCCTCATTTTTCTTTGCATGATTTCCACAATCAATCAAGTAAAACTAAGAATGATAAATGAGCATCTACTGAGTGCCTACTATGTTTCTGATTCTTTGCATAATTCTTTACTAATTCACAGTAATCTTATCAGATGGGTGTTACAGATACTTCTGCTTGACAAATGAAGAAACAGTGCCCTGACCTTGAAACCACCAAGGGGGAGAACTGGGATTTGAACTTCATGTCCACAGATCTTACCACAAGTCTACTCTTTGCAGTGCTTATCGGTAACACCGTGTTAAGTTGAGTTCAGAAAACCTGAACTAAGTAAGGCAAGACCCCTGCTCACATAGAGCTTACAATTTAGATCAGGATTTTTAAAAAGAGCAAAGGCCCATAGGTAATGGAAATGAATGTAGCTGCTCATGGAAATGTAATAGTGGAGGGGGTGGTAAATAATATATATTGGAGAATGCATTTTTCTTTTGGAAAGTTTTGTTGCTACTTCATAGCCATGGTGGAAGCTGTGTCACACTGCTGCCTTCTGAATTTTTATGAAATGGGAATTTTTGTGTGTCATCTCTTACTTTTAGATATTGGAAACTAAAATGACAATATTAATAATAACAAAGTAAGATATGGGCACACAGAATGAGTAGAGCTTGTTGTCACTCCCCAGGATGCCTGGCAAACTGATGTCTTGTTCTGCAGCTTTGGCGTCTGGAATGTTATTAGACCCATTCTGATTTAGCCTGGAGAGAGTGAGCGTAGTGTGGTGTGTGAGAGCTTGGCTGTGTACTACATAGCCCATGTTCATATTGTGAACTGTAGATAAATTAGAGGATAAGCAAATCCAAAAAATTGGTTCTTTGAAAAGGTTTTTAAAAAATTGGACACACCTATGGTGAAGTTGGTCATGAAAAATGTGCCATGGGATTTTTGGGTATTAGAATATGCATATGCTCAGATGGAGTAGGTATCAACCTACAGTTCCCTAATTTACACCCTCCTCAGTAGTGTGGAAATATTTTATTTGTCAACAGCCTCACCTCCCAGAATATTTTATCAACAAAATCAACGTGATTTATTAGAATTAACATAGGTTTTTGGAGGCAGGTAGACCTGAGTTCAGATACAGGCTGTGGCACCACTGTGAACGCTCCTGGGATTCTCTGATATCCTGGCTTTGGTTTTCTTGAATCTTTTCCCCTTTCTGAACCTGTTTCCTCACTTGGAAAATGAAATAATATTTGTCTAACATGAAGATTATTAGAAAATTAAAATGGGATATCTGCGTAAGGACATAATACAGTTCCTCTCACATTTTGATTAGTGAAGAGCTGTTGTTTTGTTATGACGATGCCCCTGTTCTAGTCCTAAGACTAGATTAACATTATCCTTCAGGGTTTTATCCTATTCGACTTTTAAAACCTGTAAATGTGAAGTTCAATGCCTTGCAATGGAAAGCGCTCAGTAAATATTTACTAAATGAATGAGTAAGTAAATGCTATTTTTAGTATATCCATAAAGGTTCATCAGTTGGTACCATTTTAATTTGCAGACCAACGTGATAGGCAGTTTTACCTCTGGGTTTTATTACATTATCCTACGTTTATCCAATTGGCAGGACTTCTTTGGTTAAGCCATGTGAAACTGATATTTTTGCAGATCAAAAGTTTAAAATCAGTAACTTCATACGACTCAACCTAATGCCCTGGAGTATTTGTCTACAGCTGTTCCTTCTTGGTTTATATTAATTTTTGTTTCTTGCTCTTTAAGCAACATCTGCTCAGAGGTTTCTTTGAACTTTTAAGAACATTACAATTCTTATGGAAATTTGCTTCATAAGTGTTCTGCCACAGATGAAGAAACTTTTCCAGTACCACAGTCTGTTAACTAGAGTACTGCTGAAGTTATAAAGATCTAGAATCAGGTAGAACTGGATTTCATCTCTGGTGCAGATACTAACTGGAAGGGCAATGAGCTTGGGCAAAGTAGTTCAGCTTTCTGAGTTTTATTTTCCTCAACTGAGAATGAAAGGGCTTGAACTGGAAGGATTATCCTTGAATCTTCTTCCAGTTATAAATTTCTTTACAGCTAAACATGCAGTGTTGATTATTGTACACATTGTTTATTGAGTTTATTATTAATCAGACCCTGTATAAGGTACTGATGATACACATATGAGTAGGTAATTCGGCATGAGGCTAAGTGTGTAACAGAATTGTGTAATTAAAGGAGGGATGGATAGAGTCAGAAATCTGTCTTTCCTTGCTTATGCCCATAAGAAAAGCACACATCTCTTGACTTTTCCTAGCCTATAAATGACAATAACCGTAATAGCTCTTTTAGGTATACCAGAGAATTGTAATAAGTATCAATGTTGGTAGTGCTTGTAAGAAGTCTTCAAAAGGTCTAAAAGAGAGGTTTCCAGGTTTGGTTATATCATAGGTCAGAAAAAGTTAAGGAAACAAGTACTTAGAAGATTGCATGGTGTTAATAGTGTATTTATTTACCTTTTAAAATACTTTTAATTTGAGAACAATTTTAGATATATAGAAAAATTGTAAATTAGTACAGAATGTTCCCATCCTACCCCACAACACGTTTCTCCCATTATTAGCACCTTACATTAGAATGGCACATTTGTTACAAGTAATGAACAAATATTGGTGTGTTGTTACCAAATAAAAAATCTATGCTTTATTCAGATTTCCTTAGTTTTTACCTAAAGTCCTTTTTATAATCCTGGATTCTATCCAGGGTACCACATTACATTTTGTCATCACCTCTTTCTTGGCTCCTCTTAACTGTGACAGTTTCCTAGACTTGCCTTGCTTTTGATGACACTGAGAACAATGTGTATTCTGTGCTAGTTGTATGAAGTATTCCATATGTAAATTAGATCAAATTGATTGATGTTGCTCTTCAAGTCAACTACGTTCTTACTGCTTTTTTTCCTGCTTGATACATCAGTTACTGAGACAAGAGTGTTGAAGCATCCCATTGTAATAGTGGATTTGTCTGTTTCTCCTTTTGGTTCTATTGCCTTACATTTTTGTTGCTCTGTTCTTAGGTACATACATGGTTAGCTCTGATGTTTGCTTTGTCTCTTCAAACTATATTTTTCTTTCTTTAAAAAAAAAAGTACCAGAAACCTATTTAATTTAATTAGCTTATTTATTTATTATATATTTTTTTATTGAAGTATAGTTTATGATGTGTCAATTTCTGGGGTACAGCACAATGCTTCAGTCATATAGGAACATGCATATATTCATTTTCATATTCTTTTTCACCATGAGTTACTACAAGATACTGAATATGGTTCCCTGTGCTATACAGTGTAAACTCAGACTGTGTTTTTCTTGCCTTTACACATGCTAGGTAATCTTTTGGTAGCTAGACATGATGTATTGTGTCATATGGACAAGAGGTAAATAGGCCTTTAGTGTGAGGTTTCATGTTAATCTTGCCAGGTCTTGGGCAGTTTTTAATGTTTGCTATAGCTGTAGGTCCCAGGTGCTCCAAATTCTAGTTTCCTTGCACTTTTCAGAATTTTTATTTAATTGTTTTATCTTAAAGTTAGTATTTCTCTGGTGAAATTCCTTAGTGTTCATTATTTTGGTCCACCTCTTCTGAGAAATTGTTTAATATGTTTATAATACTGATTTTAAAGACCTTTTCTGCTAATTTCAATATATGGCTCATCTGTGGTTCTGCTTCTGCTGACAGTATTTTATGTTGATTTTGGGTCACATTTTCCTACTTCTTTTCATGTCTCATAATTTTTAACTCTATGCCAGACATTATTTAAAAATAAATGATAGAGATGAAAGTAACTAATATTTACCTCCTGAAAAGGAGATTCTTTTTCTCTGAGGCTGCTAGGTTAAGGGGCTAATTTCTTTGATCTGATCTAATATTGAGCTGAGTCTGGGCTAGGTTCCAGTTTTAATAAGCTTCAGTTCATTACTGATTATAAATGTTTTGCAGGCATTTTCAGGATTCCCATTTTAGCAGGGCTTGAGATATAAACCTCAGTACAATTGTGGTTATCTGTTTTACAGTTCACCTGCTCACTCTGTGGGCTACTGAAGAGCCCTGCTCTTTTATTTTGCTCATGGCTTTCTAAGCCTTGGGAGATTTCTGTCTCTCTCCGTCCCTTCTTATCTTTCCTAGTCTTTGATATGTCACCTTACACTTGGTCATGGCCCCTTGGGAAATAATTGGTAGACATGAATAGATTTTCTGAATCTGGAGCTCCTTAGAATTCACATGTAACGTGCTGACCCATGCATTGCCATGAAAAATTTTACTTGTTTCTTCTATACCAGCAAAATTCCCTATGTACAGTGTGAAGAATTCTCTTTGAAAGGGATTCCATCTTTCTGGAATTTAGTTCATTTATACTTTTTAACATCATCATCTCACTGATGGTATTAAAAACTAATTTTTTTTCTACCTTATTCAGTGTTTTCTTATTATGTGAGAAAGGATCATGGAAAACTTCCTGTTCTATTTTTATTTTGCCTATTTATTTTGATAAATTGTATATTTGAAGATTCAATTTTCAGTATTTAAAAATTTGATAAAGGCAGCTGTCAGTCCTTTGCCTGGTGACTGGGAATGACTTCTCTAAAATACTGAACAAATTTATAGTACTATTATTATTGTTTATATTTTACATTTAAAGTTAAAAGACACATAATTTATTATTTTGAAGAACGTAAGCCAGAGATTTGAGTTGGAAGCATTAACCATTCTGCCTACAATGTAGAATAACTTATCCTAGAGACACTGAAAATAAATAATGTAATAAGTTGCCCAGAGGATTGAGCATATTCAGGGAAAAAAACGTATGCTTAATTGTAATCAACTCATTTCTAAATACCAATATACAGTTGGAGGGTTCATTGAAATCCAGTAGTAACAAGAAACAGTATTTATATGAAGTCTCTTTTATAAACATTTATAATACAAGATAAAAAGGAGATAGAAGAAATATCCCTCGACAGAACTATGGAAGTTTGAGGAAGGGATATTTTAAAGACACAGGATAAAGATTTGGTGCCTGAATTCTGTGCGTTTTAGTTCCTCCCATTTTGGTTTCCTGCCAAATAGAGAACAGTTTCACTTTATTAATGACCAGGCAAGTGCAATCCCAAATCAGGATTTTCTGGTGAACACTATTAGAGAGCACATCTAAGCCTGGAGACGTCTAAGGCTCCCTCTTCTTGTTCTGTCACCCATGATTTATGAGGTTGAATGCCAACAATAGAACTGACGTGACTTAGTGACACAGTCTGGTGTATAAAACAGAGAGAATGAATAAAACAGAGGTCCTATGAGTTTACTGCCCAGATGTGCTTACTGTATGGGAGGCAAGAAACTGAAAATACAACCTGCATTTTCTTTCTTTCTTTTTTTTTTGTTTTGTTTTGTTTTGTTTTTTATTTTTATTTTTTAATTTTATTTTTTTGATTTACGGTGTTGTGTTAGTTTCTGGTATACAGCATAATGATTCAGTTATACATATATATGTTCATTTTATTACAGATAATTACATTGGTTATTTTATTTTATTTTATTTTATTTTTTTATTTTATTTTATTTTATTTATTTTATTTTATTTTTTTTATTTTATTTATTTTATTTTATTTATTTCATTTCATTTCATTTCATTTCATTTCATTTATTTCATTTCATTGGAACAGCTTTATTTTGTCTTGTGCCACCTCTGCAATTAACAGACCACTTCATTGTTTTGAGTTTTTTTTTAACTTGTTTGTTTATGTTGGTTATTTTATTTATTTAAAAAAAAGTTTTAAACATTTTTATTGAGTTATAATCATTTTACAATGTTGTGTCAAATTCCAGTGTAGAGCACAATTTTTCAGTTACACATGAACATATGTATATTCATTTTCAGTAGATAAACAAGATTATACTGCATAGCACAGGGAAATATATACCAGATCTTATGTTTAGCTCACAGAGGAAAAAATGCATTTTCTTTCTTTTTCTCCCTTTCCTCCTTCCCTCCCTCCCTCCTTTCCTTTTTTTCTTTCCTCCCTCCCTCCCTCTGTTCTCTTTCCTTCCCTTCCATTCCTCTCTCTTCCTTCCCTTCCCTTCCCAGCAATCTTCAAGGTGCCCATTAACCCTGCAGTGTCCCAGCAAGTGATTAGGTTCTACTCAATAATATTACCAATGTCCCTGGGGATATTCCTGGACACACCTTTGATGAACTTTATTGCTTTTTCATGATGACTACTGTGCATCAGAATATTGAGGATGGTTTCTTTCTCTAGCGAAATAAGACAGATACTGTATATCTGGGGATAGTGTGTAAGAATGTGGGAAAGATCCCAGTGATCCAGGATTGTTTATCTTAAGCCACTGTGGACTATGACCAATTGCTGAAATGAGAAGATGCCCTGAGAGGCTCAATAGGACTGAGACATTCTAATAAATTCCATCTTCTTTTCATTTCTTAAAACTAGAGTTAATAGTTTTGAAGCATTTCTTGGAAATCATTCCAAAATGGCATTTTTGTTAATAGATTTCCATATATTTTCACCTAGTGCTTCACTTTGTCAGATTTGCATTTCAAGACTGTGTGCTTGTGCTGGGCCCCTTAGTCTCCTGCCCGTCTGCATCCTAGCTATGCCCTCATCTCTGACAGCTGATGGAGAAGAAAGACAGTCCCCAGACACAGTTCTGTTTAGTTCCAGTTGTTGAGTTTGGGACAGAATACTCTTTTTTATTACTTGTTTTAATCCAGTTATTTCATGTATTTAGTGGGGAGAAGAAAGGGAGAAATGGCAAGATAAGGGTCTGGGATTAAGAGGTACAAACTACCATCTATAAAATAAATAAGCTACAGGAATATATTGTATAGAACAGGGAATATAGACAATATTTTATAATAACTATAAATGGAGTACCCTTTAAAAATTGTGACTCACTAGATTGTATACCTGAAATGTATATAATATTGTCATCAATTATACTTCAATTAAAAAGAATTTCACTACCATAAGGAGAAATGGGAGGGCAAATGAGAAGACCTTAATGAAATTACTTTAGTCTTGAGACCAATGAACTATTAGTAATAATAAAATAATAATTGAGAAATATATACTTTATGATTAAATTGTTTTATTTGGCAATTTAAGTGGCACTGACCGTTTCTTGATTCATCCTTTAGATTTACATTGAACTATCTAGTTTTTCATTTCCTTGAAGCTTTGTGAGAGTACAACTTGAGAGTTCGGTTTAACAAAAAAGGAACCACTAAGTGTTCAACTTACAGTCATCAAGGACTTAAAGATATATGAAGCAAAGAGTAATATAATTTGTTTTGGAGACTGGTAAGACATATTTTTCCCAAAGGGTAGAATTTGAAGTTTTATAGTATCCTTAGATGGGCTCATAGAAGGATTGTGACTGGTTCATTCTATAGATAAGAAGACGAAAGGTCAGAGAGGCTAAATGACTTCTTCAAAATCACGTGGTTACAAGCACAAACCCAGTACAATCCTTGTTTGAGCCCCACCGCTCTGCAGTTTGCACCGTGCGGTACTGCGCTGACCTTCCCCGTGAGCCCCACCGCTCTGCAGTTTGCACCGTGCGGTATTGCACTGACATTCCCCGCAAGCACACTAGCAGAACTGCTGAGGGCGGGTTTCAGTGAACCGTAGATATAGATGGACACTAGTCAGCACATAGAAGACGTGGGGCCTATACTTGTTAAGACAGGGTCATAAATACAGTCTCCAAGTAGGATGGTCACCCCTGCTAAACAGATTGAGTGAAGAGCTTTTCACAAGTCCCAGTTCTCCGCCTAGTCTGTGGCTTTTATCATACCATGTCATGATTTACAAGCCAATGCTTACATCTGCTGTGAAAGCTGAGAAAGAGTGAACAAATACTCAGTTAAACTCAACAGAAACATAACACAGCCAAGATGCCCTTAATGAAATATTGTCAATATTTACATATAAAACGTATTATGGCAAACACACATCTGGGCTGAAATGTGGCTAAAGTTACTAAACAACTTTGGAAAACTCTGCCACAATAATTAACATATTAGCAAATGTGAAAGCATATTGATTTCGAGGAAGATGAACTGATTAATTGACTGTTTTTAACTGTGATTTATTCCTTCCACCTGTAAATGCCCTATTTGCTGTTAATTTTTCTGTTTCCAGGTGGTAGGAAACTCATTATAAACAGTGAAAAGAGAAATGGTGTTAACTTCTTTTATCCACGTGGAGTCTTTACTATCTGAATATGGCAAACTGTGATGATAGTAGTTAACAATAGTTGTACTAAAAATGATAATTATGCAGTTTATATTTTGTGACACAAAAATATTTGTAAGTAATTTCGATCCAGTGACTACCATATTCAAGCCATCTTTTTCTTGCATGACTTTATTTTGATTTGACAGGGTAAGTACCATTATCTTGATTTTAGGTTGTCATACAAATATAGGAAGATTAAGTAGTTTGCTGGAGGTCAAAAACTTTTGCATAAGGGAGAGAGCTGGGTTTTGAATACAGTTGTGTGACTGACTCCAATTATCAGTGTTCTTTTAATATGCTACTATATTTTAGCCTCACAGTAATCCTGAGTGGTGGTGTTACATATATAGTAGTCATGGCCTTCCAGAGAAACTGAGCCAATAGGATGTATATATATATGTACATGTCTGTCTGTATCACCTTTGTAGCTATCTATTGATGAGCAGGGGGCTTGGGAGGAGAGAGTTTTAACAAGTTGACTCACATGATCGTGGAGGCTGGTTAAGTGTGAAATCTGTAGGGCAAGGCAACAGGTTGAAGATTCAGGTAAAATTTGATATAGCAGTCTCATATCTGAAAGCTGAAAAATCAGGGTTTCTATGATGCAGTCTGGCAGCAGAATTCCTTTTTTCTCAATCTTTGCTCTTAAGGCCTTTGACAGATTGGATGAGGCCCTGATGGAAGGTAATCTGCTTTACTTAAAGTCAACAGATTGCAAATGTTAATCACATTTAAAAAGTACCTTTCCAGCAATATCTCGACTGGTGTTTGACAAATGGTCATTCTATCCTAGTCAAGTTGACACATAAAATTAACCATCACCGTATGAGAATCTCAAATCTTCGAGTAGGAATGTGCGGTAAGCAGTCTCTGCAGTGTTCTCCACTGACTGCTGCCTCTTACTACTCATGGCCATGTGTAACACTCTCCCTTTGAGTGTGGGCTGGATCTAGTGATTTGCTTCTAACAAGTATCATAATGCAAAAGTGACAGGATACCACCTCAGATACTAAGTTACAAAAAGACTATGGTTTCCACCTTGAATGTCCTCTGCTTTTCTCTTGCATGTTTATTCTGAGGGAAGCCAGCTTCTATGTTGTGAGCTGCCTAATGGAGAGGCTTTGTGGCAGAGTTAATGTCTCCAGTTAACAGCCATTGAGGACCTTAGACCGACCAACATGAGTAAGCTTCGGCTCACTCTAGTCAGGTCTTGTGGTGAACAACTTGATTGCAGTCTTATGAAAGACTCTGAGTCAGAGCACTCATTTAAACCACATCTGGCTTGCTGATCCACAGGGAAAAAAAATGAGATAATACACATTTATTGTTTTAAACTTTGGGATAATTTGTCACATAGTCATAGGTAACTAACACAGGACCGTCATTGTCTTGCCTGTAACTCAGATATCTGTCTGCGATGGAGTCCTCTTTCCTTCCACTGGATTTTTAGTGAGGATTTGTTGCTAGATATAGAGATGCCATTGAGAGATAGAGGATAAAGAATGTCTTGCCTTGTTGATTTTTTAATCAGGAATTTCTAGG
This sequence comes from Camelus dromedarius, assembly GCF_036321535.1. Taxonomy (NCBI): domain Eukaryota; kingdom Metazoa; phylum Chordata; class Mammalia; order Artiodactyla; family Camelidae; genus Camelus; species Camelus dromedarius. The sequence continues at coordinate 55,221,256 of NC_087447.1, read as the reverse complement.
TCCAGGGCACTTAGCAGGTACTCAATGAGAACTTTTTAAGCAGTAGAAATTAGAACCACAAGAATCAGTATGAAAGTGCCCGAGAATGCTAGTAAATAACTTCCATACCTGTTCATGCTTATTTCTGTTCATTTTTTCTGTTCCTGTTAAAGCAATCTGAGTGATCTAAAATACAATCAGAAGTCAAAATCAGCTCCTTATTAAAATTCAGCTTTTCTCCACATACTTAGTAAATTCTCCCATGCATGCCATAAATTAATTGGAGGATATTCAGTTAGATTACTTTTTACAACCAAATGATTTTCTCAAGGGGTGAACATGCCATTTGAGACTCTACCCTTGTCTCAGGTGTACTTTGAGCCCATTTATGTGAAGAAAATTTATGGGGAAAATATATGCATGGCTCTTGGGCCTGATTTTGGCAATCAGCTGGCATGATTTGAATGCACAGAACTATAACAGCAGATTTCAGCAATGGTCCACAGATGGAGCTACTGGATTTGGAAAATCAAATTTGGCGTGGGAGACCCCATTTTAATTGCATTGTGTGGACGTATGCACAGTTTTAAAATGATCCGACTTCCAGATTATCTCCAGATTCCTTACAGTAGGACATATCAGCCTTCACACTTTCCTGTGACAAAATCTGCAAGGAAGGCAGCAACTCAATAGTAAATGGCCTCAGGATTTTTGAGCAAACCCAAAATACTGTTTTCTTTCTGTTGGGAGTAATGGTTCAAGTATGGTTCATGATTACAGGAAACCCATGACTTTTGACAGCATCCCAGATTTGTCACTAAACTTTAGTGTTGTGACACACTTGTGTGTCCAGGTCATTGTGAAGTATATCACAAATACACTTGCCCTTTATTATGGTTAAATATTAACACGTGCACATGACTTCTCTTAAAGTAAATTATTTAGAGTAGTTTTATTCATATTTCTATATCAGTGGTACAGTTTGCTATACTTTATAGAGATGAGGAGACATGCTCAGAATTAGAACTGGAAATTGCATGGAACTTTAACCTACGTTATCCTTTTCCGTTGCTATACTATTAATATACATCTTGCTCATTAATATGTTAATTCATTTGACAAATATTTGAAGTATACAGAATATATTGAACATTGCTGTAGGTGCTGGAGATACAATGGTGAACAAAGTAAGTAAGGTCTTTAATTTTCATGGAACTTACTTTCTAGAAGAAGGAATCTGACACTGAACAAATGAATAAGATAATTTCAGTTCTTGATTTGGTATTAGATGCCTGCTGCTGCTGTAATAAATTACCACAAACTCTTGGCCCACAGCTCAACTCTCTGGAGTTAGTGATTTTTGCTCTCTGGTCTGGTGACTCTGTCCTCTGAGTAATCTTTCCTTTTCACAAAGGGTAGCAAGCATTTGCACTTGAGTAATTTTATGCCTGTAGAATTTGGGGAGTCTAACAACTCTCTTTTATTTCCTTCTCCATCCTTTCAGTCTAAGCTGGCAGTGTTTCTGCTGCTATCATACTCTCCAAAGCCTTGTAGGTCTCTAATGTGTGCCTCAGGGATTCACTTCATTAGGCAGGAGTCTCTTCCATAAGCATTTCCTGAATAGTTTATTTATTTATATATATATATATATATATAATATATATGTAACTTATATATATCATATATATGCTTATAATTAGATACTGAGGAGATCCATGAGTTACATGCCTAATCTCTTTAAAGAGCCCTCTGTGTGACTGAGTACTCTGACCTTTGCGCCTTCCAAGGCAGTCATAAAACGTTGTCCAGGTATATCCTTGATTTTTCCTGACATGTTTCCAGAGCATGTTTCCCTGACAATGAATCTACTAATTTTCGCATATTTTGCAATTTGGATAGGCTGAGAATTTTTCAAATTATCAGGTGCTGCTTCCTTTCTGCTCAGCACTCTTTCCCTCAATTTATATCTTTTACTTTACGTTTTACTGTGTGGCAGCAAGAAAAAACCAGATGGCAACTCTGGGCTGCATCTCTACCACTTTGCTTAGACATCTCAGCTAAATATCAAGCTTGTTGCTTACAATTTCTGTTTGCCATATGTAGGATACAATTCTGCTAGTTTTTTTTTTTTTTTTTTTTTTTTTGCCAATTTATAACAAAGACCCCATTCCTCCGGTTTCCAATAACATGCTCCTAATTTCCTTCTGAGTCCTTACCAGTATCTTCTTTAATGTTCATATTTCTAGCAACAGTCTGTTCAAGGCAATGTAGGCTTATTCTATCATGCTCCTCAAGATTCTCCCACCATCTGCCCATTGCTCAATTGCAAAGGCACTACCAAATTGTTAGGTATTTGTTGCAGAAATACACTATTTTCAGTTACCAAAATCTGTATTGTTTCCTGTTGCTACTTCCGTACAAACTTAGTGGCTTAAAAGCACACATACTTATTATCTTACCATTCTGAATGTTGGAAATCTTCAAATTAAGATGTTAACAGAGCTACATTTCTTCTGTAGGCTCTAGGGGAAATTATCTTTCCTTTTCATTTTCTAGTTTCCAGAGACCCCCTGTATTCTTTAGCTCATGGCCCCATCCTCCATCTTCAAAGTTAGCAGCATAGCATCTTCCACTCTCTCCCTTCAATTCCCTTCTGCTATTCTCTTATAAAGACATGCATGATGATATTGGGCCCACCTAGATTATCCAGGATAATCATCCCATCTCAAGATCCTTAATTTAATAATATCTTCAATGTCTCTTTTGCCCTGTAAGATAACATACTTATAGATTTGGAATTAGGATATGGACATCTTTGTGGTATCATTATTCAATCTGTCATAGATATGTTGTGCAAAGACAATGAAACAAAGTGCAGTAATAGGCAGTTGCTTTAGATAAGGTGACCAGAGAGAACTTCTCTGAGGGGAATGTGTTCAAGTCGACCTGAATGGCATGAGGAAGTCAGCCATGCCCCAAACTGACAAACAGAACAGCAAGTGAGCGCAGTGCCCCAGGGTGGGAGCTTTTTACCTTTGAGGAATAGAACAAAGTCAGTGAGGCTGGAGCAAGAGAGGGAGAGGTTTTAAAAACTGGGTCATAGAAGGCCTGGTTAGTCAAATGAAGGATTTCAAGTTTTTTTGAGAGTTCATAAAAAAAAAAAAATGAAAAAACGAAAAAACTCCAACCAAACAAAAAACCCTCACCTGACAGTTTAAGCAGGGAGATGACATAATCTGATACACATTTTATAAAGGTCATTCTTACGTGGAGAATGAATTGTAAATGGACAAGAGAGCAGGGAGATAAGAAGTGCCCTAGTAAGGGCAGTAATTTTGGTGAGAAATCATGGTGGATTTAAACCTAGGGAGGCAGTAGAGTTGTTCAGATCTGTGATTCATTTTGGAGGTGGCATTAATGGGATTTGCTGATACTGGGTGGAGGGAGGGAGAAAAAATACAGGGATTAAGGATGACTTCTGGGTTTGAGTCTTGAGCAACTGAATGTGTTTACAGAAATAGAGAATAATGAGGGAGGAAACAGTTTGGAGTATGCGAAATCAAGAGTTAAGTGCGTTATTTCTATTGGAGATTCAAGTGAAGGTGCTGACTCTCAGATTGGATATTTGACACAGAAGTTAACCTCAACAAAGAGGTTAGAACAAGAGTGATTCTTCCAAAGTTTAAGTCAACTGAGGATGTTCCTTGCTGAGAACCTTCCAAAGGCTTCGGTTTCACTTAGAGTCTTTGCTGTGTTTCAAAAGGTGCCCATAATCTAGTTCCCCATTACCACTCTAATTTCATTGCATGCCACTCCAGACTTTAATCCCCTTGCTCTAGCCATAGTGGCTTTCCTTTTCAGTTCATTTAGGTCTCTGCCTAAATGTTACTTTATCAGAGGACTCTCCTCTGACCACTTTGCTAAAACAACAACTTTCTCCATCCTTTAACCTTAGTTTATTTTTCTTCATTGTATTCATCCCCCTGATAGTATGTATGTATGTATATATGTATGCATTTATTCACCTGTCTAGATTCCAGAATGTAAAATCCATTAGAGTAAGTTTTGTTTATTTTGACCACTGCTGTAGACTTAATGCCTAGAATAGTTCTTTGCACAGGAATTTAATTTATGGGAATTAATGAATATTAAATACGTAAGATCTGAGGGATAATTGGACACAAAGGATATGGATGAGGAAGATTTTGGGTTTAGGTGACTTACTGTTACCACTGAGATAAATTCTAGAGGAGGAAAATGGGGAAAATGACAAATTCCCATTTGGTCATGAGCTTCAGTTACCTTTAGACATCCAGAAGGAAATAAGTGAATGGTTCTGGAGCTCAGGATAGGAGTTCATAGAGGAAATGCAGATTAGACAATGTGATTTGGTAATAGTTTCACCCATAGAAATGGTTGATACAAAACAGGTAATCAAAATATGTTAAGTAATTAGTAGTCAAGAAATACCAACTTTCAAACAATATAGAAGCTCCTCAAAAGCTAAAAATAGAACAATCATATCTAGCAATCCCATGTCTGGGTGTATATCCAAAGGAAATGAAATCAAGATCTCGAAAAGATATCTGCACACCCATGTTCATTGCAGCATTATTCACAATAGTCAAGAAAGGGAAACAACCTAAGTGTCCATTGGTGGATGAATGGATAAAGAAAATTTTACACACACACACACACACACATACACACACACACACACAAATACACACAACAGACTATTACTCAGCCATTAAAAGAGAGTAGATCTTTAACATTCTCACCACATACACACACCAAAAAACAGTAACTGAGAGGTAATGGAGGTGCTATCATTTTGCAATATAGATGTGTGTCAAATCATCATGTACATCCTAGGCTTACACAATGTTATATGTCAATTATATCTCAATAAATCTGGGGAGAATGAAATAAAATAGCTTGTACATATTTTAAAATATCAACTTCTGTTCCTCATATCTTTTTTGTTTTAATAAAAATCACAGGATAAACTATAGCTAGAACAACAGATCACAATTATTTTCTATCATGAAGCACCTACTCTGTGCCAACTCCTCTACTTTCATATGTTTCATTTAATCTCCTTAACATGGGCATAAGGTATTTATCACTGTACCTATTTTTAGAGGTGAAGAAAATGAGACTTATCAAGACATTCTCTAAGTTCTGCTTTTCAATCAAGAAAGAGGTTTTTGCATGATTTAGAAATCTCTGTTTCAACTTGCTACATTTGTGGACCTTCTGCTTCCTGCTGTCTCGTTTCCCCATAGTGACCTTTTGTTAGAGTTTAATTAAGTTTGATAAATTTAGTATTTGCTTTGTGCTGGGCAAGGTGGCTATGAAAAAGGACAAGTCTCTGTCCAGAATGAGTTCACAGTCTAGTGTAAGAAATGCGATGACCATTGTGACAGCAGTATGAAACTATAATCACCATAAATTACACTGCATTCTATAACAAATATGTACAAGGTGTTAATGAAGCACAATGGGACACCTAACACAGTCTGTGGTGATAGAGAAATTTGGGGAAGGTTTCTTAGAAGATATTCTATGTTATATGAATCTTCAATGATGAATAGACTGGGTTAGGTAAAGATAAAGGAAGGACGGCCATTCCAAGCAGAGGGAGGAGCATAAATGACATAACAGAAGTCTGAAACTAGGTGTTGTGGGCAGGAATCTCGAAGAAGTTCTGTTCCTTTATGTTGAATTTCCCAGGCAAAGGCACTAAAATGGTCGGTTCATACTGCCATTCAAGGCAGAACGTGAATTGTGGGTAAGAGGAAGGCAAGGCTGTGTGTGGCTGGGGAGATGGTGCTGGGTGTAAGGAGAGCAAGCAGACCCAAGGCTTGGAGGAGGAGAAGGGCTGAAGTGAGTGGAACAAGTCTGATGAGATGGCTCATCAGAGAGACTGTGACAGGGTGCCTGTCGTGAGTGCCTGGCACAGGGTTGGGGGGCTGCTGCAGATCTAAGGGCTAGGCAGAAAGGAAGCTAGTTTGGTTCCTTTTCTTAAGTCACATCATCTTTCTGGGCAAATAAGAATTTTGCATGGATCTTTGCTTCATGACAAAATCAGATTGAGGACGAATACTTTTTGTTCCTGTTCTTGAATTCTTGAAAAGAACACAAGAAAATGATTTAGAAATCAAAACTAGGACAGCAGGCCTGTCATCAGTTACTGTATCATGTGTTAAGGAATTCTCCTGATAGATGAACACCAAGATGTTTCAAAGAGTGACTTTGGATAATAAGATGCAGGTAATGACAGGAACATACGTCTTCCCAGATGCGAAAGATATTAAGTGGGGATCAGGAGAGAATCAGTATCATGCTTAAGGTCTCTCTGTCTCTCTCTCTCTTTAGAAATTATCAGGAGGATATGTTGCTACAAATTTCATTTGATTGAACACCTTGAGTTTTGAAGGGAAAAGGAATAAAGCATTAGTTCAGTTCCACCTAGATGGTAATTTTATACATGTTTGCATATGTTGGGTGAAATCTCATGACCATCCCATGGAACTAGTTAGGTCTGGATGAGAAAAGGGACATCCAGAAAGGGTGAGTGCCTTTCTCACAGACAAATGAGTCTGCTTAGCCCTGAATGGCATGTTCTTTCTACCATACTACACTGTTAACTGGAATTTTAAATCTTAATTCAAAGAAATTCAGAAGCTTGACAGGAAAATGCATGTTGAAAGTTGGGAAAGTGGGTATAGAAATTTAATGATCCCTGGGAAGTCACCGCAGCTGTCTTCTGGTCCTGGTTCTCTCACTGACCCAGCTGTCAGTGACAAAATATTTCCCTTCCATGGGCCTAAGTTTAAATGAGGGCTTTCGATGAGAAAAATTGCCAAGTTTTTTTTTTTTTTTTTTTTTTTTTTTTTTTTTTTTAGCTGCTGAGAGTCTAGGCTTTGGAGGCAGGTTTGTTAAGTTGGTAAAAAGTTAAATTTTGCAAAGAGAGAAGTGATTTCATCTTTCCCCTCCTCCAGGTCCCTTCCTTCATTTAGGTGTCAGGTTCCTGTGCTGTGCTGGACGCTCAGAGCTCCCCATTGTCTGCACCTTTCCAGCTCTGCCACTCGGTATAGGACGCTAAGTTTTCATCGTTCATGGTAGATTACAATCAGACTTACTTCATAGAGCCTTTGTGATTAAATAAATCAATATATGTAAAGTGCTCATGCCACAATCTGGAACATAGTAGTAGTTCAGTCCACGTTGTGGTAAGATGATTACTGTGACTACTACTCCGACTATAACCCCCATTATTCAGAGCAGTCTCTCTCCTCCTGGTCAAAATGTGACCATTTTGTGTACTTCAGTCAACTAGGCCTTGCTATTTACTTGCCAGTGAGTGATAAACTGTTAAACACTGGTAATCTGAACAGATTACCTTACTTCCCATCTGAGGGAACAGATTCAGGTTTTGATAGGCTCTTTTAACACCTGGACATGGAAGGAAATCAGTGGAAGGGGGCACAGCATGAGTAAAGACACAGAGAGGACTGCGAGTTATGGTTTTACAATATAGTGAGGGTCCTTTGACTGCTGTCACCTTTCGGCACAAGTACTGCTCTTTGAACTGGAGACTAGGAAGGACCATTATGTAAGTGGTCCAAGTACTGCCCATGTAATGGTACTTGCTCTCTATATTTAGCAGGTCTCCATCCAATAGTAGTCGGAACTATTTCTGATGAAATATAGAGCAACTTCAGTTGCTTTCTGTACCCAGTCTTTGATTTGTTTGAACAGATAAACTGGTAGTTTGTTTATGTATTTTTTTAACATTTTTTATTGATTTATAATCATTTTACAATGTTGTGTCAAATTCCAGTGTAGAGCACAATTTTTCAGTCATTCATGGACATATACACACTCATTGTCACATTTTTTTCTCTGTGAGTTATCATAACATTTGTGTATATTTCCCTGTGCTATACAGTGTAATCTTGTTTATCTATTCTTACAATTTTGAAATCCCAGTCTATCCCTTCCCACCCTCCACCCCCCTGGTAACCACAAGTCTGTATTCTCTGTCTGTGAGTCTATTTCTGTCCTGTATTTACACTTTGTTTTTGTTTGTTTGTTTGTTTGTTGTTTTTGTTTTTTAGATTCCACACATGAGCGATCTCATATGGTATTTTTCTTTCTCTTTCTGGCTTACTTCACTTAGAATGACATTCTCCAGGAGCATCCATGTTGCTGCAAATGGCATTATGTTGTCGGTTTTTATGGCTGAGTAGTATTCCATTGTATAAATATACCACAGCTGCTTTATCCAGTCACCTGTTGATGGACATTTAGGCTGTTTCCATGTTTTGGCTATTGTAAATAGTGCTGCTATGAACATTGGGGTGCAGGTGTCATCCTGAAGTAGGGTTCCTTCTGGATACAAGCCCAGGAGTGGGATTCCTGGGTCATACGGTAAGTCTATTCCTAGTCTTTTGAGGAATCTCCACACTGTTTTCCATAGTGGCTGCACCAAACTGCATTCCCACCAGCAGTGTAGGAGGGTTCCCCTTTCTCCACAGCCTCTCCAGCATTTGTCATTTGTGGATTTTTGAATGATGGCCATTCTGACTGGTGTGAGGGGATACCTCATTGTAGTTTTGATTTGCATTTCTCTGATAATTAGTGATATTGAGCATTTTTTCATGTGCCTTTTGATCATTTGTATGTCTTCCTTGGAGAATTGCTTGTTTAGGTATTCTGCCCATTTTTGGATTGGGTTGTTTATTTTTTTCTTACTGAGCTGTATGAGCTGCTTATATATTCTGGAGATCAAGCCTTTGTCGATTTCATTTGCAAAAATTTTCTCCCATTCCGTAGGTTTTCTTCTTGTTTTACTTCAGGTTTCCTTTGCTGTGCAGAAGCTTGTAAGTTTCATTAGGTCCCATTTGTTTATTCTTGCATTTATTTCTTCTAGGAGAAAATTTTTGAAATGTATGTCAGATAATGTTTTCCTCTAGGAGGTTTATTGTATCTTGTCTTATATTTAAGTCTTTGATCCATTTTGAGTTGATTTTTGTATATGGTGTAAGGGAGTGTTCTAGCTTCATTGATTTACATGCTGCTGTCCAGTTTTCCCAACACCATTTGCTGAAGAGACTGTCTTTATTCCATTGTATATTCTTGCCTCCTTTGTCGAAGATTAGTTGACCAAAAGTTTGTGGGTTCATTTCTGGGCTCTCTATTCTGTTCCATTGGTCTGTATGTCTGTTTTGGTACCAATACCATGCTGTCTTGATGACTGTAGCTCTACAGTATTGTCTGAAGTCTGGGAGAGTTATTCCTCCAGCCTCTTTCTTTCTCTTCAGTAATGCTTTGGCAATTCTAGGTCTTTGATAGTTCCATATAAATTTTATTATGATTTTTTCTAGTTCTGTGAAATATGTCCTGGGTAATTGGATAGGGATTGCATTAAATCTGTAGATTGCCTTGGGCAGTGTGACCATTTTAACAATATTGATTCTTCCAATCCAAGAGCATGGAATATCTTTCCATTTTTTGAAGTCTTCTTTAATTTCCTTCATCAACGGTTTATAGTTTTCTGTGTATAATTCTTTCACCTCCTTGGTTAGATTTATTCCCAGATATTTTATTACTTTGGGTGCTATTTTAAAGGGGATTGTTTCTTTACTTTCTTTTTCTGTTGATTCATCGTTAGTGTAAAGAAATGCAACTGATTTTTGAACGTTAATTTTGTAACCTGCTACCTTGCTGAATTCTTCAATCAGCTCTAGTAGTTTTGTGTGGACCTTTTAGGGTTTTCTATATATAGTAACATATCGTCAGCATATAGTGACACTTTTACCTCTTCTTTTCCAATTTAGATCCCTTTTATTTCTTTCTCTTGCCTGATTGCTGTGGCTAGGACTTCCAGGACTATGTTGAATAGGAGTGGTGATAGTGGGCATCCTTGTCTTGTCCCAGATTTTAGTGGGAAGCTTTTGAGTTTTTCACCATTGAGTACTATGCTGGCTGTAGGTTTGTCATATATAGCTTTTATTATGTTGAGATATGTTCCCTCTGTACCCACTTTGGCGAGAGTTTTTATCATAAATGGGTGTTGAATTTTATCAAATGCTTTTTCTGCATCAATTGAGAAGACCATGTGGTTTTTGTCCTTTCTCTTGTTGATGTGATGTATTACATTGATTGATTTGCGTATGTTGAACCAGCCTTGTGTCCCTGGGATGAACCCCACTTGGTCATGATGTATAATCTTTTTTATGTGTTGTTGGATTCTATTTGCTAAAATTTTGGTGAGGATTTTGGCGTCTATGTTCATCAGTGATATTGGCCTATAAGTCTCTTTTTTTGTAGTGTCTTTGCCTGGTTTTGGTATCAGGGTGATGATGACTTCATAGAATGAGTTTGGGAGTATTCCCTCCTTTTCAATCGTCTGGAAGAGTTTGAAAAGGACTGGTATGAGTTCTTCTTTGTATATTTGGTAGAATTCCCCGGTGAAGCCGTCCGGTCCTGGACTTTTATTTGTAGGGAGGTTTTTAATTGCTATTTCTATTTCCTTTCTAGTGATCGGATTGTTCAAGTGTTCAGATTCTTCTTGATTCAGTCTTCGTGGACAGTATGTTTCCAGAAACTTGTCCATCTCCTCTAGGTTATCCAGTTTGGTTCCATGTAGTTTTTCATAATATTCTCGTATGTTATTCTGTATTTCTATTTTGTTTGTTGTAATTTCTCCATTTTCCTTTCTTATTTTGCTAATTTGTGCTCTCTCTTTTTTCTTCTTTGTGAGTTTGGCCAGAGGTTTGTCGATTTTATTTACTTTTTCAAAAAACCAGCTTTTGGTTTGGTTGATTTTTTCTATGGTCTTGTTAATCTCTATTGTATTTAATTCCTCTCTGATCTTTATTATTTCCTTCCTTCTGCTGCTTTTTGGGGCTTTTTGTTCTTTTTTTTCTAATTCATTCAGGTGGTGGGTTAAATTATTTGAGATTGTTCTTCTTTTTTGAGGAAGGCCTGTATCGCTATAAACTTCCCTCTTAGCATTGCCTTTGCTGTGTCCCATAGGTTTTGAGTGGTTGTGCTTTCATTATCATTTGTCTCAAGGTATTTTTAAATTTCAGCTTTGATTTCCTCATTGACCCATTGTTTTTTCAATAACATATTGTTTAATCTCCATGCTTTCCTTTTTTTCTCCTTTGCTTCTCTGCTGTTGATTTCCAGTTTCATGGCATTGTGGTCAGTAAAGATGCTTGAGATAATTTCTATCTTCTTAAAATTGTTGAGGTTTCTTTTGTGCCCAAGTACATGACTGATCCTGGAAAATGTTCCATGTGCACTTGAAAAGAATGTATATCCTATTTTTGGGGGGTGTAATGCTCTGAAAATATCCACCAAATCTAGTTTTTCTATTGTATTATTTAATTTCTCTGTTGCCTTGTTTATTTTCTGTCTGGAAGATCTGTCTAGTGATATTAATGCAGTGTTAAAATCTCCAACTATGATTGTATTCCCATCAATATCCCCCTTTATCTCTGTTAGTAATTCTTGTATGTACTTAGGTGCTCCTATATTGGGTGCATATATATTAATGAGTGTAATATCCTCATCTTGTATCACTCCTTTAATCATTATAAAATGTCCTTCTTTATCTTTCTTTATGGCCTTTGTTTTAAAGTCTATTTTGTCTGAAATCAGTACTGCAACACCTGCTTTTTTGGCTTTTCCATTTGCATGGAATATCCTTTTCCATCCTTTCACTCTCCATCTATATGTGTCTTTCTCCCTAAAGTGGGTCTCTTGTATGCAGCATATTGAAGGTTCTTGCTTTATTATCCAGTCTGCCACTCTATGTCTTTTGACTGGAGCATTTAGTCCATTAACATTTACAGTAATTAATGATAGATATGTGTTTATTGCCATTTTAAACTTATCTTTGCAGTTGAATTGGTGTGTCCTCTTTGTTCCTTTCTTCTTCCTTTTGTGTTTTGGTAATTTTCCTTTGTATTATCATGGATTTTATTTAATTTTTGTGACTCCCTTGTAAGTTTTTGGCTTGTGGTTACCCTTTTTAGTAAATCTATTAGCCCATTAATATAACTGTTTTTATTAAACTGATGGTAACATGATCTCAAACCTTGTTTATGTATTTTTAAACTCCCTCTGGAGTGTACAGTGTTCATTCTTTGGGCTATAATCTCGGACATGATTCTCTCTAAATCCCTGGGGTAAAACCAGGAGGAGGCTTGGATACCTAAGATAAGGAGGAAGCAGCCACCAGAGAAGTCCTATACAGAATGCTGGTTGATGTGGCCCAGAGAGTAATGGCTCTGAGGTTTTCCTAGAGAAAAGCAATTGGATGTGTGTGATGTCCCAGTTTGTTACGGTATGGCATAAGCTATGTAAATTTTGTGAATATGTATTATGATACATTCATTAAAACATCAGACTGTGAAAAAAGGAGAAGGCAGTCTGCAATGGCAGCATCTGCGTTTTGGAGCCTATTAAAAAGTCATCCATGGAGCAGCCTGAATGAAGGAGTCAGAATCTGCATTTAGATACGTTGAGGACCTGATGCAGGTGTCAGTATGTTGTCAGGAAAAGATCTGTGCTCAGAGATAAAGGGACAGGTATGGAGCTTTGCTTGTTTTATCCAAATCATTTTGGCAATTTTATAAAGTTTATGTCACCACGCTAAGCACCTCCAGGCTCTGTTTAAAAGAAATGCCCCATTACAAGTCCTATTTCAGTTGAGTGAAGACTCAGAAGGTGAGGAAATGTAGGCAGTGAATGCTGTAGACCAGTGTTTGGATGAACTGTGTAATAAGTAGTTCGTTAACTGCCCGAAGAGTTTCAGGGTCAAAAGAGTAGCATTTTTTGTTGGTGGTGGAATTGATTTGAATACCTTTGTGAGCAGAGAGAAAAAGCCCAGTTTCCAAAGGAAGAATTCTTTGGAAGAAAAGACTGAAGATGCAGAGACAGAAGCCAATAAAGCAGTGTGCTAGAAAGGCAACAGTTAATGGATTTTGTTTTAAAAAAGGAAATATCTCATTGACTGGAAAAAAGACAATGAGGATGATGATGGATATACATATTGAAACATGCAAATAGTTTACATAATTAAAACAGAAGTAAGTTAGACAAAAAGTAAGCAGTTCCCAAAGTGGAAAAATTAGACCTATCAGGTAGGTTACATAATAATATATAGAAAGATGGTTTCAAATAATTCTAAAACATGTATTTTGAAATATGCTAAGTATAAAAGCAATGGCTAAGAAATTTTAAACATTTTTGCAGTTTTATTATGGGTAATAAAGCAGTAAGTGGTAAGTGATTTTGTTAATATCTTAGCAACCAAGTCTTTCAATACAAGATTAAAAAAATAGGAATATAGAAAGTTTTCTTGAATTCTTTAATTTTTCTATCATCTTACATTTGAATTAGAAATATCAGCATAAATTCATTGTTTATTTTTCTATTAAAATACGTATTTCTTAGCTTTATCTGCTAAAATAAAAGGTTTACAAGTAATGGAAATTTCGGTTAGCAAAGATCACTTGTAGTGCCTGTTTGCACTCTCTAAGTGTCATTTCCCAGGAATGAGGATTTGTGTTTGGGGCAGGAAATACACACAGTGAGCCTGGAATATCATATTGTTGTAGAAAATAAGTAAGATCTCAGAATATCCTAGGGATGTTTGAAAGAAATCCAGGATTTATTTACAGGGGTTTCCACTGGCTAAAGATGGGATAATTTAAACATCAGAAAGAATAATGATGGCAATGGATTAAAACACACCAATCCTAGAAAAATCTTTAAGTCTATAATAAAATTCACAAGGAAAAATTTTGTTTATAGTTGTAGGTTATTTTGGCACCAAGTAATTAGTCTGAAAATCAGTAAAAAAAAAAAAAGAATCAGGTATTTGTCTTGTTCATTTGCATGAATGTTATTATAGGGCAATGAAATGGTGAGAAGGGAATGTTCTTAAATATGGAAGAACTGTTGCTAATTAATGCACAAGGGATGATGAATTTTGAAAATTACCATTTGAAATCCTCAATGGGGAAAAATGATTCTAAGCAAAGTATCAATGAGTTTTAAAACCAATATGTGAAGGAAACTTTATAATGGATAGATCATACTGACAATGCCTTAGTCTAATGATCAATCTTAATACTTCTGAAATAAAAGAACATGATGTGCTTCCTAACATTATATAGTAGAAGGTGCACAGTATATTTATAAGGTATGAGTATTCTTGGGGTAAAAAAAGAAGCTGAATTCAATCAACTTTGTAGATCTAACTGCTAATGAAATGTGAGTGATAAAGGAAAAATTTAAAATCAATGGGAAAGTAATTAGCTAAATCACAAATACAGGATATTATACAGGACAAATGATTTGTTTACTTTAAAAAATAAATGGCAGCACAAAGATAAGTTTTAGCAGGGATCCAGAGTGGAGGCTTCTGAATAATGGAAGCTAGGGGTGTAAGACAATGCAGGAGCATGTAATGATAGTTGAAATAAAACTTTATGGGGTCCTGGATCAACAGGAAAGAAAAGAAGTCTGGTAGGAGACCAACAGATCAAAAAGCAAGGAGTCAGTAGACTGGCGATACTTCTGAACTGAAAGTGTAGGGGAGGGAGAATGAGGGCATGAGAGAGCTAGTTGGCTCGGAAGTCCTGCCCAGTGTAGAGAGCTGAAGCAGGTTGACTTCTAAGGTGGAGCAGATCAGCGGATGATATTATTTGCTGTTTGTCCCTCTGCAATAGAGGCTGAAGTTCAAAAGAGGTGGAGACATAGGAGTGAAGGAGGCTTAAGGTAAAGGCTGCAGTTTTTATGATCCAGTTACATGAATTTTATCTCCAAAGATGAAAGCATGATCTGGGATAGAAAGGAAAACTGAACCACAGAATCTAGAGACTTTAATTAATAAAGGAGAATTCTTAAGATGTTGTAAGTTGATAGTAGTGAGGAAAGGAAGAGATGAGATATAATGAGTTTCAAAGGATGATGAGTTTTGACTGAAAGGTGGAATGACTGTGATCTGGAAATGGCAATGGGAAATCAGAGTACCCAACCCCTCCTGAACCCATGTGTGTTTGGTAAGAACTGATTGAGTTGTTTCTTTTGGAGGACACAACGTTTAAGTCCTGAGTAGAGGCATAGTCTTCTGGTTAAGGGTGAGATAGGTGCAGTGCCTGAAAAGGATGAATGCAGAGCTTTTTTTTTTTTTTTTTCTTTTAAACAGTGGAAACTGGTTTTCAGAGAGATGAGTGAAAAATATATAGAGAGAATCTATCAACAAGAGGCATGGAGAAGCATGGAAGGTGGGCAATGATTGAGTGAATTTCAAGATTAAGAGGCATGTCTACAACTGACCCTCCGACATATTTACCTTTCCTCTAGGGGGATAGATATGATTGTTATTGTCACTACCACTCACCTACTTCCTGATTAGAAACCTTGTAGCTCTTCTTAGTGGTTCCTCTATATTTGTTAGTCTGGGCATGGCATCCCAGTTCTCTTCTATTCCTTATAATGCAAAAGGCAGTGGTAAAATTTACTCAGTATATAGAAAACTTCACATTTGTACCAGGTGTATTCTTAGACTATTGTAAAGTTTTCAGTACCAGTCTAGGATATGGTTTGCCTTATATACTTGTCTATGTATGGAAAAATCAAAGGTGATTTTAGATGAGGGTGGGGTTAAAAATACTTACTACCTAAGTAACTTCACCTGACCGCTGGCTGAGCATATGTGTAATTCAAATTCATGACTTGGCAAAAGAATTTCTAATGGAAACTACGGTTGTTTTGAATTCGTCTTAAAATTCTAATGTTAATTCTGAATTACAAGGCTTTAACAGCATTTCTGACTGATTCATAGTGATATATACTAATGTATATCTGAATGCAATAACAGTAAGTGCCCTTAGAATCTGAAATACCTCAGAGCTCCACGGTGGATCCTGATTGTTTTGTGTCTTGAGATTCTTATTAATTTTTCAATTATACTTTTTTTGCATAAAGTACTGTAAGCATTAAGCCTGTAAGTAAGTAAGTATCTGCTGGTATGCCATTTTAAGATATTCAGAGATGAGTAAAATCTTAGATTAGCGTTGAACCTTAAAAGTCATAGAGCTCAGTGACCTCTTACCTCTTAGCAATGCTGTCCTTATAAAAATAACTCACATAATTTGGAGAGTCACAATCAATCTGTAAAATAAGTAGAATGAAAACTAGCTTTACAGATGGGGAAACTGAAATTCAGATGGGTTAAGAAGTTTCCCTAGCTGGGGTTGGACTCAAAATCAGATCTTCTGACTTCAGATAACTTAATTGCCCCATGAGACATTTTTCATATTAAAGACTTCATGGATGGGAAAGAAAAGTAATTTCTTTAGTAATGTGTAGAAAAACTAATGAGGTTAATTGGGTGTAAGCCTGCCATTTGGTTTTACATACAAGCAGGGAGTGATGATGGAATGAGCACAGGACTCAGAGTCAGGAGACTTAAGTGTGAGCCTCCAGACAGCTTTTTGACTCTGGGAAAGATACTGAACCTCCTTGATCCTTAGATGTCTCTCTTGGTGAATGGGAATAGCAACACCTGCTTTAAGAAACTTACGAAATGAGTTACTACATCTTAGGGTACTTGTGAATAACGGTGAATGATGGGAATGGGTAATGTTGTTGCTGTCATTGTTAGTTATAGCAGGAGGCACATAGGTTCCAGTGGTCCTCTCAGTTTCCTCAGTGGTCTTTCCTGTGTGTCCAAGGGACCAGAAGGCACACAGCTTAACTTTGGAAGAGCTGTCTGGGAGGAATGCAAAATGAGTTCCGGAAAGCCAGTTGGAATTTAATAATGCATGAAAAATACACCAAGGGGAGGAAGGAACCAATTAGGAAGCAATTAAGAAGATTGCAGTTACAATGCATCTTAATGAAGTCTAAAAAATATTAGCCTACAAATAGAAGACAGGCTAGTTACCTGTGGAGGAAAAGAGCAGTGGAGATAAGGAAGCTTTCCAAAGTGGATACCATGAAAAGGAAGAATAGGAAAGGTGAAAATAAAAATGTATTTTCCACTATTTCCACTGCATGTTCAAATCCCAAGCATCCTTCAAGGATCTATTCTTATGACACTCCTTGAAGCACTTCTGTTCTGTACCACTATTAAATTATTGTACTGCCTTCACAATGAAAAAAACTAACCCCAATGATTCCCCAAGTAGAAAGTATAAATAATTAGTGAATTCTTGAGAAATGACCAACTATCTCAGAAATCAAATAAATGAAAATTAAAACAATTTAACGTCCCACTTTACCTTGAAAATCAGAAAAGACCTTTAAGCATTATTTGCCTGCTCCCTGGGGATCTGTCTTACACCGAGCAGCTATTTGAGGAACAGTGCTTCCTTGGTACATGACTGTCAGACAAGTGCGCTGTAGAGAAAGGAGCTCCGGGAAAGGTGTCAGGAAGCTCAGCCAATTAAGGCCTCAGCTCCAACAATGGAGGCCTGAGAATTCATATTTAGAGTTACCTACTGTTCATTAGTTACCTACTGTGTGAGAGGTGAGAACTTCATATCACACAATTCATCTGCACAGTAATCTCTACTGTTTGTTCTAACCTCTTTTGTTCAGCGTGGAGTGGGGGACATAAAGCTTAGAGATTGGGTACCTTTTCCAAGTTCAGGGTTTTAGTAAAAAGCATCAATTTAATATGTGTGAAAGGGTTTTGAAAACGAATTAAGCATTACCACCATCTTTATAAAAAGAAAGCAAACTATTTGAGCAATGTTAGATGCTAATAATTGCAAAGAAGATAAGCAAATTATGGGTGCACCTAAAATTTAATAGTAAAAAATATTGAGAAATTTTGAATTTTATTTTGAATGTTTACACTCCTATTTTGAAATGATATTATACATCAAAGCCAAAAATCTAGTCACTGTATTTGAATTCAGCTTTAGAAAAGCTACAGAATGTATTAGATTTGGTTTTAATTATTTGGAATATTAATGTGATTTTCCCAGTCATTTATTTAAAACCTTTTGATATGTCCAGCCTTAGAACAATCTGGTTGGTTGATGATCTGGCTCCTCAGAGACATAGGGTCTTTTCTATGAGCTTTGGTACCTTATTATTTCCACTTAGCTATTCATGGTGTTTTATTGTTTGCCTTTCAAATTTTTTTCTAATTGTAAAAAATGATTGTACTCATATATTTTTCATGGCTGATCATTTCATCCTGGTGAGTCTTTTTCTCACCTTGGATTTATACATTACTTGGAAGAGAGGTTATATTTTATTCTGTGGATGTCTTATGTTTTTATTTTATGTATATTTCCTTAGCACCACTTGACACAGTGCAGGCCACTTCCCCAATATCTGGGGAGTCAGGAGTAATTTTTAAAAATGGAATCGCAGAATTGGAAGAAGCTGTGAGCAACAAATGACCTACCTACGCCCTGAGACAGCAGTTTGCTCCTTGATGCTCCCACAGCCCTTTGACCTTTATCTACATGTCTTTTCAAAGTTCTGCCAAGGTTCTGAGGACACTTTTGGCTTTAGGAAAAGAGGAATTTGGGGGAATTCTCAGGTGACTCAGCATTAAGATCTCCTGTTTCTGGACTCGTTTTGAGATTTTGATCCACTTAAAACCGTCTTACTACTTCTGTCTTACTACCAAACTGAGTTCCCACATTGTGGGCTCTTTCCTGGTTTTCCACTGAGATAGCCTTCCATCACTCCCTTCTCTGCATAAGGCATCGTCTTCTCTCTTGAGGCAGCACTGTGGATCGGAAAGAATGTTGGCTCTGCAGTCACACACACCCAGGTTAACCCTTACTCCATCGTTGCCTTCTGTGTGATCACAGATAATTGAGTTATCTAATTTGTAAAATATGATCAATTGAACCCAACTCACAGAGCTGTAATAAAGATTAAATGAGAGTGAAAAATCCTAACTAGTGCCCAGCATTTTGTAGTTAAAAAATATTGGCCCCTTTCCACTTTCTTTTCCTTTTTTCTTGTCCATCCGCCTTAGAAATTCGAGCCTTCTCCCAAACTTGAGTTTATATCTCAGCCTGGCTGTGTACTTACAGATCTCCACATCTTTGAGCCTGCCTCCATGGCTAGCCTGCCTTTGTGTTCTAATTAAGGATGTCTCTTGCTTTCATATCTAATGTAACCTGGAAACTTGTATGAAAGTTACAGATGCAAAAGAAAGTGGAGCAATAGATTTAAATACAATAAATATAAGACCTCCATTCTGAGACATTATATAGTTATTCCCCTAATTATGATATAAATATTATATTTTACTGCCACAATGTATATGTACATTGTATAATGCAATGTATATGTAATTATTTAAAACACAGGTTAAAATATCAAATATAAACAAGAAAAATAGTATAAAATTTTTTTGTTTCTTTAAATTGTGTTGCTTAGCTTATTTGAAAAAATCCATGAAAAATACTGATTTTTAATGTTGGCAGCAAGACCATGCTGTTCATCATTTTCCAAAGTGTTTCGCAACTTTGGAAGAATTTTGTGAAGGTAACATGAACCACTGACCTTCTTTTTATAAACAAAGCTGTTCTACTCTAGGAAGATATGAACTTCATATGCATATAAACTGTTGGGATGCTTTTAAAATGCCTACTCTCAAATTATAATTTCAAGTAGCATTAGTAGCTTTCCTTAGAGAAGCTGCCGGCATTCCTTCTCTTGACATTGCTCAGTTGTCCAAACAGGTGTGCTGAAGTTGGCCTGCACTGGAGAGATAGCTGGTTTCCCATACCTCTTTCCAGCTTTGTTTCCATGATGTCATGCTGGCAGGCCATGATGGGAATATTTGTGTTGTGGAAATTGGTAAATGCCAGAAGTCAGGAATACATATATACTTACACACACACTTTTGAGAGGTGTTAAAGTTTTACCAGCACCCTATCACCCCAACTACTGTCTTTTATGCTTACACATTAAGGTGAAGACTGGGAGTCATCAGATTACACGATATTGATGATATTAAATGATATTATTCATTCTGAAAATAATCTCTTGAATGCTTACCCTTAGGTAGGTAGGTTTAAGAGGCACCTGTTAACCTGGAGAAAAGAGAGGGACAGAGTCTTTGAGTTGCTGAAAAAAACTTAAGTATCCCTTGGTGCACAGAGCCAGTCACTGGGTAAAAAGCAGATTTCCTGTATAAGGCTTTCTGGAGCAAGAAGAGAGTAAGACCCAGTTACTACTACACAAATTTTTTGAGACAGAAATCACTTAGTGTGAATTTAGATGTTTGCATTTAAAGACCCAGTGACAAGAAAGGTGAGTAAGCCTGGTGTAATAAATTATAATGAATTCACAGGGAGTCTGAGCAGGTGAACTGTGCTTACTACAGGGGTCCAAGGGTCTAGTATTGGGTAAGCCTGGTTTCTGCATGTCCTACTGTTGCTATTTGTAGTGGCTCCCATCCAGGCCATTGTGGCCATTAGAAAGTGGTAAGCGGCTGTGCTTACAGAGCAAGAGATAAAAGTCAGAATAGGAAGGGAGAGTGTGATTTGGGAGCCCATTTGTGGACGGAGGGGTTGGCTTAACAAGGGTTTGCCAGTTGTAGAGGATTGACATGAGTCTCTGAGTGCTGTATTGCTTAATGCAAGAGTCAGTGACTAGAAAGGACCAACCATCCTGTTCTTTCTCTACTTGACCTTTGGAATCAGGCCTGCCTTCTTGAGTTCCTGGGCAACTTGGAAGAACATGAATTACTGGACTTTCTGACACTAGACCAGGGACAAATTAGAATTAATTTGGAAAATAAAGGAGATAGGAACACATTAATTAACTCATTTATTCAACAGTCATTTATTGAACTCCCACTACATTGAAGGCCCTATTGTGAACACTGGGGATATATCAGTGAACAGAACACCAAAGACCCCTACCCTCCTGGACCATGTTTGCCATGTTTCTATCATGAGTACGTGGAGCAAATCACACTGTATATTTCCTCTTGCCTACATTGCTCCTTTTAGGAAAATTTTTCAGAAATCAATTTACAACATTTGATATATGCTTTAAATTCTTTTCTTTTCTTTTCTTTTGCAGTTGAACATAGTCTACATTCAAAGGCCAATCAATTGTGATTATGCATTTACATTTCTGACATGCCCATCATTTATTTCTGCCTTTGCACAATTATCACAAATATTATATTTTAACTTTCCTATTTTCCATTCATATGGTAAAGCTAGTAATTGAACTGAACTGGATTGATTTGACCATTTTCTTTTTGCTTGTTGTTCTACTTCCTGGAGATGCTTAATAATTACTTGCTGGATATTTGATCAGTAATTGTTGATTATTTCTTTGTAGTGTTCTAGGGGAAATGTGCGGTAAAAACTGTGTGATGGGGTTCTCAGGCATGGATAATCCATAAATAGGTCAGATTTTTGAAACATTTTAATTGAGCCTATTAACTGATCTCTAGGCAGAAAAATCAGGTCTATGTTTATTCCATCCAAAAATTTCATAATTATTTGCATTGGGTTAGAGTGCAAAGAGGACTTGGAGACCTGGATTTAAATCCTATACTTTGTCTTACTGACTGGGTAACCTAGTGCAAATAATTTAAACTTGCTGAGAATCTGTTTCTAATAATTAATAAAACAGGAGCAGTAATACCCACGTCACAGGTTAAGATAATTGAAGAGACAATGTATATGAAATAATATTATTAGCCAATGCTGTTGAATGGAAGTGTGAGCTGACATTTTAATACGTATTTTTTCTCACTATAACCTTTCTAGGTTGGTATTGTCATTATTCCCATTTTACAGATAATTGGACCACAGAAGTTAAATAACTTGCCTAAAAGTATACAGCTAGCTAAGAGAAAACTTGGGTTATGGCTCAAGCAGTCTGGCTACAGGATTTGCTTGTAATCACTGCTCTGCTGCAGAGTTTCTCGACAGCAGTACTGTTGGCATTTTGGGCTGAATAATTCTTTGTTGTGAAGGGCTGTCCTGTGTATCATGAAAAGTTTAGCAGTATCTCTGGCCTCTACTCAGTAGATGCCTGTGGCATCTCCACCCCCAAATAGGACAACCAAAAATGCCTCAAATGTTGTCACATATGCCCAAGGGGCACACCTAGTTGACAGCTCCTGCTCTACCGTATATTGTCTCATAAGAATGTGTAATATATAACCTTCCAAAGGCAGAGGTTAGCATTAATTAATAAAGTGCTTTCAAGAATATTGTTTATCTATTTTTCTACTTTGGACATCAGAACCCTAGCCAAAATTCATATTCTGATGTCTATATATTAAAATACCTCACAGGTATTAAGAGGAGTACTGAAAAGTCAATGAAGTATTTTTGAGAATTATTTAAAGTATGATGGAAAATAATTTTCATTTACCATACATACCTATGTACTTTTGACTATAATAGTTAAATAAAAATTTTTGTGGTCATAATAAGAATAATAATATTAATGATGATGATGATAGAATTTGCCAGGCTTTGTAAAACGTACTTTACATGTATTAATACATTTAATCAAAGACAGGCCAGTATTAGTATCATTATTATCTGAGTTTTAAAGCTGATGAAATTGGGATCCAGAAAGGTAAACTCTCTTCCCCAAGGATCATCAGCTAGTAAGTGTGGTGGAGCTAATGTTTGAAATCAGGTCTATTTGACTATGCTGTTCTACTTCCTCTACATCTGATTTTGTTTATCTGTGAATTTCTCAGTTATAATACTGGTTCTGGCTTTCAGAGCATTGAGAGGAGAGTATTTAAAACCTCTGCTGGTGATAATGTTCACTTCCTGCTTGTATTTTGAATATATTCCACAAGACCATTTTCTGCTTTTCACCACTAAATACTGTTTGGCACCTATACCTTGGTGCATTGTTTAATCTCTTTACATTCCATATCATGGACAATGTATTGAATCTAGGAAAAAAGGGGAAAATGGAATTGCACAGTAATTCCTATTGGCTTCCTCTGAACATCTGTAGCATGTAGTTTTCTAACCATTTTAAATAAAAATGAGAAACAACAAAACAACAAAAATAAAAACGATACAACCCCCCCCCACTATTTTTGTATCTGTTAGGGTTCTTACCTGTGGATGACAGAGAATACTAGATATTAAAGGATGTTAAATAGCTTACAGAATCTTAAAATGAACCACTGAATAAGCAGCTGGGACCAGTGAAATCAAGCACAACACATGACAGTGGTGGCGGCCACTTCCAGCCTCTGCACACCTGTGATGTGAGAATTAGATTCTAGGACTCCACTGTAGTCACCCCAGATACACAAAGTTTCTTTCTCCATTTGCTTGTCTGAAGAGCCTTACCATGACTATCAACAAACACGAATTCTCTCAGCTTGGTCATTTTTGCATTTAAATGATGGGGTGTTTGTCTGATAGGTAGAAATTGTCATCTGCTGCGTTCTAGCTACAACTGAGTCTGAGAAATGTAGTTTTGCCTTTCTCATCTCTGTAATACAAGATTGCAAGCTAGAAGGAGATAGAAATGAGGACAGAAATGATCCAACTTCTAAAACTTGTTAGAAATTTTTCATATGAAATTATAGAAATATAAAAGTGCCATCTTTATCTCAGTCCAAAGATCTTAAAGGCATGATTCATAGCAGTTTAATTTTTATTACCTGAAAAGCACTGAATATATTGCTTTGCATATAATTATGGTCAAATAAATGTTTGTTGAATTAGGTTAAATGTGCAATTTAAGATGTTTTAGAGGAAAGAAAACTTACTTAATTGAGCAATTACTGGGTTCTAGCAATTTTGTGCACCAATTATGTTTATTCTCCCCTAAAACCATATGGTAATTGTCATCTTTTCTCTTGTTTTAGTTTGTCTGTCTTTCTAGAGCTTTGCCAATTTTATTGATCTTTTCAAAGAACCAGCTCTTTTTTTTTTTTTTTTAATTGAAAAAACACGAAACACAGATAGAAACTCTTTCCTTCTCTTTCAGCCATGACATAATGGGCAGTGAGAAAGAATGAAAGAGGAATCAGAGAATAGACTACACCCCTTTCCCTGAATCTTGGGCCAGCTTTGGTGGTGTTAGTATTCTGGATTTTAGGTATTCTAATAGGTGCCTAGTGGTATCTCATTATTGTTTTAATTTGCATTTCCCAGATGACGTGATGTGGAACATTGCCTTATATGCTTATTTGCCATCTATATATCTTCTTTACTGTTATGTGTGTTAAGGTCTTTGGCCCATTTTTAAGTGGAGTTGTTTCCTTACTGTTGAGCTTTAACTGTTCTTCATATATTTTGGATAACACTCCTTTATCAGATACGTCTTTTATAAACATTTTTTCCCACTTCATGGCTTGTCTTGTTCTGTTGACGTTATCTTTCTTGTTTTAATTTTTTTTGTGGATCATGCCTTTTGTGTTGAATCTAAAAAGGCATTGCCATATCCAAAGTCATCTAGGTTTTCTCTTATGCTTATCTTTTAGTTTTATAGTTTTACATTTTATATTTAGGTCTGTGATCCATTTTCAGTTAATTTTTGCAAAGGGTATAAAGTTTGTGTCTAGAATCCTTTTTGTTGTTGTTGTTGTTGCATGTAGATGTCCAATTGTTCCAGCCTCATTTGTTGAAAAGACTACACTTGCTTAATTGTATTGCCTTTGCTCCTTTGTCAAAGATCAGTTGTCTATACTTATCAGACCCATTTCTGGGCTTCCTATTCTCTCCATTGATCTATTTGTCTTTTCTTTGGCCAATATCACACTGTCTTGACTACTATAGTTTCATAGTAAAGTTTTGCAATTGGGTGGTGTCAGTCTTCCAACTTTGTTCTTCTCTTTAATATTGTGTTGGCTGTTCTGGGGCTATTCTAGGTCTTTTGCCTCTCCAAAAACTTTTTAGAAACAGTTTGTCAATATTCACAAAATAACTTACTGGGATTTTGATTAGGATTACATTAAAGCTATAGGTCAAGTTGGAAAGACATGCTATTTTTTTTTTCATGAGCATGACTTATTTTACATTCACATATGTCTGTATCCCTCATACCTCTTTGTCCAGGCAATGCAGACAGTAGGTTCTTAATGAAAAAATTTGGGAAAAAAAACCCAGCTCTTTAATTTGGTTAGTATGTGATTTTTAACATTTTGGTTGGACAATGCTTAGAGGAGGTAAGAACTCTCCTGGAGTGATAAATATAACATAGATGCCTAGTTATAACCCTCCAGCCTGTTTTCCAGCATGCTTTTTATTATGTCTTTTGTGCATAAATACAAGTAATTTCTTGTTTTTCTTTCATATTCTACCAATGATAGTGAAAGTAAGTATCTTGACAGATAATGTTCTTTGCTTTTGATTAATTTGGTGCACTCTGACCCCCTGTACGTAAGAAGTTCATTAATTTTATTGATTAAACACTATTTCCCTTATTGATGACCTGAAATATTTTATAGAATTGGATTTTATTCAATTCAGCAATCATTTAAAATTTAATTTTATAATAAGTACTGAACCTGGCACTTTCATTCATGTTATAATTTTTAGTCACAAAAATATTTAATTTTTATGGCTCAATATTGAAAAAAACAACAATCCTATCAAAAAATGGGCAGGACATCTAAATAGACATTTTTCCAAAGAAGACATACAGATGGGCAACAGGTACATGAATACTGCTCAGTATCACTAATTATTAGAGAAATGCAAATCAAAAGCACAATGAGGTGTCACCTCACAGCAGTCAGAATGGTTGTCACAAAAAAGTCTCCAAGTAGTAAATGCTGGAGAAAATGTGGAGAAAAGGGAACCCTCGTACACTGTTGGTGGGAATGTGAAATGGTGCAGCCACTGTGGAAAACAGTATGGAGATTATTTTAAAAACTAAAAATAAAGTTACCATATGATCCAGCAATCCCACTCCTGGGTATATATCCAGAAGAAAAACTCTAATTCAAAAAGATACATACACCCCAGTGTTCATAGTAGCACTATTTACAATAGTCACAGCATGGAAAATACCCAAGTGCCTAACAACATATGATTGTCTTAAGAAGATATGGTGTATAAATACAATGGACTATTACTCAGCCATAAAAAGAGTGAAGTATTGCCATTTGCAGCAACATAGATGGACCTAGAAAAGTCACTCTACTTGGTGAAGTAAGTTAGACAAATACTATATGATATCACTTATATGTGGAATCTAAAAAATAATAAAAATGACTCTGTATACAAAGCAGAAAGACTTACAGACCTAGAAAACAGTCTTAAGGTTACCAAAGAGGAGAGGGAGAGGGGGAGGGACAAATTAGGAATATGGGATTCACAGATGCAAACTACTACATGTAAAAGAGATAAGCAACAAAGATTTACTGTATCACATAGGGAATTATGTTCAATATCTTATAATAACCTATAATGGAATATTATCAGAAAAAATAACTGAATCATGTTATACACCTGAAACTGACACAGTATTATAAATCAACTATACTTCAATAAAAAAAGGAAAATTGTATTTTTATTCTACTTTGGTAAGGAAATTGAAGTCCACAGATGTTAGGTGACTTTCAGAAGAGCCCAAATGGAAAGCATTAGAGCAGTGTAGGGAGTAGGTAAGTGTTTATGGCATGGCTGTTAAGTGACAAGGGAAAATGCCCAAACAGTGTATACCAGACTTGCTGGAGAAGTTTTTATTGGGAACACTTATGCTGACAGAATAGCAGAAAATGTGCCAGTCCCATGTTGCCCATTACATCGTAGGGAGTGCAGAGCCATCTGGCAGAACCAGACGTCAGATTGCCGAAGAGGGACCCTGACCCTTGGCTATGGTGCTTTGAAGCTGCAGTGTTAGGAAATTCCTGGTCCTTTTTCCCTGGTGTGAACAGGAGCTGAGATATAATAGCTATGTGATACTGTGGAACCTTGCCCTCTAGCTTTATCCTGTCATCTAAGTATTTGTGTTTGGGAAAGCACTAGCACCTCACCTCACGTGATGAGTGGTTCACTTGCAATCAAGGCTTGTTACTGACCAAGACTGGTTATTTTAAGCACTTGGTCCCGTCCGTTTCCTTGGGACTTTGTAGGAGACAAACTCTTTTGCTGGCAAGTGGGCCTTTAAGCGATCGATCTTGGACAAGTCAGCTCTTACCTCTCAATTATTTTTCTTGCAACCTTATGCATATTTTATAGATATTCTATTCTATCTCTACAGTGTTGATTTTAAAAGTATTATTTAAAAGAAAGTGTTAGAGCTAGATTTGAGACTAGATCTTCTGAACCCACTTTCTATAATCATTTCATTTCATTATAGCAGCTGAGGATAATCCATGATAAAACAAATATTATTCTCTGGAGTTTCAAAATTTTTGTTTGCAGGTAATGAGATAGGGAACGTTTTTAAAGAGAAGAAACTTCTGATAATGATTGTCCTTAAGGACATGGTGAAGGATGAATTGAAAAGAGAACTAGATTCGGGAAAGTGCAGTCGATGTAATTGTCTGGTTGCTACATAAGGAGTTTTAAGTAGATTATTGGGAGTAAGAAAGGAAAGCAAGGGACAGTTGCCAGAGGCAAAAGTGAGACTACTTAGTGACTGATGAGCAGTGGAGAGGGAGAAAGACAAAGGGTTCTTGCCATTTGAGTCTGAGTTTTCCATCTGTGTTCTTGGGAAATTGGGAGGACTGTTGGTAGAAATTAGGTGAGTCAAAAGAAAAATAGGTTTGCTAGGATATTAAGGATAACAATTTGAAATGAACTTAATAGTGCTGGTTGGGGTCGTGAGATGAAAACTAAGGTCAGACCTGAACCATGGACTTTGTATGGAAAATCATAATTGACTTTTCAAACAGCAATTTTATGACTGTATTGGGAGCTGGAACTGGATTACAAAACGTTATGTGGGAAAGTATGGTTATGAAGTAGGAAAAAGCAGTAAATATAGATTGCATTTAACAGAAATTTGGCAAGTTAAAAGAGAGAATGAGAGTATGAAGGGGTAGCAGTCTTGAAAGAAGCATTTTTAAATCGTTTTTGTTTTCAGGATAGGAAAATATAAAATTTTGTGTGGTTCAGTCAAGGGAGGATCAAGTAGAGAAGGTGTGGCTGAAATTGTAAGAAGGTAATTTATAGAAAGTAGTCCTAGAGATTCTGGGAAGAAATAAGAATTTACATGATACGTGTAGAACTTAAGTTTAGAAACAAAAAAGGATGCATGTCTTTTCTTTGACAAATAGAGAAAGCATTGGAGAGTTAAGGAAAAGATACACTGACATAAAGGGGAGAGGGTTGATATAATTTATGTCATCCATTGAATCTTTGAATACGTATTTACTGGGAGTCAGCTGCTTGAGAACAAATCCAGCACAGAGGAAAGCAGGGCAAAGAGAGAGTGTCTGAGTTTAATGACATTTATTGGGCAATTCCCAAGTATTCGTTGCACTCATGGACTTTCCAGTTATGAGGCAAAACTGCCTATATTTTGCTTAAGATAGTTAGATGTCTGTCACTTGCAGCTCGACCTCGTCTACTGCCATCATGGTTTCCTCCCTGCATCTAATCCAACCTCACCCCTGGCCATGGCTGTATTAGGTGTCACCGCTCTCAGCGATACTCACAAACCAAAATTTTAAAGATCTTACTCTCTACTACATACTGTCTTTCAAGCCCCATTCTTCCAGTACGTTCACTCTACTATGCTTTGGCTGCTCAGATGTCTACTTTGCTGAGTATATCCCATCTCCTTTATGTACCACAACTGTGCCCTTACAAATATTCTTGACTTCCTTAACTCTTCTTTTCAGTCCACCTGGTAAAATACTAGTCATAGTTAAACTTAATTGTGTGTCTGCTCTGTGTTGTTCATTGGAATACTTAGAACCCCAAGAGAAGTGATTAAAAAGCTCTGTTTGAAAGGGTGAAGTTTCACTACTCTTGGCTCCACATCAACGTGACCTTTGTGCTCTGATTCGTTGTGAGAACTCTGATGTTAATATCTCCAGGTGATGTTCCATGGACGCGTCAGACTCATTCTTACCTACGGAACATAATCTTGGCTGACAGAATTCTGAGAGTTGAATGAGGGAAGAAGGCATAGGTATCAAAACCTAGAATGGGAATTTTCACTTAGTACCCCTGTTTCCTGAAACTAAGCCTAAACTATGCTTGGTTTTCCCCAGTTTGGAGACTTTCAGTATTACATTGTCAGAAAAATCTCAGGGGTTCTCTTAGGATGGGAAGAAATACTTCTCTAGCTGTGGAGAACAGAAGATGAGATCTGAAGTTAAATTTATTAAACATATCTTCAGCCAATTCTGATTTTAGCCCTGTTTTATCTCCATTTCTAGAGATATTAGGACCACCAATTTTTGAGCCTTGTGGGAGACTTGGAAGGAAAATTAGGTTGCTTCTAAGTTTGGCCTACTTTCAACTCAGGATCTAGCTTTCTCAGCTTTGCTGTCTGTAGTACCTGGTTCATTTGCCTTCCAGATTCCATAGTCATACTGTTCTTGTGTTCCCTCACATCTTCTTTATCCTAATGGGTTGATGCCTTCAAAAAATTCTTTACCATTATTTTGGTAGAGTTTTCAGAAGGAACAGAGATTAATGCAGGCTTTAAACCTTCAATCTTTAGAAATCACTCCTGAAGTCCTAGAAATCTTCATTTTTTTCTATGCTTTTGCTCTTTAGTTAGTAAATAAATTATCCTGCCCATGGCAACAGAAGACCTCCTTCAGGACTAATAGAAATTTTCCCAAGTCCTACAAAAATGACAGTTTCTGTTTATCCCTACAGAGTAATTATTTCAGAGTATCCTTATCCAACTCATTCAGTTAAAATGTATTGCTTATCAACTTTATGGCAGCTGTACATAATTTATTTCATTTGTTCCTCAAAAAAAAAAAAACCCCTTATGTATCATTTCATAATGTAAACACTGAAGCTCTGAGATGTTACTTTTCCCAAACCATAAAGCCACTAATAAGCTGAGCTAAAGCACAAACCTGGTCTCCCCAATTCTAATTTTTTTCACTCAGCTTCATTTTGCATCTTATCTAAGAGCTGTTGATAAGAGGCACTTCTGCTGTTCCCTAAAGGAATACATTTTCTCTCTCTTTAAGAATGTTTTTGTTTGTTTAATTTTTGTTTTTGTCAAGTGAGGAGCAGTGAAAGAGAAGAAAATCTAGTTGTCATGTTTTGGATTATTGTTTTACAATTATCTGACACACTCACCGTAGATAATGATGTTTTTTTCTGTCTCTTTCTCATAATTATCTCAATTATGGTGATGTTGCATTAATCACTTCATTAAAGTGTTTTCTATCAGATTTCTCCACTATAAAGTTGGCATTATTTTCTTTGTAATTAAAAAGTATTTTGTAAGGAGGTTATGTAAATAATGATTCTTAATTAAGCTTTTCCTACTGGCTTTAGCACTCATTGTTGACTTCTGAAAACCATCGTTCTTTCTGTATGTAGTATTCTGCCTGCCACAGTAAAGAAGAACTTCCTCATACTCATTCTTTCTCTCTCTGTCTCTGGCTCTCATTCTGTTTCTGTCTCCCTCCCTTTTTCTTTTATCAGTATGGAGGCACGTATACCATATTCAACTTTTTGGAAAGTTTTTAGTCATTATTTCTTCAACTACTTTTTCAGTATCATACTTTTTCTCCTTTTCCAGAACTTCAGTGATACAGATGTTAGATATTTTATTATTGTTTTTCAAGTTCCTGAGACTCTGTTCATGATTTTAAAATCTTTTTTTTTCCCCCAAGTTCACCTATTCTTTTTGCTATTATTTTCATTCCACTGTGGAGTCCATCCAGTGGGTTTTTTTTTTTCCTTTCATTTCTGTTACTGCATTTTTAAGTTCGCAGATTTCCATTTTGGTTTTCTTTGATAGATTTTTCTATTTTAAAATTTGTTTTAAGAATGCTTGCAGTTGGTCATTTGCTTATTTTTATAACAGATGCTTTAAAATCTTTCAGTAAGTGCAATGTTTGTGTCATCTTGACATTGGCATGAGTAGATTGTCTTTTCCCATAAGAGTTTAACCTTTCAGGGGTCTTCCAATGCTAAATAATTTTCAATTAAATTCTGGATGTTTGAAATACTATGTTATGAGACTCTGATCTTGTTTGAAGCCAATGGAAAATGCTGTTTTTGTTTTAGCAGGCAATTTACCTGGTTAGGTTCATGCTGCGAGTTTCAAATCTCCCTTTGTGGGCTAGGATTCCAAAGTCAGACTAGATTTCAAAACCATTGTAGAGAGCTTTGCATCTGTTCCCATTGTGCACCGTTTGGTTGAAAGTGTGGCACCTGGGCAGTGGTCTCTACATTACTTCAGTTCTCAAAGTCGTAGGTATGCTCTAATTTGTACCATGTTCATGCATCTGTGGCATGGATTTGAGCCCAGAGTTCGTAAATAACTTTACGGGGTCAATTCTGCAAGCTCCTCTGTTGCTGTAACGTTCTCAGTCTTTTCGGTTCCCTGGAGCCCTGCTTTACAGATGGTCCCATCCTGTTAGAACTGCAGCACTACTGAATAGAAAGGAAAAATGATCCTCCTTTAGAATTTTGGCTCTTGTTACCTGAGAATAGGTTCTCCTATCGCACAGGAAAGAATTCAAGGGCGAGCCATAGTAAAGTGAAAGTAGGTTGACTCAGGGGATATGCACTCCACAGACAGAGTGCGGGCCATCTCGAAAGGCAAGAGGTGGCCCAAAGAGCATGAGGTTGTCTCAGAAAGTGAGATTGGCCATGAGGTATGGGGGTGGTTCGTTTTCAATGGGCTGGAATTTCATATGCTAACAAGTAGGAGGATTATTCCAGCAGGTTTGGGGAAGGGGTGGGGATTTCCAGGAATTGGGCCACCACCCACTTTTTGGCCTTTTATGGTCAGCCTGGGAACTGTCATGGGGCCTGTGGGTGTGTCATTTGGCATACATTACAATGAGCCTACAATGAGGCTCAAGGTCTACTGGAAGTGAAATCTGCCATCTTGGGGCTTAGTAGGTTCTAAGCAGTTTTTGTCATATCCTCAATGGCTATGTCATCCTTTTAATGTGAGTTTCCATTATAGGCTGCTTTGTCCTTTGCCTCCATCCACAACCCCACAAGATTGCTTGGGAGTTGGGGTACAAGAAAATGGAGGGGGAAAAAAAAGAAAAAAATGTGGGAGATTTCTACATTCTTTCTGTGTGTTCAGATTTTCCCCTCCAGCTCTTCCTTCTAGAGCTAGAGGGGTTTTCCTGGAGTTCTCTCAGCACCTTAGCGCTCACTTCAGGATTTGGAGCTGTGTTGAGTTCAGGCCATTTACATTTAAATTTATATTCTATTTAAAATTTTTACACTAACAAAACAATAGTATAAAAATACAGCTGGAAATAATCTCATGTGGTGATTAAAAACAGTATGAGGCCTTATATGAATGTGCACAGTGTGGGGGTCAAATGGCTCTCTCACCTGGGCTCCCCCTTGCTATGTCTGGCTCACCTAGTATAACTGTATGCTCTCTCTGGAGATTAGTGGGAAGCTATTGAAAGATTTGAAGCAAGGCATTTGCACTGTAGAGGAATGTTTTGGTGGCACGTAGTGGATGCATTGGAGAGACAAAGGATAAATGTGAAATACCAGTTAGGAGGCTGTCTGAGTAATCTGGACAGTGGTAGGAAGAATGTTGACCCCAAAGATATCCAAGTCCTAATGCCCAGAACCCGTGAATGTTATCTTAGATGGCAAAAGAGGCTTTGCAGAAGTGATTAAGGACCTTAGAGTGTGCAGATGAACCTGGATTATCCAAGCAGCCAAATCTAATCATATTGGTCCTTACAGAGAGCCTTTTTTGGCTATTGTTAGAGAAAGATATTAGAGGAGAGCAGCTGGATCAAAGAGATGCTATATTACTGGCTTTGAAGATATAAGAAGGGGACCACAAGCCTAAAAATGTGAGTGGTCCCTAGAATGTGAAAAAGGAAAGTAAATGAATTCTCTCCCAGAGCCTAGTGAATGGTACACAGCTCTGCTCATCCCTTGATTTGAGCCCAATGAGACCTATAGAATTGTAAGAAAAGGAATTTGTGTTATCTTAAGCTGCTACATTTGTGGTGATTTGTCATGGCAGCAGTAGGAAACTAATACATGGATATAAATTGATGGCAACCTAAATAAAGCTACAAGCACTCAAATGGGGGAAAATAGACTGATTTGCTATATATTTAGGAAGACAGTTGATGACACTTGGTGAAAGATAGCAAATGTGTGAGAGTTAGAAAGAAGGCGGTAAGGGCGAGAGTACCCAGAGATGTTTGTCATAGTGGGGTGCTGCTGTAACAAATACCAAATAATGTGGAAGTGGCTTTGGAATTGGGTAATGGCTGAAGACTAGAAGAGTTTTGAGGTGCATGTAAGAAAAGCTTCCATTGCTCTGATAGTGGTGTCCTTGACTCTGATTGGTCATGTAAGAGGGAGAAGGGAAGTTAATTTTACATATGCCAAGTTGGAGGTAACTGCAGTCATCACAGTACCCAGTTGAATTGATTGTATGTATGGTCTTCGAGCTTAGGAAAGAGAGTCTAGGAATAGACTTATAGTTTGGGGAGTGATCAATATATAAATATAACTTACGTGGATTTCAGTGGGTGGTACCATCAATGGGCAGTTGATAAGGAGAGAATAGCCTGCCTAAACAGAACTGCTTTAAAGAATTTAAAGAGCTTTTCTACTTTGGGAGAGTATTTGGAAAAGGATGTGAATTGAAGAAAGTTTGGGGAATATAGTGGGTATGTTTGGATATTGACTTAAAGGACCAATAAGAGAGAATATAGAGGCAGGAAAGGGAGAAGAGAGTAACTACACTGACACACATGCAGAGGTGGAATTGGGTGGAATTTGGCACAGGAGGAGATGCTAGTCTTCCTTATGAAGAGGCTCTCCTGTTCGACTGTAGGAGGAAGAAAGAAGAAAATTATGGCGTGGACTAATTACCAATAGATAGTAGACCTAATTAGTCTAAGAAGGGCTCTGGAGTCAGGAAGCTGGCATTAAAGTTATTACAATTCATAAAATAAATGTGGGTTCTCTAGCCAGTTTCTAGCAGGTTCGATTTTAGGCAAGCTATTTAACCTCTGTAATTTAGTTTCATCATATGCAATATGCTGATATAAATTTGCCAACTTTATTGAGTTAATGTGAATATTAATCGAGTTATTACCTTATAAAAGACTTGGAGCAGTGTCTGTACAGAGGAAGCACAATAAATGTTTGCCATTGTTATTAGGCTTTATCGTTTTAAGTCCATATTTATTTTTACCTTTTTATGATGGATTTTCCGATCTAGCCTTTACATTTCTGGAGGCCATGGCAAGAACATTATTACTTATTATGCTTCAGGATGCTAGTTTGTGCTGAGTGAAAAGTAGAGTTGGATAAAATGCCTGCTCAATTACACTGAGGCAAGAGGGCAAACAAAATTAGGAGATATAAATAAACAGCTCAGAAAATTATTTCTATGGCAAAGCTTTGTGTTCTTTTTATTGTTTTTCAAGTTCCTTCAGTTAGTAAATATTTTCAGGAAACTTGGTGTTACCTCGCCTTGACGGAAATTGGGGAGGGTGTAATGATTCAAATATTACAATTACTATTATAGTGATTTAAATTGTCAAGTGCTGAACAGTTTACACTACTCTTCACATTCATTATTACATTTCATATCTATCACAGTGCAATGAAGTAGGGAGGGGCAGCCTTAGGAGAGTATCTTGAATCAAGAAGACACTTCATGAATGTTTATTATGGGCTAGTCTTGTAAGATTTTTATTGTTCTATAAAAATGCAGATTCAAGGATGTAATTATTCCAGTCTGGGGTTTCTTATTGACTATGCAACACTGAGCAAGTTGGTTAAATTCTTTGGTCTCAGCTTTCTCTTTTCTAAGATTAGATGGAGGACCAGTAAACTCTAAGGTCTGATCTTTCTATAACATTCTGATGTGGACTGCACTGACTTAAGAGCTATATACATTAGTTCCTTTTTTGATTAAAATTTTAGAGTTGTCCTGAATTTGCAAGCTGATCATTTTATATGGACAGATTCTGAAGTTAACCTGTACTCATTGCTCTTACAATCCAATAGGTGGTCAATAAAAGTATTTTGGAAGATCAAATGAGTTGATAATCGGGGCAGACCAGTGTTGCCTTGGGCAGCTCTTGCCAACCTGACTGGGACAACCTCGGTTGAAACTGGGTCGGCAACACTGCCATAGCACTTGACACTTGGAAGTGAAGAATGTTGCTGGAATCCAGTCCACGTGGTGATTTTGAGCTGCTGAAGGGTTTCATATTTCTTTTATGCCTTGAATTGAGAAAATGGCCAGAGAAGTGGTTTTGGATTTTGAGCACAAATGTCCAACGTAGACTAGAATGTAGAGATGATCTCCATGCCCCTGAGATCTGGGGAAGGGGACCCTCGGGCCTTTGTTGAGTGACTGGCTGTCTTTATTTGGCCCCAGGAAAGCAGTGGCTTTCCTTAACTTCATTATGGATGGGAATTTGGATGGATCTATACCTTTCTGTAGACTTTAATTTTCTGTCTTGGGTAGACAGTTCTACAGTAGTATGTAGCTGTGGATAAGCCTCTGTTTAACTGCAACTTTTGTTACAATTGCCCATTTTCTTATTTCTCTCCACCACTAAAATTTAAGACCCATGATGGCAGAGATCCTACCTCTCTGATTTGTAGCTTTGTTCCTTGCGCTTTCCACAGTACCTGATATTAGGAGTCATTCAGTAGGCAATTGGTGGATGAATATAAAATAAGAATCTTTAATAACTCTATCGGGGGTCAAAGTAAGATTTCAGCATTAAAGGGAGCCTTTATTTATTTATGGGTGGAGGCTTAGAGTGGTAACAGTGCTTACTGAAAGAGATGACTTTCACTGTCTCTGTTGGCAAAGCAAAGAATACATTTTCTTTACAAATACCCAGAGCATACAAAATTGGATTATTGGATTTGAATTTGATGTTTTTCAGATTTCATAAGAGGAAAACAAACCAGATCCAGGGCTGAACCAGCAAAATATAAGATGATTTAAAATGGCAGTTGAGAAAGTGTGTGAGGAGCATTACAGAAGAGGGAAGGGGTCCTGGTTTAGGATCAGCTGAGGCAGCCAAGGGCATGATTTTAGCTGACACAGCGTGAACCAAAGTCAAGGACAGGGGAGAGAGGCAGGGGCTTAGAGATACTGCTGTATGAAGCTCCAGGCGGCTCCCGACAAGGAGATCAAGGCATGTTTTTACTGATAAGCAGGGCCAATGTGAAGGTCAGAACTTTGATCATGAGAAATTTTAATTACTCAGATATTGATCAGAGCACCTAGAAACCAACTACATAAGGGAGAGTTTGAGAACAGGACTGGATTCCTTAGATTCACGTTGGGGGACCTGCGTGCTCTTCCTAGGCTGTGGTCAGTTGCTATTCTAAGTGCATCCTAGGAAAAAAGCCAACTGTGATAATGGGATAGACCTTGGGGAATGGCAGTGACCGCAATATTATTACACTTTAAATGCTAAGTGGAAGAAACATTAAAGGAAGTTGATTTTGTAGGAACGTGCAGAAAGCCCTAAGGATCTTTGAAGGATATTTTATAATGTAAAGGGGAAGAGGGGAAGAATATTTAAAAGTGAGTTGAAGTGCTTCTTTAAAAATCAATAAAGAAAATTAAACTTCTTTAATGATCTTAGACCAGTAATACAGTCTCAGAGCCAGGGCCTTCCTGAATATACCAGGTATCTCCCAGGCCTTCGAAAAATTGCTTTTTATGACTTTACACATGTCTGATTGAGTGAACGGGCTTTTATTTAGGTCTTGGTCTCAGTGGGTAGTGCCATATCAACAAAGATACGCTAATTTAGGTCCTTAAAATCCTCTGCCTGGACTTCGTAGTGCCTCTGCAACTGTGCTCTTTTCTCCAAGCCTTGCCTCCCCTCCAGTGTACCTTCTGAAAGATGCCAGAATGCTGTTTCTAAAGGACAAGTTTGATAGTTTCACTGCTTTGTTGAGCTTTCATTATTTTGTATGGAAAAGACAATTCTTTAAAATTTGGTCTTCATTCATTCCTTAAATCTCAGTGTTTGCCGCCCTGGCCTTAGAGCCATACCTAAATCTTTTTTCATTTGAGAATAATATCTTTGCTTTTACTTTTTACTTTGGAATAATTTTAGATTTACATAAACTTGGCAGAGATAGAACAGAGTTTACATACACCCCCACCCGGGTTTTCCTATACTTGGCATCTTAACACTCCCATGGCGTATCTGTCAAGACCAAGAAACAAGTATTGGCACATTACTGATAATTAAACTATGCTTCACGTATAGAGCTTCAACAGTCTCTCCACCAGTGTCCTTTTTTCTGTTCTAGGATCCCATCCAGGACACTGCATTGCATTTAATCATCACATCTCCTTCGGCTCCTCTGGTACGTAACCATTTCTCAGATTTTTCTTGCTTTTTTATGATCTTGAGAATTTTGAAGAGCACTGGTATTTTGTAGAATAATGTCTGTCAGTTTGGGTTTGTTTGATGTTTTCCTCTTGATTAGACTGGATTTAGGGTTTTTTGTGAAGAATACTACAGAGGGGACATACCCCGCTCGTCACATC
Organism: Camelus dromedarius; assembly: GCF_036321535.1. Classification (NCBI taxonomy): domain Eukaryota; kingdom Metazoa; phylum Chordata; class Mammalia; order Artiodactyla; family Camelidae; genus Camelus; species Camelus dromedarius. Next base: position 55,183,597 of record NC_087447.1, on the reverse strand, counting down.
ATATTGAGTGGAACGTGCTGTCAACATGACTTAACACTGTGATGTTGGCCTTGACCTCTTGGTTGAGGTAGTGTTTGCCGGGTTTCTCCACTGTGAAGTTACTGATTTTCTCTTTCTATACTCTTTGCAAGTGAGTTGCTAAGTCAGTCCACACTTAAGGGTGAGGGGAGGATTAAGCTCCACCTCCCGGGTGGAGTAGTAAGACACATAGTGTTTGGAATTCCTCTGTAAAGGTGATTTATCTCCTTTCCCACATTTATTTCCTTAATCAATCAATCATATATTTGTATCAGCATGGCTTTAGGAATATTCATTTTATCCTTTGGATTATAATCCAATACATTATTTATTTTGTTGCTCAGTGTGTTCCAGCTTTGGCCATTGGGAGCTTGAAATGGTTGGCTCAAACTTTTTCATACAGGGATAAGTAAAGACTGTTTTGCTACCAGTAATGAAACCAGCTCAGGTCTGCTTAAGCCAAAAAGAAAAACTTTATTATAAGGACATAGGAGCACCTCCCAGAACCTTAGAGCTAGCTTACACCTGGGTCTCTGAAGGACTGGAATGGATATTTAGAAGGCAGTCAGGACTCCTACTTTTCTCTTCTCCATGTCTAGTGCATTTAATTTCCTCCCTTTGCAACCTCAGGCCACATGGTGGGACATAGCTGCTATTTCGGAGCTACTGACTTCATGCGTTTAAGTTACAGCCATGTAAGAAGAGTGATATGCCTTTCTTAAGGTCCCACATCAAAATTACTTGGAAAAGAAATTGTATTTGGCTAACTTAGCTTAAATGTGCACTTCTGGGCTAAGAAGCTATGGCCAGGAGAGTGGCATGGGTCATGAAGTTGAAACTTGGCTCTAGGAGTCCACATCTATCAATACCATAGGTTAGGGAGACATAGCCTAGACAAGGGTGGATTGTTTTGGGCTTTCCAGGCACCCATAAAGGTTCCACTGCAAACACAGAGCTGCACAGAAGGCTTCACATCAAGCATTACTTCTGGGGTATCATCTCTACACAGTTATTTCTCATAGATGTACTCTCATGTGAGCATCAACAAAATTTTATTATTAATAAATACATCCATTATTTATTATATGGTATCTATTACATTTTTTTCCCCTCAAGATTCTAAGCCTCTTGAGGGAGTTTTCATGTGTATTTCACCTTGACATTTCTGAAATCTAATATAGTCTGTAGCACACTGTATTTTCAGTAAATGGGTTTTGAATGAATAAATGAACAAGTATTAGTGGGATATGTATTAAATTATGGTAGGGCTGAGGCACTGAAATTAAAGTGCAAAATTAATGAATTTTAGTTAAAAACATATTAATATTTGCTGATAAAACAGTTAAAGAGATAATTTTCTTTCTGCCACTCCCCACAAAGAAGCCTTAGAAAATGAGATGCCTAAAAAGAAAACCAGAGCTCTTCAGTGATGGGAAGAATTGGGAAGATTCAAAGGCAAGTAAGCGGAACAAATTTTTAAGAGATAAGTAGAAGCGAAAGGAAGTAAAACATAGAGTATTAATTTGCAGGGCCTAATTCAATCAGCAAGAAAGGATTTCTCAGATGTATTTGCAGGAGGCAGACGGTAAAGAGAAAATTGGTTTGCTGAAAAATGAGAATGGGGAATTAGAGACATAGGCTAAGCAAAGGGAAATTTGTTTGACAGCTGCATTTTGCTTTGGTCTTTACAGATCTAAGGGGAGATAAAGAATCACTTAAAATAGAAACTATAGTTCTTGTTTTAAAGTACACAGGCCACAGCTGAGGGTGGTTAAATGACAAAGAAGAAGAGGGCAGTTGAAAGAAATGCACATTCAAACTCTACCAGTTCTATCTGGGCTCGGCACTCGTACTAGGTCTTACCTGGTTTCTTGACTTTTCAGTCAGCTACCAATAATCCAATGTGGTTTTAGGAACCCCACTTGGAATTTTCAACCTGCTATATTTTACCTAAGACCATAATGTTACACTGGAAAGGGTATAGACTGATGAGTTGTGGAGAGGAACTGAAATTCTAGCCTTGAGTTGGAGATATGAGTTTGGATTACAGTAGCATGTTATATTAAGTTAAACTTTGAGAGTAGAGGTTAGCTAATAAAATCTGATGTAGTAAAATAAGCAGCAGGACAAGGGAAAGTTAAAGGGAACACCTGCTCTTGAGGATCTGGAAGAAGGAGAGGAAATCAAAGTAAGGAGATTAAAAAAGAACAGTCTAGGAAGAGAAGAAATGTGGTGTCACAGACAAATAGGGAAGAGAGAGTCTCAAGTAAGAGAAAGTGATCAGTGGAATCAAGTGCTACAGAGATTAAGCAGATACGGTTTTAAAAGGGTCCTTTTATTGAATATTCTTACAGCCTTTTATAGGGGATCATTTTGGATTATCTTTCTAAGAGACCCATGACTTGACTTTGATTTTCTTTCTTTCTTTTTCTTTTTATTGAAATAGCTTACTTTCCGAAGACCCAGACAGCAATAATTTTTATGTGGAGTTGCTCTGATAGCATTATCTTATGTTTTTAAATGTCGTAGGATATTTTTGCTACTTTAATTTTATTTAATATCACTACCAACCACTTCTTGTGAAGATAAGCTGGGGATGTTTATATTATGATTCTACTCCCAATCCCTACTCCAAAAAATATTGTGGGGGTGATTTTGCTTTTTAGGAGGATGACTTTTGAACTAGGGGAGCAGTTTGGATTTTGGATAGAGACAAGTCTCAATTTAATCTCAGTTCTGTCATTTCATATTTGCATGTTCCGGGACAGGTCATTTAATCTATCAGAGGCTTTTCTCATTTGTACACCTATAAACTGGGTCTAATATCTATGTCATAGCATGGTTTTGAAGGTATATGTGAACATAAGTGCACAACTGAAAATGTCAGTTTGTTGTGGTTTAAGTTTATATTTGATCATGTTTACTTGAAATGAGATGGCTTTTGAATAGACTGATTTTCTCTAGGTTAAAAGGTAAGGTTCAGCCTGTGGTTCTAGATGAACTCAAAGCCTTTCCATACTCTTACATTAGCCTGGAGCAATGCTGTACTGAAACACTTACCTTGGATAAACACCAACTTAAGGTCATCTTCTCATTTTATGTATGGTCTCTAGGGAAATACCACAGATAAAATTTTGTATTTTCAATTACGCTTACATGAATATCTTAGACTACTCTAGTTAGTCACTCTTTTCTTCCTTAGTTTGTCTACTGAAAACTTTGAATGCCAGAAATTGAAATATCTTTGAATGGTCATTTCTCCAGTGTTCCCTAGAAACAATGGATAGAGGGGATTGTTCCGGTACATAAATGTGATTTGACTTCCATTGCCTCAGGCTTTGCTTTCACCGTCTATCATTGACTCTCAGAATAAACTTGTCCACCATCTTCTTCAAGAGAAGGAATGTCAAAAGACACCTGCTTCAGGCAGAGCCTTGACTATGTTAATACAGACCTGAGCTTTAATCATTGATTTCCTAACTACATTTCACACTAGATCAGAATGTTGAATGCTGTAGGGGTAAATGTATTTATTTTACAGCCTCAGATTTGGTCATCAACTTTTTGTAGGACTGTAAGTTCCTTTATAGTATCATCTTCTACAGAAAATCTTCCCTGGCCTAATTGTCCAACTCTGCTCCTCTCCCCTCCAGAAAGCTTGATTAAATGCATTTGAGTCTCCTGTGCACACCTTATCATGGCGCTTATTCATCCCATTGTACTTTAGATGTTTCCACGACTCTCCCTCCACTAGCTGTGCCAGCCTTGAGAGAAGGTATTGCCTTTATAACCTACATCCCTATGTCCAAAATGCCTATGATGGAACAGGCACACATTAAATATCAGTTGGATGACTCAGCAAATAGACTGAGTCCTTATTTGACTTCTGATCCTACAATACTTGATATTTGTATGATTCCACAAATTCTCTTTTGATCAAGACATCAACAGAAATACTTCATCCTCTGTTGATTCAACAGTGACCTTTGCTTTTTTTCTGTTTTCAGCATACTTTGGAAACACATGCTCATTTTCATATTCCTCTGACACCATTTTTGGATATTTGTGCTAGAAACATTAAGGACTTCTCACAGCTTCTAAAATAATCCACTTGGGAACAGGACATCTGAAGGTTGAAGATCAAGATCAAATGTTACCTTCTTTTGTAAAACTTTTCTTGACTTTCCAAGGAGTATTAGATTCTTAGAACTTTATTCATTCCCTCTTACAGAACTCAGCTTGTCATGGTTTAATTCATCCATTTATAGGGAAGACACAGACTGGGAGCTCCCTAAGGACAGTATCTTTGTTTCTTATTCATTTTTTTTTTTGTTCCTCATGCCTGGTCGAGTATCACTTTCTAAAACTTTGCATATATTGTTTCCTCTGAACAGAACTCTTTATTCAAAGCCCTCTTCCATTGCCACCTCCTACCCTATTCCAGTGTCAATACAAACAGACATACTTCTACGGGGTAACCCCTAAATAGCCTTTAAATTTCAACTTTTGCCTACTTTCAAAAATGTCCTATGACTGCCTCCACCCCTCACTCCACATGGATGTTGTTATCATATTGTATTTAAATTGTTCACTTTATTTCCCATGCTAACCTGTGAGATCCTTATGGTCAAGAACTGCCTTGTTCTCAGTTTTGTCTCCCATGCCTCATGGAAGTCTGAACATCATAGATGATGAATACAAATATTTAACAAATAAATGTACCACTCTGGGCAAGTATCTAACCAGTTATTGGCCAAGCAGTAAATCCTTCCAGGCAGTTTTGCTTACTGGTGCTCTTTGTATACCTGTACCTAAACTTCATTAAGTGAGCTCATCGCTATGGAGATTTCTGGAAGAACTTTATAGCTATTGTTTGGGGTTAGGGTCCAGTGGGCAATAATGGGAACATAACAGGTACATGTTACGTGACTACTGTTGACTGGATTTGAAGAGAAAGTCAATTAATCCTAGCATTTCCTTTGGCGGAAGAGCTGCTTTGTTGATTGGTCTTTCTGTGGGGAAAGGAGTTGACTGAGCAATTTAGTTCCAGAAGTAAAAAAGGTGCAGCTGTAAAATGCCCTGCAGGCTGTGTCTACTGTGTCAATGATTTTTCTGTTGACATCCAGACTCTGGTGACAGCCAGAGGTGACTCAGGGCCTCCTCAGATGTAGCAAATGTTACCTGTGTTATGAGCAGAAGATCTGATACTTACAGATATTAGCATTTCCACTTATAAAAGTGGAGACTGAAATTTGGAGAAAGTACGTACCTTTTCCGAGGTTGGTTAGCTAATGAATGGGTTGAAGCAGAAGACTGGGCTAAAAGAGAATAGATATTTAAGAAGATTGCATTGTACATGTTAGACAGTGGGGCACAAATGAATGTCCTAAGCAAGAAAGTGATATGGGCGTTACATGTGGGGAAAAGGATTCTTGGTTGATGGATGCTGTGTCTTTGGTCAGTGGAATAGTTTTCATCAGATGTCTGAGATTAGACCTCAGAGTATTTTAGAGTTCTTTGAATTCTCTGCAAAATTCAGTGTTGGAGTATTTTCCTTTGTCTAGATTATATCAAAAGAAAAGCTAGAAGGAGGACACAGCAGGAAAATATCATAGATTATTACATAGGCAGGAGGGATTTTAAGGTACAAGCAAAGCATATCTCAGAAAATGTAGTTGTCCAAGGCATTTGTGGCTTGTAAAATTATTTACATAAAATCAGGCAGACCTCATGTTACTGTGATTCACTTTATTGCACTTCACGGATAGTGCATTTTTTACAAAATGAATGTTTGTGGCAACCCTGCATCAAGCAAATCTATCAGTGCCATTTTCCAACAGCATTGGCTCACGTCATGTCTCTGAATCACATTTTTGTAGTTCTTGCAGTATTTCTAACTTTTTAATTATTATATTTATTATGGTGATCTGTGATCAGTGATATTTGGTGTTACTGTTGCAAAATAAACTCACTGAAGGCTCAGAAGATGGTTAGCATTTTTTAGCAACTCTTATTTTTCAATTTTGGTATGGACTCTTTTTTAGACATGATGCTATTGAACACTTACTAGACTACAGTACAGTGTAAACATAACTATACGCACTAGGAAGCAAAAAAAAATTGTGTGACTATATTGTGATACTCACTTTATTGCGGTGGTCTGGAACTGAACCCCCAATATCTCTCAGGTATGTTCATAATTATCATATCCACACCCACACACATATACCCACCCACCTCCATATATGTAAGTGTGTGTGTATGTGTGTGTGTGTGTGTATATATATATATATATATATATAGTCTCATAATAATCACTAATGTTGAAAAGCAGAGGTGTTTTATTTTAACATGTAAATTCAGTACAGCTTTAGTATTTTAGTTTCATCTTTTCATTAATTCATTCCACAAATATTAATGAAGGCCTACTGTGGTAGGAACTAGAGATGCAAAGACAATTTAGTTCATAATCTAGTAGAAGATACAGAAATCATGTAATTACACGCCTTGATAAGCGCCGCTGTGACAGTTTGTTCCCATGCGGAATCACATACCTGAATGCTCAGCTGTGGATGTGAAGACAGTGAATGATGTTAGTCGGTCACATCTCCGTGCAGCTAGGTGGTTCTCTCCTCCTTAGATCCTTAAAAGTTCTCCTAAGGTTGTAAAAATGTTTTATTTATGAAATACTGCTGGCAAGGGAGAGAGAAAACTTTAGTAAATGTTGAAAATAATGGCTAAAATTTGGAACTATGCCAGGGAACTCATTATTCTCAACAGAAACAGGATTTGAGGTAAAGGAAAGAGTCTGAAAAAGAATCCATTTATAAATTTAGGAGTTCACAAAGGTTCCAGGGGATACTTCTGAAGACTCTCAAGATAATGTCAAGGGTCTACTGTAAGAAAGGCACAGAAACACCCACTCTTTTTGGTCTAGAAGTTGCACATGAGATCAAGGTAGAAAACCTTAATGATGATAATGGTTTTTACCCTGAGGGTATCTAGGCACTATTGACCTAGATATACTACTTGACAGTTTCTTCTCTGGGTCTTGCCAGCCATTTGGGCATTTACCCAAAGAAGTGGGTACAGGTCTCCTTTGATATTAGTCATTGAGTTTTGGACGATTATGTTTTTTAAACCACTCAGTTTGTGGCGCTTTGTTCTAGCAGTGCTAGGAAACAAATATGTCAACTAATGTCACTATACTCAAAGATGTAAAAGAAAATGTTTGTTGAATGAAAATATTGAAAATCACAACAGACAAACCAAAACTATCAAAAAAGAATCAATCATTAGGAACAGGTGGGACGTGTCTAAGCTCTAACTTACATGTAAATAGGCGTTCCAGAAAGAGAGGACAGAGAGAATGGGACAGAGACAGTATTTGAAGAAACAACAGCTGATCATTTCTTTTATTTGATGAAAGGCATCTGAGAAACTCTCAATAAATCTGTCATGATAAATTAAAAAACTGATGGCAATAAAATATAAAGAAAACATTTTGTAAACAGCCAAAGAAAAATAAATTACTCATTACATGCAAGGGGACAATAAATCAAATGAAGGCTGACTTCTCATCAGAAACACTGGATGCCATGAGACAGTGGGAAACGATCTGTAAATAACTAGGAGAAAGAAAGTGCTAAAAGTCAACCTAGAATTTATCATTAATAATATTCTTCCCTCAAAAGCAAATAAATACATTTTCAGATAAAAGATGACTAAGAATGTCTTGCCATTAGCCCAGCACTAAAAGAAATGTTAAGGGAATGCCTTTAGGCTGAAGGAGAATTTTGCTACATAGAAACAAATATCTTTAGGAAGGGATCAAAAATATCAGAAATGGTAAATATGTGGATAAATATGAAAGACTATTTTTTCCTTTTAATTTCTTTAAATTATATATACTTGTATAACAAAATTAACAGCAGTGTATTGTCGGCTTATATGATATGTAAACAGAATATATACAAAAGCTATAACATAAAGGGTGAGGTTGTAAATAAAACTCTATGTGAGACATTTTCTACATTTGATGCAAAATGACAGAAAATTAACCCTAAATGACCTGTGAGAAATTAAGAATCTATAATACAATCTCTAGAGCAACCATTATAGAACAATGCAAAGTATGGCTAAAGTCAGGAGGTAAGTTAAAGTTCTAAAAAGAACATTTAAATAAGGCAGCAAAGCAGTAACAGTGGGAAAGCAACAACCAAGAAAACAGAAAATAAGTAGAAAACCATGAGTAAATCAAACCGTATAAAAATACGTTGAATGGTAATGGACCACACACTCCAGTAAAATGGCAGAGATTGTCAGAGTTGCTAAAAAAGCAAGGCCCAATCATGTGCTGTCCACAAGAAATACATTTTAAACAGAGATACAAAATGTGTTAAAGTAAATGGAAGGAGAAAAATACATCTTGAAATCAGTAAGCTTAAAAAGGCTGAAGTGGCCATATTACTATCATGTACAGTAGACTTTTTTTTTTTTTAACGTTTTTTATTGATATATAATCATTTTACAATGTTGTGTCAAATTCCAGTGTAGAGCACAATTTTTCAGTTATACATGAACGTATATATATTCATTGTCACATTTTTTTCTCTGTGAGCTACCATAAAGTAGACGCTTGAACTAAAGTGTATAAGCAGAGATCAAGGGAGATGTATCATAATAATAAAAGAGAATTTGTGTCAGGAAGATACAACAATTGTAAAAGTGTATGCACCTTACAACAGAACTTTGAAATGCACAAAGCAAAGATTGTCAGAATTAAAAAGAAAAACAAAATTTTCACAATCTTTTTTGGATATTTTAACACCCTGTCCTCAGCAGTTGATGGAATAATTATACCAAAATAATCAGTGGTCCATACACCAGAATGGACCTTATAGCAGGTCATAAAAAGTCTCAATACATTTAAAAGTATTGAAAATGTAGATACCACAACATAAAATACATCAGTAACAAAACGATATTAAGAAAATCCTCAAGTATGGCATATCAATCAATACTCTCGTAAATAATTCATGGATTAAAGAAGAAATCCAGGGGAAATTAGAAAATAGTTTGAACTGAATGGTAATAAAAATACTATATATCAAGTTCTGTGATATGTAGCTAATCACGCTTTAGAGGGAATTTTAAATGCTTATGTTAGAAAGTTGGAGAGAAATCTATAGTTTTAAATGCTTATCTGCCATAAAAAATCTATAATACATGATCTGTAGTTCCACTTTAAGAAGCAAAAAAAAAAAAAAAAAAAAAAGGCAATGTAAACTCCAAATAGGTAGGGTGAAAGAAATAATAAAGAGCAGAAATCAATGAAAAATACAACGCACAATAGATAAAATAAACAAAGTTGAATCTTCTGCATGGTTAGAATTTAACTCTGCAATCCTGCTGGCTCTTAGAATCTGGGAAGAGAAACTTTCCAGGCTCCCAGAATCTGTGGACAAGGGGAGCTCAGAGGGGCAGAAATGGTGCGGAGTACAAACAGATAACATGTATTCAGGAAACAGCCATCTCAGTCACAAACTCCAGTCTGGTACAGACTCAAGCAGCACAGGGACTCTATTTTGAAATTTCCAACTTGTTCAACTTCTAGTGTGTTGTTAGGCGAACAGAAGTCAGTGACTACTTAATGAATGGCTAGATAATAAGGAGGGTTGTCTCCCTTCAGTTCTGTTGGGTTTCTGGGTTAAAGGAACATGATAAAAATCATGGGCCTGGGAAACACTGTGTGTGTGTATGTGTGTGTGTGTGAGAGAGAGAGAGACTTCAACTGATCGTGGATTTCAGACTTTGATCTGTTCTCTCTTAATGTTCTCTGCTGTAACAGTGGTTGATATAATTTAACAGGAGATGTGACATTTCTATTATTACCAAGAAATGTTAAGTGGAAAGATATTCTGGGAAATAGACTCTCCATAGGTAATCAAAATTATATGAACCCAAGATGTCCAAGTCGCTAATTATATAATTACTATCAAATATAATTTGATTCAAATATATGGCTTTGTAATTCAAAAACACAGTCTTTGGTAAGTTTCAGACAGTAAAATCTTCCCACTTTTTAAACTGATGTATCTATGGAACAGTTATTTGTAACAATTTTTATTATAACTTTTTCATTTTCCAGAAAGCCTTTCACCACAAAATAATAGGTTTTCAGTTTCATCAAGGAAAGATTTGAGTTGTAATAGGACATGTGTTATCTTGTGTAAGCTGGCGACATTGAGAGAAAGCAAAGTGACGTGTGATTTCAGACTTAAAAAAATTATTGGTGAGAACACTTAACATGAGATCTATCCCCTTAACCAATCTTTGAGTGTACAGTACAGTATTAATTATAGGTGCAGTGTTGTACAGCAGATTCTGGAACGTACTCATCCTGCAAAATTGAGACTTTATGCCTGTTGACTAGCAGCTCCCCATTCCTCCTCTCCCCCTATGACACTGATCTTGGCAATGATTTCGTTTGATATAACACCAAAATCACAGGTAACAAAATCAAAAATAGACAATTGGGACTACTTCTTACTAAAAAGCTTCTGTACAGCAAAGGGAAGAATTAATAGAGTGAAAGGGCAGCCTATGGAATGGGAGAAAATGTTTGCAAACCATCTATCAGATAAGGGGTTAGTTTCCAAAATATATGAGGAACTATTCCAACTCAATACCAAAAAACAAACAAACAACAACAACAACAACTAAAAAAACCTGATTTAAAAACGAGCTAAAGACTTTATATACATTTACCTGAAGAAGATATACAAGTGGTTGACAGGTGTGTATGGAAAGATGTTCAACAGCACTGATGACTAGGGAAATTCAAATCAAAACCACAAAGAGATGTAACGTCATCCCTGTTAGGGTGGTTATTAGCAAAAGAGAAAAGAAAAATACAAGTGTTGGTGAGGATTTGGAGAAATTGGAAATGTTGTACACTGTTGGTGGAAGATCAGAATGGTCCAGTTGTGATGGAAAACAGTAAGGAGGTTCTACAAAACATTAAAAATAGAACTACAATATTTTTTCAGGCTTTTAAGTCAAATATTTTATTTTGAGATAATAATAAAGTCAATTGTAGTTGTATGCAATAATATAGAGCTCCCATGTACCCTTTACCCAGTTCCCCTCAATGGTAACAACTTGCAAAACTATACTATAATATCCCAACTAGTATATTGGAATTGACCTGGTCAAGAAATAGAATACGTTCATCGCCACAAGGATTCCTCATGTTGCTCTTTTATTTCCACATTTACTTCTCTCCAGCCTTTCACCCCTTTAAACACTGATGACCTCTATTCATCATTTCTATAACTTTGTCCTTTCAAGAATTATATAAATGGAGTAATAGAGTCTGTGGCCTTTGAGTTTGGCATTTTTCACTCAGCATAATGCATTAGAAATTGTTCCAGATTGTATATAACAGTAGTTCATTTCTTTTTATGGCTGAGTAGTATTCCATGGTATTGATACACCACTGTTTAACCATTCACCCACTGAAGGACATCTAAGTTGTTTCCAGTTTGGGGCATTACAAATAAAGCTACTTTAAACATTTATGTACAGGTTTTGTGTGAAGACAATTCTTAATTCCTATACGATAAATGTCCAGGAAGTGTAATTTCTGGGTTACATGGTACTTGCATATTTAGGTTTTTAAGAAACTGTCAAACTATTTTCCAGAGTGTCTGAAATATTTCATATTCTTACCAGCAGTGTCTCAGTAGTCCAGTTTCTCTACATCCCCACCAGTGTTTGTTGTCACTATTTTTTGTTTTAGCTATTCTGCTGTTTACATAGTGCCATTTCATTTTGGTTTTAATTTGCCTTTCTTGTTGAACTATGTTGAACATCTTTCCTATGCTTATTTGCCCTCTGTATGTTCTCTTTGTTGAAATGTCTGCACATGTCATTTGCCCATTTTCTAATGTTACTTTTTTCTTTTTTTACTATTGAGTTTTGAGTATTCTTTATGTATCCTAGGTCTTAGTCCTTTTTTAATATGTGGTATGCAAATATCTTCTCCCAGTCAGTAACTTGTGTTTTAAGCCTCTTAGCATCTCTCACAGAGCAAAAGTTTTTAATTTTGATGGTGTCCAATTTTTCACTTTCTTTTATACATTGTGTTTTCGGTGTCAAGTATAAGAATTCTTTCCCTCACACTTTGTACTTAGCACTTAGATCTTGAAGATTTGCTTGTATTATTTTTTCCTGGAAGTTTTAATTTTTATGTTTTCCATTTATGTTCATGCTACATTTTGAGTTAATTTTTGGATAAGGCTTGAGATTTACACAAAGACCTATTTTACCTTTTCGCAAGTAGAAATTCAATTTCAGACTTTGGAGAATGTGTGAGAAGATGGACGTAAGATTATAGTGCTTTCCTGGGGAACATGCCATCATGCAGAAGACACAGACCCTGACTTTTTGATTATGTAACTTAAGGTTCTGTGGTTAATGCAAAATTTGTATCAAATTTCTTGCTTTTCAGGCTTTTTGGGGATGAAATAATATGATATACAAAAGAGATTTGTCAGCTGCAGAGTCAGTGTAAATTTAAATTACTTTTATGATTGGGTGCAGCAGGTCACAAGAAGGAAAGCTGGAATAGGGGTGCGGACTATAGGCCACAGAGAGGTTACAGGTTATGTTGCATTCTTGTGTCTGTCTTTCCGTATTATAGGCATCTATTGTTCTCACCCACTACTGTCTGGCTCTGTATATCCAAAAACAAGATGATAGACTTTAATTTTTTTTTTTTGGAATTTTTTTTCTGCTTGATCTGGAAATTTCCTAGATAATCATATGCACCATCAAAAGAAAGCAGATCAATGGCTAAATGTTTGCGTACATTTCCCAGCACATGGAAAGAAGGGCCAAAATTTAATTCCTATTCCCTCGTGCCTGCAGTAGGCAAAATAATGCCCCTCTCCTAAAGATATCTATACCCTAATTCTTGAAACCTAGACTATATTACTTTATGTGGCTACGGGGCGGATTAGGGTTGCTAATCGCTGATCTTAAACTAAAGTGGTTAGCCTGGATTATTTAGTTGTTCCCAATGTAATCACATGCTTCCCTTAAAGTGAAAGAAGGGGCAGAATAGGAGGTTGGAATCAGAGAGAGATTTGAAGATGCTGTAGCACTGCGTGCATGAAGGGACCACAAGCTAAGGAATTCAAGCAGCCTTAAAAGCTAAAAAGGGCAAGGAAATGGATTCTCCCCTGGGGCTTCCAGAAGGACGTCACCTTGCCAACACCTTGATTTTAGCCCAGTGAGACCCATTTTGGACTTCATGCCTCCAGAACCATAAGTTAATAAATGTGTGTTGTTTTAAGTAACTAAGCTTGTGGTAATTTGTTATGACAACAATAGGAAACTAAATCAATTACTAAATTATTAAATAAGTAAATACAATTGATATATTTTTTATTCTCATGAACTCCAGAGCACTTTATCCATGTCTCTACCCCTTTTTTGTGTATGTGTGTGTGTATATGTATATATACATATACATATATATATATGTATATATATTTTTTTTATTGAAGTGCAGTCAGATTACAATGTTGTATCAATTTCTGGTGTACAGCATAATGCTTCAGTCATACATGGACATACATACATTTGTTTTCATATTCTTTTTCACTATAAGTTACTACAACATATTGAATATAGTTCCCTGTGCTATACAGAAGAAACTTGTTGTTTATATATTTTATATATATTAGTATCTATCTACCCTTTGTCTCTTTTGTTGAATGCCAGATCTCCAGCACCTGGCAGAGTGCATAGCACTTCGTAGCTGCTCAAAAATATGCTGATTGTGTGCATGGATACATGAATATCTTCCTCTTGTTTTAATTAAATTCAATATATATTTTATGTATGCATATATATTTTTATTTTTGAGGTAATATTGATATACAATATTATGTTAGTTTCAGGTGTGCACATTAGTGATTCAAACTTTATAGATTATACTCCATTTAAAGTTATAAAATATTGGCAATATTCCCTATGCTGTATAATATCCTTGTAGTTTACTTATTTTACACATAGTAGTTGTTACCTCTTAATCCTCTACCCTTATATTTCCCCCTATCTGTCTCCTCACTGGTAACCACTAGTTTGTTTTCTCTGTGAGTCTGTTTCTGTTTTGTTGTATTTGTTTGTTTTATTCTTGAGATTCCACGTCTAAGTGATAACATACAGTATTTGTTTTTCTCTGTCTGATTTATTTCACTAACCATGCTACCCTCCAGTTCCATCCATGTTGTTGCAAATGGCAAAATTTCATTATTATGGTTGAGTAGCATTCCTGTGTGTGTGTATATGTGTGTGTGTGTGTATATCATATCTTTATCCATTCATCTGCTCCTGGTGGTCACTTGGGTTTCTTCCATACAGTATTTGTTTTTCTCTGTCTGACTTACTTCACTAACCATGCTACCCTCCAGTTCCATCCATGTTGTTGCAAATGGCAAAATTTCATTATTATGGCTGAGTAGCATTCCTGTGTGTGTGTATCATATCTTTATCCATTCATCTGCTCCTGGTGGTCACTTGGGTTTCTTCCATATGTGGGCTATTGTAAATAATGCTGCTATAAACATTTTGTATCTTTTCAAATTAGTCTTTTCATTTTCTTGGGATACATACCCAGGAGTGGAATTGCTGGATCATATGGTAGTTCTATTTCTAGTTTTTTGTGGAACCTACTGTTTTCTATAGTGGTTGTACCAATTTACATTCCCACTAACAGTGTACAAGGGTTCCCTTTTCTCCACATCCTAGCCAATGTTTATTATTTATGGTCTTTTTTAATGAGAGCCATTCTGAATGGTGTGAGGTGATATTTCTTTGTGGTTTTGATTTACATTTCTCTGATAATTAGTGATGTTGAACATCTTTGCATATGTCTGTTGGCCATCTGTATGTCTTTGGCAAAATGTATATTCAGGTCCTCTGCCCATTTTTTAATTGAGTTGTTTGTTTTTTTGATATTGAGTTGTATGAAGTGTTTATGTAGTTTGGATATTAAGCCCTTATTGGTAATATCATTTGCAAATATTTTCTCCCATTCAGTAGGCTGTCTTTTCATGTTTTCAGTGGTTTCCTTTGCTGTACACAGGAAAACTTTTAAGTTTAATTAAGTCTCATTTGTTTATTTTTGCTTTTGTTTCCTTTGCCTCCCGAGACAGATCCCCCCCCCCCACCAAATCCTGGTATGATTTATGTCAAAAAGTAATCTGCTTATGTTTCCTTCTAGGAGTTTTATGATTTCCATTCTTACATTTAGGACTTTAATTCATTTTGAGTTAATTTCTATATATAGTTTGAGAAAAAATTCTGATTTTATTCTTTTACATGTAGTTGTCCAGTTCTCCCACCACTTACTAGAGAGACTGCCTTTTCTCCATTGTATATTCTTACCTCCTTTGTCATAGATTAATTGATCATAAGTGTATGGGTTTATTTCTGGGCTCTCTATTCTAGTCCATTGTTCTGTGTGTTCGCTTTTTTGCCAGTACCATACTTCTTTGTAGTACTTTGTAGTATAGTCTGTAGTCAGGGAGTGTGATTCCTCTATTCTTTCTCAAGATTGCTTTGGCTGCTTGGGGTCTTTTGTGTTTCCATATAAATTTTAGAATTATTTGTTCTAGTGCTGTGAAAAATGCCATTGGTATTTTTATAGGGATTACATTGAATCTGTAGATTGCCTTGGGTAGTGTGGTTGTTTTAACAAGATTAATTCTTCCAATCCATGAACACCATACGTCTTTCTATCTGTTTGTGTCATCTTCAGTTTCTTTCACTAGAGTCTTATGGTTTTCCAATAATTCAGTATATGTTTGTTAGATGTCTGTTGTGTACCAGCCATTGCAGTTTTTGAGCTGCTGGCATCAGAGTACTGAATAAGGCACAGAACATTCTACTAAGGGAAATGGACACAGATAATTCCATAATAGAGTGGTAAGAAAAATGACAAGAACTTTGAAAAAAAATGCACTGAGTACATAGAATAGGTGATTTTTTTTTTCTGTCCAGAAGAGAATTGTATAAAGCGTTGGAGTAGAAGTGGCATATAAGATGAATTCTGAAGGATAATTTTATGCCTTTCATGCAGTAGCAAGGGCTTCTAGGTAGAAGGAATAGCGTTTGCTATG
Organism: Camelus dromedarius; assembly: GCF_036321535.1. Taxonomy (NCBI): domain Eukaryota; kingdom Metazoa; phylum Chordata; class Mammalia; order Artiodactyla; family Camelidae; genus Camelus; species Camelus dromedarius. Next base: position 55,167,386 of record NC_087447.1, on the reverse strand, counting down.
TATGTCAAGGTCCTGAAGATCTCCATTAATAGTGACATATGTGGTGGTCATTTGTCACTGCAGAGAAAAAAAGACCTTGTTGAGAAAATGATATGCATTTGATTTCTGCTCCTTCCTCTTAGCAGACGATTAAGACAAAAGGAAACAAATGTTATTGAACAATTACTAAGTGCCATGCTTATTATACACTTTATCTCTTGAGTCTTCTCCATAATCTCATTATTCTCAGCAATTTACAGATACATCAGTTGAGGTATAAGGAGGTTAATTGAGTGTCTCAGATTCACACATTTTTAATGCTAGCTTTGCGCTGAAGTTCTAGGCAATGCCAAAATTCATGTTCTTTTCACCATGACGTAGTGCCTCTTGCTTTTCAAATAAATAAATTCTAACAATTATAAGGAGCAGTCTCCTTGTGCACATATAGTACTGTGGAACCTTCTTGAAGGACAGTTTGATTTTTGCAAAAATCAGGCCAAGTATTGTCTAAAGCAGCAAATGTCAGGGAGTGTTGCATATAAGCAGTGCTGTTGTAGCTTGCATGCAAGGGGAAGAAGGGGAGGATTTCAGTGATGGTAGGTCTCTAACTGGACATTGGGGAATGGACAGGATTTGGATATATGAAAAGAGGAAGCATAGCCCTCTGGGCGGGTCTGTTGGTTTAGGCCAATATGAAGTGGATCTTCCATTATCGAGGTTCCAGGTAGGGGCAATGATGCTTTACAGCTAGTCTTGACCTAAGCAAGTCATGGATGGAGAGATCATACGAAATATGTTGTGTGCTGAAACACATAGCGCTGGTCTTTACCTAGTTCTCAGAAGTTTTCAGATGGTAATTGTGAATATTACAAGTAGAGGAGATATTTTAAGTACAACAAATAACATTTCATACAATATCCAAAAGGATGAAGAAACTCAAAGATTTGCACTGCTGCTTTAAACAACCCTATACCTACAGAAAGGGCAAAAGGAAAGCTTTAGCAGAAAAACTGACAGGGAAAAAAAAAATCACTCAAAGGACAACACAATCAAGGTTGCTTCCTGTAGTCATTAGAGGTGGGTATAGAGAAAAGACTTTTACAGAGATAAGGAAATGGCATTAGTGTTTTCTAATATAGAGTCATCCAAGTCTATTTAGTTTTTATGGCCAGATAAAGTTTCTGACCTTACAGGAGACTTCAAAGACAGATAAGTGGGTAGATAAAACACCACAATGGAATTTAATTAAAGCTATAATGAACATTGGTTTTGTGTTATCTAGATAAATTTCCAGTCTTTTGAAATTTGTGTAACATTGGGAGATTTCACTGTAGTCAAGTTCATGCATTTGGCTGTGAGCTATTTGCTGATGGTGTGTCCAAGGAACAAAGGAAATGTTTAGAAGTGGAGGCCTTTATGTTCTTTGAGACCACAGTGGTGAAAAACAAGCTAGAGACAAAGTTTACAGAGTTATAAAGGCTAAAAGTCATAAGACAGGAGTATTTTTATAGTAGCTATAATTTATTGTTTATTATATGCGAAGAATATTATATTCATTAACTCATTTATCCTTCATAATAATCATATGAGGGAGGCAGAGACTATTGTTAACTCTATTTTTGAATGAAGAAACTGAGGTCTAGAGTAGTAATAAGCTTATCAAGGTCACACAAACAGTAAGTGGCAGCGCTGAGATTCTAATCGAAGTTTAGGTGATTTGGTAACTGAGCTCTTAACTACTCTATTATACTGGTCTCAAATTCTATGCTAGGTATTACCCCGTTCCATTTGGTATGTGGCAGTGGAGGAGAGGACAGAGGACTGGATGTAGAGTCATAAGACCTGTACTCAAATTCTAGTTTTGCTTCTTACCAGTCGTGCAACCATCAGCTGCACTGGGCTGCACGTCCACGATGGCTCAAACACTTGTCTGGTGGTTGATGCTGCCTCTTAGCTGGGAGCTCAAGTAGGGCTTATTCACATGCCTTTGACTTCAGAGATGGTAATGGGTTCCTGAAATATCCACTTCCTCTGTTCCGCTTGTTGAACTTCTATTTATTCCCTAAAACCTATGTCCTAAGCCTTCATTCCAGAACTATCGGGTTGATTTGGTCTCGCCATTCTTGCGCTCCTTGAATAAGCTGTTCAGCTCTGTCAAGAGCTCACATTCTCTTGATATCGTAGGTGCTGAATTAGAGGTCAACCTGCCCCAAACAGGCGGTAACCTCAAGTGTTGAAACCAAGATTTTGTGTGTTTTTTCTTTAGAAACTAGGCATTGTCTCCGTAGTAGGAATCTAACAGTGCTGATGAATGGGCGCTCTAATGTCAACCTTCCACTATAGTATTTTAAATGGTCAAGAGCTTATTTGTGTAGCAGTTACTCTGTTTATCCAAGTAAAATCACTTGGTCAGAGAGTGAGTCACAACACCACAAAATTACCTCATTAAAGCAGAATGGGGACTGTGTAAGTCTCTTTATGTTTTACCTTTTCCATTAAGGGACATATTGACAGTAATACTATTTATTTGCTTCATAAACCTATGAAGGCTTAAGAATTACTCCAGATTCACATGATTTTATCAGAGAGATACAGCAGTATGAATAAGATAAGGCAGCTCAGTAGAATTTGCTCTATCCAATATCAGATAGGAATTGTAAGAATCATTATATTCAACTAAATATTTTAGAGGCAATAGTGTTTTTCTTTACTCCCCCCAGATAATAATTATATACCTAATGATTGATTCACCATTAATTCATTCATTACAAAAACATTTATGGGACACTTATTTATATACTAAATCCTGTGGATACGGATTAAGATCGAATAATACTCGTTATTTTTGAAAACACACTCTGCTAGTGATTAATAACCAAATATGCAAATAAACAGTGGAAAAAATAGGAGCTGAATAAAGTAAGAGATAGCTAGTATAAATGAAATAAGTGACCCAGTGAGACATTAGTTCTGTTTGAATGTTTAAGGAGATGCTTCAGAGAGGATGGAATAATTGAGCTGTGTCTTGAAAAATGAGTAGCAAACTACGAGGAAGAATGAGCTTGGAGAGGGAAAAAGAACACCCCACACAGAGTGGGCAGCCAGGAGGGACGCTGAATCACAGACAGCCTGCTCTTGGCACTGCATCTTTAACTCGGAAGCCAGAGAAAGTTTGAAAGAAGGAGTGTGCCATGATCAGAAGGTGATTTACAGAGGCAGGTAGAGATATTTTATGGGGAAAATGATCACAGGGAGGAGAAACCAGAGGAAGGGGAACCAATTAGGAGTTTACGGAGATATTAGGCCAATGGGAATGGGGGATACGAATCCAGGCAGGAGCCATGGTCATGGTGACGTAAGCTTAGGTGAGAGATACAGCAAAGTGCAATCTGTGGGATTTGATAGCAGATCGTAGAGTGACACGAGAGGGAGCAGGAGAAATAGCACACTGTGTGTTAAGCTGTGAATCTTGGTGACGGGAAACAGTAATATTATTAGCATAGATTCAACAGAAAGAATGGGAAGAAAGTAAAGTTCTCTTTTAGAAACTGCATTTGGAATACACATCAGTAGCCATGATTCTGTTGCTGCCAGAGAGGTTCCACAGCTTCACTGAGAGGCCAACGCTTCCTACCTCCTGCATCCAAGCAGGCAACATCTTTGGAAACTGGTCCGTGAGTTTTAGATAAACCCAGATGTTATGCCAGTTGGAGCATATTGTGATAGGAATTCACATTTTATCTTTAATTGACACACAATGGCAGCAAAAACATAATTTGCCTTCTGGTAGTGAAGCCAAGCCAGTACTGATTCGGAGACAACGGTTTGGGATCTCTATCTGGACAGACAGTCTTTGCTCATACAAATGAGCACAAATACAGTAGGGAATCTTGGGCGACTAATAATGCCTCCTTTCAGATTCTGAGCAGAGTTTGTTTGCTTGTTCGCTGTTTGCTGCTTCTCTGATTTGGGCATGTTACATGGCATCACCACCCCCATTCCAGCTGCAGGAGAATCAAAGCACGGTTAATCAAGAAGAAAGTTTACATTCAAATTTACAAAATCAATCCAAACCGAAAGACAAACAAACAAAAACACTGCTATACATATACCAGGATTTGAAGAAAATGCTTTTCTTCCTGAGCTGGGGTGAACTGGCATTGTCCCCCCTTGTATTACTCTGTTAAAACAACAACAACAACAACAACAACAACAAAAACAACAACAACAACAGACATAACCTTACTCTTATATTTCCTAGTATTATAGTAATTTAATAAATGTCTTATTTGTTGAGATTGATAATAGCCACTATAACTAAAATGTATATAAAGCTACCTTTGTGCCTCGTTAGGAAATGGCTGCTGACTTTCCCAGACTTTCCCATCTGTAATAACGGATAACTTCCCCTGCAGATCCAGCTTATCTTGCTCTGAAACTGGTCCTGATCAGTGTGAAAGTAGCTTTTTTTGTTGCTCAGTAGCCTTAGGCCTTTCTTATGATAGAATATGCAGTTACAATATTGCCCAAATTTTTGGTAGGCATGTTTTGAGGCTCAAGATTAGAGTGACAAGGAAAGTTGGTTTTCCTGAACCACCTATGAGTCCCCCTCCCACCACCCCCTGCCCCATGCAAATTACCTTCTGCCTTAGCTTCTCTTTGCCCATCCTCTAGAATGTCTCCTGTCATGATTGTCCCTTGACTCTGCACTGCTGCTAAGGGCAGTGCCCTGATCTAATTACTACCTGGCCAGGTCTGCTGAGCATCACTCCCTGATTCCCAAGAAACAAGAGCAGCCATACAGGGTCCCTCCCTGACAAGCCACAGAGTTGAGGTTATCTGCCTTCCTTATGAGAGATCCATGGACCCTGCTCTCATATCACTTTCCCTTTCTACCCAGTCTGTGGTATGAACGTCCACTACCCTATAAAAAAGACACTGTTAAACATTTTGCTTTCATAATCCGTTCTAATTTTCTTTCTGTAATCACTTAAGTTATGCAAAGAACATTGTTCTTTGGAGTCAGAAATACCTTAATTAAAATCTTAGAATATTATTACGTATTTTATTGTATCTATCCTTGGAAGGATTTGTTTTGTCTTGTTTGAGTAGCAACTTCCTCATCTGTTAAGTGGGAAAATCGTATTTTTAGACTAGACTAGCAGGCAAATCATTTTCTCTGAATGACTATATCCTTTACTGAATAAGGTAATTAGTTTGTGGGTTGTTTGGTACCATGTAGGTCCAGTCTTCATTCCCAGGTGTTTATGTATCTCTTCTCCAACCTAAAGTAAAAATTCTAGAAACTCAGAATTGGAAAGACCTTTAAATAGTATTGCAACTCAAAACCAATTCCATGTATAAATCCTGCAGCATCTCTACCAGGTGTCCGTCTGTCACCATGGAAACACTCCCATCATCAGGAAATTCACTGCTTACAATTTAGAAAGGTTTTTTTCATATTCAGTCAAAATCTACCTCCATGACTATAAATTTTTTCTTTTATTTATATTGTTTTTATTAGTTTATTTAAAACTCTACTTTCCACCTAGTTTTTCATTTCTTTTTCTTCATTATGTGTGCATTATGCAAACCTAGCCTAGAAATAGAGCTCCCCACAGAAATCACTCCTGATTGCCTGTTGAGTTTACTATTTGTTTTTGTTTGTTTTTTTTTACTTTATTAACTATGTGAACCATTCTCGGGGGAGTGGAAAAAAAATCACCAAAAATATGTTTTAAATATTCAATATACAAAGCCATCTGCTATACCCAGAAGAGACAGGATTGATGGACAGGACATGGGGAATTACTCTTTCATAAATGAATCCCAAAAGATTAGACTTTCAATGAGCAAACCACCTTTTCTGCTGGCTCCTGATGGGACCTGGCAAGTTTGTTTTGCCAGGACTGTGAGAGCTGAGGGATTTGTTAGGTAGTTATTGAACTTGTCAATCAAAGTCTAATACAAATGGATGACCTTATCGAGAAGCAAAAGGAAAAGGGATAAAATTAATAGAATCTTAAATCTCTAGACTATTACAATAAGTAGCGGTTGTTGGGATCCACGTTTAATTTATATATACATAGGTAAGCTTTAAAAACAAGTCTTGGTCTCTGGTCTCGAGTACCTTCCTTGGCAGGGAGCTAATCTCGCCTACGTAGGTTGATTTCACTGATGATTAACTCTGCTTATACTAAAGTTCATCTTTTGTTAAAATATCATATGGCTCTCTCTGCTTTCTATTTTTTAGACTTATTTCTTTCTACTAAATCATTCGTTTATGCATTATGTGTCTTTTTTCTTTGAACAAAGTGCTTGTTGAGTTCCTATTCTGTTCAAAGCCCTAAGGATGCAATGATAAATAACACAGTACTGGTTTATGCTGAGATAGGACTTGGAATATGTGATTCAATAGTGAAATCAATAGCGACTGGAAAGTCACATAATAGGTGTAAAGTTTCAAATTGTAATAGGTGCTATTAAGTAAAACTACAGGGGGCTTATGAGGTCATACAACAGACCAAACTGACCAATTCTGATGGCAGGAGTAGTCACAGAGGCAGTGGTGGTGGACAGGAAACTTCCTGAAATGATATTTAAATTAAGATGTCAAGAATGAGTTGTCTTTAATGAAGTAAGAGTTAGGAGTAGGAATAATGAAGCGCTCTTCTAGACAGGGACTGATCTATGGGAAGAGTGTGAACTGGGCAAGAGGAGGCCAAGGTCAGGCTCAGATAATCACTCTTCCCCACGACAGTGCGCTGCTATGCTCTTCGGTCTTCTCGGTCTACATGTCTTTGGGTCCTTGAGCCATTTCTCCCATGACGTGAGTTCCAGAATTCTCACCCCTCTTTGTGTTCCCCTTTGGCCATACTCCAGCTTGTCTTTGTCTCCTTTACATGTATTCCTAACAACATAGCAGCATAGAAGTCCTGTAGGTGTGTCAGGAGGAAAACCAATGCCTCTGAATCCCAAACTGAGGATGGAGGAAGTTACAGCTGAAATTGTACAAAAAAAAAAAACCAGCTTAGCCCAGATTGACTGGAGTAACCCCAGAAACCGTGCTGGGCTGGTGAGACAGGTGCTATCCCCTAAGCTTCTCTGCTTCCCCTCCTCATATCAGTAATGTGTTAAAAGCTGAAAGAGGAGAAAAACTGATAGATTTGGAATCAGTCTTCAAATGACTTTGGCCAACATAAATAGCATTTTGATGTAGGACAAAAGAGACAGAACAAAAGAGGTCTTTTATCTGTTTCTACAAGCTCCACATTATAACAATCTCTTTTTTTTTTTTTTTTTTTTGGTATTTCATCTCTTTTCTCTCAACCTGAAGTTCCCTGGGGCCTATTTCTCTTCATAAATAGTTTTCACCGTAGACTGGAAAATATCACCATTGGCGATGGATTCCCCCAGGTGGACAGTGCCAAGCAACTCCCAAAGAGCCCCAGAGGCTTCAGTCTAAAGGATAAAAGGCAATATCTGAAGGGGAGAGAGTTGATCCTCTAAATAAATTTGACTGGCATTAAGTATTTAACGTGATGGTTGGCTCCATGAGGGAGTTCCATTAAATGCATAATGGCATCATATCCATTCAGGCTTTACTCTAAGTCTGACAAGCCCCAACCAGGCTGCATGGCATTAAATTGTAAGTGACAAGTTCTGATAGACCTGTCAGCTTCTGATGGTCTACTTCAAAGCAAACAGAAAAGGCTGCAGATTCTTTTATTAATAAAGTAATGTTCAGCTGGAGAAGAGAGGGTCGGCAGTAAGATATAGTCAAAGGCATAGGGCTTTGGAATCAAACAGACCTGGGTTTGAATTAGTGGGCCTGTTACTTATTAGTGTGTATTTTTTGAGCAAATTCCTTCACCTCTCTGAGTCTGTTCACTAATGAGTAAAATGCCTTGGGTGAGGTCCCCCAGGGAAAAAAAAACCCTCTGGGATAGAGATATACACTCAGCTCATTTGTTAGGCAGTATTTTGGGGGAAAGTAGCTACAGTAAAGTAAGAGAAGGAGGATTGGGCTAAGAGCGAGCTTAGATATTCTTCTTCTCTTCCTTTAACTGTTTGCAGCAGTGATAGCCACTGATAGGAATTTATAGTTCAGTATTTTTGTTCATCTGAAAAGCAATTATTAAACACTGCCATAAACACATAGAAACGTCCTGGAAACAGAATCTACGATGGAACTTTGAGTGCAAGTGGCTTATTGACCAATGGTCTTAGGTGTACCACTTATAAAGGAGTAAGGGACGCAAGATTGGTCAGAGCAAAGGTTGATCTGCAGTGTAGTTGCGACGGAGGTCTCAGCTGATCCCATGGAATGCTGTTACACAGAGATGGCGTTTCAAAGATGTCTCGCATTGGAGCAAGGGATCTGGGTCTTTGTTTAACTGCATCAGCAGGTCACTGGATGCGAACTGCCTTTGAGGGTATGACTTTGGGGAAGGCAGCTCCTTCGGGACAAGTGCAGTTTCTAGGGAGAGTCTCAGCTGTGAGCTGTAAGCAGACAACGTGTTTGACAGCCAAGGGGAGAATGCCTTGGTTCTGAATAGCCTATGCCTTGCACTTCTTGGATTCACTTGCTTTCTCTAACGAGTTCATGCCATCTAGAAACAGCTGTTCCTAGATTCGGTTTGGTCACTCCCTGGGTTACCCATAGTCCTTCCTAGAGGAAGGTTGATGGGATGAAATATAGCCCCTGCTGCTGTGGTTACACTCCAGCTACAGCTGATATTCATAATTTCCCCCCATTACTATCGCTGTAGATTTCCCTGCCCCTCAATGAAGCATGTCTGCTGGAGGTATCTCCCAGACCATCATCCCTGAGGGATTTTGAGCTCCTTCTTATCAAGTCTTACTCAGGTCATGCTTTCTTAACTTATTGATATGCTATCAGAATTGGGCAGAAGAGTACCAAGAGGAATTCCACTTGATCGCATGGGTGTCCAATGCATTATTTTCTCCTGCATTGTTTAACAGCAGACTTACCTCCTTCTGAATATCATTGTTAACTACCCCTTCTAGGATGGTAATTTCTCTTTAACTCCTGGTATCTTGGCACAAAGTCCAAAGTGACAGTGTCATAGCTATAGATAAAGTTTAATGAGATACATTTTCCTCTTGGAACTAGTACCTATGGATCCACAGAAACTAGAAATGCAGGAATGGTCAGTATACATTTACTAATAGATGATTGGGAATGACCACTTATGATCCTATCCTTTGGTTCCTAGATCTATATTCTACCTATTAGGGTTATAGCGCTGTAAAATAAGTATTAGTTTAGGGTACATTCTGCATCCTAAAGAATAGAGTCCTATTATTTTAAAGCTGTAACCTCAAGCATGCCTTTATAAGTCTGTCATTTTGTTTGGTCAGACGGTCAGCTTCAGGGTGTATGGCATATGATAGAACCAGTGGATCCCCCAGAACTCAGTGGAGCCCACTGCCATGCCTTGCCTGATGTAAAATGGATCCCCTTAGTCTGATGTTATGTTATACAAAATCCTGTTTCTGGTAGATCACTACATACTACATGTGAGCCTTGATAGAAGTATTGGTTGAGACACTCTAGGCAAGAAAGATAAACTTATACCCCTAACATGTTTTGATTCCAGTTTTAGTAAATTTCTGCTTAGTCCAGTTTAGAAGGAGCCCAGTAATAATCAATTCATGACTAAGTGTCTGGTTGGTCTCCTTGAGGAATATAGCCATATTGGGGATACAGCATTAGTGTTGGCTGGTGGCAGTTTGGATATTTGACAGTTATTTGCAAGATCAGCCTGAGTGAGGGTCATGTTCTTGGATCTATGCCTTGTTTTTATCCCTGATACTATGCTTACCCTAATCCTGACTCTCATCAGTCCATAGAGACTGGCTAATGTCAACTGGCCATAGTTACTCTGTCACCTTGAATAAGGCATAAAGAAAAGTCATTGAATTTGATGATGGATAAATAGAAAGTATTCACTCTGAAGAATAAAGAAAAAATGGGAAAAATATGAATTAAATTATATCAAAAATCATGACATAAAGAAAACTCAGGGTGTAAATGTCTTCACTGGGCAATTCTGTCTAACAGGAATTAAAAACAGCAGAATTACAAATATTATTTCAGAAATATAGGAAGGAAGCTACTCAACTTGTTTTTTAAGGCCATTGTAACCATGATATCAAAACATGAAAAATACATTAAAAGAAAAAGTGTTTTTATAGAAAAATACTTCTTATGCAAAGACCCATAGTAGAATATTAACAGCTTGCATTCAATATCCTATAATAACTCAAGGGAATTTATCTTGGGAATTCAAGTCTGATTTATCATTTGGAAATTAGTCAATATAACATACTGTATTAACCAAAAAAGGGCAGAAAAAATATGATCATTTCAATAGATGCAGAAAAGGTGTTTAACAAAATTCAATGCCTATCATGATGAAAACTCTGTGTAATCTAGGAGTACCAGAAAAGTTTCTCAGTCTGGTAAGGGACTTTAGTAAACAAAACAAAGATTATTCTTTATACTTAACATTGAAATGTTGAACACTTTCTCCCAGAGATCTTTTCAAAGTAAGAATGTCTGCTTTCACCATTCCTATTCAGCATTGTACTGGAGGCCTAACCATTTCAACAAGGCAAGATAAAAAGGCATAAATATTAACAAGGAACAAGGAAAGCTGTCTCCAGTCACAGGTGACATAATTTTTATGTAGAAAATCCTAAAGAAACACAAAACACCTACAAGTGCTAAGAAGTAAGTTTAGCAAGTTTTCAAGATACAAGATTATTATCAGAAGTGTATCTCAGTACTTGTAACAATAGCTTGGAAAATAAAAATTTAAAAATCAATTTAATGTATCATTTAATGGAAAGAAATTGACTGACATTTATATGGTTAATTGATTTTAAATGAACGGTTCAAAGCAGTTTGGTGGGGGAAAATATCACCAATTGTTACAGTACCAACTAGACAGCCTAGTTGTTATCTAGATAACTAGATAAGGAAAAAGATATGAACCTCAAACCCTATCTCACATGAAATAAAAATTTATTCAAGGTCAAAACAAAAAAAGTTAAAACTATAAAAATTCACGAAGAAAACATAACTCCTATAATTCAATACCGAAAATACAATCAATCAAGTTACCAAAAAAAAAAAAAAGATTAAAGACTTCACATTTCACAAAGGATCTCATTTTAAAAAGTGCTCCGTATCTTTAGTCATCCAGGAAACGTGAATTAAAATCACAAAGAAATATCTCTACATACCCATTATACTGATTAAAGTTAAAAGGACTTACAATACCAAAAGTTGAAGAACAAGGAAAACTTTCCTCCCTGTTGCTAGGTGTGTAAAATTGTATAGCCACTTGGGATAAACGTTTGGGAAATTTTTAAAAATAAAGTTAAGCATAAACTTTCTCTTTGTGCCAGCAATTCTGTTCCTAGGTGTTAATCAAGAGAAAGGAAAAAAACAAGTGCAAAGGACTTTTGTGAGAATGTTCATAGCAATGTTATTAATAATAACCCCAATGTGGAAACACGTCCATCAACAGGAAAACTGAAAAATTCCTTGTAGTATCTTCACATCATGCAATAGTACTTAGCAATTTAAAAGGAAAAAAAAATCACACAACAGATTCTCATAGGCATTACACTGAGGAGATCACATCACACACAAAAGAGAACATACCCTCTATTATTTACATTGCACAAGCAGAACCAAGATAGAGTGGAAGAAAAATTAGAAAAGTTGTTGTGTCAGCCATAGTAATGAACTTTTTTTCTTGCTGCATCGCTTTTATTTGTACAGAATTGACAAGAAGAAGGCTGTAGGAGGTAAGCACTGGCCATGTGCTGAAGCCATGAAAAATTGGTACCTGCATTACCTGATGCCTGCATGGCATTTCTGTTTACACAGTGTCTTTAGTTAACAGCAAAACTACTAATAAATTCCCACTTGTTTCAATTACAGGTGGTTGGAACGATGAATTTTCCCTTTAGAGCCATGTAGTTTGTAGGTATGGTCAGATTTTAAGAATTAGACAGAATAGAGAAACTTGAATGTGCAATATGTACTCTTTAAATTTGATTATTTTCACTAAGTCACACTGTCACCTAGATAGGATGGGCATATTTGATTATATTTTTCTCATTTCTGAAATCATGCTCAGATAAGTTAAGCAAATTAAATTGTGCATTGTGAACAGAGGAGGAACTCTTTCACTTAGCAGAGTATTGCTTAGTGTGGAATAGGAGTAAGGAAAGAAAGCAACTATCATTTGTTAGTCCTACTATGTGCTAGGTTCTCATGTATGTTCTCAAATTGTCCCATCCAATTCCCATAACCACCTTGTGAAATAAGAAAAAAACATTTAATTTAATGTAGACACAAGAGCCTTTGAACTTTTTACTATAACCTCAAGAATGTTTTATTCAAACTCGGTTCTATCCATATCTAAAATCTTATCCCTTTTTCTCACCACTGCACTTCCTCCATATTTTATTTTGTGCAGATAGTGTTTATAAACTGTGATGTTTCTTTTTCTTTTCATTATTAGAAAACATGGTACCATAGCACAGATGCAGTGCTTAGCTGGTCATATTTGCAAAAAGGCCTGATCTCATAAATTGGTTGAGTGGGCATGAATTACAAGACACATAGATGATGTTATTTCCCTTGGTTACTCTGCTGTGGTTTAGGAATACATTTTTATTTTGATGAACTGTGATCTCTCCCTCTCTCTGTCTGTTTCTTTCTCTCCTGGTATTTTGCTCCAGTCTATTTATTGAACTTTTTTTTTTTTTTTTGAGTGCCTACTCTGTAACAGGAATTGTTCTAGGCACTGGGACTTCAGTGATAAAGAAAACAGACAGGGCTGATATTCTCCCATAGCTTGCATTCTATTGAGGAGATATGGAAAATAAGTAAATTTTAAAAAATACAGTTTTAACTTTTGATAAATTTTAAAAGAAAAATGAATAGATGATAACATAGTGGAGAACTGGCCAGTGAAAAAGCTTCCTTTGACTGGATGAACAGTCCTTTCTGAGAAATAAAACTTGCATTGAAACTTGAATACCAAGTGGGATTAGTGAAGCAGAGATCAGGGGAAGAACACTCCAGACTCTAGGAATAGCAAGTGTAAATGTCCTGTGGTAGGAGTGAATGTGTTGAGGGATCCTTTGAAGGCCAGTGTGACTAGAGTCCATTGAGGGGGTGCGGAGTTGATAGGAGGTGAGATTAGGAATGTAGGAAACATACAAATCATTGCTTGGAGGCACTGGAGTGTTTTAAGCACGTGGTTAACATCATCTGATTTACTTATTTGAGAACATTCCTCTAGCTATTGAAAAGCATAAGTAAGGAGGAAAGTGTGAAGATTATTGACGTAGTCTAAGTAGAAGATAATAATGGCTTTAGCTAATGTGGTAGAAATCCAAAACAGGGAGAGTCCAACACTTTTTAGAAGTAGAACTGACAGCACTTGCTGATAATTGGAACAAAGAGAGCTGTATTTTTTAAATCATGGACCACAATTCTTTAATATCACTTAATTTAACAAATAGTGTCTGAAGGTCTAGTCTGTACTAGATGTTTCCAGCTTGAGCTGGCATTCTAGGAGAGAAAATGAGACACTTCCTTCCCTAACGCAGATAATTGGACTTCATCTCAGACTTACTGATTTCACCTCAGAGTTACTGAATTTCAGGAGTGAGCCTAGGAATCTGAATGTCAGGTAGTTTGAGAATCACTAGTGTGCTAAATAAACGTACACCTGTTTCCCTACGTAGAAGTGGAGAGGAAAAGTAGAAAGGGCAGCCCCCAACAAGATTGTCCTCCCAAGAGTGAGACAAGCCTAAAGGAGAGACTCATTAGATTGAAGACTGCATACTTAGACTGCGACTAAATACTTGTGGAGACAGTACTTAGGTTGAGGGCCAGGTACTGAGTGGAACAAAAAGAGCTCTGTGCAAAGTAATTTGAGGATGGGTTACGCATATGGAGAGGCAGATACTGGGGGAAAGAATCCAGATTGCACTTGAAAAGAAAATTGTGTCATGTCTACAGAGCAAGAAAAATAAACAGAAGAGGGGGAATGTTAGGAATAACTGAGAAAATTGTAGACTGAAATTCTGTGTGGGTTGTGTAATTAAGGAAATAGTACAGTAATTGCGAATATGTGTGTTACTGTTATTATTGGTGGCCAAAATTTGCTAAGCATGAAGTTATGATGGTTTAAGTAATAATATCAAACTGGATGGCCTGTTACTATTTTTATAACTTGGGCAAAGTTGGTTGTAAGACATAATGGGAAGAGTGCTGATTCAGAAAAAGGATTTTCAGGGTTTAGAAAAAATGGTTAGGTCTCAGTACCTTGTGCAATTCCAAAATAAATAGTACTTTTGAAAGGAAACAAATTATTTATTGGATTGTTGGATTGCTGCAGGGTGGCTGATTAGAGCTAGGACAGTGACAGAGCCCTAGCCAAAAAAACCCCCCAAAACAAAAAACAGAACATCAAAATTGAGAGGCGGAGTTTCTATTTCTCCACCAAAAACTATTAGGACTAATAAAAAATTTCATTAAAGTTAGAGGATATAAGATCAACATAGCAAAATTAGTTATGTTGTTATGCATTAACAATGAACTATTTGAAAAAGAAAGTAAGAAAATAATCCCATTTACAATAGGATTAAAATCAGTGAAATAATTAGGAAGAAATTTAACTAAGGAGTTAAAAGATGTGTACACTGAAAACCATCAAGTATTGATGAAAGAAATTGAAAAAATGGAAAGCTCTCCCTTATTCATGGATGGAAAGAATTAATATTGTGAAAATATCTGTGCTACTGAAAGTGATCTACAGATTCATTGCAATCCATATCAAAATTCCAATGATACTTTTCACAGAAATAGAAAAACAATGCTAAAATTCACGTAGAATTTTGGCAAAAGCCCCTGAATAGCCAAAGCAATTTTGAGCAAGAACAAAGCGGGAGACATTACACTGTCTGATTTAAAAATATACCACAAAGCTATTCTAGTGAAAACATTATGGTTGTGGCATAAAAACAGACATATAGACCAATGAAACAGAATAGAAAGCCCAGAAATAAATTCACACATATATAGGCAACTCATCCTTGGCAAAATTTCTAAGAATACACAATGGGAGAGGCTATTCTCTTCAACAAATGATGCTGGGAAAGCTGGATATGAAATGCAGAAAAATGAAGTTGGAACTTAGTATCATACCATATACAAATATCTACTCAAAATGGAATCATGACTTAAATGTAAGACCTGAGTCTGTAAAACTTGTAGAAATAAACATAGGGCAAAAGCTTCTTGACATTGGTCTGGACAATTACTTTTTTGGATATGACCCCCAAAACAGGTAACAACATTTAAAAAAAAATAGGCAAATGCAATTACATTATATTAAAAAGCTTTTGCACAGCAAAGGAAACAATCAACAGAGTGAGGAGATAACCTGTGGAATGGCAGGAAATATTTGAAAGCCATATATTTGATAATGGGTTAATACCCAAAGTATATAAGGGGCTTTTAATAAAAAGAAAGCAAATAACCTGATTTTCAAAATTGGCAAATGAAAAAAAAGATATTTCTCCAAAGAAGACATGTAAGTGGTCAACAGATAGGTGAGAAGCTCTCAACATCAATAATCATCAGGGAAATGCAGATCAAATCTACATTGAGATATCATCTCAGACCTGTTACAATGGCTATTATCAAAAATACAAAAGATAAATGCTGGAGAGGATATGGAGAAAAGGGAACACTTGCACACTGTTGGTGGGAATATAAGCTATGTGAGGTGATGGATATGTTAATTAGCTTGATTGTGGCAATCATTTCATAATGTGTGTATCAAAACATCATCCTATACACTCTAAATATATGCAATTTTAATTTCTGAATTATACCTCAATAAATCTGAAAAAAGAGAAAGCTATAAGCCAAGCCTATCAGGCTTTGGGGGCAAAATATAAGAAAATAACTTTACAATCTGTGGGTAGTTAAAGATTTCTTAAAGGAGTTCAATAACCATCAAGGAAAAAATTTATAAACTGGACTTCATCAAAATTAAAAATTTATGTTCATGAAATACACCATTAAAAAATGAATGGACAAGCCACAAACTAGAATAACATATTTGTAAATAATAAATCTCGCAAAGATTTTGCATACAGAATATATAAAGAATTCCTTTAACTCAGTAATCAAACGATAAATAACCCAACTGAAAAATGAGCATGTAACTTAAACAGACATAAACTATGACAGAAGGTAAATGAATGGCTAATAATCCTTTAGAAAGTCTCATAATTTGTCATTAGGGCAATGCGAATTAAAGCCACACTATAATGCCATTTCATACACACTTGAGTGGCTAAAATTGAAAAAAAAAATCCCAAACAAAACTAAATACCCACTAATACTAAATGTAGTTGAGGCTGTGGAGCAATTGGGACTTTCAAAAATTGCTTTTGGGAGTGTAAAATCGTGCAATGACTTTGGAAAGAGTTTGGGCTTTTTTTTTTTTGTTTCAATGAAGCTAAATATACAGAATGCTACTAAGATTCTCAGCATCAGATGTACACTTCCTGTGAAATTCTTTCCTTTTGAGTGTGCTAAGGATACGTGAACATGCTGGAATAATCACTCCTTTGATAATCACTCCTCTGATTAGTTTACATTATATACGAATCTGACCTAGGTGGCTAGAATGAAATTCTTCTGCTGGCTTTGAAAACTTTAGCTGCCATGTTGTGAGTCAGCCACATGGCTAGGACTGGTGGGCATTCTCTAGGAGCAAGAATAATTTCTGGCCAACACCAGTAAGAAAATGGGAACTTTAGTCTCACAACTGCAAGGAACTGAATTCTGCCAACAATCTGAACGAGCTTGAAAGAGGACTCCTAACCTTCAGATGTAAACACAACCTCAGCTGACATCTTGATTTCAGTCCTGTAAGCAGAGAATTCAGCCATGCTGTGCGGACTTCAGACTTGCAGAAACCGCGAGATAATAAATGGGTATTGCGTTAAGATGCAGTATTTGTAGTAATTTGTTATACAACAGTAGAAAACTAATGCATACTTGTTATTTATCATCTCTCTTTTAGGGCACTTTATTCAGTAGTTTTCACTTACAGGTCCTTTGAGCTCTTTTATTTCACCTTTCTCTCTGTGACAGTGTGATATTCAAAACCCTGTTTGCTGTATCTGTAGAGGAGGAGGAAGTGAAGTGCCTCAACATATGATCAATCCCTGTCTCCAAAAAGTCAAAATTCCAGGTTTAAGAATCATAATGTTCATGTCCCAAGGCACCACATACCTTATATACATGTCTAATTTGATTCATGTCCCTGGCGATACTTTGTAACTAATTCCTCTCGGTTTTCACCTCCACCAAAGAGATGTTGTTTTAGATCATGTTTTTCTCTTTTATTAGCTCATATTTCTTCCTAACATTGAAGCTCATTTACTTATTACTAGTGTAGAAAATCTAATTCCTCAGATCTCTCCCTTTTATTTCTCTGTTCTTAGTGGTGCATTAAAAAAAGTCTAGGGCAAATTTAGAAATGTTTCAAAGACTTGAATTCATAAAAATGACCAAGCATTTTATTCATGAAAATTGGAATAGGGACAAATTGATTTTAAATGGGAATCCAAAATGTCTTCCTCAAATATACAGATTAAATTAATATGCTTTTAACTTACTCTTCTTAGTTATTCAGCTTCCATTTCTCTATCTAGGGCTCAGTGGATGGCTGAATACCAATTTCCAACAGGAACAAAAGGTCATCAATGAAAACTTTGAGAAAAGAGCTATTATCACTGCTTCCCCATCTGCAGTCGGGATTTATGCTCAGCCCATCATTAAACAATACTTTCTGTTAAGCTGGACTTCAGACAGGTTAATGTGATTCTGTTCATATGCCATTCTATTTGGAACAGGATTTTGGCTATGGATTTTTGAGATGCTGCATGATTCAATGATGGCTTTGTGAAAAGAGTGCTAGAGTAGAAGCCAGGGGTCTGCACTCTTGCTATGACCTTCTCATTTTTTCCCATACATTTTTCCTCCTTTTGGTAGCATAGGTCACAGTTGTAATTGTTTATGTTGATATGTTAAATTTCTAATAAAACAGGCTTCCACGAGGTCATGGATACAACTGTCTTGCTCCCAAGTGTATTTCTAACACATAGCATATTGCTAGTCACACCTTCTCCCAGTTATTCAAGTAAAGGTAATTTTATGAGGGGATTTTACAGAAGTTATTAGGTTCCCAAATCAGTTGACTTTTTAAAAATAGAGACTTGATTCATGTGGCCCTTACCTAATCTCACGAGCCTTTTAAAAGCAGAGTTTTCTCTGCCTGGTTGCAGCAGTGGAAGTCCGACAAATGTGCACCAGCTTTACTGGAAGAAACCACGTGTTCATATTGCAGACAGCCTGTGGGGACCCTATGACGGGAAACTGGTCAGCCTCTAAAAGCTGAGAGTGGTCCAGTCAACTGCTAGGAGGAAAATAGGAACCATAATCCTATAGCTACAAGGAAATGAGTTCTGCCAACAACCAGTAAGCCTAAGAGGATGACTCCATGCTCTTGTGAGAACTGCAGTACTGGTCAGTACCTTGCTGTTGCTCCACTGAGTCCATGAACAGAGATCTGGTCATCCTATGCCTAGAGTTCTGGTATACAGAAATGTGAAATAATAAATGGATATTGTTTTTAGCTACTGCACGTGTAGTAATTTGTCATGTAACAATAGAAGAGCAATAAATAGGGAATGCCTTCAATTTGCTGGAAATTGTCCTGGGAGTATAAGCACTGATGGTTTTATGCCATTTTAGAAAAATGGACAATAAAATGGTGCCAATGATAAAAGACTATCAGATAATGGAAAAACACCAGATTGGGTGTTCTGTTCTTTAAAGGAAGAAGTGTTACATTTTGTGGGATCCTTCAAAAAGGCTTGAACCTCTTATAGCCTTCCTGGAAGGTTATTTTAAAAGTGCCTGCTTTTGGAGGGTGGGTATACGCTTAGTGTGTGAGAGGTCCTGGGTTCAATGCCCAGTACCTCCGTTAAGAAAAAAAAGTACATGCTTTCTCTTTATATCTCTAACGTTTGTCAGTTATTCTCGCGGGTCATTTGAGTGAGTGTAAATAGGCATACTGCCATTCTCAGAGGATTGTTTTGAGGATCAGCTGAATAAATGCCCTCACAATGAATTATTACAAATGAAAAAGCTAAAGATTTGAAAGGTTGTTGCATGGCCCTTGTTCTTTCTATAATCTTTTGTGTTTGAGGGCACTCTGACAGAAGTGCCTTAAAACACATGATCGTTTTGGGCAAAGATTAAATGAGTTCTGATTATAAGGACATATATGAAAATTTATGAGAACGTGTATTATTTTCCTCTTTAAAAAGAGTCATCTATCATGTGATACACTTATTTCAACAGTTTGTCATTTCACACATGTTAAAAAGATTCCAGCCCAGATTTTAAAAAATAACTTAAAAACAATGTTGGCAATTTGAGAGTAAAATTAACACTTATAAAAGACAGGTTCTGAAGAGTAAAATGAGGAATAGCAGTTACGATCACAATACAGTCTTCTGCACCATTTATGCCATAAATAGAAAAACTGTTCATCTTGAGCTTTGATTCTGCTCAATACCTTTGTTCCTGCCATTTCTTCTCCTAAAATGTCCTTGAACATCTTCATCTACTGAAATTTTTCTCATTCTTCAAGGTTTACTTATTTCTATTTCCTCCCAAGGAGAATGACTTTCTTCCTCTTCTTCACTCCTACTTCCATTCTGCTTTGATATATTTAGCCCTGGATCTGTTTCCCTCCATTATATTTTGAGTCCCAAAAAGGCAGGATTTCATCTTATTTGCGTCTTTATGTAGGGCTATCTTGGATGGTATTAGGCATATATTAGGTGCTCAATAATTTCACGAAATAAATATGAGTGATAAAGATAAAACTACTTTGAAATATCCATTCTAAATTAACAAAACAATAATAGTCATCTTCAGATTTTATTAAAAATGAGAATATGACATTTTCGTCACATTATATGCACTATCAACATGACACCACTGTCTGCAAGACTTATCAAGATGTTAACATTGATCGTTCGTTTTCTATTCTGTAGAGTTACTCTTTTTTTTTTTTTTTCTCCTTCCTGCTTTCCATGCTTTACTCTTTGGAAGAAAGTGTCTGTGAACAGCTCACATTTAAGAGGTGGAGAGTTACCCTCCATTCACTTGAGTGGAAAGTGTTTCCATAAATTATTTATCTCTATGGTCTTTCTTGCAATAACCTATAACCCTAGCCTAATCATCAGAACACCCACCCTCCCAATCAGTTGAAGGGCATTCTACAGAATACTTGATGACAGCTCTTCAAGACTGTCAAGGACATTAAAAAAAGGAAAGTTCAAGAAACTGTCACAGTCTGGAGGAACCTAAGGAAGCAAAACAACTAAATATAATATGATATCCTAGATGTGATCTTGGAACAGGAAAGAGAAACTAGGCAAATAACTAAAAAAAAAAAAAAAAAGAATAAAACATGGATTTTAGTTAGCAAAAATGTTTCTATATTGTTTTATTACTAAAAACAAGTGTTCTATATTAATATAAGGTATTAATAATAGAGGAAACCGGGTGTAACATATATGGGATTCTATATGCTATCCTTGTAACTTTTGTGTTCAACTAAATCTATTCTAAAATAAAGTTTATTATACTCAAGAGGATGAGAAGAAAAGCCTCAGACTGGGAAAAAATATTTGAAAAAGATACATATGATAAGGGACTATTATTCTAAATATACAAAGAACTCATAAAACTCAATAATAAGAAAATGAACAATCCAAGTAAAAAGTGAGCCAAAGACCTCAACAGACCCTCACCAAAGAAGACATACAAGATGGCAAATAAGCCCTTGAAAATATAGCAAATCATATGTTATCAGGGAAAGGCAAATTAAAACAACAACGAAATACCACCACATACTCGTTACAATGGCCATGATCCAAAATGCTGACAACACCAAATGCCGGTGAGAATGTGGAGCAACAAGAACTCTTATTCATGGATGGTGGGAAAGCAAAAACAGTACTATTTTTTGCATTCCCACTGGGATACAGTTTAATAATTCCTTACAAAACTAAACATCCTTTTACAATACAACCCAGCAATTATACTCCTTGATGTTTGCCCAAATGAATTGAAAACTTACTTCCACAAAAAATTCTGCACACACATGTCCATAGCAACTTGGAAGCAACTGTATTGTCCTTTATTAGGTGAGTGGATAAAAAAATGTGGTACATGCAGACAATGGCTTATTATTCAACACCAAAAGGAAATAAACTACTGAGCTATGAAAAGACATGGAGGAACCTTAAATGCATATTACTAAGTGAAAGAAGAAAATCTCAAAAGGCTACATACTTTATGAAACCACCTGTATGATGTTCTCGAAAAGGCAAAACTATGGAGATGAAAAAGATTAGTGGATGCCAGGGCCTCGAAGGGAGGGAGGGGCGAATAGACAGAGCACATTGGATTTGAGGGCAGTGAAACTATTCTGTATGACACTACAGTGGTTGATCAGTGTCATTAAACATTCATCAAAACCCAGAGAATATACAACACCAGGAGTGAACTGTAGTGTCATCTATGGACTTCGGGTGATAAGATGTGTCGATATAGGTTCAATTGTAAAAAATACATCACTGTAGTGCAGGATGTTGATAGTCGCGGGGTGGGGGTTTGTGCATGTGTGGGGGCAGGAGTTGTCTGGCAGCTATCAGTACTTTCCACTCAGTTGTGCTGTGAGCCTAAAACTGCCTCCCAAAATAAAGTCTGGAAAGGCAAAAATAAAAGTTTATTAAATTAAAATTATCAAAAGAAGAAAAGGAGTATGATCTAAACCTCTAAGAGTACTGTATCTCTGATGTGAATTCTAATAATGTCAAATACAGAGGAAGGGGGAGAGAAGGAGAAGGTCTCGGGCAGAGAAGGGAAATCAGAGAGATTTTTGACATATCAAAGAGTACCTGGGAGCTTAAGGCCTAGAACGAGAACTAGGAAGGATTTTTAGTATCATCCATGTTTGTTTTACTTTCAAAAGAGGAAGCAATATAAAAAATAGTCTTGATAGTCAACCTTCCCTGAAGAGGTCTTCCAGCCTACCATCCTGATTATTTTCTGTGCCGTGAACTTTACTTTTCTTCGTAGTCTTAACAAATGTTAAGATTTGTTGCTAGATTGTTTCTGTATCTTGGCTGTTGTGAACCGCGCTTCAGTGAACATAGGAGTGCTAATGTCTCTTCAACATCCTGATTTCAGTTCTTTTGGTAAATACCCAGAAGTGTCCACCAGCAGGTGAATGGATAAAGGAAATGTAGTATATATAAACAATGGAACACTATTAGGCCTTTTAAAAGTAGGAAATTTTGCATACATGGTTACATGGATAAACCTTCAGGGTATCATGCTACGTGAAATAAGCAAGTCACGGAAAGAAAAACTCTGCATGATTCTACTTATGTGATATATGAAATGTCAAATTCATAGAATCAAAGAGCAGAGTAGTGATTGCCAGAGGCTGAAAAAAAGGGAAAATAGGGAGTTCCTAATCAATGGGCATAAAGTTTCTGTGAAGCAAGGTGTCTAAGCTCTAGAGATCTGTTACACAGCATTGTACCTATAGTCAAGCCAACAATAATGTATAGTATATTTGGAATTTTATCAGGTGGGTACATCTCACGTTAAGTGTTCTTACAACAAAATAAAATAAAATATTGCTAGATTCTTAGTGGATCTCCTCTTACATTCTGTAAGAGATGGGAGTAAACATGTGAATTGCTTTGACACTACTTTTGGCTTCTGGTTTCACTTTGAATGAAACATCAGGCTGAAGGTAAGTGAAAACAAGTCTTAGCTTATATTGGTTTTATTGACAGCCATTTTGTGAAAAGTAAGGTGATTTTCTGTTTGTGAAGTCATGAAAGGTGTCCCAGGAGATACAGTATCTGATCAGGGTAAGTAGGAGTTTTACAGAAGGTTCAGAAAGAGTAAAGTTAGCCCTATAAGGTGAAGGAAACAGGAAGTATAAAGCCTCAGAGATGTAGTCAACCACGAAGTGCTCAGTAACCATAGCTGGTTTACAAGGCCAAGGAGCTGAATTTCAAGATGATGGAGTGGACTTGATGTGTGAGTGTGTATGGGGATGTGTCTGCATTTGGGAGAAGGGGTGAGTAGTTTGTTTAATCTCTTGCTGAACATTGGTATTGTTCCAGTCTTTTGCTATGATAAACAGTGCTGCAGTATATAACCTCATACATATATTTTGTTTATGAGCAGGCATATCTTTAGAATAAATTTCAAAAAGTGCAATTGCCAGTCAAAGGGTAAATTCAAGTGTTTTTTGAAAGCTATTGTCAATTTGCCCTACATAGAAGTTGTTCCATTGTTATATTCCCCAAAGTAAGTAATACCTTGATTGCTTTGTCCCATAGCCTTGCTAATGATGTGTGGGCGTACTTGAATTTTTGTTAATTTGAGGGTGAAAAATAGTATCTCTCTTTCATGTCTTCTATTCTGAGTGAAGCTGAACACCTTTTAATTTATTTAATAGTCATTTGTATTTATTTTTCTGTAAACTGTCTCTTTATGTCTCTTGAACTCTGTTTCCTTCGGTTGTTTGTTCTTTTCTAGATTTCTAGAAGCTGTTTATGTGTTAGGATAACTTTTTTCTGTGATATGAATTTCAAGTATTTTTTCCAGTTTATGAATTGTCCTTTGACTTTGGTTATGGTGTTTTTATTCACGTAGTTAAAGAGAAAATCAGGTAGTTTAATTATCAGTCTTTCTTTATAGTCTCTTACTCAGAGATTTATCTGGAAAGGACTCCTCCATTACAAGGATGTACAAGAATTTGCCCAAGTTTTCTTCTAACATTTGGATAGTTTTATTCATTTATTTATTTATTTATTTTAATATTTCAACTGATACATTTCCAGTAAATTCTGCTATGTGGTTTGATGTATATATTGGACATTTCCTTGTGTGCCTTTGTAATCCCTCCTCTCTTTCCTTCCTGCACATCTGCATCTCTAGGCAACCGCTCATCTGCTTTTTGAAAATTTATTGTGGTAAAAATGTATAACATAAAATTTACCATCTTAACCATGTATAATATAAGAGTGTTAACTCTGTCCATTGTTGTGCAAGAGAGCTCTGGAATGTTTTTATCTTGCAAAACTGAAACTCTATACCCATTGATCACCTCCTTTCCCCCTCAACTCCCCCTCCCCCAGCCCCTGGTAACCACCACACTACTTTCTGATTCTAAGAGTTTTACTGATTTAGATACTTCGTAAATGGAATCATGTAGTATTTGTATTTCTGTGACTGACTCTTTTAGCAGAATGTCTTCAAGTTTCAACCATGTTGCATATGACAGGATGTCCTTCTTTTTTTCAGGATAAATGATACTTCATTGTGTGTATTTACCATGTTTTCTTTATCTGTTCATCCATGACTGGACATTGGGATTGTTTCTACCTCTTGGTATCGTAAATAATGCTGCAGTGAATATGGGTGTGCAAATGTCTCTCTGAAATCCTATTTTCAATACTTTTGGATACACACCCAGAAGTGAGATTGTGGTATTTCTATTAATTTTTTTGAACTTCCATACCGTCTTCCATAATGGCTACGCTATTTTACATTCCCATTAACAATGCACAAGGGTTCCAGTTTTTCCACATGCTTGTCAACATGTTATCTTTTGTTGCTTTGATAGTAGCCATAATGAAGGGAATGAGACAATATCTGATTTTGGTTTTGATGTGCATTTCCCTGATGATTAATAACGCTGAACATTTTTTTTCATATACTTGTTGGCCAAATGTATATCTTCTTTGAGAAATGTCTATTCAAATACTTTGCCCATTTGAAAAATTGTGTTATTTGCCTTTTTCTTGCTGAGTTGTAGTTCTTTTTACATTGTAGTTATTAACCTTTTATCAGGTGTATGATTTTTCAAATATTTTCTCCCCTTCTGTAGGTTTCGTTTTCATTATGTTGATTGATTCCTTTGCTACTCAGAAGTGTTTAAGCTTAATGTAGTTCCATTTCTCCATTTTTACTTTTGTTAGCTGTGATTTTGTGTCATACCCTAGAAATCATTGCCAAATCTAATGTCATGAAACTTTTCCCCTCAGTTTTCTTCTAGAAATTTTATAGCTTCAGATCTTACGTTTAAATCTTTAATTCATTTTGACTTAATTTTTGCATAGGTGTAACCAAAGAGTCCAACTTCATTCTTTTGCATATAGACGTCTGGTTTTCTCAGCAACATTTATTGAAGAGACTATCCTTTCCCCACTGTGTAGTCTTGGCACTTTTGTCAAAGATCATTTGGCCAAGAGTTTTATTTTTGTGCTCTGTTTTCTTCTAATCTATTTTTCTGTCTATATGCCAGTACCATACTGTTTTGATTATGGTAGCTTGGTAATGTTTTGAAGTCAGGAAGTGTGAGGCCTTCAGCTCTATTTTTCTTTCTTAAGGTTATTTTTGCTATTTGGGAATTTTTGCAGTTTCATATGGATTTTAGAATTTTTTCCTATTCATGAAAAAAATGCTGTTAGGATTTTGATAGGGACTGGGTTGAACCCATAGGTTGCTTTGGGTAGTATGAGCATTTTAACAATATGAAGTCTTTCAATCCATGAGTTTGGGTGTTTTTCCATTTATTTGCATCTTCTTTAATTTCTTTCATCAAGGTTTTGTAATTTTCAGTTTACAAGTCTTTCACTTCCTTAATTAAGTTTATGCCAAAGTATTTTATCTTTTGTAATGCTGTTGTAAATGGGATTGTTTTCCTAATTTCCTTTCCAGATAGTTTGTTGTTCGGGTTTAGAAACATAATTGAATTTTACATGTTGATTAGTATCCTGCTATGTCCTGCATTCATCTGTTAGTTCTAGCTGTTTTTAGTGGAATCTGTAGTTTTCTACATATAAAATCATGTCATTTGTAAATAAATAATTTTACTTCTTTCTTTCTCATTTGGATGCCCTCTCTCCCTCCTTCCCTCTTTCTTCCTTCCTTTCTTTTTTCTCTCTCTCTTTCTTTCTCTCTTTCCTTCCTTCCTTCCTCTTTTCTTTTCCTTTTTCTCTTCTTTTCTCTTTCGTCTTTCCCACTTGTTCTAGCTAAAATTTCCATTACTATATGTTGAATAGAAATAAGTGAGAGTGGATATATTTGCCTTATTCCTGACCTTAGAGAAGTTTTTAGTCATTCATTATTGAATATGCTGTTAGCTGTAGGCTTTTATGTATTTTTTTATTCTGTTGAGATAATATCCTTCTATTCTTTGTTGAGTGTTTGTATCATGAAAGGGGTTTCGATTTTGTGTAATGCTTTTTCTGCATCAACTGAGATATTCGTGTGGTTTTTTTTCCCTTCATTCTGTTAATATGGTATATTACATTGATTTTCATATGTTGAATCATCTTTGCACTTCAGGAATAAATCCTTATTGTTCATGGTGTATAATCATTTTAACATGCTACTGAGTCTGGTTTACTAGAATTTTGTTGAGGAGTTATGTATGAATATTCATAAAGTATATTTCTCTGTAGTTTCTTTTCTAATGGATACTTTGTCTGGCTTTGGTATCTGAGTAAGTTTGGCTTCAAAGAATACCTAAGAAAATGTACCCTCCTCCTAAATTTGTTTTGGAAAAATTAAAGGAGAATTGATTTTAGTTCTTCTTTAAATGTATGATAGAGTTCCCCAGTGAAGTCATCAGGTTTAAGGATTTTCTTTGTTGATAGATGTTTGGTTACTGATTTAATCTCCTTACTAGTTGTATGTCTTTTTAGGTTTTCTATTCCTTTGTGATTTAATCTTGGTAAATGTTGTGTTTCTTAGCTTTTGTTCATTTTGTCTAGGTTATCCAATTTATTGGCATACAGTTTGTTTTTTTTTAGAGTTCTCTCTTATAATCTTTTTTATTTTTTTTACTTAAAGTAATAAAGTCTATTAATTTTCCTAAACTAAAAAGGACATCAAAACACATATCTCAAAGCAACTATTAATTTAAAACAAGGTAAATACAAAAATAACCATTTGTAAGTAGTTTTTAAAAACAAAAACAAAGAGAAAAAAATATATGTATTTTGTTGGAGTAATTATAAAACAGAGAGCTGAATTTCTATTAAGAACAATGAGTGCCAGTAAGCAATGGAATGATATATTTAATGTAAGAAAGAAGATAACTGCCAATCTAGAATCTGTACTCATCAGTTACATTATTTATAAATGAATGCATAATTACAGTATTTTAGTCAACAAAATATGACAGAATTAATTAAAGCAGAATTGAATAAAGTGAACTATTGAAAGATACCTTTCAGGTAAGAATATAATGATCCTTTAGGCATGTCCAGAGATGTAGTAGAAAATGAAGACCATCAGAAAGAGTGACTGTGTGGATGGAGATAAATAAATGTGAGATTTAAAATGTCTATAGAATTGGAACTGCACTGCGAAAAAGCATACACGTTCTTGGGAGGAAGATGACTGACATTACAATGTTCTAAGATTCTTGTCTAAATTAGATAATATTTTAATATATCAGACTCTAGGGTAAAAAGTAAAATAATAAGAAAAAGCTTATATATCTCTATGATGGAAAATAAATGAAATAATAATCAAAATGAACAAGAAAAGAGAAAGAAAAATATATAATACGAGAAATGAATAGAAGGAAAATACTTTGATTGTATATTTAAAGATAAATGATAATTTTTTTGTATGAAAATGATCTGTTAATGGGTGTTAAAAGCAAAGGTCTACACAACTGAATTAAAAGAAAAACAACAAAAATAAAAACAATTGGCTGCTTACTAAAAATATACCTTACATAAAATTATAGAAAGGATGAAAATAAAAGAATATGGAAGTTATACTATGTGAATATTAATCTAAATAAATCTGATTTTGCTATATAAAAAACAACAAAGTGTTTAAGATATAAAGCAAACTAGAGGTTAAAAGGAGTGTTTTATACTTACAAAAAATGAATCCTCAGCTAGACATAACAATTACACATTTGTATAAGTGCAATAACATAAGTTTAAATATAAAGTGAGAAATTGATGGGAATATAGGTAAAAATAAATCCAGAGTAGTATGGTAGATTTGAACACATATTTTTCGTAACTGATAAAACAAGCCAAAACATCAGTTTGAATATAGAATATGTAAATAACATGGTTTAAAGCTGGACCTAATTGACATATACAAACTACTTTATTGCAAAACTGCAGATGTTTTATATATATATATTTCCAGATGCACATGAAACATTTATCAAAATCTAGCATATCTTGGACCACAAAGCAAGTCTTATTAACAAATTCCACGTTGAAGTCATACAGTGTTCATTGATTACAATGCAAATAGGTTAGCAGTCAATAGCGAGAAGATAATATAAAAATTCCTATGTATTCATCAATTAAGTGTCTAAGTAACTTGTAGGTCAAAGAACACGTTTAAAGTAGAAATAGGAGATTAATTTGAACTGAATGATAATCAAAACTCATCAAAACTTATAGAGTGAAAATAAAATAGAGCTTAGAGGAGGATTTTTTAAATGCATAAATAATGAAATTAAGAAGGCTGAGAATCAATTTTCTAAGTATTCTTTGTAGGAAATTACCAAAAGCATAAAAAGTAAATCCAAAAAAGAAAAAAAAAAAGAAAATTAAAAAGAGAAAAGCATTAAGTGAAACTGAAAACAAATCTTTAGTACAAAAGATTAATTAAATCTAAGGTTGATTCGTTGAGAAGACCAAAATAAATTAATCTTTGACAAAAAAAGAATTAATAAATAAAGGAGAGAAGATACCAATAGTATCAGGAATTAAAAGTGGACATCACCTCAAAAAAGTGAATATTCCTACAGAAATAATAACATTAAAATAATAATTAGATATTATGAATAAATTATAACACTATATTTAAGTAAAATTCTTATGCATTGGATAAATTCTGAGGAAAGCACCATTTGTCACAGTGACATAAAGTTAAAAAAAAAAAAACAAGTCTGGAGAGTCCTCTAAATAGTAAATAAATTATTTTTCACTAGGAAAATCCCAAACCCATAAGAATTCATGGAACTATGGTATTAGAAGTCAGAATACTGGTGGTTTTGGGAGAAAAAAAAATGAGGTAGATATTGGAAGAGAGAACTAGGTGCCATCTGGACTGGTGGTAATACCCTATTTCCTGAGTTGAATAGTAATTACATGGCTGTGCTACTTTGTGATAATTCAATATGTAACCTATACCTCAATAAAAAAGTTTCCATGAGGAAGGTGATTATGCCTATGTCAGCAATATGTAATGTATGTAGATACAGCCACATCTAAAGCTATAGTTAGCACCTTAGAATGGATATCCATTGGTGAGAGATGAGATGCATATGGAAACCAGGGATTGAAAAAAAGAAAAAAATAATTTAAAGATTTAAAAATAATCAATGGTGATAACATGCCATAAATTATGAACTGTGATTAATTCTGTATCTGAAGTCAAAAAAAGCAAGCTGGGGATAATCTCTCAAGGTAAATTGGGAAATGCAGGGACATCTCCTCTAGGAATGATGTTTCAGCATTTTTTTTTTAGCATGCATTACTCACCTTAACGTGGTCCTTAAAACTAGCTGGGATGGATGAGTGACAGTAAGTTAGTTTAGATTAGATAATGATAGATCACCACTTCAGTTTGTATCGTGTCATTCAGGAAGCAAGCACTTATGAGTGTTAAAAGTCTTACGAGTGTTAAAAGTCTTATGAGTCTGGTCATGTACATGGCACCTAATTTGTACACTGCCCACTTGTGAGTTTTGGAGTATGTAGATAGATAAATCGCTGATAATCAATTACAATTGCAGGAAATTTTGTTAGATAAAGGCAGCTCCAAGTTTTGAACTGACTTTTTTTAATCTTGGAGAAGGCAGTTGTCATTGTCTTGTCTTACTGATTTAATCCCTGTATCATCACTATCTCTTAACATTTCTATTACTTTTCTAACCCCATATTTTGAAAGAATATTCCTATAAGACTGAATATATTAATTAGTCATTATTTACATTTGTACCAACCATAGCACAGATTTTTGCATATTACCACTCTAAGTTGGTATAAATTGACCTTTTCTTTCCCCTACCTTATGGACCTTAACTGAAGTAAGTGTATGATTTTCATGATTTCTTTTAAAAATTTGGAATTAGCTTCCAGGATACTAATACTAACTAAAGGATCACTAGAAATATGGAAATACAAGACTGGAAACCAATGGACTGATTGGTATCTGAAACATCTAATGTTAAGAATTTATGAATCTTGTGTCCTTACCATGAGTGATAATTTGCAGAATGCAAAAATTTGGTTGAAGAGAACTATGACTCTTATATGTCATTACTAGTCTCCATAGTCATTGTACAAAAACGAAGTAAAGGTTTTCATATATCGACACTTAGATAGAAACAGATATATATATATACCCTTTTAGTATTATAGATTTAGAGATGAATGCAAAGCAAAGTTTATAACTCAGGAGAATGATTTTGCTTGGTATTACATTTTCCAAAGTAAAATTTGTTCAATTATCCAGCCAAATGCAGTGTGTGTTTAGCGATTTAGAAACATGTTTAAGTAAGTAGGCAAGAGGAAATAAGTGACTTGGCTGGCTTTCAGTATAGCAAAAGAAATATAAAGGCCAATGTCTGTAAGGTTTAATTTTGGTTTAACTAGATTATGTTGAAAAATTTGTCATTCAGTCAATTACTTCATGTAGGTACATGCAATTTTCAGCTGCATTATAGGGTCCCTGGTGCATTTTTTATCTAATCTACCAAAGATTGAACTTCAACATCTTGCTGACTAATTGACCACCAGAGATTAAAAAAAACCCAAAAAACCTTTTGGTTTTTCCCTCAGGCTTGTTTTTTCCATAGTGAATTAGAAAAAAAGTAGTTTGTACCCCCAAAAGAGACACAGAGTACAAAATAGTCATTCAGGAAAAGGTTATATATATAATATGTAATACATGTTATACAAATATGTATGTAATATATATAATAAGCTCAGGCTCAGAAGGAGAACATGGATTTCAATGCTATACTGGCTAACACCAGTTGTATGAACTTGGGGGAAATTCTCAGTCTTTCTGAACCTCATATTCTTCAAATAAAGTGGACACCGTCTTAATGGACCTCCACTTAAGTAACTCATTCAGTTAGCCATCTGTCTCTGTATCCTCTGTGAAACACACTAATTGATAACCAAACCCTCTGAACTCATGGTGCTGATCGACCACTCTCTAGCATCCCCATACTTTTTTTCCTACAAAAATAATGTTTGTATGTCAAGATGTTTTTTTCACTCAAAAACTGTTTGTGGGGTTCTACTTGGTATCATAATTACATGATTTAATTATTTTTAAATAAATTGGTGAAATAGGAAAATAAAAATAGTTTTTATTGCTTTGGAAGGCTATAAAGATGAAGCACAAAAATTATACATCTCTGTGTAGGTAAGACAATGGTAAATGACTGGAAATATTATAAATATCTAGGATTTGGCACCCAGCCTCACAAGAATTTTAAATTATCATTCAATTTCATAATAAGAAAAGCCACATATTAACAAAAAACAATTATGAATATGATTCCTGCAAGAGTACTCAGTAGAATCCAGTTAGCAGGCCAGAAAAAATATTTTAAATTAAAATGAAATATTAAACTGAATTTTGATAATGATAATGGAATAAGTGATCACTAAATTCTGTTATAGTTACCATAATATTGAGACCAAAATATTATTTAGCAAAGGAAACCATAAATAAAACAAAAAGACAACCTACAGCCTGGATGAAAATATTTGTAAAAGATATGACCAACAAGGGGTTAATTTATAAAATATGTGAACAGTTCACATGACTCAATAAAAAAAAAAATCAAAAAATGAACAGAAGTGCTAAATAGACATTTCTCCAAAGAAGACGTGCAAATTGCCAATAGGCACATGAAAAGATGCTCAGCGTTACTAATTATTAGAGAAATGCAAATCAAAACTGCAATGATATTATCATCTCACATAGGTCAGAATGGCCATCATCAAAAAATCTGCAAATAATAAATGATGACAAGGGTGTGGAGAAAAAGGAACCCTCCTACACTGTTGGTGGGAATGTAAATTGGTGCAGCCACTGTGGAAAACAGGGTGGAGGTTCCTTAAAAAACTCAAAATAGAGTTACCATGGAACCCAGCATTCCCACTGCTGGGCATATATCCAGAGAAAACTCTAACTTGAAAGGACACATGCACCCCAGTGTTCACAGCACCACTGTTTACAATAGCCAAGACATGAAAGCAACCTAAATGTCCATTGGAATATTACTCAGCCCCAAAGAAGAATGAAATAATGTCATTTGCAGCAACATGGATGGGACCTGGAGATGATCATATTCATTGAAGTAAGTCAGACGGAGAAAGGTAAATATCATATGATATCACTTATACGTGGAATCTAAAATATGATACAAATGAAGTTACTTACAAAACAGAAATAGACTCACAGATACAGAAAACAGACAAGGTTACCAAAAGAGAAATGGGGGGATAAATTGGAAGTATGGGATTAACAGATACCACTTTATATAAAATAAACAACAAGGATTTATTATATATAGCACAGGGAACTATATTCAATATCTTGTAATAAGCTATAATGGAAAAGAATCTGAAAAAAAAAATACATAACTGAATCACTTTGCTGTATACCTGAAATAACTCAATATCGTAAATCAACTATACTTCAATAATAAAAAAAATATTTAAGACCACTGGAGCATCAAAAAGGAGATTGAATCAGGAAAAGAATTTACTCTTGAAAAACTTCATCTGTAAGTGTTAAGAACTATGAGTTTGTGGCTTTTTTTCCCTTAGAGTAATATGCAATCAGATTGAGGTAACAAGGACAGAGATTAGGGCTGGATGACATTCTCAAAATAAGAGAAATGTGGAAGGGTGAACGAAACCCAAATCTATACAGACTTAGCCTAAATCTCTGGTTTTCACTATAATATGCAAATGAAGAGGAAACTAGGGGCCCAGTGTCAATCAGTCAGAGATGAGAGAGGACTCTGATCTTG